>NC_058158.1:2399601-7199601 GCF_020080835.1 Cotesia glomerata
GTACAAAACTTTATTGCTCAAATCTATCAGTGGTTTTCATGGTGGTTTATATTTTTTTTTTTTTTTTTTTTTTATATTTAGATGGATGACTATGTTTTATAGTTTCCTTTTACATGTACTCTCCTTTTTAATCACACCATGTATAATTTTAAGCCATTTGGCTCTTGCCTCCTGGCATTTAAATTGAATAAATAAATCAAGAATTTACTGCTTTTATTCATAATTAAGCTTTTAAAAAATAATTTTCTAGATTTAAAAATTTATTCCCTTTAAATAAAAATTTTTAGCGCTGATTTGCATCTTTTTCTTCAAAGTCCACCGGACCTAATTGAAGCCCCCCGGATGTTTTAAATTGTTTTTCACTCAATAATAATAATAAACAGAACCTAAGACACAAACCGTCTGCTCAAGACCTTTCTCTCTCAAATAAGAACTACATCATCAACGGTCCACGCAACAGAATTACAGCGAATCTAGTCAACAAGCTCCATTCAGATGTAGACATTGAAGATTTCTTCAATGGAATACTCCAATCTTTTATCTCCAGACTTAAGGAAGTCCTTTCGCTCCAGTTGAGTCATAACAACTGTAGTAGTAAATTTTCAATAAATTAAAATACAAAACCCATAAAAATTCCTAAAATTAAAAAATAAATAGTATATGAGGCATTAATCGTTGAAATTTTTAAAATTAAAAAAAAAAATAGTTAAATACAAAAATTAATTTGACTGTTGTAAATCAGCTGTTAGTAACCTGTCCGTGATTTGGCAACGCTTTATTTCGGTTGTTTACATTTTCATTTGCACAATATAACCTTAACCGTGTTTAACTTTTTGCAGACAGTGTAAATAAATAAATTAATTAAAAATGTTTAGTCACAAAACCATAACATTCTAATGTCTCATGGCAGGAATGCTAGTATTTTTTAATTATTGTTTTATTTTTCAATTATGAATTATGAAAATTTGTTAACAATAAATTAACTAATAAGTATGCATGAAAAACATAAGCGCGTTAAAGTTTAATTTGAATTTATTGAATGGTCTGAAGCTCGCGCGCTACGCAACGTTGCCAAATCTTTTGACTCTATTTTATTGTAGGTAACTTGAGAATTTTTTGTGATTTTTAAATATTAATTTCTCAATAAATATCTCGGTAACTGATAGATTTTATTGCAAAAAAAGAAACCTGAATATTTCGAAAATCTGATTTTTAGTTTTTTTTTACTTCATCTAATCCATGACTGATAGTATAATTCGAGAAATACTGCAAACGTCTGATTTTCTCGTAAGACTCTGAACAAATACTAACATTTAAAAATTTTATTTTTTCAAAAATTTGTCCGGTAAAGTATAATTTAAACCTCACTATAAGATAAATAAGGACCTTAACTATTACAAAAAAATTAAATTTACTCATAATCTAATATTTTTTATTTTACATTGGCGGCGAAAGGACCTCCTTAAATGCACATTGTAATAATTTGTCTGTCTCTTTTTCTGATTCTGATGAATTTTATACTTTATATTTTAATAGTTCTCTTATAACTTTTCTCTTATTCACCTTATAAACTTTGTTGTATAATGCCGATAGGCGTATGGTGTATATAAATAAATAAATAAATAAATAAATAAAATAAATTTTTCTATTAGTGTAAAAGAAGAAATAAAACTAACACTTACTTGAGGTGGATATAAATCAAGAGTACACTCAATACAAGCACTGAGACCTGGTAAAATAACCCTAGCATTGCCTTTGAATCCTTCTGTACCACCATCAACCAGAGGAATCACTGAAGAATGATCCAGTTCATTGTCTTCGTAGTTCAAGAGCGATATGATCATTCCGTTGATCCACCTCCGGGCCACGATTGAGTCCAGCCCGCAGACAACAATGTGAAACTGCCGGTAGAAAGACTCGTCTTTGTC
Organism: Cotesia glomerata; assembly: GCF_020080835.1. NCBI lineage: Eukaryota > Metazoa > Arthropoda > Insecta > Hymenoptera > Braconidae > Cotesia > Cotesia glomerata. The sequence continues at coordinate 2,401,530 of NC_058158.1, forward strand.
TTGGATCTTGCAGCAGTGAGGAGTCACAGAGCATCCTGGAACTCGCTCGTTGATAAACTTGGCAGCTACTTCGGCTTTTGAGGAACCCAGGTCTTTGTGGCGGAACAAAAATTGTCTGTAAAAAATTAAATGATAGATTTATTGAACTTCTAGCTGTTAAAAGTTAGCTGATATTTTTAATTTTGTTTTATTTATTAAATTAGAACTAAAAAATATTTTTATGAAAATTAATTTAGCAGATATTTAATAATTTTAAGAATTTTTTTAATAAATAAATTATGGCGAAAAAAAAGTAGAAAAAAAAATTGACATTTTTAAGAAAAAATTTCAAAAATTAAAAAACGCAATTTTTTTTAAATAATTTTTTGGAAAAAATCTATTTGTTAAAAAAAAATTTAAAAATTTCATAATATTTTTAAAACATTGCACTTATAATTTTTGAAGTTTTTTTACAAATTAAAAAATTTTTTTTTAATAAAAAAAAAATGACATTAAAGTTAGCAGTCACTTAACAATTTTTTAATTTTATTTATCAAAAAAATATGATAATAAAATTAGCAGATATTTAATAATTTTTAGAATTTTTTTTAACAAATAAATTATGGTAAAAAATATTAAAAAAATTGACATGTAGAAATTTAAAAAAATTAAAAACGCAATTTTTTAAAAATGATTTTTTAGAATTAATTCAATTGTTAAATAAAATTAAAAATTAATCAAGTGACAGCTAACTTTAATGTCATCAAAAAAATTTGTTCTAAAAAATTATTTTTAAAAAATTGCATTTTTTATTTTTTTAAATTTCTAAATGTTAATTTTTTTTTGCTATGAAATTATTGAAATTATTAAATTAATTAATTTTCATAAAAAAAAAAAATATAAAAATTTTTAAATGTCAGCTAATTTTATTTTCATCAGGTCGAGGCTTACCTGTTGAGGTTCGAGAGCTCGATGGTGTCCATGTCGATGACGTCTATCTTCCTGAATCCCATCAGAGCTAAGTTCTTCAAGAGTTCACAGCCCAATCCACCAGCACCGATTACCAGGACCTTGCAATTCTCCATGAGGAATTCCAGTGTGTCGGGCGACGGCTCGAAATCGGGCCGGCAAAAGGGCCCAGATCTCTCGAGGATTTTTCGCAAATGACTCCAGCGGCGGTGAGTGTGGTCTGGATTCATTTTTATTATTTGGTTTATCTACTTACTTGGATTATTTAAAGTTACTATTGTATCAGACTAGATTTATAAAAATATTATGAAACTTTGGTGGAAAATTTCTTGTCAAACTGGTTAGTGCTGATTTGCGCGCTCTCATGCAAGAAACAAAAGTCTTTTTAGAGGTTAGGATTCATGGCGGAAAAGATGGAATTGTGTTCAGTCGCGTTAGGTGAAAAAGGATTTTTTATTATCGGCAAGTGTTTTTATTTCATTTTTAATATTTTTAAAATTTGCACAGTATTTTGTTTGTTCTATTTTTTTAAATCTGTCAATAAGGTAAAAGCCCCAATTATTGACGGGGGTCTAAATATTGACACCCTAAATTATTTTTAAATATATTTAATTATCTGTAATAAGAATAACGATCAAATAAATTTTTGTTAAATTCTAATTAATTAAAAAATTGAAAAAAATCACTTTCAATTCAAAATATTAAATATTAATTATTAAAAAAAAATAAAGTTAGCACCAATTCATTAAATCAGCTTACGAGCGTCTATTTTCTTAACAACTTTGGTTAGAAAAGCATTTTTTTTAACTGCCGAGTTTAAATTAATTTTTTCATGTAATTATATGATCTATTTTTTTTTTAATTAACAATATATAAAATATTTATAAACTTAAATAATCGAAATTAATTGTATGCTTTATGATATTTAAATAATGGGAGTCAATAACTAGTTCATAATTTTTATGGTGAATCCCATATTGACAGCCAGTCGACAGCGCTATGACGCCTTTTTTACACGCTTTTTTTTTACACGCTTTATATTAGCTTCACTTGTATGTCAGTTTGTTTGTTTGTCAGTTTGTCAGTATGTCAGTAACTCTCCGTGGGTAATCTGCGCGCCTGCGGCCTTCCTTGGTTCTGGTAGCCGTTTCTCAGGCTCGCTCTCCGAAATCGAACTCTGATTCCCCGTATTTATAATATTTATAAATAATTATTTTTTTTATTAGCTTCACTTGTATGTCAGTATGTCAGTATGTCAGTATGTAACTCTCCGTGGGTAATTTGCGCGCCTGAATATTTTTGATAATCAACAAATAATAGTTTAAAAAAAGTAAAAAATCACGCTTTTATAAATAAACCAAACTAAAAAGTAAAAAATAAATAATAGTTTAAAAAAAGTAAAAACACGCTTTTTATAGAAAACCAAACTAAAAAATAGAAAATAAATTTAAATTAAGAATAGTGTTAAAAATTTCAATAAATATAAATTAATAATAGTGTAAATAAAAAAAATGTATTTTATTTTAAAAAAAGCGTGGGGTGCTTTTTAAGATATTATCAAAATGATAATCACTCTATTCATATCTGTCAATAAAATATTTATAACTATTGACACCATGCACCTCACGCTTTTTTTAAAATAAAACTAGAATTTGAATTTGCGCGCGCAAGCGCGCGCCTGACTGTAGCATTTCCGTGCACACCTTGAACCTTAAATTCAACCAATAGCTAGATTACATGCTCATCCGGCATGTTTTGATGGCGGCAATTTAAAAATTTCAGGCACTTTTAGTGCTTGGCTTTATTATGGCATTTATCATTTAAAAATTTAAATTATCTGCGTCATCGGGATCTGCGTTAAAGATTTTCTGTGTAATCGGTTATCTGAGTAATAAGTAATCTGTGTAATAGAAAATCTGTTTAATCACAATCTGCGTAATCGGGATATGTGTCAAAGGGATCTGGGTAATAGCGCCATCTGTGTAATCGGAATCTGGGTAAAAGAGGCCGTCCCAGCATAACATATAACTTTACATGAAGATCAGGCTGAATATGAAAAACGTATATTTATAAAAATTAATATGTAGTCATCTAGGGAGCGCCACTGACAACATAAAAAAATAAAAAAATTCTGAACTGTCTTTCGGATTTCTGCATCGAAACCAAAACACTTGTTGGGCCCGCCAAAACCACGTGTATTATCTGGATTTGGATATAAAGTTTTAAATTAAAGATCAAAAATTAATAATGGGTCGGTCGAGAAGAAATAAACCTAAAAAGAATTTTGCTGAAAAAAGACGAGAAAAAAAAGAAGTAAGTATTCTATGTAATTGTTATTTTGATAACAATTAGTTGGTTATGTTTGGTAGCGGTGTCTAAAAACTGTTTTATGTTTATTTAGAACTCAGGACAATTCAAAAAATCACTGGGCCGTTACAATGATATAGTCAGAGAAAACAAAGATTTTGAGACTTATTATAAAGCTCAGAAAGTTATTCCTGATGATCAATGGGATGCGTTCATAACAACAATAAGGGAAAACTTGCCATCAGCTTTCCGTATTACCGGGTCTCAAACCGAAGCAAAAGCGTTGCTGAAAATCATCAAAGGAGATTTTTTCGAAGAAATTCTGAATAATAAGTTGGAGGGTGAGAAAGAAGTGGCCAACGAAACAGAAAAAATGCGACCAAAGTCATTGCCATTTTATCCGAATGAACTGGCTTGGCAGCTACAGCTTACCCGTAAAGACATCAGACGCTCGGAAGCGTACTTCAAGTTGCACAATTTTTTGATTGCTGAAACCAGCAGCGGGAATATCAGCAGGCAAGAAGTTGTCAGCATGATTCCTCCATTGGTTCTGGATGTCAAGCCGCATCATAAAGTTCTGGACATGTGTGCCGCGCCGGGGTCTAAAACTGCGCAATTAATTGAAATGATTCACGCGGATGAGGGTGTTGTACCAAAAGGATTCGTTATTGCCAATGACGTTGATAACAATCGTTGCTACATGCTTGTACACCAGGCCAAACGATTGAACAGTCCTAGTATTCTCATTACCAATCAGGACTCGTCTATTATGCCTAATTATAAAATCACCAACCCAGATGGTACTCAAGGAATTTTGAAATTCGACAGGATACTCGCTGATGTTCCTTGCAGTGGAGACGGGACTCTGAGGAAGAATCCAGACATCTGGACCAAGTGGTCACCAGCCAACGGGAACAATTTGCATGGAATTCAGTACAGAATCGTGAAACGAGGACTTGAGATGCTGGCAGTCGGAGGCAAACTGGTTTACTCGACTTGTTCATTGAATCCGGTGGAAAATGAAGCTGTTTTGCATCGTATTCTCGCAGAGACTGGTGACTCTGTCCAGCTAGTCGACGGCAGAGATTTAGTACCTGGACTTAAATGCAATCCTGGGGTCAGTACTTGGTTGCTGGGTTCGAAAGACGTTAAGTTCTACAAGTCTTGGGAGGAAGTACCTGAAACCTGGCACACGCAAATCAGACCTAAAATGTTTCCTCCTAATCCTGAGGATGCTCCCAAATTTCATCTCGAGAGGTGTATGAGAATATTACCTCATCATCAGGATACTGGTGGATTTTTTGTCGCATTGCTGCAAAAGGTTAAACCGCTACCTTGGGAAAGTGAATCGGCTACGCAGGGATCGAATCAAGATAAAGAGAAGAATGGAGATGAGATTCCTAAAGAAAGTATGGATGTAGAGGATGAAAAAGAAGATGACAAGAATGACAATAATAAACGTAATCTGCAAGATAACAAAACTGCTCAACCTGAAAGGAAAAAGAAGAGAATTTATGGATACCGTGAAGATCCTTTTGTTTTCTTTAAGGACGATAAAGAAGATGTTTGGGGGTCTATCAAGTAATTTTTTTATTTTTAATGTTTTTATTATTATTTATTATCATTATTATTATTATTCAACATTATTCAAAGATCGGTGATTTTACTTATTAAAGAGCATTTATTATTTTAAGCCAACTTACCCAATCCGATTCGATGGTAGACTATTCAATTTTTATTTATTAATTATTTCACCACAATATTGTCAGTATAAGCACTCATACCATCTTTGGGTGCAGACATAATAATTAAAAATTTTTATTTTTGATTTTAAGACAGATTGTGTAAAGATGTAATTGTCCTGGTCTGAGCGGTCCGAATTATTTTTTCGGTTACCAAATTATTATTATTATTATTTTCCATATTTAATGAATGTTTTTTTTTCTAGGAAATTTTACGATATTTCAGATGAATTAGACCCCCGTTGCTTGTACGTTAGGTGTCATGAGGGTAAAAAGAAAAATATTTACTTCACTTCTCCAGAAATCAGAGATATTATTTTATTAAATGAACATCACATCAAAATGATTAATACGGGAGTTAAAACATTCGTCCGATGTGATAACAGAAACATGAAGTGTGCTTTCCGAATGGCCCAGGAAGGCTTGCCGAGTGTTCTCAAGTTTATAAGCGACAATCGTAAAGTAAAAATTGGTAAGGAGGATTTGGTAATGCTTTTGCAAAATAATAACCCGAAAAAGCCTCCAGAAATTGAACTGCTGAGTAAAGAAACTCAAGAACGACTTAAGACAGTTGGTAAGAAGTATTTTTATTTTATATCTCTCAAATATACGGTTTTTAATAATTTTATTTAATTAATTTACTTTGTTCTTTAGACGCTGGTAGTTGTGTACTGATGTACGAAGAAGAAAACTCTCCAGATCCATTGAGATTAAATCTTGTTGGATGGAAAGGAACAATTTCATTGAGAGCCTACGTTCCTATTAGCGACACAATACATTACTTACGCCTGCTTGGAGCTGATTGTTCAAAATATGGTAATTATAATTTTTATTTTATTATATAAAATTTATATTTTTGATAATTGGTATATAATTAATTTTCTTTTTATAAATTGCAGAGGTAAATAAGTTTGAGCAAAACAGAATTGCTAATAAGGCTAATGAAAATGACGATTCGTCAGTGAAAGCTGACGCTGACGAAGGCGAAGCTGATAATAATGACTTGGCTACTGAGGAAGATTCAGGTGCCATAGACGAACAGATGGAAGAGGTAGCTTAAATGTATATTTAAAGTTATTGTGGTGAGCTGAGTAATTTTATATTTTTTTCACGTGTCTTTAATTTAAGGTCGTGTATAAAATAAATCCATTTTAAAATTCATTAAATGTTTATTCTATTTATTAATTTAAAACAATAATAGTGAAAACTGATTTTATTAATCATTCAGTCATTCGCAATCTTAAGCAAATAAAAATAACTAAACTGCTTCGGCCGGATATCGAGGTATTTTTATTATTGTTCATATTATTTTAATTTTATTTGGCAATTTTATTTTCTATTATTAATTTTCATTATTGCTAAGCAGTAATGGAAATATTAAGCGTATCTAAAAATGAAGTTTATTTAAAATGTGCAATGATTCATCCCAATGGACATAAAATTTTTTTATCATTTTTCTTACATAAGTATATACTTTTACACTTTTTTAAATAATTTCGGATATTGACTAATTTCATCACTAAAGGACGGGCTTGACTATCAAAAACATTAATATACATATATAAGTATATAAATATGAAAAACATTATTCCAAGAGTAACAAATATATAAACTGTAAATGAAAACGAAAAAAAAAAAAAAAAAAAAAAAAAAAAAGTTTCAAAAATCAACCGAGAATTAAGTTCTCTGGTAAACTCATACAATTCACAAAAGTGAATTGTATCGAATTAATGTTAGTAATCTCTCCCGGTTGGCGAGGTTATTTTTCCACTCAAATTTTGTGACTTTGACGGCGATTTTGTGCCTAAAAAAATTATTTATATTATAAATAACTAATTTAAAATAAAATTTAAGACTATATTAAAAAATAATCATAAAATATATACATGTTTTGTTGCTTTTATTCCTTGGGTTATTTGGACATGGGTTCTCTCCCATCAAATGATCTTTCCATTTATTTTTATTCACCAAAATCCTACATAGTGGACATCGCTCGTATCCCTCAACTGGTCCTATAAAATAATTAATTTAATTAGTAACTTATTTGTTTTTTAGACATCTATAAGTACGTACTCGTGCACGAGTCATCTTTCGAATGCTCCGAAAAAGATTTTTCGACAATAGCTTGTTTGCAAGTATCGCACTTTACGTAATCGTTTCTTTGGTCACATTCGCTCAACAAGTGAGAATTTAGATGCGATATTTCAACCACTTGTTTACACAATTCACATCGTGTCAGCATTGGACAAGTGCGCCAGTAATGTATATTTAGGCCTTCTTCAGAATATCCTTGGCCTTTTGATAGACAAAATATGCAACATCTAAAAATTTTTTTTTTTTTTAATATAATACAAAGCTAAATTTTTTAAATGTAAAATATTTATTAATTTTAATGCTCATTACTTATCGCCTTTGTGATCGGTGCTGTTATCCGACGGTGACGTGACACTTGTTGAGCTTTCTGTACTAATTTGTACTGGGCTTGCACGAGACGGTGATTTTGTTGAATTAGTAACATTATTATCGATGGACTTGGTACATGTTGGAGTAGTTGTTGATTTTTGCGTCGATTCCATTTCTTTTTTCCTCTAAAAATATCAATTAGTTTGTCAGCAAGTAATGAAATTATAAAATAAAAGGTTACAAATTTTTTTTCAAATTTATTTTGATTTTTTTTTTGTATGATATTTTATAATAGTAGTTCATGCTTTTTATTACGCGTATTACTTGATTATTATCAATTATCTTTATAATTTCTATTAAAATTATTAAAAATAATCAGCACAAATTATAGCGACCCAGATTTTTAGATTTTAATTTTAACTTTTTTCTTATGTAAAAAAAGCGGACGGCCAAAGACTAAATAATATAAGGTTGCATGCTAATCTTATAATAGATGGGAAACTACAGTGAAAAAATAGTATATTACACATCTAGGGCAGTAAAATAAGAAATGTCTCAGATCACATGTAATTGTTATCCGAGGCGAAGCCGAGGTCAATAAACATGTGATCTGAGGCTTTCTTATTTACTGCCCGTGGTGTGTATACTATTTTTCTCCTCGACGGAGGCGGAAAGCGGCATTTTCGTTTAGCGCAGTGGGAGGAAAATTGACGCTTTCTGCCCGGAAGTGAGAATAGTATATTACACACCTAGGGAAGTAAAGTAAGAAATGTCTCAGATCACATGTAATTGTTGGCCGAGGCGAAGCCGAGGTCAACAAACATGTGATCTGAGGCTTTCTTATTTACTTCCCGTGGAGTGTATACTATTTTTTTGTCCGACGAAGGCGGAAAGCGGCAACTTAGTTTAGCGCAGCGGGACGAAAGTTGTCACTTTCCGCCCGGAGGGCAAAAAAAGATATTTGACAGCTTGCAATTACACACGCCAGGCAGCGCAAGAATAACTTTTTCTCACCTCCGGGCGGAAAGCGTCAACTTTCGTCGCGCTGCGCTAAACGGAAATGCCGCTTTCCGCCTCCGTCGAGGAGAAAAATAGTATACACACCACAGGCAGTAAATAAGAAAGCCTCAGATCACATGTTTATTGACCTCGGCTTCGCCTCGGACAAAAATTACATGTGATCTGAGACATTTCTTACTTTACTTCCCTAGGTGTGTAATATACTATTACATGAACTATAGCTTAAAGGGGATAGTTTGCCACCGGAAATGTATTAAATTAAAATTGTCAATTTTTATTATAATTACAAAAAATACTGAAATCCGAACAAAATAAAGTTTCACTGTAAAAAAATCGCGCCAAGTCCACGTTCATAAGACTATTAAGAAAAAAAAATTTTATTTCTTTACAAAAAGATATAAAATAAAAAATTAAAAAATCCAAGTAACCGATATGGTTGTATATGATTTTCGGAAATTAAAAAAAATTTTGTTGTAAATTTAAAAATTTAAAGAAACAATTTTGGAACGTACTTGGTGTGTGTCATTGTGTACTTCAATTTTTTTTTAAAGTCCTAGTAGATAGATTTTAGGAATTTCATAAAAAGTGAAATATTTCGTAACCACGCACACTAAATACGTTCCAAAATTGTTTCTTTTAATTTTTAAATTTACAACAAAATTTTTTTTAATTTCTGAAAATCATATACAACCATATCGGTTACTTGGATTTTTTAATTTTTAATTTTATATCTTTTTGTAAAGAAATAAAATTTTTTTTTCTTAATAGTCTTATGAACGTGGACTTGGCGCGATTTTTTTACAGTGAAATTTTATTTTGTTCGGATAAGTTTATACCTGAAGATCTATCCGATCAAATTCGTGGTACAACTGACGATACAATAAATTTCTTCTCGTAATATCGTCATCAGGCGGAAGTTGTTTGCGAACTAACCTGGGATTTACTTTATAAACGAGGACTAAAATTCTTTCAGAAACTTTTCTTACAGCTTCTGCTGGATGAAGTAATCCGGAAGAACCAAGGTCGGATAATGTGCGACACGTTAACCCACTGCAACAATTACAATGTCTTCTCAGAAAACAAGCATACTAGTTTTAACAACTAATTAATTTTTCGAGGCAATGTTAAATTTTTAAATCTAAGTTGGTAATTATTCTACTTAACTTTTTAAATTTAACATTCCTCAAATATCTAAGTGCTATTTAGTATGAAAAATAGTAAATGATTTAAATATAAATACTAAAATTAAAGTTAATGAATTTCTAATCACCTCTGCTTGTCTGTAGAAATACCATGATTGAGAATTAACTGCTCTACCATTTCTAAACGACTTAATGCTAATCTTTGATGTGTACTACTCAGTATCGGGCGGCTTAAATGGACTGGAATAATATGAAGCTCTCGGACGCACTGGCAATCAGCCATACTCAAGATTGTATGTACTGCCATGTTATGAATTCGCGGTGTTGTGTCGCCGGACTTTGTTAACAATTCAGGAAGCAATCTATCTACACTACGAGCTATCTCTGTTGAAGAAACTCTAAAAATAAATGAAAAATAATTTTAGTTAGCTACTAAATAATTAATAACTACAGAGATAAATCGGGCTACCTATTGGTGGCAAACTCAGAGAAAAAAATTCTTATTAATTGTGCAGCTAGGCTATATACACTGAACACTTTGTCTCTGAGAGCGCGATGCAACAGTAAAATAGCAGCTCTCGCAGTCTTATTCGCCGAATGCTTTGAAACTTCAGGGTCGAATTTTTTTAACTCTTCTTTCAGCATCATAAGTCCTTCTTCTTTGTCCATAAATTGTTTGGAGTAAAATTTTTCCACCACCTCCATTCCAAAGACAGTTATTGGTAAAGCAGCTTGTTTCTTCTCTCGATCATTTAATTTTGAATTTACTTTTACTTCACTTTCCAAGTGACATTCCCGGGTGAATTCATTTGTATGAGAACTGTAATTATTTATTTAATAAATTTAAATTTACAAATATTTAAGTTATCATTAAACTTACTGTCGAAGAGCTGGAATAGTTCGCTCTTCATAAGCTTCATAACTAGATCGCAAAGAAGGACCCGCTGATTTAGTCTTTCGTCTCAATGATCCAGTATTTCTATTAATTTGTCTTTCTAACACACCATTCGGTGGACTATCAGTAATTTCTACAATAAAAAAAAAAAAAAAAAAAAAAAAAAAAAAAAAAAAAATATTAATTTTAATTAAAAGTAAAAATTAGTTTAAAAGTAAACAAAACTACCTGGACTGTGAGGTTTTTGATGCAGCGGAGAAACTGGGGGCTGATGCGGAGGACCAGTTGGTGAAAGAGCTCCTTCACGGTTCGGTGGAACAACCAAACGAGGTGGCGACAAAATATCTTCTGGCACAACTGTATTGCTAGACGCCCCAGCGTCACTTGAAGCCGGCTCTTTGCCGTCAATCGTTGATACATTATTTTTTTCTAACGGCTGCAATGTTAACGTCTCTCTAAATATCCATCTCTTCTACTTACACCCCACTAACACCGTCATTAAGACTTACCCCATCGACTTCGAGTAAATCATTAACTTCTAAGCTTTCATAAACCTCCTGCCTATAGTGTTGCGCTTGAGCTTTTTTTGCTTTCGCTTTATCGTAATCTTCCAGCGCAATAGCGTACTTTTTTTCCAGCTCATACTTGCCAAGTCTTTCTCCGGCTTTTCTCAGTATTTCCATAGAAACTTTTAATTTTGACGCATATTCAAATCTTTCTTCTGCTCGAAATAATTTTATTATAAATTATTTATTTAAACTAATTGATAAATTTAATAAAATCTCACCTTCAGCAGCTTGTAATTTTTTATTTTCCATTTGCCGAATTATTTTAGCGACTTCACGATCGACATACATTTCAAAAGCTAAATCATCATAAGGTGACGTGTAATGAGGATTGTAAGGAGCATCTTGGTTATTTATGTCCTGTGTACAAGGCTCACCAATAATATTTATAGCAATAAGTCCAACCTGAAGTAAATATCAGTTATCAGTAATACACTCCAATAAATCTTAACAAAAGAATACAACAGCCTTTATGTCATCTTTTATTACATTATCGAAATTACGAACCTGCTCGTGAACATTGTGAGTGTTTTGGTGAGGCTTGTGTAGCCTTAACTTCAATGACAGGGCTTTCGTTTCCGGAAGTGCAACGCTCTTCAGCTCACGGCTTTTGTAAAGTGTAGATTCATTGTCTGACAACGTTATGTAGCCTAAATAGTTGAAGGACGTATTGACAGAGGCGTTTTCTTCCTTGGTCGTCCATATTTCTAATTTTTCCGCTGGAAAATAATAACTTAATTATTCACAGCCATTTATATTTTCTATTACGGAATCTAGAGCAACTATGAATATTTCATCATGCAATTGTAGATAGAGAAATGTAATTGTAGCTTGTGATTACAAAACTATTACTTTAGATTCGCGTGATCTATCAGCTCAAGGCTATTCTCGTGTGAAATTGGACACTTAATTAATCACTTATCACTCCGGAAATCGAAAAATTATTCAAATAAACGTTTTCGTTTACTTTTTTACGTACGTATCAGATATTGGTGTGCTAAAACTTGGATCCTTGTTATTTTAGCCGGTGCATGTAAGCGAAGAATTAATTCCTGGGGATACCCGCATTTTCGAGCACTCTGCCATCCTCTCACTGTTGGTCCATGGACGTTTAACTCAAGACAGGAATGTCTTTCATCTTCACCTGTTTAAATAATTTTTTTAAAATTAATTTTTTATGATAAAAATTTCAAGCAAATAAATGTAAATAATTTTTAGTTAAATATTTTTATATAATTTTTTTCTTAAAATATAAAACTGTCAGACGTCAACTATTTTTAGTATCTACATTCTTTGTGATATTTAAATTTTTCATAAAAACACAAGAATTGACAGATATTTTAAATGAATAGGTTATTTTAATTTTTTATAAAAAAAATAAAAAGTATTGAATTATAATTACAAGTGAATGTTTAATCATGTGAACTTACTTGAAGCATATATGACGTTGAATTCAATCTTTCTCGGCATCTTTGCGAATTTAATATTGTAGATAACTTAAATTTATCAAAATTTATATAAGTAATTAATTATTGATGAAAATTATTTTTATGAATTTGATATTATCCGGATGATAAACGTGAATTTTAAAAGGCACAGTCATTTCAAGCTCAAATGTGTCTTGGTGCTGCTGGCAAATAAACCCCGGCGCAGAGCCAACCCGCACAGATAAGACGTCTGATCACAGCTAGGCTTGCGCCACAACTGAATACTGCATTGGCTCTCGTTCTATTCCCTATTATATCTTAGACCCTCGCATTATTTTGTTAATATCTTCTCAAAATTTATTATTATATTTGTTCAATGTTTTTTAAAAGTTATATTTATTTTCATTACCATTTTGCAAGGTGTCTTTTTGACTAGATTTTATACAGTCGGTAGCTAGGCAGCAACGTTGTTTGATGTTGAATTTTTTTTTCGCTTATTATATTTGCTATTAATATTTATTGATGATAAAAAAATTGATTATTTTTTTCACAACAGCGAAAGAAGGAGTGATTGTAGTCGTATGTTTGAACTACTGTAATTATCTTTGGAATAGATACCACAAACATTTTTTCATTAAGGGTAAAAGTATTGTCTTGCAATAATATTGCATTCATCCCTTGATTTTTGGACTAAATTATACCGTCGACTGTTGATGGATCAATAAGTGGAGGCTGCGTGACGTCACGAGGGCGCGGCGAAGAGCGTCGTGCCTTGTGTAAATCGTTAGGCGTTTAATTTGAATATTTTAAAAATCCACGTGATTATTTTATGAATGAACCTGTCAAAAATTTACCAAACTGTGCCAATTTTAACTATACAGTTTGCTAGTTAGACTAATAATCTATTTTAATTGATTATTTTATAGTAAAATTTATAAATTTAAAGCGCAATTTTTTATTTAAAAAATTGTACTTATTTGTACAAATTCATAACAATTATATACAAAAGGTGGAATGCATTTTAATCCATATATTCATTGGTATTATGATTGGTATCGAGTATTTTTGTTAATTTTAAGTGGTAGCAAACAGATAAACAAGGCCTTTGATAAATTGGATTATTTCGGAGCCACCGAGTTTAGATTCGCCATATACTCGATCGACAAATGATATAGGAACCTCGCCGATTGTATAACTAAATTGACGAGCTCTTACTATCATTTCCATTTGAAATACGTAGCCTTTGGATACGCAGGATTCGATCAGTCGTTGTAAAACATCTTTTTTGTACAGTCTGGAATAATAAATATTGTTAAAAAGTTATAGAAAATTTTACTTATTAAAAATTTTTATTCAATTAATTGTACCTAAAGCTACCAGTTAAATCACTAACTCCTGGTCTTAGAAGGATTTGAGTAATAAAATTAGCACCACGACTTATGAGCTTTCTTTTAAAATCCCAGCCATAAACTCCGCCACCATTTATGTACCTAGTTCCTGTTACAATATCGTAATTGTTCTTCCTCTGTAACTCGATCATAGGCGGAATAAATTGAGGCTGAAATATAAACGATACAAATAGTAATTATTTAATTATAATTTGATGATAAAAAGAGTATGAGTGTAAAGAAAATTTTTTTTATATAATTTTAAGTAATAAAATATAAAACTGAAGTTAGCAGACATTTGTCATTTTTTGGACTCTTACAACTTACTTACAACAATAATTTTTTGACATCTCTGCAAGTGGAATTTTTCAAAAAATTTTTTCTATATTTTATTTGTTAAAAAAAAATCTTAGAAATCATCATATGTCAGCTATCTTCAGTACCATAATAAAGTTTATTTAAAAATTTTAAAAATCACATGTGAGAAAATTTTTAAAATCTTCAAACATAAATTTTTAATTATTGGTTTTAAATATTAAAAATCTTTTATGACAAACATAAATTTTGAAGTAAATAAATTATGGAGACTTACATGATGTGACAAATCAGCATCCATAATTATTATAAAATTTCCTGTTGAATGTTTAATACCATGAATGTAAGCAGTACCGAGTCCTAGCTTTTTCTCTCGAGGTCTCAGAAGTATTTTATCTTCCCCATAAAGTTTTTGCAATTTCTGAGCAATCTCCAGAGTACCATCTGGTGATCCATCGTCGATAATTATTATTTCATATGGCGAACCACTGTAAAAATTTTAGATGATACTTAATGTAGCAGATATTTAATGATTGTTAGGGCCAGTTTTTCAATCCGAGATAAAATTTTATCCGATACCAATATATATCTATAGATTTCATGTTTTTAGATAGACTGGCAATAATAATTTTATCGTGGATAAAATTTTATCTTGAATTTAAAAACTGGCCCTTAGAATTTTTTTTAACAAATAAATTATGACAAAAAGAATAAGAAAAAAATATTGACATGTAGAAATATTAAAAAATTATAAATGCAATTTTGTTTTAAATAATTTTTCCGAAAAAATTTGTTTTATTAAATAAAATTAAAAAATTATCAAGTGACTGATAACTTTAATGTCATAAATTTTGGAGTAAAAAAAATTATTATATTTATCTGTCTGTTCTCATTGATTTTGTGTACGTATAAGTGAGGTTATGTTTCAAGTACTTACAAGTCGTCCATATATTTTACAATAAGCCATATAATTATTGGTAAATTTTCAACTTCATTATAAGTCGGTAATAAAATTGAGTATTTATCATTAGCAAATGATTTAGTAGCCATTTTAAGTGTGTTTTATTTACTATTTTTATTTATACCCGTGTTTTGTATCGTGCCGATGACGTTTCGACTTTTGACGTATCGATACTAACAACTAACATCTGTTAACATACGAACCAGTGTAAGGTGTAAATACTGTAAATATGCACTGAGTGAATGTGTAGGTAAGTACTTATGTGTACGTGAGTACACCTATTACATATTCAAGATTATATGGTTTTGTGATAAAAATAATAAACGGGAGTTGAAAAGTATGTATTTTTTGCGTGTCAAAAAAATTATTTTCGGCCCAAGTATTTCTAGGTTATTTTATTTATAAAGAATTTATTAATTTGAAAGTTAATAAGAAAGTGTGATGTTTATTTATGTTGTATTTGTACCTGTAGCAATGATAACTAGTCAAGTGCTCAATCTGTCATACATTTACTTTCATTAACCTCACCTGTATGTTAAAAATTAAAGTAGTATTGTTCAAACTAGAATTTTTAATAAAAATAAATGTGCTAATTAATAAAGTTAATTGAATTAATAGAAAATAGTTTTAAAAAATGGGCAAACCAACAAAAGTGGTTGTTTGTGGAATGAAAGGTGTTGGAAAAACAGCTATGTTAGAACAATTAATTTATGGAAATGTAACTTCTAAAACAGTAAGTATTAATGATACCAAAAAGAGACAATTATTTTTTTTATTTTACACTAAATTTTGTAAACAATTTATGTTTAATAAAAAGTTATATAAATAAAATATACTTAAAAATTTTGAAAACTTGTTTTACAATTTTAAAAATTTTTTTTCGATAACCGGTAAAGTTTTTATTTATCCAAAAATAAAAAAAAATAACTCGGCAAATTTCACATTAATAAATATGCGAACAACAAATATTAGTGCGTTTTTTTTTTTATAATAATAACATTGTTACAATAAGCAATTAGTTTATAAAAACAAAAAAGTGTCTAGTGTTTGTTATTTTACATATAATTGTTGAAATAACAGACATCCAGTAATTAACTTGTTTTCATTTGCAAATTACCTGTAATAAAAAAAAAAATGAGTATGAATATTCTAAAAAATTCTTTATTTAATTTTTTAAAATATTTTCTTCATGAATATTTTTTCATTTTTTGGAATTTATTCTTGACATGTTAATTTTATGATTTAAGTTATTGTTTATAATTTTTTTCTTCAGGAAATTCACCCAACAATAGAAGATATTTATTCAGCAAACATTGAAACCGACCGGGGAACTAAAGAAAAGGTCCAATTCTACGACACAGCTGGATTAGAAGGGCTGCAGAGCAGCGCGAGTAACCAGCAGCAGCAATTAGCACGTCACTACCTCGGTTTCGCAGATGGGTATGTTCTAGTTTATGACACTGCCAAACCGGAGTCGCTTGACGTTCTTATTCCCCTTAAAAAAGACATTGACAAGAATAAAGACAAGAAAGAGATAATTATAATCGTGGTAGGAAATAAATCTCGCACTGACACCAGTCATGACAGCTTAGAAAACACCGCCAGCAAAGCTATTAACTGGTGCACACGTGAAAAGATAAAACACTTTGAGGTAAATGTCTTGGACCGAAATAGTTTGTACGAGGCATTTGTTTACTTGTCATCAAAATTGAATCCTGTACAAAACAAAAGTTCATTTCCGCAGTTGAGTATGGGCAGAAAAACTGTCAAAGCTGAAACGACATGATTATTTATTAAATTTATTTGTTGATAATTTTTAAAGGACATTACTGAGATATATTTTAAAAATTTTTATTATATATATTATTTATCACACTTTAAATATTTTATTTTAATAGATCTGACAGTTAATGCAATGAGATCTGATTTTATAAAAGCATTTAATGACAAAAATAAAATGTACCAGTATAAGTAATTTAATTGAATAAATACATATTACTTATTTAACATAGTTATAGAGTCATAAAGTTCATAGTCAGCACAATATCTATTAAAATTTAATGGGGTAGTTGATTAGAAAAAACTTTGGTTCAAGGTTGGTTTGTTTTATTTTTTGATACTTTGTAATAAAGTTTATTTATAGCATTTTATTTATTACTGCCTTAATAGCAAAAATGACCTTTTGGCATCGAAAACTTTCGTTGATAAATTAATGCAAAAAAATAAATGAGTAATGAAATTATTTTTTTAAATATTATCAAGTCATTTATTGTACATTTAGCTTTTATTACTGGTACGTTTATATTTAAAGTTATGATAATGGCAAAGTACTTACATAAGTAATAAACATTAGTGAGTTTGCACAACGAATACAATCAGTACAAAAATTATAAAATTTGCTCCTTATTGTTAATTTTAATTCATTTTTTAATTTTTTTATTGTATTTATAAAAAACTAAGTAGAATAGTATTTAAAATTTTACTTGTTACGTATATTGTACTTAACTGTTAAACTTATCACTATCAATTAATAAATATACATATTAGGGTGTATAAAAAAACCAAAAAACTTCTTTTTTAAATTATTGTGAAATTTTGTCAGAGGAAGTCAAAATAAGGAGCCTGTAAAAATTTGAGCTCTTAATATTAAGATTTATTATAAAAAATGTTATTAAAGTGAGAGAAAAAATTACAAAATTATGCACTAACATGTCAATGTAAATAGTGATAGATTTTGAAGTTAATAATTTACAAAGTTAAAAACTTTATATTAATTAACACTTAATTTCATTATTTTTTATTGGCAGTTACACATCTTTACTCCAAATTACTCAACTCTGCGACATACTGTACTCAACATAAAAAATTGAATAACTTAAAAAAAAAAAACTTCACTCAATTCATTCACTACTCAATACTAACTTTATTCAACGCTAAGTTTACTTAGTTCCAACTGTATTCAATGCAATCTTTACTCAATAGTATTTTATAAGTGACGGCGCGCTTTCAAAAATCTCTATTCAATATTTTTTTATTTAATAATATTTTATTCGGCAAAAACAAAACTGTACTCAAAATTTCTCAGCTCTGTGCAATCTGTACTCCAATAAAATAATTTAATAAACTAAAAAAAGAAATTTTTACTATATATAGATATATAAATTACATATAATTGAGTAAAGTTGACATTGAATAAAGTTTGTAAAACAATAGAATTTTATTCTTTAAGAAAAAAATTATTAAGTAAAGTTTTTTTTTTTATTTATTTAAAGTAAACATTATTAAACAAAAAAAATTGAATAGAGATTTTTAAAAGTGCGCCATCACTTATAAAATACTATTGAGTAAAGATTACAGTGAATACAGTTGGAACTGAGTAAACTTAGCGTTGAATAAAGTTAGTATTGAGTAGTGAATGAATTGAGTAAAGTTGTCTTTTTTTTTAAAGTTATTCAATTTTTTATGTTGAGTACAGTATGTCGCAGAGTTGAGTGATTTGGAGTAAAGATGTGTAACTGCCTTTTTATTCATTAAAATTTATTGTCAATTTTTTATTATTATAGTCAGAATTGAATATTCGTCAAAATAGATGAAAACTTTTTATCCAAGTGATAACAGTTTTGTTGAAGACGTAAGAAGAAATCACAATTTATACTATGTTCAATCTTAATCTCTAATAACTTTTGAAAAAGTAAATTTTTCGAAAAATCATAAGATACCACTTGTAGGTTGTTGAATTTCCTACAAAAATATACATTACGCTAGCCGGTAAATAGTTTGTATGACTCAATATAAAATTAAAAATTTTTTAAATATATTTTTCCCATGTTATTTTAATGTACTGGGAAAAAATTACTACTCCTGAGAAAATTTTCTTGTCACAAGAATATATATTCTTGATAATTTTCAAGAATATATTTTCTTGTCTCAAGAATTGATCGAACCAATCGAATTATTTTTTCTTTAATTCAAGTGAACTTATTCATTTGCTAATCTATCAAAATTAATGCCAATATTTTATTACCATGATAGATATTGATATTCTTTTGTCAAAAAACTAAAATTTATTTTAAACGATTCTTAAGCCAAGGAATTTTTTTCTGGGCAAAATTTTTTTTTTCTTAGTGTGGAAAACAGAAAATTTCAATTCACGATCTTTAAATATCAATTTTAAGAGCTCAAATTTGGACAGAGTCTTTATTTTGTAATCTGGCGAAATTTTACGATGGTTTGGAAAAAAAATTTTTTTTTTTATACACCCTAATATATATTCATTTCAAAAACAATTAAATAGCTCACGACATATTGAAGACGATATTTGTTTAAAAAAATACGTATTATTTATTTATCGTAAAATCTAAATACCTCTAAAATAAATGAACCCGTCAAAAAAACTAACGTATTTAAAAATTAGTAAATTTAATTCTAAAATAAATTACCAAATAATGGCCTTTTTCAATTGCCTTAAAATTATCAGCGTTTTGAAAAAATAATCCCATAATTTGCTGCTTATACCAAAACCTGTTTGTAAAAAACATAAATTGATGCAATAAAATATGTAAGTTTAATTATAAAATTAATTTTTTACATTATTTACCTGATTCGTGGTGTGAAAAATGATGATGGTTGTGGTATCGCTTCATTTCGTATAAATAACTCTGCGAACTTGGCGTTCCGTAGTGTAAATAATAGTGTATTAGATCATAACACAAATACCCTAAATAAATTTATCGATTTGTTATTCATTATTTAATGAATATTAATGGTCATTAAATTTAAATACCTATCATAGTTCCGGCAGTGACGAGATCGATTATCGTTGAAGGAATAATAATTTTGTATATTTGGTAGAAAGCACATGCTACTAAAATACCGGCTGCTGGTGGAAATACTAGCCGTCGATCATCGAATGGAGCCTAAAAAAAAAAGAATTATTAAACTTAATTATTTGTTCGATTTATTGTTTTTTCAGGTAATAAAAAAATTAATATACTTTATGATGAATTCCATGAAGAATAAAGTGTAATGAAATGAGAAGTTTTGAATTCGCTGGTGGTTTTAAATGAAAAATTCTTCTGTGAAGCGTGTATTCAATTAATGTCCACAGTAATACGCCCAAAAAGAATGCAAGTATCTTGAAAAATATTGAATAATCTAAAAGAAGAAAATCAATAATTAATAAATATGTTATTTTTTTTTTTTATCCTATAGACAAAAAAAATTTTTAATAACTTACGAAGTGGCCCTGAAATGTTTTTCAGCAATCCGAGATACAGAAAATAAATTGAAATCGGTATCCAAACAAGCGGTACCGCGTACCAGGGTGTAATTGTAAGCATTTCCAAACAATCTGATTCAAAAAGACGTATTGGACGGTTCACGGGTAAATTAACCCACCCCCAATATTTATTTGACAACAACCCAACTTGATTCAACAGTGGAGCATTCCAGTCAACTAAATTCTGCATTTAAAATTGAAACAAAATGACAATTTAAATTAAAATTAAAAAAAATAATTCATTAGAATGAATGAAGAATAATTCATTAAAATAACCTCTATATCTTCGTAAGCTCTTTCATTATCGACTTGAAATTCATTAAACAAATGAAATGCTGCCTCGGAATGTTTAACATCATTAAAAACTTTATCCAGCGCCAATCCTTTATACGCTTTCAATGTTTGACGGCCTCCCGGATGATGTTTCAAAAAATTACTTATCTCATAAGTTTTTCCTTGATATTTAACTATAAACTCACGGTCATCTTCACTTGAACTATTTATTTGATTTAATTTACTACTATTTCTGATTAATAAAATATTATTCGAGTTACTTTCTACCGGTTTCATCATTTTCCGATCGATTAATTCGTTCGCTTGGATCAGTTTTTGGAACATTACTATTAAACGCACTCTTCACTGAAGTTATACAAATGTTTCGACATTATCTTTTAGTAATCATTTTCCAATTGCTTCTATTTAATGATCACGTTTTAAGTGATTAAAATTCAAACAATAGAAGATTAAATTTTTAGCTAATTTTTTCCTTTTGTAACAGTGGCTTTCAAACAGTAAGATACCGCATTCTTAAAAATATTTTTTATAAATTTTTTTTTTACTTTCATGTAATCGAAAAGTAATTCAAAATAAAAATAAAAAAAAAATTACTTCAACCGAGACGTAGATAGCATATTTTTAAGTGAAAACTGCTGTAAATCTCATTTAAATTCTATTTGTTTAATTAATTTAAATTACAATTTGGTTGAAAAATTTTCTAGGGTCAGTTTTTGATGCATCATTATTTTTAATTCACTACTCTTGACATTGAAAATAAATGAGTAACTTTTAAGACGTCAGTTTTATTTCTTCTTTATAAAATTATTTTGAACTTATTTTCTTTGAATTATATTTTAATTATTTACTTTCATTATAAATTTTATTTAAACACCTTTTAACATTCCACTCTGACAATAAATCAAGTGCTTGTAATAATAACTGAAAAATAATGTTTTTCTAGTAGATGAAAATATGTGCACATATCTTTTATCTCTTCCGTGCGAACCTTCTACTGACGTGTGCAATCAAGGCCGAGGTGAATTTTCCGCGCGTAAATATTTTAAGAATAGCCGCGTTACTATCTAAATCATAGCATCATTGGTAATTTCGGAATTTATATATATATTCGGCAATTATAAATACGTTGAACATACTTATTATATCTAAGGTAATCGACAAAATGTGTTAAAATGTAAGTATAAATTGAAAGATACACTTAAAACACTGTCACTTATTTTTCAAACACAAACAATGCGTTGCGTGATGTCCGGTCAATTTGAATTATCATTTTTTTTATTCTTCTAAGTCAATGTCACTAAAATCAATAATTCGATAAGAAAAAAAAATCATTTGCTGATACAAAAAAAATTAAACAAAGTATATTAATGAAATAACAAATCGAATTGACCGTGGGACTATTTTACGAACTATCCTGGCCGGAGATCTAGATTCAACTGACTGGTAACGCTGACTAACGTTTGTTATCGTTGACATTTATAAATAATATCCATCGTTGTTTTTTTTTTATTACCTAAAATCATCCTCGGGATTTACTGGTACTCATCGCTTTCCTCTATTTTCAATATTCCCACCTCATCGTGGAAATTAATAATTTTTATCTCACCTTTTTCAAGCATACACGGAGTATATATCTGTTTTTTGCATTAGCTAACATATATTCGCCTATGATAATCTTTTTTACGATTGATAACACTACGAATGATATCATATCTGGAAATGATATCCTAGATCGAAGATCCAATAGTTTTTTAAATAACATTTATCATGTGAATCATAAACTAGTTTAAAATTTAATGTGTTATCATTATTATTTAATACACATTACAGCTAAGTGCAAAAACAAATTATCGACCTTGTGTCGTGCATGGTGACAACCAAGAGTTCAATGTGAGCCTTATATTTATAGACATGTTCGATTTTAATGACACATTGATGTTCATTTTTTCAGTACTAATTGATCATCACCTTATTAATGATGTAGCCCTTTTGATTGACACAAACAGAAATTCAATATTCATACTTCACATCTAGGTATTTATAATTCAACAATTCATTTATTCCGTGTACTCGAGTCCAGATTATCAGATCATAAATTAAGATTAGTCGGACAGTCAAATATAATAAATTTATATGTGTATAAACAATGAAGATTATCGACTTGAAACTGATCATTTTGTAAAAGTTAAAAAATTTTTAATAAAATTATATTAAATATTGGCTTTAGTTTTGAATAATAGTCCATCTACATATTTAGTAAGCAATTTATAAATTATCTTATGAAATAATATACATAATAATGTACAATAATACATATTTTTATAACACCACATTTTAATCTATTTTATGCATTCGCTCTCATGTGCAATCAGATAAAAAAATTATTCTGTTCTATGACTTGGTGACAAACATTAGCAGAATTACTAGATGCTATCTATTAGTAAATATGTCACTTTTCTTCGAAAAAACAATCATTCATTTTATTTTAGAATTAACAACCCTTCAAAGGTTGGAAAAAGTTAGTCCTTGAAATTCTTTCAATAATCAAATACTTCCATCTTGAACGACTTGCCTTGAATTTCTTTCGGCGTGATATTTTTATGTAAATTATTACATATGTGGTTTATATCTTGATTATTGCTATCTTTATTATCTTCAGGAAAGTTTTCCAACGACGCACGATTTTCGTCGAGCTAAAAATAACAGTTAACATGGTTAGTGGTTATTTAATGATGTAGAAGCAATGATAATATGAATTTTGGAAATAATGATGATTCATTATTATTTAAATGTATCAGATCGATTAAGTAAATTACATTAATAAAAATGGTGTAATCAATTCACAACACTTACCACTGGTTCTTTCGTTGATTCAGTTGTATTGACCCAGTAAATATTTTTCTGATGTGTATTCATGTTAACCCTAAAACACTTATATTTCTTCAGAAGAAAAACAATAGGGATTGGGGCGATTCCAACAAATATCATACAGATACC
This sequence comes from Cotesia glomerata, assembly GCF_020080835.1. Classification (NCBI taxonomy): domain Eukaryota; kingdom Metazoa; phylum Arthropoda; class Insecta; order Hymenoptera; family Braconidae; genus Cotesia; species Cotesia glomerata. The sequence goes on from NC_058158.1 coordinate 2,425,213, forward strand.
GATTATTAGTACCCAGTTTGGATACTCTGTTGTTATTTTTCTGCCCTGTAATAAGAAAATGAAAAAAATTTTCTTTTACAAACAATTAATTTGAAAACAATCAATAAATTATAAAGCTTTGAGAAAAACTCCCACGCGAAATTGTAAATTTAAGTAGCTTGCTAGCCTTCAAAAAAGAAGTTTCCAATTAATTATTAAATCTTGATAATTAAAATGACGTCTAATGAATAATAAATAACAAATTTAAATTTAATACATTAAAGATTATGATAAGGATAAAGTGAGTGCAATTCACAGAATTATTATGCTGAGTTATTATTTGAGTTGGTAATATTAAAATTCTATATTTTAAATTTTTATTTTCTATATTAATTTACAAGTTCAATTTGATTTTACTTTGTTTATATATTAATTATTTGAATTAATTTTATTCAATACTATATTATGTACTTACAGAAATTATTTTCTTATAAAAACTGTATGCACTATATAATAGAAATTGCTATTTGGCCTGTGCGTTGGCATAAATAAACAAAATGTAAATTAACTACGTTTCTGAACGAAGTGATTTTAAAACAATTAAACGATCAATCAGAATCAAAGTATAATTTAAAATTAAATTTTAAATTTCTCAAAAATAAATTATACAAAAAATGCATTAATCTTGGCTCAAGAGCCAAAATCTTGAACCAAGAATACCATTTTGAAAAAAATAATTTTCTTGAGTCAAAAGAATAAATTCTTGAATTAAGAAATTATTCTTGGTCTAATAAAATTTTTTTGTTTCAAGAATTTATTCTCTTGACTCAAGAAAATTATTTTCTCCAAAATGGTATTCTTGGTTCAAGATTTTGGCTCTTGAGTCAAGATAATTTTTTTATCAGTGTACTTACTAAAGAAGGATCCCAAGTTGAATATTTCGGTTTGATAATTAACATTGAAACAATACTAGAAATTAAAACCACAGTTATAAATATCGGTGCAAGAAACCTCCATGTAATTTTCCAATAAAATCCTGGCTTATATCCGGTCATGAATTCAATATCCTTCGAAAATCTGAATAAAACAAAAATTTAGTATGCTATAAATATTCTTTAATACTTAAAAAATGAATATACTTTTCATAGCCATATACATAGGCAACGGCTATTACTTCCATCAAGGCAATAAGTACCAAGCCAATTGTGCTAGCGAAATTATCGAAAAACTCCAACCAATACTCTCCAGCTCCAGTGCAAAATATGAGGCCAATAAAAAAACAAATTGTACAAATAACTCCAGTTAGGTATGGTTTTTTAATTTTTTTAAAAAAGTTTATTTCGAAGACTACGCAGAGCATTCCTTCTAATAAACCGATCTGCGTTCCTAACCCCAGAGTCAGAAGCATAAGGAAGAATATACAAGACCAAAATGGTGCGCTTGGCAATTCTACAATTGCTTGAGTAAAGACTATGAAAGCCAATCCTGTTCCTTCGGCTGCCTAAAAAATTAATTTTATTTATTTAGACTTTTGTGATGAACATTTAAGTATAGTTTACTTACTTGATTCAATTGTTCAGAGACGCTACATTGTTTTAGAGTGAAATTCATTGGAACAAGAGAATGGCTGTAAAAATCAACAGCATTTTGATATTTTTCTTCGGGATCATTGACATCACTTAGTAGACCATGTAGTTGAAGAAGAATCCGATTGCTGAAGATATTAAATAAATTTCAAGTGTTGTTTCTTTTTTCATTCTAAGAAGCTTACCTTTGAAGACATTTTTCCACGTTTGACACAGCTTTGAATCCCAAAATTGTAAATACTACAATACTTGCATAAATAGCAGTAAACCCATTGCAGATACTGACTAAGATAACATCTCGTACGCAATTGTTATCCGTAGGGTTGTAACTTCCGAATGCGATCAGTGAACCAAAAGCAGAACCGAAACTGAAGAAAACTTGGACTGCCGCATCTAACCACATTCGCGGGTCTAATAATTTTCCAATCTGTCAAAAAAATTCATTTCAGTAATACTGATAAACATAAATTGTACAAACAAAAATATATATTACTCAACCTGTGGTGTGAACATATGTTGCAAACCGATGATAGCTCCTTTCAAAGTGATCCCTCGAATGAAGAAAACTGTGAGAACTATGTACGGAAAAGTTGATATAAAGTATATAACCTGAAAAATTATTAAATAAAAACATATATGTTACATTAATTGATGACACTGTAATGAGCAGACACTTGAAATTTTTTTTAAATTAAATTAGGTCGAAAAAATTATTTTTTTAAAATTTATTGATCATTTTTTAGAGCTTCTCAAGATGGAATTTTTTAAGACACTGAGGTTTTTTCACTAGAATTTTTTTTTTAATTTTCTAACAATTAAATTATTATAAAAAAAATTAAATAAAAAAATTCCACATGTAAAAATAAAAAAAATTATTAGTGGAAGATTTTTAAAGCATTTTTTTATTGCAATTAATTTGTTTTAAAAATAAAAAAAATTGCACTTATTTTTTTTACAATTTCTACGTGTTTAATTTTATTATTGCTACAATTTATTTGTCACAAAATTAAAGATATCAAATGTCTCTCAACTTCAGAATCATCATCAGTATCATAATTTTTTTTAATAAATTTTTCTTAATTTAAGGGGACCCGGTGATCTAGAGGCCTAAAATTTAAACTATTTTAAAAAATTTTATTTCTATGTGAAGGTAATGACTAATGCTTTCAAATTTTTTTACAGTTATTCTATTACTTATCAACTACACAAAAATGAAAATCAAAACAAAAAAAAATTTTGTTTTAAATCAGAAAAATGGCGCTGAAGTTTAATTAGTATAATTATAGTTATCGTCGGTACTAAAATGAAAAAAAAAAAAAAAAAAAATCATTTGACAAAATGGCGCATAGTTAAAAGTAAAAATCTGAAATTCGTTTTCAAAAAATACTTTTAACTACGCGCCATTTTGTTAAATATTTTTTTTTTTTCATTCTAGTATCGACGATAACTATACTTATACTAATTAAAAATAATCAGTCATATTTTTTAATTTCAGATCAGAGGGAGAGATCAATCTACCTCCACCAGTCAGGTCCATTTTTTTTTTTTTGAGAGGGGAACTTCAACGCCATTTTTCTAATTTAAAAAAAATTTTTTTTGTTTTGATTTTCATTTTTGTGTAGTTGATAAGTAATAGAATAAGTGTAAAAAAATTTGAAAGCATTAGTCATTTCCTTCATACAGAAATAAAATTTTTAAAATAGCTTAAATTTTAGGCCGTAAAACCACCGGATCCCCTTAAATTATTCGTTAAAAAAATTATCAGATGTCTCTCAATTTCAGTATCGTCATTAATTATCGATAATTGACAATTCATAAATATTCATACCTTGCCAGAAGATTGAATTCCTTTCATAACAATGAAGAAAACAATGATCCAACTCATTAATAAACAAAGAACTATCCACCATTTGAGTTCCATACCTTGCTCAATAGAAGGCGAAGCGTCTAAAGTTACTCTGTACCAGTAGTAAGCAGTTGACGAGCTTTTCGAACATTCTTCAATATAATCATCGGTCGTCGTATTTTTTGGACAATCCGTCCACGCGAGAGTGCTCTGTATAAAATTATCTTGAAATTAATCTTCAAGTTAATAAAATATTTTTTTTATATACTAATTCATTATATATTAATCAGACACACAGTAAATCATTTTGATACCAAAAGTATGTATAGAGTAGACATACGGTATTTAGGTAAACAGTGCGCAAGCTGTTCGCCGATCAGCCGTCATGCCGTTGCTTAAATTTAAAGATTAAGTTTCAAGTTTTAAATTAAAGTTTTATTTCAAAGTTAACACTTACTTCAATACTTTTATTTAGATTTAAAGTGAAAATTCTTCCTACAGCCTTTTTGAATGCATTTTAAATCAATAAATATTTTAAGTGTAATTCATTATCATTATTAATATCAATCGGTGAAGTAATGGGTGTAAAATAAGAGTTACTTACGCGTAACGAACTGAAGAAATAAAAAAAACACCATGCTATGATTATATTATAGTACAGTGCAACGAAAAATGTAACGATGCAAGAAGATATGCCGATCCCGCCAAGACAGGGGTGAATTGTATTCCACACGCCAAACGCTCCTTGTCGCAAGCGCTGTCCAATTCCCAGCTCAATTAAAAATATGGGAATGCCTTCGAGAATCAACATTATGAAATATGAGACCAGAAAGGCTCCTAAAAATATAAAGGTGTAAGTTATCTTTAGATTTCAAAATAATAAAACCAATTATATTGGATACACAAGGTAATATTTCATTACTTATCGACAAGATATCGACAAGTTTAATTAATGAAATATGTTAAAGAGTAAATATTATTTTATCGTTTTTAAATATCATTGCGTTATTAGAAAAATTTTAATCTTGTTTTTTTTTAAATTTATTTGAGAATTCTTGTATTGATCGTGGAAGCACCCCTCTATTCTCCTTTATGGTGTTTCTGTCTCTCCTCTAATTTGTCTTTTTCTAATAATTTCTATTCAAAAAACAAGCAGTTTATATTTTTTTTCAGAGAAACATTTTATACTAAAAATTTGCTTACTGACGTCAAGAAGAAATTTATTTAAAAAAAAAAAAATTAAACTGCACTTACAAAAATAGAGAGTAAATAAACATACCACCACCATTTTGATGACAAAGGTACGGAAACCTCCAAATATTTCCTAGTCCAACGCTGTAGCTGATTATACTCATAAAAAATTGCAATTTTCCGGACCACGCTGTGCGTTTGTTTTCTAAATTTTCATTTGAATCATGATTATTTAATTCCATGGTAGTTGTTTTTGTTTTCGAAGGCGCTTCAAAACTATTTCTTCTTGTTGTTTCACTCATTTTTTAAAAATTTTTTATTTCTACTAAATTATAAAAATTTTGAAAAAAAACTAACTAAAAATTACAAGCGTGTTATATCACAAAGTGTACGGATGACTAAAAGAATAAGTTGCTAGAAATATTTAAATCCTTTTCAATGCTGACGTAATAAATAAATTGAATTTTTTATGTTAATTGGATAGTTAATTTAAAGAAATAATTTTTAATTTACGCTTTATTTTTGCTCGTAAAAAATACGCTTCTGTCATTTAATATTAGAGTATTAAAAAAAATGTTTCTACTTCTTAAATTAAATATTACTGAGATAACGCAAATCAATGTCGAACTCAGTTCTTAAAAACACAGGCCTTATAGCTTTAGGACCCATTAATGTTTGTATTGATTACGAGACTCTAGCTGCGAGTTACAACCATCAACTGAGATGCTGAAGCGAATTCGCGAATCCTGATAATTGAGATACAGGCATGCGCATGTTACCTCCTGAATTGAAAGAACAGGCTACTTAAGACATAAGTATTTGAAGCAATTATTAATTTGGCTTACAGAAACGTTCCCTAGTTACCTATTATGTTATTGTTAACAGTAATAGCGGGTATTAAATATAAAGCGGCTCTATCAGAAAAGATTTTTTAGCTTAAACATTAGAATATTTAATTAAACTATTCAATTTAATCCAACTTGAGCATTAGCAACTCTAAAACCGAGGAAGCCAGACAATTGAGTTACTGCTTATGAAATAGGAACTAATTATCATTACTCATCTCATCTGTTACAAACTCAATATATTCTTAATTAAAGCATGTGTTTTTTAACGTCACTGAATGGAACTAAGGTCAAGAAAAATGCTATTGAAGATGCAATGCGCACTTCACGCCCAAAGAGACAGACTACCGTGTAAACTCAATATTTTTCTCAAGGTAGCTTCTTACATTCGTTTTAATGAAATTTCATAAAATTACCGATAGATAATTAAAATTTTCATAGAAAATTAATTCAATTATAACTTTTAGTCCGTTACTTCGAAATCAAAACTTTTTTTATCTGCTAATTGGCTTTTCTTACTTCTTACTTTACAATATTTCTGTATATTTTTTAAAAACGACTCACCTATTCATTTTTAATAATAATTACCAATAACCGATTTGATAGTGAGTGAGGAACAAATGAGGAAGTAAGCAAAAATTTTAATGATATAAATAATAACTTAATAACCAATATCTAACAAAGTTTCTTACTGTTTATGTATTATTTTTCAAATTTACATTATTTAATAAGATAAAAATAAATTTCTGAGTAAATTATCCAATAAAATTAAAAAAAAAAATGAATTATCACAACTATTTCTCTTGTTGTTGAAGCACTAGACGATTACATGCATAGGTTGTGGTTACTCAATCATTTTTACTATTCCAATGTACAATATTGCCATTCTGTAAAAAAAAAATATTAAATAAAAATAGTAAGATTTTTATTATAAAAAAATACAAAGTGCGTACCTGGTGGTTTTTTTGATACAATCCAATCAACGTAATAACTGACATCAGTATTCACGGACGGACTTCCGGTAGAACAAGCCATGCCATAGATAATAAGGGCAATTAGAATTATTCTTCTTGTTTCAGGGTTGCGCCATAGCACGGGGCCGCCACTATCATTCTAAAAGTTAAAAATTTATCAAATTTCGACTGGTCAAATACGGTATCCCGAGTAAAAATGAAATTATTATTTTTTACGGAAAAATAATAAATTTCGTTCGACCGCCGCACCACCGCTGCACCACCGCCGTTTGGCGGACTATTACGCCGCACGCTAAAAATTTACTCCCCCTAGCATCGCCGCACTACCGCTGCACCACCGCCGCACCAATGCTAAATCATACCTACAATTTCACAAAAAATGGTATCATAATTAATTTATCACGCAATAATTAATTAATAAATAATGCGACTAGAAATCTTTATGTAAGACCTATTGATCAACCTCCTTTTAATCGAATGCCTAATATTAAAAAAAAAAATTTTTTTTAAATCAGGCCAAAGCACCGCGAAATTATTGATTTTTTTAGTCGTATTGTTGATGTAGATTTTCAATTTCGTCCTCGGGTTGCACAGAAGCGGTACGCCTATTGAAATACTCTGAAAGAATTTTAAAAATTGAACTGTGATGGGATTCGAACCTGGATCGTCTGCATGGAAGTTTCGAACATTGCCAACTGCACTGCAAGCCATACTTAACTTAAAAAATTTAGTTAAGCTATTTGAATGATCAACGAATATATTATTTCAATGTATATACCATCAAACAGTGGTACGGTGCGGCGGTGGTGCAGCGGTGATGCGGCGGTCGAACGAAATTTATTATTTTTTCGTAAAAATTAATAATTTTATTTTTACCCGGGCGCGTCACAGCTGTGGTGCGGCGGTGGTGCAGCTGTGGTGCGGCGGTGGTGCAGCGGTGGTGCGGCGAATAGAAATTTATTTACTTGTCACGGCGCTGGTGCGGCGGTGATACGGCACTTGTAAAATAACCAAAATTTTCATGGCTGTAGTGCAGCGGTGGTGCGGTGCTTAAAAAGCCGTGCAGCGGTGTTGCGGCGGTGGTGCAGCGGAATTCTGTTTTTACTCGGGATGATATTATAATTGTAATAAATTTTTTTACCGAGCAGCTATCTTTTGTCTCATCTAAAGTACAAATTTGTCTGGACCCGATTCGGTTTGGATATGCGTCAGAACAATTTTTCGCGGAAATTACTTTTACTTCAGCTTTTTGTAGTATGTTTGATGTCATTTCAACTGAACCAAGACTACCCCAACCTTTTTTGACAGAAAAATAACAGTATAATTGAATATTCTGAGAATTTATTAATTTAAAAAACTGCATAATACCTAATATCTCCACAGTCTTGCCTTCAAAATCTTGGCGCTTATGTTTAAATGGTAGGCAAACAGGGCCTACTAGTTGAGAAAATGTAATAGTACCGTCAATATTTACCAAAGCAATGTCGTAATCCAGATTCGCTTCATTGTATAATTCATGGATTATAAATGATTTTGCACGAAATAATTGTGTTGCTTTAGTTTCATTTCCTAGTTTGATTAAAACAGTCAGTTAACCATCATTATTGGTCACTAATAATTTCTAAGAAACTTAAAAACTCACTTATCGATAAGTTGTGTTCGCCTACCAAAACACCGATATCTCGAGGAACTTTGTTGTGGACACAATGGGCTGCAGTTATGACTTGTTTATTATTGATAATTGTTGCGCCACACCGAATATCACTAGAAAAAGTATTAATATCTGCCATCATCGGGTATTCGTTGACACCAGTATCATTTCCGTGGGCGATTCTAGTCTTTAATCACGTCAATTACCATAATTAGATTGAGGTTTCATTGTTATTATCTTAAAAACTATCAATTACTATTACTTATCAATATTTACCAATAAGTAAAAATGTAGATTAATTTTGGTGATTAATAATAATAACTTACTGGATTCTTCCAACCACATCTACAGTCATTGGTCACCGGTTTCGTAACAACAACTTTATTGAGTTGTTTTACAGCACATAAAAAATATCCACCTTCTGATGCCGGTGAGCTTATTAATCTTACATCAATTTCATTTTCTTCAGAAACAATGCTAAACATGCGCGCTCCGCAAAAACGCTGTACTGGTTTTGAATACGTTTCAATGCTGAGATATCCATCACGACAATTAGGACTCTATAAAATAAAAACTGTAATAATTTAGTGTGTAGTGTTTTTTTTTAATAAAATACCTCGGGTATTGAGAAAATCATGCAGGTTATTTGTATTGGCTGATCACTTTTCGCTTTCCATCGGCATTTTGTTCCTGGTGGATAATTCGCAGGATAATTAGGACTATTAATAGGATACTCCTGATCGGAAAATATTGGCTGCACAAAATCGCAAGCTTTGAATTCATTATCAATAATTCCTTTGACACTATGCAGAAACCACAGCGAAGAAAGTGATATTACTGAGCACACTAGACTATTCATTGTAATCACCAGGCCTGATAGCTTCCTCCTTCAATTGTAGACCGAATGATTTAGTTATTTTAATAATACTGTATATATATATATATAGGAGCGTATTAAGATGACACGGTAATAATACACTTGTGTGTACATTTAACAGGCGTATTTTAAAGTATTTATAAAATTTGGTATGTATTAAATAATTAATAAAAAATGAAAGCGTATTTACATGGGGTGGTCGTTAATAAATGTCATGCGATCGAGCCTATAATTTTATTTTATAAGGACGTGTTCTTTAAAATTATGATTAATGATTAATTTCTTCCGTGGTTATAAATCAAAATAATGATTTCTTACTTTTGAACTAATTGCTTTTTATTTTATCAAGACAGAGAATTTTTTTTATAGTAAAGACTATTTTTTTTTAAATTCCCGCTAAGAATATTGAAAATTTTCAAAAATCGGGAAGTTATTGGTTTTACCCCGTTTTTCGAAAATCGAGTTTTCATCAGATCTCGACGTTTTGAGGTCCTAGGAAGCTTCCCTGACTATTCCCGCGAGGGTATCACTGTGTGTGTGTGTGTGTATGTGTGTAAGTATGTAAACCTCATAACTTTTGAACGGTTAAACCGATTTTATCGCGGTTGGTGCCATTCGAAAGGGCTTGGCCAAACTTAGATTTTGAATACAATTTGGATTGATTCGGACCGATGGATTTCGAAAAATCTAAAAAAAACTGTAAAAAAAAAATTTTTCAAAAGTGGTTTTTTTGGAATAACTTTTAAACGGCTTAATTAATCAACTCCAAAAACTAATCAGCTCTTAACATAAAAAAATCATGTCGATTGCCGCTAATCCGGTCAAAACCAGTTGATTCGTTCGAGAGATATCGTGCAGGAAAGAAAACCCAAAAAAGTGTTTTTTCGGAATTACTCCGAAATTTCTAGTTTGACCAATTGAAACTTAGAAATTTTTATGAGGCTTAAAAAACTGCGTAGAATGCCGCCAACCGCGTACAAATCGGTTCATTCATTCAAAAGTTATTGCGGTTTGAAAATTCAAACAATAGTGTTCTATGAAACTTTCATCAGACTTTTGAGCTCAAAGAGCTCAAAAGCATAGAAAATGTATATTTTTGAGCTTGGAGAGCTCAAAACAACACATAGATTGTATTTTTGAGCTCGAAGAGCTCAAAAACTTCGTAGGTGCAATTTTAAGCGCCCAGGTATTAACGGAATTAGCGGGAAGTTGCAGGGATGGCCTTTAGGGTCAACCGTTTTCCTAATTTTTTTTTTATAATTGTGATATTTTTTTTGTGACTTAAAAATACATCAATTTACGTTATTTTCCCTCATATTTGAATAGATAAGTCACTCGATTGAATTTGCAGTTTTAAATCTAATTCTAATTTACAGTATGAATAATCTAAAAATAAAAGAAAAAATTAGAATTCATGAAATCTTTTTTTTCGATTATTTTTACCTTTAAGAGCTTGTCTTTCTATCCAATCAAGGTAAGCTCCAACTCTAAGATTAATAGATGGTACTTCAGGATCACATGAAGGATTGGGACTAATTATTCCTACTAGAAAAGTTCTTTTTGTTACAGGATCGCGCCACAGTACTGGACCACCATTATCGGACTGAAATCATTATTTTTGTAAATGTAATTAATGTCATGATTAAGTTAATAAAAATTTTTTTCATTGATAAATCGAAGATGTAGTAGTTGAACAATTGATTTCAGGAAAATTGAATTTTCCGACATAAATTAACATTTGAATTTGTAACCTAAATTTTTTCAAGTTCCAAATTCGATAATCAAAATATCCTAAAAATTAAATTAAGAATATGATCACGTTTTTGACCCAGTAGGTAATTAATTACCTGACAAGTAGTTTTGTTGTTTCCAAGCACACATAACTGTTTCGACCAATCAGAATTAGATTTACCGAGCTCTTTACACTTCTCTATTGCCACAACTCTGGCTTTAATTTGCTGTAAAATGGTGGCTTGAGTACCACCGATGTTCAAAAGACCCCAGCCCAACAAGTGAACTTGTCTTTTTTCAAATGTATTCGTCGGATTTAGAAAAGGGAGACAAGCAGGACCGACTAATTGATTATATTTGAAAGGTATGTTGACGATAACCACTGCAATGTCGAAATCAATAGTATCTTGATCAAAATTTGGATGTACGATGATGTTCGTCACCCTGTGTAACTCCATGGCATTTGTTTCGCTTTCTTTATAATATAAATAAGAGTAAAAATTTGTCAGTAACTATCTTTAGCTTACAGAAACAAGATTAAAACAAATTTACCTGTCGTTACATCGTGCACTGATAGAAGGATTTCTTAGCATTTAAGAAGATTTCTTTGTATTTAAGAAATCATTTCTTAAACATCATTTCTTAGCATTTAAAAAATATTTCTTAGTATTTAAGAAATATTTCTTTGTATTTAAGAAATATTTCTTAGTAGTTATATTTCTTAATATTTAAGAAATATTTCTTTGTATTTAAGAAATATTTTTTAAATACTAAGAAATGATTTCTTAAATACAAAGAAATCTTTTTAAATACTAAGAAATCCTTATATCAGTGTGTTCACCGACTATGACTGCTATGTTATTGATATTTTGGTTATAAACACAACTTGCTGCAGTTATAATTTGTTTATCATTAATTATAGTTGCACCGCAATTAATATATTGGCCTTTGATATTGATAATTCCAGCCATCATTGGGTATTCATTAACTCCAGTTTTAAACTAATAAAAAAGCTCCGGTCTTGAAGTATCAATTTGTTCGGGAATAATCGTTGGTACATCCAAAATGGGGTGACATCCGGACGTCCACGTAAAATTTTTTTTCAAAACGTTTTTTTTTTCAAAATAGCATCATGAAATGATTTTAAAAAGTAAAAGATGGTTTAATTTAAGTGTTTTTTCGATGTACATCTACTTATATCATTGTATAAGTATAATATGGTTGTGATAGAGGCATTTAAAGATCACAAAATTGCTTGACCTTGACGAGTCGAGTATAAAGCACAACCTCACGCGCTTCGCGCTATGAGGCGTGCAATAAGAAATTCATTTAAATTAAGTAAATAATTTTGAAAAAATTCACCATCTTGATTTGAGTAAAAAAATTCTTAAATTAAGAAATTTTACTTTTCAAGATGTTATATCCGGCGTGCCGTCTATAATACAGGGCCTCCCATTCCAGCCGAAAAGTACAGCGCTTGCATATTTAGGGAACAACAACCTGGACTGCGCGACAACTTACTCGTGGCCGAAGAATACACATTACCGCGCATTGTCACCTTATCAAAGGAACCAATTGTTTAATTAGTAGCCCCACTTAATGAATCGCAACCGAGGTGATAAAAGACGCGAACACCATAATTCGACAGCTTATTTACAAGGTAACAGTTCTGCCTTAAAGCCCGGGTGAGTCCTATACCCCGACACGTATAGGCAGACTTCAATTATTAAATTAATTAGTCATCTTTTCCCTAATTATTCATTTCGATTTCCTTAACGGTATTTCTGAGTTCTGTGATAGCGATTCTTCGAGCCACGATTCGTTGTGACGATAATCGAGATTCCCACAGTTCCAGTGACCTGGTCCCACTCTCAAATTATTTTCTTCTTCTGTGAATTTATAATCGGCGAACTTTTGTTTGCCGGAGTCGTTACTCCGGTTACGAACTCATATAAACTTTCAACCTTTGTTTTATGTTGTTATTAGTTAATAAGTGAATAGTGTAAGTTAAGACGTGTTTGCCCATAGGGCCATTTAATTGAATATAAACCTAAAAACCTGAATCGAAGTGTTTCGTCATTCATAAGTTAAGAACATTCAACCTTCAATCTCCAGTCAGCAGGAGGAAGCGAGAAGCCAAGCAGCGGAAGTCAAAGGTACAAGTCCAATTAAAGCCGAATCATCGTTGGAATTAGGATTCGCAAAAGTAAGTGGAGGATATTTTATTGTTTCCGAGGTCGATTGTCTTATTCAAGGGGCCCTCTCCGGGGTTTTCACCTTCGCGAACCCATAAAATATAAACTTAACGATTCTTTCGTTAGGGAAATTTATCTGTTATCCGAACCTCCGTTAATCCAGCTACCGCATTTTAAGATCTTATTTTTCGGACATAACAAAGAATTTTTCGTCCTGATTCAAGACAATGAAACTCTAAAATTATTTTCTTAGTTCAAGAATTTTTCTCTTGATTCAAATTAGCTTTTTTTTAGTGGAGAGATTTTTTATTTTTATTTTAAATAAAATAAATGATTGATTCAATTCTACAGCATAATCAATAAATTTTATGTTATAGAAATAAATTGGTCCATTAACCAAGACGTTTTTTTTTTTAAATTAAATAGTTTTCATTTTGACCCAAAAAATACACTGAGAAAAAAGTATTTTGCTACTAAGGATATTTTTTTTGATAATCAGAATACTTGGTATTGTGCTAAGAATACGTGGTATTTTGATTATCACAACCCTGATAGCCACAGTTTCAGACCAACCAAGTTGGTGTCAGATAGTTGCCACCAACTTAGCGACAACTTGCGGTCAACTTCCGAATTTGTAACTGTTGGCGCCAAGTTGGCTACAAGTTTCTGAGAAAAAAGAGACCAATCTACTGCCGCAATATGTCGCCAAATTTCTTGAGAAACTTATCGTCAACTTGGTGTGAAAAAGTTTCAGAGCAACTTTTGCCGACAACTTGGTGACAACTTGGTGAACAAGTTGACACCAACCGAGTTACTTTCCAAGAGTTGCCGCCAAGTTGGTGACAAGTTGCGGCAGTAGATTGACAGAAAGTTGCGGCCAACTTGGCTATCAGGGAATAAGTATACTGATTTTCACAATACCTAGGTAAGGTAAAAGCCCCGATAGATGATCACGTACCAGTATATGATCACTCCATGTATTTGTATATCTATATTCACAAATATAGGTATACAAATACATGGAGTGATCATATACTGGTACATAATCATCTATTGGGGCTTTTACCTTATACTGATTATCAGTATACCAATGTATATAACAGACTATTAGATGTTTATAACCTCACTTTACTGGCACAAATCAATTGACTTATAAAGCTAACAAAACAAATTAAAATTAAAATTAAAAATGTAATAATAAATTTTTTTCAACCTAATATAATAAATATTAGTTGAATTCTATTTTTACCAGAGCATAAATCAAATAAACTAACTGTTAGTGTTAAAACGTCGATGGCAGTGACAGCGCATATATTATAGTTTACTACGCAGAGTATAGGTCTTGAACTGACTTATATTCTGATAATCACAATACTTGGTATTTTGATTATCAAAATACCAAGTATTGTAATTATCAAAATACTTTTTTCTCAGTGTACATATGGCGTGATCGATAAGTTTAAACATTAGATGAAAAATCTTATTAATGAATAAAAGTACTTAAAGTAGTTGATGATGGCTAGCTACACATGGAAGATCTTGTCATTTGCCGATAATTGAACTTAATTATTATTAGCTCTACTGTAATTTAATATGACAAATATGGTTGATTAATTAACACTAACGGTCATCCTGGATAGTTACAAATAGATGTAGAAACTATGGTTTTTTTTTTTTTTTTTGAAAATGTAGATTTTTATTTATGCTCAAAAGAATACTTAAGAAATACTTAAGTCTAAAAATTACATCAAAAAATTTTAACAGTAGGTAAGAATAAATGATGGCTGGCTACGTTTAGTAGATCTCGCCATTTACAAAAATTGAACTACAATAAGTTATTAAATATTTTGGTATATCAATATTGAATTAAATAACAAGAGTTAACCAAGATGAATAGAATTGATGTCAAAAATTAGTAAAAACTATGGTATTGTTAACTGAGTCTTCTGAGTCACAAGTTTTAGACTGCCCAAAAAACCGTAGGTTCGAACCCCGGCAATGACGGTGTAAAGCATAAGTGAATGCAAATACAATAAAAGGTAGCGTGTCGGCCGAAGCCGCGGCCTTTACGCGTAAAGGTATATAATTTGGCTTAAGTTTGATATGTAATAGAGTTTGGGGTTCCAATAAATATATATATATATATATATATTAGGGTGTGTCAATTTTAGGCGATTTTTTTTTTCAACGAAAAAACAGGCTGAAAACTTGCATGAAGGTGAGAACAGAAGCCTGTTCAATGCGGAGTTCTTAATATCAATATTTAGAGGTGTCTGTCCCTAATTTTTCATTTCCCATTTAAATAACATAGGAAAAAAAATTCTTTTTTTTGTTTATTTTTCTAGCTTGGCATACGCACCTCATATATATAAGTCAATAGCATATTATTGTAGAGAATTCAACGCTCTACAAAAAAGGTCTCTTACACTTTTATCATAAAGACAGCCGTTCTAAAGTTATTCAGACGTAAACTTCTAATTTTACTTTTTGTGGTATTTCCAAAAATTATTAAGAATTTTAGTTCCATTTTACTTCAATTTTACATCCAAATGAAAATTTTATGTATCAGCTAATTACATGTTATTATTTGTCATACCTTAAAATTTTTTTGTATATTTTCTCAAAACGAGTCACCTATTCATTTCTAATAGTAATTATGGATACCCAATGTATTAGCGAGTGAGGAAGAAATAGCAAATGAGGAAGTAAGCAAAAATCTTAAAAGTATAAATAATAACTTGATAACCAATGTCTGGACAAATTTTTTATTGCGTATGTATTAGTTTTTAAGTTTACATTATTGAATGAGACAAAGATGAATTTCTGAGTAAATTATCCAATAAAATAAAAAAAAATGATTTATCACAGCTATTTCTCTTGTTATAGAAGCACGAAACCATTACTTGCATAGGTTGTGATTATTTAATAATTTCTACTACTCCGATGTACAATATTGCCATTCTGTGAAAAAAAAAAAATAATAAATAAAAATAGTAAAATTATTGTTTTCGAAAAATACAAAGTGCGTACCTGGTGGTTTTTTTGATACAATCCAATCAACGTAGTAACTGACGTCAACATTTACGGATGGACTTCCAGAAGAACAAACCATGCCATAATCAATAATTGCAACTAGAACCACTCTTCTTGTTTTAGGGTTGCGCCATAGCACGGGGCCGCCGCTATCATACTAGAAGTTAAAAATTTATCAAATTTCGACTGGTCAAATACGGTATGATATTATAATTGTAATAAATTTTTTTACCGAGCAGCTATCTCTTGTCTCATCTAAAGTACAAATTTGTCTGGGCCCGATTCGATTTAGATATGCTTCAGAACAACCTTCCGGGGAAATTACTTTTACTTCAGCTTTTTGAAGTATGTTAGATGCCGAATCACTTGAACCAAGACTACCCCAACCTTTTTTGATAAAATAATGACAGTAAAATTGAATATTCTGAGGAGTTATTAAATTGAAAAACTGCATTATACCTAATATCTCCACAGTCTTGCCTTCAAAATATTTGCGGTTATGTTTAAACGGTAGACAAACAGGGCCTACTAATTGAGAAAATGTAATAGTACCATCAATATTTATCAAAGCAATGTCGTAATCCAGACTTTTTTCATTGTATAATTCATGGATTATAAATGATCTTGCACGAAATAATTTTGTTGCTTTAGTTTCATCTCCTAGTTTGATTAAAGAAGTCAGTGAACCATCATTATTGGTCGCTAATAATTTCTAAGAAACTTAAAAACTCACTTATCGATAAGTCGTGCTCGCCTACCAAAACACCAATGTCTCCAGGAACATTGTTGTGGATGCAATGAGCTGCAGTTATGACTTGTTTATCATTGATAATTGTCGCGCCACACTGAACTCTGGGAACAGAAGTAGTAATTTCCGCCATCATCGGGTATTCGTTGACACCAGTATCATTTCCGTGGGCGATTCTAGTCTTTAATCAGGTCAATTACCATAATTAGATTGAGGTTTCATTGTTATTATCTTAAAAACTATCAATTACTATTACTTATCAATATTTACCAATAAGTAAAAATGTAGATTAATTTTGGTAATTAATAATAATAACTTACTGGATTCTTCCAACCACATCTACAGTCATTGGTCACCGGTTTCGTAACAACAACTTTATTGAGTTGTTTTACAGCACATAAAAAATATCCACCTTCTGATGCCGGTGAGCTTATTAATCTTACATCAATTTCATTTTCTTCAGAAACAATGCTAAACATGCGCGCTCCGCAAAAACGCTGTACTGGTTTTGAATACGTTTCAATGCTGAGATATCCATCACGACAATTAGGACTCTATAAAATAAAAACTGTAATAATTTAGTGTGTAGTGTTTTTTTTTAATAAAATACCTCGGGTATTGAGAAAATCATGCAGGTTATTTGTATTGGCTGATCACTTTTCGCTTTCCATCGGCATTTTGTTCCTGGTGGATAATTCGCAGGATAATTAGGACTATAAATAGGATACTTCCAACCGGATAAAATTGGCTGCTCAAAATCGCAAGCTCCGAATTTATTATTAACAATTCCTGAAACACTCTGCAGAAACCACAGCAAAGAAAGTGATATCACTGAGCACACTAGACTATTCATCGTAATCACCGTGGCCTGATACCTTCTTTCTTCAATTGTAGACTGAATGATTTAGTTAATTCGATAATGATGTTGGTATATAAATAAGTGTGTGAAGTCGACACGCTGATAACTGATAACACACTTGTGTACATTTTATGGGCGTTTTTTTATGTGTTTATGAAATTCGATATGTATTAAATAATTAGTAAGAAATGAAGAAACGTGTTTACAGGTGTTTGTCGTTTGTAAATGTCATATGATCAAGCCTATAAGTTTATTTTACAAAGCCACGTGTTATTCAAATTAATGATTAATGGTTAATTTTTTCTGTAGTTATAATTTAAAATAATGTTTTCTTACTATTGAACTAATTGATTTTTATTTTCATCAAGATAGAGTATTTTTTTTTAGCAAAGACATTATTTTTTTTTTACAATTGAGATATTTATTTTGTGACTTAAAACTACATCAATTTACGTTATTTTCTTCCATATTTGAAAAGAGAAGTCACTTGAGTAAATTTTCCTATTCTATTTTACAGTATGAATACCCTAGAAATAAAAAATAAAATTCGAATGTATTAAAATTTTTGTTAATTTTTACCTTCAGGAGCTTTACTTTCTATCCAATCAATGTAAGCTCCAATTCTAACAGCAGTGAAAGATGTTTCATGATCACATGAAGGACTGTTATCACTTATTCCTATTACAGCCGTTTTTTTTTGTTATAGGATCACGCCATAAAACTGGACCACCATTATCGAGCTGAAATAATTATTTTTATAAATGTAATTCAGGATTAAGTTAATAAAAATTTTTTCATTGACAAATCAAAGATGTAGTAGTAAAATTGTAGAAAAATTGAATTTCACAACATAAATTAACATTTGAATTTTTAACCTAAATTTCATTAAGTTCTAAATTCAAAAATCAAAATATCCTGAAATCAAATTAAGAATATGATCAAGTTTTTGACCATATAATTACCTGACCAGCAGTTTTGTTGATTCCAACCACACATAACTGTGTCGGCAAATCATCGTCATTGAACTCTTGAAAAGTTTCTATCCTACCCCCGGCTTTCACTTGCTTTATAATGTCCACTTGATTAATGAAGAACTCCAGAAAACTCCGTGTGAAGAATTGAACTTGATTTTTATCAAATGTATCGAAAGAATGTTGAAAAGGAAGACATGCAGGACCGGATTTTTCCTTAAATTCGAAAGTTTCATCAATGGTAACCACTGCAAATGTCATTATCTAAAAAAAGTTTTAGCAGAAAAATCTGGATGCTCGACGATACTCAGCACCTTGATTATCCTTTTTGTTTTTCTTCCTTTGTAATATAAATGAGAGTTAACATTTTACGGTAACTATCTTTATTTAACAGAAACAAAATTAAACTTAATTAACCTGTTGTTATATCGTGTTCAATGACTATGACTGCTGTGTTACTGAGTTCTTTGTTATCAACACAACTTGCTGTAGTTATAACTTGTTTATAATTAATTATAGTTGCATCGCAAAAAATATTATTAGCTTTAATATCCATAATTCAAGCTATCGGGTATTCGTTAACTTTCTTTTTTGATCCACCGACTCTCGTCTTTCATGAATAAATTAAAAAAATTATGAATTATTGAACATAGATAATAACTCTATATGACTTTAATAACTTACTGGATTTGTCCAGTCACAACGACATGTAGAACAGCTGCTAAAACTCGTCCAACTCATCAAAAATAACAATGAAAGCACTGACAAATAAAATAACGATGTATTTTAGATACATAAATATTAAAATTAATAGAATTAATAAATTACTAGTCTGCATTTTATATCGTCACCCACTTCTGTACTATTTAACTACTGGTTTAGATGCCAGCAATATACAGGAACAATTGACTGATAATTACTCAGGTTATCGAACTTTATATCAGTATTGTATTTGATCAAATTTACTTGGTGACAATTTTAATCGAATTATCACGGATTATGCTATTAACTGTTTCTAACGTGAGAAATTTATTTTATTTCTCAATACTAATTATAATTTTCTTTAACTAGGGTCATGTAAATTAAACATTAAAAAATTTTAGATGTCTTCGATTTTATCAGCCGACTACCTTTGTAAAGTATATTATAAAAAATTAAATATCATATTATTAAATTAATTCTTTTTGGATCTTCCTTACTTTTATTTTAAATAAAATAATTTAAACAAATAAATAAATGATTCAATTTTACAGCGTAATTAATAAATTATGTAATATAGTAATAGGATAAATAATAAAATTTTATTCTTCTTCACAATATCGGTAACCTGAAATAAAATTAATCTTAAATAAATAGTGTTTTAATATTTTTTTAACATTTTTTTCTACTCATAAAATTTTACCTTGTAGAGTTTGTGTTCTTATCCACTCTATGAAAGCTCCAACTCTAGAGTTAACAGAAGGTCTTCCATCAGCGCACAAACTGCCGTAGCCGATTATCGCAATAAGAACAATTTTTCTATTGGTAGGATTTTGCCACAAAACGGGACCACCGCTGTCAAATTGACAGCTGTCTTTGTTTTCCGTAAGTGTACAGAGCTGCCTTGATCCGATTCCGCGATACGTTCCCATGCAAATTTTATTTGTGATGACACTAACCTTCACCTTTTGCAGGACGGGAGATTGTCGTTCGGCGACATTGAGGGATCCCCAACCTATGAAGATTTAGAAGTATTAATAAATTGTATCATTATAAATAATTTATCCAAAAACTACTCACCAAGTAAGTCGACGTAGTTTCCTGCAAAAGTGTCCGGAGAGTGCTGGAAAGGAAGACAAACAGGGCCCACTTGTTGGTTGAACATCATTGTACCATCGATATTGATCACCGCGATGTCATAATCTAGAGTAACGGTGGAGAATGACGGATGTATGACGATACTGGCTACTCTGTACAACTTTGTTGCGTTGGTGTCAGTCGCTATGTAAGTTAGATAGTTATTACTATTAAATTAATCTGCTTTCTCTTGAAAATAATGAAACTAATTTTATTTCAGATACTTACATTTAGAAATATCGTGATCGCCGATTAAAACACCAACGGTGTTGGGACTTCTTCCATTGACGCAATGTGCAGCTGTCAACACTTGCTGGTCATTTATAATAGTAGATCCACAGAATACATTTTGGTTTATCACATCAATAAGTCCTGCCATCATCGGATACTCATTAACACCAGTGGATATTCCTCCAACGATTCTTGTCTGTTAATTATTTAATTATCAAGTATGTATTAACGCTAACGATATTTGTAAATTATTATACTCAAATCAACAGATGAAAATAGATTTAGCCGACATTAAATCACTGTTAGAATTTTATTTCATTGAAAAAATTACTACAAAAAAATAAATAAAAAAATTTCATTTGTAAAAAACTTGAAAAACTATAAGTGCAATTGTTAAAAAATATATTTTTGTTCTAATATAATAAATTTAAAAAAAAATCAAAAACGTCGCAGCTAACTTAAGTATTATAATCAGCAGAGGTATCAAAATTTTTTGATTTTTTTATTGATTTTAACTTAACTTAAATTAGAACTGAAAAAATATTTTTGAAAAATTGTACTTATAGTTTTTCAAATCTTTTACATGTGGAAAAATTTTTTTTTGTGATAATTTTTTTAATAAAAAGAATCCTAAAAATTTTCAAATGTCATGATAATGATATTAACAGATATTTGTGAATTTTTTGGATTTTATAATTACTCAATTAATATGAAAAAAATTTAATAAAAAATTTCCACATTCATAAATTTAAATTTTGTAAAAATATTTTTTTTTTTTAGAATGGATTTGTAATAAAAATGCAAAAATCTTTCAAATGTCTACTAATTTATAATACTAAAGTTAGCCGACGTTTTTGATTTTTTTTTTTTATTTATTAAATTAAAACAAAAATATATTTTTTAACAATTGCACTTATAGTTTTTCAAGTTTTTTACAAATAAAATTTGTATCATATAATTTGTTTTTAAATAAGAGCTAAAAAATATTTTTTTTTTAATTGCACTTAAAATTTTTCAAATTTTTTAAAAAATGAAATTTTTCTATTATTTTTTTCTAACAATTGTTTCAATAAAAAATATTTGTTGAATTTTTAGATGTCGGCTAACTTAATTTTCATTGCTAATTTCAGTGTCATTTGTAAATGTAGGGGCTCTAAGTGAAGTTATATCTCAGTAAGAAAAAAAAACTTTTGCAATCAACAGTTATATAAAGTTAGATAATTGCATTTTAGAGTGGGAGTAATTATTCAAAATGGCGAATTCGCAGGTTACAACTAAACAAAATATAATTTTTTTACAAGAACAATTTTAGACATATTGCAAAGGGGTTTCATGCACTACATACAAATTTTAAAAAACTAAATTAACAACTTTTGATTAATTCTCGAAAAAACTCAATTTTACCTCTCTCCCTTCTTCTATCTAAAATTGAATTTCATCGAATTAATTTTAAATATTATACTTTAAATTTTAATAACAATATTTACTTATTCGATTAATAATAATAAATTTTTATTAAAATTTTTGATTTACCGGATTTTTCCAGCCACAGCTGCACTCAGTATTGTCACTAACAATTTCAAGAGTACAGTAGAATCGTCCGACAGAAGAAAAAGATGAGACAATTATGCTATTACCATCTTCAGAATAAACATCGAAGGAACCTGTGCCACAGTAGCGCTTACCCCGACTTTTTTGAGATGTTTGAATAATAACAACATCAGTCTGGCAGTTTGGAGACTGTAAGTATATTGTATACTTATAAATGAATCATTTTACATTAAATCACAATATTGATTATTGTGTTCCATACCTCAGGCAACGAAAAGGGATTACAAGTCATTTTAATCGGCCGATCACTGGTAGCGATCCACCGGCAAGGATTTCTGGCTGTACCCCCACCTAGGTAATTTGAGCTGAATATGTAATAAGATTTTCCTGGAGTTATTGTTTGCTCATAATCACAGTCACCAAATTGGCCGTTGCTCATCCCGGTAAGGCCCAGAAAAATCATTAGAGGACTTAGTGCTCCTAAACAATAAATATTATTAATTATTAATTAATATTTACAAAAGTTCCTCACATTATTGTAATTACTAAATTATAATTAATTATATTAATCGTTTGATGAATCGTAACTTACTAGACAGCATTTTGATAAATACTTGTTACTTCTCCTTTAAAATGCAAACTAAATCGACGGGAAAATTCAACTGCGATATATAAGCTACTATAAGCCAGACTGATAACGAACATGAAAATTCTGTGAGTGTATTTTTGTATTTAATTGTTATTTATTTTGCGCATTTTAAATTAAAGAGTGAAAATTAATTAAGAAGCTATGTTTGATTATTTTTCAATAGACAATAAAAAAATTTAAATCGACTTGTAAAAAGTATCCGTCAACATTGAATAGAATCTTAATCTTTATGTTTTAATTTCAAGTTCAAGTTTTGCGTGCTTATCATTAAGTACACTTATTTATTTGTTTATTATTTTTTTTTTTCAATAACTATTTATCAATAGTTTATCTATATGGTTAAAGGCATTATTTATTACCTGTTTATCGCTTAAATTTATAGTTCTGAAAAATATTTAGACTTTTTAGTGAGAAAATTAAAACGCTTATCAAGTACTTGTCAAATGAATTTTATCTACGTAAGCGAATAATTATGTTCCTTGAGAAATTGATAAAACATCAAACAAATTTTTTAATAATTTTTTTATTTTTATTTTCACACAGATAAGAAACAGATTTAAGAGTCAAATAAACCGCGTAATCATTTCTTGAGAAGTGTAATAAAAAATCAAGTCTTTGGAATCAACTTTTATCTATAGGTCTTTCATATCAGATTTAAAAAGCTTTGATTCAAATTAAATATCACAACTTTTAGTGTAAATAAATGTTTCACTAAAAACAATTAAAGTTTATTTTTTAGCTTGTAGTTACTAATAATTTTACGTTTGCTTTCAATTTACGAGTACGCTTGAATAATCGCTCAAGTAAAAACATTATTCAAAATTATCTTTAATAATAATAATAATAATAATAATAATAATTCGTTTCAAAAACACATTATTGTTATTATTATTTAGCGAAAATGATATATTAAAAAAAGATAATAGTCATTTAAAGAACCTTGGTTGAAAAAATATAAAAAATACCGCGACGGTCATGCGCAATTATTGTAAGGTGGATTTAAAAGAGCAGCTGCACTGTTGTCATGACAACAAAAGTGTTTTCATAACAAATATAACGTTATTTTTTTAACCTGTCTACCCGATCATAATGACAGACACGAGTAAATCTTTTATCACATAATTGTTAATTTAATATTATATTTACCGCGGCCAAAAATCATATGATTAAAAATATATTATTTTGTGTAAATTTATTTTTTATTTTTATTATAAGTTAAAATATTTTATTATTTATATTATGTATTTAAACGGTAATTCTACTGTTATTGACGATATAAATCGTTATGACGGGAAAAGTGACAGGAAGAAAGTAATAAATATAACTGGTTATTAGTTGTAATAATTTATAATAAATAAGAGTTTTTATTTCTATAATAGTAATAAATTTTTTTAAATGTAATAACAATTGCTGTTTTATTTTTTTAGTACAATGGACACAAGAATTCGACAAATGAATCTCAATTGGAGTCAACTCGGCGATCTCACAGACGTAAACTTTCATCTAAAAGTAGGTCCTCGTCGAAAACAAAAGCTTCTTCGAGTAATAATGAAGACTTTAATGATAATAGCAATTCTTCGATGGCAAATAAACTTAGACGTCATAAAAAAACTAAACCAAGTGCCAATGAAACTGACGGTTTAATTGTTAAAAGTGAATCAATTCCTGAAAGAGGTAAATTATTTTTAAAAATTTATCATTTTTATATAGTGAGATAAAAATAAAAATTTTAACATTTATTTCAGGTTTGATGGAGGCGTTAAGTGAAAAAGAAGCTTTATTAGCAAAATATAAAGCGAAATACAGTAAATTAGAAAAAAATTATCAAGAAGTTACCTTGAAAAATTCAAATCTGCAATCGCTGATAGAAAAGCGCGAAGCTGAGTACGATGAATTGCATACGCATTATGAAGAATTGATAAAACATGTTCAATCATTGGATCAAGAGCGGATCAATAATCAACTGGGAAATAAAAAAGTAGTGGCTGAAAATACGCAACTGCATGAAGATGTAAGTTTGCTGAAAATTTTGATTTATCGACTGAACGTTGAGCTGCAGAGATATCAGGACAAATTGAGATTATTGAATGTAAAACCTGATGAAGAAAAGACTGAGAGTACGGATCCGACTACGGAGAGCAAAAGAGTGTCTGAGGCTTGGGGTCATGTCAATAATCACGCTCTGGCTCCACTGCTAGAAGCTTATCAGGAACATCTTGAGGAGAAAGACGATCTTATTCGGCATTTCAGGAATGAGATGGATGATTTTGGAGGTAAATTCAAAGAAATTGTTGCAGAGAATGAAGAGTTGCGTAAAGGTTTAGATCATTATAAATTACAGGTATATTTTTACTTATTATATATTTTTTTTTTGATTTTATACACTGATAGAAAGATTTGTTTATAGTTAAAAATATTTGTTAATATCTAACAAATCATTTATTAGAGACCACTTTTTAGTATTAAACAAATATATCTTAGTATATAAAATGATTTGTTTTTATTTAATAAATCTGATATTTATTTATTAAATATTAATAAATCTTTTTAAATACTAAGAAATATTTGTTAAGGACTAAAAAGTCGTCTCTAATAAATGATTTGTTAAATATTAATAAATATTTTTAACTATAAACAAATCCTTTTATCATTCATGAATGATTAATAAGATAAATGATTTTTTTTAGACGGAAAAATTGATAGAAGAATTAAAAACAGTTTCTGGAGATATAACTCTAGTTAAAGAAGAAAATGATATTTTTAGGAAACAAGTTTCTTTGCATAAACAGAAGCTTCTAGAGATTCATTCGATTTATGAGAAGAAAGTAGATTCAATGTCGCAGGATAATAATAAATTACACAGTGATTATGTTAGCTGTAAAACTGAATTAAGCAACCTTCAAGGTAAATATGAAATACTGTCTGAAGGATACGAAAAACTAAAGAAAAATTCGGAAAAAACTATGCCTGTATCCGTTCACTCGGACGCGATAGACGAATGCAAGAGATTGTTTGAAGAATTGAAAACTCAATACGATACAGAAAAACGTAAATTATTGAATCAATTGAAAAAATTTGAAGAGTTAAATCCAGAAAATGAAAAATTGATTGCTACTTTAACTGCCGAGCGAGATCATCTAAGATATTTGACCAAGAATCTTGAGAAAAGTCTCAAGTAAGTTGTCTTTTTTTTTTTTTTTTTTTTTTTAAATCAAGTATTGGTTTGTTAGTAATAGTAATAATTTCAGGCGGACACAGAGTAAGTTGGAGTCATTGCAAAATGCCTTGTGCTCTATTCAAGTATCTAGAGATTCCTTCAAGAGGCAATTATCGAAAACGACGGCTTATTGTGAAGAATTAGTTACCGCTCAAGAAAAATTGCAGGCGGAAAAAGACGAACTTTTGGCTCTTTTGTGTACAAAAGAAAAAGAAAGCGAAAACATTCAATATCTTGGGAATAATATTACGCAGCGGATGGGAGCTTTAAAAGATCAATTGAAGGTAATTTAACTGATAAAATTATTTATTATCGTTTGAATTGTTACTAATTGTAATAAATTGCAGATTGTTCAAAAGGGAGCTAAAGAGCAACTGGATACTGTTGAAAAAAATATGAAAATACAAGAGCAGGGTGTGGGTCAGATGAAATCAGATTATCATAAAGAATTGCAGCGTTTGAAATCGCTCATTAAGCAGAAAGAAGATGTGATTGGTAAATTACAGAGGGAAAAATACGCGGCGCAAGACCACTTGGAACTGGTTTGGAAAGCGGCTACTAATGACGATAAGAAGGTTAAGGATGTGTTGAAAAACTCAAAGATTTATGTTTGAGATAAATAGACGCTGTGAGAGGTCGTTAAGATGTTCTACTAACTGAAAAAAGCAATTAATTGTCTTCTCAATTACTACTGAGTATGGTGGATTGAAAATCCAAAAGATTGACTGTTATTAGATTTATTTATTCAGTGTTATTGTCTAGTCGCAACTGTTGCTAGTATTAGAATAATATTGATATTGATAAACTATATATAAATTAGCAGGTTTGTTGTTTTTATTTATTGAAATTATTCTCCTGAGATATTAATATTTTTTCTTTATCTTAATCGGTAATAATTCTTCCTTATCCTGACCGTGACGCTATCATCACATGATTATTCATTTTATTTAATAATATTTTATTGTTTCTTAACAAGTTTTTTTAAGCACGAATTCCCACTATGTCACCTGCTTTATTTAGTGGTGATGTCAACCAATACAAGTGGCTGTGAAGGCTGTTACTTTGTACAAGTCGGGTGCCTCAAAATTATGTCTCGGATATTTATTATGCAAGTGATCTCACATTCTGCCGATTAACATATTAAAGAGTTTGACTTGATCAATTGCTATTATTTAACTATTTTTATACTTTTTTTCGCAGTTTAAAGATATTTATGCTAAAAGTAGCAATAACATTTATATAATTATCAAAAGAAGCGACATCAGAGATTAATTTTTTTAATTTATCGTTTCTTAATTACGGGGAAATATTTTTGAGATTATTTATGGAGTTATGATAATTTAATTAACGAGTGCTGATAAGATATTTTAATCTTCTGTAAGCTAGATTAATTGGTAAATTTAAAAGTAATGAGACCTTTTACGTCACTGTCAACATTTATAGTTGGTGAATTTTTTTCTTTTTACTTCAGAGTTTTATAGAAGTTGTTTCGTATAATTAGAATTGTAGATGTAAGAAATAATACATCATACTTCACTTAGTAGAATTCTCATTGCCACTCCCAACAAATTTATAAAATAACAATATTAATTAATTATCTTGTGACAGTTTATTTTTTCCATTTATCGATAGCTTGCAGTTTACATAAAATTAGAATAATTTTTATTTTTCAACACATTTAAATTTTATGGATTTATAAAAGGTCATGATAACATCGATTGATTGAGGTAAGGAATTTTTAGTTATTTATAATCAAATATCGGAATTTTAAATGAAATAATTAAGACATATCTATATATATCTTGAGAAATTATTATTTTCTGATATATTTAATTGGACGTGAAGGTTTCTAAACAGTAATTTTTATTTATTATCATAAATTTTAATTATCATAAAATTGTTGTTTTCAATACTTGTAGATTAGAAAAAATTTTTTCTATTACATTTTCAATATAATTTATCATAATGTGTTACTTATAAATATATGACTTATTAATTTTTATAAAAAAAAAAAAAAACAAATTTTTTAAATTAAAAATTTTCATTACGTCGATTATATTTAAATTTTATGCGTTAATATATTTAATTGTATTTAAAATTAGACAAAAAAGAAAAATAAAAAAAAAATTAATTTAGCAAATATTTTATATTTTTAAGAATTTTTCTAATAAATAAATTATAACAAAAAAAATTTACATGTAGAAATTAAAAAAAATGAAAATTAATTTTTTAAAAATAATTTTTCGGAATAAATTTATTTGCTAAATAAAATTAAAGAATAGTCAAGTGACTGCTAGCTTTAATGTTAGAAACTTTTAAAGAAAACTTTTTTAAATGCGCGGTGAAATTTCCCGCGCAATTTAGTTGAGTGAATCGGGCTTTTAGTTCGAGCGAGATAGCCATACAATTGAATCGTGCGCGCTCGTATAGTCTCGGTTAAAGCAAAATGTCGACGACACCAGGCACGTCGTCGTTGTCGTCTGCAACCGGGCCGTGCGTTAGTGTGTTTTTAAACAGAAACAATATTCGTGTAATAAATAAATAGTATAAAATGCCACTCTATTTAACAAACATAAGTATATATTTATTAATTATTTATATTAGATAGCGCGTGACATTGTGTGCTCTCTCGCGTGGTTTATTAAAATCTAAAGCATATATACGAAAAGCGAGCCGGTGAACATTGATTTTTTCTCTCTATTCTTATTCACTCTCCGAACTAAACTGCCAGATGATCGCCCTGTTAAACGTCACTGTCATTATTTATTATCATATTTATTGTCATTTTAAGTGATAATGCTGACAGAATAGTCTAATCACCACTCAATTTATTAAATCTAAATTTATCGATTATCATTTTGTAAGTGTTACAACTTACTGTTGTCTTATTTATTTATATATATTTTACTTATTATTTGCTTACACTATTACTGTCGATGGAATTTGTATTGACATCAAAGTACATGTAATTGTGTTAAGTAATTTAATTTATAAGTTCAACCTAAATATTTATAAGACACTTTTATTTATTCAATTATAATATTTAATTTTTTTTTTTTTATTAATTTAATTAAAAAAATTTTTACTTTCAGGATTCCAAAACATGGAATAAATTTGGACAGTCATCATTCATCAAGTGAACAATACAATACAGGTTAATAATATTATATTACTTTATTTATTTATTTGTTTGTTTGTTATTATATATATTGTCTACTAAGATGAGAACATTGTTACGTAAATGGTGATATGTGTGAAGCCAATTATTGCATCGATAAGCAAGTCGATTATCGCCAAGTGTACAATGATTGTGAGATATATGTTTTATTTTCGTAGCTGTGCCGTTTCAATTTAACGCTTAGTATTCACAGCGCCGAAAACAATTAAATGATTGTCAATTATAATTTTTAAAAATGAATCACTAGGTATTATAAAATGCGTTTTGTGAGGTGAGTCAATGAACCAGCTAAATTATCAGGGAATTGAGACCGAAACTTCCTTTGCTATAAATTGATAATAAAATATAACCAATCCGGTAACTGAAAGAAAGAAACTAGGCCAAGATTTATTCAAAATTATTATTATATATGCTTACTGAAAAATTTTAATTATTTTGATAACAATTATTACACGGACATTTGTATTCTCTGATGGTATGTGCGCACTAGAATAAAACACTCGGCAGCAGTCCAAGTTGGGCAAAATATTACAGCTGACAACGAACTTACTGATACCGAAGCTGATAATGTAGTAGTGTGTTATTTTGTTATTTACTATCACTATTTTAGGTGGATTTTGATTATATTATGTTGTAGCGATGATACTACAGGTTATATTTATATTACTGCTTAGAGTATTTAGGACTAGAGTATAAAAGATCCCGGAAGTAGATACTGATTACGTCATCGTAAACCCACGCGACAATTAATCCGTGCAATTGTGACGACATCCTTTAGCACTCGCAAACAATGCTGATACTATTTCCTTCGATAACATCAATACCTCACTAGTTATTTACCGGTATTTTTTTCTTCCAAAGATATTAATTATTTAAGTCAATTATTTTATTTAGTATATCAAAAAAATTACTGTAAATTAGTTGAATTAATTTTCATCCCAAAGTTTCTTTGTTAAAGTTTATTTAATTGCTATTTAATAAAAACTGTAAGTGACTTTTTTTTTAAATTAATATTTTGGCAAAATTGTAACTACAATTTTTTTTTTGTTTTGTTATTTATAAAATTGAATTTAAATTAATTATAAATTTTAATTTTGTATTTGGCGCCAAAAATTAATCACATTTTTATTTGCATCTTTTAGCTAATGGAGGCGCTGAAACTCGAATTTTTGGCGCTAAATGAAAATTTAAAATTTTTAGTTATCTTTTTAGCCGTTAAAGGCGCTACAATTCGAAATACATCATATGTACACTCATTGACATTAATACAGTCGACGCTCTCTGTATTGGACCTCTCTGTATTTGACCACATTCTTCCTCTGTATTTGACGATTTTACACAGCTCTTATGGACAAGGACGAGTCAAATACAGAGAATGGTCCTGTACGGGTGAGTCAAATACAGAGATCGTTGACTGTACAAAAGTCAAATGGTTTTCGGCACGAACAAAGCTTAGCTCTATCTTTTGTTTTTTCTTCTCTCACGTGTTTTAACGCGATCTAAACTCGAGATCTACTTGAATCATAATAATAAAAATAATGATAATGAAAAAGTATGTATGTTCTATCGTAACAATGATCCTCATCAGTGAATACGTTTGTTAGTCATGGAGATCGTAAAATTTTATGACTAAAATTATCAGAGGTTAGACATTTTTTTTTAAATTACACCAATATATAAGAAATATTTTGTGTCAACATTTAATTAATTGATAAAAAAAAAAAAAGATAGAACTGCGGCTGTCATAAATTTTAATTTGAACATTTTTTTTTAATAATATATCTAAGACTTCAAGGCTCTAATGCATTAATATTAAATGAATTAAATAATTAAAAAAGTTTCTCAAATGAATTATTTATAAAATAATTAAAATTTTAATAGCGGTGATTAATTGAAATGAATTAATTAAGAATATGTGTTACAGGTACATTCAAAGATAAACCTTGACCTTGGTTTTATCTTAAATATTTGAGCGGATTGCAGTAGCTACCTGAAGCGGAGTTTGATGACAGTTCAGTGTATAAATAATTATATGGAGTGCAACAAAATCAAGTGTAATCATAATATATTACAATGTGTTATACATCTCTGTGTAATGAACTTTATAAGCCCTAGAGTGGGGGTAAAATTAACCGGTGCAAAGTGAAGAGGAATCGTGATCGTGAATCGTCTCTGCTGTACGTGGCGCTGGTTGTGCCCGAGTACGAGTCAGAGTCAGAGCAGTGCAGAGTAGAGTAGTGCCCAAGTTGTTACTACGGTACGCATACACAGTACACAACGCTAGAAGAGGATAAGAAGCTAAAGCTAAGTTGAAGCCAGTCGGAGTCAGAGTCGAGTCGGGCAATAAACAAACGACCGGCGACTTCGGGTGCACACGGACGTATTCTACCAGCCCGGTCTTTTTCCGCGTGTACGTTACTTACACTCTTTTATTTATATATTTGTTTATATATATATATATATATATATATATATATATATATATATATATATATATATATATATATATATTTTTTATATACATACATATATGTATGTATAAACTTGCTGCGGTAAAGTGAAGGTGATCGCAAAAAATTATCCAAGTATTGTTTGTTTTATTGCTACTAGTAATACAAGTAATTAAAATATAATAATGATAAAAATAAAAAAAAAGGTAAACACGTGTCTGGAATAGCAGGCGTTGTGTACGTCATTATTGTGATAGTTTTATTAATAAAGCCAAATTATTACAGTGATATTAAGTGTTTTAAGTGGAAGAGGAACAAGTTATTCAAGTACTTTATATATGGATATAAATGTATATATATATAGAGTATAGTAATACTAATAATAATAGTGGTGTTCAATTATAATGAGGGATTTATCGTGAGGTGTTAAGTGTTTGGAGGACGATGGAGTTCAACGGCGGGTTCGAGCTTGATGGCAGCTTGAAGGAGTGGGCCAAGGATAAACCTTTGAGTATTTTGCAGCTGGATCCAGCTGATAGGGCTGTCCTGAGAATCGCCGGTAAGTCATTGCTCTTTTATTATTATATTATTATTTAATATGTATGTTGGTAATTGTACGTTTTTTAAATATTTTTTAGTAATTTTTGTTTGCTCATTTTTATTTGAACATGTGAGAAATTCAATGGATTTACCGCGTGAGTCATCAAATTACCTGTGTCAACTTAACTCCGTTGATACAATACACGATTTTAAAATTTATTACCGCTAAGCGGTGATATAAAAATAAGAAAACACTAAACTTACTATATTTTTATATAAAATTAAACAGTGTTGAGCTGTTTTTTATTTATTATATATTTTTAATTTTATTTTCTATTGATATTTATATAGTTACTTTATTATCTGAGGATATTTAATAGGATGTTAAACTCGTTTGAGAGCGGTGCGCCTTTTTATTACGATACATTATTTTGGGTCACAGCCGCTTAATCACATATATTTATATATTCATTTTACATATATAACACGTGTTTATTTATCTATTATATGCAAAGGAGTAATAGGTCGTTAACTTTTTTCGCTTCAATGATTCCTTCAGAGACGATTTACTTTCTTTGAGTTATTATTTAATTTATAAACGTGGGAAACCCCGACTATTTATGTATTGTTATTTATATTATTGCGTTTACTATTATCTCACAGCACTATTATTAGGAATATTGTAAAGGAAAGTTTCAATGTTTATTATTTCATTTTATTTATTTATTTATTATTTTTAAGTTTTTTAAGTAGATTAAAAAATAACAAGTGAGTGGGAGTGTAAAAAAAAATCCTTGAAACAACAGCGACCATGTAATGAGCTGAAGAAAAATAGTCACCGGGTTGAGTTCAAGCTCATGTACATGACACAGTAAAATAAAACAACTGAGTACAGTAGAAACGGCGTAAGTGTACGAGAGCAAGAAGGGGTCAAGAGGTAAAATGAGAGGCGAGGTGGAACTACATATCTTAGACAAAGAACTTGGCGCTTGTTTAAAAACTTTTAAATTTATTATACACCATACGTATATTTATATTTTTTTCTGTATATTATTGTTTGCTCCGGCATGAGGTCAACTCAGTATGAATTTCATTCGGTAATCCTTATATATTTATAAAATAATATTTGAGTACTTTATTTTATTCATTCTCTTATTATATGTCTGAGCCAGACTGAGAGTTAATTTAATACGTTCCGAGACTTGTACTCATTCATTGTAAGGAAGAAATTTACGGGGCTTCCCAGAAAAACTTTATGGTGGAACAGAGTTTCGTATCTTTGATGGACTCTTTAATTAAGCGGATAAAACTCTGTCTGTTCATTTTATATTTCTGTATTTATATTGAAAATAAAAAAAAATTGGGGCATAAACTACGTAGCTGGTTGGACAAAATAAATAAAATCATCAGAGCGATTTTTTATCATCGCGTGCTGCAGTTATAAAGGGTCTTTAAAGCCTGTTCAAATGATTTTATTGTTGTTTGAAACTAATAAAGGACGAGTAGAGTGCAAATCATCTGACAGAGTGTTTAGTTGATGCAATCATCGTCATTAATAACGATAAATGTTAAATATAGCTGAGAATGGCATTAAGTCAAGTACTTTCAATAATACTATACGTGATTTCTCATCTTGAGATCAAGTGTTACTAGACATTGAACCCGCAATGATTCTGTTAAAAAGTATTTTAAGTATACTACTGAGTATTGAGGTGCTGGTTCACATTATGCACTAATAATATTAATAATACATTCATCCATCGAATTATACTGTGAGTCAGTGAGAAGAAAGTACGGAAATCCATACTTATAAAGTGCGAAGAAAGTTTTAGTTTAATTTATTGCATTAACTTTATTAAAATTTTTTATTTGATTTCCTTGAGTTTTTAAATTACCGTCTCCGTTTTTTTCTAGATTACTGTACAAGTTTACACGTATGTGCTCGCGCCAGCGGTCAGAACCAACAGGATGCGCTTAAATTATGTATAGTAGGCATGCTTCACTGCCAGTCTGCCACGACCATAAATAATAATGCTCTTGGTGTTTTATATAGACAGGGGTACTCAACTTGAGATTGAATCCCAACAAATATCTCCCCCATCTTCACACCTAATCTTGGCGCTAATTAAGACACAAGAAATCCTGAAAAGTTTTCGTGCTTTGCTGGGATAAGATCACTAAAAAATTAATTGGTTTTTATTTTCTGCAGACACTACTCCTCTATCAAACGGCTGTCATGTGGGACTTTCACGGCCAGTAAACGCAATTCCACTCGATGAAGGCGGTTTAAATAAATAGAAGTTGTCGCTCTAGGGTTGCAAAGCGAGGGTGTTGTCTGGTTCCCTTTGACATGTCTCGTGTCTCTTGTGGGAACATCTATCCTACAATCCATAATATCTTTTTTTAGCAGCACTATTTTGTTGGGGCTGTCTTGTGTCTAGTTGTCCACAAATCGAAAATGCGTCATATGGTCATTGACTTTTTTGTTTGCTGTCTATTTACGAGAGGATGCAATTTTAATAATCCTTCATAATTGCGGGGTATATATGATTTTTTTTTTATTTTTTTTTTTTTTCTATTATTATAGGGAAATAGTTGCGTAACTGAAATGAATGAACAGTTCTGAGTCATGAAACTGGGGTAATTATTATAATTGTGTAATAGGGCAGTCTGGCGCATATAATTCTACGTTATTTAAATTATATGTAGTTCAATTTTGCGTAAATTTATTACTAGTATTTGTAGACAGAAAAAATCAATGATTAAGTAGAGGAAAAAATTTTCTGGGTTCGTAAAAATATTTATAAAGACAATAATTACTTAACTTTTTTTTTTTGTTGATAGTTTAAAAATTTTTTTTAGTCGAAAGATGGATAGGGAATAATATATTATACAACAAACTATTATCATTAAATAAATCGACTCACAAGTAATTAGAATAAATATTTTTAAACTAATTATTGAATATAGCAATTTTTCGTCTTGATAAATTGAGGCTTTCAAATTTTAAAAATTTTAAATAATATTAAAAAATATGATTAACATTTTATTTACTAAATAAAATTCAATATAAACTAACTGTAATGTTTAATTGTTAGTTAATAATAGATATGAGTATGAATTTACTTACATATTTCATCTAATTAAATTGAAAAAAAAATTGGCTAATTAAATAAAAAATTTGAAAATGATTTATTTAACAATAATTTAATTAGTTTGACATTATTTATTTCAAATACTTGAGATTCTGTTTATTGATTGCATATACCTGGAGCCGATCCCATAATGTATTATAATTATTATTGTCACTAAAGTTGTCCTGCAAGAGTAAACTTGAAGGCACCGCGAAACTCGAGCGTCGATAACGAGGATCAAATTACGAGATCATCTTACCGTAATTTTATTTTCGAGATCTTATAAATTTAAAAACAAAAAAAAATCATCGACACGAGAATAGAAAACACCGTAAACTTATTCTATCTCGTACTCATTATGCAAAAATATGTCTGAAAAATAAAACGGTTGATTGTTTATTCAAGTTGAAAAACCAGCGGATGCTATTATCTTAAAGACACGTACTGAATAATATTAAAACGGAATATATTTAATGATAATTGATAAACAACCTGATAAAACTTTACCAGATAACAGATAAGATTACAATAATTTGTTAATTATTTATTAATTGTCAAGTACGGTAATCCAAAAGTATTAATATTTTTTACAGCCTCAAAATTGTGCCGGCGGAAAGAAAAACACTTTAAGCCATCAAACAATAATAATAATAATCCATTAAAAAAAATTTTACGCATTAATATTTCGAAATTCATAAATCTACGTCAATGAATGCTTCACAGTATAAGTACCGTTTTAATACTGCTATCAGTGAATGTAAATACTTATAATAATACTGAACAAATATACGTTTGCTTTAAATTAAATATATATTTTACGTCATATGTTAACGTGGCCAAATGGAAAGTTAATTCACGAGCAACCAACCAGTAAAAATATTATGACAACTCTTAAAATGAATTCTATAAGCGACGCTGGTTATAGATATATGATAATTATAATAATAATAATATAATAAATTATACGCGAGTGTACTTCAGTAGTTTTTAAGTAGCAGATTTAACAATTCAGCCACAAGCGACAGGTTAAATTGATGCTGAATTTATTCGCACTGCATAAGTATTGTATTATTTTATTTTATCTTTACGCAACAGTTATTTTGATGGATAACTTTATGTCATCTGACAAGATATCATTTCATTCATCACCTGGAGGTCTTTTCAATAAGAAATCATTGTCTGGTAGGTTTATTTAATGCTTCAATGAGAACGTCCGATCGATACAATAGTTCTGTCAAAAATTACCTGATGCACTTGTTTGAATTGTTTATTTCAAATTCTAAGGCCTCGAGTACCTTTATAGTCTCTAAGCACGATTCGCGTGTGATAACGATTAATCCACACACACACATACGCTCTGTATTTATAGTTAAACATGTATGTGTGATATTCCCACAGGCAAATTGGGTTCGGGTCAAGGCTCAAAGTTTCCTCTCAAAGTTTTACCGTAGATTTTCATTTCCGTGGCATTTAACACGTTAACAGGCCCCTAATGTGTGAGAAATTTACCCATGTTCGGCTTTTAACACATCCTTGTCGGTTTTTCTCCGCGGATAGTTTGTTAAAACAAAGACTGCACGAAAGTAATAGCAGCTTTAATCTATGCGTGACTTGGTAATCAGCGAGCTTCTACAAACTTTATCCACCAAAAATAAATCGTAAATTTTTATTTGTAACCAAATTTTCGGAAATTTTGGCACATTAATCAAGTTAAGGTCAAATGTTATGACCTATATTCGTAATAAAACTTTTTATTTATTGCTCATGTCTGAGTAAAAGAGTAGGTGAAAATTTGACGAGTAATTTAACATAAAATATTTTTTAATCTGAAATGCTTTCACAAATGCATCGTTATGACAAGTCAGAGCCCCAACTTTTACTTGCACTAACTTTTTACTTTGTTTCCGCAAAAAGTTATTCTGTTCTCGCGTATTGTTTTCTTCAGCGCTTTCTCTTACTCCCATTGCATCAAAATTGATGAATTGTCGACATACATTTATTTCATTCACTTTTTAGTAGATTTAATTTTTTATTTAAATTCATTGTAATTTTTTTTTCTCTAAATTCTAAAACAATTTTATAAAAAATTTCTAGTCCTCCAAGAGATACAAATAAGTGTCAAAATTTCGAACTCTACATTAGTGTTTGAACTATAAATAAAAATTTCAACTAATTATAAAAATTTTGATGAAATGAAAATTTAAAAAAATTTTAAATAAACAATTTTGAAAAATTTGAAATGAACAATTTTAAAGCTTACCACGCAATACTACATTTTGACCCAAATATTCAAGTGCATCTTTATCTTTTACAGTCAAGTAATAAAACGCTAGAAAATCAATTTTTATTATCTCGGGCACTGAAATTTTCGGTCACCAGCGGATCGTAGTTGCATTGATGACCTGCGCTTTCCGCAGTTTCTATGAAGATCAATACCCCGCAGACTCTTTCGTGCAGATTCCTCTCAAATATCCATTATCTACTTGTGGATAGAGGGGTTTTCTGAAAAGTATTTGCATTAATGGGTTTCGAACATGAGCGACTTTTCCGTTAAATTCAACTCGAGCGATACACATTATACTATATCCTACCTTTATAGTTTCTCCGTAATCTAAATGCTTTCCAGGCTTCTAAATGTGCATGTGTGATTTTTTATATCCATAAAAAACAAGTTTACATATAAATAGTTTATATATATTTATGAGGATTGAATATCATATGTCGGCTTATCATTATCGTCTTATATAGTTACTAAAATTAATCAGCTTGTATTGCGGTGTTCCTTCTACCATTACAACATATTTATTAATATATATTATATATTATACTATAAAATTCATTATATATGTAATATATTACTTCAAACCTTTCTTGATCTCGGGACTGCATTACTTTAATGAGATAATCGCGTTTCCTTGCGCTTGTTTTCACTTGATTTAATGTTATTACAATTGTTTTTTATTAAAATGTTTGCCGTAGTGCGTTCATAAACATTACGTCAGTAGAGCATGACCTTCCGCGCCCTCACGTAATTAATTGCAATCACTGAAACTATTACGCTAATAGAAAATTTAAAAAAAATGCTACTGTTTACACTTTTTTAATTAAACTTAGGCCGGTCGTAAATAAATTTAAAAATCTAAAATAACGCCTCTGCTTGTACTCATAAATTCTGTCATCGCTTGATCTTTATTCAGTATAAATTGCACCGTTAGACGTACAGTTAATTGACTCACTGGGATTATTTATTAATTTCATTGTTCTTATCCGCAACCTTCATCACCGCTGCTACCTTGTATTATTATTGTTATATTCAGTAGTTATTTATATCACATTTAATTCGATAAATTTAATGTATTTATCAATGAACAGCTGATCAATATTCTCACTGGCGCTATAAAAATATCGATGTTAATACAATTGAGTCATCTCAACGGTATTTCGTCATCAGTAGCCTATTCATCGGTTTTATACCATTCTGAAAATTCCGTAGTTATTTCACGTGATTTATTATTTTATTATTGTTATTATTATCGGTGATAATATTATTACAGTTTTAGTTTCCAATGATAAAGCTGTCACGCTGTATTACAGTATATTGCTAATTTATCCAACTTTCAGGAGGCATAGAAAGCAAATGACTGTGCGTTATCTGATGAATAAAATACCGATAATAAATCTTCTGGAATGTCTAACGTTAGAAAATATGTCGATGTCTTCTTAGTCGAAGAATTCACACATATAATATCTAACAGGAAATATCGATATGAAATCTTTTCAAAGAAAAGCTATCTTGTAATTCCTTTTAATCTACATAATTTTGTCCAAAATTAAAATTAAAATTTTTGCAAATAATTTTTTTTATATAAAAATGACATTCGAACTATTGATTAATTGATGTGCTAAAATTTTTCTCAATAAAATTTTTTTTATAATTATCTTTATTTCTAGAATAAGACTTCTTAAAGATCTAAAGTTTATGATTTAAAGTGTTTTTTTTAGAGTTTAATGTCTTCTACAAAAAAGTCCTGATAATTCTACGCCACGTAAATGTCAAACGCTTTAAAATTATGCTCTTAGTTCAAGAATTAATTTAATTTTTTTATTAGTATTTTTTTACACAAAATTTTTTTAACACAAGGACGGAAATTTTTCAACAAAAAAAATATAGTATAATAATAATATCTACGGTCTGAGATGAGTTTATCATACTTATCACCTTGCAATTTAAAAGCACAACTCTATGAAGCGTAGAACAAAACCCGTAATCAAAAATACGATAATTTAAATCATCAATCACTAATAATAGCTGTAACTACGATAATATCCTCAATCTAAATCGATATCTTCCATCGACTATAGCCTGTAAGTATAAATCGTTGTAGACTAGAAGCTGTGAAGCGTGCCAGCTGGACAATGGATGGAAAAAGTAGTTAGATCAGATGTTGGTACTATACCTTAACAGTATTATATGTATTATACATTATATATGGAGTAACATACATAGGAGGAAGCTGATAAGTAGTCACATATATCCAGCCTACACTAGTCTCAGCTGGGATCAGTGGGATCTCATCTCTTTTCATCTCGCCTTGTCTTGTCCCATGTCTGATCTATCTCGGAGCGTCATCGGATCTTTCTTTTTTAATCCACTACTCTTTACCTTAACTTGTCTCGCCACGCTCCACGGAGTTCCCTCTCAGGCAGGTCGGGTTTAGTTTGCGCTCTGGCCTGCGCTAGCTTTATTTATTAAGGACAGGTTAGGCTGCCAGACCAGGTTCTATTGCTGCGCTCGCTGGCTGGTTTAGTTGCCGTAGTATTAAACTATACGCCTGCGGAGGCGGCAACAGGTGCTCCTGGGTCACAGTTCGATGCCCGGCAACTAAACTCTAGTCTACCTTCTATTCCATATGCTCTCTATATACTACACTAACACTACATTAAATTATTTTTTACTTTTATTCTCATTTTACTTCCGTTCTTCATCTTGTTTTAGCGTCAGGCCTCCACAATCTTACACTTAGAAAAAAATTAACTTGTTCCAAGAGTATTGTATTTTTAAGAATTTTTTTTAGGCCTCTTATTATCTGGTTAAAAAACTTGAGGCTGGTTACTTACATTAGATTTGTTTTATTATTTTATTCGCGTGATATTTTTTTAGAAAAAAGCTTACCAAAAGTGAGTGTTTTATTTAGACTGGAAATAAATTAACGTGGATAGATTGCATCTGACAGAAGGGGAAATAGAAAAATAAACTGCAGCTGTTTTCGAGTCGTATAATTTCAGGAGGGATAAACTTTATAGATTTTTTACACGATCAATACTTCACTTTTTCAAATATTTTATAAATGTTTAAGAGAAAAATTTCATTAAAATAATTGTTTCAAGTATCAAAGGACCAAATTTTTAATATTTAAAAAATTTTTTGTTACATTTCGCGATATTTTTTTTAATTAAATTTTTTTGAGTGTTTATAATTGTTTATGTTTTGTATTTATATTAAAATTTTGACTGAAGAATGAGAGATAAGCTAAAATTAATGATAAATTTTTGCCAGGAAATTAAATTTCCTATAAAACCTTTTATATTATCTATATTCGCAAAATTTAGTTTAAAACTCAAATAGTGTTATTTCAAAAATTTTATTTTTTGTAAAATATTACAAATTTATACAAATCAATACTTACAATATAATTTATTGATTTATTTGTATAAAAATTATTTCTAATTTTTCAATCATAATTGACTTGAAAAAAATAGTATTCTCGCCTGTCATAAAATTCAAAATCTTCCAATTGAGACTTTAAATACTTCAGGTACTCGATATTTTTATTTTACATTTAAATACTTCCAACCCTCGAGGTCATCCAAGGGGTTGCTCTTGACTCATACTTAAATATTGATTTGCATGAATAGTGTATAATTCCGCGTACCAATTGTACCTATACATGTACTTAAACTAAACATCTGTTATTGTATCGTGTAAAACGGGCTTTGCTCCTTCTTTACCGACCTTCCAATTTATCATCCCAACCACAACATCATCAGTCATAGTTCCACGTAGCAGCAACAGATGGCGAATCTTTCCACATATTCTACTGCAATTTCTAGCTTTAAAAATGGGAATTTTTTATTCTCAAAATTTACCGCCTACTTCATTTATTTATTTATAGAGTAAAAATTTCTGAAGATAAATGTATAAAAATACGAAGTTAAAATATTTGATCCAAACAATAGGCCAGAGATAAAGAGCGGGAAAAATCAATTCAATATCCACGTGGGTTTATAATGAACTTTTTACAAAGTTGAATAAGTTACTTATCTAACTATTAAAATTTATCGGTACAAATTTAACGATGCGTACAATGGATTCGAGCCGCCGACTGTAGATAATCATTTATAATTAAGCAATACACTATTGTAATTCATTTATATTTCTACTTAAACAGACACTGACATTTGAAATTCATTTAAATAAATTCAATTATCTCTTCGATCGCACCGCCTGGGATTTTATTGTATTGTGTTATTTTAAAACTAAATTATCGTTTTGATCAAAATCAAAATTGAAATCCCACTGGACTGTTCTTAGCATATCAATCATGACATTTTTTGATAAAACTCACCTGCGAGCGGTCTGTTGGGAATAGCCTGTCTCAGAGAAGACATGACTCGTTGATTCAAACTGCTTGGAGCAAACAATGAGAAAAAATAATTTTATTTTGTAATACTTTATAGACTTAATCCGATTACAGAAAATAGAAATCAAAATACTTTTATTTTATTTGACAATCCAACGAACCGGATGAAATGATAAAATAAACAAAGCTTAACTTACGCCGGTAAAAACGTCATTACGAGTGTCTATTCGATGCATGCGTGCAACTTCACCGGTAAGACTGCGAGGAATCCACGAGGATTCTGCTCTGATATATTTTGAGCAAGGATCTTACAACTTGATCGTACAGTTAGGATTCCATGAGTGGGGTTCATTGACATTCCATTCGTGCACTCGACAAAACCCCCGCTTCATGATCATCCGCGTAATATAAACGAGTGACTACTTGTTGCCAACAAATTTCCGACATTTTTATTTTAATTCTTACAACGGTTTCATTAATTTATTAAATACTACTTTTTAATATCATTCCTGATGCACATTATTTATTCATTTAATTCTGGAGTTTCCACATCTTTTATTTTTATTCATCGTTTAATTTGTCGTCAAATTTAATATTAATTTATTGTTTTTTTTTATAAATGTCTCCGATATCAAAATTTGAAATAATTTTTTCAAAATGAGAAAAATTGACTTGCTATCGTTTTTTTAGAAAATTAAATTTTCTCAAAAAAAGACAAAATTTTTTTTTCTAAATCAATTCTTAATTTTTACAATTATAAAATTCTTTTATACAGGAAAAAAAATTCTTCAATGGAAAACTAGTTTTCTTGGTTCATAAAAACTTTTATAAAAACAAAAATTCTTTTGGTAGAAAATTTTCTCGTTATCAAATAACTGAGGTCTTCTGAAAAATTTTCTTCGTTAAGTAAACCTTTTTTTTTATGCACAAATGTTCATAATTTGTAAATCGTAATATTTAATCTCATAAGAATAAACACTTGCCCGCCCAGAAGAATATATAAAATAAATTCTGAGCTAATAATAATTCAGCCATACATATATCGTGGTGAG
The DNA here is from genome assembly GCF_020080835.1 of Cotesia glomerata. Taxonomy (NCBI): domain Eukaryota; kingdom Metazoa; phylum Arthropoda; class Insecta; order Hymenoptera; family Braconidae; genus Cotesia; species Cotesia glomerata. The sequence continues at coordinate 2,468,178 of NC_058158.1, forward strand.
AGAAACATCCGACATGTCAGCGTACTGTCGTCTTAGCTCTATATGTACTCATTGTGGTATCCTATATGCATTACATGTGTTACACGGCATCTTTTCTCACTTGGAACTAATTCAACTCAGACTTGTGGCATATGAATAAAGATAGCTGTTATGTATGCTGCCTAACCAATGGCCTATTATTCTTTTTTATTGAAACAGTTTTTCTCCATCATAAAATAATCTGTTTCATTAAATACAAAACAAAAATTATCTGACTGATAAAAATAAAAAAATTCTCGAGACACCTAGTCGAATACTCAAGTCCCTTGTTTTTAGTTTAGCTAAAAGGGAAATAAAAAATTACAATAAACATTGACAATTTATATTATCAAACTAATAACTCCATAAACATGTTTATCTTTCTAGTAATGAGATAGTAATGTGACAATGATTAATGGTCACATCCGGTTGATTTTTTCTTCTCTGTACACAAAAGACACTCGGCGCACCTTTTACCTTTACCTATTACTATGACGTTATATTTTACATAGACATGTATGTAATGTAATGGAATATATTGTGTGTTTAGTTACATAATTCCTGTCTACATATTACAGTTGATAATAATGAAAGAGTATGATTCGTGGGTTTTTTTTGGAACAACATTTCTTGCATTAAGGCAATTAGTTCCACGAATTCAACGGTTTAATGACTGGGTTTTATTAAGTGAATATTAAGTGGCAGGTCAAAGTCTAAGTACGAAACACATAAAAAATCTCCATGGTTTTATTTACTTCGCAAATAGCCTCGTTTTTATTTGCACAAATTGTCGAGAATAATAATTGTGGATCAGCAAATAAATGTATGTGTACGTGATATGATATGATATGATATGATATGATATTATACTGCTAGTAGGCTTTAATGAAAGCTGTAAGCAGAGTTGAGAGTTATTCTCATACTAATGTGATGGGCGATTGAATGAGGAGATGAAAGTATTTGTTAATTGGAACGTCGCGGAATGACGCTAAGAGATGTTAGCGAGAAAGAAGAAGTTAAGACTCTTAAGAAGTAGTGTGATGTGATGCAAATGTGGTGCACACTCTGAGCGTTGGCGTCGCATCGTAAAAAGCTTGAGATATCCCGGCTGATGATCCTATCCTGCGATCGTTGATATACTTGACGTCGAAACTGCAGCATGTAGCTTTTATATGTGTATATAATGTCAGATAAGAATAAAAAGACTCAATATCAAGTACACAACTTATACATTCGGGTCTTTGGTCGTGGCTTGTGCGTGTGTCGTATCAGGGAACTGGCACTTTGGATGCTTGGATTGCCGCGATTAATTTTAAATCCTTAAATATCTTGTACTGTCTGTCTTCTTGGAAGTAGATTGGCGCCTCAAGAGTGCTCTCGTATCCTCTGTTGGTTCGCTGACGTGCAAATCGCCTCTTCTCCGGGTATGGATTTAATCGATGCCGCCGTTACATTTCAAGTCTATGGTCTAAAGCAGGCTGGTTATCATTGTGGTATTCAGAGAAATATTGGAGTTGATTTTTCTGATTTACAAATATAAGTAATGCTGTGAAGTGGGAAAGAATAGGAGTTACGGTAATTATTACGTGAAGCGTTCCACATTCACGTAACAGGATATTGGTAGGAAAGGATTGAGAAAGGAATGTGGAGAGGATCATCTTAATGTGAGTTTATAGAATATGCGAGAAATAGTATATTACACCCCTTGGGAAGGAAAATAAGAAAAGCCTCAGATCACATGTAATTGTTGGCCGAGGCGAAGCCGAGGTCAACAAACATGTGATCTGAGGTTTTCTTTTTTACTTCCCAAGGGCTGTATAATATTTTTTTGTCCGAGGAAGGAGGAAAGCGGCAACTTTGTTTAGCGCAGTGAGACCAAAGTTGCCACTTTCCGCCCAGAGGGCAAAAAAAATTATTAGATAGCTCGGACTGGGATTCGAACCCAGAACCTTCCCGAAGACATGTCGGCTACTCTACCATTTGAGCTATCCGGTCTATACTAAACTTCCTTTCGCTTATTCTATATACATTAAGCCACACCGTTCATCTTACGGTAAGCATTTTTACAAATATAAGTAATGCTGTGAAGCGGGAAAGAATAAGAGTTACGGTAACTATTACGTGAAGCGTTCCACATTCACGTAACAGGATATTGGTAAGAAAGGATTGAGAAAGGAATGTGGAGAGGATCATCTTAATGTGAGTTTATAGAATATGCGAGAAAAAATTATTAGATAGCTCGGACTGGGATTCGAACCCAGAAAATTTGATTTTGGTAGCAGTTAAAGATTTTTAGGATGAAATAACGTTAAATTTTATTTAAAACTAACCGACCCGTACACTGAAAAAAAAAATTCTTGACTGTTGGGTAAATTTTCTTAGTTCAAGAAAATATTGAGGAAGATTGAAAATTTCTTGAATAAAGTCAAATTTTCTTGAGCTAAAAAAATCTCTTCTTGCTCCAAAATAACTTTTGACTCCTTTAGAATTTTTTTGGTGCACGAAGTTTTGTTTCTGTGTACGAATATTTCGCACAACATCGTGATCAAACAATGAATTTTATATTATTATATTATTATGGAGAATTAAGATTGTTATTCATTACTAATGTTAAAAACAACATATTTTTTGTTGATAAATATTTGAATTCACTCATTTTTATATAATTATATGACGATTAAATTTTTTATCACGACATAGTGTGAAATATTGTGTTAATTACATTTATTTATGTATGAATTAAGTGGATAAGGTTCTTGACATAACATAAGCTTTAACTTGGTATATACATTTTTAAGTTTGGTAAAGAATTGAAAGAAATCTAGCTGTATTACAAAGAAATACTTTTGAAAAATAAGGTGTACGATGATAAAGATGTTTAAAGACAATAGATAGATAACAAAATGAAATAGATTGATATCTTATCAATCAGTCTAGCAATATGTCATTCAAATAATTAGAATAAAAATGACATTAAAAATTATTTTATTGATCGATAAGGCATGAATCTATTTTTTTTTTGCTAAATTTTATTACAAGGAAAAATTTTCCTATTCATTAAAAAAAAAAAATATACTCTCGCACCATAGTAAAGTTTATTTCAGTCCTGACATATTCATTCAAGTGTCTAAATAAATATTGATTCATAACATGGCAATGATATTCTCATCTAAAAATAGTTAGCTTTCTCAACACAACTAATAACATTTACTTCCACTAAAAAACATCGTACTAGAAAAGTGTAATAATGACTCACATCGGATTGTAATGTCAGTTGTAAAACCCACACTAAAAATTACGAATAGTGGTTACAAAATTTCTTATTTTTGTTCAAATTCTTACTAATTCAACCAGTCATTACTCATACATATGTTATAATTTTTTAAACCACTAATGTCTGTTGAATAATTACTCAAAATAGAAATAATTTATCATTTAATATTAAGTGATATAATTCTGGACGATTAAAGACTCACGAATTGTTTTTCGTGCAATCATTGGTATTTTTTACTGTCATAACACTCATTTTTTTGACTAATTCAATATGTATAACGTCTCATTAACCTAATTGTATAGAAAAAAAAAATTCGTTATTGAAACAAAATTATTCGCCGAATGATTTGGAGGTCGACGAGACTTGGCGAGGTCGAAAGTCGTAAAATTCGTAAATTTTATAAATATAATCCTCGAGAGTATTGGATACGAGTTTATTAAATCTACAGGAGCCTCACAAAAACTACTGGTTAAGAATAAAGTAAACTTAATTAAATTTTTTTATCCATTTCTGAGCATACATTCTAATTTATTATAATTTTTTCATAGCTAATTATACACTTGACTTTTATCTTTATTAATATATTTTTTCTTTGTTAAGTAATTTATATTAAAATGTAAAGCTAAACGTCGAGAGAATTTATAAATTTACGATCAATCTGATAAACAAATTCGAGTTGTCGTTCAATGATTTTAAATTGTTTAAATTTTATCGAGCAATCTCGTATTCTAAAGTTTTTAGGCCGTAACAAGTGATGACATGTAATCTGTTTAGTTATAAAAAATGAATTAGACAATGTAGGCTCATTTGTAATTTTATCGAGACTTCAGCAGCAATATCGGGCTATCGGAGTGTCCTTTGGATATAATCCAGGCCAAGTCCTACTCGAAATGCATTTATAATGCTGCCGCTACAATCATTTCCTGGACTTAATGTGTTTACTTTATCTCATCACGTTTTATTTTATCTTGCTCGACAAAATTACATTCATTATCGAGTACTTATATTTTTTATCACATTCTTCTGCAATTGCTAATACCTATTTTTATAATTATAATGCCTTGTACACGCATAAATTAACGCTATCTGATTGACGCACGTACATCAGAAGATACTTGAGCTTTGGATCAGGAAGAAACATTTCAATTTACAGTTGTGATTTTTTACAATAAGTTGTGCAAAACTTCACTTTTTAAATAAAAACTAAAATTTATTTATTGCAATCCAACTTTCAAACGACAATTTTCTGTCTACCCGTTACAATATTAATTAATTATAATTTTTTAATTTTTCTAGCAATGTGTACGTCAATTAACACGTTGTATTAATTAAAAATTAGCTTAATTTTTGATTAAACTAAAAATTTATGTCAGATAAACTCCTTAGAAGATATTAAAAAAAGAATCAGTTTCTTTTTCAATTTTCAAGTTTTTTTATTGAAAATAATATTTTTTTTTTTTTTTTTTTTTTTTTTAATTTGTTTAAAGTCGCATAAACTACTAAGGTCATGAGTGACTACGGTAGGGGGTAAACTTTTTGAGATTGGAACTCGTTTCATTTTTTGGGTTGAGCAGAATAATACACTTGAATATTGAAAATATTCATTGGTGTACGCCGGACTCGAACCCGGTCCAATGCTTTGGTAAGCAAGGGCCGGATCTGATAGGGCTACTGCGCGCCTTATATATTTTTACATTTATTATAAAGTGAATAAATTTAATTGAATGTTATTTTATAATTTCTCGCTTTAACTAAACTACTACAGATTTATTTATTTTTTTATATATATTTTTATGTTTTGAATATATTGAGATAAAAAATTGATATAAAATACTTAATTAAATACTGTTAAAATTAAAAAAAAAGAATGATTTTTATTTTAGAACTATAACTTTACAGCTTTAACTCTCTTGTAAGGAGACAATCAAGCGATTATGTGCTCTCTATCGGAAATTTTCAACACCATCGTTGGTTTAAAAATTACATTTGGGCAAATATGATCATATCAGGCCATATCAAGCTAGATATGTCCTAATAGATGGCCCATCTTTATATCAGAAAATTATTTCACGCGGACATTTGAACGACTGAATGACAATTAGACAACGCATTAGTAAAAAATCATATATACGCCAGACATTTTAAAACATGATCGTCATTTATCTAAAATTCAACAACAAAATAATATTAATAATTTATGTAGATGTCACCTTTAAATCTCGAGCTCATCACTCGTAAAGATAAACTCAAATACCAAAAATTAATGTCCAATAAACTTTAAAAGCAAATATTTACTAAAAATTTTATGTAAATTTCCCTCAAGCTATTATTCTATGACTTCACTTACTTATATTAGTATTACACGCTTATACACTTCTCGAAACTTAACTACTAAAATTGAATCCCGTTGCCTATTTAAAAACTCTGTCTAAAACTTTAAAACGATGAAAACGAGACCGCCTCACTAAGGTTTGGTCGTAGTCGGTTGCGAGTCGAGTATTTGAATAAGTTTTCCAAGAATACCATCACATCAACATCAACCAAGTCCCTTAGATATAGAGTCGTTTTATGATTCTCAAGTCGACTTGTGTCGTCTACTGGGACAAAGAAATAAAAAAGTTCTCTACATACATACTCTTACTCTAATACTTGTCCATTTTTTTTGGTGTACCATGCTTATACTTGACTATAATTCTCGACTCGCTCTTTTTTTAGCTCTCTATTTTATTTATATTACAGTGTATTTTATTTTTTTTTAATTTGATTATTCCAATCAAATCCCAAGTCACTTGCGTAATATGTCCCCATACTAATATGATATAAAATAAATACAGACAACCGGACGTTGGTAACAACCATGGACTGTTTTATTGCATTATTGCCTATGCTATCAGTTAATTCTATTGAAATTTTTATTACTTTCATAAATAAAACACGTGTATAAATAATTTAAACCATTAAAATTAATCATCTTCTATTTCATTACCATAAATATTCAAAAAGGTATCTTGTATGGTGTATCGTCCTTCTACAAAGTCGTCTCGCCTAACAAAACTCAGATTGGAATGAAAATAAAATTTATCAATATGTGCAACGGCTCAAATAAAATAATAGAATAAATCGTAGTATACAATATAGGCCCGAAAGTCAATCATCTGGTGAAAGAGGTTTAGCCGGCTCGTTTCGTCTGTACCCCTACTATACCATGCCTATAATACCTGACTATACATACATATATTTTATTATATATATATAGAATCTATACACCCCAACACGCATTCCTCGTGACTCGTTTTACCTGTTAATTTAATATCTGCCCCGTAGCGAGACCGGCAGTGCAGACATAACAAAACATGCCGGGTCGGGTATACTATATTCGAGTTATATTAGTTGATAAACGCCGCGTAATTTAACATAACGCACACCCATACTTCATTAAACCTCATTTTGACTTTGATACTGATGTTCTTTAGACACAGCACATTACATGTTATACTTACGTCGTTATTCGTTATTTATATGTAATATTCATATAAGATACATCGCGGATAAGTGTAAACGATATGATAATTTCGCGCATATGATAATTTATTTAACAGTAAAAAATTTACCAAAGTCTAAATAATTTAGAGAAAAATTCATAAACTTTCTTCGTTCCGAAGTTTATTTAATTTAGCGTAAAAAAACATTTAATTGGTTGACTTCACTGAAAACTCTTAAACTTCGCGGTTATTTTTGGTAGTGACCCATCTGGGAGCTTCAACCGGGCCTTCGTCAAATTTCACCAGACTTCCATGCTCGGTAAAATTTAAAACCAAATTAGCTTGAATGAATAAATTTCTCATTTTCTTTGAACTATTTCTTCACATTTTTTATAGAACTTCAAAACTTTTTTTTTTTTTTTTTCAAAATTCAGTTTTTTTTTGTTTTAGATAATTATGTAAGAAATATCTTCTAGCTTACAAAATTTTTTTTTTCTTTTAATAATTTCGGGTCTTGTAAAGGTCGCAATCATTGCAGCAGCGGGACAATTTTTTTGGTCATTGAGAAGATATCCAATAACTACGATGATATTGGAAATTTTTCTTTGAAAAAATTTGTATATTTACTAAAAATATGTATGAATATCCCCTGAATATTTCAAATCAATTGCTGCAATAATTTTCTTTCAAAAAATTCTCTAAAATTAATTCACAGTTTTTTTCTATATAAATAAAGAATTTTCCGCAATTAAGTCAAAAAATTTGCTGATTAGCACTGCGATTTTTTATTAAAAAATTTGAGTATCTTCTTATATAATTCAAGATCAAGTTTCATCGAAATTCCAAGCTAGCATAATTTTTCATCAAAATTTTTTGCTGATGACGGTGATCCTGAGGATGATCTAATCCCGGTGCACGGCACATAGCATTGACATATAATAGCAACTGCCTATTACAAATAAAAGAAGATAACACAACATCAAACATAAATATATATATATATATATATATATAGATGCATAGGCAGGAGCAGGAGCTAAAGCGGTATCGTGGTGGCGGGTGGCGGCAGCGCATAGCAGCCAAGTAAAGCGGTTTCTGTTAATTCTGTTCGGGTGGGTTCGGTTCAGAGTCGAGTAAAACGCGAAGGTAGTGGGGTTTATCGCAGTCGTTGGCTCTCCTCGTGTTTGCCTCTTTTTATCTCCATCTATCGGTCTTCGTTCTCCGTTCTTTAGCGCCTACGGGGGCCGAATGTTGTAGTGTGGATTCGAATGTCTACATTTATACATGTAGCATGCAGTAGTGTAAGTTAAGAGCAGAGAACCAAACGGAGTACGAGGGATCACGAAGAGAGCCGGCTGGGTGGGCGGCAGTTGTCCAGGCGGCCGCAGTCTGCGGCGGGGCGACGTGGTCTACACGGCGGAGCGACACCGCGTCCTCGCCATATGCGCGTTCCTTGTATTGGCCCAAAGTTCATTACGAGTACACAGTCACATTCTTAAACCGTCGAAATTTTATTAATTTTTTTTTTGTTATGTAATTATTAAAATGATTGACAATTATTTTATTATCACCGCGACTGTTTTTTTTTACCTAGTTGTTGTTTCGCGGGGTGACTATTTAATTAATTAATTAACTAATACACGTGCGTGAATTAAATGTTTTAAAAAGTTTTATTATTATTTTTATTTTAATCAACTTGAATTTAAAATTAAAAAATAATACCAAGTAAATAATTTAGTGATTTGTATTTTTAATAATTTTTGGCGTTGCTCTATTTTCATTTTTTGAACTTTTATAATTTTAATAAAATAATTGATAGACGTGTTGGATCAGTGATTGTGGTGGTATCAGTTGGTCTATTTTATTTTCATTTTATTTATTTTTTTTATAATAATAATAAATAATTAAAATCAAGTAAAAATAAAATAGTAAAATTAGTGAAGCGCCTCGTGGCTCGCGATCGCGATGGAAATACCTGTCGGCTGTTAGCCGAAGAGAGAAGATAAACACTCACTTACTCATCTTCCTTTCTTATAATATTATATTCTCGACACGTTCATCCACCTCGTGATTCCCGCGACAACGTGGTCGTTCTCACGCGGGTGTCAGTGACTTGCGGCAAGCACCGCTCTTTTATTTCATCTACCTGTACACATTTTTTAACTGTATCTTTTAAGAAGATACTGTATAGTGTATACTATTCAATTCAAATTCGAGTTTTGAATTATTGTTCATCCAATTACGCTTAATTTCTATCGTATTTCAAGATTTTATTACTTATTACGATTAAATGATATTAAAGTTAGACATCTGAAGCTCCTGTTTTTTTTTTTTTTTTTTTTTTTCCTTCCTAGTAAAATATTTAAAAATTCAGACATAATTTATTGAAGATTGTGTGCAAATTTTAGCATTTGTAAAAAAAAAAGTGTTCCAGGTGTTTGCTAATTTTTGTTTTTTTTGTGTGAATGGTTTTGATAAAATTAAATAATTACATATAAAGATAATTTACAATAATTTTTTTAATTACAATTTTTAAATTGTCGGAAGTCAGTTATTTTTTGCTCTCGTAATTATGGTTCTGCAAATATTAACTTTCCGTCAAGTTTTGAGTAAAAAAATTCATGTCAGAAAAAAAAATTAAAATTTTTGAAAAATGTCTTCATGTGCAATTTTACAATTTTTTCTATCAATACGAAAGTAGAAATAATAAAAATCACACGCCAGGTATTTAACGTCACCAATAATTACCACAATAGTGACCAGAAAATGTATCGATACTATTAATTAATAATTATTAAATTTCGCATGCAGGGTGGCATTAAAGGACTCATAAAACGGGGGCGTGTCTGACAGTTCGATCGGCCGCGTGACTCACTCGATACGTGGCCTTCAGGTTTTGTTTTGAGTCGCGCTCGCGAGTGTACCAGACTGAGACTCCTGCCGACTCCGAAAGAGTTTAAGATTTAATATTATTTAAAATTTCACTTTTATTTTATACCTGATAACTGACCGATCTACCAGATCACTGGTGCAGCACGCAGAGTCCAAAGACTCCACTCACATTTTTAGTCATTAAAATTAACATTTATCATGTCATATCACATTATATTATATATTTTTAAACATAATAATACACACAAAGTATGCATAAATTATTACATACATTTTCTCGGTTGTAGACGAATAATTGTTGGCTCGTTATAAATTTTAACGTGTATTTTATACACCTGCGTGTCACCTGGAGACTCGCGGATTATTTACCAGCAGGTATCTTGGAAATATGCATTGGTTGGTTTCTTTTTTTTTAAATATAATATTATTATTTATATTTTTGCCAAGAGTTTTTAACAGAATTAATTTCATTACAATATAATTAAATTATTAGTTGAATTAAAAAGAAAAATTTATATGGTTAGATTATTTGCGTTGAAAACAATTTTAATTGGACCAAATCAATAAAACTTTAATGTTTCAACCAATACATTTTTGTATAAGGAAATATTATTTTATCTTTAAAAAAAAAAAAAAAATAATTTTAAAAGAGTTTATTTAAAAAATTTTCAAATTTATTAGAGTAATTGTTAATTGTTATATTTTTATTTATTTTTCTAATACCGAAAAAAACATTGACGTTGGACGGATTCGATCCTCGAACCTTGCGCGTACTAGTCGTATTTTTGGCAGCGAATTGTTTAAAATTTATATTATTAAAAATTTTAATAATTTCCATCTTCAAATTAAGGTAGTACCTCCGCGACAATCCAGATCAAAAATTTTGACTCGCTATCCATGTTATACGTATCGACAGAGCTAAGGTTGTAGGTTAAGATTTTTTAACGTTACTGTACTCGTCACTACTATATTCTCTATACATATACACACACACTACGGTTTCAGTGACTAGCGGCTGTTTTTTGTACCCCCTCTCCTAAAAATAATCCTCTAAAAGTGAAATTGATTTTAATTAATCTCGAAAACTACATGGTAAAAAATTTTCATTTTTTTTTTAATTGTTCGAAATATCATATTCTTCAATCTACTAGTTTTTTGATAAAGTCTTGAAATTCTTTCGATGGAAAAAATTAAAAATACTGTCATTTTCCCACGCTTCTCCTATGTTACATGTACAAAAATGTCATTTTCAATTGCAATTATCTCGAGCTTGGTGTGGTAAATCGTCTTCAAATTTTAACAGCATATGTATTATGTATTTAATGACTTATATTCAAAGTTTCGAGGATTTCTTGAAATATTGCTTTCATAACCGTACTACCTTAAAAGAATGAAAAAAATGTTTTTGTCTTAAATTAGAGAATCATAACTAGTTACTGTCAATTTTACATATGTTAGTATTAAATAGTTGACACGAAAAATTAACCATTAAATTTTCCTATCCCCGAACACAAAATTTTGAACTGTGTATGAATGAACGCTCAGTGAGTTGATTAATCACCAGCAAGTGTTGTGGTTTTTTATAATTGTATTTTTATGGCGAGCACATGTTTTTCAGGGATCATTTTTATTTTTGATAAGTCCTCGGTCTTCCTCTTGCGCTTGTGTATTCAAAGTTCCCTGAAACAAGAAGGCCATCAGCTTGGAGACAAGCTAAGAGATGGAATAAGTCTGGGTCGTTAAGCTCCGTTGCTTTCTCTTTTACTTTTAAATAAAATCTTATCTTTTATTTTATTTTAGTTTTTTTTACGCTCCAATTAGGACCGAATGCTGACGTTTAGTTTCGAGCTTTGTCTCTAATACTTAATTTGTTAAAAAAGCTTAGTCTCGATATTATAGCAGTTTGGGTGTAAATTTAAAGCTGAAAGAAATAGGATCCAACCGCGTCCTTGACACGAGGAATTCGTTATCGCAATGATTGCCTTGAAACATTTTGACTTAGTAATCAGTTCTTTCGCTAGAAAATATTTATTTTTAAAATAATTTTTCTTCCTTATTTTTCTGTAGTAATTGCTCTCAGGGACTCATTATAATTTACAATGATAAATTCCCACAATGCATCCTTGTTATTGAATATTATATTGTTATTGAAACGTCTAATGACAAGATTAAATTTTTTTTAGAAATAAATACGCAGAATTTTTAGTTCGCTTAATTAAATTTATTTACTTTATCTTGGGATTTTTAATTAAATGCCTGTTATTCACACTCTACATATATACTTGATCGTAGATAATCTAATTAAATTCTCGTTATTATTTTTTTTTATTCAATGTTAATTAGTCAATTAATTATTATTTTTATCTTAAACATTTTCATTATTTAAATGATGCAGAGTTGCTTCCAAATATTTCAATTTCAAACAGAAAATTTTAGTAAAGTGAAAATAGAAAAAAATCCATAGCATAGAAAATTTTATCTTTTCCCATCTTTGAACTTTGACATTTACTTATTAATTTTGTAATTCAATAATTAATAGCATATAATTTTAATTTTTAACCAAAAGAAAAAATAATTAATTATATCCATTTAAAAATTTTCATCGAATTAATTATTTCAAAATAATTAAAAGAAATTAAACTTCAATTTTGTATAATCAGAATTAAAATATACGACCCGGTCATTTCTTCATAAATAATAAATGGGCTTTAAGCTGTAATTTATAGCACAATAATTAATACTAAGATGTAATTGAATGTGTAGAAGTTGAGAAATAGTAAAGTATAAATAAGAAGGTTATTTTCATATATATATATATTTATATTTTTTTTCCGATTTTTTGGGGTGTCGAGTCTGGATCATGAGGAGTGATTAATTAGTTGAGGATCATAAATAGAGCTTTCGGCGAATTTCCCGGTTAAGTGCGTCGTCGCTGTAAATTTAATAACGCTGTAGACTTATGTTCACATATGTAATAGGCTTTAGAATTAGACAAGACAGTTAAGATACTTTCTTTATTATCTTAGAGCAGACTAGACTAAGCGGCTTGTTATGATTATTATTATTATTATTGAAAAAGAAAAATTGTATCTTGAATAATAATAATAATATAATAGTAAATAAAAGTTATCACCTTGAATATTATTATTAATATTCGTCATTATATTAACTTTTTGTTGATTGGTTTGATTGTACGGTAAGCTGCGGGTTAAAGTTGCTAGTAACAGTTATAGGACAATTGACATGTCAACGAAAACGGTAAATGTCCTCGCCGATTTGTATCCATCGATACTGAGCCGTCGTTGATGGATGACTCTCTTTCATACTTGTATTTCATACCATTCCTTTTTATTTTACTCCGAGGTATCATATATTTTATATTTCATACATATCTATTGCTTTTAAATTCTTGTGTCGATCCGTAGAAGACAAGCCATAATTCGTTTTTTTCCTTAAATAAATAAATTTCTGCGTAGGATTTAACTTTCAATTTTTTGGAACTATATTTTTTCCACACAATAGTTTCTGTAAAATGAAAAGTACCCGATAAAATTACTAAAACTTCATAAATAATTCATAAATAAATTATCATCAAACTTGGCTTTCACATTAATTAAATAATTATAGCTGGAAGCGACTTGAGTATTAGACGTTTATATATTTAACATTCTATACCTGACTGATCTAATTAGCTTCTAACATTTTTAATCTCTATCTTCAATAGTATAAATGACAACTCAACTGTGGTTTTTATCTTTTTAAACATACTAGATTATCGATAATGACTTGTTTATATTTTTTTTGCAGTATAGCCTACTTGAGATAAACATTTCTTTAACTACTACTCTATTTAGGTTAGCAAATAAAAATATACACCAATTTTCATTTATTCGGAAAATATTTTTATTCAAAATTTTTTTGCTACAAAAAACTATTCTACTATTTTAATTATCCTCAATTGTTTTTAAAAATGTGTTCCTTTCTAAATTCAATTTTGTTCCTGATGTAATAATCCACATTAGTTCAATCACTTATCAAAATACCTAGAATTTTATCCCCGTGGTTACAAAAAAAAATGTTCAATTAAAACATTGTATTTTTACGAATATAATCAATTGAAAAAATGATCGGTCAAGAATCTAACAACACAATGGTTCTATTTTTCCACCATTTTAATAGTGACAACAAATATCAAACCCAGATGGTGCATCGGCTGCTCCCAGACGTAATTTAAAATCTAACAGCCAGTATTACTTAATAATATCAGTAATAACTGAATTTTAACGATGAAACTTTCCAAATAAACTTTTTAAATGAGCATTAGTCGGAGTTTTTAAATGATTCAGTTCTTCCAGCTCATCTATTGTTTCATATTGTTTCATCCAATGCGGGCATGAACTACTACCTTAAATCAATGAATCATCAAAATTGAAATTAAAAAGAAAATATGTAAATTAATAATCGGTAATGGTTTATTAGTTACCGGTATAGCTGCCGGTTTACAGACAAAATCCGTGCGCCCGGGGGCGGCGAAAAGAAAGCCTCAACATCCACATAAAATATATAATATATATAAGAATTGCGTAAATGAAAAAAGACCAACCGGTTGTCTCTAGATAGCGTTTCTTAATTTGGTACGATCGGCGTATATACTCTTTGGCCCGATTTTAGTTTAGTAATCTGACGTGGTAATGCGACGTACTTAATTCCTCGGTACACATCACACCGATCTATATATAAAATAAAATAAAGTACATGTGTGAAGAAAACATGTGACGCCGTACCTGGTGTTATTGGACAGACTAGATCTCCCTTAGTATAGTTTAGTGAATAAAAAATTTTTCTGCCATGTAGGTAGCTCTCGAGAACGGGTATTTATGATTTCCGAGAACCAGTGTCGTATCTCGGGTATTTATTTACTCTTAATTTTTTACAAAACTCTCGCTGTCCGTCTATACTACATAACATATAATGTAACATATATTTCAGTATATATTACACCCACGCGACTCTACACTACTTATTCTCTCATCGTAATCGTATCGGTCGATTCGTCGATCACGTTTTCTCAAATTTCCTAGCGTGGGGGCAGTCCTAGTCAAGCCCGATACTTTTATACATAAATATACTTTTATTATACGAGTCTCGTATCTTGATTCATGCAATCAGCGCCATACGTGACATTTATAATTTTTGATCATGCTTTTATCGCGAGCAATTGTCGGGCATTAGCTACGATGTTGGTTACGGAGAGCGGAGTAATTTCGCGACTCTAGGTGGTCGTTGAAAGAGTTGTTTGCTGCAGTTCTGTTTTTGATAACGATAATTGCCGGTTTACTGTAAATATTAATTACTTTCCGTGTGGTCTGGATAAATATTTTATGAGGGAATTAGTAAATAAATTTATTTAATTACAAAAGTTTTACAATATTGCCGCATATGTTTTTAGAAATTGTATTTAAAAGTTTAGAATCGAATTGTGGATTAAATATTGAAAATACGAAAAAATTATAAGAGAGCTTCTTTGCAGGAAATTAAATTTTCTACGGAATTTTAATTTAAAAATTCCAAGGAAAATTTTTTTTGGAGTACTCTAAAAAAAAAGTATAATTTAATTTGAAATTTTAGGATCAAAAAATTTTTTTTAGTGTCTAACTACTCATCAATTTTGCTAAACAAAGCTGCCATAAATTTTTCACAACCAAGGAATTATTCAAAGCTGCTTACTCGGTCAATCGATAAAATTATATAACCTGACCCAGTCCATAAACTTAGAGCAGTAACAAAATAAAATTAATTTCAGCGCGTTTAATACTTATATTTCATTCATAAATTTTAAGCCATTAAGTATTTCAAGATCATGAGCATCAGTTTCTTCACTTCAAGTTGTTTAAATAATAAAACATTTAAATATAATCCTCAATCCCACTGTACACAAGTCCGCGTTGAGTTGAGTTACTTGACTTGAATAATAATTTTTTCTAGCTTGTTTCAACATTGCAAAACGTTATTTTCAAGTTCAGGGTCAGTTTGTTGACGTACGTGACGAAATCGGGAGGCAGTAAACCCATCAGAAGTCGGTTATTAATTTTTTTTGGACACTAATACAAAAGTTAACCGCTAATGTAACAAAGTTGACGTTGGTATTTCATGGCTGTATATAATAACTTCCTGAGCACGGTACATTGAGTCCGCGAACGCGAAGACTACCAACATAAACACTATCGTCTCTTTACTTTTATTTATTATTATTATTATTATTATTATTATTATTATTGTTCTCGGTATATAGCTCAGTGCAGCTCACAGAACTTGTAAACTCAATTTATCGCCGGTAGGATCCTCCGCTCGTCACTTCAAGTAACGTGTAGGTGAACCAGTCTGGGCAAGGCGAAAAATAAAATAAAAGTATACAAGAAATGTATTGTATCACCACCGAGGAATTTAAGTTTCATTTTTTATTATCATTTTTTTCATCACTTATATTCCATTCATCTCGATCTTTATTTGACGTTATTAAATCTATAATAATATTTTTTTATCCTCATGTGCTCAATCATCTTGATACTTAGCTGTGTTTTAAGTACTTTTAAATTATTCTCGCGATAAAATATCCGATTGTGTGCTTCATCCACGATACGAGTGGATGTAAATGCCTGGATTTTATTTATTTTTATATGGCACGTCTCAGAGAGCTGAGTGAAAAACATGAACAAAGATCATCTTAAATCATTTCTATTATTGTTGTAATATATTGAAAGGTTGTAAGAAAAACATCAAGTTATATAAAAAATTAAAGATTTACTTCTAGAAAAATAAAACAAATTTAAATTGGTAAATCAGTTCGTATTTCAACAACTAAACTATTTAATATTATTATTTCACTTTCTAATAAGTTTTTGGATTTTCAAAATTTACTAGAAATTTAAATTATCGAAAATTTCGATACTAAACGAACCTAACTTTAGTCATCAATTTTATATTAATAGAAAAATCATATTTGTGATAAAATATCAAAATTTGTGCTGTAGCATTACTAATAGAAAATATGAGCACTATGGCTGCAAAAGTGCCGCGTATTAAATGTATATTTATATGTATATGCACCTGGAGGGTCGTGGTCATCTCATCGGTTCAAGGACAGTCTCTGAGGCCAAAAATACCAGCACTCATGCATCACCGATGTACGGAACCAATCACGGGATTCGTCGGGCTGCATGCTATTTATTGGTGCTCTAGAGCTCTTTTTATACATTTCACTCGCACTTACTGCTCTCTCAATTCGCGATGTAATGGTGTTTTTTCACCGAGCAAGAACAAGAGTAAGAGAAGAAATGTTAGGATACATATATTTATGCATGTATCGAGTTGGGCGTGTGTATTTGTATGTATTTGTATAAGTGTAGAGAAGGGGTCGATGAAAATAGCTCAGCGTCTAGGCATGTTGGACATTCCTCTTACGTCCATTCGCCGCGACTTGCTGCAGCAGCCGGTGTTGAGGCAGGTCAGAATTCGATTCAATGACTTCTCAAACATTTATATTTATCGTTTTTATCTTCTGTTATATATTTTGTTTCATCTACTCGAGGTTTAATTTATTTCATTCTATGTCCATCGTCTATGAGTTGGTTATAATTTTATTTCAATGTTCAAATTTATTATTTTGAGGAGGAAAAATTGAACGTAACATGACAGAAACGGAATTATTGTGAAATTCAAAAAATTTTATTTTTAACCAAATTTTTAAATTTAATAAAATTTATACAAAAGAAACAATGTTAAAAATAATAATAATAATAATAATAATAATGACAATAATAATAATAGATTAAATTTTTTTTAGCCTAGTGGTCACAAGTGACCACAAAAAAAAAAAAAAAAAAAAAAAAAATTAATCTATATATATATACAATCGGTCACTGAAAAATAAACTCTGAAAATAATAATAATTTTGATTTTAAATGTAAGACTTTACCGCAAAATACTTAGCATTGACTCGTAATTAATACAGACAATAACATTGATTCGCTCAATTCGATAAATAATGCCCATACATCTACTAAGAATATAAATGAAAGGCCTAAACGAACTTCCTGTCGAGATTCGCGTTCTCAGAACTAAATCCATTCCGCGCCTACACGTGCGCTCATGCGATGTACGATGTACACGGAAAAAGACACGGTAGTAAAGTCCGTACAACCAGCAGCAATACGTAATATACATCTATTATCATTATATATAATAGAATCGAAAGAATTCAAACGGAATAACAAAGAGCTGAGGCATTACAACTATCAGTACCTACAAGTTTCCTTTAAGTAAGGCAGTGAACACGTGGATTTTGTTATTGTCAAGCCAAACCACCTGGATATTGTCAGCTATCTTGTCTCTTGTCCTCTATTAGACGGAAATACCGTTTGTCCAAAGTCACAAGACATAACATAAGCTTGTATGTAATTTACAAAGAAACATAAACAGCACCAAGTTTGCAATAAGGAATAGAAGAAGTAAAGGTTTATGTCAGGGCTGCGTCTTTTTAGTTATTTGCATGATTTTTTTCGGTTAAGTAGAAATTTATTCATAGAATTTATTGAAATTTTTAAGTAATTAAAAATCATCTTCTCATGGAAATTATTATTTTAATATTATTTACTTTAAAAAAAATTTTTTTAATTAATAAAAAAAACTTTTCGTTAACAGCCGAGACCAGTGATTGCAGTTTCAATCGGCTTAGCGAAACGAATGGAAATTTTGAAAAAACGTTTTTAGAGATAATAGATAATTTAATAAACTATTTCACCACAAAGCGTTTTTTTCAAAAATTTCATTCGTTTCGTGAAACCAATCGAAACTGCAATTGCTCTGCTGTTGGGAGTGCGACAGAGATAGTTCCGTTGAACTCCGTGAGAGCAAAGCGAGAAAAAGATGGTCTCGCCTGTTAAAGAAAAAATTTTTTTGATTCAAGCTAATCTTTTTTCTGTGTAAGTGTCAGTAGATGAAATATTATTGTATTTGATTAGAACTAATCCTATTTCCTTTTCAATTTTTTAAAAATTCAAGATCATGATTCACGACTAATAATAACATCAGCGATCTAATTTAATCTAATAGAGATATTATAGTATATAGCAGTAGACAAAAGCAATCATACTTTCATTTTATTGTGCCTTTAACTTTAAATTTCTTTCATGCTCTCCTAAGCGCTTATATTATCTGGTTACTCTGTTCTGCTCGTAGATACTTAGATGTACACGATATTATATTAATAAAGTCAGTAGACGGAATATAAAATAATATAATAGCCAGTACAGAGAGCAAGAAGTAAAGTGAAGACGCGTGTTTTGCTCGAGAAAAATAAACTTGGACGTTAATTTTTGTTGTTATTCTGGCACGCCTTTGCCGTACAGCACACATGTGCCTATGAATATATAATATGTATATATATAGGTATTAGTGAATCCGAGAGAAGTTTACTGTCCATTACCGAGAGAGGAGTATGGTAATCCAGTTTGTCAGAGGAGAAACCTAACAATCATTCTTACTCCTTAGTAAAGAGTGAGCCTAAGGGCGTAATTGCATTATACACCGTACGCTATATAATATATAATAGAGTGAACATTTAAACTTTTTATCCCCTGCCCCTGGGTGAATGTAAAAATGTTTACGTCATTTTATAGTGAAATATTTACTCCGGTTTTTGTCTGTCTTCACGTACTGTAGATCTCAATTACTGTTCATGATGTTAATTTGAGGGAGTTCTTGTAAAATTAATTATTAGTGTGATCAAGTGGTTATTAATATTAATCTCGTTCTTGCCAAAGGATTATTGCGGGCTTTGTATATTTATGGAAAGAGTTTTATTTCCTTTTCTGATGGCAAGTTCAAAGAACGATGAGGTTTACTCACACGTTTATTTTGAGAATTTGAAAGAAAATAATTTATCTTTTTTACGGTTAATTACTTGATTATTTTATTGGCAGATTAAGTGTAACATTAGTTGTTGATTGCGGTGGTAAAATAATAAACATTTGTTGTTCATTTTTTTTGATAATATTTTATCGCGGACTGTAAAAATTATTCAATATCAAAGTTTTGAGCTGGACTGAGAAAATTGATAAAGAAGATCAAAATAATATTTGTCCAAAATTTTTGTATTCTTTTGTGCTTCATGAATTTTTCTTTGAAAATAATTTTTAAGTATATTTTACATTAAAACTCAGTCACAATACATTTTTTAGCATCCACAGCGATTTTTGGGTGTAACTTGGGCAGGCTATACTGTTTAAACAAAAAGATGGATAAAAAAATGTGTAGTACAATATTTGTTTAAAATTTTGCATTACTTTTGGATTTTTTCAGCAAGAGTTGACTTTTGGAAGGACGTTCGAGAAAATTGAATTTCACTTAAGACAATAATTGTCTTTATAAACACTTTCTTGAGTCAAGCAAATTTTTTTCCTTACCAAAGATTCAATTTTTCTGTGTTGAAAAAATTTTTTATTTCAATAATAGGTCAAAAAATTTGAAACATTTTTTATAGGAAATTTGACTCTACAAAAATCTTTACAAATATCGTTTTCTAGTCGGAATCTCGATTTGAAAATAAAAAGAAAAAATTTGGATTATTGAATAGAAAAATTGTTTCCAAAAGATAAAAATCTTAATTCTAGGTAAAATACTAAAAATACAATAAAACTAGTATAATATAGAATTTAATGTCCTATAAAAAAAGTTTCATCGATTTTATTGTATCTACTATTCTTGTGACACATTTTCAAGTAAAACCAGAAATTCTGAACATTTCTAATTGTTCAGAAGTTTATTGTAAATTATCTAAACTTTTCTATACTTAAAGAAAAACGCCCTTCAAGTTTAATTATTTATATGACTAACAATACCCGTTATTAATTACCGACAAGGTTTGTAGCTGAAAAATGCACTACACAAACCGCCCGATTATGAATTTATTAATCGAGAAGTAATGAGAATTGCTAACGGTCCTCAGCCTTTAAATCCTTTGGGAACTGCGATGCAGGTTATTGTACCGGAGTCCCGGAATCGCCAGTACCTTTGACAAGTACCGTTAGGTACACCTCGTTTCAAATTCCTCTCCGATAATCGTTGGGTACACATACATTGTCCTTACCATGCGATACTAACAAAACGTAAACCGTAACACATAAACTTAAACTTAATCTTGTCCTGAACAAAAATTGCTCAACTACATAATCATTGTTCATAGATTGTTTCGTGTCCAAATTACTTGCCAAAAAATTAAAAACTTCATTTATCATTCCCATACAAGTAAAACAAGGATACATATTATCAGTTGCATCAATAAGAGTGAGAGAGACAAAAGTATGAATGATTTTTAAAGAAACAAGAAATCCAGCCATTCACTAAATTTTGACGAAAAAAAAAAAAAGATTTTACATTCAATATTTAATTCAAATTAATAATTACATCAAAAATAAATCTTATCCCAATTTTTACATTTCAAGATTTTGTCATTCAGAAACCACTTGGTCGATTATTCAATCAATTAAGTAAATTAAATAAAATTTATCATTAATAAAAAAAAAATTATAATATTAATCATTTTATTTTTGATCTTTTGATACCTAATTTGAATATTATATCTAATTCCATTTTTATTAGATAAAAATTTCATAATTTATCTTTTTTTAACATCCATGCGTTTAAAAATTTGAAGTAATTAATTTTATTTATTTATTTATTTAAAAAAATTTTTAATTTTATAATTATTCAAAAGCAATTTATTTTTGAAAAAAAAAAAAAATGTCTATAAAACCCAAGAACATGTGGTTGAATTTTTTCAATGGATGTTCACAATACACATTACCTATATCCTACCTACCTGTCCCGTACTAAGTCCTTTGCATCCCCTTGAGGCGAACCTGGAAACTAATTCCTTGAATACATATCTAGCCATACCTGTCCATCAAGACTCACCTTATTTCAGTGTTCAGTATAGTATTCTCTCTTCAGTGTTTAGGTTCATACTCAACATTTAGGTTAGCTCCGAAAACTTTCACCCAAAAAATAAATAAACATTAACAAAAAAAAGTCTTATTAAGTTTTACACAACAGTTACATAAATAAATATATTTATTAAATAAAAAAAAAAAAAAATTAAAGTGTGAAAATTCAAATGGTTAGTGAAAGTGTGACTAAGAAAAGTGTAGGTGGTATTGATTACGTATTAACTGCGTGGTTGTATTGCCGAATACATATAGTAGTAATAGTCAGTAGGATACGTACACATCTAATTACTCGACATGTTGGATTGCATGTGATTGTATTATATCCTATTGATAAAATTAACAATTTCCGTGCGTGAATTTACCAACACCAACATATAAAATAATAATAATAACAATTATCAATAAAAATCAACCATCCTAAAGTTGACTCGAACCAAGCAGTTATTAATTGTTAATTATTCTTCATATGTGTACGGATTACACATGTTGTATTATATTACTTTATCATTAAGCCGTGTATATCTATCTCTGCAGAAGAAATGAGACGAGAGGCGATTGGCTGATAGGATAAGTGCGTCAGGTTGGGGATTGGACCGAGTTGAGTTTAAGCGGGCCCAGGGGACTGCACCCACACATACTCCTCGATTACCATATGCGGGGATTCCGATCAGGCGCTTTACTTGTCTTTAAGTCCACTCTTACTCGGGTACTTTAACAAATCAAACAGTCCAACTCAGTCACTCGTGTGTCTAAGTCGTGGTTATAACACGGCCGTTTCTTATTCTTATTCTCATTTTTGTATTTTATATATTTTGTTTATTAGCTTCCGAGTTTTATAATTAGTGAGTGTTTTCTTGTACTTTTACTGTCGATTCATATCTAATCGGGGTTTTCTGACGTTGGTTGGTGGTAATTTAGGTAGCTGAGTCATTTTTTTTATGAATTTCCCGCTTGAGGTTTTTATTAATCGCTTCTTTGGTTTTATTAATTTTATTAACAAACTCTTGGCAAAAATAGGAAGAGAGTGGTTTGATTTAATTTTGTTATTTTACTTTATATTGTGGATATTTTGGACGAAAGAACAGTTGTTAAAGATTTCATTATTTATTTGGATAATCAGAGTTTGAAATATTTGATATAATAATTTTTTTTTATTATATAGTGATTAAATTAAGAATAAAAGTGTGTATTGTTTTATAGAAAATTTTCCCTATGAAAATGAGTTTTTAATTTTTAAATTAAAATCTTAGATAAAATATTGAAGATAAAAAAAAATACAAGGAAACTTTTCGTAGGAAATTTAAAGTTTTATAAAAGAGATCCTTATCAATTTTTCTGTACCTCTGATTCTTTAGCCAAAAAATCAATTATAAGTTAAAAACAAAACATTGATGTTAAATTGTTCGTGCAAAATTTTATTCAGCAATTTTTACTCTAAAAATATTTTACAGTATAAATAAATAATTAAAAAGTTGTCATTTGATAATAAAATCTTTTATAAGCTGTTTTTTTGTTCGATAAATGTAAAATTATCAACTCAACCCTTTGAAGGGCAATTAATAAACAAAAATTGTATATTCTTGTTGAAAAACAGTGCTGGTCACATTGAAGTCGCGGTAAAGCGGTGAAAGGAGAATGCAAAGAGTCTCGACGGACTGTAGCAGCATGTGTGTAAAAAGTGAAGAAAAAATAATAATAATACACCCGATTGAATGTATAACGTCATCATCACTAGCCGGGTATTAATGACTGTCATGAAGAGATGAAATCCTTGACGGATAAAAGTTTAATAATAAAATAATAAGATAATAAATAAAAAGTACAGCAAGACCAACTGGGAATAGAATTCAAAGTGCCATAATCACACCGCCGGGGATTTATCGATAACGGTTTTAGTTATTTTTTATTTTTTAACACATAATAATAATAATATTATTATTAAAATTTTAATAACAATAATTGAAATAATACACCGGATGCAATCCCTGCGTAGCCATATTTCGCTTAATGACTCTACTAACCGCGGATTAAAAATGTATCTTAATAAATTAACCAAAAGACTAATCTGAGCATTTTATTAAAATATAAATACAAATGTTAAACTAACATGTGAATTGCAGATATATTTTTTATTTTTACAAATAATTTTGACAAAAGTGCGTGAAGAAAAATTTTAAGTGCCACGTGGTTGTTATAATACAAGAAGAGGAATCATGCGATAATTTTAAAAGCAAGTAAACAGACTCGAGTGTGTTTTGTTGATTTATCGGAGATAAAATGTCGACTCAGGCTTACTACAAAGAGAGGCTGGGGTTCGACCCCGCGGACACCGTGGCAGAGCACCACCGCGAGCAGAAATCTCAGCACGGATACGAGGAATCACTGTCCAAGTTTAAAGGTCAGAATGGTCATACTCTCGAGGAGGTTATTGATGACGATGACTCCAGACCTAGCAGCTCTCTGGCTTACTGGGGCTGCTGGGCCAAGTTCATTGAGGCTCACGGTAGGTATCACATTTGATGCTGGCAGCTCGTTTGGTTTTTATTGACCAATTTTTATTTTTTATTATTACCAATATACGGTTTGATTTTAATGATTTAAGGGTGAAACAGTTTGCTTAGATTTTTTTTATTTTTTACCCCCCGCATGTCAATGAATTTTCTAACTCGGTTTTAATAGGATGTATGTTGGATCATTTTATAAAAAAATCATCAATTTTTTTTTTTCTTTAAATACATTTAATTATAAATTGGAGATTAATAAAAATTTATAAATTATAGATTGAGTAAGTAAATAAATAGAAAGCAAGTTTTGAGTCAAAAATTGTTTTGAAATTTAGAAAAATATATTTTTAGAGCTAAAAATTTTTTTGTTAATTTGGTAAAATTTTTTGATGATTCTTAAGAATTTTTTTCACTAAAATGTAAATTATTACAAACATTGATTATTATATACAAATAAATTTCAATATAAAGCAAGACTTTAATTTATTTCAACCAGAATTGGAAAAATCTTTAACTTGAAAGAAAGTATTTTAATATAAAAGAATTAAAAGAAAAATTGGCGATTTAATATTGAATGACCCATGTACAAATATTTACAATTTTTAATTTTTATTAAAATTATTAAAATTTTATTAAAATTAACTCGCGGTGAGAGGAATAATAAGATAATCACTTGTTTGCAAGATGTATGGGTAATTTGGTTGCGTCGCTGCTAATCACTAGTCATGTTAGTGTGTACCTTGAACGTACACTTAAATAATAAGAATCTATATTGGAATAATTATTACATTATTACACAAGTTATAATTTATTTTTACTGCTTGTATAAGACTAATTGATATAATTTAGCGACTAACCATTTGTTTAAAATTTTTATACCCATTCATAAATTTAAATACATAATTATCACTATTACTGCATAGTCTTAAAAATTAAATCATCATTTTAAATAAACGTTTTTGTTAACATGTCCTTGTTTATCCAGAGTACTTACATTTTTTTTTTTTTTTTTTTTTTTTTTTTTTTAGCAAAGTTACATTTCATTAACAATTCCCCATTGTTTATTATCATCATGATTGCGATACATAATTATTAAAAAAAAAAAATAAAGTGAAAGAATTAGAGACAATTGGTGTCGTGAGAAAAATATTAATTACTTTTGGCAGTGACGCAATCGATCCTATAATAATTGAATCAAATAAAATAATTGCAATTGATTAATTGTAACAAGTAGCATCCATCATCATTAGGGTTAATAAAATTACGCCGAGGAATCGATCCCAATAGATTTTTTTTTATCGCTTAAACAACAGTAGTGTTCATTTTTATTATCAATCGAATAAATTTTCATTTGTACATACATAAAAGTTTTTATTTTCTAATTTACGAGCAATCATGCATGCCATGCATCAGTGTGATACTTAACTGGGCTCTACAGTCCTTGAATTTAATAATAAATAACAATAATAACATAATTATACTCTATTTAGCAATTATATTAAGATTAATATAAATATAAGGATATTTGCAATTAAATTTGTTAATTATCTTCATAAATTTGCAATTTACAGCCAATTTAATTTTACTGCTATACGCTCCATCGAAAGACACGGCAGTGTCACGCGCCATCCGCGTTCATATCAAGATTCTGCGCCGAACAATAATTACAATAGTTTATGTTGTAGTTGTCATCATAGTTAATTTATCATAAACTTAATTATTTCTTGTTGAACAATTTTTTTTAATTATTGTTTGAGTAGATGAGAGGCCAGAAAAAATAAGAATATTATATACCCTATAAATCGGTATCTAATAGTTAACAAGTTGACAATTTAGCGCGTGCAAATAATTCGCGCGTGACGTTACGTGAATGACATATATATTTGCACTTGCGTGGGTGTTACAGGTGCATGCAGTTAAACTTATCTGTATTATTATCCCCATCAGTTGAATCAATGATGCGTTTAAATGCCGCGGTTCAATTTATTTTAATGTTAACATTGTCGAGGCTAGTCTACTTTGTCAGATGGGTTGTTAATATAAGTATATGAGTGTTAATATTTATGTTTGTATTAATATTAATGTTGATATTTGTTCATCTAAAAATTTATTCTTGAAACTAAAAGCCTCTGGACTTTGACTTTTTCGAGCTCTAGGCAGTAGATACATCACCGCGAATAAATAGTGGACTTTCGCTACCTGGCGAGAAGTGCAAATAGCTAATGATTGTGGTCAGCCAACTAGCGCGACATCCGTTGCATCATTATTGAGCACGGCATTTACGAGGTGTAATGTCAATAGACTGAGGAAAAATATTTTTTTTTAGAGAAAATAAATTTGTTTTTACAAATTTAAATATATATTTTTACTTCTTGTACTTAAAAAATTTTTTTTATTTTTATATTTCGTTTTGGAAAAATTTTTTACCAATCTCAAATTTTTTATTAATCGAATTTATACTTTGCATTAACATTCAAGTTATTTTTCCAAAAATTTGCAACAAATTTTATTTTTTTTTTGATAAGTCAAACATTAAAAAGAAATAAAATACTAATTTAATCAAATTAATTGACGATTATTTTTATTAGAACTCTTATTTTTTGTGCTCATAAGTCTAATTCAAACGTAATTTATTAATAAATGCAAATATGCAAAAGTAATAGCATATCATTTAAAGTTATGAAACCAATAACATAGTCAATAAAATTTATTCTTCAATTAAGGTAAATAATTCTCGTATCAAACGATCGTTTTATAGCAAATTAGCAATAAAATTTCTCAACACAACAATGTTGCTTTCGAAAACTATTTTTTTCTTTTTAACTTGTAAAAACCGCCACCCATTAAATTTTATTCGAAACCTTTTCGGATCTGTTCTCAAAGATTTCCGACGGCGTATTATATCTATGAGAAAAACATCGATTGGATGATTTCATTGTGTCGTTCTATACATTCCTCAGCACTAGAAGTCGTGTAATATATGTCCTTAGAATAAATTGATAGATATTTATTTATATATTTAAAAAAATTTCTCGCTATTTGCAATACATAAATGGCGTGAGAGTTTGTCACTACAAGCAACACCATCATACCATACCATCATACAGGAAACATATTTACGTCACTACTCTGTAATATTTTTTATTTTCTTCATATCGGCATTCTGCGGTTCCATATTTCTTAGAAATCCATTAAACATTAACATTACTAATAGCAATCATTGTAAATATGCCGTTATAAGTCTAAGTGACTATACTTGCCTGTTTTATTAATAGTAATGAAATATTAATATTATTTTCAATTAAAATTAAGAATCAATTTTTATTTAATATTTTTTTATTTCAATTTTAATAATTTTACTTAAATAAAATTTTAAAACTTACTTTAAAAAAAATTAACTTCATTTAAAAAAAAAATTTTGAACTGAGAAATTTTTCTTGGTTTAAATAAATTTTATTTGATTCACAAATTTTTCGTCTTCATTCACGACAAAGTAAACTCTTCAAATTGATTTTTTTTGTTCAAGAAATTTTCTCGTGACTCAAGCTAATTTTTTTTTCACTATACAATTAGCACTATGTAATAAATGTGAACATATTGATGGAGTCATAAACGTAAAAATAGAAATAAACATAAATATTAGTATAAATATAAATGCATCCATGCAACAATCGAGAAGTATATAAGTAAAAAGTAAGAAGTTGACACATTGACAATAGACAATGCTACGGCTTACTCATTCGTGTGGTTACAATAAAACTCAAAGCGTAAAAATATCCTGTACATCCAATAACAATAACTCATATCGTGAAGTTTATATGCCTTCGGTAATATTTATGAATCACTTATATATTTTAATGTATACTAACTCGCGTTACATAATACATTAAAAGCGATAACGTTGGATCTTATAAATGTAATGATTATAATAATATATTAAACAACTCGGTCTAATATATTTAAATATTATCTGAAATCTTAATTTGAAATATATGTTCTTATATCTTATATCTGCATTATCTCCCATGTTTGTTTTATCATTTTCGAGTTTCAGATTTTTAATTAGATTATTTTTATTATTAAAGTATTCATTTCAATTAAATGATCGCGGATATGCTTGCAAATAATATAGCTGATAGTCTTTTTGTATTTTATTTCTTATAAGTAAATTATTTTTTTTCTTAATATTCATAACATATTACATGTCGAAAGTATTTTTACTCTCTACACGGGAAAAAATTTCTGGGAAAATTTACGATACAACTATTGTAAAGCTGGACTATACTTTTATTACTATTAATTGTCAAATATTTTAGAAGAAAAAATACTATTTATTCATGAAAAAATACGATATTACTAAAAAGTAAGAGATGAAAATTTCCAGTGCTGCCTCTGTATCTATCCAATAGAACTATAGCAAATTTTACAATAGTTGAATTGGAATGTTTCTCAATTAGTGTGAGTGATGGCCATGCACAGCGCTAGACTCCGAGTTTATGTAAATGTTAAAGGATATGTATCTTAGTTTACCTCGGATAGCGTAGAGGGAGAGTCTCTGGCTGCCAATACAGAGTTCTGGGTTCGATTCCCAGATAGCACGAAAAAGTCGGTTTCTTTTTTCGATTACTGTATAGGTACCAATTAGTCCAACCTTCTAACTCTCTCCCTCCCTAATATTTCTTTTAAAAAAACCAACTATGAATTTTTACAATAGTTGAATTGTAAAGTTCACAAACATATATTGTATAATTTGCTCTATAGTATTCGACTTTTTAAGACTCTTACTAGTCTTATTTGTTGGATAAAATTTACAATAGTAGATCGTAAAAATTACTAAATGAGAAGTATAGTCCACCGTTACTATACATATTTACGGATTTCTAGTGTACAAGCGTAATAACGCCCTTTTACACCCTAAGCCTTATCATTCTGCTTAGTTAACTCTGCCTTATCATTGCGGCTGTGGACCGACTTGTGCCTTCTGTACCGCGTTTGCCCTGATCCTCACCACTCGACTATTGGAACAGTAACATGAGAAAACCCATGTTAGTACAGTCGGAGCTGGGTTAAGTCTACAGTGATTGATAATAAACTCTCTTCTTTATCGACCACTGGAGCATTAGGCCCCTCTTCTAGTGTGCAGAGATCCCTCGCGCTGGCCAACGCTGACTAGAGTGGTCACCCATTCAAGTTGTTGCTTAAAATGTGTGATCGCCCAAGTCAGACGTGTGCCGCCCGGCTATCTCTGCCACTTCCCGAAGCCGGCAACGTAACGTAACGCACATATTTTTAATTATAATCACTGAAAAATATTGGTGCGTGCTGGGATCGAACCCGGGTTCCACTCTTTCGAAAAGCGAGCACCGAGCCGACCAGACCATTGCCAACCTCTAGTCCACCGTTACTATTTTATTTAGTAAAAATTACAATAGTAAAATAGTAAAAACTCCTTCAATTTTCTTTCCGTGTACAATCAAATTAGTGAAATTTTAACTTATTAAAATAGTTTCTATAGACTAGAACAAAATTAGTAGTCTTAAAAGAAATTTACTAAAAATTATAAAATGTGACAATTAGTAATTAAGAGAGCTAAGGAAAGAGTTAGTTGACTAGGGATCCAGTAATTTAATTTGTTGAGTACCAACATCTAATCGTGGAGATCCAGGTTCGACTCTTGCCTTGATTCTCACTCCTAAAATTTTTTTTTCTTCATACCTCGGTCGAAAGTACGTACTTTCCTCCCTAATTGCAGGAATGACAGTTTAACATTTACTTCCTGTGAGAAGTACACGTGCGCTCTCTATAACAGCGGGAGGAAAAAATTTCTCATGTGTAATTACACTCGCAACTAGGGATTATTTATTCTGTCGCTATAAAAAATTGTTAACCGCTGTCATTTCTGTTGCTACCTTCAACCTTTAAAATAATTATTAATGTTGTTTTATCGTCTGTTAATGTAATATCAAAGTACTATTAAAGTCAATTTAATACCCCTACCAATAAACCATCGTCAAAATGCTTACCTACAAATTTAAATTTGAATAATCAAATTATGAATTATCAAAACTGTATATTTAGTGGAGATACGATTTTTAATTGCTCTAATATCAAGTTTAAAAACTGTGTTTTTTATGGAAGTATTATTAATAATTGTGATCATTCAATTGAAAATGAAAACGATAAAAAAAACGCAATAAGAGTTTTTAGCTTATAATATGTTTTGTTTTATAAATTTTATAATAACTAATATAATTTGTTAAACTAATGAAAATAAATAATACATCATTGATAAAATTAAATTAATTTATTACACTGAGAAAAAAAAAATACTTTTACTCAATTAACAATTTCTTGGTACAAAAAATTCGATGACGATCAAATATTCTATTATTATTAATTATTAATTTCTGAAGAGAAGAGCATCAATATTTATCTTTGAATAATAGATAAACAAGAGAATAGCTTTATTTAAATTAAGTGAAAATTATTTCAATCAGTTTAACTAAATCTTGAGCTAAAATATATATTCTTGAAAATTTTCAAGAACATGAATTCTTGTATCAAGAAAATTTTCTTAATAAAAGTATTTTTTTTTCTCATTGTATTAAAAAATATGACCAGACTTGACTCTTCGAATGTATTTGATGCCTGCCCCCACGACCAGCAGCACTCGCTTCGCTCGTGCCGCAAATGTCGAGGCAGGCATCAAAACATACTTATCAACATTTAAAGTTAAAAAAAATAAAATTAATAACGTACTTTCGACCGGCTATGAAGAAAAATCGTATACACTACACGGCCCAAAAATTGAAATCTCGTTCCTGCGCGTCATTATGCCGAAAATTCACGGGGTCGAAAATTCAACTTTTGGCCCTTGTAGTGTAATATACTAATTAAGACGATCTTTACATTCAATAAGTAAAAATTGTCTTATAAATATAAAAAAATTATATCTTTGGTCTGGTTATTGTATAACATATTAAAAATAAAATCAGTAGTTTTAATTAATGACTGAAGATCAAATTTATATTATTTTCATAGTAATTAGTATAATATTTGTTTAACAAAATCTATCTGATAAAAATTGTTTTTTATTAACAATTAATTTTTGCTATATCAATTTTTATGTCGTCTCAGAATTTGTAAATTTTAAAATATAAGGTTACATTAGAAGACTTTCGATACATTTAAAAATTGATAATTATTTTTAATTCAACTATTGATGATGATGACTAAACAATAAAGCGAGCAGCAGTCTTGATAATCATTCAATTTAAAGATGGAGCGTCTGAGAATAAATCAGCCTCACAGTCTCCAATTCTCATTTGGGTTGTATTGGTGTGGATCAAATTGGTCCCAAATATGTACGAACAACGCCCTGATAAAACATAGCATTAAAAATGGCCACTTTAGCACTTGTTATTATTCATTGTTGTTACTTTGAGATAGTTCTCAACTCTCTTAAATATAATACATAATACCACTTACTTGATCCTCATGCAATCACGGATAGAAATACATATAGACGAACGAGTAGGTGAGTATGTGACGTGATATGCGGGTGATCACATCTCAACATCTGCTGTCTGATGGTTACGGTTAGTTTATAGGCTTCAAATAGCGAGCACACCCGCTCTGCCCGTCACTTATATTCACCACGTTAATTTTTATGTTGGTTTTATATTCTCTTGGATGGTATGAGATGGTATCGTGTCCTGTAGTAAAAGCCCACCCCAAGCTATCAAGCCCAGCTCTACATCCGCTAACTCACGTACGGTTACTCTTCATATATCTTACACGACATTTCACGCCCTGATTTGGAGTAATGGACGAGTTTTAATCCCGATATTCTAACCCATTAACGAGAAGATAGCTCTACAATTTTTTTTTATTTTCTATTTCTTTTGCTACACTATCATACTTTGCTAAAGTTTCAAATAAAAGTGTAGTGTAAATACGAGCCCAAATAAATTTTAGCTTAGTGGACATAAATTTTATATTGTTGATAATAATCCGATACAAATTTTTATTTAAATTGATATTTGTAAGTAAAAGTTTTAATTGATGAGAAGTTAGAAGTTTTAATTAAAGAGTATAAAAAAATTATTTGTAAACAAGTTGATTTGGTTAAAATTTTTGTTTTAATTCAAATTTTGATTTTTTTGGACATTAAGGAAATTTTAGTAAAGTTATTATAAATTTTAACATTTAAAAAGTCGTAAAATATGAAAGTTTGAAAAATTTTTAATAGTCTTAGAAAAAAAAAATAAAATTAAACTATTTTTGAACGATTTTCTTTGAATTTTAATTTAGAAAAGTTACAAAAAACTGAGTAAACTGTACAAGTTGATATTTTCATCAAATATCTCCATAAACAGCAACTGAAAATTATAAATAATAATTATTATTTGAAGTTTCATAATTTCATAAAATCTTTCAACTGAAATATAATTGTAATTTACCATAAATAAATTTGAAGTAGTAATATTAAAATTCAAAAGAGTTCAAGTTCCAGTTTTGACCATTTTATACATTTTTTGTAATTTCAAAATTTTCAATAAGTAATTTTATCATTTATTGTGAAATAATCTCATCAGTAAACTTGAGGAATACGTCTTAAAGAAAACTAGAACCCAAAATTTTAAGTATGAAAGACCAATTCTGTACTTAAATTTTTGACGGTATAGTTTTTATATAGTTTTAAAAATTGATTTAAAGGTTTACATAATTTTGAACATCAATTTATTGAGTTTGAAATAGTTTTTGTTAAATAAAATTTCTCCATTAGGCCACTCTCACCAGAATTTATTGATATTACTTTAATTGTTTGGCTATTATATCTAATCTAAGAATTTTAAGCGAAATAGAAAGCCCGCTAAAGAGCTAACAGTGAATATAATAGATCTTTTGGGTAAATATTAAATACTTAAAGTGATATTAATTTTAATCTTTGGTGATAAATCTTTATTTGTGTCTCGAAGCACACGTGATCTATTGTGACCATCTCGGGAATAACTAGCATAAACTATCACTTCATCCACTTTGTTCTGTATTAGTTAGTAGTAGTGAGTTATATATTAAACGCCCGCGTTTTAGCGAGTATTTCTCCTTACAAATACACAGCCAGCAGTTATTTATCCTACTGTTTTCTTCTTACGGCGGTTCTTTAACCTCGTCACCGTGCCAAAAGAGTCTGATAATAAATTGTCACGGGTTTTAAATAATTGTCAAGTGCTAGAGTGCAATTTCACGTTGCCAGATATTTATATTCTTGAGAGAACGAATTTTAATCCGACTATGTACTTAAAAAACATTTAAAGAGTTTTTTTACGCATGTCCTAAAGAAATATATATATATATATATATATATATATATATATATATATATATATATATATATATATATATATATTATAAATGAAGGAAGTGGGCGCGCACGTAGGTGGATAATATTTGCTGAGAGCATTGTATTGAGAAGCCACTGCCGTCTATTTTACATTCCGATCTCTTTGGAGAAGGTGTAAAATCCTTTGTTGAAAAAATTTGAGAGTACATTCACGACAAATAGGCGCCACTGTCAGAAGAATCTGATGTCATGTCATAGTTTAAAGTTCATTTTTTGAAAATGAAATCTACTTTAGATCATTGTTAATATTTGAAATTCTGTCTTAAGAGTAGAATTAACTTTCTGACCCAAAAAATTAATAATTTTTTTTATCTGCAACATTTAATCCGTAGTTATGATTTCCAATTTTAGAAAATTTTATTATTTGACTCCAATAAGTTTTTTATTGAGATTTATTATTTAAATTTTGAGTAAACGATAACAGATAGGATAAAATCAATAAAAAACTTTTTTGTAAAAAATTAAATTTTCGACAGAAAAGATTTCTTACAATTTTCCCGTGTCTTCAATATTCAGCCTGTAGTTTTAATTCTAAATTTTCATCAACAACTTTTTTGTTTGACTCCAAATTTTTTTTTTTTAATTTATAATTAAAATTTTCACTAAACGATTACAAATATTATTATTTCATATCTTCAATATTTGACCAATAATTTTGATTTTAAATTTCAACCAACCATTCTTATTCAATTAGATCGAATTTATTATAATCCCTACTATTAATAATTATACTAACATCTAATTATGATATATTGTTGTCTTATTATTAACGTTAGACAGTCTCAAAAATTTTTTTACACACGGTAACCATCTGACAGATAGTACCAATAAAGACTCCGTATAGGGACATATATTTTTTACCACTCAATATTGAGTAATTGAAATAATTATTTTTCCACGATAAATCTCGGGATCATGACACGCATCGATCAATTGTCCGATCACCAGCTAAGCGTCAATTCAGCAACTCGTCACTCAATTTGCACACTCGTAATAAATTAGAGTTGTTATTATTGGCAATTTATTTAATAATAAATTATACATCCTGACAATTACGTAGTCAAAGACACTCTAAGTATTATAAAGGCCACTCTTTCACTGTATGGTGGTTTAGATCAAAGCAAAGGCGATCTGCCGCTAGACGAAGGTTAGTCTTTTGAAGTTTAGATGTACTGTGTATATTGTATATTGTATATGTACTGAACTAACTTGGGTCATCTTTCCGAGAATTCGTGACGGAAAATTATACGCTCATTACGTTAATTATTTTAGCTTTCGGCTGATACTAATATAATGTTAGTTGACGCCCCAGGCGTCAATGTCGTGCCTAAATATTTTTTATTCCTTTAAAATTATTATTATTATTATTATTATTGGTCTTATTGTTTCACTTTAAGTAGTGAGTGATTTAATCATCACATTTCTTTCCTCACTTAATTCATCCCTCTTGTAATGAATTACTGGAGGTTATTGTCTGCAAGTGAACTCTGATCCCTGTACTTTTATTACTCGTATGAGTACCCGAAGGCTCCAGCTGCCTCCATGTGCACCAAACTGTATCCATCGTCACAGCAATCAACTTATGCCATTAAATTTCCATTCTCAATCGTTAAATTTTTGAAATACTTCAACCTTAACCTTGTCCAACATTTATTACTCATTTATGATTTTGGTTTTATATCTTCCTGTTTATTACATTAAATTGATTGTTTATTCTCTGTTTAATTTTATGATATTGGAAATAAATTTTAGTTGTTGAAATGGATTTTTAAATTAAAGACATAAATTTTGAAATTGAAATTTTTTCTATAATTTTAAAATTATAAAAATACTTTTGATAATTACAAAAAATTTTTGTTTAATTTTTAAAAATTTGTTTTTAAAAATTAGGATTGAAGAAACTTTAGCAAATAATTTTTAACTTACAAGCTTACGAAATAATTTTTCAAAATTATAATTATAAAATATTATAAATCTTTCTTCAATTTCATTTAATTAATGAGTTCACATAAATAAGAAAATTAAAGAATTAAATATTCATGAAATTTATATAAATCCAACAAAAAGTTTGTAAAAGCCTTTTCTATCCAAAATTTTGATGTCATACAACATCTTTTTCTATGTACTTTTTTAAACTCCAAAAATTGACTCATAATTTTAATTAAAGAAAATAAAAAAAATAATTTATCAAAATAAAATCTTAAAAATCTCTTGTCGACTGTATTAACATCTAGAAGTAATACATTAAAAATTATCCAGTTAAGAAATAAACCTTCACGGTAAATATTTTCACAAAAGAATTCTTAAAACCCGCGATGAGAATTTGAATAGAATAAAAAGCAGTACCTTATATTTGCACGGCAATTGAGTGGTGTCTGATTATACAATAGGGGACAGAACTCGGTGACATTGTCACTGTTTGAAAGAAAGCAGAAGACTCCTACTTACTCTTCGTCATAGTTAGTCTCTTCTTTTCACGGGCACTTGGCTCACGCAACGTGGGCGTGACTGTAGTAGTATAGCAAGTACCGAACGAGGTTTACACATTACTCTGAGACACGAAAGTTCAAGAGGTCGAGCATACAGCCCTCACCGCGGTCTTCTCTGCGGTCTCTCCACTTCTCTGGATCCGAGGATTGATTGCGATCCAAGTTAAAGTCTTTCGTAAATTAAATCCGGCAGCTCCTATCCGTATTCGTACCCCCAAGGCAACCTTACCTTTAACCCTTAGCTTACCTTTTCGACTTCCTGAATAGAAAATTTACCTCTCGGTGCTACAAATAAAATAAAACTACTAGAT
Source organism: Cotesia glomerata (assembly GCF_020080835.1). Lineage (NCBI taxonomy): Eukaryota > Metazoa > Arthropoda > Insecta > Hymenoptera > Braconidae > Cotesia > Cotesia glomerata. The sequence goes on from NC_058158.1 coordinate 2,504,559, forward strand.
AGATATTTATCGTGTTATTGTCTAGGTTGTAAGGTTAATTGAGTTTATACTCCACTTATATTCTTACTATGTAGCTATACTATAATAGTGATTAACAAATAACGGATAATTTGAACTTCCTTTTAATTTTAATTTATTTTTTTTTAATTACAGACGAACGTGATGCCATACAGAAAAAAACCTTCACTAAATGGGTGAACAAACATCTAAAAAAGGTAACCTTTATTGACATTTATTTAATATTTTTTCTTTTTATTATTACAATATTTTATTAAATATACAAAAGCATCGTTACTACCGGTTAATTAAATAAAAAGTATTTGGGAATTTATAAATATTTATCACTTAGTTGATAAATTACAAAATAGAGTCGTCAAAATTATCGACATCTTCTTTAATATTCAAATAAAAAATAAAAAGTTTTATAGCCGTCGCATCATCTCGATAAACTTATTACTTTATTGAATAAATTTCCATGCACTTGTGCAAGCTGTTTCTTCCTCTTAAGCCTCTGAGGACGATTTTTAATTGTCATATTAGCATAATAATTATTTACATAAAGATTTCTTGGTATTGCAAACTGAAAAATTTGAAAAGTAAAAATAAATTTATAAAGTTTAAAATAAAAATTATTGTAGATCTTTTGCAGGAAATTTATACAATATCATAACGATTTATTTAAATTTTTGTCATCGGTCGGGTTAATCGAGACCAATAACTGTCATCTAGAAATCAGCGCATTCTTGTTGACAATATAGTTTTAATACGTGCGCGGTAGATTATATTATCTATCAATAAATAAAGCAAAAACATTTTATGTATATGTGTATAATGTAGTGAGATCGGCAAGCTGCAGTAGGAAGTTTAAATAAAGTGAAGGTGAGGTTAGTTAACGTACTCAGTTTGCAACACACATCCATGACTTATTTATGAATTGCAATTTAAACGCTTAGATATTTATTATCTCGGCTTATTCTTACGGTATTTTTATTGGACTCTGGAGAAAATCCACCGATAACGAGTTTGTTAGAGACAACCAGTATCAATGGCTTTTAATTCTTAAGCCGGTAGTCAATAAACTATAAATCGATGAGTCGGTTGATGTAGAAGTAAACATGATATTGAGATTGGATGATTCTGGTAATCTTTTTAGATATAAGTAAGCTACTTGATAAATTATAGTCTGATTTTACGAAATGAAAAATTTTCTTTCAAGAGGATATTTTTACAGTGAAAAAAAACTAATTTGATTTGAGGAAAAATTTTTGAATTAAAAAATCAATTTGAAGAGTTTGAAAATTTTTTTTGCTTGATTTAAAGGGATAAAACTCTTCAAAATAATTTCTTAATTCAAGTTTTTTTTTCTTGAATGAAATTAAATTATTGTTTTTTTTTTTTTTTCAACGAAATCCTATCTATTGGAGTTTTGTTTATTTGTTTTATTTTTTTTTCAAAAAAATTCTAAGACAAACTAAGGAGAAATTTAATAAAATACACATAACAGAATAATTAGAACTCATTAATAATATGCATTTTTTTAAAATAAAAACTAATGACTCGAAAGTAAAAAAGATAACTTTTAACAAGCTTTAAAATAGCCAACACGATTAATCTCTTTCAATCAGTCAAACATAATTTTTATTTTTATTAAAATTTTCTCACGTGGGTCGCGTTGCACAAGTTAACATTTACAAGCGAATAAAAATCAGAGTGATAGAACTGTAAGTACCTGACTTGTGTCGCGTGGCACGTATATGTAGGTTGAAGGTGGTTTGCCAGCGAGCTATAGAAGGTAGCACCGATCGAGAAAAATAAACGTCAAATAAGTGGGCGAATAAGGGATAGGAGTAAGAGATCATTTGTCACCCTACACATTTCTATTATCATTTCTCAGATTCTATCAAAAATCGTTACTCATAAAAACTCCACATTTTTATTTCATCAGATTTTTACCCAAAGATAAATTTTTGCATTTCTCATACATCATATAATAATCAAATGTATACTTATATTTTTATAAATTTTTATCGCTCATCTGCAATTGCAGACGTTCAATTTCCATAAGTCATCATCATTCAATTCAGCGATCAGATAAAGCCGGAATGGAAATGCGCTGAAAAATAAAATAAAAAGTATGAAATGGATGTAATATGTCTTTACTATGTACTTTACACATATATGTGTTTATAAACCAGTACATTACCATCGAGATAAAGTGGCTTTTGTTATGTTATGATTATTTTTTTATGGACACTTGAATTGTCTTTTGTTTGATGACGGTTCTTACCTGCAATGATATGCCAACTATTTAAAAGTAAGCCACGGCCTTTACTTGTTTCTCTTAAAAACCAGCTAATTCAAATAAATAATGCATGCAAGTTTGGATAATACCCTCATTTTTGTTAAATTCTATTTTTTTTTATCTCCTTTACTTTAGCATTCCACGGTTTTACTTACAGATTACGCGACCAAGATTTTATTGGTGATTCACACCCATCGTGAGTAATCTAACAGTTACCACGTACGTGCATTCAACTCATTACATTAACCATTACCTCATACATTTTATCTTACAATAAATGCTTTTCTATACAGTCAGATCGTATATTTTTCTCCATAATTTGTAAAAAAAATCTTATTAATACTCTGTTATACAGAATTATATAAACTTGTAACAAAGTATCCGTCCATATCAAGAAACTGCCCATTACTGCATGACTATTATTAAAAAAATTGGCACTATTAAATTTAACATTTGCGCGGTTATTTCAGATTTACTTTATCGATTTTATCAAAGTATCCCACAGGGGATATTATAGGTACTCTTATGCCAGGAAAATGATAAATTTATCAATTTTAAAGCAGACGATATGTCAAAGAATCAATTCAGTAAAATTTTAATGAATGAAGTTTTCAATTATTATTTTTTCAGTTTTAAAGTTATCAGAACGACGGAAATTATGATTTTTTCTTGCTTCTGATGTTTTATAAGAATTTATATGCTTCGATAACAATTTTGCGAGAGTTCTATTTAACGAGTTCTTAAAACTTATAAAAAATACTGAAATAATAATCATAATTACCAAAAATTTAAACAAAAATCATTAAATAATTTGGTAATTTGCTTAAAATTTTTAAAAATCTTATCAAGAGAATGGCTCACAAAACATTTTGAAAAAGACAACGAAAACTTTGATTCAATAAAATTATTTTGACATTGAAGATTTTGACAAAGAAACAAATTTTTTTCCAACAAAAATTATTTTCTCAATTCAAGTTCTTTGGTGCTATTAATTAAAAAAAATTTTTTGAATTACTCAAAAGAGTTTCAAAGCAAAAAACAAATTTTTGAAGATCAAAATATTTTTAGTTTGGTTTAATTATTTTTTCCTGTTTACTAATATTAAAATTTAATGGTTTCATTAAGATTCTTAAAAATAAAACTTGAGACTAAACCAATTGTTGCGCTTACAATGAATGGATTGTTTTATGAGAATCATTAAAAAAGAATAACTAATGATATTGTTGGTCACATGCAGCCGGTATAGATTATTATAAATGAAACAAGAACTGAGATTGCGTGCTGACTCTTCCGTTAAACACGACACGCTGCTCGGCAGTAGACAATGTGAGTTAGAGGATAATGTAATACGCTACAACTTCAGCCTTGACGTGTACAGTATACACTAGTGGCAATACAAGCAAATAAACCTGAAACTGTATAAGTAAAAACTAATATAAGCAAGAAGTGGATAGTGGATAGTGAATAGCGGATAGAAGTCACAAGATAGAAGCTAACCGTATAGATGCTAAAAGCCGCGGCCGCGACCACGGTGTTACTCTTACAGCTCAAGTACATTCTATCACACACTCGATGTTACTCTCTGTAGTCGTTTATATAAGTTGCCATGTTAGACACAAGGTCGCGTCGATACTTTTATTTCATATCACTCTCTACTCACCAAACTTATTTATATATATTATAATTACAATTATCATCATAATGTTGTATATTATATGGACAATGATCAAAACGGTCAACCCAACAGAACTTGTCCCAGCCTACCGTACTTAAACACTTCGCTGCTACCAAACTTGGAACGACACTTGAGCTAATCTAATGTATAATATACAATATAAAAATATTTCTGAACCGGCTATTTTGTTTTTTTATCAGATTTTTTGTTATTTTAAATCTCGATTGTTGAGTTAGCTTAGAAACATCATCAATCACTCTGTCACATCCGGATTGTGAATCACACAAGTAAATCGTTAAGATTAACTTTTATTTTTTTTCGCTGAATTTATTAATACTATTCCAGTTAGTGAGACATCATATATATTATTAAAATGATTAAACATTTTTTAATTTATAGTCGCCGCTACTATTTTTTATCAGATTAGTTAAAATGTCATTAATTTTTTTCGACAAATTTACAAAGATTTAACTGTTGATTATATACATTAATTTTTGCCGAAAAAATTGACTGAAGAAATTAGATCTTAATTTTTTTCCCTCAAATATTTATAAAATGATTACGAGTTAAAATTTTGGTAATTGCTTAGATCTGGAACTCCGTCGCTTTTGTGATCATAAAAAATAGAAAACTTGGAGTTTATTAACTTTTTATATTTTTTTGTTAATCTTTATAAAGACTTTATAAATGTGATTTGGAAAATTATGAAGAAAATTTTTTTAATTGCATATTTGAATTTATAAATCAAAACAATTCATACGTGTCTTGCTTTATTTTTTTTTTTTTAATGAAAAATGTAAAAAATTAGGTCTATACATCAATTTTTGTAATTTTTAGTACAATCAATTTCAATTTTATAAATTTTACAAAATTTTAAAAATTAATCTATTTATCTAAATAATTACTGGAATTACTTGAAACTTTAAGAATATACTATTAAAAATAATTTCCCTACCAATTTATGGACTGAAAATTTTCCTTAATCATGCAAAGTATCCAGTGCAAACATGAATAATATTTCAATTAAAAAAGGTGACTCCACCTCTTCCTTTACCTAGAACCGACATATGGATGAAAAAGTAAAGCATGCTCTGCCGGAGGGCTTGCTCCCTGGTTTTTAAACCGATTAAAAGAAACCGCCCGCAGTAAAACAGCTCCCACCTTAAACACAAACGCGAAGGTGTGTTGTCGGGCTGGCATTAATCTCCAGGCATCGATTTACAAATTACACTTGCCTGGACTGTGAATAACCGAGCGAACGCAAGTCGGTGGGCGCTTTCGAGCGTGAAATTGACTAAGTTAAGTTAAGAGCTGTAAGCAATGCCTGCTTTAGACATAAAATAATACACAGTTTTGTTGGTTTCATGCAGACCATTGCAGCCTATGCAAAGTTTCCAGATATAACAGTCGTGATGCCTTTTTTTATCTGGTCGAAGACTCGTGCCGCGGATAGGACATCTGCTGTTAGTGGAGACCACTCCGTTTATCGCTTCCTCTTCCTCTTTCTCTGGAGATAATTCAAAAACTATTACCTTCAACATTCAACCCTCTTCAGTCATCTCATCTTCAAGGCTCGCTAAAATTATTAGCTGATTACCCGAGTGTCTTTGCCCATCTAAACTCTAAACAAAATTCCTCGAATCAAAACTGCAATTTAGCATGTAATGCTCATCGTGACTACAATTATCATTTCCGTCAAAACTTGTCCTGACAATCCTTTTCCACGTCATTCAATCTCTTCAAAACTAGCATTCTCCAGCAGACGATGGTATGGCTCATCTGCTCCAACTATCCAGACTTTCCCGTCTGGCCTAGTCTTGACATTGTATGCAAATAAAATCTCAAGATCAACTTCTCCTTTAAATTTGCTTAGATTTTTTTTTGCACTCCAACGGTACACCAGCGCTAACCAACTTCTATGCTTTGTATATTTTATATATGTATATTTATACTTTAAAATTCTCACGGAAGTGAGATAAGCTAGTGTATATAAAACGGCGAGTTAAAGAGATAAGTGTCGAGACTTGGTTCGTTCTTCTGCAAAACCGTGAACAAGTTGTTACACGTATTACAACCAGCACACCATACAGCAAACCTGTACAATGTACATGTACACAGACACTAGAGGTACTACACAAAGTCGGTAATCGCGTCAGTAAGACTTTAGCCTAACTACTATACTCATTCTCATTACATTACATTGATGTATTTTTATCATTAGCGTATGTAACGTGTCTCTTGTTAAACATTTATCACGTGTATCAGATATTCGCTTGTGATTTCTAAATTTTGCAGGCTTTATTTGAGATTTTACTTTGGTTGTATTTAAACAAATTTTTTTCAATGGTCTTAATTTTTTTATTGGGTGATTTCGGTCCGAATAAAATTAAAATTAACAATATAGATGATCAATTTTTAAACATTTTTTTTGAGTAATTTTAGTAAATTCATCATCTTGAACTTGACTATGAGATCGACTAAATTTTGAAAAAAAATTCTATCAGGTATTGTTTAGTATTAGCTATAAAATTTAATGTAAAGCCATGTATTGATAAAAAAATTGGATTGATTAAAAGAACCAGAATAATTATTTTGAAAAATTTAATTAATTTCAATTAAACAGAGGAGTTTTAAACTAAGAAATTGTTTCAAAATTTAAGCAAAACTAATAAGTAAAATTTATCTTTGAATTTTTTTCGTTTTTGTATTATCAATTCTTTTCATATTTATTAAAATTTATTATTATAATTTACAAGAACAGGACAAATTTAACAATTGGTAATAACTGATGAATTAATGAAAACAAAGCAATCGAACGACTTCGATATTTTTGACTCGTACGTTTAATGAAAAGATTTTTATTGTCTGTAATTTTTTTCTCAAAGTACGAAGGTTATTATAAAAAAAAAAAAATTGTTTGATTCTATCAAAAATTATTTCTCTCGATTCAATTTTCTTTTTCTTTCGACGTAAAATATTCGATTTTTAATTTTACAACTAAAAGTCCCACAAATCCAGTATTTTGATCCAAGCAATTTTATAGACCAAACATTTTGATACACCTTTACAAAAAAAACCCCCACACATTAACATCCAAAGCATAAATCATTGCCGTAATCAATCCCAAAGCACTTGATTATTTGCTTAAAACATAGTTTGATAACATTGACATCTTTATTGTCGGCTTGACAGTGATTACATGATCAAAATATCGTGACTATTTAAAAACGTGGGAAGCGCTAGATGTAGGCGGTGCAAGTATAATATTATTCCAGTCTGCTTGCCAGCAAGGTCATTGCTCGTAACTTTAATTCATAGAAGGTCTCGGCAAATGGCCAGTAGCTCCTAGTAACATTAAATGAAATATCATTTAGACCACTACTCTACTCTTCACTAATACAGATAAATATTATTAGCATACAAATATACATTAATAAAGATAAACGGCAAACATTTAATGACATTACATATGTATCAAGATTGGTAGGCCTTTTATTGCCTTGCAATACTTAACTCCTATCATATCACCTACTCAAGGATGTAATTTCTTTCTCTCTGGCTGGCCTATGATCCAAACCGCCGTATTTAACTCTAGAAAAAACTTAAATATATAATATATGAATATATGAATATTAAAAAATACGATCCGCTATTGGCAAATGTATCCACCTGCCACATCACTAAATCAGCTTCCAAATATTTCTTCGAACAAATCAATCTGACTGAGAAAACCGGCTTATTAATATTGTTTATCTTAAAAATTGTTTTACAAAAACAATTCTGTGTGTATAATAAAATATTTAAAGAAAACCGCTACAATAGTCAGCATCCGGAGCACAAACAGTGGAGCGGTTGCATCCAAATGGGTCAATTACATCTCCCTGTAATTTTTTCAGCAAAGGAAGTCAATTCTTTGGAGTCATCATGGCATCTTGTTGCTTTCGCGGATTTATGTTTTATTTTTTATCTTCTCATCTCGTCAAGGTCGCCCTAATGTGGGTACACAGTCAGAAGCTGAACAAACATATTGTAAGCGGGTCTTTTATCACTTTTTATTCTCTTTTCCGCAATATAATAACTCTCCGTCTCTATAAACACTTTGCTCCCGTCCTTATCCTGTTTAGCTGAAAGTTTAAACAAAGCCGCCGAAAACAAAAACATCAGAGGGGAGTTAAATAACAAATAAAAGGATTCTACTCTTATTCTGCAGTCTGAGAGTAAGATTTTAAATCATGCAAGTCAAAAGCGGAGCTCTTGATATTAATATTTAGGAGTCATTCATCGCAGATTTATAAAAAAAAAAATTGTTTTAGGCACTTTTTATTTATGTAAAATATTTTATTGTTAGGAATCAAAATTCTGAATAAAATAATACAGTTAATTCCTATTACAATTTTGAAATTGTAAAAAATTCTGTAGGAAAGTTTTTGTATACAAAATGAAATTCTCAGCGGCTTACTCTTTTGCTCGATTAAAAAAAAAAGAAATGTATCCAATTTGTTGACAAGTTGAATCATCGGTTCGAATTTGTTGGGGCTATTTATGACTCACGTTGTTTTTATGTCCCCGCGTCATTGAGCGAATAACTCCTTATAAAGAAAATTTCAGCATCGAAATCGCAAATGTAAGTCGCTAGATTGCAAATAACTGCCAGGAATCTAATCACTGTAAGCATGGAAGAGATACTAGAGCCAGAGCCACCGGTTAAAGGTGCCGGAAGTGTAAAACAATGTTATACTACTGACTGGGAGATGGCATTTGGAATTCCTCAGATGGTTATGCACCAAACGGGTTACAGTTGACTTGAGAGACATTCGCAATTCACAATGTTACTGGATTCAAGGGCCATTTAAGACGCGTGACTCACTTGTATTGTGGGATGCTGGGGAACTGTTAGGTTCTGTATCTCCAGACTGCAAGCTGAAAACTGCAAACTGCATGTACTTCTGATGGCACACTGTTCTGGGTTTACATTTGCTCTGCATCGCCACCATATATGGATTGAATTATCCCGGTGAAAAATAATTTAAAGTCATCTTATATTATGTTTCGCTGTATTTCTGTGCTCATTTGACGAACGGCTGAAAAAGACCGCAACTTTCACCATAAAACTTTTTATTTACGTTAATTGTGGGATTTATTATTGTATATTTTGTTTTGCTTAATATAATCTTCACTGACTGCAATGCGGATTGCTTTGATACTATAAGGACATAAGGAACATTTTTTGCTGTTTGGTTATACAGCAGTGTAGAGGAAATAAAATATAAAATCTAAGCTAAGCCAACGTGCGCTAGATTAAGACGACTGACTGCACTAGCTGAAGCTATAAGTTTAAGGTTATTTATATTATAAGAAGACAAGCTTATATAGAGCTCGACTCTTGACTCATTAATTTGCTAAAACGGATCCTGAGCAAGAACAAGGCCATGGGAACTACCAGGCATCTCACGGAGGCGAAACGCCTTTGTGTTCATGAGTGGAGTAAGGTACCTCCCTCGGTAATCCGTTATAGTGTATCTCATTGTTGCTGTCGGATTGACCTTCGTGATGCAACCAAAGAACCAGAGTCAAGGTGTTGATGTTAAAGAAGCTAATTATTTATTTATCTTTTCGTTTTTAATTCGGGCTGCTTTTTATACGAACATCAGTAGTACGGCCGAATTTTTAATTTTTCTGTTTTATCGACAGTCAGTATTGAATCTTTTTTGCGTAATTCTTTTATTCAGCGAAGCGCTGTAAAGTAAAAAATTAATCATGAAACACATTGAAATTAATAAATTTATTAGTTTTTAATTAATAATTGTATTTTTTTCTAAAAAAGTGACTCAATAGGAGAATAGTGATTTTCGAAGACTGAGGATGAGCTGTGACATATAATCACATGATTTATAAAATCTATTTGTCCATATAAAATATATAATTTGAATTTTTCTCTTTGCAATGCATTGATACATTTAGTATTTTTATTATACTATCAAATTGTTGCTAGTATTAACTTTTTTGTTTATATTAACGTTAATTTTTCACATTATTCAATTCATTTCATCGAATTACTAGATATTTTTTAGTCTTCAGTTGAGGCAACCACATTTTTTAGAATATTAGTAAATTTATTAAACTATTCAATCTATTGAAAGTAAAACCATTTATAATTTTTTTTTATTTATGATCACAGCTACTTATTTTAATTCTCCATAAAAGCAACGTATTCCATGTTAACTTTAAATAATTTTTATCTTGAAATTTTTATCGGTTACTTATCCTTAAATTTGACAGTAAATTATTTGAAGCGAAACCTGCACGGAAAAAAATTATGAATCCTTTAATCAAAAATTATTGTCACGCTTTTACTTCTTAAACTGGCAATAATAGAAATTGAAAAAAAAATCTTTTACCTTTGATAGGAAAAATTCCTTTTAGAAATCGAAAATCAATCGTTTATTTTATACTTGTATTATATGGACCCACATTTGACAACTTTTTTAAACTAAACTATTTTTCCCATAATCACACTGTTTTAAAGTTCAATTCTTGACATAAATCAACAAATCAAGTTGTCTGCTGTGGATAAAAAGTCTCGTTCTATATTTTAATAGCGCCATTAATCTCAGCCGGCGAACCTAGTAGTTTTAATCGTCTGCTATCAATCTCGGCTTTTTCTCAAGAATCCTTGAAACAAAATTCTCAGCTCGGGTCAGTTAAATGATTATAATTAATAATAATAATTATAAAATACATGATAAAATAAAAAAATGACATTTTGATCATCTAAAAAATTAATAAGTTATGTCATAAGCATATATGCAAATAAATGGAAGAAATGTGGGCCCGAATGATTAAATCAGAGACTAAAAAATGTCGAAAAAAAAATATAACCTGCGTGTGGCTCACAAGGGTCGCGATAAAGATTATAAAAAATGGTCGTTACTTCTGACGTTTCTGGTTTTATTTCACATGGCGTTAGTATGGTCAACCCACTAGATTCGTCCATTGGCTTGTATTATACTTATTATATTACTACGGGTGAGTTAATACAAGTATCATATGTAATACAGACTACAGACACCAGCTGCGATTCCGTGGCGCCCACATACGAACGGTTGCTTTCCTGAGTCTGACCTTATTCGGACACCTTCTCCATCGCCAGGTTCCTTCTCCGGTCACCTACCGATTCCCGTACCAAAGTTTGCCCAACAGTGACCAATCGCGTACCGGTGTCCAGGTAGGACTTGAGCCTTCACCGGCTCCACTCAAGTAGTCTCTTTATTTAATATAAATTCTCTTCATACTTTTTCTTATTTATACTCATACTTATTCTATTCGTTACTTACTTCACCATTATATTATGTACGTTGTCGTCGTATTTCGCAATTACCAACTTACAAGTGGGTGCAATAAGAGTTGAACGATAAGTTTTGTAATGCTCCGACAGGAAGCGAGGAGTAATATATGCGAAAACTAGAAAATTTTTATTGACTTGGATAAAAAAAATTTTGGAAAATTTAATTTAGAACGAAAAGTAACGATGCTTTTGTTTTAGCATTAATATTATTATTATATAATTATTTGAGAATTTTGGTATATGTTATTATTATTATTTATTATTTAATTGAAGAAATTAATTATGAAATTATTTTTAATTTGACTCTTATTCAAGAACTAATAGTTTTAATATTTTATACTTTGGTATTTAGATATGAAGAATTTATATTTTTACACTGAAAAAAAAATTAACGAATCAAAAGAAAAATTCTTGAACCAAGAAAATAATTTTGAAGAGTTTCTTTATCTTGAATCAAGACAAAAAGTTCTTGAATTAAATAAAATTTATTTAAACCAAGAAAAATTTCTTAGTTTAAGAAATTTTATACTCAAATCAAGAAGATTAAATTTTTCAAAATTATTTACTTAATTTAAGTAAATTTTTTTTTCTGTGTATATGTTTGAGACAATTTTTACTCATTGGATGCAAAGATTATCTTGAATAAAATTTGAAAAACACCAAGCCAAAAATCGAACCTAGATCTCCACGATTACATGTTGGGTACTCTGCGAAATAAAAAGCTTTAAAAGAGTTGAAAGAAAAATTGACTGTCGATCCAGTAGATTAATTGTTAGAGGACCCGACATGTAATCGCGAAGATCCAGGTTCGATTCCTGGCTTGGTCCTTTATCTTATAAAAATAAAAATATATTTTTCTATCCGAGAATCACAGTAAGATATTAGAACTAGTAGTTGTCGAATGAGGACAGAAGGCCAAATAAAAAATAATTTATTATTTTACAAAAATATGATTAAAGAATAAGAAATCATAAAACTTAAGATTAGACAATAAATATTGTAATAAAAAACACGATGCTACAATAGTAAGGAAAAAAGTCCCAAGTGACCCATTGAAGGTGACGTGAAGAGTACAGTAACTCAAGTTGAATGAAGACGCAGTCGCGTTTAATTATACTCGTTTGGTACTCGTAAATTTTTTGTTAAGCCTAAATAAGTTTAAGAACACAAGTTTTATAGTGCGTAAAGAATTGTGGGCAATTGAATTTACGGAATGCAGACACATTAAAATCAAGTACACTAAAATATTTGCTGCTTAAAGCTTATCCAACTCTCGTTAGCAAAATTTTTTTTCGGGTTAAATATTATTGTCGACTCTCTAAATGGAAGTAATTGAATTCAAAATAAATTTTTAACAGAGTCATTATGCTCGAAATCGTTTAATTTTAAATTCAAAGTAAATACAAGCTATACGTGGGAAATGTCTTCTTCGGCAGTTGCTCCACACAATTGAATATTTATACCCAATTATTTTCACTTTTATAAAGTCATAATGGGCTTAACCGCTCACTTTAAGAGTACATGGAATGCCGACTAGAAATATCTGTATTTCCGACTACGACTTTATAAATATTGCATTTATCTAATTACCCGAATTCTTGCCTTACACCGAGAAAGTAAAATTTTTTATTAATTAAATTTTTACTTTCAAATATAAAAAAAATTTATATAAGCATATTTTTTCAACTTAAAAAATATTAATAATTATTCGTTAATTTATTTTTTTCACGCAACTCATAGCACTGGAAATATGTAAAGGTATAAACAATCACTAATTATCTTATCTATTAATTTTTTTTTAATCAATTAAATTTTCTTATTAAAAACCACCCAAACAAAACAATGTTAACATACCATACCCTGGTGATGGCTTCATACCTGTTCCATTTTTCAGACGTACACGTGTCTCCACGTGTGTGTGGTCGTCAACAACCAGCCCTGTTGTTCTCCTACTGTAAGTTACCACTTTGTTATTATCACAAAGTGTGTTGCATGTTTGCCTATTATAACTTTTCTAGGACTCGTACACTGTCAAATATTTTCATCTACACAGATTAATTCCAGACTTTTATTAAATTAAACCTCTAAAAGTTTGCATGTCGTGTCAATTTCAATTTCAATTAAAAATTAGCCCCTAATTGATGTTGATTTAACAAAATATTTACTAACCACACTGAAAAAAAAATTAACTTAGATCAAGAGTAAAATTCTTAAATCAAGAAAATAATTTTAAAGAAGCTTATTGTCTTGAATCAAGACGAAAAATTTTTGAATTAATTAAAATTTACTTAAACCAAGACAAATTTTTTAGTTTAAGAATTTTTCAACTCAAACCAAGAAGATGAAATTATTCACAATTATTTACTTGATTCAAGTTAATTTTTTTTTCTTTGCACAGTAACTAAAATTTTAATTATAAATGTCAAATAAATTTCTTTTTTGCCCTCCGGGCGGAAAGTGGCAATTTCGTCCCGCTGCGCTAAACAAAGTTGCCGCTTTCCGCCTTCGTCGAGCAAAAAAAATAGTATACACTCCTCGGGAAGTAAATAAAGAAAGCCTCAGATCACATGTTTGTTGACCTCGGCTTCGCCTCGGCCAACAATTACATGTGATCTGAGACATTTCTTACTTTACTTCCCTAGGTGTGTAATATACTATTTCCTAATATAATTGAAACATCTCCTTATTTTTGATGTAGCGTATGTATTGATTTAACACATTATTTTTTTTATCCTTGCACCTTGTCACCCAGAATTTGTTTGTGTCGATTTTTTGCACGAAACTTAAGACATCTCGCGTTTTCACGTCACGCTTTACGCATCGATCACTGCACTAGCAAAAAAAATATTAAGTATATATAAAGTATATATATATATATATATAATAAAATAAAAAGGCTTGACTTCTTTTATGTAATGTAGAACGACAATTATTTTAAATCATGTCAGTAAGTTTAGTTACTCAATTAATGATTTTTAAGAAGCTAAAATGCAATTAAGTGTTTTTTATTTACAGTTTGATTAAACTTTTAGTATTTTCAGCCAATAAATCTTGTATTTCACAAATACTAATAAAATATTATATTTTTCAGGCGAGCAGACACGTCGGAGATTTATTCGAAGATTTACGAGATGGACACAACCTCATATCTTTATTGGAAGTACTTTCCGGCGAGCATCTCGTAAGTATTTATCTGTAAATTATCACTTATAGTTACCTCCAAGTTTGTTAATTAAGTTCCCATGCTTCGGAGAAGAAAATCCACTCAGTCTCAATTTCATCAAAACTAAATGAAACTCAACTTGATACGTTTCTTCCCATAAATAAAAAAAAAAAAATAATACATAAATAAATGTATATCACGAACAAATAAACATAATATCAAGGTATAAAATAGCCTTATAGCGAGGATTATGATGCAATAAGCATTTACTGTGTGCTAGTATATATTTTTTGTAAAATCATCAACAACATGTATCGGCTCTCTTTAACCTGGACTTTGACTAATGATTTTCCGTAAGATCTCTTCTCGGTGCAGCAGGTCGCTGTTATTCGATTAGCGATTGGTATCCTCGATATTGTACGATCCAAGATGTAAGATGTAACACACACGCGTGTGGTGGATCAATTCTCGATTTAAGATTCCAGCTAATCAGGTCGTCTCTGTAACTGCACATAAATACTCTCTTATTACAGACACACATACTACTAATTCATACACTCATACAGCAATAGATAAGACAGTTGCCATAAACACTACTGAATTTATATGTACTACTGAGGATTCCGCGAACCGATCGATCGTACTCTTACTCGTGATTCACCTCGACGCGACGATAATTACTTGTCCATGATTATTTATACTTATTCGTGACCAGTTACGCAATTAAATGGTAATTCATAGTACTACTTACTCAGGATTTGTTTTTAGGGTCGCGCTAATGCGTTCAGTCATCAACCGCCTTATAGTAAATATAGTTTATTTATATAATTTATTTTTATTCCGTAAAAAAATTTGAAAAATTGAATTATAATTTTTGAGCCCGAATTCGAAGGGAATTTAAAAAATTTTAATTCACACTTTTGGCTGTAGATTTATTTCAAAATGAATAATATTAAAATTTTGATTTTACTATTTTATAAAAAATGTTTTTAGAATTTACTGTAGAATGGAATTATTTTTGTTACGATTGAAAGTTAATTTTTTATAATGATTTTTTTGTTGGAATTTTTGTTAAAATAACAATTTTTTCCTTTTTTTTTGGAGAAAAAAAGGAAAAAATTCTACTATAAATTTTTGAAAAATTTTTTTGATAAAATTTGACTTTTCTTTTAGAATTTGCAATTCTCTGCACAGCTAATTTTTAATCATTATTATTTTTTCATTAGACTCACAAAATTTTAAAATTAAAGAACTTTTTTGATCAAAAAGAAAAACTCAAAAGCATAAAATTTAAAAACTTGCTCAATTTTTATTTTGATATCTTCCCAAATTGTAATACTATCTACAAAAAAAGTTAATTGTTCCAATTATTCTATTTCTAGATATAAAGTTAAAATTCCCAATATAAAATCATAATAGATTAAAAGATTGAATGACCGTATTTGTTTGAAGAAAAACATACTACCCCAGATCGTTTATTAACTGAAGTATCTCCTCAACAACTCGAATCCTTAAATATAATAACACCTAAAAGAGGCAATAACATAACAACAACATCCAATCTGGCTGACGGTTAAAGATCACGGTAAATTGACAGTTCAATTAATCTTACATGTCATTTAATAGCCAACGTACGTGTGTTGTGTGTGTACACATGAAACGCGAGTATGTTTCTCTTGATCCCCGTGATATGTGCCAAGCAATTTAAATTCCACCTGTCTTTAACACGTTCTGAGTTGGAGTCAAAGTCATACACATCTGCAATTTAGGGTAATACCTCTACTCCAGTTCATGTTGACATATAAATGTATGTATGAAAGTATAAGTTATCCATACATACATGGATATATAACAGCAATTCACAATAAAAGTTAGTGAAATTACGGTCGATATACATTATCCCCAGCACAAGTAACACGATCGGTTCGTTTCCTGACGCTATCAAAACACGAATCTTTCTCCGTGGCTAATGATTACTCGATATCCAATTTAATTGGGTTGGACGAATGCGCCAAAGAACTCTTCCTTATACTTATACTTATACTTAGTTCCAACCTTATGTACATATATTTGTATCAACACATATTTTTAAGGTTTACTTTAAGTTATCTTGTTATAATCTCAACATATTGAACAAGAGTTAAATTACTTATATAGATTTATTTATGTATAAACGCTCAAAGATACTCATGTCTGACGTTTTTCTTTGATTTTTCAGCCGCGGGAAAGAGGACGAATGCGTTTTCACATGCTGCAAAATGTCCAAATGGCCCTGGATTTTTTGCGGTATAAAAAGATAAAGCTTGTCAACATAAGAGCTGAAGATATCGTCGACGGCAACCCTAAGCTCACTTTGGGTTTAATATGGACCATAATTCTGCACTTCCAGGTAAGATATTTTTATCATTATTATTACTACTTACGGCTGTTCATGTACGTTTGTGACCTTAATTAAAGTATCTAGCTACTTTACAGCAAAACAAATAAAATATCGCATTACATTTCGCCTTTCGATCGAATTACTGCGACCAGTCATATCACTTAATAATTTACTCAACTCAGCTATTTCTCGAAACATAACAAAGTTGTACAAAGCAGCACAAGTATATACTTGTCCAAATAATACAACAATCAGAGTTAATTATCCATCACAAGTGTGTACGTGATTTATCGTACGTATGGTCTATGCCAAATAAATAAAAATTGTCCAGAGACTTGGAGTACAGTAAAATATTTCAGTCAATCAGAGTGTGGCATCAAGCCAAGTGCTTTCAGGGAGCTTGAAATTCGTCGGGAATACAAATTGCTACACGAAAAGCCACGTTCGTATATTGAATTCCGTCAAGTCGCTTTGAACGACTCAGAGATCTTTCCTTTAAATTTTTAAAATTTTTTTTTTTTCAAATAACTTCAATACAAACTAGAAAGAATGAAGAAAATTTTTTTTCATACATTTGATAGTTTATATTGAATTTTTATTAAATTAAAAAAAAAGGAATTTTTATTTACTACAAATTTAATCAAATATTTACATTTAATTTTTTCAAATTTCTTTACCCCTTATACAAGGATTTATGTTCATAAATTTTGATCTTTCAAATTAAAGAAAAAAAAAAAAAATAATGCTTGTACATAACTCAGAACGCATAAATAAGTTCTTTGAGATGACAAAATTTTCTTATTTATCATTTATATTCTCTTTTGTAAACACACTGAATAATTATCTTTCTTTTTACTTTTATTTCATTTTAATATTTCGTCTTGATGTTCTTTATCATCTAGTCTCTTCTTCCCTACAAAAACTTCACGGTCTACCGGAATGAAGCATATCACTTCCGTTAGTCGTTTGCCGCGAAAAAGAATCAAATAACCCAGGCGTCAGTTTTAATTTATACTTATTTTTATTTCCTTAATCCACATCCATAATCTTCTCGCAAGTTATAACTTTCGCTTAAAAAAAAAAAAAAAATATGTGTCAGACATATCATTTTATGAACGGAGGAATTAACATAAAAAAGCACGAAACTGACTAACTGAATTACGCGAACAGAGCTGACCAGTGTTCTAAGATCTCGGATAAATCCGTCTCCTTATTAAATAATGATACATAAGTTCGATTCCAAAGCCGTGATGACTTTTCACCCGTAGAATTAATACACTTATCTCGGTAAGTTAATCTCTAAATGCAATTGCTAACGGTAGCTATCTACATTTACAAACACAGACACTACATTTTCCTCCTTAAATATAAATTATTTAAACAACGTAAACATTTATATTAGATTATATTACTTTCCATTCGTTTTACTTAACAACTTTTTTGCTCCATTAATCTCAATAAACCCTGACGCAATCACAAATATCAATATTGAGGTAGTTTAGTACCCGCAACCCGAGGTCAAAGAAGTCTGCGCTACTTATTTTTTTATTTTATTTATAAAGACGAAACTACCTCAACATTGTTCAACAAATCAACACACTCAATCGATAATCCCTTTGATATTGAGCGACAGAACGACTACAAAAGAATGACAAATAATTGTGTATCTGGATTTGGTCCAAGATTGTTCTATTCGCGGCGCCTATAGTCCAAGAGAAAAAGATTAAAAAAACTAAATAGGAATTTGAGGAGAGGAAGTTATTAATAGTCGCCACAACACACATTTATTTTGCTTAATTATCTGTCCAAGCTATTTGATACAATTATCATTCTCTTTTAATTGTTACTTGATTACTTTTAAAGCATTCGCAGTGCACTCCTTTTCTAATTCAGCAAAATTTTTTTTTGCGCCCCAGAAATGGCGACGCAAGGTAAGTTTGCTAGAAACCTTTTTCGAATAATTAAAATCGCTTTCATATTATTTCGTAAATATCTATAATTGGATCGAATTATTCGCTTTTGTGAAAAGCATTTCCCTGATAGCCACGCTTTGATTAAAAGTAGTTGGATTTCAGCAGTTACAGTTAACTTGACATCAAGTTTGCCGTAAATTTTTACAGTACAACAGTTGTAAACAAATTGACTAAAATCTACAGCCCCAATTTGAATACAAGTTAACACCGAACTTTTGGTTAAATTGTACTTGAGAAACTTTCACTACAACTTGAATAAAATACTTGTACTGCAAGTCTTGATGTCAAATTGTAGTGTAACTTGTAGACAACTTAAGTAAAACGTTTGGTTTGCAACTTTTTTCATCAAGTTGGCTACAAATTTCGGCAGTAGATTGAATAAAAGTTTGAGTTAAGATGGCTTTAGGGTTGTCATTTGTAAAAACTTTTTTCTTTATACGGTAGATAAAAAAGATTTCCATGTACGTTAAGAATGGTTGTCAAGCTTTCTGTAGTACCATCAAACAGTTGCTTCTCATAGTTACTAACGCCGAGCACAGGCGGCGCCACTTGAAGCTCTCAAGATCGTTATTTCTTCTTCGGCAATGAGAATTATCCAATCGCGTAGGCTGAAAATTCCGTAATCCATATAAAGAAGATAAATAACCTTATGATTTATTTTTCAGTGGATTACTACATAGTTAAATAAATAAATAAATATCAGTAGTATTGTATCATTACTATAAATTACATAGCGGCTCGTTTGTCTTTCACAAACAAACATATGTCACCCACACGCCCTTGATCTACAATTAGCTTTTATTCAGTGTTTTACGTTTCATTGTCATCAATACTGTACATCCTCCCCCGTAATTTGAATTTAATTGTAATTCCTGTCCACGTATCGTAACTTTCATTTAAATTTAGCAAGTCAGTTTATTTATCCTGCAAATAAACAGGTACTCAACCTTCCCGATGAGACGCCTGTAATTTCAATGAGCACGTGCTCTTTTATTTGCCGATTTATTATTGAATAATACTCTGAATTGAATATACAAATTTATAAATAATTTTTAAAAATGTGGGAGTGGATGAATACTGATGTGAATCAAACAAACTTGTTTTTTGCATTCGTTTTGTCGGTCAAGGTAAAGAAGCACATACACTTGTATGTATATCGGTATATCGTGTTTTTTTTATTATATGTATCTGATCCGATGATGCACTTCTTCATGAGAGCAATCATACGACACGCGTACGAGATCTAATGAATAATATATTACGCAATCAATTTTATCCAGCCTTATTCGTCAAAATAACACGTCGCGAAACGTTTCGTAAGGGTGAAATTAACCTGCAGTACGTGAGATGCCTTCTTTGATTTTTATGTTAAGTTTCCAAATTTCTCCGCGTATAAACATTGTACTTATACTTATTTTGAATTTTAAATAGTTGTGAAAACAAGGGAAAAAAAAATTCTTTTTGTAAAATAATAGACTAAAAAAAAATCAACTTGAATCAAGACAAAAAATTCTTAAATCAAGAGAATAATTCTGATGAGCTTCATTGTCTTGACTTTTAAATAAAAAAAATTCTTAAACGTATAATTTTTTTTTTGTTTAATAATTTTTTTATAAATCAAGTAAATTTTTTTTTTCAGTGCAAATTTGGTTTATCACAAAAATACATCATAAGAAAAATTTTGTAGAAAATTTCATTTTTCATCAAAAGTTCCCATTGATTTTTTTCTTGTAAAAAAGAAGATATTTTTAATTCCTTTTTTGTAGTCAGATAATAAAAATCTGCAAAATTGAACTTTGCTACCCGAATAAATACTCATTAGATAAAAATCAAAGATTGAAATCTTATAAAATGAAAATAGCGGCCGTAATTGAATGATTGATGAATAATGACTGGATAATTCATAATTAATCCGTATATCATGATTCCAAACATCACATAGTTATCGAGTATTACCATATAAGGTACTACCATGGGAAAAAAATGAAGTGGGTATGCTGTATAATTTATCGTGGGCGTCCGCGTTCCTGCATAATCTTGATTATGATAATTATCGACCGTGATTAACGCCCATCTATATTTATGGATTGATACACAAAATAATATGTTTAGTATGTTTATATGTTTCGCTTTTATTTTATAATATACCTACATTAGCGTAATCAAGAAATCGAGAAGAAATTATTATTCTGGTGGTACCGTTTGAATCTACATTCAGCCCCTCGGCAACAAATATTAATCGAGCGTGCTGTGCATACACGCAAGGTCATTACTCTCGATTGATACTTCTCTGGTGAATGTGGAGGGGGAGAAATTAATTAAATAAAAAAGTCGCGTGCGTGATGTGTGATGGAGAAAAAATAACCGAGAAAAAAAACTAAGTATAGTATAGAATATCGGGTCGGGTTTCGCGTAATCCGCGTATGGCTTATTATATAGTATACTGATGCACTTTAACTTCATTAGACACTTATTGATACTCTACCGGGTATGGACGGGCCGATCGATCAATTTATCTTACCGGTTAATGTTCTCTTTAATAAATTCCCGTCTGTCGCCTGTCTCGATCTGATCGGCAAAATAGTAATCAAAAAATAACAATAATAATAAAATAGCATAGTGTGATTTATTTAAGAGTTGGCATTTTTATTTCTGTAGTTGGTGATAGTCTTGTCAGCCAACTTCCAGAGTAGACACATAGAGAAATCACAAGAGCTGTCTCTTGTGATTTCGATGCTCTAGAACATATCTTATCCAGTCAATCGAGCCACGCAACTCAACTCTCTTGTCTTGCATGTAACATTGTATTGGTGTTTGTTCGTGTTATGCAGTACATAAAGTAGGTAGTGGCTGTACTGGGCTCTGGGTTGGTGAGAAGAAGCCCCCGGGAACCTCGTTATCTTGACAGACGTACATAAATATACCGGCTGCTATTCACAACGGTACCAGTGATCATCACTTGCAATATCCCGGTTTTTATTTATTTTAAAGATATTTTTTTCGCTACCGTTATTGAACATCAAATTTTTAGTTCGATAAGATTTTAAAATGCTGTAGAGTTATAATTTTTTTATCTCAAGTTGGGAATTCCAGAATTGATTTTTTTTTTGTTTTTTGAGTCGCACCTTTGTAGAAATTTTTTTAAGTATGTCTTCTTGAACGTCCTAAATTTTGGATGATTTTATATAAATACTTGGATTGATTAATATTTTTTTAGAAATTTGTTTTTCTTTTTTAAGTCAATTTTTGATAAATATTTTCAACAAAAATTTGACTCGTGTAATTCTTCAAAAATTTCTCTAATACTTTCTCACGTTTTTAAGATACGATCAAAATCACACTTAAAATCTAAAAAAAATTTCAACAACTTTTAAAAATTTGTTGAATGCCAAAAATTTCCTTATATATTGTTACCTAAAATAATTTTTCAAAATTAAACTCCTATAAAATTCACCAGTTTCAATGCCCCTTAAAAAATGTCTACGCAACCTCAAAAGACAACTCAAATTACACATCGCAATATAGTTTTTCCATAAAAATAAACATATTTTTTGCAACTAAAAAAATTTGGCCAACTGTATAATTGACGTCAGTAAAACGGTTGCCGGAAGCTAACGTAAAGCGGACCCGGGTGCGATGACTCCATATCCGCCTTGGGATCTTAAGACTCTAAAGTCTTGAGTCTGGTCTGTAACTGCTCGTATTATTCTGCATACGCATTGCACATTATACATACACTTATTTTTATTTTTGTTCTATTCCGTTCTTTCTCATTCTCTTTATCTGTACATTACATTATATTCCTCTACCCGGCGAATTACACGTTACGTCCTCGTACATCTACTACCGTCGACAACTTCTAACCGCTAAGTAATTAGCAGCTACAAGACTTAATTAAAAACCGCAAGATGAAAACTTAACCAACGATACTTAGTGCCAATGAAGTAAATAAAATAAATTGGAAACTAAAATGGAGAAGGTGTGAAATTTTTATATTAATATTAATAGTACAATACTTCTTTTCATGCGACTTTTTTACGAGTGGAAACAATTTATATAAAAAATTTATTAAAAATCAACAAATAATATATTTTCAAAAACTAACTTATAGTCAATTTTAAAACATATTTTAATTAAAATTAAATTATGTTAGGATTATATTTTTACAACATATGAGAAACGTATGGATAAAAAAATTTATTTTCAACTATATAATATTTTCAATATGATTTGAAGCTAAATTTGTTATAAAGTAAAAAAAAATTTTTTTTTTTTACATTTTCACACATGTATTCTTACTTATGATACATTTTAAATATATTTATGATATGCAAAAAATATATATAAATTGGCAAAAAAGCTATTGAAAAAATATTTTTTTATAAATATTTTATATACTATTTATTTATTCCTAATATATTTTTGATTAAAATTTTTTCCATGGGGGAATCATTCAGAAGTTGAGTACATGAATGAAAAAAATAATCCATTATCTGGTACCTGGTATCGACAAATATAATATTAGCTGGATAAAGAACCAGGCTATTACGCAACCACCGATTTAGCAAAAGAAAAACTCACCATTACAGAATAAGAAAAATAATAAATGTAAAAGGCCATAACCATATCGAGCGTCAGGAGAAACATAATACATAATAATATATAACAACAAACGATTTGTCCGGAGTAGAATGAAAAAAATTTTTCGATGCCTTTGCTGGTTTTTTTTTTTTGTTATCTTTTTTATCACTCCGTTACCACAATCCAAAGTAATTCTCTCGATAACTGAAAGAATTTAGTCATGTCTTCCGTGTTTTACTTGGATAAATATAGACACAAACAAATTAAAAGATAAATTACGATTGAGCTATCATAATGGCGTAGTACTACTAATTGTTGCTGAATTAAAATATTTTTCGTCAAATAAATCACGCCTAGTACGTAAAATAGCTGTCTGGTTTTGGGTTATTATAAATATGAGAAAAAAAGTCGAAAACTTTATGTCTGTTCAGTTTTTTTTTTTTTTTTTTTTAATACACTAAATGGGTGAAAGTATTTTAAATTGTTTTTTAATAAGAATCAATTTAATAAAAAATTTAAATTATTTGCATTTAAATTTTGTCATAAGCAGTTAATCATTTAAACAAATCATAAGATTGATGGATGTATGCTAATTTCAGTAGCATAAATATCACTGATAATTTTTTCAGAAACAATTTAATAAAAAAAAATATATGCTCGCATTTTTACGTATTAATTTTAAATAAACAGATTCAAAATTTTTAAAATTTTTGTTTGCGTTCAAATTGATTAAAGTAATATTTTGTAATTAATAAAAGATTAAGAAATTTTCAAGAAACTGCCCACAATTTTCAATGTCACATTTTTTAAAAATATATTCTTGTTGAAATGAATTTAAATAAATATAAAATAAAATTAAATATTTGTCAACTACTGTCCAAAAAAATCTAAATTAATCAACATTGAACAGATTTACATCCGGTAAATTTATATTAAGATGCAATAATTTGAATAAAAACTCAATATTTACGTAAGTTCTAAGTAAGTTCAAAATTCCCAGCACATCTAATTTGATTTCACAAATTTTATAAATAAAAAAAACTTACAAAAACTCCCCAGACAACATCTAACATTGCCCCGACCTGAGTATTCGGACTATTAGTATTACATAAAAATCTGCAATTAAACAACTAAACACCGAGGATCAGATTTGGCATACATAATTAATCCGAAATCTCAAGACACAAAACAAGAGTACCATTAAAGCCAAGCTAATCAATTAACCACCACCATAAATAGTATAAATCAAACAGCTTGTAAAAAATAAAAACAAAAAACTATATATATTATATATAAATTACTCAATTGTTGTCAAACGGGTATGATTAAGTATTCATACTGTCTCAATAAAAACACTTGTGTCAATTTTCGGGTCCCGACTTTCTTAATATGGTGTCACTGTTCATCGAAAAACATAATAAAAATACAATTATACATTTATACATACAATATTTTCGCCCACGATTGTGCGTGGGCTCACCTTTTCACTTTACATCAAAAACGCACTATCAATACAATACCTTACATCTCCCATTACATCTTTTCTCTTCTCTAGAACCTAAATATAAACCATGAAACATTGAATAAATTCCCTTGCTATATAACATCCCAATAAAATCACACAAAATTCCTCATAAGGAAAAGAGGAAGGACGAAATCGCCCACGCAGTCGACATCGAACCAGCGCATGCGTTAGACAATCATGGAAAAAATATAAAATAGATAGATAGTAATTGCAAGAGAAAGAGAAAGAGTATAAGTATAAAAAAAAATATTTATTAATAAACCGCGTGAAGTGTTTTACTGGATAGGCATAGAATAGATGTAGCTTAATAACCTTTAACTTAAAACTTACATTACGCTATAATGTATGACTCGATATTATATATATCAAGTATAGTTTCGCTGTTTCGAGAGAGGATCGGCAGTCACATTTGCAGCAAAAGAGTAAGAGTGAGAGAGACAGTGAGTGTCTCTCACCTGTAAGCATTTAGTTGCCCTACTCTTCAAGTCTGAACATCGCGGTGTGGTTCTTTACCCAATACAACTCTACAAAACAGACTCTACTGAGGTAGAGTGCAGGACAGGTGAGGTGAGGTACCATCACCGTGTTTAAAGCAGTTGGGAATCGGTTGGTAGGCTGCGCGGGTGGGGAACCCGCGAGCGACAGTCGGTGGATGCCGTGCTAAGCGGCAGCGCGTGCTTAACTTGGTGTCTCTATCACTACCGATAATTTACAATAATATCGAGTAAAATGTCCTAATAAAATATTTATTGTTATATCGACTTTTACGTAACTGAATATTTTAATCAATTAAAGCTGTCTTTATATACAAATTTAATTTTGAGCGATGATCGGTAGGAGCGATGGGAACCGTGTGGGTAGGTAGAACGCGTGGTGGTGATCATTGTGATATTACACGACACATGATACATCGCGGTGCGGATATGGTGGTGGTAATGAAAATGATCGGCAACCCTGAATTTTATATAAATATTAAGAAATATCGGAGTTAATAAATCGACGCTTGGTGCTCACTAAACATAGTTTTCAATTTCGCGTCGCGGTGTCAACACCTCTGGACGGAATTTATTACTCTTTGCTTTTTGTTTTATTTTATTTATTTATTTATTTATTTATTCGTGCTTATTCTCGTTGTAACAGTATTCACGTGGAATCGGTAGTGCTCGGCAGGAGGATACTCTTATAATGAGCCTCCGTGCTCGGAGTAGTGCAAGGAAAACAAAAATACGTAATTGTTTTTTATTAATCGATAAAAACAGATTTAAATGATGATAAGAAATTAAAACTTTGGAAAAAAATAAGTTCTGGTGCGCGGTTATTTTATTTTTTTAATTTTATCATAAAAAGTGGATTTTTTCGGACTCTGTTTGCTGAGTGGTTATAAACAGTGGAGTGTTATCTCGTGGCGTAACGAGATCTGTAATTATCTTGGGAAAAATAGTGTCGTCACTTATCGCTGTGTTGTATTGGTTAAGGATTTGATGTTAGATATTTGATAATAGAGGATTAGAATTTTTTTACTGGTGATATTATTATTGTTGCTGTTGTTATTATTGAAGTGAACCATGTATCGGTTCAGTAAGAGTGGACGGCTTTTCGTCCAGGGGACCAGGGAACAAGACGATCGGGATAATGTCGCTGGCTCTAGTCCTACCGGAGGATCAGAGTTGCAGGCGGTTCATACCAAACGTCATATGTCCACGGAAATTTTAGGTATCTTCAGGTTTTTGAGAGAGGTTTAGATGTCTGGAGAATTTTTTATGCTGTTATGGAAAGTTACGGCGCATAGGAGGTTGACGCGGTTTTTTGATTTTCTGAGGAAGTTTTTAAGTAATTCTGTAAAAATTTTTTAAAGATATTCAATTTTTCGAATAAATTCAACGTATAAAATTGAAAAAAAAATTAAGTTTTTAATTAATGAGTGTTATATTTTTAAATTTAACTTTCGGAAATTTTTTGAAAATAAATTTATAAAGAACAAAATTTTTTGAGAAAAATTAAAAGTACGCAGTTTTTAATATACATTTTTTAAAATAAAATTAATAAAATTTTCTTTATTAAATTAAGTAGAAAATTTTTCTAATAAATTTTCTAAAAGTCTTCTATTTTTCATATTAATTTTTTAAATGTATTCTGCGTATAAAATTGAAAGAAACTTGATGTTCAAAATTTGTTATATAAATAATGAAGACAAAATTTGTAAAAATTTTCTATATAAATTTTTCAAAGCTCAAACATTTTTCAAATAAATTCTGCGTATAAAATTCTCTAAAAATTCGATTTCTAATAAATGAAGTATTTTATCCTTACATTTCATTTTTGGAAATTTTTTTAATAAATTATTAAAGAAAGAAATTTTTCAAAAAAAATTGTAAATACGAATTCAAAAATTTGACATATAAATAGTAGACACACGCGTTTTTGATGACAAAATAGGTAACAGCTGATCGAAACATAAGTCGACCTTGATCTTGCCCACGCGTTCTGGCCTTTAAATGGTCAGGTCTGTATCGTAAACGATCGGAGTAAGCAAATACTTAATAAAGGAAAAAAAAGGAATCATTTTTATTTTTATTTTTATCATCATTCTCATTGCTAATTTCAGCATAATTATTAAGTCCCTCAAGGACAGTAGCGTTTTATAGCCCCTTAAATCGATCTCAAGTACATACCCGGTTATCAATCCAATATCGAACAGCATTTTACCGGCACAAGAAGTGACATTTATACAAAATCGTAATACAAATAACTCGGAAATAAAAAATTCTCTAGACATGTCTCTCTTGCACTTTAATTGATTGACACGAGAAACTAAACATGATGCGATGATAGGCTCCTCGATTGAATCAACTAAGACTTCAAAACGCGGCGAGAACGGAGCACGTAGAATCGTGACGCGAATAATCAGGAAAACAACGACTCTCACTCGAGGTGAAGAGAAAAGCACAACCGAGAATTTGACGAATCGAGCGCAGGTCGAATCTCTTCAGTCAGCCCAGTATCAAAAGGTTACGAGTCATCAGGGTTCTCCGGTTACTAAGTCTGCCAAAACAGTCCGGGTAAGTTCGGCAGATTTTAAAAAAATGAAAATTATTCAAATTTTGGAGTAATTGCCGTTTAGTCTTAAAAAATCACAATCAAAACATCAATTACCATCAAAATTATAGTGACATTTAGGGACACCGTTTGAATTTCTTGACTTTCTTTAAAGTCCAAAATTAAAGACAATTAAGAAAATAAACCATTAAATTTTTAAATGGGTTTTTTTTTTTTTTTTTTTTTGACAAAAAAATTATCTTTAATAAAAGATCAAAATTTTTAACGAAGTAATTTTTTGAAAAAAGAAAATTTTTCCTTTTATCAAATTATTGAAACATTATGATTGAACATTAGGACAGTTAAATTAAATTTTTCTGTACATTGAAAATAAAAATTAATTTTGAATCAAGACAAATTTCTCTCTTGAATCAAGTTAATTTTTTTCAGTGTAGAAAATTTAAATTTTGTCATAAAAAACTCGAACTTTTTCAGTTAAATTTATTTAACATGAAAATGATTAATAAATAATCGATTAAGTTCATCATAAATAAATTAGGTAGCATACTGGCTTTAAACATTGATAAGAATATGTAGTCCAAAGAAATGTATACAACAGCACGGGTGATTATATTGATAAACCGATAACACGTATATTATAATGTGTAATATATTAATAATAAGTTAAAGTGGTAAACTCCTTTCTA
The DNA here is from genome assembly GCF_020080835.1 of Cotesia glomerata. NCBI lineage: Eukaryota > Metazoa > Arthropoda > Insecta > Hymenoptera > Braconidae > Cotesia > Cotesia glomerata. The sequence continues at coordinate 2,533,246 of NC_058158.1, forward strand.
CTTGTACTGTTCATAGCTGTCATGCAGACAAACTTGTCTGTTCAGTAATGTGATATAGAGACAGTGAGACAAATCCGGTCAGGGCCAGTTGCATACTTTAACCCTTTTCACTTGTATTAACTCTGCACAACGAAAGCTCATTTAGTCGATCGATTAATTTCTTCGTATTATCGCGACACTGTATCCATATCCATATCCGCGGTTCTTCTCTTATTATCGGTTATTTTTATTTTTATTTAAAACTACAGAACATGTACACTCATAATTAATCCGCAAAAACTCAATCATCTCGCTTTTGAATTCCACATCCTTAAGCATCGTCATTCCCTACCGGTTTTATTTATATTTATTTACTTATTTAATTTATATTAACTTTCTAATCCAGGAAACTACATACATCGAAACTGAAAGTTGACAACTTCTAGTTAGGTTATTTGGAAAAATTCTTTGAATTACAGAGTCTAATTTGAAGCCTTGTAAGATACTTAGAATAGAATAGAAGCCTTGGAAATTTTGATACGATTTATAAATGAAATTAAATCTTTTTTTTTTGTAACTTCTTTGCAAGTATTACACAGAAAAAAAAATTAATTTGAATCAACTAAATTATTTTGAAGAATTTCATCTTCTCGATTTAAGTAAAAAAATTCTTAATCTATTAAGAAATTTTTCTTGGTTCAAGTAAATTTTACTTGATTCAAGTGAAATTTTTTTTCAGTGTAAGTTTTAAAAAAATGATTGAATAAAAAACCAAACTAAAAAGTAGAAAATAATTATAAATGACTTTAAATAAGTTTAAAATATTTTTATTGTCAAAAAGGCAAGAGGTACTTGATGAAATTGTAATAAATATTTTATTGGTAGATATTTATTAAAGTAAAATTATTACTAAAATATCTTAAAAAGCATCCCACACTTCTTTTATAATATAATTAATTTTTTGGTTATCTTAAACTTATTGAAAAGCATTAAAAATTATTATTTTCTAAATTTTTATTTTGATTTCTATTAAAGACTTTTTCATTTTTTTTAAATATAATTTATTTAGAAATTTTTTCCGTATTTACTATAATTCTATGGATGGTGTATATTTAGCCTACAAAATTAGTCATTTTTTTATTCTGATGGTTCTAGTCAAGACACTATAAGATAGTCATTAAATTATCATATTATCATTGGTCATTGATATGTGTAAAAATTTTCAAATTAGTCAGACATTTTAATCGATAAAAATGACGTTGAGATTCCGTTTCATAGACGGATTCGTACATATAAGTCAAGCCAATAAAAACGTCTTAATAATAATAAAAAAAAAGGCCATTCGGCAGCCGAAATGGAAGTAGATTTTTCAAATAAAAAAAATTGATTTTTAATAAAATAATATAATAACACTGATAATGTATAACTTAATTCATGAATTAAAAACAAAATTCAATAATAAATTTAAAACTATTTACAACAAATTTTGGAAAAAAAATTATCTTGTGAAGAAAAAGTTTCTCAAATATTTACCAAAGAATTGCACAGATTATAAGATTTGAATTATAAATGTCCAAATTTTAAGTAACTGCTGAGAAACAACAGTTTTCAAGTTAATCAGAATTTTGCAACCGGATAAAATTTTAGTTGAAGAAAACAATGGTTAGAACTAATTTGTGACATATTCACTGACAACCTACCCGAAAACATTACACAAAAGACTGATCAATATCGTAATTATTGAATTTACATCATGATTAAGCTACGATGTAGACAATAATTCTAAAACGGCTGCAACAGTAAAACTGTTTCACTAAACGAACTCTAAAAGGAGTAATATTGAGGCTACTACCGCTTCTAAGTAGTGAAAATTGAAGCTTATTAAAAGAGCTTTACGATGCATTTTACCGAATTTCAATATTTTGTCTAGTTCAGTAATTATACCAAGTTGAAGTAGTAAAAACATCAATTTTTACGATTTTCAAAATTTCAAAATCCTGTCATTTCCAAATTACTCGCCCGATTAAGCTCATCTTCGAACTTAACCTTGGTCTTGATCGATAGATAAAGCATGCTGAGTTTGAGAAGAATCGGTCATAAATTGAAAACGCTATCGTGCTGACAAGCCGCGTTATATCGTATAAATATATATATATATATATATATATATATATATATAAATATGTATATATATATATATATATATAAAAAAATACATACATATATAAACTTTTGAACTATATATATTTTCTGACTCAGCTCGACAAACTAAGTCAGAAAATGGCTAAATTTTTCAAAAGTTGCGCCATGAGGACGGCTGCAATAGTTAGATTTTTATAAAATCTACTAATAATACAGAGTCAATAAAATAAACATTTCAGTTGTTTTGGCATTTAAATCACCGCAACCTTGTTTTTAATTAATAATAATTTTAAATTATTCTACAATTACAGGGGATTATTAATATTACTCACCTGTTACACTTGAAAACATACGAAAAAGTCGATAGTCACGAATATGGATCAAATACGTGGGTTTTACGGACTGGCAGCGTAACTCTGACATTCGAGTGACACCTACGATAACCGATCGTTTTTGCATCAATGTCACCTATATAATAATGATTTTTTTAATAAATCTATAAACATCGCAAGTCACGTAAATAACCGATCGATCGATCGATCTTGATCCCCGCCCACGTGTTGCCTTATAAATCTCGAATATCTTTATTAAAAATGATAATTATAATGAGCCGCGAACGTCGGAGTAGAAAAAATAAAATAAATAATGCGAGTGATTATAAAAAATTTTATGGCCAAATTGTCGAGGTAAATTGAGCAAATGAAGCCATAGAACGAGGTCCACTGGTTTTTTATTATTAAATTTCTTATTTCGCGAGGAGAGGTTGAGGCGCGTTACTTCAAGTGAAATCACCGGATTGACATAAATCTTATTTTGTACATTACATTATTAAGTATCTCTAGATGTCCAGACTGTCTTGTCTTTTGACGGACAGCGGACACGAAAATATTCAGTATAAATGTATGGTAGTCATGCATAACTGACTATATAGATATATATTTGTATATTTATGTATTTATAGGTGTAATTTAATCGTTGGTGTGATCAAGCAATTTATCGAGACTCACCCACTTGTTTTCTTTTATACATTTATTTGTCTTTCTCTCTCCCGATTTGTGTTGCTTAATTCATTCTGACGTAATGGCGTACTCTTATGGTGATGTCAGGTCGGTATCGCGCCCCATAAGGAGACAAACCAAGGACTACAATGTTACGGCTTGCCATAAAACTTGTATGGTGAAATCTTTTTCTTATTAATTCTCCTCTTTCTCTCAACTCCGTCAGCTTTATTATTTTTATTCATTCCTTTTCTTATTTTTTATTTTTTAATCATTTAGCTACAATAACTTTTTCGCCCACTTTCTTACTTGGACATCGAAGAACATGTTAAACCAATCACGATTGCGATACTCAGCCCAAGCCATTGTAACCTTTAAATGTTTTTTGGAATTAAGAATTTTTTTATTGAAATATTTTAATTGTTTCGGGAAAACTTTTATTGGAATATTTCTTTGAATTACGGTGGAAGATTTTTATTGCGGAATATTATCGTTTTTTTATGGATGATCATATATTCTATGAGTTACACTGCAATAAAATTTATTTAAAAAAATATTTCTCTAAATTTAAAATAAGTTTTAAAAGTTTTTTTTCTCACGAAAAAATTAGTTGTAATAAATAATAATTAGTAATTATTAATTACATTTAAAAAATTTTTTCTCATTTGAGCTACGTACAGTTATTTAAAATTACGTCAAATTTTGTAGTAAGTAAATATTTTCTCGTAATTAAATTTCTCAAATAATTTAATTTGAAAAAGTTTACAAATATATAATTCATAGTATGAATTATTTAATTGAAAATTAAGAAAAATTACGCCATTAATGGCTGTTATTATTTAAATTACTAAGAATTAAATTCAATTATTGAATTTTAACTTTCTTTGGTTAATTACCAAAATTAATATTTATAAAATTTCCGGTTGTAGCCTTTAGTTTTTCAAGACATCAATGAATACATTGTTCAAAAATAAAAAACGCGTTTTTAGTTTCTCATAATCATAATTATGATTTTGTAATTTGGTCTACCTTGATGTATTTCAGTAGTTTTTACATTATAACATGTTAGTCAAAGGTCAAAACTCGCAAAAAACGGGCCACGATTCATTATTGGTTAAAATTTAGGCGCGCGCGTAGCGCGCTATTCAAATTTCTAGTTTTAAATTAATTTCCATGTATTTTCATAAATATTATGTTTAATTCCTCAATTATCTCATAATTATAAATTTCATCCAAGGCTTTGATTTTTATCCCAATTTTTCAGTCAATACATTTGAACATTCATTTATTGTATTTATGTAAATTTTGTCGGTAATTTTATCTCTAAAATGATCAAGAATGTTGAAAATCAATGTACTGATTAATAATACTGAAAAACATGGTAAATTTATTCATACTTTTATTTCTTAATTACTATTTTACAAGCATATTTATTATTATATAAAAATATGTGGAACATGGAAAGGAAAATAAACAGGCGTTAAACTTTTTAAATCTTCAACATTTCGTTGATTATTCTCAATTTCTTCAGGCGATCTGTACAAAAAACAATTTATCACAATGATAAAACAATATTAAAAAATAAATATTTCTACAACAATTCAAAATTAAAAGTTTTAATTCATCATATTTTATTTTTTCAATCATAAAATTATACCAGCAGTTTTAAAAATAACAAAAATTCTTACTTTAATTTTATTATTATTAATTAATTTTAATATTAATGAAATTCAAATTTAAATTATCTTAGAAAGAAATGAAAATAATTCTCTAGAAAATATGCAAAACATTAAAACTTTTCTTTATTAATTCAATAATATCCATTACTCTAGTTAATTACTGAATTGAAAATAGTTAAATCACAAATTCGGCTTTCTCTCATAGAGATTTGATCCAGCAAACCATAACTAATTAGTTATCCATCATAAAGTAAAGAGCGTTGCGTGTCAAGACGATCAAGGTCAAAAAAAATTCCCCGGCGAATCTAAGGACTTCCTTTTGTGTGTCAGCTGATGAAAATAATTAAAATAATTTTTAACACGTCAAAGCGTTTAATTAATGAACCAAGCGAGTAGAGTAATTTTAGTCTTTCTATAGCTACTTGTCTATTGCTGCTGTACAATACAGCAAAACCACTGCCGGAAATGGACTAGCACTTATTTCTTTTTATTCAACTTTTATATTCTCTCTGAATAGAAATAGTAAAGACAATGTAATGCTGAAGGCCAGGATGGAGCAGACTCACTTGATCAATCGTTATACCGTTCGACCGTTAGTTTAGAACGCTCAACGCTCAGGAAAATCTTAAACTGTTTCCTGACAATAAGTCACCCGTCAGTCAATTCCAATAAAATCAAAGTGACGTGACATCTATTTCTATTTCCAATTTATATTGAAAGACAAAAGTTACTTAGAATTTATTAGTATCAACTTCAAAATATAATTTATTGGCATTAAGTCCTTTCCGTTTTTATTCATGTCCTTTAAAGACTCAATCGTGATAGGTCGAATTCACTATCGCTCAATTTATGCACTTCCTGGTGTAAAGCAATCATGATTTTACCGATTGCAGTTTGAGTTAATGTCATGTAACTGTTTTTGATTTTTTATTCATTTAATATTCATATTAATTTGGATTTTTTTTTGCATGAGGCTTCTTTTATTGACAAACGTGTACGATCGAAAGGCGATATGTAATGTTTATTATTTTTTTTAACAGCATCTTATCCTATCAATAAATTATCAGTTATTAGTTACTTTGAAGTGATTATATTCAATTATAAGAAATTTATTTCTTGAGTATAACCAGCAATTCATGTTAAATGTTAAGCAATTTAGATTTCTTTAGTGTTACATACTTTAATGTTTTTTTCTATTTCAGTTTAATTACTTGATAACTGTTATGACGTCGATTATCGGACATATCAGGGTTATTATTAGCACTAATTTCGTTGCTTACATTCTTTTTTAATTTTTTATACATACTATGATTAATAATAATAATAAAAAAAAAAAAAAAAAAAAAAAAAACCGTACAATTTTTAAATAAGTACTGCTTTTTTATTTTTAATGAAAAAAATTATTCTGAAAACTTTTAGTTTCACAAAAAGTATCCAGTTATTTTAATTAAACAGAAATGATTCTTTTGATATTTTATGAGCTTATTATTTTTATAAGCTTTTATATTAGATTTATCGAAATTTTATTCTGGTACATCAAAGAAATTTATTGAAATAAAAACTTTATTTTTGGTGTAAAACACATTCGGGACTAAAATATTTCTCAATAAATTTATTAACATTTCATTGAAAGTTTAATTTATTCATTACGACTAAATAAAATTTTTGGTTTTAAAAATAATTTTATAAAAACTTGACAAAATTAAATTTAGTACAAATATATGTTCATTAAATTGTCACAAGTATGTTAAGTGTCATTTAAATTGCAGAAATAATTACCTTACTTTTGACTTTCAAACATAAAATATTCTTAGTGTTATTTTTGTCATTTAAATTTATCAAAAACGTAAGCTTAAAAATTAATTCACATCATAAAAATAAAAACATATTAAATATAACTTTTTTTTTTATAATTGTTTTAATGAATAATTAATTAATCTCTCAGATGCTTTTAATATAAAACTAATGAATATATTTTTGTTTTTCCAGATATCAGACATTGTTGTTGGCCAAGAACCAAACGTGACAGCGCGCGAAGCCCTGCTAAGATGGGCCCGGCGATCAACAGCGCGTTACCCAGGTGTCAGAGTAACAGACTTTACAAGTTCCTGGAGAGACGGAATGGCATTCAGTGCACTTCTTCATCGAAACCGTCCTGACCTAATCGACTGGAGGAGCGCGCGATCATGCCAAGCAAGAGAACGGCTTCACCAAGTTTTTTACATCGCCGAGCGCGAGTACGGCGTTACCAGACTTCTCGATCCCGAAGGTACTTATTTTATTGTACATAATAATGAAACGCTTTTCATAATTCAAGAAATTTAAAAAAATTAAATAGTATTAAAAAATTTGAATTGAGAAAATAACTTTTTCATTGGAAAAAAATTTATTTATAAATTAAGGCAAAAGACATTTTTATTCACAGGTACATGATTTGTTAATTTAAGAAATTACTCTCAAAGCTCAAGAAGTAAATACTTAATTCAAGAACATCAGTTTTCGAGACTTGAGAATATTAATTTTTTTTAAACTAAAAATTGTTTAGTTTTGGAATAATTAAACTACATTTTATTGTGTAGAGAAATTTAAATTCTTAGTCCGAAATATTTTATATTCAAATGAAAAAATACAAAAATATTAATTGAAAAATAATTTTCCTCAATTGATTTTGAACTTCTGAATTAATATCAAGAAAATAATTTTCTTGAATCAAGACATTCGCCTCAAAATGTTCTGCAAAAAGATTGAATATTAATATTTTTTCTCCTGCATATGAAGTAAGGATTCTTTCTTTATCCTTATCATCATTTATCATATCTAATCTATTTAAACAAACAAATGAGCTTTTAACTCTTTAACCCTGGCATTATCCACTTGCCAGCAAACTCTAGTCCTTTCACCGTAGCTGAACATTATATAAAATTAAATATAGAATATACTTATAATATACATCCCATTTGATTCATTCTTCCGCATTGCTGAGATGAGATACGAGGAGAGCCACCACATTCTATTCTACGCTAGATTGGATATAAGTTAGAAGTTATAAGCCTGTACTGGCACTACAACTACGCTAGAAGATGAGATGTGTGATGTTGCCCGCACTAAGTACTCGAACCGCGGATCCGCTGTTCGGTTCTGTCCCAGATCCACGAACCGCCAGTAGAGATCAATAGGTCAGAGGATAGAATTTAGCAGAAGACTAATAGTAATACAAGGAATAGACAGTGGAGGATCTTTCTCTTTCTTTACTCCCAGACATTAACATTAACATAAATCTAAATATTTAAAAACGGCGATAGAGTGTACTCTATGAATATGAAGTTAGCTGGGGTTTTATTTCGTTTATTTCATTGACATGCATTTCGAAGAGCATAACCCGTACTATAACCGACCACCCATTGTGGAAATAAACAAACGGTATAAACTTTCCATCCTCTTATACTTAATATCATTCGCGGCTACAGCAACACTCAATACACTTGACTTGTATTTTTGTATACCAACTCTATAGTCTACGGTTTATCGCGATCGGCGTCGTTCAAAAAATTCACGGGTAATGGGCGGCGCCAAGTACAACTTGTCTCGATATCATGTACCAGATCACTTTTTTAAATTCATCGTACCAAATAAATATAAATATAAATAATATATTAAATCCAGGGTGATATTATGCACCCACTTTACTTCTGTTCTGGAGCTAAAAAACAATCAAGTTCTTTTATTTGATTTTTAATACTTTTTTTAGGCCATGAATCAGAACATGAGTCACGTCCAAAGAAGACAATTGAAATTCATTTTTTTTTTTCTTAAATAAATTAAGCGCTTTTTGGTAAACTCTCTCATTGTTGTTACATTACGGTGACCAGCGGTGCATCGAAAAATACTGAAATTTAAAGTCTGCGGGACTTAGTTGATATTAAAATATCCGCGATTTCGGCTCATATAGTCAGTATGTATATTTATATACATATTATGTGGCACACATTCTTTTTGGTCACGGTACCCGGCACCACTTCCGCTCTTACTCACACACCGTGACACACCGGCTCTTCGTATAATTGCGCTTACGATTCTCAGTTGATGTGTTGCCTGTATATTGTATATTTTTCTGTTAGTATTGTATCCATTGTTAGCAAGTGATAGTGTTGAGAAATCCAAAGTCTTCTTCAAGGAGTTTTTATTTTCATTTTCAATGTTTTCTTTATCATTATTGTTATTATTTCTAAACAATACATGGGAAGTTCCGCGGTAATCTTATCGGATAGTATGATAAATTTTTAGAATTGATTTACTTATTTTTTTTTTTTTATGGGAATCAAAAATTTCGTAATAAGATTTTTTTTTCTCAAAACTTTTTAAAAGTTTTAAAAATATATTTTAATGCTACTAAAAATTTTTATTATTTAATCTAAACATAATTTTAAAAAAAAATCATTTTTGAGTTAACTTCGTTCAAAAAAAAAAAAAAAATTATTTAGTAAAATATAAAATTATATTTTCATTATACTAAATAAATTTTTGAAATTTTCAGATGTCGATACCCCCGAACCGGACGAGAAATCTTTGATAACGTACATCTCATCGCTCTACGATGTCTTCCCAGAGCCGCCGCCGATCCACCCTCTGTACGACGCGGAAGCCCAGCGCCGCTCTGCGGAGTACCGCGAGCTTGCGACTTCTCTGCACATGTGGATGCGCGAAAAAATCGTGATAATGCAGGAACGTGCGTTTCCTCCGACTCTTATCGAGATGAAGAAACTAGCCGCCGACAACGCAAAGTTCAAAAACGAAGAAGTACCTTCCCGGTACCGCGACAAACAACGACTCACTCACATATTCCGCGAACTCGAAAAATACTTCGAAGCCGTGGGTGAGATTGACATGGAGCCCGAGTTGCACATCGAAGTGGTTGATAAAAATTGGAACCGGCTGATGATGCTGCATCAGGAAAGAGAACAAGCTGTAATTGATGAAATCAAACGGTAAATTTTAATTATACTTTATTTATTTAGTTTATATTGTCCGATTCGATTGGCTAAGTTAAATTTATTAATATTTACAGCTTGGAACGGTTGCAACGGCTTGCCGAGAAAGTGCATCGTGAAATGAAATCAACGGATAATCGTCTGGAGGAACTGGAGAGACGAGTTGAGGACGAGGCGCGTCGTCTTGATCGTCTTCATCCTCTGGAAGCTAAACATGCAGTCGATTTATTGGAGCAGGATATTCGTAATACAGAGATACAGATTCAGAATATATTCACAGATATTCATACTCTCACTGAAGGAAAGTACAGCCAAGCTGGAGAACTTCACAAAAGGTAAATAATCTTCTTTGAAAAAAATTTCAATTTAAAAATAATTAACATAATTAATTTTATAAATTTTCGGCAAAAAATTCTTTTAATTTTTTTGTATCTTGAAAATTTGATTTGAAAGTTTTTTTGTAAATTATTTTTATTACACCATCCCGGAATCAGAAATTTTTTTACAGTGTTTATTGAAGCATAATTGAGTACTATGAATATAAATAATATAATAAATAAATTTCATATGCATATGCTACAGTACAAACGATTCAAATTACAATTTTTAATTCCAGAGTGCAGAAATTACATCAACGCTGGGTGGCATTGCGATCTTTATTGCATAAGCGGCTAGTACAACCACTTTCAGCAGTTTCGTTCCCCGTGGAGGAACGGGTTGTCACAAAGCATCGTACTACTGTCCACGAGACTCGTTTGGTTGACACCAATCCTCACTTCCGTAATCTACATGATTGCATAGATTGGTGCAAGAACAAATTAAAGCAGCTACAAGACGCTGACTACGGATCCGACTTACCAAGTGTCAAAAATGAATTGGACATACATCAGAGAGAGCACAAAAATATTGACCAGTTCCACAGCAAAGTTGACAAATGTATTCATGCCAAAAACAATTTCCATGGAGAGGAGCTCGCTCTCTACAGCCAACACTTGAGTACATTGCAAAAAATTTATTCTGAATTATTGACTACCTCCAATAAAAGAATGTCCGACTTGGACACCTTACATGACTTTATCCAATCAGCCACTGGGGAATTGGTTTGGCTCAATGCCAAAGAAGATATTGAAGTTACACGCGATTGGAGTGACAAAAACTTGAATGTTCAAAGTATCGTCCAATATTATGAGGTAATTATTTTTAATGTTGTTAAATGTTTTTTATATTCTTCCTTATGAGTATAAAATATAAAAAAAAAATATATATACTATATGTCAAATTTCAAATAATATTTTTTATCATAGAATCAGTCATATATATATTAATTTTTACTTATATAGAAAAATATTATAGCCATTAAAAAAACGGCCTTCATATAATTCAAACATAGATATTTTTAGTATATTAATTTCAAAAATAGCCATAGACAAGCATGTACATAAATAAACACAGAGCGTAATATGTGATATGGCTCATTAATACTCACTTAAAAGGTCATTTAATTCCTAACATATGTAAAAATTTTCTCAAGTATTTCTTTTTGTTTATCTTTACTTTTATTACTCATAATTCATAATCATCTGAACAATTATTTAATCATAAAAACACTTTTCAAGCATACATACGGTTCAGGAGCCGAGGTAAATTTATTAACAATAAAAACTTATCTTCATAATTCTATATTCTGAACGCGTCATATCTGTACAGTATCCAAACATTACATCTCGCAAATATTAAAATTATTTTTATCAACAGAGTTTGATGAACGACCTGGAGAAGCGGGAGATCCAATTCTCGGCGGTGCAAGACCGTGGAGAAGCCCTTGTTCTTCAACACCACCCAGCAGCGAAGACAATTGAAGCGTACATGTCAGCAATGCAAAGCCAATGGGCTTGGCTCCTACAACTCACACTTTGCCTTGAAGTCCATCTAAAATACGCGACCCAGAGCCAGCAATTTTTCAAGGACGTCCAGCAGGCTGAGCAGTGGATCTCAAAGCGTGATGAAGTGCTCAACACCATCTACTCTCAATCAGACTTTTCTCTGGACGAGGGTGAGCGACTTCTCAAGGGAATGCAAGAATTGCGCGAAGAATTGAACAGCTACGGCGACAACGTCCAGCGATTGGTAGACCAGGCTGGTAACATTGTGCCGATGAAGCAGCGAAGACAACCTGTCACCCGACCACTCCAGGTGACGTGTATCTGCACCTACAAGCAAGCCAACATGTCAATTGACAAAAACGAGCTCTGTACGCTTTATGACAACTCCGGACGTGTGAAATGGCGGGTTAAAAATTCTCTAGGGGTTGAATCGCCAGTTCCTGGAGTTTGCTTCACCCTTCAGCCACCGGATAAAGATGCGTTAGACGCCGCTGAGAGATTAAGACGTCAGTACGATCGCAGTGTCTCACTTTGGCAGAGAAAACAACTTCGTCTCAGACAGAACATGATTTTCGCGACCATCAAGGTTGTAAAAGGATGGGATTTACCTCAATTTTTGGCGATGGGTCAAGATCAGCGGACTGCCATCAGGAAAGCTCTCAACGAAGATGCTGAGAAGTTACTGTCTGAAGGTGACCCTGCGGATCCGCAGCTGAGAAGGCTAAAGCGAGAGATCGCTGACGTCAATAGACTTTTCGATGACTTTGAAAAACGTGCGAGAGCTGAAGAAGAGTCTAAGAACGCTGGCAGAATTTTTACCGACCAGGTATCTGCATTGCAGCAGGCTTTGGATGAAGCCGAGAGGGTTTTAAATATTCGCATCGCGTCACCGCTACCACGTGACCTGGACAGTCTGGAGCACATGGTACTGGAGCACAAAGATTTCGAGCAGAAATTACAACGTCTAGCTCCCGACTACGAACAAGTGCAACAAACCTTCAGGGGAATTACTCTGAAGACACCGGTGATGCGCAACAAGCTCGACAATGTTATGAGCAAGTGGAACCAGCTGTGGAACGTTAGCAATTTGTACATCGAGCGGCTCAAGTGCATTGAGATTGTACTGTCCGGGCTTGAAGAGAACACTTCTGGAATAACTGAGCTGGAGATTAAGTTGGCTTCTTACAGTGAGCTTCCGTCTGATGTCAAAGGTCTCCAGATTGTTCTGGAAGATCTAATGATCCTGCAAAACGCGATCTCTCAACAGCAGATATCTATTGATCAGCTGAATGACGATGCTCACAACGCGAGGAGACTTGTTGAAAAGTCACGGCCTGGTCACCGTGGTCCACATAGCGACATGGATCGTTTGGATGCTGAGGTCAATAGGTTGAATGCCAGGTGGACGAATATTTGTGGACAACTGGTGGATAGACTCAGGAGTGCAGAAACTGCTTACGGCCTCGCGCAGCAATATCACAGTTCTTATCAGAATGAGGTTGACTTTGTTGATGAAAGCTACTGCAAGCTTGAGTCTGTTCCTGCTCAAGAATTGGAAACAGCTAAGGTAATTTTTTAGTTAATTATGCACTGAAAAAAAAATTAACTTGAATTAAGAGAAAAATTCTTGAACCAAGAAAATAATTTTGAAGAGTTTCATTGTCTTGAATCAAGATGAAAAGTTCTTGAATTTATTTAAACCAAGAAAAATTTCTTAGTTTAAGAAATTTTCTACTTAAATCAAGAAGATTAAATTCTTAAAAATCATTTATTTAATTTAAGTAAATTTTTTTTCCTGTGTACACGGAAAAAACAAGATGACACTGGACATCATCCCAAATTATACTGAGTGAAACAAAATTTCAGATAGTAGCTGGTATAATCCAGATTACAATGAGTATAATCCAGATATCACGCAGTATAATCTGGATTTTTCTAGCTATCTGAAAATTTTTTTCACCACAAATATCACTGAGTATAATCTGGGATCATATCCAGCGTCATCTTGTTCTTTCCGTGTAGATGAAAACTTTTAAAATTTGAATTAATAATATATTTTATTTCAGAACCTGTTGAACAGAGTTTGCGATCGCGCAGCAGCGATTGAAGTCGTCAATGTCACCGGAGGAAGACTGATCCGTGAAGGCAAGGTAAGATGAAGAAAACATAATTACAATCTATGCTCTAGCCTTATAAATAGCCTTAGCCTATGGAATGAATGAGTGAGTGTACGAACGACTTATATATTTTTATAAATTACAACCATAAGCATACACTGTATAAACCATACTAGTATTAAGATCATTTGTAAATTTTTATACTCAATGTACCTTTCAGCGGACGACACTTGAGTATCATACGTATGACTTCTCTGCATGGTCATACATTTTTTGGGATTTTTTTATTTCTCATGTTAATATAATATTTTTTCTGTTTCTACTCACTAAATAGGTATCAAACATTTATCAAAATTATTCACTGTGATTAATCAAAATTTTTACATTGACAAAATTAAAAAAAATTTTTTATAATTATAACTCACTTAATTGAACAAATTAAAATGAGTAGCATGATTGAGTGGTTTTCGGGTTGGTGGTGGTGAAACTGGTGATGGATGCTTGGATTTTACTAAAATTCCCATAGAGTTGAAATTAACATTTATATTATTAACTGTAAATTTTTATATTTTAAAAAATCCAGTGTGGTATTAAATAATGATTAATAATTATTCAAAATTAATTTATTAATATTTAACATTATTAATTAAAAAAAAAGGTAATAATTAATTAAAAAAATTACGACACTGGGTTAAATAAGTCTGAAAATGAAATTGTTGTTTTTTTTTGTAATTGTGGTAGTGGTAGTTATAAGTAGAACCCGTATTAGATAAATCCTTGCTTATTATCGTGCCGGACGCTAACTCGTAGAGAAATTAGATATCTAATTTACTAACCATAACGGACTAACCGGCCTCTGTAGATCTATGGCCAGCGGCTCAGAGCGTTCAAGGAACAGCTTGAAGAGCTTTGTCCATCGCTGGATGCATCTGTCAAAAGACCGAGACGTGAATCCGTGACAACTGTCGACGTAATTGCTCACGATCTCGACAATCTCAACAGGCGATACTCCACGCTCGTCAGCCTCTGTCGCGAGCTTGTGCTTAAATTTGCTCACCAGTATCCCGAAGACATTTCTCTGCAGGTAAGCACATTAATTATCTTTTATTTATATATTTTTACCCACACATTTATTACTAATTCTAAAGTAGAACTCGAGTTCTAGTTAGACTCGCCAACAAATTTTAAACATTTAAATAGACACTATATTCTATAGATAGTTCTCCAGAAGTTTAACAAGCAATTAAAGTGTACTAGTTAGGTGGGTCGATTGTTCTACTTAATAATTGGATAATAATCTTTAAAATTCCGAGTTTTTTTACCTAAAAAATTACATTGGAAACTAAAGTTTAAAATAATTGACCAAACAAATTAAAAATAAAATTATTCTCATTGATAATTTCTTGTATTGTTAATGCCAAGTGTTTTGTCAATACGTCAGCGTGAAGAAAGTTAAGTGAAGAGTACGTAAACTCTCAACCGGTTTCAAAATGTTTACTTTTATTTAAATCATAATATCGTAGGTTTGCCCCTTGTATTGATTATGACAGCTCGAAAAAATCAGCCAAGACAACTTGTCAGCTCTTAGGATGTTGTTACTTATTACACATAAATTAAAAAATGGCAATGTTCATATTTACATTTACATTAACAGTTGTAAATGACATCATGTTAATTTAAAAAATCATTAATGACGTAATGAGTATCATTTATTATTATACATTTTTAAATATTTATAGCTCAGTACTTAATTATTTTCCTTGAGAGCTATGGTCACTAAGTGTGTCAATATCATTGAATTAAGCGTACATATTTATAAATAATCATAAATCAGTGAATGTAATGTATAAAATGACATATTCTCAGTAAATATAAAAAAAGATAATTCATTTTATTTTCTTCAACATGCTTTTATCAAACAAGTTTTTCCCAACCATGGAAAACAATTACTTATCATTAATCATTGTCATTATTAATCTATTAGGTACTTGTTTTATGTGGATAAAATTATCGAGCCGGTATGGCTTAATTATTTCACTTAGTACTGTTAGTTATACTTATATTAATTACTAATTCGATATTTATCGAGGTAAAGTGCGAGTATTTTATCTTTGGGCGTTTTCAGGATCAATAAGCGCGAGATTGCAGTAGAGGGTCGTCGGTGCGAGTTAACATGTCGCGAATAAACGTGGGTAGACTTCGTCCTTGTTCATATTTACATTTAATTTTGATTCATTCGTTTTTGCCTGAAACGAAGAGTTTTATTTCATTTTATAATTCTTACGTCAGATGATATTGTAGTCGCGTATGATGCGCGCGATTCGTTTCCTTTAATTAAATTTTATTGAGGCTGAGCAAAACACGTGGCGAATTTCACAGATTAAAAATAAATTACACAATCATTCGCGTGATTTAATAAATAAATACAATATTTTTATCTTAGGAATTAATTTGAGTAATTAATTAATTAAGAGGCATTGGAATGCTGTTTTTTTTTTTTTGTAATATCAAAAAATTGACCTTAGCAAATAATCGATGTTTTGATAAATTGCTCTACAGTTTTCTTGTAAATATCGAGATATTTTTTTATTTTCACTGAATCAATCACTATCAATGATAAAAAATTATGATTGATAATTAATTTTATATTTATAATTAATTTTTGATAGACTTGAGAATAATAAGT
The DNA here is from genome assembly GCF_020080835.1 of Cotesia glomerata. NCBI lineage: Eukaryota > Metazoa > Arthropoda > Insecta > Hymenoptera > Braconidae > Cotesia > Cotesia glomerata. Next base: position 2,549,718 of record NC_058158.1, read on the forward strand.
TAATAAATTCATTAATATCGAAATAAGTTCACGGACAGTGATATCAAGTGTTCTCATTTGTAAAAATGATATCACTCAAAATTTTTTGTTACGTATGTTAAAATTTTGTCATTAAAAAAAAATTTTTTTTTTAAAGAAAATAAAATTTACAAGTCGGAAATTTTTTAATTTTTTAAAAAATTAAATTAATAAAAATAAAATTTTTTTTTTAATTTGCAATTTTTTAAATGTGTTAAATTATTTTATTTTATATTAGAATTATTTGTACATCTTTTATTTAATTCTTGTACTATAAATTCTTAAATAACTGTCACATTAATGATAATATTTACTTACTAATAAAATCTCAATTTTGTTTTGCCGAAATTTATAAATAACAAATCTAGTAAGGTAAAAGCCCCAATATATGATCATATACTGGTACGTGATCATCTATTGGGGCTTTTACCTTAGTATAGATTGCGCAGTGAATTCGTGGCCACGCGGACATCATTTGACTCAGTCGCCCGAGCAAGTTGAAACAGTCAACATCGCGTTGTTTATTATTCGTGGGAAAAATATATTTTTTAGCAAACAAAATGAAATTTGATACTACTTAAATTTAATTGACTAAAAGATGACTCAGTGGCTACCTGTGATTCGATACCTGTGATGTAATTAATGATAATTGTCTATTAAAAATTCTCTAGTTCCTTCTATTCTACACTACTGCTGCGATCAAAAACCAATTAACAAATAAATAACTTGGATTTTTAAACGATAAGATAATGGAAAAATGTAATTACTAGTTATTGACAAGCGAGGACGTGGCATGCAATTGGTGTGGAATCTAAAGTTAGTTTATAAATAAGTGTTACAGCAGTGATACAAGTTTTAGTGAGAGTTAATTTTTTTATTTTTATTTAAAAATATAATGCCGATATAATATATTTTGGTTAGCAATGCTGCCGGAAAGACGGATTGTTTATCAGGTAAATTTACAACACACCTAACTCAGACTCAAACTCAGAATAAATGTCAACTCACGTGGATAAAGTCACTCTGATTATCAACAATAATCGATAACGGGTATCGTGTAAATTATGTCAGTTATTTAATGCAAAAAGTAACAGATGTTTGATATGTTTTTTAATAAATATTATATGGAGTTAAAGTTCAATAATATAAATTTAATTTTTTTCATTTTTTTGCATGTACAATATTTTAATTTAGCGTTGTTGACATTACTTTAATTCTTCAATGAAGTGAAATGCTTCCTTTTCATTTTTTAAATATTTTGATAAGTAAATTAAAATTTTTAAAGATATGTGAATTAGCGTGCACATTTTTTAAAATAATATTTCTATTAAATTCAATTTTATAATAAATTTTCATAACAACAACAAAAGAAGCAATACTAAAAATTTAAACAATCTTGAAAATTTTTTTTTCTTACAAATTAATTAAAAAAAATAAATTAGAAATTGTTATGAGATTAATTTTTAATATTTCTTTTATAATTTATTCTTTTAAAGAAACTAAACCTGTCAGACAAGTACTAATTTTTATTCTCTAAAAGTAAAATACAATTTTTCAGTAAATATTATAAAAATTTAGATTTTTTTTAATTAAAATTATATACATCAGTAAAATGTAATAAACGGGTTATTTAAAAAAAAACATTTAATTGCCAAGTATGTAATTACTCGCCAAAATTAAGAAAGTCCTTGCAATACATAATTAATTCGTGGAAAACTCGATTTATAGGTAAAAAACAAGTAATTGTAGACATCAAAGTGATCTAATCGCTATAATTATTAATAGTGCTATTTTATGGCATTTCAATGAATAATTAACTGAAAATGTACTTTAAATTGCTCTATTTATTTCAACTTTTTTCATAATCTGATCTCATTGTATATTATATTAATTTGCGATAAGTATAGCTGATGTAACTAATAGTTTATTGATTTGTCTGTTTATTTTATTATTGCTACCCATTTATTAGATCCGAAGGTCAGATAAAAAGCGGGAATAACCTGTGGTTAAATGTGAAATGTGTAATACAATATAATACCGCGTTTTGATGAATCATATCGCCAAGCAGAGCTGGTATATTTTCGTAAACTAGGTAAAATGGCAATGGAAATTTACCGATGGCCGAAAAAATATTTTAAAGTTTACGTGCTCGCTCCTGACACTTGTCCAAGTAAAGTTTTTTATGTAATTGAGAATCAAGTTCATGGTAATGTCGCCCGTTAAAGATTATGATGTCATCATATCTCTTTTAATTATTTACCGTCACGTTTTTTATATTGTCATTCATCCATTCAGACAATTAACTTATCGGTTATTATGTCAAAATAAATTTTGTGAATTGTCAATAAATAAAATTAATTATTTTTTTAAATTAAATTTTATTAATTTTATGAACAATAATTAATTTTATGAGAAATAATAAAGTTAAAACACGATTAAAATTTTAATTTTTAATCGAATTATTTTTTATCAAACTGCACAATTTTTAAATATTAATTATAATTGCTTTAATTTTGAATAAATTATTTAATAATTTTCTTATTTATATACTTCATAATTTTATAAACCAGCAATATGTAAAAAAAAAAAAAAAAAAAAAAAAACGAGCTTCATATTCACTGAAGTGTACCACACGAACGTCCTTAACTCCGCAATTTTAAATTACAACAAAAATGTTATTTAAATTCAATAAATAATTGGAAAAATACACCGGATTAATTACGATATTTAATAACGCGTAATAAATTTAATGGAAATATTATAATTAAAATTATTTTATTGCAATAATAATAAATAATTACGGGGCTTTTAAATGTCAGTGCAGTCAATTTTGCAGAATCCCCAAGCGTAACTCCTCGATTCTTGACGTACTTAACTCACGATAATATTTATATTAAACATAAACGTGAAGAAGCATGTTGCATACCGGTACGGTGTCTGAACATACTCTAAAAATATTAACAAGAACAACTGGCTGAAGCTCACCGAGGCACCCCCGCTTTCTTCATTTCTTCTTCACTTCTGTTCACTATATAAGTATATACTATATAAGTATACAGGATATATTATATGAATAAAACACTGTAGTGGGGAATTTTGTTATTTATAGAATAAATTGTAAGATAGAATATATTTTTTGAAATAGTCCGACGCTAGTCTCTCACGGTCGCCGGTTGTCAGAACGTTACCGGCTAACTTCACGACTACAGAGACGCCGGTCTCTTCCGTCCGTCAAGCATCAACGATCATCATCATCATCATCATCATCCTTTCTTCTTTTCGTCGGTCAAGTGAAGCTCAAACTACTGCACTAGACTTCCTCGCTCTTATTTTTTATGCCCAGTCGTTTGCTGGTCAGTCGTTATAAATGCGATATCTTTATCTGATACGATTATCGTCATACACTTTGCAAACACCGGTTTTGTTTGTACTCGACCAGAATTGTTTGAATAAAAAACTGTTTAGTGCATAAAATTATGGAAATTTTTTAAAATTTAGAAATGTGAACCCGGTTTAATAAAATTCACAATTTAAGGTCACGGAAATTTCATATCAAATTGGAATAATTCTGCAATCGCGTTGATAAACAAGTTTATCTTGATAAAAATAAAAATATTTGAAACAATTACGGAATCAATATTAAATCAGCACTTGTTATGTTATTTGTTACGAATATTTAAAAATATTCAGGCGGAAAATTTTAGTTATTTTAAGAAATTGCGGCATCGATAAACGATTATCTCGCGTAAAAAGATAACATTACTTTTAGCTGATGACTCACAACAGTTAAAATGTCAATTTGAATTTGAAGTTTTATGATTTATGATCGATATTTGACAATTATGATTATGAATAGGATTTTAGTTATAATGAATAGTGTCTGGTTGGGATATTTAATCAAAAATGTTGACAGTTTCTTATTTGATATCGCTGCTGTTTCAGCGAGCTCTGCAAGAGCAACGACCACTGCGTACATTTCGGACTGAGTTTAATATCTACGAAAGTACAACCAGTGAGGAACGATATACCTCGACTACAACTCATTACACTCAATCGCAGTAAGTTGAAAAAATAATTATTTTTCAAGAAAATTCATGGGTAATTATTATGAAAAAAAAAATTTTTTTTTAACATAAAATTTGAAAGTTTGGAACCAATTTAGTCAAATTTTCAGTGAAATGTCATTTAATGTTGAAAATTTTAACTTTTAATAAAAATTCTATATTTTAATTTTTTTATATTCAATATTTTACCCAGAATTTTTACTTCAAACTTTTAACAAAAATTCTATAATATAAATTTTTGTATTTTAAATATTTTACCTAGAATTTTTATTTCAAACTTTTAATAAAAATTCTATAATATAAATTTTTGTATTTTAAATATTTTACACAGAATTTTTGTTTAAAACTTTTAAAAAATTTTATTCGAAATTTATTTTTTTTTTAAATTACAAATTAAATTATTTGTAAGTTATTAATACACATGAACTTCCTTGACCTTTTGGTAACTTGATAATGCTCTTAAAACAACTTAAAAAAAAAAAAAAAAAATAAAATAAAATTATTGTAGGTACTCATCTGAACGATATGAATCATCGAACCAAATGCAGCGAGTGTCTTCTCGCGAGACGTCGCCGGTCAAGAAGCCCTATGGGAACCATACGAGTTCCTTCACAACCAACGGCGACGGTATCAGAGAAACAGAAATTGACGGGTCGCGAACCTACAAGGCGAGTGTTAACAGCAGTATGCAGATCAATGAGATCAAAAGCCTGCGTAGAAGACAACGCTCGGAAGATAATGGAATTGATATGGACAACGTGATAGAAGCTCGAGGGATCATCCATCCCACTACCGGGCAAGTCCTCACCATAGGCGAAGCCATAAGCCTAAGAATTTTGGACGTGAGAAACGGAAGAATAGCGACTTCTATCGACGGAAGAACGAGCGTAACGATAGAAGAAGCTGTCGCGCTGAATCTTATCGACGTAGAACTCGCGCGTCGTCTTCTGGGACCGTGCGGGGTTGTTTCGGAGAAGAATCGCATGTCGCTGCTTGAAGCCATCCAACGGGAACTGTTCGACGCGGAACGGGAGAAGAGCGAGGACCGTGTCAAGGTAACGTGTGTGTCTACAGCCGGAATTAGTGTTGCCGATGCGATGCGTCAGGGTTTGTTGGACCCGGAGACAGGTCTGTTTGTCACAGATAACGGCGAGATGATGACCATCCAGGAAGCCTACAGTCGAGGCTTCATTACCAAGATTAATACTACCGTTAAGATAAAACGAGGCGCACTGGCCCTCGCTGACGCCATTTCTCAAGGCTTGGTCGACGACAGACTGGGTCAGATTATTGACAGAAACACCGGGGAAAGCTATCTGCTGGACGAGGCGATCCAGCGAGGTATCATTGATCCAGATGTGCGCGAAATTGTCGATGTAAGAAACGATACCAAAATAACAATTACCGAGGCGATTAACCAGGGTATTATAAACGTCAAAAACGGAAAGTATGTGCAAGGTTTTAGTTTGGAAAAGCTGTCCTTCAAAGAAGCTCGGAGACGTCAGCTGATCGTGAAGCCAATGACGCTCAAGGATTGCTGCGATTTGGAGGTAATAGACGACAAAGGTAAAATTTTTAGTCCTAATCATACTCGTAAACTTGGTATTTTAGAAGCTATTTCTTGCGGCGTTCTAGATACTGATAACATTAAATCCGTATCGGACACTAGGTCCGGTGATTTACTTACTCTTTCAGATGCCCTAGCTAGTGGTATTATTAAAGTTGACTGCGGACGTTACGTTAACTTGAAAACCCGTGAAGAACTTAGTATTCCCGAAGCTGTTGATCGTGGATTGATAACCTCAGTTGCTCAAAAGTCCATTTTTGATATTGACGGGTTCAAAGATCCTATTTCTGGGGAGTTTATTAGTCTTAATGCGGCCTTGTTGAAAGGCTTGATCAGTCCTAAGTCTGGGGGTTCGTTTGTGGTAGATTTAAAGACAGGTCGCGCGGTTTCTTTCAACGAAGCCGTGAAATCTGGGCACGCGCGTCCAGAAGTCATGGAAATGTTGAATCGCGGTATTGGTGTGACGGAAAATGGTAAAGAAATTAGTGTGTTAGAAGCGGTATTGTTTGAGTTGCTGGATCCTAAGACAGGGCAATTGTTGGACCCGCGATCGAAAAAACCGGTCCCGCTGGAAGATGCGATTAAACGCGGGTTGATAACTCCAGATGGTGCTGCTTTGTTGGCCAGTCTTTTGAATATCACTGTTACCACTCAGACGGTAACCAAAACGATAAAGCGTTACGTTACAGTGACGGAAACTGGAGAGACTATCACGCGAGATTACAAACTTTCTTACAGGGAAGCCATTAGTCGTGGGCTGATAGACGAAAAAACTGGTGAGTTCACTGATCCTGACTCTGGTAGACACTTTAATTTGAGTGAAGCCATTGATCAGGGCTTGCTAAGTGCTCCCGAACCGCGAGAAACTGAGCGACCTTCGCCCAAAAAGACTCGCGATTCCCCGTCCAAGCAAATGGTCTTCGAGAGCACTCTTTATGCGAAAGTTAACGACCTTACTCCTACGCCACCACCGCGTAAAAAGCTTGCTTCTCCTCCCCGAGCTATCGGTACTACTACGACAATTATTACCCACGATCTAGTTCAGCCTGATAATGATGTGCGTGTTAACAACTCGACAATCATTTCCGTCGGTTTAGAGTCTTCCAAAGAGTCGTGTGAAATAATAACCGATTCCTCGGAAAAATCGAGTCCCTCTCCTACCAAGAACCGTTCGATGAACGACCACGTTAGTACTGTTTTTATAAAATCCAACGACGATGTCAAAGAATCGGTGTCTTCAAAAACAGAAAAGAACTTGCGTAATTTGACCAACGAAATAGAGACATTTATTGAAAAAGAATCTGAATCTATTGAGAAGGAAGTCTTTGAACTTCCGTCCGAAGGGTGGATGCTCGGAGACGCAATTGACCAGAGATTGTTTGATCCAGCTACTGGTTTGTTCATTATTTCTGGTACTGACAGGCTTGTTTCGTTTGAAGAGTGCATAAAACTTGAGATAATCAATTCTCATTCTGCCGTGGTTGTTGATCCAAACAACAGCAGACATGTTTCGTTGGTCCGTAGTTTGGAGAAGGGTATTCTAGACGCTACGGGACATTACGTTCATCCACGAAAAATGACGATGAAAGATGCAATCGACCAGGGGCTGGTCATTTTAAAACGCAAGTCGAGCGAAGATGACCAATCTAATGCGCGAATGATTCAAATCACGAAAGTTACCGGCAAACCTGACAAAGTTGAGGTCACGACTGCTGACAATCTGTCCCAAGATGTCAAAGTTTCTAATTCTAGCGAAATACCTTCAGATCCTGTTCAAGTAAGTCCGGGTGTTATTTATGATCCTGAAACTGCTTTGGTAATCTTCACTGAATCTGGTCAGTCGTCCAATATTCTGACGGCTATGAGTGAAGGAACTTTGGGAACAGAAGCTATTTTAGTGAAAGACCCAGAAACGGGCAAGGAAATTAGTATGGCAAAAGCGGTTGAGAAGAATATAGTTAATCCTAATACAGGAATTTATGTAGATGAGGCTGGTCGTAAGATTTCGTTGAGTGACGCTGCCAAATTCGGATTGATTGCCGTTGTTGGAGCTCCTCTGGTTGCCGCGGCAGCTGCTGTAGAAGCTGTCAAGAAGGCGATGATCAAAGATCCTAAAACTGGCGAAAAGATTCCGAGAGAAGTCGCGATTGAAAGGGGTCTTGTGACTCCAGATAAAGTCAACCAGGAATTCGTGACTAGTGTCAAAGAATCCAATGGCGAAGATGGCCTTGTCGAAGCGTTGAATAAGGATGTTGTTACTGATCAATTCAATAAATTGATCACTGAGAAACATGTTGAAAAGGTCGAAAAGAAGGAAGTTAATGAAATTACTGATGATTTTACTGATCAAGTAGACAAAGCACCTAGTTTAGCAGAACAAACACGCACTAGAGTCACTACAGAGCCCAAGTATCAAGTAACTATTGGTACAGCGAAGACGATTCCTAGCCCAGAAATAGAAGCCAAGGCAATCGTGCTTCAGAAAATGCGTAAGAAGGTGTTGACTCCGAAAGAAGCTGAAGAAACTGGTTTAATTGACAGAGATACAGCTGAAATTTTGAAAACAACTGTGTTGAAAAACGGCGAATTTGATTGTAGCGGTGGAAAAGTCACTGACCCGCAACGCGGTGATGTTATTTCTATCAACGAAGCTGTAGAGCGTGGTATTGTAGACCCGGAGAGTGGAAATATTTTAGTTCCACTAGCACGCAGTCTTTCTATTCCCGGGTTGTACAATCAAGGCCTTCTAGAACGTGAAGAAGGCAAGGTGGTTCATCCCGAAACTGGGCAGCATCTGTCGTTGAAAGAAGCAATCGTCTGTGAAATAGTAGATCCCCTTTCGACGATGACTTCGCAGAACGGTAGCAAATTAACGTTACAGTCCTCAATCGAGTGTGAAGATATCGACGCTGATAAATCGGTTGTACATAGCGAGAAGGGTGATTTGAATCTCGTGGAAGCTACCGAGCTGAACAAGTTTGATGAAGTAGAATCGACGAGTGCCGTATCACTGCCTCCTGTAGGTATGACTTTCTCGGTTGCAATGCAACGTGGATTAGTAAATACTGCTGAACAGATAGTAACGCATCCATTGACTGGCCAACAGTTTACAGTAGACGAAGCTATCAAAAATGAATTTATTATGTCTTTACCATATCCAGCTGCACCTGAAAGTATTGAAGTAACAAAAGCCCTCGAGGCTGGTCTTATTGACAAAGATAAGGCTGCGTTCAATGATCCAAAGACTGGACGTACTATTCCAATAAATGAGGCCTTAGAGTCCGGTCAATTGGTTATTGGATCTAAACCTAAAACTGAAAGTAGCACCGTAACTGCCATTGTAGAGACAGTAACTTCGTACCAAACTGTTACGACGAAAACAATTCAACTTTCTCCCGGTTATTCACTACTTGATTCTAATCAAGTGCAGAACATCAAAACTGGAGAGATTATTTCGATGGCGGATGCCCAGAAGCAGGGAATCGTTAAAGATGAAGAATCAGAGAATCAGGATGTTAAAATACCGTTTAGCGACGCTGTTGAACAAGGATTGGTTGACATGAACGCTGGGACGTTCACGAATCCAGATACGAGAGCTGTCATGTCGATAGGGCAAGCAATTGAAGACGGTATTCTTGATACTAAACCAGAAATACAAGACCAGCAACAGACAAGTACTAGTATGACAGTCTTGGAAGCTGCCAATCAAATTTATGATGAAAAGACAGAAAAGTTCAGAGATCCAAAGACGAATAAATCATACAGTTTGACAGAAGCAATGGAAGTAGGGCTTATTGAAGCGGATTCTCTGGTTTATGATGTCAAATCATCGGCTCAGATTACGACTAAAGAAGCTGTTGAGCGTGGCTTACTGGATCCTATAACTGGAAAAGTCAAAAACGAGCGAGGAAACTCGATTTCTATTGCAGATGCAGCTAAGCTTGGGCTTTTAGCGGTTGTTGCTGCACCTGTTCTGGCTGGAAAAGCTGTCGTAGATGCTGTCAAGAACCGAAAATCTGCAGACAGACGTCCTACGATGTCACCGGTTCCAGAAAGTCCTGCTCACCAGCCTCAAGTTAAAGAGAATAAGCTAAAAGAAACAGCAGAAAAGTCGAAAATAAAAGAGAATTTGGTGGCGGAAAGCAAAGAAAGTGAACGAATGGACGTCTCTCTAGATTCAAAATCTCATCCAGTTCAAATCACTCTTGAAGAAGCTATCGAAAATGATCTTATAGACCCTAGTTCATGTAAAATAGTAATCGGACAACGCGAATTGCCTTATACTGTCCAAATTGCCTTAGATAATAACGAAATTCAACTTACGGAAACAATAATTGTTCTCAACCAAACGCGGATTAGTATAATCGAAGAAAAACCCCGATTTAGAATAGAAATATTCCGTAACTTAACGACTCAGTATCTATCAGATCAGGGAGTCTACGACTTAGAATCTGATAAATTCTTAGACCCTTACTCCGAAACAACAATAGCTTTCCATGAGTTTGTACTTGATTTAGAAATATTCGACCCCGACAACGTTTGGGTGAAAGATTTGTCTAGTAAAACTAACGAGTACGTTTCTTTACGTGAAGCTATCAACAAACCTCTGGTAGATAGAAACATCGGCTACATGGTTGACCCGAAGAGCGGTAAAAAAATTCCGTTCTGCGAAGCTGTACAAGCTGGTATGATTATCCAACGTCCTGTCAATCGAGAAGAGTCTTTATCACTGACTCTGCAAGAAGCCATTCAATCAGGAATTTGTGACTCAGTAAGCGGCAATTTGCAAGACCCAAGATCTGGCCAACAATTATCTTTGGCCGACGCAGTAGAAAGTGGTTTAATAGACGTCGACTCGGTGAGTATCCGTAATCCAGCAAACGACGAAATCATTCCACTTGCAGAGGCTGTCGAATCTGGAGTCGTGGATTTGGCTCGCGGCGTCATAGTTAACATTGAAACGCACTCTGAAGTCAGTATAAGAGAAGGATTCTTGAAGGGTCTTGTTCTTCCAGGTCTACGGAAGCCAATTTCTCTGGAAGCTGTGATAACAAAAGGCTGGTACGACTCTCAGTCAGGTAACATTAAGGATCCGATGACCCAGCAGTTAATAGATATCGATGAAGCAGTAGGTCGCGGAATAGTCGACGCATTTATAACCGAGTGTCAGGACACCAAAGCCGGGTCTTTCTTGTCCCTGGACGACGCTTTGACTGTCAAACTCGTTAACCCAAAGACTGGTCGACTTCGTGATACCAAGGCTGGTGAATTATTACCACTTGATGTTGCATTAGGCAAAAAGCTTATTATTACAACGCCATTTGTGCCTTCATTCATTGATGTCATTATACAGGAATACTATTCACCAAAAACTGGTCTCGTTCTCAATCCAATGACTGGTGACGAATCAACGATGAAACACGCGCTAACAACGGGGTATGTCGACAGCAGAATGATAAAAATCAAAGATGATCGCAGTGAAACAGTCGTTTCGTTGCGAGATGCGGAAAAGAGTGGACTGATTGATTTGGAGAAAGGTGTTCTGTTACATCCACATTCTATGACTCTTGATGTGGCGCTGGAAAAAGGCTACATCTTGAATACAACCAAGCCTTGGACATTGCAAGAAGCTCTGGCTCACCAGAGTTACAATCCCATTACCGGAAGGTTTTTGATGGACGGCGATAGGTTGTCTCTAGAAGAAGCAATCACTAAAGGATTGATCAGCCATGATAGCCCTTCTGTGAAAGACCCGAGATCTGGAGATGTTATAACACTCAGCGACGCCATTAAATTCGGTCTGATTGATCCTAAATCCGGTACAGCTTTAGATCCGTCTACCGGCACAGCTCTGTCGCTTACAGACGCGATGGATCGTGGATTAGTTGTTCCCGCAAAACGCAAAATATCTTTGCCAGAAGCTGTTTTCAAAGGCTTCTATGACCCTAAGACCGGTCAGTTCACGAGTCTTGAAACACGAGAAAGATTGCCTACCGATCGTGCTATCAAAGAAGGCGTCATAGATCCAACTTCAGCTATCGTGAGAGACCAACACGGAGAACTGATTACATTCAGCAAAGCCATAAAAGACAGAATCATCGATCCTAAATCTGGAACAGTAATTACTGAAGAAGGACAAACTATGGACTTCCATGAAGCTTTTGAGAAAGGAGTATTACTCGAAGCTCGGCGACCTATGAGTTTCAGTGAAGCTATTCTCAAAGGCATTCTCGACAGAAAGACAAACTTGTTCTTGGATCCACGTACTGGTGCTTATCTGACAATCGCTCAGGCAATTGAGAAGCATCTAATGGACGCTGATTCAGTGACCGTTAAAGACGCGAAAACTGAGTTCTCCAAAAAGATAGCGTTGAAGGAAGCGATAAGAATCGGTCTGCTGAATGGCACTACTGGCAAAGTCAAAGATTCAACACAACATAATCTAGAAATTTCTCTGAGTGAGGCTTATGAAACTGGCATCATTGTAGACAACAAAGCCGCGATTTCTGTGCAGCGCGCTATCCACCAAGGTCTGTACGACGATAAAACAGGCAAAATAATCGATCCCAGCACTGGAAGATCAATTACTCTGCACGAAGCGATGAGGATGTGTGTCATCAGTCCTAAGTTAGTTTGCTACTGGGATAAGCGGACGGAAACTTTGTTGTCACTCGCGGAAACTTGCCGCGCTGGAGTCATTGATAGACGTACAGGTATGTTCAAAGAACCAGGTGCTAATTGCTCAATTCCTTTGTCAATGGCTCTACAATTGGGCCTGATTGTTGACATTGAATGCGCTGGTTTCAGTCTTTACGAGGCAGTACATATGGGAATGTACGACGTACCTTCCGGTAGATTTATCCATCCTTTAACAAACAAGAAATTGACCTTATCCGAAGCCTGTCAGGCTGAATTGATCAACCCTGTAACATCCTTCGTTAAGAATTCTAAAACAAACCGGTACATTCCTTTGTCTGAAGCGATTTCCGAAGGCATTATCGACGATGTTCGCGGTACTTACACCCAAGTAGAACTCAACAAAGCGATAAACCTAGTAGAAGCCAAAAATAAAGGCTTCATCGTTCCTTCTAACCGGCCGATTTCTATCGAAGACGCTGTAAAATGCGGTCTTTATCGCCCTGACAATGGAAAGTTCATTGATCCTAGCACCAATGTCTTCTGCGACATTGTCCAAGCCATTAATTCCGGTTTAGTAGATCCTGATACCACTGCTCTGAAAGATACCACTAGCGGGCAAATAAAATCCTTGCAGCAGGGCATTTCTGATGATACTATAGACGTTTCTAGGGGACAGATTTTAGATCCTAAGACAAAGCGCAGTTACACTATTGACATTGCACTAGAACGCGGGTTACTCGTGACTATTGACAAACCTCTGACACAACAGACAGAACGTAAAAACTCTTTAGAACTACAGAACGCCAAAGACAAACTTGTTAAGGAGTGTAGTATTGAAGAAGCCGTAAGATTTGAGCTTCTGAATCCCACCAAGTGCTTCGTGAAAGACCCGAAAACGGGTAAGTTTGTAACCTTGAGCAAAGCGTTGGCTGACGATCTCGTTGATGCGTTCAAACGAGGAACCATTGATCCTCAAAGTGAGAAAATGACGCAACGTATAGTGCGTTTCGAAGAAGTAAATGTGTATCTGGTAGAGCCGATTTCCTTTGACCTGGCAGTAGAGCGAGAAATTTTGAGCATCGAAACGGCAAAACTTACTGATCCTATTACCAATGAAGAGATAACCCTAAAAGAATCGGTTTCTCGCGGGATTATCGATTCAGACACCGTTTTGATAAAAGACTCCAAGAAAAAGAAGTTGGTGACCCTGCCAGAGGCCTTTAGGAAGGGAATAATGGACGGTGAGAAGGGCAGCGTTCTCGACACTGAAACTTCTAAATTGAACTCGCTGTCGAAGGCAGTTGAGTCTGGACTTTTGACCACCCAGAAACGTGGACTGTCCTTCATTGAAACGCTTGAATTCGGTATTTATAACCCTACTACAGGTTCATTTAGCGACCCTTTTACTGTGACGACGTTGGTAGACCGAAAACGGCTGACACTGAGCCAAGTATTAGAATCAGGCTTAGTCGACCCTTCGACGACGGTGATAAAAGACCCCGTGAATGGAGAAATATCAAGTCTCTTAGAAGGGATTAATGAGGGCAAGATCGACCCTGTTGCCGGTAGATTCCGGCTTGATTCTCAGCCTGATCTTAACTTCCTGCAGGCCTTGGACAGGGGCTTCATACTCGCAGCAGAAGCGAGGGTAAGTCACATGGTATACGTAAATGTTACATGTCTTCTAATAGCTTGCCGGCCAGGTTACGGTCTTCTGCATTACGCTTCAAAATTTATTATTTATATCGTACCCTTATACAATGACACTGAGGGTTTTTGTTAATTAATTATTAATATTTATTTATTTATTATTTCATAATCTGAAGCAGAGTTGCATGGTCCTTGGACCTACTCTACAAGATCATTTACATTAAAACTTCAATTGATCAATCAATCAATCAATCAACTCTACTCTCAATATCTCTAAATATCGTTTTTGGTTTTATGATTTTAAAATCATATATGTTATGTTTCATTTACGATATCGTGACACCGTCATATCTCTGAAAGTAAAATCCAAAAATATATAATAAATACGCCTGCTTATAACAAGAGTCGTAAAATTAAATAAACGACTACTCTACCTTCATACCTGCTTAATCATTTTGCATATAAAAAAAGTGGAAATTTTGTGGAGTAAAAGTTCAACTCATATTACGTAAAATCAGATCTTGAATTTACAAAAACTAACTAAACATTGTTAAGAGCTCCTGTTTGGGTTTTTGGGACATTGACAAGCCGTCTGCCTACTCTACATAATATTATATTTACATCTACATACACGATAATACTTTTTAATATTATTATTGTGTTGTTTATTTATTTATCATGATTATGTCATAACAATCGATGATACTACAGCTTTGTCTTGTGTATTCATTAATATCCAATCGTTTTTATCGCATCAGCAACACTAATTCGGCCTTTCATTAAGATTAAGTATTTAATTTTATTCTTTAATCATTTATTAATTAATTAATCGATTCGTTGATTAACTTTACTTATTTATTTATTTAATTATTTATTGTTAGTATGTTTAGTAATGTATTGTATTGTTTTTTATGTAATTGTTGTTGATTACTGATTTTTGTTGTTATTTTTGTTAATTTATCGTTTTAATAAGTTGTTGAGGATTGAATAATTTTATTAATTTATAATTGATTTATTAGTAAACTTTTAGTTAGTTTTTAGATCTTTTTATTAAATTATATTTTTTGGTAGAGATTTTATTTTAAAAGGCCTAATTAGTATTTCGGATGATTCATTCATAAATAAATCTTAATGCACGTTATATCATTTTTTCAAAATTCATTATTTTTATTATTCTTGAGTTCATTAATAAATTTAATTAGCAGTCCTTAACAACATTTATTATAAATGTATCAATCTTAATATAAAATCTTAAATATTTTGTTATTAACAAGAATGTGATATTTAAATAATTTAAATGTTATCATTTTTTTAAATAATTTTATATGTAATTGTTTTAATTTCAGGTTTGATTAATGTTTTTTTAATTATTATATTTAAAAAAAATTTTATTTCTTCAGCATCTTTCGGACACATTGCATACGCATAGTCTTCATACCTATTATACTATACTATCGGTATCAGTTACACTACTCATTGTGCGTTTTAATTTATTTGCTTTTATTATAAATTTTTTCGTAAATTTTTGAGCTCTCAAAAAGCAACTGCATACAAAAATTACAAAATGTAACAGTATGCAGACTAGCAGATAAATTAAAGCTAATAGAAAAAAAAACTGTACTACTATTATACTATTATTACAGCTACGTGTGTTATGTTATGCGTGTTTGTGCTTGCATGTATGAAAAATGCCATAGGCTGATGATTATTATTTATTATTAATCTACTTATTAATTTATGTTGTCATGGGTAAGATGACGATTTATAACTTCATGTATTACTAACACTCATTAACATTGGGTAAATATTAACAAAATTTTTTCCTTCCGAATATTATAGCAAGCGGTTCAAGAAAAGTACAAGTTGTGCGATGAGACGTTGACTAAACTTCTGCAATGGGTTACTGAGATTGAAGACAAATTGGCTCATCAAGATGTCGTCAAGGAAGACATCGAAGAATTGAGGAACCAAATCAACACTATGAGAGTATGTTTTTTTTTTTTTTCTATAATTTTTATCTAAACTAGCAACTTTGCAGTTACTATATGACTGCCGAGACTTGTGAACTATAAATAAATAAAATTTTGCTTTATTCAATAATGACTTTTGTTAAATTGCACTGTACTTTCTTAACTATTGACGTTTTCAAAGATATAAGCTCATCCCGATGTTATACTCGTCAAGAGCTTTCATTTGAGTACCCACATGCATTTTGATATATTTTTCATACATACATATATATAAATATACGAAAAAATTGATGTGGGTACTCAAATGAAAGGTCTCAATGAGTGTAATCGCGGGGTGAGCTTATATCTTTAAAGATGTCGATATTTCACAAGATACAAGGTAATTTCTTAATTATGTTAAATTGCACTGTACTTTCTTAACTATTGACGTTTTTAAAGTTATAAGCTCATCCCGATGTTACACTCATCAAAAGCTTTCATTTGAGTACCCACATGCATTTTTGATATATTTTTCATATATACATATATATAATATATATAAATATATGAAAAATTGATGTGGGTACTCAAATGAAAGGTCTCGATAAGTGTAACATCGAGATGAGCTTATATCTTTAAAAATGTCAATAGTTCACAAAATACAAGGTCATTTCTTAATTAAAACATAGTTCACATCAATAATTTATATCTCAAACTTACAGCAAGTCAAAGAAGACATCGAGGCTCACAGCAGACCAGTATCCGCCTGTCTGGATCAAGTCCGTCAAGTAGTGATAACTGGCAGTGACGTATTATCAAGCGACGAAGTGTCATCCTTAGAAAAGAACGGCCGTTCTTTGAAAACTCGCTACGACCGCGCGACTGACCGTACTGAAAGATTACTGAAGCGCCTCAATGGTGCGCGAGACGAGTTGTCCAAATTCAAAAACGAGATCTTCTCGTTCTCTGCCTGGCTCGACAAAGCTCGCCGTGTCCTCGAAGACAAAGAGCGTTCTCTTTCTGATTTGAACAAACTAACCGCGAGCACTGATCCTACTCGCGATTTCATCAGCGACGTAATCGCCCATCAAGCGGATCTGAGATTCATCACAATGGCCGCTCAAAAGTTCGTCGACGAAAGTCGTGAATACCTCCAAGTTCTCAACGAATTCCGAACAAGCTTACCACAACGATTGCCCCACAAAGAGCCAACTGCCAGCCAGGACTCGCCAGTTCGCAACGAAGTCACCATTGTAACTGCGCAGTACAAAGACCTCCTGTCCCGCGCTACCAATCTTTCTGATAGGTTAACTGGCGTTGGTGGAAGACAACGTGACTACCAAGATTCACTAGAAAAAGCACGATCTTGGCTGAAAGAAATTGAACCACGAGTTCACCGAGTTATCTCTGAACCAGTAGCTGCGGAACCTAAACAGGTTGAAGAGCAACTAAGCAAAGCCAAGGGGTTGAATAATGAATTTTTGGTTAACGCTCGGCTTATTGATAATGTCAAAACAAGTTTAGACGCTTTGTTGCGATCACTCGATGGACAACTTACGCCCAGTGAAGCGAAACAACTTGAAGAACCAGTTGTTGCTATTGAAGACAAATATCGGCAGTTGTTGAATGCTTTGGCTGAAAAGTGCCAAGAACTCGACACTGCTTTGGTTCAGAGTCAAGGAGTTCAAGACGCGCTGGATGGATTGGTTGCTTGGTTGAACAATGTGGAGAGTCAGTTCAAAAACATGCAACGACCTGCCAGCTTGCACAAAGAAAGACTTGATGAGCAGCAAAGGGAACAGCGAATGTTGCAGTCAGACTTGGATAGCCACCGTCCCAGTGTAGAAGCAATCACTGCTAGCGCTCACGATCTTTTGATAAACTCCAGCAATGCTAGAGTCGCAAAACGCATTGAAAGTAAATTGAAAGATGTACAGAGTCGGTATGAGAAACTTATGGATAAATCGCTGCGTCGAGGAGAGTTCTTGGATGAAGTTTCGCATGCGCTGAACGAGTTCTCTGTTGAGACGAACAAGTTCGACGCGTGGTATTCGCAAATGATTGAAGTTCTTGAATCCCGTGAATTGACAAAACTGGATGTTGTGGAGTATGAGAACAAGATGGCTCAATTGGCTGGAAAAAGAGAAGACCAAAGACAGAACGTCGAGAGTCTGATTGGAAATGGCAAGAATTTGGTTGCGAAGAAAGACATTACAGATGCAGCGCAGATTAGAGATAAGATTAAGGCGATTGAGTCACAGTGGAGGGAATTAGGAAACTTGATTGATGAAAAGCAGAGGTTGAGCAAGTCCAGGGCAGAACAGCTTTCGGCGTACGAGAAACTACGTGATCAGGTTCTGGATTGGTTGAGTCGTACGGAAACCAGGGTATCAAGATTGCACCCGGTAGCAGTAGATTTGGAAAAACTGAAGGTCCAGACGGAGGAATTGAAGCCGATTCAAAAGGAGTACAGAGACTACGGAAATACTGTAGATAAAATTAATGATCTGGGGATTGTGTATGATAGTTTACTGAAGGAACGCGGAGAGAGTCCACCCAGACGACGTGGAAGTACTAGTCCTACTAAGCGCAATACCATCACCAGCCCACGTACGTAGATTTTTTTTTTTATTTAGAAAATTTTCTTTAGAAAAATTGATGGTGAAATTTGGATAGAAATCTGATAAGAAATTTTTTTTTTTATTTAAATTTTATTTTTATGAGAGTAATATTCACCCAATAATTTACACCATCAAATTTTCTATTATTAAAATTACATCCACCACTATATCATCACACAAATAATTGACAATTAGTAGCTTGTTCACTGACCCATCGCACAGCATAGTAAGTTATTTTTTTATTAAAATTTTTTTTTGTAGTCCGCCGAATGTCACAAGACGGTCGCTCACCTTCCCCCACTAAAACCTATGCCGTTCAAAGTCCGGTGTCTCCAGGTGGTAGCAGCGGATTTAGCAGCCGGCGTTCCAGCCAAGACGGCTTCCATCTCGAGGAGTTGTCTCCTGTCCAACAGCAGCTGTCTGAAATCAACAACAGATACGGCTTGCTTGGTGTCAGATTATCCGATCGCCAAACTGAGCTGGACAATGTCAAGGAGGAGCTGAGGAAACTCTTGGACAACTTGAAAACTTTGTCCCAATTCTTAGACAAAGTAAGTCATCAATCAATCAATCGACTTCTAAGCTTTTGATTTTTATTTGAAACTTAATTATAATTTTAATTTTAATTTTTAGATTGAACGTCAGTTACCAAAGGAATCCATCCCTATCTCTAAAGAAGAAGCCGACAAAACTGCTAAACTCATTAAAGTAGTCGTCGAAGAAATGTACGAGAAACAATCTCTCTTGGACAGCACAAAGACACAAGTACGTGACATCGTACGTCGTAAAAAAGACGCAGACGGTGCAGACCGCTTGAATGATGAGTTAGAAGACGTAGCCAGTCGCTGGAAGTCAATATCTGACCGCTGCAAAGATAGAATTAAATTCCTTGAAGACATAAAGGAGTTCCATGACACCTACGAAAGCTTGAACTCCTGGCTGGGAGCTAAAGAAAGAATGTTGGGTGCTCTAGGACCCATTTCATCAGACCCAAGAATGGTAGCTAGCCAGGTACAGCAAGTCCAAGTTCTCCGTGAAGAATTCCGGTCTCAGAAGCCCCAGCTTGATCATCTCGTTGAAGTTGGCGAAAGTGTTCTTGCTCGTCTACCAAATGACTCCGTAGACGGCCAGAAAATCAGCGACAAGCTGAACAACATCTTACAAAGATGGACTGACCAGGTTAATCGACTCGACGAACGAGCTCAGAGTCTCGGAGATGCTGTTGACACTAGCAGGGAGTTTGACGCCAGCCTCAATCGCCTTCGCGACGCGCTTCAAGGTATTTCAGACAACTTGGACGATTTACCTCTTGACAAAGATCCAGAGGAGCAACTTCGTAAAATCGAACACCTCGAAAGACAACTAGAAGGCCAGCGTCCTCTGCTCGCCGATGCTGAGGCAGCCGGAGCTCAACTCTGCGAAGTTTTGAGCGACCCTGCGTCCAAGTCTGAGATTCAAGGAAAACTTGCGGCTGTTAATAAATTGTACAACAACTTGCAGAAGAAACTGGACCACAGGAAGGCAGAAATTGAAGGAAACCTTCGGGACGGAAGACAATTTGAAGCTTCTTGCAGCAAAACTCTCGGGTGGCTTGCAGATGAGCTTGGAAACATGTCGGAGAAACTTTTGGTTTCAGCGGACCGTGAGATTTTGCAGCAACAACTGGACCACCACGAGCCTATTTACCGCAATGTGATGGGCAAAGAGCATGAAGTTATAATGCTGCTGAACAAAGGTCGCGATATTCTTGCGCGATCAGCAAAGAACGAGAACCGTACGCTTCAGAGAGATTTAGATAAGATGCAAATGCAGTGGGATCGACTGAAAAAGGATACTCTTGACAGGCATACCAAGTTACAGACGTGTGCTGAGCATTGCAAGAAGTACTACCGCGCTCAAGACTCTTTCTTGCCTTGGCTGAGACAAGCTGAGGACAAGTTGGAAAGCTTGAAGCCAGCTTCTTTCAAGCGGAAGGATATCGAAAAGCAGCTGAAGGAACTCTCGTCTTTCAGAAACGAGGTTTGGAAACGCTCCGGCGAGTTTGAGAATAACAAAACTTTGGGAGAAACTTTCCTCAGCGCTTGTGATATTGACAAGGATGTTGTTAAGAATGAGCTCAGTGCCATGAAGACCAGGTGGGATAAATTGAATAATGAATTATTGGCACGCACGCAGTCGCTCGAAGATACTGCCAGACATTTGAATGACTTCAATGAAAATCTGAGGGACTTGAAACACGGGTTGCAGAGGTGTGAAGATAAATTGGCGTCACATGATGCTTTGGGTGGTGCTTCTAAAGATCCAAAACTTCTTGACAGAATAAAGGTAAATTTTTTTTTTATTTTATAGATTTGAGGTAGTTCACTCGGGACATATAGTTTGTGCTATTTTTTTCTTTTTCACTTGCTAGTCGACGTTCTATTTAGCAAATTGTCTTCAACTTCATTTTAGAGAATCTTCCATTTGTACGAAAATACAATTAGTTTGAAAGTTATTATCACTTTAAAAAACCATTTAATATTTAATAGAGGTATAATATTTTTGTTAGGATCATTCAAATAATTTATAATTGGACTATTACCACATTAAAATGTTAAAAAATCACTCTAAAAAATAAGGAGTTACACCAATTGCTAATTAGACCGTCGTAGTGCTGCCTTTCTCACGAGTTATCTCTTATTCGCTTTTACTAATGGTTATTTTTGTTTAATTAGCCAATTTATTTACAATTTATAAGAAAGTACATGGTAGAAATTTTCAAAATTTTTTTGGATTATTTTAAGTATATTATTCTATCAGATATCAGTTTTTTGTAACGATCTTAAAATCCTTTCAATGCAGTAACCATTAATATTTGATTTTGTCACTTTCCATCAATGCTGTTTGTGCTAAAATGTCATTTTTAATTAAAATTATCTCATTTCTTGCATGGTATCAATTGATATCAAATTTCAATAGCACATGTAATGCGAATTCCTATACCCATATTTCAAATTTTGAAAACTTCTTAAAATTTTGCATTTATGACTGAACTACTTTAAATACTTACAATTTGATAAATTATTTAATTACATTGAAATTATTAAAATTTCAGAACTTACGAGAAGAAACAGCGGCACTGAAGAAACCTTTGTTATCTGTGAGACAACAAGCCAATGATTTAGTAAACAACGCCCGTGAGCAAGGTGTAGATGCAACTCACCTTCAAGACGAAGTCGACAATATCACCGATCGCATCAATGATCTCCAAGGAAAACTTGACGACCGTTGCAATGACTTACAGAGCGCAGCTACCGCCGTAGCTCAATTCAATGACCAAGTAAAAGCTTTAACTTATGACCTCAGTGGTTTGGAGAATGAATTGGAATCAATGAAAGCTCCAGGTCGTGATATCAAGACCGTTCGTGCTCAAATCGAGGAAGTTAACAAACTGATCAGCAAAATAAACCGCGCATCTGACGAGGTATCAAAGTTGGTAAATGCTGGGGAGAATTTGGTAGACAGCGGATTCGCTGCTGATGTAATAGCAACTCGAGACCAAATTGATATTCTGAAGCGTCAGCTGGGAAAACTAGATGAACGTGCTCGCAATCGCGATGAAGAGTTGTCGGACATCTTGAATAAATTACAAGAGTTTTACCGCATTCACGCGGATGTCATAGATGATATTAATGACGCCAGCGACCAGGTCAGAAGATTTAAAGCGGTGGGATCTGACATTGATTCCATTAAAGCACAGCAGGAAGACTTCCGTGCATTGAAGGCACAGAAAATCGAACCTATCGCTCGTGCAGTTGATGAGTGCAATTTGGTAGGTCAAGGATTGATCCAGAGCGCTGGACGAGATGTTAACACTAGCGGTATTGAGAAAGATCTTGATAAAATGCACGAGAAATGGAATGACTTGAAGGATAGACTGAATGAACGTGACCGTCGACTTGATGTTGGTCTTTTGCAGTCAGGAAAGTTCCAAGAGGCTCTTGATGGCTTGGAAAAATGGCTTGCAGACACCGAAGAGATGGTTGCTAACCAAAAATCACCTTCTTCTGATTACAAGGTAAATATTCAGTCCATAATTTATATTTAAAATTTATTTTAAATTTCAGATTTTAATAATGTATTTATAAATATTTTTTTAAAGGTCGTCAAGGCTCAGCTTCAAGAACAAAAATTCTTAAAGAAGATGCTGATGGACCGTCAAAACTCAATGTCCTCACTCTTCAACATGGGCCAAGAGGTATCCGCTGCAGCGGACCCCAAAGAACGTAAAGCAATTGAGAAACGATTGAAAGATCTGATCGGAAGATTCGATGCGCTGACAGAAGGTGCTGCTGAGCGCATGGATGCTCTCGAGCAAGCCATGGCAGTAGCCAAAGAATTCCAAGAGAAATTGACGCCTCTTGCGATCTGGTTGGACAAGACCGAGAAGAAGGTAAAAGACATGGAATTAATTCCAACTGACGAAGAGAAAATCCAACAGCGAGTTTCAGAGCATGATGTTCTCCACGATGATATCTTGTCAAAGAAGCCGTACTTTAGCGAGTTGACCGAAGTGGCCAGTCAATTGATGAGCCTCGTTGGTGAAGATGAAGCCACCATTCTTGCTGATAAGCTTCAAGATGTTGCCGACCGATACGCCAGTCTTGTAGAACGCTCCGAGGCACTCGGAAGTTTATTGCAGCGCTCGAGACAAGGTCTCCGCCATCTCGTCCTTACTTATCAAGATCTGCAAGCCTGGATGGAGAGTATGGAGAAAAGACTGTCCAAGTATCGTATTCTTGCTGTTCACACCGAGAAGCTGCTTCAGCAAATGGAAGATCTCGCTGATTTGACCGAGGAAGTGTCTTCTCGCCAGACGGAAGTTGATAGCACAACAGACTCCGGGTTGGAATTGATGAAACACATTTCCAGCGACGAAGCACTTCAACTTAAAGATAAACTAGACTCTCTTCAACGCCGCTTTAATGACTTGGTCACGCGCGGCTCTGATTTACTCAAGCACGCCCAAGAAGCCTTGCCGTTAGTCCAGCAATTCCACGACAACCATAACAGGCTCATGGACTGGATGCAGGGCGCAGAAACCGCTCTCCAATCAGCCGAGCCACGAGAGGAAGAAATAATCCGCCTGGAAATGGAGATATCTGAATACCGACCGGTTTTAGAGAAAATAAACACCGTGGGTCCGCAGCTCTGCCAAATTTCACCTGGAGAAGGTGCTGCTACTATTGAAGGACTCGTCACCAGAGACAACAGGCGGTTCGACGCAATCGCCGAGCAAATTCAACGCAAAGCTGAAAGAATTCAATTGAGCAAACAAAGGTCTCTTGAAGTGATCGGAGATATTGATGATTTATTAGATTGGTTCCGAGAAGTCGACAATCAGTTGCGCGAAGCTGAACCACCAAGCAGTGAACCTGAGATAATCCGTGTACAATTGAAAGAACATAAGGCTTTGAATGATGATATTTCTAGTCAGAAAGGTCGCGTTCGCGATGTTATTTCCACCGCGAAAAAAGTTATTCGTGAGAACACTCACCACGAAGACACGGCTACTATCAGAGACAAGATGGAAGATTTAAGAGAAACTATGGAAATTGTATCCGGTTTGTCGTCAGACCGTCTTGGTGCTCTGGAACAAGCGCTTCCTCTGGCAGAACATCTAAGAGATACTCACTCGGGTCTGTGTAGCTGGTTGGAAGAAGTTGAACACCAGATTTCTATGCTGCCTATGCCAGCTTTGAGACCAGACTTGATCGCAGCTCAACAAGATAAGAACGAATTATTGATCCAGAGTATTAACGAACACAAACCTTTGATCGAGAAGCTGAACAAGACCGGAGAAGCCCTAATGAGATTGTGCAATGAAGAAGAAGGACTCAAAGTACAAGATATCCTGGACAATGACAACGCTAGATATACTGCTCTACGAGCTGAACTTAGAGCTCGTCAACAAACTCTGGAGCAAGCTTTGCAAGAGTCTTCGCAATTTTCTGATAAGTTAGAAGGAATGTTAAGAGCACTGACATCAACTGCTGATCAAGTTCACGGTGCAGAGCCAGTTAGTGCTCATCCTCCTAGACTGAGGGATCAAATGGAAGAGAATGCAGCTCTGGCTGAGGACTTGGCTCAAAGATCAGAAGCTTACGCTGCGGTAAAGAAAGCTGCCGATGATGTTATCAACAAAGCTGGTAATCGTCAAGACCCAGCGGTTAAGGACATCAAACGCAAGTTGGAGAAATTGAATAAATTGTGGGGAGAAGTCCAGAAGGCTACTACAGATCGAGGACATACGCTGGATGACACCTTGGCTATTGCTGAGAAGTTCTGGTCGGAGTTGAACGGAGTGATGACCACTCTCAGAGAACTGCAAGATGCATTGTCAGGACAGGCTCCACCTGCTGCTCAACCGGCAGCCATCCAGCAGCAACAGGTAGCGTTGCAAGAAATCAGACAAGAGATTGACCAAACTAAACCAGATGTGGAGCAAGTCAGAGCTTCAGGGCAAGAATTAATGGGTCTTTGTGGAGAACCGGATAAACCTGAAGTCCGCAAGCACATGGAAGATTTGGATCAGGCTTGGGATAATGTCACTGCTTTGTATGCGAGACGCGAGGAGAACTTGATCGACGCTATGGAGAAGGCCATGGAGTTCCACGAGACTCTCCATAATCTGGTGGACTTTTTGCAAGAAGCTGAAGACAAGTTTGCTGAGATGGGACCTTTGGGTAGTGACATTGATTCTGTTAAGAGACAGATCAAGCAACTCGCTAACTTCAAGGCTGAGGTTGATCCACACATGGTGAAGGTCGAAGCTCTTAATAGGTAGGTTTTTTTTTTTAATTATCATTACAAATAAATTTAATGGGATAGATTTAAATTATCGAATTTATTATTAGACGGATTAATATTATAATATGTATATTTTTAATTCCAAACTTTCTGACCCGGATCCTAGGAGTCTGACAAGGCAAGTCAATTGCTCTAGTCGCACTGGTTATAGCATGGCTTAATTGTATTTCATTATTCTTATTTTAAATAATTTGAGAAATTAAAAAAAAATTTTTGAGAATTTTCAAATACTTTTAACATAATTTAGATTAAAAAGAATTTTTTCGGTTGATTTTTTTAAGCAGCATGTCCTAGATAAATTATTCAAAAAATACTTCCCGAATAATTACGGCTTAATATATTATATTAGCTATGCCCAATGATGCAGATTAATTTAATTGCTAAAATTGTTTATTAAATGTATGCAGCAAGGCTGATTTATACGAGCTTTGTTGTTTGTCCTTTCAGCAATTGTGATGACTTTAAATAATTATTTCTTAACCAGATTTTTAATATACATTTCACTCCACAGGCAAGCTGCAGAATTGACAGAGAGAACATCATCAGAGCAAGCAGCAGCAATAAAAGAACCACTTGGTGCAGTGAACCGTCGATGGGACGCTTTACTAAGAGGAGTCGTCGAACGTCAAAGACTTCTGGAGAATGCACTTCTGCGCCTCGGACAATTCCAACACGCCCTAGACGAGCTGCTGGTCTGGATCGACAAGACCGACAGAACTCTGGACGAATTGAAGCCCGTCGCAGGCGATCCGCAGGTGATAGAAGTCGAACTAGCTAAGCTAAAGGTCCTCGTAAATGATATCCAGGCTCACCAGACGAGTGTAGACACTCTCAATGACGCTGGAAGACAATTAATAGAAGACGGCAAAGGCACTGCAGAAGCTTCTACGACCGCCGAGAAACTAGGAACTTTGAACCGCCGTTGGCGCGACTTACTCCAGCAAGCCGCGGATCGACAACGAGAACTTGAAGATGCGCTTCGGGAAGCTCAATCATTCACCGCCGAGATCCAAGACTTACTATCTTGGCTGGGTGACGTTGATAACATGATCGTCGCTTCTAGACCAGTCGGTGGTCTTCCTGAAACCGCTTCCGAGCAACTAGAGCGCTTCATGGAAGTCTACAACGAGTTAGAAATGAATCGTCCTAAGGTCGAAACTGTTTTACAGCAAGGCCAAGAATATTTGAAACGCGCTGGCGCCTCTAGTGCTGGAACACTGAATCACAATTTAAGAACTTTGAAGCAAAGGTGGGATAGTGTTACAGCACGAGCTAGTGATAAGAAGATAAAACTAGAAATCGCGCTAAGAGAAGCCACTGAATTCCACGACGCGCTTCAAGCGTTTGTCGACTGGCTGACCAATGCCGAAAAAATATTAACCAACTTGAAACCTGTTTCTCGAGTTATGGAAACAATTCTCGGACAAATCGAGGACCACAAAGCATTCCAGAAGGACGTCGGCGTTCACCGTGAAACGATGCTCAATTTGGATAAAAAAGGAACTCAACTTAAGTACTTTTCTCAAAAACAAGACGTCATTCTTATAAAGAATTTGTTGGTCAGCGTGCAGCACAGATGGGAGCGCGTTGTTTCTAAATCAGCAGAAAGAACTCGCGCTCTAGATCACGGATACAAAGAAGCCCGAGAATTCCACGACGCATGGTCTCATTTGATGACCTGGCTGGATGACGCTGAGAAAACTCTCGATGAAATGGCCGCTGAGGGAGTTGGTGGCAACGACCCGGAGAAGATCAAGTTCCGGTTGAACAAGCACCGGGAGATCCAGAAAGCCTTGGGTGCCAAGCAAGGAACTTATGACACGACGATGAAGAACGGCAAAACTCTGAAAGACAAGGCGCCGAAGAGCGACGAACCGGCTTTGAAGGAGCTGTTGAATGAATTGAAGAGCAAGTGGACGACGGTGTGCGGAAAGAGTGTAGACAGACAGCGAAAACTGGAGGAAGCTTTGCTCTTCTCAGGTCAATTCAAGGATGCTATTCAAGCGCTGCTTGATTGGCTCCAAAAAACTGAGAAGCAGCTATCAAATACTGGACCACTGCATGGAGATTTGGACACAGTTACCAATTTGGTGGAGCAGCACAGGTCATTTGAGAGGGACCTCGAGATGAGAGCTTCGCAGATGGAGTCTGTTATCAACACTGGCCGAGAACTTGAATCTAAAGCTACGGTAGAAGACGCGTCAACTATCAGGTCGCAGCTGTCGGAGGTGAAGAACCTTTGGAATGTTGTGACCAGGTTGTCGGATAGTAAGTCTCACAGATTGGACGAAGCGCTGAGAGATGCAGAGAGACTTCACAAAGCTGTGCATGTTTTGTTGGAGTGGCTGAGTGAAGCGGAAATGAAGCTGAGATTCGCGGGTCAGCTGCCAGAAGACGAACAAGAGAGCAGGAACCAGCTTATGGAGCATGAGAAATTCTTGAGGGAGTTACATCAGAAGGAAGTCGAGAAAGACCATACTCTTGAACTGGCTCATGGAATCCTCGGCAAGTCTCATCCGGATGGAGCTGCTGTTATCAAGCACTGGATTACCATCATTCAGTCCAGGTGGGAAGAAGTTGCGACCTGGGCTCTGCAGAGAAATCAACGGCTAGAAAATCACATGCAAGGGCTACAGGTAAATTATTTTGTATTGTATTTTATGCACTGATGAAAAAATTAACTTTGACTCAAGAGCCAAAATTTTGAACTAAAAATACCATTTTGAAGAAAATGATTTTCTTGAGTCAACAGAATAAATTTTTGAGACAAGAAAAATTTACTTAATTAA
The DNA here is from genome assembly GCF_020080835.1 of Cotesia glomerata. NCBI lineage: Eukaryota > Metazoa > Arthropoda > Insecta > Hymenoptera > Braconidae > Cotesia > Cotesia glomerata. The sequence continues at coordinate 2,577,864 of NC_058158.1, forward strand.
ATCAAGAATAATTTCTTGATTTTAATTTTTTTATCAGTGTGGAAATAAAAATAAGTGGATTTTTTATGATAATTTTTTAATAAATATTTTTTCTTGCAGGATCTTGACAATCTTTTGGAAGAATTGCTTTCATGGTTAGAAGGTCTTACGAATACTTTGATAACCTTGGAAGCAGAGCCGTTACCAGATGATCGTCCGACTCTGGAGATGCTGATTGCAGACCACCGCGAATTCATGGAAAATACTAGTCGCAGACAAGTTGAGGTTGACAGCGTTTGCAAAGCCCGTCAGATAAAGACGATCAAGGACATTCGCAAAATGTCCAAATCTAGATTACCCGGTTCTGTGTAAGTATGCATGCTTGAAAAAATTTACTAGTTGTAAATATTTAGTATTTATTTATAATGCACTTGTTTTTTTTTTATTCGTACCACTATTTTAAGGTTTTTTGTTTTTGTTTGTGTTTTTTATGTTGCTTGAACATTCATTTTGTAAATTATCATCACTATTTTACAATTCACGTGTCTGTCGCATGGTGCACTGTTGAATTGGCAGTAAGGATCTGTATCAAGAAAGTGAAGATGAACAGCCGCTTCGTAAGCAAAGGTTTGTTTTTGCTTGTCACTTATTGTTTTTTCATTAATTCACAGATTAAAATTTTTTGGTATTTTATTTAATTACTTAGGGTAAAAAATTAGTCATTCATAGTGATCATTGATTAATTAGCAAATTTTTAATTAGTATCATTTTGCATTTTATTTTAAAAATTTATTTATAATGGTTTTACTGTGTGACATTAAAAACATTGTATTGCTTTGGATTTGTTTAGCTTCAAGGGCAGTCGAGACCTATTGCAATCTCGTCGTGGAAGGTATGCTTGCTGCACAGTATTTTTTTTCTATTCATTCACTGTCATTTCATGGTTACAAGCCTATATATTTAATAAAAATTGAATAGGATAAATATTATTAATTAAAAAAATTTTTGTTTATTTTTTTACAATCTTTATCAAATATTTTTTTATTGAATTAAATATTTAGGCAAGTTTCCAATTTCATACTACATTTTCACACATAACTTCACTTATTTTTGTCTTTATATTTGTTTTGTGTTTGTTTCAATTTATGTTATCTATTTTATCATAAAATTATATAATTAATTATTGTAAATAATTATACATATTATTTAAATTTACAGAATAATTATTATGACAATTACACAATACAATCCAATTATAAAATAATGGTCCAGTGAATGATTTAAATATTAATTTTTACAAGTTTTAAATTAATTTAAAACAAAATTTCAATCAAAAAAAAATTTTTATTCACTGGTTCATTTTGATTTTATATTATAAATTATAATTATTATATAAATTATTAATAATTAAAAAACTGTGAAGCAAAAATAAGCAGATTGCAAAATATATAGTTAAGTAGAGTGTTATGAGTGATTTGACGCATGTTCTTGTTTAGCCGAGCCAGTCCAGGTCGTGAGAGAACACCAGATCCTTCATTGCCGCATATTGGTCCGCGATTCCCACCCAAAGGAAGGTTCGTTGTCTTATATTTCAATTAATCCGAAATAAGTAATAAAATAACGAATGAATACTAAGAATGAGTAAAAAAAATTGAATGTGATGACTGGATTGTGATCTTTTATCCTAGAATGATGTGATTAAAATGAATCGTGTATTAAAATAGAGAATGAAGAATGATGTGATAAAACTACTATGACTAAATTTGTATATAGTGACAATAACCATGATTGATTTTCTACTAACAAATTATTTTAATCGAGTAGCAAAGGAGCCGAGCCGGAATTCCGTAATCCACGCGTGAAACTTCTCTGGGATCGTTGGCGCAATGTCTGGATGATGGCATGGGAACGTCAGAGACGTCTTCAAGACAAGCTTAACTACATCGACGAATTAGACCGTGTCAGGAACTTCAGCTGGGAAGACTGGCGCAAGAGGTTCTTGAAATTCATGAACCACAAAAAATCACGGTTGACCGATCTGTTTAGAAAAATGGATAAAAATAATGACGGTCTTATTCCTAGAGAAGATTTCATCCAAGGAATCATGAATACTAGTCAGTACTTTATTTACTTTTTAATTTTTTAGCGTTTATATCAATCACAAACTATTAACCAATAATTATTATTTCAGAATTCGACACATCTCGCTTAGAAATGAACGCCGTTGCCGATTTGTTCGATCGCCACGGTGAAGGTCTTATTGACTGGAAAGAATTCATCGCAGCTCTTAGACCAGATTGGGAAGAAAGACGTACTTACCACGATACTGACAAAATTCATGATGAAGTCAAGCGACTGGTTATGTTGTGTACTTGCAGACAGAAATTCCGCGTCTTCCAAGTCGGTGAAGGAAAATACAGGGTAAATTTAAAACCTCTTAATTCATTATTTTTATTTTTTTTTAAACAATTAATTCAAATTTATTAATTAAAATTCATTCTTAAATCTAGTTCGGTGACAGCCAAAAATTACGCCTTGTCCGTATCTTAAGATCTACTGTAATGGTGCGAGTCGGAGGTGGATGGGTAGCCCTCGACGAGTTCTTATTGAAAAACGATCCATGTCGCGGTAAGTTACTTTTCATTATAAATTATAATTATAAATACAATGATAGATAATAAGTATAACAATATTAATAATTCCATAAGATAAAAAAATTCAAAATATAAATCCAAATTATCGAGATCGACTGTCAGGACCCCCCAGAGGCAAATTAAACTTTATTTCAAAATTTTATTTAGTTAATTATTTTCGTAATAATTTGTCTTAATGTTTAATTTGTATTATATATATATAATATGTTATTTATCGTTTAGTTTTATTTATTTTAAAACATTATCATGAACGTCAGTTGTCATAATACACTGCTAACAGGAACGTTCGTAACCACCCTAACTAAATCGGTTTGTTTTATTTGTTTGACTAATATTTTAAATTTATTATGCACGGGGCTATTAATTTATTAATAAATTAAAGTTATAATGTTATGATAATAATAATAATAATAATAATAATAATAATAATAATGAAAATAATAACTAAACTAAATCCCATCGCGTTTGTGTGTATGATCTCAGCTCCTGAGGTAACAAACAGAATGTTCATTAATAAACGAATGAATCCGTTTTAAAACAAATTTTAAGCATACGAGTGGTAACATGTGTGCCCGTTGTTTGCTTTGCTTAATATGTAGCCATAGAAATCATTTTTTACTATTATTTATTATTGGGAATTTATTGAACTCGGTTCATCGGTAAATTTTAATTAACATAAAAAGTTTACACTGTAAAAAATGACGATTTTTCACAGTGCAGATATTAATGACCGGAATTAAAAACTGGTTTACTTCTAACAATAATAATAAAAATTGCATGAACCCCTAGAAGTACTAAAAAGACTAAATATTTTCCATCGTTCTCCAAGTTTTTCTAATGCCAATACCGGATCCTAACAAGCCGGAACAGCACGAGGGTTGGTGTCCACTCGGTGAGACCCATTGCACGATCATTACTTTAAATCTCGCATCTAAACTCTATCTTCCTTATATTATTCTTTTTTTTTTTAATTATTAATTTACATTTTTAGCGTTCATTATTTTGCGAAGACAGAGTGTAGATTTAAGATTTAAATCATTCATCTATGTCGCATGACATTTTCTCATTTCACATTTATTTTTCTCATATATTTTGTTCAAGTGTTTTCTGGTAAAATGGAACTGTTTTTTAAAGTTAAATTTCTAGGAAAGTTTTATACTTTTAAGGTTTTTTGTTGAACTGGCTTAATGAATTCTTACTATAAGATATTTTTTTTTGGTTCAGTGGTTTATTATCCAGTCTTTATATCTGTTATTTTAGTTGTTTTATTTAAGCATGGTGTTGGAGTTACGTGGATTTTAAATTTAATGTTAAGATAGTTTTAAGTTTTATTTTTAAACTTCATCTTAAATTATAAATTGTTTTTATTTAAAATCTTTGTCATTTAAAATACTCGACCCTTGAAAATTTTTATTTGTAATACTTTACTTTCTTATATTTAATATGCATTTTTCAAATTTATGTAATTCTAATATAATAATTAATTAAAAGTGTAAATGAAATCAATATTAAAAAATTTAATACTCAAAAAAAGTATACATACTTTACAAATTTAATATAAATACTTGCAAAAAAAAAAAATGCTTTAAAATACCATAAATTAAAATTTTACTTAGAAAAAAAAAATTATCTTATAAAAAAAATTTATAATTCAAGATAAAGTTACCCTAGTACACTAGAATTGTAAACTACAAAATTATTTTATAAAAAAAAAAAACTGGTGTGATTTAAAAATTATTTTATTATTACGCTATTTTATTTGAAAATTTTTAATTACGTTATTTCTTCTTTTTTCTTTCTTCACACAAAACAACACACTACACACATTTTCATTTAAAACCCTTAACTCAAAAAATAAAACTATTAATTATTTCTCGCATGGTTTTATTTTAAAATTGCTAAACCGCTAAAACTCTGTTCTGTAAAACCGTTTCTGCATTTCTTCTTCTGTAATCTTAAACTTGACCCTAAATTTACACCCTAACCATCTCTTCTCCGTTCCTAAAACCCTGTGCCAACTTTACCCTCTGATTACTGTTACTACAACTGCACTGTTATCTTACCCTCGGTATTCTTTTGCGTCTTCTAAACTAACTGCACGCACACACTGTAGCCAAGGGAAGAACAAACATTGAGCTGCGGGAACAATTTATTTTGGCGGATGGGGTCAGCCAGACGATGACGGCATTCAGAGCTAAGCCGAGTCCGAATTCTACACTCCAACGCACCCCAATGTCTTCGGCTGGTCCAATAACCAAGGTAATAATCATCACCCACATGCAATGCAATACTTCGATATTCTTATTCTTTCACTCGCATTTATTTCATTGTTCCAACTACCGTCGTTCATCAAGTGAATGCATTCACTTATTAATTACAATTATAATTAAATACTTATAATTTTATTCAACCGCTTGATTAACGACAGTCAGTTCTACACACTCTATTTATTTCATTTGCAACACATCTATTGCACATAAATATAAGCACCTATACCCGCAAAATAACTATTTAAAAAGCGTTTGTACGCTTTCAATTGCAACATTATTTACGTAAGTATTGCGAATGATTATTTATTTATTATATATAATGCATGCGCATGTTCTCAAAAATTTTTTAAATAATTATTTTTATTTATATTATATTTTCCTCATTATCATCTAGTATAAGATCTAGTAGAATTACTCTCTTATGAATGGATTAGTGGGATTGGTAAGAAAATATTGGTAAGGACAGCTATCAGAAATTAAGGCGACGATACGAAGTTTTTTATACCTCAGGAGGTGTGATTTTATTCTCATATCATACTTGAAAAAAAATCCCCTTTGATCGCGGCAAAAACGGAGGTCGAATTTTTACAAAGGAATTTTTTAATACTTGTTACTATTTTATTGGTTAAATTATTTATTAAAAGATGAAAAATTTAATAGGGACTTGTGTCCTTTGATAATAATTACTTTCCGAATAGAAAGAAATCTAAACTTTTAGTATGATTGATTTGATTTGGTGTAGCGGAGGAGTTTATGAACCAGCTGATGCCGATATTTGAGAGTTTGAGGCAAAAGGAGGATCTTCCGTGCTCGTACCCTCTTCACATGCACGCCCCCTCTTACCACTGGGTAAATAATATCATTCTCTTGATTGATTCTCTTGATATTTATATGGTTGGACATTGTCATGTCATTTATATATTATTATACTTGTATATTTGACTTTATACTTGTACTTATTTTTACATAGCTATATTTACTATTTTTGCCTGCATTTTTACATTTTAAAATTCTCATTAATATAATTGAGTTGTTATTGGTAGCTTAGTTGCTACGCGCATTTGTAATTAGTGCATTGTGTGTATTTTATTGTGTGAAAATCCAACGCTCATTTATAAATTTTATCATTAATTGATTTACCTTTGATTATATTTTACTTTTTTTTAGTTTTTAAAAAATTCTCTTCAAGTCGGTAATTTTTTTTTTCTTCAAAAGAAACTTCAAAATTTTTTATAATAGAAACTATTCTGCAAAAGAAATAAATTTGTAAAATTAATTACAGTTTTATTAATATTTTTTTTTTTTTAATATATTAAATTATTAAATTAATAAAAAATTAAAGTATCAATTTAAAACATAAATCTATAAAGTGTGATATTTTTAAATTAAATAATAGAAAATTTTTAAGTCATTATTGATTATAATAAAAATCTATATCATTTTTAAACATTCTTAAAATAATTTTATTATTTAAGAAATTTTTAAAACAATGTTTATTAAAAAAAAAATTGTGAATTATTAAAAAATTACCGACTTTTTGAGCATTGATTATAATTTCGTAATTTAAACTTTATTTTTATTCATTTGAATGCCTCAAAACTTTCCCTGCTAGATAATTGAAAAACTTGAAACCAAAAACCTTCAAGATAATTATAAAAAAATATAGAGTAAAATTTAAATAAAAAATCGAATGCGCATAACTTCTATCTATACTCTATAAATAAATATTAATTAATGCTGACTTAGTGGCGTTGATTGGAGATACTTCAAATCACCATAAGCTACTGTATCTTTCCCAACTCCTTTTGGTAAGTTAGCATGCTTCCGTAGAACTACTTACTTGAATTTAATTATGGCCAATAATTTAAACATCTATTTTTTTATCATTATCAGTCATAATTAAATTCAATTAGCACATAATCCATTCGTAGGAGCAGTTGGTACGTATACTAGTTTACTTAGCTGTAATTTCCTTCATGTACAGCAAAAATATTTGAATTCATAAAGTAAAATTTCAAATGATCAATAGTTGAAAATAATAATTAAAAAAAAAATCAATTAAATTTTTATAATCTTTATGAGTTCAAGTGAATAAATTCCATCACATACACATACACTACTGTAATAAAATCCTATTGTTTTGTACTCACGCTTGATTTTCATCTCAAATTAATGGTAATTTTAATTTTTTTATTCAATAATTTTTTTTTTCATGTAGGTAAGAGAGCGCAGCGTTAGAAGTGTGCCAATGGGTCACTCAGGAACTCATCGAGCGTCAAGATCTTCATTGAGCGCTGGAACTCCAGATAGTTTGAGTGATAACGAGAGTTCATTCAAATTGTCAACAAGAAAGACAAGTACTCCTTACAGGAGTGTTATTACTCCAAGTAAGAATTTACTTAATTATTGAATGTCTATTTAAATTTATCAATTAAAATTATTTATAGAGTAAAAATAAAATAAAACACAAATTATTAATAATAATACGAAAAAATCACAGGTAGTTGGAATTAATAAATGACAAATTAAACAATCATGTTATTGTTATTATTGCGAATAACAATACCATGATTGTTTAATTTGTCATTTATTAATTCCAACTACCGGTGATTTTTTCGTATTATTTTATGATTTTGGATGCGACAAAAAATGGAAATTATTAATAATAATAATAATTTTTTATCAGGTGGTAGCCGTCCATCTAGCCGTCCAGCATCACGGCCAGCAAGTAGACCAGCTAGTAGACCTAGTAGCAGACCTGCGTCAAGACAAGGTAGTAAACCACCAAGTCGTTATGGCTCTACACAATCCTTAGATAGTACAGGTAATATTATTTAACATTTATTTGATGCATTTAAAAATTCAAATTAATAAATCACTCAATAAAATTTTTATTATCAAATTATAAATAAATTCCAGACGAGTCAGGAACTCCCAGTCGTATTCCAAGAAGAACATTGGGTACAACTGGAACCACACCAACCTCAAGTCGACACAACAGTATTTCTGGTAGAAAACTCATGGCTCCAGTAAATGGTTCATCAACATCTCGACCGCGTACACCTACTGGACTCATCAGTCCTGCAAGTGGCGTTCCTTCTAGGTAGGCATTCTTTTGAAAAAAAAAATTTTTTTTAATAAACAAACCCTGCATTAAAATTTTCAGATAAAAAAAAACTAATACGCATTGCAAATTTATAGATTTAACTGCATTATCAAACGCATTAAAATTTTTAAAAATCATTTTTAATAAATTAACACATTTATTGCGAAATCATAAATTTTAAAAAATTAAGCAAATTAAAGCCTTTATTATAATAAAATTAATTACTTTAATATTAATAATTTGTCGATAAAAATTGATCGAGTAAAAGTCATTGAAGATAACATACTGATCTAGAGCCATTACTCACAATTTTTTTAGGCTGGGTTCGATCTATAGAACGTCGAGTATCCCAACTCTTTCTGGTGCCGTAACACCAAATAGGTAAAGCGTTATTAATATAGTACAGTAATGGAAAATAATTCAGGGAAAATTATTAAATTTTAATACGGTGTTGGGATAAAAAAAAATGCTTGATCAAACTAATTCCTCTTAATCCGGTGCTGGGGATAAAAACTTTCCTATCATAAAACTATTTAACTGTCTATATCATTTCAATTAACTTTCAATGTCTTGCTCTCTCTCTGATACGACTTGGTGGTGGTTTAGTCGCTCGCGGATTCCTGTGTACGTGGGACCAGATATTAAATCTCCTCAATCAACAACGAGTAACTTTTCGACTCATTCCACGCAAAGCAACCACTCTACAATTTCAACTGATTCCACTGGGTATGCCTGATCTGTCGCTAGTGTTTCTTGTCCGTTTTCTTTGGTTTTGTTTTTTTGTATCAAACATTACACTTTTGATCCACAGAACTCAAATTACTGCACGATTTTTTTTTTCTTCAATTTTTATTTAAAACATATTTTAGTTTTTATGTAGAAACCAATCCACATTTTTTTTTTTTTTAATAAGTACTTGGTTTTTGCTTTTGAAATACTAACTCTCATATAAATATCAGGGGCAGCTCAGTCTGTACCAGTTCGGCAACTAACTATTCATCTGCTGTTAAATATGCTAGGTAACTAGCATTTGTATTTATTGTATAAATGTTTTTTTTTTTTTTTTTTTAGAGATTTATGGAATAATCCTTTTGATGATTTATTTTTTAATTTTATTATTATTAATTATTAATATTTAAAAAAAAATTTTTTAAATATCTTCCACAAAATTGGTCAAATGAAAAAATTAAAAAAAAAAAATTTTTAGATTTTTTCAAAAAAATTGATTGAATAAATAAAAAAAAAAATTATAAAAGAAAAAAAATTTTTTCAGATGACTTAAAAAAAATTGATTAAATAAATTAAAAAAAAAAAAATTACACTAAAATCATCAAAAAATTAAAACAAAAAGATTATTTCATAGCTTTAAATAAAATGCTTAAAAAACTAGCTTGTATGTGTTTTCACAAAATGTCTCAAACAGTAGTTGATGTAATGAAAATAATTAATTCCTAAAATTGATTAATACTTTTATTTACTCAGGACACGAACACCGTCGAGTGGTTCATCAACACCCTTGCCACCGGCGTCAAAGCTTTCTCGCAAGCCATCAGGAGCTTCGGATACTTCAGTGTCAGCTCTTCCAGTTTCGTCGCGCAAAGGAACCAAGCCCGTCGCCATCGGTGACAGGGCTCCCTTTAGATTGTAATTAACATAAACTAAACTAATTAAACGGTCTACGCCCGTATGTTTATATTAACAAATAAAATATCGTGTTTATAAATCTAGATAATTCTGATCGAGCTTTTCATACTGTTTTTAATCAAACGCAATGCCAGTAATTATAAGAGCATCGCTATTATCTACATTGTCTAAAAAATTAAACAAAACTAAAAAAAAAAAGTTATACATCGTATACATTTAACTATCATATACAAAAATAGAATGAACATATTTAAATGTAGTGAAAGAATTTAAAAGATGGAGAAATTTATATTTATGTCAAGTTTTTTAATGAACTTGCTACTAATATTATTAATTATTGAGCTTTCGTTTAACGAAATCATAAAAGTTTAACGTTACTAAGTGACAACAGATTTATAAATAAAGTATTGTATGATATGATTTATTGGTCACAGATAACAGTTAATTTAAAAGAAAAAAAAAACAAAAAGAAAAATTAAATAACACAAAAATAAACTAACAAGTGTTTCTAATACTACCGAGTTTTCGGTGATGAAAAAAAAATTGTTCGTACATAATAACAACGCAGTCTCGTTACACATTGTTTGAAAAATGCCATTTACATAATATTTATACTTATATACTATTCTATTATAATTATCGCTGATTAAATATTTAATTATTTAATTAATTTACCATTAAACCACTAAAAATTTGTTCTTAATTTTTTTTTCTTATAAATAATTAGACGTAATTTGTAAAGGATTGAAGAAGTAATTGCGCTTATGGTGATCCGGTTCGGGGTACAACATCATAGGGCGCTATTTGCGCAAACTTCTCTAATCTTAGTTGTTAATTACAAAAAAAATTATTTAACATTTTATTGGAACATTTATGATCTGATAAAAAAACTAACATCTAGATTAAAGTTTTTTTTTTTTTTATGAAATGTTATAATAAAAATTCCTCTCGGTAACTGAGAGCTAGATTATGCGTGTTTAGAAGTTAACACAAATATTATTAGAGTACTTTTTATTTTTGATTCTTTGCCGTCACGATAGATTAGACATTTGCGATATAAATTGTTTGTTTTTTTTTTTTTTTTATACTCTAAAGTTGTTTTTTTTTTATTATCTAAAATGCAAATGCTCAATCGTGAGATATTTATTTGAAAGTAATTATATAATTATGCCTATAATTATTATTATAATTACAATTACTGTAATTGAAAAAAGAGAAGAGAGAGAACGTATTATGTAAATATTGGTTTGTTCTCTTGATTAAATTAAAAATCCGCTTGTTTTAAAATGTTGAGTTTAAGCGGAAGAGATGATTAAAATATACAATCAAAGTTAGTTTTACATTTATGTGGCACAAATGTAAACGAATATTTTTTGCTGGTATAATTTTTTTAACCGATACCTAATAAGTTTTACGAAAGTCTGCAAAGAACATCATAAATAAAGTGCGACATAATATAGATAAGTTAATATTATAATAAAAGTTAATAAAACAAATAAGTCTGAGGTAATGCCTCTTAATCGTTAATAAATAATAAAAGATTTAAAAGACATTTATAATTCTTTTATATTAATTATTAAAAATGCAACTAATATTTTAAATGATAAAAAAAATTCCTCATTTCTACTATTAATTTTCTAATACGATTAATGTATTAACATTGTTATAAAGATTTATGTTTTGCCTTATTGTAAAATTTCTGTATCGTTGCTAATACGCTGTGAAAATATACATATAGATATATATTTAAATTTATTGTTCATTTTTTTTCCTCTAATTTTTATTTTTAATAAATTATTTCAAGTATGATTTTATAAAAAAACTTATGTTTTTTAAGGAAGTTCGAGCGTAACTAATGAGTCAAAATAATGTTAATTTTTTTTTTTAATTTTAGTCTTCCCAATATTCTTAAAAATTCTTTATTTTAATTTAAAATAATTTAGTAATTGATGATTTTTACTTATTTAATAAAATAAAGTAATAAAATGACTTTCGTATTTATTATAACTTGCCGGATTAAAAAAATAGATTTGGCAACAGCGCGTTTGATTATACCCATTACACCATTACAGAGAGACGTGCGTGATTGTGAGTTAAACATTTGAGCAACTAAATTACCAAAATGCATTGTCGTTACAAGGGAAAATTTATTAAAAAAAATATTGCTCAGTGGAAAAAAAATGTGATTGCAAGCAATAAAGCTCGGAATGAAATTAAGAAGAGTGCTGAAAATACAAACTTTATTGGTAATTATGGATTTATTATTAATTTGAGGTTATACATATACCAATGTGTACCTATTATTATAACTAAAGAAACTTAATTACAAATCTTATTCTTCTAGTTGAAATATATTATATTATTTAAGTAATATTTAATATAAATTATATTATTTAAGTAATTAAGGAGGTATTGCGGCAAGAAAAAGACACCAATAGGTTATGGCTATTGGTTTCTTTTTCGCGCACTAGTGCTACCTTTGTTTACAGACTATCGCTCACTTACTTCCACTCACGTAAAGTATCGAAAGTCACTGGCTGCGTTCAGGTTTACTAAGTTCTGAGTAGGGCTGACTTTATCTACCAAAAAATTAATATTTAGACACACTTAAATAAATATACCTTGCATTGTTTTATTATAGATTTTTTTAAAAAACAATATAGTTACTTTAAGTTGTTGCTACAAGATATGCTAAGATTTGCCAAGAACTTAGTAAACTTGAACGCGGCCACTAACTTCAAACATTTCTTATTTATAAAAAAACGAATACCGCTCGTTTGTGTTATTTTTGATAAAAAATACTTGTTATAATTTCAATTAAGGTAGTTGTAGCGTGATAGGCATTTCAACAGAAAATTATGAAATTTTTTTTATTGAAAGATAAATATATTAATAATTCACTACCAAAATTTCAGATCAATTGACCGCACCGTTTTTGAGTAATTAATTTTTGAAATTGCATCTTTTACACGTAGCGGTATAAAGAGATGATAAAGTTAGTATGAAATCTTTGGCCCACTCGAGTGGTATGGAAGATTTCATACTAACTTTACCATCTCTCTACCGCTACGTGTAAAAGATGCAATTTCAAAAATTAATTACTCAAAAACGGTGCGGTCAATTGATCTGAAATTTTGGTAGTGAATTATTAATATATTTATCTTTCAATAAAAAAAATTTCATAATTTTCTGTTGAAATGCCTATCACGCTACAACTACCTTAAGGTAAGAGCCCCAGTATATGCTCACTATTTGTTGAGGTATAACAAAATACATTATTTAAAAAATTCCTATTGGTTAAAACTCATTTATTTTTTTTTGGTGATATTTTTCAAGGTTTTGTGATATAAAACAATTAAATTTTTTAATGATTTAATGAAATCAACCAATACTGATTTTTTTATTTAATGTATCCCTTACACCAGTATATGATCACGAAATACTGACGGGACCTAGTATCTGATCAGTAGGTGGCCCCAGTATATGCTCACTCAAAAAAACATGTAATAAATGACGTAAAAAGATGATTTTGTTGCGTTATTTATTTAAAATATTTTAAAATATGAGAAATAGTATTATAATTAATAAATATTAATAAGTACTTAAATGAAATAAAAAATTATAATTATTTAACTTTTTTCTTTTTAAACTTTTTTCGGCTTTTCTTTCTTCTTCTAATTTTTTTAATTTTCTTTTTTCTTCCATTTGCTCTTTTTTCATTTTCTTTTATTAATTTTTTTTTCTTCTCGAGCAATTCTAGCTCTTTTTTGCGCCAAAATTTGTTCTTCTTTTTCTTCTTTTTTCTTTTGATGATATTTAATCCATTCTTCACTACTGGCCACTGTAGGTAATTTTTCTTTCTTTTGTCTCTTGCCACTTCCATTTTTTTTTTGCTCATCAGTTATTGGCCAAAAAAGTATATTTTTAAAAGGAGATGGTATGCTTGACCCTGATTTGTTTAATTGATGCTTTAAAGGTGTGTTTGCTGGATTGACGTCCTCGTTTAATGATACAGAATTGTTTACATCTGCAATAAATTAAAATATTTAGCGCTGTTAGTGAGCATAAAGATTTTTTTTATTAATTTAACTAAATTTCGTTATCTTCATTCTCCTTTGAAACATCCATATCTAGCTCAATATCATTCAAGTTACCTTGAAGACTTGAATCATTTTCGTCGGTAGTTGCCTCTATCATTTCAATTATGATGGATTCAGTTTCTGTTTCAATCAGATCAACCGCAGCTATATCATTCTAAAGATTTGAATTAAGAATCTTTTAGTTTACATAATTTAAATAGAGAAAATCAAATTCGTTAACGAGACCTAGCCATACTTAAAAAAAAAATTTATATTAGTTAAACAATCATGTAGATTACTATTAATATAATTACTCATTGAATGACAAAATAAAACTCTGTGTCACGCAATTATTATAACGATGATACGATAATATAAAATTAATTTAACAGAATACTAGTCTCATTTTCATTACAAATAGCTATTATTTGATTATTATCAATAGACACTTGTTCATTTGGATTAATTTCTTTTTCTGGAAGAGCAGATGAAGGATTAAGGATTTCTGTTGGCTGATTAATAGGTTGAGAGGAACCATGAGAAGCAAAACAAATTTTTAACCAAAATTCATACAATCGCTTTTCTTCTAGAGGTCCATCCCACTCTCCGATCTTTGCTGCATTTTTAAAACGCTCAAGAGATTCACTATCTATATTTTGTTCCATCAAGTTAATAAGTGCAGTTTCAATGTTATCATTTGTCTTTATTGTCTTGTTATCTTCCAAATTACTTTCTTGCCAATTATCGCCTAAAATTTTGGAATAATCAATTGCGTCAGCACAAAATGGATGAAGTCCACATGCTTCAAAACCTTTACCTAAAATCTTTGGTAAATCTAGTTGGCTGAGAGCTTTGCTCAAGACATTTCCAAAATTTTCTTTATTTAAAGAAACACCGTTGTGTTCCTCACGCCATTCCATCACTGCGCTTTTATAGCTTTTTTTTTTAAAGGCTTAAACAACGCAACATCCAAAGGTTGCATTAAGTGCGTGGCATTTGGATATAATGATATCAGCTCAATCTTTTTAGCTGCACAAAACTCACTTAAAGGAAGAGTCAAGTGTGAGCTATGCCCATCAAAGTATAAAATAATAGGGAAAACCATTTTCTTCTTTAAACACCAAGGATAAAAAATGCTGACAACATATTCATAAAAACTTTCAGATGCCATTTTCACTTTTACCAGCAACAAATGACGTTGGCAGGAATTGGGCTATTTTAACAGGAAGTTTAGCACCTTTGAACATTATCAAGCCTGGTGGCATTTCCCCCTTGGCATTACAAGTAACCAAAGCTGTTAATGATTCCTTATCATCATTACACAAATTATAGACGCTTTTTTGACTTCTTTTTACAATGACTTTTTCAGTTTTAGGTGTAAGATAAAAGCAACTTTCATCCAAGTTGAATATTCGTGACGGATCAATATTCAATAAATTTTTAGATTTTAAGTAACTGCCAACCTCTTCAAACCAGAATCTGATCGATTTTTCACTAACATTAGCTCGTCTTTTCGTTAAATTTTGACTAGTTCGAGTACTTAATACATCTTGATGTCGTTTCATGAACCCCTTATACCAGCTTCTTGATGGTCTATTATTTATAAATGGTGTTGTCTTCTTCAATTTATTGCAGATTAATTGCACACTGTCAAGAATGGATTCTTTAGTTCGTGGATGTCCAGCTACGCCTAAGTGAAGAATCCACTTTACTAAATTTGTCTTTTCTTCAGCACTTAATACTGTATTGGGACCTTTTTTTATTTCGACAGGATTAATACCTTTTATTTTAGAACGAATTGTTGAATAAGGAATTTTAAAATCCTTTGCAGTTTGTCTCATTGTTCTGCCACTCTTTACAGACTCCAGTGCCGTTTTTAATTTATTTGGACAATACTGTTCTTTGCAGGTTTTGGTCATATTTGTAAATATCCTTTAAAAAAAAATGAAATATTATTAGTTAAATTATTAATTTATTTATTATAAAAATAATATTTAAAAATGCAACTGTGAAAATAAACTGATTGAATTGACTTTCATATATGACCTTAAAATAAATTTTTTTTAATATTTCTCGAAAAAAAAAAAATTTATTTTATTTATGTGAATTTAATATAAGGTTTAATTATGATAAAACATTAAAAACTTATAAGTAAAGTCTAATCTAAAAAATGCTTACAAGAAGCCATAACCTCTTACTAAAAATAAATATTGAGCATATACTAGAACATGTCTAAAAAAACGGTACTAGTACTATATCACCATTTAATAATTCATTAATAACATAAAATTGATATTTACCTTATTTTATTGCATAAATTAAACACTTTAAAATATTAAAAACAACACGTTTATAAATTTGAGGCACAAAATAACCGTTAAACAGCAAATTAGAAATAGGCGTCTTCGTTGTTGGGAAAATTTACTCGACGCGGCACCTGCGCAAATGGTTCAAAATAACAGCGGCCGTTTAAAAATTATTTAATTCTTAATTATTAAAAATTGTGAGATTTAATAAAATCATCAATTTAAATTCAGAAATAGTTCAATATTAAGGAAATTTTTTTAAACTTTTTTTTTTTCAATAATTATATAAATGCAAAAAATACCAGAAGTGAGCATATACTGGGGCTCTTACCTTAAATATTTTTAGTTTTTCAAAAAAATCCTAAGCAAAGTATGGTTGTTATCCAATAAAATGTTCATTCTAACTACGGTCAGGATATTAGGGAATACATGTTAAATGTACGATTTTTAATTGCTAATATTTCGAAAATTAGCACCGCAAGGACTATTAAAAAAAATTTATTCGTATAGAGGACACTTAAAAGTATGCGTATTCAAAAATTGAAGAATATTGTAAGAAAAGTGATTTTGCACAGTACCTCCTTAATTTTCAAGTTAAAAATGTACGATAAATTTTATTTTGTTTTACAGAACTAAGTGGACGACGATTAGTGGACCTAAAATTATTAGATGATGAGTTGTGGTGTAAGCCTTGCAAGCAAGCTTTGAGTCTCCGTCATTCAGTGAATGAATTAAAAAATGGATTAGCAAGTACTTTTCAAGTTAAATGTACAACTTGCGGAAATATATACCCAGTAAGCATATCAACTATTGAAAAAAATTGAAAAACCAGGCCTACGTAAACGGTAAACTCGAAGGTGGTAGTTGGTGTTATTGAAAGTGGTAGTGGAAACACTCATCTCAATAAGATTTTACTTACTTAAGTAAGTGCTTCAAATCGAGTAGTCCTAAAAGTATAAATCAGAATACTTTTGGCGCAAGATGTAGGTGGAAAACTTCGTATTATGAAAAGCCAAAAAATGATTGATAGCTTGTGTACAAAACTAAGACTCATTCTATCTGACAGCTGTCTAATAACTGACTAACTTTTCAGATTAATAGAATAATTGTTCAAGTGGTTTTGTGTTAATTATTTCTTAATTTCAAATTACTTCCTTTTATTATTTATTAAAAAATAAAATTTTTTGGATTTTAATTATATAACTTTAGCAATTAAATAATTACTCAAATCAATAAACGCTTAATAAATTATACTTCAATTTTAAAAAATAGAATATTTTTAATTATGTTAAAAAATATGCTACTTACCTTCAAGAAGAAATTTCAATATTCCATGGATTTATTATGTAATATGCTTATAAATATATCAAATAATATATTAAATTTTATAACTATACTTATATTATAAACTTAAAATTAATTATATTATTTTCATTAAATAAAAAAAAATTAATTTTGTTTAAAGATTGTTCCAATTTATTAAAAAATATTTACAAGTTCAACATGTACATTTTATCCAAAAATAAATTACGCCACCATGAACCTGAACTTCGGAATGGTGTTGTTATGTCCAAGGGCGTTTAAGTGGTAGCGTAAACGGTGGAGGTTTGGACTAACGGTTTAAAGAATACGCAACGGAGTTTTTAATTCCGTTGATTAGTTATTTATGTGGGACGTTTTCGACGGACGAATTTACCACGCCTTCGTTTGAGACTGATTACGGATTTTATTAAGAATAGATGTACTTACTCTTTGCAGGATTTTTAGTTATTACCGGATCCGTGACTCCGGGGCTGCTGTTAGCGCCTTTTCCTGGATTGGGCCCTCTGATTGGTCCTTGCAGCGGATGGATTAGGATGGAATTGGGCTGCTTATTTTACGGGCTTCTTATTTTGTGAAATGAACTGATTTAAACTGATTTCACTTTTATTTAGATTTATTTTTATGAACGCCAAAACTTACACTTTCACAAATTTAATTTTAACGTAATTTAATTTAATGAATTTTAATAATTTGATTGAGCTAACGTCCTCCAGTCCCCCGTAGGGTAAAGTGCGCAAAACTAGCTTTTAAGAAATTTGGAATAACCTTAATGACCGAATTCTCGCCTAAGTGCAGAGCAAATTAGAACTTTGAGATTCCGGTTCTCTATGAATTTACTTACTGGCCGAATTCTCGCCTAAGTGCAGAGCAAATTAGAACTTTGAGAATACGACTTTCTAAGATACTTAAAATTAATACGTGGCCTGCCGGTTAAACCGCGTCCAAACTTCCTTTAAGTGCAGTGAAAATTAAAGCAAAGGACTCTACAAGGCACGGGCCCGTCAATTAAACGCGGAAGTCGAATTAATTAACAAAGACCGGGAGTGGTCTCCGTTTCTCGTTTTTAAATGCTCGCGGTGCTGAGTTTGCAGAAGTCCCCGCTAGTCAACCAGCAGTCGCGTAGCTTCTATTTTATTGTGGCTTTCGCGCATGGAGAAGTCTTTCATCTGCGCGGACGATTTAAATTTAAAGAAAGAGAAGAGAGAAAAAAAATTTGCGGGTGGACATAACAGTGTTAATCGGAGTCGGCTGGTAGTAAAGCGGCTGTTGTGGCTGCGCAATGGGTCCTCTGAAATGCTGTTTGAACCACTTAATCATAGCTTCCAAATTAATGAAGATTCTATTCCTAAATTTGAACCCTTCGGTGGTCACGCTGAAGTACTCATGGTAACACGTACTCCTGGGAATGTACGACAGAACAAATTTTCCAGGGTGAGTTTTAGCAGCCGAAAGAATGTACGGGATGCCTTTGGGGTTGATTTTCTTCTGCTCCCTCAAAATCTCTTCAGACTTATGTTTGACTCCGTAAACATCGTCGCAGTAGTATTTAAATTTAAGAACTTCTGCAATATAGCCCGCCATGACATTGATGTACCTGGCGATGATTTCATCCAAGTCGTCAAACTTCTTAGCTCCGATGTACAAGCTGCGGCCCAAGGAATAAGCATTAGGCTTGTCCTCTTCAACGACATCAATATGTTGATAGATGTCATCAACAATCTTCCAGGTGATTGACAGCCTGTTGACTCCCTTGCTGCTCAGTCTGATCACGCACTCTCCTGGATCCATAGTCTGCATCATTTTCTCCGCTTCTGCGAAGGTGATATTATGAAACGATGGATGGACTATCACTCTCCTGGCGTCGACGTTGTTCTTGCTCTTGTTCTGACTTTCCTTCTCCATTCGTTTGTCTTCTTCCTCCGCTTGATGGTCATAGTGATGATCTTTAGCCGGTTTGAAGATGTTGTTAACATCAGCAAGATCGGTGCTTTTGCTGGAACATTCACTACCAAATTTTTCTACGTCAACTTTGACAACCTGGCAAGAAATCATTTGATTGATCCTCACTTTATCTTCAGGATTCTCGACCGGTTGACTGGACAAATTCTTGAGATGAATGTACCCCGACAGTCCATTTTCCAACCTCAGCCTGACTCCGACTGCTTTTCCAGGACACTTGTTGCTGTCAAAGTGGCTCCATACTTCAGACAACTCCAGAAAATCTTTGTTCAAGCAGAAAGGACACTGCCACGTTTCTGTCTCATTGTTCTTGATCGGATTGCTTTGATCCAGCTTCTTGCCTTTGGGCTTCTTGTAGTGGAACCCTACGACAGTCGCCTGGACAAGTTTCCCGACGTAGAAGGTCTCCGGAGTCTCCTTGGTCAGAAAATTGAAGATCTCTCTGGCGGACAGTGATTGGTATGGCCGTCGCATGTCCTTGTACGGGTGCTTCAACTCTTTTTTAATGTCAAGCAAGGTTGTCAGTTTCTCACTGAAGCCTGATTTCTTCAGTTGCTCCGCAAAAGCTTCCAGGTCCAACTCATCAAGCAAATGAGGCGTCTTCATTATTCTTTCAGTAGCGTTGAATTGGTCCATATCTTCATCGCCGTCTTCCAGAGCGTCAATTGCCATTTTATTGGCCCACTCGTAGCTCTTCGGGTGGATCCTGGTCTCGTCCAGTGGCTCCTGATATACGTCCGACCGGTTGGTAATAATAGAACCATCTATTTTAATGAACCCAGCACAATTTATGAAGACTGTTGGACCAAAGTGAAGCTTGTGTACTAACTCGGTCCTATTATTCAAGACTAGATGCTTGTGCTTCAGAAGTTTCAGCATATTTTGAGTTTTTCTAGGACCTAGCCCGCTGATGAACTGCAAAAGGCTTCCAGTGTAGCTTGATTCGTTGTTGACATCAACACCCACTTCGTTCACACGGTTGACAAACTGGTAGTACAGCTCTGTTAGGAGCTCTTCTTTGTTCAGAAGATCTTGAAGCGGGTGGAACCTCAAACACAGTAAATCTTGATCAGCGTTGCAGAGTTGCGCAAATTCTCCAAGTGGGTCCAGGATTCTTCTGACTAAAGAAGTGGCTACTCTCAAGATTGGAGGGTAGCTTGGCAACTCGGTGATTCCTCTGTTGCTAGTCGAATAAATTTTGGCAACATTAGGGTCGCAAAGCTCCACTTGGATCAAAGGAAATTTATTTTTTTTATTGAGTTCCTTCAAACACTTTTTGACATCATTATAAATCATCAACGCTTCTTTGGATTCAGCTGTGACGACAATGACGTGGGGCTTGGATTTCTCAATAAAATTCTTCAGCGCCAACATGTCAGCTTCTTTGAGCCATTTCTCCTGCTGGTTGAAGCTGTCCATCCTCTTCAACAGATGAGGCATCTTCAAGAAATTATAACAAGTCCCAGTTGAAAGAACTGCAGAAGCGAAGGCGGCTTCTTGGAGATCCGGGACGTAAGCGATTCCTATTGATCGGAAACCATCTTTAGTACTCCATTCATCGTCGTCTTCAAATTCTTGAGGGAGCGTGCAAGTGTAGGGCCAAAACTTGATCCAGTCATCTAGCTTCTGACAGCAAGCGTACATGATCGCTTCTTTGGCCTCAACAGTCATCTTGGTCCTGAGTTCATTTTTCAAGTCAGGAATCACGTAATTTCTCAACGCCATCTCCACACTAGCTCTGCGCAAGTAATTCCACTCTTGCACATTCTTGCTGAACTCATCTTTGATGTACAACTGCGAGAACTCGGTGATGAAATTGGAGCCAATGGATTTATTTCATAAAAATATCACGTTTAAAAGCGTTCACGCATGGATAACAAAGAATTTTAAACTCATATGAATGGTTTTCTAAATTTAATTTTAAATTAATTTAAAAATTTTTTAAAAAAATAGTTTGATAAAAAATTTTAAAAATCACGTTTCTAAATTCATAAATTTATTAAAAAAATAGTAAAAAAAAATATTTTTTTCATGCGTACTTATAAAAATATGAGTAAAGTACTTACAAAATTCATTTTTTGTCGATGTGTAAAAACTCCAAAACTTTCAAGTCTAGTAGTAGAAAATTATTGCAAGAATTTCACTTAAAATATCTCACAAAATACGTATTTTAAAATTAAAACTTTAAAAATAAATTGAGATTTAAAGTCAGGTAATTCACAATACTTGATTCTTTAAAAGAACTCAAGAAAAACTATTTGAGAAGGCACTCTAGAACTGAACTGTTCGAGAAGCACTTGAGAATTGATCTGTACGAATATTAGCTCGGCTTTTTAATACTTGCCAAAACTTCTCAAGACCAACCTCCTGAGTCAAAATATTATAGGAAGGGTAGGTTGAAATTTAATTGGCTGAGAGTTTTAGGGAGGGACAAATTTCTACTGCTGTGAAAATTTAAAGAACCTTACCTGAAATTTTTAGAAATGTAAGTTCGACCTTGTGCTGAGTTTAATCCCTCGTATAGACGGAATAATGAATATAGTAATTACCTGATTTATGACGTCTCGCATACTCCGGGCCCAATTAGCTATACAGTAGTATAGAATTGACCAGGTAATGAGTTTCGTTATTTTGAATGCTACATATCACAATACAGACAAACTAACCGGAACAATTAGATATACATGTATTTATGATAACTTTCTTTACAAAGTATTTAATATTTCTCCAGGCGCCTAGTTCACAATAAGAGGTCTTTAAAATGAACTAAGGTATAATTTAAGGGATTAAAGCAATTTATTTTTGAACATCTGTGTGCTAGAATGGCGATACTATTGTCACAAAAAAAAATCCAAGTAAGTACAATCTTTTAGTTAACATACATTTAAAGGATTTACTTCTTCACAGAAAAGTTCACATAATGGTGGTGTTTTACTATCTTAGCAGATGAAAAGGTATGGGTATAGGCGCCGAACCCAGATAAGTAAATTGAATTTGACAGAAGTCTGGAATGATTTTTAAATTACTCGAAATAATTTTAAATGTTATTGATGAATAATTGTTTTTTCTTTTTTTTTAAACATTTTTTAGTGACTTCCTGGTGAATTTTAAAATTTTTTTGATTACACCTTCAAAAGATATAGAATTTTCAAAAAAATCACTTTTATTTCAGTTTTTTGCTTATACACTAAAAAATCAGCGATGAATTTTACTCCGGATTCACTCCGATTATTCGGAGTACCGGAGTGAAGTAATTCAACACTCCGTGTTGAGAGAAAATCCAGAAATTTTTTCAGCGGAGTAATTTCGGAGTAAATCTGCATTTTAATTCAGAAATTCATTCCGAGATGAATTTAAATTATATTATTTATTTACTCCCCCTAGTAAATTTTTTATTACTATTTTTTATTTTTTATTTTATTTTATTGAAGACATTCGGCCCTAGAACTGACGTTCCCTAAAGGCCGTAGAAATTTAATAGTATTATTACATAGTGAGTAAGTACTTTGAATACAAAATTATAAAGTAATTTGAATACAAAATTAAAAAGTAATTTGAATACAAAATTAAATAGTAATCTGAATACAAAATTAGAAACCATTTTGAATAACATTTTAATCATATAAGTAAATGAACACTTATTATTATTATTGACTCTCTAGTTCAAATGTCTTTATCAAAAATTAATTTGTAACACAACGTCTGAAACTCAGCTGAAGAATTCACGGCCACAAGATCACTCGGTAACTGATTCCATTCCCTCACTGCAGTCAACAAGAATGAATTTTCATAGGCAACAGTCCTACAGGCAGGCTGATGCAGAACTTGATTTCTACGCTCAGCACGACCCCTGACATCAAGCAATATTTTGAAATTCGAATGCAACAACTTATGATGCTGCATATTTAGCATTTTATACACCAGACTCAAAATTAGAAACTCACGCCTACTTCGGAGCGTCAACCATCCAAGTCTCCTCCTGTAAGGTGTTATGTGCTCAAATCGCCGAGCTCCAAATATGAATCTGATGCAAGCATTGAACTTCCGCTGGAGCCTAAGTTGCAAAGTCCCCGAAATATTTGTAAATACAGCACTGCAATAATCAAATATAGGCAATATCAGAGCAGCAGCTAGTCTTCTCCGCATTGAAGCACTTAGCACCTTACTGTTCATTTTCAATCGAGCAAGACAACTCATCGCTTGTTGGCTAGTAGATACCACTTGGTCATGCCAAGACAAAGTACTGTCTAAGAGAACACCAAGATACTTGACAGTGGAGACATAGACAACAGGCACTCCATTTACGAGCACACTAGGTGCATTCTGACAAATTGGACTGCTAACATGTTGCCGACTGCCGAAAAAATTTTTGAAGAATAGAAATAAAAAAATTGTTTAAAAATTATAAAATGCCCATTTAAAGATTTAAAAAATTACAATTTATAAACTGTTTTTTAATATCTATCAAAATTCGAATTTTAAATATTTTTTTACATAACTCAAAAAAATATTTTTTTTTTAAATTATAATTTATTCGAAAACTCTTTTTCAGTTTAATTTTTTTTAGTTGAATTCGGATAATTGAATAAAATTTTTTTTCTATAAATTAAATTTGTTATTAATTTTGAATTTTTTCAAAGTTTTGATTTTTTTCAGTTTTTATTCTTTTTTATTTTATAAAACTCACAAATATTTTTAAAATGAAAAATTCATATGGGTACTCAAATGAAATGTCTCAATAAGTGTAGCAAAAGTATCTGTTAACATTACAACCCAAGATAACGAGAGTCTTTGAAAATTAATTATTTTTCTGTCAAGAATTAAATTTTTAAAAGCTTCTAACGAAACAATTCTACTTGGGTTTTTTTTTGCAACAATAGTGTCACCAATTTAGTAAACAGATGTTTAAAAATCAATTACTTTAGTCATTTCAATTTATCTTAATTACGTTTAAAGATCTCTAAGTATTCGGAGAAAAATTAAATGTTAGTACTTTGTAAAGAAAGTAACAATATATACATGAATATCCTATTCTTCTGGTTAGTTTGTTTGGATTATACTAATTAGTATTCAGAAAATAAAGGTAAATAATGAAAACTACCTGGCCTACTATACTGTTTAAGTCATTGAGCCCACACAATACGCCGTATCTCAAGTTAATCACGAAAAATTATCTTTACGTATTATTTATGTCCAGCTGCACTTTTGGGATTTCTTTTATACCTGAACGAAACTTTTGAGTTGATAAAAATATAAAAAGAAAAATTTTTATTAATCACCTTACTCTTTAATTAAGAATTTTATTTATTAATAAAAAATAATAAGTTTATTATTAAAATTTCAGAGTATTTAATAATGAAGAAGAGAAATAATAAAAAATAAAAACAAAATCTATTTATTGGCTCGAAACGTTCAAAAAATTTTCTATCAGAAGATTTTAAGTTTTTCTCGCTCAAAAATTCAACCATTATAGATTTTTTAAGTTGAAAATTTCATATTTGTATTGAAAAAGTTAAAAGTTATTATTTACAAGTCTAATCAATCCCATTTTGGGTCATAACTAGATGAAAAATTAACTTTTTCTAATTTTTTTTTATTCTGCTTGTTTTTATGGTGCATTTATGATAAAAAATGTCGCGAAAAGAGAAAACAAAGATTTCGATATCTTTTTTGCCTTTAAAAATTGGAAAAAAATTGGCTTTCATGGTTTTTGATAAAATTTCTATTTTATCTTTTTTTGATATATTTTTTTTTTTTGGAAAGTACATAAAAAAAACGAACAATTTAAAAAAAAAAATTTAATATGGCTCACCATGGGTTGACCCCACATGTGAATAATTACCGAAGGAAAAATACTTTTTTGAAATTGTAACATTTCAATATCTTCCGAACGAATCAATTGATTTTAATGCGGCTTGTGTCACTTGACGCATTTTTAAGCCTCAATTACATAATAGTTTTAAAATTTCAGCTGTTGATTCCAAAATAATGGAAAGGGTTATTAAATATCTCTACACAGGATATGTTAACGATTTAATGAACAATGAAAATAATGATGATATTGACAATCATCTGATAATTTTCATTTTTATTTTAAAACTAAATTTTTACTAACTAATTTTAAAAAAATTGTACTATTATTTTTTAAAATGTTCTTCACCATGATTCATTGGCTTGAAAAAATTCTTAAATATCATCAATGTTTATTAATTTTAGTTTTATCCCAAAAAATCCTTCACATTTACTTAAGTAATTTAAATTTAAATTGCAATTAAAAAATAAACTCTCATAATCCAATAATTCCTAGCAATAATAAAAAAAAAAACATATATTTTATACAAAACTGATTTATTAAATTTCTACTTCGCTCAACGAGTTTCAAAAATTAATTCATTCCAAAATATAACAGTAATTAAACAATTGGTGCGTAATAAATATAACAAATATCCTTATAGTCAACTAACAATAATAGCTACAACTATTTGATAACCAAAAAGTACATCTACTGCTCACTTAATTAATTAGAAGCATGATAAAATTTATATAATTACATATTTAAATTTATTAAAGTGATTTAAACAAAAATCACCCATAACATCAAATAAAATCCAGTAAAAAATTAAAGAGTTTGTGCATTATGTATTAAGGTGTTCATCATTTCGAAATAAATTATTCACATCAGTTTAGACGAAAAAAAACTCAGAAACTATCTCTTATTCTTGTCCATAAATTTCAGCAGTCGATCTTTTAGGCCTCCAGGAACAACTTTCTCAGTCTCGACCTTGCGCTTTTCCTCCAACTTTTTTCTGATGGTCTTCATGCGCTCCTTCTTTAACCGCTGCTGTTCCTTCTTCCAGATGTCCTTAAAATCCTTGCAGAAGCTGATCCATAGCCCGAAGAAATCTTTAGGGTCAGCAGTGTCTATACTAGTGCCTTTAGGAACATATTGGTAAAAAAGCATAACAGCCTTAAACCTAGCTCTTGCTTCCTGGAGGTTTTCCTTCTCATTAGCCAGCTCATTTCTAGCTCGGGCCAAGAATGTCTCCATCTTTTCCTTGAAAGCAGTCGTTGAGTCCTCTGGTGATAATTCCGCGACTGTTTTACAGTTTTTTTCACACTTCTGGAGTTCCTTTTCCAGCCTGTCCAGTTCCTTGATGATGTCTTCAAAGTTTATCGTCGAAGCAGCTTCAATATCAGCCGGTTCGGGTACGGGCAGCGCCAACATCTGGTCAAAATTGTAATTGCCCTCTTGTTCTAATCTCACGCGAACAAGATAGTGTAGAAGAGTAACTCCAGATACTTTTGACTTTACATCTTTTAATTTACTGAGAATTTCAAGTCCAAACCCGTCGGCTTGCCCTCGCATTCGGTTCCCGCCGTTCATGTAATTGCCGAGAGTCAGAATTAACCCCATAACTCTCTTCAAAGACTGCGAATTGCGGAGATAGTCGCATGTCGATCTCAGATTCGTCAACTTGGTTGAAACTGAAGAAATAGCATCGTGAAACTCAGATTGGAACATCAGACAAGCGATGCGTTCATTGAAGTTCTTTATCGTCGACAATTGCTTCAAAAACATCTCTGGACGATCCAGAGGAATTCCAGGATTCTCTTTTTCGTGAAGAGTTATGTCTTCCATTTCTTTGGCCGTCGGCATTATCTCGTAAATCTGTCTGAGGGCTTCGAGGCTGACAATGCTGGTGTCCAGGTTGTAAACGGCGTTTTCCACCTCGCTGAAGTCCACTCGCAGACTCTTCTCCAGAATACCCACGTTCTTGGAGCGCTTTGAGTCAAGGATTTTCGCTGGCTGGATCTTTGAGGGCTTGCTAGACTCTTCTTTCTTTATCGTGGGTTTTCGTTCGATTACTTGTCGCGAGAAGAGGTCCACGAACTCCTTCATATTCACGTTCTCTTCCTGTTTCTCGATCTCTAGCCACAGGGGAACCTGTTGAAGAAAATCCCGGTGGTTAAATAGAAAAATTAAAAAAAATAAATTGTTAAAAAAGACAGTATTAAATATGATAGTACCTGAGGAGGAGCATCTGGAGACGTTGCAGGAATTATTGGTTGCTGGTCGGCTGGGATTATTATTCTGGTCCAGTAGAGAGGCTTCATCGGTATTTCTGGTGCTAAAGCTTCTTTTCTTAAGCCTGGAATTATAAATTTTTAATTAAAATTGTGGATAATTTTAATTAATTTTACGAAACTCATGAAGTTCTTTCATTTTTGTAAGCTTGTTTATAGATTAATTGAATAATTATTCTAGGACTTTTTAAATAATTTTTATAATTTTAATTTAATAATTTTAGTAATAATAATAATAATAATTGTAATTGTAATTTTAATTGTAATTTATTGAAAGAGGCCGTAGGACGTAGTCCTCTAACGGCCAAAAGCATATACAGAGTATACAAAATATCTTAAAATTAAGTACAGATCAATATAATTTTAAGTAAAAATCAAAAACAAAAAGTGCTCATAAGCTATTATCGACAATCAAAATAGATTCTTATAATGTTAATGTTAATATTGATAGGTCTCTCAACGTCAATTTTATCACAATAATATAAATTTAATTAATCAAGATTAATAATGAATACTGAAACAAAAACTGTCTACTTCAAGCCTTATACCATATTGCACAGGATAGCAAATAACTAAATTGCACTTGGTCAAAAATGCAGAATACACACTTAGAGATCGGCACGCTCAGTAGCTAATAAGTGTTTATAACAACTTGTTTTAAATATTGCTAGTGAGTCAGCTGCTGTTATTGATGGCGGCAAGGAATTCCAAAAGGAAGTCCCCAGAACCACAAAGGAGTGCTGAAGAATTGAAGTACGTGGAATCCGCGCCAGAAGTGTATCAGTCCGATTATTGTCCCTATGTCTCGCGACATTATGGTTCATCCTTATTCTATCCTTTAACAAAGCATTTTTATTCATGACTAACATTCCGTAATAAATGCAGCCCATCAGGTGAAGCCGACGATGATATGGCGAAAGCCACCCAAGATCAAGCCGCGGTCCATTAATGTGTTCTCCAAGTCGTTTACGCAGCACAAAGCGCGCACAGTTGTTCAGAGCAACTTTCAGCTTTTTCTCAAGGCCCTGATTTAGGTTAGTGAGAGCTACGGCACAGTAGTCAAAAATAGGAAGCACCAAACTAGTTACTAATTGACGCTTTAGAGCAACGTTTAGTTCATTAACCGACTGGCGGAGTCTGTATAACATTCTCGAAACTGAATTACAAATCCTAGCGACCTGATCAACCCACGATAGTCTCTGATCAATTAAAACACCGAGGTATTTGAAGCTAACAACATAGTCAATATCTTCATTTCCCAATACGATACTCGGTATCTGGTCTAGCTTGATCAAGTTAACATTGAATGCACTGCCTAATATCATAGCCTTTGTCTTGGAGGCATTAATCTTCAGTTTATTTAATCGACACCACTCCAACACGGCAGCAAGATCTTCATTCATCCTCTCAATTGCACTATCCAGGTCAGTGATTTTACATGTTAGACAATAATAATAATAATAATAATAATAAAAGTTATTCTAGGATTTTCTAAATAACTAACAACCTGCAGTAATTATGTGACTGCCAAAAATTTAAAATTGTAAACAAAAAAACTTGATCTCAATGATTTTTTAATATTTTCAATCTCAATCTACAGCGTTAAAGATAATATTGATACAAAAGAATCAATTACCAATAATCTAATTGAAAATGTGACGAAACAAACTTATAAAACTAACAAACTATCCACAACTATTCCAAAAACTCAAAATAAAAAATTGACTATCACCAAAAAATGAATAAAATCGTAAAAATATAAATTCAGATCAAAACCTTTCTGATGGTACTAAATTTAACTATAAAAATCCTTTTTAAAATAAACATATCCATTACAAAATTTCCCTTATTCTTTTAATTACATGGATTAACATTTGACCTATACAAAATAAAATGAATAAATAAAAAAATTTGACCTAGCGCGGAATTTAAAGCTATTTGTAAATACTCTAAAAATTTATCATAATAAATTAGCTATTGCTGAAAATCATATGAGACCTTGAAAAGACATAAATTCAGATCAAGATCATTTCAATAATATTGAATTCAACTAAAAAAAAACTCATTTTATCATGCAAATACGCTGGAGACAAAATTTACGTTCTTCTCTTAATTATATAGAATATTAATTTATAAAAAATACTCACTTGCTCGAGCTGGAGGATTCCACCCTCCAACAGGTGGAGTAGGTAATGCTGCTGGACCACCTGCAGATGGAGGTGGCGGTGGCGGTGGAGGTCCTGCTGAACTAGATCCTGGTATTGGTGGTGGTGGAGGTGGACCACCTAAACCGGGCATTGGTGGTGGAGGTGGTGGACCACCTAATCCTGGCATTGGTGGTGGAGGTGGTGGACCACCTAATCCTGGCATTGGTGGTGGAGGTGGTGGTCCACTTAATCCTGGCATCGGAGGTGGATGTGGTGGTGGTGGATTAGTTAATCCTGGCATCGGTGGTGGAGGTGGTGGGCCACTTAAATTTGGCATTGGAGGTGGCGGAGGTGGTAGAGCTCCATCAACAGCAGGCATTGGAGGTGGAGGTGGTGGAGCAGGAACAAAGACATCTGGTAACGGTGGTGGTGGTGGAGGTGGAGGAGGAATAAGATTTATACATGCAAATTGTTCTTTTTTATTAGCTGATTCGTCCACAGGTAAAGATGATGGAGCTGGAGGGTTTGAGTCACTATCTTCCACCTTCAACTCTTTAACACCATCATCTCCATCACATCCATCAGACTTCTTGATTGAAGATTCTCTAGCGCTCATTAAACTTTCATCCATCCCAGAATCATTGTCCGCCGGAGGAAAGTCCAGTTTCTTTCTAGTTTTGGTAACTTTAATCTCTTCAGATTCATCAATACTGTCTAATCCTACATCTAAATTATTTAGGCGACTGCTGACGTTATCCGTGACATCAACTTCATGATTTTGGTCGGTTACTTCTTTTTCTGGCTTGGTGTCAGAAGACTTTCTGAAAGGTGGTACCTTGTACTTAGTTTCATCGCTAATTCTGTCGGCTTCACAAATAGTCGACAAATCGGACAGTAGTGCTGAAGAATCATCTTGAAACTTATCCGATAATTGATGAGGAATCGGCGATAAGTCTATTGAGCTGCCAGTGAATCTTCCGCTTTCAGATGACACACAGCTTCTGTTTAATTCTAAATTATTGTCATCTTTTGGCATAGGCGAGCTGGCTTTTGATCTCGTGACAGCAGGCTTTTCTGATTTATCTCTGTTCTGTTTCTCCAGGTCTTCGACCAGTTTCTTGAGCCTCGTGACCTCGGTGCGTAAGCTCGCAATCTCATCTTCAAGTCCTTGGACGTATTCCAATGAATGTTTTGAGTCATTGTTGCTGGGTTCTGTACATATCTTTGAAGGTATTAGCGAATCCCAATAGTATACTTGATCAGCCTGGAGAAAAAAATTAATTATTAGTTTAAAAATAAATTTTTTTGTCGAAAAAATTTACAAGTCAATTTTTTTTTTAATTATTTAAATTAAATTTTACATATTCTCGGACTAATTTTTACTTTTTACACTGAGTAATAAAACTAAATAGTACAATTTATTTTTCTTAAAAATAGTAC
The DNA here is from genome assembly GCF_020080835.1 of Cotesia glomerata. NCBI lineage: Eukaryota > Metazoa > Arthropoda > Insecta > Hymenoptera > Braconidae > Cotesia > Cotesia glomerata. Next base: position 2,608,856 of record NC_058158.1, read on the forward strand.
AGTTTTATTTTTACTAAAAAAATCTTCGTATTACCTTAAAAATGTGAGAGATTAAAAAAAAATTTTTTTTTAATGATAAGAAAGATTAAATAATGTACAACTCGCTTTTTATTTTCAACTAATGAATAATTAAAATAAAATCTATCAGTCTGTGGTAATTACTCCCTTTTAAAATAAAAAACCAATTAAAAACTCACTGAAAAAGTTTTAGTTGTCGCCTTATCTCCAAGCGCCTTAATAATCCCTATCGCCTGTAACTGTGAATACAGCGCAGCAGTAAATTTTTTTAGATCCCCATCCGAAAGTTGTTTCCGTAAATGTTCTGGAATTTCTGCCGTGAGCAAGTTTATTAGATGTTGACCTAGAACCAAGTAAAAAATTTTTCAATCAATTACATTTAACCTCTCTGTATATTTATAACATTTATATGCCAAAGACCAAATATTGCCGTAGTTCGCTTAAAATATCACGTCAATTTTTTGTATCAAAAAAACATAATAATGTAAAATTTATGTTTTATTAATTTTTAATTTTTTTAAAGCACACAGAAAAAAAATTTACTTGAACCAAGTAAATAATTTTGAAGAACTTCATCTTCAAGATTTGAGTAGAAAAATTCTCAAAATTTAAATAAATTTTACTTGATTCAAGAATTTTTCGTCTTTATTTAATACAATGATACTCTTCAAAATTATTTTCTTAGTTCAAGAATTTTTTTCGTGATCTAAGTTAATTTTTTTTTTTGTGCAAATTTACCTATTCAAGTATGATTATCAAATTTAATTTTAATATTCAATGACATCATGGCTTAACAAGACATTTCATAATTCAATAATAAATGTCTAACATACTGAAAACTGGTATTACAACAAAATACCCGCGTTCATGTTAAGGGAAGAGAAAAATTTTTTTAATTTAAAAAAACCATTACAGGTTCTTATATTTAATTTTTTGTAGTTTTTAAAACTACTCTCTGTAATTCTATGTGATAAATAATTGTTGAAGTATTAATGTTCGGGTATTTTGTTACGCAGCCTGAAAGTGTCGGACACTCGAAGTATTGCGACATTTAATTGAATATTTAAGATTAAATACTAAAAAAAGCAGACATCTGAAATTTTTTTTAACAATTTTAATGAATTAATATTTGATAAATCAAAAATAAAAGAATTGACATGTCGCAATACTTCAATATTTTGTTTGATTTTTTAAATTCTAAGTTCAATAAGCTTCTCAATTATTTAATTTAGTTACGAAACATTAATTAAAACCGAAGAATAATAAATCAATTTATATCGAAGTAGTTTTTTTTTATTATTTCATATTTTAATTCCGGCAGTTTATTTATTTAATTTTACTCACTCTTGGGTATAAGTGATGATCGGTAATTTTGTGAATTTGACAGCTCCATAATTACAAGACTAATTTATCTGAATAGCAAATTTAGTACAGTTAAAAAAATGTCTCTGATCTCGGCGAATTATTTAGACTTTAATAAAAAAATCAGCATAGTACTGCGATAATAAAGTAAATAGCAATTAAGTATAAGCACATGAGATTTGACAGGTTTATTGATCACAAATTAATGACAACTCTCATATTAACTCCTATCGACTTAAGATTGTCAAAGTATAAAGAGAACTAAACACAGTTTGTCGAAAAAGTTATCACTAATATATTAGCAATAATAATAATAAACAAAAAGCTGAGTGGATCTAACGGATTCGAGAGTCGGTGGGCTCCAATGGACGTTATTATGACCGGACTAAGTATGGTAATACACGATCATCAGCCGTACCAGCGAGGAAGTATTTAAATATTGCAGGAGAATTCACGGAGCGTGTTACACCGAACACCGAACACCGAGTAACGTTTGCTTTTGAATAATAATAAAATAAAAATAAGCGATTCGAAAAACAGTCGACGGTATCTTTACGAGCTGACTCGTATCGAGATAATGAAGAAGAATCTCCAGCAGCACAATATTATATTCGGGTATCTGTTTTGCGTAAAATACCAGTTTTCTCTGCTCCGTACTCGGCAAAGTCTCCGGGGCATCATTTTAGGTTTATATATGTTTACGTATATTTATACTTATATTATATGTTTTTTTAGAGATACTCTCTCATCTTTCATCTCTGGTTTAGTTGTGCAGTGTCCAAACAAAATGATAACTCTTATCGTATTGTGTGCGCGTAGTATTACACGGATGACGCGCGGAATTCCTTCAGTTTTATCTTTTTATATACTCTGCATTTTATAGTGCAAATTATTTTATAATGCCTATTTTATTTTGCCAGATATTTGAATTACAATACGGATTATATTTAACTTTGCAGATATTTATAAGTTCTTTAATTCATTTAAAAAAATTCAAATTTGCAGAATTTAAAATACTTTTTTTTTTTTAGCATTAAAAAAAAATATTTCAAATTATTTTTTAATATTTTTTTTTTTCGTTGAAAATTAACAACACAACAATTTTCAGACATTTTTTTACATAAAATTGATTAATAATAAAAGCTCAAAATTTTATATTTGATAGAAAATATATCATAACATTTTTTTCAATGTCTGTGATTGATTTTTAAATTAAATATTAAGAACTTGCAAGTAATTCGTATTACAAAAAAAATATTCAATATTTAGCGCTGTAGTAATAAAATGATTTATACTTGCTATAATTATATAAAAAAAAAATAAATATTTTTATTGCTAATAATTAATTTAACCTTGAACTTCATCCAATTAATCATAATAACTATGATTATTTTTTTAATTGTTTTCGATAAAAGTAGATGAAATTTATCAGCAAAAAGTTATCGATATTAATTTATAATTTTTTTTTTATCAAACATCTTATTATATTATTAACTTGAATTAATTTACGAACACAAAAAATCAATAAGATTTTATTACGTCAGTTATATATTGTTTGGTATTTTGTTTAATGTTTGTAATTAATTAAAAACCTGATTTCCGTGAAAAATATATTATAAAATTTCTTGAAATATAGAAATTTTTTGAGTGATTAAATTAATTTTATAAATGATCAGGAAATTTAAATATTTTTAAAAATATGAATAGCTAAAATTAATTTTATCAAAAAAAAAATTTGAAAGGTTTAGCTTTAAAATGATTTCTGACAATATTATTCAAAAAATAGACGTATTATCCATTAACTTAATTTTAAAAACAAATAAAAAAGTGTCGTCATGTTGTGTAAATATGACAATAATCTAAATGGGCGTGAGTGTATTATATACAATTGATAGCGCTTTAGATGAGGCCTTTATGATTCCGAATAAATAAAAAAAAAAAATAAAATATGGAATAAAAATTAGTACCGCGTGCGATAGCGATCCCATGAGAGTCGTGTTCTGTCAGTTGTTACGTGCCGCGTGATTTAGAGATCAGCTTTTATGTAAATGAGACAACGTTAAGTCCCGGTATGGGTCGTTGCGCTACAGCCTCTTATCCCGTGGTTACTTCGCGTGCCTAATGCCAAAAGGGCGTATAAAAAGTTATACGCCCTTTTGGTTTTGCAAAACCAAAAGGGCGTATAATTTTTTTTTTGTGCTAATCGTTTTGTAAATATGTTCTAAGCCTAAAAATGAAAATAAAATTTCCAAATCCAAAAGGGCGTATGTCTTAAGTTATACGCCCTTTTGGCTTTAGAACACTGAAAATTTAGTGATCTAAAACCAAAAGGGCGTATAATTTTTAACTTCCCGTTAAGGTGTTTTTGATTCTATACATACATATTATGGATTTTAACTCCAATTTTACGCAACGGAATTGGTGGTTTGAATTTTTAGGCGAGTAGAGCATACCTACGCTCGCGCTAAAAGTATACAATTAAACAAAAATATATCTTTTATTGCAGCTATAGCGGGCAATAAATTATTATAATAATCCGAAGTTAAAAAATACTAGAAAAAACTAATATCAAAATACGGAAAGTTTATTGGGGTACGATTCCTGCACCTTCTCTACGTACATCTTTTACATTTTCGTCTGAAAAAAAATAAATTTATAAAAAATATGAACATTCTAGTACGCGAAAAAATTTTTAATTCATATGCTTTTTTAATCATTCGTCTGTCCAAGATGATGAAAATTCAAAGTTACTACCATCGTAAATGTTGAATTTTTAAAAGTTTTTTTTATACAAACCTTCTCCGGACAATTTTAAAGACTGTTTTTCGAAATTTTGAAAAAATCCTGATTTTTTTTTATACGCCCTTTTGGCTTTAGACCGATAATTTCCTAAAGCCAAAAGGGCGTATATCTTAAGATACGCCCTTTTGGCGTTAGTACGTCAAAAATTTTTTTTCTGCAGATCTTTACGTTTCGAGCGATTCTAGAAAGAATGGCAAAAAAAAATTTTTTTATACGCCCTTTTGGCATTAGGCACGCGACTTATATTATGCCGTAAGACTACTTGTATCGAGAATCACTTAACCAAATAATATAAAACGTTACTATATATTGAGAAAACTCCGTTGATTAAGACACTGTTCTGTCATTTGCACATTCTAATACAATAAACCGGAAAACCGCTAAATATTTTACAAATATTCTATTTCCTAAAAATAAAAATTACATCAATTAAATTCCTGAGCAATCATAAAAATTATTAATCATTCATTTTCTCGGGCTGGAATAATTTCTCACAGTAAATTTATTTAAAACACTAAAACTATGGGCCGGATTTGAATTAAAAAAAGTATGAATTGATAAGGGATAAATAGACCGCGACAAAATCAGAGGACAGTAAATAAAATAAAATAATAAAATTATTGTATGCTGATTTAAAAGTAAAACAGTTGCTTGAGTTTTATACTGTACGACGTTGTATATTATACGCGTAATACACTAATATAAAGTGATAACTGATAATAAAACTAACAGAAGTTGACGACACTTGTTTTGTTTTATCCTCACTCCTAAATGTACACTGTAGGATAATAATGGTGTATTTATATGATAGTATTCCGGTAAATATATATATATTTATGTGTAAAGCCTCTAATACCAAGCATGTTTACAATCTAGTCTGTAATCCGTCAGCGGATTACGCTATTTATTCTTCTTTTGACTTATGAAATAAATAATACAGATCAAGGCAGCTGGCTGTCACGTGAATTTAACGGTGTTTAAAAAATGTAATTATTGATTACAAAGTCCGAAGAATTTGTCACCGTTTATCATAAGTGATAAACTCTTTTCTGTTATTTATTAAGAGCGACTTTTGTTGACATTTTTGCTTTTAAATGTAATATAGGTTGTAAGAATATTAAGTGGGAGAGTAATTAACACCATTGATTAAGAGTAAATCACTATTGTAAATGTTTTGCCTTTTATCTTTGACTTTTATTGAAATTTTTAGAAGATGTGATGAAATAGATAACTTTTCAGTTTTTAAAAATATTTTTGTATGATAAAAATTATTTTTTTATAGTAAAAAAAATTTAAGAATGGGATTTTGACATGACATTAAAGTTAGCAGTTACTTGAGAATTTTTTAATTTTGTTTAACAAAAAAATTTACTCCAAAAAATTATTTTAAAAAAATTGCATTTTTAATTTTTTAAAATTTCTACATGTCAATTTTTTTATATTTTTTTTTGGCCATAATTTATTTGTTAAAAAAAATTCTAAAAATTATTAAATATCTGCTAAATTTATCATCATGATTTTGACACTGATTGAAATTTTTATCAAAAAAATTTTTTTTTCAAACAATAAAAGTATTTGAACTTACCAGTAAATTTTTCGGCGACTGGAAACGGCGGTGTCTTGTGAGCAAGTGTATTCGCAGATGTAAAACTTGATACTCTTCTGAGCGCGACACCCGCGCTAGGTGATTTCAATTGTTCATTAGTACTGTGTCTGCGATAAGATCCGTTGAGCGGCGGTGACACTGAAAAAACACTCGAAGTTGATAAACTCGGAACATCATTATTATTTTTCGATTTATAACACGCCATTATTAGTAACTTTTATATCGACACATAAAATTATCCCGCTTAATAAATAAATAAATAAATTTGACAGTCTGAAATTATTATCAACAAACTTCGCACTGATTGTATCTTAAAGTAAAAATAAATATTAATAATAAACTTCATATAGACAACAATGCAAGTAGAAAACGTGTTTTCAGTTTCAATACAGACGATTAAAATGAAAGTCCTCAAGAAAATTTACACTATATTACAATAGTATAATAGTAACTAATGTATGTACCTATGTATAAATATAAATAAAACTAGAGAGCGACATATAGTGTCGGTCTTCATCGTACTCTACTCCAATCTAAAAGTTTGTTGGAAATGGAAACAATAACAAAATCAGCTAGATAATCCCTTCGATAGCCTTCAGGACAATACACAAAGTTTGTTATGTTTATGTATATCTAACTGAGCAAAACCGGTCTCCAGATCTGCATTATCCGGTTAGACTATTTAATTCCCCATTGTTCGATTCGCAAATATAAATAAAAGTAAAGCTGCATACTCTATCTAATCGAGAGATTAATTTTATTTTGTCCCGGCTTTATTATTCTACTACCAATTTACCGTAGACCTATGTATACTACATGTGCAACAAAATGTTTGTGTTGTACGCGCATCAAAAACTGACAAAATTTGCACCATAATATTTAGTTGATTTTACAGAATTTATTCAGCTATGTAGCATATTTTTAATTATATGATATCAACAAACATTTATTTTTCATTTTATTCTATTAAATTACTCTGATTTTTAAATTAAAAAAATAGTAAACTTGTCTTTTTAAAAAGTTTTTCTCTTTATAATTATTTTTTTGAGAAAAGAAAATTTTTTTCTCTATTCAAGAATTAATTTTTTTTTTGTGTAATAAAACTACTGACAATAATTTTCCGATTGAAAAATTTTTTATGCTAAATTATTATTTAAGAATTAATTAATTTTTTATGAAACTAAACACAAAAATTATACTACTCAGTTATATTTAATACAAAAATTTGGTAATAAAAATTCTTATTAAAAATGTAAGAAAAAGTTAATATGTATTTAACTGGGCGTTCTTGAAATTTTTTTATTATTTAAATAAGATTTTTTTTTGTGTTTATTGTTATTGTTTTATTTAAAATTAAAAAAAAATTTAGATTTAAAATATTATTGTATAGTAATTTAACCATATATTTATTTTTTGCCTGAAAATGTGGATTCTATTATGATAATCCACGAGACGTCACAATAGCAATTATAATAAATGATAAGAATCAGAGAAAGCTAATATTTATCAACATTAATATAACTTAAATTCCCAATTTAAAAGAATAAATTTTCAGTCGATTCAATTTAAAAAAATACTACCATCCGAATAAATTTTTTTGAATTTAAAAATTTATAACAAATCTAAAATTAAAAAAAATGAATAACTTACCGATTTGCGTAGACTTAGGCTCAATTTTCCGTCCCGCAGCTCCAAAATTTTTTCTATTATTGGTCAGCAATTGCCGAGACTTTTTGGCGGTAATCGTGTGACCGAAGACAGCGCTGGTATCAGCCACCATCCCGTTTTCTTCGGGATCGGTAAAGACACTGTCGCTGGAAGAAGCTTGGCTCGGTGGCGTGGGTATGTCCGATAGTTTCAGCACACTCGCGTTTGCGCGACGCCACGAATCGGTTACGAGAAGCTGAGGATCGAGATTGTTCGCAGCGGGAATGGAACCAGAAGCGGGTGGTGCGTTAACTGAATCGATGTGTGAGTCCACAGGTGGGAGCGGACTAGAACAGGACGTTCCGATCTCCTCCTCTTTGAGTTTAGGCCCTTGCTGGTACCGTGGTTGTGGGGCTGGTGGCTTTTCAACCGGTACTTCCGCTCGTTTTGGAGATTCCACATCCACTTTTATGTAATCCGGGCGTATCGTTGGGATACCCGGTGCCTGTTTAAGTTTTATTTATTGTTATTGTATTGAATTAACAGATTATTATTATTATTATTATTTTTAGAATTATTAAATTATTAAATTAGAATTAAAGTGCAATTTAAATTTAAATTTATATAAAAATCCATAATTGAAAAACTACTTTATTAACTGTGCAAGTGAATATTAAGAGACCTAATATTGTTATATTATTCTGATATTAATATTATATTATTATTAGCACCTTTGAGTGCACCTGTACTATTATTATTATTTTTGTAAACCTTAAGCATTATATTATCTATACACTGTAAAAAAAAACCGGTGTAAGTCCATGCGGTGTACGGTGTTAAAAATTCCGGTGTTAAATTCAACACCGAAATCTGTGTAGCAGTAACACCGGTTGCGGTGTAAATATTTTTTTTCGGTGTTAAATCGGTGTTATAAATTTTCCGGTGTTGATAATATTTTAAGTAACACAATTTTTATAATTAAACTTTTTATGTACATTAAACTTTTTTATAAACTCTTTACATGGCCGTGTGGTGTGAAATAATGGTGTGAAATTCTCTCGGTGTAAATTTTCGATCCGTGTTACTTTAACACCATTATTAAAGGACAATTTTAGGACATCATATAGATAATCGGAAACTCTAAAATAGTGGATTTTAGTAATTATTTCATAACTTTTAAGTATTTTTTTTAAGATTTTCGGAATACTTCTAAGATAATTTTAGAATCAATGCAATTTATTTGAAGCAATTTAGTTGAAATTTTGTCCTTAAATCTTATGTGGAACCTTTTTTGAATAATCTTAAAATATTTTTTTTAACTATTTGAAAATAAATTTTGAATAAATTTGAGACATTTTTGAGACAATTTTGGAACATTTTTTGGACAGTTTTAGAGTGTTTTTACAAAAAATTTGAAACATTTTTAGAACAATTTTACAACAATTTTGAACGTTTTTTAAATGATTTTCATATAGATAATTTATTTTTGCACATCCGTAGATTTGTCATGTTTAAAACATCTATTATATTATGAGAAACATCATGGTTACGATAAAAATAATTATTATATTGTTCCTAAACATTTAATATTCTAAATACTATTTAACTTGTTGTATAACATTCATTAAATCGATTTCTGCGTAATTTTATAAGTTGAAAATTCTTAAATAAATGTTACTTGTTTCATTTTGATAAATATTGAATATTAATTGTGTTTTATGGATCATGTAATATTCATATTCCGATACGGTGTAAATTTATTCTACTGTTACACCGGTATTACACCGGTTAGACTGATATTACACCGGTTTAACACCGGATTTTTAACACCGCAAAAGAGCATCGCTACACCGGTGTTAATACACGGGTGTTACATAGCGGTGTTAAAATGAGTCCATTTTAACACCGCTTTTTTTACAGTGTATTAATTAAGAGAATAATCAAAATTTTATGGCAAGTGTATTTATATGGTAAAATGTTTTTTATGGTTAAATTTGGTATCATTGGAAAAGTCTTGAATTGAATTTGTGCTTTTCAAGGTTTCATATCATTCTCACTGATAGTCAATTTATTATGATAAGTATTTAGGCTGCATTCGAAAATGCTCTATCTCTAAATACATAATTAAGAAATGACCTTGTATCTCGTGAACTATTGACATTTTCAAAGATATAAGCTCATCCCGATGTTACACTCATCAAGACCTTTCATTTAAGTACCCACATCAATTTTTCATATATTTATATGTATTATATATACATGTATATATGAAAAATATATCAAAATGCATGTGGGTACTCAAATGAAAGCCCTTGATGAGTGTAACATCGGGATGAGCTTATATCTTTAAAAACGTCAATATTTGAGAAAGTACAGTGCAATTAACAAAAGTCATTATTTATAATAAAGCAAAATTTTATTTATTTATAGTTCACAAGTTACGGCAGTCACATAGTGACTGCAAGGTTGCTAGTTATTTTATTATTGTTATTATATCGGTATGATATTAAATAAAAATAAATTAAGATTAGACATCTTATCTTCTTGCTATCGCTGGCTGAATTTTAGTTAAGAGTCATGTTATTTATATCTAAATATATATATATATATATATATATAGTATGGATTTCTTATTCGAGATGATATTATCACCGTACAATTATAATCCACGATGTATAATAACAATAACTTCATATCCGTGTTGGAGTAAGTGATTATGTCATTTACTCTGATAATTCTTCACAAATGTTACTCAATTGATTTATTAAATTTATGATAACTGATATCGCATTAGTTGGACAAATTTTATTGTTTTTTTAAGGATTACCTTTTTTTTTCGTCTAAACTAACGCCGGATAAATTCACTCAATGGTTTAATTTATTTGATTATACTTATCGTTGTCATAAAAATTTTTAAAGTTTATAATTATTTTATTTAAACTTACGGCATTGAATTTCTTGAATTGCCAGCACAAAAAATTTACTATTTTTACCCAAATGAAATTCATGACAAGCTTGATTCAGGCTAAGTGTTTATTAATTTTTGTATAGTAGACGTTTAACAATTTTAATAGTTTTATATGAAAATTTTAATTTTGTGATTGAAGAGGTTAAATTTCAATAATTTAGAGTAAAAAATTGACAATCAATGAATTTTATATTAATTCAGAATTATTATAAAAATATAAATAAGTAAATTTTTAATTATAGTCTTAAAATTTTTTTTGTAAAATTTTAAAATATTATTTAAAGTGAAATATTAAAGAAAAAAATGATACAGATTTTTCTACTTTAGATAAAGAGATTTAATATTCTTTAAAAAAGCTTTTTTTTAATTTCACTGTATACCTTTGTTCTTTAGAAAAACATTGCATTGAAAGTCAAAGTATAAGATAGTCTACATTGTGAGCGCTCAGAATATGTTTACAAACATTTGAGTTTAAATTTCATGCTGTGATTATTAACATAAATTTAATTCTATAATTTTATTAAACAACCTTGCTAAAATCAATCCAAGTGATACATGACAAATTAAATTTGGAAAAAAAGGTTATCTAAAACCCGTAACAAACTTAAATACTTTTTTGTGTTTCATGACCTACTTTTTGTTATCATGACAAGTTTTAATAATTAATTGACAGAAAAAAAATATTCTAACGATTTCTCTATTACTTAAGCAGTACAAAAAATTTTGTTAAATTAAAATTAAGAATTAATAATAATAGTTGAAATATGTTTGTATCACTTTTTGTAGACAGTGTTTAAAAAATAAATACTTATTTTTATAAATAAAACAAAGTAAATTAAGAATTACTAAGTACTGTATAATTTGTTGTTAAAATTTACCAAAAAATTCAACATTTTTTAATGTAATGTTTGGGTAGATCATACAAAATATTAATTCATAAATATTTATTAAAAGCTCTAAACTTTTACTTAGAAATGAAATTTCTTAAAAAATTTAGAAGTCGTATTATATATTAGCAATGAATTTTTTTTAATTTAAATAAATATAAAATCAAACCTGTCGACTTTTAGGCGGTTGAGGAGCAGGCCTCTTCCCCGGAGTGTGAACTTTTTCAAAACTAACTGGAACATTAGTTTCAGGCCCCACATTCTGTTTCTTCTGACGTTTTTTCCCGTCACTTTGATGATTGCCCATCGCGGTATAATCAGCTGTTGATTTCGCGGTGTCATTTATCGCGGGCGAACTCTGCCCATTCAGACCCTCGACGACGTAATTTCCGACATCGCCGCGGATCCGTGACAACAAGGACCTACCGCTCCGATCGGCAGGAGGATCTTCCTCAGAGTCATCGCGGGTTAAAAAGCTCTTAGTTCTCAAAGAAAATATCCACAAACGGGCGATGTCTCGGAAATTTCTCCGTAAGGGTCGCACCACGCTTGCGGCTGCGCCTTCATTTCCCTCGACACTCATCTCGCAATCGATATACCAAACGCATATATAATATAATGTAATATGTGCGAGACACTTTGATATTATTATTAAATATTAACTCGATTTGAAATCTACTGACACACATTCGGATAAATCATGCCGCATGTAGTATAGTTCGCCGTTTGTTATTCACTTTATTAAATATGAATATATATATACAAGTTTAGGCACTTTTTCTTGCAATTCTTGATTAAAAATTTGTCAGTCAACCCACTACAAATTAATTACATCTACTTTATCGTGTAAAAATTTTTTATTTGTTTCTTGTATCGGGTATAGTCTTAATAAACTTTTAGAATAAACACAATATCAGTAAAATTTATCAAATTGAAAATAATGAGCAATACATATTTTTTCTGTTGAAAAAATTTGAATTTAAAAAAAAAAATAATGCTAACATTTCGGACGCAAATTTTAGAAAATAATTACGTTAGGCAGCAATAATTATCTTCTTCAATTAATAATTCAAATGATAAAACTTTGTATTAAAAATGACAAATTGAAGTTTTGAAAAATTTTTTATAAAAAAAATTAAGTCATAATTATTGAGCATAAATTGAATTAAAAATTTTTACGAATTTATGAATCCATATTTATAAACGTGCAAAAAAATATTTTATTAGAGTGAAAATTTTTTATTTTTCATAAAAAATAGGCGGAGCTTCAACCAAATGTTTTCCAATTTTACATTTGTCGATTAATGAATTCTATGATTTAATTTCAAGTTGTTTAAAAAATTTTTATGATTATTCTTCAATATTTTTTTACAACATATAAATATTTTCTACAAATAAAAAAATTGTCAGTTTGTTCTTCTTACTTTCATGTTACTCTCTCAATTATAAAAAAATGACTTAGTAATTGAGTAACTAACAATTAAAATACTTAATAATAAAAACAACAATAATTACTCCAATTGCAAAAAAATATATTCAAATTTATAGTCTTTTTATGATAATAAAAACCCCGTAAAAAATTAATTTTAATAGTAGTAATTATTTATAGTCAATTGTACTGTTGTTTCTTGTGATCTCACTTCCTTATTAAAGATTCAGTAATTGTATAAATTTGCGCGTCTGACAACCACGTGGGAACAATCTACTCCATTCATGTGAATGACACATTTTCATCCATTCATTCCACGTGACAACTCTCTAAATTCTGATTTATTAACATTAACACTTTCATTAACTCTTATCCTAATCTTCACATACATCCTCTTAAATATTAACTTTATTAGTTTGTTTGACCGTCAATAAAAGTCTGCTATAAGTAATTTAAAAACCGATACACGCTATCGATGACAAAGAACTAACACACCGAAAATATTGCGGTATTTGCCGGAGAGGGTTAAATTAGAGCGCAAGCTCGGAATTTCTTCCCAAGGGTCTCTAGGAGTTCGCGAGCTTACTTTATTTTAATTATCGATTTACCTTGTCGATAAATTTTTATTGTAATTTCTAATCATTACTTAGAGAAGAAATCTAATTTATTATTTTGAAGAAAATTTAAACTTTTCCGCTTTGATAATTTTTATATTCTTCTTACTTGCAGAAAATTTAGAAAATTTTCGCAATAGTCAACGTAGGGTAAGGTAGTAAGTAAGTTAGATGACTATCAAGCGAGTTTCGAATGTTAAAGTTCCGCCTTTAGCCACTAGATCGCGGTTTTCGTGAGACTAAAATTAAAACCCCCCGGCTACAAGCAAATATTTAATATCTAAATATTTGATTCGATGCTGCTATTTAAATAATATCTGTATAGGTTCATAATGATAATAACTGGCCATAAATGGACAGGAAATGATATTCAGTTGCTTTCGACTCATCAATTTGTATTTAAACAGGAGCAAGCTTCCGGCTAAAATAAACCACAGAATTTAACAATTTCCATTTGCAGTCTATTAAAAGTTATATAATATTTCATCCAAAAAAAAGAACATAAAAATTGATAAAAATTTAACGAGATGCATTTCATCACGAACGTGATTTTTCCTTCTGAGCGTTTCCGTTGATTTTCCCCGAAAAAATAAAGCGACCGGATGCGCTTCAAGAGGATGCTCGAAGACACTCGAGAGTAATTTTTTTTTCACGCGTTTAAAAGTTGGTTTATTTTATTTTATGAGAAAATAATTCCCATGTGTCCGGATTTCTCGTATATATCGAGCGGTACGATATACGCAGCATTGAAAATAAACGGAGTATAATTACACATGACTATGTATGCGCTGGTGTGGGAACGGTTGGCGACCTCGCGTCCTCAGTTCTCTTCGATGAAGCTATTGTCTATTCCAGTGCATCCGGCGTGTCTGGGCGTCATACTGCTCCTGGGTGGTAATTAGCCAGCCTTTTTTTTAATTCGGTCATAAAACTCGTAGGCCTTCTTTTAACATACGCTCTTCTGCTATGGGCTCTTGCCACGGCTTTATGACAATTGAGAATCGATAACCCAGATACTACAAATTCGTGATTGATTTTCTGGGGTATTATTGTTTAATAATAGGATGATTATAATAGTATTTTTGTTAAGAGAACAGTTGTTCAGAATTGAGAGGAGATAATTATGTAGTTTAATTAAGAAGTCTATTTTACATTTATTTAGAAATCACAAGTTGTTGAAAAGTCCTCACTATAATAGAAAAATTTATGAAATTGAATTTATTAACAGACACTGGACAATTTTATTATTTTTATTTGAAAATAAACTAGGTCTAGAAAATTATTCTTAGAAAATTTCATTTATAATTTTTTAGAGTTTATAAAGATGGAATTTTTTTAATAAATTTTTCTTGTAATATTTTATTTGTAAAAAAAGTTATCAGATGTCTTTAAATTTCAGTATCACTAAAATTTTTAATCAAGAAGTTACTTTTTTTAGTTAAGAAAATTTTATTTGAACCACACAATTTTTTGCACTAATGAAAAAATTAAAAAAAAATATTGTACTATTAAATTATTATTGATTAAAATAAATTTTATTTAATTAAATAACTTTTTTGTTTGATCCAAGATGATCAAACTCTTCAAATTAATTTACATTTTTAATGATTTTTTTCCTTATTCAAAATCAAATTAATTTTTCAAAATAATTTTTTTGGTTCAAAATTTTTTTTGTTGAATCAAGTTAATTTTTTTTTTATTTCTAACATAAAAATTCTCATTTCCTTTCCTTGCACTTACTTCAAAGCCCGCCTCCGGAAAAAACAAGAAAAGTACGAGGAAAAAAGTACATAAAAAAAATGTACGCCTCTTTTCTGTTTCGAAGAATTTAAAAGTCGACTGTTTGTTATTATTAGACTAAACTTAAATTTTTAGTTCAATAAACTTAAAACTGAATAGGTGAAAAGGAAAGAGGAAGTTAATGAGACGATGATTAAAAAATTCGTTTTATTATTTATTTTTCTTTTTTAGTTCATTTTATATTGCAACATAAAATTTGTACAAATAATAATCAATTATTAATAATAAATGTTTTTTTTTATTTTTATTTTCATATAACTAGTAGTAGGCAATTAATATATATGTATAATATATATTTATATTTATCATTTATATTTATATTTATAATTTTATGAGGGTGGGAAGTGTTATGTACATCCAAGTTACAAACAACGGTACTTATATACGGTGACACCCTAATCACGTGGGCTCTAAAGTTTTAATGTTGAACATTAATAAAACATATGCGTAGGAAAGTAATAATAAAATTAAAAATAAATGTTAAGTGTATTAATTAAAAATAATTAGAGTCTCGATGACAGTGTGTCATCAGTCAGCTTTACTCTTGTTATCGCTGTGAAAGAGATCGCGTATATTATTTTATTTTCAAGTTACTTTTAACTCTTAACTCTTAACTTCCTATTTCCTATCCGTTCGTTCCGTTCTCCGTGTAATGTAATGTAATGTTTCCTTCTTTCTGTCTTGTTTAATTATAATGCGGATAAATACTAGTATCTTCTTATGTATCTTTTATCATTACATCGCTTCTTTTCACTTTAATTTTTATTTTTTTTTCTATGTACAGTATTACATTTTTTCAGCTGGTTCTTTATTTAAAAACTCGCGTTTTTTATACAAGGTCGGTTGGATGAGGCAAGTGGGTGGGAAAAGTAGACGATCCTGCCAACGCTCGTTAAATTTAATCACCCGTTACATAAGTATTATATATTTCTTCTTCGCTATAACCTTTTTTTATTCATTTTTCTTCCTTTAGTTCCCCGTCATCTAAGGTTTCATTATGCAAAAATATTTCAGCTTTCGTTTCTATTTCTCTATCCCTTTTCTATTAAGCGCATTCGCTCGTTCCCTCATTTTCTCTTCACTCTCAACTCTCAACTCATTTCTCCCATTCACTTTGCTATTATTATCGTTCTCATATACCATATAGTTATTATTTCTTCAAAACTAATTGGTCGCAGGTGTACGACAACTTTGTTTCGCCGACTCATTCAGTCTATCCAATCTCTAATATTATATATTAATTGTTTAATATAATATAATGGATTCTACTAAATCTGGACACTTTTCATTTTTTATTTTTCAACTATTATTCTGTTGAAAATATCAGAGATACAATTAAATTGTTAAGAACCTTTTTCACAGCAAATTAAATTTCCTACAAAAAAAATTCCCTACAATTTTTTCGTATTCTTAATGTTTAACTTACAATTGTAATTTTTAATAATTACTAATTTTAAAATTCAATTTTCTGAAAATTCTGGTCTTAAGATTTTTTTCTCAAATTTTTTCTAAAGAATATAAGATACAAAAAAATTTATAAGAAGCTTTTTTATAAGAAATTTAATTTCCCACAAAAAAAGATATCATATCTCCAGTATTTAACCCAAAATAATGATTTCAAAATAAAAAACATATTTCTAAGGTGACCAGATTTTTAAATTGAATAAACTTCATGCTCATGGAAACGTCGACACATTTTAATTATTTAAATATTTTCCATTAGACTGGAATTTACAAATACTGGATATAATAACTAATATTAATATCAAGTGTTCAACGAGCGTAGACAGGATCCGGTTAATATTTTCCGTGTTTAAAAGGACAGTTTAATAAATTTTCCATTGTGTGTGTACGTGAAAATTTCTCGATAGTAATAATAATAATATAATGACAGTACTTCATTTAAATAATCATTAAAAATTACTAGACATCCACATCATTATATTTTTAAATATAAATTCTATTTATTACAATATAAATTTATATTTATATTTATATATATTCATATATTCTTGTTTAATAATAAATTTATGTGCGTGAATGGCGCTATAATCACTAGTTCTCCTGAAAATCTCATCGGAGATTTAAAATTCGTGCTACACAGCGAATGAGATCAAAAAGTGCAGATCATTTCTTTATAAAAAAAAATCGCTAAAGCTCAAAAAATTCTACACTTTTCATTGTATTTTTAAATTTATTCATTCATTATTTTTTTTTTTTTCAATTGTAAATTTTTTTATAGTAATATTTAATCACTAATTATTAAATTATCTTAAGCAATAATTTTTTTAATAAAACAAAAATACAAAAATAAACTAATCGCTGTGCCGTCAGATCTATTTTTTACAATTTTTAAAAAATATTACATCTATTAAAATCAAAAACACGTACAACGCACATTAATCCTTTTTCAACCGTCGCAGATGATACATAAAATAGCAGACGAAATTTTGTAAATAAAAAAAAATTTTCACGTGCAGTTTTTATTTATCATTAATATTATAATTTTATTTTACAATATTCAAATAATTTCCATAAAAAAAAAAAAAAAAAAAAAAAATAAATAAATAAAAAAATTCAGTATCGATTCCTGCTATTTTCAGTATCACGTCTTTACTTAGTAATTAAATTATATATTCGTCAGAGAAACAATAACGTGTTCCAAGTTAAATATTTATAAATATTTATATTAGTCGTAGAACACATTGATTTCTATTTATTAATTAATTATTTAAGTACCTTACTGATAAATTATGGCTATATTTACACTCTAACTTTTTGTTCCTGTGTACAATAAAAATTATGGAACGAGTATGTGAGATTCGCAAGAAGACTTTTATTAATTTATTATATATGACGCTCGGCCATTATAACGCGACATCTTCATATACACATTTATTTATATTTATATAATATATATCTTTATATTTTTATGTATATAAATTTATTTATAATTCATAATAATTATTTAATGAATTAAGTTGTTATTACTTTTCTCTTAATTTGAATTGTGTAATCACGTGGAATAAATATAACATTTAAAATAATCACACGACACGAAATCACAATCATTCATCTGTCACAGTGTGTGTTATATTTATTTTATTTAGTTTTTATTTAACTCGCTCACGATATAAAAGTATAAAATACATCAATAATTCAATTGGTTGATGGCGTCAATTGTCAAGTGGAATTGACTAAATTGAGTTGCGCTAATTGGAAATGGAATAAATTTACAGGAAAACAAAAAAACAATCATAGTAATCAAAACAATAATAATAATAACGACAGTACATAGTATTCCACCAAAGCTAAAAGAGTAATCCTCAATTTAAGGTTATTCATTAAAAACAGTTAAAAGTAAATAAATAGTTATTTACTTTGACTAAAAATCAAATAAAAAATTTCATCGAGTTTTTTTTATTCAAAAATTTTTAGCTGTCAATTTTCGAGCTTACATTTAATTTTTAATAAACTGAATTAAATAAAAATTATTTATAGCGACAAAATGGCTACTTTGTATTCTGAGCTTTTCCCGAGTTTTGCCTACATACTTAAGTTTCGCAAGAATTCCGCTGGCTGACTCGGTATTATTAAATCATTTCATCAAAACTATTTTTTATTTTATCATTTTTACGAAACTAAACCTTAAAGTATTTTGGATAGTGGGTATTTCGGACCGCGCTTTTAGTCTAACAAAGTTTCTCCGAGTGCCACGAATATCTTCCGCGGGCCGATCAACTTTGTTAATCAGACTGTGTGAGGCTTCTGCCAATAACTTTATACCGTTCGATTTAAATCGCCAACCAAAGTTCCTCTAACTGAATAATTTTGTGAATTTACTGTTATTATCTAAGCCAGTGTTTACAAAATTAAATTTTGCTAGCTTGAAAATTTAGGTCAAAGTGTCTTAAAAAATTTTTCCGAGTTTTATGGTTTAAAATCTAGAAATAAACAGAATAAATAATTTAAAATTCTGTCTTAAACATAAGAGATACGATAAAATTTATAAGAAACTTTTTTTATAGAAAATTTAATGCCCTACAAAAATGATTTCTTATCATTTTTTCGTATCTCCAATATTTAGTTCAAAATTTGAACAAAAAGCACTAGTCAATTGTAATCAATCCCACCTATCGGACACAAACTCTTGCTTAAAATCTAATATATATATAATTTAACTTTATTAAACATATTTTTATTTATACACAGCTATCGTCCTACTTACATCATTAGCGAATAAAAATTAGTTGGTTTTAAAAATACATTAAGTATCTATCTCTCCAGCCATGTCACTGAATAATTAAATATTAAACCGCAAGTTTATTTATACTATCATTTAACATCCCTATTGTACCGTTAAATTACACACTTACGCATACATTTGTAATACAAATTTATAATTGTTAAATATGGCCTCTTTTGGCGTTGCCTTTATCAACGTCACTTTCATCCGCGCTCAACACTCATTCACTTAATTAATACATAGCTATGTACACATACATATTACATTTAAAATTACATTAGAATTACAATTAAAATAATTATAATTTATAATATAATAACTAATCGTATCTCTGTACAAGTACTCGACGTAAAAAAAAATATCGCGTACTATATAACTTGTACGTAAACAAAATTTATTCGTATTGCTTCAACAAGTTTACCCCATTTTATTTATGTATAATTAATTCATTATTTATATTTATAATTTATAATAATAATTATAACCATAATCACCACCACTGGTAAATTTACCCCGTAACATTAAATAAGAGTACACTTTCCCCCGTGAGGATAAGTGTTATCCCGTTCTCACAATTGTTCCGAGAGGATGATCACCCTAAGAGTCTGGATGTTGTCGTTGTGTAAAAGCTTGTTCGAGGCTTTGAAAGACACCCGTGTTTCTTCAAGGCTTTCAATGGCAGTGTGTTCGCAGCCCTCTGCTTCGGCTCTTTCGCCTTCTGGAGTTTCTTTCGCTCCACCCTTATTGATAGATCCCGGGGCTGTTTTCGGGGCGTTTTTCCCGGCTCCTTCGCCTTTCGCCTCGTTGCCAGCGCCAGTCACCAGAGATCTCGACCCGTGGGCCTCAATCACGTCAGGAATCGAGGAGACTACTTTAAGCGGCGATTTATCGCGAGATTTTGGACTGAGTCTTCCAAGACAGTCTGGCGGGTGTTTTTTCTCTTTCACCTCCTCTTTCGTGCTCAAAATACTGGAGTCGGGTGCTGGAACTCGGGTGTAACTCGCGCCGGTTAGGTCAACGTAAGTTTGCCTGCCGATTCTTGGGTCCAAAAATTTGGTAGGAACATTGCTGCTGTTAACATTTGAAGGAGAATCGGCGGTTTGATTTTGATTGATCAAATGTCGCCTCGCGTACGGACTGTTGGACTGAGTGACGTTAATGGACGGGGTTTCATCTTGACTCAATGATCCTGCTCGCGAAATGTCCTTGTCGATTTCCGCCCCCGTAAGAAGCCGCTCTGATATCGACCTGTTCTGAGAAATTGAAGCCGAGTCGTCTTTAATTTTTGTTTTAGCCTTCAATGACGTCTCGGGACTTTTTGGCGGAGGCAGCAGCAGCTGGTCAGGCACTTCTGGAACAGCCTCGAGGAGTCCGGAACGGTCGATCCGTCGATTAAGCGTTCCGGAACCTCCAACACCTGTCGGATGACCCAGCGAATTTTCCGCTCCAGTGAGGTGCCGCGTTCGAGGCTCTACTATTTCTAACAACCCCGACTTGTCGACTCGGCGGACTTGGGTGGGCTCGAATTCCGCGGGGGAAACTGGGACCATGTGCCGAGGAGCTCGGAGAGGAAGAGTTCCGTAGTAATCCGCAGGCGCGCTGTCGATTCCGTGGACGCGGTAAGATTGCCGGTGAGGGCCTGGCAGGGTTCCGAAATTAGGGTTTATGCTGGTGATCGGGGTTATTGGGGTGCTACTGTCTGTCGGGTTCTCTATCACTATTTCCATGTGGTGGTGGGGGGCCTGCTGCTAGAGCCAAGTGGTTCGCGATTTACTGGCTCGCGAGCCAGTAGGCTGATCTCAGACAATTATTTCTCTTATTATTCGCGGCCGTCGGCCGTTGGGGGTTGAGTATCCGGACTCCAGGCTCTCGTCGTAGGACAGGCTCACTTGTTGAGGTGGTTTTGCATCCTCGTCGTACGCTTCTTGATATGGTAGTCCTGATACATCGTATGGGGAATCTGGGAAATTTATTAAAAAATAGTTGTTAAAATTTGATTAAATGTTGGTCGATATAATGGCAGTAATGGCAGTAATAATCATTTATTGTCATGTTAAAAATTATTTATTGAAGTTACTGGAATCAGTGGAGATTTAAATGCTTATTGGTTTTATTTGAAAAATAAATTAGCTAAAAAATTATTTAATAATGTTACTTGATATTTTGGTTTCATTGGAAAAATTCAATTTACGAAAATGTTCAAAGGCAATGGGATATAAAATATTTGTAAAGTTAGCATTGACTGACATTATTATTGATTGTTTGAAACGTAATTAATGAACAAAATTCTAATTAGAGCAACTAATTAGGAACAAATTAGGTAGTTAGAGAACTATTTAGATAGTTCGTTTTCTGTCCATTACCTTCGAACAGTTTCGTATATTATTTTAAATAGTTTTCATCAACAATTTTTTACAATTTCTTTATGTGGAATTAAATCAAATTTTTTGTTGTAATAATTTCGATAATTATAAATTTTAATATCATGAAATGAAAATTTTTGATTAATAAAAAAAGTACTGTTCATATGAAAATTAAAAAAAAAAATATTAAATAATTAAAATTTTTTCTTTTGATCTTTAAGCATTCAATTAAATTGATATGAATTAAATTGACATGAATATTTTTAAATATTTTACTATTTTATTTATTTGAAAAAAAAATCCTCTTTTTTTTTCTTAAAATAAAATTCACCCAATTAAATAATTAAAAAAAAAAATACAAACTTACCGATATGTTTCTGTGATTTGACAACATTGGGATAAGGCTCAGGGCAGAATTGCTGTCTACTGAGGTTGTGGTTCTCTCGATAATCCTCACGTTGCGGAAGATAGTGAGGGTGGGCCGGGTAATCAGACTCAGTGGCAGCGTACCCACCGAGATCGTAAGGGGGATTAGCGGCGTTCGCCGCGGCTGACTTCATTTGCCAAATAGAGTCCTGGGAGTTTACGGAGCCGCCGTTATTTGAATTGGAATAGCTGTTGTCCAAGTACCCCATGTTGACACCTGGCAAACAAGAATACCAGAATTGTGTGATAAATGTTACTGCAATAGTCCTGACATATTGTGTGACCCATTCGACATCACTCTAGCAATATCACTAATTGAACTACACATACTAGGACCTATACTGTCTGGTATCTACAACCGTACAATTCGATAACATCGTTATGTTTTATCGATAAAAGTGTAGACACTAAATTAATTCCCGATGAATTATGATTTATGACTAAGAAAAATTACATCAAATCTTCTTACAGTCAACTTTAAACAATTACAAACAGTGCTAATGATCATTTTAACAATAAATTTATCTCAAGAAATAAAATAACTAAAATCTCCGTTGAATTTCTAAAATTCTTTAATTAAGAATTTTTTTTCTTCATCCAAGATTTTTATGTTCTCGATTAAAGAGTGAATTTTTTAAATTAAAAGGCTTGAATATTTTGAAACAAAAATAAAATTTTGAAGCCAATATTTTTCTTAAATTTTTTTTTTTTTTTTTTTTAAGTGGCTGAATTAATTAAAAAAATACAATGAAAATGCCCGATTCCTATTAGATCCCTTTAAACAACGAATAAACCCTTAATTAAATTGACATTTGAACACTTACCATTCTCCCCGTTGATATGATTGGGTTGACGCCAATTATAAGCCGGTTGAGCGTAAGCAGGTGTTTTAGAGTCCTCCATAGCGAGTGCCCGATCCAGACTATGCTCAAGAGCTTTGTTCTCGGAATAGTAGGGTGGCGGAGCTTGGGTCTGCTGTCCATTTCCAGTGACCAAACTTGGTCGTACCCTGAATCATAAACGTTAAATTCGTTTGTCACCTCACAGTATTATTATTGCCTTTACTGCTACTACTCCTATTTCTACTTCTCAAAACTATTGCTCTTGGTATTTCTATCACTATAACTATAACTATTGTCGACACTAGACTGTCCAGTTAGTTAACAAGGATGACTGGCATACATAACAAGTTGCGAGCACCCAGAAATAACAAGTTGACGTTAGTTGTGCGCTGTGAAAATCGTAGACTGGTATAGGCGGATTGCATAATAGTGGAGGAGGAGACCCAATTCAAACTGGGCAAGGGTTTCCAAGTATGTAGAATTGTAAGGATGTGTGGGTGTGCGTGTATGTACGTCTGTATAAGCTTGAATAAATTATACGGGCAGAGGTAGCGTTATGTAGCAGTATCAGACTTTAAATTCACTAATGAGATCCCGGAAGAAAATCCGGCAAGCGGATGTTGAATAAAAGAGTCTGTCTATGGCCAAGTGTTCTTTTCTTACTGTTGCCTTCCATTCGGTTTCTTTATCTCCCACTCTCACTACAACTTTTGATGCACACGTAAATTGGATTGCGGTTTAATTTCCAGGTGGGGCGATGTACAATGCCGGATTATTGTCTATTTTTGCGATGAGTAATGAGTAATGAAGACCGATGGATATTAAGGTATTAGCCTTGTTACTTTATTATCCTCCAGAGTTTTTCTCGGAGAAAAGAAGAAAGGGGATTTTATTAGAATTTCAGTCACGCTGAGGATTTTATTTTAACGATCGCTTGTTAGTTTTTAATTGAAGTATTATTGGATTTTTATTTTATTTACTTTTGAATTTATCAATTACAATTTTTCAGTAATAAAAAATCGAATAATTCATTTGTCAATCGTTCATTAAAAGTTCATGAAATCTTGTATTGATATTATATTTTATATGTTTGAAAATCAGAAAAATAATTTATCATGTGGTTGATATACTCAGAATAAAAAAAGTTAATTTTTAGCGAAAATTCGCAACTAGCTTTATTTACAAAAAAAAATTTTTAAAATCTTGAAATTTCTTGTAAGTTTAACTTTGACCTTAAATAACTTTTGACAGAGTAAACTTATTGAAAAATGATGAAGAATTTTTTTATAAAGTGTGAAATTTTCTACAAAAATATATTATATGGTTTTACTAAAATGACTGCTTGTTGAAGAGTTACGCAATTTTAAAGTTTGGATAACAAGTTTTTCATTGTTAATCAAATGGAAAATTGAAATTTTCGAAATACAGTAGCGCTCAAAAGTACACTGATAGAAGGATTTGTTAATAGTTAAAAATATTTGTTAATATTTAACAAATCATTTATTAGAGACCACTTTTTAGTCCTTAATAAATATTTCTTAGTATTTAAAAAGATTTATTAATATTTAATAAATGAATATCAGATTTATTAAATACAAACAAATCATTTTAAATACTAAGAAATATTTGTTTAATACTAAAAAGTGGTCTCTAATAAATGATTTTTTAACTATTAACAAATATTTTTTGGTACAAATAAATCCTTCTATCAGTGTATTTTGACAACATTATGCGTTAGTTTTTTTTCAACAATATCAAAATACTTTGGAGCCACTATTTTCCTAATATTTTAAAAATTAAACTTTCTTTTATTACGAACAAGGACCACCTTGACACTATTCTGTAGAGTATTAAAAAGTTGTTAAAAAAATAAATAAATGATTATTGTGTTTCATATTTATTTTTAATTAAACCATTAAATATATTTGTTAAAATACTTTTGAGCGCTACTGTATTCAAGGAAAAAAAATAGATTTTTTGAAACAGTCTACTAGTAATATATTAATTTTAAAAAATTGATTTATCATTTTAAAATTGTTAATCAAAAATTAGAATTTTAATTTGACTTTTCAAATAATAAAATCTTTACAAAATTCGATTTTTTAACAATCAAACTAAATTTTATCTTTAATCTGCCAGAGTAGAATATTTTGAAAAAAAAATTTGTTATCTTCATTTTTTTATTTAATTACGTCGTTGCAATTTATCACAAAATTTTAAGCGTACATCCTTATCAGTATAATTACTAGTGTTAACCGGCAATGGAAGGAGCTAGTTAGTCATTTGTGTAAAACAATGATCAAGAGTTATTATAATTGTCAGGGATGGCAGAGTTAAGAAAATTAATATCTCTCTTACAAGAGACTGTCTTTGGAGTAAGATCTAGTTTCAGTGTGTCTATTCTATTTCTATCCCGGTGTCATAGATCCATCAGCCATTATGTCACTCGACCGTTCACTGGTCGAGAAGATTACTTGGAGCTCTAGGTAAGCGTAAGGTTTTTGTTCGAAAACGCGATGAGTCGAGGGACGGCCAGACCCTTTGGAGTTTGATACACGCTACAAGTGAAAACCGACTAGGATTTGTTTTGTGTTGTTTTGTGTTACCGCCGTCACCCCTTGCTCCGTAATCCGTATACTCCTTTTGGCTAGACGGTCTTTCTTGTATCGGATCCGCTACAAGTACAAGAGCAGTGTACAGAGAGACCTTCATTTCATGCTCTACGGTATCACGATGCCTTGAGAGCCAACAAGCTATGTATAGTCGAGACTAAAATCGTGAGCAGAAAAAAAATCTAAATAAACTTTAAAGTTCAAGTAAAGTAATACGGGAGCCAGTTGCCGCTTTGAATATATTAAGTCGAGTGTAATTTTTGTTTCATGTCGAAAAGTATAAATTTCTATGTATAGTTAACTGTATAATGATAATAATAATGGTAATAGCAATAATAAAAATGACTTACGCGCTGGAATCCATTTCGTAGTCCTTGGCTTTAGCAGTGTGCTTCCTTTTGCATCGGAAGAATAAAAGTAATAAAGCTGCAAAGAGGAGGAATACTGCGCCACTGACTACTATCGCGATCAATGTTGGCGTTGCTATTGCATTCGCTTGAACTAAAGACGGTCCAACTGTTGAAAAATTTAATTTATTTAATGAAATTGTACTTTATTTTATTGAACAGTGCTCCCGGATATTTTATCGACAATCTCGTAAAATTATTAAGAAATCATCATTAAGATTAGAGAATGATCTTCATTTTCAAATTAACTCGTTTATGATAATTATTATTAGAGAAAATGTAATTGGTAGAAATTAAATGGGATTTATTTTATTGAAACATATGATAAGTTTAAAATTTATTTTGTCATATTAGAAATTTGAAGTTAAGTAAAAAAAATTAATAATGAAGTTGAAATTTTTGTTACAGATATTTTTAATTTTTATAATCTTGAATATTTCGTAATTTCAGAAGGTAGAAAATCATGGATAATTTGGTAAGTGGGATTACAAATTTATTGAGAAATTTATTAATTGGCTAGATCAGATTTTGAATGTCTACTTCAAACGGAAATATAAATAAGGTAAATGCTTCCTCTACTGGCCAATTGAGTTAAATTTCAAATTTTTTTTATCAGTACTCAATATTTCTCAATATATTAAAAAGAATAAATAAATAGTAAAGCATCGAAATTTAGATTAAAAATAAACATCAAATTATCTATCAAATATT
Source organism: Cotesia glomerata (assembly GCF_020080835.1). Taxonomy (NCBI): domain Eukaryota; kingdom Metazoa; phylum Arthropoda; class Insecta; order Hymenoptera; family Braconidae; genus Cotesia; species Cotesia glomerata. The sequence continues at coordinate 2,635,596 of NC_058158.1, forward strand.
TCACAATAAAAAATGATTTTATCCTATTTTATTATCAATCAGCCAAAAGAAGGATCATACACTTAATATTGCAAAACTTTCTTCATTATTCAATAAAATCATTTTTCCCCATCATATAAAAATTCTATAAAAATCGCGTATATAAAATCAGCATACGCCACAATATTATCGTAGATATCATCACATAATAACCCTTGAATACATTACCGAGGACCCTAAAATAGCGACATGCCTCCGGCAAGTACCGAACGGGAACATTGTTATAATATCAAACTCGACCGTACTAATATTACTATTTTTCCATATAAAAAAAAAAAAAAAAAAAAAAAAGAAAAAAACAAAGCCGTACCTTCAGCTTCGGTCCAATCACCGCATTTCTGCTTGTCCGATTGCAGACAGAGTCTAACTCTGAGTCGTGACCCGACGTTCGACATATCTGGGTCGTTGAGAATCCCATCTTTGGTAGTGGGTGAGCTGCCAAGAACTTCCAGAAGCCACTCGTCGACGATTTTCCAGATCTCATTCGGTCCATTGTCTAGCCTTTCGATAGACGCGACCACCGCGAGACAAGTCGGCCCGACATTTATCACCAAATTACTGCTCTCCGGATCAAAGGTGACACGGTTGGGCGCCGGAATTTTAGCGACTGTCGTTACGAAAGTTTTCTCGTCCGAATAGTCCGAGTGGTTTTTGGTGTTGTAGACCTTTATCTTAAAGGTGTACTTCTGGTGCTGCTCCAAGTCCGTGATATTGCAGGGATTAGCGCGTCGGCAATCGCGCTCTATCCACTGACCGGCCGGGCTGCGAGGGGACGCACAATCCGGGGCGATAGTTTCATCCTCGCTGGGAATTCGCCGATAAGACACAAAGTATTTGGTGATCTCTAGACCCCCGTCGAATCCAATTTCCCACTGCAAGGCCACGTAAGTCGGCCCAATCTCTAAGGCCGTGAGGTCGGTCGGTTTTTCTGGAGCGCCTTTAGACTGGAGGGTTATCACTGAAGTGGTCACTCCTTGGGCGTTTATCGCGTGGCAGCTGTAGTTGTTGTAATCCGCCTCTTTGATGTCTGTGATTTTCAGGACTGAGGTGTAAATGTCGTCGTTCTCGCTGGTGGTCCAAATTTCGTAGTGCCCGTCGCTGGATGACCCTTGGAGTGGAACCGAGTTTGAGCCGTACTTCCATTGGAACTCCGGCTTTGGCCAGGCCTGGACTTTGCAGGTCACTTCGGCAGTTCCTCCGAGGTCGTAGGCGACTTTGTTGTGGCGGTGAAGGACTATAGGCGCGTGTTCCACCTTCAACATCATCTGGGACTCCACGCGCTTCACGTCGTTGTTGAAGACACAGGTGTACTTTCCGCGGTCGCTAGCGATTATTTTGTCAGTTTGGGGACGCGCGTGACCGAGGAAACTTAGAGTTGAGTTCACGCTGATCACGTTTCCGTGACCTAATGACTCTCGCGTTTCTACTTTGTACAGGCTTGTGTCTGCGGTTAAGTCTTCGTCGTCTTTTAACCAGCGAACTGTTGGCTTTGGTTTTCCTTGGGCGACACACATCACTGAGAAGGATGACTCCCCGACTCTGTAAATTATTTTGGTGGTTAGTTTGAAAATTTTTTTTTTGGGGTACAAATTTTCAATTACTTATACTTTTAAATATTTAACAAACTTTAATTTAATAGAAAATTTTAGATCAACAATAAGAGGTAAAATAAAAAATTACTAAGACCAAAAAAAATTTCAAAAAAGCCTGAAGTTGTTTTGGAGCAAGAAGAAATTTTTTTGACTCAATAAAATTTTTTTTAAAATGATACTTAATTTTTTTGTTATATTTTCATTATTATCATAAAATTTTTATTTTGTGATAAATAAATTTTTTAATTTAGAGACTGAAAAATAATTTTAAAAAATATTTTGAAAAAAAAAACTCTGAAATTAACTCTGTAATAAGTTAAAAAAAAATAAATAATTCATATCAAAAATTTAATGGAAAAAAAAATTGGCTTTTAATTAAATTCCTTGTCCTCAAAAATAAAAACACAATATTCAAGACAAAAACCGTAACAATAGTCTTTACTCACTTTCTAGTGACATGAGGCTGAAGTTTAGTAAGAATTTTGGGCGGCTGATTGACAGTAAGTTTAATAGAAGCAGCTTCTCCTGTTCCAATTTCATTAAGTGCGTGACATTTGTAAGTGCCGTCATTAATTAGATGGACAGAAGGTATGACAAACTGCGGTCCGGTGGTCTCAATAGGCATCTGTTGGCCCTGGTCGTCGCCCTCCTTCCACCACTTGTACTCAGGCTCGGGATAGCCCGCGGGGCTGGCCATACATGTCAGTATAACTCGGGAGTTTTCGATCGCGACCGGCGAGTCTGGAGTAACTCTGGCGGGTCCTGGTTTGTGGCGAATGCGAATGTTAACCCTAGCCCGATCTGAGTAATTCTTGCTCTCACCGCCCGTAGGATGCATTATATTGATTGCCTGGCAAGTGTAATTCCCGGCATGATCCGCGGTGACGCGATTCAGCCGCAACAGAGGCCCGGATTCACGGAATTCCGGTCTACCCTCGCGAGTCCATTCGATAATCGATGCCGGTGGATTTGCGGAGACATTGCAGTGGATGGTTATCGTGTCTTCGACCTCGGCAACTCGTATGGACTCGCCCTCGATAGTCACCTTCGGTTTGTACAGCACGTCCAGGTACAAAGAAGCTTGTCCGGATCTGTCCAGCCCGTTGTTCGCCTCGCAGGTGTATTTTCCGACGTCCTGGATCGCAACCCGGGGGATGGTGTGCTCGAAGCTGGTTGCGATGAAGCTTCCGTCCCTCAACCACCTGACCATGTTCACCTTCGGCTTGGAGTCGACGTTGCACTTCAGGATGGCCTTGCCGTTTACTTCGACCTTCAGAGGATTTTCCGGGCCGACTGTCACCCGCGGAAAGTAATTCACGTCCAACCTGACGGAAGCATTGAGCGTTTCGCCGTCAGGCATCGCGCGATTTCGGACTACGCACCGGAATATTGCCCCGTTGTCGTCTTTGGTCGGTGTAAATTTGTACGTACGTCCGCTGTGAAGAAGCCGCTGACTGTTGTCGCGGTACCACTTAACCTCCGGCTCAGGACTGCCTCCGTGGGTGTTGCAGTGTAATTGGAGCTCCGTGCCCTCAGTAGCCGCGGTAGAGGCTGGTGCAATCGACGGAGGCCCTGGGGCTCTAAGTACCGTCAAAGTAACGTTCCGGTGGAAAAGATTCTCCCCACTGCCGGTCATCTTCACGCGACACTCGTATTTTCCATTGTTGCGCTCGTAGGACACATTCAGGATTTTCAGGTCGTAGATACCCTGGGAGAGGTCCATGAAGACGTTGTAGTTCGGCGACAGAGCCTTGTCATCGATCGCGGCGTTGTCGTGCACGTTGTTCGTGTGAGTCAGCCAGAAACTCGTCGCGTTCTTTTGCACTGGCGGGAACCGACATTTCAGCATCACTGTTGACCCTTCGTGCGTGTCCACTTGGATTTCCTCGGCTGCTTGCACTTGTGATAGAGCTGAAACAGATAATTATTTTTTTATTATTTATTTGATTATATTTTTAACTATTTATAGATAATTATCAGTAAACAAGAGACATGTAATTGTCAATAGTTCCGTAATCATATGTACTATTTTATTGAGGAAATAATTGTATGATTTTATGATTGCGACAGAAAATGTTTATACAACAGTCATTATTCATTATTGTAGGGTTTACAATTAGTTATTAAAAGTTAATGTGTTGGTATAAATATAGATTAGAAAGTTGATTTTATCCATTTTATTGTAAATAATTATTAAAAATAATTTAAAATTGTTTTTTTAGTTTTTTGAACTATAATTAATTTTGTATCATTATAGATTTTTTTTTTATTAAAAAATATAATTTTTCAATGGAATGTTTCTCATAAAATTCATCAACTTAATTAAAAATTTTACAACTTTCCATAAAATTTCCCAATATTTGAGCTCTAAACATCTAAAATAACTTTCTTAAGTACCATTGTACCGTTCTAAACCCAAATTTTCAGAACAATAAAAAACATTCCGTTACTGACTTTCTCAAACGACACTCTAAATTTTTCCTTCAACAAAAATAGGTCACTACTACCGTTAAAAAGATTAAAAATGTATCAAAAAATAGTAAATAGACCTTAATTTGACCTTTAAGCTGCCCAACATGTCATTAAGATTTCATTGTTGAAAAAAAAAAAAAAAAAATTAAAAGTCGAATTACCAGCAATAAATTATTATATTATAAAGTAACTAAACTTTTTACCAGCAAACAGCTATCATATCACAAAAAATAAAAAGCAAAGACAAGTAATAAGTATCATGATCCAACTCATAATCAAAGAGACTTTGGTATAAGTTTATACCCGCGATAAAAACATCCGGTTGCTCTTTGCCCCGTACCGGCATCTTACAACTTTTTTCTCAGTTCTTATATTAGCTGTCTATATATATATATACAGTGCGATATATAGATAAAATGTTGACGAGGGCTTAGAAAAGGGGATGATAACGTCCAAGTGCTCTATAAAGAATACTACTAGACATTCTGGTTGTCGATTTTTACCAAGGAGTCGACTCAAGAAGAATATCACGCTTATATCCTCGATATTGTTTGAGCCAATAGGAGATAGAAATAAGAGCATGAGGATGGCTTTCATTCTTGTTGCCTACCTATGGCCCGTGGACTTTTATCCAAGGCTTTTTACTCCCTTTAACTTTTCTTATTTTGTTCCATTTCTTTTCCTTTTGTCTTTATTTCCTCGTTTGGTGTAACGACGTCACTTGCTCATCTGCCGTATTTTCCTCCCCGCAAAGGTATTGAGGAGTTTCTTGGTGGAATAAGGCAAGCTCTCGTTTTGAGGCAACCTCTTCTCTAGCTATCTGTTAGTGCCACCCTCTCGAATCGTTTATGAAATCCTCGGTTTTGTTGATTATAATTCAATTTATAGCAGACGAAGTACAGAGGACAAAGATAGAGATAGAGATAGAAATAGACTAGGACAAATATATGCGACTGCAGCTTGCTAGATGAATGTATATTTATACACAGAATCAAATTCGGGTGGAGGAAATAACTGGAGGGTTCGTATCAGCCAGGAGAATAAGGAAAATTGAATGAAAATGCGGAGAATTGTCAAAAGCCAAGATATTGTTATTATCTATTTGAATTTATTTCCCAATAATTTGCAGGAGAAATCACTGACAATAAAGAACAGACAAGCCCATCATTTACCGTGTGCAGTTTACTACGAAATGACCCCATAAAATAGTCTATTTGAATCCCCTCACCCTCACAAATACCAATATCTCTGTAGATATATATTTTAGTTTTAACAAGCGCCTCGTTCCTCTGCTTCCCCTCAGTCCTGTTTTAACTTTATAATTAATCGTATAATTTTAAACATAACATTATTATATTTTATCGGGACAATCCCCTGACAGTAACTAAATAAATACTAAATATTAGCGTGTATATATTGTTAACGATACGTTTAAATGTCAATGAAGTGAAAACATTAAACACTGCGGAAATTTATACTGTATTATATACCTTTATGCATGCCATGCTGTCGCAGAGTAAACTCTGCGTAATTATATTAGTTAATGTAATATGTACTTTACAATGAGGTAGAAAAATTTACGGAATTAATGTGGTGTTCCTTTATTGACCATTCGCGAGTAATTTAAATCATTTGCAGTAGTATTGAATTAAAATATTTCGATTAATTTTAATGGTAATGATGTCTATTTTCTATTTATATTAATGAATGAGACTTTTTTTTATTAAATAAAATACCTAAGAATGATAAAAGTTTTTAAAATATTTTAGTTAATTTTTTATAATAACTATGTCAATAATAAGATTTCAATTATAATTAACCCTAGAGTGGTCACCTGATGAGCGTGACGCCGCCTAACAACTACTCAACCTATAGAGACTCGCTAAAGTGCGAGCGAGAAACTAAAAAAGAGGTGAACAGTCTAGGGTTAAAAAAAAATTTTCGATCGATATGGTTATATTTGGTGACCAACAGATGGCGTTTAGATTTTTTTCTGTCCGAATACTAAGACTTAATATTTATCTATTTATATAAGGACTTTGGTGAGCGTTTGTAATTTTTGATTTGCAATGAAAAATTATGAAATTTTAGTTTGCTTTCTTAGTTTTATCCTGATAATTAAAATAAACTTTCAATATTATTTATTATTGAAATTGTATTTAACTAATAATTAAATATCATTGATTAAATAAAAATGAAAAAAAAAATTAATATTTTTGTAGCCTACCTAAGAATTTATAATGGCTAAGAGGTTTTTATTTAAAAAGAAAATGTATTTCCACATGAAGATAAAAATGTTTTTGAAGACATATCCATCAAACATAAAGTTAATATAAACGATATTTTAAACAGTATGACATACATTTAATATGAATATCAACCGGAATTATCAATTGAAAACATATATATATATATATATATATATATATATATATATATATATATATATATATATATATATATATATTAGGGTGTGCCAAAATGTAACTCCCGTGAACCTTTTAAAATTGGAATTTTGAGTTCCGCTTTTAACAAGGGCTGCGTTTGGGCATTTCCGGTGAAAATTCAAAATTTGGCCGGAAGTGCCCAATTAAATCTCCTGTTAAAAATCCTATAAATAATCAAATGAATCCTCTCACCCCGAAATATCTCAGGAAATGCCTAAACACAGCTGCTGTTAAAAGTGGAACTCAAAAGTCCAATTTTAAAAGGTTTTCCACGGAAGTTACATTTTGGCACACCCTAATATATATATACACGCATATATATATATATATATATATATATATACATACATTACTGATATAAAAGAGCCAAGTAGATAGGATATTTAATAGTATTTATAGGAAGACATATCAGACATGAACGCTTGATATGACATTTGTCGTTACATTGGATATTAGGTAATACGATCTACGATACATCAAATCCCACGTGTATTACTTCCATCCGTACATATATACATTAGACATAGATATGATAACTACAGAAATATGACTAGACATCACACAACTAAACCTGAGAAGACATTAATCCATATATGCATGCATCCAGCCAACATACACAGGCCGAGTCATAATACGATGATAAAACGCGACTTGTCAAGCGTATTCGGATCACGGTACTGTTATTATCATATAATAGCTCCAGTGGTATGGGTATTCTCATCTCCAAGTGAAGACGAGAATCCACGTTGAATTTTACGACAAGTCTCTTAACACGAAAGTACCGTTACCGCGGGTTATGACTCTAGTGTCTATGTCTATATCTATTCCTACCCACTTGGTATCGTCATCGAGAATTGCACGTTGTAGCTGCAGCTGTAGCCGCTAGTTGTAGCTGTACCTTATATTATATGGTCTGCAGGGACACGAATGTTTGTGGGTTTCATCCAGGATGCGAAGTGATCGACTGACCGGTGATTCGTGGAAAACGCATATCCACATGACACTACAATGTAGACTGCTGCATTTAACAGTATGTCTATAAATGTAGGTTGCAATTGTCATATTATAATAATACTATATCCTACCAAAGGTATTAGGGGTATTTTGAGTTGCTAACGAAATTATATGACTGTATGTCAAATGTATACTCTATCTTAACGCGCTGGTTTCTCTACTGTAAGAATACGTATTCATGTGACACTAATATGAATATCTGAATCATCGTAATACTCAGTATTGGTGCAGGGCTGATATTTTCTGTACGATACTACAGCAATTCAACAGTTAGGATAGTGGAAAAGTTCCCGCGTATCTACTCACTCATATGTTTACGTTATTCAACGGTGACATGTCAAATTGTGAGCTGAATCTATACACTGATAAAATAATCAACTTGACTCAAGAGCCAAAATCTTGAACCAAGAATACCATTTTGAAGACAATGATTTTCTTAAGTCATAAGAATAAATTCTTGAGTCAAGAAATTATTCTTAATTTAAATAAATTTTTCTTGTCTCAAAAATTTATTCTCTTGACTCGAGAAAATCATTTTCTTCAAAATGGTATTCTTGGTTCAAGATTTTGGCTCTTGAGTCAAGTTGATTTTTTTATCAGTGTATTGAATTATTAGTTCAAGTGGATGTAGATACTTTGTTATTTGCATTGTAATTATTATTGAATAATTCATTGAATATATCATTGAATAATTCAAAAAATTATATAATCAGAAATAAATACATAGTAATACATAGGAGTATTCTTTCCTCATATAAACTTTGACAATCGAGATTTAACATAGTTTCAAAAATTTTAATAAATCAAAAATTCATTTCATTAATTGATTGTTAAAAAAATAATTTCAATATTTTTAGTAGCAAATAGTAATAAATTTAAAGAATTTATATTATTATTTTCTTTGTAATAACGTTTATAATGTCTTCTATCATAATTTTTTACTTTTCAATTTTAAGAAATCCGTTTAAAAATGGAGCTCATTCATATTGCGGTGGGACTAAAACGACGTATTAGTACGTATCTTATAAAAATATTGCCATAGTACCAAAATGTATCGACGTCGAGTTTATACTTTTTTTTCAGTGTACTATTCCCATAAATAGAGGGCCTGGTTTATGTTTTCATTTATGTGAAGCTTATATGTAGACAGTTGTTAGCATGTCAGAGTGTAGGTAAGGTAATATAATAGATATCGTCGCATCAGCACTATCTTTACTTTCCTTCCCGTTTATTGTCAAGTGAACAATCCCAATTGAAGATCAATGAAAATCCGCTTGGTACTATTGTTCACTTTATTGTGCTAACTTGTAATATCTTTTAATTGCAACCTTATTTTTATTGTTAGTATTTATTGTATTGTCTAGTTGAATCATTTAAATTCAATTTTTTATAAGTAATAAGGTCAATTATTTATTACTTGTCACTAAAGCAACGGATTTACTTCTTTGGATCACAATAATTAAATACATTTGGTAAATGTGTTACCAAACATCTGTTAGTGACGGTTATTGAATTTCGTGGGAGTTTTATTATTTTTTTTTTTTTTTTAATAAGAGGAAATGGGTATGTATTTGAATTATTTGAATGCTGGCATGATTTCAAAGAATAAATAATTTTTTTATTGAAATAATATTATTCATGACAATTCGATTGATATTATAAGTGGAATTATTTTTATAATAAAATTTCTACATGGGAATTTAAATCATTTTAATGGTATTTTCATTACTATCTTATCTATTTCAAACATCGCATACGTATAGAAACCTCGAAATTTTTCGAATGTTTGAAAAATTATCTGATAATGTAATTTCAAGTATTTGATATATTAGAATAGTTACAAACGAATTGATATTTATTTAATTAAAAACTGTAATTATCAATTTTTTTTGTCAGTTTTAATAAAAAAATTTTGTATAATTATATAATTGATTGAATATTTTAGTAGCTAATTAATAAAATATTTTATCACACAGCCAAAAAATCCGATAATATCGAAAAACCAGCTTATAATATCAGAAAAATTTAACTAGATATTAAAAAATAACTATTTTTATAACAATACTCCAAGGAAGTTAAAAAGTAAAAAATAATGGGAACACGACGAATATCGGAATTCCTGAGACTCCATAAATACGTATGCTCCAGGCAATGACAGCGTTATAATAGGAAGAGGATTATTGGCCAACTTCGATGAGCAATTTGCCTCCGGGCAACATTTCATCATTCAGTACGTGAAGGTACGCAGTAGCAGCGGTTTCGAGGATGCTCTATACATACAATATCCAAGAAATAAATAAAAGTAATGGCTTGCAATCCTCGTATCCGTATATTATACGGAATATAACTTTTATTCCTATTATATTTTGATATAGATATAATAGAGCACTGACAGGATATGTCTCGATTCTTCGGAATGACAAGTAGACTTATATTCCTCCTTATCAGAGATAAATCAGCGTGTATGCAAACCCTTGCCTGGATATCTTATATGGATACATATCAGACAAAAATACACATCGAGGGATGAAAAATCCTCATTAGAATACAACCTGCGTGCTTTGCTAACGACCATGTAATACTGAGGGACAAAAAATTTTTTAGTGGACAAAAAAATAGTATACTGTCGTGTAGAATGGAATATACACAGTATAATATATAATAAATATTAGGATGTTTAAAAAAAATGAAATTTATTTTTTTTCCTGAAAAAATATAAAGGTTTTTATAGTTGCAAGTTATGACATCATAAATTATTTATTGAACTAATTACTAAAAAAAAACTTATAGTTCAATCTGACAGGATTTGAGTAATTAAAAAATGTATATAATCATAAGAAAGAAGATAATTTGATTATTTTGGTTTTCTTGGGGGACTATTTGAAATTCTAGCTTAAACGTTGATATCTTGAGAACGGTTAATCTTCGGAAATTTTTTTTTACAGACCTTTTTTGTAGAGAATAAAATTTCCTTCAAAATTCATCACTTGAAATTTTTTTACGATAAGTTCTGAAGTTGAAAAAATTCAAAACAAAAAAAAATTTTTTTCCGTGTTATTTAAATTGAAAATAAAAAAAATTGAGGTAAATTTTAATATGATTATTGAAAGCTCAGATTTGAACCAAAATTTCTGTTTTTTTTAAATCGAAAAATAAATTTATCTGAAATTTTTTTCTTTTTTGTTTATCTTCGTGGAGAATTTACAGCCCAAAATGATAAAAAAAATTTTTTTCATTGACATTTTTCTATTTTAAAAAGATAATCGAAAAAATATATAATCAGCCTGTCTGTATAATATAAATACTTAACGTATGGCATCGGTATTGACAATGACTGCACAATAGGTTTGCAGCGGTCAGCTTGCCATCTGCCTATACACTTCCCATTGGTATTTAGAGTGTCCGAGTGGAGGTTGGGAGGAGAGCTTAACTCTTTGCCTGCTTATATACTTGCATAAAATAAATGTACATGTATTAAAGGGTATGTGTGCGTATGTATGTGTTTCTCGTAGAGGTCGCAAACTGGTCGTTGAATTGTCGTAGCGTGCCAAGCACCAGGTCGAGCACATACTCGTCCTCCTTGTCCTATCCCACGAGTTTGGTTGTTTCCATTCTATTATATTCGTAAGCGGCGTACTAGTACTGAAACAGTGAATTTCACTTTGCCCTTAGCCGTATCGTCGCAGTATTATTCCTTCGTTCTCTTTATATTATTTCTGTCGTCTTATCGACTTTTTTACAAGCTAATGGACCTAAATAAGTCTTTATCGATTAAACTATGCCAGTATTTTTTATTTATATATTTATATACCCATACATTTACCAGTTGTGTGTATAAATATGCGGACATATGTGTGTATAAAGAGCGATGTATATTAGGAAAAAAAAATATTACGTAGCCTAGAGCGACGAGCAACTTGATGAAAGGAGTTTAAGTTAGAGAGGTAGACTTAGACCTTATAGTCATTTTACATTTCAACCCCTTTTTCCAACCGCGGTTATAGCTGAGGATATATAGCTTCAGCGTCATCGCTGGTGCTTACTCAACTCAGATTTACATCGTTACGTATTGTATTGTTGTATGTAGTGTTTAATGAATTTATGTGCTAAAATATGCATTTGGCTGTACAGCTACATAAATTCTACTATTTTTGGCACACAAGTTTCTTGTGTTATTAAACCCCTTTTCGCGTTAAACATTTCAACATTCATTGTCTGTATTTTAATAGTACACATGAAGTAAAAAATTTCCCGAGGCAAAATTAAAAAAATGATTTGAGCCTCTTGAGCCTCCTTTCTTTTTGGGTTTGGATGGAAATTTAAAACTGTATTTTCACCCTCATCGGCCTAAAAATAGGCTGTTGAGGTCGAAATCACAGTTTAAAACTGTATTTTGAGCCTAAAGAGCCTACCTCGAGAGTCTGTAGGTTGTTTCCATCTTTTTATTTTTTAGAACATATAATATTTTTATAATAGCAAAAATTTTATAATTAAAAAACTGGACTTAGAAAATTTTTAACTTTTATCGTTGCAAAAAATTTTTTAAGTGTAGAGTTGAAATAAAAATTATGACTATTGTAATTAATGTTGCAACAATTGATCAATAATCCATAAAATATACGGACGGTAATAAGCAATAACATCTCAACTTAAACTTTTTTTAATGTTTATCGTTAGCATATTCGGGTTTATATATGGGGCATTTCATGCCAAATCGACCACTCTTGAACTCGACGATTTTCGATTTAAATCGAAAGAAGGAATTCCTGAAATTTTCGTATCTTTCTCTACCCTACTGAAAACAATATTTAAATTTCAGAAAAATCGTTACCATATAAATTTAGCTTATGAGAATGATGAGATGTAAATCAACTCATCGGTCGTATGGTGTAGGGGTTAGTTATCGGTCTGGCAAGCGCGCGGCTCGGGTTAGAACGGATTTTCATGTTATTTCTATAATTAGCGAATGTTAGGTTTAAATTAAGAGTCACACAGTCTGAATTTGCGATAGCTCTACAATATAAATAAAATATAGATATGACATTGGCAAAATCCTTTTTTTTATCAATTTTTTATCAAATGGCATACGCCGGACATAGCATTCCGCTAACAGCAGCAATTTTTATCTGAGTCCATTCCCCTTTTCTTTCTTTCCCCTCGCCTACATCGTATTAACCAATAAGGATCTTTTTTACGGTAGATATGTAGGCTCAGTAGGCTCAATTTATGGTTCTAAAACGGTGATTTCGGCCTAACTTTGGTAAAAGTGGACAAAAATACCACTTGTAGGCTGAAATTACGGTTCTGATATACACTGATAGAAGGATTTCTTAGTATTTAAAAAGATTTCTTTGTAATTAAGAAATCATTTCTTAAACATCATTTCTTAATATTTAAAAAATATTTCTTAAATACAAAGAAATATTTCTTAAATATTAAGAAATATAAATACTAAGAAATATTTCTTAAATACAAAGAAATATTTCTTAAATACTAAGAAATATTTTTTAAATGCTAAGAAATGATGTTTAATAAATGATTTTTTAAATACAAAGAAATCTTCTTAAATGCTAAGAGATCCTTCTATCAGTGTACGCGTCATCATAGTCGAAAAAATCTAAAACCATAATATCAGCCTATAACTCCTCGAGTAGGTTGTGGAGGCTCAAAATATGTTTTTAATTTTGACTCGGGTTGGGTGTGAAAATGGTTGTCAAAGTCTTTTGCAATTAACAATAAACTTTATGAAATTTCAAATAGATCTTGTTTATATTTTCGCGATTTTCTACACTGATAGAAGGATTTCTTAGTATTTAAGAAATCATTTCTTAAACATTATTTCTTAGTATTTAAAAAATATTTCTTAGTATTTAAGAAATATTTCTTAGTATTTAAGAAATATTTCTTAAATACTAAGAAATGATGTTTAAGAAATGATTTCTTAAATACAAAGAAATCTTCTTAAATGCTAAGAAATCCTTCTATCAGTGTATGTTTGGTCAAGATTTTTTTTTTCATCAATTCGATAAAATTTTTGAAGTCATTTTTTATAGAGAAAAAAATTTCCTACCAAAAAGCTTTCAAATGTTTTGGTATTTTTAATAAGGTAAAAGCCCCAATATATGATCATGTACCAGTATATGATCACTCCATGTATTTGTATACCTATATTTGTGAATATAGATATACAAATACATGGAATGATCATATACTGGTACGTGATCATCTATTGGGGCTTTTACCTTATTCATCTTAAAATTTTACTTTTAAAAATTTACTAATTTTAAAACTAAATTTTCTGAAAAAATTGGTTAGAACCTTTTTTTATAGAAAATAAAAGTTCACACAAAAAAGCACTTTTGTAATTTTTCCATATCTCCGATATTTATCCCATAAATAAACTTTTTATTTGCTTGAAACTTTTTACAAGTCCTCAACGTCACTTTCTATGCAGTAATTCAACACGAATATCTTTATAAAGGACCCTAGAAAGCAAATTAACTCTCAGTGACTAGACTTTGCGCATTAAAGATTTAAGAGCGTGTGTAGATTGAAGTGTCGTAACAATTGAAAGGACGGTTTTAGATTGCATTTGCGGGAACTCAGCACTGCAAACTGCAGCTGAATACGATCGGTGGCGAAAGATCTTTCCTGTTACGTACGCTAGAGTGTAGAGTGTACAGTACAGTAACTCCACACGAGTTTAGGATCGTAAACGCTACTTCGAGACACGTATTCTTGGATCTACAGTGAGTGTATCTACTGTAAGTGCACCTCAAGCAGAATAAAAGTCCTTGTAAGAAATAGTCACACGTTTCTTATAAGTACTATACTAGTTCCATTTGTTTTTCTTCACCGTGCGATGCTTTTCCTTCTGTGTACTCTACACACTAGACAGTACATTCTATGCCGCGAATCTTTTTTCCCGTTGACAATTCCAAAAACCAAACTATACTTGTATTTCTCGATCTTACTCGTCTTTTAGATTTTTTTACATTCTTTCCTCCTGAGACGAGTAATCGGGCAAGTATGTCGAAGACAGAACAGAATAAGAAGCTATACTAAGAAAATATTCTATAAAAAGAAGAACCAGCCAGAACCAGAACCAGAATAAAAACAACACGAAGAAGAAGAAGTAGTACAAGTAAAGTAGAATAAGAAGAGAAAAATAAAAAAGAATACTTTAACGTAGCACACCTCTCACCAGAGGACGCTTCCCATCGGGACCTTTTAGCTCACCTATGTGACTAACCCACTATACAAGGACCGGAAACTCACATTTTTCGTTGAGTTCGACAACCCACCTCCTCGGTACGTGACTGAGAAAAATACTCATTGCTCACTGCAGTGACTTATCCTCTACTTGTATTTTTACCGTAGAATTGATCACGCGTTTACTCAATTTATCGCCTCTTGTGAGAAACTAACACGTCAATATTTGTTTACTGGGCTTCTGTTGAGATTTTATGAAATTTAAATTATATAATGAAAGAATGTACGGAGCAAAATTTTTATTTGTGGCAAATTTTGGGATTTTTTCGATTACCTGGTTCAAGAGATTAATAAAAAAACACTTTTATTCAGTATTTTGCTCATAATTTCTTTAATAATAGTCTAAGTGAACATTTTTTTTTTCAAAATTTTTATTTTTTATATACTTTTTAAGAAAAACTCTGATTTTTTAATTTTAAGCTTTGAATATTTTTTTCCAAAATAAGTGCATATTTTGATTTTTTGGAAAATTTTTCATCAAAAAACTATAATTTTCTTAACAAAATTTTTTTGAGTTCGGTTCGTTCGTGGAATTTCTATAATTAGTGTTTTTTTTTTAATTTTAAAAAATTCAAAAAAATGTTTATTCTGTAAATCGTTGTCGACGACGATTGTTGTCACTGTATATTTAATTCTTACCTATTTTAAATTAAATTTTACACTTTTTCGCCATAAAAAAAGGCTTGAATTCAATAATTTGTTAATTTATTGTATACATACAATATTAACAGAATCTTTTGTTTATTCTCGTACTTTCTAAAATATTTTTCTCAATGCTTGCATATAATATAATATAATGTATAATAATAATAATAATATAATAATAAATAAGCGGATTTTTCAACCTTGAAAAATCTGCGATAGTCGTGCAATAAGTAAATTTGTGTTGTTATTGGTTTATAAAATCTTATGCACTTGTGGGAGGTATTATTACATGCATGTATACAAGAAAAATGGAGGCCAAGCGTGACCGGGCTTCAGTGTTTAGATTTAAAACACATAAACGGAATCCATCAAGGATGACAGCTCTTTATTGCAGTAATTTTTTTTACAAGCGATAAAAGTTACGCAAGAAGAAATGAAACGGTGCAAGCGATATTTATTTTATTACCGTTTTAATACTTTACCTATTCCGTATACCCACTACATATAGCTTATAGCTTATAATACCGGTCGGTATTGTCAATCGTGCACAATTCAATGATAGATATCTATCTATTCATCATAGTGAAATATATTGTTGAGAAAGCTTATGCAAGCGTTGATTGTAAATCGGACATAGAATAGAGACCAACCGGAGCGTTAAATCTCGTTAGTCGATATTAATAAATTCAATTTATAGGTAAATTATAAATTAACAATAAATATTAAATACCTTAATTCGATCAGTACTTATTGGATATTTAAATGATAACCGTTGGCGAGGACCCAGTTTAATAAATAGCTAATTATAATCCTGATTATGTAAAATAATTCACAGATTTCTGTGAATGCCAATGAGTACAATAATAATAAATTTATAAATATTAGCATTGGTGAATGTCAGATCTGTAGTGAATGCGGTTAAGTTAATGCGACTCCAGTCTATATTATACTATAATACTAAAATGCGTTTAATGGATCCAGTATATAGCTTGATAAGCACGCTGCCTGGTATTTTCCGTGTCATCACTTTGTGGTTATAAGTTTGAAAGAGAGGTAATTGATAACTCGAAAATGATCATTAAGGCAAAAGTTCAATTATTCTTTTACTAGCTCCGAGTTTAAATAATTAACCTACATTGCATTATATTTACTCAAATTTAATGGACTTGGATTTAATGAAAAAAATTTTGAGATTTTTAGCCGAGACTAAAATTAAACAAGTAAAACTTAAAAAATTTTAATTTAATTTTAGTGAAAGTTAAAAAATTTTATTTAGGTAATTTAATTTATTATTTTTATTTCAGAAAGATCGTCATCGATTAACTGCGTAGCTATATTGATAATGATGAGAATTATTTTGGTTACTGTTATTATTATTGTGGGATGAGTAAATTATTAATGATGATAGATATTTTTTGAATAATAACAGACATTAGAGTGAAGCTTTAACGAATATAAACCCGCTTAATGATACATACATATATTATCCTATAAATAAATCAAATTTTTAGTTGGAAATGTTTGTCGGAAATGATATATACAGTTATATTATTAAATTTGATACGGTATTATTTGTATATCATATAAATATGTATATTTTAGTTTTTATAATTTATAAAGTGTCTAGCTTATAGGACAATGAAGTAATGAAAAAATGAAGGATAAATTACTTCAGTCGTTTATCCGCGAAAAGTATGAAATTAGTTTTATTTATTAAAAACTAAAAAATACTAAATTTTTTGTTAACCAAGTAATTTATTTTTTAAGATTGATGATTAATAATTTTTCGGTGTAAATTTTTACTAAAAACAGAGTTTAAGATACTATAAATGCATCGAGTCGAATGTTTCAATGTCTCGGGTAGTGCTGCCATCTGGAGGCTCCACTCAGAGAAAAAATAGAGTGACAATTTATCAATAGAAAATTAATTTTTAAAATAATTAGTTTAATTTGATAATTTTCAAGAATAAAAATTCGATTTTTTTTTAATTAAAAAAAATCTTTAGTAAAGTTTAAAAATTTTTTTAATGTAAATGAATATTTTTCCATAAAATTGCAATTTTTTACAACAATAAAACTTTAGATATAAATTAACGTCATAAAAATTTATCGAAATAACAATTTGCTGACTTATCCAGTCTTGACACTTCTGTGTAATTTATCTCCAATAAATCTAAAAAATTATCTCTAATATAAAAATTAAAAAATTGTCAAATAAAACCAAAACAGATTATCATTTTATTATTACCAGTAAATAATATGAGGCGTGAAAATGATCTCCGATTACAATAACGATTCTGGGTCACGCATTTGATATTTAATATTTAATATAAAGTTCATTATGCACACATTACCAATGTCCGCGGGCATTATCGTCAAGATATAAAATTTGCTGCCCGCGAACCAACACCGTCATTATCCAGACAATTGCATTAAATTAACCTGGCACAATATCACATTTTCCACACATCCATCCATCCGTCCACAAAATTACTCTACCCCTATCACTTTTTGCTTGAGAACGAGGCTGACAAAGTACAGAAAATATGTCCCCGGTAAATTCAGATGCGGTTAGGTGCTTTGTAGTTTCCCGAAGCTCCGACATAGCGTCAAATAATTTTGGTAACGTCTCTAATAGCGGCCTTTGTAGAACGCAGCTAAATGCTGTAACAAGGTGAACGCAAGTAGAGAACAGCGTACCGCCTAGCCGGCAATAATGGCACTTCTTGTGGTCTACAAAAGACACAAGAGCCAAGTAAAGACAAGAACCATTATTATTATGTTTAAGTATCCACATATATGGGCAATAACAATAGTGGTCTAGGCGTACCGTCGGAGTGTTATGACATGATAAAAGCTTGACAGATACAAAGAGCCGCCGTAATTGGGACGTATACTCTGCCCGTTAAATCAAACGAAAACGCTTGTCCAGATAAACCGTTGAATTAAATAATTAGCATAGATACCCGCGAGCTCCGTTGTTCTGTGATAGTGACTTTGAATTGGCCATCAGGGCATTTAAATAGTCATTTAGCTCTCCCTGATGGAATTAGCTGACCGCTTAAAACCAAACCACGTGGTTTATACTTTACACATCGGAGCAATTTCTCGGAAATTGATCCACGGAACCATGGACCAGAATCTCCATTTACAGTATATATAGTCAGAGGTTCTGCAGCTGGCTGGCTGGTTAAAATCCGGGTACTGGTAACTGGCAATACATGTCCGGTGCAGTTTGCCGTATCCTCAAGCCGTACGTGGGCAACTGATCGCACGTACGGCACAATACCTTTTGATAAGTGAACTGTTTCTGCGTTAGATCTATTGCTGTATTGCCACTCGGGCTACTTTCACGGCCTTGATTTAATGCTCGATCGAACTTTGCTAACACTAACACTAACGCTAACTGGTTATTTCTTTAGCTCATTGCTCTTGCCGTTATATTATATGCTTTACTTTGAATTGCTTTGGTTTACTTAACCTCTACTCGCTGTATACTACATTACTATACTGTGCAAAACTTATTTGACTCTGTTGGGCTTGACTTGATATTATATTGTACGGAATAACTTTTCTGATACACGCGTCATGTTTCATTGAACGCGTTTAATATATGGCAATGCTTTGCGTTATATTGTTGTGGTATACGTTCTATAGCTGAGCTTTTGTAAACTAATGCCGCAGATCGATGTTTAAATGGGATTCGAGAACATTAGACTTTTTTTTGGTGGACATTAGTTTTTTATTGAGTTCTTTTGACTCTTGCTCCTTTTATTTTGTTCGAGTGATTAATTCTTAGTATCTTTATGTTTGACCAAAATTTGACATTTAGAGTTATTAATATTGTGAAATTGATATTTTATATGAGAAAAATACTTTTGTAAATAGTTTTTCAATGTTCAAGTACAGAGAAATGTTACTTAATATATTAGGAAATATGTTGGGAGAAATATGAAAGTTTATACATCGAAAGTCGATTTATTGTTATTATTAATTATCAAGATGTAATTAATATGTCGTAAAGTAATTTTTATTGACTGTTTCCGTTAATATTTTGATTATTATTTTTCTATCGTATTTATGACCTATATATTCATTTTTAATCAAGTAATTTTTGTGCTTTACAAGATAGACATGATAAAAATTATAAAAAAAAATTGACTTCATTATTATCATTATTTTTATTGTTATTATAGCTTATAAAGTTACACGACACCAAATAATTAACTTATTAAAATATATGTAAATACAGTGAGTTTTTTAATCGTCAGTTTTAGAATGCTAATTAAATGTCATTACATTTTGTTTAATTAAAATATTTAATAGGATTAAATGACAACGGATTTTAGAGTTTAAAATAAATTAAATTTTTTTTTCTCCTGAAAAACTCCATCTCAATTTTATTAAAAATTTATGGGCCGAAAAATTCAATTTTTCCATATTATAAATCATTATCTCTGAACTAATTAAATAAAATCCGTCTTTTTAATACTAATTTTAAATAATTAATATTTATTTTCATCACTTGCAATTTTCGCAGATTAAAATATATAAATTAATTTGATAAAATTATTTAAATAAATGATTTATTAATTTGAATCAAACTCATCATCGATTCAATTTGCATACATTCGCAAGCTATATACGAATTGTTATTATTTTTAATTAAAATTGAAATATGTAAATTTAAATATTGAATTCGAATATTATTTTCTCTATTGAGAAAGTTTTATTGAGTAAAATTTATATCGAGGGATTATTTTAAACAAACCATAAAATCAATATAAATAACTATATTTAAAAGTTTTGAAAATAGTACTGTGCGTAACTTTTAAAAGTTTATCACCAAAACTTTATGGATAAAAGTTTTCACATTAAATCGAATGCCATTGTTTAATTTATCACCGCGTTTTACGCCAACAAAAACGACAGTTGTTTAAACAAATAAGCCTCAATTACCATTTGATGTTTGCTAAGCCTCGATACTACCGTACATAAATTTTAAAAACAACAAGATAACATTCTTTCGGGCAGTTCAGCCGTGTCAAAACGAACAATGCGTACACTACTTTCGTCCGTATCCAGCTGAACTCCGTTTAGTTTTACGCATAAGTTGCTTTTCAACATTTGTGTTTGTATTTGCTTTATAAAATCTATTTTATACACACTTTTTTTCTATTCAATCGATTTTAAAACCCCTCGAGTAATTTTTCAAAAATATCGTGACAATAGACGTACCAGCCAAATTGAAATTTATAAATAAATGATCCGAACTATTTTCAAAAATTTATTGAATGTCAATAATTTATGAAATTGATAATGTTTTTTTTATTTTTTAATAGATATTAAATGAAAAAAATTATGAAAAAGTTGAAATTTATCGTAAAAATAAACATTTATATTTTTAAATTTTTTCTCTTCACAAAATTTAATAATTGTGTTTAATTAACACTTCAAAATTCTCAACATTGAACACAATTTTTTTGTACAATGATAACAAAAAAATTTTTAGTGTAATGTTGATTTTTCCAATTTTTTTCAAAAATGAATTTAATATTTGTAACAAAAATTTGAATTATTTTAAAAAGAAATAAACTCATACAAAAATTTATAAAAATCTACTATTTAAATTTATTCCTTAATTAATCGAAGTTTTAACAAAAATATTCGGTAAAAAAGCACACATAGAAACTTTTAAATTAAATCTACGGACTTAAAAATTTCAGATATTTTCCTTTAATTTTTGTATTTAAAAAAAAATATCAAATTCCTCTCAACTTTAGTATGTGTCCTGAAAAATTCTCGGATATCGTATACTTTCACCGTTTCCGTCTTTTCACTATCATGACATCTGATAGTTAAACTTATAAAAATCTCTCCTCCAATTTTTCTTCTTCTAATCCGATAAATTACTCGAAAAAAATGAAAATTTCTAAGCGCTCCGTTCACGACTTGGTAAAATATCACAAAATCCCTAAGCATCTACTCACCGTAGCACAAGAGCAAGATTATTATGTTTATCCAGGCGGGTTGCATGATGCTAGACAGCTGTCTTGTATCCATATTGACGTAAATGACCGCGGTAATATCTCATCCACGTCGGAATAAGTAATCCACTTGGCACAGGTGGCAAAAATGTTATCAGCTCACGAGGGTAACTAGCACGCGCGAGCACGCTAAAATCCAACCAAAAGTTCCGCACATAAACTCTCTTTATTGCATTAGAAAATAAAAATCAAAAATCACAAAATCACTGAAATAAATACTCCAAAAAAGGGAACTATTTCACCGCACGATATCGTACCTCATTATTTTTTGTCTGCCCAATCACTGCTCTATCACTTACGGCTATCATACACCACTCGCTAAAAATCTCATCAATATCGATACTAAATCTAGTATTGAATATCAATCACACTCTTTTCCCAAAAATCATAAATCATAGCACAATATTGTTATCCATGCGTCAAAATATTGGCACTCTTGGTGTCACACCACACACTGCACATTCATTTATTAATATAAAAAAATAAATAAATAAAAGTATCCAGTATCCAGTGGAATGTTAAAAAATAAATTACCAACCACTTTCACTCCAATTGCACTAAAAATATTAATAATAATTATTATTGCATTTAATAATATAAAATGCAAATTAAAATTATTTATTTAAGATCCTCAGTTGGGTGGACTGGCACAATAAAACAAACTAAATAAATAATAACAATAAAATAGTTTGGCAGTTGGCGCGAAAGGTCTGAGTTAAATATCTGTACTGAGCAAATGTACATGCGAGAATGTTATACATGCGCGCCATTCAACGGTCGCACGGCAACTGAGCGTTGGGACGCGTAAGCAGCAGTGCAACCCCCACCGCATTACTTCCCTATTTTTTACTCCACTCTCTCCCATTCTCAGCGCAATGTGCGCTAAGCTGTATGGCCACACATAGATATCTATATCTGTGTGAAGTACAGTGTTCAGTAGTACAGTCAACGCTCTCTGTATTTGACTCGCCCGTACAGGACCATTCTCTGTATTTGACTCGTCCTTATCCATAAGAGCTGTGTAAAATCGTCAAATACAGAGGAAGAATGTGGTCAAATACAGAGAGCGGTCAAATACAGAGAGCGTCGACTGTATAGAGAGGGATGCGTGCCTCCAGTTCAACAGTATAGTATCTTGGAGGGGATTAAGAGACGTTTTCTCAACTGGTTTCGTACTACTACCATCAAAGAGGAAGTCCAGCAGTGGGGAGCTACTCAGAATGGGAAAGAGAGAGACGGATGGATGTATAGGAAGTAAACATAAAGATATGGCTACGACACCATACCAGTGATCGACGGAGAAGCAGGATGTATAGATTGGGTATGAGTAGTAGTAATAATAGTAGAAGTAGTATAAGATAGTGTTTGTACGGCACCTTCAAATTTGGACTAGGTATATAATACCGGTTTGCTCACTAAAACTGTCTATAGTATGGTTAATAGTATGTTGAAGTAAAAACGAAATGTGGAAGGTGAGCCAGGCCCGGAACATCAAGATCCGAAGGGGGAAATAAAACTAAACAGCCGTTTTTGTGCCCTAGAGTTTCGTTGGAGCCCTTAGGCAGGTGGTTTTCTTCTTCCAGGGCTGTTGACGCCCCGGGGATCGGATCGAAAGGACTATTTTGTATTTGGAGTCCCCTGCGTGCGTTTTCCCCCGAACTATTGCTAGTTATATTACCATTCGCCCGTATACCTGGCTATAATTTAACTTGACTTTTCCAGTATTTTGGTGGCTGTTTAAATATAAATTTTTAGAGAGATCTACAATCTTCCGTATGTCTATCTACAATTCTACACGGGCTGGTTTGTTTTTTCGGATGAGGTCCTCAGGCTGTTTTTTAAGTCGAAAAGGCACTCACGTACAGAGATCCTTATCCGGACCTGGCATGGTGGCTCATGCCGATGAGATACTGCCAGGTACATATTTTATAGCGGGTACTCCTTGGAAGGGAAAAACCTTGGTTTTCAGGAATTATGGCTTTACAAGTAGAAATGGAAGTGGAACTCGAGAAGAACGGGGCTGTGGGTTTTGATAAACAGACTGAGGTTGGGTTTTTTTTGTAACTGTGAGGGCTCAATTTTAAATTTTTAGATTTTTAAATAAATTTATTTTGTTTATTTTTTAACAAAAGATTTTTACTAATTTTTGGGGTGTTTTTTTGGAGATTTTGTTTTTAATCTAACTATTGCACTTAATCTCATGGCAGAAGTTGCTGAAAATTTTATTTCATTATGTTTCTAGGGGTCAAGTAGGTTTAAAAGATATGATTTTATTGAAAAGTTTATGTATGTAACGCGGATTGTTATCACTATAGTACAGTAAGCTCTTTTTTATTAATATTACGTAAATTTTAATAAGATGAGCTTAAAAAGTTACATTTTTATACTTTTCATTTTTATCCTTTTCATCACAATTAAAATTTGACTGTACAAAAATTCAAAAATTAAACTTCAAGAAATTGCCTTTCATTTCGATTTTTTAAAAGACTTTTTGGTTTAGGAACAAAATTTTTGGAAGATAAAAGAAATTTTTTTTAACTAAGTGTATCAAGTGGTCTAGACAAATGATAATCCTGGCGTAATTATAATCGGTATATATGTTCACGTGATTTTATTTAAATTTTCGTTAATTAAACGTCTGTAGAGAGAATGAAGCCTATAGATGAAATTAGAAGTATCGAGGATCAATCGCGGAAGAGAAAATGAATGCTTTTGACGGTATAATGAGACCCGAAGCATCATATCAAAAGTGGTGGGAATACGCGGTGGTGTTTATTTGCGCGGAGTACGCGCGTATTATATACACGTAGGTTAGATCAGCAGGTGCATCGGAGCAAGCCGATGGAGAAATTAGTCTACTCCCCTCGACTCTCTGATGCTTTGATGCTCATATACTATCATCAGAAGCCTGCGAACTACCCAACTAATTAACGGTCTATGCGTGGCTGCATTCGATCCCAAAGCGAGATGATGCTTTATGAAATGAGATTCACTTTTTTAATTTAAATCTACGTGTTTTATTAATTTATTTTCATTCTTTTATTCTTATTAATATTATAATTTTTATTATTACACTGTAAAAATTCAGAAGTTTCACTCAAAGCACGGAGTTTTTAGATTAAAATAAATTTTGACTAGCTAAAACAAGTTTATATGCCAAATTACTTACAAATACTTCAAACAATTTATATGGAGTATAATTTTATAAATATTGATTATATTTTTTTTTTAATTTGACTTTTTTGGAACATAAAACCGAATTTTCACAATATTTCATTTTCAAATCTTGTTGATAAATTCCAACGTAAAAAGTATAAAATAATAAATTTTTATAATGTTATAACATTACTAAATTCAATTAAATAAAATTAATTATTTCAATGTTACTGAAATTAACATTTATACGGCAATTTTTAGGATTTCTTTACAAATAAATTATTGTAGAGAGAATTTATCAAAAAATGCTACTTGTAGAAATAAAAAAAAAATATTAATGCAATTTTTTTGTTATAGATAAAAAAAAATCTGGAAAACGGTTGACTCTAAAGGCCATCCCTGCAACTCCCCGCTAATTCCATACTTAGGCGCTTAAAATTGCACCAATGACGTTTTTGAGCTCTTCGAGCTCAAAAATACAATTTATGAGTTATTTTGAGCTCTTCGAGCTCAAAAGTCTGATAGAGATTTGATGACACTATTTTTTGAATTTTTAAACCGCGATAACTTTTGAATGAATAAACCGATTTTCACGCGGTTGGCGGCATTCGACGCAGTTTTTCAAGCCTCACACAGAATCTTGAATTTTGAATTGATTGCGCTAGGAATTTCGGAGTTATTCCGAAAAACACTTTTTTCGGTTTTCTTAAAACAATAACTTCCCGATTTGTGAAAATCTTCGATTTTTTTAGCGGGAAGTTAAAAATTCACTTGGTGGAATTTTTTCAATTAATAATATAAATATAATCCTTTTTAGAGTAAATTTTACTTTGAAGGGATTTAATCAATTAAAAATCATACACTGCCAATTTTTCACAGTAAACTATTATTTTTTTTATTGTCAAATTAGAAAGATATTTTTAAAAATTTTAAAGTGATTTTTGTCTTTTATGTATAAAAGATCAATACAATAAAACATTAAGAAAAAAATTTTAATTATTCATTAATAGTTACGCCTCAATCACGATTATCGTCATGAATAAACATAGATTTTTTATTGAATATTGATCATGCATTAAAACTCGTACACGGATTCCCTGATATTGAATATTTATTTATTTATATCCTCAAAAGATTAAAAATCGGTATCAGCGTAAAAAGAATTTATATGTACAGCTGAGCGCATTATCTTAACGCGCAATTATTGTACCGATTAAAACAGTTTTTAAACCAGAATTCAAAAATCAGTGTCGTGAACGTGAACGTGGACCAGGAGAGACATCACCAGCGTGAGGGCTCATAATTCTCGGTGGGTTTTGTGGAGCACCTGCCGTCCCCTCGTGAATAGTCGGGCGAGCCTCCATTCGGATCGCATGTAAATAATGCATTAGCATACACTGCCCGCTCCGGTTGTCGGTTTTAAAACTGAGCCGAAGCTAGGCATCTACTAACTGGGCAAAAGAGATGCCGATATATATTTTAGGCACACAGAGACCGCTCTTCACTCTTGTGTTATGTATATCTCTCGCATTCCCCTTTCTCCTCCTCTCATCCGTTCTACTCGTTGTTGTTGTTTCTGTCAAAGAGGAAAACTTTTTATTCTGCATTAATATTACGTGAAACTTTCTGATGCTATCGACAGACACCTTCGATAGAGATATATTCGCTATCGGACTATAATATATATATATATATATATATTTTATATTTTATATTGCTGGTAGCATACGTGCATGGCTATTTCACCGTCTGTTTGGATATATTTATATTATATGAAGAAAAGGAGCGTGCTCGCCACTTGCTTGGTTTGCTGATATGATCGTTGATTAAATTTTTGAAAAGTAAATTTATCTGATGTTTACTTTAGAAGAAATTATATATATAAAAGTAATGATAAATTTCAGTTAAATTAGTCAATATACACTGCGAAAAATTGGCGGAAAGCATGATTTTTAATTTCCGCAGTGAAATTAACTCAAAAAAAATTTTATTTATATTATTAATAAGAAAAATTCAGCAGAGCGAATTCTTTATTTTTTTTTTTATTAAACAAAAATAAAAAGTTGTTATTCGTTTGAAAATTACGAAATGCCTATTGAGAGATTTTAAAAATTAATATAATGTTTTCACTTATCGTTTGATATATATAAATTTTTTTTTTGTTGAGAAATCTTAAAAATTACAATTAATTGATTTCAATAAAAAAATCATATGTTTTTCGGATTAAAATTTATATTTACTCCGAATTGATTTCTGATTTTTCCCGATGTAATATCATTAAAATTTGTAATTAATGTTTTACAAATGAAAATTATGTAATTTAAATTATTTAATCAGTAGATGCTAATTTGAGATCAATCAACCATTAATTAAATCCGGATTCATTCGAAATAGAGCAGCAGAATTCGTACATTAATTCAAAAGAGTAAATTTATACTTCGAAATTGAAGTCATTGAACCAAAAATGATGTAATGGAAATTCAAAAACTCAACGATGATTATTATTCTATTTATAAATTAAAGATTATTATATTAAAACATATTGTAAAAACAAAATTTAATTGAATTATTTTGTAGCAAGAACAAATTTTTTTTAGATAAGAAAATTCGTTCTCCTACGCATTTTTTTTCTTCCTATGTATGTTTACAATTTAGAGAAAAAAAAAGTATATATCGGTGCTGATATATTTTCATAAATTTAATACAAATATTATTTATAAGATTATTGTTAGGCGCGCAGTAGCCCTATCGGATCCGGCCCTTGCTTACCAAAGCATTGGACCGGGTTCGAGTCCGGCGTACACCAATGAATATTTTCAATATTTAAGTGTATTATTCTGCTCAGCCTAAAAAATAAAAACAAGTTCCAATCTCAAAAGTTTACCCCCTACCGTAGTCGCTCATGACCTTAGTAGTTTATGCGACTTTAAACAAATTAAAAAAAAAAAAAAAAGATTATTAATCGTACAATTTAAAAAAAAAAAATATAATATTATACACAGATTTTTCTATGAGCTAAGGCTCGTATTCTACAAAATTAAAATACGGAAATTCTTTGAAGATAAATTTACTACCCATAAAAGTAATTTAAATATTTTATTAAAATTTCAAAAGCTAAAGCAGAATTAAAATTCATCGTTTGAATAACAAGTTAAGAGCGGTTTATAGTTGATTTTCAAACGTGTTTTTCTCATGTATGTGATAAAATTTCGAAAAAAACGCTTCGCTCTTCGATAGATAATTAAATTATCTATCGAAGAGCGAAGCGCTTTTTTGGAAAATTTTCATTTATTTATACATAAAATGCGTTTCAAGATTCCATTTGTTGTACAAGTATGACAGAAATACTTTGTCGTTTGTCGTTTGTCCAATAGAGAGCGAGAGAGAGGAAAAATGTAAACCCTTCTTAAATAAAGTTAATAAAGAAAGTGCTGAAAACTTAAAGATAAATTTAATTAACAAAACTAAATTTTCAGTATTTCAAAAAACTTTAACAACCATTTTCAGTACAATTAACAGTCAATAATCCCTGAAATTAAAAAATAATGAACAATTCACACATGATTGCTCTCGTAAATAACCTGTGGGGATTACATATTTGTTCTCCAAGTATATTTACACACACATACAAACAGACATATAGAGACGAATAAAAAAAAAGAAATAAAACAAGGGTTGAAGAGAAATAATTCGGCGCTGTTAAGCCGACATATGGTGTGCATCGGAGGTCGATAGCAGCTCGAGAACAAAAAGAAAAAAGCTGTATGATTGGGGCCTTGATGGCCTTCCGCGCGATACGAGGCAATTTTCTTTCTGGCTCGAAGTATTAAAGGCTGGACGTCCTGCCACGCAGAGAAGAGAAGTGAAGAGCCGGTTGGCCCAAGCTCGAGAGGAGTTTTATGTACGCTCAACTCGTCCACGCTATACAGCATACTGGTTCTACTCGATTCTCCACTCGGCGATCTGCAACCATTTAACTTGAGAATATTCCGGTCTTGTGGATTTTTAACCTGATGAGACGGCGAAAAAATACTGAGGGCTTTACTTTACTTTGCTGGAATACGCCGTACCATCTTTTTAAATATTTCCAGCTCACCGCGCCTTCAAGGGCTCGTATCTTATCTGAGCAGGTGCTTATTTCGTTGTCTTTTTTTTCTTTCTTCTCCTTCTTTTCTTCGCATTATATTACTTTCAGCTTTTTTTAGTTTTTAATTCTCGTAGCCTCACATTGCCGATCACCGGCTTCCGATCTACTGGTCGTATTATAATGTGTACTGTACACTATACTATATTACACACTGTGTATATTAAAATATATGTTATACCTGGATCGAGGCTCGACGCACCTTAAAAGAAGAAGAAGAAGAAGAAGAAGGTACGGGCCATCTGCCGTTTTTTTAGCGTCCACCAACGCTTTCCTCTCTTGAGGCAGTCTCGAGTTACGATTTTGACGTCTATCCACCAACCAAACTATTTTTTAAATCTTCGGCTCGATATTAATTCTCCCAGATAGATCTATAGGAAACTAACTAAGCCGGCAGCTGCTGATCATTTGCCTGGTGCTTGTTCCTGGCAAGCCTGAAACCCTTTTACTTTTTCTTTAACGGGAGATTAACGAGCCCACATATTTATTTATTTTTTATTTTTATTGTTATTATTTTTTATTATTATATTAGATATTCATAAGCAGACAAATGCATGGATTGCTTTCTATTTAGGGATACTTTTTGATGAGCACATACCAACCACTAATAACCCTAAGCCAGGTTACGCCCAAAGAACTCTAATTATTATTTTATTAAATATTCTTAAGTCCTATTTTTATTTTATTCTTTGTGTTATATAGATGAAATTATAGATTTGGCTCATCATTGTCTCTAAGGAGAAATACTACTGACAGTTTAAAAAAGAACCCGATTTTTAATAGTTTAATTTTTCTTATAAATTATTCAATAAAAAATAATCGAAGATTTGAGCCTTCGGAAAAAAATTTAATTGTGAAATAAAAGATAACGTATTAAAAATTATTTGAATGAAGGAAAGTTTTAAAATAAGTATTTTTTAACATTTTTGTAGTTGACTATTTGAAAATTGAGATTCAGTTCACCTAAAAAATGAAACTGCAGACTAGTTAATATAAATAATAGATATTATTTAATATTAAATAAACTGTCGTTCATACATTTTATATGAGAGTATAAGAGAATATTTTACTACAGTCCAATCGAAGTCTGAAGATTTAATTAATTTATCGAGTTTTAATTTTTGAATATAAGTAAATTCGATGGGTCAAATTTTTTAGCACAAAGCTATAAATGTATGATGGATTTTATTATTCATGGATTAATATTTTCTGCTATATTTTAACTAATTAATTTTTTATAATTTACTGCAGCAAATTATCAATTATTACGATGAATGTGAAAAAAATTTACAGTTTAAATGAAACATGAATTTCTGAGGTTTGAAGTTTTAATTACAGGTGAAATAATGGAGATACAAAAAAATCAAAAGATATAATTTTTTTAGGGAGTTTAATTTTAAATAAGTTAAATTTATTTGAGTAATTTTGTGAAGTGTGACGAATTATTTTACACAAAAAATTTTTTTTTAATTTTTTTCATTTCTTAAATATTAGCGGTAACATTTTAAAAATTTTTAATTAAGAATAAAAATTTTTAAACTAAAAAATTGTTTTTGATTCAGGAAAATTTTTATGCTTGTTTCAAGATGATCAAATTTTTTTAAAATGATATTTTTAGTTAGACTTTTTTTTCTAAATAATGTTAATTTTTTTACCACTGTTTATTTGAATCAAGTAAAAAAAATATTGATCCTTTCAATTAGTTCTTCAGACAATAAAATATATCCTCAATTTCTATTAAAAGTAAATATTAAAACATTTTGATACCTCTCGGTGTACAATTATTTCAAATTCCTAAAATTTAATTTAATTACATGTCACAATTAAGCTTTAGCTAACAAATGTCTGTATATTTATTAATAATTAAATATAATATAATGAGACACTTTAATTATTTGGTGAATCCAAGAACTCTTGTTACAATTCCAAGCCGTAACGAGTAAAGTATCTTGTCATATTCACCGCACAAAAATCACTCAGCATAAAATTAAATTGGGAATTTAGCGTTGGCATACCCGTGTTAATTTTCGTACAATGTAAACTCAAGATAGTTAAGATTCTGCCAACATTACACGACGCAGCATAAATACCTGACGTCTGAGCAGTGATTTTCAGATGCAAAACGAACGATCGGCGTTGCGTTGTAAATCATAAATTGCAAATACATATATACGCATATGTATAGTATCTATAAGCGATTAGAGAAGTAATTAAATTTAACATGGCAGGTCGTCGTGTTGACGGATTAATTGGAAGATGCGCATGACAAGATCGTAAGAGAGCTAGACTGGGTGAGAAACTATCTTTTAATAGTCACGTTATAACACTCTCAAGCTTGTGAGCCCGGAAAATCCTCCGTCTACTAGGTGAACACAAAACTTTACGGTATGCGACGATACGAGGTTTCATTTGCGTCTACGTGTGCTCCAGTCCTACAAACTCCGAAAACCCATATATGTTGACTGCATCATATATCTAACCAGTTTTCAGTTGGTTCTTAATATAATATAATAGTATAACTTGCAATATAATAAAATGATCCATCTTACTTTTACTCTTCACAACAGAAACAGAAAACAGATAAATCCTCTGTTCTTATCTAACAAAATGTTATGTTTAGTTGCTACATAAAAAAGTAAATATTTGGCTCACATAAATCTATTTTTTGCCATCTGTTTCTTGGAATATTTTTTATGATAAATAAATAAAAGAGTTGATTTAAATTATTTGTTTATTTGACTTAAATATATAATTTATTCATGATGATGATTAATTACATTTTGTAAATACACTGAGAAAATTTTATTATTATTTAATAAAACGTTTATTTGGCTAATAAAGGGGAAGGGGAAGTAAACAAGTAGGTTAGGTTAGGATGTCTCGTTGAAAAATCTTTATACTATTTATTTATTGAGATATTTATTAAAAGATTTACTGTGAAAATATATTTGAATATATTATAATTAATTGGTGAATAATAATTTTTTTTTTTTGAGATTAGATTTGTTTTAATGACTTAATATTCGTATAAATGACAGCAAATGAAAGCGACGCTCGTGGCTATTTTAATAAACATATATTAGTATTTAAGAAAATTTTATGAAATATAATTTTATTAATATTAATTAAGTTTTCTTTTCAAGTCCAAATAAACTTTTTTATTACTATTAAATAAAATTGTCTCTCAGTGTATGTATAAGCATTAAATATTTTGGACATTTTATGCTTTTATATTTATTATTAAAAATATAGTTGTAAAATTTTTAATAAAACTGAAAGACTAATTAATTTAATTCAATTTTTTACAGGAAATAATTTTTTCTGAAAACAAATTTGTCCAAAAAGAATTTTTAATGGCTGATTTGAAAATTTATGATTGATAAAAAGATTGAATATGTAGTTAGACCAAAATTCAATTTAAATGATTTATGAAAATTTTTACCATTAAAAAAAATGATGGTTAAATTTTAAATTTTAAATTTTTAGATTAAAAAAAAAATGTGAATAAAAATTTTTCTTCATCAAAATGTTAAAGAAAAAGATCCATACAAATGTCACTGCATTAAAAATTTTAGTTAATTATTCACAACTCTATTTAAAACTCATGACCTCTCGCATTATAAATTGCTTTATTTACAATGTTTTTAGTCTCTCTTGTTTGTTGATTCAGAATGCTCACGCTAATTAGCATCACTTTTTGATAGAGAAGCCATTAAATAAAAAAGCATCAGCAAAAATGTGCGTTGGAATTCATATCAAGCGGCTAGGTTATTAGTTTCTTGGCCACCACGGCCCGACCACGAAGCGTTGAGATTAATAACAAGAGCTTCGGGTGATGATTAATGATCAGCGATTCGTTCAACGATGACGCCCATTTCCAACCCAGTTGCCTCATCGTACAATCTTATATTACATTGTTATTATAGACGTATATATAAGCTCAGAAATTAACAAAATTCATTTTAAAATAACTTTTTTGGCCTCTTTCTTGCCATCCGTTTTTTAGGGGCCTTGGCATACTTGAAAAAATTCATTAATAATTTTATAAAGATGCTCTTTTTGGAAATGGTTGAAGGAAGAGATAAAATAAGGTGGAAGATCTGGCAAGAAATCGGTCACGTTCGATTTTTGGAAATTTTGTTTTAGAGGATATTCTTGGAAATAATTGATCTGACAAAACAAAGTATCACAATAAAGATATAACGTAATAACTTGAAGCGTAAATTGAAGTGAAAAATTGTTTAGTGTGAAAAAAAAAAAAAAAACAATAATCATAGGCTGAGTTTTTAACAAGAAAAAAAGATTACTGTTTTTCTAACAGGAATTTTGACAGTACTCTATAAAAACTAAAAATTTCAAATAAATTTTTACTACATACAATTCTATTTTACGATTACTCGTAAAATTTACAGTTACAAAATTTATCTATAAATCTAGAAGAGTAAATTTAGAAAATTTTATTTAAAACTCTAACTCTTACAATTTTAAGTTAAAAATGCCGTATTGGTGTGAAACTTTATTGGGTTTTTTTTTTTTTTTTTTTTTTCTTTAATGGATATAATACGCGTGAAATAACATTGTGCTTATTTTCAAGGCATTGTGTGCGTATTGAATAATAGAAGGATGGGATTGAATTTTGATGAAACAGCATTAAAGCACATGGAAAATTATTCTTTTAAAATATTAAAAAGCTACAGTTATAAGTGTGAAAATTTGTCAGTAATATTTTAGTGTTTCAGTTTTACTTATCCACCATTCTTCTTAAAGTTTAAATTGATCCAACATTGGAAAGTTTATAAACAATTTTTTCTTCTCATTCACATTCTTCAAGATACAAATCCAATTATAATCCCAAGTCCCAAAAATCATTCTCTGTCGATAGAATTTTTTTTTACTGTGGCAGGAATGTAAACTAGGTCTGAATTAATGCGAGATCTAGACAGGTGTGGATTGAAATTTTTTCTCGGCCCAAATGTGTTCAAAATAACGCAAAAAAAAAATGAAGAAAGGTGAGCGTATCACGGCGAAGCGTTCGAGATTGGAGATAGTATCAACAATTCAGCAGTGTATTATAAATGCCAGTACATGACTCGGCAAAAAGCTGGATAATTCTTGGGGCGTGATTTTGAGTATCGTACTATTAAATGCACTTGTTGACAAGCATGTCACGTGGCTCGCGGAAATTAGTTGTTTGGGTCAGCGAACTAAAACCGCATTACCAGAGTGGAGAGAGTAAAGTCCACTTTATATCTGTATATTTGTACAAAATACACTGAATACATATAGCTGCTACCGGGAACTGTAGTGTAACGGATCTACCTGTACTGAGTGCTTACGTGCACGCGCGCACTTATTATTATTCTGACCGAATGCCACTGGGATTCATACAATATTCTACAGATATATATATATATATATCTATGTATATCTACCTCGGACCCGAGTCAGCGCATCGTTGAAGAGTACACAGTTAAATACCAGCGAAAAGTGTTAATGTACTTACGAGTCCAGTTGCAGTCGAAAAAAGTTTTAGTAATCCAAGTAAGCACTCATTTAGTTGAAATTAAAATAATTAGTTACTGAAATGAGCTTTAGATTTTTTCCCGTAGATATTATGAATTTTTACGTCGAAATTATACGCGAAATCTACGAACAAAATTTTACTACTTGTAGTTCGCATCATTAACCATAATCACCTCTACAGAAAAATATGTATATATTATATGCTTTAGCCTGTTTACAGGCAAAGATATAGAAAAATTGGACACATATGTATCTATTTTATATGTATTTTTGCCGAAAATACATTCGGACAATTTTTTACATGCAATATATATATGGAAATTATACTTTTTTTGATTCGAGTGATTTTGATTGAGTCGAATGAAATTGGCGAATTAGTAGTTTGAATAAGACATTTATTTCTTACTGATTTTAGAAAAATTTTGAAATTTTTTTTAGATGGGTAATTCCATGCTAAATAGATTAATTTTTGTCAGAAGTTTTTGTTTATCATCTTTAAAAAACAAAGTCCTAAAGAGGGGAAAAAAATAAAAAAAAAATAAATTTACAGAACCTTAAAAATCAAAAAATTGAAAATCAATATTAATTTTTTTCCTTCTAGATACAAAATTTTTGAATTTTGCTAAGCAAAAATATTTTTTTTTGCAACTTCTAAGTAAAGTAAGTATTTAGTTTTATAACTTTTGGCAGAAAAAAATCTGATCTACGATATTAAAGTTTGAAGATAGAAATATTATTGGAATGATTCACATAAAATTGATTATGTAATTTTTTAACAAAAATACTTATAAAATAAATCCATGCATAGTAATAAATTTTTATGATTTCATGTATATTAAGCACATACATTTTTTGTGTGAAGTCATTAATCATTCGCTTTAAAATGTTCCACATTATCCGTTCATAAAGTATGTAAAAAAGAAAAAAAAATAAATATCCAGGCAGAGGTCAGTGGAATTGCCAGTAATTTCCGATATTTAATGTTACGATTAAATTTGGTTAAATACCAGGAATTATTGCCCGCACCGTCAGTGGGATTATTGTTATCCATCAGCATAGTTAAACTTTAATGTTATTTGATAATTAATTTCCTGAATTTTTAATGCTTTAATTACAGTTTAATCTTTTAGATTAATTACTAATGTTTGGATAATAAGCTTGTTGATTAACTATACATTAAAAATTTAAATCCATTCACATTAACATATTTTGTTTGTTCACGCATGTTCGCATTAAGAACATCAAAAAGTTATAAATTATCGGGTTCAATTGAACTGGTGACACATAAGAGCGTCGATAATTTGTTTTTGATATCGATACTTTACAAGTTTATTATCGTCATTCGGTAGTTAAAAGTGAAAAATGAATTTTTGATACTTTAATTACTTTTTTATCTCGGTGATCAACTAGCCCGTGATTCTGATAAGTCTCATTCATTTGATACTCGATATAAAAATATGATTTTGAGTTTCCATTGATTATGTTATCGATATATCCAACCATTATTATTACATTTTTATACCATATCATATTCCTATGATATACAGAGATTAAATTCCATTATTCTCATTCAAATTTCTGATAAATAAATTGCTTTTTAAAATTTTATTTTCGATGAAAAATCCAATACTTTATTAGTCACTTTTTGGATCGGATTACGTGATCTAGCTTTCAAAAATTGAATTTAGCTTCAATATTGACAATAGAATCTCTGTTAGCATTATTTTTATCAATATTTTTAATTTTTAGTGTAACATTTAACTGAGCTAAAAAAATTATGAGGTTAAAGAAAATTTTTAAGTTAATAACTTCAAATTGATAACACCATAACACGATAGTCAATATTACCTCAGAGTTTCTTTTTTTAATTATTCCAAAGAGTATTTTTTTTTAAATTGAGCTTTATTCTAGATAAAAATTGCAGTTATATTTTCATTCCTACCTTCAATGTAGTCCAATAATACTCAATAAATAAAAAAAAATTATTTTTTTGTTTCGATATAACTTTTCCATGAACACAAATTGGACGATACTGTTCCAATTTCAACAATGGACTTTACAAATTCAACTGCGTGGAAATTTGATCAAACCCCAATATTTCTCTAATAACTTCAATCAATCTGGTACTCAAAAAATTTTTTATTCCGATATTTCTCAATGTCATTAAGAATGATATTATGACGTATTTTTAAATGAAGTAAAAAAATTTTCTACTTTAAATTTATTCATTAATTCATTGGATTAAAAATAAACTGAACTAGGCACTAGGCTTTTACCTAAAAAAAAAAAAAATCAAATGGATAAATCCTATCAATTTTTCAATTGGAAGTGAATACACAAATTGTCATTTTATTGATGTTGCAAAATTCTCTCCAAAGGAATCCATAACCAGTACAGAGAGAATATCGAATGATACAGAAGCTGGACGGACTGCAGACTGTTTTATTTTTGAAAATAGTGACAAACACGAGTAGAGGAGGTTTAACAAAGGAGTATCGAGTAGAGGCAGTGATAAATCACGCGGTAAGATAATACTAATTAGCGGTTTAGGTATACAGAGAATTTGATGTACTTAATCTGATGATAGCCACCACACGCACCCTCTGACGGTGGGTGTTATCTGTGGCGGGGCTCCACTCCGGGTAAAGAGCACATATTGACGCAACGCATCTGAATCATTGACGCTCCTCGGATGAACATTTGTCCTGGTTTTGGATAGAAGCATACACAGTTTATACACACACACATGCATACATACACATGTGGATAGATGTTGGCGTACATAGATGTACATTTTGCTTTCATTGAGACACAAGCCTGGATTGTAATTACGCGCCTCGTTACTTGATGCCTGCTGGTGTGTACTGATGTGGTATCACGATACCACGTCGAGCGTTCACTTTGATTTGTCATGGACATACATTCACTTTGCTCGGAAATTACGAACATGGAAATTCCACTGAAATATCCTCTATTAATTCCGAGGAATGTCAGTCAAGATTATATCCTCTGCTCCGCTCGCTGACCACCCACCCACAGTTACCAGCCAAACAAAGTCCGGTACAGGTGTACATAAATCTATAAATTGCTTTATCTATCAGAAAGCGCTTTGTTGCTTTTTCAAACAAACTTTTGCGCGGCTTAAGCGCCAAGATTAAATTCTACTATCGCTTGAAACTCGGAAAGTCTATTTTGACATTAATTCATTTATTAGTGGACTTTTAGTAATTTTTTTCAGCTTAGTGATTGACATTATCATGTAAAGCAAAAACGAAAAGAAAATTACTTTGGTTGATTAATAAATAAATCAAAAAAACAGGGCCAAAGATTTTTTTTCACTGATAAAAAATCAAATTGATTAAAAAGAAAAATCTTGAACCAAGATTATTATTTTGAAGAGTTTAATTATCTTTAATTTTACTTCTCGTTTCAAGTAAATTTTACAATAATTATCGTTCAAGATCTTTCCTATTTAATCAAATTAATTTTTTTATAAGCGTACGAGAAAAAAAACTAATTTGATTCAGTAGAAAAAAATCGTAGAAACTTTTTCTTGATTTAATTAAACTTTTACTTTTTTTAAAACAATAAAATTCTTAAAAATTATTCTCTTAATACAAGAATTTTTCTCTTTCATCAAAAAAATAATTTCTATGTCCATACAAAATTTTAATCACAATAAATTTCAATTAATTGCATTAATAAAAACAAATAATTTTGTTTGAGTCAAGAGAAGAAATTAAACTAAGAAATTTTTTTTGACTTAATTAAATTTTACTTGTTTCATAAGTCAATAAAATCCTTACAATTGATTTTAACAGTTCAAGAATTTTTCTTTTTAACCATCTCAATTTCCTTATTAGCCTTTATTAAACAGAACTGATTATTTTAATTTCAAACAACATCTGCACATTCATATGCATCCATACCGATTTTAACAAAACTTTTCCCGTGTAACCTTACGCGGATCCGAATACAAGCAACATTCATGGCAGCGTAGGATGGATTTATGATCCGGAGGTACATCTGTTGAATTTCGACGCACACGGAACCAGAATTGTGGAATAGTAATAGCAGCGGTAGTTTTATGCAGCTAAAGTTGAAGCCGTGTGTCGAGGTAAATGCGATAGAAACTTTACTTGTGTTTTCAATTTTCCGCATTATTTTCACGAGTCCCGGCAGTTTCTGTCTACCTCTCTGTATCTGTATCTGTATCTGTATAGTTATAAGTTATATATATATATATATATATATATATATTACTTTTAAAAGTTTATTGCAGGGGAACGCATGACGACACGTCTCTCGGGAATAAAGAGTTGAATAAAATGTATGCCGTAGAAAACGTGGAGAAAAATTTCAGCGCTGCACAAAATTATGTACAAGTAATTCATGTGTATACTTATGTTCCGCTGGGCTATATACATCATATATCATATATCATGTATTGTATATTGTGTTCTATATTGTATGTATGCATCTCGTTCTGAGTTCTCTTTCAACAGTGGCAACCTCCTATCCGGAATTTCCATATTTATACACAGAACAGGGGTAGCGGAATTAACCCATAGGACTGAGAGTTCGGCTGGAGAATTGAAAACGAGCGTAAACGAGATGACGCCAGTGGATAGTGGGGGGAAGGTGTTAGGTGTGAGTCTGAATATATATGTATATTTGTATAAGTGTGCATGAATATATATGAAATGGAAGGTGGCAGGGGGAGCACGGCTGCCGAGTCGCTCAGCAATTCGCTCAAATTGAGCAGACCAATTTGCAAGGATTGTGATGCTAAGCGGCATTACACCGGGCGAGAAAACGACGGGCGTACGCGCGAATACTCTTACTCTTACTTCGCTCTTTTTATACAGAATCATACCGGCTGAAAAAATAATAAAATAATTCAGATTTTTTTTTGTCTTGAATTAAATTCATTTCAGCTTCTTACTTGGGTTGGCAATTATTTTTTGAAATTTTTTTAGAGGAAATTCTAGCGTGATATTTAAAAATTAAATTGAAGAGTTATAAAAAATTATTTTTTTGTCTATTAAGTTTTTTTCGAAAAGTTGTTGAAATTTTAAGAATCAAAATTTTTTTGAATTTTTCGTTTTTAAAAAAAAATTTTTTTAGTTGAAAAATTGACTTTTTCGAAATTTTTTTTTTTAATTGTTTTATTTTAGACGAACTAAGAAAAAAAATATTCTATAATTCGAAAAAATTTGATCTGATCTTTACGGTAAAAAATAGAGCCATGATTTCAAATGATAACTCTTTTTACTCTTAATTAATTATATTGATTAATTAAATCATTAAAAATTTTTCAAAATAATTATTTACATTCTAAAAATAAGTAAAATCTTCTTAAAAAATAAATTTCCTGTGAAAAATATATAAATAAAAATTAGCCGATAGAATAACGGCCCAGAATTAGTGAGTAATCACGTGATAATTCATTTAAGTACAGTCAGGCATTTAATTAATCGAGCACCCACTGGACGACAATTAAGTCCTGTGGTAGCACAGCCCCCGGTAGCTTATATACACACCAACACTACTAAATTTCCTCTACATTAAACATAAATATACAGAGCTAAACTGGTCCCTTACTCATATAATAGTATGGACTAGACCCGCACACCGCTTCTTATACATTACATATACATACTAGCCCCGAGCAGCTTTGTGTACATAATAGTGCGGGGCAGAAACGCGCACGGGCTCTCATTAACGGCCGAAAATTATTCGAGAGATTTCTACGTCGTGAGTAGAGTTGAGTCTGCTCTCGTGGGCGTCGCACGTTATAATATTGCCCCAGCACGAATGTGCCGCGGCACAGCTTACGATATCCGGGCACGCATGCAGCTGAATATTAAGGATACTTTATGACGCTAATGCCTACTATGATTATTCCCAGTACGAGAACTACAATTGCTCAAACTGCACACCCCATCAAGGATATCATTACATTACTTTAAAACTTTAAGCCTCCTTTAAAACTGTTATTTTAACCTCGTTAATTAATTATCCTTTTATTTATAAACACAAATAAACTCGAGAGTAATTACTGACTCGATAAGTATTTTTTTGCCCCGAGAAAAATTTTCTCAGGTTAAGAAAAATTATTTTTTTTTAGATTAAGATTTTTTATTATTAAGTTAATATGATTTTATTTATGAGAAATATTTTTAACTTCCTGCTAAGAAAATCGAAGATTTTCAAAAATCGGGAAGTTATTGTTTTCACCCCGTTTTACGAAAATCGAGTTTTCATCTAATCTCGACGTTTCGAGGTCCTATAGGAAGCTTCCCTGACTATTCCCGCGGTTGTGTCTGTATGTATGTATGTATGTGTGTGTGTGTGTGTGTGTGTGGATGTATGTAAACCTCTTATAACTTTTTAACGGCTTGACCGATTTGATCGTGGTTGGTGCCATTCGAAAGGGCTTGACCAAACTTAGATTTTGTGTATACTTTGGAACGATCCGGACCGTTAGATTTTGAGAAATCGCAAAAAAACTACAAAAAAAATTTTTTTCAAAAGTTGTTTTTTTGGAATAACTTTTAAACGGCTTTACCGATCAATTCCAAAAACTATTCAGCTCTTAACATAAAAAAACTACGTCGATCGCCGCCAGTTCGGTCAAAATCGATTGATTCGTTCGTGAGTTATCGTTAACGAAAGAAAACCGAAAAAAGTGTTTTTTCGGAATCACTCCGAAGTTTTCCGCTCTATCAATATAAACTTAAAAATTTTTCATGAAGCTTAAAAACTGCGTTGAATGCCACCAACCACCAATTTTTGCTGCAACAATTATTTAATTTCAAGCCATAGATTTTTATAGGAAAACATTTTTTTTTTATTTAATTAATATTGCTACACTGATAAAAATTGACTTGACTCAAGAGTCAAACTCTTGAACCAAGAATTCCATTTTGAAGAAAATGATTTTCTTGAGTCAAGAGAATAAATTCTTGACTCAAGAAAATTTTCTTAGACCAAGAATAATTTCTTAGCTCAAGAATTTATTCTCTTGACTCAAGAAAATCATTTTCTTCAAAATGGTATTCTTGGTTCAAGAGTTTGGGTCTTGAGTCAAGTCAATTTTTTATCAGTGTACATAAATTGAAAAAATTTTTTACCCAAAAAAATATTACACAGAAAAAAAAATTAACTTGAATCAAGTGAAAAATTCTTGAACCAATAAAAATAATTTTGAAAAATTTCATTGTCTTGAATCAAGACAAAAAATTCTTGAATCAAGTAAAATTTACTTAAACCAAGAAAAA
Organism: Cotesia glomerata; assembly: GCF_020080835.1. Taxonomy (NCBI): domain Eukaryota; kingdom Metazoa; phylum Arthropoda; class Insecta; order Hymenoptera; family Braconidae; genus Cotesia; species Cotesia glomerata. The sequence continues at coordinate 2,677,230 of NC_058158.1, forward strand.
TTTCTTAGTTTAAAAATTTTTCTACTCAAATCAAAAAGATAAAGTTCTTCAAAATTATTTACTTGATTCAAGTTAATTTTTTTTTCTGTGTAGGATTAAGAAAAAGTATTTTCGATCAACACAAAAAAAAATTGATCCAAAAATATTTTTAATAATCTGAGTAATTTTTTTTGAATTTAGAAATAGAAAAAGTTTGAGTCAAGAGTAGTGAATTGAAGGCAATAATTTTCTTGGTTCAAATCATCCGTTTTTTTCTGCACTGAAAAAAAAAAATTTTTCTACCTATAATACTAAATTTATTACTTGAGTTTTCTTGATTTAAAAAAATTGGTATTCTTAACCTTAAATACCACGTTTTATTATAAGGCAATTTTTTTGACGGTGAGAAAACTGTATTCTTATAGTTAAAAAACTTTCGTATTTTAATCATAAGAATACCAATTTTTTATCCATAAGGAAACATTTCCTTGGTAGAAAAAAAACTTTTTTTTCAGTATGTGTAAGTAAAAAAGTACACAAAAAAGAACAATGTACATTGGCAACAGTTTGCACCGAGTAGAGAATTCGTATCGAGTTTAATTAACCTTTTTTTTGATTGAGGTGTATTCTTGTAAATTTTCCAGTTAATCATGATTATCTCACTGTCCATAGTGAGTACTGTTGGTTGTTTGTAATGTTTGTATACATTTACAAAAGCGAAATTGCATTAAATTCTCGGCGAGAAAATACTTAGGTACAGAGCTGAGAGGTGGAAAAATATTTGAAAAAAGTTCACGGAGTCAATGAATTAACTTGAAAAGAATTTTAATAAAATCGTATCCGCGACTAGAAAGCAAACCTTCAGGATACTTTGTACGTGTATTTTATAACGTTCATCCATTTCTTCGGCGAATTATTTTCCACATTTAGATCTTTGCGTCTGAAAAGTAAGTAATATAAGGGCCGTCCCATCACTTTAACGTTACTTCAAAGGAACTTTAATTAATTGCATGTAAGCTCTGGCGTTTAATTAAAATATGGAAAAGTTACAAGGGTAATGGTAAATAGTCTTTACCTGTGAATGAGATGGATTTATGAAAAATTTTATTCAAATGATATGGGTATGCAAAATGAGGATAGTTCGTTTGTGGCATGCTAGGCGGTAAAATCAACTTTGCTCGCTGCCGGAGATCAAGCATTTCAGTTTTCTGAAAATACTTTTCAGAGGCACATTAAGAAAATTTTCAAAGGACCCGCGGAGGTTGATTTATTGAAAATTTTTTCTTTTGTTGATAATGAACATGGTAAAAAAATTTTTAGATAAGAGTTTTTTACAATTAAATTGACGGTAGAATTTTTATTTGTTAATTAAAAAATTTTTTTTATTTTATCTAAAGTATAAAATTAACAATTATTCAATTAAATCCCTTGAAAAATTAAAAAAAATTTCATATATTCAATGCCATAATATTGTATCCATTATTTCAGCTTCAAACTTTTAATGAAATGTTTCGTAACAAACAATGTAAAATTTGTCGTTAATTAAAATGAATAATTTACTGAATCACATATTTAAAATGTAGCTTTTTAGTAAAAACTGCACCCATTAAATATAAACCCATACAAATATAAAAGTTCAATAATTTAATTAAAACTTTAGGTCTCAAAACTTTTTATAAATAATAATATTTTTGTTGAATTAACTATTTATTATATGAATGAAAAATGAAATATTTATGAATAACTTCATTATTCTATTCAAATCACTTTAGTGAAAAACAAACTCTCCATGTAATAAAATCAGCTCGAAAGAATATAAGAAATATGAAAGTAAACAGAGCATCAGTATGCCTGGAGTTTAAAAACTCGAATTACATTTTAGTTGAATTATCCTCGGCTCGAAAAGCTTTCAGAAGGATTATTTGTCTCCGTTATTGTTAATAAAGAAAAAGGTTTTGTCTTAGTAGGTCGCCCGGTAAATATTTGACCGGGTGAATTTTCAATAAAAAATTTCTTCGAAGCATTTTTTTGATAACCGGAAAAAGAAAAAGCGGCTGTTTGGTACGGGTTATAATATATTCTAGTGGGTTTTTATGTTCTATTCCCTCTGATCATTGAAATGGGAATACGATAATAATAACAGTAGCAATAATAACAATAATAAAAAGATAAAAATTGAAATGAGAAAAGGAAGCCTAGGAGGTTCTGTTCATCATATGCTCTCTCTTACCCGGTCTGTTCACATGTATTTCCTCTGCTCAGTCTGACCCCCGGCGTATAACCGCAAAAGGGTGCGACCTAGAATAAAAATAGCCTGCCACTCGGAAAAGGTGAATTCAGTTTTAGGATGCAAAGCATTTTCTCGTTGGTCTCTGATGCTTTAGAACCGCGAATATCCTTTATATACATATACACACATATCCTACATATAACACGATATTATATATCGCGAATATAGAGCGGCGCTGCAGTACGCCCAGCGGTTAGCTGGATCGGAGTTTCAACCGCGATCAAAAAAGAGAGGCAAATGGAATATCGTCATCGGTATCAAACTTAAGAGCAAAAAAGACGACCAGGATCGGTAACAGTATCGGTATGGATCGACTGATCTAAAGTGATATAGACATGTATATATATACATATGAATTGACAATCGGTAATTCCGTACCACGGTCATGTGTGTTCCCGAAACGATTTTAACGTGTCAGTGTCGTCATTCGCAGTTAGTCCCTTTGTACCGATTCTCTCTGACTAGCATTCTGCTGGCTCGCGGAATTCCACTCTTGTCGATGATATACACACATATACATTTATATATGTGAATATATGTGTATATGTGAAACTTGACATCGTCCTGATCATCTCTCTGATCATTTATCTCGCGCGGATTTTCACTCACACTCGCGCTCATGGATAAACCCATTATCGGGGGGTCGTGTTTTGGTGATCAAAACTTCCTCACAACATTTGACAGCAACATGGCATTACCATTACCGATATACGCGTCCAACTAATTCATCACTTTGATTGTCAAGTTATTCTTAATTTAACAGTGCCTTTTGTGGCGGGTATACACATATCAATATATAGTATATAGTATACAATATCTATATATAGTATGCATAGTGGCTCGTCTGTTTTTGGCAAATACAAACGGAATAATATTATTTCAACGACAGATGGATGAAATATTTTTTTTCACTGTAGCTTTCTGTTGTGTGGATTGGATCAGAGAAAATTTTGTTTGCTGATATGAAAGCAATGGTGGTATTTTAGCTGAAATAATCGAAAGGAAAATTTGTCTGGAGTGGTTTGTATTTATATTGGTTTTGAGAAAGTATTTAGCCAAGGAGGTCTTGCGAGCTATTATTCTTAAGATTGGAGATATGTTTCTAGCCCACGTTGTTTTGTGTATTAAGATTTCCCCGAATTTGGAACCCAACGGTGCTCTTTCACTGTACTAGATATATAATACCTAAAGTCGTAAAATTAAGATCATGCGGGTCTATTTTTCTCTGAAGATAAAATTTCTTTTTTTTTGTGTTTTTTATGTTTCGAGTAAAATATTTAAATATTGACATGTTATTTTAAACACTAGAAATTTACAGAAAATCAACATTATTGATTATTAATGTAGAAGAAAATTTATTTTACATGCATGAGATGTACCAAAAAAAAAAGAAAATTTAGTTTTTATCTTTCTTTGAATATTTTATTAAAATAAATATATTATTGGGGATAATAATTATTAAATAATTAATTTATTTTTAAATTCCATTAAAAAAAAATTATTTTGATTTGTAAACAAATTACTCTACACATTGTTGAAACGTTATTTTTTTATTTCAAAATAACAATTCATTCAAATTATGCATGGATGTTCCAGCAAAGTTTAATTGAAAAATATCCAGATAGAAATGATAATGAATTAATTAAATAACTAATTGAAAATATTTCATACGCTGAAAATAATAATTGACTTTTCCCGAATTTTTTTAGTAATCGAAACTCAATAATTTAAATAATTGCGTTCAAAGAGCATAATTGAGCTTACACTAAAATTATTAATCAAAAATTCCAATACAATTTATAATTATTCGTCAATTAACAATAAATGGTTCTCGAAAAACCAGCTATTGAAATTTTCATGGAAAAAAATAAAATAATCTACCAATTTCTAATATTTACATCAAGAAAAAATATTTAATAAAATAAAATTAAGAAATACTATAAACGTCAGCCTAAAAAATTGTACCGTACCTTAAAAAAAAACTTATAAATAAAATTTAACGAGTTAACGTCACCCAGTAAATCTCAGTTCCCATTACGGGCCATAAAACGTCATAGCTCATCATAATTAATAAGCAAAGCTAAAACCTCGGTTAAAAAATTCCATCAAGTGATTTCATCCCGCATAGTATGCTAAGTACTTTTTAATAGACCTTCATTTTAATAGACATTCAGTCTATCGCTCACAATAATGACAGAGTGGTATAGGACAGCCGATGGAAAACATAACTAATAACAACAACAACTACTTAATAACAACAAACTTCTAGCAATAACACTAGCAATAACTAATCTAATATCTAATAGTTCAACCTATAACTTATAACAAACAGACTATAAGACAGTATACATACGCACTCGAAAGCTAACTCTGTAATGGTATGCATTAAGTGGATATAACAAGAGATAAGTGTCGATGCGTCACGGTTAGGGAGCTCATTAAAGTGAGCATACCGTACCATACATATATAATAGTACAATACGATAGAATACAATACTATACTGTACCTACATAGATACTATTACATACTCTGTATGTACATATATCGGAATATATACGTTGGAATCCAGGGCTCGGGCCTGTCATCGTTGTGGAATGACACGAAGGACCAAGATAACATTATTGTGCGTCGCCTTGTATAAATGTAATATCCATCAGTGTATCATCAATACACAATTACATTGGGCTCATCGAATTGAGACCTTCTGAGTTGCCGTTATAACCCTTACCCTCTCCATGTATGTACACATATAATCACATCCTTCCTTGTATTACATCCACCATTGCAATACGCGACTTCTACATACTCGGATCTCGGATATTCACGTCTACTGCTATGAGCTGGTGTACCTGCGGTTAAGTATGGAGATGATATTCGGATAGATGTATCAACTTAGCGTAACTACGATAACCCATATCGAGTACTTGTTCGTGGATATATGTACATCTATGGATATGGTGTACATACATATGCATGTGAATGTGTATATTGATATTGATATGTACGGTTACGCATAAACTTGGCTGTATTGTAGTTGCTTTGATTGTAGGGATATGTTGTGCATACGATGTTAGGTGTCGATCAATACATATATGTGTACATATATACACTTGGTTATATATTGATATAGTTAAATGCTCTACAGATATTAACGAGGATACGTGTATCAAAGTGTCGCGATATTGGTTTCTCAAATTAACATCGTGTAGGGTATCGATTTTTCATTAAATAAGTAGTCTCGTAGGCGATGCCGGTATACAAGTATCTCCTTTATTTATAATCTCCGATGTGTTTTATTGTTTGATAAGAACTCTCATATATTAGGGTATTTTATTCTTATTCTGTGGAATAAAACGTTTCATTGAAATATAGTTGGGTAGAAGCAAATACATAAGAAGAACAGAGGTGAAATGGGGACGAAAAAATACTACGAGGTTTTTTCCCTTCGCGTTTATTATACATAAAGATTCTGAGATTGGTGATCTGGTGACGATGTTCAATTTTTAGAGGCTCTTTATTTAGATTTGATGATTTTCAATTTATAGTTAAGTTTATAGAGATCAGTTTTTTGAAATGTAACTGTAATGTAGTTGAATATTTTTTTTAATTTTTTCGAGGCTTTTAAAATTCGGAAATGTTTTTTTAAAAAGTAAATTTTAGCTCAAAATTTTTAAAGTTAATTTTTGGAGCAAATTACAAAGTTATAAAAATAGAACTAAAAAAAAAAAAAATTTTACAGTGTATCAAATTATTTCAATTAAATTGAAAAATCACATTAAATTTTTTTAAATTAAAAGTTTAATTAATTAATTTAAAATTAAAAATTTATAATAAAATTAAACAAATAAAGTTATGAAAAAATTTAATCATAAAAAAAAATTTACAAAGATTAACATCTAAATTTATTACAAAGTTTTTTATTTGCTGTCACTTAAGCGAGTCTTTTCTCTGGATGAATAATAAATAAACGTTAAGTCGAAATCAATTCATTCCACTTATTATAATTTATAAGATCGAAGTTATGAATAATAAAACATAATAGAATGTAACGTTACATAAAAAGTGGCTCACATTTGTCGATCTAATACCTTTTTTTTCTCACTTTTATATGGCTGTAGTAAAACGTTAAAATAAATATATATCATCATAAATCAGATTTCCGGATGAGCCAGTCAATTTATTATTGTTATCACAGACGCTGTCGTGCTATCAAATCCAATAAACATGCCGCGTAATCTAGTTAAAGATTATTCTAGTTTTTTTCTATTTATAATCCGCCTCCATAATTTTCAAAAACTAATATTTTCATCACATAAATTTATAATTCAAAAAATTACCTGAGTATTGAATCAATAGAATATAAATCCCAGCCTTTACTTCATAGTGAATTATTAATTTCCGAGCTTAATGCAATCTCAAAAAAGTTTTATGAATTAATAAACTCCATTAATGCAATACATTTTTATTTCATTTGAGGCAAATAGTTTGAGATTAAAAAAATACAAATGAAATTTAATATTAATATTGCAGGAAATGATTTTAACAGATAATAAAGAAAATTAAAGTAAAAACTCTTAATCTTTTAAAAACCCAAAATTTTTTTCATTAAATTGATGATTGCTTTTTCTATTTTTATTTTGAAGCTGAAGAACGGGAGTATTCTCATCTTTTGCGCCCTCGCAACCCCTCAAGCGTTGATTTTATAAACTCTCTGCCCCAAAACTAAAACACATTTACGTTGAATGAAAAGCATTGCCTAAATTTAAATTTTTAGAATCTAAAATTCAAAACAGAGATATAAATATTTTCAGTGAAAAAAAATTAATGAATACGATTATTTTATAATTACATATATTAAGAAGTATTTTACTTTAAAATTTTAAACAAATTCAATTTTGTTCTTACATTTTTCAAAAGTTGATATATCTAATAATATTTCCTAAGAATTTTAAATTGATTGAAGCTTTAAAATACTTTGAACGAATTTTTTTCTAAACCACATTTCTACCCTATTTGGTGCTAAAATTTCTAAAACTACTCAACCGATAATTATAAAATTTTAATTACATATTCTATACAACAGAAGCAACTGACAGAACTAGGATTATTCAAAAATGTTGATTTGTATTATTTTTTTCGATCGAAAGAAGTGAAAAAAATACATATTTTTTCTTTCTTTTTTCGCCACCATTTTATTATTTTTGGATGCAACAAATCATATTTCATACGGTTGATAGTGATATATTGAATTCAAGCATTCCAAAATTTTTCTTTTGTAGATGGTTCATTTTTTAAATTTCAACACCAGCACCCAATTGAGTTTTTAATTATCAAAAAATGATAAAATATAAAAGGAAAAATTTTTACAGTATTTCAAAAGTGTATTTACTAAGTGTATAATTTCATGAAAATTTCTTATAAATAGCTTTTTTCAAGCTTCGAAAATAGAATATTGCCTCAAAGGAAATCTTCGTTGCTCACAGTATCTCAGCTTTAATTTATAAAATAGCGAAACTGGTGATAGCAGCAAGTTATATATATTTAATTAACCAGTCGCCCTGGCATGGTTACACCGCTAACTGTTTATCTGTATCTTGGCTGTCGTGAATGAGCTCCATAAGTACATAAACTGTCTTGTATAAAGCCAGAGTACTACTAAAGTAGCAGTAGTTGTTGTTTGGCTTTATCTATTAACGAAGAAATCGTCCACTCTACACGAAGAGGAAGACTCAATGCGGCGATAAACTTTATACCATTGAACATTGAACTAAAAAAGTTATTCTTCAAGAGTTGGTTAAAGAGCAACTTATATCCTTCTCCACAAACTCCTCTGGTCCTTCGGTCTCTATTTTCTGCGATTAGCAGCTTCCTTAGCTAATTGGAAAGACTCGTCCTGAGTTACGACAGATTTCTACCCCATCTTTCCTCTTTTCATCCGTCTTAGATACTTTGCCCTCAGCCTCTACTTCCACTTCTATTTCTACTTTCTCCAACTTCTCCAGTAGTTCGACGCCTCCGTCTCCGTTTCATACTTTCAACCCTTTCTACCAACTTTTTCTTTCTTACATACTTGAACCCTACTGCTCTCCTTATTCTCCATCATCATCATCTTCTTCTTCTTCTTCTACATCTAAGGTTCCTTCCACTCACCTCTTTTATAAGGATTGGAAAAAGTTGAATTCTTGAAGCAAAGCTAGGCCAAAAGCTTCGCGGTCCACTGATTATTTTTCCGACGAGCCTTCGACTACTTCTGAACTTTATTCTCCGAGAGTTATAGATATAGCAGTTGCACGGTACCTTACTGCAGAAGCATCGCCCATCGCCGACGTCTTTACTTGGTCGTCGGGAAACTTTTTGCGGTACCACTCCAGAGTATTTCAAGTATATCGCTAAGAGGTATCGACTATCGACTGCTGTCTTCTCTCGCTCACTCCTACTTCTAACAAACCGAACCGCGGTGGTGGTAAAAATTTTTTTTTCTCAACAGTTTTGTTTTATGCAGACTGACTTTAGATTAAGACTTCAAATCCATTGTTACTTATGATATATCGTATTTCAAATAAGGTCCGAAAAACCCTTCGAAATCATACAAAGGCCAAAAAATTAATACTTTAAAATGGTATTGTCAATGTAGATGATAGTAATAATAATTTATGCAACTAATATCGAATCAAAGGTTGTCTATAAATTTTATATCAAGTTACCTATTTATAATAATTATTTTATCTCTGTTTATCATTCATTCACTTATATTACATTATTTATCCATATTATCTATTTACTAATATTATCTAAGATCACGGACCATATTTCTTGATAATTAAATATAATTTGGTAATTTCAGGACTAATTTTAATTTAATCATGAATTTTGTATTATAGAAAACATTAATATTACACAATTGTTCTAATCGCAGAGAGATAACCACAATTAATTTTTTCAAAGTTTTATTTAATTTCTAATTTAATTAACAGGAAAATTGGTAAGGTAAAAGCCCTAATAGATGATCACGTACCAGTATATGATCATCTATTGGGGCTTTTACCTTAGTCAGATTTAATGATAAAATTTATAGAAAAAATCATAAATTAAAAATTCATAAATTATTATTTTATTTCCATACATAACTTAGTACGACCATATATTGACATTTTTTTACGGACTATTCGAATCAATTCGATTTCACTAGGAATTTTTCATAAAAATTTGTAACATTTTTTTAAATTATCAATAAATTAACATTGTTTTACGACCATTTTTCGATTTTTAACTGACCACTAAATGAGCAAAAAAATTATTTCAAATAAAAATTGCATCCAAAAATATAAATTACATTATCTTTATCACAATAAAAACGTTCAATTAAATAAAAAATGTCCATAATGTTCATCGGATGTTCATTGTTAATTAAATATCCTTTGTCAAGCGAAGTAATAATTAAAATCTGCTCTACATTTTTCAATGAATCTCCACAAATAAATTTAATCCTGCATGTATATTAAATTAATTAAAATCTCTTGGACCAGATGTCATAAAATATTCATTTCTTTGATATTACCATTCTTATCTTCTCGAATTGGATTGATTTCCCCGAAGTTAATGAACTAATAACTTTAATCTTCAACCGCAATAAATAATCGAGAATATACAAAAATAAAACCCGTTTTTTAATTTAGCCGTCATTCAATAAATGCCTGTTTTATTCGTTAAATCAAGGAATTATTCCGAGCAGAAATGATATCCTGACGCGCTGCGCACCACCATTAACGAAATATCTCGATCCACCATCTACCATCTACAAAATACAACATACACTATACAATATCCAATAAAACAATTCATCCCGATCCGGAAACAGATGTTAATTATTCCCACAGATAACGCGCCGCGTCATTCACTGCGATTTGTTTTCGTTTCATTAAACGCATTTTCGGGCGTCCCGACTGAACGATTCAACGCGTCGCGGTCACAGACGGTGCATAAGTACCATAAGTATTCGATGACACCCCCTGGCAAAATTTGACTACTCTTGATTGAAATAGTTGATTCTATTCGTATCAGCGGAATCAATTATTGTAAATTCGCACATGAGCTTTATGAGGAAACGCTCATACATACAACAAATTCACAAACCATTGTCATCATTCCAAAAGCCCTTTGGCATTGATCCTGTACACGTCAATTGCAGGCCCTTTGTGCGTATAGTACAGAGGCGAGATCTATATATTATTGCTAGTCAAAAGTTATGCTGTCAAATGTACGTATAAACACATACTCACATACTCACACACACTCATGCTCTTGCATAGCAACGTTTAAATATTAAAGTGATTCTAATAGCTTTGTTGATTCAATTAATCAGTGGCTATTCATGTGAAATCTCGTTTATAATTAAATAACTAAATTTCTCAATATTGAATTATTCCAACACATTAGCGTAATTATCTAAAATTTATCTATTAACTCGTAATCAAATTTTAGAAAAAATAAGTTTATAGAGTGAACTGTTTCCTATTAATGAGTGTGTTGCTATTTACTCTATTAAGTCTTACCGTATGGTAATGATAATGATGATGATAATGATAATGATATTAATGATATTATGTATGTAAATGTAGATATGAATATAGATTCCAAAATATAAAGCATAGTCATCAGTAAATTCACGCTGTCTGTCCAACGTTGATACGTTAATTAAACTCATTTAATTGTTATTATACAAAACGCTTTGTTGTGAAATGAGAATTGAATTTTAATCAAGTGAACTCATAGAGTACATTGTAATTACCTTATCAAAAATTTACACTGATAACAAGTGGAAGCAATTATGATTTTTAGATAACGATTCAAGCTGCTTTGGTGATAAATATATTTTATGCGGAGATAATAGTATAATTATGAGATAAGGACATATGAATCGGTAATTTAAGGAGTTTTGGTTTGTAGGTAATGAGCCACTGAAATTTGTTTTAGATAAAAACACTTTGAATTTAAAACTGTTGGAGTATTAAAAAAAATTTTTTTTTTTTTCAATTAAAATATTTATGTTAGAATTGGTGTTAATATTTTTATAAGAATTCAATTCAGGAGTATTTGATGAGATTTTTTGATAGAATTAATTTTATGTGAAAGATTTGAATAAATTGAACTAAAAATTATCAAAAAACAATTTTGGCGAAATTAGGTTGTAATTTATAATTTTTTAAAATTAATAACAATATTTAAACTTTAAATCAAGATATATCTTACTTTTATTTTTATTAAATTAATAATTAAAAGTACTTTAAATGAAGATTATTTTTGCTACATTTCATTGACTTTTTAAGTATGGGACAACTTATAAATAAATTCGAAGATTTTTATAGCTTTGGAAGTAACTAAGTTTAATTTTTAGTATTTATTTGGATTCATACATATTTAAAAATACACCATTATTTATTTGACTCTCAGGTTATTTTCGTTTTTTATTAGAAATATCGAGACATAACTCAATTAAATTATCAACGGTTAGAATAATCCGTCATCAACCTTAACTTTACGAAGGAAGATAAGTTTAAATTTATAAATCTTAAGAAAAGAACTTTTTATACTGTCCTCAGCTTTATTTAAAATAAAAACAGTCATATTACTAACTCTAAATTTGAATAACCCAAATAAGTTCAAATTGACAATTATAATTGTCCATCTAAATTTAAAGTTTTTGTCCCCAGCTTCCATATTTAATTATCAGACCTAAAAATACCTTATAACCTCTGCTGGTAGTTAATACTTCATCATCTCAACATATTTAAACCGCTATAAACTATAAATATTCAGCCGTGCCCTGCCCGCGAGCAATCTAGACTAAAAAGAAGAGAGTACATACTCGAGAGCTATTGATCCACTAGCTGATAGCGAAGATTTACGAGCTTTATAGGCCATCAATAACAAAAGGTGTTTACACACATGTGAAATTGGATAATTTTTTCATCGAATTTTTTGGCCGGTGCCCTTACCAGCGAAAAAAAAACCAAAACTCAAGCATCATTACTGAAAAGGCGCCACCAATTCTCCAGTCTCCAGCAGGCCTAAATTATCTCGCCGCTTAAGATTAAAAAATCAGGCAGACAGAGCTCTGCATCTTCGCAAACCAAAAGAACTAAAAACAGTAAAAAATTACGAAAATAAATAAAAAAGGCTAAGAGAAGATGCCTCTATATCCTCCGTCCTCTGTCTCTATCTCCATCCTAAACCCGTTTTCTTATTTCGACTTTGTTGCCACGTTAGTTGGTGGCCTCAGGCGGGAGTAATATCTTGCCACCCAATTCGCCTTATTTTTCTATACCGCTTTTTATCTTTCTCACTTCTCCAGCCTCTCACTCTTCGCGACAGTGTGTTCACACCCCGTAAAAAAATTACCATAAGCCCCGGAAATCGCTTAGATATTTTTCAGCGACGATTTACACATCTATACATGTATATATATATATATATATATATATATATATATATATATATATATATATATATATATATATATATATATATATAGATAGATATTTAAAATGTATTTACATATTCAATGAGGTATATATGGATATATTAACCGAGATATTCTTAGATCGAAAATGATAATCCTTAAACTTGAATATATATAGATTTGTTAAGCCAGAAATATATATACTTTTAATTATATTCATAAAAAAGCCGTACTAAGGATAAAACGAACTCTTGGACCGAGAAACCGGGTTCGGTTTGAAAAAAAGTATCAGCAGACCTCACCAGATAGTTAAAGAGTTTTTGCATGAAACTCGCCGTTTTTATTTTATATCTTTTTTTTATATAATTAAACATAAAGATAAAAATAAAGATGGGTATAATGTCTTACAAACAATAGTTAGGATGATAAAAACTATTTTTTTTTTGACGTGACACCTCCCCACGCGCAGAGTTGTACTGCAGAATAGTGGAGCCGGTACCGGTGCCTTTTCTTTTACTCTATCTTCTAGTGCGATGTTTTTTCTCGGAAAATTTTTTTGTCCCTCGGGTGTCCGTACATTTTTCTACGCGAAAATTTTCAACGCCCGTACAGTAGTCTTTGTTCATGTGGAAAAATTTACTTTGTGAGTATAATTGTGATGATAATAATTATAATGAAAATTGAAACAGTATTATTGTTGGTTGTTTGTTGCAAGTTATATATGTTTCATGTATTAAAAAGATTTAAATCGTTAATTCTCTTTGTTTGTAAATATTAAGAGAAAATATTCCGAATGCTGCCATGCAACTTGCCTTGTAAGATAAACAGCAACACATAGATTATCAAAGGCAGTATACGAGACACTGGAAAACTTGGCACACTGAAAATTACGTACTGTAAATTACTGTTAAAAACTGAGAAGTAATTAATTTCGCTCTTGCTGTTAATTATTCGCTTATTTAGGTGACAAAAGATCCGACAGATTAAACTCAGAAAATACCCAACGGTTTTAATTACAATATTCGACTAAATATTTTAATTAATTAACAATCTCGGTGTTGTTTAACGGCAATTACAATCTATTTATAAAATATAATTATGTACAAAGTAGTAGTTAGTTTATTTGTGCAAAGTTTTTTTATTTGGATTTGTACTAACTAAGGATGAGAAGGAGTAAAGACATATTATTAACATTGAATAAATTTATAAGATAGTATAAAATAGCAATTTTTTATTACAGAAGGACAAATATGAAAATATTAAAACAATTTTATTTTGTTAAATAAAATTTTTTTTTTTTAATAAAAACATATTTTTGATCATATTAACTTTTTTGTCTGAGAAATTTGCTGTTTTTCTTCGTAAGTCAAATTGGCTTTAGCATAAAATTTTATAAATTATTTATTTCTAAAATATACACAAAAAAATGATTGTATCAAAAAATTTTTAAAATAGTTTGTAATTCGAAGATAGAAAAAATTATTTAAGATAATAAAAATTTTACCGATCATTTTATTTAAAAAAAAAAAGTTAGCATTTTAAAATGATTGTGAGCAAAATACAGCACACATATGTTTGCTTGTCATAAAGACAGAAATTGATATTGTATTGTAAAAAAATTCGTAAATTAAATGATTTGTTCACTGATTGAAAGATTTATTAACTATTAATAATTTAATTTATTTGAAGATAATTATTAAATTTTAATAAATATTTTTTAACATTAAATAAATATTTATTTAGGAGGAAAGTACATTTATTAATAGCTAATAAGTATTTATTAATAATTAACAAATATTTATTAACAGTTAATAAACATTTTGTTGGATGAATTTGTTTCGTTTGCAATGCCATATGATATGAAGATTGCTTATCAACAAAAATCATCTTTATAAATTATTTGCATTAATTATATTATATTATAATAACGTTTATTGTAAAATAGCCAATTTTATCACAGCTCATAATTATCTTTTATATTTTTAAATATTAAAAACGTTAATTTATTTAGTGAATTTAATTATTATCATGTATTCCAGCTATAGGGTTATAAAAAGTGTCAAAAGAAAATAGCTATTTTTGCTTTTTATTTTACATAAATATTTGTTAACAGTTAATAAATATTCATTGACCATTAATAAATATTCATTAACATTTAATAAATAATTTAATAACTGTTAAGAAATATTCATTAAATCCTGTGATGTTAAAAAATCATTTATTAACAGTTAATAAAGCTTATTAAATATAAAAAAATCCTTCTATCAGTGTTTAAATAAATTCTTGAGCCAAGAAAACAAGAAATCTTTGTTTGAATAATATATATTTTTTTTAAATGGAATAATATTATGCAGCTCATCTTAAACAAATGTTGTCATCCATCGAATCTCATTTAATAAATGTTAAAAATAAACTGTTTTTATTAATAACAACTTAGTTATCGATATATCAATGATTATGACAGAAATTATTTAATATCTAGCATAAGATTAAATAAAAATCAGTTAAATGTATCCATTCCTAGCAATTTGACTCCCATCAAGTAACAAGTTGGACAAAAAGAGGTGATATTACCAGTAGAGGTAATACGAGATATTTGTCCCTCCAACTCCCATGAGAAGCTGATTTTCTCTAATACCCGACAACCCGACATATGCTGCTCTCAAACGCTTATACCAGCCGTCTCTTGATTTCTTGGTGGTCGGGTTGTTCCCCACACTAGCGATTTCGCGTGATGGCGAGTTAGATGGCAATTTTCTTTTCGTTCCTTGGAGATTCGAGTGACTGGTATAGTGTAATTTCTCGATCTCTCTTAATCTCACCAGAGTTTAATTTCTGATCTCACTCTTACTCGGCCATGTGTCTATATATCCGGTATTATATTACTCGTTGCAGCAGCACGTAAGACTAGAATTTCATTTTCTTAGCCGCATAGTTGGTGCCCTCGGTCCTCTACGCGGTGATGCCTTTATTTCTTCTAGTACATGCTATGCGATTTGTTTTGCATATTGCATCCTCGCACTCATGAACTAGTAGTGTGCTGTGTATCGTGTCGAGCATAGAGTACCGCATAGGAGCGCAAGAGATAGCAAAAAGAGAGGAGAGAGGATACCACTCAGCAGGCATAGCTGCCGAGTCACGCGAGCCATCAAAGATTCAAGCCCCGAGGGCCTCAGAGGCAGATGGTCCCATCTCATCGGTCGAGGTAAATAAGATGAGCGGCAACGCTGGTCCCCGTCTATGCAACCGGGAATACCTGAGCGTACCATCTACATGAGGAGACTTACGAATTATCTCTGCGTATACTTCTTCCCACTTTTATTTTCTCCTTCTGTACACTTGGTGAAAAGCTGACTCCACGGCTAATGTATTTTTTTTTTCATTTTTTTAGCATAGGCAAATTTTTTTAAATTTCAATATTTATTTAATAGAACACTGATACACTGAGAAAAAAAAATACTTTTGCTCACTTAACAATTTCTTGGCTCAAGAAAATCGCTGACGATCAAATATTCTATTGTTATTAGTTATTAATTTCTGAAGAGAAGAACATCAAAATATTTAGCTTTGGATAGTAAATAAACAAAAAAATAGCTTTATTTAAATTAAGTAAAAATTATTTCAATCAATTTAACAATTTCTTGAGCTAAGAATATATATTCGTGAAAATTTTCAAGAACATAAATTCTTGTATCATGAAAATTTTCTTAATAAAAGTATTTTTATTTTTTCAGTGTAGAAGGATTTGTTTGTTAATTTGTAGTAAGTTGAAGAGTTTTAAAATTTAGTATAAAATATAGACAAAATATTTTTGCAATAAAAAAAAAATTTTTTTACCAAAAATTGAGCATACTATGTTGAAATATTTTTTAATTTTTAGAAAAAAGTGGATTTAAAAAAAAAGTATGGAAAAGTGGATTAAAAAATTGAAGATTTCCAAATTCAATCATCGCTTATAGTTTAATAGCTAAAAAATTTTATTTTTATTTCATTTTAATTCAATAATCATAGTTTATTTTAATATAAAATAAGAAAAAAATATTTTCTAATTATTTAATTTAGATAAAAATAATTTTTCTCATTTTTAGTATCATAGATAAATTTTTTACTCATCGGTAATTTATCCACTCGAATAATTTTTATAAAATAAATATCTCAGTTATTTCTATCGCAGTCAAGGATACTCCAATTACGCTCAAAACGGTATCAATATTTCGTCTAATTCCCATTTATCAACGTCGAGTGGAAAATAGCTATAAATGGTATTATTGAATATACTATGGAGACCAGTGCTCCAGATACACTATTCATATTCTTCATGGGTATAAAAATATAAATAAGGCGATTTTAACGACCATTCGCTTTCAAATTTTTGTTATTTTCAATTATATTAACCTTTTGCTATTAAAAAGTAAGGAAGATTATTCCAAGATTTAACTGAAAAAATTTTTAATTTTTAAACTTTTTAAATATTTGAAACTTTTTAAACTTTTTAAATATTTGTTCGTTGAAAAAGAAAAAAAATCTTTCTCGACTAACATATGTTTTAGAATTTCACAAATTTATTTTAAAATAAATAACCGTAAGTGCCGTTTTTCGTTAAAAAATTTCAAAGTTGAAATAAATTTAAATATTTATACTTTCAAATAAGGTAAAAGCCCCAATATATAATCATGTACCAGTATATGATCACTCCATGTATTTGTATACCTATATTTGTGAATATAGATATACAAATACATGGAGTGATCATATACTGGTATGTGATCATCTATTGGGGCTTTTACCTTACTAATTTTTTTTTTTTTTTAGTATTTTTTCTAATATCCATGATAAAACTATTTCTTTCCTTTTCAATTTTAGCAGGTATTACTTCCAACTTTTTCTGCAGTTTAAGAGCTTTCCCAAATTAAAAAAAAACCTCAACTTATCTGTTTTTTTAATGAGCACGACGACAAAGCTATACCTAATATCAATAAATTTCCATCTACGATTTACAATTGTAAATTCTGTTTAAAGCCATTCCATAAAAACTTCCATTGACATTCGCAATTTGCATTTGTTAATCCTTCAAAGAATTTTACAAAAATTTCCAACATATTTTACAACGACAGCGTGTTGTATTTTTCTCTACAAATATATCCAGACTCCATATAATACAGCAGAGAGGCAAAGAGTCAAGGAGAGTGTTGTAAACCGCGTAAGTTGCTATATACCTGGAAAGGTAGACCGAGAGCAGAGAATTGACTTGGCAACGCTGTATGGACCTCTGAGTACTTTTACGGGGTCCGGTTTTACTCAATCGCTCATGGTATAGTTTGGTACATGGCTTTTACTCGGGTCCGCTGGTTGTTTGCCTGGTACGTACCAACTTATGCTTATACTCATACTCACACTTACAATAACTTGCTCCCAACTTGTATTGGGATTTGTTGTAGGTATACTGCACCTACACCTACAGTATCATTCGTTTAGCAGTCTCGTACAGTATAGGTTAGTATACACCGCGTGTCAAGAACCGGCTGGCCCCTGACGCCATTGTCTGGCCCAACCACTTCTGGCCCCCACTCGATAATATAAGACGTGTTTTATAATGTCGTGATGCCGGTTCGTGACCTCTTTTGTCCTCGTGTAAGCCTCGAATCAACTCTCGTGTCGTGTCAGGAGGTGAAAATTATTCCCCGAGCTTTTTTATATTCTCGAGGAGATCACGACGTTTTACATCAATCGTGACCAATTTTCGTTTTGTCATTTAAATAGTATATAATAGCAGTAGTCTTTGCCAAGGTCAGTAGAGACTATTTCTACTTGTATGGTCTTATAATTTATTCATTTGCTTTAGCGTATAAATTCAGTCATATATTATTTAAAATATCTCATTGTTTATTGAGTAACAAGTAATAAATAATAAAAATTGAACTTTGTAGTACTTTAAAATAAGTACAATGTCTGTAACTTTGAACCTTTTATTTTCGGGTGAATGAATATACAAAATAGTTACATACTTTATTTTTATCTTGTTCGATTCGAGCTTGAGAGTTGAAAATGAAATATACTTCTGTACACAATTGGTATTTTATTGTAAAGTATATTGGTTCTTTGTGGAATATCTCCATCATTTCATCGAGTAGTATGTACTTACAGTTTGATCTCGATGACAATAGACTCAATATCATATAAAGCTCCAATTCAATGGTTAAATTGCAAAGGAGATAAGAATATATAACATAAGTTTTTCAATGAAATTTTTTTTTTTTCAGAGTTTAACAATATAGTTCAATAATTTTTTTAATTTAGGTCTCGAGGTAATTAAACCTGGAAAATAATTTTCATAAATGGCTATGTATGCTACTATGACATCAGTATAATTTAATTTTAGTCATAAGACTTTTAACGAGCAACAATAATCATCAAAAGATAAATATATTGTATTTGTAAAATGATTGATTTTGTATAAGTAAAATGACCTATTACTTTTATTTAAATAGGGTCCAATTTATAATACAAGAGAGAAAAAGTTTGTATTATATGGTAATATCAAGCTATGCATGCAAATATCAAGAAACTTTATTGTAATTTTTCATTTTTTATAGATATGTTTCCGTGACAAAATATTTATCGATAGTCATTCATGGTCAAATTTCACATATGATCATAAATAGAAATATATCATAAATATATTGCTGATTTTCATAAATGATAATATATTATCATGAATAAAAATCGAGCAAATATGGTCATATATGATCATATGCTCATGTATGATCATAAATCAAAAATTGATTTAATTGTAATTAATCTAAAAATCAACTTCTTAAGAGATTGCAAATTTTATTTTTATTTTAGAACTCATCATGTGAGATTTAACTTTTAAGAAGATTTAGCGATAATGCACGCTCTGTCGGCGATTGTCAACATTGCCTACAGTTGAAAAAATATACTGAAATGTATGATCATATCATGCCTGTAAGCATATCCAATCATATTAGAACATATGAGAAAATTTTTTCATGTAAAGATTAATAAAAGTATGTATAAGAAAATTTTCTTGGATCTTTTTCAATAATTAATTGATTAAAAAGCATTTGGTAATTCTGAATTGCAACGTGGAATTTTTGGTGCAATAATACAAAATTTAAACAGAGTATGAATTTTTTTCTAATTATTTCCAGTCGGTAGTTTCATTGTTCAACCGATTTACTCAGTTTCCTTCCTTCCTTCCTTACTCAGTCCAGTGGGATCGAGAAAAAAGTCCATATAATGTTTCTTGGCTTTCGCGACAAATTATTCCCGGCTGGCTTATAATAAATGTCCAGAGAGTATTATTTATTTTTCGCAGGATAGCTATTTACCAAGAACTTTACTATAAATATTTATACCTATATTTTTTCTTTAACTTCCTGAATGTTAATAGTAACAGTAATAATAATTGCTGGCAATAATTATAATTACAGGCAAATGAGAATAAATGCTGGAAGAGTAAAAAATATTTAGAAATAACGTTTGCACAAAGCTCTGTAATGTATGCAGATTATTTCGACTGCTTTTGTTTAGTTTTAAGCTAAATAATTTCATTTAACATTGTGTATAGCTATAGTGGGGTTACTTTGTATACATTTCTAGGTGTATGTATATGCCTACATTGTGCTACTTTCAAAGAGAAGAAGATAAAGGATTATAATGAAAGACAAAAGGGCGGAGTAACGCCAAATTTCAATTCAATAGAATTGTAACACAAGAGATCACATTTCCTGTCTGATGATTCTGATATTTTATTTTATATTAAGATATAATGTTGTGCTGTATCTTAATTATTCACTTTTCAATTCACTTTGAAAATTATACTAGGTAGAAAGGATAGAATGTAAGGAAATTGATATAATACAATTCCGTTTATTATATATTCACATATACTTCCGGAAACTTTTAAAAATAATTTCGAACTACCGAAATTCAAACTTTACATTGTTCCAAACTCTTTAGATATGGGAGATTAATTTAAATATCAATATAGTGAACAATATTGATTTGCTAGATATTTCTACTATGTCAAATTTCAAGTTTAAGTCCTATGGATTAGATAAAAAAAAATTGAGTGTTCATATCGAGGTTCTAATTAATGAATTATTTAATTTAATTTCATTTATACACACAAAAAAGAAATTCACTTGAATTAAGTAAATAATTTTAAATAATTTCATCTTTTTTTAACAGTGCACAAAAACAGTGAACTTAAATTTTTTTTTACCTAAAAATCAATTCAATATTTATCACATGTATACAATTTTTTTGCTATCTGAAATCATCAATCAGATTTGAAATTTTTTTTAATCAAAACAATTTTTATTTACGAAATAGGTCTTCTGCAATATTTTATAAATATTATTTTTCAAGTACATTTCATAGAAAATTTTTAATTTCTTAGTACATAAATTTTTATTGCGAGGAATGCACTTAAAAATTTAAGTAGGCCATTTGGAACATGTAATTAAAGTTAAATTAAATCCATGTTTTCAATTGTGTCCAAAAAAAGAAAAAAAATACAAAAGAAAGCAAATAAATTAAATTATCTTTAGCTGTGGCTTTGGCTGAAGATTGCTTGTCCCATGGTTCTCTTTTCAGCGGGGTTATCTCAACTGAAAGTTACTCCGACAATCCGGCTGAATGTGAAGCTAAGATAAGGTTAACGAGTAGGTTTGTGTACCTCATCTGGATCTGGGTGTATCTCTATGTGATATTATTATTATTATTGCATAACGCAACGCAAACCAAGAAAATGTGGCGCCCAACTAATTGGGAACGACCTTAAATATTGTCGCAATAATACGCGAAATTACTCGGGAAAAATCAACAAATCTTATCCGTTATTTACTACATAATTTCACTGACCCACTTCCTTTAGCTGTATATTTAATTCAGAAAAATATACATGTATTTATAACACAGCGCTATGCAAGTACTTTAGCGCTCTTGCTCTTGTTCAAATAAAATGCTAAACGGTAAGGTAGTGTTTCTTGTACCATCATGTGATGGTGGTAATTTTTTCTCTAGATTGTAGATGTAGTTCAATTAGAGCCCTCCATTTAGGTCTCTTGGGAAATTTTATTTTATATTATGGAATTTAATGCAGATATTCGTGGAAACTTTACGACGACGTTAACAATGCCGAATTATTCTTTTAATTGTACTACAATAATTCTCTCGTGAGATTTATCCTCATTTATTTATGCTTACACAGTCAGTCGAGTTTTGTGATACATCTCACGGCTTTCTCGCCAAAAATTCTGTTTATTAACAATACTCTTGTGTCGTTGAGCAAATTTTCAAACTAACTCGTTACTTAATCGTCATGTTTCATTAGGAAAGAATTTTAATTATCTTCAGAGTCTAAGCGCATCACTTGGTACATCGCTAATTAAAATACTCAAGTTTTTTTTTTTTTATAATAATTAGTTTTTTATTCTAAAATGTCAAGAATTTTGTTTTGATTGTTGTGAATAGTTCAAATTCTAACTTTTTATTGTAATTTTGGTCAAACAATTAGATATAGAGTAAAATTTGTAGAAAATTAAACTTTCTCCAAAAAAAAAATAATTTTTCTGTATCTTTAATATTTAACACAACAATTTCAATTTAAAATTTCTTACTCTCGATTATGAGGTGTGACGCTTTTAAGAAATTTTCAAGTGACTGTAACTTGTAAAATAATTGATAAATTTTTCTTCATTCGATTGAATTTTGATTTTACACTATCAATGCACGGAAGAAATCAAAATGTAAAATTCACTTGGATTCCGGTTAATTTTAATAGTTTCAAACAGTACAGCGGACATCGGGGTGGCAAAAATATAAATATTACAGAACTTAATGTAGAAAGTGTAAAAGCCACAATTTATAATTTAATATTGAAAATAAGTGATTAGTAGTGGTCACTATAGTAAATAACGACTTTCTCATCTTAAAAAATTACAGTTTCAAACAGTAAAAATTGCCATTTCAATATATAGTCCGTACTATGAGGAAAAAGGAATCTCAGATGAGGAGAAGTGGGTCTCACTCTGGGAGAATTTAACATTTGAAACAGTAAAAATTCTACTTTTAAAATATACATTTTACCAGTCCTAGCAGGTTAATAATTATAGTTTCATTTTTAGCGTTGCGTTAAAAATTTACCATTTTACTTTGTAAATATTAACGTTGCTTGTATTAAAAATTTAGTAACTTTATTGTATACTTTTTACATATTATACGATTATTTTTTAGGTACGAAATGATAAACATCAAAGTCAAAATTTTTAATTTTATACTTGATCATTACTTATTATACTAGTATAAATCGACCATTATTTATTACAGTTTACTTTTTTCCGTGTGTTGATTTCAGAAAGCGTTGACACCACTCGGCCGATAAATTTGTCACAGTAAAAAATAACTACGGAAGTGGGCTGGGTGTTTTGAAGACTAACTATTATTGTGATAGACAAATTTGAATTTCTAAGAAGAAAAAATTCTACTCACGTTTAGGTTGAGAAAATTATTAGCGTTTCATGAGCGATGGAATGAATAACATGAGTTGAGGTGGGCAAGATGTTTATCAATCATGTAGGGCGTGAAATGTATGCATAGATGGTGGCGAATATTTGTAACATGAAAACGTGGGTTCTAGTTATATTAGGATCGTTAGGCAATCAAGGGCATCGTTATCATCGGCCAAAACCTGAAGCCTCTACTCTACTCGCGCTAATAGCCATTCACTTGCACGCGTGTATCGTGGTCCTTCAATTATCCTGGGGATTAGATCCGACCGCCTGTTATACGGTTATATAATCTGAAATCCTTTTAACCACTGAATCAAATTACTTAAACCTATTTTTCATCCCAATAAAATGTTTATTTTTAGTTTTCTTTATTTCATTTTCTCGAGTTGTTTGGACGAAACTAATCGATTTAGAGATTTTTTAGTAAACAGTTAACTTTGTGTAACGCAACAAGCAGCAATCTCTTAAATAGACGAAGAAGCATCTTCTCGCTATCACTTCTGAAGTTGAACTAATAATAATAACAACTTATTACATTAAACTTACGATAACTTGTAAAACTTATAGAAACTTAATAAACTTAAATTGAATTTACAATCACCTAAAAGATTCGTAACCGAAATTCTCGAGAAATAGAGGAGTGAGCGTTAACAGAATTTTAGAAATATAAAATTATATTACATTAATTTTTAACTTCCCGCTAAGAAAATCGAAGATTTTAAAAAATCGGGAAGTTATTGTTTTCACCCCGTTTTGCAAAAATCGAGTTTTCATCAGATCTCGACGTTTGAAGGTCATAGGAAGCTTCCCTGACTACTTCCGCGAGGTTGTTACTGTGTGTGTGTGTGTGTGTGTGTGTGTGTGTGTGTGTGTGTGTGTGTGAAAGTATGTGAACCGCTTATAACTTTTGAATGGCTCATCCGATTTTATCGCGGTTGGTGCCATTTGAAAGGACTTGGCCAAACTTAAATTTTAAGTATAATTTGGACCGATTCGGACCAGTAGATTTTGAGAAATCTTAAAAAAAGTAAGAAAAAAAATTTTTTCAAATGTGGTTTTTTTTGGATAACTTTTAAACGGCTCCACCGATCGATTCCAAAAATTAATCAGCTCTAGACAATAAAAAACCACGTCGATCGCCACCAAGCTGGTCGAAATCGGTTAATTTTTTCGAGAGATATCGTGAACGAAAGAAAACCGAAAAAAGTGTTTTTTCGAAATTACTCCGGAATTTTTGGTTCGATCAATTAAAACTTGAAAATTCTTTATGAGGCTAATAAAACAGCGTCGAATGCTGCCAACCGCGTGAAAATCGGTTGATCCATTCGAAAGTTATTGCGGTTTGAAAATTCCAAAAGTAGTGTTCTATGAAACTTCTATCAGACTTTTGAGCTCGAAGAGCTCAAATGCATAGACATACTATCTCTTTGAGCTCGATGAGCTCAAAATATCACATAACTTATATTTTGAGCTCAAAAATCTCAAAAACGTCATAAGTACAATTTTAAGCGCCCAGGTATGGAATTAGCGGGAAGTTGCAGGAATGGCCTTTAGGGTGAACCGTTTTACTAATTTTTTTTTTACTGTCATCGCAATATCAGTCGTCTTTTTTTATTTTTTAATTTTTGTTTTCTTGAACACCAAAAAAGGAACAATTGAAAAATTACAGTTTAAAGTACAATTTCTAAAAGTTGAGTCTCTCGAACAAAAATCTGGAAAAGTTGAAGTATTAATATATATTTTTACAAACTACATAGAGAATACATTTCAAAATTAATTCCACACAGAACAAAAATTTACTTGAATTAAGTTAATAATTTTTGGAGAGCGTAATTTTCTTGATTTGAGTAGAAAAATTGTTAAACTGAGAAATTTTTTTTGCTTTAAGTAAATTTTACTAGATTCAAGAATTTTTTGTCTTGATTCAAATTAATTTTTTTTTAGTGCATAGGTCTTCTTTTTTAAGCATGTCTCACCTAAATTTAATCTACTTTCTATTATTTGCACACTCAAAAATTGATCGTTTTTTCTAATGAATTTAAAAAATAGTAAACTTTAGCCATCCGATACTTAAACTATACTTAAAAATATCGTTTCCCGTGTTAAAAAAAATCCAAAATTTTCCTACAATGAATTTTTTAATTAATTAAAATAAGCTCTTGTCCAATAAATTTTCTGGATTACCAATTTGTTTTTTTAATTTTCATCACTAGAAGCTAGATAACCATTACCATAAACATACCTTACAATAAAGGACTTACATTCTAGTCTAATTCTACTAAGTCATGATAATTTCAATTTAAGTTCATAAAGGTCACATGAATTTACTCTAGATTCAACCTTCTTTGTTATCAGTCATAATATATCAAACTCATTCATTACCATGCGATAAATAAAAACAATCGAAATAATTCATAACCATTAGCATTATAAATGGCATAATTGAGTGGCGTAAATACAAGAATATATCTAAAATAAAACATAACGCAAGATAAAGATAAAAACGAGCAAAAACTACACAAGGAGTTCTTTCATTAAGCGGTTTCATGGAGCCTCTTGATAATAAAAATTCCGTTGAACAAGAGGGACTAAAAAGTATAAAAATCATCCTACCCATGCTCGAGTATCTCTCAAACGGTTTGAAACTATAAAACTTAAATATCACGTGGCTGATAACGGCACACACTGGAATGGTTGGGGCTCGCGGGGTGAAATCGAGACCGATGGATGCCTTGAGTCTTTAAATAAGATGAAGAGAGAAGATCCGCTACCACTCTGCTCTCTATCTTATCCTCAAGCTTTTATTTTACTGGCTCCAAGCTTTGAAGCGGGAATACGTCAACAAACTAGAGGTTATCGTACAGTCCATGTGCCTTTGCTACTTATATTTATACATATTTGCATGTCTATGACTATATATGTATATTTACACGTCTACATACATGCGTCTTAATATAAACGTGTATATTTGCATGAGCTTTATTGTAGGATAGAATTCTCGTTGGGACACGGCCAAAGGGTGCATACTCTTCTCATCGTGGGTTCAACGATTCTCGCGCGTACACTTTACTTATATTATATTATATTATGTATTATATATTGTGACTTAACTGTACATGTATTCCCTGTTTAGTTGAGAGACTGGTTACTGGTATGGCGTGCCGCGGGGAAGAGAGCGGTATGCTAAATTTAGCGCGAGCGGTCATATGACGATGACCGAGACTCCGACCAACATATATGTACACATTCAAGCTACTTGGTACAAGCTACCAGTCTGCCTTTAATTTTACCCCACGTTGCTGCTACTGCTCAATAAACTAATTAATATTCATCAGTTTATTCTTATTGCCAATTAATTATTTATCCCATCGACTCGTCCGCTAAGACTGCTCTTTTATTCACGTTACAATCAATAGCTGCTTTATCGGACATTCAACGTTTGTCTTCGCTTCGAGTGAAATTCAATGTTCTACTGTTTAAATTGTATTGTTAATTTTGTTGAATGGCTTCATTTTATAAAGCAGCATAAAAATTTTTTGAAACAAGAGAACAATTCAAAACTTATGGATAGGATGTGAATTTTAGAAGGTTTTAATTTTTAAATTAATGGGTCAGTTTATTAAAAAATACTTACATTTATTAATCTTCTTTGCATTATTTTCTCAATTCAATTCATAAATTTCTTGAATTAATTCGAACTAAATATTTTAAAAAAAGAGTAAAAATTTTTTAGAATTGCACGCCTCATAAGCCAAGCGGATGAGGCTATGCTCTACACTCGCGTTACAAAAATCAAGCGATTTCTTGAACTAAAATTGTCTCTATTTATTTTCTATCGCACTTGTAGAACAATATTTACATAAATATAATAGAAAAACACTAGTTTCAACACTTATGACATTTTTAAAAGACATTTTGCTTTTTAAATATATAAAAAAAATGTTTAAAAAAATTATTCCGTGGACGTCCAGCTGTGAAATGTATGTATGAAAACTGGCGTGGTCACGATAACTACCGAAAAACTTAACTGATCAAGTCCATTTATTTTTTATACGCTTTAGTATGATTTATTACTTTAGTCCTTTCAAAGATCACGGTCTAATTAAATGTAGTTTATTTATAATTAGCAATAAACTAAAAATCCACTAATCGTTTGTATATCTATATCTATGTAAATAAGGTTCGTTTACAATACATGCGCAGTACCTTTTCTTTTCTAGGTGGACAATGGCGCGAAAGATTTAAAAGTATTTGTATTTTATTTTAAGGAAATCCAAGTACCCTGCTAGTGTAAAGAATGTCTAAAAAAAAATAATGCGTAGAAATACTTTTGTTATGCATTTTAAAATTAATTTTTAAATTAATTAATAACATTTTTGAGGAAATTTCCGAAAAATTTACGCATTAAATAATTATTAACATTTAATAATTATTTAATTGACTAAAAAAAATATAGCATTCTGAATTACCGGTAAACAATTGACAACACCGCAACAGTTCCCTATCCTTGCAATTTATCTGTTTGTAAACACGTCTCAGATAAACCAGCATAATTTGCGAGCGCATTTTGGAAAATTTTCTACACGTTTTATTAAAACTACTAAAAAAAGAACATACGAGGCACTATACAATAAATCTAAAGTTCACTAACAAAATTCGACGGATTGGGGTCGAAGAATAGTTGAAATAAGTACACTTGCCAAAGAATTGTGGTGTTTTAAATGTGACATTCCCTTATCTCTTAAAAATATTCAGAGTGAAAAACAGTTTGGTTTATCAAATATTTTTTGCATTAAATTGCGTACAAATGTATATTTTTTTATAAAGAAATATATAATTTTATTCATGTAATCCTGTTAATTAAATTATATTCCTTACTCATCGATTAAATGATTTCCAACTTTTAATTGTAAGGGCCAGTTTTTCAATCCAAGATAAAATTTTATCCGAGATAAAAGTACTGCGAATATAATAATAAAAATAAATAATTCAGCACAGTGATATTGCATACGAGTAGTTCTCCCTGAATCAGTCACTTATTTTTAATTAAAATATAGTATATTACACACCTGTGGCAAGAAAATGAGAAATGTCTCAGAACACATATATGTTGCCCGAGGCGAAGCCGAGGTCGACATATATGTGATCTGAGATATTTATTATTTTCCTGCCATAGGTTTGTATACTATTTTTCTGTCCGACAGAGGCGGAAAGCGGCAATTTCGTTTAGCGCAGCGGGCCGAAAGTTGCCACTTTCCGCCTGGAGGGCAGAAAAATAAATATTAGCCGCATGTCACAGAAATATTCATCTACAACTGTGACAACTTGCTGATTGTAAATAAATAAAATAATAATTAGGTATACGGATGACCCTGAAGGCCATCCCTGCAACTTCCCGCTAATTCAATATCTAAGCGCTTGAAATTGCACTTGTAACGTTATCGAGCTTTTCGAGCTTCAAATTACAATTTATGTGTTATTTTGAGCTCTCCGAGCTCAGAGCGGTCGCTGTTCTATGCTTTTGAGCTCTTCGAGCTCATATCTTGCGTTTGACATATCTATTATTAATCTATAATTGTGTTAATTAATTTAAAATAATTTTTCTCTCCTCCGGGCGGAAAGCGTCAATTTTCCGCCCGCTGCGCTAAACGAAAATGCCGCTTTCCGCCTCCGTCGAGGAGAAAAATAGTTTTCTCACCACGGGCAGGAAATAAGAAAGCCTCAGATCACATGTTTGTCAACCACGGCTTCGCCTCGGTCAACAATTACATGTAATCTGAGACATTTCTTATTTTCCTGCCCTAGGTAAGAAAAATACTATAAATGACACAATAAGAGGTTATTATTATTTTTATGATATATTTATTTTTTATTTAAATAAATGACCAAATTCATGGAGAACTAACTGAGAGCAATATCACGTCGCTAAATTTTTTTTTTTTTTTTTTTTTTTTTTATTATATTGACAGTACTTTTATCTCGGATAAAACCGCGGTTACTTATGCGCCGGGTAACTGCGCAAGCGGTGTTGCCAAGTCAAATACAAGAATTTAAAGAACGGAAGTTCCTTGTGATTTTTCATAAAAAATATAAAATATCTCCGTAAAACGTTCGGAAATCTACTTTTTTATTGTTTTAATCGAAAGCTTATTAAATTTTCTATCAAATTCAATGAAAAAAAATTTTTTTTTAAATCGTTAATTGCATTAAATTCATAACCAAATACACGGCTGGTGAAACCTCAATTTAACTACATGTAAAAATTACAATTTTCAAACCTAATTATTTCATTAAATATCCCGGAAATCTACTGTTTTTTAATTTTTTTATTGATTATTAGGCTATGTAGATTAAATTTACAAATTTTCAGGAAGTTTTAAAAACTTGACTACTTCGCGTGGATCTCCTTTATCAATTCTATTATGGAAAATGAGATTATGAGGCGTGCACTTTTGGATTTTCCAAACTTTTTGTTTTTTTATAAAATTATTTTTTTTCCAGTAGGATAATTGATACTTAGAAAAAAAAAAACAGTTTATTAATTAAGAATTGTTACCAATAAAAGAAAAGTAAAAAGTTATCTACAGAAAGTCAATGTAAGTTTTTTCATAAAAAAATTAATAGAGAAAACTTTAGAACAAATGTTAATAAAACCAGAGATATAAAAATACAATATGAGATCATATAAATTTTAAAATTAAGTTTCTATAACTTAATTAAGTCCAGCATATTCATTTTCCTCTGGTTTTATATTTCCCATTAAATTTCCTTCAATTGAAATTTGAATGAATAAAAAGAACAGACATAATATCAAGGATAAGTGAGTATTACACTCTCGTATATTGTATTATGTCGTATGTGTATCAGAAGATTCTTTACAAAGAATAAGAATGAGAATAAAAATAAAAAAAATAATATTTTATCAAGTTAAAGCCGGAAACGGAGAAGAAGTATCGGAATCCATCTTAGTCTTATCTCGACTCTTTCCAGAATGTCTTTGATTTGAAACTCAAGTCTTACTCTGGAGTACACGAGAGTTAAGAAGACATCATCAGACTTATTTTCCGTCTTCTATTCTATCTCAATTGCCCGGCAATTTGCTCTATTTTACTGCCGTGCGCAGTCACTTTTTTCAGCTATTAAATTTATTTACAGATCCGTTTAAGATAGTTGTTTACCCTTATTGCTGAGCGTAATTTTATCTTAACATTAACAGCGCTTGCTCAAGTATTTTTATCGAAGTAATTATTCATAATTGTTGTTGGTATTTTTTAAAGATAATTTGATCAGCGGTATTTGTAAATAATGAATAATATAATTTATTATTGGTGTTCACTTGTTGCAACTGACATGACTCAGTTTTACTCAAGTCGACTCTTCTTCAAACACAGATGATTTCATTATGTTATATCATTATATTATTATTATTATTATTATTATTATTATTATTGTGATTACTATTATTATTTGTTCAACACAATAAATTCCGATGACAATTGTGTTGCTCATCACTAATAATCTACGTCTGTAATGTAAGGAAATCCATTTTATATTTCTCGACACATTTTCATCCGTTTAATTAAATGACTCCTTTTCAATACCTCATATTATAATTATTATTATTATTGTTACGTATTAATATTAATAATCAATATCTTAGAATGGAACTAAAATACCGTTCGTTCCACTTGAGAAATAAAAGCCCAGTAAAGTAAATAAATAGAGTAGATTAAAGCAGTATGAATAATTTATAAAATAATTTAAGGGAATCAATTATTTATTTATTCCGTTAGATTGACAATTGAAAAGGCTCAAGTGCTTCAAGTTGATTCTTATTTAATGAGCACTGTCGAAGTTATCCCTTCAAAAAATTCTCCGCCCGTTATTAAAATAAAAGAAAAAAAAATTAAATTTTCTATTAAAAATTTTTATTTTGAAACATTTTTGTTTACGCTTTTTAAATTAAATTTCTTTATAAAAAATAATAAATATTAAAAAATTGAGAACTAACATTTTTATAAAAGATTAAATATCCTATAAAAAAATTCTTATACAATTTTTTTATAATCAATATTTAACCTACAATTTAAATATAAAGTTTTAGAATAAATATTTTCTGCAAAAATGTCAGTAAAAATAAATTGTTCATTAAACTTATAAAATTTCTCCAAGAGAATTATCTCGAAAAAATAAATATGCAGCTCGATTCAGACTGCTCGACAATTTATTATAGCTTAGTATAATGAAATTATAAATTTTTTTTTTCAAAACAATACAAGTACAAAGAAAATAAAAAGAGCATTGCTGAAGCGTCTAGATCTTTGACACTCTTAGAAGGTAAAACTGCGTACAGTATGATTATTCCCGAGTTGTAAATTTTTCACGATGGAACACACGCACTGGTTGCTGTCCCACGCTCTCCCTCATTGTTTTCTGGTTCTTTATTCCTTAGTTGTTCTTGGTCGTCTTTATTATTCTCTTTTTTCCACAAGACCGCCATTTCCTCTGTATTTCGCACGGTACAGGACTGTTAAATCAGCTAGTACATTACATTAATATCATATACACACATTAATACTTGGAAAGTATTATGTACTATATATTTATTATTTAAACGACTCAGTACGAGTACTGGCAATCGCGACGTGTGTAAGTGATGATGAGGAGAGCTCACAGCAAACACCGCCTTACACTTTTAAAGAGGAATGGATAATGATAATGAGAATGAGTAATAATAACAAGTAATGTGTAATGAGTAATGAGACCGGCAATACCAACAGCTATTTCATAAAAAGACAACCTAACCGTATTATCCTGTTTATACATACACACATACACTCCTATATACGCCTTAGACAATTAAATTTCAATTTTTAATTCGCAAACATTTTAAATGCTAATTAATTGGAGCCATCGCTCGTAATTGCGATTAACTTGTTTTAATAGCGTTCGCGCTGTACTACTAGAGTTTTATTTTATAAGAGAAAAAATAAATAAAAATTGTATTGCAGATGGGAGATAAAGGTCAGTCATTGACCTGATGGATAAAAAGATTCACGAGCAACTACATCAGCTAAGTCTCTCTTTACAATTTTATTTATCTCATCCTTGGATTTTATTTTTTTTACTTATTCGCACGACCGCACTTCCGACTTACTTCTTCATACGCTTAAATTTACTCTTTATTCACAAAAGATTGTGTTTTAAAATATTAATTTTTTTGAATTTTTAATGAAAGTAAGTTTTGAATCTATGAAATGCTTTTTAATAGCAATTTTATGGAAAAGTTAGAAAATTCAGTGGGAATATTTTGGGTAACAAAAAAAAATAATTAAGACCAGATGATAATTTTTTTTTCTTCAAAAATTTTAAATTTTCTTAGATAAAATGGTGACAAAAAATTTTAAACATCTAACTTATGAAATTATAGGTAAAAAAGGTTTCATTCAATTTATTATATAAATCTTGAAGCTGTGCTACACAGTAAAAAATTTTGCATCATTGCGTCAAAAAATTTTGTGTTAAAAATTTTTATTTTAAATATTTAACACAAAAATTTTTAACACTAAGTTTTTTGACGCTATGCCGCAAAATTTTTTACTGTGTAAATAGAGTTAAATTTGGCTCCAAATAAAATTTTTTATTCTTCGTGTTTTTGTTATCGTGAGTGGTTAAGTTACAAATTTCTAAATGAAAGTAATATTAATAATAAATGAATATAAAATAAAGTTAATACGAAAAAAAATTTCAGTGATTTCAAGCTGTTAGTTTTGTAGTAAACAGCACAAGATCTCGATAAATAATAATTTTTATCCGTGTTCAATTTTTAGTATCAAATAAATTTCTTTGTTTAAATATCATTGAATGTTTTTATTACAAGATTTTGTAATCACTGTAAATGTTATTACTAAAATATGACGAAGCAAATATGTGATATGATGAAGTTAATCATAGTGTTTATGAACCTTGTGAAGTAACAATGAGATTACGAAACTTTGCAAGCAAAAATTATATTATAACTTTGACTATACATGCAAAGTTTTTTTGAGAATAATTTAAAATTTTTTAAATTAATTCAAATAATTACGTAGCTGATGTGCATGTACAGTAAAAAATTTTGCGTCATTTTGTATACAAAACTTTGTGTACCAGATATTAAGCGTTTACCTTTCAACTCAATTTATGTGTAAAATGATGCAAAATTTTTTATTGTGTAGCTAAAAATTTTTGAGAGATGAAGAATAAATTTAAAGCTAAATTTTCATGGAAATTCAGAAAAAAATGTTGAACTCATTAGAATATGAATTAGAAATGAATCACAATGTTGAATTCATTAGAGAATCAAGAATCGGAGTCAGTAGATACTGAGTACGCTCGGATGCTTATCTATTCCCGTGGTTAGAATTTTTCATTCGTAATCTCCGATTGTACTCGAAAGAAGAATAAGAAGAAGAAAGTAGAAGAAGTTGAGCCAAGGAGCTGAGTCTGTCGTTCAGAGTCTCATCGTCTTTTATATCCGCGGAAAATTCTCCCGGGAGTGGATAATCTCTCAAAGACTAAGTATCCCTTAAAACGAGCCGATTTAAGTTGAGGGACTCGGAAATAGTGTGAGAGGAATAAGCGTAAATATAAAAAGGAAGAGGAAAAGGAATAGAAGTGTATAAAGCGTGGAAGGTAAGGGAAGCATGTGAACGATTCTCATTCCGTTCTCGATCAACTCTTGAGCGTCTCTGCTCGGCGAAATGCGTTTTAAATTCTAACGAGCGTCTTGACGGTAAACGAGCCGAGTTTTCTTTATACACTCAGCTCTCAACTCATCTATTTCCGTCTTTTTCTATTTCTTTTCGAGTAGAAATAAAAAGACCTGTATCGCGGAAACGAATGGCGGCTCTCGAGACGAGGAATAAACATAAAAAAAATATGACAAATCTCAAGGGTTAGTGCAATATTATAAAATGTCGCCTGGCCTTCTTTATTTTTCTCTTTTTCTTTCCTCTTTTTCTTCCTCACTCGTAATCTTTATTCTTGTTGAAAAAATTTTAAAAGTTAGACTACTCGGGATTATCCTCAACATCTTTCTTATATTTTATCCGCTGAGAATTTATATCAGCTATCTAACTTTTAACAAAAAAAAAATCTCTGTACTGGTCCCGGCATATCGGTCCGCTGAATACAAACTCTCATTATTATATTATGTGTATATATATAAGTGTAATAATGTTTATAAAATGCTTATTAACTATCATTATCATAATTAACCGTTTGAAATTCACAAAGTTCGAGTGCCATTTGAATAATAACTTTTATTTATTCGTTGGCCTCATTCACCTCTTATTATCATCGAACATATTGTTGTAAATAAAAGCATGTAGGATAATGTATTATGAATAAAGATACATACAAAAGCGGATAATTATATTGAAGTAATTAAGAATAATCTAAGTTTTTAAAACTTTTATTTATGTTAGAGAGATCTTATTTTTTATTATTAAGTTTTGTAAGATTGTAACCACAAAAAGAAAATAGTAATAAGTTTTATCATTTTGATTGAGGGCAAAATTGGTAAATTCGTAATAATAATTTAATATTCAAGCATAATATTGTCCTTTTTGGTAATTTATAAAATATAAAATAAATTTAAAATGTAAATTTTCTAAAGAGTTAAAAAAAATTTGAAAAAATTATGATCAATAAAAAATAATGTCAAATTAAAAGAATTTGGTAGCCTTTAATATTAAAATAATAATAATAATTATTCTTAATATTGTTATTATAAAATTAATTTTTTGGACACTCAATATCGCTTTCTATAAAATTAAATAATAAATTACCAACAAAAATAAAAGAAAAAAGGGAAAATTTGTAGCTCAAAGGAAAACACGCGTTAATTGTAAAATGAAAGAACTTTCAATTAGAGAAATCAACTCCCGAGTTAAGCTCGCTGTTATTCTTGTTCTATCGGACTAGACGGGAACGAATCAGACTGTATAGTATGTAGTTAAGAAATGAAAGAAAAGCAACTTTTCTGGACGAAGGTATACCTTTATCACACCTCTCACAATCACAATCGCGTCCCGATCCTATCCGTGCACCGGCGGTACATCTGCGCTGTGAACTTTCTCTCTCGGCCTCGAAAAACCACAAACCAAACTGTACCAAAGCCCGTCGGCGCCACCTGTTGCATGGATTTCCAGCTTACTCTCTCTGTCTCTCGCCCATGACTATGCTTTACCCTCTTCTATTTTGCGGCAGTCTTTCTACCCTTGAGTCTTCACCAACGGTTTGCTCTCTTTATTCCGCAGCGACGCTCTCGCTCGTGCAACTGCCACCTTTTACCCCTTGTCGCGAATAGGTGCAGAGCCGGTACACTCGGATAAGATACGAGCAAGTCGGGAGCAACGAGAATTATATGAGAAGGAAACAGAGACAGAGAAAGAGAAAAGTCGAGGACTATATAAATTTAAACATCAACAGTATGTCTCAGCATATTACACACGTATATTCTCCACATATTCCGTTTGCATTACTATATCTTTACTTTGTATGTGCACTCATATCACACTATGTGTTCTATGTATATGATATGCATTATTGTTATGACACAATACGACAATTTTATATTCATCAACGCCTTTTTCTACCGTATATTAACTTTTCAGCGTCAACAACGGACCAATTTGATTTTTTTTCGACATAACTTATGTTACTTCATTTTTTTTATCATTAATTCAAAAACTTTTTTATTTTTAAATGATTATCTTTTTTTACTCAAAAAATTAACTCTTAAATTAATAATCTATGAACTCTGTAAAGAAAAGTCAAAAATTTTCCTCTTAAAAAATTTATTTTCTAATTTAAAAATTTTTTATTATTTCTTAAGAAGATACATCCATTCATATTTATTTGAAAAAAATTTTTGTAGTGTCGAAAACATTAAAAAAAAAATAAATGAATAATGATATTTAAAATTATTTATAAATAATATTTTAACAAATTTGAATAATTGTCAAATGTGATAAAATTGTATGAATGTAAAAATTGACGTGAAAAATAATTCATCCTATTTGATGTAAATAAAGAAAAATAATCACGAAAAAAATGGAGCTGTCATAAATGATCCTCAATGTGGATGGCTGTTTACTGAAGTGTGATCTACTATCAAAATTTTGATTTGATAAAAGAACTTGGTGAGTATTGAAAAATTTTGAGGCAGCTTAGAACAGAAATTTTTGATACAAAAAGTCATTTTTCTTGGTTAAAAATTATGATTTTATTAAATTAAATTATAGTTTATTTTTATCGTCTTTTAAATAAACGATTTATGTTGTTATTATACATGTATTAGCTGAAGCAGAACGTGAAAGATCGAATGCAAGGACAATAGAATCGAATTATTAGTTTTATTTAAAAATAATGACATTGTCAGTGATACAAGTCTATTGAATTAGATAGCACGGCATACTTGTTGACCTTTATATGTCATAAAAGTATATGGCCGCGTAGAGTTAGAGTGTAGACGCCATAAAAAGAGAAAAAGAGAAAGATAAAATGAAAAAAAGTAGAGAGCCAAGAAAGTGGTTTAGAGTGTGTCGTAAAGTGAAGGCTGCTGGCTGCGGAAAACTTTAAAAATACTTGAGAACGCTGTAAACGATCGCTAATTCACGAACTGTGTGGTTCGCTTTAAAGCTTAATTGTCAAATTTTCCCCTCCTCCTCCTTCTCTTTCTCTCTCGCCGTCTACCCACTCAAACTTAACTTTTTGTCCGTGCTACAGGAATTTGATAATAGAATTAACTTTTGTGAGATTGTTTTTTTCGGGATCCTGGATCCCGGTTATTTTTTTGCTCCACTCCTTACCCTCTATTGACAAATGAAAAGGCTGACGTGTTGAAAAAAGGCACGAGTACCGGCAGAACTAGCATACCGGGATCAGAAGTACTTCTATACCCGGAAAAAAAGATAACGACGATCATTGGTAATTCTAGTGTTGCCAGACGGTGTTGGTTCGACACTTTTTTTACACCCATACCTATACCAGTCGAGATTGTTATCGCCACGACGATGTTCAAGGTGAAAAAGAGAGTTGCTGGGGTCGTGCTGCTACGGTTAAGGTACACTGGATGAGAAAAAAAGTTACCATTTAACCGGTCTCACAAGTATCACCAATTTAAGCAAGTAATTTGCCGACGAAAATTAGCTGACCTTGTATTTACACTTTATTGTTAGCGGAAAAGCCCTTTCTGTTTTTTTATCGGCATTTTTGTTGACTCCTGCAGTGATTGAAAGATTTACTCGAATTTAACTTTTTAGCAATAATTTTAATCATTTCAATCAACTGACATCTGATCACTGAAAAAATATTTTATAAAAATGCTATCAATAATTCTTTACAATTTTTACAAGTGCAATTTTTTAATAATTTTTATTCATAAAAAAAAAAAAATTATCAAATGTCTGTTAATTTCAAGATCAGAAAATTTGTTTGAAAAATTGTAATAATTTTTTTTTTTCGTCTATTGATTTAGTTTTAATAAATATTTTTTTTACTCTAAAAAGTTTTAACAAATCTCATACATTATTTGAAAAGGAAAAAAAACTCCTCCATCCGCAAAGGTGTCAAAAAAGACCGAGAGATTTTTCGTAGAACTGTAAAACGACAAAGTCATTTCTATTGACATTATTATTTAGTTGTTTTGTTTCAATCCAACACGTTTCTTCACTCTCTTGGTTCTCTTTACTTTACTTTACTTCTCTTTACTTTGATATTTTTCTTCTTCTGGCCTTGGTACTCCTCTGAAACAAGAATCACTCGACTGGACCATGGACTCATCTTGAAGCACTCTCTCTGGTATCGAGTGAAGAAGAATAAGCGAAGCGGGCTTTGTCCGTCTTAATGAGTGCCGCGGGTAAAATAAAAAGAGACTAAGAAAATGATAAAAAGGTGGGCGACTTGTCAGCACTAAGGACTCAGTTGTTAGTCGTTAGTCGCTGGCTGGTCGGAGAGAAACTTTTGGAGATAGAGAGCTCCGAGTGTAGACTGAAGATTGAAGACTGTAGACCGGCTGCAGGACAATCACAGCACGACGTCGATGTTCACGTAATTTAGAGTCTCATTCTTCAGGTCCTTTTACGGATCCTCTTGATGTCTAGCTCGTTGTTCTGGTTTTAAGAACTACTTCGCGATGTCATATCTGAAAAGGGTATTCTAAGTTGTAACGATTTCTGGTCTACTCTCGTTACCTTCTTCCTTCCTACCATTGATGTTCAATCAGACTCGCGCTGGCATCAAAGCTTCTTTAGAGCCCTCGATAACTTTCTTCTCTCATTACTCCTTTTCATTCTTATCTCCAAGAAACTTTCAGATTATCCACTTTTTCCTCAGTCGAGATATTTATTTCGCGATAGTCCAATGGTTATTGTCACTTTTTCGGTGATTCCTTTTGAAATATTTTCAAGTTGAGAAATTGGAAATTGAAGTCGGTTTTTTAACTTTAACTTTAACAATAAGATCATTTTTATTTTATAGGAGGAATATCTGATGCTTAAAAAGGTCAATTAAGAAATAGTGTAAGGTCAAAATGACGTATAATTTCTGATTGATCGTGTTCACAATTTTGAAGCAATTTGGATTTAAATTTAGTTTATTTTTTATATAGGTAAATATCTTGGACGAACTCAAAAATTAACAAAATTGGATGACTCATTTATGAGAAAAAGGTGTTGTGTTTTTTTAATCAAAAATTGTCTTTTTTTGTGTCTTTTATTGTAAAATACGTGAACAGAAAATCTGTCATTTTTTAGATTTATTGAAATTTGTTTAATAAGAAAGAAGTTTATACTCTAAATTGATGTAAAATTCAATTTATTTAGAGAAGATTTTTATAGAGATGAAGATTTTTAAGAAACACCTGTCAGATTGTTTATTTACTATAATAAAAAATTCGTTAAAACGAAAAAATTTGCAGTTATTGTGTTTTAAAATTGAACAATTGTACAGTATTGCATTCAAAATTTGAGAATAGAATTATTTTTAATTTCAGATTAAAATGAATAGAGTAAACTTTTTTTTTACCAGATAGGGAACGAATATTAACAGAAATGAATTCCTAATAGATGGTAAGATTGAAATTTGATCTAATATGGCTTATCTAGACTAACTAAGACAAAAATGACCCACAACTGTTAAAAAACATTTTAAAAAATGAAAAAAAAAAAAACATGAAAATCTACTTAAAATTATTAAGTTTTTTTGATTGATGTTATCTAATGTCACTGTAATATAAAGTTACAGTGATGATAAAAAGGTTTGTACTTTCATTTTTTTAAAAGATATGGGATTATATCTAGCTAACAATTAGCTGCATTCAATGAATAAATCAATTTGAAATTGAATTTCCCTAAACTATTAATGAAGAAAAAAAAGAAAAAAGATCTATTTGTCCATATCGGGCGTTTTTTGTTAGAATAAATCCGAAACCAAGCATTCATTCGCGTCGAATTCCTTTCTCGTTTAGTGACACTGTATATCTTATC
The DNA here is from genome assembly GCF_020080835.1 of Cotesia glomerata. Lineage (NCBI taxonomy): Eukaryota > Metazoa > Arthropoda > Insecta > Hymenoptera > Braconidae > Cotesia > Cotesia glomerata. The sequence goes on from NC_058158.1 coordinate 2,717,029, forward strand.
GGTGGTAAAAAAGAGATTATAAAGAAATTAAGTTGAAATATTACACGCCTGGCGCACTGAAAAAGGAGGGAGCGAAGTCAAGACGTCAGCCAGAGAAAAACTCACCGGTAAAATTCTATAAGAAAACTTGTGTCGAGAAAATACATCAAGCATTAAATCTACTCATGCATCCGCTTGATCGCTCAGCAAACCTGTCGTACCACTTTACAACCACGGTATATTTAATATTAAACACTGGGATAAAAGATAATACACGAGGAAGGTGCGTGTTTACTTTTTCCATCCACTATCCACTATTTTTTTGACATTTCAAAAACAACTTTCAAACTGAGTAAACATCCTTTTATTTTTACTACATAAATACCAATACCATCTCTCATCACCCTTCAAACTTTAAACACAGCTTTAATACCAGAAAAACTATAATTCTTAAACATTGGAAACAAAAATTCATCCAGCAAAACTTATTGAGTTGTCGATAGTTTTGAAAGTAGATAATCTTCGCGAAATATCTCCATTTAATCACCTAATTTACTTTAGCTCCGGAGCGGAGAAGAAGATTTAGCAAAGAAAAAAGAGAGTTTAAAGCTCAAATATACTTTTAATTGTAAGAGTAATTCGAGAAGAAAATTCACAGCCTTTCTGCAGCTTAAACACTTTTAAATTTTATGGTTGATTCTTTTCAATTAATTAATTCATTCTTGCATTTGTAACACTTAGTGGAATGTAAAATTGAAATAAATATTTTTTTAAGCTTTAAAATTTATATAAATGCATTTTTTACAATTTTCAACTTCAAAAGTTTGAATGTTGATATAATTAATTTTTTCTTATAGAAATTTTTTATTCTTGTATATTACACAGAAAAATTTATCAACTAAGACATCAAATTGAAAACGATTCATTTTGAAAGCCTATTAATAAATTAATTAAACCAATCTTAATTTTAATTCAGTTCTCTATTCAAATTTAATTCTCAATTTGCGTTAAAATTTTCAAAATTCTACATCAACGTCCTAGGTTCGATTTTCGGCTCAAACAATTTTTTTCTTTCACCATCTACCATCAAATAAACTAGTAGAATAATAATTAAATTTTTTAACTCTTCTATTAGAAGAGAATTCAACGATGATGCGCTATCTATCGGAAATTTTCAACACTAGGTTTGGTCAAAAAATTATAAGACAAGAAAATTTACTTAGTTCAAAAAAATTTTACTTTATTCAAAATAAATTATTCCTTTTTATTCCAAAAAAATTTATTCTAGAATCAAGAATTTATATTTTTGTGTGGCTATATTCTTATTGTCATAAATGACCATATCAAAACATATTTTCTTAAATTGTTGCAAAAATCTGTGTGCAAAATTCCAACGAATGGATTACACTATAAAGCCATGTTAAATTAACCAAAAAATTTGTCGTTTTCTGTCTCGACTTTTCACAAGTATATTTTTTCTTCCAAATACTAGTCCAGTATACTGATACTTTTATCTTCCCTTCCCAATAAGACAAGTTGCTGCACAAACGTTAAAGATTTATTTTTTCGGTATCCTGTACTCGGCTCGATTAGTCCTTGTTGGTCGTTGAAGAGGAAACAGCTAGCCTCTTTGTACTCCTTCTTTATCTCCGTTTCACTCAGGCCAATAGAACAGTTATAATCCGTCTCTGTCGCAAGTGCGTTCTCATTTTCTCCCGACACATAACTCTTGACTCTTTCTTATGTACACGTGTTTCCTTCTTTAGTATTATATGTAATACATAAATACATAGGTGTGTCCATTTATATAGAATGTGTGTCCCTCTACTCGTAGCATAGTAGGTTCTCGACGGCTTGGTATAGGGGTCAGCCCTGACCACTTGAGAGTCCCTCCTTGTTCTCCTCGCATATACGGCATTATATCGACACGGCGCCTTTTCTTGCTATGCGTTGGTCCTCCTCTTCCGTAAATTCAAGTCTCGTAAATTAAACGTACCAACTACGACTCGATCTCGGGCTCGGGTAAATGAAAGAACGCTGAAAAAAAAATAAAAACAACAACAACTAACAGCTAGCAGCTATCAGCTATCAGCTATCAGGGCAGTATATATTTTTCGTATACCACACCATCAAATCCCAAAAACTGATGCTATACCACACTCTCCAGTTCACTATACTATACTCCTATCACAGCCTGGAGAATGGGGTTTTTACTCCTCTTTTTCTCGACCCTACGAGGGTATTTTATCTTTTTTCTCAGTTTAAATCTTGTTGGCTGTCTCTATTTATCTTCTGCACGTTTTTGCTTTGGTTGCGCTCGCATTCTTAAACCTCCCACGCCCACCCTTCTCTGTCACTGACACACAGTTCTACCACGGCCAGCATATATATAAATATAATATCTACCATATAGCATATGTATATTGATGCACGCGCTGCTTGCAATAATAATAGTTGTAATAAGAAGGATGAAACAAGTTTCATGTCAGTCACTTGCAATGTATGCATACTCCAACACATGGACGGCGATTTAGTAATTATTTTACAGAATTTATTCAGATGACAAACGCACTTAAACTTTTTTAAACTGACAGTCTAGTCAAAATTTGGACACGCGAAAAAATTACAAGGGAGTTTTTTATTTAGAATTAAAATTCTTGCTCAAGTATTGGAGATACGGAAAAAATTCCAAAAAATCTTTTTTGTTGGAAATTAAATTTTCTATTAAAATGATTTCAGTGTAAATTGACATATATGTGGTTGATTAGGTAGAATTTCACTTTGACGTAAAAATTTAAAGAGTGAGAATTTAAAATTTGAGGAAAAATTTACTTTAATGAAATGAACAAAAAAATTTTGAAAGTGACATTTTAAGACTTCCTTTTTTTCTGAATTTTTCATCTCTTATTCTTTGCGATTATTCTGAACAAACAAATAAAAATCGATTTAAACTCACGGAAACTCGATCTGTCTTCTTTATCACATTCTCTTTTGCCCGATAAATCTTACCCGTGTACCAATAACAAGCTTCTCCCATTTCTTTTCCCTCCAATTTCAAAATACAAATAAATAAGTAATTTAAGTTCAGTGCATGGCTTTTTATTAACCGCGATAATCAAAACGGTTATTGATTTATCTCGTTATTTAAAATATCTGAGTAGAGTAGAGTGGAAGCTTTGAATTTTTTGCTCTTTTTTTCGGGCTGAGACAGTACAGTAATAACAAGGAATTTCGAGCTACCGAGCAATCAACCGAGCAACCCAAGACCACATGTTATCCAGGATACGTAGACTTTGTGTTGTGTGTAGAGTTTGCATCGAGGGCCTCACATCTGCGGACCCGTCACACCGGTCCCACTTCAACCAGTGGCGCAGCAATCATTATTTCAACATCTCGAGTCTATGGTATTAGAGAAATCTTTTGCTACTTGATTATACATTTCAGTATTTTCAGCAATTTGGTGCTTAATTATTTTCAAGTAAGAGAGTCTTTTATTTGATAGATCAAGAAAAACTTAAAACTGTTTCAACCATACACTTTAAATAGAAGAATTAACTCTAAGCGTTTTATGAATTATTTATTTATTCCATTAATTTATTTTGCCGGCTTAAATTATTCATACTGGCCTTAATCTCTGTTTTTTATTTAATCCAGTTGAACTCTTGAAGAGTGAATGTTTTAGTTACATTTGAAGTCATTAATTATTAGTATACATAAATAATGAGTTATATAATTTAACAGATGAAAATGTGTTAAGAACTGTAATATAATTTTTTTAATTTAGAATTTTTTATGTGATTATTAATGAAAATTAATATTAAAATGTTTGAAAATTTTTAATTCTATGAAATTGAATAAATTCTTTAGTAATTTTATTTCTAATTTTTAAAATATTTCAAAACACAGTAAACCGAAAATTTTTTTGCTAACATTTTTCTTTTTGTACTGTTGCATTCTTTATTTAATAAAAAACAGTGAGCTGAATTTCATGAAATTTTTTTTTAAACGCGAATTGTAGATTAAACTGAAGTTTTTTTGTACATATAACTAATGAAGCGAAATATCTAATAAAATTTATCGGTAAAAATAGATAATTTTGTATCAGCATTTGATTGAAACTCTAATCCAGTTTGACTTTTTAAATATTAAAAACAATTATATAAAAATTTTCATGTGATCTACAATCCGCACTTGATGTACAAAAAAATATCATAAAATTCAGTTTATTGTTTTTCTTTTACATTTTTATAAGAAAATTAGAATGATTTTAAGCCAAATTTCTCACTGAGTTATATTTGTTTGAAAATCTAAATTTCATATAAAATTAATAATGTATAAAAATTTTTTAGCATAGAGTAGTAATTACTCCATCACTAGATCCAAATCCCAAGAACGTTACACCTCTCCAATTGCCTCGAGGACTCTAAACTATCATTAAAAAAATAGCCCTCATTAAAAAATCTAGAGTACTCTCAACTGAATCTAAAACTCCTTAAAAGATAAATCGAGGCACTTTATTTCCTCTTTGCTCTTATTCTTTTATTTTTTCGGGCATCATGAGTAGAGGGCAATGGCTTTTCTTGTCGCATCAATACAGCGATGCAGAGACTCGGACATCGAATGTGTATACATATACATTCGACATAACACAAGAGGAACGGGTATAACCACTGCTTTACAGAGTAGCCAGAGGGCCGTTTGATCGAGGCCACAGTTTATCCTTATGCTCTTCTCCACGCCATTGGTTTCCAGTTGAGTCCAGCCGGTTATTGGCGCTCCTACCATCTACCTACCCATCTACCATGCCGTTATACCTCAACTCACCTTACCTTCTTTTACCTCAATCTCCTCTTTCCTTACCCCACTCCCTCCCGACACTCTGAATGCATTTCTCTCTCTCTCTCACCTTCTCTTTTTCACAAGTTGTATCGTATGGCATGGATAAGTTTCTCCTACCCTCTCGCTCTCTCTCTCTCTCTCTGTTTATAAATACGATCCGTGTTTCCTTGTTCCTCTGAGGGACTCACTCTCAGCACAAGTGTGTAAGTTTATAATATGAGTGAAGGAAAATACGTACTTATAAACTCACACTTACTCGGTCTCGGTGGTAAACTAAAGTCTTAAGCTCCTTTCACAAAGTCTTGGAGTCTTGATAGATTCTATGAGTTTGTACGGCAGAGCTTCATGATAATCCGGCTGACGATAAGTCGTTTGGCTCTTCTACCTCCTATTCCTCTAGAGTAAGGAATAAACATTGTTGCAAAAGCTGTTCAAATTCTCCTGCACTTGCTTTTAAATATCCGCCATTATACAAAACAATCATCTCAAGTTTCGTATGAGTTATAAGCAGCCATTAATTGAACGGTAGAGTAAGAAAGTTATTGATCGTTTTCCTCTTAAGTATCCAGCTTATTTGGAGATTTAATCTAGTAAAAAGTTTGAAATATTCACGACTTATAATCGGCTGTCTTGATTTTATTTTAATGATTTTCTCGCTTCTGTTAGATTAAATAAAATTTAAAAAGTGCAAAATTAATATTCATGGAATTATCTGGACAATGGTACACAAATTATGTTTTTTTTTTTTTTTTTTTTTTTGTGAACTGACAAGATTAAACGGAGAGAAAAATATGGAAATCATTCCTATAATTTTAATGAAATGTTTTCCTATACCATTTTAGGAACGATTACTTAAATTATGGGAATTGTACCCATAATTTTTGGGAAATGTTACTATAATTATGGGAATGGTTCCTATAATTATAGGAACAATACCTATAATTATAACTGTAATATTGGCATGATTCCCATAATATATAGGAATGGTCCTCATAATATATAGGAATAGTTTGACGAATTTGACGGAAATAGAAGTCCACTAAATATCTTTTTTTTTTTTTTAATGTTTCAAGTATTTTAAAGATGGGACCGAAATTAAAAGTGGCTATTTCATTTTGAGGTTAAGATTTTGTCTCTTGAAATTTTAAAACAGTTGTACACACTTAAAGTAATTGATCTGTTTTATTTTATCTTAAGTGTTGTCAGGAAATAGTCCAAGACCAATTTTTTACATTACAAAAATTGGGGTGTTATAAAAAATATATTTCAAAGATAGAGAATGAGAAGGCAATGTTCGATTTACGATTCTTGAAAGAGCTAACTGGACTATCCATCCTCTCACAAAGAAAGAAATGAACAGTGACTATAATGAGAAGTGTAAGCACTAAAAAAATTCTGAAAAACGATCGACCCTGCGGGCTACCCCGAATACTTCCCACTAAAAAACATTATTCTTCGTACGTTTTCGAGTGTCTCGCATCTTATTGTTCGAATTTGGGTTTTAGTCACTTCAATTCTTAATATAAAGAAATAAAATTTATCTGTAAATTCTTTATTGAAGGACTAGTAATAGTAAATAGTAATAGTATTCAATTATAGAGTCCATTCTATAGACAAATTGGTATAAGGCTGATTTACTAAAACATCTTAGGAAATAAAAATATACTATAGAAATACTCGAATAAAGTTACTGAGATTTAAAATATAATTTTTTTTTCTGAAAATTATACATACAATATTAACAATTTGTAACTTCCCGCTAAGAAAATCTCAGATTTTCAAAAATCGGAGTTATTGGTTTTACCCCGTTTTACAAAAATCGAGTTTTCATCAGATCTTGACGTTTGAAGGTCACAGAAAGCTTTCCTGACTATCCCCGCGAGGGTGTCACTATGCCTCTATGACCTATAGGTATTCTATAGAATACTCTTTACTTAGCATTTTATTCCAAGAATTTTATGTACTTCTAATTGCGAATAAATTTTTATCTGGCCATTTATGTTCTGATAAAAGCCAATTATATATTTGGCCCGATCTGATCATACATGGCCTTAAGAAAGAATTAGAAAGATTTATATTTTAGAACTTAAAAACTCCGGTTAACTATCCAGTAGCAAAACGATTCAGAGACCGTGCGCCGTCTATTAGAGATTTTCAACACTACTGTTGATCAAAAAATATATATAGGCATCTATTACCATATCAAGCCATATATAGATATAGAGGAAGGGGGGGGGGGCAAAATGGGCCCCCAACATTTTTAACTCTCGAAGTGTTTGGGAGGTATAATGGGCTGATTAGTCTTTAAAAACCAAAGAATAATTTTCAGTTAAACGCGTTCTAGAATTTTTGAAAAAATTATATAAGTTAAGTACGAACTAGGTCGCGAGTTAAATAACAGCATTATTTACTATATTTTTTGTTAAAAAACTATTTATTTTACAGAAGCTTCCCTAACTATTTTTGCGATAGTGTGTGTGTGTGTGTGTGTGTGTGTGTGTGTGTGTGTGTGTGTGTGTGTGTGTGTGTGTGTGTGTGTGTGTGTGTGTGTGTGTGTGTGTGTGTGTGTGTGTGTGTGTGTGTGTAAGTATGTAAACCTCTCTTAACTTTTGAATGGCTTGACCGATTCGATCGCGGTTGGCGCCATTCGAAAGGGCTTGATCATATCGGTTACTTGTATTTTTTAATTTTTTTATTTTATATCCTTTTGTAAAGAAAAAAACAAATTTTTTTTTTCTTAATAGTCTTATGAACTTGGACTTGGCGCGATTTTTTTACAGTGAAACTGTTTTAGATAATACTAACAGTGCAAAACAACAATATAATGACTGGTGTTATTAAACAAAATAACGATTGTTGTGAACGCAGCTTTAAAAAATAAACGAGGTAACTCCATACATAAAATTGGACTCTGCATCCTCAAGTTTTCATTTGAGATGCGTACGCACATCCATTACATTAGGTCGCGTTCGTACATACACACACGTGTATCCGGTATGTAATGTACTCTCGGATCCTCTCTTTCTGTATAGAGATGCAGTGTGTTACTATATACATGCATATAATTTAGCAACGTCTCTGCGATACGAAACTGTACGGGTTTAATGTGCATGTGTGCCTGCGGTGGAGGCTGAAATTGAGGAAGAGGTGGAGGCGTAACCCACTCGTAGTAAACATAGTAACACATGACAGATATTTATTTTGTTCATCACTGACTAGAGGTAAAATGGCTGTAGGCGTCAAGACCTCACAGTAATGCTGTACTTTAATAGAAAGTATAGATTGCTTATGCTTATAAATGAATAATGAACATCGAATACTTTCTATGATACATCATTGTCTGAGGAGCATTCTCAATAGATTGATATTTATATCTATTATATTTTACATGTTATATGTTTTATCTCGCGTTAGAATCTATCAGTAACGTTGCTTCTAAATCAAATCAGAGAACTCGGATTTTGAATAATGAGAATTTAGAATTAAACGAACGATTGATGGATCTGACTTACATTATTCATGGCTTGAGTATTTTTGGAATAAATTTTAAAAATAATAATGCTGTGACAGGATCAATTACTATTGCACTGAAAAAAAAAATTAACTTGATAGAAGAAAATTTTCTTGAAATTTTAGCCTTGAATTAAAATGAAAATCTTTAAAATTATTTTCTTGGTTTAAAAATTTGTTTTTAATCAAGTCAATTTTTTTTTTTTTTAGTGTACATTAATGAAAAATCTAAAGATAACATAAAAATTTAACTATCACCAATATCTTATTCAAAATCCTGAAAAAGCACAAATTAACTTCAAGATCTTTCTGATAGTAACAAATTTAGCTACAAAAATCCGTTTTGAAGTAAATAAAGAATGTGGCCACCAAAAAAAAACTTCTTTACTCTTTTAATTATTTATATGATAAATTGACTTTCGCTGAAAAAAATATCAAAGCGTGAAAAAACATAAATCCAGATTACAACCTTTCAAAAGACTGTAATAAAAAATAATAAAAAATACTGTACCACACTGAGAAAAAAAAAATACTTTTACTCAATTACTAATTTCTTGCTCTCTTAAATCGAAATAGTGACTTTCGACTATAAAATAGTGACTATTCACTATTTAGTAGTGAAAAGTAAACCACTATTTGAATTAGTGATCTACTCTGCACTGCAAAAATAGTGAATAGTCACTATAGTCACTATTTCGATTTGAGAGAGTGGTTCAAAAAATTCAATGACGATCAAATATTCTATTATTATTAATTATTAATTTTTGAAGAGGAAAGCATCAATATTTATCTTTTGATAGTAGATAAACAAGAGAATAGCTTTATTTAAATTAAGTAAAAATTATTTCAATCAATTTAACAAGTTCTTGAGCTATAAGAATTTATATTCTTGAACATTTTCAAAAACATGGATTCTTGTATCAAGAAAATTTTCTTAATAAAAGTGTTTTTTTTCTCAATGCAGTTTTAATTCAAACAGCTATTTTATCATATAAATATAAATAAATATACCGGAAAAAAAATTTTCCTCATTCTCTTAATTGTATAAACGATAATGATAATAATAATAATAATAATAATAATAATAATAATAATAGCAATTTTTTTATTATCAGTATTATTGGAACTGTTAAGAGTATTTCCTGGAAGAAAGTGAAAGTAAAAAAGTTCCATTGCAGCAATAATCGCGCTTAAGTGAGACAATAAAATGAAAATATCTGCAGAGAGTGTAGTAATTAGGTTTTGCGCTACAGTAGCACGAATGATGATAATTTCGCTCAGGAATGTACGAAGAAATGAATCAATGATCCGAGTGTTTTTTCTAAAGAAGAAATAGTAGGTTGGGACAGGACGTAATAGAAAAGATAACTGTACTATACGTGATATTGACTCAGTCATTCATTATTTTGTTGAGTTTATTTTTTCCCGACAATGTTTCCGTAGGTTAGAGTCCATTAACCACAGTTTTCTTTTAGTGAGTCGATGTAATGGCCGATGGAACCACTACCAGGTTTTACTGAGAGAGTTTAATTTATCGAGTGTCCGAGAATGGATCTCTAGATGATGGCGCGACGTTTTAGCCTGTCGTGCGTATCTTATTTATTTTATTTAAGACCTTTTATATTTTTCAAATGGTATTTTCATTTCTTATCAACTCTACTATGTTTTACCATTAAGTCTTACTTAACTTGAGCTTGTACTCGCACTTCAGCTTGTATTTGTACAGATTAGTAAAGAGCAAATGTATGACTTGGTAGTCAAGCTCAATTGAATAAAAGCGTAAGAATTTATCGAAAGAAAGAAGAGATAAAGGGTTAAAAAGAGCTGTCACTTCCCGGCAACTAATCAAAGTGTTAAGTTAAATAAATAATAATTAAGGAATTCTTTAACTTGAAAGATTTGTTCCTAGATAGTTTTTTTTATTTTTATTTGCTTTCTACAAATTGATCTACAGCGATTACTCTGAAGCCGAAGCCGAAGAGTGTCACATTTAGGTGAAATATTCAGTCCATTAGAACAGCTGGAAATAAATGCCGACTTGTTTTATTATGGTTTTTTGCGAAAACATATAACTTAACAGGAATGTCTCTCCGGATCGCCCCTAGCCGGGAGCTCTACTCAATGCATTCAGCTCCAGCTGCATTTGCTATTTTAAAATCGCCTCAGGAATAAATCGCGACTATTAATTTTATGAAAAATTCACCGGATCCTGAGTAACATCGTTCGTCTACGACATTTTTTTTATTTTCAATTACGCAAGCTAGGATAGAGTGACTGATAATGGCAACTCCGAGGGATGTAAGGTAAAAGCCCTAATATATGATCATGTACCAGTATATGATCACTCCATGTATTTGTATACCTATATTTGTGAATATAGATATACAAATACATGGAGTGATCATATACTGGTACGTGATCATCTATTGGGGCTTTTACCTTATATATAGAAAAGACCGGAGTGTAATATTTTTTTTAAAATAAATAATTAGAATTACTTGTTCGATGGATAATGGAATCTGAATCTGATGGTGTATTTATGTTTTATCGATATAAAATTATTTTTTGTATTTTGTAACATAGGAATTGAATAATTTAGCCTGCGGAAACTTATATGAACAAAAAATAATTTTTACGGTCCAAGTTTTAGTGATATATAATTGCGTAACTTTTGATCACTGTCAACATTAAAAAAATTATTTATAAAAATTAGACATGATTTTTGCAACCATAAATATTATAATCAAAGTAAATTTTTAATAAAGAATTTTTCTATTACTCACAAAATATTTGTTAATTTTTTTTACAAATTGCTACTGCTTGACTACTTCAAAGTTTTTGGACCTTACCTGAAACAAAAAAAGGAAATTTTTGTAATTAAAAAAAACAAATTTAGTCGTTTCTTATAATAAATCTAAAATTATTTTATAGTACATATGAACAAGTAGTTGTTATTGGTTGTATTGATAAAATAATTAACTTGATTTAAATGATACTAAAATAAATAGACATCCAACAAATTTTTAGTTTTTTATAATTGAGTTATTTGTGAAAAAAATTGCAGATGTAGAAATTAAAAAAAAAATATAAGTGGGAATTTAATAAGTTGAGATTTTAAAATTTAATTATTTTGAATCAATGAGAAAAATTTTCAAATTAAAAAATTTTTTTTAGATTCAGTAAATTTTACTTAATTCAAAAATTTTTATTCTTGATTCAAGATAATTAAATTTTTTAAAACAGTTTTCTTAGTCCAAGATTTTTATCCTGTAAACAAGTTAATTTTTTCCATCACTGATTATAAAGGAAAATTTTTTAAAAGTATAAAATTGAATCTTCGATATTAATCAATATTGTTGCCATCAATTTCCAATAATTCACTAGTTTGTGTACTCTACTAGAATTGACAATTGCAATTTAGTGGTGAGGTTACTAAAACCAACAATCCATTGTACAAGATTGAACCTTTGTACATATTTGTATTTGTATTTATGTTCCCGAACTTGATGAAGTCAAAATATATCGATCCAATTTCAATATATTAGAACCAACACAAGTGATTGTTTATTTACGTAGAAATTTTTGAGTCGAAGAAGACCCTTCTCTACTCCATACTATTATTACTAAAAATCAAGGACGAGAACCCAAGAGATTATCTAAATCTAAACGACGTGAATCTTTCGGGCAAAGTGGATTTTTCATAGGACGTCGTGATGAGTCGGTCGTGTATGTAATTCAAGGTGGGCTTTGATGCGCATTCAATCTACTCGTACTATTTTATTATTTCCGTTTTTTTCAATTCCCATCGAATGAAAACGTCGACCTCTTTTCACGGGTTTCGATGAATGGGGACACCCCTCCGGCGTTTCGGTCTCAGGGTATGTACATACATTTATATATGTACATGTATAGCATCACATATACGGTAAACTCATTCGTATAGTGCCTAGCCGCAGTACATCGGAAGACTAGATACGAACATACATCTAGCATCCAGCAACACCAACAACAACAACAACAACAACAACAACAGTAACAGTGTACTGGAGAACGAAGTCTACACATTATAATACATGCAGTACTTGAATACAACCACCAGCCCGAACAGAAGATGGAGAACCGAATTGTATTTTCGGGCAGAAAGTAATTCGACAAGAGATTCTCTCGGTCACTCTACTCTCACGTCTCTTCTTCTGATCCCTGTACTCTATCCACCAACACTAACACTAATAGTAACAACAACTTGTATCCCATCAAGAAAAGGTCCTATGTTATGTTTGTATTTGGGACGGAATACATGCATATATACATAAGACACACTGAATAGTTTCCCAGATAGTTTCCCATACATCGTCTTTTCTCATGCATGCATGAGGATTTGGTCCCTGCCGAAAATAAAAGTCCTGTAAATGCATGAGACCAGCGTTGGAATTTTTCACGCTGACCTTGGGCAAGAGAATGTTCGCTCGACAGGTAATGTAATAAAATATTTATTAATACTCATACTTATGCTCGACAGTCTATAAATATTAAATTATCATTACAATGTTCAGGGACATTCACTGAGTCTTGGCTTGAAGCTTACCGAGGAATACGTGGAAAACTATTTGTTAATTATTACTAAGCACGTTCCGACTGACTCATACCTGACATCTTTTTTGTTATTGTTATTATTTATTTGATAATTGATACGAAGTGTAAGACGAATGGAAAATTTTTTTTAGCGAATGTTTATTTATTATGAGTTTTCTACGTAGTTCTTAGAAAGACGGATTTCATACCAGATGTCCTTAAATGTATGCACTGATAAAAAAATTAACTTGACTCAAGAGCCAAGATCTTGAACCAAGAAACTCATTTTAAAGAAAATGAGTTTCTTGAGTCAAGAGAATAAATTTTTGAGTCAAGAAATTATTCTTGATTTAAGTAAATTATTTTTGTCTCAAGAATTTATTCTCTTGACTTTAATGTTCGATGATCTTCAATTATATAATGAAAAAAGGCAATTTGATATCCAAGATGGGAAAAGATTTTTTTATATTAGATTTCTTGAGTTTATTGTGCATTCAAATTCAAACTTGAATTAAATATTGATCGAATCGATTTTTCATCAGTTGTATTTTCTCAATAAAAAAAATTTTTTTGGTTACTCTATTTTGATTTTAAACCCATTAGAAATTATTTTTTACTTTTTAATTTGCTTTTTTTTTTAAAGCGTGTTTTTCCGTTTTTTAAACTATCAATTTGTATAGATGAAAAATTTCAAGCTTTTAATGTAAATTCAATATAAATTTATATTCTCCTAATTGTTTCATAAAATTGTATAATTATCTCAAAACGCTAATTTTTTATTCTTCTGAAGAAAAAATTTTTTTAATTTAATTTAAAAGTAAAAATTATCTGAAATTGTTTAATATTTTTTACCAATGAGCAATTATTTGTTTACAATTAGTTTTTCAAAATAGAGATCATAAGTCATAAAATAGTCAAAGTATCGATCAAAATGAAATAAAAAAAATGTTCTTTTCTAAAAATTTATCAATTTATTTTTATTTTAAAAATTTTTAATCATTTACTGTTAATATCATTTATTTTAGCTATTGATATTGTTGGACACTTACTTATTCCTTATATAGAGTTATTTTTATCGCGTAGTATACTGCACGTCTTATAAATTTTATTTTATTTCACCACTTTCCTTAGCAATTTCAGGAGCAGTGGAGAAGGTATCGAGAGCAGAGAAGATAAAAGCAGAATCACTAAAAGACACAGAGTGAAGGGAGTTACAGACATTCGATTTAGCTGGCGTTTTTTGGATCATCACACATAACAACAATGACGAGAATCCTCGGCGAAAATCTCTCCAGTCACGTACTAAGGTTGTTCTACTTTCTATTGACGACGTCTACACTCCTGCCGATATACGGTATACAGTATGGTGGCACTAGGATTTGCAAGGGTGTGAGGATCGAGGATTGAGGATGGAGCAAAAGCCAAGTAGACGATGAAAGAACAGACGATTCTTTTTCCCGATGGCACGCGCTGACTCGGCCGTTGCCGACTTACGGTTTTATTCTTACACGGAAAGCGGCCATTTTTCCTCCTCGTTTTTCCAGCGTCCTCGTTGCCCTCGGGGAATGGGATTTACTTATCGAAGATTGCGCTGTCAAGGAGTCTCCCGTCACTTCCCATTCCTATACCTATATATCCTTATTCCTTATATCTGATGTATGTAGTGTATGTACGGCATGTACGTGTACAGCGACGTTGTGTCGAAACGAGTGGAAAAATAGAATAAAAGAGACCGAAATTTAAAGGAGCTTGTCGATTTGCTCAAGTCTTCGGTGACATTGTCATCTCTTTACGCAGCGTAAGGGCTTGAGCAATCGTTACGATCTCCTCGAGAACTTTCAACATCTCACGTTTAACTTTTTCTAACAGAATTTTTTCTCAATCGTCTGCATGCTGTTGGTGTTAAAAATTAAATCACCGGAAAACGTTTACGATGAGATCGAATCAATTTACCTTTTTTTCTCATTTGAGTCTCTGGTTTCAAGTTAACATTATAGTTTTAGAGGTATCAAAATAATGGAGATTTATAGATTATAGATATGTGGATCATGATGTGTCATATTTGTAAAAAGATATTCATATTTTCAACTATTAATAACCCGTGAAAAAATATTCTGATGTGGCCAATTTTTATAAGTAACTAGGGTAGCAGTACCGTTTTTGGCCACCTTAGCACCGTTTTTGGCCAGTTAACTTTGGTAAGTTGAATTAATTTATAAAAAATTATAATATTATAACCATATTTTTGTTGAGTTTTAAAAAATTTATATTAAAACAAATTGAGCTTGTAATGGTTTATTAAGATAAATTCATTTCTATCGTTTATTTGAGCAACAAATGGCCATAAACAGTACAGTGGCCACAAACGGTACTTTACCCTATATCAGGCTATATATCAGAATAAAGAATTATTTGTTATTTTTTTTACACATTAAAAAATATTGTGTAAAATCATCACAATTTCTGTGTTAAATACGGTCCACAAAAAATTATTTTAAAAAATCAAAACACTGTGTTAAAATAACACAAACTTTGTGTTAAAATAACACAATCTTTGTATTAAAATAACACAGTGTGTTGAATTTTAACACTAATTTTGTGTAGACTGTATTTAACATATTATTTTTTACTGTATAGTGATTTGTACGGCAATTAACATGTTTTATTGAACAAAAATTGGTTTAGTAGTCAATTAAACTAAAAATGTTCAGTTAAATGTGTTAGTAAAACCTTAATTAAATATTATTAAATGCAGTTTTCTTGTAAAGAGAATATTCAGCTATCATGCGTCCTCTGTCGGGGATTTTCAACGCTACAAGTCATTGAAAAATTATTTTCGTTTAGATAATTTTTGAGTTGATGATATGTATGCGATATTTTTAATTTAGTAAAGTTTATTCTCAAATATTGATCTTTTGTTTTAAAATAACATTCTTTCTAATGACGAACAAACATTATCATATTTCCAATTGATAAAAAAAAATCATTTCTAAATTATTAGAAAAAAAAAATATCATTTTTCGATGATATTCATTAACCCTAGACTGATCAACAAACGCGACCTAACGACTTTGGTCGAGTGATGAGGGATTTGCCGCAATGCTTTTAGAGCGTACAGTGTTGCCAGTTCATAGACGTTTGACAGGCAGAGACTAGAGGTGTTTTCGGCAACGCCGCGGACAAAAAACTATTTACGACTCTGGTCAAGCGATGAGGAAAGCCCCGCAAATTTTTTTAAGAAATTTTTTTTCAGCAATTTAACGTTTTCGAAGATGTTTGAAAAAATTATTAATATATTTTAAAATGTTCAAGGAACAAATTCAAATTTTTTTGAATAATTTTAGTAAATATTGAAGATGTAATAAACAAAATATAATTGAGCGCGGCGTCACGCTCATAGGGTGACCAGTCTAGGGTTAATCCTTCTCTCGAGTATTTTCCCATATATTAAAAATAAAATCTGTCAGATTAACCTAATTCATCTTTCTATAAAAAGTCTTTAGTTTCCAAATTATAGTTTATGGTTGTATTATTATACTAGCTCCCGTTTTAAGCCGATTATTGCTGTCGATTTATCGATATTTACCAGCACTAAAAAATTAAACTCTGTTCCAAGAACCCGAGGGGAACAAAAGCAAGAATGTCACTTTCCTTTGATGAAAAATAAGTAAAGCCAAGAAAGAAAGAAAAGAGAGACAGGGGGATGACCATCAATAAGTTACCGTGACAGGTTGCTCTGTAATTTTAAAGCATTTCTCACGTGTATCGGACCAAGTACAGCAGGTAGCTCTATTGTGTCATATAATAAGTGGTCGATACACCACAAGTTACGTATACGCTCTTTTCCGAGTTATTTTTGAGAGGCATAGCGCCTTCAGTATAAGATAATATAATATAAAAAGTCTAGAGTCTAAGTCCAAGTTTTTCTTTTACTACTTGTATACTTTCAGACTGGGGCGTTTCACTTTTATATTTTATAGTGGATATATTAATAGTGAGCAAAGTTAGGCACTCCAGGCAGACAAATTTTAAGAATAATCCGTATTCTATCCCATTACTGTCGGCGTTAACAATTGTTGTACCTTTACCTCTGAATGAAGTGTTTTTTCCATTTTTTTCAGAGGAAAAGTTACGAAGAAAACGATTTCATAAATACAACTCTGTTAAATGGCTCGGTAAAGAAATGTTGTCACTATTGTCGAGGTATGAATGCCGCGTTTTAAAATACTCGACAAAGTAAATACATATAATATGTTAATAGCCAATTTTTGTCGTTTGAGTGAAGGTCCGCTTCGAAAATATGTACATAACTTTTTGTACGGCTGGTATGAATAAATGTATGACGAAATTAATTAACCGGGTATTGAATTTAAAAGAGAAACTTCAGTTCCGAGTTGAGAACAAGAATAACCATTGTGTGCTTGTTAATAACCAGATATAGATATATATTTGTCATTATTATATTATATATTAAAGGTTAAAGTATGAGTATGATAAGTTTGTTAAAACGTATACATCTGCAGACGGGGCTTATGCATATTTGAGTGCAATAGTTCTGAGCTCATCCTAATCCCGCTAATGATGTTGTCAAAGAGTGTGTTTGAGTATAAAGTTTTAGCATCAAAGAATACACATCGACGAGCAAACACAGAAGCTTTTTCGAGTTCGAATGCGGCACACTTTGCTTCCTTGTCTATCTGCAGATACGATGCGCTGCTACAATTTATGCACGAGTGAAAAGTTATGGTGTCAGGTTAGTTGTGCAAATAAAAAGTTTTAGTTTCTTAAAAGTGAGGCACTCTTTTGGTGCTCAATCATAATGCCAGTGTTTGCAACCCATGAAATCCAGGTTCCTTATTCGATATAGAGATTCGGAAAATAACCCAAGAGCTAAGACATATGTGAGCTGAATATAAACGCTCTCGTATTTGGTTATCAACGCTTGTTTGAGGTCGTTATAACTTTTATCTTCTTAAAATAATTCGATTTATTTTCATTTTCATCTCGCTAATTTCGTTCCTCTGAAATCGCTTAATGATACACAATTAACAATTTAATTTGAATTATTCTTGGACATATTGTTTTCAATATAATATTATTATTACAAATTTTGTAGGTTTTATATTTAAAAAAAAAATTTTTTAATTAATAAGATTAAATTTTTTATTAATTTTTTTTTGGTTATTTTAATAAAAAAATATATAAGGTAAAAGACCGAGTTATTGACACTGTCCTAGTTATTGACACTTGCAATTTTATTTTAATTAAAAAAAAAAAATCAACTCTAATAAATTAAAAAATATAATTTTTGAATTATAAATTTTAAGAAAATTGGTTTTTTGAGAACATTTAATTTTTTTAATTAGAATAAAATTGCAAGTGTCAACTAGGCCAGTGTCAATAACTGGGTATTTTACCTTCCAGAATAATATTTGATAATTGAAACAAATCACGAGTACAAGTATATTTTTACAAATAATATTTAAATAATTGTATAGAACTTTTATTTGAATTAAAAAATTTTTTCTGTCTCCTGAAAAAGAGATCATTGATTTTTCATTTCGAGTGTCAATTATCCTATAAATATCCGTTATTTTCATCTATAGCCAAAAAACCTTGTAAAATGACGTTACTTGTCACTAAATAACTGTTTTAAGATCAACTGATCATTTTACCAATCATGAAATACAAATACTCTCAAAACATTAGTACTCCTGATGCCTCAAAAGCATAAACATTGTTTTATCAAACTAGCTTGAGATTTATTTATGTTCGAATGCAGTGTAGTCTCTGGTACGCGGTGTCTGGTTATTGTTACTGACGTATGGCTGAAAAATATTTAAATAGAGACTACACTGGAATAATATTAGTTAAATTGGTTATTTATAGATAGAGTACCTTGGTTAGTGCACGTAAACGCTTCACACTCTACTGGTTTTGAAAGTTATAAGTATATAAAGCTCGTTTATTTATTATATTGTCTTTCCTCACTATTATCTCACTATTACTGTCTTATAAATGTGTAATATACGCAAGTTGTTTATCCCCTTCTCCTTCTTCTTCTTCTACCCATCTCAGCGATAGAATTCTCGTGCTCTTTTTTTCCAGCTGGCACCCTGAAAATTGCAATTTCAACATTGAATTTAAATTTTCCTTAGACGCGTTGAGTTAACAGATGTATGCAGAGTGTATCTTTGTTCCGGGATGTGTTTTTCTTGAGATTTTATAAAAACTTGGTCTACATGACTCGCGTCTGCTCCGCTCAGCTCTACTTGGTCTTTTTCCTGTTCATCTCTCGGTGTTTTAACGCTGTGAAAAAGTTTGTAATGAATTCGACCGCGGAAAAAGCTTGCAAAGCGAATCTACCTTACCAAGAAAACGAATTATATTATATCGGCGTAAAGCGTAAGAGAAAGATCCTAAGTCTTGACTGGCTTTCGTCTAGCTCTACTCGCTGAGACCAAAAGTTTACAAGCAGCATATACATATTATATCCCACCACAAGTTTATGGCCTCTGTAAACTCTCTATGTGTCTATGCTATGTAAACTAAGTACCGTCGCTGTACTTGTATGTGCGCGATGTATATACTAAGCCGGATGATGCACACACTTTTGCAACGGTTCGTTTCGTTTTCACAGCAAGAATCCAGTATAAGTAAGAAGGGTTGACGCTGGAAAAGGATAGAACGAAAGAAGAAAAGCGGGAATCGGAGTTAGTAAAAAATGAAAAAAGAAAAAAAAATAAATGAAAAATAAAAATAGTGGAAAAGGCGAACTAAAAGTTGCACTCTCGGGAAGCGTTAAACGTCTTGGCAAAACGTTTTATGAGGTTGGATTATAAGCGTGAAAAAAATAATAACAGACAAGAAAAATTATATTTATCAACAAAGTTGTAAAGGGTTGAAAAATATCCGACTAAGTTTGTTTTTAATTTCAGCTCTAACTTTGAATTATTTTGTCATAACATTGTTATTCTTTTTTCATCATTTTTTCACGTTTGCTGTAAATAAAATTTTTAGTTTAATATCTTGGTTCTTTTTATGTAGCCACATGATATTTATTAAGAACTTATAATAGCAATAAAATTTGTAGTTTTAAGATTTAAACCAATATTTAATAAAAAAATAGCCTACCTGTGCGAACATTTTGCAAAATGTTGTGATAATAAATAAAATAACAAATGGTCATATTTGAGTTTTTAAGATTGATAAATAGTTGAAATATATTGAACCGTAACACCAAAAAAATACTTTTGAGAAATAAAATATATGATAAAAAAAGTTTTTATTAAGTTTCATTTGAATTAAGTTTCAAAATATAAAAAAGAAAATTTTAAATAAATTATTAAAAAACTCAACTAAAAAGTGATTATATCATCACAGTAAATTTTCTAAGAGTTATCACTTGGCGCTGAGTCAATTTCTCGCAAAGTTAAATATTTCCAAAAATTGCTGATCCAAAATAAAACAATAATTTAAGAAAAGAAGTTGATGTTAAATTGACTTACTTTCAAACTCGCCGTATAAATTGAAACCTTATTCAACAAAAATTGATTTTTCTTTTCAGTTCCAAAAAAATCAGGTGGCTCATCGTTTTGACAGCGACAGCGATCCAAACAAATTCACCCATTCCCATCTAATTCGACTATTTTTTAGATGATCGAGTATCTAATACGTAAAATGAATGAATAATATTGTCTTGGACACAATGAGGTTGCTCGGAAAATAAAATGGTCGTCTTATGCTTGACACTTTCCAGCACACACAGTCTCCAGCATAGGAACCGAATTATAGGGAGGATTACGAGATTGCCGCGAGGGGATTACGTAGATGTCTCTTGGGACGTCCAATCTCCAGGATAAACACTTTCCTGCCATCATTTTGGCGGCAGCGCGATTCTCTCTTACCCTTCTCACTATCACAAGTCTATGCCTCTCTTCTCTTTTTTTTTTGTCGCTCATCTCCACCCGTTCCTTATTTCATTTTACAACGTACCCTCTCTCCGTCTCTGAAAACTCCACTTCGGGCCGGCTGTCAAACTATTTGCAAAACTTATTGTCGCCATCTCTCTTACTCTCTTCTTTTCTTCTTAATACCCTATATTCTATTTACTCCATGCTTTCATTTTTCATACACACAAGCTCAGTATTGCCTGAGGGTCATATTAAAAATTCATTATCGGAAAATGTGTGACTGAACGAGATTTCCAGTAAAAGAATAAATTCTTAGATAAAATAGCTGACGTATTTCTTTCCTTAATATTATTTTTTACCCGACTACAACCAAGAATATGTATAGATATATATATATATATATATATATATATATATATATATATAGCATAAGCACAGAACACAGTACCCTCTTCAATTTATTGACATCGATCTGTCATTTGACTTTCTTTCTCAAAGCTCATTCTTTCCTCCACAAGCTCTTATATAAATTTTATATTTTCATTTTATTTTTAATTCAACCTCAATCCCTTGATGTTCCCAAAGGGAAACCTCCGGTGTAGGAGCCTTTCTCTCGTCTCGACTTTTCAAATTCTCTGGACGTTACTGGAACGAGCGGACACATCGGGTCAAATCGTCCGGTCCACTCGTCAGAATTAAATCTTCCAGGCTATCGAATGGAAATCTAAAACGCCAGACTCTTTTCCATTTTCTTTTTATCCTTTCCCACCCCCTCCTTCTTTACCATCTTGGTCCCTTATATTCTAAACCTCAGCCTCCTTTCCACCCCGAGCTTTTCCTTCTCCTTCTCCTTCTCCTTTTCAGAGTTTCCGTTTTATTTCAATGTTTTTTTATTCACTTCCTTTTTCCTGCATCCTCTAAACGCTTTACCCGTCGGCAAATCTCATCGCGAAGACGACAGCCGTCTCCATCTTTCTTCCGAGTGTTCTCCTGAGGAATATTCAACTCCCTCCGGCCATGCACACCACGTTATACGCTCTACTATGTATAAGATAAGCGAGAACCAGTTTTCCGGGCTGCAATCACGTCACCCGTCACTTAGCCAAGTGTCAAGGCAATAATAAAACTATGTATAATAAAAACCCGGTGTAAAACCTTCCCGTTACACATATATCTGCTTCCGGGAGCTGAAATAAGGAGTATCATCTTCAATTGTCAACGAGTCACTTCGAAATAGGACAAGGAATGAAAAAGGTTTTTTCCAGTACATTTTATCATCGACAATCGACAACCTCCACAGCATCTTTTACTGTCGTCATTTATCCGTTAATGGGGACGCTATAAGCCATCACATCGAGTACGCTAATCTGTTTATAAGATACTTTAATGAGAGAGCAGATGAAGTTAACCTAAGGAGGGATTTGGCTGCTAATACACGTCTACATGCTGGTATCATATCTTACCCTCATTATTTTTACTAATAAGAGTGATAAATTCGACTCAATTACTCACTGCTGGTTTATATTAACTCTAGAATGTGTAATAATCCGTAAACCAGTGACTTATTGCCTTCGAAAGCTTCCACATTTTAAGTTTCTTTAATTGCACACCTCCTAACGCAAAGCCACATTGCAAAGAATTTTTTTTTAAATTACTGTTAAATTAAAATCTAGTTTTTCCAAAATAAAATACTTGTAAAATTTATAATAATAATATTCCATTGATAAAAAATATGTCCACACGGAGACAAAAATATGGAAATCATTCCTATAATTTTAATGAAATGGTTTCCTACACGGAAAAAAAAATTTCGTTCTGGTAACGTAACTGTAGAGTTACCACAACTATACACGGTTTACTATTCGTTGTAGAGTTACAGTAAAATAATGTTATTTAGTTCTGATAACTCAATGTTGTTGAGCTCTCAGAGCTCTACGGGATTGTTCTCAGAGCCAAACGGTATAGTTGGGAGCGCTTTACGTTGCGCAGTAGTGGAGTGCGCTGACATATTTCATAACCCTCTAAAATGACAAACAGAATTATTTTGTTACTCATCCATATTATTAAAAATATATGAGAACAATCAAGTTTCCTGTTTATTTATTTAAGGAAATAGGTTTTTTTTTTGTCAAATTGAATTTCGTTAGAACTGTTTTGTATTTACGGTTTTTCAAGGTTCATTTGCAGTGACTGTTAATTTAATTTATTAGTTTAATATATTGTGATAAATAATAAGTTATCGGAAGACATTAAAAAGACCCCATTTAACACAAAATAAAATTTGTTTTCGTTTATTTATTTTTTCTTGTGCATATACGGTAGTGATTTTATGTCCAATATTTATTGATATAATTAAGAAAATAAGATAATTTTGTGACGACCGTATTTTTAATTTACAAATAATTTTTATTTGTAATATAAGTTCTATTATTATTTTATTTCTATTATAATACTATTCTTATTTGTCATATACAATTATTGTTGGCAATATAAATTCATTCTGCCGCATTTATTTATTAAATTATCAATGCTAAATCGTAAAAAAAAATTATTAAGCAGACTTCAAAAAATTTGTTATAGTCTCAGAACGATCTTGTAAAGTTGTGAGAGGTAAATAACGTTTAGCTCTCAGAGCTCAACGATGTAGAGTTGCAGGAGCCAAACGGTATTGTTACCATAAGAAAACGTTAACCTACTGGAACTTTTTACAACTAACTAACTACTATAGAGTTCCTATAGCAAAATTTTTTTCTCCGTGTAAGAACCATTCCCATAATTTTTGAAAAGGTTCCTATAAATTTCTCTCCGTGTAATAGTAATTATATTCCATGTGTGCGGTAAAATTGTATTCAAATTTTTTTTTTTTACGGGAAATTCCGGTAAATTTTACTCACATGAACTTCAAAAAATGTTCTGTAACTGAGGTTAAATCTTGTTGATAGCTAGAACTAAAATGAATCATATATTATGAATAAACAATTTAAATCCTGACCTACTTTGAAGTCGATTCATGATTCATCAGCAGGTTATTCTTAAAAAATTATAATCCAAGAAACCTGTTCTGTCAATCATATTGTGTAACATTGTGAACGAATTAACTGTTTTTGTTGATAGTTTTTTTTTTTTTTTTTTTTTTTTTTTTTTTATAGAAACCTTCTGGCTTACAGCAATCTAAGATTGATTTGTCAGTAACGCAACATGTGTCAATAAAATATACTTGTTGAATATTTCTATTCTTAATTAAGAAAACGATTTTAATAGCTGATAAAAAAACAAACCAGTCACTAATAATTAAATTTGTTAAATAAAGTCAGCCAACAAATATGTCAGTAACAGGCTACCGAATAATTTGTTGAAAAAATAGAATCTATGTAGGCCAGGGAAGATTAAAATGTGTACAAAAGAAAAGCAATAGAAGGTATTTTTTAATAACAGAAAAAAAAGGGAGTATTATAAAAATCACCGCATACTTGTCTTTAATGAAAGATAAACTTAAACTCTTTGTCTTGCAAATACTTTTCATTCTTCAGAGAAACAGCTGAAGAAGATTTTCTACTTTTATCTTTATCTTTACCTTTTTCCTTTTTCCTCCTTTTAATGAGAACTAAACTAAACTTACGACTGTATAATTATTGATTCACCCCTTTTGTTCAATACCAATACTATCGTCTGTAGAAATAAATTACAGGTAAGGTAAAAATTAAACATTTACTTTATTAATTATTAGTTATTGTTGGAAGAAAATGTACCACCCATACAGTATAGTAGTGAAGTGTTCCGCAGTGAAATTAAAATTAAACATCAGCTGGCTGAAGAAAAATATTTATCCGCGCTTATATATCATCCAATAAATATTTCAATTTTAAAAATAATTTTTACCTCTACTCTGGAAAAATTTTCTAGCAGCCGTACCGGTTTATATTATATTTATCATCATTATTAAGTTAATTTATGACATTTTACTTTTCTCATTTAATACTTTATTTAAAGTTTGAGAAAAATCGACCGAAAGAATTTTTTACCTTTAAATCTTAGGATAGCTCTCTGCTCTACACTTTTATCTTTCTCTCTCATTTCCTCGATTTTTGGCTCTTGCTCTGTACTGAGGAAACGTAAGTATATTTGAAGCCCGAGAATCGGTGAATTATTTCTTGACTGAAACCTTCTCCTTTTCACGCGTCTGAACCCTCCTTGATCTCTTCGTCTCACTTTTTATTTGACATATATACATACATACATCTATCTATATTCATATATACGATTTCGCTGTATCCATATATATTCTATACATAAACCTTCGTCTTGACATGATGCCGAGTGTTTCATGAAATTCAAACTCACCCGACATTTGCTATTATCAAATAATACTCTATCTCTTTCTTTTTATTCAACATTTTTTGTTCAGCCAATTTTATCCGTTTCTGTAACTAACTACCTGTAACATTTTACCTTGATGTGTCGAAATTATAAGAATTTTTACCAAAAAATGTTAATAAAATTTAAGTATTCACACAAAAAAATTACTTGATCTAAAAAATCATTTTCTTTAAAATTTCACTGTTGTTTTCATATATTAAATTTAAATTAATCCAAAAATTAAATCAAGAAAAGAAAAATAAAAAATTTTTCGTGCAAGAATTTTACATCCCACTCAAAATTGGAAGATTTGAAAAATTTATATTTTAGATATTCTCAATTTTTTGACATTTTTGAAGGTTTTTTTTCTCTTAAATTTTTTAATAATGGTATAACCGGAGCTTTACTTGAACAAAAACTTTTTTTCAAATACTTTTTAGAAAAAAGTGCAAAAAAATTATTCAAAGTATTTGCATTTATGATTTTTGACTTTTAATCATTAAGAGCATATTTTGATTTTTTTTTATTTTTTAATCCCGAACTTTAATTATATCAAACAAAGATAAAATAATTTTGATCGAATATGTAGAATTCATCTTTGCTAAAATTTTTGAAGCAGATTTTCGCTTATTTTCTCAAATTAAAAATATTTCTCTTCAATCAAGAGATTTTTTTCTTATGAGTATAATAATATAAATAAAACTCCTCCCTTTTCTCGTCTCCATTTAATTTTTTAGCCAGCAAATAAATATTCTCAGTGTTCTTAGAAGCCGGAGCCAATTAAAAACGAAATTCAAAATAATTAAACACACAAGTTGAAACCGAACAAAAAATATGTATAATAAACACGCTGTTAAACTCTTTAGCTTACACCACATATATAACATTCTGTACCGCCTTACATTAATAACAATAATCATCATAAAAATGGATATGACGTGGCGTGAAATAAATAAAGTTTCAAATTTTGGTGACTGTTACATTAGACTGCCGCGTAGTTAACTTATGGCACAACTATAATATATAATATATAAGCAGTTAAACAAAAAGTTAAGTTAAAGTCTTTCACGCATTCTCAAGTTCATAACACGACCCATATGAGTCCCGTTTCGTTTTCTCTGAGGCATTACTCACGCATTCTTTAAGACTCAGATATTATATATAATCTATAGTATACATATTACATATATGTATATAAGTTAAAGGCCTTATGTGCTATATAGTCGTATTGAAGAAGGATCAGAAGAAGAAGACGAAGAAATGAACAAGTCAACCAAAAATAACTTTAAGTATTCTTTAAACCTATGTCAAAATTTATTAGCCTCCAGCAAGCAAGCTCCGTTTGCAGTTAAATGGACTCGACGAATGATATCCACACTAAAATCTGTTCATTATAATTTTTTACGTAGGAAGAAATAAAATTTAGAGGTGATTTTTGAAACTAAAAACAGAAATACCAGTTCGTTATCCGTTCGATTTAAACTTTACTTTTTACCCTGATTTTTTTTTTGACAATTTAAACGATGTGAAAAAATCCGGCATAGTACTCACTACTCGACGTCCTGAATTTTTTCATTTTTAGATATCCGCGTTTCACCAGTCGAATCATAGTTCCGTGTTTCTTCAAATTGATTGCCAATAATCAAATTCTCGAACGATGAATCGAGTAGATGCTCGACAGCTTCAATATACTAATTAAATTACAGGCCGTACTCTAGATATATAAAGCTAAAAGTTTCGCTGCCAGTTGCAGGTATATATATACGTGTACATATATATATGTATGGATAACCGTAACCCAATTACATTATTATATTTTTGTGTCAAGATCATCAGCTTCCGCCTGATCGTCGTCAATACTATCATCTCACATCCGTTGACTCTATCAATTAAATTGTTAGCTTACACTTTGTATGCCATTCGTTTGTCTACACATAATTAACAGCACCGGTACCTGTTGTCCATGAATATTTATCTGCTATCTAGTATCTGAGTCTCTAATTAGATTCTAATGCAAAAAAAAAAAAAAAATAAATAGACAATAAAATTACAATATAAAAAATGTTTAATTAATTTAATCCCACCCGAGTAAAATTCTCTCCGAGATAAATTGTATTTATATTATTGATAATAAAAAACTCGACAGAGTAAATTCTTCATTTTTTTTTGTATAAAAATAACAAAATAATTGTTATTATTTTGAAAGTGATAAAACGCGTAATTACAGAGTCGTTTGATATAACACATAAGTATTAATATTTTTAAAAAATTGCATCAATATTTATTTTTAATTTCTATAAGTAGCATTTTTTAATAAATTCTTACGATTCACTCCGAACTCGCATTGTTTTATTTCTCACTGTATTTTCTAGTGATAGGAGTAAAATTAACTTCCAATTTTTTAAATGTAAAAATAATAGTACAAATAATAATAAATCAATTATTTTTTTTCTTCTCGTTAATATTTGCGCATTAATGTTAATCGAAAATAATATGATGTCTCGTGTTTCGATTTCATCAAGGCAAGGACAGCTACTTATTCCAGTTAGCGACAGTCTCAGTACCCAGTACTATTATTTACAGTATTATTGTCGTAGTAGTACACACTTTGCCCCAAAGCATCGAAATTCAATACTTGAAGTGAAGGAAGGGCAGATACTGATGAATAAGAGGTAGAAGGAAATTAAAGGAGACAAGTTGGTGTGAGTTGTCATCATGTGGTTGTGCACGGACGAAAATAATAAGAGTAACAATATACGTATATATATATATATATATATATATATATATATATATATATATATATATATATATATATATATATATATATATATAATATGTAATGCGTGGATAGGATGTGGATGTGGACATGGATATAGAGTGGGTGAAGAAGGACGTAAATAACGTTTCAAAGTGCTGTGTCGAGTTTATATTACGTATACACTACCTTGTTATTATAATAATTCCGTGTAATAATGATACATTAATGCAAGGCAACGCATTAATGCATCAGTATTCTCATGATTCTCCTGATGAAGGTGATGATGGGAACCAAGACACTCGGTACGCTCTATAATATTTTTATTTTCATTTAATTAATCCCACATAGAGATAACATGGATTAAATAAGTCAATGACGGAGTTTTATTAAGGCTGTAATCTTTGGTATTAAATCTCATCTTTTAAAAATTAAAATTCTTAATATTTTATTCTACAATGCT
Organism: Cotesia glomerata; assembly: GCF_020080835.1. Taxonomy (NCBI): domain Eukaryota; kingdom Metazoa; phylum Arthropoda; class Insecta; order Hymenoptera; family Braconidae; genus Cotesia; species Cotesia glomerata. The sequence continues at coordinate 2,745,419 of NC_058158.1, forward strand.
GCAATGAAAAAATTTCCTTTGATAAATTTTCATCTCAGGCTACACATGAGACAACAAATAATTTTTTACAATTTTGTTATTGATCTAGAATTTTTTTTTTATCAATTATTATCTCGTACTAGATTAAAATCGGTTTATAGTCGATTAAATATCAAAAAGTCACCTTAGAAGAATCCAAAAAATGGTTTTTAATTTAAGACTTATTACCTCAGGCTTAACTCTCTTGGAAAGAAAAGATTCAGGGAGTATGCGCCATGTATGAAAGATTTTAAACACTACTTTCAGTTAAAAAATTAAATATGGATACATCCAGCTATATCAAAAAATTTTTTAACGTGAAGTATAAAAACATCGTACATTCAACCTAGGGTTCAATCAACAGGCAAGAGCTAAAAAAATTACGCGTAAAAATTAATTTCATTTAATTTCCAAGACTCGTGCTAACTGCATGTGTATGATAACTCATCATTATCGCAAGTATTTTGTTCAAAAGCTAACACAAAAAGTATTTTACTAGTAAATTAATTTTATCTTCCAGCCTGATAATCCTGGAAGTATTTTTATTGCGGAGTTGGGATATAAAAGAGCACTTATGTCAAGTCTTTATCTGGTTGAAGAAACTCAAGCGTGAGCAGTAGATTTAGAGGGTCTGGTTGTGGATTCTGTATGTTGGATCTGGATCTCCTCATACTTATACTGATGCTCAATACAGCAGAACATTTTGGGCTTTGGGTCGTAGCCGAGTACTCGAGGTGCAGTGGAGCTGACAAAAATAGTGTGGTGAATTGAGTGCGTATTATATAGACTATCAAAGACACATCAGCAGTGTACCACCAGCTGTCATCTTGTAGGTCTTCTGTGAGAGAATTGTAAGGCCTCTATAACGTGCTCGTTGTTCACTGAGCTACAGCTTAACTCGTGCCAATATTGCTTATGTTGAGCCACGATAAATGTGCCCGGATAACTCCACACATACACACATAAACACACATGATAGATGATACATGTGTGTAGTGTGTACATTGAAAATAGATTCGACATTATGATGTTATTCTACTTGTATCATTTCTCGTTCTCTTCTGGCTTATCCGAATCCGGTGGCACTTACCGTTCAGGAAACCCTGTGACTCGCGAATCTTTTCGTTGTACGGTTTCGCATAATCCGCTAATACATCGACAGCAATGTCGACATTTCTGGAAACGAGCTCAGGAGAGGATTTGCTCTGAGATTGTGCCAGGGTGTGCACTACTGCCTAATGTAACCTCGACGTTCGCCGTGTATTCAAAATCTTTCTTATTCGTCTCATCTTCTTCTTCTTCTTCTTCTTCTTCTTCGTTCTATCTTATCTTTATCTCAGGCTTGTTATTATTCAAGCAAAGGGTTTTTTTATTTTTCATTCCCAATCGGTTTTATTTAGCTTACATTATACCCGTGCAAGTTGCGGAAATCACCCCTCGGAATCTTGGAAAATATTTGGTAACAAAATGCTGATGTCGAGTTTTTTCCTGATTATAATCTCAAGGGTTTGCATTTAAGATCTCCCGGATAGATTACTCGGGCCATTTCTAGTTCAACTTTTTTTTTTATTTTTCTACTTTTTATTGCGGCATCATCTCGTTTACTATTATTATGTCACTGAGCATAATAATATCACGGAAACGAGAAACGAGATGAGATATTATATACCCAGATTCAGATTCGGGTTTCTTATGAAATTTATTGTGATTTACAACCTGCGGTGATGTGACCTCAAACACACAAGTCGTCGAAAAGGTGCTGGTGATGATACTATACTGGTGTGGTGTAGAAACTCAAACTCATTAAAAAAAGTAAGACTCAAAAGTGTTAAGTTTTAAGCGAAAACTTTTTCTGCATAAAAATTTCATAAATCTACTGTTTGATAAAATTTCCTTTGGTGTATGTATGCTTCATCCCAAACAGAAAAGACTGTCATGTTGCAAACAAACTTTTAAACTTTTCACTCTGCCGATACATATTATATTTGAGCGGTTTGTTTGAAAACCAGATGTTATGGCTGAGCATTCCCACACACTTGTATTTACTTCTATAAATATAAATACTGTATGCGGATATAAAAAAAAAATATAACAGGATTAAGATCCCAAATGCAATACGGATATTATCGAGTCTTTATTTTGTAAAAAAATTTTTTTTATATAAAATTTACATTGGATTCTTTATGGTTACTTTTCATTTATTCAAAGAAGTGAAAAAATTTTTTATCATTATTAATCAATAATTAATGATCATATTTTTAAAATCAAATTTTGTAAAAATAATATTTATTGAACTTTTTAGGTATTTTCAGTAGTTTGTTCTGGATTTAAACTCAAGCCTGATAGAAAAAACTTTTGTTGAAAATTTCTATAGTTATACAGACAACATTAGAAAAAAAAAATTATTTTTTGAATCATCAAAAAAATATTTTGCAAGTAATGAAAAATCTAAACTACTTATTTTTTAAACTCAAGTTATTTAAAAATTATTGGTACAGTTTGCATTCGTCTGAAATAAAAGAACATTTTTCCATATTTTTAAAAATAACAACACACCATATTTATTATCTACACTGATAGAAGGATTTCTTAGCATTTAAGAAGATTTCTTTGTATTTAAGAAATCATTTCTTAGCATTTAAAAAATATTTCTTAGTATTTAAGAAATATTTCTTTGTATTTAAGAAATATTTTTTAGTATTTATATTTCTTAATATTTAAGAAATATTTCTTTTTATCTAAGAAATATTTTTTAAATATTAAGAAATGATGTTTAAGAAATGATTTCTTAAATACAAAGAAATCTTTTTAAATAATAAGAAATCCTTCTATCAGTGTACAAAGTGGATAAGCTTTGTTAATTATAAACAAATTAAACCTGATCTACTCCAAAATCATACCATGACACATCTTCAAACAAATAACAACATTAAAATCAAAACTCGAATTACCGAATGCCCGCACGTTTTTCCAGTAACAGTAAGAGCAATCCTATCAAAGCAATGCTTTGATTTTAAAAAAGACAATTCCGAGCAGACAGGATAGAATATTTAATTGAGAAACCGTGGAGCCGTTGGTGTGCAATGAGCCAATAATCGGAATAGCCAGTTTAATTTTCTTGCTCGAAAGCGATCCAATCTGCATCGGCTTGGCCATTGCGATACGGTACCCTGCACTATCTGAAAGCATTCAATGTTCTTACCCAACCCCTTGAGCGATTCGATTATATTAAGACACGTCGATAAGAGCTCGAGAGAATCACCGAGAACAAGATCAACAGACTGCTGTCCATAACCTTATTCTGAAAACAATTACCCTGCCTTGTCGTTCGTTAATTCCGCTCATCAAATTTCTTTCTATTATATTCAAAGAAAAAAAAAATGAACCAAGTGTCTCTAAAATTGAGACGAGGACCAGAACGGGGCTATTAACACATGTGTGTGGTGTGTACGTGAGCTACTCAGTAATATCCATGTGCAATAACCTTCTAACAGGGCAATGCAGGATAATCGAGGAATTAAAGTTACAAGCGGTAATTTTCTCGAGTGGGTTCGAGGTGCCGCTTCGCACACGTCCTCGATTGTACGTAGGGAGGTGTAACAACGCATACACTCGAAGGCGGTAATGCAGCGAAGCAAGCCATAGAATCGTTTCCACCGATTTCACGAGGTAATACGGGAAATTATAACTTCAATATTCCGATTTTTATTCCCGGGTTTAAAAAAGCTGTCTCTGTCTTTGTCTCCATCCCGGGATAAGTACCGCTGGAATAGAATAGGAGTAGAATCACGCTGGACTATTATTCTCAAACTCGAGCCCGAGGTAGACGCGTTATTCTCTTGCTCATCCTTTTACCATTTTATCCTCGCTTTCTTGTTATACTTTTATTTGCTATACTGCTCGTGTCATCATCCCGTCATCATTTTGTTGATCCTCGTCTCAGTCCAGTTAAAAAAATGGTCACCCATAAACATGCATGAGCGTAATACAAAGACAAAGAGAAAATAAGAGACAGTAAGAATTTTATGGAGGAAAAAATTATAGCGAGATTACTCGCCAAGTCCCGCTATTAGTGATGTATGTTAAACCCTCAGACGAATCACGATTATTAAGCGGCAGTCAGTGTGCATGAAATCCGGGTTTTAATTATTTCTTCATCCACTACTTTTTTCGTTAATACGTATGGAGCTTACTGGTAGAATTATTTTTTTATGTTAAAACTCGCGATAGGAATGAAATGCAGAAGAATAATGATGATAATACTCGAGAAAATTTGCGAAGCAAATATGAATTAATTGCGGGGGAGTGATTTTTCATTTAGATCTGATCTGCTTAGAATAACGTTGGTTCAGAGGAGTTTAATTTGTGATTTTTATGAAATTTTTACAGGAAAAATTATAAATACATTGGAAGTTGATGTTATTATTGGATTAAAGTAGTTGTATTATGACTATCAGAGCGAAAATATTATGCTAAAATGTGAGCCATTTTGTATCGATTCGATCGATAGTTAGAATCGAGCCTTTTTGATTAAAATAAATAAACTTCCCTAAATTGAAAAAATTTTTCTAATCTATACTAATAAATGGAAAGCCGGTTTTTTTGTCCGGTTATACTGCGAAAACTACTGAACCGATCGGAATAATACTTATACTATAAGATGCAGCGTATTTCGGAGAAGATTTTAGTATATGATATGGTGGTGATTACTTATCCGGAACCTATATTTTTTTGACTTAGAAATAATGAATTTTTATTGTAACTAAATTTATTATATTCGATTGTCATTTATTTAAAATAAATTTTTTAATTCTATTGATTATGTTTATATACTAGGCAGATTTCTTTACTTATAAGACCTGCAATTTCTTTAACTGAAACTTTCAATGCTCATTACAAATTTTTTTTTTCATATCAATTATTATTCATTTTTGTAAGAAAGATATGGGAATGTTATAATGATTGCACATTGAAAGTTGCAATGAATATTAGCTAGAATAATTACATGGATAAAAGGTTCATGCCAATTCGACAGAATTTGGAATCTGTGCAAGTCAAAACAATATTCTAATTAAATTTCAAGTCTAGATCTAAAAATGCACTTCTATAAAGCGCTCAGCGGAGTGGGCGAGTAACAGCTAGTAGTATAATATTCCAATATGTTATGTGTTATTATAGTTTTTTATAATAATCAACGGAAAACTTTCTTAGTTTATAATTAAATATCTTTGTCAAATTTTCGGTACGCCATACAGTGCAATGTACAATAATTTCAAAAACTCAATCTAATATTTCTAGAACTATATGTTGTTCAAATGTTTAATTCTTCTCTAATCGATGCAGAATAATTACAGAAATAATCTGTATAAATTAAAAAAAAAAAATTCTTAGAAAGTGCCTTTGGTGGTAAAACCACTCTAAGGTGTAGCAAAAAACTATTAGATAAACTTCATTTTCAATCGAAGCATGTTTCGTAAATATTGAAGTGTTGTAATACTGAAAATTTAAGTAAAAGTTAAAATTAATTTTTTAATGCAATAAAGTTGCCAAGTGCCAAACGCAATCACAAGCATTTTATTTTCTACAGTACACAGTACAAAATAAAAGTTTTAAAAAGAAAATAAATAACGAGTAAATGAAGGCAGTTACACTCGTTGAAAAGTACTCTGAACCTTTCGATTAAAAGCACCTACGGCAGTACTCTGCATATACAATAATTGCGATTCGTTTTACACTTGATAGTCCACGTTCACATCATTTATGACTGTGCATACATATATATGCATATACAGTGGACACCGAATGTGTCGTCGATGGCGAGAATCCTGGGACACTGCAAAATAGGGAATAGAATGGTGCCGCGAATTTAAAAGCCGCGGTAATTAGTTTCTCTCGCGGGAGCTTCGTATATTAAATCTTCGACGCCGCGAGTCTCGAACACTCACGAATTTATGGATAATAATGGCGTGAATGGGAGCGCAGTATGTGGAAATGTGGTTTGGGTGTAGTGTAGTGTGTAGAGGGTGCTTTTGAGTATGGACATGTAGAATGTAGAATATAGAAGAAGAGACAGAAAAAGAGAGACGGGTAAAGGGGTAACGTTGATCCCCCAGGACAGGGTGGAATATAACATGTAAAATGGGGTAGTAGAGTTTATATTCCTCCGCGGGACGTATGCTCTTGATAGGTGGTGGGCAGCTTGTTAATAGGTTTTTAGAAATTGCCCGCGGCTTCGAGGTGCATCTAATAGTTTCGTTATAATAGGTTCGCTTTCATGAGTCTAGAGTCTACTAAAGCTTTATGAGTATGAGTGTAGACGTATAGATGTATAGTTAGCTAGCCGCATTAATATGTATGTATGTGATATGAAAAGTATATACAGAGCTGTATTCATTCTGCACTGAAAGAAAGTCTGCTCTATACTCTACTGGACTATGAATCGCTGAATAAGAGTAAAGCTCGATTGACGTCGGCATTTGAGACTAAACACATGTGTATGAACAAGTAATTGATTTTAATTACAACGACAAAATGGGATTGGGTTCGTTGTATTGTTTTAAATAAATTGTCTGTTGTTTTTTTGTCAAGGATAGTTTTTAATAAAAATTACTTTTGTAATTGAACTTTTTTGATTAATTTATTTTTGATTTTTTCATTCGATGCCCGTGAAAAAATTTTCTGATATGGTAATTTATACATAGTCGACCATATCCAAAAGTACGTCCGGATTTAGCCTAATCTAGGATTAGTTGGTGATTACTTATCCGGAGTCTACATTTTTTTGACTTAGAAATAATGAATTTTTCTCATCTCCGGGCGGAAAGCGTCGATTTTCCTCCCACTGCGCTAAACGAAAATGCCGCTTTCCGCCTCCGTCGAGGAGAAAAATAGTATACACACCACGGGCAGTAAATAAGAAAGCCTCAGATCACATGTTTATTGACCTCGGCTTCGCCTCGGACAACAATTACATGTGATCTGAGACATTTCTTATTTTACTGCCCTAGATGTGTAATATACTATTTATTGTAACTAAATTTATTATATTCGATTGTCATTTGTTTAAAATAAATTTTTTAATTCTATTGGTTATGTTTATATTCTAGGCAGATTTCTTCACTTATGAGACCTGCCATTTCTTTAACTGAAACTTTCAATGCTCATTACAAATTTTTTTTCATATCAATTATTATTCATTTTTGTAAGAAAGACACGTCAAGGTTATAATGATTGCACATTAAAAGTTACAATGAATATCAGCTAGAATAATTACATGGATAAAAGGTACATGTCAATTCGATAGAATTTGGAATCTGTGCAAATCAAAAAAATACTAATTAAATTTCAAGTCTAGATCTAAAAATGCAATTCTATAAAGCGCCCAGCGGAGCGGGCGAGTAACAGCTAGTAGGAGAAGGGGGGGGGGGCAAAATGGGCCCGTTAAGAAAAAAATGTTGATATCCTTAGTGTTTTTCTCTGGTTTTACTTTTTTTTTAGTCCCTTGCCAAGTATTTGACCTCAATTTGCTCTGTTCACTAAAAATAAAAAATTGAAAATGTGGGGCAAAATGGGCCACATCAAGAAAATTTTTATAATATGAGTTTTTCAGCTCGTTTTACTTTTTTGGCCTCTTACTGAGTTTATGGTATTAATTTTTTTGTGTATATTAAAATTAAAAAATTGAGAAAAGTGGGGTAAAATGGGCCCCCCAAAAAACAATATGTTTCTTACTTTTGTTTTATATTTTGAATTTTTTTATTATGTATTCAGTATAAAAAATTAGGATAACAGTAGACCCTATAGGGTTGGCTTTTATAAAAGCCATCCCTGCAACTTCCCGCTAACTCCATACCTAAACGCTCCACATTTTACGCCAAAAGCAATAATAAATCAGATAGAAAATGTCGGACTAATTAAAAAAAAACGCGTTTTTCGAATTATTTCGTCAACGGTATCTCTCAAACTAATCAACCAATTTCAGTCCTGTTAACGGCGATCAACGCGGGTTTCCAAGCTTAAAAACCGATCAGTTTTTCGAATCGATTGGTGAAGCCAATAAAAATGTATCACAAAAAAAACAATTTTTTAGAATTTTTTTGACGATATCTCACAAATGAATCAACCGATTTAAAAAAAATTAAAGGCATTCTATGCAGTTATTCTAGAACAAAAAGATTAATTATTACTAACCAAACAATCGGACGTGAAATTTCAAAGATGTGTTAAAAAAATACTTTTTGTAATTTTTAAAGTTAAATATCTCTCGAACCATTCAACCGATTTTGACGTTATTGGCGGCGATTAAAGTGATTTTTTTAAGCTCTAAAAATCATCTCGTTGAATCAAAAACGATCCAGGAATAAATGTCGGAGTTATGTAAGAAAAAAAAACATTTTTTCCCTGATATTTTGTTCATGATACCTCACAAACGAATCGACCAATTTTGATCGCGTTGACGGCAATCGACGCAGTTTTTTAAGCTTAAGAGCTGATTAGTTTTTGAAAACGATTGATTCAGCAGATTAAATTTATTTAAAAAAAAACATTTTCTGAAAATTTTATTTTCGAGATTACTCAAAATCTATTGGCCCGCATTACCTTAAATATTATAAAATTTTTTGATCAACAGTAGTGTTGAAAATCTCTAACAGACGGCGCACGGTCGCTGAATCGTTTTGCTACTGGATAGTTAACCGGAGTTTTTAAGTTCTAAAATATAAATCTTTCTAATTCTTTCTTAAGACCATGTATGATCAGATCGGGCCAAATATATAATTGGCTTTTATCAGAACATAAATGGCTAGATAAAAATTTATTCGCGATTAGAAGTAGATAAAATTCTTGGAATAAAATGCTAAGTAAAGAGTATTCTATAGAATACCTATAGATCGTATTAAAAATGTGCCATCATATTGGATTTATGACGTCTTTTCAATGTCCAAATCCCCAATGTTTTCAGACATCTTCCGAAAGTAACTATTTTAAATATTAAATTATGGCTATTTGACTTTTTTTTTCAATCTTGTTTAAAAAATTTTTTATTGATAATTTGAATGTAAGATCTTGTAACAACCACGTATCCAACTGAATATTATTTCAAATATTGAGCAATCCTCGGCTCGAAATTGCTCTCCAAAGTCCAGGGTCTTAAACGGGGATCGCGTCGAAACGACAAAACATAAATAAAAAAATTACAAAAAACAAATTTTTGATGTTAAAAATTTATAAGAATTTTATTTTTAAAAATTCTTAAACCAATAACTATAAAAATAAAATTATTTTTACATCCACATGATTTATATTTTTCGAAAATAAAATTCTTAGAAGGTGAAATATGAAGTAACTTTTCCTTGAAATTTTTAAACAGTCAGTTAGGGTTAATCCACTTACGTAATCATTTTTCTAAATATTTTATGTCTAAAAAATTTTTTTCCATTCTAGCCTCGAGCTAATTTGTAGTTAAAAATAAATTTTAGATTATTTTTAAATGTATATTTTTCTGATTAAAACTTAATTTAAATATTCAGTATATAGATCCAAACTTGAATAATTCATAGAACAGAGGTTAGAAAAAAAATAGAAAAGATGACGATGAAGATGAATATAATACAATAAGGTTATTACTGAGATAGTATTGTGGTATATTGAGTCAGTTATTGGAGAGGTGTATTGAAAATTGAATGCGATGAGTTGCGGGATTGAGGAAAATAAACAGGTTCTATTGGATCTGGAATCTCAAATCTCGAATCTCAAATCTGGTGGATAGGATGAATGTTTAGATAATCAGGATTTGTAGGAGCCGGAGGATCGAGTAAGAGTGTGTAGGAATCCTTGGCCAATAGGATTACGCTAACTCAGTGTAATCTGGGAGCGATGACCCGGTGCCCTAGGCTTTTGCCCTTCTCCAGGTACTGGAAGAGCTCAAGGTAATCGCCAAGCTACGAGACGGTCGGAGCCTCTGTTCCGTAGATGGAGATGGTTACAGGAGAAGATCGTGTCTTATACTCTTGAGCGAGGAGCAAGCCCTCAGTATAAGATTTACTTTATTATTATTATTACTGTTATTATTATTATTATTATTATTATTATTATTATTATTATACAGGATAGTTGCTTTATACCCCATTCGACTGATTTATGGCACATTATTGAAACCTTTGCTCCCAGATAAATTTAAGATCCTATTTTGGTAACATTTACTTTATCTGTAATGTAATACAACATTATTCCGCTCAAATATTCATATTAACCTTTTATTTTTCAAATACTTTGTCATAAAATACTCTGATAGAATGATTTGTTAATGATTAATCAGTCTTATTAATTGTTAATAAATAAATTTTTAACATTCAAAAATATAATAAATGCTTATTAACAGTTGATGAATATTTATTTTTAATTAAAAAATATTATTTATATAGTAAAAAATATTTATTTGTATTTAATAAATGAATAGATTGTTTCCAAACAAATAAATTCATTAATAGTTAATAAATTTGTTCATCAGTGTACTTTTTGGTATCTAAAATAACCTAATGTATATTTGTTTGTTCAAACGTTTTTGGTTTTTAATTCAATTTTATTTATTTAATATCATTAGTCAAGGAATAACTGGATAAGGTTGATGGATAACAGCAATAATAACAACCAGATTTAAAATTTAAAATATCATAACATATATGTAAGGATTTAAAATTTAAAGGTTACGGAGTTTAATAACATCAACTATAGATCTCTCTAAACATCGAAGAAGCTACGGAACGCCAGGAGAAACCGGTTTGCACCGTTGATCGGTGGCGGGTCATCTAGGTACACTTACAGGTACATACACGTGGTATTATATAGGGGATACGTAACGTGTGTGAGGAGTCGTTCCCGACTACATACGTGAATTCTCACTTACGAGCTCTACTCTAAGTATAAGAAAGTAAAAGATCTAGGGAGCAATGTACGAGTCATAATTACACTTCGAGTATCAAGATATGCTTTATTATTAGTGTAATTATTATTATTATTATTATTTTCTTTTATTCTGTAGATACTTAGCTTGATTGTCTTTTTTAAATCCTTAACTAAAATTTCTTTTTTAGATGTTTTCATATGAGTAATTATTAAATTGGACGGATATTTTTGGTCCAAATGTATTATTTATAAGTTAAGTGCAATGATATTCACTGTGAACATTGAACAATTACATAAAATATAAATGGCTCTAAAAAAAACCTTAATCATATTTGTAAAGAATTATATGTTTTTAATTAATTATGTATTTTTCAGAACCTGATCAAGACTTATAAAATAGTCGAAACTTTATAAAGTAGAGATTACATAGTTCATTGTCCTTTGCAATGACATATCAGTTCAATTTTAAAGAATTTCATTGTCTTGATTTAAATAGAAAAATTCTTGAACTGAGAAATTCTTCTTAGTGAAAGTAAATTCCACTTGATTTAAAAATTTTTTGTTTTAATTCAAGAAATTAAAATCTTAAAAATGACTTTCTTGATTCAAAAATTTATCTCTTCAATCAAGTTAATTTTTTTTGCAATGTACATTTCCAAGCTTTCAGACAAATAAATTTTTTTAATAACAAGAATTTGTACCAATTTTTTGTATTATCATTATTATTTTCCTAATTTAAAAATCATTTCTATTTTAAATTATTAAATAATATGAAATGTATAATAACAAAGAAAGAATTGATACGTGGCGACTTTCTTTTTCTTAAAATTGATTCTGTCAAAAATCTAATTAAGTATTTTATAGTTATATATAGATAAACTAATTTCAGTTATTATTATCATCATAATATTTTTTATTCCAATAATAATATTTACCCGGCAATATGAAACTGGTTAGTCGTGTCGTAGATATTAATTATAATCATAATTACACAGTAAATTTTCCAAGCCTTAAACTTTCTATTAAAGTACGATACGTTAAATTAAGCTTACGCTCTTGGCATCTGTTTCAAGCACACAAATACCCTCTGCCTAGACTTTTAACGACTACTAACTACTAGAAGTGTACGACTGGATCTGGTGAATCGTACCGCGTATAGCATTGTGTTAAACAAAAAAACGTTATCTCCGTGGCATGAATATTTAGCTTGGAAAGTTATTTCGAGTAGTAAAAAAATATTTATAAAAATAAAGGAAAAATATTAGCATTCGAAAGGAACGGGTGTGAGACTCGTACGTGCCGAATGTTTCTTTCAATAAATACCTTACTTATACTTATGCTTACTGTGCATTTACATCGTACAATACGATACAAGAGAGCGCTACTATACTGGCAGACCTCTGATGTATTCTGCGTACAAGAGTTGAGAATTGTGAAGAACCCAGAAAATTTGTAATCTTAGAACGGCTTGGCGAGGCACGTCGTCGAACAAAGAAATCCTCCAACGGACTACCACGCGGTCTAAACTTCCGGCGCGCGCCATATTTTATATCACATATATCTTTTTTATATTTATATTAGATATGTGTGTGTTAAATAAAATAATGTAAAGGTCGACGTATGCGCTATTGGTTTTGGGTTGGGCACGCGGTCCGCAGATGTCGACGGACCCCAATTGAACGTACATACATTGGACCCGAATCTTTTTTGCTCGTGCCCTCCTTTTTCTTCACGGTGTTAGATTATTATATACATGTACAGACATACACATATGTGTTTTTTTATCTTACTTTCATCATTGACATCGGATCCTCATTTTATTCCTTCGATGTGCCAGCTGAGACGCATGTCAAGAGGATAAAACCCGGGAAAGGGACGTTCTGCGATACACAGGCGCGTGGTCCATTGTATTCGATTGCTTTTTAAGTGCCATGAATAAAATATATTTTTGATTTTTTTTTTTTTTTCGTAATGGATAAATGTAAGGAGACCAGAATATGAAAGTTATTTATTAATGTCCTGACGTTTTTTTTTTTTTTTGGTTGTTAAGAGAAAATATTGTAAAAAATTTTTTATTTCATTACAAATTTCATTCAACTAAGCCTCATGATTCACTGGTACTTTAAATTTAGTAATCTATACTAATAAATGGAGAGCCGGTTTTGAAGTGAAACTTCTTTATCGACGTATGAGAGAAATTTTGTAGCAATGTAAAAAATCGTCACGATTTTCCTTTACGCGCCATGTTGTTTTTTTTTATCAAAGTTCAGTATATCACCGTAAAGAATAAATCTAGTAAGCATTATTAATTCTAAAAACAATTTAAAAAACAAATTAAATGATAATTTAAAATAAAACAAAACAATTATTAGTAATTAAAAATATGTACATGTACATATTTTTTATTTCGTTTCTAATGATTTGTCTATTCATTTTGAATTCTATAAAATCAATCCATGTCTACAAGATTAACTGTCATTAAATAATTGTATTACTTTGAATAGATCATTCCAATTATTTACTCATAACTTGTGTAATTGAGTAAGTTATTAAATATTTGCTTTGAATTATTTTTACTAAGTTATGGCATGAAATATAAATATTGACGGTCTAATTAGCAATTGATCTAACCCCTTAATTTGCAGAAGGTGATTTTTTAACATTTTGATGTAGCAATAGTCCAATTATAAATTATTTGAATGATTCAAACTAAAATATTATACCTCTAGTAGATATTAAATGGTTTTTTAAAGTGATAATAAATTTTTAACTAATTGTTTTTTCGAACAAATGGAAGATTTTCTAAAATGGAGTTAGACAATTCGCTAATTAGAACATCGATATTAAAGTTTTTTATATAATTTTTGTAAACTGATTAACTAATTTTTAGATTAAATAATGGCAGAATTTAAAAATGACAACAATGGTAGTGACGATGAGATCATAATTGATAAATTACAATAATTATATATTAGCAACCTTGCAGTCACTATGTGACTGCCGTGACTTAATGAACTATGAATAAATAAAATTTTGCTTTATTAAATAATGACTTTTGTTAAATTACACTGTACTTTTTTAACTACTGACGTTTTTTAAAAATATAAGCTCATCCCAATGTTACACTCATCAAGAGCTTTCATGTGAGTACCCACATGTATTTTTGATATATTTTTCATATATACATATATATAATACATATAAATATAGGAAAAATTGATGTGGATACTTAAATGAAAGGTCTTAATGAGTGTAACATCAGGATGAGCTTATATCTTTTAACGTCAATAGTTCCTCACAAGATACAGGGTCATTTTCTTAACTATGTACCTAAAGATAGAGCATTTTCGAATGCAGCATAAATACTTATCATCATAAATTAACTATTGGTGAGAATGATATGAAACCTTTAAAAGGCACAACTTCAGGTCAAAACTTTTCCAACTAAAACCAAATTTAACCATAAAACCCATTTTATCATAAATCCACTGGCCACAAAATTTCGCTTATTTTCTTTATAATATAGATAAGAGCAATGATAAAATGAATTACTCATTTTATTTGTATGCATGTCTATAATACTAAAATAGCTTTTAATTTAATCCGGAAAAATTTTTTTCTCAAGTCTCATCTACCCAATTTCTATGAAGTTGTAAATAGTAAAAAATGATATGCCATAAAGAAGTTTCTCTTCTTGTCTGTGTACTCTGGTACACACATATTTTTTTGTCCGGTTATACTGCGAAAACTACTGAACCGATCGGAATAAGACTTATACCATAAGATGAAGCGTGTTTCGGAGAAGGTTTTAGTATATGATATGGTGGTGATTACTTATCCGGAACCTATATTTTTTTGACTTAGAAATAATGAATTTTTATTGTAACTAAATTTATTCTATTCGATTGTCATTTGTTTAAAATAAATTTTTTAATTCTATTGGTTATGTTTATATTCTAGGCAGAAACTTTCAATGCTCATTACAAATTGTTTTTCATATTAATTATTATTCATTTTTGTAAGAAAAACACGAGAATGTTATAATGATTGTACATTGAAAATTACAATGAATATTAGCTAGAATAATTACATGGATAAAAGGTGCATGCCAATTCGACAGAATTTGGAATCTGTGCAAGTCAAAACAATACTCTAATTAAATTTCAAGTCTAGATCTAAAAATGCAATTCTATAAAGCGCCCAGCGGAGCGGGCGAGTAACAGCTAGTAAAAAATAAATAAGTTATTACTTATTACATTTTATTAAATGAATGCAATTTTGGATAAATTGTGACTAATTTAACCACTAAAAATAATCGTAAACAATTGAACGCATAAGCTATTACTGTTTTTATTACTTATGAAATTTAAACAAGAAAAAAAAGTCGGATTTTTTGAAGTAATTAAAATTATTGAAATTCATTAAATAAATCACTCTAGAATTATTTTTGTACCTATCAAGATTTCACCATCGATGAAAGGTGAGACTAACTGACAGTTTATATTTAAAGTTTTCCGGGTGCTGTTAATTTCTCAATTTCCATCTGTATTTTTATACAAGCCATCTGAAGAATTTTATCAAAAATAAACTGCTTAATTAAATAATGATTTAATTACAAGCAAAAATGTCACTCGAGACGAGAAGAGAGTGTTCTCTTGCTCGGATATTCGGTAAGTGGTTTTAATTACAAAAGCTGGTCGTGATATTTTGAGAGCAGTTGAATTCTCCACGTAATAATAATGATAGTAATAGTAATGATAATAATTATTATATTCATAAAACAGCGATTTCCTTATTTACCTATATAATTTTACATTTAATGCTCTCAACTAAAATATTATTGTCATATCCTTACCATTGTTATAAATTAAAATCTAATTAAACTCGAGAGAATGAATAAATTTATTAATTTAATAAAATAAATTTAGCTTTTGTATTTAAATAAACTGCGCAGTCATGATAATCTACAGTTTCAATAAATAACCGAACGTGTTTTGATTCTTTTCCTCTGGGAGAATTGATTGTCACAGTAAATGCGTCCGTCTATATGTTTCTCCGCCATAGACTATACCACCCCCGTCTGTTTGTACATTTATGTGTAAATATGCATGCATATAGAAACCGTGGTGGTATGAAATGCAGTATAAAACGCGACACGGCTTTTAATACCAGGGAGACATAAATATCGGGTCTCTAATTGGCCAGATAAGCACGCATGCACGTGCTGCACGCATTATTCCTGTGGTCAAACCATCGAATTTGTAATTATGCTTTTAATTGAAAACGTGGCAACCTGGGATAAAGTCTATTTAGCCGCTCCACGAGCGAAGTCGCCAGGTCATTGATGAACATTATGCTTCATTCCATTAGAATGTCAGAGTAAGTCTCCATTATTGATTCCTATTTTTTATTTTATTTTCAGGAAATTTCATGCCTGCAGAAATTTTCTTAAAACAAAAAATATCAATTGCCCTCTGATTAATTATTTATTAATATCTAATATTAGTTTCAGCGTCTAAATTTTTATGGTTTTTTCCTCAGAATTTGGTAATTGTTTAATTTTTAAGCAGAAAAAATAAAAAAATAAAAAATTTAAAACTTTTTTTTTTCATCATTCTATTTTGTAAGTACACATTTTTTACGTTACCTAATTAAAAGCTTCAAATGTTGACTAATGTAATCCCTGAATAAAAAAAAGTATTGAGACAAAGAAAAAACTATTGAAAAGTATTGGATTGACTAGAAAACCAATACTTTTTTCTTTGTCTCAATACTTTTTTTTATCAGGGATTCTTTTATCATTATTTAACAGAAAAATTAACGTTTAAAAAATTTTTTTTCTTTTAAATTATTCTTTTTATTATGAATGAAAAAAAAATATATGTTATTGTTCAAAAAAATTCTTAATAGTATTTTTATGGATTGAAGTATTGTGGACCGAGAAACTAAACCAGAATTTTTTCCGTGGTAGAAAAAGGAATTAAACAAAAAAATATTCATATTAACCGTCGGTAACTCAGAAATACTTTTTTTTATCAGCAGTTTCATATTTATTTCAGTCTCTAAGATATGTCAAAAAAAAATTTTTTTCTATATTAAATTTCATAGTCCATTATTATCAATTTTTTGCGTATCCATTGAACTTAACTCTCCCTGCACAGTAAAAAAATTTTCGTAAAATTTAACATAAAATTTTGTGTAGATGATTTTTTTACACAAAATTTATGTTAATTCTACACATACTGTTTGTATTGATGAAATCAACATAATTCTGTGTTAAAAGTAACACAAAAATATGTTAAAACTTTCATTGGCTGATTCTCGGATTTCTACACACTTAAATGTTATCCATAACACAAATAAAGTGTTGATTGTAACTTTTTCTTTGTGTTACTCAGATCAGCTGTCAAATATGTGAGTTTTACTAATAATTTAAATATATATATATATTTTGTGATTAAAAATACATGAGCAATTGAAAATAATAAATTAAAGGAAAATGCACATGTAGAAAATTAAAAACTGTAAGTTTATTTTCTAATAATTTATTAATTTCAATTATTTATTTTTTGTCTAATTCAAAAAATAAATGAAAATTAAGTTAGCCGACATCTGAAAATTTTTACAATTTTTTAATGAAAAATTATTACAAAATTAAAAAAAATTTCACTTGTAGAAAATTTGAAGAATTATTCGTGTAATTTTTTAAGTATTTTTTAACTTGTAAATAATTTGTCAAAAAAATCAACATGTCTGCTAGATTCATAATCATAAAATTTATAATTTTTCTTATTTTATTTATTTCCTCATAATTTAAAATTTATTCTGTCTTCTAGATTCACACTAGAAAGGACATTAACCTTGTAATGAATTTTAAGGTTACAATTCTGTTATCGGATGTTTTAATATAAATTACCCTTTATTTACTTAGTTTTTAATTGCTATACACTACAATTGTATATTTATTAGCTGCATTTAAGTATTTTACGTAATGACACAAATCAAAATCCACCAAATTAAAATGACGTTGAGGCTATCACATTTACATGTCTATCTTGTGTGGCATACGTGACTATATATGAAGAATTCTTTAACATAAATTTTGTGTTGGTTGGCCAGTAACATTAAAAAAGTGTAGTTTTACTTTGAATTAACACTTGAGTTTGTTAAAAAATGGATGGATTGATCAATACAAACCGTTTGTGTAGAATTAACATAAATTTTATGTAAAAAAAACATCTACACAAAATTTTATGTTAAATTTTACGAAAATTTTTTTACTGTGTGTATGAAGTACATATGTATCATATGAAATCACAAAGATAATAATAATAAAGGTTAAGGTTAAGATTAGATTTAGATTTCTCTTGGCTTTGTTTCCTATAACACAACCAGAACAGAATAAAAGATCAGCGATATAAAAGTAGAATAAAGCGTATAGCAGTAGAATATAATAAAGGAGCAATGTGTGCACACTTGTAAGGCGCCATTAACCCTCACGGGTGTTCTCACGGGCCGTTAATATGGTTCGCGAATAATGTTTATGCTGGGCGATGCTGTTTAAAACCTCACGGAAGGAAGGAAAATGCCGAGGAGCTAAATGCGAGGGGATCGCGAGCACACTTGCATATTTTATATATATAATATACCCGACGCACCTATACACCTACTCACACTTATATTTAAGCACAAAGGCTAAAATTCGTGCTAGCCACTGCGGTATATTATATCCGCGAGTCTCCCGGAATTCCTCCGTCGAATCTGGCGCAGGCAGACGCACTAAATTCTCCATATATATCTATATATATATATATATATATATATATATATATATATATACTGCATATATATATATATATATATATATATATATATATATATATATAACGTCGTTATCGCTCTTTCTCTCTTTCTCTTTCTTTTGCAGACTTTTATCTCTTATACCCTTATACACATTTTAAGTTTGCCAAGAATTGAATAATAAACGCATAGTCGTAAAAATTTTATGCCTTTATTTTAATTATCATTATAATAGAAAATTTATATATACCCAAAAAAAAAAATTAACTTCACTCAAGAAAAATTTCTTGAACTAAGAAAACTTTTAGGGAAAGAGCCGACTTTATTGCTTCAAGAATTTTTTGGCTTCAAAATCTGTTTATGCTTGGTTCAAAAATTTTTAACTCTATAAAATCTAATTCTCAAACTAATAAAAAAATATTTTCTTGGGATAAATACAAATTTAAACACCAGACAGCGCGTCAGCAAATAACAATCGTATTACCGACGACGCTTGTCATTTTTTATTCGTTTAGTTGTAAGTTTTTAAAACATAAATTTTGAAGAAAAATATTTACTTGAACCAAATTATTTTTTTGTGTATATTCATAGTAATTAACATTTTTATACAAAATAATGTAAGCATGAAAATGTGATCATACGCATCAATTTAATTATTTGTTAGTAGAGTGTTCATTTTGTTTAAATATATATTGACAAAATTCATTATGTGATGCTCGCATGCATTAATCCGATTATCCCATTAAATTCACCACTTACACACAGTAAATATATTTTTGTAATGAGAACTCGTATTTTCAAATGGATAATAGTTACGTTACTAATTAATTAATTTATTTATTAGCGATGTAATATTAAACAATAATGAGCAAATATTAAAGCATACAATGCATATAACCAAGAATGAGCTGTAAAATAACCTCAATTAATTAATCAAAAGCTCTCTACTTGAAAGATAAAAATTTAAAACACCGCGATCGTTCAAAAGCCCTTTGTGCATTAATAATTATCAGCATAACATTATTATTACGAGTTATCCTTGACTCGTGGATCTCAATGTACCGTGTGTTTAACGCATGTCTGCATTACATGGTAAATCCAGAGAATTAACGGTCGTTAATTTAAAACATACAGTCGGACGTTGGACGAAGGGAGCCGGATAAAAATGCGAGCAAAAGTTTATAAATTTTAAATAAAGAAATTTTAAATTGAGAGTGTGAGGTCGGATGTGAATATTGGACATCCGTTCCCAAACAACGAGCTACAAGTTATGAGAAAGTTAATATCGCGGCAGTATTTGAAATAGCGAAAAGAGAAATAAGCTTCTGGGATATAATAACACGAGGGTTGAGTGAATTCTGACCGTTCTGTCGAGCTCATTCGCTCTCGTTTCGTTTAGCCGCTTTCAGGGACCATGTGTATTCTTGTCCCACCTAGATAGTAAAAAATCAGCACATTGCTTGCCGGGTTTATGTGTCTAGTATTTTTACACTTCATACCTGAATATATGTATGAATATAAATACAGAGGAATACTAAATTAAATGGGACACGTTAGTTTGAAGCTCCGAGTGAAGATGAATTTTATGAAATTGATATACTGTGTTTAACATTCGATTTAGCGCAGTGGTATTTTGATTTTTAATATACAAAAATTTTTTTCCTTTGGATTTTGCACGCCTCGTACCGCAAATCGGTTGAGATTGTGCTTCACTATTGATACGTCAAGGTCAAACAATTTTTTGCTCTTAAACTGCCTCTACCACAACCAATTTGCACTTTTATGATAATGTGAGTAGATGTGTTTCATGAAAACATTTTATTTAAAATTGAATTTTTCCTTTGTGACATTGAAATTTCGCTAAGATCAAATTAAAATTCTTAAATAAGTGAAAAAAAAAAATTCTGTTAAGTTGAGCTTCTAATAAAAAAAAATGAGTTTTTAGTAAAAAAAATTTTTTTTGAATTAATATATTTAGTATACAGTTTTTGGAATTCAATCTTTTTAACAAAGTTAAAAAATTTTTTTGAATTAATGAAAAACAGTTTTAATTAAAAATTCTCAGGAGACACTAATAATGATTAGATATTTTTTGACATGAGCTTTATTACAGTTTGTCCTTTAATATCAAACCATATAAAGAAGACAAACCTACACCAAATATATGTATCGTTTCATTTCACCCTTATGCAAACACTGAACATTTTAATAAAATAAATACCAGTTGGAAAAGTTAATTTCGACTTGTATAAAAAAATTTACGACTGACTGTTAGTGACATGAAACTCTATTTTTTATCTCAAAAATTTAATATTTATATTTGTCTCATACCTGGATATTTTGTGGACTGAAGCTTTTGAACTGTATAGTACGATAACAACACTTTAAACGGAGCACAGGAGACCGTGGTGCATACATAGTATATAGTTTTGTACATAGGTATGAAAGCTGCCGTGGCTGAAGCTACGGATTCAGTAGGACATGACAGGATAAAACGACGCGACAGATTGTGATCCGCACGAATCCGTTCTTTGTAATGATGACAATAAAAAAGAGTGGATGTACATCGTACGGTAGACCGAGAAAAAAAGGTTTTAATCGAACAGCTTTCACGATATAGCTCGCCAAGTAAAAGGATACATGCTACATGGAATTACTCACTATGAACTAGACAATACATACTGCATAGAATCAACAGTGTTCTCTACATCAGCTGCAAGGATTTAAAAAATTAATTCGACTTTTGTTTTATTTTTAATTTAATAAAAAGCTTTGCTTCTTCTCCCATTTCGCAATTACAACAAACCTGCTATTAATCGTGTTCTTTCCGCTGCACATGCTTAGTTAGCAAACTCTCTATTTTATTTATCGCGGGTTGAAACAAGTATAAACATATTAAATATTAAAATATGAAATATAATAATAGTAGCAGCCGACGGTGGTAGTACGCTCGGGGTGACCGTATTCAAATGTAACTCGGTTACGTGGATTATTTTTCTCGGTAGCTTGCCGTGACCCGGGGCTTCAAAATCGATCGCACGTATAATTTCATTAAATTTTCATCTTCAACCCGGCCTCGTACATCAGACAGTCGAGTTATTTTTTACATATTTCTTTGAATAATAACTTAACTCTGTATCCCGAATAAAAGTAACCTTATTAATATATAAATATATACATGTATAATAATAATAATAATAAATAATGCGGTTTAATATTTAAAACCGCGCATTATTTAACGTCTCGCTGCTCAGCTCTGAAAAAATTGTTTAATTAGCGGGATTGGTCCATCTGAGCAGAGATATCAGATATTATATGAGGCAGAACCTTTAGATGGCTGTTTG
Source organism: Cotesia glomerata (assembly GCF_020080835.1). Classification (NCBI taxonomy): domain Eukaryota; kingdom Metazoa; phylum Arthropoda; class Insecta; order Hymenoptera; family Braconidae; genus Cotesia; species Cotesia glomerata. The sequence goes on from NC_058158.1 coordinate 2,767,483, forward strand.
GGTGCTTGGGTGCTGGTTAAGAGGATACACCGGATACTTTAACATTTAATATTTTATGTTTTATCTCTTTTGGTAAAATCTTTTTCTAGTCCCTTGATTTTTTATCTCTTAACTTGGCTCCAGTTGAGTGGTTGGTTGCACTTTTGCAAATTGGTTATTTCCTTTTGGGTTAGACACTTGAACCGGTTCATAGAAAACACCAAACCACAATCTCGCATCCATCCACCTTTACATTATAATATTATACTTATTAAAAATTTTTTAAATAATAATAATAATTTATTAGTTATAAGCTACGCAATGTAAAATTACAGTATATTTATAAAATAAATATGTACTATAAGATTATACATTTTTCATTATCTGAAAGTTCAAGAAAATTTGTCGAATTATTGCATTTGTGATGATTAAAATGGAATTGTAGAATAAAAGGCTTTGAACATAATTTTTACTGACACTCAAAATTATTAAAAATAATAATAATAATAATTCTGAGGATAAAAATCTCTAAAAGTTTTTAATGGATTATATTTACTCAAAACAGAGAAAATGAAAAAAATGAAGGTAAAGGTAAAGGCAAAAGAAAGGGATGGATAATATTCAGCGAGTGAAATAAATTTAAAAAGTCTTTGTAGATACACTCGCGCCTCAATTTATTATTTCGTGTCTTCCATTTCAAGTCTCACGTTCGTTCTCTTTGTCATGGTACACGCAGGTGCGGCCACAATGCACCCACTAGCAGACGGTATTCACGAGACGTCGACGTCGACGCCGGCAGCTCTAGCATCCTCGTACTTTGGTACTGTGTAAGTAAAGTGTGGGTTATAAAGCCGGATACCGAGAGTGAGTGAGTGAGTTAGTATTATATGTTCTGTAGGATGTGGGTGGATAGACGTTGGGAGGTGGAGAAATTGAGAGAGAGAGAATAAAGTGAAGACCGGCATTAAAGGAGTGAGCACGCCGACTGGGACTGGACGAGCCGCCAGATAAAAGACGGAGCCGTGGGACGTGGAATACAGAACACAACCACCAAACCAGAGAGATCTGAAGGCTGAAGAGCATCTCCAGAGTCTTTGCAAAACACCAAACGAAAGGACGGATAAGAAGAAGCTAAGGTTTTATTCGCGAGCCAGACCGCTATTTTGGATGGTGGATGTGATATGCCGAGTCTTGTGTCTTGTATGCTAAATATACTATGCTAAGCACAAACGAGACAAAGATGAAGATGAAGAACAAGAAGAACAAGAACAAGAAGCCGAACTCCAGGGTATCAGACTGGATGTTCACGCTCCACTTTGCTATTATATGCCTTTGCTTTACTTTGCGTTTAGTTCTACTTCTCGTAGGCTTAAGAATGAGCATATATATTCTCTTCTTCTCTGCATGCGTTTCGTTCTTATTCAGTGCCGCAGAGAACAGACGCAAAGACAGAACAGGTACACCATAATCCACTGTGCAAAAAAACAATATAATAGTGCAAAAAAATAATAAAGAGATTTACCCTCCTCATTATGGTTTCACGCAAGAGCGCAATCGAGTTTACGTCTTTCTCTGCTTTAACCTTAGTTCTTATTTTATCCTCAGCATTGTCTTGAATGATTGTGCAAACTTCTCTCCATACTTAATAATATACGTCTTTAAATTTTCTTTGTCTCTCTGTGCTGCATAAGACTTCTTAGAGCCTTGAAACGCATCGCTCTTTGGCCTTTCATCTCTAATGCACTTCAGCGTTTCTTGGTTTGCGAAAATAGCACAGAACTCCAGTTCCTTGGAGAAAAGAGTAGAAGGATAGAAAATTTGCCTGCGAGAAGAAAAGAATAGAATGGAAGTAAAAAGCGGGATCAGGTGACGCATTACCAGTCGATGATGAAAAGCGATATTAAAATTTTTAGTCTTGTATCTCATCCGCAAGAGCAATTTTGAAGGGCGTCTAGACGTCTTACCCCCTCTAGCGGGCATCCGATCGCTTTCGCTACTTCTCTTTATATTATGCTTAGCTCAGTTTGCTCAGCAACCTCCGGATCTTTATGTATTCATTCTTTGTGTAGTTCTAGTATATATAGTACTGAGACTATTTTCGCGTCTTCTTCTACCGCGAAGACGAGGTTACCGACTTCCGATCTATCCATGAGCTGGCGAACGATTCATTCGCTCGACTTATTGCAAACATTCTATTGAGTTATATTTAACTTGTATGTCGGGGTGTACCTAGGCTCGATATTAAGGCCTTTGATCTTGAAAACAAAAATTCAATTTGCCCGGAGATTGGAAGCGAGCAAGTCAACCACGTCATTCCTTTACAAATTTTTGGGTAAACATGTTAGGGTTCTGCTATTTTATCCGGATAAATTTATGGTACATGGTACATTGTCTGAATTCAGGGATTAAATGTCTTAGAGAGTGAATACACACGGCAAAAAGTAAACTGTAATATTCACTCGGATTCCAGTTAATTTTTATAGTTTCAAACAGTAAAGCAGACATCGGGGTGGCAAAAATATAAATATTACAGAACTTAATGTAGAAAGTATAAAAGTCACTATTTATAATTTAATATCCAAAATAAGTGATTAGTAACTGTCACTATAGTAAATAACGACTCTTTCATCTTAAAAAATTACAGTTTCAAACAGTAAAAATTGCCATTTCAATAAATAGTCGATATTATGAGGAGAAGGGGAACTCAGGTGGAAGAGTAGGGGGTCTCACTCTGGGAGAATTTAACATTTGAAACAGTAAAAATTATACTTTTAAAATATATATTTTACGAGTCCAAGCAAGTCAATAATTACAGTTTGATTTTTAGCGTTGCGTTCAAAATTTATCATTTTACTTTGTAAATATTGACGTTGCTTGTATTAGAAATTTAGTAATTGTATTTTATCCTTTTTACATATCATAAGATCATTTTTTAGGCACGAAATGATAAATATCAAACTCTGAATCCTTAATTATTATACTTTAACATTTTAGACATTTACATAGCGAATATTACTGTTTGAAATAGTATTTTCTTCCATGTAAAGAGTAAATTGTAACGTTTAAATGGTAAATATTATAAAGTGAATAGTAAAATCACGATTTTACTGTTTGAAATGGTAATTTTTAGCAATTGATCATTACTTATTATAAATCGACTGTTATTTATTACAGTTTACTTTTTTCCGTGCAGATGATCTTTTTTTAAAGAAAATTTAAGTTTAAACCAATATTCATTAACCGTTAATAAATATTTATTAGGTATAAATAAGTATTTATACTTAATATATTATGATTAATAAACAATTTTTTAACTATTAATAAATATTTGGTAATTATTAATAAATCGCACTTGATAAATAATTTGTGAACTTTTAATAAAAATTAATTAAATTATCTACACGGAAAAAAATAATCGGTAGCAGATACCGATTTTTTTGTATACTGTTAAAAAACCATTTATGAATAGTTAATAAAGCTTATTAAATATTAATAAATAAATTCATCAGTAATCAAATTAATAAATTAAAATTTATAAAAATAATTTAACTTTGTCGAAGTTTAAACCTAAATCCTCTTGCATAGAGTCGTATAGTTTGTGCATCGGACCCATAACCTGCAGATGAAGCTGCTCAACTTGTAAAATTTCTTTTGATTAAAAATTTACGTTTACCAATTTTTCAAGTCTATATTATTGTAAATATTAAAATCCTTCTAAAGTAATCTTGAAATAAGATAAGTTAAGACCTAAGATGGAAGCACGAGGAACGAAATACATCTTATTGCATTACCGGGTTGTAGCAAGCCAACCACCATCACTGGCACTTCCAGGGCTGCGGGTTTAGTCGTCTTGGAGGTTCGCTCACCATCTTGGCTCATTCCTCGCGCACCACAGCACTGTGGATACTCTCAATTAAACCAGGAATTCAATTTCTCGAGCCAGAGGTCTTCTCTTTGAGCGCGAGCAGATATAAGGTAAACGTGAAGCACAGGAGAGACGTACTTACACTACAATACTACTGTACTACTATACTACTTCTCCTAATACTACACTCTTGTACTAGTATAAGTCTCGTGATTCGTTTCATCTCGGTTGGATGGGTACGATCAATCCACCAGCAGGGTCCTTCCCGTTTATCTTTTTATCCTCAAGAAATGAATGGCACTTTTATTCTTATTCAAGTACGAAAACGATTTGAGTTTACCGTTTATACTTTTTTATTTATAATAAATGTAATATAAAGGCCAAAAAGAAAAAGGAAAAGGAATAACAAGAAAAAAAAATAATTTAAGTAAAAAGAATCTACAGTAGGAATAATAAATAAGGAAATGAAAATATAAATAAATAAATGAATAAATAAAAGCCAGTGTGACGTACATTAATCATAATTCTCGAGACGTACTTTAAGAATTTTTCACTTGAGAAAATAGCAATCCCGGCTCTCCTCTACTCTGCTACGCTCCTCTATTCTCTATCCTTTATCCTCGCCTCGCAGTTTTTAGGTGTGTACATATGTATACCTATGATAACAACTACGGAGATAGCGTTTGAAAACAAATGTAGGAGTCATTTGCGTCCTAGGTATTTTTATTTTTAAATTGAGCTTGTATCATTCTCAGCTTTTGCTAAATTATTTACTTCTTCATCTCTAGCTGTTATTACATGCTGATATAAATTCATTGAATTTGAAAGTAAATATTTTTGTATTTTATCAAATTTTTTAAAAATAATAACTGAATTCAAATATGTTAATACTTGTGAAAAATTTTTTTGATTTGTCCAATTGTCATATAAGGCTATATATTAGGGTGCGTTAAAATTTAATCTTCGAAAGCAACCTTTAAAATTTAAATTTTGAGTTTCGCTTTTAACAGGAGCTGTATTTGGGCTTTTCCTGATATATTTTGGTGTGTCACAATTTATTTGATAGTCACAGAACTTTTTAACAGGAGTTTCGTTTGGCCAAATTTTGAAATTTTTAAATTCCAGAAAAATTGCTTCAACAAAACTCCTGTTAAACAATTATGTAAGCATCAAATAAATCCTGACACATCAAAATATCTCAGGAAATGCCCAAACCTAACTCCTGCTAAAAGCGGAACTAAAAATTCCAATTTTAAAAGGTTGCTTTTAGAGATTAAATTTTGACGCACCCTACTGAATATGATAATAAAAAACAGAATCTTAAGTATAATTTTTTAATTTTCAATTTTCATCTATTTTCCCGAAAATCTGTACGTCATTTACTGTGTTATATTAAACATAAATTGGTTTAGTAGTTAATTATACGATAAGCTTCTAAGAGAGATTAAAAAGAAAATTTTTTTTTTCTAAAATTATTTATTGATATGATAAAAAATAATATTGACAACTTCTATTAATTTTGAGCAAAAATAATTTAATAAGAAACTCAACTATATTCATTATTAGTGAAAAAAAAAAATTTTATTATAGAACTTAAGGTTCTTAAAACTTAACTCTCTTGTTATGAGACGATTCAGTGATCATGCGCCCTCTGTCGGAAATTTTTAATGCTATTCTGATTCAAATAATAATATGCAGACATGGTAGGCAATATCATAAATTTTTTACGGATAATGATATTGATATTCAAGAAAATTTTATAGACTAAAAGTTACAGAGCATAAATTCCAAAAAAATATTTAAGAAGATCGTGAATTATTCACATCACATTTTTTCCTCGATCCATTATTGTTTATTCTACTGAATATGTAGCATCAATAAATTCATTAAATTCAAAGTTGAATTTATTTATCTTCTGTGAAAAAATAGTGAGCGCAAAAAGATGCCATTAGTGAGAGAAATACGGAGATAAATAATAAAAAAAGTAGAGATGTTTGCATAGTATATCGAAGGTCCGGATGGAAAATCCGAGTAGGATAGTATAGAAGCTTTTCACATTTATAGAGGAATTTCAAAGTTATTTTATTCGTGTACACACGATAAGTAGAGACATCCTGCAGCTGTTGTGTGTGTTGGAAGACCTCTTTGGAGTAAAGGCTCTCTAGTGGTCAGTCCGAGTGCCTTCAAGATTTTCCTATCCGGGCAGTCCCTTCTATTCCCGAGATACATTTTGACATGCGACCTTATTCACCCTTTTCACCAGCCTTCGCTACGATTTTAGGTCTTTCTGCTCACAGCTCTCAACTACAGAGTGAAACAGACACGTTCCCATTATTTGTAGACCAGAAATATCTTCACGGCTAGATTTTTCTAATGATCAAGAAATACAGATACTTGAATTCGGTTGAGTCTAGTGTTGGATAACAACTAAAAAAGTATACACTATTAATTGTTTTTTTTTTTTATTTTGATTTATAATGACGAACGTCTGAAAAAGTTGCATTAATAATTGATGATTTTCTTTGCTTGTACTTATTAAAACTTAATTTATATTATGCATGAATTTTCAAATATATTATGAATTTTAAATATGATGTAAAATTTATTAATTACTTAATTTTTAGGGCTAACAATAATATTGTTAATCAAAGTTTAGGCTATGGAAGTAAAATTCAAAAATTCATTCTATCAATTTATTATTTAAAAAAGTGATTTTTTACTCCTTGACCACTTTTTTACTTCCTAATGTAATAAACCTGCAATAAAAATAAAATTTAATATCAATGTCCATCAGGAAAATAATCATCAATTATAATCTACTTCTTACAGCCCCATTGAGTGTTGAGTGTCAATAAATAACGACCATGACCTTAAAGCCATTAATCTTAATTCCCGACACAAAACATATGTCCCATTCACGATTATTAATGCTTTAAATTCCGACAAAACGTACAACGGATGCATTGTGTGGATATCTGGCAAACTACCCTAGAAAAAAGTGCGAGTCATCATGATGCTGGGTATCGCCTTACATTAGGATAATTGAAATCCATAGCTTCTGGCGACGCAGATTAGAGTAGACGTTTGATTTGTGCCCTGACTTTCGAGTCCTTGCTTCCTCCTTCTCTTCCTCCTCTTTTACACCTTACCTTCGCCCACTTTTTCTTTATGATCCGGAAAAGTTCTCAGCGCGTTATCTAATCTCGCCGACCGATCGCGTAAACCGCAAGCTCTCTTTTTTTTTAATTTTATTTCCTCTTTTCTACGCCCAGAATAATTATGTGCTTTTAAATTAAGGAGAAACTCTTTACGAAATAAATCTTGTGTTTAGTTTAGTAAGTCAAAATATAAAGACTTGAAATTCATGGACATGGATTTTAAAAAAATCGTATTTGTGTGGTACAAATATGAATATCTGAATCATCACAATACTCAGTATTGGTGTGGAGCTTATATTTTCTGTACAATACTTTATCAAGTCAACAGTTAATATAGTAAGAAAGTTCCACCGTATCCATTCACTCATATGTTTACGTTATTCAACGGTGACATTTTATATTGGAATAGACTTGTGAGCTTAACTTATTTTATATTATCAGTCGAACTGTATGTACATACTTTGTTACTTACATTGTAATTATTAATCTTAAAATAAATTCATTAATTCAGAAAAATTATATTATTACATATTAATATGTAATAATTCATAGAAATATTCTTTCCTCACATAAACTTTAACAAGCTAGTTTAATACAGTTTTAAATATTTTAATGTATTAAAAATTTATTTCTTTAATTGATTGCTAAAAAATTAATTGCAATATTTTTAGCAGCAAGTAGTAATAAATTAAAAGATGTAATATTATATTATTTTGTTTATATTAACGTTTATAATGTCTTCTATCATAATTAATAATAACTTTTCAATTTTAAGAAATCTGTTTTAAAATGGAGCTCTTACGTATTGTGATGGGATTGAAACTTCGTATAAGTTTGGAACTTATATAAGTATCGTTATGTTACCGAATAAATATTCTATTAGTGAAGTTAAAACCTCATATTAGTACATCTATATATATATATATATATATATATATATATATATATATATATATATATATATATAAAAGAAAGTCGTGTTAGTTACACTGATGAGACTGCACCTTATTTTTTGGATTTTATCAACCCTTTCTCATTTTTTTTACGATTTACTTTTATATACATTTTTACCCGCTAATAAAAACAAAAGACTCTCATTTTTCATCCATTTGTTTTTAATACGATTTTCTTTTGTTCTTATTACATAACCTTAATATTTGATTGATTTAACGTAATTTAAAAAAAGTTTAAGAAATAAGCTAATTATGTCTGGTGAATTAAGTGTTGAAAATTTATATTTATATGCTGATCGTGTGTTTGGTTATGATAATTGGTTTCATGAAATAAAATAGTTAGATTTCTATGAAATCTACTAAAAATATTGTTGTTTATAAACTAGGACTTTTTGAAACATGAAATTTAGACCATGTCTATTGAGTTTCAATAACATTTACTAAAAATTTCTTTACAACAAACGTCTCTTTAGCAGCGGGAAAAAAGTCATTGTAAGATTTCCAAAATTTAACATTACATGTAGTAATTCATTCAACGGACTAACAATTTTACATACATGTTATTTTTGCTGATTACATAACTTATAAATTGTTCTTATTGCAGGATCACGGGAATGTAACAGATTAAAATGAATACATTTTCCAAACACCAGATATGTGGAAAATAAATTTGGCTAGTTATTTAAATAGAATTCGTAAAAAACATGCTAAATTTATTTTCTATAAAAATTGATGTCACTGAGAAAATTTTAAATAACAGAAAAATTGTTCGCACTTGAAGCTAGACAGATTTTAACTTCACTTATGAGACTTGCAATGACTTTAACTAAAACTTTCAATGCTCATTTGGAATCTGTGCAAATCAAAACAATACTCCAATTAAATTTCGTCTAGATCTAAAAATGCAATTCTATAAAGCGCTAAGCGAAGCGGGCGGGTAACAGCTAGTATCTTATACAAATATTGTTAAAGTATCAAAACGTATCGACGTCGGGCTCATATCTGTGTTTTAGTGTCCTTTTTTTGTGAACCATATTGCAAACAAATATTGCAATCGATAATTTCGCAGTCAATTTAGATTTGAGCCCGCGATTCAAAGTTATATTCCCTTTGAATGTATACATATATATATATATATATATATATATATATATATATATATATATATATATATATATATATATATATATATATATATAATTGCTAATACCAAAGTGTTTGAAGGGACAGTTGAGGCAATTACACGACGGAAAGCTCGGTTGACAGATAAAGGTAAAATCGCGTTGGTAAATATACGAGTTTAATTTGTCTGGTTGGGAAGCGTTATCGCTGGATATTTGATTTCTCTATACTATACTATACCATACCCAGAACGGAAACTGACCCCCTGATGAGAGTCGACACACCACCGAGCGATTTATCAACTCCCGATTTCTACTAAAAACCTTTTTTACCTTTTACTGATTACTTTCCACCGCTCTAACTTTCATTTAATCTTTAATCTCATTTTTAATTATTTTATTTTATTCTATTCGTCCCAGTAACTTTTTCAGACGTCGTAAATTTTATGAAGATTCTCGTACGAGTAATTATTACATATATATAGAACAACTGCACTTATTTATGCACACTCGTATTTATATTCATATGGAGAGTAACTTAGGTATTTTAATTAAACGCTGTTTTTATTTTATTATATTTAATTTATAACGACGTTTATGCAGTCTGCCACGTAGACGGTTAGTGCCAGAATAAAAGTTTTATGCAAAGCGAATACTATATATATATATGATAATAACTATACACGGGTTGTTGACGAGTAACCTCTTTATTTTTCATATTTAAAGTATTCTATTTTCTCAATATTATAACGTTTTATGTACTCATGACTCTGTATGATACTTTTTTATAGATTTTTTCGTGGAGTGCAAATAAAATAAAAAAGGTAAATAAATGAAACGAAATGAAATGAAATGAAAAATAATAAAATAAAACAAAATAAAGGGAAAATTTTTCAAGAGTTTTCAAATCCGGATATTGGGCAAGGGATTCTGCGGATTCTTGTTTCTCCTTGAATAATAAGATCTGAGTAGTATGGGAGGGGGGTGTATTGCGGTGAAAAGAAGTTGGGGATGGATAAAGAGATAAGAAAAAAGGATATAAAATATGACGAGAAAAGTTTTTTCTTTTTGCCGATGTTATTCATTTTTTGGTTGACGGTAACGGCGATGTTACGGCGCAGAACCTCTTTCGTGGTCGTGTATTTTTGTTGAGCTGGAGCTTCAAGCTGAACTGTTAACGTACAACATCTTCCTCAAAGGGTGCTCGTTTAAAGTATATTAACATAAATTTACCCAGGTAAAACGTGACTATAACACCTGACTTTTACAGTTACTTTTATCGAAGCAACTTTGCGTAAATGTCACGGATATCGGGGTATAATATCGCGCCTTACTACACTCAATAAATAACGAGCTTATGGACGTATCTATAGTCTGATTTTCGTAGTAATATTTACAGTAATATTCACTTTAGTTATATTAACTTTTTTTTTTGTTTTTGTGAATATAACAAAATAATCCTTTACTTTTATACGGTGTTATTTAAAATGAATAGAAGTAATGGACGAAAATGAAAAGGTTATGACTTATGACTGAAATACTTTTACTTCTGAGCTGTAAGAGAGACAATAAAAATTTTCATTGCTAGTACGGGTTTTATTATTCTTTTTACCATTAATTCAATAAAATGTTTATGTAATTTTTATAACGGGTATTTATTGCTTTAATCTTTCGAAATTCGGAAATGCGATGTATCATTTATAATACGTATATAATAATTTTAGTAATGGTAATGGCGGAACGGTAAAATGAGGCGTTAAACGTATGCAGTATTGTTGGTTTAATATTCAACCAGTTTTAAAAAATAATTAACGCTGGAAAAATTCGATAGCATGATTATTGTTTGGAATTTAATAATCATAAGGAATTTTTTAATTAGCGTTTTTCATTAAATTCACAGTGCTTCGATCAAAGTAAGATAAGAATTGTCGAGTAAATATAATTGAGATAATTATTTTTAATATTTTAGGTCAAATTGAAAAATTGACTTTTTTATGCCGTAATTATTAGTTATAGAATTTTTAATTTTTATATTACATTTGTTGCTTCATTATAAATGTTTTTAAAATTTACATCATATTTTTTTTGTAAAAAGTTTCATATTTTTTTTTTTTTTTTAATAATCAGAGCTTTTCTATAAATTTTTGTTAGCAAAAATAAATAAATTAAAAAATTTAATTTTTTTTTAATTAAAAATAAATCTTAAAAATAAAAAATTTAATTTAAGAATGAAATTAAAAAATTAACACAGTGGTTCAAATGTTTTAAGGTATTTTATCCCAAAAAAATTTTTTTTTTTAACTAAAAATTATTGAAACATATCATTCATTTAATAAACTACTCGTTTATACAAAAATTACTTTTTTGAAAATTTTGGAAAACCAAAACTATCGTATATTTACCTTAAATCCATAATCCATAATTTTACAGTAAACATATTTACATTGACAAACAATCGATCGAACATCTAAATTAATGCGATTACACACTAATACCCGGCGCAGCAATGAGTGATAAAGTAATACGAGCTTGGGTGGTTGTGTAAATAAATATGTCCATCAATAACTCGCATCTACACCGCACGTAATCAATCATAAGCGGGAATAGGAATAATTTATGCGGATTAATTAATCAGATGTTATATCAACTGGCGTGTTCAATGGTATACACAGTGATTACTGGGAAACTTCTATTGCGTTGACAGATGTGTGCACTACTTCATACTATAAATGCATCACTGTGACTTGCTGTACTGCATTGAGCATGAAGAGCAGAGAGTTGCGAGATTGAAGCAAAGGACAATAATCATAGCACGTGCTTTACAGAGACATCGAGTTTCCTCATTCATTAACCGACACGTATTAGTGATCTATCGCGCTCGGTATTAATATTAAGGTAAAAGCCCACCATTATGGACACTATAAGAGTGACAGTGAGGATTTGAATTTTTTTATCACATTGCCTTAATAGCAATAAATTAAATAATTGATATATCAACATTAAAATAACGAGACGGGCGAGAGGAAAAAAGTCAAGAGTCCATTTTTATGATAGTTGAATTGTAAAGTTTATTAACACATCTTGTATAATTTGCTCTATAGTATTGGACTTTTTAAGTCTCTTACTAGTATTATTTATTAAATAAAATTTACGATAATGTATTGTCATTATTATTATATAGAAAATATAGTTCACCACTACAATTCTACACAGAAAAAAAAAATGTTCTTGAATCAAGTATATAATTTTGAAGAACTTAATCTTCTTGATTTGAGTAGAAAAATTCTTGAACTAATAAATTTTTCTTAATTTAAGGAAATTTTACTTGATTCAAGAATTTTTCGTCTTGATTCAAGACAATTACTCTCTCCAAAATTATTTTCTTGGTTCAAAAATTTTTCTCTTGAATCAAAAGTTAATTTTTTTTTCAGTGTACATAAGATAAAAAAATTGTAAAAATTATTTTAATTTCCTTTCCAAGTAGTGGGAGCTTTTACCTTAGCACATAATATATACGTCGATGGCCAGATCTCGAAAATCAGCATCATCAGCAATGTTTCGATTCCATTCGGACGGGTATTTCGAAATCACCGTCCGCTGTCTCTCGATCGTTAAATGTCCTGGGACCCGGTAATGTTTCGTCCGTATACGTTTGAGTCACATATGAGAGAAGCGCAGTACTTTCAAGTGATCGATGGAGCACGCAACGGCATAGATCTCTCGGGAATTGCAGGACAGTCAGCACCCCAAACTCTTCATTCACACACACTCCCATAAATAACACCCACACTTACACACAGCACTCGCCATACGCTCGACTACTGTGCGGCGAATATACGTCACGATCCACAGCCCCTTTTCACTCTTCAGAGTTTTGTATAACTCGCTTTGTAACATTTACCCGGTTGCCAAATCCGAGCTGCTCTGAATTCTCGTGAATTGTTTGTCAATAGTTTTGATACCGTAAAAAAGTATAAACTTTTATACGCCGTCGAGCTCTGGATTCTCGAACAAGAAAAATTCATCATTGTCTCTATATTTCGAGTATTATGTTATTAATCTATTTTCGCTGCATTTGTATACAAATTTTTTTCGGTTTGTCTGTTTTTTTTTTGTTCTTATTTTTGTTTATTTTCAAGTAAGCAAGTACTAAACTTTTCAATTAACTAATGTGTTACACTGATAAAAAAATTAACTTGAATCAAGAGCCAAAATCTTGAACCAAAAATACCATTTTGAAAAAAATGATTTTCTTGAGTCAAGAGAATAAATTCTTGAGTTAAGAAATTATTCTTGGTCTAAGAAAATTTTCTTGGTTCAAGAATTTATTCTCTTGACTCAAAAAAATCATTTTCTTCAAAATGGTATTCTTGGATCAAGATTTTGGCTTTTGAGTCAAGTTAATTTTTTTATCTGTGTACCGAATATTGAAAATTACTGAAATCTTTCACTATAAAATTTTTAAAGTAGATTCTAAACATTAATACTGTCATTTTTAGATAAATTTTTAGCCATAATCTCTAGACGGAGACAAAATATTGGAGAATAAAATTGAAGGAAACTTTAAAGATAGAAAATAGCAATATCTACGACTGTCAATTGACTTTTTTTTTACATCCAACTTTTGAAATTTAACGTTAAGGTACAAAAGTACTGTCGATACTGCAAGTGTCAAATGTCAAATAAAAAGTCTCGTGATTCATGACATGAACTAAGCTCACCTACACTGAAAAAAAAAAAAAAAAAAAAAACAATAATTAACTTGATTCAAGGGAAACATTTTTGAATCAAGAAAGTCATTTTGATGGGTTTCATTTTTTTGAATCAAGTCGAAAAATTCTTGAATTATGTGAAATTTACTTGAATCAAGAACAATTTCTCAGTTCAAGAGTTTTGACTGAAAACAAGACGATGAAGCTCTTCAAACGATTTTTTCAGTTTTTTTTTTGGACCAAGTTGATGTTTTGAATTTGCGTGCGTTTAAAATTCAAAAAATTTTTCTCTATTGTCAAAAGTATCAAAATTTCTTAACAATTTTTTTATACTATTAAAAGCCAATAAAAATTTATATAAAATAATTACTAAATCATGCATCAAATTCAACAAATTAAGGTCAAAGTTGAAATAGCTCACGGGCTTGTGCGCTGTCCCAATTAACGTAATTGAGAATTCGTAATGCGATCGGTTAATATTAGATTCTTATGGGCATTTAAGTTCAGTGGGACAGCAGAAGGAAGTTACTATAACATATATAGCATTATATATACTGGCAGGTAGTAGTAAATGTGCCTGGAGGTGAAGCATTGAATCTCCTGCAGTAAAGTTAGCGTAATTTTGATTTGTAAATCGGCTGTACCAGAATCTGCACTATAACTAACTAGCGTATAGTAATGCTCTGCATTTGAGGCTTCGGTTATGGAGCACTGATTCTGTTGCCCGGGGGTCACTGGGCGTATAGATCTACCTCCTATGTTATGCGACACGGGGGTCTGTGTACGTATGTATCATTCTCTAGTCTGAATGCAAGATAAACCTGTGCAATGTTCGCTATTCTAATATCTCGCGTGAGCTCTAATGAACCGCTGACCGATACCTATTAGAATGCGGTTTAACCTAGTATCAATCAATGTCTACTCGATCCTGCACTACCCCACAAAGACTCCGTAATAATCTACACTTTACAACAATTGCAATCTTTTTATCAATAACTGCCCTTCATTCTCGATATCCGACCGAATTATTATCCTATCATGCTTCGGCTGTAATTTCAACCTCTCTATCAACCAAACTGCCTCATTAATTTTAGTTTATCCAATGTTTTCATTTTGCTACTAAAATTAATTAAAATAGAATGTAATTCAATATTATTTAATCAAATTTTTTTCAACACATAGGAATATTACTATTGCCGTAGAGATAAATTGAAAAAAAAATTAATTACTAAAAAAATTTTACTTTGTATTAAACATTTTCAATATTATAAAATTGAAAGAAAAAAAAACTTGCCTTTCTATTTAATTAATTTTTCTTACGTTTTATGTTAGATCGTTACTTGAAAAAATAATTAGCTGGTTTGGAAATTTCTTCTCCTTACCTGAAATAGAAAAAATAAATCTCATAGTTGAAAATTTTTCAAGATAAAAAAAATTAAGTAAGAAAAAAAATTCAAACGATACTGAAATTAATGAGATAATAATTTTCCAAGATTTTCAATGGTTAAAATATTGTAAGAAAATTTTTTAAAAAATTCTATCTGATGTAGAAATTTTGAAAAATTATTGATACAATTTTTAAAAATAGTTTTTAGTAGTAATTTATTTGTTTAAAAAATTGAAAGTGAACAAATGTTTGCCGATTTCAGTATCGTTAATTTTACATATAAAAAATTAATTTTAGCTCTCGTAAGATTTTAATAATTAAAAAAAAATTCAATACGATAAAGTCTTCAATAATAAAAAAAATAATTATTCAAAAAAAGTAGTAATATTTTATTGCTCGATAAAAAATTCAAACTATTGAACGCATAACTTTGGTATTAAAGATTCCATATCGAATTTTTCACGTCTCACATTTATCTGGGAATTTATATATTTATCGCTATAAAGTTTGCCTATGAAATAAACAAGACACACTCGACAGAGGGAAGGAAGATATTTCACAAGTAAACCCGCTTAATAATAAAAAAGATAAAAGGCTTTTATTGTATTTCTTTCTGTATGTATTTCAAAAAAGCCTATACTGTGCCGGGTGTGAATTCAGGAATCGATAACGATTATATTCGGCGTCTTTCGGCCCGGAATTGAGTCTAATGGACTTTCAATGTTTTGATCAGCCAGCAAATCTCGTCAGCTCTTTATCTATCTATCAATTTGTAGCACATAATGCCATCAACTGTCGATATGGAGTAACATCTAGTTTCAATCGTAATATCGTTCCTGTAATTATTCATCACCGTTTATATTTGTCCGAATAAATATGTATGACCGAGGAGATGATACGTATGAGGAAAAAGGTTTTTCTAATCCGCGGATGTCATTAGTGATTGCCGGATGTCCATTGGTCAATTATATATGCATTAAGCCATTGTATTATGGAAATAATATTCACAGCGGTGTATATAATTTATGAGACCGGCAGAGAGACCAAGGAATAAAAGTTAAGCGATAAGTGGCCGCAGAGAAAAGTCCAAAGAAGATAAAAATATTCAAAAAGTAATGAACTAAAAAAAAAATTATAAATATATATATATATATATATATATATAGAAAAAGAAGAAGGAGTGGGCTAGTGGCTAAACTCAGTGAAATGCGTTTAATCACATTTGCATAATATTAAAATATTTTTAACGCTTGCCCGAACATATCCACCTGGTGTATTCTAAAATTAAGGCTAGCTCTCACGGGTGTCATGACAAAACTCGCTCCTAGTTTCCTTTACTCCCTTATCCTCATCCTCATTCTCATCTATATCCACTAGATTCTCTTGACTTTTTTTTAAATACTAATTGTCTTTTATCCTTCTGGCCCTCTTTTTTTCATAATTTTTCTTACTTGTTATTATCAAATCATTTATAATTTTAATCTTCCTTAACTTTATAAATTTTATAAAAGTCCCTTTTTAAATCTTTTGAAAAAAAAATTTTAAGCTCTAGAGAAAAATTTTCATTTAAATAAATAATTTCTTTACATTAAAAAATTATTTGAATCGGAAATATTTTCATTTTCTACAAAATAATAATTATCTACACAAAAGTATTCTTTTTGATTCAAAATTCAAATAATAATTTTTTTTTATTATTTGAAAAACAAACAAATCTTTTTAAAAAAATTTAATATAAAAAGCGATACCAATGAAACCATTATTATTATTATTATTATTAAAAAAAAAAAATAAATTTTTTTTAAGGAGAAAAATCAAAAAATGAAGAACATCAATTTACAAATTAATAATTTAAAACATTTGCTTAGATCATTTTAATAGAAGCATCATAAAGAACAATATAACTCTTACAACATCTTTACTAGTAATGAAACTCGAGACAATGATTTGGCACTCACTTTTGACAGTACATAATACATAATACTCTTTTGAGTGCAAACACATCAAAGCAAGACTCTTGTTCACCCCGCTGAAAGAACAGATCATAAAGAAAATTACAAAAGCCATCTGAGAAACTCAGAGCAGTCTTTGAAGGAGCAAACGTGCAAGTGCAACCAAATATACAGCAGTAATAGCACATGGTTCTGAAAATGCAGTCATACGACTTACATCTGACGTCTGTGTCTTAAGTCTCAAAACCTGAAGATCAAAATATACACATTGACATATTATATACACAAAGTCTTACGTTTTACGTCTTACTATAGATGTACAGATTGTTTACAATATTGCATCAATATAATAATAATCCTAGCTCTCGAACTCCTGATTGAGACCGACGTCTAGACAGCTAAAATATACAAAAGCCGAATAAAAGCGAATCATGTCAGCTTCCGTTCGTATCCAGAAGGTTATAGAGATGTTGAGATTTACAGAGCAAGAGTACGATGAAAAACAACAGCCGAGTGAAACGCAATTGTGAGATCAAACGAATAAAACTCCGCCAGATTCACTTGACAACAAGTTCAGCATCAATATCAACATAAACAAATAAAAAGTCGCTAAGAATCTAAATCAGTTATATTTCCCTCTATTATTTATTTTATCTCCGGTGCTTATCAGCTCTATTTTTCCATGGCAATACACAGCCTCCCATCTCTCCACTTATCTTCTTTCTATGGAATACTAAATTTACATTTCAGTCGGTATGCCGTATTTTTATTTTTTTTTCTCTGGAGACTTGCCATCAACTGTTTTTCCCATTCATTCTTTCTTTTTTCGCTCTTCTTTTCTTTATTTGTCTATATATCTCATATTATACTTATATTTATATAGTTACGTAGTTATAGTTATAGACGCTAAGGGTCTGGATAGATTGAGGATGCACCTCCAATAGAAGTAAACCTCCCCGATCGCTATATATTACAGGGACACAGATAGTAAGTATAGTTATATAGTTATAGAATAGAATAGAAGTATCGAACAAATCCCTGGAGGCTAAATAGTCCCTCAGGGATTTCACTAAACTCGTTCATCAGAGACTTAGCTTGGCTGGGGGCTGTAACGTGGAAATGTGCAGTATAGTGCAGTGTGCTAAACCCTTTCGTTTATTTTTTCTTTTTTTTTTTTTTGGATTTATTTAAGCTGAGTGTACCATGAAGAAAGTAATAAATGAAAGCTATTGAATGGCATATCAACAGAACTTTTGAATTAAAACGTACATCACGTTTGTACGAATGCACAATCTTGCTCAAAGTGTGTGCAACATCACAGAAAGTGTATTGTACTCTGCACGGCGCAGTTGTTGCAGTCGAAATAATATCCTGTTTCTTTGATAGATTGAGTAAAGAAATAAAATAAAATTGATTTAAAATAATGATAAATAGTAAGATAAAAGTGAATATCTTCTGTTAGTTTTTTTTTCATTCTTTGTTGTGAACTGCAACAACTCGTGGCAAATTATCGAGTGAAATTTAAATTGTACAAAGCGTTTGTTGAAATTGAAAAAATAAATTATTTGTGATTTATTTGTAGGTAAATATTTAAGGAATAGATACACAATTCGTCTCTTTCAGTGTATGTTCTGATACGACCAATTTTTACATAAGACCATAAATGAATACATCAAATTTTCAAATAAGACCACATTTTAACACATCAGGCAATATCAAAATTTTTTAAATCTTCATATTAATAAATTAGTATGAAGCAAAAAAATTTTTCTTGCCGATAGATTTATTTATTTAAATGTAAGTACATTGAAAATAATCCAGATATTAAAGCCATTAACATATTTATAGTTATTGTTACTATATATAACTAAATATGATTGAATATAATTAATAATAATGCAGTATAATTAATGAGTAGTCTACCCTAGTGAAGTTTAGATTCAAATATAATACTATGAGTATGAGTATGAGTATAATTCAGTAATTTGTGTTTTCTCTGTCCGAGTAGCACAGTCACGGGCAGAGGTAACGTCACCTTTCTGCCTGTTGGCAATTTAATTTCACAAGCAAATCTAAATTCCGCAAATGACGATCTGCGGTCGCCCAATATAATTCGGTAGCTTCTACTCCACCGAATTCCTAAATGCTAAATTGTACTTACTGTTTAAACGCTAGGTAATACAACGATTTACTATATGCTCTGCACTACATCCACTGACTCTACATTTATGCAACAATAATCTACAATTATAATTATAATTATTGTAGTTAGCATGCAACGTTGATTAGCTTCGCTTCGAGGATAACTTCGAATTATTATATCGGTGATTTTTCCCCAACCAAATTAAATTCATTCAGCATCTATATCATTCGAGTTATTTGGAATTCTAGAGGCAATTCGAACTATTCGCATTTTATTCCCTTAATTCAATACTTTCAAAAATCTCGGCGTGTCACCTAATTGATTCTACCGATGTTAACTTCATATCAAATTATCTTTCTACTTGAAATTATTCTCTATTATAAACAATCTGGATGTTTCCACTCGGTTATTATATGATTCCACACATATACCTATGTCAGACTAATGCAGTTCATCGGCTTAGAGTCTGCGAGGTTTTCATGAGGTTGCGTCCGGAGGCTTCGTACTCTAAAACTCGAGAAAAGTACTTGGTTAATTATGCCAACGAGCACATCGCTTAATTAATTAGCATAGAATCCGCTATATAAGCTTTTGGTATATTGTTCATGATGTGATATTGTATACCATAACTGGTCTGGCGAAGCACCCGCTGTACTTCCACTTTTCCTCCCACTACTATACTTTATAAAGCCACACACTACACTTGCTGGCGAACAACAAAATACGCTTACATATTTTCCTGTCATAAATTACTCGGGAGTATTTCTTTGGTTATACTTGATAGTTAAACGAAATGTTAATTAATGTAATAACATATACCATTTTGTTAGTTGTGAAACTCTCTATCTATTGCAAGTTTTGAACTTCATTTTGCGTGTTTAAATACATTCGAATGTCCTGAATGAATCAAAAACACGTAAATTTTTTGTTAATTCATGTGGAATGATCATTATTACCGTTTTTACATCAAAGTTTCGGATCAGACTTTTATAATCATGTTCATAGTTATTTTTTTTTTAATAGCGAACACTACCTATTGATTTATCATTTTGTTATTTTTATTCATTGATTAAATTTAAAAATAAAAGAATCAGTTCACGAAGGACTATCATTTTCATACTCCTGCCAAGTTTCATGATTTTTTATTCAATAATTACTTAGTCAAAGGCGTCCCAGAATTTTTGTTTAAAATTTAAATATTCCCTGTCCTACATATCTTTATGTATAAAAATGAATAGCTGAGCGTTAGTCTCGCTAAAACTCAAAAACGACTGGACCGATTTCAACAATTTTCTTTTTGTTTTGTTCGCTATAGTTCAGGGATGTTTTCGAAAGAATAAAATTTTTGAAAAACCCGAAAGTTCAGCTAAGGAAATCAACAGATCTAAAATTGTTAATCGTCTATCTTCTGTATATATGGACAAAAAAAAATTTCATAAATTCAGAGTTCATTTTTTGGGATCTTGATTTTCAGGCGATAATGAGAAGCGAGTTTCATTTAAGAACTTGACAAAATTTTAACCGCACTTCATACAGCCAGTATTTATTCTTTATCGAAGTAGATTAGAGTTTAAAGATTTATAATTGCTGTTCGAAAAGTGTAATAAAATATATTATAGGTGATACAAAGTTCACCGGGTCAGTTAGTTTTTAAGTAAATTTCTCAAGTAATTTTTATTTCACGTAAGGTTTTATATAATAAGATTTTATATCTTTTTCAGAAATTCATTACAACACCCTACGAGTAAATTTTTTTCCCTAGTTAAAAAACCTGTATTTTTATAGTAACAATACAAAAGTTCATTTCTTACAGCCATACTAATGGTAGCAAAATATGGTTTCACTCTAATCAATACCAAAACTAAAATGAAACAAACTTAACCTTACTTAAGTAAGTTCAAGTGAATTTTATGTTACATAAATTTTATGTTTTTAAACTTTTTTCAGGCTTTTAAACTTAATATTTATGCACGTGAATACTCAATAAATATTTACTCAAAATTTGAAAATGATCCACCACGTAGTTTCTCCCAAAGAAAGTTTGGAAAATAACTTTTTTTTAATTCTTACTCACATCCCCACACTCAAACTAGTCAACACATGTTTGATCTCTGTCATAATACATTCACCTAAAGTCTAATTCAATGTACGTACTCAGGGTATCTCATAACTTATCGAATATCGAGTCCATAAATTCGTGTAAGTTTATTCGGCTTCCATTTTGTTTACGACTACGGGTGAGTGCATTACCTAGTTGCCGATCGTCATCCATTGCGCACGTGTTGTCTCGTTTAATGTTCGCTCGGGCCGTAAACTTCTGGGCACTTTACAGGCACGAGTGATCAGCGAGACGCCCTCGTAATCTAACTGAACCGTTTTTCGCGAAATTGATGGAAAAAATGCTTACAAAAAATTGTGCAAGAAACACGAGATAATTCCAGAGCTGAGGGCTCATAAAACTCGCGCAAATCACCAGTACTTCTATTCTCTCGTACTTTCAGTCTCTTTACCTCCTCGAGAGCAAAATGTGCGATGATTACGGGATCTTGAGGAGAAAAACCGGCGTCGGTTCGCTTAGGTCACCCGATTGTTTGGAGTAACAGCGAAATTGTCCGGGTGAAATTAGTGTATCATAAACGTGTGGCTTTTAATTACTCTCTTTTAGTATGTACTTTATTCCAAGGTTGTCATTTTTATTCCCTTTTTAATGCACTAATAAAGTTAATGTCTCTAATTTATTGCGACGGTCTTTCATTTTAATTGGCGGAATCTGGAAAATTATTAGCACACTAAGCTTTATATATTTATTTCATACATATATACATAATAAATATCGTGTACTTTCTGTTCGCCATGGAGTAAGTCCTAGATTTACGCCTGCGATGTCAAGTGATGCTTGAAATTATTATTTTTTATTTATGTTTAATTATTTCTAAACTTTATTTTGAATGTTTAAATATTTTATTGTTTTTTAAAACTTAGTTGAAAATTTTATAAATTTTTAAATGTGAGATCGAAATTCGCGAATAGAAAGGGTTAAATTATATATCTGGACCTTTCATAGATTATTCAATTTTACTGTGACCTGCAACTTTATCAACAAAGTTGTGGATAAATAAATATAAAGAAGTTAAACATTTACAGAACAGAGAAATGATGAATAAATATCAATAATTATTATTGATTTCGTCATAATATTTGATTCTCTTTAATAAATAATTCCATAAAACCCCGATATAAAATAACTTGAATAACAAAATTTGACAAAAAATTAAATATTAACAATCAAAATTTAATAATAAAATATCTTGCAAATAATAACCACATCAAATTCTGACATATTTTTTAAACTAAATAAATAAATAAATCAGTATGAATATCAAAACTTCGAATTCAAAAATAAATATCGTGCATTCGAAAGTGAATTACAACAGATTTAAATAAATTTTCCAAAAGAAGATACAAAATTTGAACAGAGATAAAAAAAAATTATGTTTCTTGCAAGACTATTTTGATCTATTTAAATAATTTTATTTGTTCAAGTTTTTTTCTTCTGTGGATAAAATTTTTTGCAATTTAAAAAATTTCATTAATTTATTTTATTTAAGAACATTAAACCTATTTTGCCTAGTGTATTTTCTGAATTGTCGCTTAGACACAGCTTTTTTTCAACCTATTTACTTTCTTTAACAGTAGAACGTAAACCTCGCGGTGAAATCCTGTAATGCGTTATGCCAAGTACGTGTTCATTGTTCGCGACATAAAGTCTGAGCAGGCCTAGGAATTATAGTCTTACAACGGGACGTTTTTAGTAGTCTAGTTTCAAGAGAGTCGTAAAGATTTCTCACCTGTGCAATTATTTTATTCAAACAGCCAGTAAGTACAGAGTCTTGTACATTTATTTACATATAATACATACTCGCCAAAATAGAACAGAATACAATAGAATAGAAGAAAGGTGTAGTATGTTAACTGTGTTCACTGTTAGAGGTAAATAAAAAAGCCAAGTAAAGTGTAAGTAACGAATTTAGGGGTTTTATTTTGGCGACAGAAAGTTTAACTTGAAGGAAAATAACCAAAATAATTTTCCAAGTTTGCCGAACAAATGGACCGTAAAATAATCAGACAATCTTGAGAGAAACGTTTTCCCACACGAGAAAAGGGTCGAGGAGTTATCCAAATTGGTGTACTTTGAACTCACTTGTGAGTTCGTTGATACGTGAAACGATGCGCGCCCAATGCCAGTTCCCGCTTTCGCTGTACAGCTTCTATCCACTCTCCGTCTGTCCTTCTGTACCGATACGAGAAAAGAACTAAGAGCTTGTATTAAACGGGAAATCAATAGACCGGTTTAACCTACGGCCGTCCCAGCGTCTTTAGTCAACTCGGCAGTGTCGTTTTCCGAGGAACGGAAAGAAGCTTCGAAACTTATTCTGCATACATCCAAATAAAACCGCAGAAACTTTTTTATTTTTCATTCTATTTTATTCCCTTTTATACTTTCAGCAGAATAATCTTTTTACTTCCATTCATTTCACCGAGGTCCGCTCGCAGTGCTCCCGGAAAAGACTGAATCGATACACGCTTAAACGTCGAATTCGCTGAGCTTTTACTTCAGTAATCCCTCTTTTTCCCAAATCGTTTACGTGGCCTCGAGAAATACAAATCATAATCATAATCACAATCACAGTTGGTTCTATTTTCCAAAGTTGTATAGTTTTACGGATTATGGCTAATTAAAGTTTGATACATTTCATACAAATAAATTTGCCACCGCGAAGTGTGAGATATTAGTTGATATGATGTTTGGACGTTGGTTTGTTTGTATTTGTAAACATATGCAGGATTGTAATAACAGTAAAGTATTCTGCAAAACTGAGTCCATACCAAAGTCTAATCAGTTTTCGTATGTAATGGAAAAAGTTATATCTAATAAACACGCTGCTGCCCTCTACTCAACTCTGGAACTTGGAATTATATCGCAATTACTATTTCTGAAACTGCTTACCACTTTGTGCCATGTGTTAACTCTCCTCTTCCATTCCAGTATGTCTAGGGGCATGGTTAACTCTCAACTCAATGCAGAGTTCAAATCTATCTAACTATATATTGTATACGTAGCTAGTTTACACACAGCGGATGCGAATGAACAAGTAACATATGAAATGATATTTGAAAAGCTGAAAATTTTGATCAGTTCGAGTAATGTAAAGTTTAATTCAGTTGGGAAATGAACTGTCTATAATAGTGGTAAATATTTCGGTGACATTTATTGAGACATCTAAAAATAATAATTTTATGTGATGGAATAACCAATTGTTTTAGACATTGTATAATTTAATAGCTTCTGTTTTCAATCAGATTCTTGCCTGTAAAAACATATTCTGACATGGTCTCATATGTCAATCAATAATTTTTGCACTAAAATTAGTTTTAAAAATCTTCGATAGGGGGCGAATTGTTGCAAAATCGTTTCGTTACAAGAGAGTTAAGTCTGAAGTTTTAAGTGATTAAATAAAAATCATTTTTGATTCTCAAATATAAATATATCTTATTAGGTTTTTTGTAACTTTTTCCCTAAAAATAAACTATATTGTAATTACCTATAGTAAAATTAGATTGTAACGACATTAAATACTATAGCCAAGTTTAATGGACAGGATTGTAATAATAATAATAAATTATATGTAATAATGTACTAATGGTTAGTTATACTATTAAGAACATTGTAACGCTTTATTATATCAATAAAAATTTTCTGAAATCTGAAAAAAAAAATGTTTGATTCTCATAAAGAGCTTATCTAAAATGGAATTGTAGTTTAATTATTTATTAAGCTAATCTTCATTTAATATGACATGTGAATTGACTTACACATTTACGGAAAACATAAAAACATAAAAAATGAAAATAAACTATTTTTTTATTCTTATAGATAGCATAATGTGAAATGTTTCCACATATAAATGGCCATATCAGAAAATTTTTCACGGGTGACTAACAACTACTTAAAATTTTACAAAATAACTTCATATGTATGACGATATCCTTGGCGTAACACACTGCCGTATCTTTTGATAAAGAAAAGAATAGTATTAGAGCGTAAAAACACGATAAAATGACCTTAACTATAATCTCTATCATAGAAATAGCCTTTTCGTTTACCTTTAACCCTTTAGATCTGCACCCAGTTGTTCAAGCCGTTTCTTGTCCACGTGTCAGCCGGTAATCGGGTTTTGTCAACGAAATGTACTTCCCTGAGGGAAAAACCAGGTTTCCTATCGGGTAGACTTCTAGAAGGAAAATAAAATGGCGAGAGACAGAGATGGAAAGAGACGTAAAATATATAGAAAGCGATTGAACGAGCAGGCAAGCGGTGATGTTGAGTAAATGTTATAAAGAAAGAGAGCATAAAGGGCCGAAGGGGTTGAAAAGAGAATCTAGATAGCGAATAAAATCCAAGGAAAACGAACGAATGAACAAGCACTTTACGACTATCTGGCACGATAGACCGAAAGGGACAGAGCGTCTCATCTCGAGCTCTGCAGTTTAACCTCTACTCGGTCTAGGTAAGGGTATGGCCCGAGAAACCGGTCACGAGCTTGTCGATTTTATTCCATCCCCTAACGGAGATCTGGCCTCGTACATTACCTAACAAGTGAACCCAAGTATCCCGAGTTCAGTGAGCTTACTTCTCTTTAACTAAACCAGAGGCCACCTACCGGAATTACGAGGTCAAGAAAGTGTTCAAGCCCAGCCATTTCGATTCCAGCGCTGTTATGTACAGGAACTCTTTTTTTTCTTTGGATCAATCTGTCGACGTGGTAATTACTGTCACACATTAACTGATATTGATTGCCGTTTCCTTCAAATTTGATTATCGAGTGTCATTCTCTCACTTCTAGACTTTAATGGACAAGTTTATGGAATTTTCGTCGATTCTGCTTCAAAAATTGAATTTTTGAACATCTGGCAATGCTAATTTGAAAAATTATTGAACTGAGTTAGATTGTTGCACATAAAGTTTTTGTTTTATTTCGAAGACTTGTTGTCCCAAGAGTTTTTTTTGTTAATGTTCAATTTTTATAGTCAGAAGTTTAAAACGTTCATTTTTTGAATGGCACTTTTTTATATACATCCTTTTGGCATTTTTAATGTAATTAGGAATTTAAAATGCGCGCTTCGCGCGCCTTAATTTTTCAACCAATCAGAAATCGGGGACTACATATTGCGATAATTCGATACTTAGTTAACTTCACACTTATTTTTATTTCATCAATTTTAATTTAGAGGATAAATGAATACAGTTAAAAGTTGATAATTTTTTTTATCATCCAAAGGGCAGCAGCAGTAATAGTGATTAGAGATGCGGAATGACCGTCATCTTTACTTTTGGTCAGGACACGGTCATTAGACCGTCCTGTGACCGTCACATAATCTTAAAAAATTTCTGTAATGCTGGAATGACCATCTCGTTTCAAACGGTCACAAATTTTGTCATTTGCATCTATATAGACGTTTTTGATAGAATTTTTTAATAAAGCATTTTTTTTTAAATTGATGCAAAATTTACGGTCATATTAAAAACCGTCATGAATTTGGTCATTTGCATCTATATAGGCGTTTGTGACAAAAATTTTTAATAATAATTTATTCTCATCAAATAAAAACTATAAAATAAGTTTACTGAGATATTTCAGTTTTAACTTTTGTACAGGTAATCATTTTAAAGTCAAATAAAAATAATTTTTTCATGTACCATTCTAAAATTGTCTTTTAATTTAAAATGACTTTCAACCATTAACTGATGCAATAAATATAAAATGACGTAAATCATATTATTATTATCACAAAAATTTCTTTATTTAATAGTTATTAATACATATTTATCTTTAAGATTTCATATAGCTTCATATTTGAAGTTAATAACGATATCTTTTTTTTAATTCAATAATATTTTGTATCTTTCAGAGAATATTCGTATTAATTTCAATTATTTAAACCATTGCATAAAATATGTTATGACACAAAATTTATAATTAAATATTTATAAAAAAATTATTTACCATACTTATATTACTCCAAAATTCACTCGCAATAACAAACTGTTATTTTGCTTTAAGTTCTTAGAAATTCACTAGATGGCAGCATTTTCGCTTGCTCGGTCCATCATTTAACAAACGGTCATGTGACGGTCCTGTGACCATCCGATGACCAAAAAAAATGTCAATGACGGGACCGCTCGCATCTCTAATAGTGATATATCGATACTACAAGTGTATATGAAAATGGCGTTTATTATGTTAAAAAAGTAGTTTTTTTTAATCTGGTCAAATTATAAAAGATACATATTTTACACAAGAAAATTTGATTTTCAGGCTTTTATGTACATGAATGTTGAGTGAAAAACAATAAATTATAACTGTACCATACTTAAAAAGTACAAAAAATCTCTTTATAAAAAACAGAAAAAATTTTTTTTACTTGTCTGAATAAAATTGCTAATTGAACTTTTTTTGAATCAATACTTCTAGAAAAATATTTTATAAACTGTATGACAAACGTGTACTCAGTTTGCCTTTTCAGTGAAACAGTCTGGCTGATTCTCTTTACTGTTATTATTTTCTCTAGTCGGGAAAATCTCAGTTTACGTATTCCAGGGCTGAAATAACACAAGTAGCAAAAGCAGTGGTAGTTTGAGAGAACCAGAAGTTGTTAAAAGTGCGCCGTTACGTTCCCAGTACTTTATTAGAGCTAAGTGACTAACTCTGCTCATTTTATGACAAAAAAGTAAAAACTCTCGGCTTTATGAATGTGAATCAGTGTTAATGTTGAAAATTAATCAGCAAAAGCGAATAAAAGTGTTAAAAATTCATAAACAGGAAAAGTAAATAATTAATGCGAGATTTTCTTTTCTGATTCTGCAGCTAGGGATTTCAGAAAATTGAATTACTCAGGTTCAGAATTGGGTATTAAGTCTCAGCTGATTAGCTCGTGGCTTGAATCGAGTCTCTTTATGTGTATGACCCAAAAGAAAGCAAAACACAAAAGTTGTGCTCACTGGATAGGAGATAGGAGAGATTATCGAATTATCTAGCTCCCGGGGGTATCGGTTAGTCCAGACAGCAAAACTATTTGCTTTGTAAGGTGAACCGTTTTGAGTGTGTGGGCTACCGACTCATTCTCTATATACTGATATACATTGCACCCGCAAATCACATTACCAAGTAGGGCTATCTTGGATCGGAAGCTTTCATCCATCGCGACAAGTCGTAAATTCACAAAATGCCACAGGATTGCTGTGAAAATTTAACGACCCAATTTTCTACAGCTCTCACAACTACGAGACTAAATAAAATCTGAACACAATATTAAACTATCGAAAAAATTAGAAAACACAGACTTCTCACGTTCAAAGTTTCTTTTTTTTTCTTATTATATCTTTATTTCCCGTTACTCCTACTGCACTTCCTAGTAAGCATAAAAATGATTTACTTTTGGAAACAAGCCATAGAGAGTCATTGAAAATTATACTGTTATTTTTATATAAATAATACACTGAAATACATCAACTACATTAGAGGTGATGGTAAAAAATTTTCTTAGCCAAAATAAAATGTCTAGTAAAAATTAATGACATTTTTTTTGCTATTAACAGTTCTCATCATGCATTTGAAAAATTGTGGAAAATATAGTTCATTTAATAAAGTTTTATTGAAATCATCACTCGTCGAATATTGTGAGTGAGTTTTTTATATCACAATGTACTCTGTATAAATGGACGATTACTCTATCAAACCACGAACAGATATAATGTACTGTACATTGATTTTTTATACGTTGAAATTCAGCGTGAGCATCAAAATTCCCGATAACAAGTAGAAGGTAATTGTTTGAAGATATCTTTAGTATTATCTTGTTACGCATGTAATAAGTATTCTAGAGAGGGATCCGATAATAACGATGTTCGCTCATTCTGTATGAGTATTGCTATACACATGCGTGCACGTTTACGATGCATTAACATCGACAGCGCAAAACGAAGAGGCATTTACCGTAAAATATACCCATGCTGAATACCTTTCACCATTATCCGCGGTTATGAGCCATTTGATTGTTGATGTGCGTCACATACTATCACTACATAACTCTATACGTGCTAACTTTCATGATTCAGTTGGTATTCCGAATTATTACAAGTTATAGCTTGTAATAATTCTGATATATTTGGGATAAACAAAACAATTATTGTCAATCAAAATACCTTTGGCTTCAACAAAATTTATCTTCAATTTTCAAATTATTAGGAAAAAATTTCAGAGTTTTAAATTTTAAGCTATAGTATATTACATACCTAGGGAAGTAAAGTAAGAAATGTCTCAGATCACATGTAATTGTTGGCCGAGGCGAAGCCGAGTACAAGAAAATCTAATTATTCACATTTATTTTTTAAAATTGATTGAAAAAGTTAAATGAAAGAAAAATTTAATTTGAGTAAAAAAATTTTCAATTTCGAATGATAAATTAAAAATGGATTTTTCATCATTTTTAAAAGAACCATATTCCCAGAAGCAAGAGAAAAACACAAATTATCAATGGGAATTGCAAATGTTTGTTCCGTTGCAATCTCCTCTTTACATTGTAATCATCCTTTCATTTCTGCACGTTATACATCTCTGCTCATAACTACTACATCCAAAAGCGCACTCAATCAAAAGAAAATTACTATAAACAATTCCGAAATTAAGGCACTAAAATATAATATGAAAAACTTTTTATTACCTTTACTTAATACAATCACAAAATATCAAAAATTTAATATAATAGTTTGTCCAGCCTTAAACATTAAAGTGACAAATCGAATCGGAAATAAAATTTTTCTGTGTGCCATAACTTTGTTCAAAGTTGAATAATTCTTACTATGCAATCTACAAATGCACTTTGTTCTAGTAACGAAAAAGTTTTGTCGTAATTATGTTGTAAAGTTAACAGTAAGCTTGCTACACAAAGGTAAACAAAACCGCTTAAAGTGTCATTGTAATTGCCATAATACGTATAATTGAATTTTTTCATTTTTCAGTAGGACAAAAACAATAATAATTATCATAATGTGTTTTTAGTTGAATTTTTCGGTCTCCAAGTTGAGGTTTGTTTTCAACGTGAAAAGAAAGTTGAAGGAAGATATAAGTGGTAAGAAACTTCTCCAGGAAAATTAAACTTTTCAATTGCGGAAACAAAAGCTTATTATTACACTTTTTTTTGATTTTATTTTAGAACTGTAAATAACCCCGAGCAGATGACGTAATTCGAACTATTCTTCATGTATACATGTATAATGGTAAAAGTTGATGAATTGTTAAAGTTTTAATAAAGAGATAGTTGATAAAATATATATATATATCAGTTCAGATGTTTGGTGAATAAGTCACTCGACTTAGGAAGTTTTTGGTTAATGCCGCTGACAGAATAGACTATTCGGTTACAATTATAAGATTACTGTATTATCTCTTAAGGTTATACACTTTCTGAGGGTTAACTTACTTATTTAATTATAACTAACTATTTTTGCTACAATTATAACTACTGCAGATTGTAGACGAGTCCTTAACTTTCCAGTACGACGTTTAATGAAGAAAGATAATTTACAGAAACCTGCAATAAGAAATCTTCTTCAGATAATATAATGAGCAAAGATTTTCATTTCAACAAGTTTATTGTTGTGATAAGACGGTTGTGATGCATTGGTACTCGGTATTATGTTGAACAAATTTACAGTTTAAGTGTTCTGTAAAAACAAATAATAAAAAGAAAAGAAGGGAAAAATCCAAACTTTTTCCGCTTATTTGCAAGAAATTCTTTTATTATTATTTCCAGCTTCACATCAGATACTCCCCAAGGATTACGCTGAAAGTTTAGTCTCTGAATTGTGATTAAACGTTCCCAAGTGGAATTAATTTTTACAAGTCAACGAGTTCGTTTAATCAGAATCGAAAAGAGTCGTCGTCACTAATTAACAAGTCTGCCCTTGAGAGAAATACTTTTTATAATAACTATCCAAAGTTTTTCATCGATAAATCTATAGTGCGTGTAGTTTGGGTTTCTGACGAAAAATACAAGTCAATAAAAAAATTTTTTCAAATAAACAAGGCCTCTTAATTAGTTTTATAAAACTTTACTCATTTTCGTTAATGAAAACAATTTCCAGGCGGCATTGATAGGAAAATCTAAATAACTTTTTTTTATGGGGCTATTCTCATGAAATTTTTAAGATATAAATTTTATGGTGGATGAAATCGTAATTATACGCTTGAAATTCTCCAAGTCGTAAAATCGCGCCTACCTTGAATTTACAGGGGCTTTACAAAGACTGCTTGGAATGATTTTTAGAGAAAGTTTTTGCCTAAGCTGTCCAAAGTTAGATTGGACACCCGCTATTTTAAAATTAATATTGACTCGAGATAGTGTAAATAATACAGGTTATAGTTATTTAGACTAAAAATAATCTAAAATAATTAAAAATGATACAATTACATAAAAACAACATTGAGAAATCAGCATTTTAAAATGAAATTTTAGTATTTTTCCATTTGAAAAATATAAAAAATTGTTATTATTAACAGAGTTGCTAGTGCGAATTACAATTAGGGATTTTAGCTTACAATGAATTCTAAACAAGCGATTTCATGAATAGAAAATCTTACGCAGCAAGTTTTCTATTAAAAATTTTAGATACTTTTTGAAATAATTATAACCTTTTCTGTGGATTGAATTTTGAACGTATTATAAGTGTTGGATTCATATGAATTTCAAATACGATTTAACATGACTTTTAGCGAGTTCAGAGCACACTCGTATTTCAAGCTTAAGTTATGCAAAAATAATTTGAGAAAAGCACACGTAATTATTATCATCCTTGCGCGGTGGGAATATACTTTAATAACAACTGAATTTATTTACTCAAATTTTCGAAAACTTAAGATTGTTTCCGAGTAAATTGTAAAGGGGTACAAGTTTCTTGAACACTGTTATTTTTGCATGTCTAATAGCATCATACATAATACTGGTATTTTATTAATATTAAATTACATGAATACCGAATAATTCAACGAACTTGTTATTATTTTCTCATTAAACATTCTTGATATTCTCAATGTGGTTATTTTAAATTTATTTGCTGAAGCCGCTCAGATATCGTTTTTGAACAATTTGAATGAATAAACTTGTTTGTTAACATTAAGTTAAAACCCCGGTTAAGTTAATTTTTATTTAATAATACCAAGGATTTTTTAACAACCTGCTTGAAAAAAAAAAAAAAATATTTATTCAACTTTGTTTCTGTTAAAGTTTTACTTTTTACTGCACTGGAGTAGAAATATAGTACACTAAAAATAGTAATAACAATAAAAATAGCAATAATAATAAACATGAATATCTATAAATATTAAAAAAAAAAAAAAAAAAAAAAAAAAAAACAATATTGTTGAGAATTTGAAGATCATTTAAATATTATAGCACTTCTCTCATCATATACCTGGTCAACGATCTCGGTTGTATTTGTGATGTGATGTGAATTTGCAAACATTGTTGTTATAGCGAAAACTCGCTGATGCTCACGTTTATCTACTCGCTTCTGTACATAGATTTATCTAAATGCTCATAGAGATAATCAATAACAGTATTGATTTTGGTATATTTTGAAAGAGATTGTAACTATTTTATTAAAAAATGACGTTTTGTCGCAAATATACATCAGACGGTTTGAACTTTATGAATTATTTTGTAATTTTTAGTTTTGTTCTTTTAAAAAAGTATTTTTTAGTTTCTAAACACTAATTTATTTTCGAATTTCATATTATTATTAGAATATGTAAGCAATAAATTGTCATTTGTCACTCTATTAAAACAAAATGGCATTTACTGTTATTCTAATAATGGTGAATGTCTAACCTGTAAAATTGGTCGTTTTTTTAACGCTATTTATGAATCTAATAAAAGCGTGGTAAAGAAAGTTCATTCAAACCAAAAAAATTCTTATTAGGAACACGTAAGTTGTTCAGAAGCAAGAAGAAATTTTTCTTGCTCTCCTAGCCGAAAGTACGCTCTTCCTGGCAGCAATTTACTCCAGGAAGAGCAACTTTTATGGCCTGCTCTAACGCATGCGCGCTACGCATATTTTCTGGCTCGGCAGCACAGAACCTCGCTTTCTTTCGTATTTTCGTGGCGCGACCGGCCTATACAGCGAGTTTCAACTGTATATATAACAGTCACAACATCGTCTGTATGTAACATGTCAGCGCATAAACTAACCAAAAAATGTCAAAAAAATAAAAATAATTTTTAACTATATCATTGTTAATGAACTATTTAATAATAATACTGCACAAATAATTTATATAAAAAGTTTAAAAAATAAAACATAATAGTTTTGTGAATTTTATTTGCTTTTTTTTATATTTTGATAGTTAGTAAAGCAATGTTTATAAAACGATCCATGTACTCTACAAACTTGTAATAATTTAATTTCAATCTTTCTTAGCCGTCGATTACTAATTAGAAACTAATTTTTAATCAACTTAAAAAAATAAATTCTGTAATTAGAATGAGTTTAAATATTTGTGACAAATTCTGTGCATGATATCACTTTTAATCAGAGCATTTGTTAGTAAAGTTTAAAATAACATTTTTTTTCAATTTATTAACTTTTATTGCACGCCTCATAGCGCGAAGCGCGTGAGGTTGTGCTTTATACTCGACTCGTCAAGATCAAGCAATTTTGTGATCTTCAAATGCCTCTATTACAACCATATTACACTTATACAATGATGTAAGTAGATATACACTGAAAAAACACTTAAATTAAACCATCTTTTACTTTCTAAAATCATTTCATGTTGCTATTTTGAAAAAAAAAAACGTTTTGAATGTATTTTTGGATGTATCAACGATTACTCCCGAACAAATTGATATTTCAAGACCGGACCTTTTTTATTAGTTTAAGAATCCGAAGAACTGGGTCCGTATTTCATATCAATGGCCTAGTATACATATTTTTTTTTAAATTGAATTTTTATTAAAATTCACTACGATACAACCGTAAAAGCCAAACAAACTTTTCTTATTTGTCACGTGAAAACTATGGCGCCACTTGATCAAGCTAGTTTTTTTTTTATACCCGCCCCGACCAGCAAAGCCTCGGCTTTGCAAAAGTCGGGCGGCGCTCCCCTCACGCCCGGCAAAACCCCTTCCCTGGGGTTGCGTATTTTCGGCTGGAGAGCAAGAAAAATAATATACTATCCATGACCAGAATGTGGATACCCCTTTGTAGAAATAATCGAGTTTTCACTGGATATAAACCAGTAACTGGCCAGTGATATCGAGTAAAAACTTGAAATCGCGCCACCTACAACTAAGTCATAAACATTAGTTACACCGACAGTGTATCTTTACTAGTGTGTGTATGTTTGTTTATTTTTTGTTAACCTGTACGCATCATTATTGTAATTATTATTATTAAAAACAGTATAAGTCAATCAAAATTAGTGTTTATTAACGTGTAAATAATTTCCAGTATATATTTCAAAATGGATGCAGTGAAAAATGACACAATATATAAATTGCGACTGTGGGCTGTAACGTTGCGGAAGGCTGGAAGGCCTCACCCCGAAAGTATATCGAAGGTTTCCTCCGGTGGGATAGCTCGCCGGACCCAGAGTTCATTTGGAGGATCACACAACTACAGATAACTTTACTAATTTTACACTAAAGCCATGCTTCTAATCCTAAGGTGTCAGGTTTATTAATTAAATAAATAATGAGAATAAAATAATAGTGTACTTTTATTAAATAATAATTAATAATTAAATGATAAAATAATAAGAAAAAGGTTTTAAACATTTTTATCTCAAGCGACTTAGCCACACCTTACAACTTGTTGATTGAAATATTCTAATAATTATAATAAAGACTAAATAAATATATATACAAGTAACATACACAATCTTTATACACGTGTTATGAGAGACGAGCCGCGACCTCTATACCGGGATTCGCGACGCGTTCCACGAAAAGCTAACCCTTACTCGATTCTAACGGACTTGTATCCTTCCCCTCTACCTACAGAGTGAAGCTCTGTAGCCAAAAGAGTCACGGGAGATGTAGGAAACACCCACAACCTCTCCGTACCCACCTGAGTACCCCGATTAGACAAACCAATCCAGGAAGTACCCCGCCTAGGTTCTGGGCAAAGACGCGTCAATGAAGATACATTCCAGAGACACCTGGATCGTAATCTCCAGCTATCACACGATAAATGAGAATTACCTCGAAGAGCGTAATACCACCCTCCAGGCAACTTCTCCTACTAGGGTGTATATTTAATCGTGGGGAATACCCTCAATTAAAGTACACACGGGCCGTTCGGCGGTCAAAAAGAGTGAAGGAACACTGGAGCACAATACCTGTTTCCAATTCTCGACACTCTGGTTCTGCTCAGCGAGACACACCACACTGCACAGTTCAGATAAGATTGACTAAAACTGCCGGAGAAATCGCATTTAAGTACTCGGCGAGCCGCTCTGCCTTGGGACGGCGCGAGCTAAATTGCGACGCCTAGCGGCGGCCGGTGAACTAACTTTCTCTCTCTCTCTCTCCAACAGCGGCGCGCGCACACTAACTCCCAATCCCACTCTTCTTATTTCTGCTTTCTCATCTTCGTTCAGCGCGCTCGTCTCTCGGGTCGCTCGCGCTGGCTCGTCTCTTTCTATTTCTCTTTTTTTTCTTATTTATTTTAATTCTTTTTCACCTTTATTTCAATAAAATAAATACATTTTTATTACCTTTTTAAAATAATAAATATTGTTAATAATTTACATAGATTACGTGCTCGTCACAGGGCATTAAAAACAAATCTCCAATTCAAAATAATTATTTTCTTATTCTATTGTTAGATTTATTATTAGTCTATCAGTCTAATGATGTTATCTATTTTATAATGTACACATAAATGAAACTTTTTATATCATATCGTTTATTAAACATTATTTTGAATTTATTTGACAATTTTAATAACGCCTAATAACCTCAGAATTCGAAACTGACAGTTTCACTAAAGCCGCCATAATGTTTTGTTAGATCTCTAGTAAAACTGGCCAGTTACTAGACAGAAACTTGATATTACACTGGCCAGTTACTGGTTTAAGTCTAGTAAAACTGGCCAGTTACTGGCTAAAAACTTGATTTCATTTCTACTAGGGCCCTGACGTATGTGATATGATGGCCTCGGCTACGCCTCGGCCATCATATCCCATACGCCAGGAAATCCAACTTTCTGGCCTAGGGTTGTAATATACTATTCTTCAATGAAAAAAAAATTTTTTTTGTGCTATTTATTAGATGATAAAATTCTATCAAAATGAAAGTAGTCATCGATTTTAGTTCTTATCTCTAAGAGAACGAGTTCATAATAAAAGAATTTTGTATGTACTTTGTATCAGGCACACAAGTAGTACGTGATTGTCTTATCGTAACAAAAACGGTAAATTCTAACGATCCGCAGAACATTGCTGACTACGAGGACTACTATGCCTCTTACGGAATCCCACGTAACAATCAAAACTTTTGCGACATTAATATTCTGCGTAACAAAATCGCTGGGTCTCTCGACGTCAATCAGAAAATTTACGTAAGAGACAATCTTCTCGTGGATATACTAACAGAATTCGTTGGCATTAAGTACAACAATATTAAGTGCTTGGAAGACATGGCTTTGATATTGTCCCATTGAAACACACCGATTGTCCTTATCATGACAATCAATTGGAAAATTACTGCGCGGGTGACAATGCACTGATAATGATAAATTGTTTGCTACAGAAAACACTAACCAAAATACAATCTCGTCGTCACATGCAGGTGATTGTCACTTTCAATGGCTACTACAATGGAGACAATAACAAATTCATTTTCAAAGAGCTGTGTGTTTACGGTCTAAGCGCCGTGGGCTCGATTATTTACCGCAAGCTTTACGTAACAGAACCGCCGCACTACATCTTCAATTTGGCGGATACTATCGATCATTACAACCAAATTTTGTACGATAAGTATGGAATTGAATGGACAGCTGGTACTTACAAGGCTTCGCAAATTAATAATAGACTTAACAACATCCTCCGCAAAGCTGCTGTTAAATATATCTTTGTTGAAAATGATCAGTACAAATATATACAGTCGACTATTATTGAAAATTTCGCTTCATACGATGTTATTACTTTAGATACAATTGTCTGCGATGAAAAATCTCATGAGCAAACAACATGCTCTGTCCACACCCATCCTTTAGTTGAAAAAAATGTTTGTATTGAAAATTGGAACAAAGATATGGCGGTCAATAAACAAAATATGAAATTGTATCAAGACAAAATAAAGAATGCACTTAAAAGACTCAATGAATTTTCGTGACAAAATTTTACTAGCAATTTTCATTAATTTAAATGAATGTGTTGGATCAATTTAAATTTTGTAAAATTTTATTATTTTTTGTAAGGATTATCTTTTCTTCCAAGTGCCGCGAACAAAATAAAATTTGACAATCAAGCGGATCGTTTGAAACTTTGTTTGCTTAACTCAGTCTTTCCTTCTATTCTATTTATTCACGTCTTCAGAGCATCTGATCTCGGCGATGCGACCGGTACATACTTTATCGAGTTTATATATTCAGTAAAAGATTTTAAAATTCATCTAACGATAGTCAACATGAAGCGTTAATTTGATTTGCCGTTGCATCGTCAAGCATCAAGTTAACGGCGAAAGCTTTTACTTTTTCCTCGAGTAGTACAGAACCATTAATAATAAATACATAAATATAGTCCATATACCTCGTAACTGTCGTATTACTATTAGTACTGTAGAAAAGCTCTAGAGGGTTGTTCACCAAATTCTCGCTCTCGACCTACGTCAACCGACATTTATAGAACCCACATTCACAGACAGGTAAGGCGAAGAACTTACCTTCCTTCATTTTTTCTTTCTCTCGCTCTTTAACTCGCGCTCTCTCTCCATCGCAGTTTCTCTTTAGCAAGGGGTTATCTTCCCCTTTTACAAATCGATGCTAATGCTTTACTCTAGTGACGTTAGTCCGATTAAATGAATCGCCGACAATCTGAATTTTAAAGCCGAGCTTCTATTTATTTATTTATTTATTTATTTGTTTATTAGTAATCTTCAATAACTTTTTTTCTTTATTTTCGCGTTTCCATAAATTTAGTTTTTTTCATTTCTATTTAGTTTTTATTCCTGTAAGATTTAATTACGATATCTCTTTTTTGATTCAAAGCAAGATGTTTTCCGAGGTAGCATGAAAAGATTGACAATAAATAATTGAGCATAAAAGCAAAGAAGCTCAATTCTTTTCTTAGAGTATAAAAGATATTTCCCGTGAAATAGAGTTCAGCGAACGAGCACTTAATTAACGATTAAATATTAAAGGAATAAAAGAATTAACTTATTTATGAAAAATACATTTGAACGGTAATGGACAGGTAAATGTTGGTAATTATACAGACAAGGTATTATATTATATGAATTAACGTTTTATTGAATTACACGAGAAAACGTCTGTCACGAGCGTATAATTTTGTTCTCGAAACTGTACAGTGACAGATTTTAAATCTACTTACACTGCCACGAATTTCACTCTTGCCTTTGTTATTAACAAGCTTAAGGATTACGCAATTGCTTTATCTCGAATTTCCGTCGTTATTTAATTAGTAAAACTTAATGATTAACATTATTCATATTTTAGAGATTATTCAGATATTTATTGAGCTCTTGATAAAATCTAACAGTCATCATTATAGTCGAGTAAAATTTACCATAAATCTTAAAGGAAATAAAATATTAATACTGAAAATTTAATGTAAATTTCAACGGAAAGTAAATTTACTTTTGTAATAATTAAATAAATTAATCAAACATCCGTATTATAATTTATAAACTTGCCTTGCGATGAAATAATCAGGACATTTAATAAACTTTAAGTTAATTACAACCTTACTGGACTTTCTAAATAAATTCAATCAGATAAAAAAATTTTTCTATTTATAAAAACGATTCCTAGAATGAAATCGAGGTAAAAAGTTAGTTCCATGTATTAAAATACCTCGATAATATAAAGTACAAGTGTATTGGAAATTTATCGGGCGTGCTGGTCGCCAAACTCAGGCAGTATAGGACCGACTCAAATGATTTTCCAATAACAAGTCTGCGCGTATACTCTATAGTAAAATTTATAAAAATACTGAGCTCGAGCTCGCATTGAATCTCTAGTATTTTATAATACTATTATTATTCAACGTGAGCCTTCGCATCTTTAAATCCTCGACTTCCGCGTTAAGAAATAACCAAACCGTGGTCGTAGATTTCGCGACCGAGAATAAAAGTTGAGGTCACTCTATCTCGCTCAGGGTAAAGTATTATATATATATAGTGAGAAATATAAGGCTCTAGATCCTGGACGTTTTATCAAGTCCGCGAACAACGACGAATGAGGCTCCTGAAAAGTTGAGTCGAGTATGAGAAAGGCGGATCGAGAAAACTTAAATATTTATTGGAATTTGAAAGTTTCACTGGCTAGGTGTATTTAAGACTCTGTCTAAGTAATAAGATAAAAAGAACTTTTGAAAAATTTATCTCCCTAGATATAAATATGCTTTGTTAAATATAAAAGTATTAAGTATTAACTATTACAAACTGTTAACTTTAAACTTTTCAGTAATTCAAATAGTTAATAATGTTTTTTATGTACATTGTTTTATCGGAAAAATGTCACTGGATACATTTGCCCTATAATATTTTCTTGTAAGTCTCTAAATTCTTCATATTATTGAGTATTAACTAGTCATTAAAAAAAATAACTTGAGTCGATGTAACCTTGTTAAAAATAACGACGTCATAGGAAAATTTTCTTTACTTTTTCAGACATAAGATATTTCAACATGTAAGTAATTTTTTTTTTTTGTCGATAAACTAGTATATTTTGTGTAGTTATTTTCTTCGAGAGAGTTACACTTGAATGAAGCAAAATATCAATTATAAAAATACAGAAAAATTTTTCTTAAAATAATTTATTTATTATAAAAATTTATGCTTTTTTTAAACAATATTTTTAACGAGATCTCTTCGAATATTTCTCTGAATATATTATTTCTCATTAATAATTCATAAAAAATTTCAATAAAAAACTATTTTCACCTTTCAGACATCAACTGTCTTTCTCACTGTTTAACTAAGCAAAAAAAATTATAAATATTTCCTCAAATTAATACAAGCTCAAATATTTATATTTAAAATATAATTTTTAATTACAAACATTACAAATAAGGGCCACTTAGTAAACTCTAAACACAGTTAACTGTCGTAATAAAAAATAAAAATACTACTCCATTATATTCATATAATACGCAGTAAAAAAATTAATGACCTATGAGCCGTTGAAAAATTTTTACAAGAGACTATTATGCGCCGGGTTGAATTATTGGCAATAAAAATGAAAGTGTAATATAAAATATATTTTAATTGTCTATTATTATTACTATTCGATAATCATGAGGTCTGCATGAACTGCCAGTAGCTGCATAAATTATAATCTCGATAATAATAAACATCCTTTGGCTTTCTGTGTCACGTTTCCGTCAATCACGTCCCGCGAGCTCGATATTTGATAAGAGGTGAAAGTTAGCGCCCGAGTGCGTCGTAAACAACTAATTTTGTTATGAAACCCAAAGTTTGTAATTAATTTAAAATTTAGTTAGTAAAATAATTGAAGGAACTTTTAAAGTTATATTAATAAGTATTTTTTCATCGTACATTGCAATTTAAAACAATAACTTCCCGATTTTTGACAATTTTCAATTTTCTTAGTGGGAAGTTAAAAATAACCCTTGTAAAATTCACCACTTGATTTCTATTTTTATTCTTTCGCCTTTAATTGAATGAGTTTCTTTGTTGATAAAAATATAAATAGTTCAAAGCATATTTCAATGATACTTAGTAACATTATTACTACTTTCGCCGTACTTTGTATATAACTCAATTACATATGTCGACATTAACCTATTGCTTTGTGACTTTGATTAAAAAAGTGGAGCTTTGCTTGAATTCTAAAAAAATAAACATCAAAGTCGATATTTATTTTTTTTTTTTTTCAAAGTAATAATTAACGTAGAATTTTGAATAATTAGTGGATACTCTCAGGTATAAAGCTTCGCCAAGCACTAGAAATAGTTACTAGGTACGAACTACTAAGTACTGCACATAGCCACTACTCTACTCGGTGAAACAATACGTAGCTGTTTTACAAAGACGAATATCAATTGGTCTAGAGTATTCAACCAGTTGTTAATTCTGAACTTTCGCAAGACTGCCAATTAAAGTTTCTCGTGGACAGTAATTCCGGATAACGTTTGCAATTGTGAATAGTACATCGGTCCCGGGGGAAATAAGCGTCGATGCTGCACATTTGCAATGCTACTCTTCCCAGAATGAGCAGAGGACTGACACTTTTTCTCTCTGCGGACATAAACTCCCGAGTCTCTGATCCACTTCTCTTTATTTCTTCAGTGATGTACACCCGTTTTATGCTTAACTTCCCCGTGATTTACCCGGGTAGTCTTCAATTTATAAGTTTAATTTAAATCCTTTGTACGACTCTCGTCATTTTTTAACGGGAATTTTTAAGTTACTCTTTCAAATAACATGTTTTATCAAATAAAAAAATTCAAACATAGTCGTATTGAGATTTTTGAATTAAAATTTTCTGTGTTGACTTTTTTAAATTTTTTTAATGAAAAACAAGAACTTTTATTTTAAGATATTTATTGCCATTAAATAAAAAGAACTTATTTTTATTTTTAATTAATGAGAATAAATTTAAATAAATTTTCAATTCAATGTAAAATTAACTTTTGTAAAAGCTCAATGTTAACTTTATACTTCTGAAAATGTCGTATTTATAGTTTACTAAAACATAATATGCACGCGTAAGCGCGTATCTAAATACAGTATAGAATTAAGTGTATTTTCATGCTTATGATATATTTGACCAATCACGTTAAGAATAAATTGATGCTACACATATTTCATCTCAATTTTGTGTTCGGATTTTTTATATTAATATTTTTTATCTTGGACAAGAATTTATTTTTTCAAAAAACTAAACAATGGATTTTTTAAATAAATATTTTAAAAATTCCAATTGAATAACTGATGAAAATATTTGTAGAAAAAAATTTTTCGACTAAATTCTTCATCAGAATTTCACCCAATCATTTATATTTATTAAATAAATTACGAACTTTTTGAAGCATTTATAAAGCTACTAATTAAATCTATAAAAAATTCTGCACATATTACATTTTAATTAAATTTTTCTATTCTATGAGATAGAAAAATATTTTCAATGATAGGTTTTTATTACGTTTTTACTTTAGGCTCAATTAAAATATTACATATTCAAAAATAATGTAAGTAGATATACTAATCGTGTAATTGAACAGTTTAATACGTTTAATTGATACGAAATTAATCTGAAAGTTTAAGCAAAAACAATTTTATAAAATATGAATCTGACAATCAATATAAATATTTGTTTATGATGATACTCAAACATTAATAGAATCACATACTCAGCAAAAACAGAAAAATGTGTATCGAATCTTTTATTAATGAGAGAACAAAAAAATACTCAAGTGAGGTACATAAACTATTTGGAATGGACTATAAAGCATCGAGAAAATTATCTGCTTTCTTTTAGCATTCGAACGTGTATATCGGCACAAATACCCGAGCTTTTTTGCACACTCGAGTTAAGAGATTCAATTAAATGCTCGACAGAAGAAATAGAGAGGAAAAAAGAAGTATCAATGTGGATAAAAAATAAAAAAATAAAGAAAAAAAAAGAAATTATCCGAATGCCTTTCTAAATTAATTTTGCATTCGTTTTTAATAAACGCTAGTCGTTAATAAAAGAACTAAAATACGTTCGATATTGGAAAATTGTATTAATAAAGACCGGAATTTTTATTTTTTATTGATGATGACTGTCGGCAAAATATAATTTTAATGCTGCACCCTAGAAATGTTTTATAAATTGTAATTCGATAGTTCAATTATATAAGTCGATGATATCGTTTTTCGATTACTACTAAATACAGACACTTACTCCCCAATTGTGTATAAACATATAGTAGAAAAAAAAGTACATTTTATTAAAAAAATTCATTTGTTATGAATACATGTTTTTTTCTAATCAGCAATTTATTTTTACGCTTTTGTATAAATAGTTTATATACTTATGTTTTAACAATAAGAGTCTGAAGGATTAAAATTCCTACCGAATTATTTTTAGTCGATCTGGAATACTTTTGTCACTAGATTAGTGTCGCAATGTAAAGACCGAATGAATAGAAGTGTCGACGCAAAAAAGAAAGAAAAAAAAATTTAATTTGAATGAATTGAATTGAAAAATTTTTAGGTTGAGATTTAAATTTATTAAATCATTTAACATTTTTCATTGCACATAAATCTTCAGTGGATATTTTTATTTAAAATAGTAGCTCTTCCAAATTCATTATTTAAGCATGCAATACAATCGATATCGCATTATTTCGGACGGTTACTATCGACATATTTACTGGAATTTATTGCGCGATTACGGGTAAAATCAGTAAATCAAATAATAAACTGGTCTTTTTTCGACTGTTTTTTTTTTTTAAGCAAAAAAAATGTGTTAGAGTTATTGCGTTAAATGATTAAAATTGATCGTTACAGTGTTACGTCAATTTTTTTTTTAAATATTCAATCATCGGAGTTGGCTTAGTGTTTATCTCTGGACGTCAAAAACTAAATATGGAATAAATAAATAAATAAATAAAATAAAAAAAACAATATAATAAAAATCCAATGATCTCGACAAGCCACCGGTACTTCGGCATCAAGCCAAAAATTTTTTATTTTCCGTTCAACTTTTGCGAATCTGTGGATATAGCTGAGAGAAATCTGTAAAACCTCCGGCATTTATCGGAAAAAACTATTGAAAAAACAATGTCAAAGGCTTACAGTTACGATAAAGTTTTAGATTTTATTTTTTTTATCCGTGAATTATGAATTTTAATTTTTATTGTACCTATAGGAGATTTCTATGCTTTCTTTTTTTTTGTGCGGATTCCAATTTGTTTTTTTGTTTATCTAGTGATTGATGTAAAGTCTCTGAACATACTGCGCTGATAAAATTTATTTTTGATGTTTGAACTGCATTTTATACGCATCTTCTGAATATTCACCAGCAGAAGAACAAAAACTAAAATATTTTCATTTTTCATAAAAAATTTAAGCCTCGGTCGATAAAATGTTTAGATGTTACGTCTCTACTTATTAAATTATATTAAGCAGCATCTTACCAATTTGAGACACCCGGCGAATAAAAAAATAAAAAAGTAATGGCATAAACAATTTGAAAAGGACGTTGACGAGCATATTCTAGAAAAGAGGTAATAACTGAGTTTTCAGACGACCACCGTCAATAATTTCCATTGGCCTGGTTCTTCTTATCTGTTTTATTTATAACT
Organism: Cotesia glomerata; assembly: GCF_020080835.1. Taxonomy (NCBI): domain Eukaryota; kingdom Metazoa; phylum Arthropoda; class Insecta; order Hymenoptera; family Braconidae; genus Cotesia; species Cotesia glomerata. The sequence continues at coordinate 2,812,372 of NC_058158.1, forward strand.
AAATAACCAAGACAAGTTTCGAAGCCTCACTGACAAGAAAGCTGCCCTGCTCGCTATTGATTTTGCTATATTTAATCGACGTTAAATCTCCTTGCCTCTTATTTCTCTCACTTTATCATTTTCTTTATTCATCCACTCTTTCCATAACATCCAACAGTGTAGATACTGCTAGCAGCGCCTTTATCTGTATTCCAGAAGAGTTAACTTTTCTCCTGAAATTAGAGCAAAGTGTCACTTTAAAATTCATACTTTCAACAACCTGGTGATTTATTTTTTCACCATCACCCCGCTAAGTAATATTTACTCAACAAATACTTTCATAATAAAACTCGACGTGCATTACACTTTTTACTTTTTGCAAAACTTTAGCACGAAGGGTGAAGGCTATACTTAATACTATTTAATAAAAAAACCAGTACATACAATATGACACTTTTTTTTACTTATCATTTAAAATATACTTCATTGAGTATTTGACTGATTATAATTGAGAGTTTCATATTTTTAACTTCTCGCTGAAAAAATTGAAAATTTTCAAAAATCGAGAAGCTATTGGTTTTATCCCGTTTTTCGAAAATCGAGTTTTCATCGGATCTCAACGTTTCGAGGTCCTAGGAAGCTTTCCTGACTATTTTCACGATGATGTCCGTACGTCTGTATGTATGTATGTATGTGTGTGTGTGTGTGTGTGTGTGTGTGTGTGTGTGTGTGTGTGTGTGTGTGTGTGTGTGTGTGTGTGTGTGTGTGTGTGTGTGTGTGTGTGTGTGTGTGTAAACCTCTCGTAACTTTTGAACGGCTTGACCGATTTCATCGCGGTTGGTGTCATTCGAAAGGGTTTCGCCAAACTTAGATTTCCTGTAAGTTGGAACCGATTCGGACCAGTAGATTTCGAGAAATTGCAAGAAAAGTGAAAAAAAAAGTGACAAAAAAAGTTGTTTTTTTTTTCATTTTTTTTAAATATCTCCGAATTGGCTGAACCGATCAACTTCAAAAACTAATCAGCTCTTAACCTTGAAATCCCGCATCGATCGCCACATAGAGCGCCAGAATTGGTTGATGCTTTCGTGAGATTTCGTTATCGAAAAAAATCGAGAAAAGTGTTTTTTTGTAATAACTCCGAAATTTTTCATCAGATCAATTTTTTTGTTCAGAATTATTTATAGAGCTCAAAAAACCACATCGATCGCCGCCTACCGCGTGTAAATCGGTTGATTTATTAAAAAGTTACAGCAGTTTTAAAATTAGAAAAATCGTGTTTCATCGAATTTTGATAAGACTTTTGAGCTCGAAGAGATCAAAAGCATAGCAAAGCTATCTCTTTGAGCTCGGAGAGCTCAAAATAACACATAAATTGTATTTTTGAGCTCGAAGAGCTCGAAAACGTCATAAGTGCAATTTTAAGCGCCTAGGTATGGAATTAGCGGGAAGTTGCAGGGATGGCCTTCAGGGTCAACCGTTTTTCTAATTTTTTTAGTTGGTAAATTTTTCAAGAGTTTCAAAAGGTGGCAGCACTAGTGGAGAGTCACTAGAATTACACATGAAAATGGCATTTTTTATGTTCAGAAAACCAGAATCTTCCTTAAAATAGTACAAAAAGCTTGCTATACATTAAGCATTTCATTTTTTTTAATATTGGAAACAAACAATGATTAAAATTTTCTGATATGACCTGATATGTCCATATCTTCTTACACACTGAAAAAATAGTATATTACATACCTAGGCCAGTAAAATAAGAAAAGTCTCAGATCACATGTAATTGTTGGCCGAGGCGAAGCCGAGGTTGACAAACATGTGATCTGAGGCTTTCTTATTTACTGGCCAAGATGTGTATACTATTTTTCTGCCCTCCGGTCGGAAAGTGGCAACTTTCTGGCCGCTGCGCTAAACAAAGTTGCCACATTCCGGCTATGTCGAGCAGAAAAATAGTATACACACCTTGGCCAGTAAATAAGAAAGCCTCAGATCACATGTTTGTCAACCTCGGCTTCGCCTCGGCCAACAATTACATGTGATCTGAGACTTTTCTTATTTTACTGGCCTAGGTATGTAATATACTATTTCTTGCTCTCCTATCCGAAAGTACGCTCTTTCTGGACGCATTTTACTCCAGAAAGAGCAACATTTGTGGCTTATTTTGACGCATGCGCGCTACGCTTATTTTCTGGCCAGGCAGCACAGAACCTCGCTTTTTTTCATATTTTCGTGGCGCGAGTTTCAACTGTCTAACAGTCACAATATCGTCTGTATGTAACATGTCAGTGCATAAACTAACCAGAAAATGTCAAAGAAATAAAAAATAATTTATAACTAGATTATTATTAATGAACTATTTAATAATAACACTACACAAATGATTTATATAAAAAGTTTATACAAAATAAAATATAAAAGTTTTGTGGACTTTATTTGCTTTCTTTTATATTTTGACAAATAGTCAAGCAATGTTTATAAAACAATAGGTACATGTACTCTACAAGCTTCTAATAATTTAATTTCAATCTTTCTTAGCCGTCGATTACTAATTAAAAATTAATTTTTAATCAACTCAAAAAAATAAATTCTGTTATTAGAACGAGTTTAAATATTTGTGCCAAGTTCTGTGCACTCTTAATTAGAACAGTTGTTAATAAACTTTAAAATAACTTATTTTTTTTTTTTTAATTTATTAATTTTTACTTTTTTTTTTATGTCCGCCCCGACCAGCAAAGCCTCGGCTTTGCAAAAGTCAGGCGGCGCCCCCCTTGCGCCCGGCAAAACCTCGGCTTCGCCTCGGTTTTGCAAAAATCCTTCCACGGAGTTTCGTACTTTCGGGTGGAGAGCAAGAAAAATAGTATACAACCCACGACCAGAATGTTGGATGCGTAATATAATGTCGTAATATACTATTTCCACCAAGGAAATGTTTCCTTATAGATAAAAAATTGGTATTCTTATGATTAAAATAAGAAAATTTTTTAACTATAAGAATACAGTTTTCTCACTGTCAAAAAACTAGCCTTATAATAAAACGTGGTATTTTAAGGTTAAGAATACCAGTTTTTGTAAATCAAGAAAACTCGAGTAAAAAATTTAGTATTCTAGGTGGAAAAAAAAATTTTTTCCAGTGCAAGAGAATTTAATTTGAGATGTTGGGTTTGGAAATAAAAGCGATTTTTTTTTCAATTCCTTCGCGAGCTTACTTGTGTCTTATAAGATATAATAATTGGTATAAATAGATTTTTTTTTATAGAAAATATTTAAAATTAAAAATTACAATAAAAATAAATTTTTATTCTTATATTTAGCCTAATACAAAACTTGGCTTTATTAAAAAATTTTTTTACAGGCTGAATTTTAAGTAGAAATTTTTTTAATTAATTGTATCAATATTAATCTCTTCGTGATTTTTTTTTTCAACGTTATGGCTCACAGAAAACTTTTAAATGAAAAAATTCCTGATGAAAAATCTTACTAAAATTCAATTTTTATTTATAAAATTTATTTTCACAACAAAATAACCGGTTATGCATGCATATCCCGATTAACAAAACATTTTTTACCCAATCCTTGTGTATATTTTTATTATTTCAAGGAAATATTTTATAAGCAGTAATTATTTTTAAGAGGTGACTTTTTGCCAAGACGGGTTAAATATTGTGTGGTGAATCAGTAAGTAAATCTATATGCACTTTTAAGTGGAAACGAACGAGTCTTATCGTGAGTAGTTTCGAGGCACACGACCCCCGGGTAGGCTGCTTTAAATCCCGTATAGTAGTCCACTTATGAAAATAAGAAAATTATTACCCGCTCGATAACACGAAAGTCACGGCGACTCTTATTAATAATTATATCCGTGTAATTAGCTGTAGGCATGCGCGCATCCGGTTTCCTTATTCATCTACATGTATACGTGGTTAAGAACCGGGTCATTTACCACAGTCACAGTCATAGTCTAAATCATAGTCTAGAGCTGCCTAGAGCCAGATCCCAGATCTCAGCCTTTCGACGACAGAGTGGTGAGTGAAATGAGAGGGTAAGTTTGAGCTAAAGGGATAAAAGGCACTCATCCCACTAACCACCCCCGAGCTGCTCTCTTGCCACCGACAACCCTCGACAACTTAAAACTTAAATCGTTAGCACGAGAAGGCTCTCTTACTTCCGACGTCCGTCGCTGTATAACCACAATGGTTAAGTCGATAGCTATCGGCTAATGACTGAAAAGCGCACCCTCGTTAAGAAATGCCGATACGATCTATCTTTATCTGACTGAAAAATCGACCAATCCTATCAAACAGTGTCAAGCCAATTTTTATTTATTGTTTTTTTTTTTTTTTTTTTTTTTACTTTATTGCCTCAGTATGTAAATATGTTACCTATTTATCATGATAATTACCACGATAATGGGGCGTAATAGAAAATTTATAAAAATTATCTTTATCTTCAGCCACGTATATGCTTGGTATTTAATTACGAGATAGCATATGGCGGTTTGAAAGACAAAGGTAGCTTGGTAATTAATAATCGTAATTATAATTTTATCGCGGCGTTTTTTAATCACTCATGATGATTGATAATTAAGAGGAGCTATTGTTATTAATTTGTCTAATGCTTCTGGATATTGGTATGATATATGTATATATATATTGAAGACGGTACAGGTTAATTTGAATTTACGATGTGAATTGTGTTAGTGTATGCAGATTAGAACACTAAAATTAACGCGTTAAATGTTAAATACGTGGCACAATGCGAATTAATATAAGTTAGTAAGAGGTAATCTCTCCGCATTTAAAGATGTCATCGGATCAACAATAGAGCTCTCGACGCAATCACTGTGAGCTTACTGTTTGCTTTCTCGATATACCTTTATCAACGGTTATTTTTAATTAATTTGATTACTGTAAGGCGAATTAAACATTTAAAAACTTCATTAAAATGCTTTTTGTCTGATGTTTTTTTCTTTTCTTTTATTAATTTAAGCAGATGGTTTTTTGGAAATATACAAAAATTTGATGGATATTGCACGCCTCATAGCGCGAAGCGCATGAGGTTGTGCTTTATACTCGACTCGTCAAGGTCAAGCAATTTTGTGATCTTTAAATGTCTCTATCACAACCATATTACACTTATACAATAATATAAGTAGATGTACACGGAGAAAACACTTAAATTAAACCATCTTTTACTTTCTAAAATCATTTCATGTAGCTATTTTGAAAAAAAAAACGTTTTGAAAAAAATTTTACGTGGACGTTCGGATGTCACCCCATTTTGGATGTACCAATGATTACTCCCGAACAAATTGATATTTCAAGACCGGACTTTTTTTATTAGTTTTTTTTAGCCTAGTTTACGTATTTTTTTTTTAAATTGAACTTTTATCAAAATTCACTACGATACAACCGTACAAAGACAAACGGATTTTTCTTATTTGTCACGTGAAAACTATGGCGCCACTTGATAAAGCTAGATTTTTTTAGACTTCGTGGGCATATAACAAGAAAAAAGGGCACTGATATTAAAAAAAAAAAAAAAAAATACTCTGTAAGAAATTACTTAATTATAATTTTCTTTTTTTTTATCAGTTACACAATTTATTTTTTCTTAAAAAATGAATGAGCGTTATGAGGCGTGCACTTTTGGATTTTCCAAACTTTTTTATATATTCTGTCTATTAATTTTTTGCTTTTAAATTTTAGAAGCTCTAGATTGAAAAAAAAAATTGATTTTTAATGGATGAAAATTTTTTTATGTAACTTCTTTGATTCCATATTTATTATGAGTGGAGCATTTGATATAAAAAGTTATTACTAAAACATTTCATCAACTTTTAGAATTTTTTGTAGAGAGACTTTATTAATAAATGGTATTTGTAGAAATTAAAAAAACATATTGATGCAATTTTTTTTTTTTTTTTTTCAATATTAAAATTCATTTGTGACATCAAACTAAAAAAATAGTTTCTATCAATTTTGGAAATCCCCATTATATAATTCTTAAACGAATAACAAGTATTTTTTAATATTTATTTATAGTGTGGAGAGCCACATAACCTTGGGGTTAATTTTTATTGACTAGATCAAGCATAATTTTGAATTTTTTTTTTTAATAATTGGGAAAAAAGTGAAAAAAATAACGTGAATAATTTTTCTTATATTAAGCTTAAATGGCCACATTATTTACATTTAATAATAGATATATATTTAAAAGTGTAGTTTATTTCAGATCGTTGATTCAGCGTAAAAACAGCTGACCATTGAAATTAATGCAAGCTCCAATTTAAAAATTGTCCAGTTACCATGGACATACTCGGAAGAAGAGACGACATAAATGCACGTAGTCACATTCGTGCGAATATTCAAAATGAAATAAAATAAAAAAATGAAAACAAGTACAGATGAAAAAGAATTGTACATATAATAGTCGTCATATGGGGTACATAAAGCAAACTAGGTAAACTTCACGTGCTCGTCGAAAGCTTTCCATTCTATTAAAAAAATTGAATAAACAGAATAAAAAGTAAAAAAAAAAAAAAAAAAATAAAGACAAAATGAAACAGAGCAACAATGACCCTTTCTATTAGCAGCGTGGTTCACGTGAAATAATTTCACTTTGCGCTGGACGATAAGAGCGCGGGTGCATGTTATCCAGCCTCGTATGATTGCCGGATTGCGTGATCGGCGACGTTCTCTATAACTTTTTCCTTCTTCCTCGTTCTCTTTTTCTTTAGTTGTTGCTTTTTTGCTTATTCTATACTACCATTACTCGAAAGCAAGAGAAACAGAAACCGTGGAAGAAGCTTTTTAATGTTATTGCAATGAGAGTCATGGAAATATAATAAAGATTCCGGGAATTTCGCCCGGCGTTCCAACGTCAAAATTTAAAAACACTTTAGTACTGCCGGTGTTTATTTAATTAATTTCTTGGATTCAATACATTGCTCGGCACCACCGTAGCGTGTACTATTTTTCGGCATTCTGATATTCGGTGAATAGCTGTTTACCCAAATGCTGAAAAGGTGAATTGACGAGCAAGTTTGAAATACCGAGCTTGGAAAAACAGCACATGATAGATAATAGTGATAACATTTCAATGGAATTTTAATTAAAGTACGGTATGATTTTACCATCATAAATTATCTCCACATGGCGCTTACATTGTTTTAATTAATGTTAATAAATAGAAAACACTTGTAATATATATATTATATATAAAATAATATTTTTCTCTCCTTAACTATGTTTTTAATTATGCTGTTTTATTACTTAGTCTCTGCTTAATGTCTACCCTCTCATAAAAAAGCTATTCGACCACACCCGAGATAGATCGGTAGATTTCTCAGATAAATATGAAAAATTAAAAAAAAAAAAAAGTGGCATTCATTATCATCTACGAAAATTATTTAAAAAGAAAGTTTATAATAATTTTATTTCTAAATAATTTCTAAAAATTTATCAAGCTACGAAATAAATGATAAAAATTATTAAAAATAGGTGAGTAATATCTTAAATTAAAGATTATTTTATCAAATTTTGGTTATTTCTTACGGCTGTAATATTATTGCAATGAAATTAATTTAATTCAAATTTTTTTGGAAATCAAAAAAATTTTTTAATAACATCTACTTGCGATATAATTTAAGAAAATATAAAAATATGGAAAAAAATTTCTCAAAATTACGATATACACTGTAAAAAAGGGGTGTTAAAATGGACTCATTTTAACACCGCTATGTAACACCTGTGTATTAACACCGGTGTAGCGGTGCTCTTTTGCGGTGTTTAAAATCCGGTGTTAAACCGGTGTAATATCGGTGTTAAACCAGTGTAATACCGGTGTAACAGTAGAATAATTTTAAACCGTATCCAAGTATGAATATTACATGATCCATAAAACACAATTAATATTCAATATTTATCAAAATGAGACAAGTAACATTTATTTAAGAATTTTCAATTTATAAAATTACGCAGAAATCGATTTAATGAATGTTATACAACAAGTTAAATAGTATTTACAATATTAAATGTTTAGGAACAATATAATAATTATTTTTATCGTAACCATGATGTTTCTCATAATATAATGGATGTTTTAAACATGAAAAATCTACAGCTGTGCAAAAATAAATTATCTATATGAAAATCATTTAAAAAACGTTCAAAATTGTCGTAAAATTGTTTCAAATTTGTTGTAAAAACACTCTAAAACTGTCCAAAAAATGTTCCAAAATTGTCTCAAAAATATCTGAAAAATGTCTCAAAAGTATTCAAAATTTGTTCTCAAATAGTTAAAAAAATGTTTTAAGATTATTCAAAAAAGGTTCCACATAAGATTTAAGGACAAAATTTTAACTAAATTGCTTCAAATAAATTGCATTGATTCTAAAATTATCTTAGAAGTATTCCGAAAATCTTAAAAAAAATACTTAAAAGTTATGAAATAATTACTAAAATCCACTATTTTAGAGTTTCCGATTATCTATATGATGTCCTAAAATTGTCTTTTAATAATGGTGTTAAAGTAACATGGATCGAAAATTTACACCGAGAGAATTTCACACCATTATTTCACACTACACGGCCATGTAAAGTGCTCTGGGTCCATTTTTATATCGAAATTTTTTACAGTGTATTTATTTTAATCAAAAACTTTTATCTACTTTATATTTTATTATTTTAAACTTTCTAAATTAAATCTATCTTTAATTATTAAACATAAAAAGTTTAATTATAAAAATTGTGTTACTTAAAATATTATCAACACCGGAAAATTTATAACACCGATTTAACACCGAAAAAAAATATTTACACCGCGACCGGTGTTACTGCTACACCGATTTCGGTGTTGAATTTAACACCGGAATTTTTAACACCGTACACCGCATGGACTCACACCGGTTTTTTTTTACAGTGTAAGGCCGGCAACAATATAAATAAATGACTAAAAAAATTTACTTAAAAAATTGAAAGACTTGTTAGCGAAAGTACTAAAATATTAATTATTTTTTTTTTTTTAATAAAACGATAAAAAAAAATTCCTATTCCTCAAAAGCACATTCTTTGCTTAGCAATCAATCCCATTGTTCTTTTTCCAATGATTCAAATGATCGAACGCTGTCAATCTAAAAAGCAGTAACCTCGAAAGCACGTTATCACAAATGTAAATTCCCATAGCACATTTAGCACTTAAAGCTCGATACCACCAAGGTCACATCACCGATAAAATTTATAACAGTTTTTTAGTTTTATTTCCAATGCCAAATCTTCCAGCTTATCTATTGCACGGGCAATTCCCTTGAACGCGCATGTCTAACGACACGAGATTGGGGTATGAAAACGGATGGCACCAGTTCACCGAGCCGACGCTCTATTTTTTTTTTTATTTTTTTAGTTTAGTTTTTTTCGTTTTTTATTTTATTATTATTTTTCATTCGTTATCTCTTTGTTTTAAATTATCGTCATTTTCAGCCGACCGCGATTCAATTGCACGTAAAAATTCGCTTACATCACACATACGTACGTGTATCACTGCCAGAAATAAATAATAAAAAAAAGTACATGAAAAATAGTTGTAAAAAAAAATAAAAAGGTTAAATTCAGTTATAGAATATTGAGTTGAGTAAATCTGATAGATATTATACGTCGTAAATATTTTTCAGATTTTATTTCCAATATCAGGGCCGAAATATATGCTGATGGAAATTTGCTTTTTTTCTTTTTTCATTTTTTTTTTCATCACGCTGCTGTATGTTGTATCACACATGTGCAATCAAAGCGCGGAAGAGTGAAATTTACGTAAATGCAGTACACGATAAATCCGGTAAAATATTGCTCCCAAGAAGCCCCGGAATCTCTTCTCGATAATATTTAAGATCAGGAGGAAATAATGTATAGATTAAATGTGTTGTGAGTTTCTTGTCACCGAGTAGAAGGCGAAATCCTTTTAAGTTGTCACGCCCGAGCAGAGGGACTCTTTGTCTCGTCTCTGGATATACAATTTTTTCCATTCCCTGGAGACGATCCTATCCGCACTTTGACTTCCACTAGAGAAGACTAAAGCTCCAGAAGTAAAGGTGTAGAGTTACTGCACTCATGGCCACTGATGGTCTTCTTATTATATTCCGTTCTCCAGTTTTCAGTCTCCTGGACTTGGGACTCAGTTGTTTTCTCGAATCCTCTTTACTTTTATGTATACATACTATTTGTCCACCACACCCAAGTATAGAGGACAGAACTGTTGGTTATTTTCTTTTGACACGTCGATAACACCTTCCTCTCGGTGATCTCTTTATACTATTTTTCCCTGTCAGTACCAGCATAAAATCGTAAACTTACGGGCCCGATAAATAAATAACCGGGCAGTATTCCGCCGTTCGTGTAAACTATCCGAGTCAGTCAGTCCATATTTTTATACGACCCTTTTCTTTGCCCACGCTGTTCAGTTTTCTTACGTCTCTCCGTCTTCGCTGGCAAACTTACGGCAATGCAGTTGGATTTTTATTTTTTTTTATAGTACAGTGCGAAGAGAAAATATCGTGCCAACTTAAATTTTGTTTACTTTGAGTCCCGCGACTTTACTTTTGAACGAACATTGCAGTCAGGTGTTTTATTTGTGTAAGCATTGATGGTTACAATTTCATCATTTCCGGGGAATTTAATTTTGAAAATTTTAATGTTTTAATTATCCTTTATGATGGTCTTCAAATTTAAATTTTAAATCAAAATTATTCTCAAAAAATGAAAAATATAAATTAAATTAAAATTCTTTACAAATCATTTTCTTTATAAATAAGAAAGCCCACACTGAAAAAAAAGTTTTTTTCCACCTAGAAAATTTTTCCTTTCCGTAAAGAACCTGGTATTCTAGTTATTAAAATACCAAAGTTTTTTTCCCACACTAATAAGTATTCTGATTGCTAAAAAACTCGGTTTCCTTCTCAGCAAAATACCAAAATAAAAAATATGGCTGACTTAACCTCACTCAGTTGACATATATTTAAGTAATGTTTATTTTACTACGAGCCTTTTTTTAATAATATTAAATTAACTACTAATTTTAAAAGTTGTATTTATAATAAAATTACTGGAAAATTTAATTTCTATAAAATGTAGTGATTAGGATGTAATTATAATTACCTTGAATAAAGTTAGTAGCCACTTGATAATTTTTTAATTATATTTAACAAATAAATTTTTTCTGAAAAATTATTTTCAAAAATTGTACTATTAATTTTTTTTAATTTCTACAATTCAATTTTTTTTTCTGATTTTTTTGCCATAATTTATTTGTTAAAAAAATTCTAAAAATTATTAAACATCTACTATTATTAAACGGCTTAATTTCTATATTTATTTTATTACAGTAAATTTAAATATTGAATACCCATTAAAAACTTACAAATTCTTATTAATGTCAATATTTTTACTAACGAAATTACTATTATGACAATTTATTATAAGATAAGAATGTATTAATAATAAAAAACTATAAATTTCTGATTAAAACAAGTAATATATTTTTATGAAATAATTTACACCGAGTCAAAACAGAAAATTTGAATTAAAATTTCATTTTTATGAACAATTACGCAATATTATATAATATTTTTCAATTTTTAATGTTAAACTTAAAGGCTTAAAATAAAATAAATCATTATAGCTAATAATAAATTTTAATAAAATAATTTTTTAACTGATAAACTTTTCGAGTGTAAACAAACACCAGCACTGTGGAATTGGAGGGAAATCAGAGAATTGGTGGCGCCACCACTGCGGTTGCTATGGTAACGCAGCATTAAGTTTTAGCTCTAGAAAAAACTTAGGTATTCTCAGGGGAAAAATACCAGTTTTTTAATATTAAGAAATTTATACTGGATATTAAAATACTCGGATAAAAATATTTTGTATCCTGGGAGGAAAAAAACTTTTTTTTCAGTGCACGGTAAAAATGGAAAATTGGCGATATTAAAAAATCCATCACTTCAAAATGACTTGATATTAAAGGTACAGTTTCAGGGAATTTTAATTTAAATAAAATGAATGACCCAGATAAAAAATTATCCATATACGTTTTCGGCGAAAATACATAAAAAATAAATATGTGTAGACATAAATTTTTTGTATGCTTGTCTATTATTTAAATTTTCATGCGTATCAACATGCATATTTTTCCATGAATGAAACGAAAAAAAATTGACTCTACGGTGAATATTACATATTTTAAACTCGAAATTTTCAGCCCAAATCATTTAGACCGTACTGTAACTTAATAATCTTCTACACTACACCACATAACGGAATCAAACTGGCCACTTTACCAAAAAGTCACGAAAAATACCGAAACCGACGTAACTTTTTCGCTCCGCTTATTTATATTAAAAAAAAAAAAAAAAAAAAAGGTTAGGTACTAAAACTAAAACTTTGTTTCATCCACGAACTTGTTCATACTAAAGTATATATTGAATCCGAAAAAACGACTCGACAAAATTGATCCCAACAGATTCCCAAGAAAAATGATAAAATTTTTTTACGTATGACTCCCGATAAATCTTAAGATATTGCTTGAATTTCACATTGGGAATAATTGATGTCCAATTCGTGTGCCAAGTTCTAAAAGAGTGTACCTACACTTTAAATATATCTCTACCTCTATATCTCTCAATATACCCACATATATACATACATAAAATACAATTATCTACATCTATTTCTATATCAGCTCATGTAAAAAGACTTTGTCAAGCAACCCTCAAATAAGCAGTTGGACCGAAGAATAGAAATGTAATAATAAAGACAGAGACATAAAAGAGATTTGTGATAAAGTAAAATATTTTAGTAGTCGATCAAATCACCCGCAAAATCGTTTAAATTGGCTCTCGCAGGTCTCCATCACCATTCGGGCCATTCTCATCCGTTTTCCGTTATTTCGATTAATTCAAACGTTTTCCCGTAAGCGTGAATAGGAGACGAGAGCCGAGAGTAGGGATCAGGACAGTTGGATTTTCGATTGGAAATCCGTGGCGTTGTACATATATATGTCTACATCATTGAAATATTTTATCCACTCGTGAGACTAAGAGCTCCAATAAAATATTAATTCACCAGAGTGTTTTACTATATCGAAATTTAAACTATAAATACCTCTGATAAAATATTCCATCAATTTTTATCGCGGGATCGGTATGTATATTTATTTGCCGACATTATGTATATATATATAAATTTTCTTTCTAATATTTATTATCATTACTTATGTCTAAAAAACGTAAGATTATTAAAAATTAATGAGTTGAGAAAAATTATTATTCAAAAGCCAAAAGTAACACTACATTACAAAAAAAGGAAATTTCTTTTATCTAAGATTGTGGTGTGTTATTGCTGCGTGTAACTATTATTAAATAATTTATTTCGCTTGAAAATGTCCTCGTGAAAGTGTGAAATAGACTCAGAAAACTTTTGCAACGCGTAAGGTAAAATATTCTTGTCAAAAAAGAACATACAAGCCATAGAAGTTGTGAACCAAGCATGTTTACAATATTTACGAATTTTGAATATTGATAAAAAATAGTTTCCCGTGTGATTTGTGAAAATTTTAAAAGTATATTAACGTACTGAGCTGCATAAAAATAACAAATCAGTGTAAAAAAAAAAAAAAGAGTAATCTATATTACTTGTAATTTTTGATGAAAAGTAGTATAACTTTATTCATTTTTATTTAATAAATAAAGACACTGACGAGAAGACTTATTGAAAAATTATACTAATAATTCATTTCTTTTAATTAATTATAATGTAAAAAATGTAACATGATTGAAGTGAAATATACAATCATAAACATGGAGCCTGGAATATTTATTTTTTATTAAAAATTTATTTTTCTACATTTCCCGAAAAGAAGAGAGAGTTGATATTTTGTCTGACTCAATAAATCCGGTTTGTTCTTGGTCTCTTCCTCAGTTATTGCTAGGTTTTCCGTGGTCTTTTTCGTGTGCGAAGTCTCTCACGTGCATCGGGGTGGTTTTTCACCTAAAATCTGGCACACGGATCTACGATGTACGTTCCAAGTGATTTAAGTAGCCCGAGTAGTCGATGGGGTGCCACGATGCATGCTCTATAAGGCTTGAGTACTCCACTGGAGGAGTTACTCTCCCTCGAATCAAGCCACGGGTAAGGGCAGGGGGCAAGAGATGTGGGTGAGGGTGCAGAAGGCTGCAGAGCGAGAAAAGCAAAAATATTTCCTGGCCGATGGCCAACTTGCGGCTATAGGCCGAGACAAAAGAGACGTTGAAACTCACAATTTCACTCGAGTTTTTATGATATAATATTTTTTGTTTTTATCTCCGCTCCTTTATGCTGTTATGTATTTATCAATATTGAACAAAATATTTTAAATTATCTATACTACGGTACTTTTATTCACGCTACGTCAATGACTAAAATATTGACAGATTTTATGCTGATATAAATTACTTCAAGTGATATTTATTATCGTCTTTATTGACAAGCTTATATTGACAAACTTGCTCAGTTATTTTTAGTTTTTTAAGCTTGACGTAAATAGTTTTATGCTTTTAATATTATATGACATAATCTTATTTTATAAATATGTGATTAACATATTTTGACGTATAATTACACCGAGTAAAATCGAAAAAACTAAAATAACAAATATCTTTTAAACAAACATGAAAAAACATTTAAAAAATTTTTTCAGATTCAATTAAAATATTGTCACTCTTAATTTTTTTTTCAATTGCATTAAATTAAAATTGTTCATTTTGAATGAATTTGGAAATTTTTTATCCTACTTTTAAAAGATTCCAAAAGTTTCAAGTTTAAATTTTTTATTATAGTTCAAAAATTTGATAAACGAAAAAAAAAAATTTCCAATTCCTATTTTAAATGATTGATTTTCAGTGGTGATTTTTCATTAACATTAATTAATTTTCACTTGATATTATTTCGATTTTGCATTAAATATTTTTATAAAAATTCAAATGAAAAATCAGTTTCAATAAAATTTTTTTTATGCAATAAACATGAATAAAAAAAATAATTGAAAGGGAGATAAATAAAAATAAATTGATAAAAAACAGATAAAAATTGGTTGAAATGAATATCGGATTGAAGGTTTGTAATTTTTTCCATTCAATTTTGTAAATTATTTAGGTTTGATAGTTGAATTGTCTGATGGTTAAATTACACCGAAAACCACATTTCATTGCTGGATGGAAAAACTGATAGATATTTCCCGGTTGCAAAAGTATATTTAATACACCGTCCAATCAGTTGTGATGTGCGTGGATTGCCGAGACAGGTATAGATATGCGGGCAGACATGTTATGCGGCGGAGGAAAAAAATACCAGCGGGGCGATTTTAGGTAAAAAGTTAACTCAACTCGATGCCGGTGACCACGGAGCTCGAATTCTCCAGACTTGGGGGTGCATTTACAGATTAAAAGTTTTTAAAATAAAAGCGTACCGTACCGTCCGATATTACGATTACTATAACTATTACTATACTAACTCGCATAATGTTTGCGGCCTATCCCTCTATTTCCTCTCATTCATTTCCATATTCCGCACGCGAGAATATTACACTTATACATACATGTTACATGAGCGAACACTTTTTTCCACGTACTTCGTAAAAGTACCCACACATAATTTATTAAAGTGTACCGCTACTCATACAAAGTATTTTATCTATAATAATATATAATAAATGATAATTATTAATTATAAATCATCGGATATAATTTTTAATTCAAAGACAAAGTTTATCGTACATACGAAATTTATTGCCATTGAGTTATATGATATTTTTCTGTTGAAACAATTCGCTGATTCACAAATAATTTAATTCAATTGTTCCGTCAGTGAGTTATAAACATTTCTGCACGAATAACTGAGTGGAACTGTCGCATCGATAAATCACCTGTAAAATTGACCCGTAAATCATTGTAGCGTTTTACCGAATATGATGAGCATCGACATACACGACACGTCTCTATCTGTAGTATTAGATACCCCCAATGTCTGTTTATATATATATATATATGTGCATCGGATACCTACTGCACTCAATCAAATGAGTGATTTCGTCGAGTACACTTCCGTTGCGCATATCATCAACACCGATACGCGAGTGTTCCATTTGACGTCTAGCACTCAACGACTTCAACGACTTCAATGACTCAAGTCCACTTCAACTATTGTATAGTATCGATTTCATATTAAATTACACACCTAACATGTAAGGGAAGGTAGATGTAGAAAAGTACTCTCAAAATTTGATGGAAATTGTTTAAAATTGCTAAGTATCATAATTATCTAGATTGGTTCATAATTATCTAGATAAAAACTCTACAAAAAAAATGTATGTTTAATGATTTTTACATGCATGAAAATATAAAATATGATATCCGATAAAATCTGTGGAAAGTTCCAAGAAATGGTTTTTATTTTAGTTCTTGAAAACTCAGACTTAACTTTCCTGTGAGGAGAGAATTCAGCGATCATGCGCCTTCTGTCGGAGAATTTTAACACTATCTCAGCTCGAAAAATTACATATGAGCATGTATGACCATATCAATCCTGCACAGTAAAAAATTTTGCGTCATTGAGTCAAAATATTTGGTGTTAAAAATTTTTGTATTAAATATTTATCACTTTTATGTGTAAATTTAACATTTATTCTGTTAAATCGACACAAAAAAGTGTTAAATATTTAACATAAAAATTTTTAACACAAAATTTTTTGACGCAAAATTTTTTACTGTATGTGAATTGGACATAAGGTAAAAGACCCCATTAGTGGCACCTTTAACCCCTATTAGTGGCACTTTTTCTTTCAATGAAAAAATGTTCTACTTGGAATAAAAATTAAAAATTTTTTTGATTTTTCCATGGATATTATACGAAACCATTTTTGTTTCTGCAAGTAAATATATTTCGATAATGAATAAACAACATTCAATTTAATAGAGTTAAATTACCGTGATTTTAAAACGACTAACGAAAAGTATACGACAAAGTGGGCGTTAGAACCTATAAATGTAATTTATGTTAGCAAACCATGCGAATTAACTTCGAGTTTTCGTTGGCATAAATGCGTAGTCTATACACATTTTTAAAAGTATTGCAAGTATTTATCCATCTATATTGTACATATATGTATGCATATTTGTATGTATGGATTCATTTCCCGCTCAGCTTGCGTGCAAACATTTCGTCTCGCATAACGTACTCCACTCGTACTTGGATATTTGTAATCTGGCTGATGATCCCGGTGGCTAGATAAAAAACTATTGATCACTTTTTTCCAAGTCATGCGTTTCTTCCGTCCTCTTTTCATTTCGTACATTCAGAACTTGACATTATTTTTTACCCATTTTAAGCCCTCTCTTTTAAGTGCATTTCGTCTTCGACTCGTTTACATTAAAGACGGCATTCTGCATGCAAATATTTACTGAAAAAATATTCGAGCATATCGATTTCGACTGAAATGAGGGAACTTAATGTCTGAGAAATTATTAAATTTAAAAGAGTTTCAAATATTTGATATTCTATTATATTAATTTAAATGTTTTTAATTATTCAGAAAATTTCCATCACTTTCAACATTATCAAAAATAATTTAATGCAGACAATTTATTTCAAAGTAATATTTTAAAAGTCTAATTCGTAACTTTTAATGTGAAAATCGTAATTTTTCTTCCAGTTGAAACGCGACAAATTCTGATCAATTTAGCGTTTTGGAGTTTCTATAAATTTATAAGCTGTTGGTTAATTTATATTTTTTCGGTCGATAAAATTCAATGATACGAGAGCTCGTAATTTTCTTGTAATAAAAAATGAAGATAAAAAGAGTAACAGTACTACAGTAAAAAAGGCATTATATAACGACGCTAAATTCTATTTTACCCGAGAACTTTTACTGTTTTCCAATTCCAAGATGAGCACACACGGATAACAGTGAGTGACTCTACACGCGGTCAAGTTCGGGAATATGTCGTGGTATACATTCCGCCCGTCCGTATATTGACCGAGTACATCGCCAGTGTAATTGCTAGTATATAGTAGTGCCACCCGATATCCTCGTTCAAGTTGTATGGGTGAAAGTAAAATCGTCACTGTGTATATAAATGTATTGAATTACGCTGATCCCGCGGTGTGGTAAAAGGTGTAAGTAACTAAACTATACTATACTGAACTAATACAAGTAAAGAGAGGTCTATCTTACAAATAAAAGGTTCTTTTCTTGGTATATAGGTTAATGCAATAATGACTTTAATGTCTACTGTAAAAAAATTAGATACTCAATTACTTTTCCGTATAAAAAACACTTAACTCGAATGTTGTTTAATTTATTTTTAACAGCACATGCACGCTATAACTTCAACTGATAAATTTATTATTTATCTTGTTCTATACATTTCATTGGTAACGATATGGCTGATTAAATGAATTGCTAGTATACTCTCGATAGGAATAGGTACGTGATTAATCACATACATACTAATATAGAACGACTATTGTAAAATGATGAAGATGTATACATATATACTCTAAAATGTCTTATCTACGCACAGATTTATTACAAGGACTTCTTGCGATTCTCATGTTTGTTATATTAATTGTATTTTGATTCGATTGAAACCATGATTGACAAGTATGTTTGGAAATAGACCCTCGAATTATGTTTGACTATTTGCCAAAGGAAATTCAAGACAAATTTATTGATGATTTAGAAGAACTGCGTAAATAATGCTAAAAAATTATTTGTCTCCTTAAAACAATGGAATATGATATGATCATATATGGTCTGGTATGAAAAATGGCAATGTCAGGGCATATATAGCCATATCAGGCTTGGTATTCCTTGATATGGCCATGTATGCACATATATAATTTTTTGGTATGGCCATATATGACGTACTACATCTGGATATAAATAGTTTCCGTATCAGGCCATATCAAAAAAATTTTTTTAAAATTATAAATAGTTTGCTTATCAGGCCATATCAAAAAAATTTTTTATGGGAATGTATCATCACCTAAAGTTATATAATTCGTCAAAAAAAATTTTCTTATATTGTTAAAGATATCACTCCAAAACCAAGTGTGTTATTTAGTGTGTTATTTTAACATATATCAAGTATGTACTGTGCTTTGACGGCATAAGCAGACTATAGAATTTTAACACACCATAAAACGTGTAAAAAGTGAGTAGGGGAGAAGGGGTCAATTGAACCAAAAGTTTAGTAATTTTTACTATTCGAATTAAAACTAAATAATAACTTTTTTTTCTTGGAATGATAGTTTATTAAGTCTACTATCATTATCAATACATAAATTAGTTAATAAACAACGTGAATTTTTAAAAATTATTAATTTATCCCAAACGGTCGAATGGTTCAATTGACCCCTGCTCAGGGGCAATTGAACCACTGCTCGGGGGCTTCAATTGAACCAATGACATTTATAACTCAAACCCGAACTTCTAATAAATAACATATTAATTGTTACTTTCTAATATTACTGTTGCACATTTTTAATACACATATATTATATTTAATAAAATTAAAAATCGATTTAAAAATAATTTTAATTACAAATTGAGTTTATCAAATTGTTGGTTATTTTCCTGAGTATTTTTCACGTCGAGTCAAGATGCGCGCGCATGTCCCATGCTTCTCCGTATGGTTCAATCGTCCCCGGGACTGCTGGTTCAATTGACCCCGTATAATTTTAAAAACAATTAATAGTAAATAATAAATAAATAAACCATTCTATCACTATAAACAAAGTTGAGGATTATAAAATATAAGTATACACAACTACTATAATTCAAATTTTATCAATTAATTCAAAAATTTAAAATATTATTAAACAATTTGTCACCAGTCGAAAAAGAAAGTTTGCATGCCTAAAAATAAGAAAATCTCAATTTTTCAAAATTTATCGATCGCAATGATTTCAAATTTTGATCATATCCGAGTTTAACATATTAGAATCTAATTCTAAGAGCATGAAGCGTTTTTTCAATTTTTTCGATTTTTAAGTCGAGTGGTTCACCTGCCCCGTGGTTCATTTGACCCCTTCTCCCCTACAAAAAGTATAGTTCATTTACGGTGTTAAATATGGAACACACTTCATGTGTGTTAAAACAACGCACTTAGATTTTTCTGTGTAGCAGTATATATTTGTCGTACAAACTAAACTGATTTTGCTTGTGATTTAATAAAATTTATTGACAAAAGCGAATTGTCTTAGTAAAAAGACAATTTCGGGCAATGTTCAGAAAAAATTTCAACAATATTAATCCAAACGGGATTCATCTTTATAACTTATTTATAAAAATGAAATGAATGAATAATAATAATATAATTCAACAAAGATAATTCTCAGTGCGTTATATTGATGGACAATAAACAATAAAATGAAACCGGGATAGTATTGATAGACCCAATTTTCCATTTTATGATGGCTTTAAAGGAGAAATTCTCAGACACGCAGTAAAGTGTTTGTGAGTATAGATCGGTACAGAGTAAAGATGCCGAGCGGGGAAAAAGCAACGACAGTAGGGCAATCGTATTGGCATATATTGGAGCCATTCACGCTGTACCGGGAATCTGTATTTTCTCTTACTCTACTCTTCTCAGCTTTAACTCTATCCTACAGTGATATTCCCGGGGTCTTTATTCGTGCACATGACATCCTATTAGTTTAACGATCAGCTATATTCACTCTACTCACTGAGAACGATCGAGCTGCTCTCGTTCGCTGTATATGAGCTATATAAGGTTGCTTGCCAGATGTGCCACTATCGTTTCGTTATCTCACGTCACATTGAGAAAAAAACTCTATACAGTCCAATATATGTATATGCATGCATAGTAAAAATCACTCAACGCTGAGATTTGGCACATTGCCCATTTGAATTGTCGTTACGAATTTGAATATTTCTTTGTTAAAATAAACAGTGCTATGCCCCACCAGCAATCACCAATGTGGGCTGTTTCTCCGTGGTACTAAAAGACACTTTACTTTTTCTTCCTCCCTATAGTATCATTTTCACCACCAAGATACAAGATACCAAGTTTTTGTGATATTACTTCAGTTTGCATTATTCTATTCCGCTATTTATTTTTCTTATTTATTTATTTATCTATTTACGTTTATCTTTGTACGTTCCTTTTATGATTTTATTTTTCTACTTGGTGTTGGTTGATAGAGAACAAGAACAAGAAACAGAAATGTAACTGCGGTATAACGCAAAAGCTAAATTTATAGTATTACGTGGGATAAAAAGAGTTGATGTTATTTCGAGATAAAAAGTACTTGGAAAGTATTCCGAATATATGTATACAATATATAATGTAAGTTGATGTAAAAGCAATTGCATCGAGAACAAAGCACATTGATATTTATGTAGGGTGAAGTATAGAAAAATTTACACAATGCTTTGTCTTTTTCACTTCGAATACTTTTATGCCAGGTCAAAAAGCAAATTCCAATTTATGGGCAAAGAATTTTAACCCCCAGGGATTCTAGATAGGTGTCATGGATAGAAACTTGCATGGTTTTACATGATTGAGGTTAACCATTATAACTATATATTTAAACAAAAGTTACTTAGTTTAACTTTGAGAGAAATAATTTTAGTAATCCTAGAAAATTATTTTTAATGAAAAATAAAATTCTTGAAAATTAAAAATTACTTTTGTTTTTCTTCAATAAGTCCATATTTTTGATTTAAGAACAAGTTTCTTCATTGAGAAAAAAAGTACTACTCTTGAGAAAATTTTCTTGTCACAAGAATATATATTCTTGATAATTGCCAAGAATATATTTTCTTGTCTCAAGAATTGATCGAATTAATCGAATTATTTTTTGTTTAATCCAAGTGAACCTATTTGTTTGTTCATCTATCAAAATTAATGCCAATATTTTATTATCATGATAGATATTGATATTCTTTTGTCAAAAAACCAAAACTTATTTTAAACGAATCTTATAAGCAAGATTAAGAAAAAAGAAAGATTATCTTTTAAGCAAGATTAAGCCTAGAAATTTTTTTCTGGACAAAAACTTTTTTTTTTCTAAGTGTTCAATGAAAATAGCGGAAAAAAACAATATACTGTACTTTAATCTTCTAAGAAAAATATTTAAAGTAACTAAATTAATAAGACTCTGAATTTATTCGAACTAAATATCTCGAAAGGAGAGCATTTAACTTTTTTTTTTTTTTTATATAGAGGACCAAAAGTGCCGCTTAATTTTGCGAGTTAATTTTTATCACAAAAATCTCTGACGAGTCTTGGAATATTTTCGTTGCATTTTTCAATTAAAAAATAGAAATAAAAATACTTTGAAAGCTAGAGCTAGCGCTATTCGACCATACGTTAATATAATGATGACGAGGACGTTAAATAATTAAAATGGAGTACCACGGACAGGAATTGACTTATTAAAATGAGGGTTGATGGCTCAACGTGCATCTTTTGCAGCATGTATACTGGATTAAAATAAGCAAAATGTTCGTCGGAAAAATCCCGGCTAATAGCGGCTCATGAATATGGAAATGCGCCGCTGAATTATCGGCCGCGACTGAGACTGAGTTGAAGGATTTTTAATTTTATGGAAAAGAGATTGAATCCGTAATCACATGAAAATTATTTTTAATTATTTACCTTATGAAAACCCAATGCTAATCTGCAGACACCTTAACTGGATTATAATATATTTATTTACTTTTTTTGAATGGATTAATTAAAATTTGAGTGATTTATTCATGAATTTTAATTTGTTTGATTTTAAGACAATAATGACATTTTTGTTGGAATTAATGATTGTTAAGAAAGAGCCGCTTTATGATTTAAGCTTTATGTCTAGATCGCTCGACTTGAGAAGGTTAAATATTATTTAAAGCGTGAAAACAATGCATCGAGAGCAGTCTTGGTTCTTGATTCTTTAAAATAACGAGTCTCATGCTAGAGCCGACGTTTCTTATCGATAAATCAGCCGACCTCGTACTTTACTGCGTTTTTTTAAAAACAACTAGGCTAATGATATCGATTACTTAAAGAAAAAAATGTTTCAGCATTACAAAGTTAAATTGAAGCGAAAAAAATCAACGGTAAATGAAAAAGCCAAGAAAAATTGTTTCCCGCTGTATAATAATACTCTAACACAACGTGGGATAGTTTAGCGCTGTAACTTTTCTATGATAGTCAGTAAATATTTACCCATAAAAATTGAATTTAAACTTTTATTTAACAACGCGGAGTAAAAAATTTAACGAAACTTTCTTTACACATTTTTTTATGTCTCTACGTACTATATGTGTTTATTTGCAGTCTAAGTCTATTGTAGTTATATAAAATAATGTAGGGGTACTATACACATTTAACGAATCCGAGCCATGTCTGATCGGCGCCAGTAGTACTTTCGTACAATCAATGAGCCGAAAACTAACTTTGGCTATTTCCTGGCGGGACACGAAAATGGATTCGTAGTATACTGTACGAGTTTCATATCATATCATACGATATGAGATGAGAATAAGCCAAATTTATTTAAACTGATAATTTAATCATATTTATTAGCACATATTTTAAGAGCTATATTTCTATTTATGGATCGTAATAAAGTCAATTTGAAGTTTAATGAAGTGTTAATAAATAAATTAAAAAGTTTACGTCTGATAGATTGATTTTTTTATAAATGCCGATTTCATCCGACAGATTAACATCTATTAAAAAAAAGTTAAGCATTAAATATTTCCTCAACTTTTAGAAAACATTTAATTAACTCTTTGAACTGTTTAATAATAAATGGCGTCTGTGACCTGAAAAATGTTTAATTTATTTTACCCTGAGTTTCTAAACACATCCCGTTTATAACTTTTGTAATAAATTACTTTCGATGCTGTTGTTAATGAAAATAAATTTAAATATTTCTATGTTAGAATATTTAAAAATTTTTTGGCTAGATAAGAATTTATTCCTTCTGATAAAAAATCCAAATTGATAAAATAAACATTTTTGCCGAACGAATATGACGAAAAATATTTTTAAAAATTTTTCAAAAAAAAAGTGATCTTAGAGCCACAAATTTAAACTAAATTAATTATTATTAAATAAAAAATAATTCCTAGTGAGATCATCCCCTTGACTTAATTCTCTTTTTCCGTGCAAGCTTGCCATTTTTCTCAACGACTGAAACCGACAAACGCCTTAGCGTTATAGATGATGTATCGTCGAGCAATGTAAAAGTGACTTACATTGCATACCTCATGCTCTATATTTATGTTTATGTTCGTATACACATATAGTGCCGGGAGTATTTATCCAACATATAAACTCTATTACCTCGACACTACGCTCCATTTAGAGTGATTCGTGTGTACAAGTAACCACCGACTGGCATAAAGTGGCGTGATACACTATTTAGATATAAATCAAATTTTAGCGTTTTATCCTTGTACTGACATAATTATTATCAGTTTATTTTATCACAAACAGTGTAAAGTACATCAGTGACGTTTGCTGTTTAATGGCCATTATAGTTATTTATTCTCGGATAAACGTTAATATATGTAAATATTAAGATGTATAAAAAAATTTCATTTTTTCCATTTTTTAGTTTTTTTATATACACCCTTATAAATATATATATTAATAATATAAAGACAATACAAATTGATGATCGTTGTTATTGCATATTAGACATAAGTGTTTTATCTGCTGATACTGTATGAAAATAAAGTTATTACGCAGCAACATACTGTTTTGAATAATTATTAAACGTCGAGAGCTTCAAAGTTTCGACATATTGTAGTATATGTTTTGCATACTCAGCTTCAATGTATGTACGTTGCTAACTATGCTGACAACTAAACGAACAATCTACAAATTTCTGGTCATTATCTACAAATAAGTTATGCGGATTGTTATCGTTGTTTTAATGGATAATAAATGTTAATTGCTCGAGTAGGGATAAATTTATTTAACGTTTAAATACCGCAGTACGTCAATGAGTTTACATTCCTGTTGGTGGTTTTCCAGCTCCAATTGCTCTGTACTGTGTCAAAGATTAGAATGAATAATATAATAGTCCTAAAATGTTGAAATTGCAGGCGAAAATACAGGCTAATTTATTTTTAAGTATTCTACTGGAAGATAAAATTTGCATTGAAACTAGAGAGACAGAGTAATGAAAATATAATCCATAAAGTACGCTTTCAAGTTCTAATATTGTAATTATGAGTAATCCTTCACACTTATTGATGAAATTATAATGTCTAATAGCTATTAGGAAAGAACATATAAGTTTAAGTCTCATCAGATTAATAATTTTTTGTTAAAAAATTGACCGTTTTGAACTTCTGGTTATTAAAATTAAAAATTTTCAAAATTAGGCTCGGGAAGCCAAATTTTTGAAGTTATAAAAAAAATTTCAATTACTGAATTTAATCATTTTCTCATGAGTATAGTTAAACCCAAGTTTTTAAAATTCATACCTTTTAACGAATTTCAATGAAATAACAGATAATAAAATTTTGCTTGCAACACTTAACAGTACAGAATACTAAGCGCAAACAATTTATGTAACGCAATTACAGAAACTATTAAGGCTACAATACGACACAATAGTGATGTCTGCACACTCATACGAGCATTTATTATTTGAGAATCGAATAGGAAGATATCGAGGCACATACACATCGCCGTTAAACGATTAGTTACCTCCAGATAATATGATAATGGCCAGATTAAATTTTGCAGTGCGCTCACGAGGATTATCCAGCGAATTGGATGTGTAACACTTTCAGTCTAATTAGTTTTTCTTAATTGGCATCTACAAGTAATTGGAAATTGTAAACTAGTCGAGTCAATTATTAACATCGGGCGTGATACCTATTCCAGTATAAACTTATTCTTGTGTATTGTACAGAATTTAATACTGCATTTGTGATATTGTAAGACTTATGTTCATTTAATTAATAAAACTTATTTTAAAAATTGGAAAGGTTTTGGACCAAAAGCAAGAATATAGAATAATTTATGACCGCATGTATAAAAGCATATTAACTAAACTTAGATGTAATGTACCTAGATATCTAAAATGATGCATGTGATATGATATTCGGTACGAATTTAACTCAGCGTAGAGCAAAGAATAGCCAAGCGCCGATAAAGATAATTTTGAACTGAAAGTCTGATCCAAAAACAGTGATTTAAAGTCTGTTTCTCATTACAGCTTTGCTGGTTCGGTTCTACAATACTTAACTATTATTCCATACATCGGACTGGTATGCTATGCTTCGAGTCGTAATTTCATCGGCGATTCATGTGACATCTGGAGCGATAGAATATTTCTGGTTTAGCTACGGGTCTCTATCGTTTGTATTGTTCACAATTTACGTTATGCGTTGTTCTCGATAAATTCACCGAAGCAATACGAGATTGACGTTGGCACATAAACGATATCACATTGTGTTTGACACAAAGCTATATTTATATTCATAAATTGCATGTAGGCATTATTAGAAATGAAACACCTAAATGTACAAATGTTCTAATTCAACGTCCTTTAATATTAAAATGTGTTACTGCACGCCAATTTCTCTGAAACTCAAATCATATTTTTTTTTAAATTGCATTTTTTATCACTATTGGTCCAATTATTTTTTATGTTCTGATTTGTGCATCAAATTCACAATATATACATGGAAATATTTGTATAAATTTTAAAGTAAAACTCTGGTTCAATCCTTTCACATTTTTCCCAACGTTACATCAGTCATAAATCATAACAAACAACGAAATGTAATTACCAGTTTTACGAGTAAATTCACCAAAAAAATCCCCTCTATTTTTTTAAAATGTCGCGGTTGTTTCACATTCTACATTATCTTCAGCGTTAAATCTAAAACAACTTTGTTTACTACGCTACTAGCTTTCGAGAGAATTCACGCACGACGCTATTAATTTAACTGTACAGTAAGTCTGCAAGTTATTGGGCAATCGTGAGTTCTTAAATTTGTGAATAAATTCTAACATAAAATACAATATTAAATTTAATTTAAAAATTTTCTCCTGCTTTGAATGGTTTTTATGTATAGTTACCTACAAGTCAACAATTATTAGTTGTCGGCTTGAGTTTGTATAATTTATACTCGCTATTATGGACAAATAGGTTCATAACAGCAGAATTTAACTAGAGAACTTGTACAATAATTCCTCGAAAATACATTCGAATCAGTTTTATGATCAGGGTCGTGCGAGATTATAGTTTTTATGTAACTAATAACTAATAACGATTAAAGATCTGAACTATGCAAATCAAAATTATCGCTTCATCAAATGTAGAAGTTATTCGTTGAAATAAGTTAGTACCAAAATTTGATTCAATAAATTCAACAAGGCCATAAGTAGTTAAATTTCTAATCATTAAAAATTACTTGCCTTTTTCTTGCTATCAAAAAAAGTTTTGATGTTTTACACTTTGATAATAAATAGAAAAAAACATCTAAATTTTTTTTTATCTTAAACTTTTAAAAATTACGTACAAATTAAAAAAAAAAAATTTAGAAAATTAATAAGAGATAATATAAATTTATATCTTAGATCGGAATAAATAATTAATATCACTTCATATATTTGATGTACGTCGATAATTCAATAAACACGAAATTTGGGAGGAAAAAAAATTTCGAATATTTATTTCCATGTGGAAAATATTTTTAATAGCAATGATTAATTTAGGTTTTATTTTACCACATATGGATCCGTTGTCCAGTAGACGTAAATTTAATTTGCTTTTAAACCTCCAACCCGTGTTGGGATTCCACACTTTACAGCTGATCATAAACTTAATTTCCGTAAATAAATACAACCTTTGTTTGTCACACATGCCGTATTTACAATTGTCCTGTTTACTCTGTGCAAAGAATGACAAAAATTAGCAAAAAGTCAGTAGCTACTTTAACGCTAAACATTGACCTCTTTTTCCCAACTGCACAAATACCAGCTAAGCGAGAGCGTCCTTTTTCGAAGGAAAACATTATCTCGTAAATTGGCAAGAGCTTATGCAGTTTTTAGAGTAAAATGTTACAATAACTGTCACAATCTCACAGTATCAGCATCGTGCTTTTCGCAATATCCTGATTATACTAGTACGCTTCCATATGATATCTATTTATTTTTTATGAGTAGAAATCCCTGTAATTATTTAACTCACATTATGTTTTTAACAAATTAATTATTTCGCTCATACAAAATAAATATTTACTGTTAAAAATTTAATTAATTTTTTTCTAACCAATGAAAAACTCGAATTGTTTATATTGCAGCGCAATAATTAAATGAATAAAAATTCGTTGACCGTGCACAAGAACTTTATTGCTGTAGAGTTTAATTTAATTTCAGTTAACTTTCTGCAAATTAATTAAAGTAACTAAAAAATATGTAAATTTAATTAAGATAGATTGCTGAGTATTTTTTATGAAAGAATTATTGTATGATTCTTTTTTAACTTCAGGCTAAGAAAATCTCAGATTTTCAAAAATCCGGAAGTTATTGGTTTTCACCCCGTTTTACAAAAATCGAATTTTCATCAGATCTCGACGATTGAGGGTCACAGGAAGCTTCCGTGACTATCCCCGTGAGGGTGTCACTATGTCTGTATGTATGTATGTTAGGGTATGTCATTTTTAGGCGATATTTTTTTTTTTACTGCTATACCAGAAAATCTGGTAGTTTATAGAAAATAAAAAATTATGCCGCTGAGCTAAAGGTTTTAAGTCCAATAGCGGTTTAGCTCATCAAAAAATTCGATTTCCCATTTAAATAACACAGGAAAAATTTTTTTTTTGTTTCAAGTGGACTTTTCGTTATTAAAAAAATTTTTTTTCGAAAAACCTTCTAATGGCTTTTGTAGGAAATTAAATTCTCTACAAAAATATCTATTTGGACGAAGACTGTAGAACCACTATTTTCGAAGTTATAGCCCGTTAAACGGTAACATTAAAAAAAAATACACATTAAATTCCATTTAATTTTCAATTTATTACTCTTGCATGAATAATTTAATTTTATTGTACATTTTTGAGCATTAAAATTTTTAATTAAAGTATTGACTCGTTTCAATATAATAATCAAAGTCAAATTATTATTAATTAATCGTTATAATTACAAAAAATTTCATTTTTTCATTTATCTAAAAATGGTAATATTAACGTTTGCTTGTTAGCATTTGGAAATTTTTTCCTGTACATAGCTACAACTTGCAATAAGTACTGTTCCTGCTCTTCATCAGCAGTTAAGCTTTTATTGTAGGCTTCCATCAATTGGACCGCCCGTTCCGCAGTATCATTAACAACGTGTAAATTTTTTAAAATTTTGAGGCACGTATTGTAACTTTTGTCAGATATCCACTGATCAAGATGTAAATTTAAAAAATCAGTTGGGAGTTCCACCCTTTTAAAAATAATCATCGACTCTTCTGATGCAAAGTCATTCAATTCTTTGTTTAGTAAGGAATTAATATTAAGGTTTTTTACATTAAATCGTTTAAAGTTTTTAATTTGACTTTTTTTTTTCTGAATCGATTCAATTAATTTTAATTTGATTTCTGCGCTAACATTATTATCAAATAATGACAAAAAAATAAGTTGTTCAGATAAATACCAGATTAATATTAATTAAAAATATTTAAAATAAAAAAAAACCATTCTATCCTTAATAAAATTTTTTTTCTTGCTGAATTTACAAAAAAGTATCTCAGAGCTTATATGTAAAAAATTATATTCTTAACAACTCCAAGTGTTTTGAATTAAAAAAAAAAATTTAACTATTATCAAAACTTAAAAAAGAACTTTACTGAGTCGAAATTTAAAAAACTAACTTCTTCGAAAATTAACAAAGAACAAAAATGTTTAAGAATATTACCTTAAAATTTCGCGCTTTGAAAAGCTCTAAGCCGGTTCGCAACAATGTATTATATGTATATGAACACAATATGTATATGAACATAAAGTAAAACGGAGAGTGCAAAAGAGGCCGAAGAAAGTTCATAAATTCGTAGAAGCGCGGGTATACATAGAAGCAGCCGTCTAAAATGCATTAACCAGGAAGCTTGAGCTGGAGAACACGGAACACATAATGGCGTGCGGTTTCAACGTGGATATTTACCAGCACAGCAGTACGGTGGCGAATTTCACATAAATTCTGACCTACATAGGTAAAAGTCTAAAAGGGATATACTACTTATGGCTTCGTATATTTATATATATTTCTTAAAAGTATATGCAGTTGTTGATACTTTAAAATATTAACTATTCAACATTTTGAAAAGCTCAGCTACTCACCCAGTTACTACATATTTATTTTCGTTTTCCATTCAACTTTCAGAAGTTGACAACTGTGCAAGTCTCCTTTTATAATTTATTCCATTCTATATTAAATTTATTGTGAAGAACACGGAAATGTAACTTGACTCATTAAAAGTTTCAATTGACATTGTAATCTGCTGACTGTTCGTAAAAAAATAACGCAAAGTCGAAACAAAAAACAAAATTAACCCGTACCGGTAAGTAAAATTATTTTCATTTCATGGGTTGCCGCGGTAGATGCATGAGCTAACTCGAGGTGTCGATTTCAATGTGAAATACGTGGCATGACTTGTAATCCAGTTTCATTGCGGGTTAACCGATTTTAGTGCACTCACGCACCAGGAAGCTTTTATCTCTTACAATACCTAAGAAATAAACTTTACGATACTCATCGTCATCGTTAACGTTAAATAGGGGTCATAACTCATAGTACTCTATTCTTATAACTGAATTCATTCTCTGCTATAGTTTTTTTTTAGTTATTTAGATTTTTTATTATTTTAATAAAAGAAACCACTGAAAAATAACTCTCCTTTTACGAGCTCTAGCTCAAACTTTGTATATTAGATCTTTTATTTTAATGTTTAGATTGATGACTGGAATTATGGTGATTATTTAGATTTCAAGCTCTAACCATTTTTGACATTAAATTTTTTCTTCTAGAAATTCGTAAAAATCGATCTAGCGTTATAAATTATTTATTTTTGCAACTTTTATAGTTTTATGAGTCATAAGTTTTAAAAATATTCAATTTGAAAAAAAAATTTTTTAACTTCCCGCTAAGAAAATCAAAGATTTTCGAAAAATCGGGAAGTTATTGTTTTCACCCCGTTTTGCAAAAATCGAGGTTTCAATAGATCTCGACGTTTTGAAGCCTTAAGAAGCTTTTCTGACTATTTTTACGATGATGTCCGTACATCTGTATGTATGTGTGTGTGTGTGCTTAACAATTCACTTATTTTTTAAGCTCTTCGAGTTCAAAAATATAATTTTTGTGTATTTCTAAGCTCTCCGAGCTCAAATAAATCGCCGTTCTGTGCTTTTGAGCTCTTCGAGCTCAAAAGGCTAATGGAAGTTTTATAGAACACTATTTTTTGAATTTTCAAACCGCAATAACTTTTGAATGAATTAACCGATTTTCTCGCGGTTTACGGCATTCAACGCAGTTTTTTAAGTTCTTTGAAAAATCTTCCAGCATAAACTGGTCAGACCAAAAATTTCATAGAAATTCTGAAAAAAACATTTTTTTCAATTTTTTTCGACAACGATATCTCACGAACAAATCAACCAATTTTGACCGGGCTGGTGGGAATCGACGTGGTTTTTTGAGGTTAAAAGCTGATTAGTTTTTGGAATTGATCGGTTTAGCCGTTTAAAAGATATTTCAATAAAACGAATTTTTGAAAATTTTATTTTTGAGATTTTTCGAAATTGATCGACTCAAATTCTGTAAATTAGTATCAGAATTCTAGGGGTAGAGAAACTCTTCAGAACGCCGCTTATTTTGATCGAATCAGATGATCCGTTCAAAAGTTATGAGAGATTTACATACATACACACACACACACACACACACACATACAGGCACGGTGAGATCACCGCGGAAATAGTCAGGAAAGCTTTCTAGGACTTCAAAACGTCGAGATCTGATGAAAACTCGATTTTCGAAAAACGGGGTGAAAACAATAACTTCCCGATTTTTGAAAATTTTCAATTTTCTTAACGGGAAGTTAAAAATTTGAGACTACTTTGGATTAATTTTGGATCCTAACTAAGACTCGAACCCGAATATTCCGATTGCAAGTCTACTAATGATATTCTGTCTAAGGATATATTATATGATTTTAATTTCAAATAAAATAAGTTGAGAAAATTTGAAATAGATTACAATTCATTTTTCAAAAGAAAATTGAAGTTAAAAAAATACTATTTATAATTAAATGTTAAAAAAATAAAAATCTATGTAGAGTAAAAAAATCAAGCTACAATTGCAGCAATGAATTTTATTTGAAAAGTATAAGCTGAGCGACAGTTTAATTATTAAAATAAAATAGTTTCCCTGTTCGACCATCAGTCGTTTTCAGGGTGATCAATTTTTTCGGAAAATTGATAAATAAATTTAACCGATAATTAAAAGTTAATAACTCGGACAGTTGAAGCACCGGTAAAAGAATAGACAGACACACGAAGGTTGGAACAATTAGCAAAATTATTTATATAAAAAAAATAACCAACATATACTACTGATGAATTTTCCGCAGTCGCTTCCGATGGAACTTTGAGGTTGAGTATTTATTAGGGAAAAAGATTTAACAAAACGAATTTAACAATTTGACACATTTTAACTTCACTAGTTCCATTAGTACGTTTTTATCTTCGTTAAATTCTTTATTTAACTCTTTCTTTTTCAGTTTAATTGCTTCAATTTGGCGCACGTGTGACAAGAGTAAATTCTCGAATAGTGGAAAACGTGATAAAAGCGGTTTCTCGGCTCTCCGACAATGTCGTTTTGCCTTCTCTACATTTGTCTTCCTTTTGTGTCTCAATCCAGCAACACGTTGTCAGTTCTTCTATACGTTTATACTCCTGTCGCCCGCCTACTAAAAATACATCTCCTCGTGTAATATTAACATTAACAAAAAGCACACATTGTTTCCCATCTTCATCCGTATTCCCTATTTTATATTTTATAAGAAACTTTTTTACTTTTTTGTTCTCACTCTCTTGAGTTTTCTCTCGAGTGTCAAGTATTTCCTCTGGGTTTTTTCCCTAGCAGTATAACAGCAACAACTCCACTCCACATCGCCGATTTTACTTTATTTTCCACCTGGAGTTTAATTGTTTAATACACCGTTTTTATTTAATCATAATTATGATTGTAATGTTCGGTACACTCGGTCATTAAACAAAATACTCAAATGAATTATATATCTCATATTAATATATTTAACATTTATTTAAATGCTAACAATAAGATAGATTAATCTACTGTACAATTATTATTGATTTCACACTTTTAATAACATGTGCAGGCATCGGAGTGTGTTATACATTCAGTGAAATTAATGTCCGAGCGACATGCAACCTCGTGATTCAAAGGCATAACGGTCAGTTGTCAAAATGCTAAACTGCTGCATATCTGTGCAATACTACAGAAATATTATTCAAGTTTACAATATATAACCACGTAGTTACGATATTACCACTAATACTCACTCGTTCTACATTGTACACTGTGCACTGCACATCGTTCATATATGCATACAAATTTCAGTAATTTAATTTATTGGACTGACAAATATCTCCCTGACATTTCGAATCCATCAGCCTGTACTAATTCATCAAATTAAATTAATCCATTTAATTGCAAAATTTTATTAAATTTAAATATTCATTTAATTCACTACCACAGATTAAACTGGAGTGCAGAAATTATAATAAACATTGAAGAGTATTTGTGAGTGGAAATAATTGAATAATAATTAATAAAAATCTACAATTAATATCTCACTATTTTTATATGTTAAAAATTACAAATTAAGAATAAAAAAAACTTTGATTTAATGATTTTTCCACATTTTTGATCATCATATACATAATTTGGATACTTTTGAAATAAATTAAAAAAATTATATTGCTCTCACTGGATCAATATTTAAAATTAATTAATAATTAAAATTTAACTTATATCTACATTCAAATGAACAAGACAAAATAGATAAATAAACAAATTTTATCCAGCGTCAAATTTGAATCTATTTAGAGTAACTCAGAAAACTTATCATAATAAATTAACTATCGCTGAAAACCATATAAAACTTTGAAAAGGCAAAAATTTAGTCAAACCCTCTTCAATGATATTGAATTTAACTGAACAACCCCATTTTATCATATGAAAACGTTGAAGATAAAATTTTTCTTATTCTCTTAATTATATAGATCATCATACGAATGTATGGATATAAAATTGTGAAAAAATTGTTATTATTGAAGTACCTAGCAGAGAATAGAACTAAAAGAAAAAAAAATGAGTGTGGTATAATATCTTCATCCTTGTGGGGAGTAAACATTATCTGGAATTCAAGAGGGTCGGAAAAGTCGACACTTGACATTCCGCGATGTCGACAAATGCAGGGACAAGTGAAGTAGAGTTGCATTTGGGACGGCTTGAAATACCATTTTACGGATTTTCGTGGATTTCTTTTCCAACTCGACGAGTACATACACACATGCACACACACATACATGCATACTCTGAGTATTACACGGATATCGGGCATAGAAAAAGTCATTGTCAAGAAACGGTGCATTGAAATCGTGCTGAGTTTGATGCCAACTCAACTTTTCCTGAATTTAAGTTTTAGCAAACTTACTTCTATCATATTTTTATTATAACTTTTTTCTAAGCTCGTCATGAATACGATTTCTCCTTGATTTCTTGAGTACTTAAGAATAAATGCAGACTCAAACGATTTCCAATTAAAAAAGAATGATCAATTTGCTTTCATCTTTTGATTTAACCAATCACTTATATTAAAGATAATCGGATCGGATTAAATCGCTTTACTTGTTCTTTTCTTAATTTATTGATTAAATGAGAATTGACCTGATAAAACGGTTTGATTAAAAATCATTAAAATCCACTAATCAATAAGCTCTTAAAATTTCATTAACAGCGGTCTTAATTGATGAAAGTCATTTAATTTCTTCGCTGTGTGCTTTTTATTCATTTAAAACTCGTTAATAATGAACAAGTGGTTTATGGATTAAATGCTAGCAAATTACCGCGGTTGGATGCTTTTTAGCAATGCATGTGGCTAAGCAAAACCCATTAGGATTTATTTAAAATATGAAGATATTAATGCGCCAAATTTTGATCCAAATTACCGGCTAATTAATTTATAAAGATAATTTTTAATTAATTAACTAATAAACATCAAAATATAAACAACTTTTCTCGCTACAATTGAAGACAACTAGTAAGAGGAGGAGTTTCCAATTAGAAGTTGGATTTGATGATGAACTTATTTCTCAGAAAGTAATTTATTATTTTTATCGAGATATTGCTCAACAAGTCAAACAATAAGATTGTTACTTCAGCACTAAGTAAATATAGCTAATCAATTGTTGAAGGAGTTAACAATTTCAGATGAAAATCAACTCTCGGAACATGGAACCTGGATGGTAGAAAGAGCAATCACACCAATCGATGCCGCGTTCATTAATCTCGTTGAAAGTTCGCATCTACGAATTATTCGGGCATGCCGCCAATTTCTCTTCCTCTTTCACTAACCTCCTCTCTCTTCCTGTTTCTCCTTCTCTCTGAAATGTTCACATCTTCTTAATTCCCCTAGTATAGTGCTTGTCTTACAAGGAAGTAAACTCGCATTTCGGAAACGGAAACGATCCAACTGCGCAACTATTTCGATTTCAGATGTACCCCCAAAACTTACAGAGACAACCGCGTAATCCTAATGATTAAAAGCTGTAAAGTAACTCTCCTTTTATGGCCGATAGTTACTGTTTAATTTTAATTACTCTAATAACGGTACTTTGAAACAGCATAAACCGCTGTCAGGCTTCTATAGAATTATGCATTTAATGTAATTAGATTGCCCGACTTGGTATAAAGTATTCGTGTACATTATTAAAATTAATTTCCTGCAGTGCAGTAAAAATGTTATTTTCATAATGTAGGATCCTATTTGGCAGTGGTATGTTTTTGAAATATGTGGAGTTAATAATTTTCTTTTCGACAAATTCTATGACGAAAATTTATTTTTTTTTTTTTATCAGTTCTATATTGATTAATTTTTTCGAATATATATGTGTAAGCTAAAAGGTTGATCATGTAGTGAAAAAAAGTTTCTGATTTGGCCTTATATCTAAACGTACATATTTTTTAGCTACGTATTCTATTAATATAAAATTGATGACTAAAGTGAAGTTAGTTTAGTATCAAAATTCTCGATACTAATCGAAAAAATGGACCCTGATTCCGATTTAAAATATTAGCAAACAAAAATAATGATGTAAATTTCTTGATACCAAATTACACTATTTTATTTCTTGATAATTTATTTATAATTTCAGTAATGCGTCTCTGGAAAAAAATTGCCAACGAATTTATCGAATTCCTTGTGAGTATTTAAAAAGAAGATGTTCAATTATCTGTTGTCATTGGATTTTTAAGAAATTTACAGTTAAAAAATACCTCAAAATCCTTATATAATTTTTCGCCCAAAAGTAGTGTTAAAAATCTCTAATAGAGAGCATATAATCGCTGAATCATCTCATTACAAGAGAATTAAGTTTGAGGTCTTGTTATAAAATAAAAATAATTTCTTTGATTCCTAAAAAGATTATTTAACATTAAATTTAAGCCACTAATTACTGTACCAATTTTGATACGATATGTTAATTAACCCACACATTTTCATAAAAAATGCAAAATTATAAATTGTTGATGAATTCTAAAAATGTTTCTATATTTTACCGCGTTCTAAAAAAGAAATAATAAACAATGCATCCGAGCTTAATCCATCGAAGCGATAACCATAAATAAACAAATTATTTGCATCCAAATATCAGAAAATAAATGTGTTCGATATAACCTAGAACGAATTGTAAATATATGAAATTTTAACAGCATTTCGTAGCACAAAATGATTCTAATTTATAATTCAACCTAGAGTCGTCCAATTATTCAACAGTTACAGTTATAAAAAGAGTATTGATAGTAAAAATAATATCCAAGTGTTACCCTTGATATCAACTAATATTTTATTTCCACCGACATTACTTGAACATCGATGCAAAATCTTGTGAGACCAATAACCGTTTGGACTTATTCCAATGGTCTTTGGGAGTTTGTATGCCGCAGGCTTATCGTCATGCTGGCACTGCAAACACATCCCTTAGGGGAATTTTTAAGTTTGCGTATTATAACGTCGTTTTCCGTTCGATCCTGAGCAACTCTCTGGGGACTCACTCAATGACTATGAGAATTTAACCGCACGGATGCACCGAAGCTAATCTTCCACAAAGTAATTGTAAACTTTTAACTACTTTTTAATATGTTCAACATTTCGTCAATCGATTTTCCAATACTTTGGAATTGGGAGACAAAAAAAATTAGTGAGTTCGTAATAGAACATTTAGAGGGTAGACATTTTTTCTGTTATTGCTTATTTACTTTTTTAAATCCAATTCACAAATTTCGTTTTTACCGAAAAAAATTTCTGGATTTTCTAGTGAGCTTTATTCAGGGTCAATTTTTTTTTGGGACATTAAAACTGTGGGAATTCAATGAAAGCTTTCAGTTTGTAAATTATTCTGGATTACTTTTTAAAAACTTTTCCAGTTGATTCAACATAAAAACTCATATTGGAGCTCTATTGACTAGATTTTCAAACAAAAAATTTTTGACGCTTTTATTACCTTCTTTTTAGAGCAACGAATGCTTGCATGAAAATTTGTGAAAAAAATTGAAGGTTGAAATTTTTTAATTTTAAATTTCGCAGTAATTTTTGTAGTATTTGTATAGTTAGTTTTTAGTAGACGTCTATTGACATTTTAAAGAATAATTTAAAAAATTTCCATGGAAGTTCGAAAATCCAAGATGAAAAATTAACCCAAAACAATTGTATTGTAAATCTCAACTTACATCGGACATCCTTTCAGATAAACTATCGTACATATTCATGAATTAGTATGGCAAACAATGGCGTTAATCTTTGAGTACTTTATCGTAGTACATATTTTCCCCCCTGATTGAAGCTGATAGAATTACTGGAATCGAGAACGATTTATGACGCACTACGCGCTATGAATAATTTACTCGAGCAATTTATGATAGGAGCAGATTATTAACTTACATTTACACAAATTATTGATTGAAATCTCGAATAATTAATTCATAGATAACGTGAATTTCGGGGCTTGAGTTCATACCGTCTTTACGAGACACCATTTAATACGGGCTCGATTTAATGCGCTTACGTACTTAAGTTCCGTAAAATAAAAGTAATAAATAAAAAGCATTTTTTTTAACGCTGAGAAATCTCTATAATTAACCTCTCTTTTACACTACGCGGTTTTCATTTTAATTAATCTTGTAAAACATTAATTCTAAAGAAAAAAATGTTTTCATTACTTTATGTTCTTTTTTGATATTTTGTTCATTTGGTAGTAGTTAAAAGAATAAAACACAGAATTTAATAATTTAATCCTTTCTGCCAGTTTAATTTCGTTTCGTTACTTTATTCATTTATTTATATTTTTTATTTTCCAACCACCTATGGGAACAAGCTTTTTTTGCCCTCTTTTTCAGGCTTTCATTTTTCTCACTCTCGTTACAGAAGAGCATGATCTCTTAAATTACTTTAATACCCTCGAGACCGGTCTGTGGTTTTTAAACTTAAAGCTTTTTATTTTATCCTAGTCAGTGCTTTTCACTACACTAGTATTCACACCATCGCATATTTCCAGGCGCTAAACTAAAGCTTCGAAAGTTAACCGGTCACGGCAATTAGTGAGTTAAGTAGTCCATTGTGTCTGTAAATTTGAGCTTACGATAAAGCTCCGGTAAGTTATTAATTTCGTTTTATTAAAACATCTGTACTTGTTGCGCAAGTCTATAATTACTTTGAATATGTTCCAAAGATTTCGGGCGTAAACTGTTGCTTTAAACTTTGATTAAGTCTTTTAACATTTCTAACTAATTATTTTCAAACAAAATCAAACTTTTCACTAAATTTGTGTTATAAAACTAAGTTACCTAGACAAAAAAAAATATCTTGGTTCGTAAAGATTTTTTTTCAAAATTTCAGTTTTGTTTTAAAATACTTCCATCCCTTAATTAAAAAAAAAAAAAAAAACATTCTACTTAAATGAATAAATTATCACTCTTAGATGAATATCGGAAAAATTTTCATTCGAGAACTTTCTTTAAAAACCAAGAAAAAAAAATTCTTTAAGTAATAAAATTGAATTTCTTTTCACGGATTCTCTCAAAGCATCAAAATTTTTCTTGAATGAAGTTAATTTTTGTTTCTTTGTATTAATATAATATAATATATAACTTGTTTAGTAGTATTAATGGCGATTGTATTGTCGCAGTTGATAATCACTTCCGATGACAGCTGGATGAATGCGACATTTAAAGAGGAACAAAAAATAGCGAAAAAGAAAAAAAAATAAACAATACAAGAAACGTAAAAAATAGAACAAAACAGGTAAAGTAATATTTCACATCGCGTGTAGATGCGACGCGAGATGGAAATAGAAATAATAGAATATAATATGATCAACTTGTTTTTTAAAAATGTTTTCTTTGTCAACTTTGTTCTCGTGTTATTAAATTGTTTATTTTGATTATTTTTAATTAATTCGTTAAAAATTCTTTAATTCAAAGAATTTTATTATCACATTGAATATGAAAAATTCCAAGGATTAAATTTAAATTTTAAGAGAAGCGTTTTTTTTAGCAAAGTTATTAGAATTTGAATTAGCTTGTAAGAGCATTGGTTTAATATTAAATTTTTACGATACCTCCCGAGTCGAAAAAATGAACTTACATGAGCTTACATCAATTGTTTTAGTATAGGGGAGCCTGGGGCACGACGGCCCCCGTAAGCCGATTTTTCTTTTTGTGGCTTTTAACCATCAAATTTATTTATTTTCCATCTATTTCGAACGAATCAGTCTAAATTTCGCAAAAAATCGAAAAAAAAAATTTTTTTTTCTGGGACACGACGGCCCCCTCTCAAAAAAATCATATAAAAAAAAATTTTTTTTTACTAAAGCTATTACCATCAAAATTTAGAGATTCTCCTCCCAGAAAACAGCGTCGAGGGAAAAGCACGATTCTTACGAGTCTTGAGTATCACCGAGAATTCTCAGAAAAAAATAAATCAACATGAAGCAAACAAAAAAAAGACTTTCATTAAACAAAAAAAAAAAAAAAACATTTAAAATATAAAAATGATGATTGTCATTGTCTTTATTGCTATGGATTTTTTTCAGAGTCTTCAGAGTCATAGATTCAATGTAAAAATTGTAATAAATGGTCTTATGATTTTTGTGCAGGTATTGGCGAAGATTATTCTGACGAATATGTCTGTGATCATTACGAATAATCGTATATTCATTAAAATATCTCGATGTGATTTCCTAATCATCGAACATTTATATTTCATGCTTTATTCAAAGTTTAATTTTTGTTAATGTCTTAAAAAATTATTATAAATTTCATTTTTAAACTGTTAATTCGTTTTAAATAGATAATAGTTAAAAATATAATTAATTTCTTTTATTGCACTCAGGGGTTTTGAACCCACGTACAAGAAAAAATACAGAGATTTTATTTAGCAATGAATTGGTTACATTAGTTTACATTGATTGAAATCACAGGTTGAGTTTTAAGGTTGAGCTTTTAAAATTCGTAATATCTTGACCCAGACCTTTTTTTTATATTTTTGTCAAGTCAAAATTAGAAATATGAATTGCGTAAAATAAGACATCCTTGGAGGAATTCAAATATATTTTTGAGATTAGGTTTCTGTCTGGTGCAGAGGATACCGTGATCAATAATTAATAATATAATTATACTTTACTATTTTAATTTAAATAATTTGTGTTTTCAATTTTTTATAAGCTATATAATTCAACTTTTCATTAAATTTTTCAGTTTAATTAAATTCATTCTGATTCATTGACCTGAAAAGGCCTAAAATAATGAATTCTTTAAATTTGTCATTATTTTTCGAGTGATCCATTATGCCCCACGTATCACAGATTGGCCCGAAATATCATAAAAACATCATAAAGGTCATAACTTGACGGAAAATGAAAAAAAAAATTTTTACCTAATTTATGAGAGGGGCCGTTATGCCAGGGACTGTCGTGTACCACTCTCCCCTGTATGACTCAATTTTTTGTAAAATTTTTCAGTTCAATTAAATTTTTTCTGATTCATTTTACCACAAATTTATCACAATTTAAAAAAAAAAAAATTTTTTTTCGTTACAATTTTTTTTTCGAGTGGTCCATTATGCCCCACATATCACATATTGGCCCAAAATATCATAAAAACATTACAGAGGTCGTAACTTGAGGGAAATTAAAAAAAAAATTTTCCTTAACTTTTGAGGGGGGCCGTCGTGCCCCAGGTTCCCCTAGTACTTAAGTTCATGTAAGTTAATTTTTTTAATTCGGGCTGGTGAAGGAAATTTTTTTACGATATTAACTTTTGATATAAATATTTATTTTATTTATATTATTTTTTGAATGTTGTCGCAATGAACATGGGAAGAAAATATTCTTTTGATGTACTTCGTAACTTTACATAAATTTTTGTCAAGACAATTCTTATAAGCTCAGTAATTTATTCACGATCAATTGAATGTTCTTCAGCTTAAAAATTGTAAAAAAAATTTTCTTTTATGTAAGCGCACATTTTCTTACTATATATAAGTCAAGAAAATTTCTTTCGACAAAAAAAACGTTTACAAATTTCTACTTGAAATTCTCTTTAACACTGATTATAATTAAATAAAAATGTAGTTGGACAAGCGTTTATTTACTTAAGAAAATAGCGATTAAACTTATTCGAAGTTAGCAAAGCAATTGAAAATTTAATATCGTATATAAATATTCAAGTCTATATAAATAAATTAACCAAGTGCTTGAAAAGTTGGACGGCTGCATTAAGATTTAAAACAAAAATTAATTTAACAAATAAACGTCCCTTTCTAGAATGTTAATTACAAGTGAGTTTTTCTAATGAAATATAACATGATAATATAGTAATTTGTAAATTAATATAATTCAAGAGATGCGGGTTTATTGTCAAAAGCACTTTATAAACATAATAGCACAGCGTGTAAATCCTTTGACCGAGTACTCTAGCATGCTAAGTAACTACTCGAGATCCGTACACTCTCTATATTTAAAAATTTTTAATATTTATAGTAAAAAGTAAATTGTTCTCTCTGGACTTTGAGTTAAACTCATAATAATACCTGTGATGTTAAGAGTTGTTCAGAACTTTTAATGGACTTGTTTCTAAAAGTTTGTTTATGTAACAATTAGTTCATAGAAAAATTCCACGACAATGATAAAGGTCACTCAATGTTTTTGTGTTTTGTGTCGCACCGACTATTTATTTAAAAAAAATTCAGTTCAATTGATGAGCTGCTAAAATAAGTTACTATCTATCCAGGACCGAGAAAAAAAAACTCATTTTTTAGTACAAGGGTTCATTAATACAGTTTTACTTATTATTACTGAAGAAGTTCACGTAAAAATATTAATAAAAATTATTATGATTATCTTCCATATAATTAGAAAAATCAGAAAAATTTTATGACTTGTATATCCTTATTATAAAATGGATTTATATTGTTAAATTTGGTATTATTATAAAAGTCTTAACAGCCGAGACCAGTGATTGCAGTTTCAATCGGCTTAGCGAAACGAATGGAAATTTTGAAAAAACGTTTTTAGAGATAATAGATAATTTAAGAAACTATTTCACCACAAGGCGTTTTTTTCAAAAATTTCATTCGTTTCGTGAAACCAATCGAAACTGCAATTGCTCTGCTGTTGGGAGTGCGACAGAGATATTTCCATTGAACTCCGTGAGAGCAAAGCGAGAAAAAAGATGGTCTCGTCTGTTAATGTCAATATGTGTCTTTTCGCGATTTTATCTATTTTTGGTGTTATGTCGATTTATTATGTTAAATTTTTAGAAAAATTTTAAATAATTAAATAGTTCTATAAGTTCGTTCCATCACCTTATTCATTCAATTATCAGCAATTGTTTCTTTGATTGCAGTAGTAAATTTTCAATTTATTGCACGCCTCACAGCGCGAAGCGCATGAGGT
Organism: Cotesia glomerata; assembly: GCF_020080835.1. Taxonomy (NCBI): domain Eukaryota; kingdom Metazoa; phylum Arthropoda; class Insecta; order Hymenoptera; family Braconidae; genus Cotesia; species Cotesia glomerata. Next base: position 2,855,647 of record NC_058158.1, read on the forward strand.
TGTGCTTTATACTCGACTCGTCAAGGTTAAGCAATTTTGTGATCTTTAAATGCCTCTATCAGAACCATATTACACTTATATAATAATATAAGCAGATGTACACCGAGAAAACACTTAAATTAAACCATCTTTTACTTTCTAAAATCATTTCATGTAGCTATTTTGAAAAAAAAAAAAACGTTTTGAAAAAAATTTTACGTGGACGTCCGGATGTCACCCTATTTTGGATGTACCAACGATTTACTCCCGAACAAATGATTACTCCCGAACAAATTGATATTTCAAGACCGGACTTTTTTTATTAGTTTAAAAATGCCATGAACTGGGTCCGTATTTCATATCAGTAGCCTAGTTTACGTATTTTTTTTTAAATTGAACTTTTATCAAAATTCACTACGATACAATCGTACAAAGACAAACGAATTTTTCTTATTTGTCACGTGAAAACTACGGCGTTACTTGATCAATCTAGATTTTTTTAGCATGCGTGCGCATATGACAAGAAAAGAGGGCGCTGATATTTAAAAAAAAAATAAAAAATACTCTGTAAAAAATTATTTAATTATAATTTTTTTTTTTTAATCAATAACACATTTATTTTTTTCTTAAAAAATGAATGAGCGTTATGAGGCGTGCACATTACGCTCGAGTTTTTTCATTCATAATTAATAATTCTCGACAGTCACATAGAAACTTATAGGTTTCTAGTAATTATTATTATTGTAAATATTATTATTATCATTATTAAATATGATAATGATATCTCTATAAGCCACGAGTAATTAAACGGAACAAATTGACGAAGCCTCAAGTTCGTTTCCGCCTAATTCCAGCGGTTAATAATTTTCGTGTGTACCTAGTGGTATTAATCCATATGTAATCGACAATGACATCATCTAGTTGAGGTTAAGCGAGTGGTTTAAGAGAGCAGAAGGGAGCTAAGTAAATTCAATTAGTTCAACAATACCGTGTACTTAACCTGTTGAGCTCCCGAGTCTTCCGATGAAAGACATATTCTAATATTTATCAAGGAGCTCAAACATCTCACTGTCTCACACTTTGCCTCTTAATCACACAGAAAAAAAAGTCTTAAGTAATACGAAGGAAAAAAAAACCATTAAATGAAAAAATTCAATCTCGAATATAGGAGAGTCATTTATTTTAAAACAGTAATAAATTCATTCATTAATGTCAATAATTCATTAAGCTATCATCGCGACTCTGTTTGTCAATATTCTGATGTTTAATTTGCTGATATTAATTCTACTTATCTCGTTCGTAATACTTGAAATATTGTACATCGCTGTGTACAGATACGCTGATAAATATAGTCACAATAATATAATATGAATCCGGGATTTATTTAGCGCATGCATTTGATTGAATATAATATAATAAATGAACGTTGATAAAGCCGTAGAGAGTTATTCATAATGTGAAATTTATTGTATGCAAAAAATCTTTTATGCAAATATTTGCATATATGTATAAAAGACAATTAATATTGTTAGTATATTATGAGATTCATAAATAATACGTTTGATTTATATTATTTTTAAATTAATATTTCCGACAAGTACGGTCGATTATCTGCTTGTTAATACTGTACAAATAATGTTCTAATAATAAAGGACAGAATATATATATATATATATATATATATATATATATATATATATATATATATATATATATATATATATATATATATATATATTACTAAATAAATGGTGAACTCTCTTTTTATCTCAATTAAAAATATCTCTGATCGTAAATGCTGGGACATTTACATTTTATAAATATTTTTATCATGATTATTACACTTGTATATATTTAATTTATATTATGTGCAATTAATATAGTAATTGCATTCATTTGCTCAAAAATTTTTTTGCTGAGATATTTTTATTGAGGTATTATTGTCACAGCTAATATTGCAGCTAATATTATAAAAATGGAAAAAGTCATATTAAATATATTAGTTATAACTTTGAAAATAAACAATGTAAATGAAAGTTACAAATTAAAAATTTTTAATATCAAACAGCTTTTAATAAATCTCTAGCTAATGAGAGCGTATGTTTAAAAAAAATCTTATTTTGCCTCTGAAAAGGCAAGAAAGTAAAGAGAAAAAAATAATTTTTTTACCTAATACAATCCTCAGAAGCGAGCTAAAGCTCCAAAGTCTCCACGTGCGCTCGGTAATCGCCATCGTAACTCTGTTTCTTCTTAATTTAACTCGGATTATTTCCAGTATTTGCCCACAAATACTCACTATTTTAGTTAAATCCTCTAAAAGGAACTTTTCAAAATCCCTTTAACGGCAAATAAAAATTCCAATATAAATACAAACGTTAAAAAAGCATTTGTCCACTCGCTGTCAATAAATACGTATCAATAAATCAACGACTAATCCTCCATATAAGCTCGACTTTTAAAATCCCCACTAATACTTCACATTCGAAATTCAAGTGTTCCACCATAAACACATAAAATAACCAAAAACAAGTGCATAATTAAAAGCTCGGTAAGTCTCGGTACAGGGAGTTGAAGTGTATCACTAAATTAACCAACCACATGTAAAAGTTTACCGGCAAAAGTTTGTTTAATGCTCACAGGAAAAAAAACTTATTTACAAACACATCAACAAGCATTTAAGTTCATAAAGGCCGAGTAATTACTTTATAACTCTATAAATTTGTAATAAAGTTACATTCGATGGTTGTACTATCCATGTAATTAATTCTCGCGGAGCAATTATCAGAACACATGCTATTTAATAATTTCGAATAGAGTTGGGCTTTTAAATAATTAAAGTTTCTGCACCTACACGTTATTAAATTATAGTATCAAGTATTAAAAATAATAATAAATAATAATAATAATACTAATGAAGATTATGATCACAATATTATTTTATTTCTTCTCTTGCTCCCATCGTTAAAAGATTTTACAATAAACACAACAAGTTATACAGATATTAATAAAACAGCACAGCACTGTTTCGCTTGATCACTAAAAAAAAAGGATAATCAAAATTTCGGCATAACACAATTTACTGACAATCCTGGAGCTCGTGGTCATTAAAAAAAGTAAACAACACTGAGTAGTCAGTCACCTCAGTGGCATTCCTCGGATGGTGGCAGGGGCAAAAGCTCAGTGAACTCGAACACGATAAATATATTTAATAATAAAATTAATATTATTATCGTGTTGTTTTTGAATACGGGGCGGTTTAAAGCTACCACCTTGATTGTCGGCGGTCAAGTGAGAGCAACGTACAAGAGAGCTTTTAGACACGATAGGGAGCTACCGCATACTGTGGAAAACAGACCGACGAGCCGGTTACCGCAATCACGAGAGAGACAACAACTCCAAGTATACATGTATATTATAAAAGCGGCAAGTCGCGCATGCGAATAACATTTACGCTACTCGAGTAGTAGCTTTCGCCAAGCTTTCAAATGTGCGCAAAACCCGATCGCTTTCTTTGTTACTCTTACTTATTCTGCAACTCGCGGATTTTCGCAGCTTGTACTTATATTCATATACAACGCATAAATACATGTAATATACACTTGTATTGTGTCATTGAAGTAGAGTATATCAACGACAACGAGACAGTAAGTTTCGCGGGTTTATTTATTGCGGCACCACCACGTGGGTTGCACTTGAGACTCTGCCACACTTCGCTTTCCTTCTTGATTCATCATATTATTTTTATTTTTCAAACAAATTATAAGCGAGTTGTTCAATAGTATAAAGAATTATTATGCAGTAACTGCTTTCGATATTTAATTATCATTCTATTTTAATTAAAAGTTTATAAATTTATTTAACTTTATTTAATTTATTATTCGTAGCTTCGTTTGTTAATTTCCAATTATAAGTTACTGCGTCATTTAATGCTATCTTGCTGAAAGCCGGTAGAAATCTTTGCATTAATTATATAGTTTATTAAATACGAGCTCACAGATTTTAAATAATTCAATATAACGGGTTAATTAATTATTTACGATGTAATGATAGATATTATGAAGTGAGAAAGTAGGAAATATGTGTGCTAGATATTAATATGTGAGGGGTAATATTAATGTTATTTTCTCACGGAGCGACAACTCGGATGGATGCGTATGTCACTGATTTAATAAGCCCATTGATATGAATATAAATAATTTTTTTGAGTAATTATTCTTGTTGTTAAAGAAAATTACTTTAGGAATTAAAGGATTTTTTTAATTGTTCATAAAGAAACCTTTAATTAAATTTACGCGTAATTTATAAAAATATGACTCGAAAATTTTCCGTAGAAAATTGTTCGTAATTTTGTGAATTTAAAATTAATATTAACAATTATTCTTACTAAAATTTTAGTAATTAAATTTTAAGTTCTTTATATGTTGAACGATTATAATTATTAATTAATTTTTTAATTAACAGAAGCGTCAGAGCAATATTTGCAAAAGCAAAAGTTTAATTAAGCTATTTCAGAAATCAGATACCATATTTTGAGAAATATAGAGCGTCTATGATGTTATGAATAAGTTAAGAGTACTTACAGACGATGCAGTGCTGGAGCTTGAAAGTTAGATACACGGGTAATTTTTGATGAGAATACTACGACGTCAACAAGAATCCAAACATTGAGAGTGTTTATCAACGACCAACACAAACTGAACTTCCTTTAATTGATTTCTTCTCCCTTCAAAGTTTTCGGGTGATTGATCAATCATCTGCAACTACAAATATGTTTATCGTTAAAATCAAAATAATATTGAGTCTTTAATTTTTAATAAATAAAACTTGATAATAATTTCAAATCTCAACATTTTTTGTAGGAACTGCAATTATTCTTATGATTTTTTTTGTGTATTAAATTAATCTCAATAAATATTCAAAATGACTTTAATCAGGAATCTAATATCCTTTCGGAAATATTAAAGACAGAGGAGAATGTGCCCCAGTAAGAGTATATATATTTAAGATGTTATCGTGAGCCTAAATGTTAGTGGTTAATTAAACAGGTCACTAGCAGTTTGCAGTGCACATTCGAGGTACAAACCGTTTAAGTTCCTTAATCGAAAATCATGTTACATCAAAGCACATAAATAACTTGACTAGGTCAACATGTGATGCACTTTACAGGCAGCGCTGAAAAACTCTTAAATTTCAGCGTACGCTACATACACATCCGAGAATTTGACGGATTTATTTAAGGTCAGCAATTAGTGATGGACAGTACGAACCATCAATCGACGATACTAGCCGGTCCGAATTCAGATCAATCTACACGTTATGAAGATCCATCGCTGCTCCACCGTCCAATAATTCTGGATAATACCTATATCCAAATTTACTTACTGGCTTGCAAGCGGTAGATCTAATCGTGTGGAGTAGATATAAGAAGAGAGATAAGAGATAAGAGATGGGGAAAATATAGAGTGTTTCTTTACAGGCTGATTGGTCCCGTAGTATTAGAAAAGAGCCGGCTCGAAAGGAAAGCAACCAACTATAACGTGTACTTTATTGCTCCAAGTACCCACTATTTCTCTGTGCAACGAGAATTTCAATGCCCTCTATACCTAGCACTACGAGGAAACGATGTAGGGGTGTTGTGTATCGATCGTCTTTTAACGCTGCTCACTCACTCTCCCAGCACCTACTACTTGCTCCGGCTCTTTTGCTGGTTATTGTCGAGCGTTGGATAAATACTTGTTCGCACCGAGCTGGTATACACCCGCACAGAGTAATAGGGAACGGAATAAATTGATGCTTCGATGTTTTCTTAAAGTTATGCAACTATTTTTTGTGTTTACACGCTGTTATCCACACACAAAAGTATTATACTGAAGCCAATAAAGTTCAGGATAAATATAAAACTTTTTAAGTTATTACTCGACGTGTTTCATCTATATATCGATTATAATAATGCGTTCAATGTGGTTTTTAATTCATCAGACGATGGATTTATACTTTTAAAAATGTTCATTACTATGAGAAATATTTTGCTTAAGAGAAATTTAATTTTTACTAAAATTGGACCATTCATTAACGAATTATTGAATTAAATTCTATCTATTACGATTACAGTTAAAAGATTATTACAATAATGTATTGTTATACAGTTAAAAGATTGTTACAATAATGTATTGTTATACACTGTGATTACTTTTTTTAAAAATATATGTTAAAAGATTCATATCCTCGACTAAAAAATATAATTATGAAAGTATATATTCAACATATTTTTTTAATAATTTTACACATAAGGTAAAAACCCCATTAGTGGCGGGGACCCTATTACTGACACTTTCTTTGATTTTGGTACTTATTCAATTAATGAAATCATTCATTTCAATAATGAATATATTATTTCTAATCTTTAAGACCTTTAGATTAAAAAAATTTTTAATTTTTATTCCAAGTAGAACATTTTTTCATTGAAAGAAAAAGTGTCACTAATAGGGGTTAAAGGTGCTACTAATGGGGTCTTTTACCTTATATTTCTTATATATTCTAAGATGTGTGGAGAGTTATGATGATAAATAGTGATCAGTTGAGATTTTTTTTTTAATATAACTTTTTATATTTCAACATCTATTTTTTCTATAAAATTGTTTTTATGGATATGAACAATGATTAGTTGAATATCATATTAATAAACCATCAATTAAAATAATGAATAGTTATGGCTAAATTGAATACTCTCTCGAAACCGCAACAAATAAATTGATGTACAAGATTCAAGAAGGCCGATCATTAAAAAAAATAAAAAATTATGCAAAGCAGCAAAATAAATTCAAAGGTATGTTCATTAAAATCCAGAGAATTAGTACATATAAATATGCTGAAATAGAGTCCAGTCTAGTGGTACGGCTGTACTACTTTACTGGGTGCTACCAAGCCTGGCCAAACAGCCCGAGAATAGAGAGAGTTAACTGTCACATTTGCCAGGAGCGGCATGCTACAGCACGTGAATATTTACATAACATCCAGACACCTCGGATCGCAGAGTAGTGCATTGCTGTGCACTGGTACTTCATTCTCGAATAGCATATATATTCCAGTATAGTAGAACAGTACATAACGCATCCACTCGACGTTGCGCTATCTTGTTTCAATGTCCACACTTGAACGCTAGTGGAGTAGCCCACTTAAGCCGGCCACTTTTAACCTGAACGTAAAACGATTTCCCAAAACTGTACGCGTAAAAATAAAAACTCTGGAATAAAACAAGAACTGGAGGAAAGAGCAGATTGAATGGAATAAAATCCTGGAAATGGCTAACTCATTATTATTGGGGAAAAAATTTCCCTAGTCATTTTTATGAATGTTTCTGAAGGTGATAAAACAATCACATTGATCTAAAACAAACATAAATTTTTTTTCTTTTTATTTCTGATAAGTCGACTGTCCCATTTCAGAACACAGCACTTCCAAAATTTTTTGACCCAGTTTCTTTTTGGTATTGTTGCATTTTTTCTCGCATCAAGTTAATAGTCTGCTGTTTTTTTTTTTCATCTTTTTGTCTGTATATCTTTATATTTATATTTCTTCTGTGCGTGTGTTTGTCACTAAACTCCTAAACGGCTGAACCGATTCTAATGAAATTTTTTTGTGTGTCTTGAGATGGATTCGAGAATAGTTTAGATTCACAATTCAGTTCACGGGAAAATGTTTATTTAACTAATTTTTCATTTATAAATTGTCATTGATTGTGGAATGTTCTACATTGTATCCGGTAGACAGCGCATCGATCGCAGTATCGAATATTCCAAAATATTTTATTTTAATTTCAGTGTGATCCGATAGTAGGCGCTGCGATCAGATTCAAGAAAATTTTGTGTTATTGTGATAAAATCAATCACGTACTAATTGAAATATTACATTACTAGCTGTTACTCGCCCGCTCCGCTGGGCGCCTTATAGAATTGCATTTTTAGATTTAGAATTGAAATTTAATTGGAGTATTGTTTTGACTTGCACAGATTCCCGTGTCTTTCTTACAAAAGTGAATAATAATTGATATGAAAAAAAAAATTTTTAATAAGCATTGAAAGTTTCAGTTAAAGAAATTACAGGTCTCATAAGTGAAGAAATCCGCCTAGTATATAAACATAACCAATAGAAATAAAAAATTTATTTTAAACAAATGACAATCGAATAGAATAAATTTAGTTACAATAAAAATTCATTATTTCTAAGTCAAAAAAATGTAGGTTCCGGATAAGTAATCACCACCATATCATATACTAAAACCTTCTCCGAAATACGCTGCATCTTATAGTATAAGTATTATTCCGATCGGTTCAGTAGTTTTCGCAGTATAACCGGACAAAAAAACCGGCTCTCCATTTATTAGTATAGATAATAACGTTTCAATAATAATGTTCATCAAAACGGTCCAAACTGTAACAGTTCATTCAATTTAAACTTTTAAATTTTTGAATTTATGTAAAATAAATTTTTCACCAGTGTGACATTTACATTTTTCCTCTTTTTCAAATACTCTCCTATTTCTCGAAATTATGAGTGATTTTTACCCCTTAAATAAAAAACTGCTTATCTGATATCTCATGTAAGTTTGATTGTACTTATAGCTCATGGCTGACAAAGTAAGGTAATACATACTATATTAAATTTATACGGAAAAGTCAGTTTATGCATGATCGAGAGTGACGTGGAGAGGAAACGCTATAAATTTAATGTAAATTCGAACCGGTTGATTTGCAAACACAATGCCGCCGCTGAATTGAATGCTCTGTATGGTCTGGTACCGTGTGGGCGTGCGTCGCAGCTCTACTTGTCTCGTCTTCACATTCCCGTCTTCGTATTCGGTTCTCGCTCTCTTAGTATAGTGGCAATAGTCATAGTCATGGTGGTTGAATCTCTGTATAATACTATACTACATGCACACACTTGCGTGGTGTCTGAATGACGGTTGAACCCTTTTCCGACGACAAGGACAACGACGACGCGTCGCATCTTTCCTTCTTGTTCCTGTACGCCAAGGAATACCTTATATTTCTATTAGAGGTTGGAGACTCTCTGTCTCCGTACTTAGCCTTGCCCCCAACCCCGACTCTTGTTCTTGACGTGTCATTTCAAAGAGTCTGCATGGCATTCGGAACGTGTCAAGAGCCACAAAGAGTTCGGCACCAGTTTTCTCTGGTTTATGCGCCAGAGCGCAGTGCACTGCGGTTTAACTCGACTCTTAAGCAGTTTCGCGGGCGGGTGAGCCTCAAGGGGTTCATTTACATTATATACTTAGCAGTGTAGGTGAACGTGTGTACACATCTGATGTAAACTATGATAGGCCGCCGACATCGAATAAAACAAGTCACGCGAGTTAGATTAAACACTACTGATTGCTATGAGAAAATAAAATTTATTATCCAAGCATAAAAGCCAATTGATAGAAAACAACTGCTTGCTGTGCTGCTTAATTTGCATGCTGAAGAGGTTGTTATTATGGTTTTCATCGGATTGTGATGATTATTGTGTACTCGTTAAAAAATTTTCTGATATGGTTATAAAAGTCCATGTATAATTTTTCGATCAAAGGTAGTGTTGAAACGCACGCACGCTGAATCTTCTTGTTATAAGAGAGTTAAGTCTATGAGGATTTAAGGTAGCACTACCGTTACCACAAGAGTCAAATCCCAAAACCTAACCTTATTTGATTAACGTAGTAGATTTCTCTATACTAAATCACGATGGAGGAAGAGAGACAAAGATAAATTTTGAATTTTTATTAATAAATATTCTCATATTTTTGGAAACCATACTGATTGTTATTAAATATGTTCTAAATGTTATTTTCTCTCGTTGTCTAGATTTTTATAAGAATCTGAACGTCCAGTTTTGTGAAATAAAATAAAGTCTGTGATTCTCCATAAGGATCAATGGTAAAAGAAAAAATATGTAGATATTAATATCTTTTTTTCAGGACTTGCCAGGCTTCCAAAAATTTTACTGCTTAATTATGATATTATAAAGTACCAATATGCTAAATTTCATTAAATTCTGAACGTCAATTCTAAAACCGGTAGTACTACCTTAAGTTATAAAATAAAAATTATTATTTTGATTATCCATAGAGCGTCGATATGTAATATGGAATATAATCAAAAAGAATAAATATAAAAATTTGAAAAAATTATTGCAGAAGTAACACTAATTATTGTAAAATATAATTATAAAAACATGTATTTTCATCAATATATAGTTGATATCAATAAACGATTTCAAAAATTAAGGAGATCATCTGACATTAGTTTTTAGTTTAAGGTTTTTAGTCTTGATTTAAGAATTTTTGGTCTTCATTAAAAAAAAAATTTAACTTTTGGACATGATTTTTTTTTCGGCAGGGTGCGAAGTATATGGTGGGGAGGGCTGGCGCTGATTACCACTTTTACGTGTAAATCTCATGGGAACAGCATGATTTAACGCTAATGGCGGCCACTGGAACTAAATTACTCCGTTTGATTTAACATAGGAAAAGCATGAAAAATGAGGGCAGCACCATCGTGCACATAGCCAATAGTTCAAGAGATTTTCTTCTGAGTCAAAATAATTCTTTTTATCAATGTACTCTCTAAACGTGAATTAGTGAAAATTCATTGGAATAAGTGAATATTCACTTATTCCAGTGAATTTTCACTAATTCATATTTAGAAAGTAAATCTAAAAATTGGTAGAATACTATTCTTTCTCGAAACTTATTTATTTTACGCTGTATACAATCAAAAACGATTAAATCTAATAGCTCTGCTCAAAAATTTCTTTGTTATATTTCGTAATGACGGTATACTTTGGTTTATTTTTATTTAAGAACATTTCTACCAAAAATGTATCAGAAAAAAATGATTTCAATCTTTATAAGAGTAGAGTAGTTGTGGAATAAAACTAAATTAAAGTGAAGTAGCTGTTCCATTTTAAACCACAGTATTTGCTAAATTATTTAACCTCTTTTTTTGGTATTACTTTGAAATGTTTTTATTTCATAAATATTTTTTTATTAAAGTATCTTTTATGTATAAGTCAAATTTTTTATCAATCTGTCGTAAAAATTATTTTCTTGCAACAAAAATTTAAATAACTTTAAGAAATCTCAATTTCTGTAAGAAGGTTTCAAATCACTATTTAATTATGCCTTCAAATTAATCAATAACATAACATAAATCAACAACAATTAATATGAAAACTAAAATTCAAACTAATTGAAAAACTGGCAGGCTAAAAAAAGTTTATTTATAATCACGATGAAAATATCCGTATAATTATAAAATTATTAATTTAAAATAATCCTTATCGCGTGGTGTGCGGTTTAATTGCATATCACACGCAGTTGATTTTGGTGTGCACTTATGTGTAACCTCGAACGTGTGGGTGTTTGTAGACGTCTAAAGGAGCAAGAGAGCGGTTGATGGTCGTCACGATGGAATGCGTGGTAATATTTCACGTCGTTCAGTGCCACGTAACCGACGCCCGTCGGTAGGCATATTAATGGGCGTCGCGCGACGTAGAAACGCTGACACCCACTACGTTAAGAAACCCATTAGATACTGCCCGGCGGTCTAAGGTCGACCATTGTTTCCACGGGTGAAATATATCGTCCTCTGGATGTGGAGGCCATCGGCAAGTGCCATAGCGTGACCTGACCTCTGGCCACTCCACCTCGATTCCGACTCCACTAGGTCCTAGTGTGGTACATATATAGTACATATATATGATCCATAAGGACTGGACGGTACACTGGTATCTCGCTCGTGGTCGTCATCCCAGTCCAGTTCTAGACGTCGGTTGTTCCTTGTCCGCGATTAGTCGATCAATCCTCAGCTGCATCGTCACTTAGATATCGATCGTGGGTCACAATCACGACTCAATGCTCTCTACTCTCTACTCTCTACTCACTACTACCTGTAGCCTGTAGTACTGGTTCTGATAAGTAGTGGATTGGGTTAAACACGACAGAGGCAATTTAACAAGAGCTTTTGATCTTAATACAATTGACTACTGTATAATTGCTCGGTCAATACTTGCTCTTTCGTTCATATCTAATCAATTGTCTTGTACTTTTTAAGTCGTTAACTGCTCCAGAGTTTTTTTTAATTATTTGTGTACTTTTATACTGGTGAGCTTTTATAAGCTTTTATAAGCTTGTTGAACTGTTAATATTATATGATTTTATAAATATTTATCAATCTTTTAAACTATTTAAACCAGTCAATAAATTAAAATTTATTGTATTAAAGTAATCAAAAACATAATTTTTATTGTGAAAATGATTATACACTGATATAAGGATATGTTTATAATTAAAAAGATTTGTTAATATTTAACAAATCATTTATTAGAAGCCATTTGTTAGTCCTTAAAAAATATTCCTTAGTATTTAAAAAGATTTATTAATATTTAATAAATGAATATCAGATTTATTAAATACAAACAAATTATTTTAAATACTAACAAATATTTGTTCAATACTAAAAAGTGGTTTCTAATAAATGATTTGTTAACTATTAACAAATATTATTTAATACAAATGAATCCTTCTATCAGTGGATTAAAAATCCTAGAACTTCTTCTAAATTCCGTTAAATTTCACGATAAAAATTTGATATCAAAAGATTTAAATATGGGTGATTCTCTGTAAAGACCTCTTAAATCTGTGCAAAATTGTCCGACCGAATTATTTTTGATTTTATAAGAAAAAAAATTAATAAGTGCTACAAAAATATCAGCTTAATCATAATATATAAACAGCAGATTTAATTTTTGCTTTTTCGATATTTGTGTATCTTTTGCCATATAACATGACAGGGGACTGTTTTTAACTTCCCGCTAAGAAAATCGAAGATTTTCAAAAATCGGGAAGTTATTGTTTTCACCCCGTTTTGCAAAAATCGAGTTTTCATCCGATCTCGACGTTTGAAAATCACAGGAAGCTTCCCTGAGTATCCCCGCGAGGTTGTGACTATGTCTGTATGTGTGTGTGTGTGTGTGTGTGTGTGTGTGTGTGTGTGTGTGTGTGTGTGTGTGTGTTTTTGTGTGTGTGTGTGTGTGTGTGTGTGTGTGAAAGTATGTGAACCGCTTATAACTTTTGAACAGCTTGACCGATTTCATCGCGGTTGGTGCCATTCGAAAGAGCTTGACCAAACTTAGATTTTGAAAACTATTTGGACCGATTCAGATCAATAGATTTTGAGAAATCTTAAAAAAACTGAAAAAAAAAATTTTTTTCTAATGTGGTTTTTTTGGAATAACTTTTAAACGGCTTAAAGGTTCAATTCCAAAAATTAATCAGCTTTTAACCTCAAAAAACCACGTCGATCGCCACCAGTCCGGTCAAAATCGGTTGATTCATTCGAGAGATATCGTGAACGAAAGAAAGCGAAAAAAGTGTTTTTTTCGGAATAACTCCAAAATTCCTAGCGCGATCAATTCAAAATTTAAGATTCTTTGTGAGGCTTAAAAAACTGCGTCGAATGCTTCTAACCGCGTAAAAATCGGTTTATTCATTCAAAAGTTATTGTGGTTTAAAAATTCAAAAAATAGTGTCTTATCAAATCTCTATCAGACTTTTGAGCTCGAAGAGCTTTAAAGGATAGGAAAGCAATCTCTTTGAGCTCGGAGAGCTCAAAATAACCCACAAATTGTATTTTTGAGCTCGAAGAGCTCAAAAACGTCATTGGTACAATTTTAAGCGCCTAAGTATGGAATTAGCGGGAAGTTGCAGGGATGGCCTTCAGGGTCAACCGTTTTCCTAATTTTTTTTTCCTTCATTTTGATTTTCTTTTTCTTTGAGTTCTCGGCGATACTCAAGACTCGTAAGAATCGTGGTTTTCCCTCGACGACGTTTTCTGGGAGGAGAATCTCTAGATTTGGTGGTAATGGCTTCAGTAAAAAAAAAAAAAATTTTTTTATATGATTTTTTAGGGAGGGGGCCGTTGTGCCCCAGGAAAAAAATATTTTTTTTTTCGATTTTGGCAAAATTTCGACTGGTTCATTCGAAATAGACGGAAAATAAAGGAATTTGATGGTTAAAAGCCACAAAAAGGAAAAACCGGCTTAAGGGGGCCGCTCTGCCCCACCCTCCCCTATTTGAAACAAGCAATACTTGTAATAATTATAATAATTATACTACATAGTAAGGTCTAAAAATTTCCTTTACATTTACGAGAGATGCAGTATGTGTGCATGCATGTTGACAGTGAGTTTAACTGTAAATTTAAGCAGACTTTTATTTTGATCGAGCTAGAAATTGTCCATCGGAGGCCATTGTATTACAATGACACAATGTTCAGCTATTGTGTCTAAATGAAGCCAATACAACTATTCTGTCGCGAGGGTTGATACCATTCAGGTCAACACCATGACATTCATGCAACGGCAACGCATATATAGATAACCGCGCATATAAATTTTTTTTATTAACAAAAAAAAACGTACAATTTTATGCAGCAGTAGGTATGCACATGCTGAACTTTTATTATTTTTTCTACCGAGCTATACGTGGGGTGTTTATGCTGCACCTGATAAGCCCAGTACTTCTAACCTTTTGTTACTCTAGTCCCTATATGCCCCACGTGTAAGCAACAACGATACGAGGTTTTTTTTGTGACGGTTATGAAATTTCTCAGAGATCAACGTCGCGACCCCACTTGCTCGCTCTTCTGTGAGTCCAAATAGCTCCTCGGTTCAGTGAACAACGGAAAATTTTTTATCGACTTCGAAAAAACGCTGCGTATTTGAAACACAAGCCTGGAGTGATATTAAATACGAAAAATTTCCTTTAAAAGGGTGTTTTACTTCAGTGTTTGTTATTTGTATTAATATTTATAAATATTATGTTACACAAAAAAAATTATGTGAAAATTACAGAAATGGTTATGTAAAAATTAAATTGTTGAATGTTCTATGACAAAAAAAAATGTTAAAAAAAATTGTATAAAATTATATTAATAAGTATAGGTCATTCATAATTTTATATAATGCATTTTTCCAATGTAAAATCTACAAATTTTCTAATGCTAAATTTACATTTTTTTCATGTAAATTTAACATGTTTTCCGCATGCCAAATTTACACCTTTACAACGAAAAATTGACATTGTTTTTAAAATTGACAGTTCTTGCCATGTAAAAATTCCATTTCTAAAAATGTGAATTTGACGGTTATATTTTGACAGGTTTTTTTTTTGTCGTGCAACCAGCACGAATTAACGTTGGAAAAATTCTATCTCAATTGCTGGAATATTTATGAGAAGAAATTTCAACCTGACAGGAGAGAAATTAATCCTTAATCGTTAATAAATATTCAATGTTCTGAAATTATTTTGGTAATCGCAGTTGTCATTAACCAGAACCTATTGTCGTTGTTACTGAGATGAAAATGTATTTGAGGTATCCAAATAAATAGAACTGTCTGTTACAATGGTTTACTAATCAAATTCGTTATTGTTCGGAGAGAAAATAAAATAGGAGCGACGGTATTGGATACAATTATATTTATGTACAAATTGTGGTATAATGGAGGGGTATACTGATAGACGGATACTGACGTCGACTTTCACGCCGCTGAAAATAAATAGTTGCAGTAAATTAAATTGTAAAAACTTAAAGTCTGTGATGGAAGTGTCTCGGTATGGAAAAAAAGTCCCGTCAAGTTAACTTTATTTACATGAAAAAGCTTTGCTATTCTAGTCAGTTTACAAGCACGGAAAAAAAAATTTCGTTCTGGTAACGTAACTGTAGAGTTACCACAACTATACACAGTTTACTGTTCGTTGTAGAGTTACAGTAGCAAAATGTTATTTAGTTCTGATAACTCAATGATGTTGAGCTCTCAGAGCTCTACGGGATTGTTCTCAGAGCCAAACGGTATAGTTGGGAGCGCTCTACGTTGCGCAGTAGTGGAGCGCGCTGACATATTTCATAACCTTCTAAAATGCCAAACAGAATTATTTTATTACTAATCTATATTATTAAAAATATATGAGGACAATTAAGTTCCCAATTGATTTATTTAAGGAAATAGGTTTTTTTTTGTCAAATTGAATTTCGTTAGAACAGTTTTGTATTTATGGTTTTTCAAGGTTCATTTGCAGTGACTGTTAATTTAATTTATTCGTTGAATATACAGGGTGTCCCAGAAGTAACGGACGCCATTGTGGCATCTGAAACAAAATAATTCTGGGACGAAAAGTTCTTAGCCATTTTTTAATCAGACGCATAGATAATTAATTATTAATTAAAATAACGTCCTTTTATGCGTTAGAGAGAGAGCGCTAGTGTCAAGTCAAGTGCGTTCCAACGAAGACGCTTTCACGTGTGAATGTGTAAGTAAATATGTGTGACTACGTTAGCTATAGAAACTAGTTAGTCATACAGTTAGTTGTGTCTCTGTTTGGCACATACTTTACTGGACACTGGCGCTCTCTCTCTAACAAATAAAAAGACGTTATTTTTAATTAATAATTAATTATCTATGCGGTTAATTGAAAAATGGCTAAGGACTTTTCGTCTTAGAATTATTTTTTTCATCAGATGCTACAATGGCGTCCGTGACTTTTGGGACACCCTGTATTGTGATAAGTGATACACTGTAAAAAATTTGCGGAGTAAACGCGGAGTGAATGAAGAGTGAATGATTTTTAATTGATTCACTCCCAGCGGGAGTGATATTTACTCCGAGAAGGAGTTAATTTTTATTAATAATAAAATTCACTCCGCATTCACTCCCAAAATAAATGAATTTAGAAATAAATAAATTTTTGTAAATAAATTATTTTTATAAACCCTTTTTATATTTAATTATTAAAAATTTAATTTATTATTTTTAATAATATTTCATTTTAATTATTATTATAATGTTTATATTTATTTTTTTTATAAATTAATTATAATTAAAAATTGTGAAAAAAATATGTAGATATATATATATACTAGCGGACCCGACAGACGTTGTCATGTACACACGTCTTAAATTTAGAAATTTTAGGAATGAGCTTGTATAGTTAAAAACATCATTAGTTAACAATATGCAATAGGCATTCTTCAATAATTAACATTTTCGTAAATATAAGCCCATTCTGATTTTATACTCATCAAGAGCTTTCATTTGAGTACCCACATGCATTTTTGATATATTTTATATATTTATATATTTCACAAATACCATATATATAAAATACATAAAAAATGTTATGTGGGTACTCAAATGAAAGAACTCGATGAGGGTAACATCGGGATGAGCTTATATCTTTCAAAACTTCAATAATTAAGAAATGACATTGTATCTTGTCAACTAATGATATTTTTAAAGACATAAGCTCATCCCGATGTTATAATCATCAAGACCTTTCATTTGAGTACCCACATCAATTTTTTATATATTTTACATATTTATATATATTATATATATGTATATATGAAAAATATATCAAAAATGCATGTGGGTACTCAAATGAAAGCTCTTGATGAGTGTAACATCGGAATGAGCTTATATCGTTAAAAACATCATTAGTTAACAAAATACATTATCATTCGTTAATTATTAACATTTTTATAAATATAAGTCCATTATGATTTTATACTCATCGAGACCTTTCATTTGAGTACCCACATGCATTTTTTCATATATCTTATATATATGATATTTATAAAATATATGAAAAATGCATGTGGGTAGTCAAGGTCAACAACAATTTATAAATAAAAAATCTATTAAATCAACATTTTCTCGTGGACTGAATTGTGAATCTAAACCATTCTGGGATCCACCGGAAGACACACAAAAAATTTCATTAAGATCGGTCCAGCCGTTTAGGAGGAGTTCAGTGACAAACACACGCACAGAAGAAATATATATATATATAAAGATTAATTTTGAGATTTTTTTTGTAGAACGAAAATTCATCCTTATTTTATTTATTTTAAAAACTCCGAACGTGGATGTTTTTCGGAGTGAAATTCGAAATCACTCCGAAATCACTCTGAAATCACTCCGCAAATAAAAACTCCGGAGTCACTCCCTACGCGGAGTGATTAATTACTTCACTCCGGAACTCCGAGTGATGGGAGTGAAATGAGAGTGAAATTCACTCCCAATTCACTCCGGATTTTTTACAGTGTAAGTTATCGGAACACATTAAAAAGACCCCATTTAACACAAAATAAAATTTGTTTTCGTTTATTTATCTTTTCTCGTGCATATACGGTAGTGATTTTATGTCCAATATTCATTGATATAATTAAGAAAATAAGATAATTTTGTGACAACCATATTTTTATTTTACAAATAATTTTTATTTGTAATATAAGTTCTATTATTATTTTATTTCTATTATAATACTATTCTTATTTGTCATATACAATTATTGTTGGCAATATAAATTCATTTTGCCGCATGTATTTATTAAATTATCAATGCTAAATCGTAAAAAAAAATTATTAAGCAGACTTCAAAAAATTTGTTATAGTCTCAGAAGGATCCTGTAGAGTTGTGAGAGGTAAATAACGTTTAGCTCTCAGAGCTCAACGATGTAGAGTTGCAGGAGCCAAACGGTATTGTTACTATAAGAATACGTTAACCTACTGGAACTTTTTACAACTAACTAACTACCATAGAGTTCCTATAGCAAAATTTTTTTCTCCGTGAGGGATTAATAGACAGCTAAACTTTCTTACTTCACTTAAAAAAATTGTCGGGAAGAATGACGATAACACGTATCAGCAAAGTTATTAAATATAAAAAACAATTGATTATGAAGATAAGCTTTACAATTATTAAATGTTTTAAAGCTCAATAAACTATTACCCCTATTGTTTAAATTTTTTCAAATTCTTTTAAAATAGAACAGAGTAAATTCACAGTCATGAGAAAAAAATTAATTATTTATTTTTTTTTTTTTTTTTCAGTTTTCAAAGATTTTTATTGATATCATATAAATATAATTAACATACTTATCAGTTTTAATAACTTATAATGCATTTTTAATTTGATGAATATACAAATTGGTCAGAATTCCAAATATGCAGTGAAGAATTAAATAATTCATGTGATTGGACGAGCTCACGAAAAAGCGGTCACTGAAGTTATAAAATGTCGATTTAAGGCATATATATAATATGAATGTAAAAGCTAAATTGACTTTTAATTTTTAATCCTGGATTAAGGATTATGTATCTTGATTTTTTTGCAATTACAACAGAAGCAAACGGGAAAAAACGATTGTTGGTAAATTTTACAATGATTGGATCCTTAAAACGAGCCAACGGGATTGTCGGATATCGAGCGAGCACAAAGTAAGAGAGGATAAGATGGGAGTAAAACGCCGGATAATGATCCGTCCCGGAGGAACAAGAAACGAGACGGGATAAAAACCCGATGGAAAATATCGCTGAGCGATATCAGCGTCGCTCGATTTATCGTGACAGTGAGGGGAAGAAATGAGAATAGGGATAGGGATAAAAAATAACGAAAAGAAAAGAAAATAAGTGAAGAGAGTGTGCAGGGAGGAAGCCAAGGAGTTGAGAAAAGAGGAAAAAACGAGAATTATCGAGTTTCTGCGATGCTTCTGCTGCTTATAGTCCCCGAGAAATTCAAATCCCGATCCGCAAACCGCACCCGGCTTTTCTCGATAGGAGCGCTGGTTGTTCTAGCATCTCGCTCCTGTCTACCTTTATTTTTGTTTACTTATTTTCTGGGTTTATTATACACGTGGTTCGCGGTGGACCTTGCACGATATCTCCCAGCGAATCGTTACAGCCGCACAACTTTTAGCCCGTCCTCAACGTGGCGGTCACTCTCTAATGATATCCAGAGAACTCGGGATCGAGTTTCGACGGCAGGTATTTTCTCGTGGTTTCACCTTCATCACGTCACTGTCCTATTCTGCAAAGTGGAACCAGAATGAGAATATATATATAAAATATATATATATATATACATGCATTCCTCTCTACCTTCGACTCTCTCTCTTATTCCTTCGCAAACACACATAAATCCACACTTGTGCACATAGGACATACTTGTCTTGTTTCTCTGCTCTCATCTGTTCAGCAGTTACATTCTGATGTATACTCACTCTGGTTGACTATTACTATGACCAGCGTAGTACTTCAGTGCTACGACGTTCAATTGTTGACCGTTACCCAGTTGAATTCTCAAGTAGTCCTAATTTTCAAAATTTGCATTCCACGTTGCAAGGGAAATTCCGTACGGTATATATAATCAACAAAAGATATTCATTCATTTTGTCCACACCGACCTACTAATTTATTTTACCAACACTGGGTGAATACGAACTTGTTTGTCTTAAGCTAATCTATTTATATGTTCGTACTTAGCTATTTATTTTACACCTCTGCGATGATCTATCGTCTAAAAATCATACAAAAAAAAAAGCTTGCTAGTTTAATTACAATTAATGAAAAACTAAACTGCTATCATCTTTCATATTATACGAAATTAATTTTTTCTCTATGCGTGTGCGCGTTATAATAAGAGCTGGAGCTCAGTTCAGTAAGGGAAATATCATGAAATAATTTAAATAGAAAATTACGTAAAAATTGACTCAGATAAAGTTTCAAACTTTTCTAATAATTTTATCAATGTAATAAAGAAATTCAACGAGAAAAAATTTAAAGTGGTAATCATTAAAATGAACCTAATTTTCCTTTCCTCAAGTGATTAATCGACATAATACCACAAAAAAAAATATTTTTATGTTTCACTTACTCGAGTTTTTTGGCCAATAAAACAATAGGACAAGGTACAAGGGCAGAGGCCTCCCCGAGGAATAAAACTGTAGACAGAAAAGTTTTATTTTGTCAGCCCCGAAGCACGTAAGAAATAAGGAAAGTTGCCGAGGTTGAGATGGGATTTTCAATTTTTTCGGCCACCGAGCATTCATATGACACTGTGGTGGACGTTTTGTGAGTGTACAAGCTATTTGCCGTTTAAACAAGCTGCGGCCACGTGCCTTTCAATAAACTCCGAGGGTCGAAAGCTCTCTGAGATACGGGTAACCCAGCAACCCTTGGTTACTTCTATTCATCCTCAAAACTCTGAAACTCCGACCTACGGGAGACACCAATATATTACTGGTGTTAGCCGGCGACCGCCGGGATATCTCAGTAGTTCTATTTAACCCCCGTACTCCAGTGACTCCAATTTCAACGTCTGATATTTTACAACGACAAAACCTCAAACGTATGACAATATTTTTTTATTATCCCATTCTAAGTCTTACATTTATTTAAATTACACATTTCGTTTCACAAACATTTTTTAAGTTACAAACCAGACGCGAAGCTTTTTTTTTTTTGTTTATCGCTCAATCAAATCTTAACTGAAAAGGAAAACAAAGCACACAAAAAGAAAATAATTTGGTTTGAGTATATATTTCTCTTCAAAATTTTAGTTTTGTTTCAAAATATTTACATTTCTTAATTAAAGAAAATTATTCTATGTATTAAAATTGATGATTGATTGAAGTTAACTTAATATCAAAATAACTTGAAAACATGGACCCTGATTCTTTATTGGTTTAGATTAAGGCGCGCACGTAGTACGCTATTCAAATTTCTAGTTAGTCTTGAATAAAGATCGAAAAAATCTCCATTTCTTTCTCTTGATTTTTTTGTAGAGAATATGGTCGTATTGACCAATTATCTTCTTTATATACATAATTTTTTAGTGCGTGTGTTTGTCACTGAACTCCTCCTAAACGGCTGGACCGATTTCAATGAAGTTTGTTGGGTGTCTTCAAATGGATTCGAGAATAATTTAGATTCATAATTAAGTCCAAGGAAAAATGTTTAATTAATTAATTTTTTATTTATAAATTGTTGTTGATCTTGAAATGTTTTACATTAAATCCAACAGATAGCATTGCGATCACCGTGTCGAATATTCAAAAATATGTCATTTTAATTTCAGTGTGACCTGATAGTAGATGCAACGATCAGATTCAGGAAAATTTTATGCTATTAAGTGAAAATAAATCACGTGCTAATTTAAATATTACATGGTAATAAGGTTTCAGTGGAAATTTTCATCAAAATGGTCCAAGCTGTTACAGCTTATTCAAAAGAGTTTAAAATTTTCAAATTTAAGACGTGTGTACAAGACAACGTCTATCGGGTCCGCTAATTATTAAATAAAATAATTAAAAAGCAATAAGAGAATGATTTTTTATTTCATGCTGATAACAATGTTTTGTTACAATTAATTATATTTTATATCTTCTTAAACAAAAAGTAAAAAAATATTGTTTTTATACCAATCAACCAATAAACATAATTTAATAAAATGACATATATTATTGTTCGAGTTTGCGAGACATTAAAAGTTTAGGCATGCTTTAATCATCCCACATTGGAATAGTACACATCCATCCGTGAATCGTTTCAGAGCACATTTTACTACAACACTGTGATAATTTTCTACACTATAGACAATAGAATATAATAAATTATTTATTTGGTTAAATTGAAGAGGATGATCTTTAGATGCACAGTATACTAATAATGAAATAAGTTAATGAATTTATCTTAATGATAAGAAAACTGTTATACAATGTTATATAGGACTAAGGAAAGGATAATCTGCAGTGGTAAAAATAGATGAGAAATGAAGTATGGAGTACAGAAAAATTCCAGAAAAATGATTATAAATATGAAACTTTCTGGGGAACTAATGAAAAAAAATTAATAATTTTTAATCTTACACTTGCTTCATTTTCAAGACACTTTTTCTTAGCTGCAGAAATAGAAGCAATAATTACGATTAAAAGTACCAAAATCAAGTATTTGCGCATTTTAGGGTATCTGCAATAAAATTATTAAGAATAAATATTCACTTTAAGACCTTAATTTAATTATTTTGATTAAAAGATTGATGATTTTAATTATAGCTAGAAATTTGAATTTGCGCACTATACACGCGCGCTACCATTCTAGCCAATAAAGAAATAAAGTTTATTTTTTTGATTAGTTTCGACGATTCAGGTATTGAGGTAAGTTCAGTTTAATCATCAATTTTATGTTTCAGAATATATTATATTCAATACTTAGATGCAGGATATAACATCTTATTCTTTCTAAAATAATTTTTAGTTATTGAAAGTAAAAATTATCTTGAAAAAAATTTTGAGGAATCAGGCTTGCTTTTTATATTTGATCTAAGTATCAACTATAATATATTAAAATTAGATTCAGCAGTTGTTTGAAGTATGACTGAAAACCCAGTAAAAAGAATGATTTAATTATTCAATATTAATATAAATAAAAATGAGCGGCATGATGGCCGAGCGTACTAAGTCACTATCCCAATAGTTCGTTCGTGCATCATGTCGTGAGGCGAGGATTCGAGCCCCGACGGTTGTTCGAATAGTTTTAACACCAACCGTCGGGGGTCACTCCGGTAGCCGAATTGTACTGGCATGGGTTTTCTCTGTCGTTTCCCCATCGGCACTATTCGAACAACCGATAGAAAGGGGTGAGGAATAGGGTAAATGCAGTACAGAAAGCACAAGTCGGTCCACAGCCGCATTGGAATGAAATTATATGTTGATTAAAAAAAAAAAAAAAAAAAAAGTGGAGAACATGTTGATAATAAAAAGTGGAGAACATGTTGAGTATAAAAAGAGTTGAGAATATGTTGATTATAATAAAGGGTTGAAAAAAACTGAGTTGATAATATAGAGCGGAAAGTAACCTTGTAAAAACCAGAAAACGGTATACAAGTAAAACTCATAATAAAAAAAAAATACAAATAAAAATGTATCTTACCTGTCAGTACAACTTACAATGAAGATTCTCTGGTAACAAATAATTAATTTTCAACAACTTTTAACCGTGCTTCAATTTCAATAAATGTATTATTTATATACAAATAACTGTTTACATTAATAAGTAATATTTGCACATTAAAACCAGATTATTATTTTTATGCAGAAGTCTGGTCCAAAATAACGCATTTTTGTTTATTCAATTGTTGCAATCAATTGTTGCAATGCTTTATGCATCAGTCTGATCCAAAATAACTTATTTTTGTTTTTTTATTTGTCCAATCAATTATACAACCATTTTGAAATTTGAAAAAATCTTTAGACATATTTTTGCGGCATCAATGAAAATTCATTAAAAATTTCTATCATTAATTAATTGATTTAAAAATAATAACGTTTCGATAAAATAACCTCTAGTTTTTTTGTACAAAGTCTTAAATCTTCATAAGGTTACAAATACAGGATATATGTGGATTTTTTTTTTTTTTTTAAATGTAACATTTTTTCAATCAGGTTATTATCTTATTTGGTTCCAAAATAAGTCGATACATTTATTAATTATTGTATACTTATTCAAGTATTTTTCATAGTATTTAAGAAGTTTTATATACACAATCAATGGCTCAGGACTTTTAAAAACACAAGAAAATAGGAAAAATTGAAATATAAAAAAAATAAAGGAAAAGCAGTACGGATAACAAAGCTGAGGAAAAGCTAGAGGAAAAAACTATAAAATGTTGCTTGGAGCGACAGAGTGAGTCGATGATGTTGAGCCGGTGCACTATCGTCGATGGATAGAATGTGATCGGCAAACTCGTTACTCTGATGCAATGTCTGATCTTTTTTGAGATGAATACACAGCAGAAAGAAATCCCCAGGGCAAAACTAGTAAATGCGAGGATGAATAAGAATAAGAATAAAAACAAGAAATGCTGCTGAGAGGTTAAAATTAAAGGGGAGAAAAATTTTCTATCGACTGTGATGCACAGAGATAGAGATGCTTTACTTTGATAAATCGATTGTTATCAGTAGTTTCATTTCATGTCTTCAAGATTGAGGATCGTTGAAATATTTATTGAACTACTGCTGTTTCTATCGCTTTGTCCAATTTTTGTGATTATTTTATTATTATTTCATTAATAATCAAAATGTTACAGGTATGTAATCGTTTATATATAAATGCTGTTTTTAATTGTGAATATTTAAAAAAATATTTTCTGAAACTGAATTAGTGAAAAATCACTCATCGATAGTTGATCGTTACTTTTTTGAAGTTTTTAAAGTACATTACTAGTAATTGGTAATAATTATAAACTTTAAATTAGTAAAAATGGTCACATTTTGAACAAGTAGATTTTTCACTAATTAGAAAGTGAAATTCTATCAAGAAAGAGTAATTTTTCTATTAATCCTGCGGTGAATTTGAATATTCCGATTTTTTAAATAAGTGAAAAATAAATTATTTAAATGCAAAGCTTATAGATTTACTAGATTTGTAGTTGATTCTTTTAAAAACTTCTTACTTTTATAGAGTTTTTATATTTACTATTTCAAAAACTCAAAATTTCACTAATTAAGTTTTAAGGAACATAGAAAAATTAAATAAAAAAACAAAAACAAATCAGTTAAAAGTTTAAAATTAAATAACTTTTGATTATTATATTATTACAATATTAAAATTTTTTACGATTGGAAATAACATAAGCCTGGCGAAAAGAATATCAAAAGAGAAAGTTGGCCTTTGGTTATAACATGTATAACCAGTAAAGAGAATGTATCATGTGCACGCAGCCTCTTTGATGATATTAAAATACGAGAGAATACGTATAAAGGACGTAACAAAGGCTGCAAGAAAAGCAGGTGTTGTCTTTTTGACAACACGAACAACGAATATGCTTATACACCTATACATATATTTTACTTTTTAGCTTCGAAAGGGACATATATCTCACCGCACGAGAGAATATTATCTTAATGCCGAGGAGGCTGGAGTTGCAGCAGCTGCATCTGCTAAATTGGGTTTAATTTTTGCCAACTTACCGACACGCAAACTTAAATACTCACCTGTTATCCTTTTACTATACTTATTTTTTTTTCTTCAGATTATTTATTCATATTTATTGCCTATATGGCTGTGTGAATAAGAAGAAGGAATCGAAGAGAATTTTTTTCTAATAAACAACGATTGAGCTCATGCTCACAAGTTGTCAAAAGATCCGCAGCGCTCGTTATCAAAAGAGTACTCACTCATACGTTATACGTACTCACTTACGTAACAAGCGAGGAAGCCGCGATAAATATGATAGATCTGCGGATAATTTACATTGAGTAACGTTTAATTACGTTAGTTCTCATTGTACTTTGTGATGCGCGACGTAACTTTGTATATGTGTAATAACATGTGTGTACAATATATTTTTAATTTACTATGTGAAACATTACACTGAATAAAAAAGTATACGCCGAAGTCGATATATTTTGGAATTAAAGCAATATTTGTATAAGCTATGCATAAAATTTTAGAGATAATAAAAAAAAACTTCATTTGACGTTAGTAAAAAAATTATAAGACCTAAAAATTATTTCTGAATGAAAACATAAAATTGAATATTACCATTTTAATAAAAATTCTAAGATTTTAATAAATTTTATGTCGATACGAATCGTTCTATTAATAAATGATGAGTTATTAAAGTCGATGTGAAATCACTTTAAATATTGAAATGATTTATGATCTTAAATAAATAATATAATTAACATTAAGTGAATGAACTTTAAAGATTTTAAAAGCTTCTTTAGCTTTGATTAAATAATTCAGTAATACTTCGATTCAAAATTTGCTTTTGGCAAAAAACTATGAAGGTTTTAAATTAATACGACTAGCACTTCGATAACTTTAATAATTAAACTACAAAAAATGGTGTATAAAGTCCATTAAAAAAATTATTTAAGTAATTAACAATTAATTTTTGAATTTAAGTCAAAGAGTTATGAATACGTTATTTATAGTTATTGAGGTCATTAATTTTTTGGCGTTAGAGGTTTATAACTATTATTGAATAATAGTAATAATAATTGACATTAACTAATAGCAAATTTTACTATTTGAAGCTCTTTAAAACTATAATACTAATTGCAAATGATATTCATTCAATTGATCGTCCAATTAAAAACTCAATGAGTCATCAAAAAACCAGATGACCTACTAAAAGAACAAATTATTCAATATCAACTGAGCTTTTAAGCAAAAACGTGAACAAGGTTAGTCAATTGTATCGATAAAATAAGCAACATGGAGTGTTACGCGGCCCAGAATTTAGTGTTACGCAGAGACATACACGTTGCATTCTCAGATCTCTCTCTCTGCTGAATTCTCACCTCCTTTTCTCTATACAGCTCATCACATACACAGCCTGGAGTGCAATGCCCGGCATACTCGTCCAATAAGATACGAGACGTCCGTGGAATTTAATTATTGACCGCTGAACAACAGGATCGACTTCCAGGCACCCTCATTCCACGCGACACACAACTACGACACTCGATTCTCTGATTTATGAGCTTAACTATGTCCTTTGTGTCGACGCATTTCTATATATGTCTTAAGTCTCACTGTGCTTGTGCTTCGACAACCTTCATTTGATTTAATGTCTTTTAATTCAGCTACTGTAATTAGGGGAGAAATTCTGCTACTGTTACTAAGGCCATGCTACTGAACGATAAAAAATGATTCTTCTTTTTTCACCCATCATATCTATTGGAGTTTTATACACAGATATAAACTTCATGTTTTTATTTTTATTTACTTACTTTAAGTTATGGTTTTTCTAATTAATATTCTTAAAAAATTCATGCTAAGCAACATTTCGATCAATATTTGACTCAATAATTCCAATGACATTTTAATTTGTTCAAAGAATTTCAATGATTATTTTAAATTTTCAATTAATTTCAAATAATTCACTTCCAAGCGCGTGAAAAAATTTTTATGAGTTGATCTGATCATATTTTACCACATCAGGCTATGTATCAAAAGTAAAAAAATAGCCAAAAAATCAACTTGTTTTTTTAAACATTGACTGTATTGAAAAAAAAAAAATTTTTATCTCTAAGGTATATAGGGCTTATATCAACATCGTTATTGATTGAAACTCTTTTATTTTTTTCCATGTCGATGACTAGGCAGACTGGAATCAGTCTTTGAAAAAAAATTATTTTTTTTTGTTTGAGAATTTTTTGGATATTGTTTAAGTATAAACAAATAAATGGTAAAAATATTAGTTTATTTTTTTATTCTATCTGACTTGGTGAAACGTCCCAATTTCATACCTCTGGATTAGAATACAAGCTCAACACTCTTGTAATGAGACGATTCAGCGATCATGCGCCCTCCGTCGGAGACTTTCAACACTATATTTGATCAAAAAATTATAAATGAACAAATTAGAGTATATCAAAAAATTTATTCACAGAAAGGTTTCATATTTTGTACAAGTACGACAAAAATACTTTTTATTTGTCTAATATAATCATTAGATTTAATTCACGTAAGTACTGAACTCACGTCTATTTTTCGCTCGTCGTTTAGAACACTTTTTCTGCTTTTTGCCTTTGGGCTTTTTGTTACAGATATCAGTTGCAAGCGCCTTTTGCAATCTTCTGAGATTGCTAAAAAATTATCAAAATATTTTCAATTTGGAGCTGGAGATCAATTTTTATTTTCCCAAGATATTGTGTTGAGGTTATATTCTATCTGGACGTGATTTTAGTTGATTTTAGTTGATCATTATTCTGTTTAAGTAACTTCAGCCTACAGTGTTACGAAAAATCTACTGTCACCGCCACTTGCCAACGTACCGCTAATACCTCATAGGTGTCACTACACATCATAAACTGTTATCTACAAAATTTGACAGCTCGTTGTTTACATTTTCATTCTTATGGCCCTGTTATGATTTGTGTTAGGGTGTAAGAGAGCTGTAACTAAATCTGTTTTCTGCAAAATCTGCCAGTCCCCATATCATCCAAGTTGTCACAAAGAACCACTAAAACCAAACTTCCCAAATAGTTCCTGAATTACAGCGTGCATCACGCCTCCATCACCACTTGAATCAACTTCTACTGCTCATATACAGCCTCCCTCACGTTTCAACTTTCAAAAGACCGCCCAGTGTTTCTAGTGTTAGTCTGCGAAAATCGACTTTGTCTAGCACATCGACTCAGTCTAGCTTCAAATCGTTAACTTCCTCACCAGGAACACCGCCTATAGTATCTGTAGGAGAGGATTCTGTTTTTTCTCCAACAATCATCTCAAATTCACCAAAAATGACTGAATCCTCACAGAATAAACCAGATTGGTCTAATTTAAATATGGACGAAAAAATGAATTTGTTGCTTGACATTTCGTTTAAAACAGTCAACAAATACAAAATTTCTCAGATAGCTTAAAGTAAACATAGTGAAGATATAAAGAAGTTGTCTGGAGAAATTTGAAATGAGCAACGATAAAATTACCAAGCTATCAGAAGATTTAACTACTGTAAATGGAATATTAGCTGAGGTCTCGAACAACATGCTTCTTCCGTAAGACAAATCAAGAAACTGACAGATAATGTGTCTTCAAATACCAAGAAATGCGAAGAAAATTTCAATTCTATTGTGTCTCTAAATTCTAAAATGGATTCGCTTATAATTGTACCTAATGCTCATCAACAACTTGATTCTTCTTCTTCGTCTCAATTATTGGTTTCTGGTGTTCCTGGAGACAGTGGTGTTCGAATTATCATCTTCGACAATTATAAAACAAATTCTGATAAACTTGAGCTTTCTAACCTTGAAAACGACATCCTGAACATTCGGATATACTAAAAGGAAAGAATGATCATTCAAGAAAATCATCATTCACTTCATTTATTGTCAATCTTAAATCACCGCAAATCCGTGATCATATTATTGATACCAAACGTCGCCTCACAGAAGCTGTTAGTTAAAGATACTTTCAAGATTAATGGTATTTCTGCATTTGGAGGACAAGTCTTCATAAATGAATTCTTGCAAACGGAAACCTATAAACTTTTAAAGCTTACCAAAGCAAGAGCCAGAGAAATAAGCTACAAATATGCATGGGTATATAAAAGCATTGTTTATATAAAGAAGAACGATGATTCAGGAAAAATTGCCATTCATACTGTTGATGATTTAAATAAATTAGAATATTAGTCTCTGCTACTATCCTTCCTATTATTGACTATTGCTCAGTAGTGTTTTCAACTTATCGAATGAACTTGATTGCAAATTGCAGCGACTTGTTAATAATGCTATTCGATTCATTTTAATCTGAGGCGAGATGAGCACATTACACCATATCGACGGTCATTAAATTGGTTAAATGTAAAGTCACGGAGGTTATACTTTCTAGCCTGCGTGTTCTTCAAATTGTTATCAACAGGCGAACCAAAAATTTCTACGTGATTTATTTACTGAAGAAGACCCTGTTATCAGACGATCACAAAGAATAGCCAGCAGAAATAATAATGTCACTTATAAAATACCCAACTTTGTTACCACAATCTACGAGCATTCGTTTGTTATATCAGCTATACGGTTCTGGCAAGATCTACCCTCCTGAAATTACAAATTCTCTTGGTCTAGAATCCTTCAAAACAAAAGTATTTGATTTTCTTATAAATCTCGAACAATGACAAAATAGTGAGCTGGTAAATAAGTTTAATATGTTTAAAACATTATGTCCATTTGAACATTATATAAATTCTATATTTTATACTATCATGCAAATTTCATATTTCCATTATGTATATATTAGTTGTACTTATGTGAATTATAATTTTATGTATATCATTTTTGCCATTCGGCTTTGTGCCTTGGCATTTACAATCAAATAAATAAATAAATAAATAAATAAATAATAGAGGGCGAGAGAAGAAAAATATAAACCATTTTTAATTACGTCAATAATTTTTATCAATGAGGCTCATAAACACAACTCCGTTCCGGATAAAATGAACCACGAATATTCATAACATTCTTGATACAACAAAATATCTTATATTCATATCTTTCAAGAACACTGCAGTCTTTGATACTTTCAACATTCAGATCATAACAATTGTACTCCAGCGGTTCTGATCTTAAGCCGCAATATTCTACTCTGTGAATACAAGTAACGAATTAGTAAGACCTTAGATGTAGACGTCGTGTAGGATAGGTTCTTACTACCCGAGCCAGAGACTATGGAGCTTTGAATCTTCTGGGCGAGCTCAGCTGCGAATAGAACCTTTAGATTGTTCCTATCCAACGTCTTTGAAGTCGCCTTTGAAGCAGTACTCTGCTCTCAGAAACTAAGGGGCCTCGAATTTACATGTTATCAAGTGCCGTGTAATTCTCCGTGTCCTATGTAACAGAGAATTTAATTGTCGAGTTCAGCAGGACTGTTTCTTCTTTTTGGTCTCGACACAAACATTTTGCGCGGTTGATAGAATGACAATTGCTGTTCCCGCTTCAATAGTAATTAAAAGCTAATTTCAATTGGTAGTTTTGCTTCATCGTTGTTCTTATTTTTCTTCTCATTTTATCGTTCGCTTTTCCTGGAGATATTTAATTCAATCTGTCATTGTGTAACATACAGTACTAATGTTTTATTTAATAGCGAGTAAATTATTTTACATTATGTGATTAATGTTTCGCTTACGCTAATAGTTATAAAAAACGGGTTTTCCTTCCGCTGTAACTGGAATGTCGCTTTATTTATTTTATTAGTAATAGAGACCGGACGACTGATCATATGTTCGTGGTATAGTACAAAAAGTGTGTATCGTGACGCCAGGCTTCCGCTCGAAGATTATTCGATGATGCGAATATAAAAGTGATAACATTACCATTCAAGATACATTGCTCCTTTATGCATTATTCAAATAGATTTTCATTTACGTGCTGTTTTTAGTAAGTCCGTCGTGTAAAGCTTATGAGATCGCTCCAATGCTTAGTTTTTTTTTCCAAGATCGAGTGTATTTTTATAAATAATTGTATTTTTTTAACATTATTGTGGGCAACTATCGAAATTTCAAATAATATAAAGTTCTTGTTGCAAAAAATTTTCTATGTATTCAACTGAAAAATTTAATTTTGAAATTATCATTGAGGTACACATGCTCAGATTTATCAATAGCTGTTGAAAATATTTGAACAACTGTATTACAGATAATTTGTGTCGACAGTGTCAAGTATACTCTCAACTTTCATAATAATGAGAGCAGAGCAATTTCGATACAAGCAATTGAATAATTAACATTTATCCAAAGCACAACCTGATAAATATTTTAACAAGTTGAGATTTACCAATTAATTGGATTGAATTTTTCCAATATTAATTTAATAATTAAAAAAAAAAATAAAAATGTATATTGGTTTATTTTTACTCGCGAAAAAAATTATACTTATTTTTCTTATTTTGTAATAAAACTTTAATTCATCAAAAAACAAAATCATTATTTTAATATCTTCTCAGACATCGATATCTCTTGAAGGAATCAACTGTATCCGGTTTGCGGAATTCAATGCAGTTTTTTCAGAGAAAATAATCGTGTTAAGCAATTATTATTAAATAAAATGACTGAAAAGCAACAAGAGAATAATTTTTTATTCCATGCCGATAACAATATTTTGTTACAATTAATTATAATTTATAGCTTTTTAAATTAAAAATAAAAAAAATATTGTCTTTATATTAATTAAACGATGTACATATTTGAATAATATGGAGTCGATTTGGTTCAGCTATTTGACAAATCGACGGTTTAGGCATGCTTTAATCTTCCCACGTTGAAGTAGTACACTTTAATTCTTCATTAACACGTGCTTGGGAACAAAATACACTACAACACTGTGCTGCTCTTTCACACTATAGACAATAAAACATAATCAATGATTTATTTGGTGAATCTGAAGTAAATGATTTTTAGATTCATAGTATAATAATAATGAAATGAGTTATTGAAATTATCTTAATTGTAAAAAACTGTTGTACAATATTATTTAGGATTAAAGAGAAAATATCGTGCTATGGTACAAACAGCTGGGGAAAAGTCAGAAATAAAGTATGGAATACATTATGTTACAAAACAATGATTAAAAATATGGAACGTTCTTGGAAACTATTAAAAAAAAAAAAAAACTAATGAGTTTCAATCTTACGGTCGATTCATTTGGAAGACAATCTTCTGTAGCTGCTTGACAAACAGAAGCAATAATTACAATTAAAAGTATTAGAATCACGTATTTGCACATTTTAGGGATCTGTAATAAAATTATTAAACATAAATATTCACTTTAAAACCTCAATTCAATTATTTATATACTATAGTTAATTTCGTATTTATTAACTTTTAATCTTTCATTTTGCTTTTCAATCAGACTTTAAGCATTAATGATTTTTATTCTAATTAAAAATTTAAATTTGTGCGCTGTACACGCACGCTACCATCCGAGCTAATAAGGAATCAAGGTTTATTTTTTTGATTGGTTTCAAGAATTTCGACATTCAAATCAAAGATATAATAATATTCTATTATATGACGAAGAAGTATGACTGAAAACTCAGTAAAAAGAATAATTTAATCATTCAATGTTAATATAAATAAAAATGTATCTTACCAGTCAGTACAACTTACAACGGAGATTCTCTGGTAACAAATAATTGATTTTCAACCATTTCTATCCGTGCTTCCATCCCAATAAATTAATTAGATGCAAATAGCTGTTTACGTTAATACGTAATATTTGCGCATTAAAACCAGGCTATCATTTTTATGCAGCAGTCAGGTCCAAAATAACGTATCTTTGTTTATTCAATTGTCGCATTAATATCACAAAAATTTTTTAATTTAAGAAAATCTTCAGACACATTTTTGCGCCATCGATAAAAATTCATTTAGAATTTCTATCAATAATTAATAGATCCTAAAATGATAACTATTCGACAAAAATAACCTCCAGTTTTCTCGTATAAAAGACTTGAATCTTCAAAGTGTCATAAATACATGATACACGTGGAGTTATTCGAGTAAACGGCGAGCTGGTCAAGCCGCGTTTCTGGCGCAAAGCTTTTCGTCACGCACGTTTGAGCACTCCGACAACGTGAGCAGTTTTTCAATTTCAAGTGCTCAATTATTTCGAAGCTTTTACGGTACAAAAATGTATGTCTACACACAACTATAATTTTCTGTGTGAGGTGGAAAATAAAAACATTTAAACACCAATCGATCCCTCGAATGCATTAGCGGAAAGTTATTATTACTTTCCACAATAATAGAAATTCATTCGTTCTGGTAATATTAATAAAAAATTTTCTTTAACATACCAAGAAGCTGTGTATTGTCAAGTCGTTTAATTTTACTTTGTTCAAGTAGGACAATTTGTAATATATAAATATCATCATTCTTCAATTGTTCCGAACGATCTTATACTTTTAATAATATCTGCCTGAGTGTATCAGAATAGAATGATCTTTTGAAATAATTAAACCCATACAGCAGTCTGACAAAACCGACTCATGGCTTACGTCCCGACTTTTAACCTTTTAAACTAAACCCAGATCAATAATAAAGTATTATCCGCGATAATTATATGACTGAAAAAAAACTGGGAAATTTATGAAAAATTGAATGTATAATTTTCATCATTTATTAAATTTATTAGCTTCTTACTTATTCAATTGAATACTGGTGTTTTGTAGCACGGCGAAAGAAGAACATTAATTTAACGAAAGAGGTTTCATGTCAGGTGATGGGAATATGAGATAATGACTTGTAATACATATCACTTCTCATAATTCTTCATTCTATTCTCATAGACGTTCTGCCAACTACGATCGATTCATTTTATTTAAAGAATGAAAATGCTCTTATAAATGCGATTAAACGATCTATTGCGTACTATTTTCGTTTTATCATGCAAAAAAGTAGTTGTGCTAACAAGAAATTTTCTCGACTACATTTTTTAAATTATTCAATATGGATTTAATTTTATTATTAGAATAATAATAAAAGCAATGAAAATATGACTTGCTTTTTCGCAATTATAATGAACAGAGTTTGAAATATAAAAATGCTTATTACTCTAGTATTTAAATAATCCGCGCATTGTCATCAGAGTTCAATACGATTAAGCTAACAAACATCGATGGAATTAAACTTTTCTCGTTAGTATTTTCTTGATTAAATTGTCAGGTATGTTGGCTTTCTGCTTTTAAAGAATTAAATCATTTAGCAGCCATTAGATATTTACAAATCTCCTCTTTCATAGTTTAGGAGTAATGGAAAAAATAATATAAATTCTACTGTGCATTATTTTATTAAAATATTACCGCGATTTATAAAAGCAATTTTTTGACAGCTTATCCTTTTGCTATACACATTTAATTAAATGCATGTAATAATAGCTTGCTGAAATTTCGGATGATTTTATAAATTAATCGTGATGAAATAAATCTGTCTCCATATAAATTAACTGAGTTAAACACACATTTATTAATCGTTTTAAAATAAAGAAGATTTGTAGACCAAAATATAAAGTATTTATACAACCCGAGAAAAAATGATCAGGACTGATCAGACCTGTTCATATCTGATCAGGCCTGAAATCCGACCTGATCAGACCTGTTCATGTATGATCAGGCCTGATCAGACCTGTCCATGCCTGTTCATGTCTGAACCATTAAAACACAAAATTTTTTGACGCAATGACGCGAAGTTTTTTACTGTGTATAATTAATTATTAATAATGAATAAATTAAGTATAGAACTCCGTTAACTATAAGGATAAGTCATGTATACAATTTAAATTACTTAAAGTAGTTTGAAAGGTACACTAGAATTAAGATAAGTCATTGGGTCAACAGGTAAAGTATCAGTCTGAAGAGCGCAATGTACATGGTTCGAATCCCCGTCGGCACCAATCTTTTTAACTTCCCGCTAAGAAAATCGAAGATTTTCAAAAATCAGGAAGTTATTGGTTTTACCCCGTTTTTCGAAAATCGAGTTTTCATCAGATCTCGACGTTTTGAGGTCCTAGGAAGCTTCCCTGACTACTCCCGCGAGGTTGTCACTATGTGTGTGTGTGTGTGTGTGTGTGTGTGTGGGTGTGTGTGTGTGTGAAAGTATGTGAACCACTTATAACTTTTGAACGGCTCATCCGATTTTATCGCGGTTGGTGCCATTTGAAAGGGCTTGGCCAAACTTAGATTTTGAGTATAATTTGGACCGATTCGGATCAGTAGATTTTGAGAAATCTTAAAAAAACTAAAAAAAAAATTTTTTTCAAATGTGGTTTTTTTTGGATAACTTTTAAACGGCTCCACCGATCGATTTCAAAAACTATTCAGCTCTAGACAATAAAAAACCACGTCGATCGCCACCAAGCTGGTCGAAATCGGTTAATTCGTTCGAGAGATATTGCGAACGAAAGAAAACCGAAAGAAGTGTTTTTTCGGGATTACTCCAAAATTTTTGGTTCGATCAATTAAAACCTGAAAAAAACTTATGAGGATGATAAAACTGCGTCGAATGCCGCCAACCGCTTGAGAATCGGTTCCTCCATTCAAAAGTTATTGCGGTTTGAAAATTCTAAAAATAGTGTTCTATGAAACTTCTATCAGACTTTTGAGCTGGGAGAGCTCAAATGCATAGAAATATTATCTCTTTCAACTCAGCGAGCTCAAAATATCACATTAATTATATTTTGAGCTCAAAAATCTCAAAAATGTCATAAGTACAATTTTAAGCGCCCAGGTATGGAATTAGGGGGAAGTTGCAGGGATGGCCTTTAGGGTGAATCGTTTTTCTAATTTTTTTTTTTTCTTTTATGGACCTGATCAAGTCATGAACAGATCTGATCAGACATGAACATGCCTGACCAGGTCTGATCAGACCCGGTCATTTTTCATATCTGATCAGACCTGAAGACTCATGCCTGTTCATATCTGATCAGATCTGATCATTTTTTCCCGGGAAATCATTAAATGAATAATTCAATTATACCTTAGGGTAGGGCGGGGCTAGTTGATTGTAGGGGCAAGTTGTGCAATCGAAATATCTCGAAAACTAAGCAACTTACAACGAAAGTGTAAATGATGAAAAGAAAGGGTTACAAGAGGAGGACACATCGCGCGAAAGTTAACTGCCGTCCGATGTTTAGACTAACTCACAAAACCTTTTATTTTTTTTTGCGTCAAAAAAAAAACAGGTCTTTAGAATTTTTCTCCTACACTCGCTTAAAAATGCTATTTCGTGATCACGAAAGTATTCAAAGATGACTTAATGTTTGCCCTTTCGATTATATATGATTATTTATTTTTAATTCTTATCATTCTTTTATAACCTAACTTTTATTTTGTTGCCTCAATTGGGGCTAGTTGAGCAAGACGCTGACTGCGTGTTAAACCAGCCCTACTAGATTTTCAATTTTGAAAAATGAAATTTTTCTTCACTAAAATTATAATTATCAATTGATTTGTAAATGTGATGATTTAATATAATGTTTAAAAATTAAAATAACTCATATTGATATTATATTAATAAATATATAACATAATTATAATTAATACTATTATGTTTATAATTATTATTATAATCATAATTATACGTATGTAGAATTATAATTAATTAAATATTTGCTTGTTAATTACAATTTTATTTTGTTTTCATATCATTCTATACAGTCATTCCGTTTATTTTAGCCATTGCACAACTAGCCTCATACCCATGCTCAACTAGCCTCACTAGTGGGGCATATTGAGCAATTTGGAGCGCTCGCGTATTTTCGGGAATAACTTGAAAATTTGGACTCGGATCTTTTCTGTGTTGCTAGACCTTTTAAAGAAGACTAAATTACGAATCTAACAGTATATGACTTGATTAAATCCAATACATCGTCTTAAAGTTATGGAAGGTTGAACCAAAAAGTGATCAACTAGCCCCGCCCTACCCTACTAAATTTAATTTTAAAGAATCTTGATACGTCAAATAGAATATTGAAGAACAGTATCATCTATAGTGTTAACCGAGTTAATTTAAAATTCGCATCACTTATTGATATAAAATCTGTAACTAATAATATTTTTAAATGTGGATTGTTTACTAGTATTTCTAATGAACATTATTGAATTCAAATGCACAAAATCGTAGGTTACCTATTTATTATTATTTTAAGAATAATTATGAGGAATATAAATGTTAACAAGGTAGAGAATAACCTGTGCTTTGACTAACAATCGCGGTTGGTTAGCGCATGCGCTAGAAACTAATATGAAATTCACACCAAAGTGATACAATTTTTGCATCACTGTGATTCTAAAATTTAACCACGGTCAAGATGCAATTTTAATATCACTTATGGTGTAATTTTTAAATCAATATTTATTTCCGTGTAATCCCTCAAAACTTGTGAACGTTTTTTAAAGTTAAATCTAAAAATAGAATTAAATATTTTATTACAAAAGTTATTTTTAGCAAATGAGTTATTGGCCACTGATTGTTTTTTTTATTTGTCAAGTTAATGCACCAATAAATAATGCATTAACGCTAATTTATTGGACTCGTGTGACAAAAATATTTAATGAAATATTAATACGCGTACAGTTATCATTATTTGCAAAACAATACATACGTCAAAAATATATAATAAAATAATAACGATAACAATAATTGGAACAGCATATAATTATACAAAGGTATCATTTAGCGTAACTTCATTCAAATTATCATAACCCAACAACAAATTTGACTAATTAACCCAAGTACATACATATCTATATATTTAAACATACAAAGCCTCTATAAATAATTACCAGTAAATTGTACAAATTGAAAATAGCAGACAATTACTGAGGTTTATGTTTGACTATTATTTTCTGGATAAACTCCGGCAGGCAATTAAATAATGACCGTGTAGGATATTAAGCCATGGAAAATAAACTAAATTGAGGAGTCTGTGAGGCAAGAGCCAGCGGCGAATGGGGTGCGGATGAATTAATGCGGAAAAAGTTTATTACCGATCGAGACGAAGCGGTCGCCTTTAGCGTCCAAGTATTTGCATTTTAAAAATCATCAAAAATCAGAGAATCCAGATGCAAGAGTCGAGTCGAGAAGAGAAAGTTAGACGAAAAACGATCGACCAGCCAGCGAAAGCGGTGAGCGGTGAGCATAGATGAGCCCATCGGGTATTCATGCAGCTTTAATTACCGGAACAAAGTTTCTACCCGATTGGAAAAGTTTCAACGATGCTTGCATACTCAATCAACAGTATAGACGCCGATCACCGGCAGGAGGAGGCAGAGACAAAATGCTGTGGGCCCACGACATTTCTCATCCTTTATCCGCCTCCTCGTCTACGTCTATGTCTACGTCTACGTCGAGTTCTTAGAGCGAGTTGTCTGTCATTGAGGATTCATAGTCGTCTGGCTATCTTAGACATGATAAATTAAAATTCTCGGTAACTTTAAATTACTTTGCATCAGCTCTCTATACTTTAAAAAAAAATAATAAAATATTATTCCATACTTCATTTTTTGAATCTTTTTTTTACTTTTTTCTTTCATTTCATTTTACATTCAGGCGAAAGCATGTAAATCTACTACTATTACGCTTACGCTGCGTTTATAAAGAAAAACTTGATAAAATTATTTTTTTAGATGTACCAAAGCCAAGACTCTGAATTAATTTTAATCTTTTTTTTTTTTTTTTTTTTAATCATTCAAGTAAAATGATTATAGCTTTATGAATCTCGAGGAAACGTTAAATTTTATATTTTATATTGCTGTTTCTAAAATATAATCTATTAAATTAAGTTGGAGATTCATAAAAATTTTTGTGTTCAATATTACCGTAAGTAAATAATCTGACACAACAGAATGAAAAAATAGAAAATATGATTCTATAGAAAGAATATTTTTAATTAATTTTTCAAAGTTATTATAATATTAAATCTTTATTAAAGAAATGATGAAAATTTAGTGATGAAATTTTCAGGTCATTTATAACTGATTACATTCTCAATTGTTATTTACTGTCTAAAACGTCAAATTTACAATTTGAAAAAAGTGAAAGCTATTTTTTATTATGAAAGCGTTACTAATTTTTTCCAATTAATATAGCTTAAGTTTGATTTTGTCCGGTTGTTCGTTTTCGCTAAATAATTCTCCAATATTTTTATAGCAGTTTCTCTTTTAATCTTTTACTTTAGACTGGATGAGAATTTTTTTTGTTGTACGTACACAATGACTAAAAAGAAACTTTATCTAACTTTTTCTCTAGACAAGTAAATATCAAAAAAAGACATGCTCTTGTATGGAAAAAAATTTTATTGTGCGCTTTATTGGTACTTTGCCCTATCTCTCAGGAGTTATGTGCTCTTTTGGAATTGAGAATGCATGCACACTTTTATCAACTGCTCCTTTTTCACTATTCGCTAAACGTAATGACTGAGAGATGATTAATACACTGTAAAAAATCGGGAGTGAATTTCACTCCCATCACTCGGAGTTCCGGAGTGAAGTAATTAATCACTTCGCGTAGGGAGTGAATCCGGAGTTTTTATTTGCGGAGTGATTTCAGAGTGATTTCGAATTTCACTCCGAAAAACATCCGCGTTCGGAGTTTTTAAAATAAATGAAATAAGGATGATATATGCACAAGAAAAGATAAATAAACGAAAACAAATTTTATTTTGTGTTAAATGGGGTCTTTTTAATGTATTCCGATAACTTATTACTTATCAAAATATATTCAACTAATAAATTAAATTAACAGTCACTGCAAATGAACCTTGAAAAACCATAAATACAAAACTGTTCTAACGAAATTTAATTTCATTAAAATTAAAAACCTATTTCCTTAAATAAATAAACTGGAAACTCAATTGTCCTCATATATTTTTAATAATATGGATGAGTAACAAAATAATTCTGTTTGTCATTTTAGAAGGTTATGAAACATATTAGCGCCCTCCACTACTGCGCAACGTAGAGCGCTCCCAACTATACCGTTTGGCT
Source organism: Cotesia glomerata (assembly GCF_020080835.1). Classification (NCBI taxonomy): domain Eukaryota; kingdom Metazoa; phylum Arthropoda; class Insecta; order Hymenoptera; family Braconidae; genus Cotesia; species Cotesia glomerata. The sequence continues at coordinate 2,896,509 of NC_058158.1, forward strand.
CTGAGAACAATCCCGTAGAGCTCTGAGAGCTCAACAACATTGAGTTATCAGAACTAAATAATATTTTGTTACTGTAACTCTACAACGAATAGTAAACTGTGTATAGTTGTGGTAACTCTACAGTTACGTTACCAGAACGAAATTTTTTTTACCGTGAAGGTTATGAATCACATAAGCATTGGAATTAAAGCATAGCCATCTACCGACAATACTTGCCAAAGAAATATTTAGTACCTGTTACTACCTCATGTACCTACCTCATTTTTTAGTACCTGTTACTAAATATTATTTGGTGGAACTAAATATTTATTTTCATGCAATAAGGCTTTGTTCATATAAAGAAATCATTCATTTAACTGTAACAAATATTGATGGGTACAAAATATTTATTTCTCCCAAATAAATGAATAAAAATTTTTTTACTAAATCAGTTTAGTACTCTGTACTAAATCTTTCTATCAGTAAATAAATACATAGTATCAATGCAGATTGTTCAGTTGAAAGAATGCAGAAAATTATTCCTGTAAGAAAAATATAGTAGAGATCAACATAATTAAAATGTGGATAAATATATTTTGAGTGAAGATAAATATTTGTCTTATAGGCATGGCTTAACTGTGCGATCTATCACTGACTTGTCAACAGAGATAAGTAATAGAGGAAGGAGAGTGGTAGTTGTAGTTGTACTAGATATAGAGTAAGCTGAGAATAAAGCATTTGACAAGGAGTAAATCTATACCCTTAGACCCCAGAACCATGAAACACAACATTAAGATCCATTGTCTGACCGCTGGTGTTCCTGGTGGTGCTGCCGTTGCTTATTCTAAGGCTCCATCTCCAGCGCAATCGGTGCCTAGCCAAGATGTATTGTGCTGACGACATCTTGCGCCTGTTCTATTTGCTGACAAACTGCATCAACTCATATATACACTACAATACACGGATATAGATATAGATATGGATGAACCCCTTCGTACCGTACGATGAGAGATCGAAGATGTTAATCTCAATTTGATCGCAAACAAATTTATACATGGACATAGTCATGACACGTCAAATGTCGAATATTCGATTTAGACGATCCAATGACATTTCATCTTGATGTTAAATTGCTTTGCACTTTATATTTGCATTTATATCAAATCGATTTCAAATTTTTTCCCAGTTTTTTATTATCCATTCACACATTCACCCATAAATTTAATTATTTTATATTTATAGTGTTGATGAATAAAGTGAATTAAGCAGTCGTTCACCAACATAGAATCAAATACACACGGAAAAAAAAATATCGCTCTCAGAGCCATACTGTAATGCTTCTATAGCTATCTCCACTTTACTAACTGTTAGATTCTTACTAGAGCCATCTAGTAGATCGCTCTGACAGGTATACGTTAGTTAGCTAAAATAGCTAAACCGTATTGCTGGAAGAGCCAAACGGGATTGCTGAGAGCAGTAAACACCTTGCTGTAGTCTCAGATTTCGCGCACAGTCTTGTGTGGTGATATATTTCATAACCTCAAAAATATTTGTTTTGTTTATCGTGAATTCAATGATGACTACCAAATAAAATATCATTTATAGATTGATGCAAATTTATTTATTATATCGAGTAATAAATTAATTTTATAGTAATGGATAACTCATAAATTAGTGCATAGCTTATGTTTTTTTTTTATTTTTAAACAAATTTAAACTTACTTAAAATAAAAAAATTATATTGAAAGTTTTTTTTCTAATTTTTAGACATATTTTTTTTAATTGTTATTTTCGTATATTTATTTATTATTTTTTTAAAATTGTCAAACTTCTGATTATAATATTATTTAATGACGTTAAAGTTAACAGCCATTTTATAATTTTTTAATTTTATTTAACAAATAAATTTTTTTCTGATAAATTATTTTTAAAAAATTGCATTCATGGTTTTTAAAAATTTCTACATATCATTTTTTTTTTATTTTTTTTACAATAATTTATTTGTTAAAAAAATTCTAAAAATTATTAAATATCTGCTAAATTAATTTTCAATTATATTTATTAGTGATAAATAATAATATGGAACCATGTTTTTATTTGAATTATAATTTATTATAATTATCAAAGTTTTTTATTGACCTTTTTTATGTCAGTTAATTTAATTTTTTTATTCAATCAAAATTAAATAAATCATTTCAAATTCATCAATTAATAAATATAATTTTTGAAATTATTGTTTATAAATATTATTATGCATTGAAATCATTATTTATAAATATTGTTATTTAGTTAATAGATATTGGTACGTGTGTATGTGGTTATGTTAGACGGCGCCGTTGAAAAATGTAGTTAGCGATTCTAGCTAACTAAAGTATTCCTACCGGAGCCATACAGTATTGCTACTGTAGAAAAACGTTTTGCTGTCGTAGCGCTCTACTAGTAGCTCTCTAGTAGATGGCTCCAGTAGCAACATTTTTTTTTCTGTGCATGTTTGGTAAATTCAAATTTGAATATCTTCATCTTTTATCTTCTTTTAAATAAATAAAATGATAAAAGTCTGTCGCTGTGCGCGCATCACGCAAAAATCACCAGAAAAATTTTTATTAAAACTTTTTTACTCAATATTAAAGTACATTAAAGTTAATGTAATTTGTGTAAGTACACTGCAAAAAACTGGAAGTAAATATGGATTTAAATCCAAAAGACATCCAAGCTCTTAAATAAATTTCTATTCAACTAAAATGGGTTTCATATACCAAAGAACTGACAAATACTCCAAACAATTTCTGTCAAATTTAAGTTTGTAAATATTAATTATACCTGAGTCGAAAAAATGAACTTAGATGAGCTTAAATCAATTGTTTTAGTAAAGCAGTCAAGTTCATTTAAATTAATTTTTTCAACTCGGGGTTTTTTTTCCAAAAATTTAGCTTTTTTGGAACACTGAACTAAATTTTCACAAAAATTATTTTGTTTTTAAGGGAGAATTTTTTTACGACGTATAAAAAATAAAATATTAAATTTACTACATGTATATTTATACTACCAATTTTGTTTTCATAAAAATTTTTTTTTCAATATTAAGAAACGCCATTTCCAAACATAATTTTTTATTTTTTTATTTTTCAAATGACGTAATTGAAGATTAATTTTTGGATAGTAATAAATCACAGCTTTTGTGCGTAAATTTCAAAGCATGAAATATGATAAAATAATAATTTATAAATAAAAGTGCAAAATACTGTGAAAAGATAGAATTTAGGCTCTAAATATTAGTAATAGTTATTGTAGTTGGCATTGTGATTGTGCAGAGCCTAATCGATCAGCCAGGGGTTTAGCGTAGTTCTTGGGGTATGAGAGCATGTGTGGTTCGACCGTTGCCGTAGCCGTTGGCCTTGCCCTTGTAAATTAATCGTGATAATGCAGAGCCACGTACTAAACAGACTCGTGCATATGCTCTTCACACCCATTATTGTACACAATAAATACGTTATACATCACTGCAATAATTATGTACGCACGATTCGGACTCAACTTAATGCTGGAGAGCATTAAATAAACATTTGTCGGGTATTGATTTTAGAAAGGAGGTTAAAATATTCAGCATTTACAAAAAGTGTAGTTTATTAAAAATAACGTCGGATAGATTTTACGGTACCGAACTATATATATATGTATATATCGAGGGTCTGGCAGTGAAGAGGCACTTAAAGTTAATAAGCAAGCCAAGTACCATCAAAATTTGTGACTCAGGCTACGCCTCTCTTATGCTTTTCCTCAATGTAATCCCTTATTCTATTAGCTTCCCTCTTCCTTGAGCTTCTTGTACTACAGCCAAATTCAACTGAAAATTCATAGTTATCCAAGGACGATGTATACATTACTGTCCACTTAATGTAGTCGATGGATTTAATAGGATTGAGATCCGCATATGCGTAACTTCATTCATATAATATAATTGTGTTATTAGTTATTGTATAAGTAATGGAATTTGAAAGTGGACTTTTTTATCTAATTTTACTGCTATTTTTTTTATGTTTGTTGAAAAAAAATTATTTCAAGTCAGGAAAAATTATGAGGTGCTTCCTCTTCAAAATCGCCAAACAAAAATCACAACTAGATTATTAAATTAGATTCTTTGAAAATATGAACTCAGATCAATTTTAACTTAGTATATTTTGATAATTGACTCCGGAAATTTGTGACTGTACTATTAGAATGAATTAGTTTGATTCAAGAAAAAAAATTTTTTATCTAAAAGATTATTTTGAAACATTTCATTGTTTTTCATCCCGCAAAAAAGTTCTTGAAATATAAATTAAAATAAAATTTCAATGTACAGGAAATTATAATGTTAAGAAAACATTTTTATAGATTTTGTCAACTATTACTTACAAATTTTTTCAATAAATACAGATTTTCTGATCAAAATTATTGGAATGAATTTAATTTACTTGGCAACATTTTATTTATAATTCATTAAAATTTTTCCTTTTAAAATGAAACTACGGAAAAACATTTTTTTCAAGCATACAATATTACTTGCACGATCATAGGAAATATATAAGTTTAGATGTTTGCGTAAAAAATTTTTATAAATAATAAAAAATATTTGTTTTTATATTATTTCTGGTGTTAATAGAATATTATTATAATTTCAGATAAATTAGAAACATTACATAAATTTAATTTAAATACTATTATAAGGGTGAGCAACATTAACAACAGATGATTTTCGTGTTAATTTCAAATGATTCTCTTATTACTTGAAATTCGGCAGTCTACAATACTAATTAGTTTGGATTGCTAATACTGAGTCGCGCGTAATTGCAATATCACTCTCTCAACATCAAAGGCGATTATTCAGATAATACGTCTCAATAACAGTCAGGGGATTTATTGAGAGTTGTCACAACTGACCTCATTATCCTATTGCACTGTTTTAATTAAATGAATATTGTATACTTTTAATATTCATTATTCTGACGCTAACAATAGCATTAAAAGTTTTATGCAATAATACAATGAAAATTTTTTTGTGTTAAAATTTCGTATTTATTCAAAATGAATTTCAAGCTTGTAAAAACTTGGAAATATTTTTAAATGGTAAAAACAAAACGCATCAATTAAAATCGAAGTATGCAAGCGCTAGAATATTTTTTGTTCAATTGTTAAAAGTATTGGACATATTTTTCCCAATTATTTTCATCAGTCTATCAATTTTTTTTAACTGGAATCTCGATGTAAAAATAACCGTTATTTGTTTTGTTTAAGGGAACAATAAAATAATAATTGGGTCAAAAAAAATGAAGATGGTTTCTGTTGATTGAACTGATGGTTAAATTTAATCGCAGTCGAGTCGGTATTATTCAAATAAAAGCAGTAACTGGATATTATTAGCGTAATCATGGAAGAGGAACGATGAAAGAGAGAGTTGTGTTGGATAAAGTAAAATGGAGAATATTAAACATATATGAGCGTGTATTGTCTCTGGTAAGATCTGCTGGTATACATTTTAAACAGCAGATTGCCCAGCCGTGACGAAGACGTCCGGTCACACGACCTGTACACGCAGGCACCACCGACACTGAGGATACAATTTACAAGTAAAGACGATACCGGGCAGAACGACAATGAAAATTAATAACAAAAAAAAACACGAGATTTTGAAATAAAACCAAACAAAGAACTGGTTCAAGTAGAGCAAAGTAAAGTAACTGGTTGTTAATTGTAATTACGATGATTGTGATTTTTGAGTAATTAGTTTACTGATTTTTTATTTTTCTCAGATAAAATGATAAATAATTTCAGTTGATTACAAGTTATAATGACGAGAAAAGAATATTTAAATAAAAGGCAAAGTTTTATCGGACTAATTGTTTTTACCCTAAAATTAAATTGGTAGAACTCTAATTGCGAGTTAGGTCTTGACGATTGGATTTGCATCTTCCGTTAACGAAGTTTATATCGCGCTGTTGTTCTATCCCTCTTGCGAATATATTTTAGCTTTCTCTTTACGTTATCGTTATTCAGAAAACCCGTACTGTTCATTCAAGTGCGCTGAGATTTAAATGAGAAGGAAATAGTTGCAAGGATACATCTTTATTGAGAGAAAACTTCAGCATTGTTATCGCTGGAAAAACATTACAAAAAAATAGTTCGAAGCGGTGCTAAATTTGACCAATAAGATGGGAAAAAAAGTTTGGTCAATCCAAATCTGAATGTTTTTGACGCTTGCGTTATACGTAAATTTATCAAAACAGTTTATTTATAATGAAATAATAATAATAAAACCAATTAAAAGTTATCGTTTAATTTTTTTTTAAATTCTCTAGATTAGTAAATTTTTTTTACAATTTACTCTTAATGTTTGTTTGAATTTTCCTATGAATAGGAATGATTCGCGGGCGCAGATTTATTAAAACTTCAAGTCTGATCATTTTTAACGATTTTTATTCTAACTAAATACGTACGATGGTAAGTAAAATTTTCTTGTCTACTTTCATATTAAAAAGTGATAAGAAATTTATTTATTATTTCATATCTTGCAATATTTTTATTAACACAATTTTTTTATCTGCAATTTTTTTATTAGCACTGTGAAGTAATTATAAAAGTATGAGTTCATTTGATTTATTTGAAAACTAAACAACACAGAAATTTATTGCCAATTTTATACTGAATATTAATTTTATAAATGTGAGAAAAATAAAAATCAGGTATAGAGTGATCTATGTGAAGCAATATTAAAACATGCTTTATAAGTAGAAAAAATTGATAGAGTCCTTTGAGCAAATAAAGGAAAATTGATGATCCACGCATTGGTGCACTGAAGAGGCAGCAATAAGTACTCGGTCGGACGGTTCGAATCTTTCGCTCTCGTCTCCAGTCCACCGGAAAAATAATGCAGATTCTTTGTATTTCAGTTAATAATAAATTGAGTTCTGCAAAGCTGTCCTATTCTTTGTGCTTACATATTTATATTTCTTGACTTCATTTTCAGTTATTGCGTTTGATTTTATTTAATTAAATGACAAGTATTTGACTCGAATAAAACTATGTAGTATAAAATCTATTTTAACGAAGCAAGCTTTCGAATAATTTATTTTTACAAGTCATCAAATAGATTTTTTTATCATTCATAAAGTAATTTTTAAAAATTATTGTTCTTGCTACAAGCAAATATTATTTAATTCAAGAATTTTTGTTTGATTTGAGATGATCAAATTTTTTAAAATAACGTTTTTGTTTTAAGATTTTTCTTCTTGAATCAAGTTATAACTTAAAATCATAATTTTTTCATTGCTAAATATTAATTTTTCATAATAAATTTTATTTTTCCTGAATGTAAGATTACCGGGACCGACCATTAATGATGAATGACCATAATTAATAATACCACATACTCATTCGCTGGTCCCAAATTTATAAGATTATTTTTATGTACTCTATACTTTCTTTTATAATGAATGCGTTGATTTTAATAATGTTTTATTTTTTTTATCTTTAAACTTACTCTATATTATCCTTCATTAATATAAGGTAAATTCACTAAAATCAGAATTTAAAAATACAATAAGAACAATGAAGAACAGAGTAAAAATGGCGTAATGACTTAAAGTGTCGAGGGAAAGAGAAAATGATGGAGCAAGAAAATACTTAACCGTAATCTCAAGTTCTCGAAACATAACCCACTGCCACAGTATATAGTGCTTTTGTAGTACTTTTAATTGTAATTTTATGCAATGAATTAGACTAAAAGGTTACTCGCGTTAGAGGAATTTTAGCTAGAAAATCGTGTTCCGGTCTTCTTTAATTGACTTTAACTAAATCGCTTTATGTTTTTAATTCTTTCTGAAGTAGAGAGTGCTCTCGCACATTTATTTATTTTTTTAATATTTTTTATCCAGCGCTTACTTTTTTATTTGATTTTCATTAACTGCATTAGTAGTGTTTGTTTTTGAATTTACCGAAATTCAATAAAAAAGTAAAAAAAACAGGCTTCTGTCATGTATAGGCGATTCAACACACAAGGCTCTGTTACTATTCGAATATTTCACAGTTATATATATTTTGTGTTTAATTGAATATTTGCACGCGGTGTATTTATCAAACAATGATATTTGTCAAATAATAATTTATTTCAGTATAAATAACGTTTTCAACTGTCACCTGTGTGCTTTATTCGTATATATTTCATTATTTATTTGTTATATTCTATTCTATTTTGCACTTTTTTCATATTTATTTTTTATTGCATACTTTTCCCGTTATGTTAAATTTCAATTTAATGCTGCTTTTTTGTCAAGCATTACAATTGACAGTATTGTCGTTATGATAATTTAATATGTCAAAAATTGAACATCGCTGCGTGCTTAAATTGAATGTTAAATCACTGACCAGAAGTATAATGACGATAAATAAATATATTGTTTTGAAAAAACAAAAAAGTAAAACATAGAAGGTAATTGAAATTTTTCCGTGGCCTGACTAATAATAAACTAATTCACTGAAATAAAGTTGTTAGTAATTATCGTCAAAAATTCTGGCTAAAATGATTTATCCGATAATATGAAATCAGCTGGAAAAATCCGATGCATGTCTGTATAGCGGTCCAATTCGAGGCTACCGATTTTCAAGTATTTCCTTTGTCGTTTCGACAGCTGTCACGTGAAAGGAAACAAAGATGGAGAATAAAAGCTTGTACGTCTACTCGACCGTGAATTCGAGGGGGTTGATAGAAATATGTAAGAGAAGTATGTCCAGTTTGGATTTATGCTGATTTAATTTTTAATAATCAAGTACTTTTTAAAGATATCAATTAAATTCATACCACGAAAAATAGACAGTTTCAAAAGTAAAAATAAAAATTTTATGAAATAATTAAGGAAAATTAAAATTTAAACAGATATTTCTCATCGTTACAAAAGTTTCAAATAAAAATTTTCTACTCAACTTTTTGCTGATTTTTCATTTTTTAGGGATAAATATGATTCAAAGCGTAAGCCTTCCATAAGCTTTATAAAGTACCTTGAAAGTTAAGCTAATGGTGTAGGAACAAGTGGTTTTTGATTGAATTTGAAAGGTTTTCAAAGTCTCGAGTTCTTTTTAAAAATACTATCTTGAAAGTTTTCAGAGACGATAAGTGAGCTTTTGATTGACCCGAATGGTCTTGAAAAGCTTTCTAAAATTTTCAAGTGTTGAAAATACAACATTTCTTCAATTTTTTTTTTAATATATACAATTGTAATGAAAAGTAATCAATTATCTTCAAATTTTGAACTTGATTTGAAAAATTTGTGGACAGTTACTAAATTTTCAACAGCAACTATTTTTGTAAAATTAAAAAAAAATTATTTTCAATTGTATACGTTGATAGTTTTATTTTTACAACTGCAAACCTCACATAATTGATTGGTTTTCGAAGTACTTCCCACAAAAAGCAATCAACAGAAATACAGTCATTAAAATAAATAAATAAAATCGTATCTTCCGACTATTTTCATTTCAGGAATTTTATTTCCAAACGAATCGTGATATTTAATTAGAGTATGTAATCCATTATTCTGTCAATACGAGTGTAATCACACTCTCATGTGCTCAGTAGATTGATAATTACAGATTGTTAGTCAATCGATACTGCATTATTAAGAATTTAATTTATATTCTTGTAATCACTGTTATTCATCTTTTTCTCATTCCCTTTTTATTTCTCATCAATTTTTTTCATTGTTATTCATTTTCCGTACTCGGTACTTGTCACTGTACTTGATATTGCTCTATTGATTTTCGAAAGTCACCGACAAAAACTATATAAATAAATTTAATGGTATTGACGAAAAAATACAAGCAGTGAACTTTTATTTCCATAAAAGCGGAACGTATTTTTTTTTTTTTTTTTTTTTGTGGGTCAAACTTAATTGTGAAAAATAATTATCAAGTGGACTTACGGCAGACATGTATTCAGTATTTTTTGCGATTGAAAAAAATTTTTTTAATTCCTTAGAAGACGGATAACAATACAAAATTTAACTCATTGTTTATAAGTACTATTAGGTTTGTTTGAGAGAACAAGTAAAAGCTGAGAGATAATGAAGTTTTAATAAATTTTTAAATCAAAGGAAGAATAGAAGTAATTTTATTTTATTTTTAAAACATGTGTCTGTAAAACCACGAGCTGACGCTACCACCAGTCTTTGTTAAAATGAAGAAGATAAGAATGGAGAAATAAATGAAATAAAGCTTGAAAATAATAATAACGATTAAAAAGTGAAATTGAACATAACAGATGTAATTGAATATGTAGCATCACGGGTTGTCGCTAGCAAGTTAATTGGAATCCAATCAGCGGGATTAATCGCTTAACATGAGTACCTGTATATAGATGTATACGTATATTCCTGGAACGGTGAGAAGGGACACATCTCACACTGTTTGGGTATTTAACGATCATCTCCGTAGCTCCATATATGATATATGCTTGGGTGGGCGTTGACCCCAAGCCAATATTTTATGTTTGCCGTTAGGTATACTTCGCGTAAATGCGCTGTCGTTTGCAGACAATCAACTAATTATCCTAAGTCTTTGCTCCTTACTTTTAGTTCGGATTTTCAAATTCATTACCCTCGGGCGGCTATAGAACCTCATTTCAAATTGGAAATAATTAAAAAGTTGGGGAGCTTTGTTCCGATAGGTATTCAGTGATTCAACTGCAGAATATAAATAACACCGGAACTAAATCTATTTTTCATGTTACCGGTTCTCAATATTTATTTATGGAAAAACGGAAGTAAATAATGAAAAAATTTTGCTCTCATGAGTTGCAAGTTTTATTCTATCAGGGACATCTTTGTTTTAATAATAGACTTGAAAATTTTTTGTTTCAAATTTTAGGTGAGTATTTAATTTTTATAAAAAATTATTAACTTTTTTTTCTTCTTTATAATATTAAAGCGAGGTGTCAAGAAATTAACTTTTAAATTATGATTTTTTCTCTGAAATTGTATAACGATTAAAATTAAATAATACACTTAATTCCCTAATAAATAATTAACTAGTAATTTAATTTTGAGCGATAAGAATCAGTAGATGATATCAGTTTGTAATCCGACACGAAAATGTTGAATTAACAACGAGTAATATAATTTAAACTGGCGATAAATTGAAATACGAATAATCCATAAATCAGCATCGAAAATTTCTCTTAGTATTATTGTAAATATTTAATAACACATGTAAACTAAAGTATAAATAGAAAATAGTAATATTTATACCGATGGTGGTGCGCGGAAACTACTTTCATCTAATGAGATAGTGATCTCATTGAGTTTCTTCTCTCAGCAGGGCCACTGCTGTTCTATTAATTAAATTTACTCGAGGCAGGCCGCAAGGGACTATACAACAGTTATGATTATAATTTAAATTGAATTTCGAGATCTCGTAGCGGGAATCGTCGAGTCGTAACAGTAGGATGAGAAAAAAAGAGAAGGTAAAAAGAGGAAAAGTCGCCGGGGCGAGGACTATATTCTTAAAAGTTGTCGCACCGTTTTATTCATCTTCTATATCTACTGGTGCGGTGCCGTGCCTATGGGACGCTAACTCACGAGTTACCAACCAACCAACTTTTCCACTTGGTGAAATCTCGCATAATCTGTAGTTAAGAAAATAAAAATTTATTGTTTTTTATTATTCATTTTCTATCTTAAATCCGACGGAATCAGATTTCCAGAATCAAGGAAGATTATATTATGAATTATGAATTATAATAACCTAATTCGCAATCAACCATCATTCTTTAATATTGCTAAAATTAAATCATAAAATAAATTAATTCTGATATACACGGTAGAAAAAGCGGTGTTAAAATAGACTCATTTTAACACCGCTATGTAACACCTGTGTATTAACACCGGTGTAGCGGTGCTCTTTTGCGGTGTTAAAAAGCCGGTGTTAAACCAGTGTAATATCGGTGTAACCGGTGTAATACCGGTGTAACAGTAGAATAAATTTACACCGTATCGGAGTATGAATATTACATGATCCATAAAACACAATTAATATTCAATATTTATCAAAATGAGACAAGTAAAATTTATTTAAGAATTTTCGATTTATAAAATTACGCAGAAATCGATTTAATGAATGTTATACAACAAGTTAAATAATATTTACAATATTAAATGTTTGGGAACATTATAATAATTATTTTTATCGTAACCATGATGTTTCTTACAATATAGTGGATGTTTTAAACATGATAAATTAATAATTTGATAACTTTGCTTTTTTTTTCAGATATTTCATTTGCACATAAACTCATATTGTAACACATAATCTCCCATAGCTTACACAACAGCATTATATTATCATTATAAAAGAAAATTCTTTGAATTTCACCGTAAATGGGTAATTTGTAAATTCTTAAATTGCCCTAAAAACGTCCTGAAATTGTACAAAAAATTTTTCATCCATTAATTTCGGGACAAATATACAACTGTGCAAAAATAAATTCTCTAGGAAAATCATTTAAAAAACGTTCATAATTGTCGTAAAATTGTTCTAAAAATGTTTCAAATTTGTTGTAAAAACACTCGATAACGGTCCAAGAAATGTTCCAAAATTATCTCAAAAATATCCGAAAAATGTCTCAAAAGTATTCAAAATTTGATCTCAAATAGTTAAGAAAATGTTTTAAGATTATTCAAAAAAGGTTCCACATAAGATTTAAGGACAAAATTTCAACTAAATTGTTTCAAATAAATTGCATTGATTCTAAAATTATTTTAGAAGTATTCCGAAAATCTTAAAAAAAATACTTAAAATTTATGAAATAATTACTAAAATGCACTATTTAGGAGTTTACGATTATTTATATGATGTTCTAAAATTGTCCTTTAATAATGGTGTTAGAGTAAAACGGATCAAAAATTTACATAAAAAGTTTAATTATAAAAATTGTGTTAGTTAAAATATTATCAACACCGGAAAATTTATAACACCGATATCACACCGAAAAAAAATATTTACACCGCGAACGGTGTTACTGCTACACTGATTTCGGTGTTGAATTTAACACCGGAATTTTTAACACCGTACACCGCATGGACTCACACCGGTTTTTTTTTACAGTGTATGATGTTAATGTCAGTTGTGAACATTATAAATTCATTTCTACTTCCACTTTAAATTAAATCTATTATCGTTTTTTTGACAAGAAAGTTATCAGTTATTCTGAGATAATTATAACATGGTTTCTTGTAGCTTGAATTATTAATGATTTACAAAAGTAAAGCACTTTAGATTTACAATAAAAAAATGTATTTGTACCGTGTAAAAAATTGTCTTAAAATTGTCGTTCGTTTAAGATCTTAAACGTGACACAAAACCAAGACTATTTTAAGACTCTTTTAAGACGCCAAAAAATAAAATCCGAGAGCAGATTTTTGAAATTTTGCTTCTCGAATTTGTTGTAAAATTAATTTTTATACATTTTTAGACGATTTTACGACTTTCTAACCGCAATATTTTTGAGCAAGATGTTTTTAAATTGAATTTAAAATTGTTAAAAATTATCATCCGGCAATTTTAAGACTTTTTAAGACGTTCCGTTTTAATGTTCCGGGGCTCTGTCGCTGTTAGCGCATCTTAAAAATAGTGTCTAAATTTATTTTTAAGATTTTTTTAAGACCAATTTAAGATTATTTTAAGACAATTTAAAGACGCTCCATAATAATTTTCCGGAGCTGTCATTGTGATATCATCTTAAAAAAGCCTGGAAATTTTTTGATAATTTTTTAAGACATTTTAAGATTTTTAATACTATTTTAAGATTTTTAAGACTATTTAAAGACGCAAAATTATTAAGAAGCGTCTTTAAATTGTCTTAAAATGATCTTAAATTAGTCTTAAAAAAAAATTTTGAGACTATTTTAAGAAGAGCTAACAGCGACAGAGCTCTGGAACATTAAAACGGAACGTCTTAAAAAAGTCTTAAAATTGTCGGTAGATAGTTTTTTAACAATTTTAAATTCAATTTAAAAACATCTTACTCAAAAATATTGCGGTTAGAAAGTCGTAAAATCGTCTAAAAAATGTCTAAAAATTAATTTTCCCAAAAAATTCGAGAAAAAAAATTACAAAAATCTGCTCTCGGAATTTTTTTTTTTGGCGTCTTAAAAGAGTCTTAAAATTATCTTGGTTTGTGTCACGTTTAAGATCTTAAACAAACGACAATTTTAAGACAATTGTAAGACGTTTTTACACGGGTACCAGAGTACACAGGTAAGAAGTGAAACTTCTTTATGACATATCATTTTTTTACTATTTACAGCTTCACAGAAATTGGGTAGATGAGGCTTAAAAAAAGAAAATTTTTCCGGATTAAATTGAAGCTATTTTAGTATTACAGACATGCATACAAATAATATGAGTAATTAATTTTATCATTGCTCTTATTATATTTATTGTAATTCATCAATTATGATCTCATCATCATTACCATTGTTGTCATTTTTAGACTCTGGCACTATTTAATCTAAAAATTAGTTAATCAGTTTACAAAAATTATATAAAGAACTTTAATATTCATATTTCATGCCATAACTTAGTAAAAATAATTCAAAGCAGATATTTAATAACTTACTCAATTACACAAGTTACATGGAGAAAAAAATTTTGCTATAGGAACTCTATAGTAGTTAGTTAGTTGTAAAAAGTTCCAGTAGGTTAACGTATTCTTATAGTAACAATACCGTTTGGCTCCTGCAACTCTACATCGTTGAGCTCTGAGAGCTAAACGTTATTTACCTCTCACAACTCTACAGGATCGTTCTAAGACTATAACAAATTTTTGGCAGTCTGTTTGATAATTTTTTTTTACGATTTAGCATTGATAATTTAATAAATAAATGCGGCAGAACGAATTTATATTGCCAACAATAATTGTATATGACAAATAAGAATAGTATTATAATAGAAATAAAATAATAATAGAACTTATATTACAAATAAAAATTATTTGTAAAATAAAAATATGGTCGTCACAAAATTATCTTATTTTCTTAATTATATCAATAAATCTTCTAACCCGTTATCACCTATTCGGTCATTTTCATGCTAGTATAAATCTAATTTCAAGTGGATGGAAATTTCCATCTTCACTAACAATTTGAGACAATTCGTCTTCGGATAGTTAGGTCGATGGGCAACCATCGAACTTGAACACTAGTTAGCTGGTGAATGCTAGTATCTGTTCGACTATATGTTAAGTATTAACGATGGAAAGCTACTGAGAATAAAGGGCAACTTTGAAAAATCCATGAAAAATTAACCAAGCCAGGAATCGAACCTGGATCTCCCCGATTACATGTCAGGATGCTTTACCAGTTAAGCTACCGGGTCATTCTCCACTTACTTTCTCTCAGTATACACTTAACTCTCAGTAGTTGTCAATCGTAGTATGGAGTTTAAAGGGAGGAGGTAGCGTAGTATTGACATGTTATTGAATTTTTTCGGTAATTGACATGTAATCGGGGAGATCCAGGTTCGATTCCTGGCTTGGTTAATTTTTCATGGATTTTTCAAAGTTGCCCTTTATTCTCAGTAGCTTTCCATCGTTAATACTTAACATATAGTCGAACAGATACTAGCATTCACCAGCTAACTAGTGTTCAAGTTCGATGGTTGCCCATCGACCTAACTATCCGAAGACGAATTATCTCAAATTGTTAGTGAAGATGGAAATTTCCATCCACTTGAAATTAGATTTATACTAGCATGAAAATGACCGAATAGGTGATAACGGGTTAGAAGAATTATAATAAAAATCACGGTTGATAAAATTAATAAAAGTTTAAAATATCAATAAATATTGAACATAAAATCACTACCGTATATGCACAAGAAAAGATAGATAAATGAAAACAAATTTTATTTTGTGTTAAGTGGGGTCTTTTTAATGTATTCCGATAACTTATTACTTATTACAATATATTCAACTAATAAATTAAATTAACAGTCACTGCAAATGAACCTTGAAAAACCATAAATACAAAACTGTTCTAATGAAATTCAATTTGACAAAAAAAAAAACCTATTTCTTTAAATAAATAAATTGGGAACTTAATTGTCCTCATATATTTTTAATAATATGGATGAGTAACAAAATAATTCTGTTTGTCATTTTAGAAGGTTATGAAACATATCAGCGCCCTCCACTACTGCGCAACGTACAGCGCTCCCAACTATACCGTTTGGCTCTGAGAACAATCCCGTAGAGCTCTGAGAGCTCAACAACATTGAGTTATCAGAACTAAATAACATTTTGTTACTGTAACTCTACAACGAACAGTAAACTATGTATAGTTGTGGTAACTCTACAGTTAGGTTACCAGAACGAAATTTTTTTTTCCGTGTATGAGTAAATAATTGGAATTATCTATTCAAAGTAATACAATTATATGATGACAGTTAATCTTGTAGACATACAATTATTTTAAAGAATTCAAAATGAATAGATAAATCATTAGAAACAAATAATTAAAAAAAGATGTACGTATATATATTTTTATTTTCTAACAATTGTGTTTTGTTTTACTTTTAAATTATCATTTAATTTGTTCTTTTAATTGTTTTTAGAATTAATAATGCTTACTAGATTTATTATTTACGGCGCTATACTAAACTTTGATAAAAAAAAAAAAAAAAACATGGCGCGTAACCGAAAATCGTGACGATTTTTTTTTACATTGCTATAAAATTTCTCTCATACGTCGATAAAGAAGTTTCACTTCAATAACTGCGGTAGTATGAAGATTTAATCAGCATCTTAAGAACAAATTTTAAAATAATAATTTTCTATGAAAAATTATTAATTATTACAAAGATAATTATTTAAGTAATTAAGTAATTGAAAAATTCATTAATATGCATGCAAAAATAAATTTAATTAAATAAAATGCTATATAAATGATTAAGAATGGCGAATATTTAAAAGTAGGGATAGGTTTGTACGGTTGCAGAGAGGTGTGACGGAGATAATATAGTGACTTGTAGTATGCATTTATCAATAGAATAATTATTTTTAACTATATCATAAGCAGGTTTTTTGTAAACTTTTCGTGCAAAATCCATGAACTAAATTATACTGTTTTTAAACTATATTAATACTGTACAATAAGCTATATATAATGCAAGTTAGTCAAATAGGTATGATATTATAATTGTAAACAATATTGTGTGTGCAAAAAGTATCGGTTGAGAAAGAATGTACATAAAAAGAAAGTTAAGTCAATAAATAAATATTTTGAATCTAAATTAATCGAATAAAAAAATTTGAATTTCATCTTAATTTTTCTCTTTGGAGTGAATCGATACAAAATATTTTTACTATACTAATGTAACGAATTGCTCCAAGTATCAACTTTTTTACCAATATTTTTTTTTGTGCAAAAAAACTTTCAACATACAGCTATATATTTTTTTATAAAAGCAATTTATTTATAAAAATTTTAAATAATTATTTTCTTTGAAATGTGAACGGTTACCCTTCTTGAAATTTTTAGTGTAAATTTTTTAAAACAAAATCTACGTAAAGAAATTTTTGAGCCTTTTAATCGAAAATTGTTGTCACCCTAATTCGTAAAAAATATAGATCCCATGATTCTGAGATCGATACAGAAAGAAAAGATAAAATATAACCGGGAAATAACACATTGAAGCTTCTGTGTCAAAGGAAGCTCAAAAATGGTAAATGTAAAATCGTTTTGATAGATAGGAAATCACCTTCGTGCCCATGCGTGAATTTAAACTTTTATATTTGCTCAACGATCCTCGTTCTCCGGCTACAATTTTCGGTATTCGCGATTTAACAAAAAATTCATCGGCCATAAAACAAAATAAAAAATAAAAACACGTCTCTGGTATCAATAATCCTGTTATTCGGACAATAACACTTTACAAATGTGGGATGAAAAAATACTCACATAGAAAAAAGTAACCCGAGCATTATAATGCAAACATTACAATGGAGCTTACGCATAAATAACAACAAATATGAACTTCGGTGTTTAAATATATAAACGAATAAACGGGCGAGTATTATTTTTATAAATATAAGAAATGACTTGAGGGTGAATCTATTGACGCGTCGTTGCCTTTGATTCATGTGACGCCCCATGAAAAAATGACAACCCCGTTGATCACACGGAAAAGTATGACATCAACGCGGACATTTTTTACATCCGAAGAGGGTGTAAAACATTTTATTTATTGCTGTCATTATTCAGACGAAAATAGTGAAAGAACAGGCGTCTTGTTTTTTATTTTTTAAGAAATTAATTTTTGGCAAATTTATATGAAAAATATTTAAATAAATTCATCATTACGATAAAAAAGCGCGGGATAACTTTTTTTATAAATATTTTAAATTAATAATCTTTTTCCTTGAAATGAATTTCACTTTGAGAGGATCAAACAAATAATTAAGTAATCATCTACTCGGCAATTAATCTGTGTTTACTCCGCAAATTTTTTACAGTGTATACAGAGTGCATTTGCTGAAATTAATTATTCTTTTATGTATGCAGTTTCTCAGCAATAATCTTTTAATAAATGGCCGGTTTTACTCAGCGAGATAGACAACGAAATAAATATTTTTTTAAGCGTCTGCGTCTAAATCTCTGGAGTAGCTTAGCTTGAGCATCCCCCGGAGGGTAATATGCACATGAAAAAAGATTCCGTCGGCTCAAGTGTGTGTATAAACGTACGGCGAAACGGATCCGGCGCTAATGGACATTGAATGCTCTAATGCAAAGTGTGTAGTGCCTTATACTTGATAGTAGCAGTACAGTAGTATTATTGAGTGATGAAGACTGATGGGGGCTGAACTTCGGTAAGCTTTGGCTTAAGTGTTGGGAGTCGAATGAGCCAACCGAATATGAGGGAGAAACACTCAGCACGACAAATACGTGGGGTAAGTCGCGTGCGTGAGCACTTGAATAAAAATACACTTCGGCACTTGAAATATATAGCAACTAATTTCGCACAGACTCGGTCATGTGTACTAATGGCCCAAATGTCTTCCAATAAAATCCACGTGACTCACGGCTGTCAATACCGGCTACGGCCATTTTTTATTTATACTTTTCAATTTTGCTGAGAAATATTGTTACTGTCATTTATTTTCGGTTTTAGGTTTTTCTTTTTTTTGGAATAAATATTCGTGATGGAGTTCTCAAAAATTTTGAAGAGACTGCAGCGAGAGTGTCTTTGTCAAACGGAAGAAAGTTATAAAAATTTATTTGTTTCTTTTAGGTAAAATTAATTATTAGAAAAACTGTTATCAAGAAATTTCCGATGTGAAAATGATATCTATACTAATAAATGGAAAGCCGGTTTTTTCGTCCGGTTATACTGCAAAAACTACTGAACCGATCGGAATAATACTTATACCTTATACCATAAGATGCAGCGTGTTTCGGAGAAGGTTTTAGTATATGATATGTTGGTGATTACTTATCCGGAACCTATATTTTTTTGACTTAGAAATAATGAATTTTTATTGTAACTAAATTTATTCTATTCGATTGTTATTTGTTTAAAATAAATTTTTTAATTCTATTGGTTATGTTTATATACTAGGCGGATTTCTTCACTTATGAGACCTGCAATTTCTTTAACTGAAACTTTCAATACCCATTACAAATTTTTTTTTTTCATATCAATTGTTATTAACTTTTGTAAGAAAGACCCGGGAATGTTATAATGATTGCACATTGAAAGTTACAATGAATATTAGCTAGAATAATTACATGGATAAAAGGTGCATGCCAATTCGATAGAATTGGGAATCTGCACTGATAGAAGGATTTATTTGTATTAAAAAAATATTTGTTAATAGTTAACAAATTATTTATTAGAGACCATTTTTTAGTATCAAACAAATATTTCTTAGTATTTAAAATGATTTGTTTGTATTTAACAAATCAGATATTCATTTATTAAATATTAATAAATCTTTTTAAATACTAAGAAATATTTGTTAAGGACTAAAAAGTGGTCTCTAATAAATGATTTGTTAAATATTAACAAATATTTTTAACTATAAACAAATCCTTCTATCAGTGTGTGCAAGTCAAAACAATACTCTAATTAAATTTCAAGTCTAGATCTAAAAATGCAATTCTATAAAGCGCCCAGCGGAGCAGGCGAGTAACAGCTAGTATAATTATATAATAATGATATACATTATGAATATCATGAATAATTTGATATTTTGACACAAATATGAGGGTCATATGAATATTATATCAATTCTTTTTTGTCTGTAAGATAAAAATCGTCATTATGAATATCCTGTTTAATTAATTTTTATTTGATGGAGTTTTTTCTCCTAAAAACTGGTTTTAATAGATTTAGATTTATATGTAGATTTGTAAAATTTGTCATAATTACAAATTTACAAAATACAAATATACAAATAAAAATCTAAATTCTGTTTAATGTTATTATTTCATCAATAAACTCTGTTAATAATCACAAGTATTAATATTTCATAGCAATTTTTGATATTTTAAAAATCGAAACATAGTCAAATTTCATTTTGCGTCATAAAATGTCTACTACTGAAAATTAAATTTTTTTTAAGTAGGCCAAAACTGCTTATACATTAGAAATATCTTAACAATTTGATTAAAGTGTCTTACACAAAAAAAATTAATAATGCACACCATCATGATATGATCTCATTTTTATTCGAAAATAACGAGTTTTTTTCTAACATTTGGATATTGTAAATGTAACTACATTTTATAGTCTTTATTTATTTATGCAAAACTTTCTATTGATTTTATTCAGCTTTTATAAGTTAATTATTATTTTTATTAGAGTATAAAGTAATTGAATGAGGTTGAATGTTCATTAAAATATTCTATTATAATTATATTATATTAAAAACTACAGAAAATTCATGATTGTGAATGAATTGATCCACAAGCGCTAAAAATTTATAATTAAATTTAACAAAAAAATAAATAAACTGTTAAAATTACTCATTTTCATAAATTAATCATAAATTACGTGGAATGAATTTAATTTGCGCGTTGAAATGAACAACACTATTATAAGTAAATTTTACTTGATGTTAAACTAATTAAATGAAATGTAAATAGAGTATCTAAAATACGGTGAGATAAATATACAAAAATACGTCAAGTAGAGTTGATGCAGAAAAAGAATCATCCGATAAAACATCATTATTGTAAATTTTAAATATCTTTAGAATAGACTAAATAAATTAGTGGAAAAAATCGCTGCAGTGTATTTTTATAGGTGAAAACACAGAAACGTACCATGTGCTTGGCTTAAATTAAAATAAAACTGCGTTGTAATACTTACTAATTCGTGATTCACCGTCATGGATTAATGAATAAACGTAAAAATAGAAAATATTAATTATCAGAATAAACTTATGACTTACTGAAACGTTATTTTACTAAATGTAAAGCTAAAATTATCGCTCACAATTCTTATCACAATGTTAACTTTTTAAAATTCCGCCTGAAAAATTACCTGATTGATTTGAAGCTATATGATCCTACGATAGACGTGACCTGATTTTACCTTAAATTTAAAATGCCATCGGAAACGATTTTAAATAATGGAATTATGAGTATATTATTATTCAATAAAGTTACTTTTTATTTATCCGTAATAAATAAAAAATTAATAAGAACGCTCATTTTTTCAAGCACTGTATCCTACGTTTGATTGTGCTAAAAACACGTAATCCTGTTTAATAATTAAATACCACAAATAATTCAAATTCTACTAACGGGTGAAATATTGTTCTCCATTCGTCTGATAAATATTTATAATGAATATTCCTTCATCAATAATTGAACAACTTTTATAATTGGTGAATTTGGTATACGATTAATCATTGCATCCTTTTTTCTCTGTCACTTACAAGTGAATATTTCAATATTTTTTTTTTGAATAAATAATTCAATAAAAGTAGATTATATATTATTTTTTCATTCATTCAATTTTTTTTTTGAATGTTAATGTGCATCTGACTTTGTATGTACTAAATAAATAACCCAAAAGAGTCATCAAATTTCATTCATAAGACCACGAAATTTCAAACTAAGTGCATGATTAATTATATTAGTTTAAAGAAACTTTTAATACAGATATGAATCTTCTGTAGAATTGTCAGCAATGCGGAAGAGTTGAAAATTGGCTTGATAAAGAGCAAGTTATTAAAGAAAATGTCGAGATCTAGGATTCTAACTTTGCGTGATGATAAGCTGGAAATTCAATAAGCTCAGTGAAACTAGACATTGATAAATCGGGACTAATTGCGACTCTTAGGTCTATATTGTCGGTTTATTTCTAGTCACGTATATGGTAATGCCACAAGACACGCTCAGTTAAATCTCGATTATACCTCTCGCCGCAATACGCAACCCACGACAGCCTCATTGTACAGAATATTTCGACTCACGTAAGTATAAGGGCTTGACGAACATTAAATCCTAAAATGACAAAAGTTGAATCTTTAATAAAAAATAGTGCAAATATTTGCAGTATGATTGATAATATAATGTTATAAAATACAATAAGAAGGTCATAAAAATAATGAAACACTACCGTACTTTTAGCGAGATTTGATCGACACAATATGAAAAGTTCAATATGTAAAAAACTGTCATACGATATATTACTAAAGAGAAAGAGAAAAAGGTTTTAAGCATCACGCGAGCTTTCATCTACTCAACCGATTGTAGGTAGAAAATAACTCGACATCAAACATTACTATAATGAAACATACATAATGCATCCATATTACACATTACCCTTGTTCCTGTTGCAACCACCGACAGCTCACACGCCAACTACTGAGTACTTAAAGCTTCCTCTTTCCCTATCCCTCTTTCTCTTCCTCTTTATTGTAATAGAGTTTATACAAGGGAACAGATTACTCTAAACCAACAGCATCAACACAGTATTCAAATGCTTTGACACCTACAGGATTAATTCTCCATCTGTTTCTTCACTGACACACCAATCGGCGCAGTCATAATACATTATATCACATGAATAGCGATTGATCGAGATAACATGATATGTAATGAAGAGAAAGAATGATTTTTACAGTGAAATTTTTTTATGATAGTGAGATAAAAGTGGTAAAAAAATTAGGAAAACGGTTGACCCTAAAGGCCATCCCTGCAACTTCCCGCTACCTCCATACCTAAGTGCTCAAAAATTCACTTATTTTTTAAGCTCTTCGAGCTCAAAAATATAATTTTTGTGTAATTTTGAGCTCTTCGAGCTCAAAAAACTATTGGAACTTTTATTGAACACTATTTTTTGAATTTTCGAACCGCAATAACTTTTGAATGAATTAACCGATTTTCTCGCGGTTTACGGCATTCAACGCAGTTTTTTGAGTTCTTTGAAAAATTTTTAAGCGTAAACTGGTCAGACTAAAAATTTCATAGAAATTCTGAAAAAAACATTTTTTCCAATTTTTTTCGACAACGATATTTCACGAACAAATCAACTGATTTTGACCGGGCTGGTGGCAATCGACGTGATTTTTTAAGGTTAAGAGCTGATTAGTTTTTTGAATTGATCGGTTCAGCCGTTTAAAAGATATTTCAAAAAAACGAATTTTTGGAAATTTTATTTTTGAGATTTCTCAAAATTGATCGACTCAAATTCTGTAAATTAGCATCAGAATTCTAGGAGCAAAGGTACTCTTCAGAACGCCACTTATTTCGATCGAATCGGATGATCCGTTCAAAAGTTATGAGAGATTTACATACATACACACACACACACACAGACACGGTGACATCACCGCGGAAATAGTCAAGAAAGCTTCCTAGGACCTCAAAACGTCGAGATCTGATGAAAACTCGATTTTCGAAAAACGGGGTGAAAACAATAACTTCCCAATTTTTGAAAATTTTCGATTTTCGGAGAAAACAGTTCATTTAAATGAAATGAGGCTTGTTAACTATAAATAAATCTCTTATTTAAATATCACAAGAAATATTTATTTGATACAAATAAATTGATTTATTTGAGACAAAGTTACAGTATATTTGAATGAAATCTGAAATGATATATTTCAACTAAATCAGATTTGTTAACTATAAATAAATGGTATGTTTGAATATACTCAAAGCAATGATTTTTAGTTTTAGGTTAGGAAAGTAGTAAAAGTAGACATATCGAACGTTTGAGGTTAAATGGGCAATTCTTTTAGAATTATTAATTATACTGAAATTAACAATAATACTATAAAGTTAGTCGACGTTTTTAATTTATTTTTTTATTTATTAAATTAGATCTAAAAAATATTTTTTAAAAATTGTACTTATAATTTTTCAAGTTTTTTACGAATGAAGTTTTTTAAAAAAATTTCTTTTGTAACAATTTTTTCAATAAAAAAAATTCTGAAAATTTTTAGATGACGGCTAACTTAATTTTCATAAATTAACAGACATCTGTCAATTTTTAGGACTTTTATAATAATAAAATTATCACGAAAAAATTTTAATTAAAAAGTTCCACGTCTAAAAATTAAAAAATTACAAGTGCATTAAAATATGTTTTTATCGTTGATCTGTAATAAAATTAAAAATTGACAGCTGTCTGCTAACTTCAGCATCATAATTATTAATGTCTATTATAGTTAACTATTTTAATACATATTTGTCTAAGCATATATATATATATTTGATTTTATTTTATTCATTTCTACAAAAATTAAACAAATACATTTGTAAACTGAGTTAATTTTCATTATTTATTTTTTACAAATCACGTCGAGAAATAACAGTGGCGACCGTAGCGACACCAAGCGTAATTTACTTAAAGCGAGATTTGTTAATAGTTAACAAATCTTTATTTAAATGAAATAAATGAGTCGATTCAGTTAAATAAACCATAATGAGGTAGTATTTGATTCAAAGTAATATATATTTGAATAAAAGAAATTTGTTAACATTAAATATATATTTTTAATTTATTTCAAATAAATCTGCGCATTTGAGCCAAAAAAACTGTTTTCTCAGTGCGATGATTTTTTTTTTTTTCTTAAAAATGTACCAATTAACATATCGTGATATTAGCATATCGTGATTAAAATATCTGAAAATTTATTCACGGGTTTTTTTCTAACCAATCTTAAATTTTAATAATTATCAATTTAAGCTTTCGATTTTACTTCTATTATACTGACAGTAAAACAATAAAAAAGTAAATAATTTGCTGTTAAAATGTTAGTACAAATAAACCATCTAAAATAATTATTATTCTAGTCTTCATAAAACATTATATTAAATAATTCCAGTGTAACGTAATCGTTGGTTACGTAATATAAGAAATGGTTATAAATGATTAGTAATTAAACGACGGTGATGGGCTTAATAATTCACCGGTGACTTTAATGAAAGTTGGTATTCGATCCATCTGACACTATTTAAAACGCCTTGTTAATTTAAGATCATTAAAACTTATATGTTAATTAATCAAGCATCAAGTCATTTAATATCAAATTAAACGTCTGTGGGAATAATGAAAAAATGAAAAGGAGTTTAATGGCTCGATGCGAAAGGTGTCAGTTTAATGAAGACATTGTATAATAAATAGACATAAATTGGATAATCAATTTCAGTCAGACAAGTGACCTTTTTTAAAGCTTCACATGACTCGGATTGGATGAGAGTAGAACGTACGTACATGCAGTCAAGTGGGTTTTTTTATGGCTTACGGTCAATGCGAACCACAATATATTGAACGTATATTGTATCCATCCCCCAAAAAACACAATGCCATTGAAATAAGCACACGCTTTTGCCATCCCTGAGAACCTGTTCCACTGAACCTGTGCCACTCAGACAATAAAAATAAACTACATTATATAGACCACGCTCTGATAAAATAAAATAAAATAAAATACAAAACCGAACTAAATAAACAGGACAACATCCCTTTCTTCTTCCCTCGACCGTTTTTAGTTCACTCTAGTCTAGTCTAGTTTATGAAGGGCCTACGAGCCCTACATCCTTTATCCTTTCCACTGACTTTTTTATTTCTTATTCATCACACCCCCCGAGGGAGAATGAATTTCGTCGGACTCGTTTCATCTTTCATCTCGACGCGGCACGCGTCGCGGTCGCATCTGCCGCGTTGGCAGGGGGTCAATTGAAATTGTGATGACAACCGGGGTTGCTTATGTATATTTTCAACCCCACGAACCTCTAAATTTAACTCAACTCAACCCAACTCTACTTATATGTATGCGGAGAATTTATGTTGATGCACTTGCTAAAGTGATTAATGAAAAAAAATTAACCTTGCAAAGCCAGTGCTTTAATTCACTGGCTGGAAAAAGTCCGATAAATTGCTTGGTTTTAACATAATTGAATTCATGAATAATTTATTTATTGACAAACTTTATAAGTAAGTAATAATTCCTTCGCTATGCAGAAAGAGAATCTTTCTATATAATTTTTTAAAGGAAAAATTTTGTTTTGTCAAGTGATAGACAGTGAAAAATTTTCCATCAATTTAATAAAAAAAAAAATTATTGAACTTTTTATTTTAATTATTCCCAAATTAGAAAAAAAAAAAAAAACCTTTAATCGTAATTATTTGCGTTAATTTTCCAAAAATTTGTTTAACATACTACAAAATAAATACAAATTTTTTTCCAAAAAAATCTTTTATCAAAAAATCTCTTTTTTCATTTAATTGTTAGTAATTATTTATCATCTCAGTTTTAGTTCCTTATTTAATCTAATCGTTCTTTATTTTGTCAATCTCCACATTTAATTCAAAAGTTTTGTACAAAAATCTCAAATTTATGATAATGCATTGAAAAAATAATCATTAACTAAAAAAATACTAATAATCTTGATAGAAAACGGTTCTTACATTAGTCAATTTTTACTTTTAGTAGACACAGCATTGAAAAAATAATAGAAGGTTGTAAATGAAAATGAATGAGAATTTGCTTTCCCTTTATTTAATCTCCCCTCTAAAAAGCACAAGCAATAAATATCTGTGACTCAGATCATTAGAGTTGAGAATAACGTCATCATCATGGAGTCATTAACGTAAATGTAATGACTATTATATGATCAAGAGAACTGGGTAGAGGATAAGTAAATTACCATGAAGGGACATTGCGTACGTAGAGAGCGGAAAATGGTACGTGAGTTGAATGAAATAAATATTTAATGTCACAGCATACAGCTTCTATCTACCGCTGCTGGCAAGTCTACGTTATATTATTTCATAACCGAGACAAAATCCGAACTAAATTCACCGCGGTAAACCGTTAAGGTTTAACTGTAAAGCGAATTTAATAATACACCTATACTGTCTTTTGCTGTAAAGTAGATCGCGGTTAAAACCGAGTCGCGGGGATTAGCTGACAAGCGCGTTGATGGAAAAGTTGTTACTAAATGAACGAGAGAGATATTATGGTTAATTAAAATGATTATAGCGGTAATAGTTTGGATAAAGTTTAAATTTATTAAAAGATTATATTCCGATGAAATGATAATTCATTTAAAGTGCAAGCACCGCGTTTTTCCACCCGGCTATTTGAATACCATTAAGTGATTAAATAGTCAATCAAATTAAGCTATGAAAACGTAATTACGCCGATAAAAAATAGTCAAAAAAAAAAGGATTGGTAAAACTTTTTGTCTACAGAATCTTTTATAAATCTTAAGTTTTCGCACGTGATCTACTTTTGTCGGATGTAAAAATTTCCTGGACTTATTCTTAGATCAAATACTTTTTTTAATACTCTTTACTGTACGTAGATGTTGAATCTCATTTACGAAGACTTTCTTTCTCCCTTAACTCTACTCGTTTTCTGTAAAACCCGGTCCTCAAACATTGACGGTCTGTATCCAGCGGACAAACTTCCGAGGAAGTGGAGAAGACGGTGCAGAGATAGTATAGTACCTCGGCACGCTGGTCTCTGATTAACTCGAAAGATTGTTCCCCACCTTTGCTTGAAGAAAAAGTTTCTTCTATCGCTTATAGCTATGTTTTCATCTATTTTTTTCTTTAATTTTTCTTTGTTTATTTTAGCTATACTATTTTTTCTCACTTTTCTTCACCACTTTCTTGTTTCTGCAGAGCCGCGCTTTCTTTACTTATTCTTTCCTTCATTTTTTCATCTGGATTTTTATTTTTTATTCTCAATTTTTTTTGTGCATTCAAACAAACTGAGAACGAGAAAGACAACGGAGTTAAATAAGAGACGGGTGGAGTTAAAAGCAAATAATAGTGAGAACGATAACGACACCGATGCAGACGTCGTCTCTGTCTTATATATATATATTTATATACATAAGCATAAAAAGCTAAATATATACAATCCACCCCATTTTTATTTTTTTTCGTCTATACAAGTTAAAACTTTTGTTTCAATACTTCCGAGCTACTGTGGTCAGAACTCAATTGAGTTTTTTCTGGAAACTGTTCAGCTGCACTCTCGTTTCAAAATGAAATAAAATAAAAATAAAATAACAAAACTAAGTATTGATTATGTTTTTAATCAGAGTTTTTTTCCAATTATCCATCAGACTACGCTCTGCTTTTAGTTTTTTGCTTTATAAATAAATGAATATCCTTCACTTTCCATGTATTTATTATATCTATACTTATCGCGCAAATAAACATGATGTACGAACATGAAGTATTTGTACTGTTGATTAATTGCCAGTAACCAGCAGAGCTTACTAAATTACGGATAGGATGTTCGCTTATCAAAAATATTACCGGCAAAAAGCAAGTTTATGGAATAAAAAGTTTATGGATACAACCTTTTATTTAAAAATGTGGTTTTTCATATCACACAGCCAAACACAGATCCACGGACATTAACAGAACATGCCTAGTCCCACTGGTGCAATATTCATTGCGAATTCTCATTCCAGCGCAACTGAAAGTTTATATCATTGATCATGAAATGTATTTTATTAACATAGATTTGGTTTATTTCATTTATTTATTGAAAGTATGCAAACAAATTTTAATAAAATGTTGCTGAAAGAATAACAACGTTTGATGATACTCAACTGGAACGTTAAACTGTACCTGCGATCGCTAAGTATTGTGCGCATGCATAATTTTCATCTACGTAGTTCGCCAATTCAAATAAACGCATTATTTACATTTTATGTTTTATGTGATGCGTGGAATTTTTTACGCTGATCGTTTTTCAAATAGTTCTGTTAATGTTACATTATTTCGTTTCGTTTTTAGTGCTCATGAGCCGTCCCTGTTTAAAAATATTGATTGAAAATAATTAAAAATAATCAAATTCGAATTCTTTTGATTATATAAATAGATATAGGTTTGCATGGAGTGACCGCTTTTTAATTCTTTTCAATCAGTATTTTTAACCAGGGGTTGGTTCACGAAGAAAAATTTACTTCATCTAAGAAAAATATGTTTGAAATAAATAAACTCGTATGAATAAAGCCGATTTTGTTGTTTCAGAAATTTTTTTTTTTTTAGTTTTTAAGATTTTCCTTCAAAATTTTAAAAGCTGATTGAAAAAATGTCGTATTCTTAAAAAAAGTCAGAATTATCTTGAATTAATTTTACTAGCCTCATACCCAGAGGAAAAAAAATCTTCAGGTCAAATGTATTCCTCTTGTAAAAACAATAAAATTTTTGAAGGGATATTTTTTATCACGATCCAAAAGTTATAATTTTCTTTAATTAAGAGATGTAAATATTTTGAAACGAGACTGAAATATTAAAAAAAAAAAATATTGTCTTGAACCAAGTTATTTTTATTTCTGTATTGGACTTTTAAAAACGATATTAAGAATTATGCTAACAAATTTATATTTTTTAACGGATGTGTAAGCAATAATTAAAAAAAATAATGAAATTGTTGCATGCAGGTGAAGAATGATGCTAATAATTAACATTTATAAAATTAAAAAAAAAAAAAGTAATTCTCTATAAAAATATCTTTTTATTTCTACGATTTAATTTAGTAAATGTAAATTTTCAGATCCTAATGTGATAGTAGTTTAAATAAGTAACTTTAATCGTTTTCATTCATAATAGTTCACAATTATCTCTCAAGAATATAAGGATAGAACTTACAGGTTTGTTCAACAATTAAATTAAGCTAAAATAATATTTAATCATCAATTAATTATTAAAATGGAATTAAGGTTAAAAATGATAGATATGATAATGATGATAATTGTGTATGCTACGTAAATCCTTATTAAGCTAATGTACGAACATTGGTAGATATTTGATTAAAATAGGTACTATATGAACGTGTATTCGTTGATATATATTATATATTGGAGCCTATATTTGCGAGCGCCTAATAGAAGCTGCGATTAAATGTAGAAGATCAAGCGATGTAGCAATCAGGTCAACGGGTTTAACACCCTCGCCGATATACCTCGAGATTGGTTTGTGATGAGTCATCACTGATGACGTAATGTATGCGAGAGTAAAAGTACATATCGTCTATGTATTTTCGATACATATGTGTAAAGTACATACATGAATTTACATATTAGTTTTAGAAGCTTACTTTAGATATTCTTGGTACAATATTTTATGAAAATTGATGTTAAAATTTGTGATTTTAAATGAAAATGCAAGAGACATTTCTGTTTCAAACAAAAATAATAAAGTATATGTATATATGTGTAGTAGGGTGGTCGTTAAAAATTAAATTTTTTCCGGCACCCAAAAAAAATCCTTTCTTTTGACAAAAAACTACGGGATAAATTTTGCTTTCTGATTTTAAACAAAAAGAACACGTGCCGACGGTCAATTGAAGTTCAGTTTTCAATAAAATTATAGTTTTTTAAAATATTTGTCACAGTATTTAGATTTGGCAAAAAATCTTGAAAACAGGCTAGTACACGGAGAAAATTTATAGTATAGTTTATTATCTAGTTATGTTAAAATCTATTAACTGAATTCGCTAGTAGTAAATATTATTTAAATAATTAAGTAAACTATCTGAATTGTAGTATTTACCATCCTGATGGTAACTACTACTATTATGATGGTAATCAGTAATAATAACTGTTATTATTTTAATTAGTTACTACTATTATCAAAATCGTAATTCCTAATATAACCTGATGATTGCAGTTACCATCAGTAATAATAATAACTACTACTTAAGCTAGTAAAAAATATTAAAAAAATTAATTTATTAATTTGAAATATTAAAAAATTAATATATTAAAAAAATAAATTTTTATTTGTCTAAAACAATTTTCAACGCCAAATTTTTCAAAAAGAATTTGGAATTTCCAAAAAAATAAAAATTTTCAATAAAATTCAAATTAAAAAAAAAAATAAAAATTTCAAAAAAGAAATTTTGAAGAGAATCTAAAATATTTTAATATTTCAAAGAAAGAAATGTACATTAGCTAAAATATGGATGTAAATAAAAGATTTAATAAATTGATATTATTTTTTCTCTCAGAATTTTTACAACCTGAGATGGTTACAGTTACCATCTTTGATTGTAACAGTTATAATTTATAATAATTACAATTATTATTTTCGATAGTAATCGTTACCATTATTAATAGTAACTATTACAATTGTCAATGATACCACCTATTATTTTGTTACTAATTAATTTTATTACTATTTTAGATAGTAGGAGTTATTATTTTTGTATAGTAGGTAGTATAATTAATTTTTCTCCGTGTAGGAAAATAAATTCTCTACAAAACGGTTCCTTTTGGTTTTAGATGAAGTTCATATCCATCGAGATAATCTTATTAGTAAACTTATTAACTCTATTAAGTCAGTCATTTAAGCACTAAAAACTTTATTTTTCCAGAAATATGAACAATTCTCTCAAAATATTTTGAATTTTAGATATTTTCTCCATATTTTGACATGAATAAATGATTTTTAATTTCATAGTTTTCAAATGAAACCTCTATCGTTAAGTTATCTATGATCAATCTTGTTCATATTTCCACCTAGGAGTGTGGAGCGCCTTTCCGTAAGGTCTAGACTATTAAATTGGTCTAAATCTATAAATTAAAATTAAATAATGCTGTAAGTAAAGCGAGAAAGAAGAAGAGTTACGGTAATTATTACGCGAAGCGTTCCACATTCACGTAACAGAATAATTGGGAGCAAGGGAATGAGAAAAGAATTGAAAACGACCTTCTCAATGTGAGTTTATAGAATATGCGAGAAAAAATTCGGATAGCTCGGACTGGGATTCAAACCCAGAACCTTATGAAGACATGTCGGCTACTCTACCATTTGAGCTACCCGGCCTATACCAAATGTCTTTTTCACTTATTCTATATACATTACGCTACACCGTTCATCTTACGGTCCACATTTTTAAAATTAAATAATGCTGTGAAGCGGGATAGAATAGGAGTTACGGTTATTATTACGTGAAGTATTCACGTAACAGGATAATTGGGAGCAAATGATTGAGAAAGGAATTGGAAAAGACCTTCTTCATGTGAGTTTATAGAATAAGCAAGATAAAATTTTTCATATTTCCGAAAAAATAAAGTTTTTTTATGCTAAAATGACCGACTTAATAGAGTTGATAAGTTTACTGATAAGATTATCTCGATGGATATGAACTTCATCTAAAACCAAAAGGAACCGTTTTGTAGAGAATTTAATTTCCTACAAGCCTATTTTCATGATTTTTTGTCCAAATTTAAATACTGTGACAAATATTTCAAAAAACTATAATTTTATCGAAAAATGAACTTTAATTGACCGTCGGCACGTGTTTTTTTTGTTTAAAATCAAAAAGCAAAATTTTTCCCGTAGTTTTTCGTCAAAAGGAAGGATTTTTTTGGGCGCCAGAAAAAATTTAATTTTTAGCGACCACCCTAATGTGTAGTGCTGCGTGTCTATTGATCGCATTTTTTTTTAGACGGATTAAATAATAAATAACAGTGTACTCCTAACTGTTTTCATATAAATGAAAATATAAATGTAAAAAAAGAATGTGTATTTTCAGATGCATTAATAACTTCTCGATATTTCTAGATCCATTACTGCAGCACGAAAATAAATGTTATTACAAACCTTTTGTATGGATTGAGAGTTTTCTAGATTACATTAAAATAAAATATTTTTTTTTTTCGACGAATGAAATATAAGGAAATGATTCCGTATTCTGTCTTAGAGAAATAAAAGCCACTCCGATGTTTGTCAGACTTTTATTACTTTCAGTATCATCTGTATATAAGTCGTAAAGTATATAGGTAATGCACAAAAAGACATGATTTATTAGATTTGCAATATCAGGTGATCTCATCAATCTTTCATCATGATTTCGTGCTCTATGAGCAGCGAAGGAGGCACGACGTCGCTCAACGACATGAGAGTTTCATTGCTATCGTCTTTTTTAAAAATCGACTAAAAGATATGTCTGTTTAAAGAGCTATTGATCAACCGTTGGGCTTTTAAACACACTTTTTTATACACTGTATGAATATGAGAGGTTTTTTTTCTATTTTTGAGGATAACTAATTCATAGAAGCTTGAAGTAGGTTATCAATTTTTTTGAATTTTTATTAAATCGCTAGTGTCATAATTTTTGATTTATTAATAGACCGATAGACATCATTCTATTCAAGTGATAAAAAATTAGTGTCAAGATTAATTACCCCCACAAGAAAAATTTATATTCAAAAGATATTAAATAAAATAAATAATAATAACAAAAAACTATATAAAATGTCTATAAAAAATAAACTTTTAATAGTTAACTTTTGGTTGATTTTTATACATATACTAGCGGACCCGACAGTCGTTGCCCTGTACGCACGTCTTAAATTAAAAAATTTTAAGCTTATTTGAATGATCTGTTACAGTTTGGACCATTTCGATGAAAATTATTATTATAACGTTATTATAATGTAATATTTCAATTAGCACGTGACATTTAACACAACTCAAAATTTTCTTGAATCTGATCGCTGCGCCCGCTTTTGGGTACACTGAAATTATAATAAAATATTTTAGAATATTCGATACTGCGATCGCAGCGCTGTCTGCCGGATCCAATGTAAAACATTCCAAGATCAACAACAATTTAATAAATAAAGAATTAATTAAATAAACATTTTTCCGTGGACTAAATTGTGAATCTAAACCATTCTCGAATCCACTTGAAGACACACAACAAATTTCATTAAAATCGGTCCAGCCGCTTAGGAGGAGTTCAGTGACAAGCACACGCACAGAAGAAATATATATATATAAAGACTAATAAAGATTAACTATTAGCTGTTACTCGCCCGCTCCGCTGGGCGCTTTATAGAATTGCATTTTTAGATCTAAACTTGAAATTTAATTAGAGTATTGTTTTGACCTGCACAGATTCCAAATTTTGTCGAATTGGCATGCACCTTTTATCCATGTAATTATTCTAGCTGATATTCATTGCAACTTTCAATGTGCAATAATTATAACATTTCCGTGTCTTTCTTACAAAAATGAATAATAATTGATAAGAAATAAAAAATTTTTAATGAGCATTGAAAGCTTCAGTTAAAGAAATTGCAGGTCTCATAAGTGAAAAAATCTGCTTAGTATATAAACATAACCAATAGAATTAAAAAATTTATTTTAAACAAATGATAATCGAATAGAATAAATTTAGTTACAATAAAAATTCATTATTTCTAAGTCAAAAAAATGTAGGCTTCGGATAAGTAATCACTAACATATTATATACTAAAACCTTCTCCGAAACACGCTGTATCTTAAGATATAAGTATTATTCCGATCGGTTCAGTAGTTTTTGCAGTATAGGCGGACAAAAAAAACCGGCTCTCCATTTACTAGTATAAATACAAAATTAAAATATATAGATATATAGAGTATATATTCTTGACATAAAATTTTTTTTTTAAAAGGGTATCCATCGAAAAGAAGCACTATCACAAATAGCAATAAACACAACATGATAAAAATTAAAAATTAATAACAAGCAACACAAAACAAACAGTAAAAAGTTATTTCACATCAAAAGTACTGGTACTGAGTGTACATGTCATAGAGTATGTAGAAGTAAATAAAAAATGTTAATTAAAATCATGACATAACTCTGCCGGTGGAAATAATTCACGAGACGAATATATTTTTCATCCAGTGCGGCAATTAATATTACATATGCAAACGATATATCATTTGTTGAACAGACACCGTCGCACTAGAAGGGCGAATGTAAAATTAAGTTCAAGAGAATAGTGTAAGTACGTACGTAGGTACATAGGGCTCCGCGTTTCTCTAGTAATAGTAAACGTGTGTATTATTTACATTAGTTATGCCATGCACTCAAGAGACGCATTTGCACTCAAGTCCATTATTACTTTTGTCCATGGATTATTCTGACAGCCTAACACTCACCAGTTTAGTTATATTAAGTAAATCTTGTCCCGCGAGTATTCTCCTTCCTCTATATATATATATATATAGAATTTGTTATATATATAATATATCATAGCAATAGCAATAGGAATAATAAGAGTAAGAGATTCTTGGATCTCAACGTCCGTACCGTTGAATAAGCTGGTACTTGTACGTCTACACCTACGTAATAGTACCGACTACAGTAGTGCAGGCAACACCCGCGCCGGTATTAGCAGCGACACAATATAATACCAACTTGTCCACTCACAACTGACAGAGGACCGCAAGCTAATTATTCAGCCTGTCGTATAAAATTATATTAACAAAACATTACTTGTACTTCACTATCTGTACGCTATTCTAGTTTATTTAATATTTCTACCAGTCGCAATATTAAATCATTTTATTTAATTCAGTATCTCAGAGTTTATTTCGTCAGTCCGTTATTTTTAAGCTCTAAGATAACCTTTTAGTTCTAAAATTTTACCATAAAAAATTTTGTACATTATTGATTAATTTCTTATTTATTATTAAACTAGCTGTTACTCGCCCGCTCCTCTGGGTGCTTTATAGAATTGCATTTTTAGATCTAAACTTAAAATTTAATCAGAGTATTGTTTTGACTTGCACAGATTTCCAATTCTATCGAATTGGCATGCACTTTTTATACATGTAATTATTCTAGCTAATATTCATTGTAACTTTCAATGTGCAATCATTATAACATTTCCGTGTCTTTCTTACGCAAATGAGTAATAATTGATATGAAAAACAAAATTTGTAATGAGCATTGAAAGTTTCAGTTAAAGAAATGGCAGATCTCATAAATGAAGAAATCTGCCTAGTATGTAAATATAACCAATAGAATTAAAAAATTTATTTTAAACAAATGACAATCGAATAGAATAAATTTAGTTACAATAAAAATTCATTTTTTCTAAGTCAAAAAAATATAGGTTCCGGATAAGTAATTACCACCATATTATATACTAAAACCTTCTTCGAAACACGCTGCATCTTATGGTGTAAGTATTATTCCGATCGGTTCAGTAGTTTTCGTAGTATAAACGGACAAAAAAACCGGCTCTCCATTCATTAGTATAGAAGATTTAAATTGTTTGTATAGTTCAAAAATTTGTTTTTCAAGAAAAAAATTATTGAACCAATAATATATTTTGAATAGTTTGATCATCTTAAATCGAGAAAAACCAAAAAACTTTTTTGGAAAAGCTAAATCATTTTAACGCGCGAAAAAAATTTTTTGAAACAATATTTTATCAAGTCAAGAAAATTACTTCTCCAAAACGAAGAATTTTTATTTTTTTGTTTACCATCAAGTTTTAATTCCATCAACAGTAGTTCCCTAACTTGAGACAAATAATAACAGTGGATAAAGGACAATAATAACACTAAGACTCAAAAAAGTTATTTATGCTGCGAAAAATCTTAGGAAACAATTCTCACGGAGATTTTAAGTATAAACTAGAGCACAGGCTTAGTATATACCCAAGTGGATAGTTTTGTTGTGCTCTTGGGATTATGCCCTCTATCCCACAAAGTCCGCAGATGTTTACCAAAGGGTATTGACTCGTCTCTATTCCTTCGCAAATATATATATGTATATTTATTTATATGTACATCGTATCGGGGAACGCGATAAATGAATTAAGTAACCCTCTCGGTTTGATACGAGATACCCATTATTATTTGTGCATGGATGCCAAAGTGCCGTTTGATATGAATTCGATTGATTAAAGAATAACACCAAATCAATTGCTATTCCGCGTCAAGTATCTTAAGACCAACTGCTTGTTTTTTCAAGGTTTGTCAAGGAAGATAGAAGGCAAAGATTAATTATTTCTTGAGCTGTCAAGTATTTGATGCTAATTTAATATCTACTTCATTTCTTCGATGAAAAAGTTTCATCTTGTTCAATAATTTGATACGAAAAGCCAAATTTAATTTAAATTTTCATAAATACACACTGTAAAATAAATTAATTTGGATTAAGAAAAAAAATTTTCAAACCAAGAAAAAAATTTTGAAAATTTTCATTGTCTTGAATCAAGATGAAAAATTCTTAAATCAAGTAAAATTTACTTAAACCAAGAAACATTTCTTAGTTTATGAATTTTTCTACTCAAATCAAGATGAAGTTCTTCAAAATTATTTACTTGATTTAAGTTTTTTTTTTCGTGCATAGTTACACTTTCGATTTACTGTCGAAATTTTTTTATTGATTCAAATCTTTTGATTAATCGAAAAAAAAATTTTCTTCAAAATAATTTTTTTGAAAAATTGTTCGAAATAGTGTTGTTAAATGCTTTACTTTGAAAATGTATATCGAACATCTACTTCACTGTAATAAGTTGTAAAAATTGGAGTATAATAAAAATTACCAAAATAACAGGGAAAAAAACCTTTAAATTTTTATTCCATCGGGAAAACGCATCTCGCGGTTTAGTAACTGTGCAGTTAAATTTCAAAAATAAAAATGAAGTGTAAAGACAAGAAGCAGTAAGTGAAATTGCGGTTATAAAAATACCGTTGTATCGATAAAAAAAAAAAAAAAAAAAAAAAGTAAGTAACGATGGTAGCAAATAAAATCATCGTTACTTACACAAGTTTCGAACGGCGCTTAGCTGCCGTACTGAGAAAGTAAATGCTAGATCTTCGAAGACGATCGAGTCGGGATACTCAACACCTTTAGCTGTACTTAAACTAGTGCGAGAACAAAACAACCCCGAGGCAATTTTGTTTCTAAATAACAAACACTCTACTCGTATTCTACAGTTGTATATAGCGTAGATTGTATCTTACAAAGCACACAAATATGTCCGTCAACAATTACCATAGATTGCCCAGTACCAAGAAAATGTTTCTCCTTTATCCAACGCTTATTTATTTACTCTGTACTGTATTGTACTCCACTGTACTGAGTTGTTTGGTAAACCTTAACCCACACTATCACCACTCGGGAGCCTCCGGCTCAATAAATTTTCAAACGGAATAAAATCACACGAGTACCGTGTACACAAAACTCCCAATCTTTCAGCAATACATTACATCTTTTGAATATGTACAATGTACATATATAATTATATATGAATGGTTCGAATAAATTCAAATAAATTTACATAAGCGTTTTAAATGATGTTTGTACATACAAAAATTTACTGTGACATTTTATTGTATCGTTTAACATATAACCGAATTAAATAATTTCAATAAAATGTAGAATTTATCATGAAATATAACAAGAGTTTAAAAAGTATAATATGACAGATAAATGTAATTTAAATTCAATAGTAAAATTATTGAAAATAAAGTAGTGAATTTTAGATGGAATTATTAATGCTTCATATTTCATTTTTAAGTATTTCAACTATCGGCTGTGGAAAGTTTTAGCTGTAACGAACTAGCAATCTGATGAATTAACAGTGGAAAGTTTCAATTTAATAAATGAATCAATTGTATTAAAAGAAGTAGTTCATGCAACTTTTATTAAAATCGATAATTTTGTTGAGAAATATAACATTTTATCGCTAAAATATAAAATAGAGACATAATTTTTATAATTTGATTTTGCATTTCTACCGATGAATATTGAAAAAAAAAAAAAAAAAAAAATGAGTGAGCCTCACAGACATAAGGTCACAATAGAAGTGAAACTTTTTTAAGCCGCTTTAAATAAATAAACAGATCAATATATATAAATATATATTATAGCATTTCATTTATTCTCAAACAAAATAAATTTATTGGATTAATTATTCGGTTTTTAAGAATTAAAACAATTACACATTTTTTAATTAAAATTTAAATGAATTTATTTCTAAGAATATTATGTTTACAACAAATGTAAGTTTTATTTTTCCTTTTTATTTTTTAGAATTATCATCTTATTTATTCTTTATTATTACTTGAATTATCAACAAATGTTATCAGCGGCTTGTGATAGCTAAAATGTGAAATAAATATTTTTGTCTGTATTCTATATAAGTATCTCGAAAAAACCGCATCTATTGTTGTCCCATGTTTTGTCGTTGGTTCATTTGGATTATTATTTATCGCTAAATCAAATTTGGTCTTTAAAAAATCAACCAAAACGGCCGATGACTCCGATGAAAAATTTACGTTAAAATCTCCACTAAGGATTATAGGTTTTTTTTCTAAGTCTTGATTAAGTTCTTCCGCAACAGCAGCCGAAAATGGTAGTAGTGCACGATGAATAAATTTTATTATGTCTGTGATATACTTATTCGGTGATATATAAATTGATACTAGTAAAATTGACTGGCCATTTTCCGTTGTACATTCAGCGGCACAGATTTCTCCTACAGCACTGAGTTGTACTCCAAGTGCCTGTATATTATGTACTGAAATGTCCATTGATGGTGTTACAATGTGTGTTGTATCGTTATCATTTTGATAAATAGCTCCACCTCCAGATCTTATATTAGGGCGTTTATATTTAACTACACAATTAAAATTAGGAATGGAAATGTCTTCATCATTATGAGTCCACGTTTCAGACAAAAGTAGAATATTTGAATTAGCAGCTACTTTGTCGATAATGTCATTGTTATGGGCTTGTAAACTTTGAATATTCAAACTATAAATTGACAAACCAGGCTTTTTAGTGATAAATTCAAGTAATTGTGATTCTAATTTCACTAATGGGTTTAATGACAGTCTTTGAAGCTCAAGTTTTAACGGACGAAGTGCAGCTGGCTCTGTTCGCCCATGATAAAAAGTAGCCGTATTATTTTTTGTAACGATATATAATTTTTCAATCGTAGTAACTCT
This sequence comes from Cotesia glomerata, assembly GCF_020080835.1. NCBI lineage: Eukaryota > Metazoa > Arthropoda > Insecta > Hymenoptera > Braconidae > Cotesia > Cotesia glomerata. The sequence continues at coordinate 2,936,751 of NC_058158.1, forward strand.
CGATAAAGCAACCTACAATAATTATCATTTACTTACCAGGATTAAGAAAATATAATGATGAAATTATTAACACGAATGTATAAACAGGAATTGAGAAATTTATATTTGAGTCAACACGTGTAAATATATATACACCCCACTACACCCCAAAACTATTTACACAAAATAATTAAAAAATATAATGAAAAATAATTTTCCAGGAATAAATTTTAATATATATATATATATATATATATATATATATATATATATATATATATATATATATATATATATATATATATATATATATATATATATATATATATATATATATATATCAAATAAGTGTATTTTTCATGTATTTATAAGTATTTACGTATTAATTTATGCATATATCTGTACTAAAACGTTTTAAATAAGAACGGTTTGCGACAGCTGATATACGCATATACATATAGCTGATATACGCATATACATATATATATATATACATTATATATATATATATATATATATATATATATATATATATATATATATATATATATATATATATATATATATATATATATATATATATATAACGTGGTGGAATTACGACGCACGCGCACTGCACTCGTCCACTCTACTTGACTCTCCTTAACTCTCCCCACTCTTTAAAATATATAAGGCTTGCTCGGCTTGCTATACAAGCGATTCCCCCACTCGCCTACTCTAAACTTTCACTCAATGCTTCTCCTCTAGCGCTACTTCCCCTTTTCCGCCTCAAATCGATCAATTTTACCCTCCGTAAAGAAGTTTCACTTCAAAAAATAAATAATTAAATAAATAAAAAATAATTGAAAAAAGCAATCTGTAGAGTTTTAATGTATGCGAAGAGTCACGTTTGTCTTGAGGGTTAAAATTGACATACATAGTACGTTTGAAAAGCAGAAAATGAGAAACGCAAATAGAGAAGAGTGGTATTGCTATTCGAAAGTTATAGTGATTCACTGGGGATTCAACGTGACTTGTATAGCGACGATGATGTTCAGCTCAGTCTGACATACCAGAGAGCACAGTCTTGTTTTGTCCAGTTAAATTACGTTTGAGAATTCGTTGAAAATGGCAATTGAGCTTGCCGGGTCGTACAATGATATGATATACGACGGCGACAACGACAACTGCTATGACTATAGATGTTGCAGAGCACAGTGACTGTGACCCCTTGGATTGCCGAAGAAGATGGCGATATAATCGTAAGTTTCTCAAGGTTTATGGTTTATGGTGATGATAGTTGGGTATATCTACAGGCATCCATTGAGAATGACACTATGTGTATATGAGTATATGTGTATGTGTGAATATATGTATTAAGTTGATTTTACTACCACGACTATTACAGTAATAACCACAATGATATTGGGAATGTCGACGAGTGTCGCTCCGTGAATTATTACGAGTCACGTAGGCAGTGGGCCGCGACAACACCGAGTGCTATTATTATGACGCCCAAGGCAACGCGGAAAATCGAGGGAGTGAGTTAATGGGGTAGGCAAATGAAATCGCGCGAGAGGTTCTATATACTATCACTATTACTATCGCTATTACTAGTAGTAATTGTGATGTAAATAGGAGACGACACTGACACCGCTCACGGGCTAATTATCCAGGACTCGATGTGTCCTTTTAAAACAAAATTTCACAACATTTATGTTTTGTAAAATTTGGTATTATTGAAAAATAATTGAGTTTGTAATTAATGCGTCTCAAAGTTGAGAAAATTAGAGCTTTAAAGATGGAAAAATATTATTTTAATATATGTAACATTTGCGAGTCCATGGAAATCGATTTTTTTATTTTTTTATCAAGATAAAAAAATTTTGATAAATTTTGTCAAGCATTTAGCAATTTTCAAAATTTGTAAAATTATTTCTAAGTTAACATTGGAGTTTTTGTAATAAAAAGAAATTAAAATAGTGATAAAAATTTGATAGTTTAAAATAATAATTTTCTTATTTTAATAATTGCTACTTTAATTAGGTGATGAAAAAAAAAGTTTTATTTAGATGTCAAGTTATAAAATTAATAATATCATTTCGAAAGTTCATGATAATTAATAAATGTAGAAAATAATTTTAAAAAATTATTCACAATCGCTGTTTTATATTCGTATTTTCAAAGAATGACCTACTAACAAAATATATATTGAGTGAATATGTGAATAAACTTATGGTTGACTTTCCAAGCTTTTTATAACTTTGAACACGTTTAATTTAAAAAGCATATTTCTAAAAATCTGGACCAGACAAAAATTAATTATAAATCAACAATAATTTAATTAGCATGGAGGTATCATAAATAAAATTCAATTAAAATTTCTATTAACAGAAGCATCGAGATATCGTTTTAAATATAAAACACTAAAAATTGGAGTTTTCATGCCCGAAAAAATGCCAGGTCAATTATGTGATTTCATTAATATAATTTGAATTTAAACGACTGCATCGACAACGAGCCGTGAAATGAACAAACGGAAATTTTTAGTTAAATAATCATTTTGAAGAAATTAAACGGTAACTCAGTTTTTAATATTTTTTTCATTTTTCATACCTATCGGGTACGTAATAATAACAATATAATAAATAAAATAATTGAAGTTATAACGATATTGTAATTTGAAACTTTCTATCGCATCCAAATGTACATTTAAATAATGAAGAAGATGCATACACCAAGCCACCACACCAGAGCAGAGTACAGTCCGGATAGTTTTGCTGAGTCTGTGAAAACAGTGGAAAAATGTACGAGCTCTCCGGCGGTAGAGATTCTCAATTTACCGCACTCGCGGGAACGATGTAGAAGAAAATCCGGAAAAGAAATAACTCGGATGGCTATGTTATTGCTCATAATTTCGCTCTCAACTTTTCCACTATCCCATTCTATCCCGTTCTACACCATTATATTTGTCGTCTTACCTATTACCCATAAACATATGGATTCCCGAGAACCAAGAAATATTATATTATTTCAAAACTATTAAATAATATCTCTATTTCATTTTTTACTCGTAATAATAATAATATAATAATTCCCTGCGTTTTATCACAGAGATAATTATCCCCAAACAATTATACCATTTATTCAATTTATTCACCCCGTTTCAATATTAATTCCGTGTTTCATCTAGCAGATAGAAATTTTATTGACCATAAAAAATAAATTATTATCATCGTGATGCAGTAAATCGTCATAATATTTAACTTTTACTCATATCTGCACCATACAATTGATTGCACTTATGTTAATTCTCATTTTATTTACACCGATTATAAAAATTGAATGAGTCTTTAATCTCGAAATATAATAATATAAAACTAAATATTACTATAATGTTATTACACTAATCATGATTTAATTGGGAATTGAAAAAATTAAAGATTTGAAGCACTTACCTTTTTATTACCGGCTTGGTTCGTTGGTTTTTGCACCTACACTATCATCGGCATCAGCGAAAGTATAAGCAGTAGTAGTTGCAACAATAGCAGCAGTAGCAGCGGCGAGAGCAGTAGTATCTTAGACTTTATGTGCCGTGGGTAATAGGCAAAATGGTGCACGTCGGATCTACGCCGCATCGCTTGCTAGCGCGTCGAATAGCACTTCCGTTGATTCTTCCACACGAGAATTTCCCGGGACTCGCCTTACTTCTCTTCTACTCCCTATTATTCGCCTCCCGCCGCCTTTACGCTGAAATCCTGAATCCGCATACCGACACACTCGCCTTATTCCTCATTCTCTCACACTGTTTCGTACCTTGATCATACTATCACCGTTTTATATTTCTGAGAAAACGATCTTCTCTCTGCACTGCACCCCGGATCTCTTTCCGCCCTCTTTGTCTTTCTGTAATAACAAAACAATCATCATTAAATGCCTGGACTATTTTTTTAACTTATTGACTATAAAAATTGAACGAAATTTACTTAGAAATAAAATGGCTTGTGCTTTAACTCATAGAAAACTCGTGAAAAAATTCTTTGATATATCCTTTTATATCATTCAATCCAAATATATCATTTATATGACTCGATCGCCCATTTGTGGCCTGATATGATGATATATGCCTATGCATAATTCTTTGATCAAATGTAGATTTAAAAAGTTTTCGACAGAGGCGCATTAACGCAACATCGTCTCCTTAAAAGATCGTTAAAATTGAAGTTTTAATTCAGAAAATAGAAATAATTTTTACAGCTCTTTTGAAGAGCTTATCTGACATTGATTTTTTATTTAATCAAGAACTACGAGAGATGTACCAAAAATGTTCGAATCGGATTGAATCGAATATTATTTTTCACTAACATTGATGATTTATAATTAAATTAGATTTCTAATAGTTTTTCGACGAAATCAAAAAAATCTTTTTAGTAAAATACTAATCGATAACTTAATTTTCATATAAAATTACGACCCATGACAATTTTTAAAATTTTTGTATGACAGAGATAAATCTGACTGACTTTAGAAGGTTCTAAAAAGCTTTGAGTAATCAATAAAACGATAAAGGTATTAGGTGACTGAGAATTGACAGAAATATGGAGATGCTTCAATTATATTTTCTATTCACTCGACTACGAAAAAGAAAGAAAAAATCTTTACCGAGGAAACCTCAGGAACTTTTTAGAGGGCTCTTGATCGTCTACCTCGAGGGCTGCAGGCTGTTGCGGAAGTTCAAGTAGAAGAGAACACAGAGTCAGATACGTGTATTCGCATCAACAATATGTATTTTGTTGTATCTATTAAACACACCAAGATCATCGAGATTTGCATGCACACGAGTTTCTTTCTACCGTAAAAATATCGTAGATCTACCGCACTTCTACCGTACTTTGGATCCACCAGAGTATTTGCTCGCTACTTATTGTATTTCTCAAATTTTAAACCAATAGGGTTTCACTTTCTTCAAATAATAACTTAAATTAATGTATCATTAGCAATTATTTATTTATAATATAATTCATCAATTATTATAAAAAACTAAAGTTTTTTTAATAATATAACTTTTAAAAAATTTTTAAGAGCAGTTCATTTAATGCAGTTGAGAATTTCTTTTTATCAAAAGTTATTTACAGAAGATTCAAAAATAATATCCATCCACAGTTTTATAAATAAACGTTGTAAATACTCGACAGGTTAAGACAACATAGCAGCAATATTGTTATTTACAGCATTCTATTTTTTTAGTACAAAATTTATTTATTTTAAAAAAAATATTTCAAAGTATACTTTTTATATATAAAATAATAAACTCGAGTAAACAGAAAAAAAAAAAACGTTCGTGTTTGGTATCAGATATATCTGCTCTGAGCAAACATTTACCCGGTACTTAAAGCCGCGATGTGCAAAAGAGGGTACAAATATCGTTTAGAATAGGTAGAGTAGGTAAACAAGCAAACGTCGATGTGAGTCGCCAGGGAATTATTGAAAGTGCGTACAGTACGTTCGCCAGCAGCTAATGCAGGGTTAGAGTAAGGGACTTTTGAGTAGAGTATAGTCTGTTTGAGCAGATCAATGCGTTTATTCCTACTGCTATCCGATGATCCTCTCTGTCTATAGCCTATAGTGTAGTCATTATGTAACCCTCGGCGCAAACAAATATATAAAAAGCCTCCATGTACTAAGTTTGCTCTGGATTATCCCAAGTATCGTAATAGGCACGCGGCACTCGATTTTTGGTGTTTGCCCTACCCGGTTTGGTGTTTTCGGAGACTGTCGTGATGTTTACCAATTTGAATAAAATGTTACAACCCCTCTACTATTTAAATTAATTAATGCACTCTTTTAGGCAGCTCTTTTTTAATCGTATTTATGGGATGATTAAGAAAGTTATCTGTCGACGTAACGCATGAACTATGAGGACGGGCCCTAAAAGAGATAAATAAAAATTTCATTGCGTAGTGACACGAAAGTTTTTCAGTGCTGTGAAAGTTTAAGGAGCAGAGATGGAAGAAGGAAGGAAGGAAGTTCACAAAAAAAGTGTTCAGTATAGACATCTATCAAAGTAACCCCACAAAAGACGGCGAATCGTGTTTGGTGTGTGTTACACCCCACCGTACAGCTCGCATCATCTCCCCGCTGACTTCAGTTACTCGTATCCGCGTGAGCACATCTATGTACATTATGTATGAATGAATGTACGCGACAGTCGAGCCGTAAGTCGTCTGAATAGAAGTAAGGAAATACATAGGGTCCAAAAAATAATACACATATATAAATATATATATATATATATACATATATACATATATATATATATATATATATATATAACAGTATATATATATATATATATAAATATATATATATGAAGGTATACACACTGTAAATAAGAATAAAATATCGATAATGCTGCCCTTACTGGGGAAGATATCGAGTTCTTATGGATTATCGTATGCTTGCACTTGCGATTTATACACTAGATTATTTTTAATTTTTTCCCTAGTCCTACCCTCGAGAAAGATATTCTGGTTTTTAAATGCTTGTTACTTTTTTTTAACTTGTCCATAAAAAAAATCAATCTTTAGTTTTAAGAATTATTTATGTACAATTATGAAATTTAATAAATGTTCGTCAAAATAAAGTTAAGTATAATTATTTAGGTTTTCTCTATTGATTTTTCATAAGAAAGACAAATTTTCTTTAACTTCCCGCTAAGAAAATTGAAAAATTTCAAAAATCGGGAAGTTATTGGTTTCACCCCGTTTTTTTTCAGTTTTTTTAAGATTTTTCAAAATCTATTGATCTGAATCGGTCTAAATAGTTTTCAAAATCTAAGTTTGGTCAAGCCCTTTCCAATGGCACCAACCGCGATGAAATCGGTCAAGCCGTTCAAAAGTTATAAGTGGTTCACATACTTTCACACACACACACACACACACACACACACACACACACACACACACACACACACACACACACACACACACACACACACACACACACACACACACACACACACACACACACACACACACGCACGCACACATACATACAGACACCGTGACAACCTCGCGGGGATAGTCAGGGAAGCTTCCTGTGACCTTCAAACGTCGAGATCTGATGAAAACTCGATTTTTGCAAAACGGGGTGAAAACAATAACTTCCCGATTTTTGAAAATCTTCGATTTTCTTAGCGGGAAGTTAAAAAGAATACGTCGATTGCCACCAGCCCGATCGAAATCGGTTAATTCGTTCGTGAGTTATCGTTAACGAAAACAAATTGAAAAAATCGCTTTTTGGGAATTACTTCAAAATTCCTTGGTCGATCAATTTAAACTTAAAGGTTCTTTATGAGGCTTTAAAAACTGCATTGAATACCACCAACCACGTAAAAATCGGTTCATTCATTCAAAAGTTATTGCGGTTTAAAAATTCGAAAAATAGTGTTTTATTAAACTTCTATCAGACTTTTGAGCTCGAAGAGCTCAATAGCATAGAAAAACTATTTCATTGAGCTCGAAGAGCTCAAAATAACACACAAATTGTATTTTTGAGCTCAAAGAGCTAAAAAACGTAATAAATGCAGGGATGGCCTTTAGCACCAACCGTTTTCCTAATTTTTTTTTTAATAAATACATTATAAGAAAAATTATATCCACTATTAAATAAATTGACTAACCAATAATCTTTTAATTCATTTTGCTTAAGCATCTAATTGGTTTAAACCTCGAGCTTGTAACAGTTGTTAAATATTTTATTATATCACTGTGGATAAAATAAATGCATTGAGTGATTGAAAAGTATTGTTGAGAATGAACTGCCACAAGAATAGAATGGAACTCATTTTTCCAATTGATTGATGGATTGTTATTTATTTAAAATCAATATTGGTTTACTGAAAAAAAAGGAATTTAAATTAAACAAATAAATGAACGGTCTGAGTATAACAAACTTTTGCAATCTACTGATTGTTTTTTTTTATTAAGTGTCATTCAACTTCTTTTACAATTTCGTCATTTATTTTATTAACCAGAAGGTTTGAGAACTCTTGTCTGAAAAATTTACAAGAAGTTTCTCGTCGAAAAATTGAGTAATTAAAATTTATCTCTCTTTCGATTAAACCATTTTTATCTGACAAAAAATATAGAATAGTTTTTCTGTTAGGTGTTTGGACATTGACACGGGTATTATTATAATCTGTCTGATGCGATAAATCGTTATAATGAAAATACGACGGAAAAAATTTTAATTTTCTTTACCTCGAGGGCATTTCTCTCAAACTTACAATAAGTAGTCATAATACTGTGACTTGTGAAAAAAAAAGGAAAAAGACACTGTGATAAGTAAATCAAGCGATGAAGTTATTTCAATAAAATAATTATAAACGTATTTATCTTGTTCGCCGATTTAATAATTTGATATCGAGTTATGAAGGATTTATCTGTCACTTTTCATCCTGAATTCTCTGGAAGGCTTCACTTAATAATTTATACGGCAGTCCACGCCTCAACCGGAAGATTAACTAACTCGCGGATATTAGGCCACCACCAGGAGCGACGGTATATAATATAAGATTTAAACCCCACAGAAATTTAATGCTACCAAACCCCTGCTCTCATAATTCTCTGGACCGATTCATGACCATAAACTCATTCTTATTCATCAGTTCTAAAAAATCAAAAAAATTATTTTCCTGCAATCGATAATTAAATGGGTCAATTTCTTATAGTGATATAACAGGAAAGCCAATGTTAATTGTCTTATTCAATATAAGTCTTTATATATAATCTTCTCAATTGCTCCAATAATACAATCAGTGTTAATTGATTTAGATAATAGACATTAATTGACAATTGCACGACTCATGATGCGAAGCATCAGAGAGTGCTTTACGATCGAAAAATTGTTTTCGCCTCATTTTGGCGGCTATTTTTATTATTATAGCCTTGTTAGTTCACAGAATCAAGATATTTTGCATACTATTGTCGAGATAATTTAATGGAGATTAATTTCATACTTTTTAAAAATTGATTTACTGCAATAGAATTGGAAAAAAACACCAAAATAGGTCAAAAAATTTTCCTGTCCGTCATGTGTGAAACCCGAAAACACTGTAACTTGTGAAAAAATCCATTATTTGAGTTAAATTTTTTAAAAAAAAATTCTAATCGACAATTGTAGGTCACTGAATGCGAATGATTAATTAATTCAGTGTCGTTTAATTGCAATTAATAAAAAACGAAAACTACAAGACTGTATATCTATATATATCCATGTAAAATTAACATGGATGGTGATATATCTATATCTATAGATATAATGTACATTTTATTCCACCAGGGGCGCTTGTGCAGTACCTTCCTACTACAGCTGTTTTTTCGGCAATTAATTTTGAACGACTTAAGTTTTTTTTTTTTTTTTATATTTCATAATTAAATGAGCATTATGAGTCGTGCACTTTTGGATTTTCCAAACTTTTTTGAATAATTAACGTTCCATTAAACCGAGAATGAATTGGTTTTTTTTCAAAGAATTTTTATTTTGGGAAAGAAAAAATTGATTATTTAAAATTGTCACTTTGTCTAAAGAGATTAATTTGAGAATATTCAAAATTTAATTTTTTTTAATTTAAAACTGTTTAAATTTAAATAATGAGAATTTTTTTTACTAATCCTGAAGTTATATTTTTTTCAAAATTTTAATTTTCTATTTAGTTCATAATCAATCAAAATTTTTTTTTGCACGGGTTCAATTCAAGAACATAAACGTTTCCAAAAATAGATTTTCCTAGTTTCAATTTTTAATAACAGATACAAATTTCTCTTACTATCAAGTTAAGGTAAATAAAATAAATAAAACATAGAGAAGATTTATCTAACCGAGAAGACGGATTAACAATAGACGACCCAGGATCGTTTAATATTATGATGAAAGCATAGAGTTGTGTACATGCGATTTTAACAAGTCCGTTGTAGTGAATATCAACTCAAGGCTCAAGGTCCCCTGAACCCTCATCCTTGAGGGTTATAGAGCCGCCGAATGTCAGTAGGGTGGATAGAGGATTTCTTCTGACGTAAAGTTGCCTTCAGGCAGGCGTCAGTACACACTATTCACGGCAAGACATTATGCAAAAATCACCACTCCAACGTTTGCGTGTTTCCAAGCAGACCTGCTCGCATAAAGCTTTCGGGTATGCTCTTCTCTCTATGCTCTATATATACTACCCTGTGTAACATTACACTCAACCTACTCGTACTCTCTCTATTCCTTACCCTCGCTTCTTCATTCATCAGCCACCCACTTCTTCGCTCAGGTCCGGGTCTTGTTTTTTTTTTGTTTTTGTTTTTTATGTACACAAGAGTGCATATACTTGGTAAATACTATCGAGGCGTCGTCGACAAGAGCCCCATGGGCAATAGCTCCAGCAGCATATTCCCCGGCCTTGTTTCTCTTCTTATATTATTGCCCCAAGGATTTAGCACCAGGAGAAGTATGGAGAGAACGAGGTGTATCCGATTGCACCCGTTACAGAATATAAATATAAATACATTCTGTAAAAGCATACGCGGGGTAGCATGTGGGTATGTATATTTTGATTTTGATGTGGGTGTTCGGTTAAGTCTGCGGGACTTGCTGTAATTACGTCCGAAGATACAATCTTATAGAGCCTTGCCAATTATTTAAACGAGGAACCAGTACACCCCGAGGGCGTTGCTTTAAATAATAAAGCTTGTTATGTTCTCTCTCGGTAGGTTGATTATGATGGCGACGATCGCGGGGATGGTGATGATGAGGACGAGGATGAGGTTGGGAATTAAAATGATCGTTATGAAACAGTTGATTGAAAAGGGGTTGCTGCTACTACCGCTGATAAATATTTCACAGAAAAACATGTCTTGCGTATTCATCTGGATGTTTTATGTGTATTTTTACATTGTATTATATAATTGTCGAGTGATATCCCCCAGGCGGTTTAATATTTATCTTCTGTTAAAAACTCGTTTGTTAAGGAAGTACGAGCGTAACTAATGAGTCAAAATAATGTTAAAATTTTTTTTTAATTTTAATCTTCCCAATTCTCGTCAAAATTCTTTATTTTAATTTAAAATAATTTGAACAATTTAATAATTGATGATTTTTACTTATTTAATAAAACAAAGTAATAAAATGACTTTGGTATTTATTACTTGCCGGAGTAAATAAACAGGCTTGGCAACAGCGCGTTTGATTATACCCACTATACAGGGACGTGCATGAGTGTGTGAGTTAACCAAAATGCGTTGTCGTTACAAAGGAAAATTAACTAAAAAAAATATAGCTCAGTGGAAAAAAAATGTGATTGCGAGCAATAAAGCTCGAAAAAAAAATAAGGAAAATGCCGAAAATACAAACTTTATTGGTAATTATGAATGTACTATTAATTTGAGGTTATATTTATACCAGTGTGTATCTTTATTATGACAACTAAAGAAATTAAATGACACATTTTATTTTTCTAGAAAAAATATATTCAATAAATTGTATTATTAAATTCAAGTTGAAAATTTATAATAAATTTTATTTTGTTACAGAACTAAGTGGACGACGATTAGTAGACTTAAAATTATTAGATAATTAGGTGTGGTGTAAAACTTGCAATCAGGCTTTACGTCTCCGTAATTCAGTGAATGAATTAAAATGGATTAGCAGTACTTTTCAAGTTAAGTGTGAAACTTGCGGGAATATGTACCAGTAAACATTTCAACAATCGAAAAATTCAAAACCAGGCCTACGTATACAGTAAACCTCGAAGGTGGTGGTTGGTGTTATTGAGAGTGGTAATGGAAACACTCATCTCAATAAAATTTTATCAGCTGCAGAAGTACCTGTCATGCATTCAACAGTCTTCAAACGTCATGAGAAAAAAGTTGGAGCTGCAATCGAACTAATAGCGAATGAAAGCTGTTTGGAAAATTTGAAAGCAGAGAGGGAGATGACTATTGAAAAGGAAGGGTATGGTTTGGAATAATATTTAAGTTAATCATTAATGCATATTTCAATTTCAATTCAGCTGGCTATTATTTATACTTAATAAATTTAAGCTGAAGGTCCATTCGTAGTACTTGGAAATTGTATTACATAGTCGTCATATTTTATTGCTAAATTTCTAAACTATCGTGATGATCTTTGTATTTTATTGAATTATTAAAAAATTGTATATTAATAATTTATAGTTAATTTTTAGAGTTACCATGAACTCGAATGATAATATTCAACTGGTAATTTAAAAATGAATTGTATCAAAAAAAATGTTTTTCACTATTTTTTATATGAGTTTTAATAAATAACAAAATATTTTATGGTAATAAAACTGTAATTTTAATGTTAATTATAACAATTTTTTAATATAAATTTAATTTTTATGTTGTCAATAGTTTGAGAGGATTGAGTGGTTGGTCGGAGAATAATGTTGTTTATTTAATAATTAGTTACGATGCTGGTTGGCAAAAAAAAGGATCAGGGCGTTCTTATAACAGTCTAACAGGTAAGAAATAAAAAATACTAAAACTTGCTTGTACTTATACACAATCAAAATTATACAATTAAAATTATTGTAGGCCATGGGATCTGCTATTGGATTTACACCGGTAAAGTCGTCGGCTTTGCTACGAGAAATAAGCGATGTAAATTTGTGAGTCAAATGATAAAAAAGTAGATGGGAATAATAATCAGGCAAGAGCACAAGAGTCGCCGAATAACACAGAGATGAAGAACCATGACTGTCGCAAAGATTTTGAGGGTTCATCAAAAGCTATGGAAGCTGACATGGCGAAAACAAATATTTCTGAACAACCCTCATTTTACAGAAGTCAACGTCAGGCTTGGTACCTTGATTGAGAGATGACGATTCAGCAAGTACAATTGCAACTTTACGCAAGGAGGCTGGTTATGAAATTCACAAATGGAGCGACAAAAACCATGCTGTTTCTAAACTAAGTAAATGTTTGTACGCAATGAAATTATCAACACCATTCGTAAAATATTTTAAATATTGCTTCAGCTGTGTGTTAGAAAAGAACAAGAATAATGTTGAAGCCACGAAAGCTGGTCTGTTGAATATTGTTTCTCACGCTTGTGACAATCATTCAGCATGTGGTGATTGGTGCAAATACAAGCTTGATCCAGAAAATTATAGGCATAAAATTTTGCCTGGAGGTAAAGGCTTATCCAACCCCTCAGTTCAAGATAAGCTTCAAGCTATTTTTACCTCGTTTGCTAACGTTGCTGACAAACTGAGCCCTTGTGGATCTAGTCAAGCTAATGAGTCTCTCAATAAAACAATTGCTAGCACTGCTCCTAAACATCTTCATTATGGAGGATCATCGTCGAATGACATTCGAGTAAGTGCAGCAATAATCCATAAAAATCTTGGTCATGTATCTATAGATAGTATTAACAAAAAAATGAACAATTCACCTACAACGAAGTCATCAATGACATATCGAATGAAAAAGGATGAAATTTCATGCCGACGAAAGGCTCAAGCACAGACGGTTGAGTTTAAAAAACGTCGGAGGCAGCTTTTTAATCGTAAGACTAATCAATGTAATAAAGCTGTTCGCAAGGAAGGAATATGTTATGAGTCAGGTTGTGGTTTGGATGTTGGAATTGATTTTGTAGACACCGTTACTGTGAATCCTAAAGTTAATTTATCGTCAGCTGTAGTTGTTTTTTTTGATTTAGAAACAACGGGACTTGATGCAAGTAAAGAAGTCGTTCAAATAGCTGCAAAGTACTCTGATGTAGAATTTGATATTTATATCAAACCAGAGCGCGAATTTTCTTTACAAGCATCAAAAATCACAGGGCTTGAGTTGAAAAATAGTACTTATATTGCCAATTCCAATCTTGGAAGGGCTCATTCAAAAGTAAATGCCGCAAAGAGTTTGTTACAATTTTTAAAATCAATAAACAGTCCAATCATTTTGGTTGCTCATAATTGTTTTAGGTTCGATTGTCCAACGCTATTGAATTTTATAAGAAATGAAGGCCTATTGAATGAGTTTTCGGAATTAGTTGCTGGATTTGCTGATTCTTTACCTTTATTTAAATCTAAACTTAAAGATAAACGTGGAACGAAAGCCAGTTACAGACAGGAGGTATTAGCTGAAGAGTTTTTAAATGCTAGTTATTGAGTGATGCACATAATGCAGTTAATGATGTATGTGTACTTCAAAAGCTTTGTTGAACACAAAGATATAAATATTAATAGAAATGATATATTAGAGAACTTTAAAAGTCTTTATGAAATAATGAATCAAGGCGCTGAAAAATAAAATTCAACAAGATACAAAAAAAACTCTTTCAGTGTTTACTAGTCGACAAAAACAAAAAGAAAAACGGTGGCTTATCTGTGCATATGATTAAAAAATGGCAATGACTGGAATAACTTTCGATACTGTAAGTAAGTGCTTTTCAAATCGAGTGGTCCTAAAGGTATAAGAATACTTTTGGCACAAGATGTAGGTGGAAAACCTCGTATTACGAAAAGCCAAAAATTATTGATAGCTTATGTACAAAATTAGGGCTTATTCTGTCTGTCTGACAGCTGCTAACAGCTAGCTAACTAACTTTCATTTAATTTTTCAGATTTTTTATTTATTTTTAATTTTCAGATTAATAGAATGACTATTCATGTTATTTGTGTTAATTATTTATTAATTTTAAATTATTTCGTTTTTTTTATTTATTAATAAAAAAAAAATTTTTCAACTTTAAACTGTGATATTTATTTCCATTGAATGTATTTCCCTAACCTCTAATTAATTTAAATAATTAATTATTTACAGCTTAGTGTTGCTTGGGTACTTTTTTTTTTTTCAAGTAAAAAGAATATTTTCATTTTTAACATATAAATATTTTGAAAAAAATTTTAACATCACTTTTATTAATAAAAAAAAATTATAGATTAGAGTCACTTTTTTTAGAGTTTAAATATTTATTTTTATAATTTTTAATTACTAAAAGTGCTAATAGATTAGACTATTTTAGTCAATATAAGAGTATGTCATTGTCTTTAATTTATTTACTTATAAGAGCAATTGCTGTCATATTTGTCATATCGTGACATTTTCTATAGTTTCTCTCTCTGTAACTATATTTCTATCCTTTCTTTTTCTCAGCTGGTGAAGCGACGTTGCCAAACCTTTATTCGGATAAATAGCTGGCGATAAACGAATTAAAAACATAAAATTTAATTTTAAATATTTAAATATTATTGTAGTAATGTATTATTATTCAATTGTTTTTATATTTTGCAATAATCCAAGTTTCTTGTATATAGTTTTTTATTCGTTAAAGTTGGAAGGTTAATATTGAAAAAAATCATAAAAGTCTCGACAAAAGTTTGTCCGCCATAAGAGCCCGTGTATAAGGAGATAAAAAGTGTGATTTTTAAAATTTAATATCTAAGTAACTAAATAGTGAATCTTTTTAAAATTATGGGATTAAATAAATGATGTATTTATTTATACGTATATTTAATTTCAAAGCTCAAAGTTGGAAATTATTTTTTACATTAGATTCGCTCGTACTTCCTTAAATTAAATGAATTGAGAGGAAAACATTGAAATACATGATTCCAATATTTAAATACTCTGTTTCAACAAAAATAGGCCGTATGTCGTGAAAATTGTTATCAAAAATAGGTAACATATCCAGTGAAAAATAAATGATAAATAATTTTAATTGCCTGTTTGTTGATTGCAATATTTGGTGAGCGTGAGAATAAACGTTGTTGAAAGAAATTGTAAAAATTTTTCTAAATTGTAGATATTACAGTGATGGTTTTATAAATATGAATTTTATTCAGATAGTTGGGTGTGTACAGCGTAAAAGTGTGAATTTTCACAGCTGACTTCCCCGAAAATCATTTTGCAATGCGTTGGTAAATTTAAAGCTATTGATTGTTTAATAATTATATCTTTTAATTTTATTGTACTCTATTAAAATAAAAAATCGAATGTAAAAACTATTTTTGTTTGAATTTTTACAATGTCTCCTTAATAATCTTCTTATAAGTCATGAACAAAAGTATACAAGTACAAACTCGAAGAATTATATTAACTATGGTTTATACGGTCTAACAAAAGTCATTTCTGCTGTACTAAGGATAACACACGATCTACGTGTAAGAGTACAAAGACATTACTGATGTCATTTTACGCGCACTAAAACACCCGGACATTAGAGAATGCGGAGTAAAAAAAAATAAAATAGATTGATAATAAAGTAATGTTAGATAAGCTAACGAGTTGTACGCGATCACCTTCACTGATGTTTTCTTTCCTCGTAACAATGAAGCCCTGAGGGACTAAAAGGAAGTTCCTGACCAACAAGAGAGTCGCGAACACATTACGTGGCATGGAAACGCGATCCATTTGACCCTTATCGTCTTGTCTTCTCACTCCGCTCATGCAACTTCTCGACAATATCGTCCAAAGTATTGATTGACGATCAATGCATTTTAGTGATGTTTGATGGCCAAGTGTACACAAGTTTGGAATTTTCGACGTCACTCACGTCAAGAATGTTCAAGTCATCTCCAAAATTCAAAAACTATTTTCGTTAATTATTTTAACTGTTTTATTAGATGAATTTAAAGTATTTTTTCGTTTTTACTAAACAGAAAAGTTAAATTTTGGGGTTTCAAAAAAATTTTAATTGTTTTAAAAGTTTTTAGCAAAAATTTTATTATATTTAAGAGCATCTTACTTTAGAACTTCTGTAAACTGTTATGTAAAGAAATTTTTCTTTACATATTTATTAACTATAAAAATCGAGTATAATATTTATTAATAAAAAAAAAATCGAGTATGATTTTATTTAAATTTTAACGATTGTAAAAGATAATTCGAGTGCGGTCATTAAGTGTCTCGTTCGATTTTTACAAAAGGCCCAGGGAAATTTCCGTAATTAGTCTGGAGCCCAGGTATATTTAAGAGATTAAATAGATAAATGGGAGTTTTGTTATACGTAAGCTAACTCACTTAAACTCAAAATAAGAAATACTTAAAGATAAAGAACATTAGATAAAAAGATTTATTTTAAACCAAAAGATTTTAGAATAATTTAATTACAAAATTTTAGTGTTGAGACAAATATCGAAATAAATTTTAATAATGCAATTTCCAAAAATACTTTTTAGTCAACAAAAATTAAATATGAAATGAGAAACAAATAAAAAAATAGAACTTGAAAGTTAAATAATTTAAAATAAACAAATTTTAAACAATTGAATTCTAAAATAATACAACAAATTATTAAAACGATAAAACAGAAATATTTCTACAAATAAATAATTAAATTTAAGAAAACGTAAGAGATGTTAGTTTCAAGTACATATTTATTCATACGATTTAAATAAATAAATTAATGTAGACAGTACAAATGTATGTCTTTGTCTATGCGTAAATGCGCTTACGTATACACAAACACACAGATGAATAATAGAACATAAGAGTAAGTGAGAAAGCATGTTGCACTCTGACCCAAGTAGAGGGACTCATGCAACATTTTTTAGACAAATTTAAGAGAGAGAGGGTAAGGGCCCAAGAAAATAGACAAATAATTGGACATTTGTTTCCCCAATGAGTGGAAATTAGTAACGCCCCTAAAATTCGATACCTCGCAATTGTCACCAAAAAATCTCTCTCGTTGTCCTGGACGTCCTAGTGTTAACATCGTACATAGTTTAAATAAGTCTCAATAGACCACGTGTAAATCTTTTGTATAGAAAGTAAATCATTTGTAAAGGTAAAAGTAAAATCGTAAAGTGAAACCAACTAAATCAAAATTAAATCAACAAGGTTCATCAATTTTTATCAGGTATATTTTTAAATTATTAATATTTGTGAATTTAGTAATATTGTAAAATCGTTATATGAAAGAAAAGTTAACTTCAATCACTGTGTAATAATTGTAATAATTGTAAACTTAACTAATGATATTAATTTTGGACTTAAACAATATATGTATTAAAATTATTCAACTACATCAATTTATTCAAACAAACCTATCATTCTCAATAAATTAAACTCGGAAGTTCCCGGTCTATTAGCCTAACACGCTAGGACCAAATACTTAAACACATTAAATATTTTAAATGTAAAATTAATTAATTATCCTAAATTAAATATTTTTTACATAACATAAACAAATTTTAATAAAAATTACAACATTACACGCTATTAAAAAAATTAAAACGCCGTCCGTAAATTTACATGGCAATAAAAATCTGTATTGAGAGAATAGTAGAATTAAAATAAGAAAAATGCAAATAAATAAAATATTAAAAGTAAAATAATTTATAAATTTACGTGAGCATTTTATTCTGCCCTCTACTTCAAGTATGACACATAAATTTATCAAGCGTTTGTAGAAAAGCTCCCGAGACAAATCATTAATACTTAATAGAAGGATAATTGAATAAATTTCCTTTTTCCTAGTAGACATAATGTAAAGAGCTCGCTCTGGCTTAACTTAGTAACAAGAAGACAAAATAAATAATTAATGACTCGACGTAACTTTTAGTCGCTGGTGAAACAAGTAGGGGTAATGCGTGTCGCAAAAAGTCCAGTGTCATTTTTTGCTTGTCGTCAGCACGGGGATTATTGTTTCGTAAAAAAAATTAACATAAAAAAAGGCTTTTTTTGCTTTGCTTTTTTTTGGAGGGACATGCGAAAGAGTATAAAATCATCTATCAAAAGGATATAATCCTTGGTCTTAAAAAGAAATGGCGAAGCATAATAGCGGTAGTATTATTTTTGTGTCTTTCTTGCATTTAACAAGCCAGCAATAATTCCAGGCATCAGCATCCGTAAAAAGGACCGTAAGCCATCGGCATAAAAATGTCGTATAAAGACGCCTTGGATGATATCTGAAAATAAGATCCCTAGTCAGATTATGTAATACCACGCTCTACATGATATGACACGAGATACATACAACTAGAGTTTTATGCTGAAATCTAGTGTTTAAAAAGTAGTGTCGATTTTAGTGAGACATCAACAATCTAAGTAATAAAATGTTTCATTAAAAATATTTATTAAAATTATATTATTATTGCCGGCGTTAAAAGACAAATGGGTTTTTAGTTTATAGTATATAGTGAACTCATACATCATCAACAACCCGCAGACATCATTATCTGGCAATATACGAGTGGTGTAAAAAATAAAAATCCTAAAATAAAATACAAGGGAGAAAAGTCTTCTGCACATTATATGTTTTTACGTAGAGTGCCGTAGATTTTCCGCCCTAGTACTACATACCAGACGTTTATCTACGCTACACATTCTGCGGAGGGCTCTATCTAGTTTCTTCTACAACTATATCTGCGTAATATATATAGATAAAGATATATAGATATAGATAGATGTAGAGACGGGTTTGGGATTAGTTGCATAGAGGGGCAAGGAAAAGCTACCCCGAAGCCCTGATGATTACCCCTATTCAGGGGATCGTAGCTCGCTGCTGACGAGCAAATAAATACTCGACCTTTTTTCACCGTAGAAAAATAAATAACATAAAAAAAAAAAAAATCTAAAATAAAATAGGAGTACAAGCAAAGCAAAGCAAAGCAAAGAAAGAAAAAGTTTGTTTGCCTAGACGACTATCAAACACGAAACGGAGATTCGTCTGATGATATTATTTCTCACCGGGAATAAAATTCCCATATACATGTACTTAATGCTCATAATACCAGAGAGTAACATATTTGGTTTATTCATTGACGTTCGTTATTGATGCTCGAAAAAAATAGTTGAAAAAATTTTTAATCTATGCGCAAACTAAAGCTTCTCACGCAAACTGCTGGTCAATTGATGGTAACAAAAAGCAACGGCTCTATTTCACGGCATGCGAAAATCCAATATCGGGTTTAATTTAGTACACAGAGGTATATTGTGAACAGTGTATGATCTTTCCGCGATATTGTCGCTTTGTGGTTATGCTATAGTATTATCATTATTATTATTATTATTATTATGTCACTTATGCCGTGTCGACTGATTGAGGGATTGATTTATCAACTCGGCTATTTGGGGCGCTAATAATTACAAAATATGTTGCTTTTGAGAGTAGATTTTCAGATTAAGACATGATTGAGAAGCTTATCAAGTATTGATAAATTATTTAATACATGGATAGAAATTTTCAATAAAAATTACTGGCACAATCACAGTAATCGAGAGAAACCTTGCACAGCTTTAACATTTGTTGGTAATTGAAATAAATTTCAAAGTATTCTTTCGACAAATTTTATCGAAGGTTATCGTAGAATAAATTAATTTTTATTAAAAGTTTTTAATAACATATTAAAAAAATGCTCTCTTGAAAATGACTTGCTGACTGTTTCTTAAATATTAACAAATCCTATTGAATCCAAATAAATCCTTCTACCACTCCATCTACTCTGTTAATTCATTTGCTTGCGGGGATTTAAGTTGGCGTCCAAATGAATTACTCGGTAAATTTAATTTGAATAAAGATAAAAAAAAAAGAAAAAAAACTAAAATAAGAAATAAATAAAGAAAGTATACAAGTTGATAAAAAAGTGAATAGAATGGAGATGAGGGAAAAAAGCTTAACTTTAAGAGGATAATGGACGTGGCAGTTACAAAAGACTAGCTAATGAAGAGAACAGATGAGAAGGCATAACAAAAAACACGAAAAAGGATCGTACATGTAAAACAAAAAAGCTTTGAGCCAAAGAGGGAAAACAGAGCTCCAGATTGACAAAAAACTAGGTGATCGAGATAAAAAGCTGACGCATATAGAAACTCAAAGTGTATAGGCAAGGGGGAGGGGAAAGGGTATATAGCACCAGTAGCGGCAGTAAAACGGCACAGGTTCTTGCGAGAAACAATTCACCAGGGAAGGAAGAAGACACACTGGACAACCGTTAAATCTTGATCGGTACAGAGAATCGCTGGGATCGAGCGTCTAATCCAACTAGTAATCCTATCTAATCCTCCGAAGATTCAGGAGAATCGACGTGACCTGACCATCCATTTCTAATGCCCGACTAATCTCTAGAACTGTTTCCATGCGCCTAACCTACTGCTGTTCGCCTATTTGTCTATTCGTCTGCCAGGATTCTATAGATGTATGTCTGGTATTATATACATTATACTCTGATGCACATCTTACCCTTATTGCTCTAGTACATTATACATCTAACCTCTAGTCTCTGTGCTCCCTCACTCGATCTAATACCAGCTTTACATTATCGCTGGTTATTGATATCTCAAATCAGTGATCGTGATCACTCTCCCAAACACTCAGCTAGCCATTCAATGAACCATTATATTCTATTTATGCTACGCGTTCTTTGATGCGGTCTTATCTGGTCTTATTATACGTAAATTAGCTTGCGATAAGAGCCACTAAGACCCTCACTGAAAACGAGATTAATTAATAAACTGATGGACGGATCATAAGTGCTAATTTCTTTCTCACAAGGCAATGAAATACGTCAAGATGATAGTTGATATGATAATAAAAATAAATATGGTAATATGTCTTGTTATATGTAATTCGAGAGCACGGAAGTAAATATTGTTAACATTTGCACAATAGATAACCGTCTATTGAAATATTTGAAATAGAAAATATTTCCACGAAACGGCGTCCTGTGTGTTTAGTAGAATAGGGCTTGGATGTGTGTAAATATTTTTTTATAGATATTCAGTGCGGCTTTAATGCATACCGTTGGCTTTAGCTTTGCAATACTCGTAATATTGGATACTCGTCGTCATTTTGTGGCTTTTTGTGCACCAGTAGAGATTAAAAAAATAAAAAATAAAAATGAGTAAAGTTGGTAAACATTCCGCATATCAGACTGGGTGTACAATGCGTGCAAACGTCATATGTATACATTGGAAAATCTCTTTGAATCGCGACGAACCGTAAAAACCGATGCTGCTGTAAGCTCGACATTTTATCGAAGCATTTTCAAGTTGCTCTTATTACCATGAATTATTGATTTATTTTTTTTAAATAATTACCGAGGTAAAAAAATTAATAAATAAAAATTTGGAAAATCCAAATGAGCATGCCTTAAGCGCTCATATCATACACAAATAAGTTAGATTGAATGTTTAGATTACGATTTGTTAACTTTTTCATATAGGCTCCTATATTTTTTTTATTCGTTTTTTTTTTTAATTTTCCCGCGAGTGGTGTTATCTCCTCTGTAGGTCGAGCTAAAAAAAATCTTAACAGATGATAAAACAGTTAGTAATTATACCATCATGTATGTATAGTTTCTGCTTGTTTATAGTTATTTCAATCCTATTTTATGAAAAATATTGTACAGGGTGTCCCAAAAGTCACGGACGCCATTGTAGCATCTGATGAAAAAAATAATTCTGAGACGAAAAGTCCTTAGCCATTTTTCAATTAACCGCATAGATAATTAATTATTAATTAAAAATAACATCTCTTTATTTGTTAGAGAGAGAGCGCCAGTGTCCAGTAAAGTATGTGCCAAACAAAGACACAACTAACTGTATGACTAACTAGTTCTATAGCTACGTAGTCACACATATTTACTTACACATTCACACGTGCAAGCGTCTTTGTTGGAACGCACTTGACTTGACACTAGTGCTCTCTCTCTCTAACGCATAAAAGGACGTTGTTTTAATTAATAATTAATTATCTATGCATCTGATTAAAAAATGGCTAAGGACTTCGTCTCAGAATTATTTTGTTTATCAGATGCTACAATGGCGTCCGTTACTTCTGGAACACTCTGTATATGGCTGCCGAAATCGCAGAAAAAGTCACCGAACTGACAGTCGAAAAAAATTAACTGTATTGAAACGGAATTATTTTTACACGCAATTTTCACAAGGGTTTTGGCAAACTCCCGAAGGAATAAAACAAAAAAAAATTGAATCGTGAAAATGATTTTTGACAAAGTTTTAGTGTTATTAAGTCCAGTGCTCCTGTGAATAACACGCTCTTATTCACTTAATTCGTCAGAAAAACGAGTTTTTCCGGAGAAATCTTATTTGATCGATAAGAAAATTTTTTTAACGTGTTCTGTAGTTATTATTATTTATCTCAATATGCTTTTTATACATAATTTTTTTCGTTTAACTTATGAAAATCACGTTTGAATCGAAATCACGATTTTTAGGCGAGAGTAGAGCATACCTGCGCGCTTCGCGCTTAAGGCATGCAAAATGAAAATTTGTCAACCAAGATATAAAAAGAACCGTCGTGAATTAGTTTGCTAATTTATTATGGGAATTATATTCATTAATAGGAACAACTAACTATGAGACAAAATTGCATCCTGAGAAAAATTTTTCATGTATGGGCATGTATAAAAATTTGAGAGGTCCATATATATTGACATATATGGCTTAATAAGACGATATGTTCGTATGTAATTTTTTGGCTAGAGGCAGTGTTGAAAATCTCCAACGGATGACGCATGATCGCTTAATCTTTTTCCGACAGAAAAGTTGGGTTTGAAGCATTATAAGCTATAAAATAAAAATAATTTTCTTACTCATAAGGAGCGTATCTAATAATACTTTTTTGATTTAATCAACTTTAGTATACTAAACCATGTATATTTACTAGGGCACTTTAATTGACAGAGACATTCCTTGACATTTTCATGGATTTTCTTGTAGTATTACATTGTAATTTTTAAATTTCTTGTTATACAAAGAATTTTCCTTAAAATTTTTAAAGTTTTCAATTCCGTAATTTTAAATGTAATCCCCATGAACAGTGGGAAAATGGATTTTAAGTTTAGATGTAGCTGTGACCAAGAAATTATTGATCAAATTAAGTGGATTATTATAGGTTAGTATTATTTATATCCAGTGTCAGTTTGATCTACAATCAACAGTGGAAGTTTGTCAGTCAACGTAAGCTCTGACGTAAGCAAACATCTGAGCTATTGTTCTTAGACCACACAAGAGTGAAGAGTGTCTTAGTAGCACGTTAAAGTACAGCAAAGTACTGGTATAACGTTAGCGTACAGTAGTTAAACTTCTCTTAAACTGTATATACCCAAAATAATGCATCTATGTATGTAAGGATAACAAGAGTTTATCAGAAGTATACGAGCACGAGTAAGAACAAACTAATGAGCATTCATCAATCACTTAAGAATTCTGTCAGTCGTTATAGCAGAGATAATGAAAGTTTTAATAAGAAAATGCGGCGTTTACTCTCTTGTTAAACAAACTTTGAATACGTAATACACTGCCAAGACCATACGGGTCCTAAAGAGTAAAAATAAATTAACCAACTTAGAGTAAAGTCTCGAGAATAAACATCTGAATATCGCTGAGTATATCAGACTATTTTTTGTGTGTTTTTACTCCATATCATCATTTTTGGTGCTTTCATAGTGAGTGAAAGAATTTGAAAAAAGATATCCATTTTCTGGGCGAACAAAGTGTCTCATTTTTCGTCTTTTCACTTGATCACAACCCAGAACCAACATGACACAAGCACATAAACACATATACAAACACATAGACACTGGGAGCTTGGAAACATGGAGCTTTCTTAGTCACAGAACCCGGCTTTCTCTTTCTGGGATGTCCCTTGTGGCGCAGAGCTCTTTGTGTTACTTGTTACTGTTAGTAACACGCTGTTTACTGAAAATTAAATATGTAGTTTTGAATTAGTCGTGAATAAGACGGACAAGTAAACTTACGAGAAACCGCATAAAATATAGTCAATGTAATGAATGGTCCACAGTAAACATCTCGCGGCGCGTCTGGAAAATGGACATGAGGTCGTTGCTCCAGCTAAGTATGGGATTGAAGAATTCAACACAAAAACTGGAGAGAACACCAAGTGATATCTGACAAATGGAGAGTATACTTTGTGAAATATCAAGTAATCAAATCATCGATCAGAATCAGGATCAGAGTAATATTTAAGGCTTATAACAAGAATTATTACAAGAGCTTTGGCTATTTTATAAGGTGAAAATTAAATATTTTATATGAATTACTGAAGAGTATTGCTATAAATTTGATTAATGTTGATGTATCTGTCATACTTAGGCAGAATTTTAATTCAGGTCGATACCGTAACCAATTTGACGCCGAATATTAATTTTTTTTCAAAAACTAAATGCCAAAAAATTGCTCATGAATTGCTCTTTCGATATAAATAATTGCTCCGCTGCTATAATTAATAATTAATTAATTAATCGTAATTAAAAAATCAAAATTTAATTCCCGATTATCTCTAATTGTGAGGACTTATGTTAATTGTAATAAGTGCCAAAAAATTGCTCATCCTTTTTTCTATCGGGAATGATAATTATTTTGTGCGTAAAATCGTTTTTAATTAATTAATACTATAAATACTTATATTGCACCTTTAAACCTAAATTTAGTTTTTGAAAAAAAATTAATATTCGGCGCCAAATTGGTTACGGTCAGATCGATGAAGAAATCGTAAAAATTTTCAACCGAGTAGCTCCGTAGGTGACCAACAGATGGCGTTCAGAATCATTTCTTTCTGAAAGACGAGAAGTATGTGTGTCTATCATCCTAACCAAACTGTCAAAACATTCTGATTAACCTCACTATATCCTAAGTCAAAATTTTAAACTTATGGTAAGCTTAAGTAAACTTTATGGTCTTAATATTCAAATGGCTTCATAAACTTCTATCAACTGCAATTTTCGTGATCAATAATAATGAATTGCCCCAGTTTATTTGAATTATAACCAAACAACTTATTAATGAATTCAAATCGAAAATCATTTTTAAAAATATAAGTGAAATCTAATTCGGTGATTTAAGCCTGCATATCCAAATTTTTGAATAAATGGGAAATATAAATATATAATTATTATTTAGTGAGCATTTAATAAAAAAAAAAAAAAAAAAAAAAAAAAAAACGGTGTAAAAAATGTATGCGTTAAAGTATTCGAATGCCGTTTTGAGAAAAGCTTGTGTTTTATATCTTGTGGAGTCGATTTCTATCCTCTTAGTGGCTTTCCTCGAGACTCTTATAGCGACTGTATATTGTGGATCGTAACAGTCGTCTGGCTTTCGCAAATCTCTGGTAATCCAACGTACTGTCTGTCCAAGCGGTCCATCGTGAAAAGTATCCCAAGATTGAGAGTAAGAAGCTAACCAGTCCAAGGAAAATGAACCAGCAAAAGGTCATACTTCGATTTTCCGTGATCTTGACGCGAGAAAATGTGGGAATAAAAAAAATTGTAGCTGAAATAAGAGATGGAAAATTCCGAGTTATGTAAATCCTTGGTGAATAGTTGTATCTGAAAAGTAGACACTGGAAAACTATATTTTTATTATTATCATTTTTATTCAAAGATCACGCGTAAAATATCTGCATGTATGGAAACATTTTCTCGAGTCGGGTAAAATTTAACGTCATGTACACAATACAACGACGGTATAAATATTTAGATTTCATACGCTATTTACCATACATACGCGTCAACATTTTATGCCCTATGATTTTACAAGCTAACTTTTTGTCATACAAAGAGTTTGTTTATTTAAACATTAATTTTGACGTATATTGGGTGGATCATTACTTTGTGAATAAATTAATTTACCGGCGGATGAAAAACTTGACAAAATGAAGATCAAGTACACAGTAAAAAATTTTTCGTCATTGGGTAGTGTTAAAATTTGTGTGTTGAATATTACACTCTAGTGTGTAGCATTTAACATTCTCGTGTGTTGATTTAATGATTCAACACACTAGAATGTTAAATTCTACACACTAGAGTGTAATATTCAACACACAAATTTTAACACTCTACCCAATTACAAAAAAATTTTTACTGTGTAACAAAATTAATCAATGGAACTTCACTTTTGTTAATTAATACAGTAAAAAATTTTTTGTAATTGTGTAGTGTTAAAATTTGTGTGTTGAATATTACACTCTAGTGTGTAGAATTTAACATTCTAGTGTGTTAAATCATTAAATCAACACATGAGAATGTTAAATTCTACACTTAAGAGTGTAATATTCAAAACACAAATTTTAACACTCTACACAATGACGAAAAATTTTTTACTGTGTACATAGTTAAATAAAAAAGATCAAAGGATGCTTACCAACTCGATTAAGCTAACAGAAATAAGAGGAAAAAGAGTGAAATGAATATTTGCGATCGTATAAATAGTGCATAGTGTACACAACACAAGTTTGAATTAAACTTTGAAGTATTTTCTGTTTGCAGCTATTCGTCGAAATAGGAATTTTATCGAAAGACCTTTTGCTCGGAGAATTCCAGTGGTATTACCTATAACCATTAGCACGGATTCTACGTGTGTTGAGTACGGTAATACAATGGCTATTGAAAACAGCAATTAAATACCTTACTTTATCTTTTTATCATATCCCCGTGAAAATATAAATTAAGTTAACAAATAATGGAGTTGGTTGGTTAGACGATAAATTCGTTTAATTAAAAATTTTTTATTTCTTTTACGGATGAGCCAAATGAAACAAACAGCACTTTTTTTGTTGAATGAAGAAAAAAAAATTGCAAAAGTATTATTTAATATTTAGTACATTTTCTTACAATAAGTAGAAAATTTTTCATGATCATTAACTTTCATTAATTTATTGTTTCATTTGTATTCCGTTCAAAGAAATATGAAATCATCGTCAAAAGAAATTGATTAACTGACTTCATTAGATGATTGTGAAAGAATAATTGAATTTTAATTATGATTAATTGAGAGAATTAGTAATCAGAAATAAAAGTTTATTTGTTACTTTTTAAAGTTTCAACTAAGCTATATTTATCATAAAATCATTGTTAATTATCTATAAGAAAATAAATAACAGAATAAATAAAAATCTGAAAACAAGGTAATTTGAAATAGCGTATTAATATTAAAAAGACATGATTGAGAGCAAGAGCAGTGCGGTTAATGTAAATTTATTCATGACTTTAGAGACTGAAGAAAAGATATATAGAGCTTAATAGATTTACAAGTGAGATTTAAAGTTCAAAGAGGACGGAGAGAAAGCGTGGTTTGACATTAAAAAGAGTTGATAACGTTACCCGAGGTAAACTACTCTTTTAAAGTCATTTTTTGAGTCTCAGGTTTTAGTTTTTCGGACGATAAATCTTTTATCATTAGCATAAAAGGCATTAGTAACTGAGGTGGCTCGGCAATTAAAGTAACAGTACCTACTACAACACAGTGAGTTTGCTAGTGGAAGTAAACGAGCTGCTATTGCTTTTAAAAGGGGTGTGTTCCCCTGCTTAATTTCGATATCGTTCAAGTCCAGTAGCTCACTCCTGCCTGGCCGCCTATATATTAAACTGCTGCGCCGCCACTGTTTTCTCAAACAGTGTACACTCGGAATAGCAAAAGCTGATTTACCCCTTGATCGATGAGCCAGTTCTTCCCTTGAGGGCTAGTCAGTTTTGCATTGTTATTTGACTGTGAGATTGAGCTCTCACGAACAACTTTGAATTTATATCTGTCATACACTAACAGGAACCCAAATAAATTCAATGCTCTATTTTTATAAAATAGTCAACAGAATATCGGATTAAATATTGATTTTGTGAAAGATCACGGTGAGAAATTTCTTGAATTTAATAAATTAAATCACCCCAGCTTCAAATTAAATTGAGCCTACATAAACCTTTTCAATAGTCTAGAGATAAAGAGTGTATACTTGTCCTTAATTGAAGTGTCAAACTTTCCAAGAGAAACTGAAAAAATTTTGTGAGAAATTATAGCCCTCAATTCATAACAAATTTGTAATTTTCCTGACCTTTCGACGTTCAATCAATTGATTAACGCTCAATTTACAACATACTTTGGGTCAAAGTATATTGTAAACGTTTGGGAAATATTCACAAAGCGAAACCAACAAATGATGTTAACACGAAATGTAATTGACGCGAATTACAAAAAAATAAATGAAGGAAAATCAAAATATTTTGATTGACAGGCTAGAAATAACATTAGAATAAAATGAAAGAATAATATACAGCTTCCTCCTCTGGAATACCAATGGAGAAAATTAATGAACAAAAACATAAAATTTTAATTGAGAGGTTGCGATAATATTTAACTACTCATAAACAAAGAAATCGCTTCTAGCGAAACTATTACTATGAAACTTTTCTTATAAATACAAAGTATGTATAATATAATAGTCGATTTTTTATAAAAATTTTATTAACATTAAACTGCGAGTATTGTAGAACAGTTATTAAACGTCTCGAATCTGCAGAGCCTCATAATATGCAATAAATAATGCCGTCAAAACCACACAGGGTTGGTAAATTTCCTTCCTTGATATCTGCTGAACAGATCTCATTAAGAAATGCTCTACTTGGAACGGGTGCATGGTGGACTTTCCCATTAATGTTTCGTATTGTCGTAAAATCGCATAATCTCAAGCTTCATAAACTACTTGTGCATATAGTATACTCATACAGAAGCACGTACTCCTACATACGCCGACAGTCCCCAGGACGCACACCGACGATTACATATTATATTGTATTACTTGAATCTCGTTTTGCGGTTCGTGATTTTCCTTCTGTTAACAAAGTATACCCATTCCTACAAACACGTTCTTACTGACGCTGAGAAATAAAATTCTGTGTGACGTATTTTATTTGTTTTACTCGTTGACAATTGTGTTTATGACAATTTTTTTCATTCAATTGTGGTGAGTTGTACAATATTGCTATAATATTAAATACGTAAGCGACAATGGTGACGAAAAAGGAATCAAACTGATCTAGGGATTGTTCCTATTCTCGATCAGTCTGAAATTTTAACAGAATTTTATCAGATATATTCCCCAAGGATTGATCGAAGAAATAAAATTTCCGATGATTATTTCTTTTTTTTTTAAACAATTTTACAATACAGTTTTAGTTAAAGCTCCGAAATTTATTTTTACAAAGATGTCATTTTATTAAATATAAAATTTTCAACTAATGCTTCGATCAATCTCTAAATTCATCTCCGCTCACGGAATCTTATTTAGAAATTGTCACTATCTGCATAGTTACTTCTTGTATTTGTTAAATAAAATCCCTTTTTACAAAAGCTAAATAAAAAAAATATCTTATTTCGGCCTTGTTATTTCGTATAACCCCGTAAATATTTTATTTTTCATCAAAGTATTATTTTATTATAAGTATAATTGAAAATCTCTTCTTATAACAATGACAATTGTGTAATGAAAATAGTATACAGCTTAAAAATAATTAAAAAGAAAGCCAGCAATAATTAACAAAAAAATTCCCAACAAATTAAAAATATTTAAACCACAGAACAATCTCATGTATTCAAGTACTTCAAAAAGAAATTTATTATAAGAATCTTATTGCTTTCAAGTGAGACAGCCCGTGCTCCACAAAGTATGGATCCCGAAATAAAGAGAAATTTATTTGGTGGCACTTCCGAGGCATATAAATGAGGGGAAAAGTATAAATATATACACGTACAAATAGAAATATCTATATCTATATATAAATTTAGTAACTCGTGGAAGGTCTGGATTCTCTTTTGGCGTACGGAAAACAAAGAAAAACAAAATGCCTGAAATTCGAAGAGGGTGGAACTATACTCTGCTGTTGCAGACACTTTACCCCCTGACACTGGGAGCAGAACCAGGAAACCCCCAGGGGTTCGGCTCTGTTGGTCCACACGCATCCACCATCCTCGCTCGCTTTTTCATTAAATCTCTCAGTCTCTGGAGCAGAGTAGTGAAGGCCATTTTGTTACTGCTCGAAACGACAACTCTGTCCGAAATATTGCGTACTGTACCACTAATATGCCGTTATTGTTTGGTAATAGAACTTATGAGCGGGCTAGACTGTTCTGTTCTAAATATAAGCACTGTATACCACTACTTTATTCTACTTTACCCTCTGCCAGAGGAGGCCCATTACGAACTGAAGTATGCATGTGTATGCAATGGCCCAGTGGCTGTTTATTATCCGCGAGCTATTCTGATAATTATATGAAATGTATGTAACAGCGTACAGTCACTAATACAGTCTACTATCAAATCCAATACAATCCAATCCACGTCCCCGCGTGGTAGAGCAACCCCTGCGCTGCTCATAATAGGAAGTGATAATTTGCGGATAAGTGTGATATATTTTCTTGTTTCGGTCGTGGCACTAATGGCCTCACTCCCCAGAACTAAATACTAAGTACTAAATACTAAATATCACAGTTTTATTACTTTCTGCCGTAATTTAACTGATAGACAGATTTTAAGGAAGTAATAAACTCGATTTATTAAAAATCTTAATTAAATCGAGTTTTACTTTTGTTCGAGACAAAGATATTTATCAAAAAAAAAAAAAAAAAAAACAGTTACATCGATTGAAAATAAAAATAATCCCTATTCTACATGGTTTAATTTATCATGTTCTGTATATTTTAAATTTAATTAGTGAGGTAATAGATAAATAAGTAAATAAATTTATTGATGATACATGAAAAAATTTGATTAATCAATAAACAATTTAAAATAAAAATATAAAAAACTAACTTCGTTAGAGAAATTTTGACTTCATTCAAGAAACTTTTAATTTTTTTTTCTCCAAATCAATAAAACTTCGTCTTACTTCGTTCCTTCATCCCTTATATTAGTCAGAACACATGCACTCATCGTTTAGCTTGAATTTTTTTCCTCACTGGTACGATCATCAATAATTGATTGATTATCATTATTATTATTATTGTCACGATTGTTTATACCTCTCAAGTATTCCATGAACGTCTAAAAAACGTTGAGGAAGTAAATTAACTAAAGGGTGGCTAAGAGTGTATTGACGAGAAGCCGGTCGTGTGACTCGTTAGCCCACGTGCCTGATTGCCGATCAAATTACTTTATTAATCGCGAGTGCGGACATCCGAACAGCCGTTTATTTAGATCATTAGTGGGAATACGATATTCCGGACGGGTCTCGTCTTTATTCAAGAGTCGAGAATTCATTGGAGTGTAAGCACCAACTGCCGTCGCCTCCCACCGTGATGTACAACCGGGAAGGAGAGAGAAAGACAGAGAAAGCAAGTGTAAAGGGTGCGGTGGGTCGGTAGCACGGGGGATGAATTTCCTGTCACCGGGTGAATTTCCGGGCGACGACATCGCTCGCCTCCTTGTTGTGTCGTTGTCGTCTTGGCTTATTATTTCGAAAGATAAAAGTTACTGGTGAGTATAGTTTGAGTCACACTGTTCTCTTTTAATTAAAACCTTGATAATGATGTTAAAATAAACTTATATTTCTCCGAGATTAAAGTACTTTATTTTAGCAAAAAATTCAAGATACCGAATCTCTCATTCTTCATTAATTACTTTATCACTTAGGTTGTTATATTATTTCTTTTTCACAACACATTAACCCGTTATTTATATTTCCGTATACTTCAAGGGATAGAAGAATTTAGATAGATATTTGATAAAATTTAATACTTAATATTTATTAATAAGAAGTTTCATTAAATTTATTTCATTACACTGTAAAAAATTTGCGGAGTGAACGCGGAGTGAATGAAGAGTGAATGATTTTTAATTGATACATTCCCAGCGGGAGTGATATTTACTCCGAGAATGAGTTAATTTTTATTAATAATAAAATTCACTCCGCATTCACTCCCAAAATAAATGAATTTAGAAATAAATAAATTTTTGTAAAGAAAATATTTTTATAAACCCTTTTTATATTCAATTATTAAAAATTTAATTTATTATTTTTAATAATATTTCATTTTAATTATTATTATCATGTTTTTATTTTTTTTTTTTTTTTATGAATTAATTATAATTAAAAATTGTCAAAATATATATATATATATATATATATACTAGCGGACCCGACAGACGTTGTCATGTACACACGTCTTAAATTTAGAAATTTTAGGAATGAGCTTGTATAGTTGAAAACATCATTAGTTAACAATATGCAATGGGCATTCTTCAATAATTAAAATTTTCGTAAATATAAGCCCATTCTGATTTTATACTCATCAAGAGCTTTCATTTGAGTACCCACATGCATTTTTGATATATTTTATATATTTGTATATTTCACAAATAACATATATATAAAATATATAAAAAATATTATGTGGATACTCAAATGAAAGAACTCGATGAGTGTAACATCGGGATGGGCTTATATCTTTCAAAACTTCAATAATTAAGAAATGACATTGTATCTTGTCAACTGATGATATTTTTAAAGATATAAGCTCATCCCGAAAATACACTCATTGAGAGCTTTCATTTGAATACCCACATCAATTTTTCATATATTTTATATATTTATATATATTATATATATGTATATATGAAAAATGCATGTGGGTACTCAAATGAAAGCTCTTGATGAGTGTAACATCGGAATGAGCTTATATCGTTAAAAACATCATTAGTTAACAAAATACATTATCATTCGTTAATTATTAACATTTTCATAAATATAAGTCCATTATGATTTTATACTCATCGAGACCTTTCATTTGAGTACCCACATGAATTTTTTCATATATCTTATATGTATGATATTTATAAAATATATGAAAAGTGCATGTGGGTAGTCAAGATCAACAACAATTTATAAATAAAAAATATATTAAATAAACATTTTCTCGTGGACTGAATTGTGAATCTAAACCATTCTGGAATCCACCGGAAGACACACAAAAAATTTCATTAAAATCAGTCCAGCCGTTTAGGAGGAGTTCAGTGACAAACACACGCACAGAAGAAATATATATAAAGATTAATTTTGAGATTTTTTTTGTAGAACGAAAATTCATCCTTATTTTATTTATTTTAAAAACTCCGAACGCGGATGTTTTTTGGAGTGAAATTCGAAATCACTCTGAAATCACTCCGCAAATAAAAACTCCGGATTCACTCCCTACGCGGAGTGATTAATTACTTCACTCCGGAACTCCGAGTGATAGGAGTGAAATTCACTCCCGATTCACTCCGGATTTTTTACAGTGTATAATAGAAACATTAATTTGAACCAAAAAAATTATTTTGAAAAAATTCATGAATTTAATCATGCGAAAAAAATCTCGTTAAATCAAGTTAATTATTCTGTCAATATACATTGAAAAAAAATTAATTTGATTTAAGAGAAGAAATCATGAATCAATAAGAACATGATATGAAAAGTTTGATTATTTTGAATCAAGCAATAAAATTCTTGATCAAATTAATTTTTTTATCACTATACATACCTTCTTCTCAGTCTACTAATCAAAAGATGATGAATCATGAAGAATAAAACAATGTAAAAAGTAAGAAAGTTTTTTTCTATTTCCTCGGTACTATCCAAACACAATTACGTAGAAATACTTTTTTCCCAGCGAAAGTGATGAGGATTTTAATGATGACAAGATAAACATAAGGCTAATTTTAAATGTAGACCAATTTGTTGCATCAGTTGTTATCCCAGTGAGAGATTAATGGAAATCTTGGTTTCTCTTGTAGAAGCCGGAAAGCTCAAGAGACTATTGAAAGAAAATTATCGATACCCTACGGGCCGTGGTGATTCTCTGAGGAAGCTGTACTGAAAGAAGACACTAACCGGAGGATTGCTTCTCCTCCTCCTCCTCCTCCTCCTTTTCCAACTACTACTACTACTACAACTTCTCTTATTACTATTACCAAAGGTAGTACGACAACTACTACAACTACGAGCACTATTACCGTTAGAGCTGCTGCGGTCTATCGATTTATTTTCAAAGACACAATTGGGTCACGTGAAAAGATCATTGTTATTCGAAGAGTCGGGGTGAATCCATTATTCAGACAGGTCTTGCAGCTATCCGTGACCGTGTCCCCGTTGTAATTTCTTGCTCGCTCGTTTCCATATCAATGAGTTAGAGGCTTCGACTATCTCCTATACTAACTGTTTTCCTCCCTCTCATCCTCGGCTTACGTCTGAAATTGCATTTGACGAAACTGGGTACGGCTAGTGCTGGTAGACAGTACACTAACCTGCAAACCTTCACACCGATAGATCTTTCGCTTGCATAATACCGAGATAAAAAGTTTACCATAATTTATTGGCTATTCCGAGTTAATAATCGCAAATAAATACCCGATAACTTTTTTATACCTAATTTAGTTGATTGATCGGTTTATATATCGACTTAAATTATACTATAGCCTATATATAGTTTTAGTTATTGAGATTTTATGTTCCGCGACTAGACAAGACAAGACGTGGAACACGCGACGGAAGATATTCTATATAATAGTGATACTAGTGTTATAAAGTGTTCTATGCCTGTCATTCTCTCCAACAAGTGGAACGGGTGGCAGTAGCAACACCAGCAGAATCCGCGTCTAGTCGCGGCTACATGCAGCAATGCTGGTGCCGCGGGACGGTATTTTACGCCGATAAATTATTACGACAATCCGGCGTGCAGGCGTACCTTGTAGACCACAAATCACCCTGATGTCCAGGACTTTGCTCGAGTTTTAACTCGGATTACACATAATTTCGCATTATCACCGCCCGATTCGTTGTAATTATCGTTTACCTTCGTATATTGTAACTCAACTACCTACTCAGGGTTCAGTGTCATTTTAATCCTATATGCCTTCCGATCAAAATAATTATTACAGCAATCAAATAACAATAATTTATTTTTTTATCTTATTAACTGTATTGCTCTTGAGTATCCTAAAACTTTCCTATTAATTTTTATTATATGAAGATTCATTCATAATAATTATTTATTTATTTATTTATTTATTTATTTAGTTTTAATGCCAAAGTGTTGAGCCGAATGACAAATTTTATATACATAGATAATGTTCAAATAAGTACAATAAATTTTGAAGTATACTCTGAAAAATCCGGAGTGAATTTCACTCCCATCACTTGGAGTTCCGGAGTGAAGTAATTAATCACTCCGCGTAGGGAGTGAATCCGGAGTTTTTATTTGCGGAGTGATTTCAGGGTGATTTCGGATTGATTTCGAATTTCACTCCGAAAAACATCCACGTTCGGAGTTTTTAAAATAAATAAAATAAGGATGAATTTTCGTTCTACAAAAAAAAAATCTCAAAATTAATCTTTGTATATATATATATTTCTTCTGTGCGTGTGTTTGTCACTGAACTCCTCCTAAACGGCTAGACCGATTTTAATAAAATTTTTTGTGTGTCTTTCGGTGGATTCCAGAATGGTTTAGATTCACAATTCAGTCCACGAGAAAATGTTTATTTAATAGATTTTCTATTTATAAATTGTTGTTGATCTTGACTACCCACATGCAGTTTTCATATATTTTATAAATATCATATATATAAGATATATGAAAAAATTCATGTGGGTACTCAAATGAAAGGATGAGTATAAAATCAGAATGGGCTTATATTTACGAAAATGTTAATTATTGAAGAATGCCCATTGCATATTGTTAACTAATGATGTTTTTAGCTATACAAGCTCATTCCTAAAATTTCCAAATCTAAGACGTGTGTACACGACAACGTCTGTTGGGTCCGCTAGTATATATATATATATATATATATATATATATATATCTACATATTTTTTTTGACAATTTTTAATTATAATTAATTTATAAAAAAAAATAAATAAAAACATTATAATAATAATTAAAATGAAATATAATAAATTAAATTTATTTATTTCTAAATTCATTTATTTTGGGAGTGAATGCGGAGTGAATTTTATTATTAATAAAAATTAACTCCTCGGAGTAAATATCACTCCCGCTGGGAGTGAATCAATTAAAAATCATTCACCCCGCGTTCACTCCGCAAATTTTTTACAGTGTATTAATAAAATATATGAAACAAATCGCATTTAAAAACAAGAATGTACATCATATTATTATATACATCACGTTATTATATTATTTTCCAGCATACTAATTTCCAACTATTCATTACTTAATAAAAAATCAAATAATTTAATTTTGAAAGTCTCTAAACTAAGAACGTTTACAATCTCAGGAGGTAAGTCCTTCCAAAACCGAATAGCCGATACTACAAATGAATGCTCATAGGTCGTAGTAGCAAAATTTGGCATCTTGAAGAAAATATTATTATTCTTAGCTGCCAGCCTATTATCTGATCGCCTAATTTCAGGATCTTCTTCTTTAAATAATCTACGTAGAAACTTTAATTAATTGAAACAAACAAAAAAATGTTTAGTGTTGTTGAATTTTCTCATAAATAAATTTTTGTGTGCCATTAGAAAACTCTTAACATATTGAAATGTATTTATATTACCGAAATTATATTGATGAACCAATTTATAAATCTTTATTTAACGAATCGATATTGAATCAATTGATAATCACAATCAAGTCTAATGATGTTTAAATAAATCCTTCTATAAGTGTTAAAATAATTTTTTGATGTACTGATCGCGTAAATTTATACGATTTATTGAGAAGACTCACATAAAAATTTTACTTATTCAGCTGAGCTAATAATATAAACGATTCGAATTACTTGCGAGAGCTTAAAAATACTTAGTGATAATTAAATTATTTTATGTTTTAACTGATACTTGGATAAAGCTCGATCAAACATTAAATATTTAAAGGCTTTGATGACTCATCAACACGGTGTTTTCATTTATTATTAGAATGTTGCTTAATTATCCCGATAAAAATTTTTAATTTTGCTGGGTTAAGCTTTACCAGCTAGTTAGTGAATAATCCATTCGAGTTTAGCTTATTTACCA
The DNA here is from genome assembly GCF_020080835.1 of Cotesia glomerata. Classification (NCBI taxonomy): domain Eukaryota; kingdom Metazoa; phylum Arthropoda; class Insecta; order Hymenoptera; family Braconidae; genus Cotesia; species Cotesia glomerata. The sequence continues at coordinate 2,974,483 of NC_058158.1, forward strand.
GGTCAACAGAACCACAGGGTTGTGATTAAAATATAGAATTTTACTTGATAGTCAGAATTAAATAATGTAAATTTCAATTCGAGATTTAATCAATCCTTCAATTAATAATAAATCTCGTAGTATTTTATCGGTGAAGTTGGCTTTTAGAACTCTAACTCATAATCGATAATCTAGTTAAATGAAAATAACATAAATAGTCAACGAGTGAAAAGACTTGAGAGAAGAAAAATTTTTGGTGAATAACAAAAATAAAAACTTTGAATAATGGATTTTTTATTCATGAATTTGTAAAAAATTTATGAAGGCTGATTAAATGAATTTCCAGACGCAAAAGTAATATTTAATACACGAGTAATTTAATAGAGTTAAAAGTTTAGAATAAATAAAAAAGAGTCAAGTTTTAAATACAGAGTTGTTTTTGTTTGAGTTTATGGTGCTCTGTGTATACTGACGATAGGGATAGGAAAAAAGTCAGCAGTCAGCTCTTCCGCACGGACAAATAAGAAACTTCGAAAAGATATAACGAGTCGTGCTATTTTTCGTATATAAAAAGATTTATAAAAATAAATGTTTTATAAGGGTAATAAAAAAGTTTGTTCGTTAGCACATATAAACTCGTTATAGCCGAGTGGAGTTTTTTTAGTTTTTATTAACCTATATTATAAAAATCTACTGTTTATGAAAACCAAGAGTTATTTTTGCTGAATAAAAATACTAAGTGTTTATCTTAATATCTACTTACTAAAGAGCCATCACTCTCTTACCTCGCTGAGTTTTCACAGATTCAACCATTCATAACTAAAGATCGATTTTTACTCTTATTCGTAGCCAAATATATTGTAAAAATTACAATAAATTATTATATATAATGTGTTTTCATAATTGCTTCTGATTCAATTTTTTTTTTGTATTTTTGATAAGGAAAAAATTTTGTTAAATAATAAAAAACCGATATATTTTTCAAGTAAAATAACAAAAAATTTCTAAAATTGTAAATCAATTGAAATTTTCATTGAAAAAAAAAAAAAAAAAAAAAAAAAAAAAAAATTAATTAACAAAACAAGTTCCACAATCAGTAATTATTACGACAATTTAAAAAGAAAATTCGATGAACAGAGTGTTTAGTCTTTGATTAGATCTAAACTTATAACTCATACTTTTAAAAAAAATTAATTGAAAAAAAAAAGTTGTAAAAAGTGATCTTATATCGGATGATAAGATATAAATTTATATACCAAGGTCAAAACGACGGTGGAATAAGTGAGGATAAAAAAAAAAGGTAACGCGAAAAAATATCTTGAGAAAGCGATAAGAATAGTACCCAGGATCCCAGAGGAACGTAAATAGAGGGATCTTGCACCTCCATGTGAAAATGAGGGAAGAAGTTTGAGGCAAATTTCAGTAGATTGTAGATGGTCTTCTATAGCTACCTAGAAACCCGATATCATCGGCTAATCCACCGATCTTCTTGTGGAGAGAGGAAAGCGTCTACAATTGGTTGGTATTGTAAGTTGAGAGGGCAGTAGTCCCATCGGAGTAACAACTACTGTACTAGAGAAAATGAGGGAATAAGATAAAAAAAACTGAGTTAAATAAAAGATATATTACTCTGTTTTATTGCTCCAGATTTTTCTCATTTTCGGATGAAAATTTTCCATCGCAGTGTACTCACTAGTTTAATAAATAAAGTACCGCAGCTTAAGATTTTTTAGATCATAAATTACGTGCACTTAATTTCGCAACCAGATTTACCGAGCTGAAAACAGATAAGGAATTGAATTTAATATAATATACATTCTTGAATTGTTTTTCTTCGGATGAGGCTTTTAATAAATATAATTATTTGGGTCGCTATTTTAATCTTAGAAATTCATTAAGTTATTCCGTAGAATGTAAAAATAAGTAAGTTTCTGACACGAATCATCTTGTGATACAAAAGACTGAGGCCAATGGAACAAACCCAATTACTAAATATTAGTCATCTAAAATTTATAAAAGTTGTTCAGCAAAGATTATTATAAATTTAGCCATCGCAAGTTTTGGGTCGAAGTAGAGCAAAATTGAATTTGAGCGACTAAGTAATAAAACAATCTTTATTAACTTAGTGGGTAGTTGCAAGTATTTTCGCTTATATTTTTGAATGCATATTATATTAAAATTAAATTATAAACGTTGTATATATAGAGTGACATCATTTCATTGTATTACACTGTAAAAAATTTGCGAAGTGAACGCGGAGTGAATGAAGAGTGAATGATTTTTAATTGATTCACTCCCAGCGGGAGTGATATTTACTCTGAGAAGGAGTTAATTTTTATTAATAATAAAATTCACTCTGCATTCACTCCCAAAATAAATGAATTTAGAAATAAATAAATTTTTGTAAAGAAAATATTTTTATAAACCCTTTTTATATTTAATTATTAAAAATTTAATTTATTATTTTTAATAATATTTCATTTTAATTATTATTATAATTTTTTTATTTAGGTCATTCCACGTCAAATCGACCAATAGTTGGACTCGATCCCTTTCGGTTTGGACAAATTTTGGTCAGAAGTTTTCTTTTATCTTATAACGAAGTTCTGCCAAAGGAAAAAAATTAAAAAAATTTTTTTCAAAAGTTATGCAAAATCCAAAATTTCACTATTTTCCATATTTTTTAAACTTATGTTTTAAAAATCTCGAAAACTATTGCAATTAAAAAAATCGCATTGAGGAAGTTTCAAAGGGGATATACTTGGGGCTTTTAAAAAAAAAAATTTCCGAAAAAAAATTTTAAAAAATCTCCAATTTGTGAAATTTTTTTTTTTAACAAATTTCAAAAATTCATACTTTTGAAAAAACAAAAAACACAGTTCCAAAAATTTCAGGATCTTTTAAGATTGGTACAAGGTAGTACACGAAAAAATTTGAGCCAAAAATTTATTGTCGACGGTCAATTTTGACAATTTTCAATAATTCAAAAATTCAAAGATTTCACAAATCCTTTAGGATAAGAGAAAACTTCTGACCAAAATTTGTCCAAATCGAAAGGGGTCGAGTCCAACTATTGGTCGATTTGACGTGGAATGACTCTTATAGTAAATTAATTTTGAGATTTTTTTTGTAGAACGAAAATTCATCCTTATTTTATTTATTTTAAAAATTCCGAACGCGGATGTTTTTCGAAGTGAAATTCGAAATCACTCTGAAATCACTCCGCAAATAAAAACTCCGGATTCACTCCCTACGCGGAATGATTAATTACTTCACTCCGGAACTTCGAGTGATGGGAGTGAAATTCACTCCCGATTCACTCCGGATTTTTTACAATGTATTGGCAAGTGTCATTTTTAATTAAACTGCGGAACTGAAAACTCGATAAAGCCGAAAAATAAAAAAAAAATAAAGGAGAAAACAGCAGGACAAAGTGTCAACAATGTAATTTACTTCAAGTATTTAGTAAATACAAAGGGCAGCAAGAAATAAAGATAGACAAGAAGTAAACACCCCGAAGCATTCACTCCTCTGTACACAATGCTGGTTAACCTTCCAAGCACATGTTTTGTGTATACCTCGATGTATTCGTGTTTGTATTTGTTGTTGTAGTTGTATATATGAGAAAATCTATTGCTCAAGTTTTATCAGCTCGTAACAATCTGGATCGGCGATGGAAATTAATGAAAAAATATAAAGAAAATCTACCGAACACAATCTGTGAATAAATAAAAAATAGTCCAGAGTAATCAAGAAACCATTAAAGTTCATTAGTATTGGATATAAAAAATGGCGTATGTAAATGTGCGTGTTCGTTTAACGGCACATTTTTTAACGTTAAAGTTATTAGTGTCAGTAAAGGCAGCTCGAAGAAGTGTGGGGGTGTAAGTGATCAGCAACAGCAATCTTTTATCTATGAAATCACGAGAGAAACCTTTAATTTTTCTAAGCGTATGGACAATTCGTTAGGGTAAATCTAATCATTCACTTCGTGTCATGTTGTGCAGGTTGTTAAGATCCTATCGCTAATTTCTCGCAATTTTTCATAAGAGACACGCGCGTGTTAATAGACACATAAGCTGGAAAGATGTTGACCCACTGAAGCGACTTGTTAATATGTATAGATCATTTATATTTTTTTTTATCTTTCATGATTGCTTGTGCTGACATAATGAATAAATTTATTTTACTGGGTAGTGTTTATAAATTATACATTAAAAAATTAGTTATTCTGGAAATGAATGGTTTTTAAATGACACACTGGAAAATATAAAGAGCTTCAGTGAGATTCAATAAGAAAAATTTATTAAAATTTTACGCACAATATTGAAATTCATTATTATGAATTCAATGTTGCTATAAATTTTTGTGAAACATAAATTATAAGAAAAAATTGAGCATCCAATTTCTGATGTATTATTTTAAATTTCACAAGTATTATTTTAAATAAAAATTTCTCATAAAAAAAATAAACAATCCAAAATTGACTCCCCGTAAAACAAATTTATACTGACAATATTAAGCTAATGATTTCCAAATACCATTTAACTGGAAATGTTTGCAAATATTTTAGCATGTATTGAACTAGTCACTCAATTAATTAACGTACACTGAAAAAAAAGTTTTTTTTCTACCAAGGAAATGTTTCCTTATGGTTAAAAAACTGGTATTCTTATGGTTAAAATACGAAAGTTTTTTAACTATAAGAATACCGTTTTCTCACTGTCAAAAAACTAGCCTTATAATAAAGCGTGGTATTTTAAGGTTAAGAATACCAGTTTTTTTATATCAAGAAAACTCGGGAAAAAATTTAGTCTTCTCCAGGCGGAAAGTGGCAACTTTCGGCCCGCTGCGCTAAACGAAATTGCCGCTTTCCGCCTCTGTCGGACAGAAAAATTAGTATACCCTATGGCAGGAAAATAATAAATATCTCAGATCACATATGTCGACCTCGGCTTCGCCTCGGGCAACATATATGTGTTCTGAGGCGGACATTTCTCATTTTCTTGCCACAGGTGTGTAATATACTATAGTATTCTAGGTGGAAATAGTATTTTTCTTACCTAGGGCAGGAAAATAAGAAATGTCTCAGATTACATGTAATTGTTGACCGAGGCGAAGCCGAGATCGACAAACATGTGATCTGAGGCTTTCTTATTTCCTGCCCGTGGTGAGAATACTATTTTTCTCCTCGACGAAGGCGGAAAGCGGCAACTTAGTTTAGCGCAGCGGGACGAAAGTTGTCACTTTCCGCCCGGAGGGCAAAAAAAAAATTTTCTTATTACGCCGGTCAAAAGTACGGGGTTCCCGCTGCGATTTTACGGCAGAAAGCCTCAGTTTTATGCCGTGATCAAGTCGCGCATGCGCCCTACGACAGGGAGCCGAAATAATGTATTAATGCACTGACAACGAGACACGAGGCGGCAGAAAGTCCGAAAGTCGGTAGTCGCGCTCACTCTATTACTTATGTTTATAAACCTAACCTTACTTGTGATTGTTATGAATATATCTATCTTATTATGTGTCGATGATTTTAAGTTGAAACTAAGTTAATTAGCGAAAATAAATATTTATTTTAATGAAATGAGACTTATTAACTATTTAAATTACAAAAAAAAAAAACGAGAAATATTCTTCATTCTGATAGATATTTTCAAATAAATAAATTCATTATTGAACAAATAATTATTTAAAAAAATACACAAACAGATTTTTTTCTTAATTTTTTTTCTATGCATTTTACGATTATTATTTCATTTTTTTGTTTTTTTCTATTCTTAAAATCAGAGTTAATTTATAATATATTTATAACTTTAAATTTATTAAATTAAATTAAGATCTTTTCTCAAAAGAAAGTATTAATATGATAGATTATAAATTAATATTTTTATTGACAGGTGTATTCGATACTCGCTTCGCTCGTGCCGCAAATGTCGGGGGCAGGCATCAATTTTTTTTCAAAGCAATTTTTTGCGTACTTTCGACCGGATAGCAAGAAAACTAGTATACATTACACTTGTAGTGTAATATACTATTTTTTTCAGTATATAAAGTAAATTACGAAATATCAATTAATAATTAGAAATATATTAATGGTAGTAAAATAAACAATCGTAAATACGGAATAATGTTTCAATATATTAAATATTGCACGTTATATATAAATAATGTAATAGATTATAATTTATAATAGATTGTATATCAGTGACAGAGTATACATAGGGTGTATACCTGAGGGTCACGTTCGTTTAATATAATAAATCGAACACGCTAATGAAGAGTCGGTGACCTGTAGCGATGGTGTATACTATAAATTCTTCAACTACCCCAGTAGAGTTTACGGCTGAAGTCATCTCCCCTTCATACAGTCCATGAGCTGTTGTTAGGACAGCATATTGGAAATTACTGCGGGTACATCCTCATTAAACAGTAATGACAATATCATGTACACTCAATCTATATGCGTAATACTGATGAATCTTCTCTACTCGTTAAATTTACAGATTTGATAGCAAGGGCGGTCTGAGTGAACGCCTCTGATTCTATCCAAACCACAAAGGCCCTCGAATCACATCGCATCATGTCTATTTAGAGATTCTCTTGCCATAAGAGAAGGATTCGTTTGTAAGCTGCTTACAGAGGTTCTCCTTCCTCGAAGCGTATAACTCTGTCCTGCCATGCCCATCAAAGCTTTCAAAGCATGAATTAAGCTTGTAAGAACTTGTTTCATAAAACGTTTTTATTTTTTAAGTAAATATACCGTTTATCACAAAAAATTAAAATGTTTTACATCTCTATGAAAAAATATTACGATATGGTCATACATAATAATGACCATATATAATTTTTCAACCAAATGTTGTGTTGAAAATTTCCGGCAGAGTGCGCATGGTCGCTAAGTCGTCTTATTACAGAATAGTTAAATCTAAGGTTTTAAGTTTTAAAACAAAAACATTTTTTTTACTTTCATAAGTGGCCTGACTTATGATATTTTCCTTTATAAAAAATATTAATTTTGAAAAAATTTTTTAAGCTGGTCGAAAGTACATTAATTAATTTCATTTTTATGAGCACTTTTTTCATTAACTTCACAACAGTTACTTGAAAGTAATTCACTTTTCTAATCAAAGGGTAATCAAAACTCTTTCTAACATCTCGTATAAATTACTTGGCACATAATATAATCAGTCTAATAGAAAATAAAAAAAAATCTGTCCTATAAAACTGCAGTACCAATATAAAATAATATATACATCAACAACAGTTTGTTTGAAAATGAGCAAACTCGTTATTTATTGACAAAAAAAAAGAACTGAAAAGTAACTTTTTGACTTTCAACTCCTCATTTACTTGTATCAAGTTGGACAGTAATTCTGTTTATTTCAGGTCAAAATAAATATTAAAACTTCACGCTGGAGTAATTTTATTTGAGTTTTAATTTATTGAATGGCTTTTTATTTCATCGACCAAACATTGAACCACTCAAACTACATAAAATATTATTGGAAATAATAAAGCTTGTGCTAAAGAAGTTGTTTAAATATTGTCAAAGAACATATCGTAAATTTTCATACAAGTATGACAATATTTATCCCAAAAATTTATCCATATAAAAATTTTATAGCAGAAGAAATTCCGATTGCTCATATGTGATCAATGATCGGCTACAAAATTAATAACTTTCAACTGCAATATGCAATATTTATATTTTTGTGTAGATGTAGTCACATGTAATGCTTCCATTACGCATGATTGGATATTTAAAGCAGCTTTAATTACTGCCTCCTGCCTCGTATATAACCGTTATGTGGATACAGATTACGGATCTCCAAAAGCCAAGTGCCATGGTCAATCACTAAAGAGATTTAATCGAAATTTACCTCCAGGCATAACACTGAATTCTCTGAACCAATAGAAACACTGACATTCAGAGAGATTTGCACAGTAAGAGTTTATTTGTGCATATATAAACACATATGGATTGCATAGATGTGGATGAGAATGTGTTTGATATGTATATTGAGAATGGACGGCACTCTCAGTACTCTACAGTAAAGCTAATTAATCTTATCACTAATTAATTTCCGCGGGTTATTCTACAGACTGAACCCTGTGATGGGTACATTCGAAACAGACGGATGCATATAATTGCGAAACTGATGAAATCTCAGTTCCACCCTTCTCCATCTCAGATTTCTGCGGTGTAGATGTTTCTCATTCGTGAATGGCTTAGCATCAGCACACTGATAAAAAAATTGACTTGACTCAAGAGCCAAACTCTTGAACCAAGAATACTATTTTGAAGAAAATGATTTTCTTGAATCAAGAGAATAAACTCTTGAGCTAAGGAATTATTCTTGATTTAAGAAAATTTTTTTGAGTCAAGAATTTATTCTCTTGATTCAAGAAAATCATTTTCTTCAAAATGTAATTCTTGGTTCAAGAGTTTGGCTCTTGAGTCGAGTCAATTTTTTTATCAATGTAATACTGTTCAGTAGTCATTAACATAAAGCAATAATCAGATCGAAGTATTATCAAATTTCAAATTTATATTTCAGGACAAACATGAATAATTTTCTGAATATTGACATTGTAATAAGATGTATGTTTGATCTTAAAAAACGCTATAAAATATACACTTCAATCAGTGATTTCAAAGTTTTAATTTTTTTTTTAAAGTTACCGTATCATAAAAAGAAGAAGAAAGCAATATGCCCGTGTTTCAATAACTTTCATTATTTTTTGCCCAGAATGTGAGTCAAAGTTTAATCTTACCTCATACCTCGTGCCTAACTAATACCGCGCTGATGTCCCTCATTTATTCCAATGGATAAAAAAAAAAAAAATAAACTCGCTCCTGTTTTTTTCCAGTTACTGCGCACTCATCAGCTTGGTATCCTTTTGTCATTCGTAAAACTTTCATATTTGCTATCTCATACGGATATACTTGCTTAGTACTGAAACTCTGTATGAAATTTTTCTGTCAGAGAAAAAATTAACAAAGTCACGCCTGAATTTTTACTTTCAGTGCTCCACGATTTTTATCAATGCAAACGGTGAAATTTCAGCTTTACGATAATTAACAAAAAAATTCATCTGGCTTAAACTCCGACAATGAAAAGTTTGAATTATTCATACCAACAGAAAATATTTAAAAGTAAAAATATCCAACTATTCATATTTATTCGATAAAGTTATTATTATTATTATTATTAACATTTTTTTTCTATTTGAACCATTTATACGTATGGTGAAAATAAAATATATATTAATTATTATCATTAAAATGTTAAAATATGGTAATAAACCAAAAGTTTATCGTTCGGCTTTAGCAAATTTTCCACAATGTCACTCAGTCATAATTTAAATCTGGTGCATATGCATCATAATGTGAGATTTACTCGGAAAATGTGCATGGTATTACTTGTTTGTGTACAAACCACATTTTCGATGTATTTCAAAGTGTACAGTACGGCTTCCATAAACATATAACATCAGCACAGATAATATAATAGCTATGTATGTGTATTATGTGTATGTGGATGGCAAAGCATGGCAGGTGGAAAAGTACGAGGAGGTCGGTAATCCCCAGGCCAATGTGTTCTGCAGCGTACTCTCATCTCTGGTCTGCTCTGCTCCGGCATAGTCTACTTGGTCACACTGGGCGCGTGATTCATATACGTATTTTCACAATGAACACCCGTACTGAGTAAAATGTAACCCCATCTGATATATAGAAGAGGCATTACACACTAACGTATATGGTTGATGTAGCGTCTCGTAATAACGTTGTGATACGAAATGACTCGACTCATGAGCATGAGAGGAGAAGAGAAGAGCCCAAAGTCCATGCACTCTACACTCCCCTGTTTCTGCTATTATCTATACTACTGTAGGGGGATGAAGCTAGTGGCTGTAAGATGTGCAGGACCCTTGCTATACCTTAACGTCCTTGCTATACTTGAGAGGCATTAAGAGAAGGACCAGGGCAAGAAGCTGAAGAAGAAAAAGAGAGCAGACTTGTTACACACGTCTTAGTCTACTCTAACGCGTTCTAGAGACCCCGGTTATATCCATTCCAGCAACTTAGGTACGACCTCATTTACTGCTTTTACACTGGTTATGTACTTGAGACATTTCACATACCGTAGAATTGCCAATCTCGAATCGCTCGTTAGCTTCTATTTCTTTTTTCTATTCCACATAATACACCGACAAAATAACCTCGGTATTGTTATTTCACAGCTTGATTAAGCCCATTTATACCTGCTATTTGACGTTTTATGAAGATGTTCCATTTAATATATGATCTAATGATTTTAAAAATAGACTATGTACGACGAAAAAAAATTTTATTACATTTTTTTTTTAATGTTTATATCAATTAACATGTAAAATTAAAAAAAAATTGATTTTGTATGTTATAAAACTGAAAACGAATTTCATATAAGCTCTTCAGAAGAGTAAAAAAAAAGTCTAATAATATTAAAATTAGTCTAAATTGGTCTAATAATTAATAGTATAAAAACCATCTTTATTTTAAGAGTTAATACCGTAAGGTTAACTCTTTTGTAACGAGACGATTCAGCAATCAAGCGCCCTCCATCTGAGATTTTAAACACTTTATTTGATCGAAAGTCTGATCGAAAAATTATAAGTAGGTATAATAAGCCAGATACGGCTTGACGGACAATTTTCATATCAAGCTGTACATAGGTATATCAGGACATCAAAAATTATATAATTTGTTATCAAGTGTTTTATCATTTCCATTGATATTTTCGATGAATACATTAAATCAAAGACCGAAAACAATATTTTTTAAACCAATTACTATAAATTTTATTTTAATAGAGAAATTTAATTTCTGTTAAAAATTTCCACTTTAAACACTTAAATATTAAATTATACTGCTCTTTTAATTTCTGAATTGCCAATATTTAATTAATAAAAAAAAAAATGCATGGTTCTATAAAAATTTCCATACAAAAAAAGCTTGTTATCCATGCGAGTAGATTAATGTTTCAGTATAAAAAAATGTTATACCTCTGTATCTTTATTACGTTTTTGATTCATGACAAGTAGAAGGTAACAGCCGAAAAAAATGCACCTGTAAAAAAAGGTGCTTCATCATCGCGAAACGAAATTATTAATTAAGTGTTATTGACGTGTCATAAACAAACAATTTAGAGTGCAGCGCAGTGTGATCAAGTTAATAAAAAAATATGTGAGCCAAAAAAAATAAAAAGAACTGTATAAAATGTGAACGAGTTGTCGAGAAAAATGAAGTGCTGATAGAGGAACAATTTTTGAGCGTGAATTGCACGTGAGATAAAAGGAAAGCACATCACATTGACGCCGCGAGAGACAGAGATGTGGGTGTGTTACTGCCCTGATGAAAAAGTGTGACCTATTTCATCGCAATACCGATCGTGATTTTTTGAGATTACTATTTTTTTTTGCTATCGGATACTATTTTACTAACTTTTCATTTTCAACCTTTTTTCGCCTTCCTTTTAAAGATCAATTGTTTTTTTTTCTCAATTTTCTAGGAACTTCCGATAGTGTAATATTTTTGCTGAATAGCTGTATTACAGATAAAAATAAAATAAAAATATTAAACGTCATTTCCTAAAATTGACAGACGAACGAATTGAATAAGTTATTAAAAATGTTTCGATTTATATTTTTTTTTGCTTTTTACAAAAAATATATTCAATGCTTTCAGCAATTTATGACATTAATTAAATACTTCTTCAATTATTGATACTAATAAATTTTCCATTTGATTGAATATATTCATTTTGATATGAATAAAATTTATTTTAAAAAGTATATCGCTCGCGTGCATCATGAATACAGATTGTTATACAGCAGTTAAGCTGATTACTTCAGTAGTATTGAAATTTGTTAATAAAATATAAAGGGATCTAATGACGAGTACCAAATTATCAATTCATCAAATCCCAGCCGTGAATCCCACGACCGGTAATTCGACATACTCTGTGGTACTCAATTATTACCCAGATTAGATGAAATCAGGGCATTACACCCGATGAAATTAAACACAACAAACAGCGGATTATATTATAATCCAAATATGTAACTTACAATAACGCAAACTTCCGCTAATTATTGAAACCTATACACACATCAATAAATCCATTAATATTGTTATTTATTATTGATTATTAAATGCACAGAAAAAATTATAATTATAATTAAATAATTAACATCATATATTGTGTACTAGATAAAATATCATCCATGATCCGATAATGAAATTGATATCCAACAGTGTAAATTATAATTTATTAATTAAAATGGATATTTTAATAATTCTCTTACAAATTACTCCCTATACTTAATAAAGAGATTTTCCCGTGAAAATGTAACCATTTGTGATCATAACTTTCAAAGCAAGTATACAAGAACATTAGATTATGTTTACTCTTGATTACTCGCCTTGCATGTACTATCTGGAATGCCGGTATTGGAATATTGGTCTGCGCCCTTAACGAGCGTTCAACGAGCTCGCCGATAGAGTGGCAAGAGACTTTTCAACATGCTCTGGATGGAGATACACATGCACAAAACTCAGTGGGATCCTATTCGATAGGACACGACCGAAAATTGGCAGCGGTTGCGGTTACGGGAGTCATTGCATCCAGCGAGAGATTGGCTATCGATTTTTCTTCCCGTATAAACTATTTTTCTACTCATTCCCCCAATGGAATCACGTGACGGGAGTACTAGCCACAAACGACATTTAAATGTGCGCATTGATAATAAAAAAAGACTTCCAGTGATCCTAAAATTTGGAAATATACAACGCCCGAAGGATAAATAGTATCCACGAAAACTAAAATTGAACGTTTAGTGGTAGCGAAAACACCGGTAATTGTTTAATTCACCAGACATTAATTTTATAGACTGACTGACAAACTGGCAGTTAGTTAATAGTGACATTTTATTATTTTTATTTGTTTGACGAGAATTAATAAACTTTTAGTATTAAAATGACAAGTTGATGGCAGTAAAAAAGTTTTAAAGAGACTTACTCTCGGCTGCTCTCATCTTTATAATTTTTTTTCGATCCTTCTTCTGCTAAAATATACTTATACAGCTCTCATCTATTTTTTTCTTCATGTTCCTCTTCTTGTGGGTATGCAGTAGCCGTCATGGCGCCATTAACCTTCTAATCTTAATGGAAAGAAGTTGCGCGCTCGAAAAAAAGGGTAAAACGATTGCATTCCTGGGAGGGTTACATTTCAGGCGCCATTGAGTCTACCCGTGCTGTAGTTTCTACTCGCCTCTCCAGAGAAAAGTGATCCGTGAGTCCTAAAAGCACAGAAAAGGCCTTTTGATGAGGAAAAAGAAATATATTTGTTACAAAAAAAGAAAAAAAAAGGTTAAGAACTTTAACTCTCGCTATTAAAATATACAACGGCTTTTACGTTCAAGTGAAATGAAATCTATTATCAGAGTCCGCTCTTGGAAAAAAAAAAAAAAAAAAAAAAAACATTCATTTCAATTGTAAATTAACAGTGTATCGCCGTCAAATATTGACCGATTTTGGTGAAACTTATTCAATATTCATTTTTTAAAACTAACCATCAGTATTTGGAATGTTAAAATTTTTTAACTTCCCGCTAAGAAAATTGAAAATTTTCAAAAATCGGGAAGTTATTGGTTTTCGCGATGATGTCCGTATGTATGTATGTATGTGTGTGTGTCCGTGTGTGTGTGTGTGTGTGGCCGTATGTAAACCTCTCATAACTTTTGAACAGCTTGACTTATTTCATCGCGGTTGGCGCCATTCGAAAGGGCTTGACTAAGCTTAAATTTTAAATACCATTTGGACCGATTTGAATCAGTAAATTTTGAGAAATCTCAAAAAAAAATACAAAAAAAAATTTTTTGAAATGTGATTTTTTTGTAATTACTTTTAAATGGCTTTACCGATCAATTCCAAAATCTAATCAGCTCTTAAGATCAAAATACCACGTCGATCACCGCAAGCCCGGTCAAAATCAGTTGATTTGTTCGTGAGTTATCGTTGTCGAAAAAAAACTGAAAAAAGTGTTTTTTTGGAATTACTTCGAAATTACTGGCTCGATCAATTTAAACTTAATGATCCTTCATGAGGCTTTAAAAACTGCGTCGAATGCCGCCAACCGCGTGAAAATCGGTTCATTCATTCAAAAGTTATTGCCGTTTGAAAATTCAAAAAATTGTGTTTTATTAAACTGCTATTAGAGTTTTGAGCTCGGAGAGCTCAAAATGACATAATAATCATATTTTTGAGCTCGAAGAGCTCAAAAACGTAATGTGTAACTGAGCGCTTGAGTACAAAATGAGCGGGAAGTTGCAGAGATGGCCTTTAGAGTCAACCGTCATCCTAATTTTTTTTTTTAAAGTAGGTTCCCTTCCAAAAGATCATTTTTGCATTTTTTCCAACGATTGAACTATTTAATATTTTTTTCCTACTCATAAAATTCGTTATTTGGTACTGTTACATCAATTAGATGACACAGTGAAAACCAAATCAGATCACAAGATCAGAAAATAGTTCAAAGCCACAATGACTGAGTAATCTATTATACTTATTGTTTTAATGCTCACGAATGTACACACTGATTTCTTAGTATACTTAGGATTTCTTAGTATTTAAAAAGATTTCTTTGTATTTAAGAAATCATTTCTTAAACATCATTTCTTAGTATTTAAAAAATATTTCTTAAATACAAAGAAATATTTTTTAAATACAAAGAAATATTTCTTAAATACTAAGAAATATTTTTTAAATGTTAAGAAATGATGTTTAAGAAATGATTTCTTAAATACAAAGATATCTTCTTAAATGCTAAGAAATTCTTTTATCAGTGCATAAGAGAACAGTATTTTGAAGTGAATGATAATACTGATAGTTATTTTTTTAAAATGAAGACTTGTTGATGTTGAAACAATATAAAACACGAGTCATAAATCTCGAGAACCTTAGTATCAGCCTTGCAGTGTCACCAAAGCTATGAATACCTAACCTGCATACTAGAAAACAATGCGGACGTACCTACGTTCTACTGCGATGAGTTTGCTGATGAATCAGAAGCGAGATAATAATAATATAAAGACTGTAATGTGTAGAAAAAACTTGCTTTGTTTTTCCTTGAAAAATTTTGAGATATCGTCATATATTGCCTGATCTTGTCATATAAAGCCATATCAGACTATTGATGAAAGTAGAAAAATAATTTATTATAATTTTGTATTTTTTCTAGAAGTTTGTACGACGATTAACATGTCGTAATGAAAAAAAATTGATTAAGTAATTTATAAAGCTAAAACCAATTTCAGATAAGCTCCTTAAGAGATTTAAAAATAAACTTTTATTTTTAAAATAAATGCTTCAGATTTAACTCTCCTATACGGAGAAAATGAAGTTACCATGCGCTATCTGATGGATAATATCAAAACTAACTATAATCAAAAAATTGTACATAGGTTTATACTGTTATATTGTCATATAAAACTCGATATAGGCACATCAGGACACATCAAGCCACATATATACCAATTTTCATATCAAGCCATATCAGAAACTTTAAACATATAAAAAAATTTTTTGACGGGTTGGATTAACTTACGCAGCATTTTACCGATAATGAAACTTCAAAAGTTTTAAACATTTAATAGGTATATTTAAATATATGTAGGTACATATGAGCTCGGTCTAACGACAGTGATTAATTTTTATTACTGCAGCAGCGATAAAAATGATTATAAGGATTATACGCTATTAAAAGCAAAATACCGTAATATTCAAGGGTAGGCTTTTCGTTCGTGCTTCAGATATAGCTTTTCTACCTCACGCGCGATTACCTTCTCAACCTCTATTCTGTGTTATAGTAGAGCTACTATACACAAGCACGACGGTTAGGTACACCACGGCTATGAATACATACTGCACTAGAAATGCCGTAAATTCTTAGGCACTTTGTGGCGCTATGATGTCGCATAACCTCCGCCACACCATGATGCAACATCAGATCTTTCTACCCGACAACATACATCATTTATGTTAAGTTAACCGTTATTACACTTAAGCAAATATTTATCCAATATAAACGTTCTGTTATTTAATAACTATGTTCAACCTGTAATTTTAAACAATTCAGGTGTTTGCTTTGTGATTTTATTAGGAGTTGACTAACCAAGTAAAGCGATAAATTCAATTAGTCAAGTTTGTAGATTCAATATCACTGGAAAAGTTTGAGCTCTTCTTTTATATTGTTAGAAATATTTGCTCAAGTATTTTAAATTTCAATTTCATTGAGCTTCAAAATGTTTACATTCGTATGAAAAATTGATTATAAAATAAATTTTTTAATATGATTGTTGAAAGCTTTCACCTACATTGAAAATTCAAAGCTTTTATAATCAATTTAGAGCATCACCAGCTTATTGGTTACCAGAGCTTTGGTAGATTTTCTCTTTCAGGAACAACACCCAAGACCGATAATAATATACTTAAAACAAAGAACGCGGCAGTGCTTTACTGAGAACCATAAAATATACAAAGTCTTGAATACTTAATTACAAAAATAAGTATAATTAAGTTTCTTAGCCACAATTGCTCTATAAAATAACAAAATATGTACACAATAAACATAACAGAATAACGAAAATGCTCATTAATATCTATTATGTATTTATTATTATTTATGGATTTCTAGTGTACAGGCGTAATAACGCCCTTTTACACCCTAAGCCTTATTATTGCTTAGTTACTGCCTTTTACCATTGCCCTACCTTTACATTGCGACTGTGGACCGACTTGTGCCTTCTGTACCGCATTTACCCTGAACCTCACCACTCGGCTATTGGAACAGTAACATGGGAAAACCACAGAGAAAACCCATGTTAGTACAGTCGGAGCTGGGTTAAGTCTACAGTGATTGATAAGAAACTCTTCTTTATCGATCACTAGAGCATTAGGCCCCTCTCTTAGTGTGCAGAGATCCCTCGCGCCAGCCAACGCCGACTAGAGTGGTCACCCATTCAAGTTGTTGCTTAAATGGGTGATCGCCCAAGTCAGACGTGTGCCGCCCGGCTATCTCTGCCACTTTCAGAGGCTGGCAACGTAACGCACATATTTTTATTTATTATCACTGAAAAATATTGGTGCGTGCCGGGATAGAACCCGGGTCCCACTCTTTCGAAAAGCGGGCACCGAGCCGACTAGGCTATTGCCAGCCTTAAA
The DNA here is from genome assembly GCF_020080835.1 of Cotesia glomerata. Lineage (NCBI taxonomy): Eukaryota > Metazoa > Arthropoda > Insecta > Hymenoptera > Braconidae > Cotesia > Cotesia glomerata. The sequence goes on from NC_058158.1 coordinate 2,991,725, forward strand.
TAATATCTATTATGTATTATTCAGCATTAAAAAAGTGCTGATAACAAATAATATAAGCTCATTATTTCTCATAAAAGTATTATTTTTATAAAACCTTAATTAGCTAAAAAAAGTTCGAGCGTATCAACATAAATTCGATTTGCTCATGAGGAACATGCGACAGTGGTTTCAGGACACATCAACTAGAAATAGTCAAGAGGTCTTGTTCGCGTGGATCCATTTTCAACCACAGCAGCATCCGAAGCTAGTATAGAGCTGGAGATAGAGCCTGAGCTTGAGCAGCTGCAGTCGTTCGACAGTCTGCGGTGAGGGTAACAGTACGGTGGAATAAATTCTCTTTGCCATCTCATGTGTGTCTTTCCCGTGAACCTCATTAACTTGGTATTTTTTGTCTTTATAAATGTACGACAGCCACTACCCAGCAAAAAATTATAAAAAATGCGTCCAATTAAATATAGACATGTTATGTATGTTATATTAATAATTTTTACCGTATTAAATATCGTAATTTTTTCAGTACAGTGCAGTTCAGCTCTAGAGCTTTAAATTTTTAGCAAAAACTTTTTTTCATTATGAAAGGCAAATCGCAGTACACTGAAGCGGCTTGAAAAACAATTACCCAGGACACATTGTCTGCAGAAAGGATTAAGGACCTTTACGGTGATGATAACGGAGCAGAGTGAAACCACAATCATGGAAAACAAAGCGGGATTAGCGATGGTTATTAAACGAATGATACAACGATACATATACCTTTATATATATATATATATATATATATATATATATATATATATATATATATATATACCTTTATATATATATATATATGCATCGATGTAGGTATGTGTATAGCGTTGCGTCGAGTGAGAACTGGGATGAAAATGCGGAGAAGAGAGGATTGAGAACGTGGGCGGAAGCTTTCTCTCTATATCCTCCGCGTTATCCGGTGATGTGGTGTGGGCTACTGTTGTACACAAGTATACGGATACCCAGATATATAGATATAAATATATATATACATATATAGAGAGGACGGGAGTTTTATATGCAAACTAGTATTTCGATAGTGTACCGAGACAATGCCAAGCCGCAGAGTCCGATAGAAAAGTTTGCCTCACCTATATACTACACTAATACATGTTTCATGGTTTCGCTGGTTGCTACACACAGTTACAACCGCTATATTCTATACACTAAATAAAGACAACCTTCCCGATTACCAGCTCCTACGAAATCATGGGGCTCTATTGTCCTCCTTGCGCTTACGACGAATAGCTTACTGGTTTATATGAGGCTTCTTATACACAAATATTATTTTTGGGACGACAAAGTTCAGCACAATGCACCAAAATGTTAAATAAAGAGATACACAAAGAGAATGAGGGAGAATCGTTCAGTTAACTTTACTAATTTTAGTTTATTTTGAGGTACGAATGATATTCAATAAATTGATCTTGTTGTTTATATCAGGATGAGTAGTTGAAAATTATGGTACAACTATCAATATGATGGTTTGTACTCAAACAGTCATTTATTGGTTTTATAAATTTGTTTTTCGTGTTTTAATAATGAAAAAGTTAGTTTTATAAGTGGAGTATTGGATTACTGATGTGCTTTAATAAGTACCATCGTACACTGATAGAAGGATTTATTTGTATTAAATAATATTTGTTAATAGTTAACAAATCATTTATTACAGACCATTTTTTAGTATTAAACAAATATTTCTTAGTATTTAAAATGATTTGTTTGTATATAATAAATCTGATTTTCATTTATTAAATATTAATAAATCTTTTTAAATACTAACAAATATTTGTTAAGGACTAACAAATGGCTTCTAATAAATGATTTGTTAAATATTAAGAAATCTTTTTAACTATAAATAAATCCTTCTATCAGTGTAATTTATATTTCATTTTTAGTAAAGAGTAATTGTTAGTATCGAGCTTATTGCTTTTTCAACACATTAAATCTTTCAAATTTTCAGATAAACATTTAGATGAAATAAAATTATACTGAGATTAAAAAATATTACTATCTACGGATTTAATTTTAATTAAGTTTTGTAAAGTTATTATTTGCATCTATATTATATAGTTTAAAAGAAATAATCTTAAGCAAAAAAAATTATTTTAAAATATTTTATTATTTTAAATCAAGGAAAATATTGTCTCGACGAAGATTTCTTGGCTCAAAAATTTATTATAAAATTAATTAATTTTTTGACAAAAGAATATCAATTATGTATTATAAAATAATTAAATTAAAATGATAATTTATCTATCAACAGTCTTTTGAATTACAATCTTATTTGAGTAATTTTAACCAACATCCTTTAGAATAGTTTCTTATCCTTTTTATTCATGAGGGTCGATTGAGTTGGCTTTGATTTTGATAACAAAGCTATTTTTGATGCCGACTGTGTTGTTGGGTAATTTATTCCCATGAGCTGTAAGCTATTGACAGACGGAAGAAGAATCGACGACAACCCGTATCGGATGTGATCCCAATTTGATGGATCGCTGACAGGAGACCTAGGCCTAGGTTGCGTTATCTGGTAACGACTCGGAAACTTTGACGCATCTTTCACGCGACTGCTGAGGGGATAGAAATACAAGAGTGAGATGTAACCCCTCGTAGCTGCTGTATGAGTATCACAAGTAGTATAGTACTATACAGTATAATGTCTACACCCGATACGAAAACAGAGTGAAAGTAAGCGGACAAGCGGGGGAAGAAAATCGAGCGTCGAAAGCTCATTATCGATGATTCGTACCGAACGTTAGACTTCTAGAGGGTCGCTTGGCTCGATAAAAGACCGTGTCTCAAGCTATAATCTCATTTCATCCATGTTCAGTCCAGGGGCTCTGTCCCTTTTCCCTTGCTCGAATGTACTGACCAGCAATACCGAGAACCAGAGAAAAGCACTGCTTCGGGGCTTGTGACAAAAAGAAATACGGGGCAGTATGTACCCGGAAAAATGTAACAAGTAGAAAAATGAAAATAAAAATATAAATATGGATAATATATATATATGAAAGAGCTGAAGAAAATAGTCAATAAAGTTCGAGGAGAAGCAATCTCAGCGGTAATTGGCCGTAAGAAGCTAAAATGCGGCGAATATTGTTCCTTCATGTGTTATATTTTCTCTACTGTCGAAAATAATTTTTAAATTACAGTACAAAAGAAATACAATTTTCATAACTTGACATTGAATTCGATTTTTGATAAAAAAAAAGTTTAGAATTTAATGCCTGTAATTTAAAGCAGTACCTTGACGACATATAAAAATAGAATAATTAGTGAAATATAAAAAGTTTGGAAAATCCAAATGAGTATGCCTTAAGCGCTCATGTCATACACAAATTATTTAGATCGTAACAAAAATTATTCGTTTTTTTGTTTGAATTTTCCCGCGAGTAGTATTATCCTCTCTGTAGATCGAGTTAAAGAAAAATTTTAACAGATGATAAAACAGTTACTAATTATACCATCATGTATGTATAGTTTCTGCTTGTTTATAGTTATTTTAATCCTGTTTTATGAAAAATAATATATATGGCTGCTGAAATCGCAGAAAAAGTCACCGAACTGACAGTCGAAAAAAATTAACTGTATCGAAACGAAATTATTTTGACACGAAATTTTCACAAGGGTTCTGACAAACTTCCTAAGGAATAAAACAAAAAAAAATTTAATCGTGAAAGTGATTTTTGATAAAGTTGTGGTGTTATCAAGCCCAGTGCTCCCGTGAATACCACGCTCTTATTCATTTAATTCATCAAAAAAACGAGTTTTTTCTGAGAAATCTTATTTAATCGATAAGGAAATTTTTTTAACGTGTTCTGTAGTTATTATTATTTATTTCAATATTCTTTTTATCCATAATTTTTTTCGTTTTAATTATGAAAATCACGTTTTAATCGAAATCACGATTTTTAGGCGAGAGTAGAGCATACCTGCGCGCTTCGCGCTTAAAGCATGCAATAAATGTTGGTTATTAATATTTTTATTATATTAACTAATTATGGACCATAATTAATTATTTTTTATACTTAGCAGCGTATTATTCCCATGACTAAACCATACTTTTTATTTTAATAGAAATAATACTTTTTTTCAGTTTATTTTAAAGAAAAAAATAATTCTAAAACTTTGAATTAAATTAATAAAAAAATTTCAAAATAAAGTTTTTTCCCAGGGGTGTTTTTCTGATCTGCCGAACAATTTATATACGAATTTATATGCCCGATAAAAAAAAAAAAAAGGTGAAAAAAAGAGAAAAAAAATCAGAGGGATGAAAAAAGAGTGAGTGAGTAACTTTAAAACTTATGAACAGAGGATTCAACGAAGCCTAAAGGCGACGGTCCGCATATGGCTCTGCATCACTGATAGAGTCACTCATGGTTAACTAATCCGGCTGTAGACTTGTCGGGTAGCCGGATCTCCCGGGGGAGGCTCGGATTGTCTCGTCGTGACACAGCCAAGCACCAGACATTACCAGGAAGAGTTGAAGATCCTCTCCATACTCCATACTCTACACTCTAACCGAGAAGAGCGGCAGAAGGAGCAGACTCCTGTAGAGTTGAAGCTTCTATTCGGATTTTCGGTGACACGGGCTCGACTCAACTCGTCTAGTCTCGCCTCGACTCGAGAGTTTTTGGATTGTCGCCAGGATAAAGTCGGTATGACGACACGTTACGTATATTGAGATGAAGGAAAGAGCCACTAACTGGACACTGGGGATGAACTGGCCCGCAAACGCACGACCTGGATGAACAGACGCTGCGCTGGAAGCTTCGTGATATAGACCCACTGTTGGCCACACATAATGTCGTATCGCTTCTACGGATTTCCGGGGGATTTGCCAGTTAAAAGATATATACACAAACACATACACAAATGACGGAAAAGTTACAGTTACTGTCTTTATTATTTCACTGTACTGAGGTCCTTTTTCTTTTCGCTGGCGCTGGATCTAGCACTGGTGTGCATGCACCAGCTATTCCCGTTGCCAGAGTTGGCTCCAGTCTAATGGCGGGGGAGGAAAGAGAGAGACAAGGGGGAAATGGGAGAGAACGAAGAGTAGTACAGAGCACAGTAGTTCAGTAGCTGTTCCCTAGCTGGCATTTATTGCCTCCTCACGCGGCCCGCTGTGACTCCCGGGCTTTTCCGATGGGATCTAGTCTCAACCCAATTGATATTCCAGCTTCGTATGGATATTTATAGCCAGTTACTCTCAGCTACCGGTAATCCCTGCGGTTACGTATACTAACATTTTTCACTTTGCTGCAGGACCAATGAATAAAAATGAAACGTTAACAAGAGTTTGTGTTTTATGTAGATATCAATCCTGACGCTTTACATGTCAGATCTAAATAAAAGAATAAATAACAGGTTTTATTTTTGAAATTTTGCAATTATAAAAAAATTGACTTGATTCAAAATACATAATCTTTAATAAAGCAAAATTGTTTTAAAGACTTTGATCATTTTCAACCAAACAAAAATGTTCTTAAATCAAATAAAATTTACTTAAATCAAGGTAAATTTCTTATCAAGAATTTTTAGATAATAATATTCTTCAAAATGATCTCATTTCAAAATTTTATTGAAATCTAGTTAACTTTTTCATCATTGAAAAATCTCCAAAAAGTTGTTCATTATTATTCTAAAAATTTTTTAAAAATTTTCATATAATTTTCCAAGTTTTCTACACGTAAAAACTTTAAATAATTTTTTTCTGATAGTTTATCTAATTTAAAAGAAAAAAAAATTCTGAAAATTTTATGAATAAAAAAAAGCGGCTATATTCTTATGAATATATATGACTATACTCGATATGTATGAGTCTACAATGAAATAGTATTCTCCTCGCCACATCTTGCTTTTATCCAATTAATATTCAACGATTCACCTTGCGTTTGGAAGAGCCACTTAACGTCAAGAGTAGACGAGACGACGTGTAGCACTTCAGACTATATAATACGGATGAATCTCATTGATTTCTCTCTGCGGAATTAAACTCACAAACCCACTCGGTTAATTATTTATAATAACTCCTCGCGATCGTTGATTAATTTAAATTATTATTCAAGTATTATCATATCTCCCTTTTTTCCTTTTTTTTTTTCAACAATGATAATAATAAGAGGTGCAGGATTTAATTAAAGATAAAAAAGGGTATGAGATTAAAGTGATAAGGTAAAAAAGTGTATTAAGGCGACAAATAATTATTCGATTAAATGTGATCTCATGCTGCAGTAATGGAAGCGAAGGTAGTGCCGGCATGAAGTGTCGCACTGAGATGATATTACTAATTTTGCGAGCTAGTTTCGGATATACCTCCGAGGTATGTCCACAGCTAATCTCGCTTGGGGTCATGGGAACGTGAGCAGACTCTGGATAATCCTGTTCATGCGATAATATGTGAAGCGAGTATGAATATCGAATACGTGGGTTACGAAGCAACTTACAAATATAGTGATACTTGTGCCAGTTCAAAAACTCTACAGTGTATATTTGTCTATATAAATGTATTTTTACCACAGAACTCCCGATCGTTTTTTATCCAGTTAAACAACAAAGTTCCAATAATCATCTGTTTTTCATGCTCTGGCAAATAGAATAATGCTTAATCGATAAAAAAAATTACCCATCACAGAATTTGTTCATTTATTTACTGGCGCAGATTCTATTCTGGTGATGTCCAAAAAAGTTTACTGTGAATTTAAATAAACGGAATAATTAAATAAACTTTTACTCATGCAAGAACTTTAATAAATACTATTGACATCATATGAAAAAGCATGTGAAAAGTACAAAACTCGAGAAATTCAAAATGATATTCTCTTTTTCAGTTCATATTTAAAAAAATATAATAAATTTATAAATTTTTAAAATGAAATTGTAAATTCACGTCTTTTCGGATGAAAATAAAATTTCAAATTGGTTAAAAAATATCTACAAGCTCAGATAAATAAATCTGTAAATGTAAAAAATTTTCTTTTAAATTTTTCTATCACGAGTGTTTTTCTGAGCTGATTAAAATTTAGCGTCTCAGATTATTCTGAGTGAAAAATATATTTTTAAAAATGAAAAACTTGAGATTTTCATATCCACTTAGAAGCTTTGCTAACACCTTGCAGCAAAGCAATATATGTTGCCTTATAAAAGGTTTCGACACTCTTACCTTCTACAAAGTAAGAGTATAAGGAACCACTTGGTTTTTTTGCTTGTCCGGAAAACTGACATTACCGTATACTCGGTTATGCTCCACTTTACTGTGAACCTATTTCTTAAAAAGGAGAGATTATATATATATTACATATACATATATAGAGAGGATTTACTAGAAAATGCACCAGGTGTAACAGTAGTATATAATAGTAAGGGTAAAGCACGTGCTTTAAAAGCTTGTCGTTTATAATAATATCCTCGCGAAATTAAAAACAATCATTTTATTAATTTTACAAGATTGCAACTAAATGCTCATTAACGAATGCTTTTAATTTAATCAACATAATAATACTTTTTACATTAACTTGAATTAAAAATAAATGAATATAATTCTTGGAGAAATTCCCTGAGAAAATTCCTTGAACTGAAGAAGCTGTCACAAGAAAAGTACATTATAACGCTGCGATTTTGTCATTACCTTCAAAGTACTTTCATTAAAAGACCGAAGCGGCGAAAAGATGTAAGCACATTTGTTGTTTTATCCTAGTGATACTTTATCAGAGGAAAAGAACGAGTGGTTGAGTCGATATGAGTAAAAAGACGGTATGGAGTGGAGGCGGTAGATAGATGGATACACACCGACGAGTATCACACAAAAGTACATAATAGCTCACAGACACTCGTTCCTAAAAAGAAACCGCAGGACAATGACGAAGAAACAAGTGGCTGGAGAAAAGCGGATGCGTCGCCTCAGGAGTCTATGGACCAAAGTTCAACGAACTTACATATGAGTAGCAATGGATCTAATGAGTTTCGCGTGCACCTCTCTCATTCCTTTTCTTTCATCTTTTCCTCTTCTCGACTCCTCGATTTTTTTCGAGTCCTTTTATTCCTACAACATAGATAAAGCTAACGCTGTATAGAGACTAGACCATACTGTAATATTGTTCCCCTTCATGTGTGCCTATGTATGTGTATGAGCTTGCATTTTCTTCTTCTGTTCCTGCGACCAACGTACCAATGTGTCCAACTACTTTCAATGGAAGAACAAAATAAAAAGTAAAAAAATTCATGAAGTGAAAGAAACAGTAACCAGAGTACTTTGTTACAATAGTGAACATATAAAACATAGCCATAAAAATTTTACAATGCTTTAATACACGAATTGTTTAAAGTATCGTTTTTTTTAACCATATCTACCAGTTAAATATATATTAATTATTTTATTTCAACATATTTTACCAAAGACAGATATTAAATATATTTTTATATTATCTCTCACGTAGAATTCATGAAAAAAAATTCTTTCATGCGTAATACTGAAATAAAATATAGTCGTTTTTATTTTTTGCAATTAAATTTAAAAAGTCGGCAAAGATTTTCTCCCACAGTGCGACTAGTGATCACAGTCATGACCTCTCGACCGCGGTCAAACGCAAACATCGCAATGAGTTTTTTCATTAAACTTTCTGCAATCCTTCTGTTATATTTGTATGGTTGTATAAATGTATAGTGTCTGAGTGTGTATATATGTATGTGCGTGTGTGTTTTGATGGGTAAGTAAATGTACGTGTACACGTAATAAGTACGTATAGTAGATACAGCAGTCGTATTTATAGTTGGCGTAATGTGTTTCGTAAGAAGGACTAGTACAGGCAACACTAGGATGTGTTTTGCTGCGTCAACAGCCCGCTGGCAAAACTGAGGTCAGGATGAAGCGGACAAAGACCCAACGATGAATAAGACAGAGGATATAATATGAGACAGACTAAGAGATCAAAAGACAGCAAGATGTTACCTCGCGAGTCAAGTTTAAGCGCGAGAGGGATGACAACTGCAACATACCTCGAGCACGTTCATGACCACAAGAAACCTGCTGGTACCGTATAGACGATATAGTACAGAGTATAGTGCATTGTAGTGAAGCTGGAACTAGAGAGTTAGTAAGCTCTTCTATCTCGCTACGACCGAGCTTCATGTTGCCTAAACACACTCGAATCCGCATATGTGCGATGCTTACGACTTACGGCTTACAACTTACGACGCTACGGTACCTGATGCAACATGTATTTGCTTTTGCGGCACACGTGTGCTTCTCTTATGTATATACGCCGTAAAGAACTCGCGAGTATCGTCTGGCGGGATATGCGCACGTAATTACTTTTAATTAGACTTTTATGATGAAAATGGGTTTGTTTACAAAAGTTTTGAATTCTTGGTGTGATGTTTTGTTTTTTAAGAAAGATGATAGATGGAAGTTTATTTTTGACAATATATTTTAATCAATGTTCAGTATGGGATAGATTATTTATTTTAATTGTTTACCCGAGTTGAAAAAATTAACTTAAATGAACTAAAACAATTTATTTAAGCTCATCTAAGTTCATTTTTTCGACTCTGATAATTTTCCAGAAAAATAATAATTAGCAAAAAATTATTTTCAATTTTTTTTTATTGGTAATTGCCAATTACTAATTGGTAAAATCGAATTTATAATTTTTCAAAAAAAAACTTTTGAATGAACCTGAACTGATACGGTAAAAAGTGTGAATTTACTATATTAGGTCATTAAATAACACGAATTCTTTTTTATTTAATATTGAATCTAAGTCTTTCGAAAGTTTTTGAATCTTTTTTTCCAAACCACATTAAATAATATGAGAAAATGATTCATTTTCACTGGAAATTTGATTTATGAGTTTACCCATCATGGAAATCTGTTTCTTTCGATCCGAAAAAGTCAAATAAATAAATATTAAATCGTTAAAGTAAGCCATTTCTTTTCGCCTTTTTTTGATTAATTAAAATTTTATTTTAATTAATAAGATGAAGGATAAAAAAATTATTGCTATTGAAATTAAACAATAGAATATTTTACAACTTTAAAAAAAATGATAGCAAGTCGGAGCTTTAAAAGTTTTATCATGAATAGATAAAAAATTTTAATGAACATCCCATTCATTAATAATCAACAGTATATCTCTATATCTGCAATTATATTTTATTACTTTAATTTGAAATTATCTCAATGAAAAGGGTATAAAATCAATGAAGGATGAAGAATATAATTTTGATGCAATTACGAGGAAAAAAAAGAGAAAAAAATCAATTAATATAAAAGCTATCGATTGAAACACGATACTAATACATTCGAGTCTCGTACAAAAGAAATAGCTGCCCTAGGCAATGGACCGAAGGGATGAGCAATCCCGAGATGTTTCCAGTCATGAATAACACACTAGCAGTTGAATTTTGTCCACTTGTTCGAGTTCGAGTGTATTGTTTTTTTGCTCGGTTTTATTCACGCGGTCAAACAGTTACATATATTGTGTTCATTGTTTCGTTTTAGTTTTATCTATATTTTTATCTATATCGCGGCACTTGTGCGTAGGCACGTGCGCATATTGATTGAAAAGACCACCGGACGTTGGTTAACCAAGCTTCCGCACCGAATCCAGATTCTGCATCCACTAGTACCCGTTATTCGCAGCTGCACTACCAGTTAGCTTTATTCTCTCGTCGACAAAAAAAAAAGAACTAAATTCAAACGATATAAAAACATTTATCTAAGAATTAAAAAAATTTAGAGCCTGTGAAACACAGGGTGTAGTTTACACACATTTATGTGTTTGCATGGATTACGCCGATAGGAGGCGTGTTTTAAAACGACAGGTGAATTTCCGAACGGATAATACCCTACAATAGCTGTAACCTGGCGTTAAGTACCCAGGCCCAGGTGCATACAAGAAATACATCTAAGCAAAAGAAAATAAAAGAAAATTTAATCAACTAGAATATAATATATTCCAACTATTAAAATGAGATTTATTTACTAAATTGTTATTTTTTTTTTTTAATTTTCTAAAGATACACATCCCTCAAAAAATTATTGCGAGGATAATGCTTTTAAATATTTTTAGTTAAAATTTTTTATTAAATTTTCATTTGTATAAATGATAGTAATTTTTATATTCTCAATATTTCAAATTTTAGCTTCAAACAATTTTTCATAATCTAAAAAAGTGACTTTTATATATCAACAGGTATTATCTACACAATTAATATCTTTATACCTAAATGCTTTTTACCCATTAAGACTTGTCATTACTCATGCTCACGACCCCTTAATATTGTCACATTAATCAATAATAAAACAGAAGAATAGATCCCGCATAATACTTTATTTATCCGTCGTAATTCAATTAAATTCCCAATAAAAAAGTTTGTCAATTGAAATCCATTTTATAACCGGGTTTTATGAAGAATATTTCAATCGAGAAATAGCTCTTGAGTTGTTAAATCTCTTTAGGAGTTACGTCTGCATCTCTACATCTATAAATCTACTAGAGAAGAGTGTGCATAGCCCTCGATCTTAACGGTTAAATAATAATTCAAAAAGCTGAACGTCAATCGCCGACGTTTTAACGTTTAACTACTCTAGTAGACACGCAACGCGATGTGATAAAACCCCTCGTAGACTTGCACCCCGATTCGCCGAGCATATCACAGCGGCTGGGAGCGACAGTGATATCGCATCGGAAAATCACCAGCACAGAGAGCCGAGAAGAGTAAGAGACAGAGACAGAAGTTATAATAGGAGCAGAGGAGAAAACAGCCAGTAGGGTTTCAAAAGATCGCACTGGCAATTGAGTTAGAAACGTTGTTATACTACCGGCGTTTCATCTCTCAAGGGAGCACAATGAAGCTCTGTGCTACATACACAATACACCAGCACAGGAGATAGGAAAGCCTACCCCTGCCAATTCTCGCTGGTAACTCAGCTCAGTGCGTAATTTCGCACGAGAATAACGTTACACACCAACTGCCTATCGATATATAATACATAACGCCAGTACAAGTAAATGCTGGATGCTGGATGGGAGGCAAAACTACTCCAACTCATCTTTTTTCCCTCCTTTTAACCCGCATTCTCTGCTCCACACTTCAGTTATGTACCATGTACTCTACATATACATCACTACTCAAACTCAAGGCCTTTGTATGCCTCTTTATTGCTTGTTCCTTCTGACTACCGGCATTTCAAACTCCCGGAAATTCTATATAACAGAACGTTAATGACTCTTGTAAGAAATAAAACCCAACGAGTTTTTTGTTTATTAAAAATTGATTGCGTGTAACTGAAATTTATAATTGCTCTTTTCTGTTACTTTTTATTGACTCTTCAAAATTGGTGAGATAATAGTTCTTTTCAACTTTAAATAATTAATTCAGTATGAAGTAATATTGAATTGCAAAATTTTTGTTTTATTTAATTTGTAATTAAATTTTTATGCTTTAAAAACACGCAATCGCTAATGTAAATTAAAACTTAATGGTTTAGATCATAATTATAAAAGTTCATATACGCTGATAAAAAAATTGATTCAAGGAGAAAAATTTTAGATCAAGAGCATAATTTTGAGGGGTTTAATCATCTTGATTTAGGCATAAAAATTCTTAAATTAAGAAATTAAGTGTTTGATTCTAATAAATTTTACTTTATTCAAAAATTTTTCGGCTCAACCTAAGGTGATCAAACTCGTCAACGATAAATAAAAAATCAAATTTTCTACAAAAAGGATATCCTATTCTACACAGTAAAAAATTTTTCGTCAAATTCAACACAAAAATTTGTGTTGATAACTTTTTTTACACAATCTGTGTTGAATCAACACTCTATTGTGTTGATTTAACATACTAAAATGTTAAATTCTATACAAACATTTTTACACTTTACACAATGACGAAAAATTTTTTACTGTGTATTTTATCTAAAATTTAAATTATAAAAATCCTTAAATTTATTAAAAATTCCACACCAAATTATGTGAACAGTAAATGTAAAAAAATGTAATGTAATGTAAAAAATTTTTCCCATTAATTAAATTTTATTCCATAAAAAATTCTATGAATTTTACTTCATCCCACACATCCCGGATCTTTCAATCAAATATTCATTTAAAAATTTTTTGTCACATTGAATATTAACGAACAAATAATGGAAGTAAATAATATAAGAATAGCCACGAAATTATAATGACAAACGGTCCAGTGATATTTGTTCTGGTTGTAGGGCATAGTACGTCATCCAAACAGTGGTAACAACAAAACAACATCAACAACAAAGAAAACAACAAGGAGACAGAAACACCAGCAGCATTACAACAATGTTTGGTAGTACATCTAGCCAATGACTTGGACGATAGTCGTTGAATACCCGCAGGCCAATGTCGGTGGATTTTGGCCAAAGTTTCCGGCACTTAGGCACCACGTATAACGCTACCAGGCGCATCACTGGGGAGCAACACGTTGCACCAAACTTCCTCTATTTATCAAGGTTTACTAAAACGCGAGCATGAGTCTACATCGTTATAGTTCTATACAACTCTGTGTATATTTGAATGTAGGACGGTACATAGAAATACACATCAGTAGTTTGTTTAGAGAATAGTATAAATATCTATATTTAATAGTAAGCAGACGTTTAATTAGCCGACACATTTGGTAAAAAAATTACGCAGAATATATTGTAAGTTTTTTCTGAGTAATTTTTGACTCGCGTTCGAATAAATCGGGTGGTTTTTGATCCACATTATTTGTTTGTTCGGTTTTGTTGGACCTTTTAGTATAAATTCACAAATAACCAAAGGACAATAATGAATCTAAATAAATCGTAGATAAGCGGATTAGCAGACACGTGAGAAGAGAAAAAGGATGAATAGTCGACTGGCAAATAGGAACACGTGACGGTAGCATATTCTTCCCCTGACCTCTGCTCGCTTGACTCAATATTTTTATTTTAGATTCACTTTTTATTTTACATCCACTACACACACGCTTCCCTGTTGTCGTATGTAGATATAGGGAACAGACATAGAAAGTATTACGTGTTTTATTTTCCCGAACTTTCTATGTGCTATGCACAAATAGTCCCGAGCAATTCAGTGACTTCTGTTGGCGACACTGCTGCAAGCGTTCAACCGTGTGCTAAAAAACTTATGGATTGTTTTTTTTTCCAATAAAACCCTTAAAAAGTTAAATTAAATACAACAAAAGAATCACGATAGACTTTTTATGGATCACAAATTTCATTTAAATTTACAGAGTACAAATATAAATGTCGATAAAATCAATTATACGGAGTATGCTCCCTAAAAATGTTCCGAATAGGGGAACGAATTATTTTAATTAAGTAATTCTTAATTAAATTCGCATAAACTTGATGATTTAAAAAAATTTTTTTTAATCGAAATACTATAAAATTAAAATTCGTGTTTATTGATAAAAAATGCGTTATTATTTTTAGTGTTGTTATGTTATAAATAAATTTCGACAGCATATAACACAATAATTTGCCTTTTCGACAGACCTCCGTAAATCAGAATTTTGTTTTCCCCAAGGATACATCGTCATATCATCAAGGGAATAAATTTATTTTTTGCTCAATTCGAAACAATGAATTCGTCGCAGTTGGAAAAATTAAATTAAATTCTCATCACTGGCAAAAGCATCAGATTTTATTTATTCCACAATAGTATAGTACTTATATAAAATAACTTTGTTTCACTTATCAAGACAAAGGGATTAGGATTTCCAAATCACTGATCAGGACGTCAGTTAGGGGATATACTTGTTTATGATGAGACGAGGGATATAATTCCTTACGGGAGGACGGTTTCAAATAAGCTTCATTTCATCCCAATGACGGCTTAATGTCTGTTTGTTTCGTACTTTATAACTCGTAAGCTTTCTGGGAATGTTATTTCATTTTTTTAGGGTTCAATTCTTCCTCACACCCTCACTCATAATCATAATCATGATATAACAATGTTTTGTTTCACTTTACCATTGTCGACATTGTTGATAAAATTTATACAGCATACATGTATAATTTTGTTAATATTGTTGGTTTAACTTTTCTGACCACGGAATAAATCCAACTTTATGTGTCACAAACAAAACATTAATTTATTCGTAAAATTCTGGTGAGAATAATTCAAAATAAAATATACTACAAAATCACTGTGAAAGTATGTGTAAGTAATAATAGTAACCACAACAATTTAATAATTCCTTAACAAAACTAACAGTAAAACTAACAATGGAATTGTAAACGGTGAATTATAATTCGAGCTAGCAGACACATGCGTACATTAGCGAGTGAAATCATTTAATTAAACGGTATTTCATTTTACCAAGACTGAATTATTTTCAACAATTCGTAACTGTATAAATTTAAATATATTTTACAAGGATATATTTATATTTTGTAATATAAATTACAAGGATTTATTTAAGTTTAAAAAATTTTTTTAAATTTAATCATCTTAAAAATGGTTTGTCAAATGATATGAACAAGTAAATATTTACAAGCACTTGTATCAATAAGTCATTGAATAGAGATTTTTTTTTCCACAGGAATTATTTTAAAACTATAATTTAAAATTTAACAAATCATAAAACTTTATAAATTGCATTTCTATGTCGATAAAATGTCTCACAATAGTTTTAATAAATCTGATTTATAAATTATAGATAAATCCTTCTATTGATTCGATCGTTAATTTTTCTATCAATTGAATGCACTTAATACAAAAATATACGAATAATTCCTTGTAAGGTGGTCTATGTCGAAGAATGAGTCGAATGGAATTTTATTAAAAAAGTTGCTTAAAAAAAGTAAAATTTCATAATTGAAAAAAGGAGACGGAAAAGGAGTAGAGAGAAGAGAGAATAATGGAGAAGCGTAGGTTGGAGGAAAATGAAAAATAAAAGAAAAAGAATGTAAAGGAAGAATAGAGATTTTCAAAAAGTACAGCGACATTTCAATAAACCGCGAGACTCATGGCCCACTTTCTTCTTCTATTCTCGTTTCTACCAACCTCATTATTCTCCTTTAACAATCCCACTCTCAATTTTCCTATTCCATTTTCTATTTCAGTCTGAACGTCAGGATTATCAACGTTAAAGTTGGAATGCACAAGGATATCGGGCCGATGCCTCGGGTTATAAAACACACTTTTCGACTTTTGAACAAAGCTCTTTCGTATTATATCTGTACTATGCAATATAATTTTATATATAGCTATATAATTATAATACCGAGTTTTTCGTTTCGAATTAAATGAATTGGACAGTAGTACGGAGAGTGAATAATGAAAGAAAATAATAAAAAAGTTTAGGCGATAGTTATAGCTTTAAGCAATGGGCCTTAGAGAAAAGATTCACCGCGTATGACACGAACCAGCCCTACCCCTCGAGATTTATATTATAATTTCCAATGACGACAATAGACTTTCTGAGAAAAGGCATTAAGAGTTATAACGCTATACAGGAGCTATTTAAATGAAATATGATGAAAAAGTACCGCCTTAAATATACCACTTACCCACCACTACATTTTTTACATCTTTATTATTATTTTCAATGACGCTCTGATAAATATATTTTCTCAGGCATTTTTAATTCTTTTAAAGATTATTCTTCTTTACTTTTTAAATATTTTCAATAAGTTTACTTTCCGTTGTTTTATTTCATCTTTACTTTTTAAATTCGTTTAATTTTTAGACTATTTCATTGTTTTTTTAAGGAAGTCGTATAAAACACATTTAATACTACCTGTCTCATCATTCGACTGGCCAATTACAAAACTCAGTAAAAACCGTTAAATTTCTGGGTATTTTTACATTTTATGATGTCTTTTTTATACTCGTTTTACAATGCCTTTACCTCTCTTTATAGAGGGATTAATATGGAGCAATAAAAAAATTTTTTTCATTCAAGTTATACGGAGCAGATGATCAAAAGAAAATTTCTGATTGACAAATTGTTTTCGTGTTTTTTCATTATAAATTTAATGATTTTTTTCAATTATTACTTCTATATTTTTTTACAAAGGAACTTGAAATTGAAAGAAAAAAAAAAAACAATTTTTTAGTAGAAAGTTTCAGATACACAGAAAAAAATATATTTGACCCAAGAAAATTTTAAGGAAGACCGAAATTGTTTTGGAGCAGGAAGAAATTTTTTTTGACTTTAGAAAATTTTACTTCATCCGAGATAAATTTTTTTCTTTCCAAATATTTTCTTGTCATTCAGCGTCTTTAAGCTTTTCAAATACGTAAAAAATAAGTTTTAAGTTATAAACAATAAAGTTCTTTTTTGATTTAAAACTCGACTATAAAATAAACTAAGATTTCAAAAGCAAAAATTGTAAAAGATAACATAAAATTTAAATGTCTCATATGTTAGAATTGATATAAATAGCGTAGTTATATAACGTTAAAAGTTTTGTGACCAACAAAGGTCATTGACTTTAGAAAATTTACGACATAAAAAATTCTTTTCATATAAAAATAAATTTTTATGTAAAAGAGTGAAGTTCTCTTTTATACAAACTAAGCCCTCCATTAATACCACCACCAATACATATAAATATACTGTATACACCTATATATATGTCCAGAGTAGAAAAGTAGCCTTTGTTGGGTTATTTGTGCAGAGTGCGTGTATCTGTGGTTCATAAAAAGGGTTTCAAAGTCACAACTCTTCTTTTTCTCTTCTCGAGCTTTTGTCCAAACTTTTTATCTATTATCATTGCAACAAAAAATAATCCTCACTCTTAGATACAGGGAGTATATTATTATGATTATTATTATTATTTATATACATACAGGTGATAAATAACTATTTACAGAATTAGTCATTGTGAAGAGCACAAAGGAAAATTATTTAACGACATAACACACGGTAAACAAACAATTCAATTTCTATTCATGAAAGAAGAAGAAGAAGAAGAAGACGGATAATTAAAATTGAACGATGATAACACGTATAACAGCCGTAAACTTCCATTGATTTCGTTAATAATACACGTCTGAGGTAATCAGTCTAATAGCTATTACGTATACGTGTCTAGTACAGAGAATTAATTACATATCAAGTCAGAGTGGCAGTGTGAAACGTCAAAGGCATAGAATTTGAAAGATAATCCTTTCTATAGACGTAGACCGTGATGACAGTCTATGATCACAGTGATTCACCTGTGCTGTGTAGTGCCAAGTAGGAAGTCACTCTCCGCCGCCTTCGTCATGCTTCCTTGGATGAGGGGTTACACGATATTCTAAACATACTAAAATGTATAAGGTTCATACAAAACAGTTGAACAACGTTAACCTCCCAGTAAATAGCTTTAATGTGAGTTGAATTAAATAAAGGATGTGCTGAAGCACCTGCCAACGGTCGTGTAAGACTTTTTGGTACCAACATATCCGTTTGACCGTTGACGACACGCTCTTATGCACTTGAAAACCGTTCCCTTTATATTTTAAAGAACCTCGAGGACTTATTCTTGGAAATAACTTATACTTTTCAAATGTTAATTCATTTTTTTTTTTTTTTTTATATCTGTGCCAGACAGTTGATCCAATATTTTGGATATTTTAAATGACATGTATTCGCGATAAATATAAGTCTCGACATTTGACACTTCGATATCCAAGTTTTAAGATGCCGTAACCCACATTCATAAATTTTACAGTGGACGGTAAAAACGGTTCATTTTTTAACATTATTTAAATAGGATTTAACGGATGAAAATATTTATTTAAGAATAGTTAATAAACTATTTGACCTCTAAATTTTTTATATAAAGTACATCATATTGTTATAATTCCCTTTTTCAAAAAAAAAAATCAAATTTTATGGATTATGACTTATGACACTTTAGAACGTGGATATTAACTTGCTACATATTTAGTTTACATTTCGCGGGTTCGAATCATAAATTTTTTATTTCTAACTAACTAAATAGTGTGAATAATTTAAAATGCATTTTTTTTCATTCAGTGAAATTGATAAAAAACAATAACCTTTTTGAAAATGTTTGCATTCGAGTCAATTGTTAATATAAATGCTGAAACCAGCAAAGTCCTGAATATTTTTTGGCTTTATTTAACAAATCAATGAGTACTAAAAAATTCAAACGTATATTTTTTTTTATTTTAAATTAATAAGAATACAAGGTACGCATAAAAAAAAGGAAAATTTCAAATTATTGTTGATTTCAGTATCATAACAATAAATATTATATTATCAGTTGATTTATTGATTGCAATGACTAACTTTTTGAAAATTGAATTTACATTGAATTATATTAATATAAATATAAATAGTAATAAAATTATTAATAAAATACTTTTCTCGTACAGTTAAGAAACGTTATTTGTAATTTAATAACATTATGCAACTTATATAATTGAATTATCTTTTAGTAGATTTTGCAAGTAAATCGTCAGAGTGTTAGTTATAAATAAGTAATGTGTTAGTGCGAGAAAATCTCAGTAGCTTTTCGAGAATTATCTCTAATGGATAATTACCGAGCAATAAACGAACATTGAACCGACCATCAATTAAATAATTTAGAACGTTTAATTGGTTTTGGTTATAAATATCTTCACACTAAAATTCAGGAGTTCAAGTAAATCTGTGATGAATCTCTTGTTTCAGGAATAAAACCTGACGAATAATTTATAGCGAAAATTGGTGTATGCGAATTTCGAGAGAATACCAATGCAGCGTATATTAAGTATGATTGCAGTGTAGGTGCAGTATAATGCAAAGTTAAGTGATAAGCACGAATATAAAGTGAAATAGTAAGACGAAGTAGGTTGAAAGAAGCACTTGAGTCGAGTCAGCATCACCTGTGGCCCTTTGCTGTTGTTTAGCTAATGCTTGACTTCCGCCTCGCTACATCATTTACCACCTAACAAGACTTGAACTCGTCTTAAAAGTTACTTACTCATATCATTAAGATCTTCAGTGCATCAGCGTTTTCAGGTCAATTATCTCTAATTTTACTTCTCTATTTTAAATATTACTTGAAATTTTCTACAAAATTTTTTTTCGCAGTGACTTGAAAAATTTATAAAAAACTTTGTCAAGAAGAAAATTTTCCTTGTTAATTCCTTATAATTTTAATTTGAAACTAAAATGATTTTAATCACATAATAGAAGATGAAGTCTTCAGCAAATACATGTCCAAAATTTTTTTACAATGAATTAAAATATGTCAAGTACAATTTCATTGCTGTGAATGAAAATCTATGTTTCAATTAAAACTGCTATTTTTCCCGA
Organism: Cotesia glomerata; assembly: GCF_020080835.1. NCBI lineage: Eukaryota > Metazoa > Arthropoda > Insecta > Hymenoptera > Braconidae > Cotesia > Cotesia glomerata. The sequence continues at coordinate 3,012,044 of NC_058158.1, forward strand.
CATATGATCGACTGAAGAAATATAGATATCAAAATTATCCTTGCAATTCATCGTAGTTTTTCATTATATGCTAGAAAAGAATCGATTTGTAACATGAAGTATTTGACGTACACTCCAATTGCCTTGGGACTCGTGTTCGTTTCATTTTAAAGCATTTGATTCTAGAAATGTTGAATTGCATAGCATGCATGCAACCTTCATTGTGAGTGAATTGAAAATAATGATAAAAAATATCTACTTGATTTCTCAACAACGATATACACAACGAGTATAAAGAAAAAATAAATTAAACAAACGAAAAAATATAAAAAAAAAACATTCACCATGTCTACTCGGTAATACGTCAGTATTTTAAATTGAAATAAGCGATAGCTTTCAATGAAAAAGGTAAACAACAAAACAAAATCACGAACACAAAAAAAACGCTGTTTTTTATTGCAAATTTACATCTAAATTAAAATTTTTCATTTTAATTTAAAATCCGTGGGAATCCGCATGAAGGTTAAACAAAAACTAGCGAGTAGAATAAAAACCTATTTTAATAAAAACATGAAAAATTATTTCTTAAGAAGATTATTATTAATTGCACGAGACTGTAGAGTGTAAGTTTTAATAAAAAGTAAAAAGATAAAAAGTATCATCATAATCGTTGAATTAAAAGTTTAAATTTTAAATAATAGTCGATCCTCTCGAGAACTTTATAAGAGACTCTCGACGAGGTGAGAAGCTGACGGTTTAATTTCTGAAAAAAAGTAGACCTTAGATTCCTGATTAAATGATTAAATACGCCCTAAAGCTACGGCATTAAATTCTTCGTTATTCATTCGCAAAGTCCATTGTTCACTTGGCGATACTCTGCCGTCATAGTTTATCGTTAATTTTATTTTCTTTATGACCTATTTTTCCACGCCCTTCTTTCCCCAATAAACCCAAGTGCTTTTTTCTTCCATTATAATACAATACAAAGCTATCAAATATTTTCAACTCATTATACTGCCTCCTCAACTTTGCATTTCATTTCGATTAAATTATCAAACTTTTTCCATTGATACAACAGATTAAAAAAATCACATCTTATTTATAATTTAATAAATATGAATGTTAAAATTAAAATCAGGTCGTTATTATTCATTTAACATCATCTGGTCTAAAACTTAATGCTTTATTTCTGGCTGAATTTGAAATGCACTTAAAAATACACCGATAAAAACTTTAATTTATCGAAGTAAAATTTTACCATTATTCAAAAATAATTTTCGCTTCAAAATGAACATCCGTTAAATTAAATCAGTCCTAAAATTAAAATTTTTCAATATTTCAACTCGTAGCTTGAGAAAATGAGACTGTAACATATTAAATTGAATGACGTAAAACGGATGATTTATTCAATATTAATAAGCTTTTTATAATATATCAGTAAAAATACCTTCAGTGCAAGAGAACTGTTTCTAATAAATAATTCAACATGACATTACGGTTAATTAATATTCATTTCTATAAATTTATTTTTTAAATATTTTCAAAAATATTAATGAATTTTATTAAATCAAACTGAATCCTATCAGCGTACATGCGTGACCTCAAAAAATATTTTGATTGAGCTATAAAACAATAAAATTGAATAATTAAAAAAAAAACATTCTCGATCCCTCGCGCTCGTTAATTAATTAAATTTGATGCAATTGTGGAATGTCGATTTATAACTACCACTCCACCTGTCAATGAGGGTTGTGGTTTTGGAAGCAAGTCGTGCGAGACAGCGGTCAGTCAGTTTGGATTTTTTACGTCTCACTGCACTAATAAACAACGAATTTGTATATAAACTGTCAATTAAACATTTACTTACTGGATACAATCTCGCATCAAGATTAAAAGATAATTAGATATTTGATTGAATAAAACCGTTTTTCTAAATATAATAAAATAAAAATAAGTAGCCTACAGACTAAGCTCTATCGGCCGACATCTATGTATACATCATCGACCAGTACAATTTTGTAGATGATAGATAAGACAAAAAGTAAAAGATTCAGTTTGAATTTGACAAACAAAGTTATTTTCAAAAGGTGAAAAAACATCTGGATTTATGACAACCTGGACTTGTTTTCTTCGCACGTAATCTGGCAAAGTACCGAAGTATATATATATCAGCATCGCTTTTGGGTGGGGAAAAAAGGCGAGAGATAATTTAACAGTGATTCGCGGTATCGCCATGCACTCGACGAAAAAGTAACGGCAGGTGTTTTAGTCCAGTAGCAGCTGCAATCACGGCCACCATCTGCTGCTGAAAGATACTCTAATGTTCCATTGGCGAATCTTATATATACTATATGCACTAGTAGTATTTTACTGTCATGGAAGTCCTCAATTATATATAATTTGAAAACACGTGCTCATTTTTTCTTTAAATTTTTATTTACGATTGTTATTATCGCAAATTATTCATTGGTAATAAGGCGCCTTTATTTATGTAATGTCTTTTTTAATAATAGAGAAGGTAAGTAAATAATTATGTTATGTAAGTTTAAATTTTAAAAGAACAATTAAGTCTTAATTTCAGTAAAAATAAAGAATCAATAATTTGAATTGTTTAAATGCTTCATGAAAAATACAAAGTAAACTTTATTTAACCGAAAACCAGAGCAAAAAAAAATGGAGATTAAATAATCATTTATTTTTAAAGTATTTTCTTGAAACTAAAAAAATTATTGCAACCTTGAGACAATGATCGATATCGAAATAAACTTTGATGAAATAAAAAAAATTAGGACAGCCTTTAATACTAATTACAAATTCATCAAATATAAATGATATATAATCCTCTGATGTTTCTGCACATCGGCAGTTTTAATAGCTTGGAAATTAAATATTCAAATGATAATTCTGAATTTCTAAAATTTGATAACATTACTGCTATCAATACAAAATTGAATGCGATGCTAACCTACATTTGAAAATGAATCCGGGGGAATAAATAATGAAACTTTGAAATAATGAGCTTTGTTCAGAATATTTTATGTGCACAGAAAAAAAATTTTTTTTGAATCAAGTATATAATTTTGAAGAACTTAATATTTTTGATTTGAGAAGAAAAATTCTTGATTTGAGGAAATTTTCCTTAATTCAAGAATTTTTCGTCTTGATTCAAGACAATTACCCTCTTCAAAATTATATTCTTGGTTAAAGAATTTTTCTCTTGAATCAAGTTAATTTTTTTTTTCAGTGTGGGTGATATTTGACTAATTATTGTTTTCTAGTGTAATGGTAGACAATTAATAATTAAGCGTCATAATAATTCTACGGAAAGTTTAGTCAACTTTTTTGTTTTTTTTACTGAAAAAATAAAAAATTACAGAGACGTTTGAAAAGTCACGATGCGGCTACAAGTTTGGTGAACCTTTCAAAAGACCAAGGGGCGCCACCGTGTGTTCACATAATTTATTATGCACGTTTACGTCACGCTTTATTACCAACAGAAGTGAAATGTTTCGTCTTATCGATGAAGGGTCTAACAAGACTTCTCGAAAAAATGTCTACATTATCTATGCTTGTGGCCATGAATTTAGAGATTTCTGTAAAATAATGAATACCTACGATGAAAATTTACGAAAAATTTTTGATTTTGGAAAGTAAATAATTAAAAATATTGCACCGAGCTTCTTCAATCAATAATAAACTATTATTTTATTAAATAAGTATGTGTTTCTAATATTTTTATTAATATAATTATTAATAATCAGGTATTACAATAATTATGATATAATCCATCACAATAAAAAGAAAAAAAATATTTTTATCAGTACACAATTAATCCCAATTATAAATCTATGCATCTATACAATTGAAAAAAATCATCAAACCAATTATTGAGCTTAATATCTCCCAGAACGTCCATCTCTGCTCTTTTCATCCCTGCCTCCTTTGCGTCTTTCCTTCGATCGTGATCGTCGCTCTCGCGATCGTGACCTCCGTTTTCGCTCCCGACCTCGCGATTTTGAACGTGATCGCGATCGACCTTTTCCACCTTTCCTGCGACTGTATAAGTATCGTCTCAGTTCTCGTGAAATCGGTTTCAAGTGCATGAAATTGCAGAACCCTGACCTGGTGCATTCGCTAAAATGAGAACAATTATCTTAAAAATCCATAACAAAATTTGATTTAATTTTGTTTACAGGTATAAAATATTTATAACGCTATTTTTACAAATTTATAAACAAAGGAAATAGTATAATACCCCATTTCATATTGACGGCAGCAGGCCTCTCGAAAATCAGTAACTGGAGATAATTCTGCGTAAACGGGTCGGCCTCCAAACCACCGGTTGTTTAAATTACTTACAGCTTTTTCAGCATCCTCTTCACGCCGGAATTTAATATAAACATTACCAACCAAATGATCACCCAGATTATCACATACATTCATTTCTTCGATTTCTCCATACTTATCTTCGCACTCGACAAATACATCCTCGAAAAAATTATCATAATGCTCTTGCATTTCTTCATCACTCACGTTGGCAACCACTAAAATGATTATTATGGATGATTATAAACTTTTCTTTGAATTTTTTATACTCAAATCTTCAATCAAATTTTTTAATGATGAATTGTTATTTTAATTAAGTTATTTAAATTTAATTCATCAATTTTTTAATTTTCAAACATTTAATGAATATTTACTCAAAATAGAAGAATTTGATTTTTTCAATCAAAGTGTTCATTAAATCAATTGTTAATTTAAGATATTTTCAAAAATCAGAAGTAAATTTGTACCTTACTCGAAAATATTAAAATACTTACAATGAGATCCATCGGCACTTTTTGCTGAATTTTGTGGATTAACATAAAGATTTTGGAGCAAACATGTCTAAATAAAAAAAAAAAAATTTCTTTTAAATGGATTTCAGCTGAAATGATCAAAATCTAAATGATCTAGATCATAATAAGTAAAAAATTGTTAAAAATTTTCTAATTTTCAATTTTACCTGACTGAATGTCGGCTTATTGTGAATACGTGAACACCTATCGCCGTGACGGCAAGCTCCGATTTTGAAGTAAAAGGAACAGTTAACTCTGAAATATTAAGAGAGTTATTAAAAAAAAAATACACACACCCTCATCAATTAGTATAAAAAATAGAATTCATAACAAATGTACACTTACTTATCTTTTTCGGTACCGAAAATTGAGGCGAGATACTCAGCCATAATTAAAGGCCTTCTCCCACACTCACACTCGTTTGGATTTAGAGAACTTATAAATAAACATTAAAAAACGTCCAAGAATAATGCATACAAATAAATTAGCACTGCGCCGAGACGCCAAAATGTCTATTCCAACGTACTGATGTTTTTTTTTTTCAACCAGAAATGACAATAATACGCCGAAAAATACCCTAGATTCCGAGAAATCGCTTCCAGGAGCTGAAACAGACTCTCAGATGGCGCTGGCAACTCAAAACAAGCCATCGACAAACTTCTTTATCAACCAACTTGGTATCGAGCGCAATATGAGACAATTTCAAATGAAAAATGTAATGCAGGTAAATACGTATGTGTAATGTGTACATATGTTATCTTGCACTGAGTACATTGATTTACACTTTAACTTGCAGCACGTTGTGATGACTCATCACTAAAGCGAATCTGTATTATGACAGCGTGTACACGCTACTGCATGATGTAACTCACAATTTTCATTTAGCGGGCTTATAAGTGGGGTTGCTCACGAGAAAAACGTTTGAATCATGATTACGGACGATTGTTATTGATAAAAATTGTATCTAGGGTGGTCGTATATGCTCTACATGACTCATTTAATCGATTTTTTTTATTTGCATACTAAATATTTTATTTTCTAGCCAGTTGTATATTCTTCTGATCAATAAAACAAAAAATTGACCCTAATTAAATTTTTATAGAAAAAAATTATAAGGAACTTGGATTTATTTTTTTATTCATTCTAATAAAAAAATCGATAAAAAATATTTACAATATGATTAAATAATTTAGAACCACATAAAAAAATCACATATGCGTAAAAAATTAATTTATAATAATTTTGTACGGTAAAAAATGATTTTTTTAATATTTTATGAAAGTTCAATCTTTAAAAATGATCAATTAATTTTTGAGAGCTGTTATTAATACTAAAAAAAAATTCAAATTAAGTGAATAATATAAATTTTCCTCTCAAAGAATGAAAAGACTGTATAAAAAATTATTTAGTAAAACACAGTTGATAAAACAAGAACATTGGCCGATAAAATGTAAATTTATCGTTCGTCAAAAGCTGACTAATATAAACCTCATGTGTCAAGAGTAATAGAGATTTTTTTATCAATTATCGCACTTTCGTCCTCTGTATCATACGTGCGTATATAATGCTTGAAGTTATATTTAGAGAATAAAAACACAAAGTAATATAAGAGTAAACACAATTATACATTTGCATAGTAACAGAATGATTCAACACGCTTGGTATTGTGACGAGAGTAACTAATTACCACTACAGTTAAGTGTAACTAATTATTTCGACTGCTCACGAGCGTACAATTTTCCACGCATACTCCGCGTAGTGTGCATTTATGGTTATTTATATTTACAATTGCATTCATGAATCAAATTGCCAAGAGATTTGTTTTAGAATAACAACGCAACTGTTAAGGATGGTCGCGTGGCCCGATTTGTCATTTAACGAAACAAACTAAACCGCGGAAATGTAATTATTTAAAGTTGAGACATAAATGTAAACGTTGTTTTCGCAAATGTATAATGAAAAGTAATTGTAGTTACAATAACAATAGTATTGGATAGTCGTAAAGAGAAACGTCGTGTGCCGGAAGATAATAAAAAGTTTGTTTTCACACGATAATACTTCAATTAGAAAATTTATCATTTTTTATTTCTTCGAAATTTAGTTATATTAATTAAATAATTTGATTAAGGTCAGAATACAAAATTCTAGTGATTTTTTTCTTGTCAAAGTCCGGCGTGATTATTTTTATAAAATAAAGTGACTCACTTAATATAATTTATTGTTATGTATAAGTTGATTTTAACAAATATTATTTTTTTAGGTCAAATTTTCTAATAACAGATATTTAATTTTTGAGATGAATGTAAATATAAAAATCGACGATGAATATACGGGCAAGATAAAAATAACGCTACCAAATTTTGTAATTGAATCAGTGGGTTCTTTAATTGATTACATCGTATAAATTTAGACTTTATTCAGAGATTCAAAAGCGTCAGTAAATAATACAAATGTATCGTTATAATTTATAATAGTAATTTAAATAAATACGAGTTGAATAACTTTAACCTCCTAAGTCAACATATAAGTTTTGAGAAGATTCCAAATTCATAAATAAAAAAAATAAAAAAAATTTTTAAGTCTTAAATTATCAAATTTAATTGAAAAAGTTCAAATTTCTTAAAACTGAATTATTATTACTATTCGAATATTTAGTCACACGAATAATCCAGCACACTTATTGTGTCACGATTATCGTAACATACGGTTACTTTATACTTGGTTACTACTATTCCACGAACATTTTGTCGCGGTAATTTTGACCGCATATGACTAATCGCGGCACCGTTTCATTTTAACTATAACAATGGTTCTTTAAAATTTAATTTTTTAATTTTTTTCATAGCTTTTTATAACCTGTAATATATTATCTAAGGTATAATGTATAATCATAAGACATTAGCAGTACAAATAAAAATCAAGAACAAAGCGTATAATTTCAGCTGATGTTTTTTGATAAGAGCATCATTAATGCACTGATAAAAAAATTAAGTTAATTCAAAGGCTATATTCTTGAACTAAAAACACAATTTGAAATAGTTTGATAATATTTAATCAAGTATACTTGATTTTTACTATAGTAAAAATCTTACATCAAGTGAAATTTATTTGAATTAAGAACAATTTCGTAGTTTAAGAATTTTTTCACTTGATTCAAGATAATCAAACTCTTCAAAATTATGTTTTTAGTTCAAGAATTCAGTCCTTGAATTAACTTAATTTTTTATCAACCTAACAATTCAAAATTTATGTATTAATATTTAAATTGTTTTAAAAATTTGATAAATAAAATCCTTTTTTAAGGCAAAAAAAAAAATTTTTTATTTTTGCCTGACTACTGCACAGTAAAAAATTTTTCGTCATTGCGTAAAGTGTAAAAATGTTTGTGTAGAATTTAACATTTAAGTGTGTAGAATTTAATATTTTAGTATGTTGATTCAACACAAATTGTGTAAAAAAAGTCATCAATACAAATTTTTGTGTTAAATTTGACGAAAAATTTTTGAATGTGTGACTTCCATAAATCTTTTTTTTTATCTCAATTTCCAAACCATTTTTTCATCAATTTTAACTCTATATTATAAATGTTCATAGCAACGTCTTGATTAACATTACAATTTTGTGCAATTGTGCACCATATATTATAACAAATATGAGTTGAAACCTTTTGAAAGAAAAAGAATAATTATTTTTCCCAAATATTGTTATTAAAATAAATCACAATAGAGATGAGAAAAAAATTAATAATAATAAACAACAATAAAGTATGATAAATAAATAAATAGGCAGCTGATCCCGAAGAAGGCGCAGGCGCTCCCTTGGGCCGGGAAATTGCGAGCTGGGGAGGTCAGCGTTCAAGCGCCAGCTGAGAGCTGAGCAGTCTATTAGTCCACGCGCGATCGTTGCAGTGTGAGCACGTAAACTTGTGTCAACAGACTGCACACACAAACCATAAATCACAACAAACAAACAAAAATAAAGCTTATCAGTACCTAAAAATAATTGAAGCAAACAAGCACCAAGAAAAAATAAATCGCAGTCAATAAATTATTTAAACAAAAATAAATTTATTTCGCTGATTAAAGTTCTCACCGCACAGAGATTGCGGTTGTAAAAAATTGCAGGAGGTCAAGAGGAGTGACAATCGATATAAAGGTCCCCTGACTCGTTTGAAGGTCACGGATTTATTAGAATCTGCGCTCCAGACTGCTGAGAATTCACGGGCGACCTTGAGAGCCTGGCCCAGGACCAGGACGAGAGGAGGAGAGGGTGTCAGCCGAGATTAAGATAAAGGAGCTGGACTCTTGAATTCGGTAGAGCCGAATCGCGATAAAAGGGACGATTAAATTATTATAATGCCGGCAGACGCGGAGCTCAGCAATATCCTTAGCAGAAGGCAAAGAATTAACGAGGACTTAGAAGAAGGAAAAGAAGTTAAAAAACAGTACAAATTTGTCAACGTATACACCGAATTCCATGAGTTATCACGCCGAGAGATAAAGCAGTACGAGCAGACCTTCAATAGGTATGTTTACATTTTATAATATTTTGTTAACTGTTGCCTAATACTAGATATTTTGTTGATAAAAAACACCCATTGTGTGAACCAATGTCAGGTAAATCAAACATAAAAAAAACTACGTAATAAACATTCATGGAATTTGAGAGAAAAAAATCTTGAATCAAAAAAATAATTTTTTAAGAGTTTTTTACAGTCTTCAATTAAATAGTAAAAATTTACTGAAATTATTAAAAATTTTTTTAGTTCAAGATTTTCTCATGAAATTTGTTATCAGCGTTGTGTCATTAATTTTTTAAAATTTGTGTTCGAGCAAAGTGAAATTTTTGATAGTATATTTAATGGAGATTTATCATTGTATACATATGCAGTGTTAATGTTTTGAAACAACTTGTCACAACACTGATTAAAAACGATTCAGAAGATTAAATTTCCATCTAAAAAATATTCCATAATAATTTTTTTCCCTAATAGTTTAACTAGTAATTTTCAATTTAAGTAACAAGTAAAGAAAAACACTTAATTTTTTACTGGGAAATTTTCTTCAACTATTATTTATTATGGTCAGTAATTTATTATTAAATAATAAATTACTTGAAATAGTAGAGTAGTATTTATTCCATCTTGAGCCAACAATTGTGAACACGAAATTAGTAGTTGAATTTTTTTTTGTATGTATTACGGTTGAAATATCTATCGATAGCTTCCGTACAGTACAAAGATCTGTGCAGGTGTTGTAGATCGAAGGTCGACTATTGCTTTGTATACTGTTCCATTTAACCCGCTGACTTATTATTGTCTTGGAATTGTTGTAGGTATACTTTATTCTTAGCAATTTCTTTGAAACATTCAATTATTGTTCAGCTTCCGGACACGTTTCTGCAGATGTAATGCATTACGCTCTCTCTTTCTTTCCCGCACTACCTCAATAATAAAATTCAATTTTTTTTTATAATTTATAAATGTGCCTCGACAGATATAATGAACCAAAAGCCTCTAATGCTTACAAATAGGTGATTATAAATTCTCGAATTAGTTAATCCACGTTAATATTTGTACAGCACATTCCCAGCTTTACCAAGTGTCGGATTAATTTGTTTGCGGTCTATATTTAAATTAACTTACATATACCGAACATCAAAATTAATAAAACTGCTTACAAAAATTTAAAACCCGCTTATAAAATAAATTTAATTTAAATAAAATATTAAATGTTAATTTTTTTTTAAGAATATTATTATTATTGTAGTTTAAATTATTGATTTAAGAATGAAAGCAAATAAATTTAATTGAATAAGGATAAAAGATGAGAAGAAACATGTCACGCGAGTTTTTCGTATACTTTCTCTCAATTTGACAAGATAAAAGACACTTAAATATACATGACAGTGTGTAGTGTATCTGTTACCGGACCCAATTCAACCGATACAATTATTTATAAATAAATCCTGATCCCCTCGTAACTTTTATTTAGCATTTGCTCTTTACTCTGCTGTCTGCCTTGCCTACTGTACTCCAATTCGTCGAAAGCTCGTTTACGAAAAATGATATGTTTATAGCTTCATTCCAACGCATGAATATATACGTTCAAGTCTATAAACTCTTGTCTATTCAGTTCTTTTGCTAATTAAAGTTTACATTTAATATCACCCTAAACTTTCTACAATAACTAACCGCTCTTGTAATGTATACACGATTGTTCCCCGGATAGTTATTGCTATTATGTTTATACTACATGCAGTTATATTTATTCAAATTGCTAGCCTTATAATAAAACCATAACTCTTTTATTGTAACCGTTATAAAATTTATTAGATTTGAATTATTTTTACAAAGCATTCCATTTTATTTAAGTTATTCAATTGGAACATCTCGATTTATATAATACGTATTATCTGTGGATTAACTGTCAGATCTTTTATCTTTTATTTATTTTTTTATTCAACTATATCAGATTTACTGTTGTGCCCGATAACTTTGCTTAAAATTGGCTGATTTAATTATAGAGATTCCATCAATATCGATTAGTTGTTCGTGTTAATAAAATATCTTTCATAATTAATATTTCTCCCTGAAGATAAAGCGCGATGGTATCTTTCAAGATTTATAAAATTTTATCTCTCACGTCGCAATGATCAGTCACTTTAAATCTAAAAAAAATACGAATTTCAGATGTCAAATTTATGTCAAACGGTATTAATAAAAAAGTAAATCCAATTTCAAATATTCTCAACATAAAATCTGCATACTAAATTCCCTGGGCGGTCAATAACCTGGACTTCTAGAAATACTTTACCCCGATGACTCAGAAATATTTATATAATTCATCTAATTTTCATTTCATTTCATAACAGTGCCAGTAACTTTAATCAATACTGCAAAATAGTCCAAACTGTGTCCGTTCAAATGTTTAGTAACTAAAAATAACTACGTTAGAAAGATTGTAAACGTCATCTTATAATTCTGAAAAATCGCAGGAAACACCTGGCTAAAAATTTAGTATTGTGCTCCCAAATTCCTAAAAATATACCTGACCGACAAAAATCTTGTGGATCATTGTTGTCTGCGTCAAATGAAAGTTTTACTTCTGAAGATTGAAGATTTTAAAATGTCCTTGGTAAAAATAATCACCAAAGAAATTTTTAGTGTTTTCTCCTCAACTTCAACTTCAAAAGGCATAGTATGGATGTATTCTGTACTCGTACAAAACTCAAAATAATTTTATTATCTCCAATAAACGTGAGTGCGTGACATTTGATATCGCAATACAAGTTGAGTAGCTGCATTAGCATTTATAAGTTGCGTACAATAAAAATTATTATAGATCATTATTACTCTTGGAAATGTGACACATTTAAGATTCATAACATAAAACTATCATATGACAGATTAACACCGTCATAGTTGTCTTTCTGCACTCACATAGTAATCTACAACCAAACACTCTGTTCGTATCTGAACATCCGAAGACTCGGTTGTGTCTTGCGTCAAGCTTGCATACAATAATAGCGCTAAAACTTAGTACGCATGTGGGTACTCAGTCCGCTCAGCTCTACTCATCTAGACAACTAAGCGCACATTATTATTATTTCCACTTATTCTTATAAGTAAAAACCTGTTGTCGTTAATCCTTTCTCAAGTACACCCACACGGAAAAAAAACTTTCCGTATATCTTATATCGCGTTAATTTTCGCTATTCTTGTTTTCACGGTCGCTAATCAATGGCTAGTTAACATCAATTATCATTTTATTTTAATTAAAATCGTCATCCATAACAATTATTATTATACTGTAAAAAATCGAAAATGAACTAGGCGTAATTTTTTACTCCGCTCACTCGGAGTCTCGGAGTAAAGAAATAAAACTCTCCACATACAGAGTATAGCTGGAGTTCTTTTTTTAGCGTAGTAATTTCGAAGTAAATATGGAATTTTTACATTAAAATAAATTTTGATTAGTTGAAACAAATTTCATATACCAAATTACTAATATATACTACAAACATTTTATCTGAAGTTGGAGTTTGTAAATATTATTTTTCCAAAAAATTTAATTTTTGGAAAATTGAACCAAATTTTTATAAAAATTATTTTTTAAGTCTTGTTGATAAATTCTAACGTAAAAAGTAAAAAAAAAAAAATTATTATTATTATTATTATTATAAAGAGAATTTTTTACTTATAAAAATTTTTTCATTTTTATTTAATGAAAAAAGAGAACTAACTCCGCAGAATTTATTTTATCAATAATATAAATAAATGCCTACTCTGAGTTCATTTCACTCCAGACGAATTGAATCAATTAAAAATTATCCACTTCGAAAATTTTTTATCGTGAATTATTATTATTGTCATCAATAAAAATTTTTAGTATTTTTTTCGCCAGCAAAGAATTTAATCAAGTGAATCAACAAACCCGGACGATGTTAAACCGCGACAAACTAGATAACGATTAGTGACAACTGTTTGTGTTAACAAGATCTATAACTCGACTGACTGGCTCCCTGACCTCGGAGACCCACGAACCGGGCGCTTAACTTCCTGGTCCCGTTTAATTAAAACGCTGCAATCAGGTTGTTCCCCTTGTTTGCCCTGATTTTTCGACATGACGTCTGACTTCCCTTCTCATCGAATCACACCTAAATAGTGTATTAAACAATAACTATCATTGTCATTGATACGGGTAATAAAAAAATTATCCTTCTCACTTTAAACAATCAAACTATGTATATCACATTATACTTGTAATACCCAGAACGATAGTGATATCAATCTCAATTTCGATGTTAATTAATTATTCTCAGCGTGAGTCTACTCCGTTATAAGACCGATTTATGCACTTTGAATTGTAAATAGCATTTAAAAATTTAATTTAGTGCTGATCTATTTTTGAGCTACGAATAAATAGAGTAAAGTTTCAAATACAAGACATAAGTAAACAAATAAAAATGATTAAAAATTGCGTAATTAATTTACAAATTAAAAATTTTTATAAACATATTTATTTATTTTTTGTTGTCAAAATAGAACTGTCATAACTGATCTGCTCTCTCGTAAATATTTTCGATGCAAGAAAGTATTAAAATAATTCCGGTTATTTTGGAAGTGCATTAAAATTAAAATAGTATCATATTTACCTACGCGAAGCTCTCCTGCCGTGAGCTCACGGAAATTTTAAACCACGTAAATAGCACATACATCTCTTCCTACTGTATGTAATAATACCCGCTCTAAATTTGGTCATCTAGAATAAACTCGGTCGCAATTAATAAATAAAAAAGCTCTATATTATTTTTACACCGGCGATAATGTGTAATGTGTGACAATCAATTTTAATCGATGTAATGAATTTACTCGTCATATTCATATGACACTACCGATAATGGTTTTAATAACTAATGGCATCGCAACATCAAGAAAAAGAAAAACAATTAAAACCCATTATACCAGGTGTTAATGAATAATTCCTATAAGTACACTGAAGTAATTAAATTAAAAAATGATAAATTGTTGCAATGACTTTCCTCGCATTCATAAACATGAAGTAACTCTCGTTTTTGCTTTCTATTCATGAGTTTTGTCGGATACAGAACAGAGTAACGTGAATTAAATGCTAACGACAAATAAAATGAAAGTACACCCGTATGGATTTAAAATATATTATCTCGTCATGTCGACGGAAATCGGGAATATACATAGACGTCCATCGCATGTACTCACTTAATCAATCGAGAAATTGACGAGAGATAACGTTGAAATTAAGAAACCGGAAAAAATCCAAACTTACACATTATTTCCATTTACACTAACGGGATAAATAAAACCTGTAATGTGAGATTGCATCCACTTTTGCCTACTATTTGCTGTCATTTTTGAGAAATCCAATAAGTAGTACACTTTAACGGAGAGAATTTATTTGGGAGCGATAAGTCGGATTTATTAAAACTTTATTTACTAAGGAATAAAATATTCACTGTTATTTTTTCTAATAAACAATTTCTTAACTATTAAAAAATCCTATTAGTCGAAGTAAGATCTGTCAGTGAAAACAAAACATTTAAAATAATGATAAAATAATTATAGTAATAAAACTAAGTGCCCCAATTTGCATAAAAAATTTTTAAAATAAAAATATCATTTAAGGGCTTTGTGGTCTTCGTAGTGATGAGTTAGAGCCATAAATTCGACAATAAATATGACTTTATACCTTTATATAATGGACTTTTTACGATTGTATGACCATAATTGTCAATCCGAAGGACAAAATGTAATTGCCAATAAAAGAAAAATTCCATCGTTTTATTATTAAAACTTTTTTCTTGAGATTTTCTCTTCCCACTGTTGTAATTGCCCTCATGTTTATGTACACTAATATATGTAGATAATATATAATTTGCATTGAGTTTGTGTCTGTATGTAAAAAATAAAAACAACTTGATTCTTTCTCTACTTTCTTGGGTGTAGGTGAGATCACATTCGCTTAATATGTGTATACATTTTATGTCTATTGTCTTCCGGGGATATCACGTACTCATATTTCCATTTTTAGACACTCGATTCTTATTCTGTACGCTCTAGCCATTAGCGATTTATAGACTCGCGTGCTCCATAAACTAATTAAAAACTCCGGGCAATGGTTTCATTCAAAAGTTGGAAAAGTAAAAAAAACTACAGTAAACTATTGTTCAATTTTAATGAAATATCCGAAATCAATGATTCAATTTATTTATATTTATATTTTGCAGTAAAACAAAAAGTATAGAGTAGATTCGCAGTTTACGTTCTTTTATATAGTACGGAAATAGCTAACTGATTAAATGAAACACTTGAGTGCAATATTGAATAATTTATACTCTAAATAATATATATTACAACCCATAGTAGAGTGTTTGCATTATTAAACCAACACGTTAGATGATTATAAATTAGTCAGCACTCGAGTGATAAATTTGTAATTTTAAATAAACGGCAGTTTTTTTTTTTTTTTTTTTTTTCAAATTGCCACATAATAATAACGGAAGTAATTGAATGTTTTCACTTTTATTGTAGTGAAATTTTTATACTCAACAATATGATGATGTTGATCATCTTATTACACGCAATTGATAATCGAAAGTTTAATTATGAAAGTCATCTAATAAGATCTTGCATCTTGATCTGATTTTTTATTATATAGATCCTTTAATTATATTGTGATGCATAGAACTGTGTTCAATTTTTGGAAATCATACCGGAAAAATTTAATTCAATTACCAAAATTGGAAGTCAGTTTTCATTTTTAATCATTTATTTCTTGGAAAATTAAAATATAGAAAAAGGCAAATGATAAATCTTCTCAGAGAAGATAGATTAATAATTTTGAGGATATGTAGGCAATAGAAAATACTCAACTGGTTGTCGAGAAAAATTATAAAAATTTTTTCAGAGTTTGCTTAACCAATTTATCGGGAAATTTAGTTTTTTTTTTCAAAACTTAAGGTGAAATTTTTTTTTTATATAACTTGAAATTCAACGCTTAATTTTTTAAACTTTAAATAATTTCTTCCTTTTTCGTCCTTGTAAATTTTATAAATATAATGAGAATATTGTCTAAATAATTAAAAATTATAATGTAAAAAATTAAAATTAGTGATAATTGACAAATTTTTTATTCTTTTCAATTATAAAAAAAAAGTTAGCTAAATTGTTTATAAGTTATTAGATTTTTTTTCAAAAAAAAAAACGTCTGCATTAGAATCTTACGATACATAAGAAGTTTACCAACAAACCAACGTCACCGAGAGTTCACCTTGACCGAGTTCTGAGAGCATCAACATTAAATCTATATAATCTGCTCGGGATTCTCTCTCATTGCAGATCTTTCTTTGCGATCAATACAAAATACTCCGTATTCACGCAAGCGTGATTAGCAATTCCAATAAACAATAAAAGCGTATTTTTGTTACAATCGAAAATAAAAATATTTACATTTTACCAGATAAAATCAGCCCACATTTACTGTAATATAAAACTAGTCCAGACGACAAAGTCAATATTGCGTGATTGTTTATCAGTATTAATACAAGCGTATCTGTAATTATTGCTCTACTTTACATATTCAGATAAAAACATGCAACAAATTATTTATGGAAAAATAAACATACTGTTTAAAGGACATTAACGAAATAATTTTAGGATAAGGTTAATTAAAAAACAGTTCCCGTTAAATTATTTCCTGTGTATGCAATGCAAGAAGAAAAATTAAAGGAAAATCAATGCACGCGATGGTATTTCAAGGCTTCCAAGGCTTATCGATTCCCTTCTCGCCATTCAGCTAATATGTGTGCCGAGACCTTTTATTTACCACGTTCACCGTGATGCACTTTGTTTATTATTATCTTAATAACCTTTCGAATTAAATTCCTTTTTACGTTCGAACAAAAAAACTGAATGAATAAAAAGAGGATCATCGTAAAATTTATACTATTATATGTTATCTCAGTGTTTAACACAACTGAGCATGATAAGATAAATAAATATTTTACCTATCTATACAATGATTGTAGATTTTCTACCGATATATACCTCGCTAGATTCTCGTAAAGTTGTAATAAAAAATTTAATATTTTCTTGATGGAAAGATCTGGTACAAAACTTAATGCACTTGAATAAACAGAACAAATGCTAAAAAAGTTTAAAAATCTTTAAAATAAAAGATCGAAATAAATTGAAAAAATTACTCAAGACACTATTAAAAAAAATTGACTAATATGATCGAACGGATATTCAATAGGGTCTTACTTTTCATAGATAAGAATGTAATGAAAAGAAATAGGTCGATCAATACACTTGTTCAAATTTAATTGTGATTACATCTCTACAGAACAATTAACGTTAAAATTTTTTCAATTAAATTTTTTCTGTGATTTTCTTCAAGTCTGCGGTGACGAAATATTAGAAAGAAAAAAATCTCTAGGTCAATTTTATCAAATAATATGCAATGAGTAATTTATTTATAAAAACAAAAATTGTTTGATGCTATCAACATCATCGGGAAGTTGAATGAAATAAAAGATTTCTACTAATAAAAATATTTACTCAGTAGGTGTCGAGTCCGGAAAAAAAACATATAACTCAACAGCTGCACTCGCGCTACATAACACGTGGGACCAACTTTTCCTGCAGTATTATTGATCACTTACAAATTATATGTATATATTTATATACACGTTACTTATAGCTGATATGACTGCCTACGTTTTACGTACCCATTACATCGGCTGGTTCTGTTCCTCGGTCAAGTTTATTCTAAATTCATTTAAAATGCAACTTTACTTAATTGATGTCATTTCATCACAAATAAAATTTTTTTTGAATTTTCAAATTTTTGAATTAAATTTAAAAATTTTAGAATAATAATAATGAAAGACTAGCATTGCAAAAATGCATTAGATAATAACTACATCGCATACTAAAGTTATAGAAGGCGTGGGTTAAGAGATGATGTGAGAAAAACAAAAAATTTGTCTACGTCTGCAAACAGGATTTATGATGCAGCGCATGTTTTAAATTTTTTACATACTCGCGAGGAATAATAAGACGTAATAAAAAGCGGTATACAAATATATCATTAATCGCGAGTGGTACCAGGAATTGATCCTCGAGGCAGTTGTCGTAAAACTCGTAATTAAATTTCAATTATACATGTTAATCAGAACAAGAATATGTATGTTTAAATAAATGTATTAAATTAATATTTGATTGTAGAAATTAAAAAAAAGCTAAAAAAGTAAATGAAGGAATTTATAAATAAATAAATGCTGCATGTATTTATATTATTTATATAAATCCAGCAAGATAAAGTGGCTTTAAAATTGCTGGCGAAGGTAACTGGTTTTGTGCAAAACACGTAAGCGGAATATTAAACAGTTCAAGTACTTGGCTATTACTGATGTAGCGTGAGTTACCTCAAAAGCAGTACAATTATTTTCGCGAGCTATCGGTGTCCCGCAGGTCATGGATAAATATTCTAAAATACCCTCTATTATTTTCATTATCGTAATGTTTGTTGGTTTAATTTTAAAATTCTTGAAGATCTAATCCATTTTAAAGATTTCATCCTTTATCTGAATCTTATTATGTCTCTCAATGATTAATTTTTTTCTTTAAAAATAAAACCTAATCAATTTTAACTTCGCGTTATTATGTAATTAAACAGTACGATTATGGATAAAAAAATATAGATCACATTTCTAGTGACAACTACGTAACATTTTTTGCAAGTACGCGAAACGTTTCGAAACTTGAGACCTGGAACCTTTTACAGAAATCACTGGTCTGAGATATATTTACTTTGTACTCTGTACTTCGCATTATTGAACTCTTTCGTCATTACATTACATTAACTATCGGTTTATTTCACGTGTGATTGCTTCGGACTACTTTACAATAAAATTGTCAATCAATTTCTTTCACGACAATCTGTTACGTCATTTATCATTATTGTTTAATTTACTCCGTGTATTATACTGAGACTTTCTAATCTATAATAGGAGATTCGTTTTTGTAGTTTTTTTGTTACTAATAGAATTTTTATTTTTTTTTCTAGATTTGACGATGGACGTGATGGATTTCTGGATTTATCTGAGCTGAAAAGAATGATGGAGGTGTTGGGAGCACCTCAAACTCATCTGGGACTTAAAGCGATGATCAAAGAAGTTGATGAAGACGATGATGGTCGTATTTCTTTCCGCGAAGTAAGTGTTAATTTTTTTTAACTTTTATTTTAAAAATTTCTAATTATTAATTTAATGTTTATTTTTTTATAATAATATTTAATATTTTGATAAATATTTAATAATTTAATTTAAATACAAAAAAATTATTACAATCGAAATTTTTATGTTTTTCATTTAAATTTACGAAATTTTATCAATAAGGAAATAAATTCTGCAATTTAATCACCGGTATTTTTTATAATTTCTGAATCATTTTTAAAGTGGAAAAAAATTATTTTTAAATTAACCAATATTTTTTTTTTAGTTTTTACTGATCTATCGCAAAGCACGTGCCGGAGAATTGGAACAAGATTCTGGACTTGGTCAATTAGCTCGACTTACTGAAGTAAATGTCGATGAAGTCGGAGTAACTGGTGCTAAAAATTTCTTCGAAGCAAAGGTAATATTTCGCTATTGAAATAATGAAACTTAATAACAAATTCACTCTTGAGTGATTAATTTTTTATTTTTTATAGATCGAGGAATTGCGAAAGTCAAGCAAGTTCGAAAACGAAATACGAATGGAGCAAGAGGAAAGAAAACGCGAAGAAGAAGATAAAGCAATGAGACGTGCGCAATTTCGTCAGAAGGCTGCTATTTTTAATAACTAATTTTTTAGTTTAAAAACTACCATAATTTACGATAATATATCAATTTACATGGTAAATATTTAAATCCTCGTTGAATTATTTGGAGAATTTAATCATCGTTATCGTAAATTTACTCGCAAGAAATATAAAAATGTATTATATTGGTCTTTATAGCTTTTAAGATAAATTTTTAATGTATTTTTATAGTAGCGTTTAATTTGTAAATTTTCTCAATGCTACAAGATTTATTAACGCATGTCTATTATATGATTAATTTTTTACTTGTATTATTTATATTATTTTTTCTTTTAAGGCAATTTTAAGATTTTTAGTTACTTTAAAGGAAATTTTTTCAGTTAAGTTTTGTATTTAAAGGTTGTACGCTTTGTGTAATTAATTTGCAATCTCATTTCATTAATGTACCTAATAAGAGTAATAAGTGTTCGAATCATATATTTTATTGTAAATGTCTAAGCATCGTGATAAGAAATATACAAATATATATTAACACATAATGTGTAAAATTGTTGTTCTAATAAAAAAAATATATTTGAAAACATAATATTAGTTTCTTACTTACCAGTGATGATCATCGGTTTGCTGTAGCGCTGCTGTAGAGCATCAAGTAGTTGATGACTTATTATTTTATTATTAATATCACTAATCACTATTTTGACACTAATTACTAATCAATAAGCACTATAACAATACTCACTATTAAAACTTACTACTTATTAATTGTTACTACTGTTATTAAAACTTCATCTTAACTTTTATCACGGCTATCATGATTCAGTTTTAGTTTTTAATTTTTTTTGTTCAAAATTATAAAATAAATTTCTATCTGTCACTGATGTATTTTAAATGTTTACAATGCATAATAATAATTAAGAGTGCCGAAAACACCATGATCGTAAAAATAGATGTGATAATTTTATTATGATTTTTTACTATTAAATTATATAAAATAAAAAAATATTATTCATTTAGAAAAAAAAAGAATATATGAAAAAATGTTCTTAATATTCATCACAAAATTATGTTAAAGTAAATTACGATACAAGTAATTCATGATTTTTTATTTTTATGAGTAACTATTTATACTTTAAACAATTTTGATTAATCCATCGATTTAAAAAAAGGGCCTTAATGAAATAAGCCTTATATTCACGAGGAATGAATTGAAAGATCTAATATTCACGTGACGAGGATTTTTTTTAAGTATCCGTTATTTTTTATGATTGAAAATCTAATATTGTTAAATTTCTCCGAATGAAAATTTTGATTTTTAATAAACAATAAATATTTAGTATGAAAAAACTAAAACCATCATTATTTAATTGCAAGTTCTATATAACATATGATCATATTTTTCCTGATATTTATTTACAAACAAAACGAAAAGACTTTCAGATTTACGCTGAGTTTTATATCAAAAAATTATTTTTATCATTAAAAAATGAAAATTATTTTAGCATATATTTAATCATTTTCAGAATTTTATAACAAATAAATTATGGCAAAAAAAAATTGACATGTAGAAATCTTAAAAAATAAAAAATGCTATTTTTTAAAAATAATTTTTTGTTAAATACAATTCAAAAATTGTTAAGTGATAACTTTAATGTCATGATTAAAAATATGAAGTCTGTTAAATGAATCGATATCTGACTTTTGAATCATAATAAACAATGACTAATACTGTACGATAAATATATATTTATACTATACATACATATAGGTCATGTTAATCAGCAATTTATACTCGAAATATCTAATTAATTACTGACTACTTGAATAGTCATCCGATTAATCGAAATAATAAAGAATTTCATTAATATTGACAATAAAATCAAGAATTAAATATAATACTAAAGTTAGCCTAGAGGTTGGTAATAGCCTAGTCGGCACGGTGCTTCTAATAACGTAAGCCTTTTTTATGAAAATCAAGTTTCTTTTTTAGGCTAACTAGTATAAATCATGTATTAACACTTTATGTATTTAACACAATAAGAATAAGAAAAACTATATTATTTACTTCACTATGTACAGCCCCTGAGGCTTATCAGGTATTAAGAAATATCATTTATGTTATCCTCTATGAGAGCCCGTATGGGCCAGGTAGACAATTTATTTTAAGTAACAGGTCTTACGTTTATACCTGTGAATTATGTTTATATCTATGTATCAATGATTTAAATAAATAAACGCTTGAATAAAAAAAAAAAAATAAAAAAAAAAAGTCGGCTCGGTGCCCGCTTTTCGAAAGAGTGGGACCCGGGTTCGATCCCGGCATGCACCAATATTTTTCAGTAATTATATTTAAAAACATGTGCGTTACATTGCCAGCCTCTGGAAGTGGCAGAGATACCCGGGCGGCACACGCCTGACTTGGGCGATCACCCATTTAAGCAACAACTTGAATGGGTGACCACTCTAGTCGGCGTTGGCTATCGCGAGGGATCTCTGCACACTAGGAGAAGGGCCTAGTGCTCCAGTGGTCGATAAAGAAGAGTTTCTTATCAATCACTGTAGACTTAACCCAACTCCGACTGTACTAACATGGGTTTTCTCGGTTTTCTCTGTGGTTTTCCCATGTTACTGTTCCAATAGCCGAGTGGTGAGGATCAGGGTGAATACGGTACAGAAGGCACAAATCGGTCCACAGCCGCAATGATAAGGCAGTAACCCTGTTTAAAATTTCCAATAGGATCCCATCAAAAGCGACAAAAGCCACTTAGAAACCCATAAATTTTATTGGTTTTTAAGTGGCTTTTGTCGCTTTTGATGGGATCTTACTGGAGATTTTCAACAGGGAACTAAGCAAACGATAAGGCTTAGGAGTGTAAAGGGGCGTTATCACGCCTATACACTAGAAAATCTGTAACTAACTACTAGAGTTAGCCGACGATTTTAATTTTTTGATTTTTTTTTTGATAATTAAATTAGAATAAAAAAATATTTTTTTAAAATTGCACTTACAGTTTTTAAAGTTTTTTACACGTGAAATTTTTGTTCTATTTTTTTTAATCATTTTTTCAATAAAAAAAAATTCTAAAAAATTTTTAAATGTCGGCTAACTTAACTTTCATAAATTAAATACATATTTACCAACTAGTCTAGAATTTTCGCAAGCTGAAAATAAAAATTTTTTATTGAAGACATCGGACATTTTTTACGGATAAAAATATATAATTTATACATCAAAATGATACTCGACTGCTAAAGATTGCTTTTAAATATATATTTTCATTAATTATGACAATTTAATAATGAAAATCATTTAAAATACATCTGTGACACCCGCGCAGCTTGGTACTATCGACTCCACTGACGCCATTTTATGCGCCGACTCCCGCTTGAATTTCGGCAAACTTCGAACTTTAACGGAACAAGATCTGAAGATATCCCGCGTAGTTTAAATAAATAATTTTTTTTCTTAAGTTAAAAATTTATTTTTTGCTTAAAAATAATTGAATTTTTAATTGCAATTACTAATTTTGTTGTAAAAATAAGAAAATTAAAAAGTTATTCTTGTAATTAGAATAAACTTACTGCGCCATATTTTACTTTGAATGATTGAGGGTCATTTTTTATGTTTTTATGAACTTAATGCGTGTTATTGATGAAAAATATAAAAAATAATGTACTCATAATTGTAAAAATTTCTGTTTTCCAATTTTATAGCTACTTATTAATTATTTAAAAACACATAAATTATGTAATAAAATAAGTCAAAGGCATTTACAATCAGCGTCGTCATTAACCAGACACGCGCTTACAAAAATTTTTTACCGATAGTTGGTAAGACTGTTATCTAAAATAATTTTTATTTATTCCACATAAATATGTAGTTAACTGATTACAATTATTAATGAAATTCTCAGTGAACAACTAAATTGTTATTGTTTCTAAAAAAATTTAGACAAAAAAAAAGTTTGGTTAAAAAACGTAAAATAGAAAGTTTAAAGTTAAAATCTAGTAATTAAATTTTTCCCTAGGGAAAATGGCGTCATTGTGTCTTTTTTTATAATAATAACAATAACAACCGTAATAAATAAAGAAAAAAAATAAAATAAGAAATTCTACTGTTTCATATTGTCTGCAGTGTGCGATATAAACGTGTGTGTGTATTAATTAATTGTTTTCCATGATTAGACCGTTTTTTAAATGACAAATACAATAATATATTGATGTTGTACGTCTGGTCATTCTATTTTAAAAAATTATAAGAAATATTTATTTAAGTTAATAATTATACTGATAAATAAAAAAAAATTATTCTATAAATACTATGGCAGTAAATATGTTTAGCGTTGTTGATTATTATTTTACTGATGTATCTCGTAAATATTCATGTGGTTATTGTAAAAAACGCAATTCTTATAAACGACATGGTAATTAACCAATTATGAATTTTATATTCTTAAAAGAATTATTATTTATTTATTTATTTTTTTTTTTTTTATTAAAATATGTTACTTTCATTTTTAGGTATGTGGGCACATTCACTGACAGTTCAAGATTATCAATCGTTAATAGACAGAGGCTGGAGAAGAAGTGGTTGTTATTGTTACAAGCCACTAAACGATGAAACATGCTGTCCTATGTATACTATTAAGTAATTATTTCAGATTTTAATTAATTATATTAATAAGACATCTAACGATTTTTTTTATGATACTGAAATTAGCAGACATTTGAAAATTTTTTGAATTTTTATAATCAATCAATTATTAAAAAAAACATATTTTTTAAAATTCGCACTAATAATTTTTTGAAGTTTCTACAAGTGAATTTATTTTACTAAATTTTTTTCATTGTAATATAGTTGTTATAAAAATCTAAAAAATTGTTAGATGTCTTTTGTTAAATTCAGGTTCATTTTTTTTATCATTTTTAACAACTGAATAATTATACGAAAAAATACGTACAAAAAAATGGAAACAATTTTTCTAAAAATACTTTTTTTAGCATTAAATAAAAAAAAAATTAAATTGTCAAATGTCCAACTTTTTGATTTCTGAAAAAATGAATTTAAGAATGCGATTTTATTTGAACAATTAATTAATTCCATTATTCATAAAAGATTGGCATTTTTTTTTAAATAAATTTCCAATTTGTTCTTTGTGGATAAAAAAGTTTAAAAAGTGAAACACGTGTATATTTAATAGAATAATTATCGATGAATCTTTAAGGCACTTTTAAGTAATATCACGTTATTTATTCAATTACAGATGTGAAGCATTAAATTTTATTGTCACAAAATCACAAAAAAAAATAATAAAACGTGTAACAAAATTTTTGAAAGAAGGAAAAAAAGACGAAGATTACAATGAAAAAAGAAGTAAAAGAACTAAAATTCATCATAATAATCTCAATGATATAGGTAAGTGGTTATTGGTAAATTAATAGCAATTAACCTTGTTTAATAGATATAATAATTTATATTAGACATGAAGCATTAGTTCTAAAAACTATTCTTATCTTAACTGATAATTGTTTTTTAATATAAATTTTTCTAGATATCTGTAATATAATGGAGCCAGATTACGCCGAGCATGCGACGAGAAATAAATTAGATATTTTAGAAGGAGAAAAAATGTCTGTAGATGTTGATTGTGGTACTAAACGTGATTCTTGTACTCAAAGCTCGGACCATAATGATCATGTCAATAGTCATCAACAAGTAAACAATGAAATTGATAATACTCAATGGCAACCTGTGACAATGGTTCAAGATACTCATGAGTCTGTTAATAGTCTAGCAAATTCCTCGTGTAGTAAAAGTGATAAAGTAAATACTAAAGAGCCAGCAGCGAGTAATTCAGACAGTGACTTGCCTAGAAAGGCTAAATTAATTAGGATTGAAAGAGCGAGAAGCCGGCTACTAGCGAAAGGCAAGACTTTGGAAGAGATTGAATCTTATTATAAGAAAAAAAAAGATAAAAATAAAACTAAAACTATCGACGAGTTATTAAATAATATTTCCGATGGTGTTAATGAGTTACAAGTAATTTATTTTTATTTATATTTTGCTCCGTTTATTTGTAAGAATATTTTATTAAAAATATTATTTATTTTTTAAGGTGAAATTAGTACGAGTGTCATCAGAAGAATTTATGGATACTTTGGATCAAAGTGTAGAATTATTTAAAAAGTATCAAATTGCTGTACATAATGATGAGGAGGACGAATGTGATAAACAGTCATTCCTTAATTTTTTAGGGAAAACTCCTTTAAAAGTAATTATTTTATCATTTATCAATCGTATTTTATATATTTTTGGCTTGGAATATTTTTAAAAAACTGAAAATTAGTAAAACTAATTTTCATTGCATACAGATACAACTATTAATGTTTAATTAATTTTATAGCACTGGAATCCTGAATCTGGACCACCACTGGGATACGGTTCATTTCACCAACAATATTGGCTTAATAATAATTTAATGGCCGTAGGAGTTATTGATATATTACCATCATGTGTGTCAAGTGTTTATTTTTTCTATGATCCTGAATATTCATTTCTTTCACTCGGTACTTACAGGTGATTATTTAAGATAAAATTCATTTTTTTTTCTCTCAACCCATTAGATATTTTTTTTAAATTAAATAATTTTCTTTTTTTTTTTTAAATCTATGTTATTAAGAGAATAAGAAAAATTTTGTTTCCAGAATAGTCATATGATAAAATCGGTTTTTTAGTGAAATTTAGTGTCATTGCAAAAGTCTTGACTTTAATTTCAAGGTTTCATTTCATTCTCACCGATAGTCAATTTATTATGATAAGTACTTAGGCTGCATTCGAAAATGCTCTATTTCTAGATACATAATTAAGAAATGACCTTGTATTTCGTGAACTATTGACATTTTTAAAGATATAAGCTCATCCCGATGTTACACTCATCGAGACCTTTCATTTGAGTACCCACATCAATTTTTCATATATTTATATATATTATATATATGTATATATGAAAAATATATCAAAATGCATGTGGGTACTCAAATGAAAGGTCTCGATGAGTGTAACATCAAAATGAGTTTATATCTTTAAAAACGTCAATATTTAAGAAAGTACAGTGCAATATAACAAAAGTCATTATTTAATAAAGTAAAATTTTATTTATTTATAGTTCACAAGCAACAGCAGTCACATAGTGACTGCAAGGTTGCTAGTTATAAATTATTAAATAAAAATTACTTTTTTATTTTTTAACATCAGTCAATAATTTTTGAAGGATTTATTGCCTTGAATCATTAATTTCATTGTATTATTTTTATCGTTCTACTTTTTTAAAAAAATCAGCAATTATTACCGAGGTTACGCAACTTCATAAACTGTAATTTTAATGATCCATAAAATCAATAACAAATAATTGTTACAGCTCTCTAATGGAAGTACGATTAGTAAGAGAATTAAATAAAACAGCTCCCGACTTGAAATATTATTATATGGGTTACTACATCCACACAATTCCAAAAATGCGTTACAAAGCTAAAATGCGTCCCTCGAAATTACTCTGCCCGGAAACGTACTCGTGGTTTAACATTGAAAAGTGCATACCTAAATTAAATGAAACCAAATACTCAAGACTTAATGATGATTTGGATGCACTTGACGAAGACGGTGTAATTAATAACGACGCTTTAATGCAGGTATGGTTTAATTATTTAATTTTTTCTAATCAAATTAAATCTCTAAACATCATAATTTAATAAAAATAATAACTACCAATTTATCAATAACAGGTACGAGTTTATTATCGCGGAAAAATGACATATAGAAATGTACAGGGAATAAGACGAATGTTTGGCGATAAAAAGGATGACAGCAATGAAGTTAAAGAATATGCGGAGTTAGTTGGTAAAATATGTGCTCACAATATGTATTTAGTACGATCTTAATTAATATAATTATTTACTCAAGTATCCTGATTTAACAACTTGCTTTTTATGCATCAAAAAAAAAAATAAAGATTTTGAAGATACAATTATAAAAAACAACAAATATACTTGAGCATAAATCATTATCTGTAAATTATTAGATTATAATTAGCGTAATAAGTGTCCTTCGTAATAATACTCCAAGAGTTTTTGTTACAGATTGGGTATTATTATATATCTAGCTATATAATTGTATAACGCTAATATGCTATGTGTTATATAATGAGAAAACTATCATCCTATACTTCCTGTCGTACTGTTGGATTTAAAAAAAATACAAAAATATTATCCGCGCATGAAACCATTGACAATGCACAGTACACGCCAATTATAAACTTATTTTTTATCGTAATTTATTAAATTTGCAAAATAATTAAATTATTTAGTCGCATTATATATCACATACAATATCTTATTATTTTTTTTTTGTATATAATTATTGTCATTTAGTTGCTAAGTATCCTTAAAAAGTATTCAAGTTTTTGTGGTTGCTGTTGACTCTTCCTGATTAGAACTTGTAGGATTAGGTCTATGAGGATTATTTGATCGTACTTCGTTCCAACTTTGAACTTGTCCACTTCCACCAATGATAAATATTACCATGCATGTAATACAAACAATTGCTCCTATCCAAAATAGTATTTGCCACTTTTCGATTGGATGCTATTTTAAAAATATTCATTGTAATTATTAGAAGTGTTTTTAAATTGATAATTAAGTCAATTTTAA
This sequence comes from Cotesia glomerata, assembly GCF_020080835.1. Classification (NCBI taxonomy): domain Eukaryota; kingdom Metazoa; phylum Arthropoda; class Insecta; order Hymenoptera; family Braconidae; genus Cotesia; species Cotesia glomerata. Next base: position 3,040,905 of record NC_058158.1, read on the forward strand.
TGATAGCATGTAGTGTGATATCTGCGACACGGATATTAGTTACCTATGAAGTTACGCGCTATAATTATTTAATCACATACTGACAGACACGAAAGGTAGTAGGCAGATTTAATTAAATTGTTGAGATTTTATAACTTGCATGATAAAGTTGCAATAGATGAGATTTAAACTGATAAATGATTTTTTAAATATTAATAAATAATTACCCCCCACTTGCCAGCCACTTCTTCGACAATCGGAGAAATCATGATTCCCGATAAGGAGCCAACTGTGTTCATAATACCATAAAGAAAACCAGCGTAATTAGGTGACAAGTCTTGATTGTTTGATAAGTTTGAAATTGACGCTGCGCCGTTGAATCCTAATGCTAGTACTAGAAAGACGTTTGCCCAAACCATCGAGCATCCGAGGTAGCCGACTATTATGAGACAAACTCCCGGCAGAAAATGAGCTAAAAAATTAAACATTATCAATTTATGATTGCTCTTACTGTAAAAAAATTCTATTTATTAATTGAAAATAAAATAAATAATTTTATTAATATTTACAAAATACTGTTGCGCACTTCCGCAATGCCGTAACAGATAGCTTGTCTTTCCGTTTAATCGTGTCGCCAATCCAACCAAACACGAAAGCGAATAAAACTCTACTTGCCCAGGGTAAACCTGAGACGACTCCTCCTTTGGTTAATTTGAACCCCAGAGCTTTTGTTTGATACAACATCATGCCGTTTTGATAGAAAAATAGTAAAAAGACGTTTCCGAAATGGCAGAGGACCAAGCAAATAAAAGGAATTGATTTTAGTATTTTTAATATCGGCGTGTTGCTAAAAGACGGTTTTTCTAAGTTGACCGAAACTGATAGCGATCTATAAAAAATTTTTATTATTATAAAAAAATTAATTTATATTGAAAAAAGAACCTCAACTTGATAGAAAATTCTGCTTGGAGTATAAAATCAAAAACGATACACTGATAGAAGGATTTATTTGTTTCAAAAAATATTTGTTCACAGTTAACAAATCATTTATTAAAGATCACTTTTTAGTATTAAGCAAATATCTCTTAGTATTTAAAATGATTTGTTTGTATTTAATAAATCTGATATTTAATTATTAAATATTAATAAATCTTTTTAAATACTAAGAAATATTTGTTAAGGACTGAAAAGTGGTCTCTAATAAATGATTTGTTAAATTTTAACAAATATTTTTATATTTTATAAAAAAATTAATTTTGTTATTTTATCAAGAATGTGGACTTAAAATTTTCACAATTTAACAATTTCCCATCAATATTTCGACGTTCTAATTAGCAAATTGTCTAACTCAATTTTAGAGAATCTTCTATTTATACGAAAAAAACAATTAGTTCAAAATTTATTATCACTTTAAAAAAGCATTTAATATTATTATCTAATAGAGATATAATATTTAGGTTTGAATCATTCAAATAATTTATAATTGGATTATTGCTACATCAAAAAGTTAAAAAATCACCCTTTAAAAAATAAGAAGTTAGACAAATTGCTAATTAGACCGTCGATTTCCAAAATATAAAAAACTCACTGTACAATAAATTGTTTCTCCTTTTCACTGATATAAGGATGCTCTTCCGGCGAATCATAGGCTAAAAACCACCAAAAAACAATCCAGACCATCATCGACAACGCCGGAATATACCAACCTGACTCCCAGTTTATTTTCTCCGCGATTCCCGAAATAATACCGAACAAAAATATCGAGCCAAAAGTTCCACCCTGGAGTGTCCAAACAAACCTCCCTTTTTCGTCAGGCGGTGACCATTTTGCCACCAGAGTATGGCACGCCGGAAAAGTAACACCTCCAGTCAAGCCGATAATTACCCGTGACAAAAGCAAAGCTATCCATGACAATTGGGCGAGTATCGGCGTGGCCAACGATACGAAACTTGCAAGAATCGAGGACCAGAGAACGGCTCTTCGCGGGCCGAATTTCTGAGCGAGAACCCCCCCAAGAAAATTACCCGGAACATTGCCCCAAGCATATGCAGATATTAATTGCCCCCGTATAAATGGCGTCCATTCGAAAGGCGCGTTTGAGAACAGGTGGAACCCCGTCGTTCTTTTTGACTTTCGCGTGTCTAGTATCAGCGCATCCGTGTAATTGTAATACGTATTATCATTGTCATCTGATAATAATACCGCATCCGTCGTATTTATTTTCCGAGGTAAAAACACGTGAGTGAAGTTTCCATTTTTATTAAAATCTTCAGAAGAATCTTCGCTGTCAATAAAAACAGATCTTCGCGATTTTGAAGTCTCCTGCTCCGCACACGCTCCATTTGATGATTGCTGATCTTCAAGAGTTTTTATCATTGGCACTGCGAGGATACTCATCTGTAATCGACACATATAGCTCGTCCAGCAGCATGTGAACATCATTATGCATATTACCACGCGTGTTGGTATCCATTCTGTAATTTGTAATTTTTTTATGAGGACTTAATTTTTTTTTTAAGTATTTAATATAAAAATTATTTAAAATAAATTGTCATTTAAAACTAAAACAATCGATATTAGTTTTTAATTATATTAATAAAAATGTCAATATTATTTATTTAAATTGACGTGAAAAATTACTCACTCAACCATTTCAAATTCATGACAATTGTCACTAATTTTTTTTACTGCTATATTATGACTAGTTTTTTTGACGATACAAGTGAGATTTGATAGTTTCATTTGAAATTATTTTTAAGTAAATATATTAAAAACAAAGAAACAATAAATGTTTATTACTATGCCAACTAAATTTAAAAAATCGAATTTTTTAATTTTTTAAATTGTTAATTTTTTTTTTTTTTAGTATTTTTTATGCGATAATGAATTACATAATGCGATCGGTTAGCAGAAAAATAGTAATAAATGAACGATAATTCTATTAGTAACTCGACATTTATTATTACGGAAATTTAAGACTTTTAACTATAAACCGCAGGTTAGACATTTGTTGATATTTAATGAAATTGTAGTAAATATTGTTGCCACGTAAAAAAATAGTATTTTATATTTTTTGTCGAGAAAAATAATTAATTTTTTTTTTTTTTTATTAATATTAGCGAATTATAAAAAATATAAAAAGGATTAAAATCGTCAATTAGAATTGTGGAAAATTAATCATGCTATCATTTACGATCTGGGAATTGATGCTATCATTTACGGGAATTGATTAATGAGACAAATCATGATTAATTTAAAATAATGAAGTTTTAAAATGATTAAATATTTGCTAAACTCACGTGACTTAAATTTATTCAAAAATACTTTGTACATTACTAACAAGTCTGCTAAAATAATTTTTGAATAAATTATTAAAATAATAAAACAAACATTTAATTGTCAAAGCGACGTTTTAAATCCAGTAAACCCGCGGTGTGTTAATTCTGATGATCGAAAGTGAACTGAGGTGCAATTACATCCGTTAGCGTCTGTGCATGCTTGATAACCGGTGGATGTCATTGGAGGGAAATATTTACAATATTGCGGAAAACTTTTAATCCTCAAAATATGATTGAAAATAATTTGAAAGGATTAAAAATTTTTTATCGTGGCGAATATTTTTTAATCTTAAAATGTGATTAAAAATTATTTGAAAATTGTATGTTAACTTAATAAATATATTCATTTATGGTAAATTTACTTGTAATAAACAATAATTTAACAAAAGAATCCGCAATTAAATTATTTGATTTTCATTAACACAGATATTTTATTTTCGCTGGAGAACTTATATAATTTTAAAAATTAGTTTATTTAGGTGGATACTAGTCATAATTAAAATTTATTGCCAAACATTTATCCGAATTTCCACGCTAAAATGTTGCATAAAATGATGCGTGAATAATTATCAAGGTTTGTTAGTATTTTAAAATTATTTGTTTGCTTACATAACTCAATAAAAATTCACCAACAGTTATTCATCGACTGAAGAGGTGTAATAAAAATAAAAATTCATTTATTATTTATTATACGTTTCAAAATATTTATTTTTCTCTTATTTACAACAAATTTTTATTAGAGTAAACTTTTAATCTCGGTATCGAACATAATTTAAAACTATAATGCCCAATTATTTTTGTTATTAACTCGTCAAAATTTATATGCGTTAGCCTTGGCAACAGAGTATTAGATTTCCAAAAAATCTATACAGGGGCAGGGGGGGGGGGCAAAATGGGGGCCCCTTAAGAAAAAAATGTTGATATCCTTAGTGTTTTTTTCTGGTTTTATTTTTTTTAGTCCCTTGCCAAGTATTTGACCTCAATTTGCTCTGTTCACTAAAAAAAAAAAAATTGAAAATGTGGGGCGAAATGGGCCACCTTCAGAAAATTTTTATAATATGAGTTTCTCAGCTCGTTTTACTCTTTTTGGCTTTTTACTGAGTTTATGGTATTAATTTTTTTGCGTATATCGAAATTAAAAAATTGAGAAAAGTGGGGTAAAACGGGCCCCCCAAAAAACTCAATATGTTTCTTACTTGTTTTATATTTTGAATTTTTTTATTATGTATTCAGTATAAAAAATTAGGATAACAGTAGACCCTAAAAGCCATCCCTGCAACTTCCCGCTAACTCCATACCTAAGCGCTCCACATTTCACGCCAAAAGCAATAATAAATCAGGTAAAAAATATCGGAGTAATTTAAAAAAAACGCGTTTTTTGAATTATTCCGACAACGGTATCTCTCAAACTAATCAACCAATTTCAATCGCGTTAACGGCGATCAACGTGGGTTTCCAAGCTTAAAAACCGATCAGTTTTTAGAATCGATTGGTCAAGCCAATAAAAATGTATCACAAAAAAAAACAATTTTTTAGAATTTTTTTGACAACGATATCTCACAAATGAATTAACCGATTTAAAAAAAATTAAAGATATTCTACACAGTCTTTCTAGAACAAAAAGATTATTTATCACTAACCAAACAATCGGACGTGAAATTTCAAAGACGTGTTAAAAAAATACTTTTTTTAATTTTTTAAAATTATATATCTCTCGAACCATTGAACCGATTTTGGCGTTATTGGCGGCGATTAAAGTGATTTTTTTAAGTTCTAAAAATCATCTCGTTGAATCAAAAACGATCCAGGAATAAATGTCGGAGTTATGTAAGAAAAAAAAAAACTTTTTCCCAAATATTTTGTTCACGATACCTCACAAACGAATCGACTGATTTTGATCGCGTTGACGGCGATCGACGCAGTTTTTTAAGCTTAAGAGCTGATTAGTTTTGGAAAACGATTGATTCAGCAGATTAAAATTTATTTAAAAAAAAATCATTTTCTGAAAATTTTATTTTTGAGATTACTCAAAATCTATTGGCCCGAATTACCTTAAATAGTATAAAATATCTAGGGGCAAAGAAACTCTTTCGATTGCTGTCAATCCCGTTTGAATCAGTCGAGCCGTTTAAAAGTTATGAGAGGTTTACGTTCATACACACAAACACACACACACCATCGCAAAAATAGTCAGGGAAGCTTCTGTAAAATAAATAGTTTATTAACAAAAAATATAGTATATAATGCTGTTATTCAAAACGCGACATAGTTCGTACTTTACCTAATATAATTCAAAAATTCTAGAACGCGTTTAACTGAAAAATATTCTTTGGTTTTTAAAGTCTAATCAGCCCATTATACCTCCCAAACATTTCGAGAGTTGAAAATGTTGAGGGCCCATTTTGCCCCCAAATATTTTTGGATATTGAAAATATTAGGGGGCCCATTTTTCCCCTAGGGGCCCATTTTGCCCCCTCCCCCTTCCCCTACATAGAATGAAAATGCAAATAAGAAAAAAATATGCAGTTAAATTTTAAGGACAAAAATCAATTGTTCTACATCCAGGGTATTTAAATGATGAGGATCTTCTTCATTATTTACTTTAAGTTGACGATTATTTAAATTGCCAATGAGAATAGGATTAATATTGGAATTTTCCGACTTTACTACAATAAAATCCTCTGCAAATACTCAGACTGTGTAGAAAGTTGTTTTTTACTTAAAGACTTAGATCTTCTTGCAAAAAATATCTTACAGTTATTTGTGCTGTAGAAAAGTATTCGTAATTATAAGTTGCGATCAAAAGATGAAGTAACAATCACAGTCACTAAATGGGATTGGGTGAACAGTAAATAGCTCGGACCTAGCACTATGTAGTACTTGAAATTACCAAGGTTAAAAAAATTGAACATAAATCAGAAATAGTTGAATAATACACTGTAAAAAATCGGGAGTGAATTTCACTCCCATTTCACTCTCATCACTCGGAGTTCCAGAGTGAAGTAATTAATCACTCCGCGTAGGGAGTGAATCAATTAAAATCATTCACTCTTCATTCACTCCGCGTTCACTCTGCAAGTTTTTACAGTGTAGTACACAGTAAAAAATTTTTCGTCAAATTTAACACAAAAATTTGTGTTGATGACTTTTTTTACACAATTTGTGTTGAATCAACACTCTATTGTGTTAAATCAACATACTAAAATGTTAAATTCTACACACTTAAATGTTAAATCCTACACAAACATTTTTACACTTTACGCAATGACGAAAATTTTTTTACTGTGTACTCGTGTATCTACAGATTTGGTAGAATCTGGCGCCAAGTTCCGTTCAATCTCCCTTTAAATCTTGTAGCTTTAAAAATGTCAATAATTAAAAAATCACATTGTATTTTGTCCACTTATGATATTTTTAAAGATATAAGCTCATTCTGATGTTATACTCATCGAGACCTTTCATTTGAATACCCACACAAATTTTTTATATATTTTATATATTTCACTAACATCAGTAATATCATATATATAAAATATATGAAAAATTCATGAGCGTATTCAAATAAAAGGTCTCGGTGAGCGTAACGTCAGGATGAACTTATAAATAAAAAAATATCAATACACTGTAAATCCAAGTGTTTTAACAAAACACATAAAGTGTTTTTTTCCTATCTTGAAGCATTGTAGTCACTTTTAAAACACTTCGATTTACAGTGTAATTAGGAAATTACATTGTATTTTGTTCACAAATGATATTTTTAACAATATAAGCTCATCCTGATGTTATACTATTTGAGACCTTTCATTTGAAAAATTTATATGAAAAATTATGAAGCGATGATGAAGTAATTGCGATGACTTGACATTCTCTGTACTATAAGCTTCAATTCTTATATTACAAGTCACACCAAGTAATCGGGATCACTTTTAATTAATTTTGATAACTTAATTTATATGTTATGAAGTGATGATTAAACATTTACAATTACTTAGTACAGGAAGTACTGTATATTTATTTTACACATATTACAACTCGTACTAAGTAACTGCGAATGAAATTACTGAGTATCAATGAATGTTGCTGAAAATAAAATTGTCAATGCGATGAAAAAGTAATCGCGACTACTCAGTACTAACGCTGTACTATATACTTCAATCTGTATAGTACAAGCCGTACCGAGTAATTGGGATTACAATTGAATAGTGTTAATAGATGATGCTAAAAATGAAATGATAAAAAGCAAATATATAGCGATTTACTTATTTATATAATTATATTTTAAACTATATGACATATGAGGCATAGTAAGTTATTGTAATTGATGTAGTTAAATGATATTGAAGATTAAAATCATGAAGAAATAACCATGTTTACTCAGTAATGGGTGTACTTTATTTTGTTTTAATACAGTACGACCCTTACCAAGGAACTACGATTGCAAGCCTTGAGTACCAATAAATTACGCTGAAAGATTATGAAGCGATGATGAAATCACCATAATAACTTGGTCACACCAAGTTATTGGGATCACTTTTAATTAATTTTGATAACTTAATTTATATGTTATGGAGTGATGATTAAACACTTACAATTACTTAGTACAGGAAGTAGGGGAGCAAAATGGGCCCCTAGAGGCAAAATGGGCCCCTAACATTTTTAACTCTCGAAGTGTTTGGGAGGTATAATGGGCTGATTAGACTTTAAAAACCAAAGAATATTTTTCAGTTAAACGTGTTCTAGAATTTTTTAATTATAGAAAAAATTATATAGGTAAAGTACGAACAAGGTCGCGAGTTAAATAACAGCATTATTTACTATATTTTTTGTTAAAAAACTATTTATTTTACAGAAGCTTCCCTGACTATTTTTGCGATGGTGTGTGTGTGTGTGTGTGTGTGTGTGTGTGTGTGTGTGTGTGTGTGTGTGTGTGTGTGTGTGTGTGTGTATGAACGTAAACCTCTCATAACTTTTAAACGGCTCGACTGATTCAAACGGGATTGACAGCAATCGAAAGAATTTCTTTGCCCCTAAATATTTTATAATATTTAAGGTAATTCGGGCCAATAGATTTTGAGTAATCTCGAAAATAAAATTTTTAGAAAATGTTTTTTTTTTTTTGAATAAATTTTAATCTGCTGAATCAATCGTTTTCCAAAACTCATCAGCTCTTAAGCTTAAAAAACTGCCTCGATTGCTGTCAACGTGATCAAAATAGGTCGATTCGTTTGTGAGGTATCGTGAACAAAATATTTGGGAAAAAGTGTTTTTTTTTTTCTTACATAACTCCGACATTTATTCCTGGATCGTTTTTGATTCAACGAGATGATTTTTAGAGCTTAAAAAATCACTTCAATCTCCGCCAATAACGTCAAAATCGGTTGAATGGTTCAAGAGATATTTAATTTTAAAAAATTAAAAAAAGTATTTTTTTAACATATCTTTGAAATTTCACGTCCGATTGTTTGGTTAGTGATAAATAATCTTTTTTTTCTAGAAAGACTGCATAGAATGCCTTTAATTTTTTTTTAAATCGGTTAATTCATTTGTGAGATATCGTCAAAAAAATTCTAAAAAATTGTTTTTTTTTTTGTGATACATTTTTATTGGCTTCACTACACCAATCGATTCAAAAAACTGATCTCGGCTTTTAAGCTTAGAAACCCGCGTTGATCGCCGTTAACGCGACTGAAATTGATTGATTAGTTTGAGAGATACCGTTGTCGGAATAATTCAAAAAACGCGTTTTTTTTTTAATTACTCCGACATTTTTTACCTGATTTATATTGCTTTTGGCGAGAAATGTGGAGCGCTTAGGTATGGAGTTAGCGGAAAGTTGCAGGGATGGCTTTTTAGGGTCTATTGTTATCCTAATTTTTTATACTGAATACATAATAAAAAAAATTCAAAATATAAAACAAGTAAGAAACATATTGAGTTTTTTGGGGGGCCCGTTTTACCCCACTTTTCTCAATTTTTTAATTTCGATATACACAAAAAAAATTAATACCATAAACTCAGTAAAAGGCAAAAAAAGTAAAACAAGCTGAAAAACTCATATCATAAAAATTTTCTGAAGGTGGCCCATTTTGCCCCACATTTTCAATTTTTCATTTTTAATGAATAGAGCAATTTGAGGTCAAATACTTGGCAAGGGACTAAAAAAAAGTAAAACCAGAGAAAAACACTAAGGATATCAACATTTTTTTCTTAAGGGGTTCATTTTGCCCCCCCCCCCTCCTTCCCCTACTGTGTGTTAATTTTATACATAGTACAACTCGTACTAAGTAACTGCGAATGAAATTATTGAGTATCAATGAATTTAGCTGAAAATGAAATTGTCAATGCGATGGAAAAACAACGATAACTACTCAGTAACGCAGTAGTATATACTTCAATCTGTATAGTACAAGTCGTACCGAGTAATTGGCATTACAATTGATTAATGTGAGTAGATGATACTGAAAATAAAATTATAAATAGCACATGTAGTGACTTATTATTAGGCTGAAGTATATTTAATAAATTATACAACAAAATACGTCATAGTAAGTAATTATAATTGCTCCGTCAAATCAAATGTAAACTATAGATTGAAGCGATAAAGAAGCAACCATGGTTACTCAATACTAAAAGTACTAAAAGTAGATTATTTTTTATATAGTACGGTTCTTACCAAGTAATCAGAATTAAAATTTAAAATATAATAATTAGTGCTTGAAATATGGAATTATCAATATTACATACTATGTTATGAATTATCTAGTCCAATCCATACAAGGTTATTGCGCTCATGTTTTATTTAGATATTTTGAAGTGATAAACCAGCAATCCTGGTTACTCAGTACCAGAAGTACTATGTTTAATTTTCCACACGGTACGACTGATGCCAAGTAATTGCGATTGTGATTGTTAAAAATTAATGAATGCACACTATACTGAATAATCGAGACAATTGATAAATTTCAATAGATGGCACTAAAGATACTTATTTTAAGTGATTAAAAGCAAAAATTAAGCGATGAGATTTTGAAGCGATGAAGAAGTCACCCCTGTTACTCAGCACTAGGTGTACTTATTTTTATTTAAATATAGTACGACCTGTGCCAAGTAACTGAGATGACTTTTTAAAATTTTTTTTGGCGCTGAAAAGTATTAAATTGATAAAATACAATGTATTGATCATAGGATGTTGAAGCGGTAATAAAGCAACTGCAAATACTCAGTGATGCCTTACTATATATACTTCAATCCGTATAGTACAAGCTATACCAAGTAATCGGAGTTTGAAGACTATTGAAGCAATGAAAATGCAATCGTAACTACTGAGTACGTGATGTACTGTATTTGAATCTAAATAACGTACAACCAGTACCTAGTTCTTAAGATTGCGATTGTCAAGATTAATTAATGCTGCTGAAGCTATCATGGTTACTTAAGAGAAGATTCAAAATATTTTATCTGAGTAATTATTAAATTAATTTCAATTAAAATTACTTTTACCAATATTAAAATCTCATTAATAAAATTCAATTTGAAAATTAATTTTTAAAAAATCAGTAACTTTTAAATATAAAATTAAATTACGAGATTTCTTTAGTGGATATATTTTTTATCTCTTAGTAAGTAATTAATTAAACCATTTTAAAAATATCAATGAATGCTTATGAATATTTTAAGTCGATGAAAAAGTTATCCCGATCACTCAGTATCAGAAATACTAAATTTCCATCGATATATAGTACAACTTGTACTGAGTAACTAAAATAACTATTATTACAATGTTATTTTGTTAATGAATGATGTCAAAAATATTGAAGCGATGAAAAATTAATGACTTCCCAGAATATGATTTACTTACATTTACTACGACCTAATGCCGTTATCGGTATTACTATGATTGATTAAAAATTATTAATACTAAATAATGATGAAGATCTGAATGATGCTGAAATTTCTGAAGCGATGATCAAGTAACCGCAAACACACAGTTACAATGTAGTATCATACTTTTATCGATATAGTACTACCAGTAACTGGTGACTGAAGTTACAAATGTTTTAAATTATTAATTAAAATTCACATGCTTAATGTTATTTGCGAAAAGATGCAATTTATTTATAATTATTATTATTATTAAATAGTGATGAAGCAGCAATCACGATGGCACGTTATGCTGAGTACTATGATATTATCAGCATAGTACAGAGATATCGTGCGATTGGAATTACAATTGTCTATAATTTTTGACCGATGCTGAAATTTATGAAGCGATTCATGAGCAACCACAAACACACAATAATTATTTCTAAAAAAAATAAATCAATGTGATTACTCAAATATTCTTTAAATAGTTGTTAATTTTAATTCCAAATAAAATTTTAAATATTTATAAAAAAATTTTAATTCTAAAAAAATGTTGAATAAAATTAAATTTTTTGATTAATTTTTTTGATTAAAAATTAAAAAAAAAATTGATTGATTTGAAAATTTTTACTCAAAAATAAGTAAAGAATTTGTTTAAATCGTGATATTAGTAATTTAATATTAAAAAATTAAATAACTTAAAACTTTAACTAAATTTACAATAAATATAAAATTATGTAAAAATCAACTAGACTTGAAAAATATATTGCGAAAAATAAAATAAAAATTTAGATTCAAAATTAAATAATCGAACAATAAAAAATATTTTTTAATTTATTTGAAAGTTATACTCTTACTCAATGATGACTGGTTGACTCGCTGCTGAGTGAACACTGATTCTAGGACTCGACTATTAAATATGAAATTATAACAAGTATAAACACAAGAGCAAGTTAAAAAAAATTACTGTCGACTAACAAAATTTTAAGGGCTCAGAAAAATTTTAATCTCAGAAAAACTGCTTCCACAACGCAGGAAGCCCGGTATTTAAGGGCTCGTCTGTGAAAATTTGCAAGGGTAGGGGTAAACTTGGGCCTGAGGACTAAAATGCTGAAATTTTGTCGCAAAAATGAAATTTCAATGGGGAAGAGGGGAATAAAAGACTCTGATTGGACGAAAAAAGTAGCTTGATCCTTAATAAAGAGGGATTTAGATAAGGCTATAGAGAAGGGATGACGAGTCATTTTGAAGGACCTTCTACTAAAGGACCTAACGAGATATAGCAAAAGCGTATGCTAAATTTTGGTGCCTGAAGGTAATTAAGCAATGAGACTGTTAATAAGGCCTCGGTATGTAAACGTATGTCTATTATTTTGAAAAACTACCGATGCCGTACTATGATTTCAATACAATAGTTATTTTAGTCTGTCTAGACTTGTAATTGAAAATAAATCCTTCCAGGAATTTTGCTTCGAAATACTTAACGTGGACAATTGTATTTTACAATGAGATATTCTTTTATTACTTTTCAAATTAATTGAAAAATATTTTACATTTTTAATAATACTAAAATCAGCAGACATTTAAAAACTAAAATGATTAAAATTTATTTACCATTTTTTTATACAATCTATCAAATGAAATTATCATTTAAGCTCCTCAATAGTTTTTTTTTTATCTTTAAATTTTGAAACTTTTCTGATTGAAAAAAATTTTAACCAATTTACGTCAAAAATTAATAACGATTGTATAGTACAATATATAGCAATAAATATAATTAAATAAATAAATAAAAATACAAACTTTTTTTTTCTCTAGAAGAATACAGTAATGGCGTCTCTTCAAATTGCTGATCACCGGAGTAACCCGCCGACATTTTTTTTATTTTTATTATTAACTTTAATTACACTAATAGAATTTATTTGTAAAAATTATTGAACGATTTACAATAAACGTTAGTATATTTTATACTTAATTGTTTTATTTAATTTGATTACTCCATGAATTATCTTTCATGTCAAAGATTATCAATGCGCTCTAATTTATAGAAATAATTACCAATAATTTTTCAGTTAATTTAAAATATATTTGTTCCTTAGAAAAAAAAAAAAAATTGTTAAATTTAATATTGAGGAATGAAAAATAAATTTTCGATCATTTTATCGAGTTAGACAAAAAATTCATTATCATTCAATTAATTATTATTCTTGTAAATTCTGCTATACCGATATTTTGTCAACCAATCATGTCTTTAGCGTATAAAATTTAAAATTATAAACTAAATATTCATTATATAAGATATTCAAAAAATAAAAGTCTATAAACAATTTTTAACTTCCCGCTAAGAAAATTGAAAATTTTCAAAAATCGGGAAGTTATTGGTTTTACCCCGTTTTTCGAAAATCCTGACTATTCCCGCGAGGGTGTCACTATGTCTGTATGTATGTATGTAAGTGTGTATCCGTGTGTGTGTGTGTGTGTGTGTGTGTGTGTGTGTGTGTGTGTGTGTGTGTGTGTGTGTGTGTGTGTGTGTGTGTGTGTGTGTGTGTGTGTGTGTGTGTGTGTGTGTGTGTGTGTGTGTGTGTGTGTGTAAGTATGTAAACCTCTTATAACTTTTGAACAGTTGAACCGATTTCATCGCGGTTGGTGCCATTCGAAAGGGCTTCGACAAACTTAGATTACCTGTTAATTTGAACCGATTCGGACCGATAGATTTTGAGAAATTTGGAGAAATCTAAAAAAGTAGGAAAAAATTTTTTCTGAAGTGATTTTTGGGATAACTTTTAAACGGCTCGACCGATCGATTCCAAAACTAATCAGCTCTCAACCTTGAAAAACCACGTCGATCGCCGCCAATCCGGTCAAAATCGGTTGATTCGTTCGAGAGATATCGTGAACGAAAGAAACCGAAAAAAGTGTTTTTTCAGTTACTCCGAAATTTCTAGTTTGACCAATTGAAACTTAGAAATTTTTCATAAGGCTTCAAAAACTACGTAGAATGCCGCCAACTGCGTAAAAATCGGTTCATTTATTAAAAAGTTATTGTGGTTTGAACATTCAAAAATAGTGTTCTATGAAACTTCTATCAGACGTTTGAGCTCAAAGAGCTCAAAAGCATAGAAAAGGTATTTTTTGAGCTCGGAGAGCTTAAAACAACACACAGATTGTACTTTTGAGCTCGAAGAGCTAGCTAATTAACGGAATTAGCGGGAAGTTGCATAATATAATATAACGTTAAAAATATTTGATTAATTAACTCCAGGTATTTGATATACTTTTTTGCATCTAAAAAACTTCGTCAAATGCCGTCAAGAAAGTTAGTTTTGGGCTCAAAAATTCACCTGAAGTTTAAGGGATGCACAGAACAAAAAAATTTCTTGAATCAAATATATAATTTTGAAGAACTTAATCTTTTTGATTTGAGTAGAAAAATTCTTGAACTAATAAATTTTTCTTGATTTAAGGAAATTTTACTTGATCCAAGAATTTTTCGTCTTGATTTAAGACAATTACCCTCTTAAAAATTATTTTCTTGGTTTAAGAATTTTTCTCTCGAATTAAGTTAATTTTTTTTTCACTGTAGCCTTCAGGGTCAACCGATTTCCAGTTTTTTTTTTTTTTTCTATTTTTATGTCATAAATTTAATTTTTCAATGCTCAAAATTATAATAATAAGTATCCATGTAATTTTAATTCATTTAGAATGTGGATAAAAAAATTTTATTAAAACTTGAAGAAAGATGAGGGAAATTTTGTTGATTATTTAAAACTTGTTAAATTTATCAACGATTTTGTCGATAGCTTCTCGAAATGAGAAATTTTAATTTTAATTTTTTATTTATTTCGATTTTATAAATAAATTAAAATTTTTATAATTTATTTGACGATGACAAAAGTAAATGATACTAAAATTAGCCGACTCAATTAAATTACAAGTAAAAAAATACTTAAAAAAAAATTGCACGTACAATTTTTAAAATCTTCCAAATGTGAAATTTTTTCTTTTAATTGTTTTTTAATAATTTTTTCAATAAAATAAATTATAAAAATTTTCAAATGTCGGCTAATTTAATCTTCATCAAGATTAAAACAAAAATTACAAAATATCAAGGCTATTCTCATAGATCAAGAGTATTTGAATTTAAATGACATCTAGGGATGAGTATACGAACTAAAAATGCTAGTGATGACTAGCATTTTCAGTAAATATGCAGATAACTTCATTCATCTGTTGGTCCGGGATCTGTTAAATGAATAATTAGTATATTGACTTTATTAGACTAAAATAATAATTATAAACAACAAGTCAACAAAAAAGCAACAAAATGACGCTCCTAAACAAGGTAATTTTAATTTAATTTTTTGTAATTTTACTTATTTATTTAATATGTGTAATTCATTAGTTTGGTTATATTTCTGTCTGTCATTCTGATTTTATTTTTTTTTTATCGGTATTTAACTATTATTTATAAAAATTTTGATGTTTTAGATGGAGGTCGATAATAAATTTAATAATGGTGAAGGATTTAAACAATATTATATCACAAAAATTGAAGAATTACAGCTGATTGTTTCGGAGAAAAGTCAAAATTTACGGCGATTACAAGCTCAGCGTAATGAACTCAATGCCAAGGGTAATTTTTTATTTTTACTATTTTTTATTTTATTAATAACTAATATTTAAAATTTTTATTCTGATATATATATAATATCATTTAAATCGTAAATATTAAAATGTCTATATGACATATTCATTCTTGATATGATTAATTTTATGAAAGAGTAGTTGCCATCAGTGTTATAAATATTAACCGACTAAAAATAAAAATATTTATTTGGTTTTTTTTTAAATATATATGCATAGTATGTGAATTATTTTTGTAAACATTAATATTTTTTTTAATTTAAAATCAGATTAAAAAAAATTTTTTTTAATTTTGTAAACACTAGAAATGTTATAATTAGAATTGTATTTTATTTAGTTTTTTGCAATATTTATTTGTTTGTTTTATTATTATTAATTACATTTCTTTCATAAAAATTTTGTTGTAAATTTTTATAGCAGTATTACATGCTAAGCATAACTTGTAGACAAAAAAATAAACTTTAGTTAATAAATAGAAAAACGAAATATTTTAATTATAAAAAGATAGCGATCAATAATTTAAAGTAACTATTTTTATTTTAGTTATAAAGTTTTAATAATAAGCCATTAATTAATTAAGTACCATAGCCAATCAAAACACTGAACTTTATGGACATAAGGAACTTTTTTAGAATTTTATAATCATGAAATTACTATGAAAAAAATTTAATTACAAAATTCCACATGTGAAAATTAAAAAAAATTATTAGTGGAAATTTAGCAAAGCTTTTTTTTCATTGCAATTAATTTGTTGTAAAAATTAAAAAAAATTGAGAGTTGTCAGATAACTTCGGTAATTATTTACAAGTGGAGTCAACCCCATTTTGGGCCATAACTATAGGTGAAAAATTAACATATAAAAATTTTTTTTTGATTCTGCTTGTTTTTACGGTGGATTTATGATAAAAAATGTCGTGAAAGGAAAAAATAATGATTTCGATATCTTTTTTTCTTTTAAAAGTTGGAAAAAATATTGGCTTTCACATTTTTGGATAAAATTTATATTTTATCTTTTTTTGATAAAAAAACGAACAATTTAAATCAAAACTTAAATACTATAACTAAATTTCCAAACATGAACTTTTGTTTACTTAGTATTGTTCTATAAAACTTTTCGGTTAACTCGATTAAGATTAATATTAAAACTACTTATTTAGAAAAGACTATTTCATTAGATGGTACAATTTTTTTTACTTAGAATGATGATATACCGTTTTTTTTTACTGATTCTTCGGTTTACGATTTAGTACCTTTTTCATGAAAAAATAGCATCTATCGGCGATTCTCGACATGTCAACTTTTAAGTTAATAAAAATATAATTGTTTTGATTTATAATTGAAAAAACTTACAAAAATCAATTACTGTATCATTTAATAATTATAATATGCGCATATTACTCATAATAAATTTCCGGATTTTATATTATAACAATTCGAAAAGTCTGTTCAAGTACTGGTCCCATTTTTATAAGTGTTCAAGTACTGGGTACTTTACCTTACTATTATGAAAACTGTATTGGCAATAACTTCCTCAGTATTTATCGTACTTTTGTACGTAGAATAATGAATTTGTTTAGTTTATATAGATTAATCTAGTTTTAAGACTCTACTTAATTGTTAATACTGTAAATATTGTATTTTGTTATATTTGCCATTTAGCTGTTGTGCCTTGGGATAAATTAATAAATCTAATCTAATTTAAACAAAAAAAAAATTTCTATGGCCAAACATAGGGCAAAATGGGGTGACCCCACTTGTAAATAATCACCATAACGTCATTATCGTTGATCAATCACTAATATTAATTTTATTTAAAGTTATTATTGACAATATTTTTACTATTACAGTCCGTATGTTACGTGAAGAGTTACAACTCCTCCAAGAGCAAGGATCTTACGTCGGAGAGGTCGTTAAACCAATGGACAAGAAAAAAGTCCTCGTGAAAGTCCACCCCGAGGGAAAATTCGTAGTCGACTTGGACAAAAACATTGACATTAACGACGTAACGCCAAATTCACGTGTAGCATTGAGAAATGAAAGCTACACGCTGCACAAAATTCTTCCTAATAAAGTTGATCCATTGGTATCGTTGATGATGGTTGAAAAAGTTCCTGACTCAACTTACGAGATGGTTGGTGGTCTAGATAAGCAGATCAAGGAAATAAAGGAAGTGATCGAGTTGCCGGTCAAGCATCCAGAGCTGTTTGACGCCCTTGGAATCGCCCAACCTAAAGGAGTGCTTTTGTACGGACCACCTGGAACTGGTAAGACCCTTCTGGCCCGAGCAGTCGCTCATCACACCGAATGTACCTTCATCCGTGTATCTGGTTCCGAATTGGTGCAGAAGTTCATTGGAGAAGGTTCGCGTATGGTACGTGAGTTGTTTGTGATGGCTCGGGAACACGCACCTTCAATTATATTCATGGACGAAATCGACTCCATTGGTAGCTCGCGTATTGAATCAGGATCTGGGGGTGACAGCGAAGTACAGCGTACTATGTTAGAATTATTGAATCAGCTTGATGGTTTTGAAGCTACTAAAAATATAAAAGTCATTATGGCTACCAACCGTATTGATATTCTCGACCCCGCGTTACTTCGTCCTGGAAGAATTGACCGTAAAATTGAGTTCCCTCCACCAAATGAAGAAGCTAGGCTTGATATTTTGAAAATTCATTCACGGAAAATGAATTTGACCCGTGGAATTAATTTAAGAAAAATTGCCGAACTTATGCCTGGCGCTTCTGGAGCTGAAGTCAAGGTAATTTTATTTTATTTATTGTCAAGATTGTTATTTTAAATAATTAATAAATTTATTAAATATTAAAATTATAAATAATATTGTAAATTATAAATTTATTAAAATCATTAAATTTTTTTTCAGGGAGTTTGTACTGAAGCAGGAATGTACGCACTTCGTGAACGCCGAGTTCATGTTACTCAAGAAGATTTCGAAATGGCAGTCGCAAAGGTCATGCAGAAAGATTCTGAAAAGAATATGTCCATTAAAAAATTGTGGAAATAATTTGCTTTGTAACTCTTTATTATTTTTATTACAATACTTGAATTATTAATTAGTAATCTTTTTTTTTTTCTAAACTAATTATAACTACTGATATAATAAAAAATTTAAAATAATATTTATAAGTACATTTTACCAGTGTATTTATTTATTATTTTCTGATCTTTAATGTAATTAATTATTAAACTTTTCATATAATCATAACTGGAACTTAAAATTAATACTTCAACTGATAAGTATATATAATAAATTTTTTTAGCCTGAAATCTTTTTCAGATTCAAATTACATAACAGATAATTTAAAGTAAAGAAAGTTACTCGTAAGTTGAATATGAGGTAGAATTATACAAGAAATTTTTAGAGATTCAACATTTTGAACCCCGGAAAATTTAAAAAAAAAGTCCCTATCTTCAAAATTATCGAGTGACCAGCCATTATTGTTCGATTTAATTCAGTATCTATCTTATATATTTTTTACTGTAATAATAATAATAATGATGGATGAATATTATTAAAATTAAATATCATTTTTTTGAAAAGTTAAAAAAAAATTCTACTATACATTACGCAAATTTTGAATCAAAACAAAAGATATGATTGCATTAAATAAATTCAAACTAAAATACGTCTCGGGTAAGGAATTAAAAATTCTGAACCTTTGTTATTACAATGATACTTAAGTTAGCTGGCAACTGTAAATTATTTTAATTTTTATAACAAATCAATTTTAATAAAAAAAAAATTCTTTTAAAAAGTTTTTCTAATAACTTTTTTTTTATTTTTAAATAAGGAATTTTTTCATAATTATTTCATTGCTATAAAATTCTAAAAAGTTATTAATATCTGTCAACTTCAGCGTCATTTACTACAATGTATCTTCAATTTTAACAAGTGAAAAAAATGAGATTTTTGATAAAAGTTAAATTAACACATTTGAATCTCTGGTAACTTTTTTGGCGCTTAAGATAGGTGAGCTGTGCGCATGCGTGGATTAGTGAAAATTACCATAAAACTGAAGTTAGCTGATAGCTGTCAATTTTTTTAATTTTTATAATAAATCAATCATAATAAAAAAATTTTTCACTAATAATTTTTTTTAAATTTTTACTCGTGGAATTTTTTTCATAAATTCTTTATTTATAATTATTCAATTGTTATAAAATTATAAAAAAATTTATATCTGTCAACTTCAGATCATAAAGTGACCATTTTTCTTTGTGCCTCGTATCCCGTACCATCGGTCGAATAGTTACTGTCAATAACAAACAATTTTTTATTTTTATTATTAAGTAGTAATGAGTTCAATTAAATAACATTTAATCAATGTTCAAAGTAATGGCAGTTGCTACCACCAACGAATTCGGCCCAGATTCTGGTGGTCGTGTAAAGGTAATTTTCTTAACCTCTATTTACAGTACTGAATTCAATATACATCTAAAAGTTTTTTCTGATTTTTTCAACAATTAAATTATAATGAAAGAAATTTTTTTCTAAAATTCCACACCTAAAATGTTTATAAATATTTTTCTTACCTAGGGCAGGAAAATAAGAAATGTCTCAGATTACATGTAATTGTTGACCGAGGCGAAGCCGAGGTCGACAAACATGTGATCTGAGGCTTTCTTATTTCCTGCCCGTGGTGAGAATACTATTTTCTCTTCGACGGAGGCGGAAAGCGGCATTTTCATTTAGCGCAGCGGGCGGAAAATTGACGCTTTCCGCCCGGAAAGGAGAAAAATATTTTTGCAATAATTGATTTGTCATAAAAATTAAAAAAATTATTAGATGTCTGCTAACTTTAGCATTGTTCTCCATTTAGTGTTATTAATTTCTAAATAATTATTTGTTGAACATTTTAGGGCGTAACAATTGTCAAACCATTGGTATATGGAAATGTAGCAAGGTTTTTTGGTAAAAAACGTGAAGAAGATGGTCATACTCATCAGTGGACCGTGTATGTAAAACCATACAATAACGAGGATATGTCGGCGTATGTCAAAAAAGTACACTTTAAACTCCATGAGAGTTACAATAATCAAAATAGAATTGTTACAAAACCTCCGTATGAAGTTACTGAAACTGGTTGGGGAGAATTTGAAATAGTTATTAAAATTTATTTCAATGATCCTAATGAAAGACCGGTAAGTTTATGCAATCTTGCAAAAATTGAGCGTTTAAGGGGAGAAATATGTGTAGAAAGACATTTTCATGCTAATTTTTTATTTATTTTTTAAAGTATGAAAATTAATGTTATTTATTGAAACTATCAGGTTATTTTATACATATATTGCGACGTTCTAATTAGCAAATTGTCTAACTCCATTTTATAAAATCTTCCATTTGTACGAAGAAACAATTAGTTCAAAATTTATTATCACTCTAAAAAGCGATTTAATATTTAGTAGAGGTATAATATTTTGGTTTGGATCATTAAAATTATTTATAATTAGACTATTGTTACATCCAAATGTTAAAAAATCACCCTCTAAAAAAAAAGAAGTTAGACCAATTGCTAATTAGACCGTCGATTTATATTTTTCCATATTTTACGACAACATAACTTAAAAAGTAGCGGAGATATCAGCTGATACACATCGTAGGTTGTTTCTGACTTAGCAGTTGGTGTGCACTCATAAATATATCTATAATTTATTTATTTTATTTATTTGAAATAAATTTCTCATCGAACATAGCTTACAGCAATATTATATGGTATGACTAGTTAATTGCACATAAATTCATAGATTCAAGTCAATTTAAAGAAAACAATTGTAAGATTATATTGTACATACATCACTTTAGCTTAGAATAATAGGTTCAATTCAGATCTGAGATCTGAAGGTTGCTGGACTCAAGTTATAATAAAAACAACAAAAAACTACGTGTGTTATGGACAAATAAACAGAATTACGGACTTAGTTAATTATCACTGTGCTGAGTTAGATTACTTCAGTGGTTCACTCTCCACCTTTGCATCTAATGTAAAAAACTTATTACTACTCCATTAGTCTATAAATCTGTGCAATAATTTCTTATCTTTATATTTTTTCTAGTTCATGCACAAAAATGATACTATCTAATCAGTTAATTATTTAAACTTGTAAAAACCTTATATGTATATAGCCGATCGGCGTTTATTCTATTTGAAATAAATAAATAAATTAATTAACAAAATAATCATAATAAATAATTACGATTATAATACATTCAAATATATCTATAAAATAACCTGATAGTTTCAATAAATAATATTAATTTTTTATAGATTAAAAAAATCAATGAAAACTGCCTTCTACACGAATTTCCTACCTTAATTTCTGATTGAGATTTTTTTTTTACTAGTATTAATTTGAACATTTTTTTTTAGGTCACTATTTATCACATATTAAAGCTATTTCAATCACCACCAGAAGCACAGAATGGTAAAAAAAATTTAGTGTCTGAATTTTATGAAGAAATAGTATTTCAAGATCCCACACAGCTGATGCAACATCTGCTCAGTACTACAAGGCCGATGACCCATGGACCATGGAAACATGAAACTGATTGTAATTATCACTCAGTTTTAGTTATTGTTTTATTAATTCAAATGCTGAAGTAATCAATTGTGATTTTTTTCTTGATAATTTTAGTTGAAGCTAAAAAACAGAGCACATTGAAAGCTATTGCTGAGGCACGTAATAAAATTCGTCAAGAGGTTATTGAGTATAAGGAAAAATTGACACTGGCTAAAGAAACAATAGCGCAATTTAAAGATGAGATTGCCGCCGTATCGAAAGCTCCTTTATCGGGAGCTCACTAAAAATGACTGATAAAATAAATAATACAACTAATTTTTTATAAAAATTTATATTTTTAAGTATTTAATTAATTAATTATAAATATTGTTTATTAAAAAATGGAAACAACAGCGATATAATCTCAAATATTTTTCCTCAATTATTATCTTTCTCCTCCCTCTTAAATTTATGCTAATAATACGTGTAATACATTCGAGAATTCAATTTTAACTTGCAGTTGCGAACTATACGCATTTCAGTATTTGGCCTATATTTATAAACTAATAAAATATATCTTACAGAATTTGTTAATTTATTCTTAAAATGATCTTCACGTAATATATTTTATTATTATTATTATTTGATTGGTGATGTCGATAAAAATAAATTGAGAGGAGAAAATAATAATAACAAAAAAAATCTTGTACGTCATCACAATAAATACATATTTTATTCAGTTGTCAACATCTGCAGGCTACACACGTGGTTTATTAATTTATACAATAACAACTGAGTAAAATGACAGAGAGAATAAAAAATAAGCCGTAAGTAGTACAGTTACTTTTTTTTTTATAATTTATTATTGAATTTGAAATTTAAAATCGGTAATTAGCTAGGTATTTTGTTTACTTACTTCGCTCATAATAGAATATAGACACAAACGAGTATTAAGCGTAATATTACGCAATCATCATGTGATGATGGAAATTTCATTGATGTTTTTCTCTTAAGTGCAATGTCATTCGCGGGAATAAAAAGTAAATTTAAATATAAAAATTATAATAATAAAGTTAGCCGACGTTTTTAATTTTTTAATTTATTTTCATTTATTAAATAAGAGGTAAAAAATATTTTTTTTAAATTGCATATTTTAAATATTTTTTTAAATGGCTAACTTAATTTTCATATAAAAATTACATTTACTGAAATTTGACAATTTTATTAATTTCTTTTTTTGAAAAAATTATTAAAAAAAAAATTAAAGGAAAAAATTTCATATGTAGGATTTGAAAAATTATGCGTGCAATTTTTTTTAACTATTTTTTTACTTGTAATTTAATTGATGGAAAAAGTAAAATATTTTTAAACGTCGGCTAATTATAGTATCATAATTAAATTGTATATATATTTTTCAGACTTGGTGCAGAATTTGTCTTGGGAGCGGCGTCAGCAGTCGGGGCTGGAATTTTCACCAACCCGATAGATGTAATTAAAATAAGACTTCAACTTCAAGGAGAGTTAGAAGCCCGAGGATCTTATAAAAAGTATTACAAAAACACCTTTCATGCCGGATACATGATAGTAAAGCACGAAGGGATTCGAGGATTGCAGTCAGGAATAGCTTCAGCTCTGGCGTTTCAAGTTGTCCTCAATGGCATTAGATTAGGGTCGTACAAAATATCGCGTACTTATGGAATCACTGTAAACGAGGATGGACAGACGGATATCGTGAGCACCGCGTTAGTCAGTGGATTAGCAGGGTGCGTTGGTGCCGTTTTAGGAAGTCCATTTTACTTGGTAAGTTATTATTTAGTGATATGAAACTGCAATTAATACTACAAAAACTAACTATTTATTGTATTGTAGGTAAAGACACAGATACAAGCTCAGACAGCTGAAACGTCAATAGCTGTTGGGTTTCAACACGGTCATGCAAGTGAATGGTCAGCGTTTCAGTCACTTTGGAGAGAAGCTGGATTAGCTGGACTTTATCAACGATGGTACGCAAATATTCCTCGGGTATTTGTTGGATCTGCTACTCAGTTAACAGCATTTAGTTTAGTTGGGGATTGGCTCAAAACTTTTAGTGTGAGTTTATATTAAAAGCTCCTATTTGTAATTTGTAGTCTGGAAAAAAAACATAAAATAATAATAATAATAATAATAATTATTATTATTATTATTATTATTATAATAATAAATTTTCAGATATTTAATGGACATCCTTTGATGTTAACATTTTGCTCAGCAGTTATTGGCGGTAGTTCGGTTGCACTGACAATGCAACCTTTTGATGTAGTCGCTACGAGACTTTATAATCAAGGTAATGATTTAACAAATAATTTTTTTTATTTAATTTTTTTCTGCTTATAGTTATATACAATGTTTATTTACATTACAGGTTCCGATTCTAAAGGACAAGGAATATTGTATAAAAATTTTTTAGATGCAATAATTAAAATAAGTCGCACTGAAGGATTATATGGATTATATAAAGGAACGTTTCCTACGTGGATGAGGATTGCTCCACATACTGTCTTGTGTTTATGTTTTTATGAACATCTAGAGAGGTTTTATGATGAGCTAATCGCTAAAAAAAGTATACCTTTACTCACTGAAAAACTTTAGTTTACTATAAATCTTTAGTTTTATTCAGGGATTAAATTATTTATAATATTTAATAATAGAAATAGAAAAGAGTATTTAATAATTAATTTATTTATTTCAATTTACCAGTAAAAGTAACTAATTTGACAATAAATAATTTAAGAAAAATAATTTCAAGCAATGATAATAATATTAATATTTTTTTTTATAAATAATAAGTGATTTTATCATTTGAGTTAGGGTAGAGTTAAATCACATGCGTAATCACTATTTATATTTCGGCTCAAGTTTTATTATTTGTTTTAAAGTTTATTTAGCAAATATAAATATATAATTTATCATTGATGGAATAATTTAAAAAATTACAACAATAAAAAATGTTTCATTGTAATTTTATTATAAAATAACGATTGTAAGCTTTCTCAATTAATTTAATTTAATATACTGAGTATAAAAAAAAATGTTTAGTTGATTTAGTTATTTTAAAATGTCTAAAAATACAAAAGAAATAAAGAAACCGTAAGTATTATAAATTTTAGTGTTTTATTTTACAAATTTTACTGTAAAATTTTTATTTACATTGTGTAATTATATCAATTGGATCATACAGTGAAATAGTTACATGCAACACGTATGTAAATACAGATAAAAAGTGCAATTGCATAAATCGCATGCGCTTGGCGGGAATTTTCAATAAGTGCTTAAATAATTATACTAATTATTTTGTTGCAGAGTACTAGTGGAATATTTAATCGGAGCGACGGCTGCGATGGGCGCAGGAATATTCACGAATCCGATCGACGTGATTAAAGTGCGGCTTCAAATGCAGGGTGAATTGTTACGCCAAGGAACATATATACCGCTTTACAAAAGTACATTTCACGCAGCTTATGTGATAGCTTCACACGAAGGAATCGCTGGATTGCAATCAGGAATCCGATCGGCGTTGGCATTTCAAGCTGTACTTAATGGAATTAAAGTGGGAGTCTATAAATCGGCTCGCTCTCGTGGAATTACTGTTGATGAAAATGGACAAACAATAGTATCGAGAACAATATTGATATCCGGAATATCTGGATGCTTTGCATCCGTTTTGGGGAGTCCTTTTTACATGGTAACTCTTGTCAGTTTTTAATAATCTTAAACTAGCAACCTTGCAGTCACTATGTGACTGCCGTGACTTGTAAACTATAAATAAATAAAATTTTGCTTTATTAAATAATGACTTTTGTTAAATTGCACTGTACTTTTTTAACTATTGACGTTTTTAAAGATATAAGCTCATCCCGATGTTACACTCATCAAGAGCTTTCATTTGAGTACCCACGTGCATTTTTATATATTTTTCATATATACATATATATTATAACATATATAAATATATAAAAAATTGATGTGGGTACTCAAATGAAAGGTCTCGATGGGTGTAATGTCGGGGTGAGCTTATATCTTTAAAAATGTCAATAGTTTACAAGATACAAAGTCATTTTTTAATTATGTATCTTGAGAACTATTGATATTTTTAGAGATATAAGCTCATTCCGATGTTACACTCATCAAGAGCTTTCATTTTAGTACCCACATGCATTTTTATATATTTTTCATATATACATATATATATAATATATATAAATATATGAAAAAATGATGTGGGTACTCAAATGAAAGCTCTTGATGAGTGTAACATTGGGATGAGCTTATATTTATAAAAATATCAATAGTTCACGAGATACAAAGTCATTTCTTAATTTTTAACATTTTTTAAGATATAAACTCATTTTGATGTTACGCTCATCGAGACCTTTCATTTGAGTACCTACATGCATTTTGATATATTTTTCATATATATAAATATATGAAAAAATTATGTGGGTACTTAAATGAAGGTCTTGATAATTGTAACATCGGGATGAGCTTATATCTTTAAAAATGTCAATAGTTCACGAGATACAAGGTCATTTCTTAATAATGTATCTAGAGATAGAGCATTATCGAATGCAGCCTAAATACTTGTCATTATAAATTGACTATTGATAAGAATGATATGAAACCATGATCAGGCACAACTCTAGGTCAAGACTTTTCCAACGATACCAAATTTAACCATAAAAACTCATTTTATCATATAAATACTCTGGCCACAAAATTTTTCTTATTCTCTTAATAATATAGAAGATTAAAAAAAAATTTTTTTGCGGTTTAGGTAAAAACACAAATGCAGTCACAATCTGCTGAGAAATCAATTACAGCGGGCTATCAACATCAACATACGAGTGAATGGGCAGCTTATAAAAGTCATTGGCAAAAAGCTGGAATTTCTGGATTGTACAGGCAGTGTTTTGTCAACACTCCCAGGATATTTAACAGTGCTGCAATTCAGTTGACGACTCTAAGTATTGTTGGCGACTGGTTAAAGCCTATTAAAGTAACTTCAACCATTAGTTATTTTTAAAAATAAATAAAACATTAATATTAATCTTAATGAGTAATTTATAATGGAAGACTTTCAGTGAAAATCCAGTATTACTGACATTTTGCTCAGCTCTTGTTAGTGGAACTTGTGTCGCTATTTTTATGCAACCCTTCGACGTTATATCGATACGACTATACAATCAGGGTAATGTGAAAATTTTTTTATTTTCCCGTAACCAACTTGTAGTTTTTTATTTATTATATAAAACATGATATTTTTATTTAGGCACAGATTCCAGCGGAAAAGGCCTCTTGTATCGCAGCTATTTCGATGCATATTACAAAATATTTAAAATAGAAGGCTTTTTTGGCTTGTACAAAGGAGTATTTTCCACCTGGATGAGGATAGGTCCTCATACCGTTTTGTGCTTCTGTTTTTACGAACAATTAGAACGTATTTATTGTCTTGTAGTGAAGTAAAAAAATACGGTAATAAAAGCTTTTATAAAAATTTGTCATGATTAATAATTATGAATAAAAATTCATTTTTGGCTAAGAATTTAATGTTGACTGTCGGCGGAGTCCTCTACTCAACTGTGCCTTGATATCCAGTGTACTTACTCCGCGAGTTTCGGGTAAATAAAATCTGTAATAAAATTTAATTAATATTAGTGTAAATAAAAATTAAAAGTTTTTAAAATAAAATGTGGAATTATATACTTGACAAAAAGAGCGACGGCAATTATACAAAAGACAAATATTAAATAAGTTGGTGATCCTAAGGCCGTTGCGATAGTTGGAAATAATAATCCAACAATAAAATTACCACCCCAATTACAAATACTGCCGACAGCCATTGCAGTTGGACGAGGTGATACGTCGAATAATTCCGAGCCAATAAAGTAAGGAATCGGTCCCATTCCGATTCCGTATGTAAGTACGTAAATTTGGACGGATATTATACATACCCAAGGTATAAAAGCAGCTTTATCCTGTAAGTAATAAAATTTATTAATTTATTTTTTAACTGACTAAGATTTAATTATAATTTTTGATGTAGAATTTTTGATAATTATTTACAAGTGGGATCAACCCATGCTGGGCCATGTTATTATTATTTTTTTTTTTAATTGTTCGTTTTTTTGATGTTTAAAAAAAAATATATCAAAAATATCAAAAAAATATAAAATAGAAATTTTATCCAAAAACATGAAAGCCAATTTTTTTTTCCAACTTTTAAAGTCAAAAAAGATATTTATTTTTTTTTATTATAAAAATTGCGCCGTAAAAACAAGCAGAATAAAAAAAATTAAAAAATGTTAATTTTTCATCTAGTTATGGCCCAAAATGGGGTTGACCCCATTTGTAGATAATAACCATTTATTTTTTAACTGACTAAAATTTAATTATAATTTTTTATGTAGAATTTTTGGTAATTATCTACAAGTGGGGTCAACTCATGCTCCGCCACTTTTTTTTTTTTTTCCTTGAGAAAATTGATCAATTTTTTTTTTTTTAATTATTTGTTTTTTTTTTTTTATGTATTTTTCAAAAAAAAAATATACATCAAAAAATATAAAATAGAAATTTTATCCAAAAACATGGAAGCCAAATTTTTTTCCAACTTTTAAAGGCAAAAAAGCTATCGAAATCTTTATTTTTCTCTTTTACGACATTTTTTATTATAAATGCGCTATAAAAACAAGCAGAAAAAAAAATTAAAAAATGTTAATTTTTCACTTAATTATGGCCCACTTATAAATAATAACCATTTATTTTTTAACTGACTAAGATTTAATTATAATTTTTTATGCAGAATTTTTTTGTTAAAATTTTTTCATAATGATTTAGTTATTATAAAAATAAAAAAATATTAAAATATGTCGATTAATTTCAGTGTCATATAATCTCCGTTAATACTTACAATAGTAGCTAATCCAATAAACAAAACAATAAGGCATATTGCGCTAGCATAAGAACTTATTAAAAATAATGTTCTTCTGCCAAAAGAAGACATGAGACGAACAGATATCACAGCCATAAAAATATTAATAATCCCTGTCCCAAGGACTGCTAACTGGCTGGCAGTATCACTCACTTTAGCAGCCTTGAATATGTCTTGCGAATAATAAAAAATAGCGTTGATACCGCTCAATTGTTGTCCAAGTTGTACTGATGCTACTAAAAGTAATGGCAGTCTAACAGACGGATCTCTGATAATACGGCTAAAAGACCAGGCATCCAAAGTTGTACGCAATGCAGCTTCTTTTTCAAGCGTCTGTATCTCCTTGTACAGGAGACTAGCGTCGACACTGCGAAATCGCGCGAGTTCTGAAAGACTAACAAATTATAGCTTGTTCGAGGATTGTATTTAATTGACCGAATAAATTTTTTAAATAAATTACTGACCACGAGTTGCTTTTTCTTTTTCTTGTTTTATGATATATAAGTACTTTGGACTTTCCGGTAAAATATACAGAGACAACAAAGATATGATACAAAGTGGTGCAAAAGAAGCAAGCATTATATGCCACGATTCTTTGGTACCGAGGACGCTGTCTAAGCCGGCAACTTGTCCCAAAAATACTCCTACGGTTATTCCTAATTGACATAATACACCAACGGCTCCGCGCTGAGACAATGATGCTATTTCGATCATATAGATTGGTACTAATGTCGTGGCCATGCCTCCAGAAAACCCTATAAGTAAAAATTCATTGATTTTATTTGTTTTTAGTAGATTTCATAGAAATCTAACTATTGCATTGGTTCTCATGACGGAACTTTTGCAAAATTTTGATATATTTCGACTCAGTTCATCAAACTGATTCAGAAAACAAAAATTTTTCGATCGTAAAGCACTCTCTGATGCTTCGCATCATGAGTCGTGCAATACATAAAGTTCAAAAGTTTGTTTACGTATGTATTTATATATATGCAATCTTTATTTTGGATCGTATTTCAATATTTTTTCTTGTAGAATTATTATGACTTTAAATTAAGTTATTTGTTTGTATTAAATAATCTATTTGGATTTTATAACATTTGAAATTAAATCTAATTGTAAACCTTTAATTAGTTAAGTAATCTTGTAACCTATGTAAACCAATGTAATTTAAATATTGATGGCTTTGAGGGAGCTTAGGTTCCAGAGCCAAATAAATTTTTTATCTATCTATCTATCTACATGGGATATAACATGAATTGTCAGGACGATAGTGCCTACAATTAGCAATTGATCTCCACCAAACTAAACATTCTACAGATAAATACCGAAGTCACCCTGATAGCCACCTTACCTATAACTTACTGTCAATCTACGTCCGCAATTTGAAGCAAACTTGAGGGAAAGAGTTGGCAAAGCAAGCGATTACCTATTATTACCTATTACTTATTAATTTCAAATCAAAACTTGCTGTATAAGTATTTCAATCAAATTGTACACTGAAAAAAAATTAACTTGATTCGAGAGGAAAATTCTTAAAGCAACAAAATAATTTTGAAGAGGGCAATTGTCTTGAATCAAGACAAAAAATTCTTGAATCAAGTAAAATTTACTTAAACCAAGTAAAATTTTTTAGCTTAAGAATTTTTTTACTCAAATCAAGAAGATGAAGTTCTTCAAAATTATATACTTGATTCAAAAACATTTTTTTTTCTGTGTCGTAAAGTTGAAAGGAAATTTAACTACAAGTTTGATTGTTAACTTGTATTCAAGTTGCGGCCGTAGATTTCCATCAATTTGCTTACAACTGTTGTTGAGTGAAGAATTACCGCTGATTTGATGTTAAGTTAACCGTAATTGCTAGAAGTCAACTACTTTCTGAGAAAGCGCTGGCTATCAGGGCAAGTTCAAAGATGAGCTTAATCGGTCAAGTAATTTAGAAATGCTAGGATTTTAAAATTTTAAAAATCATAAAAATTCATATTTCTTCACTTTCTTACTCGAATAACTTTTCAATGAGATAACTTATTGAATTTATGTAAATTGCATCTGAAAGCTCTTTAAATAAGCTTCAATTTTAGTACCATATCATATGTGCAGTCTCAAAATTATGTCCTATTCCGCTATGCCAATTATGAAATTTGCTGTTGCACTGGTTTTTTTTTGTATTCAACCCTATTAGTTTTTTTTTTTTTTTTTTTTTCTATTTATTATGAAATCTACTTCCATTTCGATTGCCGAATGGCCTTTTTCATCATTTATAATTGAATATTTTTATTAAACTTACCGACAAGAAGTCTTCCAAGTACAATAACTTCAACGGAATTGAGTGTAGGTGTGAGCAAAAAACACCCAGCACCAAGAATACCAAAAATATTTCCCACTGCGAGAGCATATCGTCTTCCATACTTATCAGCAATTACACTCGCAATAAGTGACCCAATAACACCACCAATTAAAAATATTGACACTACTACTGACCACGTGAATCTTAGCCATCCATCTGTCAGATTTATGTCAAACCTTTTTTCAATACTTTCATTACAAAATTCTTTTATAATCTAAATAAATGAAAAATTTCAAGTTATTTTTGTTTAATTAGACTGATCAAGAAAAAAAAATTTTAATACTTACAGGCGCGGGATTATTTACGACTCCTATATTAAATCCTGCTGGAACTGCTGATCCAAGACAAGCAACTGCTCCTCCTAGCATCAGCAGAGGAGTCCATTTACTTATTTCTGGACCATCGTCTTCTTTCTAAAGATAAATTTAAAAACAGATTTGTTTTTTTTTTTTATATTACTGTATGCAGTTGTTATATATTATATAGTGAATTGATGATTAGAATATTGCATTGTACGTAAAAGTACAATTTTTAAAAGTTCGAAATTCAAGTAATGTCAATAGAATAAAATTTAAAAATAAATTCGTGCAAAAGATTTTAGGTAATTTACCATGATACTGAAATTGAAAGACATTTGACAATTAAAAAAAATTTTTTAATTAATAAATTACAGCAAGAAAAAGTGCAATTTTTTAAAAATAATTTTCTAGACCTAGTTTATTATTCAAAAAAAGTCAAAAATTTATCAAGTGTCTGCTAATTATCAAAATTAAATTAGACATCTAAAATCTTTTTTTTTTTTTATTGAAAAAATTAAAAAAAAATTTGACATCTAGAAGATTTGAAAAATTATACGTGCAACTTTTTAGAAGTATTTTTTTTCTTGAAATTAAATTGTTAAAAAAAATCATAAATTTTTAAACGCCTTGAAAGTTAAAGTAGTCGACATTTGAAAATATTTAGAATTTTTTTATTGAAAAAAATTAAAAAAAAAAAAAATTGACTTGTAGAAAATTTAAAAAATTCTAAGTGCAATTTTTAAAAAATATTTTTTTTTCTCATAATTTTTATAGATTCAAAAAATCAAAAAATGTCATGTCTGCTAATTTCAGTATCATTAAATGAAAATTAATTTAAGTAGCAGTTACTAGATTATTTTTAGAATTTTTTAAACGAATAAATTATGGTAAAAAAATGGAAATTAGAAATTAAAAAAAATTAAAAATACAATTTTTTGATAAATAAAATTAAAAAATAGTCAAGTAACTGCTAACTTTAATGTCATCATCATTAAAGGTCGTCTAATTTTAGTATTATCTGGTAATTTCAATGTTTTAATTTACCTCGTCAACAAGCTCTTGTTTTGGAATGAAAGTTGGTGATTTTGGTTTTGGAAGGCACAAGTTCATTGCTTCTGTATCTAAAAATAAGTAAATAAATTTATTTATCATAAAATTAAAAAAAAATCTGAATAAAATTCTTACCTGTCATGGTTATTGCTTACTAATATATACAGAGGGTATAGAGCATAGGTATATAATGTATAACCTACTGTTTACAAGGAACTTTTCTAACGGATTGAAATACTTTTTACTGAAATGATAATTATTACAAAACTTAATAAATATTTATAAAATGACATAGAAAATTATCACACACATGGAAAGATGTTATTAAATCACAGACTAAAGGCTATCTTGATTTCAATAAATGATGACTTTTGACTTGGTTAATTTTTTTACTCCATTATATTTTATACACAGTAATTTTCTTTTTCGGATAATTCGGGACTATTCTCGGCGTTAATTTTTAGTAAAAACTGTAAATTTTTTTTATCTTGTGTGTTGTAACGTCTAGCAATTAAAAAAGTAATTAAATAGCTCTTATCTATTTCTGACAACTCTCTTTGTTTGATACAAAATTTACAAGCAACGATTATACGTCATGTTTTATGCATGTTCGATTAGATATTTATATGAATAATTATTTGTACAGAAAGTATATTTTTAAATTGAATCACATAAAAATAAACACATGTATGTAAATGGATTGGATAAAAACAATAATAATATTTTGCGCTGTTCGATTCGCGGCAAAATGCAACACTAATTGCAAGAAAAGAGAGTTGCACTCATTATTATCGACGATTCAAAATATAATTAGATAAAATAAAGAAGAGGTATTGTTTTCATGTTTATCCTATGTACTTGTAAATTACAGTTGTACTGAAGATAAATTTATTTTGTAATTTAGATAATGTATATATAATAATAATGATATTAAAGTCAGCAGTCACTTGACCATTTTTTTGAATTTTTTTTTAACAAACAAATTTGTTCGAAAAAACTATTTTCAAAAAATTATTAAAATTAATTTACCATGACATTAAAGTTAGCAGTCGCTTGACAATTTTTTAATTTTTTTTAATAAATAAATTTGCTCCGAAAAATTATTTCTGAAAAATTGGATTTTTTATTTTTTTAATTTTCTAAATGTCAATTTTTTTTCTCATTTTCTTCGACATAATTTATTTGTTAAAAAAATGCTTAAAATTATAAAATATCTGGTAAATTAATGTTCATTAATTTACCAGATATTTAATCATTTTAAGAATTTTTTTTAATAATAAAAATGTGACAAGCAAAAATTAGAGAAAAAATTGGCATGTAAAAATTTTAAAACATAAAAAATGCAATTTTTTTTAAAATTATTTTTCAAAATAAGTTTGTTTGTTAAAAAAAAATTAAAAAATTATCAAAACTGCTAACGTTAATGTCATCAAAAAATTGCATTTTTAATTTTTTTTCCTAATTTTTTTTGCAACAATTTATTTATCACCAAAATTTTTAAAATTATTAAATATCTGCTAAATTAATTTTCATATAATAATAATAATAATGACAAGTGTATACATAAACGTAGATAAAAGTAGCTACCAAAAGAAGAAATAAATAAATATCTTCAGTTTCGTTTATTTTGATGTCATTTTACTCTAATTAAAACAATTATTATCAATTCATATCTCATCAGAAGCTAAGAAAAAAATTTCCTGAGTTCAGTTTGATCGACGTTGAAAATAATTGAACTCATATCTATTAAAGCAATTAATTTTTTCTTCTCGTGAATTATCATTTAAATGGATTTTTTTATCAGTAATTTATAATTTAAATGCTCATATTTATTATTCAGCCATAATATACTAAATGCATGCTTATTAAACGTGAGAAATTTTTCCTGTAATTAATAATTACATGAATGGTTGATTCAATTTATAGTTATTAATAATTATTATCGAGGATACTTCTAGATTTATTAAAGTATATAGATAAAAATCGCTGATAGTAGTGTACTGATATAATATTGCTGATAAACGGAGCTTAAAATTCATTAAAAAAATTTTATAAAAAAATATTGAAATAATTTTAAAAAACTATTTGCTTAACATCTGCGTTCAGAGTTTACTGCAATTTTTTATCGTGAAAATCAAACAATCTGCTATTAAAAAAATATTTGAAATTCACTTACGTGTTTTTTCTTCATTGGCAAATATTTGAGTTTAAATTATTCAAATATTTAGTACAAAATTTCGCAAATTAAACAAATTGTGTCATGAATATATTTAATAATAAAAGTCTGAGTAAATTTTTAATATTTAAACAATTTTTTATTTATAACATCAGATAATTTTTCAATAATTTTACAAAAAAGTTTAGATTCATTATAAATTATAAAGAATGAGAAAATTACTCAGATTTTGCTAAAAGAATTTAAATGAAATATAATAAGTATGACGTATACATCAAGATGTAAAGTAAAAGTAAAATAATTTATTTATGTGTTGCGAGGAATCCCATTGCATAAGCGATGTATGATTTTTTAGCTTCATCCTTTAAAATTCCTTTTTTACCATTCCATCGATCCCATTTAGCTTTGCCTTTCAAGTCGAGCATTCCTGAACGATCTGGACAAGTTATTAATTATTATTTATTAATCTATATTATTAAGAGAATAAGCAAAATTTTGTGGCCAGTGTATTTATACAATAAAATGGGTTTTTATGGTTGAATTTGGTATCATTAGAAAGGTCTTGATCTAGAGTTGTGTCTTTTAAAGGTTTCATATTATTCTTATCAATAATCAATTTATGATGATAAGTATTTAGGCTGCATTTGAAAATGCTCTGTCTCTAGATACATAATTAAGGAATGACCTTGTATCTCGTGAACTATTGACATTTTTTAAGATATAAGCTCATCCCGATGTGACACTCATCAAAAGCTTTCATTTCAGTATCCACATCATTTTTTCATATATTTATATATATTATATATATGTATATATGAAAAATATATAAAAATGCATGTGAGTATTCAAATGAAAGCTTTTGATGAGTGTAATATCGGGACGTGCTTATATCTTTAAGAACGTCAATAGTTAAAAAAAGTACAGTGCAATTTAACAAGTCATTATTTAATAAAGCAAAATTTTATTTATGCATATTGTGACTGCAAGATTGCTAGTTTATTAATAATTAATTATCATGTATATAAATTTATGTAAACATCAACTTTACTATATTTATTATTAGAAGTATTCATTTAAAAATATAAAACGAGTTTATCACAAAGTTAATTTCATACATAATTTATAAATCGCATGATTTTTAGCTCACCAGTATTAACGTCACCAACCGTAGCCTGCTTAAAAAGTGCGTACAATTCTAACAACTCATCGTCTGATGGTCGTTTGGTTAAAGATTTAATATCTTCAGCAGCTTGTTCAAATTTCTGTAAATAAATCTAAAAAAAAAAAAAATTAAAAATTAGAGCAAAACAAACAACTTCACTTTTTTCTTTGTTTAAGAAATGTGTAATAAACGTAAACAGGCTCGATTATTATGAAAATAAAGTAATATTAAATAATCCGATAACTTTTGTTTTAAAAAAAGCAACGAAATATGTAAGATTGCTGTACCATGATAAAAATTGTTAACATATTGCAATGAAAATAAATGATTAAATTGCATAATTTAAATATAAATTTTTTCATAAATCGTAAACAAGGAATACCTGATCTAGCGACATTTTCCGTTAGTTCTATTATAAATAAGTGGATTAATTATTCGTGTTTGAGTTAAGTTTATTTATTATAACAGTAATACAATTAATATTAAGTAAGTAACCGACAATTCGACGTGCACGTGGGAATAGCTAGTAAGGCCCTTGATAGACAGAACTATATATACTAGACGACGGGTAGAGTGCAAGCGTGCGCACAGTGCACACTGACGACAGCGTAGGCATTGCTAAATATCCAACAAGTTCAATATCCTAAGGAATAAAATTAAATATATTAAAAATTTGATATGCTTTTTGACAGACAAGTGCAGAGCAGATTCTTTTTGGCTGACTTCGCGGTAATAACTGTTGAGTTTTATGCAATCAAGTAGCAAGTAAACTTTACTGGTACGCTTAGCGAGCACCCAGTGTCAAAGTCCTACTAAATCCAAGTAATAAAACAAACTGATTAAACAGAAACGAAGGCATCAGAATTATAATACACCAATCAAGTATTGAGTCAAAGGTGCGAGTCTAATTAAGTCATCCACAGATTCGGTAGAATCTGGCGCCAAGTTCCGTTCAATCAAGCCAGACTACCGACTGTGTTTACTGTAAGCAGAACGGTATTTCGAGGTTGCAAAATTTTATTTAATTATATGGTTCTCCTTTTTCCAATGATATATTATAAAAGTAATTTATAACTTTATTTCACTGATATTAATTAATTATAATCGATTATAACACTTAATTCACTTAAAATTATTAAATTTTATCAGCACAAACTACAGTAAGCCCAGAAATTTCGATCCTGATTTTTTTTCGATGGGGAATATCAGTGCCACAGACTAGATAAAATAAAAATCCGAACAAAAACAGTTTCACTGTAAAAAAGTCGCACCAAGTCCACGTTCATAAAACTATTAGGAAAAAAAATTTTTTTTTTTTTTACAAAAAGATACAAAATAAAAAAATTAAAAAATCCGAGTAACCGATATGATTGTTTATGATTTTCGGAAATTAAAAAAAATTTTATTGTAAATTTAAAAATTAAAAAAAAATTTTAGAACGTATTTAGTGTGCGCGGTTGCAAAATATTTTACTTTTAATGAAATTCGTAAAATCTATTTACTAGGACTTTAAAAAAATTGAAATACACAATGACGCACACCAAGTACGTTCTAAAAGTCTTTTTTAATATTTAAATTTACAAAAAAATTTTTTTTAATTTCCGAAAATCATAAACAATCATATCGGTTACTCGGATTTTTTAATTTTTTTATTTTGTATCTTTTTGTAAAGAAAAAAAAAATTTTTTTTCCTAATAGTCTTATGAACGTGGACTTGGTGCGACTTTTTTACAGTGAAACTGTTTTTGTTCGGATTTTAGTATTTTTTGTAATTATAATGAAAATTTACAATTGATAACAACTTAAATCTCGTGTTGACTGCATTTTTTACTGCAAACTATCCCCTTAAAGCTACAGTTTATGTAGATGTAATTCCAGTGCACCCTGGCGGCCATAGATGCAAGCTATGAATCACTTTTTACTGTAGTTGCGTGTCTATAGGAAGGATTACTACACATTTTTATTTTATCTAGTCTGTGGCGCTGATATTCCCCATCGAAAAAAAGTCAGGATCGAAATTTCTGGGCTTACTATAGTTTGTGCTGATAAAATTTAATAATTTTAAGTGAATTAAGTGTTATAATTGATTATAATTAATTAATATCAGTAAAATAAAGTATAAATTACTTTTATAATATATTATTTTGGAAAAAGGAGAACCATATAATTAAATCAAATTTTGCAACCTCGAAATACCGTTCTGCTTACAGTAAACACAGTCGGTAGTCTGGCGCTCCGTTTACAACGGATTTGAACGGAACTTGGCGCCAGATTCTACCGAATCTGTGGATGTGTAGTAATCCTTCCTATAGTCACGCAACTACAGTAAAAAAAAGTGATTTATAGCTTGCATCTATGGCAACCAGGGTGCACTGGAATTATTTTTATATAAACTGTAGCTTCAACGAGATCCAAGGGGACAGTTTTCAAGTTGAAATTTTAAAAATTATTTATAAAAAAACGATCAACGAACAAACAATAAATTTGATCGAACAATCACGAACAAACGAATTAGCAAAAAAAAAATTTTTAAAATAAATTTTCTCCCGCCAACTTAAGAGAGTTGTTTATTAAGCTCTTAGCTGGACTGAGCTTAGACAAGTATACCTTGCATTGTTTTCTTATAGATATTCTTTAGAGAGAATGTAGTCACTTTTAGTTTTTGATACAAGATCTGCTAAGATCTGTCAAGAACTATTTTCTTCTAATTAAATTTTATTTATTAACAACAGTCAATACCTATAAAAGAGCCAAAATTGTTTGGGATTGCTTTCATCATAATAGTCAGCTGATCAAGGTCTAAGTAGTTCTGTTCGAGAAGTGTACAGATATAGGTACAGATTTTATAAGACGATATTCTTTACATAATTAATACTTATATTAATTATGAGTTTGACGAATTGTGTTATTGACTAACAACAATATGATAATAACAATAAATAATAATTATAATAATAATAATAATAACGACAATTCCAACAGTAACAATCAAGATAATACTGAAAATAATCATTATAGTAACAATAAATTGATGATGAAAATAATAGTAATATTAATAGTTAATATTATCGTCCATAGTTATCATAAATAAATTTTTTTATCTCAGGAATGTGGACAAGATAGGATCATAATAACAAATTACATTATTATTTCGGCAGAAATAATAATGTAATTTGTTATTATGATCCTATCTTGTCCACATTCCTGAGATAAAAAAATTTATTTAGTAATATTAATATCCACAGATTCGGTAGAATCTGGCGCCAAGTTCCGTTCAAAACCGTTGTAAACGGAGCGCCAGACTACCGACTGTGTTTACTGTAAGCAGAACGGTTTTTTGAGGCTGCGAAATTTTATTTAATTCTACGGTACTTTTTTTTATTCAATTTGTTTATCATAACAGTAATTCATAATTTACTTCACCGTATTAATTAATTATATTCACTTATAACAATTTATTTACTTGAAATTATTAAATTTTATCAGCACATACTATAGCTCGCTCACAAATTTCGATCCTGACTTTTTTTTTATGGAGAAAGGTCAGCGCCACAGACTAGATAAAATAAAAATGTGTAGTAATCCTCCTATAGATAAGCAACTACAGTTAAAAAAAGTAATTCACAGCTTACATTTACGGCCGCCAGAGTGCACTGGAATTACATCTACATAAACTGTAGCTTCAAGGGGATAGTTTGCAGTAAAAAATGCAGTCAACACGAGATTTAAGTTGGTACCGATTGTAAATTTTCATTATAATTACAAAAAATACTAAAATCCGAACAAAAACAGTTTCACTGTAAAAAAAGTCGCGCCAAGTCCACGTTCATAAGACTATTAGGAAAAAAAAATTTTTTTTTTTCTTTAAAAAAAGATACAAAATTAAAAAATCCAAGTAACCGATATGATTGTTTTTGATTTTCGGAAATTAAAAAAAATTTTATTGTAAATTTAAAAATTAAA
This sequence comes from Cotesia glomerata, assembly GCF_020080835.1. Taxonomy (NCBI): domain Eukaryota; kingdom Metazoa; phylum Arthropoda; class Insecta; order Hymenoptera; family Braconidae; genus Cotesia; species Cotesia glomerata. The sequence continues at coordinate 3,081,212 of NC_058158.1, forward strand.
AAAAAAATTTTAGAACGTACTTGGTGTGCGTCATTGTCTATTTCAATTTTTTTAAAGTCCTAGTAAATAGATTTTACGAATTTCATTAAAAGTAAAATATTTTGTAACCACGCACACTAAATACGTTCTAAAATTTTTTTTTTAATTTTTAAATTTACAATAAAATTTTTTTTAATTTCCGAAAATCAAAAACAATCATATCGGTTACTTGGATTTTTTAATTTTTTTATTTTGTATCTTTTTTTAAAGAAAAAAAAAAATTTTTTTTTCCTAATAGTCTTATGAACGTGGACTTGGCGCGACTTTTTTACAGTGAAACTGTTTTTGTTCGGATTTATCATTACGTGCACGTCGAATTGTCGGTTACTTACTTAATATTAATTGTATTACTGTTATTATAAATAAACTTAACTCAAACACGAATAATTAATCCACTTATTTATAATAGAACTAACGGAAAATGTCGCTAGATCAGGTATTCCTTGTTTACGATTTATGAAAAAATTTATATTTAAATTATGTAATTTAATCATTTATTTTCATTGCAATATGTTAACAATTTTTATCATGGTACAGCAATCTTACATATTTCGTTGCTTTTTTTAAAACAAAAGTAATCGGATTATTTAATATTACTTTATTTTCATAATAATCGAGCCCGTTTACGTTTATTATACATTTCTTAAACAAAGAAAAAAGTGAAGTTGTTTGTTTTGCTCTAATTTTTAATTTTTTTTTTTTTTTACTTTATTTACAGGAATTTGAACAAGCTGCTGAATATCTTAAATCTTTAACCAAACGACCATCAAAAGATGAGTTCTTAGAATTGTACGCACTTTTTAAGCAGGCTACGATTGGTGACGTTAATACTGGTGAGCTAATAAATAATAATTTAAAAAAACTAAAAACACGCTTTTTATAGAAAACCAAACTAAAAAATAGAAAATAAATTTAAATTAAGAATAGTGTTAAAAATTTCAATAAATATAAATTAATAATAGTGTAAATAAAAAAAATGTATTTTATTTTAAAAAAAGCGTGAGGTGCATGGTGTCAATAGTTATAAATATTTTATTGACAGATATGAGTAGAGTGATTATCATTTTGATAATATCTTAAAAAGCACCCCACGCTTTTTTTAAAATAAAATACATTTTTTTTATTTACACTGTTATTAATTTATATTTATTGAAATTTTTAACACTATTCTTAATTTAAATTTATTTTTTATTTTTTAGTTTGGTTTTTTATAAAAAGCGTGTTTTTAGTTTTTTTAAACTATTATTTATTTTTTACTTTTTAGTTTGGTTTATTTATAAAAGCGTGATTTATTATTTTTTTTTAAACTATTATTTGTTGATTATCAAAAATATTCAGGCGCGCAAATTACCCACGGAGAGTTACATACTGACATACTGACATACAAGTGAAGCTAATAAAAAATAAAGCGTGTAATAATTATTTATAAATATTATAAATACGGGGAATCAGAGTTCGATTTCGGAGAGCGAGCCTGAGAAACGGCTACCAGAACCAAGGAAGGCCGCAGGCGCGCAGATTACCCACGGAGAGTTACTGACATACTGACAAACTGACATACAAGTGAAGCTAATATAAAGCGTGTAAAAATCATGCGATTTATAAATTATGTATGAAATTAACTTTGTGATAAACTCGTTTTATATTTTTAAATGAATACTTCTAATAATATATATAGTAAAGTTGATTTTTACATAAATTTATATATATGTTAATTAATTATTAATAAACTAGCAATCTTGGAGTAACAATATGGATAAATAAAATTTTGCTTTATTAAATAATGACTTGTTAAATTGCACTGTACTTTTTTTAACTATTGACGTTCTTAAAGATATGAGCACGTCCCGATATTACACTCATCAAGAGCTTTCATTTGAGTACCCACATGCATTTTTATATATTTTATATATATACATATATTATTATTATTATGAGTTTTACTTGTATACCGTTTTCTGGTTTTTACAAGGCTATAATTGTCTCAGCTTCTCCGCATACAGTCTTTTTCAACTCTTTATTATCAACATATGCTCCGCTCTATATTATCAACACAATCTTTCAACTCTTTTATTATCAACATGTTCTCCGCTCTTTTTATAATCAACATATTCTCCACTTTTTATTATCAACATGTTCTCCGCTTTTCATAATCAACATATCATTTCGCACATAATTCTATTCTCAATGCGGCTGTGGACCGACTTGTGCTTTCTGTACTGTATTTAACCTATTCCTCACCCCTTTTTATCGGTTGTTGGAATAGTGGCGATGGGGAAACCACAGAGAAAACCCATGCCAGTACAGTCGGCTACCGGAGCGATCTCCGACGGTTGGTGTTGGAACTATTCGAACAACCGTCGGAGCTCGAACCCTCGCCTCACGACATGATGCACGAACGAACTAACGGGATAATGACTTAGTCCGTTCGGCTATCATGCCGCTTTTTATATACATATATATAACCAATGAAAAAATGATTTGGATACTGAAATGAAAGGTCTTGATGAGTGTAACATCGGGATGAGCTTATATCTTTGTAAAATGCTGAAAGAGCGGAAAAGCGGTGATTAGGTTTGGGTCTGGATATCTCAATTAAAACGCGTAAATTATTATCAAAATTAACACTAAGAATTTATTTACAATAAATACACTTAATATTTAATATATTCAATTGCGGATTGTTTCAATAAAAGCGGATTTAAAAAATACAGCGTGGTTAACGAAAGCGAAGCTGGTTGACACGTGGTTGAACACTCTGCCGGCACTGAAAAAAGCGGTGAAAATAGTGCACAAATAACACAATTTATCTGTAAAAAACTAAAGTGAATTATTAGCGGTTAATTTAAGCAATTTAAATTATAAAAATAGCGAAATGCGGTTAATTAACAATAAGCGAAAGCAAAGCGGAATTAATGGCGACTTGTTACAACTAAAAGCCTGGAAGCGAAAGATAATAATAATAGTTCGTCTTCTTCCTCGTTGACTTGGGGAAGAAGGCTATTGCGCATGTCTAGCGGGAGCGATCAGCCAAGAAAGCGGTCGATCCATGGCGTGATCGAGAGGCTGATTTTCCATTGGCGGTTCGATTTTGCGGGAACTAGCGGTGGAAAGGTGCGTCTCTTGAATTTGGGAGTCCCCCAGGAGCAAGTTAATCGCTACTGGGCCTTGTTCACCGAACAATCTTAAAAAATGTCAATAGTTCACGAGATACAAGGTCATTCCTTAATTATGCATATAGAGACAGAGCATTTTCGAATGCAGCCTAAATACTTATCATCATAAATTGATTATTGATAAGAATAATATGAAACCTTTAAAAGACACAACTCTAGGTCAAGACCTTTCTAATGATACCAAATTCAACCATAAAAACCCATTTTATTGTATAAATACACTGGCCACAAAATTTTGCCTATTCTCTTAATAATATAGATTAATAAATAATAATTAATAACTTGTCCAGATTGTCCAGCATTGTTCGACTTGAAAGGCCAAGCTAAATGGAGTCGATGGAATAGTAAAAAAGGAATTTCAAAGGATAAAGCTAAAGAATCATACATCGCTTATACAATGGGATTGCTTGCAACATATAAATAAATTATCCACAGATTCGGTAGAATCTGGCGCCAAGTTCCGTTCAATCAAGCCAGACTACCGACTGTGTTTACTGTAAGCAGAACGGTATTTCGAAGTTGCAAAATTTTATTTAATTATATGGTTCTCCTTTTTCCAATGATATATTATAAAAGTAATTTATAACTTTATTTTACTGATATTAATTAATTATAATCAATTATAACACTTAATTCACTTAAAATTATTAAATTTTATCTGCAATTTTCTGCCGAAATAATAATGTAATTTGTTATTATGATCCTATCTTGTCCACATTCCTGAGATAAAAAAATTTATTTAGTAATATTAATATTTATCATTATTATTATTACTATTGTTATTGTTATTAAATTATTGAGCATTAAAGTATTAAATTTGAATTTACAATTATCTTAACTACAAAAAATCTTAAAATTTTCTTAAAATTTATGTGAAATTAAAAGCTTCCAATTGATAATTTAGTTTATCAATATAAACCAAAGAGTATATACGGCTTATTTATATAAAATTTTATCTACAGATTCGGTAGAATCTGGCGCCAAGTTCCGTTCAAAAATCCCGTTGCAAACGGAGCGCCAGACTACCTAATGTGTTTACTGTAAGCAGAACGGTTTTTTGAGGTTGCGAAATTTAATAATTAATTCTACGGTACTTTTTTTCACTAATTTGTTTATTATAACAGTAATTCATAATTTATTTTACCGTATTAATTAATTTATATTCACTTATAACAATTTATTTACTTGAAATTATTAAATTCTATCAGCACATACTATAGCGCGCTCACATTTTTCGATCCTGACTTTTTTTTTATGTAAAAAGTGACATGCCACAGACTAGATAAAATAAAAATGTGTAGTAATCCTCTTATAGATACGCAACTACAGTTAAAAAAAGTAATTCACAGCTTACATTTACGGCCGCCAGGGCGCACTGGAATTATAGCTACATAAACTGTAGCTTTAAGGGGATAGTTTGCGGTAAAAAATGCAGCCAACGCGAGATTTAAGTTAGTACTGTAGAAAAGTAAACTCCAATCTTATAGGTGCTCACACACATGTTAATGAACTAAGGTAGATTGCTTGCAGTTATCCTTTTATTTTTTACTTTGTTTATTTACTTTGAGCTCTCTGTAAGAAATTATTGTATATAATTCTATATAATAAACTAACGATGTGACTAAGGTACAGCAAACAAACAATACGACTCCGTACACAAACAGCACCGTATGTATACGGAGTGCTACAAATCCCGGGAAATTCAAATTTTATACGTAATACACCCTTGTAGAGCGGCACATGTACGAAGTCGTACACATACTACAGAATAAATGAAGTAATAATAATAATAACAACAACAATAATAATAATAATAATAATAATAATAATAAATTGAAATAATAATAATAATAATTTACATCGTACATTAGAGCTGACGAACCGATTCCAGACTGGCTCGTGGAAGGGCGAACCGTACTGATACCAAAAAAAGGTGACTTGTCTGACCCAAAGAATTACAGGCCTATCACCTGTTTGAATGCGGTTTATAAAATTTTTACAAAAATTTTAAACAACCGTATTTTGCATGAGATAGAACCTGTATGGCAACAGATATATGAACAGCGTGGCAGCAAAAGAGGCCTGTCAGGTTGCAAAGAGAACTTGATAGTTGATCGATGTGTCACACAAGATGCGATCTACTATCAACGCAACCTGTCAATGGCCTGGATCGACTATCGCAAGGCATTTGACTCAACTTCTCATGAGTTGATTTTATATCTCCTCAAATGCCTGGGGGTCAATCCTGAAATAGTGGAATGCATTCGGCGTACAATGCAGCTCTGGCGAACGCGTTTTCACATTGGAAGTGGAAACGCATTGCACATAACCGGAGTTGTAGAGTACAAACGAGGGGTCTTCCAAGGTGATTCCTTGAGCCCTCTGCTGTTTTGCATCTCACTGCTGCCTATATCTGTTGCTCTCCGTAAAACTCGTGGGTACTCTGTGGGGCCTCCGGGTGATCGAAAATACTCGATTACCCATCTGCTTTATATGGATGACCTGAAGCTGTATAGTGCTGATGAAGATCATCTACAGGCGGCCCTTAACATCGTAGCAGAGTACACGCGGGATGCCGGAATGTCTTTTGGGTTGGACAAGTGTGCGGTCGTACATCTGGCGAGGGGTAAGTGCTCTGTTACGGGTGATGATGTCGAGTTGGTAGATGGGAGCGTTTTAAGACAATTAGACGCCGGAGAGTTGTATAGATATCTAGGAATGGAAGAGCACCGCATGCATGCGGTCTCCGAAGTCCAAGCAGCTCTCCGTAGCGAGTATGTTAGGAGACTCCGGAAAATTTGGTCCTCCGAACTTTCCGGCAAAAATAAAGTCTCCGCTACTAACACGCTCGCTGTCCCAGTCTTACTATACTCTTTCGGTGTCTTAAAATGGGCCCAAAAGGATCTGCGAGATCTCGACATCAGAACCCGTAAGACTATCAACATGAACCGGAGCATGCACCCCAATTCATCAGTCGCCAGATTATACCTCTCCCGGTCGATCGGTGGGAGAGTTTTGCAGAGCTTGGAGCGGCTTCACGATCGTTTAGTCCTGGGTTTAACACACGAAGTTGTCAATTGCACTGCAGATGAGGATGACTTTCTTATGCAAATTGTTCATAAACATGAGAATGCGCATAAGGGGTCGTTCTTATATAAGGCAGCAATATATGCGGCAAGAACCCTTGGTCTTGGAGAAATAAACGCTCTTATGGAACTCCGAAAGGAGGAATTCAAGAGCGCCATCAGGAACGCCGAGGAAAAACTACTCCTAGGCAAACTGATGGACAAGTCTATGCACAGCGTGTTCTTCAAACACGTGCGTGATCATGGCTTGTCCACCCAGCTGACGTTTTCCTTCTTAAAGTCAGCTGGCCTGATGTCCGAGACTGAAGGGTTCATATTTGCTTGCCAAGATGGTGTCATTAACACTCTAGAGTACCGTAGCAAGGTGCTCCAGGTGCAGCTCCCGGACACGACCTGCAGGGCGTGTAAACAACATCCGGAGACGCTTATGCACATTTTGTCAGCATGTCCTGTGCTGGCGAGAGGTGCATACATCCAGCGTCACAATGCTGCCCTGAGAGTACTGTACTACTATCTTCGTCACCGCTACGGTATTGACGTGACACCGGTGCTGCCTTATCTGCCAGGAGATATTCCCCAGGTTGTTGAGAATGACAGTTGCAAAATTTATTGGAACATGCCGTTTGCAACAACTCGGCGGATAGATCACAACAAACCTGATATTGTGCTCTTCGACAAGGCTACTCGTGACATTTATGTCATTGAGTTCTCGGCCCCGGCTGAATACAACATCTCAGCCAAAGAAGAGCACAAAAGACAGATATATCAGGATCTCCTGTTTGAAATTGGCAAACTTTACCCAGGTTACCGTGTCAAGCTCGTCGTCCTGATTGTTGGCGTCCTCGGAGGGATGAAACAGTCTTTTGTATCCTCACTTGCCAGAGTTCCAGCTTGCTCATCAAAAGCTGAATTCTTGGCGGTCAGGATGCAGAAGGCTGTCATACTAGGTTCCCTCCGTCTACTTAGGAAAATGACTTTGGCCTGCTGTGATCACTAACCGCCTTGTTGTGCGGAGTGGTACAGCAGTAATGGATGGAGCTCAGGCTGGGCCCTCGGAGAATCGGACTCCGGGGACAACCCCCCTGAGCATTTAATAACATAATAATAATAAATTGATAAATATAATAGCAACGATATTTATAATAATAATAATAATAATAATAATTATTATTATTATTATTATTATTATCATTTTTAAATTATTGAGTATTGAGGATTAGATTTAAATTTGTAATTATCTCAATTACAAAAAAATGTAAAAATTCATGTAAAATTAAAGTTTCAATTGATAATTTAGTTTGTTAATCTAAGCCAAAGAGTATTTGCGGCTTATTTATATAAAATTTTATTGATGCTGCTAGATATTGTACGATAAGTGATACTTTAATTGATTTATATTGAAACTTTATAAACATTCAATTTCTGCGGGAAAAATACAAACTTTGAATTGAAAATTTTTTTAATAACAAATAATGTTAAAATTTTTTTTTAATATAAAATCCCTAGAATTAATTATTAAATAACTTTCCATATGTATTTTTCTAAATATATTTTCTTTTAATTCAATTGCATTTATTACCTAGAGTCAATACTTAAAAGAGCTAGAATTGTTTGATTTTGCTTTCTCGGAAAAGTCAGCTGATCAAGATCTGAGTAATTCTGTTCGAGCAATGTACAGATACTACAAACGTCTTGATGATTGTTGCCTGTAGGTGGCACTACTTGTTAATTAAGCGAAGTTTAAAACGATGATATTTCTTACAAAATACAAATATTATTTATAAGTTTACGAATTGTGATATTTACTAACAACAATATAATATTGACACTAAATAATAATTATAATAACGACAATATTAACAATGACAATAAGGATAATACTAAAAATATTTATAATGGTAAAAATAAATTGATAATATGGTTTATCATTATTATCATTGATATTGTTTTTTAATTATTAAGTATTAAAGTATTAAATTCAAATTTACAACTATCACAACTACAAAAATGTAAAAAATTTTTCAAAATATATGTGAAATTAAAAGCTTACAACTGATCATTTAGTTTATCAATTTGAGTTAAAAAGTATTCGCGGCTTATTGATATAAAATTTTATCAATGCTGCTAGATATTGTACGAAAAGTGATACTTTAAATGATTTATATTGAAACTTTATAAACATTCAATTTCCGCGGGAAAAATACAAACTTTGAATTGAAAATTTTTTTAATAACAAATAATGTTAAAAATTTTCTTTAATATAAAATCCCTAGAATTAATTAGTGAATAACTTTCCATATGTATTTTTCTAAATATATTTTCTTCTAATTCAATTGCATTTATTAACTAGAGTCAATACTTAAAAGAGCTAGAATTTTTTGATTTTGCTTTCTTCGGAAAAGTCAGCCGATCAAGATCTGAGCAATTCTGTTCGAGCAATGTACAGATACTACAACGTCTTGATGATTGTTGCCTGTAGGTGGCACTACTTGTTAATTGAGCGAAGTTTGAAACGATGATATTCCTTACATAATACGAATATTATTTATAAGTTTACTAATTGTGTTATTTACTAACAACAATACGATAATGACACTAAATAATAATTAAAATAATAATAATTATAATAACGACAATATTAACAATGACAATAAGGATAATACTGAAAATATTTATAATGGTAAAAATAAATTGATAATACTATTTATCATTATTATCATTGATATTGTTTTTAAATTATTAGGTATTAAAGTATTAAATTTAAATTCACGACTATCACAACTACAAAAATGTAAAAATTTTTTTTTAATTTATGTGCTTACAATTGATAATTTAGTGTATCAATCTAAGCTAAAGAGTATTCGCGGCTTATTTATATAAAATCCGAACAAAAACAGTTTCACTGTAAAAAAAATCGCGCCAAGTCCACGTTCATAAGACTATTAAGAAATAGTATATTACACACCTGTGGCAAGAAAATGAGAAATGTCTCCAGAACACATATATGTTGCCCGAGGCGAAGCCGAGGTCGACATATATGTGATCTGAGATATTTATTTTCCTGCCATAGGTTTGTATACTATTTTCTGTCCGACAGAGGCGGAAAGCGGTAATTTCGTTTAGCGCAGCGGGCCGAAAGTTGCCACTTTCCGCCTGGAGGCTGAAAAAAGATTTTTATTTCTTTACAAAAAGATATAAAATAAAAAATTAAAAAATCCAAGTAACCGATATGGTTGTATATGATTTTTGGACATTAAAAAAAAATTTGTTGTAAATTTAAAAATTAAAAGAAACAATTTTGGAACGTATTTAGTGTACGTGGTTACGAAATATTTCACTTTTTATGAAATTCCTAAAATCTATCTACTAGGACTTTTAAAAAAAATTGAAGTACACAATGACGCACACCAAGTACGTTCCAAAATTGTTCCTTTTAATTTTTAAATTTACAACAAAATTTTTTTTAATGTCCAAAAATCATATACAACCATATCGGTTACTTGGATTTTTTAATTTTTTATTTTATATCTTTTTGTAAAGAAATAAAAATTTTTTTTCTTAATAGTCTTATGAACGTGGACTTGGCGCGATTTTTTTACAGTGAAACTATTTTTGTTCGGATTTTAGTATTTTTTGTAATTATAATAAAAATTTGCAATTGGTTCCAACTTAAATCTCAAGTTGGCTGCATTTTTTATAGCAAACTATCCCCTTGAAGCTACAGTTTATGTAAAAATAATTGCAGCGCACCCTGGCGGGTGTAGATGCAAGCTGTGAAATTTATTTTTTTAACTGTAGTTTCCCATCTATTGGACTATTACCATGCATTCTCAAATTACTTAGTCTGTGGCATGTCACTTTTTACATCGAAAAAAAGTCAGGATCGAAATTTTTGAGCTTGCTATAGTTTGTGCTGATAAAATTTAACAATTTCAAGTAGATTAATTGTTATAATTGAATATAATTAATTGATATCAGTAAAATAAAGTATGAATTACTGTTATAATATAAAATTTAGGAACAAGAAGTACCGTAGAATTAAATAAAATTTTGCAACCTCGAAATACCGTTCTGCTTACAGTAAACACACTCGGTAGTCTGGCGCTCCGTTTACAACGGATTTGAACGGAACTTGGCGCCAGTTTCTACCGAATCTGTGGATTTTATTAATGTTGCTAGATATTGTACGAAAAGTGATACTTTAATCCTTTAAACGATTTATATTGAAACTTTATAAACATTCAGTTTCCGCGGGAAAAATACAACTTTTGATTTGAAAATTTTTAAATATAATTTTTAAAAAATAATTTTCTAGACCTAGTTTATTATTCAAAAAAAGTCAAAAAATTATCAAGTGTCTGCTAATTATCAAAATTAAATTAGACATCTAAAATCTTTTTTTTTTTTATTGAAAAAATTAAAAAAAAATTTGACATCTAGAAGATTTGAAAAATTATACGTGCAACTTTTTAGAAGTATTTTTTTTCTTGAAATTAAATTGTTAAAAAAAATCATAAATTTTTAAACGCCTTGAAAGTTAAAGTAGTCGACATTTGAAAATATTTAGAATTTTTTTATTGAAAAAAATTAAAAAAAAAAAAAATTGACTTGTAGAAAATTTAAAAAATTCTAAGTGCAATTTTTAAAAAATATTTTTTTTTCTCATAATTTTTATAGATTCAAAAAATCAAAAAATGTCATGTCTGCTAATTTCAGTATCATTAAATGAAAATTAATTTAAGTAGCAGTTACTAGATTATTTTTAGAATTTTTTAAACGAATAAATTATGGTAAAAAAATGGAAATTAGAAATTAAAAAAAATTAAAAATACAATTTTTTGATAAATAAAATTAAAAAATAGTCAAGTAACTGCTAACTTTAATGTCATCATCATTAAAGGTCGTCTAATTTTAGTATTATCTGGTAATTTCAATGTTTTAATTTACCTCGTCAACAAGCTCTTGTTTTGGAATGAAAGTTGGTGATTTTGGTTTTGGAAGGCACAAGTTCATTGCTTCTGTATCTAAAAATAAGTAAATAAATTTATTTATCATAAAATTAAAAAAAAATCTGAATAAAATTCTTACCTGTCATGGTTATTGCTTACTAATATATACAGAGGGTATAGAGCATAGGTATATAATGTATAACCTACTGTTTACAAGGAACCTTTCTAACGGATTGAAATACTTTTTACTGAAATAATAATTATTACAAAACTTAATAAATATTTATAAAATGACATAGAAAATTATCACACACATGGAAAGATGTTATTAAATCACAGACTAAAGGCTATCTTGATTTCAACAAATGATGACTTTTGACTTGGTTAATTTTTTTACTCCATTATATTTTATACACAGTAATTTTCTTTTTCAGATAATTCGGAACTATTCTCGGCGTTAATTTTTAGTAAAAACTGTAAATTTTTTTTATCTTGTGTGTTGTAACGTCTAGCAATTAAAAAAGTAATTAAATAGCTCTTATCTATTTCTGACAACTCTCTTTGTTTGATACAAAATTTACAAGCAACGATTATACGTCATGTTTTATGCATGTTCGATTAGATATTTATATGAATAATTATTTGTACAGAAAGTATATTTTTAAATTGAATCACATAAAAATAAACACATGTATGTAAATGGATTGGATAAAAACAATAATAATATTTTGCGCTGTTCGATTCGCGGCAAAATGCAACACTAATTGCAAGAAAAGAGAGTTGCACTCATTATTATCGACGATTCAAAATATAATTAGATAAAATAAAGAAGAGGTATTGTTTTCATGTTTATCCTATGTACTTGTAAATTACAGTTGTACTGAAGATAAATTTATTTTGTAATTTAGATAATGTATATATAATAATAATGATATTAAAGTCAGCAGTCACTTGACCATTTTTGAATTTTTTTTTAACAAACAAATTTGTTCGAAAAAACTATTTTCAAAAAATTATTAAAATTAATTTACCATGACATTAAAGTTAGCAGTCGCTTGACAATTTTTTAATTTTTTTTAATAAATAAATTTGCTCCGAAAAATTATTTCTGAAAAATTGGATTTTTTATTTTTTTAATTTTCTAAATGTCAATTTTTTTTCTCATTTTCTTCGACATAATTTATTTGTTAAAAAAATGCTTAAAATTATAAAATATCTGGTAAATTAATGTTCATTAATTTACCAGATATTTAATCATTTTAAGAATTTTTTTTAATAATAAAAATGTGACAAGCAAAAATTAGAGAAAAAATTGGCATGTAAAAATTTTAAAACATAAAAAATGCAATTTTTTAAAATTATTTTTCAAAATAAGTTTGTTTGTTAAAAAAATTAAAAATTATCAAAACTGCTAACGTTAATGTCATCAAAAAATTGCATTTTTAATTTTTTTTCCTAATTTTTTTTGCAACAATTTATTTATCACCAAAATTTTTAAAATTATTAAATATCTGCTAAATTAATTTTCATATAATAATAATAATAATGACAAGTGTATACATAAACGTAGATAAAAGTAGCTACCAAAAGAAGAAATAAATAAATATCTTCAGTTTCGTTTATTTTGATGTCATTTTACTCTAATTAAAACAATTATTATCAATTCATATCTCATCAGAAGCTAAGAAAAAAATTTCCTGAGTTCAGTTTGATCGACGTTGAAAATAATTGAACTCATATCTATTAAAGCAATTAATTTTTTCTTCTCGTGAATTATCATTTAAATGGATTTTTTTATCAGTAATTTATAATTTAAATGCTCATATTTATTATTCAGCCATAATATACTAAATGCATGCTTATTAAACGTGAGAAATTTTTCCTGTAATTAATAATTACATGAATGGTTGATTCAATTTATAGTTATTAATAAGTATTATCGAGGATACTTCTAGATTTATTAAAGTATATAGATAAAAATCGCTGATAGTAGTGTACTGATATAATATTGCTGATAAACGGAGCTTAAAATTCATTAAAAAAATTTTATAAAAAAATATTGAAATAATTTTAAAAAACTATTTGCTTAACATCTGCGTTCAGAGTTTACTGCAATTTTTTATCGTGAAAATCAAACAATCTGCTATTAAAAAAATATTTGAAATTCACTTACGTGTTTTTTCTTCATTGGCAAATATTTGAGTTTAAATTATTCAAATATTTAGTACAAAATTTCGCAAATTAAACAAATTGTGTCATGAATATATTTAATTATAAAAGTCTGAGTAAATTTTTAATATTTAAACAATTTTTTATTTATAACATTAGATAATTTTTCAATAATTTTACAAGAAAGTTTAGATTCATTATAAATTATAAAGAATGAGAAAATTACTCAGATTTTGCTAAAAGAATTTAAATGAAATATAATAAGTATGACGTATACATCAAGATGTAAAGTAAAAGTAAAATAATTTATTTATATGTTGCGAGCAATCCCATTACATAAGCGATGTATGATTTTTTAGCTTCATCCTTTGAAATTCCTTTTTTACCATTCCATCGATCCCATTTAGCTTTGCCTTTCAAGTCGAGCATTCCTGGACGACCTGGACAAGTTATTAATTATTATTTATTAATCTATATTATTAAGAGAATAAGAAAAATTTTGTGGCCAGAGTATTTATATGATAAAATGAGTTTTTATGGTTAAATTTGGTATCGTTGGAAAAGTCTTGACCTAGAGTTGTGCCTGATCATGGTTTCATATCATTCTTATCAATAGTCAATTTATAATGACAAGTATTTAGGCTGCATTCGATAATGCTCTGTCTCTAGATACATAATTAAGGAATGACCTTGTATCTCGTGAACTATTGACATTTTTTAAGATATAAGCTCATCCCGATGTTACACTCATCAAAAGCTTTCATTTCAGTATCCACATCATTTTTTCATATATTTATATATATTATATATATGTATATATGAAAAATATATAAAAATGCATGTGGGTACTCAAATGAAAGCTTTTGATGAGTGTAATATCGGGACGTGCTTATATCTTTAAGAACGTCAATAGTTAAAAAAAGTACAGTGCAATTTAACAAGTCATTATTTAATAAAGCAAAATTTTATTTATGCATATTGTGACTGCAAGATTGCTAGTTTATTAATAATTAATTATCATATATATAAATTTATGTAAACATCAACTTTACTATATATATTATTAGAAGTATTCATTTAAAAATATAAAACGAGTTTATCACAAAGTTAATTTCATACATAATTTATAAATCGCATGATTTTTAGCTCACCAGTATTAACGTCACCAACCGTAGCCTGCTTAAAAAGTGCGTACAATTCTAACAACTCATCGTCTGATGGTCGTTTGGTTAAAGATTTAACATCTTCAGCAGCTTGTTCAAATTCCTGTAAATAAATTAAAAAAAAAAAAAAAAATTAAAAATTAGAGCAAAACAAACAACTTCACTTTTTTCTTTGTTTAAGAAATGTATAATAAACGTAAACAGGCTCGATTATTATGAAAATAAAGTAATATTAAATAATCCGATAACTTTTGTTTTAAAAAAAGCAACGAATTATGTAAGATTGCTGTACCATGATAAAAATTGTTAACATATTGCAATGAAAATAAATGATTAAATTGCATAATTTAAATATAAATTTTTTCATAAATCGTAAACAAGGAATACCTGATCTAGCGACATTTTCCGTTAGTTCAATATCCCAAGGAATAAAATTAAATATATTAAAAATTTGATATGCTTTTTGACAGACAAGTGCAGAGCAGGATTCTTCTTCGCTGACTTCGCGGTAATAACTGTTGAGTTTTATGCAATCAAGTAGCAAGTAAACTTTACTGGTACGCTTAGCGAGCACCCAGTGTCAAAGTCCTACTAAATCCAAGTAATATAAAACAAACTGATTAAACAGAAACGAAGGCATCAGAATTATAATACACCAATCAAGTATTGAGTCAAAGGTGCGAGTCTAATTTAGTCATTACCAGTAATCAGAAATGCTATTTTCTTATTCTATATTTATTAATCAAAACAAAACATCGTAATCATCATCTCTTCTGTAAAAAAATAAATATTTCATCACCTGACTCACAAGTTGAGCCCTAATCAAAATATTTAATATAAAAAAAATATAAAGAAATCAAGAAAAAAATTCTTACTGACAATTAAGTATATAATATATACGTGCGTTACATGTGTAATAAAAAAATTGCGGTCAAAAATCCGGGAGTTAAATGAGGCCAATGTACAGAACGGCCACATCATTGGAATCTCCGTTGATACCTCCGGTCATCAGCAATCAGGTACCACCTGCGAGGCTGAGACTGAAACATTCTTTGAGATGACTCAGTCTCTTTCAACTTCCTTTCAACGTTTTTTAAGAAACAGTATCCGCATGTATACATAACTCCAATATCTCCAATACCGATCCTCAATACCATTACCATTTTTATCATTTAGTTCTAAACAGCTAGGCTTATAAGTCTACTATTATATCATGATACTAAAGTTAGCCGACGTTTTTAATTTTTTGATTTTTTTTTAATAATTAAATTAGAACAAAAAAGGATTTTTAAAAAATTGCACTTACAGTTTTTAAAGTTTATTTCAAATGAAATTTTTTTTTTTATTTTTTTGTAATTTTAATGTAAAAAAATCTTAAAAATTTTTTTTTATTGAAAAAATGATCAAAAAAATTTTTTTTTAAATTTTCACTTGTAAAATACTTTAAAAACTGTAAGTGCAATTTTTTAAAAATCCTTTTGTTCTAATTGAATTATTAAAAAAAAAAATAAAAAAAATTAAAATCGTCGGCTAACTTTATTATTATTAATTTTCATTATTATATCTCCAACTCCAACGCTATCAGTGCCTGTAAGCTTAATTAAAGGAATTTAATAGAGTACAGTAGCAGATATCGGTTTGGTAATATTAAACAGACCATCAATCATCACTATTATACAGCAAATAGCTGTGCTATATTATATTGACTGTTGACAGTGGGTTTTATCGAGTGTCGCAAGTCTCAAGTTAAGTGAAACAAAAACAAAAGCAACAAGTTAAAAAATACGGCCCTGAAATATGTGACCGAGATAGACCGAAGGTTGCCGATCCCCCCGCGAAGATTGTATCAAGCATTTGCGGTACTGGTCTGCTGCTGCCTTGACAACGTCTTTCATCTTTCCACTCCATTGAAGGATTTGAAGGGGCTCTAGGCTTGGAACTGTGGCTCTAAAAAATTTCTGCCTGCCAGTTTAAGTTGAGTTTAGGTTACAATTACTGACCAATCGTGCTTGACTGTTACTTATATATATTATGTCTGTAACTTAAAACTGTCAGTATTGTTTTTGAGTTCAAAGTTTGAGTACGATTTTTTTTTTTTTAACATTTAAATATTTTTGTTTATACTTACGTATTATTTTTTTAAACCGTTTTGTTTTAGGTTTGAGTTTGGAATAAGGATATATAAATATGTACATACTTTTATAGATGTTTGTAAATATGTGGAAGAATAAACAACAGTAAAAAGTAAGCTTAGCTCTATTTACTCTAAGCAAATAAAAATATACGGCGATATATATTTATGTTTTTATATATTACGATTGTTGTATTCTGTTGGCGCGCATTCCTTATAATGTTATTGTTATTATGTACGTATACAAGTTACAAGTTGTAAAATGGTCTTTCTACAGAACACGACGTTCACACACGTGTCTGGTGTCAGTCGGTACCAAGAGACGATTCGCAACGCTCGATTTATTTGCTCGCATTTCTCCCCAGTATAAATATAAATATAATAATAATTTTCACTTGCTCAACAAACTCTGGTACTTATTAATTATAATTACAATAATTAATCCTAATTATTTTATTTAAATGAACTATTATTTATTAATCTTTGGCAATTATATTTTACAGGAATTTGTTGTTAAAGTTACTGAAGAGAAATGTGATGTGATTAAAATTAAAATTTAAAATGGAGCGCGCGAATATTAGTTCAAATTAAAATGCCGGTTATTTTCAACGGTGGTGGTTAATTGACAGATTTATTGTGCTTAATCAATGGTATTTATACTTCCTAATCAAAAATGTTTTTTATTTTTTTTATTTCTAATTAACTACTCAGAAGTAAGTGAGTAATAAATGATAGTGCTGATGGTGAAAAAAAATATGAGTTGAAACGGAAATACATTTTTTGTTATCAAGTGAATAATATGTGGTAAAAATTTTATCCGTCATTTATTAACTATTGTTGTTATTATTTTTAGTTTAAATGCTTGATTGAGTGGATGACGTTGGAGTTAAGAATTTAAATATTTAAAAAGCAAAAACTTTGTGAGGTTATGCAGCTTCAACGGACACCTAGCGTTGCCAATTCAGATAATAATAATCATTATGATAAATTGTTATTAAATAATATTGCGTGCAAGACAATGGGAAGTAGGACGATTAATTCAACGGTATTGCATAATCGGAGTTTTCTTCATGGTGATACTGTCGTTGTCAGTGATGATAAGCATAATAACAAAAATACAATTGACAGTTTAGCTCTGAGGAGAGCCAGCTTACCACTCCAGTTGGTGCCAAATGATATTGTTTGCATTGATAATAATACTGATTTTATAAGTGATGACAATGATTCTTCTGTTTATGATTCCTCAACTTCAATTGTTTCCCAACTGGATTCAAAGGTTTGTATTTTTTTAATTTTTTTAGTAAATTATTTATTTTTTAGAGTCACCAATGATCGGTCACTTTTATCTATTGATAATTTTATTTTTTTTACGATAATTGATAAGAGAAAACATTTAAAAAATGATAGGGAGTTTTTTTTTATGATAATATAAACATAAAAACATCAAACACACGGTTAATTTTTATTAAAAAAAAAAAATTTCTTTTGTGATAATGAAAATTAATTTAGCAGATTTTTTATAATTTTAAGAATTTTTTTAACAAATAAATTATATCAAAGAAATTGAAAATTAAATAAATAAAAAATGCAATTTTTTAGAAATAATTTTTCGGAACAAATTTATTTATTAAAAAAAATTAAAAAATGTTCAAGCGACTGCTAATTTTAATGTTATTTTACGGAATTAAAAATTTTTTTAATTAAATTTTTTAAATAAAATTTTTTCAATAAAATGTTTTTGTCCTACCTATAAACGTTAAAAGTGTTAATAAAAAGATTACAATTGTCGAATACTTGGTAAATTCAGTTATCAATTTTTTAATGTGTTAAACGTGTATTTTTTAAACTTTAATAGCTCCAGGAATTTCCTGATAAGTTTTTATCAATAAATAAATTAAATTTACTTTAGAAATAAAAATATACCGTTCGCTGATATTTAAAATACAAAAGTTAAATTTGTAATCAGTTAGCGTAATATGGAAAATTATAATTGGAAATAAAACTTTCACTGTTTATTTTATTTAACTTTATACTTGACAATCATTCAAGGTTTTCATTTGTCGCGATTGAGTATTCAGAAGACTTAAGACCGGATCCAATGGTGTATGTTAAAATGTCAACAATTATTCATTGCATATAATTGAGCAAAATATTGTTATTATAAATGATCATTGTTTTTTTTTTTGCAATGCCTTAATTTTGTTTTAATAGCATGTTAATAAGTGTGCTAAAACAATTTTATAATTATATACTCGGTTAATTATTTGTATACTTAATTCAATGTCAGTTATTAATTATGATTACAATTATGAGTTTAATATTGTATATTATATAATAAACATAAACTCTTTGTGTCTGTTTTAGGAGTTGGAAAGTACAAAGGACAATGATGTAGAAGAAAGAATCTCAACCGAGTCTGTCGAGTCTGCAGTTGATACTAATACGAATAAAGCGGACATTGACTTTAAAGATGATGTACATTACAAGGATGGTGATGATTCGTGGGAAAATAAGACTGAGACAAAGCTAGACCATAAATTTACAATAACACGCCCAAAAAGATACTGCCCATCGTCGAAATTTGGATCCAACAGTAGTAAAAAAAGATTCATTGTTAAACCAAGATGGATTTTTACTCGAACTGTTTTACACTATGTGCCTAAACATAAACGTACTAGGAAATTAATAAATAATATATTGCCCATAAGTAAATACAAAGATACAAACAAGGATAATAATAAAAGTATTAATAAACAAAACAATAATAATAATAAATACAATTGGCCAAAACGTAATGTGTCATTACCATCAAATTTTGTTCACGTAGCAGGTGTGAGAAGATGGTCTTGGTTAGAAAATGTTGATGATAATTCAATGCAAATTATTAATCACAAAGAGAAATGTGCGACTCTAACGTTGATAAACGATAAAAGAAAGAATAGTCTTATAAAAATGGGTGATGACGATGAATTTATTTGTAAGAGAAGTTCATCGGCGGAAACTCTAGTTGGTGAAAATATTAAGGAACCTGATACGAATTTTAATAAAAGACAAACAACGGTATCCATCATTGGGAGTTCTAGGAGAAATTCTGACGAACATCTCGCCAAAACAAATAACGAATCAGCTGTTTATTCGTCGAAACTTCAAGCAAATACTAGTTTCTTATGGAGTCGCATTGCTAAATGTTCTGGTAATGATAATAATAATATGAAACTGGAAAAACTTGAAAGAGTTGAGCTGTGTAATTATGATGATGACGATGATGAGTATGACGATGTCGGATCACCTTCACCGTATGTTCTTGTAAGTTATTAATCATTTATTACTTTATTAAAAATTATTGATTATTTATAGATGGAAAGCTGAAGAACAAAACTGACCTTTTTATTTTTTTATTATTCTAACAATTGTCTTTATTTCAGTAATTAATCTAAGATAAATTTTTAAACAGTTACTTATATTCGTATAAATAGAATTTATAATAATCTATAGAATTGATGAAAATTAATTGTTATATATTATATTTTATCAGGATGACACGTACGACGATGTGGGCGTACCAGAATTACGTGTAAATGGATCAGTGAATAATGAAGACGAACAAGTTTATGATGATGTTATGCTTGTACGTGATCCTTTGCCAGCTAAAGTACCCACAATTGAAAAAGAAAATAGTGGTAGTAGTTGTAGTAGTAGTGGTAGTGGTAATGAGCATGACAAGAATGCCGATAAAGTTTCAGCGAATAAAACGCAAGTCGTAACGGGAAGAAATTTTAAAGAAATTGAAAAAGAAGAATATGAAGAAGAACATGATTTGATATACATGAGAAATGATTATTCAACAGTTGATGAGGATGCTGATGATGAGGTTACTGTTTACGATGATGTAGGTGTTGTTTTATGTGAATCTCGCGTTAATAGTATTTATGCTGGCTCCATCAACATTAGTCAACTAGATCCGTCGAAAGAATCTGAGTGGGAGGATTTGGATGAAAATTCATCTATAAACGGATTGTCTAAAAATCTACGAGCGCTGTAAGTTCATTTTTTTTTATTAATAAAATTGTTTTATTGCAACAAAAATAAATTTTATTGATTGGCTATTTTTTTTTTAAATTAAATAAAAAAAAAATATGTTTATTAGAATTTCGATGAGAAACTCTACACAGAAAAAAAGGTTTTACTTGAGCCAAGAAAATAATTTTCTTTCTAATTATTTTCTTGAGCGAAAAAAAAAATTTTTTTTTACACAAGAAATTTCACTTATTCCAACAAAATGAATTCTCTTGCTTTAAGAAATACGTAACTTGATCCAAGAAAATTTATTTAAGTCGAGAAAATCTTGTTGTTTTGAGAAAATTCAGCCTCTTGCTCCAAAAAATTTAGTTCTTGATAGAAGTAAATTTTCTTGTCTTGAGAAAATTTCTCTCTTGCTCCTAAAAATTAAATATAAAGATAGAAGTAAATTTTCATTAATATTTTTATTGATTAAATCAATAAAAATCAAATATTCAAAAGAAAAATTTTCTCAAGGTGAGAAAATTTTTTTCTCAGCTGAAGTAGATGGCGCTGCTTCCCTAAAGTATCTAAAAATCTTGATCAAATATAAAAATTTATTGTATCAAGTATTTATGATAATTTGAATTAAGAAAAAATTACTTCCACCAAGAATAGAATTTCAAGAAAAATTTTTACTTAGGCCAACACAACTTCGGTCTTCCTTCAGGCACCCGAAAATTTTCTTGAGCCAAAAATTTTGTTCTTCAGCCAAGAAATTTTTTTTTCTGTGTACACACAAAAAACAAATTTTTTGCGCCAAGAAAATTTTAAGTAAAACGAAAGTTATTTTGGAGCAAGAAAAAATTTTCTTGGATCAAAAAACATTAATTTTATTCAAGAAATTTTCAACCTTTCTTAATATTTTCTTGAGTCAATAAAATTTATACTCTAATTAAGAATTTTTTTTTCTGTGTAAAGTTCTCCCAAGATTTTGCTATAATAACGCAGAAAATATGATAATAATCATGTAAGAATAATTATTAATTATTTATGTTAATTTACAGATTAAGAAATGCATCTGATAATCAAAATGCGTGGAGCAATAAAAAGAAATCGGGACAAAGACGTACGCGGAAAGTGCGTCGTCAAAGATCGAAAGCATCGCGAAAGAATTCAGCACGCTCGACCAACCGAGTGTCTCGACCGTCCACTGTCTCTGGTAAGTATGTATCGTAAAATATGTATTTTGACTTTAAACTGTAAGTACGTATGATAGATGCTTATATATGCACATGCAGTTGGGAGCCGGAATAAAAAAGAAAGGATTTAGGTTTGATATAACCACCTGAAATATGTGCTCGAGTGCATCACGTTAAACTGTATATCTAAGTGAATAAGTATATATATATATATATATATATATATATATATATATATATATATACCTAATTATTTATTATGAAAACTACAACTATTTTCTTGTTTCATATTACGGAAGCATATTTTTCTTTGAGAACAACAACTGTTTTATGAGCATGTAATAATTGTTCTTAACGTGATCACACGGTAACTTTTATAAAGTAAAAGTTTTCTTCGTTAATATATTGTTATTAATACAATATATTTTTTTATATTGTTACTGTAATTATCATTGTTTTTAAATGAATAAGTAGTATAATAAAAAAATATTTAAATAAATAAGTAATAAATGTAACGAGATATTGTTAAAATTTCACATTAGTTTTGTAATCAATCGTTTAATTTAATCGGCTGAATAATTTTTATAAAATATAAACTTATTTGAGTGATTATTTCTCTTACGATTGCGCAACAACGATTTACCGTTGAGTTTAAAAAATTCATTGTTGAGTGAAAAAAGTGAATTTGTTGAAGATGAGATCACGTTTTGGTAGTGCATTTATCGGTCATTACTGTTCGATTCGATTGTGAATTGAATACTAATAAACTTGAGGAGGAGAAATTTCAATGGGAATTTATAAAAGTAAGAGGAAATAAATTTAAATAAGAAATTGGTAAATAGAAAAAAAAAGTTATTTTAATATAATTTATTTAAATCAGTGGGAATATTATTTATTAATTTAATATACATAGTGTTTGAATAAAAATAAGCAGCACAAGATAAGAAGAGATAATTAAAGGAAGATGGAGGAAACTTGGAGCTGGATATGTAGTATGGAGTATGGAGAATACAAGAGTGACTGGCTGGAAGTACTAGCAAGGTGAAAGCGCATATTGCGTGTTGGTATATCCAATGTTCTCACTCTCAGTCACGGGCGAGCCGGCAACGGCACCCGCACGTATTTAATTCTCTTCTTTACATACAAATAATAACAATTAAGTTACACTGAAAGTAATTACAATATTAATGACACGGATAATTTAAATAATTTTATTTATTTGAATTTTAAAACAAGTGATTGTAAATAATCAGGATGAGATCAGGCTTGAAAACATTGTCACGACGTCCTAATACGCAAGGTAACTATTAGTAGCTACGTCATATATTATTTTTTAGTATCGTGACTAATAAGAAGGTCATTACTAAACAATCTGTATTTAATTATTGTTAAATAATTTAAAATATTGCGAAATAATTTTTTATATTAATTTAAATATGGAGTATGACGTTGGTAACATATTTACATTGAGACACATTAAAAGAGAGATTTTTATTGACCTTGGGAATGATTTTAAGTGGCTGTCAGCCTTGGTACGGGATCGGTTCTCATCGTTGGACCAACAGCGAGTGGGGAAGATACAAATCCACAGACGTGGAGGGATTGTGGACCAACTAACCTCAAGGATGTCAACCATCTGAAATGTACCACTCTAGATCAACTAAACTCAACGACAACTTGTACTTCATCTTCTACCACTACAACTACTAATTCTAAGGGGACAAACAACGCACAAGGATTGGTCCAGCTTAGAACTGTTGAGAGCGAAGATGGAGATGAAGCACTCGTGGACATCCAGGAGACATCCTGCTACGTTCTTGAAGGTTTCTTCGAAGGAGATTCTTCTGCGAGTAGAATAGAAAAATCATAATAATTAAATTCATTTTTTTTAAATTTTTTTTTACCAGTAGTTAATTACTATTAGTAATCAGTCACAAGCAACATTACTGCTTATTAATTAAATTTTATAAAACCTTTACTTAATTTTTATTCAATAATACATAAAAATTTTAACTCTGCAATGTAAAGGTCCTTATTATTAAATAAAATATTATTATTATAATGTCTCTTTGATTAAAAAAAACAGCAATCATAAATGCCTAATTTATTATTAAGTTTATCAATTTTTTTTTAGTATTAATTTTCATTTATTATTTTAAAGATAACAACATTAAAGATAAAATTAATTTATCAACAGATACGGGCTCAGACGATTCAAACTACGAGACACTGTATTCATTTGAGCCGTATGAGTCTAATCAAGTGGATCCAATTAATAGTGGAAGTCAATTATTTAATTCATCAGACGATAAAAGTAATAAAAATTTAACTGTCGACTTAACTGATGAATCGACGAGAGAACGAATTAATTTGGGTGCTCCACTAAGACCGGTACCACCGCCGCCAAGAGAATCTAGTCTCACTGGGACATTTGGGAAACGTATGAAGATGTTGAAACGTACCTGGAGTATTACTAAAGGAAGCTTAGGACGAATGAGAAGAAGAACTTCTGGTTCCACGGAAACAGACTCAAATACGGATGACTTTAATACCAAATCGAGTCAAGTGTTTAACTTCAAAAAACATTTTCAACGTTCCAGTGCGGCAATGTCAACATTTTATCTCGATAACGATAATGCTACAAGTGTCAGAAATAATAACAATAATAATAATAATAGTGCGAGTACCAGTACTAGTTGTGATGATATTTATGAAAATAGCAATTGGATCAATGCTAATTACTCAAAACGTGATGGAAATGCGGGTGAGAGTTTTAATTGAATGTTACTCTGTTTTAGTTTTTATTATTTAAATATAAATATTCCTTTCTAATTTTTATCTGATAAATTTATATATGGGTAAACTTATTAATAAAATTGTTAACTTTGGCCGTATATGAATTTATGCGACAGAGAAAGTAATGATAAACTATTTTCACTTTTAAATGCTTAATTATTTCTATAGTTTTTCATAGTATACATCATTGTAATCGTAATTGATAATATGATAATAATAATTAATAATAAATTTTGTTTTGTTTAGTTGATGACTACAATATATTATCGGAAGAACCGCTGTATCAATTTTATGCGGCTTCGACATTCCGTGGTGCTTTTCAGTCAGATTCAGACAGTTATGGTGATGCTGAAGATTCATTGCCGTCAGCTTCCGAACTGGGTAAACCTGGTTGTAGGACTCTTTGGTGTCAAACGCCTCAAGTTATTAAAAGTGGTTTACTAGGTGAGATTAGTATGTTATTTATATACAAATTTTGAAAAAAAAAATTTTTATTTTTTATTTATCAGTTAGACTTACAATCGTGGACATTAATTTAAGTATGATTTTAAGTTTACTGGAAAATAGCCATTTGTAAACTCGAACGTTTATAAATTATAAATTTGAAAATTAGTTGATAATGTCATTTGTAAAATTAGTTGCAAATAAAAAATGATTTTAGCGAAATGGAAATTTCACCAAATATAAATTCAGTCATTTATAAAATAGCGAAAAACAAAAATTTGTGGCTATGTGAACTTAGCGAATTCTTACTGCAGAAACTTATAAAATTAGCCGATTGTAAACTTTGTGAATTGTAAAATTAGCCCTTTCTAAATCTCTCGTAATTCTTGAATGGATCGACGGATCAAAAAACGATTTGAGGCATCTAAAAGGACTTTTTGTTTTTCGCTATTTTATAAATCACTGAATTTAGGGTAAAAGTACCGTTTGTGGCCACTGTATCGTTTATGGCCATTTATTGTTTAAATAAACGATAGAAATTAATTTATATTAACAAACCATCAGAAATTCAATTTGTTTTAATATAAATTTCTTAAAACTCAACAAAAATATGGTTATAATATTATAATTTTTTATAAATTAATTCAAATGTTAACTGGCCAAAAACGGTACTTATACCCTATGTTTGGTCAAATTTCCATTTCGCTAATTTCATTAATATCATTTTTTATTAGCGACTAATTTTACAAATGATGTTATCAACTGATTTCCAAATTTAGAGTTAATAAACGTTCTAGTTTACAAACGGCTATTTTCCAGTAATATTAAAAACATACTTCAATTGATGACCATGATTGTACAATAATTACTATAAATTAAAATGTTTGTTTTAAAGTTAAGTATAAAAAGTAAAAAATATCTCAATCATTAAAATTTCAGAGCAACTAACAAGTGATGAAAAAAAATTACAAGAAGCCAAATTTGAAATAATAACTTCTGAAGCATCATATTTAAATTCTTTGCGAGTATTAGTTAATGAGTTTCTGATAAACCATGAGCTGGTCTACGAAGCACTATCAGCAACAGACCGTGAAAAATTGTTTGGCAGTGTACCGAGTGTTTTGATAGCATCGGAAAGACTTTTAGCGGAATTAGAGAGTGTGTGGCGTGCTGATCCGATGTTAAAAGGTCTACCGGAAGTGTTACTTAAACACGCAGAACGTTGCTCCAAAATATACACGGACTATTGCTCAAATCAAGTGAGCATTGACTTGACGTTGAAAGAACTTCGTTCTAAGAAATCATCAAAATTCGTAGAAACCGTTACTCGAATAGAGTCCCATCCAGCTTGTCAGAGTCTGTCGCTTCACTCATTCCTGATGTTACCGATGCAACGAGTCACAAGACTGCCATTACTCGCTGATGCGGTGCTGTCGAAACTGTCGACGGAGCATGAAGAACGGCTCGATTGGGAAAAAGTTCTGTCTGTACTCGGGCGAGTCGTTACCGAGTGTAATGAAGGTGCAAGAGTCGCAGGAAGACAAATTGAAATGGCTTCACTGGCTAAAAAAATTGAGTACACGACTAAGGTACCGTCTATTGATTTGCGTGATAGGTATCTGGTACGAAGCGGCCCTGTTACACAGATACTCGCTAAACCTGGTACTGAGTATGTACTGACATTTAGAAAAAAATTTCACAAGACACCGCTTTATCTTTTGTTGTTAACAGATCATTTACTTATTGCTAAATTAAAGTCAAAGTGAGTTATTATTATTATTATTATTATTATTATTATTATTATTATTATTATTATTATATATTATTAAGAGAATAAGAAAAATTTTGTCTCCAGGATAGTCATATGATAAAATCGGTTTTTTTAAAGTAAAATTTAGTCTCATTGCAAAGATCTTGACTTGAATTTGTGCCTTTTCAAGGTTTCATATCATTCTCACTGATAGTTAATTTATTATGATAATTATTTAGGCAACATTCAAAAATGCTCTATCTCTAGATACACAAATAAGAAATGACCCTATATCTTGCGAATTATTGACATTTTTTAAAATATAAGCTCACCCCGATGTTACACTCATCGAGACCTCTCATTTGAGTACCCACATCAATTTTTCATATATTTATATACATTATATATATGTATATTTGAAAAATATATCAAAATGCATGTGGGTACTCAAATGAAAGGTCTCGATGAGTGTAACATCAAAATGAGTTTATATCTTAAAAAATGTCAATAATTAAGAAATGACCTTGTATCTCGTGAACTATTGACATTTTTAAAGATATAAGCTTATCCCAATGTTACACTCATCAAGACTTTTCATTTGAGTACCCACATGCATTTTAATGTATTTTTCATGTATATATGATATATATAAATATATGAAAAAATGATGTGGGTACTCAAATGAAAGGTCTCGATAAGTATAACATCGGGATGAGCTTATATCTTTAAAAACGTCAATATTTAAAAAAATACAGTGTAATTTAACAAAAGTCATTATTTAATAAAGCAAAATTTTATTTATTTGTAGTTCACAAGTTACGGCAGTCACATAGTGACTGCAAGGTTGTTAGTTATTATTATTATTATTTTTCACATTTTTAAGCTCATGATAATTTATTTTTTTTTTTCATTGATTTAAATATTTTATTTCAGTAATCAAGATGAAGTATATTCAGTGATTGATTCGTGTAAAAGAAGCCTTATTGCATTAGAAAAAGTTCCTGATGATTCGCCTTTCGCTGGACGACATGCGATGATTTTAACATTACTCGACAATTACTGCAGTCGGCATGTCGAATATATTTTGTCTTGTCAAAATTCTACTGAAAGAGAGAGATGGCTTGATGCAGTGTCACCGCCGAAACCAAATTTAGTTGGTGAAACTTTGTATGAAACATGGGATTGTCCACAAGTTATGGCTTTGTATTCTTACACTCCAGTACAACCCGATGAATTATCACTTCAACCAGGTGATTATTTTTTTTTTTTTTTGTATATTTTAAGTGATATTATATAATCTAAAACGATGATCATTGATAACTGAGATAAAAATGGTTGATATGTTTTTTCTTATAAAATAGGTGACGTGATAAACGTTCTCAGAAAGATGGCTGATGGGTGGAACCTCGGAGAAAAACTAGTAGGTGGTGAACAAGGCTGGTTTCCAGGTAATTATACTAAAGAAGTTGCTTCTGAGCATGTACGTGCTAAAAATCTGAGACAGAGACATCGACTTCTTGCACTCAGCGAGAGCCTTTTACAGCAGTACGCTAACCAATCGGTTTGTATCAATCGATAATGTGATATAATATTTTTTGTTGATTTATTCTAAATATTAAAATTAATTGTATAAATTTTTTAGAGGACTAACTGAAATTTTTTTATGTCAATTTTTGTTACTCCATTAAAATGGTGAAAAATATTTTTTAAAAATTTGTTTTGTATATATGATATATTAAATTGTAACATCTATTTTTGAATTTTATTGAAAATATTAATGTTATTTGATATTTTAAGTGTTGAATTACTTTTGTTTTTATTTTAATAAAATAATTATATAGAGAAAAATACATTGTATATAAAAATAGTTCCATGTACAGTCAAAGAATTTAAGTAGATTAGATTTTAATGGTTTGCAATAAAAAAAAATACATATATTGTATATATAATTTATAAATATATATATGAATTTTTTAAAAATATAGTATTGTAAGTAAGGAAAAATATAATTACTTAGAATGTATAAATATGTTATAACCATTCAGTCATTTTGTCTATGTATAAAATTAATAATCAAATGAGTATATAATTTGTTGAGATGAGAATAAGTGATCATGATTAGAGTAAGACAGTCGTACATACAAAAACAATAGTTAGTCTAGTAATATAAAAATTAAATGCGAATTTTCGATGAACCACTTGGTCGTTCTTGGAATAATTTTTTTACAAAATATACTTGTAATATCGTCGTTGCAATAATAACGATAACTTGTGCAACAGACCAATTTTGAACATACGAATTGTTATCTGTTAATAAATTTAAATCACGTGCTTCTCGACTTCTACTTATAGCTTGTGTGTGTAACATTTCATTAATATTTTTTTCAACATTAACAATCGTATTCTGTAATTAAAAACGAAATATTATTTTAACATAAATTTTTTATTTTTTTTGACTTTATAATTTAGTTTTTAAAAATTATTT
Source organism: Cotesia glomerata (assembly GCF_020080835.1). Classification (NCBI taxonomy): domain Eukaryota; kingdom Metazoa; phylum Arthropoda; class Insecta; order Hymenoptera; family Braconidae; genus Cotesia; species Cotesia glomerata. The sequence continues at coordinate 3,110,601 of NC_058158.1, forward strand.
TTTCATTGTCAATTGAAGTTTTTAAATTTAAAAGTAAAACTATAAATTAAAAAATAATTTTAAAGTCAATAACGAGCTATTGTTTTGTCAGATTAATTATTTATAACTTCAAATCCATATAATAAGATTGCGATGTATTAAACTAGATTATAAAGTCGATATAATTCTTTTTCAGATGAATTATTTAAATAAAAAAAAAATTACCGTAAAGTTCTCAACTGAGAGATTTAATTCTTCTAATTCTTTAGTAAATTTATCCCACTGGTCATACCTAAAAATTGAATAACAATTAATTGAATAACAAGTATAAGATAAGATAAGAATAAAATTTAAATCGATTATAAAAAATATATTTACCTGATAACAGTGATATATAAATTGACTAATTTGCCAGCAAAACGTGAAAATTGATTATCAACACACACACTGTAGTAACCACCAGTTCCTGATTGGTCTTGATAATCAGCACTAGCCCGCCATTGATAAGGAAGTACTATTTCACCTGCTTGATTTCTTACTGCAAATCCAGCCTTTCCATCACCGCCTCTCAGCACCTAGATAAAAATATTTTAATTATCATTTTTATTAATAATAAATTAAAATCTAATTAACCACTTGTGATATATAAAATAATATTATAGCAATATTAAAAAAAAAAAAAAATTATAACAATATAATAAAATTTTATCTGTGCATCCGGCAGATATTTTTTGGTTCGACGTTCGTCGCTTAAAAATAAACATATGGTGGGGTATTTAAACTCATGACGTGGCAATGGGAATAGCAAATACGTCAAACTATTGTTAAAAATACCATAAATATATATGATAGTGAAATTGAGAGACATGTGATAATTTTTAGAAATTTTTTAAAAGAAAAATTATAGCAAAGAAAATTTCTTTAAAAAATTCTATACTTAGAAGCTTTCAAAAATTATAAATGAAAATTTTTAAAAATGATTTTCTAGGCAAAGTTTGTTTCTCCTAATTTCAGTATCACAAATATATTAAAATAATAATAAATAAAATTAACCTGAAAACTGACGAAGAAAGTTGCTCCGGGATTTACATACTGGAAGTAACAATCCTCTTTCCCGGCATCTATGTGCACTTTGTAGTCCATCGCAACAGCAGGAAGAGTTTCATACCAAGGTCTTGAATCATCACAGCTCGCCAGGACAATAAATGTCCCGGCAATAAATAAATAACTCACTAAATTCATTGAAACTGGTGACTGTTTATTCGCTCATTGGTGAGCAGTTATGTTGAGTTGAGTTGATAAAATAAAATATTATAAAGTACACTGACATGTGATCCACACAGACAAAAAAAAGTGCTGTTAGACTGATGTCTAGTGTGCTGCGAGTTGGGTATCCACCATACCACCACAGCCGTTATTTAGATCTGGAGGTCCAGCCGGACAGCCGGAGAAAGTATTAAGCGTATTATTTCCTCCCTCCTTACCTTTCCTTTCCTCCGGTGCTTAAGACGGTAACCAAGCTCAAATGTACTCTGAAAATTTTATGCAAAATTATTTGGTTAATCTTTAGTACTTCTAGTGGTACGTCAAGCTTCATTGTCGACAATGTTATTACTATTATAACCTATTTTATTAAGCTGTCATCAAAACAACTCTATCGTTAATTGTTTGTTTGTTATTTATAATTTTTATTTATGTTAAAAATTCATTATTGATTGTAGTTATATAGTTGTGTTGTCAAGACAGGTTAAAAACAATACAGCAATACAAAGTACGCTATCTTTACTTGATACTATATATTATTTAATTCAATTAAATATTTTTATTATCTTAAGTGGTAAATTTTTATAGGCATTTATTTTATCAGCAACTGGTTGTAATTATTTAAAAAAATTTTTTTTTTACTTTATTTATAAAAATATATTGAAATAATTAATGATAATGAAGTGAGTTGACAGCTGTCATTTTTTTTATTTTATAAAAGGTCAATTACAATAAAAAAAAAAATGCTTCTAAAAATTTCCAATAAAATTTTTTTTTATTTTCACATGTAGAATTTTTTATTATAATAATTTAATTCTAAAAAAATTTCTTATACCTGTCAAATTTAGTTTCGTAATAATTACCTAGATTATTTCAAGTTAAAAAAATTAAAAACTATTTTTCTACATAATTTTGTGAATAAATTGGCAAAGTATTACAAAAATTTAATTAAATATAAAATATATTTTTTTCAGATGAATAATACTTAATTTTATTTAAAAATAACGAATTTTTTAAAATTGGCGAATCAGAATTAAGATTCAAAAATAGGGTGGTGGGGGTAATCGGAAGCAACGTCGGTTAGAACTAGACAACTTCATTCCTGTACAGGTGTACAGTCCATCGGCGCCAGCGATACAGTCCCGCGGAAATGTCTATTTTTTAGTATTTAATTTCTACATAATAATTAAAATGAGTAATTAAGGTACCGAGTAATTGTAACAAGAGATAATTTAATATAAAAATTTAATTGAGGTAAATATATATGAAGTAAAATAACATCTAGAACAAGTTTAAACCTGATGTATATCTATATACATACACAGAAAAAAAAATATTCTTGAATCAAGTATATATTTTTGAAGAGCTCAATATTCTTGGTTTGAGTAGAAAAATTCTTGATTTAAGAACATTTTTCTTGATTTAAGGAAATTTTACTTAACTCAAGAATTTTTCATCTGGATTTAAGACAATTACCCTCTTCAAAATTATATTCTTGGTTCAAGAATTTTTCTCTTGAATCAAGTTAATTTTTTTTTCTGTGTACACATAGCTAGCTTGTTGAATTTTTTTCAGCTTTGTCTACTGTAATTTAATTATTTATGATGTTTTGATTTTAGATATTGAATTCATAAAAGTGAAAATGGTGTGATTGAGTATATGTAAGTAAGTGTTTTTTGTATTCTGTGTTGTACTGCCATGAGAAAAAAGCTCGGGCAGTTGGGAGTTGGGAGTTGGCCATTTTGAAGGTCCGAAACCCCGCCAAATTCAAAATCCAACTACAAGAAAGTCGAGCAAATCCGTCAGCAGTATCATGGAGCGCTGCCGGTAAGTTAGAATTTATCTTTTTCAATTGATAAAATTTATTAACTGTTGGTTTTTATTTTATCTATTCATAATAACGTTTGTTGATGTGTTAAAGTTCTTTATATAAATTATTTGAATTCTAGGATTCAAATAATAAGTATTTAAGATTTATTTTTTCTTCATAAAATTAATTCTGTTAACAGGCGAGACCAGTGATTGCAGTTTCAATCGGCTTAGCGAAACGAATGGAAATTTTGAAAAAACGTTTTTAGAGATAATAGATAATTTAATACTATTTGTAAACTATTTCACCACAAAGCGTTTTTTTCAAAAATTTCATTCGTTTCGTGAAACCAATCGAAACTGCAATTGATCTGCTGTTGGGAGTGCGACAGAGATAGTTTCGTTGAACTCCGTGAGAGCAAAGCGAGAAAAAGATGGTCTCGCCTGTTAAAGGTAGTTGTAGCGTGATAGGCATTTCAACAGAAAATTATGAAATTTTTTATTGAAAGATAAATATATTAATAATTCACTACCAAAATTTCAGATCAATTGACCGCACCGTTTTTGAGTAATTAATTTTGAAATTGCATCTTTTACACGTAGAGGCATAGAGAGATGATAAAGTTAGTCTGAAACCTTTGGCCCACCCGCGGGGTAGGGAAGTTTTCATACTAACTTTACCATCTCTCTATACCTCTACTAAAGATACAATTTCGAAAATTAATTACTCAAAACGGTGCGGTCAATTGATCTGAAATTTGGTAGTGAATTATTAATATATTTATCTTTCAATAAAAAATTTCATAATTTTCTGTTGAAATGCCTATCACGCTACAACTACCTTAATCTAAATAATTATTTTTTTTTTTAATTTTTATTATATATATTTATTTTATTTGCAATATAGATATTTTTAATTTCTGTTCACTTTATGAATGCAATTAAAAAAATCAAATGGAAGAGATTGAGTTTTCATTATAATGAAATTTAATAATAGAAATCTTAATTGAAACATAGGAATTATATTGAAATTTCAAAAATATCCTAATATTTCATTTTAGTTGGAATTATGCCTCTCGAATTGGAAGAAATCATTCATTGAATTAAAATTCAAAGAACTATCAGAGCACATTAAAAATAAAATTTCAAAGCCAGAGTAATTTTCTATTGTCATTGATTACAGTAAAGCCGTATACAATTAGAACTGCAGTGAAGCTTCAGTGGACTGTATACATAGAATTAGAATATTAAATCAATGCTAGGATTGTTGGTTATTATCATAATTGCCATGTTGATATCAATAATTAGATAAAAAAAAACTTTTATTTTTTTTCAACGAATATCAATAAACTGGGATTTTATTGAGACAAAATTTTGAATTATTAATATACTGGAAAATTGTCCTTGTAATAATGATTGCGGGTGATAAATCAGAAACTGATTCGTCTAAAATATCCGTGTAAAAGCTAATAATGTTTCTATACTCTCAGAAAATACTGTTAATTTTTTGCTTTTAATCTTTTACCGCAAACGAACATTGTAGCCAAAGAAAATTTATATTGCAGTGATTCAAATTTCTATTCAGGTAGCTAAGTACTTTGACGAAAAGATAAAGTTAGGTTTTGTATTCACTGCTCCTAGCATGAGGTCATAGTATGTACGTAGAAAAATTTGATTTATTACCAGCCCTTTAGACCCCGAGACACTGACTTTTAAAAAGATTGGATTAAGATACTTAAGATTAAGAACAATTTGAGAAAATCCAATTTTCCAATGATTATTTTAGTTTTCTTGAGGAGTAAAGTTTAACTCTTTATCTCGTATCTTTAAGTTTAAATCAACGTGAATAAGAAGTTTTGTACACTTTCAATGATTAATTATTCTCATTTTTACAAATTTTTATTTTTCATTTTTTATAACAGACGAGACCATCTTTTTCTCGCTTTGCTCTCACGGAGTTCAACGAAACTATCTCTATCGCACTCCCAACAGCAGAGCAATTGCAGTTTCGATTGGTTTCACGAAACGAATAAAATTTTTGAAAAAAACGCTTTGTGGTGAAATAGTTTATTAAATTATCTATTATCTCTAAAAACGTTTTTTCAAAATTTCCATTCGTTTCGCTACACCGATTGAAACTGCAATCACTGGTCTCGCCTGATAAACAAATTATATTATTCGTCGTTTTTTTGGTAATTTTAATCATTAATAATTTTTATTCGATACACTGATGAAAAACTTAACTTGGCTCAAGAGCAAAAATCTTGAACCAAGAACACCATTTTGAATAAAACAAATTTCTTGAAGCAAGAAGAAAAATTCTTAAACCAAGAAAATTTTCTCGACTCAAGAACTTTTCCTCTTGGATCAAGAAATTCATTTTCTTCAAAATGGTGGTCTTGGTTCAAGGTTCTTGCTCTTGAGTCAAGTTAAATTGTTTATCAGTGTTTATTTATATTTATAATACGATTATTTACATTGAATATGTTTTAAATTTACACACAAAAAAAGTTTACTTGAATTAAAAAAAATTAGTAAAACGGTTCACCCTAAAGGCCATCCCTGCAACTTCCCGCTAATTCCATACCTGGGCGCTTAAAATTGTACTTATGACGTTTTTGAGATTCTTGAGCTCAAAATATAAGTTATGTGATATTTTGAGCTCGCCCAGCTCAAAGAGATAGTATTTCTAAGGATTTGAGCTCTTCGAGCTCAAAAGTCTGATAGAAGTTTCATAGAACACTACTTTTGGAATTTTCAAACCGCAATAACTTTTGAATAGATCAACCGATTTTCACGTGGTTGGCAGCATTCGACGTAGTTTTATCAGCCTCATAGAATATTTCCAGGTTTTAATTGATCCAACCAAAAATTTTGGAGTAATTTCGAAAAAACACTTTTTTCGGTTTTCTTTCGTTCACGATATCTCTCGAACGAATTAACCGATTTCGACCAGCTTGGTGGCGATCGACGTGGTTTCTTATTGTCTAAAGCTAATTAGTTTTTGGAATCGATCGGTAGAGACGTTTAAAAGTTATCCAAAAAAAAACCACATTTGAAAAAAATTTTTTTCTTAGTTTTTTTAAGATTTCTCAAAATCTACTGATCCGAATCGGTCCAAATTATACTCAAACTTTAAGTTTGGCCAAGCCCTTTCAAATGGCACCAACCACGATAAAATTGGATGAGCCGTTCAAAAGTTATAAGTGGTTCACATACTTTCACACACACACACACACACACACACACACACACACACACACACACACACACACACACACACACACACACACACACACACACACACACACACACACACACACATATATATATATATATATATATATATATATACAGACACCGTGACAACCTCACGAGAGTAGTCAGGGAAGCTTCCTATGACCTTCAAACGTCGAGATCTGATGAAAACTCGATTTTTGCAAAACGGGGTGAAAACAATAACTTTCCGATTTTCGAAAATCTTCGATTTTCTTAGCGGGAAGTTAAAAATCTTTTGGAAGATCTATATTGTTTTTTTGGTAAGAAAAAATTTTCTTGATATAATGGCTCAATATAACATCACTTAGAATTTTCATTTTTTGAAATATTTTCTATGACCAAGAAGATTAGTTCTGTAATAAGAAATTTCTTCTTTTTGTAAAACTTTTCCACCCATAAACTATTATTGGCTTAATAACAAAAATAAATAAATATTTTTATCATTAGCCCTCAGTAACAGGCCAGGAAGTTTTTTATTTATTTTAGCTGATACATATTAATAAAATAAATATCAAAGATGAAGATATATATGCATCAATACAATGCTAAATAGTAAAATAAGTTTGACTTTGTAAGAAATAAGGTTGACAAAAAAAATATTTTTCTTCGAAATTGATTCATGTATCTTTCGGCGAGCCCTTATGTTGAGCAAAGAGATCATTACTAATTTTTCAAACACATGGGCCCCACATAGGGGCATAAAGTTCTTTGAAGAGCGTACATATCTGTCGGTGAACTTGAACTGTAACGACTACCATCTATTTTACAAAATTGACTTCTATGTACCTAACCGTCAGCATCTTGTTGGTCTCTACAGGGGGCTAACTTTGATCGGACCGATGTCAATCTGCTGACCTTATATAGAGCAGACCTATAAATAGACTAGCTTCTGATGATTTTTCATACTTTTCAGAAAAAAAATATTCTATTGACTTTTGTAATATCGACTACTGTATATAAACTATAAAAACCGTGAAAGTAACAGATTATAAATTTATATTTACATCTCTACTATATCTATTATTTTTGTTTCTCTACCAAGAATCACCGTGTCGATGAACCTGAGTGCGCGTAATAAATCTGGTTGTAAATTTTTTTTCTATTTTCCCAAAAATAATAACGCTCGTAAACAAACTTGAAACTCAAATAAATAAAGTCAGGTGAGATTTTTTACGAGCTTTTCCATGATCTCCATTTGCTATGGGTCGTTTACGATGCGGGAGGCCCAAGTTGTCTTACACGGAAAAAAATTTCTGGGAAAATTTACTATACAACTATTGTAAAGCTGGACCATACTTTTATTACTATTAATTTTCAAATATTTTAGAAGAAAATTTACTATTTATTCATGAAATTTTACAATTTACGATTAGAAAAAATACGATATTACTATTGTAAAAAGTAAGAATTAAAATTTCCAGTGCTGCCTCTGTATCTTTCCAATAGAACTATAACAAATTTTACAATAGTTAAATTGGAATGTTTTTCAATTAGTGTGAGCGATGGCCGTGCACGGCGCTAGACTCCGAGTTTATGTAAATGTTAAAGGGCATTGGTACTGGTTTGTCTCGGATAGCGTAGAGGGAGAGTTTCTGGCTGCTAACAAAGAGTTCTGGGTTCGATTCCCGGATACAGTCAACGCTCTTTGTATTTGACTCGCCCGTACAGGACCATTCTCTGTATTTGACTCGTCCTTGTCCATAAGAGCTGTGTAAAATCGTCAAATACAGAGGAAGAATGTGGTCAAATACAGAGAGGTCCAATACAGAGAGCGTCGACTGTAGGACGGAAATTTCAATTTCTTTTTTCAGTTACTGTATGGGTACCAATTAGTCCAACCTCCTATCTCTCTCCCTCCCTAAAATTTCTTTTAAAAAAACCGACCGTCAATTTTTACAATAGTTTAATTGTAAAGTTTACAAACATATTGTATAATTTGCTCTATATTATTCGACTTTTTAACCCTAGACTGGTCACCCGTATAGCGTGACGCCGCATAACAACTACTCAACCTATAGAGACTCGCTATAGTGCGAGCGAGAAACTAAAAAAATGGTGACCAGTCTAGGGTTAAGATTCTTGCTAGGCTTGTTTGTTGGATAAAATTTACAATAGTAGATCGTAAAAATTACTAAATGAGAAGTATAGTCCACCGTTACTATTTAATTTAATAAAAATTACGATAGTGAAATAGTAAAAATTCCTTCAATTTTCTTTCCGTGTAGATGGTTTTATATAAGTTTCAAATTTGCCTCAGACACTTAAATTACTCGACTTTGTTCGGTTTATAGTAAAAAAAAAAGACTAACTGTGAACAACTGTCCCATACATGGAAAATGTAATAAATTAGTTTTCTTATTCTTCTCCTTTTTTTTTTTTTTTTAATTTACTATTTTATAAACTTAGACGTAATTTAAATAGACGTACACTTTCATTTTTGGTAACTTAATTTTTACGTTTATTTACGAAGAAGAGAAATTGGGGCATGAAGGCCTACTTTTGAAAATTCTTTAAATTTTTTTTTAAATTTTGTAATTCTTTTATTCTGTTTGTTTATTTTGATTTTATTGAATTTAAATAATTGACAGCTCAATATAAGATAGTATATTTCTTATAAAATTATTTTATTACTTGGATTATATTCTGAATTTTTTCTTTACAAAATTATCAAAGCACAAATGTCAAAAAAATTGTTTTCAAAGATCCAAGATGTCACAAAGTTTGACAGCTGATTTTTTCCTGAATTTTTTAGATAGACCGTTTCTAATTTTTTCATGAACTTACTTCTAAGGCATATACGATTGTAAATATTTTCACTTTTATGTTTGATTTTGCCTATTCTTAATAATTCGGAAAGTTCACGATAAATCCAATGATAAAATATAAAACAAAATTTAGACGATGGACGCGATGATGAAGATGATCTAGACACTTGTCCAGTTAAGAAAATCTAACGTCCATTTGACGTAGGATCAACTACGCTGTTGGAGTCAAGATGAACAAACGAGACCGTTGAAAGATAAAACCACACAATACAACACAGGCCTCGTAGTTCTCTTACCTTTCTCGGAAATGTTCAGTTGCGATGTCAAAAATTTTTACTTGTCAAAAATATAACTATTGTTATTTTGTAAACGTATACATATCCACATGCAAGTATAAACCAAACAGCAATTTTTATTTTTATATCTTCAGAAGAAATGTCTACTTTAACAAAATAAACAAACAAAATATTGGATTTTATTTTTCCAAAATTTTAACAATAATTTCATTTCCTTTACATTTGAATAACAAAAGTATTAATATTTTATTATATATCTACATTCATATTTATTGACAAAATTAAAAAGGTAGATTTTAAAATAATATTCCATGTCCATGCGAAGCTACTTAATCTTTCGCTAGCTTAATTATAAATATTCAAAAATTGTCTGTAAATTTATTAGAGTTGCCCAAAATTTCTGGCATACATATAATATCCACAAAAATTTTTTAATCGCAATATTTTATCATACGCAAGATGAAATTCGTGACGAGCGTAACAGATTCGTTAGTTTAATATCAAAAGGCTTTACGACCGTACCTGGAACTACTTGGGTCTCTCGCGGTTCGCCAACAAGCAATTATATCCACTTTAATTTTCCCGTCGACTTGACGTGGGACAGAAGAACTGTTTGATCAGTCCGACCTTGCTTGGTCGTTCTTCGAGGTCTTCGATCTTCCTCTATTCTATTCTATTTTTGTATACATATACGTACAAATATACATAAATATATAATATACGGAGATAAAACTATGCCAAACCAAAACTGAATAAATGTCGGTCAATTCCCGGAGCTTGATACACAAATCATTATCTTTTCGGCGTTAGACTTTTTGTTTTTATTTATATATTTATATTGCTTTTTTAAACGTTATGTATATATCTGTTTCAATCACTTTTTCTCCAGGAGTCCTTTCTTCACTAGTTAATCCGCTAGATCACACAAGCGCCACTTTTGTAACAAATTAGCTTAGGTCAACCTAATTAAAATAAAAGCCAATAATACTTTGAATTTACTTTTTTTTTTATTTCTATCGCGTATATTAACCATAATAATAATAATAACAATAAAAATTGTTATTATATATTTTGGTAGGCCTAGGTTCTGGGGTTTAATTAATTAGGAATATTCTTTATGGATTCTGGAAATATACACACTAACAAAAAACAAAATGAGAAACGATGAATTTAAAATAAAAATGTTGAGAATGTAATGTTGTTTTTTTTTCCAAAATTTAAAGAAAAAAATAGTAGGGATTAATCTCATTAGATGCGGTGTTTTCCGAACGCTGGGTTGCATTTTTTTCTCGGATACAGGATTAAGAAGTCACGGAGTAAGTTATTCCAGAAATGGATTTGCCAGTGGTTTTTCCAACTGAATAATTTGTTCTTTGCCGTATGTCTGGTAATCCAGTGGATAGTAAATATGAGAATATAATAGAATAACCAACGAGTCGAGGGTAGAAGATGCTATGAAAACTTGACTCCGTAAAGAATACACTTGAAAAACAAGATGCTTTTTTTATATTTCTATAAATTTTGACATAATCCGTAACATTTTTAAAAATGATCTTTATTAATGATGAGATGAGATTCCTTCTTTATTTTTTTTTCTTATACCTCAAAGTTGCTTTTGTTGAGTGTATCTTTTGTAGGAATTGCAAATATTTTTTCAGTAAGAAATAAAATACTAAGTATGCATGTATTGAGTTGTCTATTTTGAAATTAGACACTACTGAGGAATTTGTTTACATAGTTTGTATTTTTACTTTCAGAACTATTTTTGAGGTTCAAAATAAAATCTACTATTATGAATTTTTAATTTTATATTGAAAAATATATATAAAAAATTTTTTGATTATAAAGTCACGGATAAGTCTGTACATATATTTTGAAAATATTTGAGGAATTTAAAAGTCATTTAAAGAAATAATCCGTTTACCTGTAGACGAAGTGGAAAACAAACGGGTGAAGCTTGTAAAATATATATGTAGTTAAAGAATCTAAGACGTATACATTTAAAAGAAGATATATCGTTTAAACTTAAACAGTCAAAGAAAAGTATGTACTTTAAGGATTTAAACCGATTGGATTAGGATTTTTCTCATTTACATTTATAAATATGACTAGGATTAACATTTCCTGCAGACAAGATATTTTGAGAAATATGTATCTTATTATTGAACGAGTACCTACATTGGCAGTTTTGAAATTTTCAAAGTCCTGTCTGGCTTTCCTATAATTACCTAAATAAGTCTGTCTGCAATAAATTAACTTTTCTAATCTGCACATAATGGCCAACACTTATTTTAGGGTTAATTTCAATGACGATGTATTATTGATGTATTTTCTACTTTGTGCAAAATATTCAACTTTTTTGTCGTAGTAATGATAGTAATTGTCTCTAATTAACTTTTCAAACTAGGAATTTCCTACAGAGGTCTCCGGAGACATTTAACAATATTTGATACAAGTATTGGTATTTTTAAAATTTACACTTGATGAAATGAAATATAAAACAGAAAGAAGAGGGTTAAATTGAATAGAGACTTAGATTTTTTCTTCAAAAGTATTTTGTAAAATTTTCATGGGAAAAACAATCACGAATTTTCCCTGATAGTTTTAGGGTGAGGTTATACAAAAAAAAAGATATCTAATCGACACCAAAAACACCCTCAATGTATCATAATGCTTTTCCTAACACATTAAACCACATCATACATGGTCGCGCCGTATGACAGGGTGTCCTTTTTTGAGCGCACCATAATACAAGTCAGGTTACGTAATGGAGCCACATTACAATAAGACGGCTTTCTTTGATTCCGAGATTCTCACAGACTTATGAGCATACTAGCACCCCCGTTGCCTTTTTATTTCTCCCCAAGACGCAACAGGTCGCACTGTGACGACCAAACCGTCCGTCTATTTCATTTCTTTAGAGCTTTACACCAAGTTTTCTAACATAAGAGCCTTTCTTTTGGTTTTTTAGCTGTCTGGTGCGTCCATCTCGGCTCAAAAAATGATTTCTCACTTTGAAAATAAAAAACAAGTTTCAATCCACGCGCATCACGCAAATTTATGACTTTTTGAGTTAAATGATGGAGCTATTGATATCGATCTCACACCACCACTCTAACATACGATCAAATTTGTAATTGTATAACAACAATAGAAAAAAAAGGTCTTAGCATTTTTTTACTATTCTGTACACGAAAATTCATAAATCAGTTCTTTATATTCCCAAATTACTTTTTCATTTTTTTCAATATTTGTTAATAAAAATAATTATTATTACAGTACTTTTTATATACTTTATTTCCCTCTGATAAAAAGTTTAGTATCTTCTTCTGTTAATTTATAAACCAAAAATACAAAATATATTTATGTATAATGGTCTGAGGTAATTGAAACTGATGGATTGATTGATTTTTTGGAGTCTGACATCCCAAAATAATCTAGATCCTTTCTAATTAACGGAAAATGTTTGCTTTTTAAAAAGAAAACTTTCTCTATAATTAATGACTTTTTAAGAAAACTCGTGCGCGTGCCTCTTGTTTCAATTATTTTTTTCTTTTAAAGCAACGAAATCTAGTTTGTAAAGCAAAAATAAATAAGGCAGTAGGTCTATTATCCGTTTTCGGGCGTTGTTTTATTTTAAACATATTTTTTGCTCATTTTCTGACCATATAACTTTTTGATTAATGAATTTAAAGCCATTTCTATCAGCATGCCGGCACTTGGTTTGTTTAAGAATGGTTCCGGGCTGCCTACACAATTGTTAAGAGCAGGAGAATTTTCTCCGTGGTCATCATGATCGATTGCTATTTATAATGGGCTAGCGATCGAAGATCCATTCTTTTTTTTTGGTCTTCCGTCCCTATCGATCAATGTAAAAAATCAAACACCAACATTTCAACACACAATGCTCCGAAAGTTATTGTTTACATTTTAGATTTAATCTTAAACCGATTACAAACAATTTGGCAATAAATTTATTTATTTTATAAAAAAATGCATTGTTGTACATGCACTTTGGCTAAAAAAACTCGACTATACATATATCTCTATTCATCTAAAATCGTCTCAGATTTAATCTCGATTCTCTTACTACATCTAGTATAGTAATCCTGGTCTGTTCAACGAGGGCACATTCGGGCTAATCTTGTATTATTATAGACTTTGTCGTGTGAAAACTGCGCAAAGATCCTTGCTCCATTAGCTCTTAAGAAGTGCTCTTATTGTTGGAAACTTTTGTCAGGATCAGGATGATGCGTCGTCGTCTTGGTATCTTACCTTTGCTCTTTTTTTTTTTTTTTTTTTCTTATATTCTTACCTAGTCATCCTTCTCAGCGTTATTCGTAGGCGCGCTCTCGCTCTTGATGATGATCCAAAAACTTAACTCAAAACGAATCTTGATGCAGAAATACTAATCATTGCCCTTAGTCATGTACCGTCAGTGACGAAATTAAAATTAATTAGCTGCTAAAAAAATGATTTTATTCCAGCATCTGCTTCTTGAAGACTTTTTCGTCAAATAACGAATAAATTTTATTTAAATTAATTTTTAATAATAAAATTTGCCATTTCAAGTCGATGATAAATAAATTTTGTTTTAATATTTTATTTGAAAATAGAATCGAAGAACATAAAAATACTATAATATAATAACTTTTATTTATAAATCACACTCGAATTTACATTCAATTTAACAGCCTCAAGTATATATATAAAGGTAGCAAATTAAAAAAAATTATATATATATTTTATCGAGTCGATATATTTTAAAAATTATTCGTATACATAAAAACCTTTAAAAATCAACTTATTCTTTCTCCGTTTACTCATCGGCTGATATTTCCAGCAGACTATAAAACTTTCTGAGTTATGACCAACTTGGGTACCGTATGGCATTTTTTTATATTTTTTCTGTAAAGAAAATAGCCACTGGTGGCAGGCTCAGCCGCAATGAATTATATTTATATGCTCGTTCAGCGTTCCTTCAAAGAAAAGCCGAAAAAATATATAAACCACTGATTCAACACTGTCTTGTGGATATGTGAATCTTCTGAATTATAATATTCGAAATTCCAAAACTATGCTATCACTTATGCATAGTAAATTAATAGTAAATTTTAGAATAACTTATAAACAAAACGGTAGTACAACAACAAATAACACTACACTTCTTGGACTATTGACTTTAATCTCGTAGGGGATCTGTATCTGTATCTATATCTATGAGATAATCCTTCTGCAAACACCTACCTTCTCGGAAAATACACACACCTGACGGTTTTATCTCGGAAAAACATGTAATCGATTTTGGGAACAGGTCGATCTGTCTCTTGTATTCTCTCCACGTTGTCGTAGTGATATTATTGTCCTATATGTATACATATATCTAATATATAATACATACAGAAGCGTAGAAAGGAAAGAAAAAAATGAGGGGACTCCCTGACCTGAGCTGGCCCGCGATTCGCATCGCTCCAGCGCGTCTGAATGTCTTCGACAATAAGTCTCGTGGCCTCTAGAGAAATAGTTATGTACCAGAGTATAATATATCATGCATCGAATTCCCAACAGTTAGCATACAGATATGTGCATTGTCGTTGTCGTAGTTCACTGTATACTAGAGCATAGAGCACAGAGCAAAAGATTTACTTTGCCATTTTTGCTTTCATTTTTCTCTCTTAGAATAAGAATTCTATTCCACTTTGCTCCGATTGGTTTCACTCTGCAGGTTCCGCTCGGCACCCAGTTGTCAAATACTATTTCATCCATTAGGTCATTTGTTTCACCTCTTTGTTATTTTTTTACTTTAAAATTATGTGCTTGTATATTACAATGTAGTATATACCTATTCTACCTCTATCGTATCGGAGATTGTCGTTTACGATAAGCACACCGCAGAAAAGTTGCCGGTAATGTTTCTTTTCATCAAGTCCAACACTTAGTGCTTTGGTCAGATTTTTTGAGATAAGTAATTAGAATTCATTAATTTTCATTTATTTTCTAACGGCTTAAATTTAAAAAAAAAGCCCATTGTAATTCAACGAAAAAAAAAAAAATTGTGTGTTGCCTCAATAATTTACTCGATAAATTTTTTTTTTTTACTTGAGACATCATTTATCAAGTATTACAAAATTTTTTTCAATTTCAATAGAAATATTTTTTATTTACTTTAAAAGGAAACATCTTGAGAGAAAAAATTTATAAAGAGAAATTTAAACTTAAACTTTTTTTTTCTAAAGTTTAATTTATTATTGTGTTTTAAAATATTTTTAATCGTAAATTTATATAAAAAATGTATTGATTTGTAGTTTAAAAGATAAAAATAACTCGGTTGTTTTGTTTTTGTAAAATTTGTAAGTTTATCTTGTCCCATTATTAAAAAAAAAGTGCATAACATGATTATTGAAAAGATGATGGGTGTATTATTTACGGGGGTAGCAAATTGCCCTTTGCTGAGTCGCTAAGCAGCTTATTACCCAACAATACATTTAAAGGATACGGTAGCTGAAAAAGACCAAAGGATTGGATTGGGCTTGCTTTTCACCCTTTGCTAAAAGACAGCCGAGAATATTCAGCTCAACACTGTCACAAGATTTACAACACTACTAAACTACTAAACGTGCGTAAACCTAACGGAACTAAGTATCTGAGACACATGTATCTCAGCGGTACGTCCAGATCATCAACAGATGGATAAACCACCATACCGGGCTGGAGATTTTGGGCTAAGGCCAGTATTATTCATGTGTATATTTGTATATGTATATGTTTATACATATATACATACATATACTCTGTTTGGTTTATTGAATTGAATTGACCAGCAAACAAACTGAAGTAAAAATAACATATTCGTCCCAAGAGACTTAGAACAATCGCTTATGTGGTTGACTGAGTTTTGTTCTCTTGTATACAGATTCGGAGTAGAAAAAATGATCGATGGACCTTTTTTTTCTATGAAATGAAGCACGCGATCCCTTTCTCAATATTTTATAATGTATACTATGCAATATGATATTTGTAACAGAAAGTATTTCCGGATTTAATAATTGATTTCTTTACAAAGTAATTTTGGAGAAAATTATACAGAAAAAAAAAAATTAATTTCATTCAAGAGAAAAATTCTTGAATCAAGTGAAGTTTACTTAAACCAAAAAAAATTTCTCAGCTCAAAAATTTTTCAACATAAATTAAGTCGATAAAGCTCTTTAAAAAGATTTTCTTGGTTCTAAATTTTTTTTAAATCAAGTTAATTTTTTTTCAGTGTATATGATCGAATTATTAAAAATTAATTCTAAACAAAATATCGATTTATTATTTATTTCACGTAATATTTATTAAGGAATTAATTTTTTGAAATATTTGTAACTTTAAATATTTGTATTTAAGAAACTTATCATGATAAATATGTTATTAGTTTGAATATGCGATAAATAGAAGCACCAAGAAAAAACTTTTCTTGGAAATGTGTGATAATAAGATAACATGTGTGTACAATCTTGAAAAAAATAAACATGTACATAACCACGTTACACAAACTTAAAATGTCTTGATAAATTTTCAATTTAAGCTGCTGAACAAACAACCTCTCCATTTATCGTGTCAAAGCATACGTAGAAATCGAGTTTTTAGTTGGAAAAAAAAGATTTCATTTAAAAAAAAAAAAATATTTAAAAGCTTGAATGTCCGGTTACGCTCAATAATTTTGGTCATTTATAGCTTCGTGATTCTGAAAATGACACCCGATTGTTACACATGTTCTGAAAAAGCGGAACAGTTTTTTTACAGAGGTAAAAAGCGTGTGAAAAAAAAAATGGGAAAGCCAATAAGCAGTAGCTTGTGATCTGGATGGTTTTTTATTTGCTGGTGGTTCGGCATTTGTAAGACGAGTCAAAGTAATAATAGTAATAATAGACGCACATTTAACATCGGTAGCCAAAGCGTGTCATCACTTCTGTGTGTACCGATGATCATTTTACAGCCACTGTATAAACGAGTCACTTTGAAAAGTTGCGTCGTTTTTGGTTTGGCTTTAAGATTGCATATCAGGGCCCACTGTTGGTCTCGTGGTATTGTAAGATCACTCTCGCCCTTTGCTAGAGCAAACGGGCCTACTACTGTTCCGTTAATTTATGACATTTCGGGCATTGCTTTCCACACCTACACTGCTATACACCACCCTGCTGTAACTAGAAAAACCAAAAGACACTTGTGTCCGGTTTTAAGGACATTTGACTTTGATTTACTAGCGGACTTCCGAGTTCGGTGTTCTTGATGCTTTAAAAAAATAAAACGTTTATTTTATTATTATTATTATTATTATTATTATTATTCCCTCAGTTTGGAAATTAAAGCATTACTAATTTCTCAGATTCTCGTTATTGATTTTTAATTTTTTCAACACTTCCTCTCTTTTATTTTGAAATTTCATTCAGTTGTGTTCCTTTCATTAAAATTTAATTGTTCTTTATAATTATCTTTATTTTCCCATTATGACAGGAAATTTGTATAAAAACCTAAAAATTGTTTAATTTTTTTAGGGTTTCCATTATCCTTTGAATTATTTTTTTTTGGAAATTCTATAAATGTAAAACTATTAACCTTAATGCATTTGAATTTTGACTGAATTTTTTTTTACGCGTACTATGCGCTGTAAAATTTAAAAAATTTTTCCACCGTTTTACAAAAAATTTTTTTTTTTTAATAAATTTTTCGGTTATATGCATTTTTCTCGTTAGAACATCTCAAACGAAAAAAAAAAAATGAAAAATGAGACCAATTATTTTCCGTCGGTTTCCGGGACAAATTAAAATCCTGTAATATTTCTTGAGTGTTCAGGTCCAAGAAGAAACAATTTTTCAAAGAAACATTATTTGAAATTCTCTGATATTAATATTAACTAGCTGTTACCCGCCCGCTCTGCTGGGCGTTTATAGAATTGTATTTGTAGATTTAAACTTGAAATTTAATTGGAGTATTGTATTTACTTACAGAGATTCCGAATTTCATCGAATTGGCATTAACCTTCTATCCATGTGATCATTCTAGCTAATATTTATTGTAACTTTTAATGTGCAATTAATATACCATTCCCGTGGCTTTCTTCAAAAAATGAATAATAATTGACACGAAGAAAAAAATTTGAAATGAGCATTGAAAGTTTCAGTTAAAGTCATTGTAGGTGTTATAAGTGAAATTGAAATCTGCTTAGTTCAAAGTGCAGCGAATTTTGCTGTTAATTAAAATTTCCTCCGTAATAAAAACAATTCATCGGTGAGTGATCAGCAAAAATAAAATGTATGTTAATCTTTTAGTCCGTTGACTGAATAGCTACATGTAAAGTAAAATTTTGGAAACGTTATAATGACTTTTTAGCCGCTGCCAAAGAGACGATTGTTGTAAAAAAATATAATTATTAAGAAAGAAAAATATTTAAATCGGTTGACCTTGGAGGCCATCCCTGTGATTTCCTGTTTCTCTTAAGATTTTATCAAATTTTATATCTGTAAGAACAATATGAATTTTTTGACAATCATCACTCCCGCACTCCTTTGTAGGGGAGGAATTTCGGAAGATCCTATTCGAGATGATTACTACATAAAAACAAAAGGTTCCAACAAAAGTTCGAGGCCATAGAAACTATTGTTTAAAAATAAGAGATTTTCATTGTTAACGCACTCGCAATCCCTTTTGGATTGGAATTCGAGAAAATCCATTCTTAGCTTAACTTGACATTATACACAAAGATTCCCACCAAATTTGGAGTCTGTAGAAGTTATAATTTGTAAATTAAAATTGTAGATTTTAAGACCCAGCTCCGCAATCCCTATCAGGAGTTGAATTTGTTAAAGTCCATTTTGAGATGATCTCTTCATTAGAAATGAAATATTCCTACCAAATTTATAGTTTTTAGAAGCTATATTTTGGAAATTAAGATTTTTTATTGTGAACACTCACTCCCGCGATCCTCATTGGAGGTGATTCGTTGTAAAATCCGCTCTTAGATCATTTCTATATCACATATAGAAGACTCCTATTCAATTTAGAGCATGTAGGAGCTATATTTTGAAAACCAAAATTTTTATTTGTTAACACCCACTCCTCAATCCATATTTGGAGTAAGTTGTCATAAAATCTTAGATCATTTCTACCACACATATAGCAGATTCTTACTAAATTTGGAACCTATAAGAGCTATAGCTTGGAAATTGAAAATTTTCATTGTTAACACCCGACCCCGCAATTCATATTTGGCGTAGGTTGTCATTAAATCCGCGCTTAAATCATTTCTACCTCACATGTAGCAGATTGTTACCAAGTTTGAAGTTTATGGGAGCTATAGCTTGGAAATTAAAAATTTTGATTGTTAACACCCACCTCCGCTATCCCCTGTCGGGTGAGCTATCGTAAAATTCGTTCATAAATGATTTATACATCACTTAAAGAAAATTCCTACCAAATTTGGAGTCTGTAGAAGCTATAGTTTGAAACTTAAAAATTTTCATTGTTAATACCCACCCCCGCAATCCCGTGTGGGGTGAAATACCGTAAAATTCGTTCATAAATGATTTTTACATCACTTATAGAAAATTCCTACCAAATTTGGAGTCTGTAGGAGCTATAGTTGGAAAATTAAAAATTTTCATTGTTGATACCCACCCCCACAACCCCCTGTGGGGTGATCTATCGTAAAATTCATTCATATACTATTTCTACATTTCTGACAGAAGATTCCTACCAAATTTGGAGTCGATAGCAACTATAGTTTAAAAATGGGAATTTTTCATTGTTAACGCCCCCGCAAATCCCTTTGGGGGAGGAATTTCTTAAAAACCGTTCTTAGCTGACCTCTACATGCCAAAAGTAATATTCCTACGAAATTTCAAGTTTCTAGGTCTGATGGTTTCCGAGATATCGTGATAAGTGACTATATAGATAGGAATCTCTTATATTAATATAGATACAGTAAAACATGAAAATTTTATTAAATTTCTACCAAACTTACTCTATATAATGCTTTAAATTTGGAGATAACTTTTTATAAAAATTTTGAATCACACTTAATAAATTTTTAAAAATCTTTCAGCATATTTTCATTACTATTTCATAAAAATAATCTTTTAATAAGAGTGAGTCTAATGTGTTTGGCAAAATAAAATTTTATATGCCTTTTAAAATTAGAGATGCAATGAGATGCAAGAGCTCCAACAAAATCAATTTTGCGCATTTAGGAGAGAGGGAAACGCCTAAAACTTTACAATAGAATCTGACTACGAAGCATCAAGGGTAGGAAAATACTTTTTCCTATAGGTCTAGAGACCAATACACACAAATAGATATATGTATTGTGAGTGTAAGAGTAAGATAGATCCATACAGCAGAACTAAAAAGCATCTTCCCGCTCCTACACCATCAAACCTTTAAATTCTGTCTCTTTCTGTCATCCTTAAACCCGTAGGATTGGGGTTGATTTATGTTTTAGTGGTGGGGATAACGCATGCGCATCGGGTTGTCCCCTCTGGTTCATTGGATCCAAACAGGCCTACCCCCTCCTCAAGCGACCAAGAACTGGTCGTCATAGATATAGTCCTCCCTCTACATTCGTCCACATAGTTATTAAATCGGACGGAACACAGTCAAGTAGTAATTATCTGCAAGCGCCTGTGGCCGCTACTCGTCCCAACAACTCGGGAAAAATTTTTTTTTTTATTTACACTTTTTCGTTATTATTGCTAACAACGAAAAAGAAAGTTTATCGTACCACGTGTGTTTTCAAAACGTCCTTCGGCTTCCGTTGAAACGTCCTTGCGTTTAACTCTCAACGGGTCCAAGTTTAACAAGTGTTATTGTACATATATATGTATATATATTTATTTATATACATATATACTTATATTTAGTGGGTGTGTGGTAACAATAATTTGATTACCAACAGACACGAAGAATCATCAAGTGAATAATCAGATGTCAGGCGTTTTATCAAGCAAAAAAAGGACTACTTACAACAATCAAGAGGAAAAGTGTGAAGTGATGCCACCGAGCATGTATTATCCACAGGTACGATATAATCTATAGAATACAACAACAGTATACAATAATTTTACGGCAAATTATCACGGTGCTCGTGTGTGATTATAGTAATTTGACGGCGTAATATTACATTCGAAGCGTGAGGTTCTTGTGATAGTTATATGGAGTTGATAATACTTCAAGTATCTTCTTATAACGTGTTATATTTTTTTTCATTGCTTCAATAACCATTTTTTTTACAATCATTTCAAAAATTACTTTTTTTTTTCTTATTCATTTAATATATATTGGGAGTATATTTTTACTCATTTTTGTTTTTTACCAATTTTGTAACAATTCAAAACGAATTCATTAAATCGTAAATTGTAAAAAAAATTTAATTTAAAGAAAAAAGAGCAAAATTATTTCATAAAAAAAATTGATAAATTTTTTTTTTTCATTCAAAACTTTTGGTAATTTATCGGTCGAAAAAATTGAAAATAAAGTAAAATAATAAATTAATAAATAAATCTTAATTATAATTACAGAACATGTCAATGATGACACCAGTGACACCAATGACAGCTGGTATGTCAACTTCAATGTCAAGCTTCCACTCCTACCCCTCAACTAGCTACGACACACATCATTACCAGCATGAACCAATTCATGCAACCTATCAATCACCCAATCTCTGGAGTCCAGAGTATTATTCCGGATACAGCACATTTTCGGAGCCTACACCATCGACGTCGTACAATCTTCCATCCACTCTTGGTCCATCAACGTCAACAGCAGCGACACTTTGGCCGACGCATCAACCTGACTACTCAGCAGTACAACCGCAATTGACAGCAATGCAACCGATGCCTGCTTTCCGACAGTCTCCAACTTTATCAGAGTTGTCTCAAAATTCGTACGAGCAACTGAGTCCTCAGTACTGGTCCAGCGAAGAAGAGTCGAAGCGCAAGAAAAAGTTGACCAGATGCCAGTGTCCCAGTTGCATCCCCGATGGCAATTGCAAACTCGATAGCGATGGCAAGAAATTGCACACTTGCCACTACCCAGGTTGTCAAAAAAAATACGGAAAGACTTCGCATTTGAAAGCTCACCACCGCTGGCACACTGGAGAGCGCCCGTTCAAGTGCGATTGGTATGGATGTGGAAAATGCTTCACCCGGAGTGATGAGCTTCAGCGACACTTTAGGACTCACACCGGGGATAAACGTTTTTTTTGTCAACAGTGCCCCAAACGCTTTATGCGCAGTGATCACTTGAAGAAACACATTAAAACCCACGAGAATCAGAAGAAAAAAGCCAAGAAACAGAACAAGGAAAACAAGTCTTCTACCGTAACTCAAGA
This sequence comes from Cotesia glomerata, assembly GCF_020080835.1. Lineage (NCBI taxonomy): Eukaryota > Metazoa > Arthropoda > Insecta > Hymenoptera > Braconidae > Cotesia > Cotesia glomerata. The sequence goes on from NC_058158.1 coordinate 3,133,361, forward strand.
GGTTAGTCAGGAGCAGCCGATCATGGGAGCTGCTGCTGCTGCTGCTGCTGCTGCTGGAACAAATATTCCTGCTCAATATTACTATCAATAAATAAAATTGGACTGACTATAGAGAGGTAATGTACCTCATCATTATTGACTGATAAGAGGTACTGTGATAATTTGCCTTGGGTGTATATATAATTTCATATTAAAAATTATTTTTCACTAATTTTTGATATTTTAGATATTGTATAAATAAATTGTAAATATTATATATTATATAGTACCTAATTATAGAATTAAACAGTATATAAAGTAATTATTTTAAATAAGTCCATTGAGATTTGTTAATTAAAAAAGAAAATTACTTTAGATATAAATAAAAAAATTATAAAATTATATTTATTTTGCGTATAATAATTTATCAAATTTTTTTTTCTTAAGTATAAGTTTTCCTTTAGATTTTTTCATGTGCTGAATTGAAAAAAAAAATATACATCTTTGGGAACTTTTTTCTCATTTATAAATCTAACGAATCATCCCCTTGTATGTATAATATATCAGATTCATTTTGAAATATTCCTGTCACCCGATACATCCTCTTTTTTACATGTATTATTACCTTTAGGAGTATAAATGTGTGAGTATAGAGATAGTCGTATGTAAGTGTCCGCGGGGTTACAATAAAATAACTCAAGGGATAGTTCAAAAAGCAGTTCATGGGATAGATGCTGGTATTTTTTACCTGCAGGTGCCACGATTCTAACAAATCAGGAACATCATTTTTCTTTCATCTCTCGCTACCGGAGGAGTATATAATAATAGCCATCTTAATCTATTACATCAAAATTTAATCATTCCACTTTGAAAGCTTTCAAAAAATAAAATATTAAAAATCGCCTGGGTAATAACTGAAGAAAAAAAACTATTTTTTTTAAATTTGTATGCTCATTTTTTAGAGTTTTCTTCAACTTTAAACCAAAATTCTTTTATCTTATAAGCTTTTTCAATTTTTAAAAGTATTTTCTTGGTGCTTTAAACGATTTGTCACGGTGGTCAGGTCGAGGATTACGGGAAAGGTAAAGTAAAAAGAAAATCAACAGATTGAATAAAATTCGGGGGTTCCCAAGCGATGTCTGTACGATACTGGATACTGGGCAAGTTGTGAAGAGTAGTAAGCGAGTAATTCAACAGATGGCACCAAGGTGAATGGAAAAAGCCACGAGGGTGCTATTAAATGGGCGTTGCGCGTGGCCGAAGCTCCGGCAAAGATTCATGGCTGGCGCGTTTGCAGAGCAGAGACCCGCAAGAGAGACAGCAGAGTAGGCACACTGTAAAATGAATAAAATAAAGCAAAAAAGCATCGGACCGCGGAGTAAATTACAGGGAAAAATCCGGTAGACGAAGAGGCAAGCGGGAGAGTCCACCTGAGAGAGACCAGCACCACTACCTTGCGTTGCTGCGTGTACCAATAGATAGAGAAGTACATACAGTGATAGTTGTATTATGTTTGTACGTACATTCTGCATCGTATGTATATGTCTATATATAGAGTCGAGAAGAGTTGAGAGAGGATAAAGGTAAAGGACAAAGAAAACGGCTTGCAGAATCATGACAGAGTCGGTGTGCTGAAAGAGGGGCAAACAGAGGATGAGGAGGACGTACACACGAGTGAGGACGCAGTAAAAGAGGTGAATCACAAGCAGGAGGAAAAGGAAGAGGAGGAGGAGGAGGAGGTGGCGCCACGGTAATTCCAGAGTCGCGTTCAACCAAGTACGCGGAACCCGCGGAACGCAAAGTTAGTGTGCAAGAGATTCAAAGAGAGCGCTGGCCACTCGGTTACTCCCGACGTGAGTTTGCAATTCCGTGCGAAAGATTGCGGTGACAAAAACGAAATTATTATTTTCATTACTTCACACATGTTTTTTTTTTTTTTTTTTTTTTTTTCTTCAATTCAAATATCTTGGTCCTCTTTATTTGGAGAACGGTTGTCGCTTTTGCAGACGGCTTTGAGAGTTAATTCGCGAATTGCGTTCGCGGTTGAGTTTCAAGAAAATCTGATCGCACCTGCGTCGGTCGCGGGCTCTGCTCGAACTCCAAGCATACCGGGCTCGGCTTAAAGCACTCCACTCTGCTCGTACCGCTGTTAGCTGTTATGCTGCGCGCGATAGATTGCAACGTGCAATAAAAAAGCGTAAAAAGGAAGGAGAAAATAATCGGCGATTGCCCGTATGCGATGTGCTTGAGAGAGGAGCGAAGAGCACCTGGAGGAACTTTTAAACCTTCTGATACATAAGAGTGGGAGAGAGCAAGACCGTCCTCTCTCCTGGGCGCTCTCATCGCGCTCGTCGTCGATAAGTCTCTTTATATATCGAGTTCCACGTGCTCAGAGTCGCCTATTAATATCATATCAGTGTTATTTTATATCTATGTATAATACTTGTTTATTTATATATTTATTCACTCAATAGTCAGTAGCTTATATAATAAATATAATAATACCCGGCACTTGCTATTATTGTTATTACATATTCAATAATATTGTGTTATTACATTATTTAACGAGTCATTAATGTGTCGATATTATTTATAACTATTTATCAAGTATGTTTTACGATAAGTGTGATAATTTTTATTTGAATTTACAATAATATTTGTGGTTATATATTTATATTACTCGTGAAAAATTATTAGTCATTATTTAACAAATTGAATTACAATTATTTTTGATCACGTTGTTTAGCTTACTGTGGTAAAAAAAAAAAAAGTAATTTACTTTATTACAAAGTTGTTATTTTAAATAAATAAAAACGTATCCCGTCAAACTGGAGGCGGAAATTGGGGGCGGCGGAGGCCGCCGGGGTGTCAGTCCACCCTTAATCAGCATAAACGTGAGTTAACATAAATGTTAATTGATCAAATATATAATCATATATTTATTTTTAATTTGATATTTTGATGATTAAATTTATCTGTATACATACTAATAAATACATTGTTAGTTAATAATCGTAAATAACAACAATAATAGTATTTTTAACAGTCGATAGTAATTCATAGTCTGTTTATTAGAAAACGTATATAACACTGTGGAGAATGATTTCTTGGTTTCTCTTAACAATCTTCGCCGACGTGATCGTAAATTTACGCGGTTCTTCTGTGGATAACTTCTTACAGGTCTTTACTTGTGTTTACGTCGCATACATATACAATACATACATATGGCGTGTATTAGTTTGTTTGTGCAGTGTCGAGTCCTCGGTTAGGTGAAGCACAAGAGGGAAGACGAAATATTCTTACGAGTAGATCCATTTGAGCAAGAGCGACCTTTTGCGGTGTTTTAACCCTCTGAACTGTTTCTTCTTATATATGTATGGCTGAGATTTAAAAGTTTGTTCAAAGGTTCAGTTAAGAGTCGTATACATATAGCGCCTCTGCTAAAAGTCACACGCCGCCAATATAATAAACGTTACTATGTTAGAATGGTTATACGCCCCCTATACATCAAACATCCTTCACGGGTTTACCTGCTCGCGGACAGCGCCCCTTTCGCCTACTCTTATGTTTCTTTGCTCGGAATCAATGTTAATACAAATTGCAGATTAAACTATAGAACTAAAAACTAAAACCGTATATCTCGAGAAGATCTACACACCTAATTTGTCGTGTGACAAATTGGCTTACTCGTCGTGTTAAAAAAATTTTTTTATAAATAATGAATTTGTTTAACTGTTTTTAATGTTCAGTGATAGGTTGAGAGGCGTTGATTAATTTATAAGCTTATGTTTTTGGATGCGAGCAGAGTGCCGAAGATCGAGAGCATTCAAGTTTATATTTATTCGCCAGTCGGGTTCGGTTAGTCAGATGGGAAGGATTCAAAAAAGAAGTAAATAATAAATAAAAATCCAACTAAATAATATATTTTAAAAGAAAGATGCCAGGGTATTAGAAAGAACAGCCAACACGAGGTTAAGGTTTGACACACCCCCACACAAATCTAATTAATTTATATCTAAGTGAGGCGCCACGAGAGCCAAAGTTCAAAGTTTAAAAATAAAAAACAATACAGTTGATTGGCTTTTTAGACCGAAATTTTTTTTTTTTTTTTTAAATGTGTTATATAATTTACTTAGTATCGTAATTTATTGAAAAAAGTATATTATTGTACTTTTTTTTTTCTCTGGAACGAATAAACGAAACGAAAGTCTTGATCATTGCCGTCGGAAGGTGGATTTCAAGAGTTTTGTAAAGTTTACAATTGAAAAAAATTTTACGACAAGATGAAGAATATAAAAGAAATGTAATAAAATATTAAAAATTATATTTAAGAAACTTGACACAATTACCTCATCCTTTTAGGTCTCAACATCAAAAGCGTCGAATTACATGGGTTTTTTAGGGTTTCTATTGAAGGAGAAGACGTATCTGAATATGAAAAAAAAAATTGTATCTTCAATCAAATCTCAATTTTTTTGAAACATTCATTCGATATACTTTTCTTCCAGCTTCTTCAGAGAAAAAAAATTTATCCAATAATTGACTAGATTTTTTTCGGAAAAAGTAAAGCTTGTACATAAAATTTATTCAAGTAATCGTACACCTGTAAATAAAAAAGGAAGCTTCTAATATTTGTATACATTATCAAAGAACGACAACGATATCGCTATCGCCGAAGACGTCAACCCCCTGAGGCAGAAACTACCGGTAAGGAATCAGGGCACGCACCAGATGGAACCAATTCACCGTATTGCCGGCCAGTCTACGGCAAGCATTCGAGGGGACGTTACAGCTGTTACCGAATTATGCAACGCCGCTGAAATTGAGACATCATATTTTGAATACACATTTATATTTATAAAAAAATAGCCTAAAAGATTCATCAGAGATCATCAATAGCCAACCTGTTGCATTGAGTCATTATTATTTATAACTTTTGGTTAAACTAGTATCCAAGCGATAAATTAAATTAAAAAAAAAAATTTTAACATTCATTATTTTCTACTGAAAATTGACTAACAATACATATACACGAATCGAAAAATTAATTTGTTTAACAAATAATTTACACCGATTACCGGTCATTTAAATTCCAATTTTAAGTCCACAATTAGCTAGCATCATGGTATATGCTATAATATATTTAAATTTTCTGGCTCATTATGATAATTGTCGTTGTGATAAAGTGGAATCATTATCAGGGTCGCGGTGTGTGCCGTAGGTGAGCATATGCATGTGAGTTTTAGCCGATCTACTCGAGCAGAGAAGCGCTGCGTGACCAATATCTCATTACAAGTAAATACGCTTTGAACATACTCGAAAAAATAAACCGCCCTACCGAGCAAGGCCGCTTATATCCAACATTCATCGCTTGCTAACTGTGCGTTTAAGGCTTACTGTATAAATAATATTATATACACAGTGAACGACCGACAGGCAACTTAGTAGAGAGTATTCAACTTTTTACGTTCTTGGGAATCAGATTCGTGCAGTGGAAACAATGTAATGCAGGTGCAAACCCATCATAACCCTGTTGAGATGTAAAGACCCTTTAGCGAAGTATTTGCGAGACTAATAGCTGCATCACTCATTCAGAAAAATATCATTTACATGATAAAGTGGGTCGATAAATATATAATTAAATAATTTTTTTTCGTTGTAAAATTTCCTCAAATGCAGCGTTTAAGTTTCGTGAAATCGTTACTTTGTTGCAAACCAATAATTTATTATTTTTACAAAAATTTATTTTTGCTCGTGTATGAAGCCTTGCTTTCATGATTCCTTTTAAAAGCCGTAAATAATAAGAGTATGTTTTTATTTTTTCTAATGTGTCATCATCATGACGATCAAAAACGAAGAAATATTAGGAATGAACAATTTGGACAGTTTGATTACGATCTCGTTACGAGTTGAATGAATGTGATAAGGCACAAAATACCGAGATTTATGTATAAATGTGTACACATATACATATAGATGTATGAGATTATGAGGAAAAAAATAAAAAAGAATTAAAAGAAGCAGAAGAGAACTTTAGGAGTTGTTGATGCCTTAGGCGAAGACTGGAAGCCGTTTCGTAATGAAACCCGACGATCATTTTCTGCACGACTGCTTGGGAAATTAGATCACCCATCTCTCATCCCAGTAGCATTCAACTTGAAGAACTAACATCAATGTACACATGTATATAAATTTACACATGTGTGTATGAACGTGTTTCAGATGATACATAGACGTCCGCTCGGATCTCATGCAGGATGTTTGTAATTTTTTTATTGTACTTGTTCGCTATTTATACTTACAAACTAAATCTTTTTTCGTATCGTTTCGCTACCAATAATTTAGTAATTAGTGCCAATTGTATACGCGGAAGAGTGAGAATATGCTAAAAAAATCACCGATAAAGTTAGATCAAAGATGTTTATGCCTTGCCATAATTTTATTTTTTCCATAACTTGATCTAGTTTTAACCGTTATGATTATCTTCTCGTCTCCGTTATCACGGGAAGAATTTTTCTTTTTCATTCATTAATACGGATGATTTTTTGCTCCAGCTCCAAAAAAGTTGTGCGTACTTGTACACTTACTTAATGAAGCGACAAATTGACTTTGAGGCAATAGTAATTTATTGCATGCAATTATGTTTTTAGTTTATAATTTTTTAATCCTTTTAAATCTTTTAGCTTCAACAAAATAGTCTAGGATTAAAGGATATTCTTAGTAATAACTTTGTTATTCCTTAATCTTGAAAAATTACATCCGAACAATAGTCTTGCTGACTTTTCAGTAGATATTTAACTCCCTAATAGCTCCTCAGCTTCGAAATATTATTTTGTAATCCTTTTATTACAATTTTACCCCTATTGATGACAATTCAATTGTATTTAACTCTAACATTAGAATAAAAATACCGGATAAGACAAAAACTTTTTCGGAAACGAACAGTAAATGACCCTTTCTGTCTTAATGACTTAAAATATGTATTTAAAGTCAAATAAAAGGCTTGAAGTACTGTCGCTAGTCTGCAGTCTGGAGCTTGAAAAATTTCCCAGTACCTCCAGACACCGGTCTGGGCTTGAGTTATCCCTTCAGTTATGGTGTCTAGATACTTAAATTTTACGACGCTTGACACCTGAGAAAACGGTAACCTAGACTATACCTGTGTCCCAACGATAACCATGCACCTATCTAGCAAAAACTCTCGAGCACCATGCACCGAGTCAGAGATCAGTGAGAATTATTGAGAAATCATGACCGATTACTTTACTTATTTTTTTTCCCAGTAGACAGTGGATACAGTGTGGCGTATATCTTGCAAGAATTAACCCCCTCGACCTTTTTCAGCCTCCATAATTGACTTTCGAGTCTTTAAAACCAGACAAGCGTTGATTGAGTAATCCGATGAGCTTGTGAATATATATTGTGATTGTTTTGCGCCTGTCGTGTGCATGCTTACCACACACCTATTTTATTTATTTATTTATTTATTTACAAGCATATTTATGATACATTATAAATTCATCATCATCATCATCACACACTCGGATAAAAAAAGGGTACGGGTCACCAACAAAAAAAGTAAAAAAATGTTATCCAATTTCGGTGGATTCGGTGGGAACCGAGGATTTCGTCCATTAGCCCGTGTAACCTCATAGACCAAAAGAGTAACTTTTAAATTTTTTTGTCGAGGTTTCTTCTCCAGTCCTCAACTCATCATCTCCCTATTCCTATCCTGCAAACTTAAAATTCAGCATGTGTGTGAGAGTATGCTTGTGATGATCCTGGATGGTTCATATCGTCCAAGTTTAGTTTTTGGCTCTTGGTCGGGCCGGGTGTAATCGGTTCCCCGAAGCCAAGGCTCATTATCGACCCGTCGGCCTAGCAATTACCTGCGAAGTCTCTACTCTTGGACTCGGTGTTCTGTGTGTGCCAGCCAAAAACAGTTTCTGACTTTACTCAAGCACACAATATTCATCTAACATGCATATTACGTATACAAATACAAATATAAAAAAATAAAATAAAAAATTACCTTTGAACAAGACGCGACTGTAGAAGAAATCAACTAAAAATTATAAATTGTTGTGTATGAAATATCCTCACGGCCTTCTTACTGTATATAATGTTCATATAATATAATATAATATAATAATAATGATGATGCTCGATTCGCTAATATAAGTTTATAACTTTTTTAAAGAACTTTAAAGGTATGCTATAGAGCTGTCGATCAGCGGCAACTCAGAGATCAGACTCAGTACTTTGTATCGCAGGCTGTAGATTCATTCTGAAGTTTAGTTTAGCTATTTTTAGTGTATGGTAAGAAAGGCACGATTAAATGAAACGACATGGACGAATGAACGTACGAGTAAACGGACCACTAATAATTACTGGACGTGCCACAAGTATGCAATAATTACTAGTCTCGTGCCAGTTCACGCCAAGTAAGCAGAAAGAATACACGGGCGTGTTTACTGCGCGAGAGATATCTGGTACAATTCCTGTACACTACACTGCTAGCCGCGTATCGTATATATAGCTCCTTTTTCCGGCGGCAATTTGTATACCGATAATGATTATACTTGGGATGATAAAAAAATTTTAATTTTATTCCGCTGATACTACAATGTTATTTAGACACAATGTATGTAATGGATATAATAACCAGTAAGTATATACATTTATGTAGAGTAATTAGTACTATAACTATGGTTATAATTAACGACTAATTTGAAGACTATAAAATTAAATGTTCTGTTATTAATTCCAATATTGTTATTACATTTGGAAATAAATTTTTTACTCGGGCAATTACTTTTATTTGCATGTCATTTCCTATTATATTTGTTGTAGACGTTTTATATACATTTATTGAGAATTGTTATATTTTTATTAAGACATGTTATGAAATATATATATTTATTATACAGTTTATTAGGTAATCTAATGAACAAAAAAACGAGGACTTAATGAGTTGTTGTGGAATAAAAATGACATTTTAGTTTTTAATAACTATATTATGATAATGAATGACATATAAGGTCACTGTTATATATTTATCTATTTTTTAAATATATATTATGAGATTTAATTGTTTTTGGTCATTAAAAAATGAGTTTTTATGGTATCATTAAATATCTATAAAAGAAAATTGAAATGTCAATTTTAAAAATACTTAATATGTGTGATGATGATTTTTATCGAACGTTTATCGGTCGCGTTTAAGTGATTTTGGTTATTAATTCATACGAGCATATACATACACATGTGTATTTTTGGTTTTATTTTTAATGCGTGGCGTATGACTATTAGGCTTATCGTCGGCTGATATTGCGAGTAGCAAAAAGAGAAATAATCACGAGGTAATTACAACGACAGATAACGATTTGAATGAGACACGAAGGGTCACGAACGAGACAGGCCAACGGGGTCTCTTTCTCTTTCTCGTTCGTTCTTTCTGCTGAATTTTAAGTTTAACCACGGTGCATTACTTTATTCCACGCGATCAAATATACTCACCAGATTTTTCTTAGCTTTTATAATAATATGGATACATTATATTATGTACTTTGTGCCAACTATAGTTATTAGCTTTTGTCAAGATATTTATTTTTCCTCCTCTTGTTATATTGAAATAAATACAACAACACGGTTGTTGATACTTATATATTTAATTTCTGAGTATAAAAATATTAATCGAAAAAATGACTCAAAATTTAAATCATAATTAGATCTAAAATTAATTAAATATTGCAATAAATGTTATATAATAAAACATTTTAGTGCCACAAATTATAAAAGATCTGATTAAACAAACAAAGCAGTAATTAAAAAAAACTATTATCACTTAATATTTCATCTTCAATGTTATCAAGTTATCACACAAATTAACCTAATAATAAATAATTCTTCTCTGACGCTAGTAAACAACAAAGCATATATAAGTAATATTAAAAATAAAATAAACTTGCGCGTGTGTAATATCTTAACTTATGATTTAAATACAACTCTGTATTATTTTATAATAAATTACAATATTGAACATAATGAACAATCTCGACATATATATTATAATAATATGTATACTTATCGCGTGTAAATAGTGAGTTTAAGATTTTTTTTTAGGTTAAAGATTTTACAGAAATGAAACAATTGTTATGATTGTCGGTAATCGGACAAATTTATGTGGTTTTGAAACTACTGTTAGATTGCATGATTTACAGAATCAAATAGCGCGATGGTGGTAATAAAAATAATAATGATAATGATCGATAGAAAAAAAGGGCATGAAAAAATGAAAAAAATTTCATCTTTTCAGATCTGTGTATGAATAAAGGCAGGAGTGACAGGTCGAGTGAGATCGTTTTGTTTGGACGTTGTAGATCGCGCTTCGAGGAATTCCCGAGTTTGTTTGAAAATTACGTCCGCCACGCGAGGCTTCGATCGTGAGAGCTGCTAACTTATTCGTCCACTTTAGCATTCTATTGTTTACTAAAAACAAAAAAAAAAATAAATTATTTGGAATGCAGTAAATATAAAATTTTAACATAAAAATGTAATTTTAACGTTTTATTTATATATTTTTTTACAGATATTTTAAGTACATGTATGAATTATGTAGGATATATAATAGTCCGGACGTATGTTTGTACAAATTAAGTGCGCGCTATAGCATATCGAGCGGTGTGTTTCTCTGTGCGCAACGCTGGAAAGCAATTAGATGTCATTAAAACAAATGGCGACGAATGTACATTAAGAATTATTGCCTTGGTAAAAATTTGTTTGAAGTTATTATTATTTTTATTGTTCTTTCCGGTTGGGTTCTCGGAAATCTCAGAAAAATGGCAACTAAACTAATCTATTAACGCACGAGATCTTAATTCTTATTTATTAGCTACTGGCAGATCACTTTTTTTTCCCCTTTCAATACAATTCGTCGGGTTTTGTTTATTAAATCTCGTCTCTTAACTTTCTTAATTTATCGCAATTTTTATTATTTTTTCTGATTTCAATATCGCCAGTTATGAGGAATTCGTGACGTAGCTTCCGTTTTGTAAAATAGAGGGACCTGACTTTGAATTCCTTCACGCTATCTTACATTTTTTTTTCATAAAATTTTTAGAATTTAAGTATCTTTGAAATAGAAAATTATTTTTAAAAGTAGGCTTATTATTTTTTTAAATTATATGAATTATTTTAAACTTAACAGTTGCTACGTTGTTTTGTTTTTTTGTTTAAAAAAAAATTGTTACTTCGCATTGATGAATTTATTCAAAAGTAACCCTAACTCATAAAGATATAATAGAAATTTAAAATACAAGAAATTATTAGAAAATTGTTGACGATATGCGAGAGACCGCGATGAGAAAGGAAGCCGACTAGGTTCAAATTATTAAAGTTAATTTTATTTCGCCCTTAGGTATAAATCGAACGGTATACAATAACTATTAGCTGACAGATGGCCGAATAACGGTTTTTCAAAGATGTTCTTGTTGAATTATGTGTACTCGACTCCCGGAGCTTAATATGTAGTGTCTTTTATCATTTTTAAAAGTTTTTCAAATTGAACTCTTTCCTCAGAAATTAGCAGATAAATATGAATTACCTTCCGCTTCTTTTAATTTATGAATATGACCTTTTAAAAAATTACAGTTGCTCAAAACATATTATACTTTGTTTCAAAAATTTACAAAGATAAAAAATTTATTGAAATCCAAAGAATGAGACCATATGTCCATTAACAATAGATAAAAAGTGACTTTTATTGCTCTTTAAATACTGGACTCAGTCAATTTGCATACAGAGATCATTAGACTGCTATTTTGATTTAATATAAATAGGTTTAGAATAATTTATAATTTATAACATGGATATTATGCATGTTAAGTTGTTAGTAGATTATAGAGAAGAAAATTATGTACACTAGAGCGAAAATGATAATGATAATGATAATGGATAAAATGAAAAATTAAATAATTGATACGTTGGTCGCTAAATAATATTTTTCAAGACACCATTGCAGCAAGGTATACACAGAGAAAGTTTTGAGCACGTGGGTGTAGCGAAATAAGGCGCCAAATAGTGGGGCCCAAGGTACATGCACTGCAGCAGCCCAGCTGGTTTGATTTTGTGGTTCCTATACGGGCCCCGTCGATCCCGCGCGATACCGGTATCTCCTCATTCCTGAGTAATCGACGAGCCTCTAGGCGTACCAGCCACCAACCGCCATTTTCTAAATAACCTGGCCGACTCGTTTTGATATGACGAAACGAGACTTACTGCTCTTAAGACAAGTGCATAAATTGCATACACTGCTTAGCTGTATGTCTATGGCTTATTATACACCAATAATTTTGTAATAAATAGATTTTATTAGGCATATTTAACTCTTTGAAGTATAATTTTGATAAATTAGTGGACTCTAATCTCTATTGGAAAGCTGTGAATTTTTAAGTTTTATTACTCAATCTTAATGTCAACGATTGTTGAAAGATTTATTGAGTTATGATTTACTTAAAGTTCATGGGGTTGAATGGAAATTTTGAGCCATGATTTTCTTATTTTTTTAATTGGTTTAGAGAGTCGTTAGGATCATAAATATTATCAAAAAGATCTAATCACTTGCGATAAAGTTCAAGACGATTTTGAAAAAAATCTGAAATGTATTTGCTATTTTACAAATTAGTTAATTTTTTAACTTTCACCACTTTAAAATCTGAGAATTATTTCAGAGTAAATTTTTTTTTTAATTTCTTGGAAATCATTAAAAAAAATTCTTTTTTGATTTTTGTTTTTTGATATTTTTGGAATGGCCTAAACCTAATCAGATCCAAGTTTCAATAAACCTTTTTGAATGCTATGTTGCGTGTCTCAACCGGTTGAGTCCAGCAGGGAATAGTGAGAATGGCTATCTTAGATCTCAAAAAGTAGAGATCTGATGAAAACTTAATTTCTCAAAATCGTTCTGAAATCAATAACTTAATATTAAAAAAAAAAAATTATTAATTTTCAAAGCGTGAAGTTAAAAATTAATCGTTTTTAAAGTTTATAAAGAAATAAGCTTACAAGTATTTAACCATAAAATATGGATCAATAGATTAATCCCGACTAATGTAATTGCTGAAACTCACGCTTGATAAATAAAAAAAAAATATTAAAATAAACATTCGTATATATGAGATATGACAACACGACATTAGTCACAAAAAATGCATTAGTAATAACAATAGAATTTTTTATTGGCATGTTCAAAGCACCTTCATACTATCAATGTGTCACCTATCCTTGGCTTATCACCGCGTATGTATCACGAAAGCGTTTTCACATAAATATAAAACGTAACGATGACAAGTGTATGTGTGACGCATGTGCATCGGATGATAAATTTTAATTACCTCCGAGCACATGAATCTGAGATAACGCTGACTACATTTTAATTGCTCGTTTGCTAAAAACATTACTGAGCAGCATCTTGATCGCGGTTGACGTATCATCATTAACTTCCATAAAATTAAAAGGATTTTTTATCATTAATATTAACTTGCTTTTAGAAATTTTTTGTGTAGTTTTTAATATACATATTTTATAATGGCGAAATAAAATTCATTTCTGATACATGTTTAAGCATAGTAGATATCTTCCGTGCTTACACTCATCGTCAGAGTTGATCCTGCGGCCGCTTAATCTCGCTGTTAATCTCGCGGTTGATGTAAACGACCATCGTTCGCGTGTGGTCGCAGTAATAGCACGATAATCGCTCTCGAGCATCATTTCTGTGAAGCTGTGCTTGATGGGGCCAGCTCTTTTTCTTGCTCATTCTTTCTTCCAATAGTCCGCATCATCAGCTAAATTCAATGTGCTTTAATAAATAGTGCGTGGATAATTTTATATCAATAAAGTACACATTTAATTTTTTGATAATTTTAATTCTGTCTGAAAATTATAATATTCAAATATTAATCGATTTAAATGCTCTTATTATTATTATTTATTTATTTTTACATCTTCTGAAGAGCTTGTATCAGGGAATATTAAATTTCCCTTTCAAGTTCACCAAGCACAGAAATTTGATCACAATATGAGATGTTTGATTCAAATTCTTTGAAATTTTTAAAAACTTTATTTTCTAAGTGATAAAAATTGATCTTTAATTTTTTTTTTGTAAATGTAATGATCCACAGTAATAAAAAATAAATTACAATAACAAGTTTTTCAGAACTATTTAATAAAGATGACAATGAATTAAGGAAAGTAAATCATCAAAGATTTTTTGTGTCAGACCTGAAGAAATAATTTTATCTTAAAATGTATTCGTTTATTGCCACCCATTTAATACACATCATCATCATCATGATAATGATAATTATGAGACTCGTTTTTCTTAAACTCACAATCTGATCGCGTGCATCCTAAATGACCTTGGAACCATTAAAAGATCCTCGGGAACAAGAAACTTAATTCATATTTAACTTTTTTTCACAAATTTTTTCATGATATTCTTCACAACTGCGATCGTCTGGACTTGAATTCTTTTCTACGAAGGGATTAGTCGACCGGAAAAAGTCGACATTAAATCAGGAAGGGGTCTTAATACAGCGGCCGGGTCGTTGATTGCACACTAAAAATTGGTGTCAAGCGTGCAGGAATATTAATACGTCAATAGCAACAGCGGCATCAAAATAATAATTAGAATTTATAGAAAATGATAAACATAATAAATAAAAAAAGTATATAATAATAATAATGATAATAAAAGTGTATTTAAAATCTTGCGTGCGTAGCTGTCATATTTTTTTTTAATTACATACTGTGACAATCTTTATACACATCATAAACAACAGCACATGTATGTATTATTTATATATATGTTATTTAAAACTACTGGTTTTGTTTTCAAGGAAAAAGTGCTTGTGATAATTTAAAAATAAATATTGATTTAAAAGTACTTGTATATAATAGTAATTATAATTATCATTATCATTACGATTATTATTTAAGTTATTACTTTTGTTAAGTTAATAATTAGTTAAGTGATTTTGAATACTATGCTCTGTGTTGTGAACCTGTTTTGCTTGTTAGGGAAGCATACACTTTTATTCGCCGGGTCAACGGTAGTTAACTTTCAACAAAATTGCCTTAGAGAACGTTGTCATTACATACACATACTGCACGAAAGTACTTGTTTTTAAATTATTATTATTCTTATTTATTTTATCATTCAACTATATATACTTTTTCTTGTAATTATATACTTTTTATATTTGTTACCCACTTTTAATTATTTTTCATAGACCTTAAATGTCTGACAGTTTAAGAAAAAAAAAAGAAATATTTACTGTACATAAAACAAGTTTAATTTTAAAAAATAAGACTACTAAATAATAAATGAAGATACTCGATGGAATTTAAATATTTTGATAAAGTCGTTAATTGGTGTGATAAAAATCATTTATTGTACACAAATTGTGATTTTATTTTTTAATTATTTGTCAGAATACAAGTCAATTATATTTCTGTCGAACAATTTTGCTACCACAACTTCGTGACTTTTAGGACCGTTAAGAATTTTTGTCTTTTTCAAACCTGTTGCATTTTAGCTACCTAGAAAATTATTAAGTCCTCAATTTCTAAAATTAGAGCAGAGCTACTGACCTTAAAATTTTTTGCAGCCTTTTTGGTGCTAAAATAGACTTTACTTCTTTTTTTGTCTGCTTGACGCTTCGTGATCAAAAATTAATAATTTTTAGAAGAAATTAAATCACTTGCATTAAACTATAATTTAATTAAAATTATAATTATCAAAAAAGTTTAAAAAATTTAAAAGGAAAGAATTTTTGATTAAAATTTTTCTCAATTTTTTAAAATACTCAAAAATTATAATTTTTATTCAATAATTATTACTCAATTGTTAATTGTTCATCTGAGTATCTAGGATGTGAAATATCTTTGTTTTATTGTTTCTTGAAAAGTATGGCACTAAAGTGATCGAGCTAAATCAAAAAAAGGTAATAAAGGACACGAAGACATATGATGAAATATCCATCGCGTGAAATTTGGGATCCCAAGAAGATACAAAGTTTAAAGTTAGTTTCAGTCTAAGATACAGATACCTGTATCACTTCCGCGTAACAGGGTTACCGGTCAGTACCAGTCAAGAGAGTCGACATGATCGTGACTCTTTGCGCAAAAGCCGACAGAAAATATCGTCATTATTATACTCACGGTTTATTTCAACAAGCGAAAACTTACAACGGCACGCGATCTTACGAGTAGAGTAGAGAGAAGATCAGAGTTTGTTGCAGTGTTTCTCTTTGCTGAATGTTGAATGTCGACCTTGCTTACGGCGTTACGACTCGAGTTCTCGCCGTCCGGACATGATTAACCGCGAGAATAGTTTTTTTTTTTTTTTTTAGTAAATATCTTTAAACTATTTTACGAGACTTACTGGAAACTATTATTTATTTGTTTGCTTACTTACTTACGCTCACTCTCAAACGCTCACAGATTACAGATAGCGAAAGTATCATTTTTATTTTAAAACTTGAAAAGTATCTTTACTTACCGAAGAAGAAATAATCAACTGCTGCTCCTAGAAATTTATTAACTTATACTCTTTTTCGTAGCTTGTAGATGCAATTAGTTTTAATGCAAAAAGGTGTTGCGTTATTTTTTTATTGAATAATAAATTCTTGGAAAATCTTATTGCAAATTTTCTTCTTTAATTTATGAATTATTTATGATGATTTTTTTATGATAGTTGAAATAATTTTAAACAATTATTTAGAGTCTTTAATAATTTATCGAAAAAATATTTTTTCTTTATAAATATATTATGCAAAAATTTGTGTATAATACATGAATTTTTAAAAACGTACAAGAGAAATTTAAATGTTGAGTGACAGACACGCAACATCATAAATGTACCAATCCCAAAAAACAAACAAAAATCCGAATATTTTACATAATCGAGTTATTGAGTGCGATATTTGCGGTGGAATTATTATTACCGGTTATAAATAAAAGTATTAAAATATTTTCAATTTATTGTTGTGGAATTATGGAAAGCGTTATTGCAGATACTCGGTGTGGTATTTCGTATATTATTAAGCGGTACAAAGATATTCATGAGTTGAAGTTGAGGGGCCATTGTAAGGGAAAAAACCGAATGATCAGACATCTCTCGAGAACTCAAGTGGACTTTTTCATATCCACCGGTTAGGATATTTTTTTTCTCTCTTTACTTGCACTCCTGTCTCTTCCATTCTGTATTCGCGACGAATGTCCATTTCCCCTCTGCGGTAGGTCCATTCATCCATGGCTAAAGAAGGAACCTTTATGGCGCTGTTTGTCCTCTCCAATCGAGTGGGGCTCGTTTTCACGCTCTTTTTTTATTTATTTATTTACTCTTTCACTTTTATTTACGTTCTCTATGTCCCAGGGTTCGGCTTTATCAAAAATCCCTCGCACCCTTCACCCTTCGACCTTCTACCGTTTATTTCTTCGCTCTAATATAACAATAATATAACCCTTCGATTTATTTTTTATTCATGTATCTGATCGTCTAAAACAAAATTTAAAACACATATAATCTCAAAATAGATATTTGATGTCTTATAAAACGGAATCTAAAAAAATCCCGAGTCAGCTAATAAAAGTCATGCATGGGTCCACTGAGTACTGGATAATGCCAAACCCATCGATTCTCGTCGCGGTCACGTCGTTTATAAGAACCAAACCCTTTCTTCACTGAAACTTTTATTCTCCAAGCTTTATTCTTCAGCTCGTCTTTGCCTTACTCTCATCGCGTTAGCTCGAATCACAGCAATGATCATGAAATAGCACTAAAAATTACTTTAAAGTCAGCATTTTCATCCTGTAGAAAGTTTCTTTTCTGAGATCACAAAATTTAGCTTTATAAAAAGTTAAAAAAATATCTTAGAATTTTTTTAATTTTTCTTAGAAGAAAAAATGATTTAAAAATTGAATTTATTTTACGTGAAAAAAAGGTTAAAAAATTTTTCAGCCTCTGTATTTTGAAATGGGAAAGTTGGGAGAGTTGTTATATCCTTTGGACTTCATAAAATTTTATAAAAAGTTTTTTTGAATACACAGAAAGTAATGAATGAATGATATCTACTCAAACAATTGTCTCGTACCGAGAAATAATGACCATAATAAGTATTAGACCTCTTGAATAGTGGGAATCTGGTCTACGTCTGCATTCTACATGATTAGTAGCATGAATCTTGAAGCCAGCTAAATAGTTATGATAGTCACGTTCACGTAGTGACTGGAGGTTACCAGCAAAATATTATTAAAAATCACAATGCGGAAGCAGTAAATAAAATTATAAGCAGCTATCCTACTATACTACCCATACAAAAGGAATAACAAGTATCCCAGAGTCTTTTAGAGTAGATCATGCTCGTACACGCTCCTGTGTACAACCAGCAAACAGGAGTATATCTATATCGACCCTCAGCAAAGCATCCAATTAATCCAGCAATCATGGGTGCACTCTCACGATGCTCAAGAGTCCGATCTGCTTGGTTTATTTGCGATTAAGACAGCCTCGTCCATGCATCAGAGCTGCCTCTGCATATCCATTTTCTTAGCGCATATAAAAGATCAACCATCACTATCATAGAATAGAACTCGAAAAGCTAGCACACATAATATATAATGCATAGTTGCTTTTTTCCAAAATGATGATCCACTCAGCTGATTGAGTGTGGGCGAGTAAAATCAAATCTACAAGACTAAACGTCGTGTATATTTAGTCTGATTCTGGTAAAGCAGGATTTGCTCCATTTTATACAATCTCAGTTTCATTGCGTGCCACATCTTATTTACGTCGTTAATGATGCTGAACACAGATACACACATACACACACGTGCTCAATTTTAGCCCCATCCATGCACATCTCCGCCCCAGCATCTCGTACTTGAGATATCAAGCACAAATAAGAGCATCACGACATAAAGACTAAAAGTCATAGCATACACGTATGATTGGCCTTCTCATCAACTTCTAACTTGTTCAGCTTTCAGCTTACCAACTATCATATTACATGTCTTGGTAATATTGTGAGTATGAGTCTTAAGAGCAGCGAGTTCTTCATCTTCATTGCTTTCTTGTTCTCTTTCTCTCTTACTTGTTATTCTTATTCTTATTTCAGACATCTTGTGTACCTCTCTAATGTACCTATATAACGTTCTCCATCGTCTCCATATCTCTTTTTCTCCATGGTTGCATCTCCATACTTGTATCCGCCCGTTTTATTTTGCAATCTTCGCCACTTTGGTGGTCGATCCGATTGCCCACTCTGTTCTCTGCAAGACTAAGAGAAGAGATCACCCGCTCTTCGCCCTCTAGATCTTCTCTCTGACTGGAAGAGATACTGCAGGTACACATGTAGCATATATGTAAGGCAATTTACGCGTACTTAATGTATTTTCAATCGTTTGTATGTATAAGTATTACAACCATTGAATTTTATTTATTCATAGTTGTGAAGTACTGCTAATATACCGTTCATTTCGAGAGTTTAATTCCACCTCCATTCTAAAGGGGAGGGTTTTGTTTATTTATTATCAAATCATTTATTCGTTTTGCTATTTTAGTGATTCACGACGCATTCGTATTCGTAGATGGTAAATGGTGGATGGTGGATGGTGGATCTGGGATACCTGAACCTCTCAAGGGGTTATACATAAAGGTTTTATTTGTGTGTATGAAACATAAGGTGATCAGAACCGGAATAAAAAGATATTATGATGATCAGAGATGAAGGTCAGCAGTCAGGAGAGTAGTATTCAGCTGATTGATATCGACAGAAAACTAATTTTCTGGAGGCGCCACCAATTTCAAATGAATCCCTTATAGACCTGTATCGTCTGATGACTTTTGTGAAGTTATTTTCAACCCCTTAACCTTTTTATAATTGCTTTAATTTAAATTAGCGTATGTTTGATTGGTTATTATTTTTTATTACTTTAATTATTTAATTAAAGTTGCTTTATTTTGCGTTTTATTGTGATGTGGAAATTGAGCAGACTCAGACTGTAAATTGAAAGAATATTTTTACGGTGAGGGGTGGAAGCAGTAAAAAGTAAGTAAATAATACTTTAGTAGAACCTCTTGTGCGTTATTTCAACTCAGTGTTATCGTAAAACGTGTTACCAAGAGCATCATCATCGTAACCACTCTATCGCAGTCATAGTATATATAATCGTAAGCTCTCTTCTGTGGACGTTACGACTATCGCGGAAAGTAGATGACTCAAAACTCCTCCTCTTCTTGATTTCGTGATACAACCACGCGATTTCTGAGGATTATTATTTTTCCAATTTTATACTAAAGTACTTTTATACTCTTTACATTTTTTTTTATGACTAAATTAACAGTTTATTTTTTTTTTTTCGGCATTTCATTAATATGTACATTTTTTACGCTGATAAAAAAATTCAAAAGAAAAAATCTTAAAACAAGATCATGAAAAATATAAAATTTATTCAAATAACGAATAATTATTATACTAATTTTTCAGGCCCTTAAAATAGAAACTAATCACAATAAATTAGTAAAAAAAAAAGAAGCCTTGAAAGTAGTAATGTAATTTAAATGAAATCCATTTCCTCGAATTAATTAATTTTTAAGTATCATAAATCTCGATTCTGTTCTATTCCTACACCACTACAAATAAAAGATCGGGGCAAACTATTTAAAAGTATAAACTCCAATCTAGTCACTAAATTTTGATTCTATATAAGTGCTTTCACCGATCGTAGCTCAGTATAAATAACAGTATATATCTGGACACGTGCTGATCGGGGCCCCTTCATGCAATATTGATGACTCGCCGCGGATCAAATGTTCGCTGCCCCTATTCCTATGATAGCCTTCTCTTGTATCCACCTCAACCCAATATATATAATACTCGCAACTCTCAATTTTAACTTCCATCCCTTATATACAGAGCATGAACAGAGTGAACGTATCCCTATCCACTGTTCGCCTTTTCAAGCTCGAGTTCAAGTCCTGATTGCGAAGCCACTGATTTTCAATGGATGGGACCCGAATTTAAACTATGATTACCCCGACGTCTATACACTAAGTATGGGTCTCTGCTCTCTGGCTTCACGTAATGAAGCTTTGACAAATTAGAGCCTTGGAAATTACGTGTACTTTACCTCATCGACGTCGACGCAGCGCTTTACCTCATCTGCTCTCCTGGCGCATCCAACACTACTGCTGCTCGTCATCAACTATCAGCTCGACTGATCGTGCCATCATGTACATAATAATACTCCTCGTTCTCGTTGTCATCGTGGTGCTGATGGTGGTTGGTTACATCACATACTAATTGATAATCAATTTATTATTTCTACCTCAATAAATCCAATCCACTATCAACTGGATAGTATGCTAATCAACTATTTACTAATTATTCCCTCAATTACCGATTCAATAATCGTTTGTCCTCTCAAATTGCTTCCACTGACCGACCCTAATATCAATTAAATCTATCAGTTCGTTAATTTATTTCATTCGTGTAATTAAATTGATTAAATAATTAAGCTACTACTTCTGTCTATTTAATTATTTGAATTTGGTTTTTGATTTAAAAATGAGAGGACATAGCAAGTGTTTATTTATAATTTATAACAGTCAATTCACAGCAAAACCTAAGTGCGTTGTTTTAACACACATGAAGTGCACGGAAAAAAAAATTTCGTTCTGGTAACCTAACTGTAGAGTTACCAAAACTATACACGGTTTACTATTCGTTGCAGAGTTACAGTAAAATAATGTTATTTAGTTCTGATAACTCAATGTTGTTGAGCTCTCAGAGCTCTACGGGATTGTTCTCAGAGCCAAACGGTATAGTTGGGAGCGCCCTACGTTGCGCAGTAGTGGAGTGCGCTGACATATTTCATAACTTTCTAAAATGACAAACAGAATTATTTTGTTACTCATCCATATTATTAAAAATATATGAGGACAATTAAGTTTCCAGTTTATTTATTTAAGGAAATAGGTTTTTTTTTTGTCAAATTGAATTTCGTTAGAACAGTTTTGTATTTGTGGTTTTTCAAGGTTCATTTGCAGTGACTGTTAATTTAATTTATTAGTTGAACAAATTTTAATAAGTAATAAGTTATCGGAATACATTCAAAAGACCCCATTTAACACAAAATAAAATTTGTTTTCATTGATTTATCTTTTCTTGTGCATATACGCTAGTGATTTTATGTCCAATATTTATTAATATAATCAAGAAAATAAGATAATTTTGTGACGACCATATTTTTATTTTACAAATAATTTTTATTTGTAATATAAGTTCTATTATTATTTTATTTCTATTATAATACTATTCTTATTTGTCATATACAATTACTGTTGGCAATATAAATTCGTTCTGTCGCATTTATTTATTAAATTATCAATGCTAAACCGTAAAAAAAAATTATTAATCAGACTGCCAAAAATTTGTTATAGTCTCAGAACGATCTTGTAAAGTTGTGAGAGGTAAATAACGTTTAGCTCTCAGAGCTCAACGATGTAGAGTTGCAGGAGCCAAACGGTATTGTTACCATAAGAATACGTTAACCTACTGGAACTTTTTACAACTAACTAACTACTAAAGAGTTCCTATAGCAAAATTTTTTTCTCCGTGTGTGTTCCATATTTAACACCGTAAACGAACTATACTTTTTTGTAGTCACTTTTTACACGTTTTATGGTGTGTTAAAATTCTATAGTTTGCTTATGCCGTCAAAGCATAGTACACACTTGATGTGTGTTAAAATAACACACTAAATAACACACTTGGTTTTGGTGTTAACACAGTAAAAAATTTTGTGTCAATGCGTCAAAAAATTTTGTGTTAAAAATTTTTATGTTAAATATTTAACACTTTTTTGTGTCAGTTTAACACTTTTTAGTATTAATTTAACACAATAAATGTTAAATTTACATATAGAAGTGTTAATTATTTAACAAAATTTTTTGACGCAATGACGCAAAATTTTTTACTGTGAAGGGTTTCATTATTCTTTGTTATAACGAAGAAAAACGCAACAATTTTTCGCTCGCTGACGAATTGGAGCTCACTCAGAGCTTGAAACCTGAGATAGTGAAGGATGACCCGTCTGGATGAGCCGTAATAGGGAGTAGTAAGAAAGAGTAAAGCAAAGGAATCGCTTTAGTTAGCATTCTTGGGATTAGTATGGGTATACATAATAGCTTATACTAACGTGGCGTAGGTGTTTCGCGGCAAGACAAAGGATCTTTGGTCCATGGCGCCATCAACACTACTCTGAACCCTTCTTAATTTTTTGTTTATTTTTATGTCTTTCAAAAGTTGAAGATCAACGTCACTTAAGTCTAGGATAAAGGGTAAATTAAAACAAAATTAATATTTTATGTAACATAAAGGGTAGAAAAATGCAAAACAGGGTACGGGGGGTAAAATGGGATAACTGAAAAAAATTTTTTCCCGCACAAACTTTTAAAATGTTCAGAAATATATTATAATGTCATTGTCCATCATTCAAAATAAATAAAAAGAAAAAAAAATTTGTTTCAATAATTTTGCTTGAATTAGTGACATCAAAAAAATTATTTCTCCAATAAAGAATTTTTTTTTTTGTGCAATTGTATATCAAATTTGTTCGTTTTAGCAATGAGAAAAATGGATCTTAGTCTTTTGTTACAGTCGTGATTTTAATCAAAAAATTTTTCAATGAGTTCTTTATCTCACACTCATACAATATTGATACATAATTGAATCAAAGAGTTTTTTACAGTCAACATTTGGTGGTACAATGATATGGATAAAAGTAACAATCACATGTGACTAGATGCGGTTGTTCTCACCGCAATATAAACAGCGTCATTGCCAGTTGCTGTCCTTTGATAATTTATTAGCAAAATCCCGGATGGGGAGAAGGACGTACGTGAGTTGTGTGTGGGCTCCCCTGACTGCTCTCTCGACTGATCACCATCATGTGTGTTGTGCTGTGGTGTCCTGCCCATAAGTGCTCGTCTATATGTATACCCATACATACGTGTGTATTATAAGAGTAGAGAGACTGAGTAGTGAGTAGCGAGTAGTGTATTATGGTGAACACTCGCTGCGGGTGGTCCTTGACACGATATCCTGGCTAATACAATTCTCGCCTGAAATTAATATACCAACAATCAATTATTTACAACGATCCCATTTGAATCCACGTGTATCTATACTAGTCTACAATAAAACTCACAAATATAATCTTTTTTTTTTTTTTTTTCGTAAAAATAGAAGAGTCTAATAGTAAATTCAATCAATTTTCTTCAATCTAAAAAAATAATTTAATCCAACTAAACATGTAACAAAATTTTTACCATCTACTTTTATATTTATTAAGTTTTTACCGCCGCTGAAAATGAAACAAAATTTATTTTTTATGAAAAATTTTTTATTATAACTCGCAACGTCGCAGTGTTAAATAACGTTGTCAATTTTCCCGGGCAGCAATCGGGTGCTAACCGAGCATTAACATTGGTCTCAATCCCGAGTTTAATCAAACGCTAACCGGCGAGATTTAATCTGCCGCGGAGTCGGCGCCCCCAGAGGGTCCTCTCAGTTCATCCCGGCATTTCACCCTTAGCATTACACTATAAATACATATATATATATATATATAGTTGACTTGCTTCATTGCTCCTATCCCGTGCATCCGTAATACATTTCCATCTCGCTCGTGGTTTCTATGCTAGGAAGTAATATAATCACAACACCGAGGGTGGCTCGAGTTATTTATTGCTATTTTGTGTCTTTTCTGAAGATGACACTGACAATAGTCCAATAAAAAAGGACACAAAACACAGCTCATGGTAAACATTAAATTACTTACCCCCTTATTATCAACAATAAATCACCCGCAAATTACGCACCATCAAATTTACTATCAATTATCTATCGCTAAACTATACACTTTTAGACTCGTTTATCGTCTATTTTATTTTTCATGTTATTGCAGCAATTCCGCGAATTCGAGCCGTGTAAAGAGTGTTGAAATAATTCTATACTATTCTCATTGTCCGTCCATGCCATGGTGGTGCCCAATCTTCTATTGCGTATTTGTCGACTCGGTACTCGACACACAATAATTTTACTCATCGTTATGATACCTTACACACGAACACAACCAACTTTAATGTTAAGGTTTGTCCAGTAGGTATTTTAAATAATTTTTTTATCTTTTTCATAGTACTGATGGAATATTACATATTACATACACGGGGGTGACACATGACACGTCCTTGTGTGAATAGCCATAACCTATAGTAGTGGAATTGTTACGCGGTTGCAGAAAAAGAATTCACCCTATGATTTTCGTAGCCATCAAGAGACGTGTGGTATTACCTAAAGCAGCACAACTCCACCTCCACCCAGTCCACCTTGCGCGTTGATGACACGTTTCTATTTTTGACGCTGACTTTTTTTATTGCAATATTATTTTTTTTTCCGTACAAACTGCAACTTTACATACGTATAGATGTAGATAGCAATGTGTCATATGAATATAAAAATAAGTATAAGTCTAGTTATATCAACTGTTTGATCAAATATTCTGATTGATGCTCAAAATTAGAGGTTGATAGATATTTAATATTATACTTTACTAAAACTTTGAAGGAATAAAAGTTAGTAAACTGTTTGGGAAGTACGTCAAGTTTAAATGCAAGCTAGTTTTAGTTAAACTATTTACATCTATAATCGTCGGCGATCTTGTCGGAGATAAAGAAAGCGTCTTTTGGTCTTGCAGGTGCATTCTAACTTGAGAATTGTGACATTTGGTCGTTAAATCTTTTGTTCTTAATCTTAGGGCAAATCCAACTCCTGGGAAATTTTCGGACTAAATCTTCACGTAAATTCAAGTCCTTTGGTAATCGGTATTTAGTATTAATTTTTGCTCTGGTTGATGATGAGGATTCAATGAATCTAGACTTGGTAGTGGTTGGTGCCAGGTCTTCGAGTAATATGAGAAAATAGATGGCGAATGATGAATTACTTTTTTTAGGGAAAATTCTTCAAAAAGTTAAAAGAGCAAATCCGTGGGAACTGATTTGTATCTTAAGCATCAAAGAAAACACGGAGCTAAATGAGACCGTTTTACTTTAACTATCATTTTTTTGACTTACTTCTTGGAAAATTCAATCACTCTGGGCTACAAATATTTATTTAATAAGTTATGTTAAAATGCATAATATTTCTGAGTTTGAGTTGTAGGAGTTTAAATGCTATAGCAAAAATGATTAAATAACGTACGTAAATGAAATATATGATGAATAATGACAAGTTAGTCTAGCCTGTGGCTGAATCGAGTTGTTTAAAATATTACTCACACTCGTATCATACCATATCTGAAGCTGCATTCATACATACATCCCGCCCTCGAGTTGCCATCTCAGAGCAGAGATAAAACCGATAATCATTTCATTCACGTGATCTTAGTCTCAAGATCAAGAAGTTCATAGCAGTCACTCGGGGCAATGCTTATCGTCATTCATACATATATAATCGTCCTTAAGCCTTGAGCCTACTTATTAAACAATTAAAGTGTCCTGGTAATTTTTTGCCCGATTGCAATTCGCTGCACTCTGTTCATGTCCAGTTCATTTGCTCTTTGTATAACTAATAGCGCTCTGCAATTCCGAGTCGACTCTTGAGTACAGTCCCACTGGATTCCCGATGATACAATGCTCCTCAATGATTTATTAAAAGTATAAGCTAAAATTTAAAAATACCTTCGTCATTTTTCACTCCTCAATCTTCGGGCATTTAAAAAATTCTTTAGCTTTAGATATTAAAAATAAGCACTCGAACGGTCGAAATTTCAAATTTAAGCAAGGCATTTTAAAAAAGCCTAAAAGATGAAAAATTATAATACTGATAACAACGAAGAATAACAAACCGTAGTAGTAAATAACCGTTGTAGACATTCATCATGAGACCTTTGAGCATTTGAAACTGTCAAAAAAGGTGACAGAGTGGCTAGTAGTAACGGTAATAGAGCAGAAAATCCTTCTACCTGACCAAAATTAGATGATGCTAAAATAGTCCGTGCCTGACTTTGGTTTAACTCAAAAGCACTTTCTCGCTTCGAATACAAGAGCAAGCAGGTTGAGTATACCAAAGTATACAGAGACTTATTCTTATTATACAAGCGTGGATCACGGGTGTAAGGGCTGGTTAATTCTAGTAATCTTCGCGTCAATGCTTCCGACGAGCTGGAGATCAAGACCAAGAACAAAACACCACAATTATGCATGAGGATAAAAAAATAAAAAGATGAAAAAAAAAATAAGCATATCATATCAACTGTATCTTTCTCAAATAATAATTACTCGTTATTTTTCATTCGTTGACGATTTTAGCTTGCGATGGGATTGGGACTGAAGACGGGGTTACTTGTGTTAATTCAGGGATGAATAGTAAGAGGGAGTTACAGAGTATAAGGAGAGGACTCGATAATTACAACCGGGAGTCATGGGAGGCGTCTCTCTTAAGTTTCATCCACCTCTTGAGATCTTCTCGGAAGAGCGTGAACGCGCAATTAAATTTCTTGTACTCGGTACTTGTAGATGTACATCCTCAGTATCGTCTGGGTAATCTCAGCTCAGATATATTCTTTATCCGCTTCCTGATGTGGATGTGAAGCTCAACAATAATCAAATGTAATCTTTTACTTATGATACATACCTGCCGCAACTCCTCATCTTCATTCTGATATGATACGATGTTCAATCTTAAAACAAGTATTGGTTATTCTTATTGTATTTATATGTCTGGTACTTTGTATAATATTTATTTCTTTGTCCAGAGATCTTTTGCATGCGCAGCTGCACGCGCGAAAAGCAACTGACACCTGCATTTGAAAATTCAGATTATTACAATAATCAAAAATTTGTATAATCATCTGCATGCTCACTATTCACTTTTGATCGCCGTTGTATAATTTATTTAATTTTTATACAATGCAAGGTGTAATTACTATTGTACATTTGAAAATCCAGATTACTACAAAAATTCTAAAATAATAATCATCGGCACTCTTACTGCTCACTCTCAATCTCCTCGTATAATTTATTTAATTTTTATGGGATGTTATTAGTTATTGTTATTACCGGCGTATTTGAAACTTTGTATTATTATTAGGTCCTACAGTAATCAAAAAATCACAATCATCTGCATGCTTACTGCTTACACTCAATCGTATAATTTATTTAATTTTTATAAAAAATAAAGACAACTTAATATATAGGGTGCTATTACTTGTGCTGTTATTTAGGATTCAACGCAATCAAGTTATTAGTGAGTGAAAAAATAAATGAGAATAAAACGAGCAAAGATAAGGAAAAATAAATGCACCAAAATGTAACAAAGAATGGATGTATAACGGAATTGGCTTAACTTTTATGGAGTGTTGGTAAATATTTTAACTAATGATTTAATAAGTAATCAAGTTATTATTGGGGAAGATAAGTAATGATATGTAATGAGAGGGAATGAAAGATTGTATTACAATGTAATGAGAATTGGAGATGTTGAATTAATTTTTATAGGGTGTTTGCTAATATTTTATTTAATGATTTAATATATAATCAAGTTATTACTGAGAAAGATAAGTAATGTAATGACAATAGATGAAGAATTGTAATACAATGTAAGAATTTAATCAGAAGTGGATTTAATTTTAACGGAGTGTTATAATTTGATATAAAGTGATTAAAATAAGATATAAATGAGAATAATGAGAGAAAAAATATATTAATAAGAAGGAAAGGAATTCAATAAGACACGGTACTAAATATGTAAGAAAGTGAGATGTAGAATGTATGTACAATTGTAATAACTTAGTGAATCCGTGCATAAAGATTCGTGGTAGCGTATCCGGTTTCTGTTTCTGAATTTCCTGCCAGGTGTGTAAAAATGTGTGTGTGTGATATATACACAAGCATGTTGCAGTAATACGTTTGTTTTAATAAGTATTATTTATTAGTGTGGGTACGAGTGTGTATTTGTTTCGTGTCTTATTGCGAGGGCATTATTGCATTGTGGCTTTTCGGTCACTTGGCAGGTAATTTTGTTTTCTACAAATCTTGATCTCTCTCGCTGCGATGAAAAAGAGAATATAAGTTCCTGCTTATAATTAGCTCTGTTCAGTGACACGAAGAGGACCATTGTGATTGTGAGCGTACACATACATTGTAACGGTAAAAAAAAAACATATCAACAAGATAGATAGCAAGCCAACTATACATAATAAATAAAAAGGAAATTTTTAAAATTACTCCTCATTTTTATTATTATCTGATTTCGCTGAATTTTTTCGTTAAGAGTTTTCCGAATCCAATTATTTTTATAAAATCAAATCAAAATCGTCGAGCCTAAAACTTCAGTTGAATAAAAATAATACCATACATTTGCTTTTGATCTCATCGTCTCTTGGCGTTCCGCGACTTTAGTTCTATTCAAAAAAATTTTTTATTTTTTTTCTACTGAACTATTTGCGCCGACAAGTAAAAAAAGTAAAAAAGCAACGACACCACATCAAGTGTATCTCTTTACTTAAACTCGATGTTATGTGATCTTGAGAGATAAATGAATTTTATTTTACCCGATATTTTTGGCTGACCCTTGAGCACCACCGGGAACTTAATTCTCCGTTCCACGAGACGTCATGTTCGCTATCTTGTCCTCGAGCAATGTCTTTGCTCTCGTCGCGGATGAACGAGCCTGGTCGCGATGGGCGTGGCACATAAACTCAGAGAGCCGTGACGCACATGCATAGCTGTACCTTCGTGTACTTCTCACACATGCTAAAAATTTACAATTACATGCATGAATATATTAACATGTATGTACAAACAATTTATTCAAAGACTTAGCAGTGCATTTTAGCGCGTCTCTCGGGATGTTGACGATAAAAGTATCATCAGAAAGCAGAGGATGATAAAGAAGCGCGTGCGTGTGCACACACAGGCACGCGTGGGGGCCACATAAGCGTGACACAGGGCACACGCGTTATATTGGGCGCGCGTGCGCCTCCAGGCACTTTCTCTACATAATATACATACTCTCATTGCTCTTGCGCATCACCGGGCCTAATGTAACCTTATAATAGTATATACATACATATATACATATATATATATATACCAGTACCGAGTAATACATACACTAATAAGAGTAGTACATGCTACAGACAAGACTTGAAAGCTCTATTTTACTTGATCATCAGGAATATCAAGGTGACGTCGTCGTCAGCGAGGTTGTCGTCGCCTGTAAACTACTCAGCTTCGCTCCTGTTATATGCGCTGGTTCGTGTCGCGCCCCGCGAACGCCGGATGCTGGGGCGGCGACGCGTGACGAGATTAATAATTCGAGCACGTCGTAGCAAACGCGAACATCTACGGTCCTCTTTTTTCCATCCTCCCTCTCATCTCGTGCTCTTGTTATTTCTTTGGCTTTCCATTCTCCTTCGTTGTCTGTTTACATGTATTCACTGTACTAGTCGGGAGAGGATCTGTGGGTATACAGAAAAGGACACGAGAATAACCCGGGAAAATGTAATTTTCAATGTCCCATTATTTTTTTTTTTTTTATTCCCGGCATGTAAATTCTCTGCACGAATGATAATTGTCTTGGAAGAAAAGGAAATTATTTTTATTATTTTTCTTCTATATGTCTGCAGACATGTCTGGTTTTTATGGGACCAGAATATATTTGAATTTAAAATATATATTGTTATGTCTAATGGAGTTTGTGTTTTTAATAAATTTATCAGATCTGCTAAGAGATAAATTAAATAAAATACACGGTGAATAATTCATTACCATGAAAATATTTACTACTAAGTCATGATATTAAATTATTAGGCGCTCCGAAAGGCTTACCGAGCCATCAGATAGATACTTTACTGATATGTTTAAAAATGCACGGACGGGTATGAAGATATATGTGTATAGGTGCATTCGTCCACCCACGCACAGGGCGGCCGTCGAAGAAATATTGAATTGAATGGACATCGCGCGGATGCCGTTGGTAGAAACACTGAGGAATAATATAGCCCACGCGAGAGTATCGAGAATCGAGATCGTTATCGAAGGAGTCTCCCTCGCATTGTATACGGCCAAGACTGAGAAGTACATCATTGTGTATGCGTGTGTTGTATATGTACCTGCAAACTGCAAAACGTCGTGGGCGCGTCTTTTATCGAGATGGACGCACTGTCTCTTTTTTATGTTTTTTTATTCTTACACTTACGACGCTTGCAGCGATTTACGTTTTAGTTTGTCTCTTTACAATATACATTTTTAAACTCCTTTTTCTTGTTATTAACGTGGGCGCGATTATCGAGAGACGAACAATTTCACGCGGGTTCAATGGGTCTCAATAGATACTATTATCCTGTCAGGACTTCTCGTTATATACTTCTTACTCGCCTTTTGCCTTACTTCCCTCGTGCTATTCTTTCAGTCTCTCATATTTATTGCCCATTAATTTATCTCTAAGATATTTATTTTTTTTTTATCTCTTTCACTATTACAATTACTATTTTTTAATTAAACAAAATGTCATACATACGTTTTTATTTAAAAAAATTTTTTTTAAGTAGAAAATTTTAATTTGATCAGACATCAAATTTCTCGCGTAAAAAAATTTTTCAATCAACTTTTAACAAAAAAAATTAAATAATAATTGAATAATTACAATATTGTCTTCTATTGTGACTTGAAGTATAAATATTTTGATGTTTATCCACTGAATGAAAAGTATGTCTCGTACATAATCTTACCCCCTGTCGCGATAAACAGGACGTACATCCCACCTTATACAGACATATACACATATAATAAACATAATGTATACCAATGCCTCACCTCTCACTGCACAGGTATAGATCTCATGTGTCCAAGTTATATTACGTTAATGTAAGTAATGACAATGCGATGACTGGCGGACACTAAACACCTGCATTTGCGGCGTTATCTGCTCGGTGCTGTGAATCCCGCTGTTAAGTTCTGACACACAGCTTTACTTTTTGCGCCATAACCCACATGCAAAGTACAAAGTATAAATACTTATACTTATATACGTGTACACTAGACATGTTTACAGACACTTTAGCTCGATGATACGTCGACATTGTACAGCTATGCTCTTTGGGTGGTCTCGCAATGGGACGTCTTGTACCCATGACGCGATCCCGCGGTCTATTGTTAACAAATCCGTTAGTGATTCTCGTAATATACCGGCTATCAAGATCTTACGCCAGATATCACACCAATCATCTTCGATATACTCGTGTCACGCATTCAAGTATGTTTATAAATAAGTATAAATATATATAATATTCATTCAATGGTAAACAATCTACAGCCAAAGCTATTTAAATTTAAATTTCATTAATGAAAAATTTATTTTTTATAAAAATAAATTTTTCATTATTGAATAAAATCCCTTACTCACACAGAAATAAAATTGTTCTTGAATCATGTATATAATTTTGAAGAACTTAATATTCTTGATTTGAGTATAAAAATTCTTGATTTAAAGAAATTTTTTTTGATTTAAAGAAATTTTACTTGATTCAAGAATTTTTTGTCTTGATTCAAGACAATTACCTTCTTCAAAATTATATTCTTCGTTCAAGAATTTTTCTTTTGAATCAAGTTAATTTTTTTTTCAGTGCATAATTTAATTTTTTCATACGTTGTGTGTCGAATAATTTAAAATTTTGGTGACGTAAATAATTCTCACGAATCTTGGATTGTCCTTTATTTAAAACAATTGTAGTCAGTGAATATTGGCGAGCACACGGGCATAAATGTAAGTATTCATCAGCACAGCAAAAGATCTACGAACACAGACGTAAAATCCTCTCGTACTTAGCGATTCTTCTGTCTCTGGATCTGGATGTGCAGCTCTTGCTTTTGCTCCTGTCTTCTGCTACGTTATTCTCAGTCGTGGTTCTTTTCTGGTAGAGAGTAGTAAAGCTCTTCACCCGCTAGAGGGCGTGGTCGAGAGACGCGCGACGTCCATTTGTCTCGAGCGCCTCCCGCACCAGAAACGCCCTCGCATCCCACAAGCATCGATCACGTCTTTCTGTCTCTCCAAAACTTGCACCGTCAAGGCGGTGTACCATATAATCCGGGACTACAGCATATCAACCCTCTTATTTTAACCAAGTACCACTATTTCCGTAATTCGTACATACTTCAACTTAGCTTACTTACATTCCACGTACATCACAGATCTTACTTTTACGAAAATATTTTTATTTTTATCAATAAATTGTGATGGATTTATCTCAATATTAATATTTTACTAGTGGGTTATTCAACCCCTTAATGAACTAACTAATGTTAGAGAAATTTGAATTTCCATTTCAATGATCATAAATTAATATGAAATTTTTTTGTTTCAGCCTGTAAGTAACCAGCATTCAATATATTTAAAAGAAAATTTAATTATTGGCTGATATGATTGTGAGTAGAAATTTATTTTTTGCTCTGAATGAAAATTTAAAAGAAACTCGGAGAAATTCTTTATGATTTTATATTTACAATGATAATATTGAAAAGTTATTATTATATTTTTCAAAAATAATTAAAATTTAGGACACTTTTATTCACATGCTAAAATAAAATTAATGATTAACAAAATAATTTCTAAGCGCTTGGTCATCTTGAATTAAGAATAATAATTATTGAACTAAGAAATTGGCTTTGACTAAAGTAAATTTTATTTGATTTAATAATTTTTTTTGCTTGATTCAAAATAATCAAACGTAAGAAAGTCTTGATAAGTCCATGAGGCCCCGATATTCATGCAGCTTGATTGCAAAGCCTTTAGCTCTGCATAAATTTATTAAGACTTTTATACATGTATGAATAGTCACTCCTCAAAATTAATCACTTCAGTGTACTCTGTTAAATAATTAGATAATTTATAATTACACTTGTTTCCTGTAACCTGAAGAGTAAATGATAAAAAAAAGAACTGATTACCAATCTAGATTTGATTTGTAGGATAAATTGGAGTGAACAAATTAGGTTAAGAAAGTCAGCACGCGATATGTCAGTGGAAATAAACTTGTCTGGTCGGGCTGTGTAGTAGATACTGGACAGCTGTGCCAGCCACTCCGCTAAAACACATTATCTCTTTTTTTACTTGAAATTCTATTAGTGCAGCCCCCATCGTGCTCTTTACAACGTTAAAAATTATTCGCAATTACAAGATAAATTAACCCCACAGTAAATAATTAATTAAATACATAAATTATCAACTCTGGCTGTTATTATCAGCAAAATTAATCAATCAAATGAATCAATCATATTTATTCTTTTATAAAATAATAAAAATAATAAACTGCACTTTCAGATGTATACTTACTGACATGTTATTTAACGTCATGAAACAATTAGTTGTCATTTTTTAAATCGAACAATTATTAGTCTGGCACTCCTGCGCGTATAAACAAGCATTATCCACTATCCTGCGAGATCAATCAGTCCAGTATAAAATAAATAAAATAAAATAATGTAATATCGACTGCTGTTGCTATTACACACACCATATATATCATAATACATATGTGCACATATAAATTGTGATTGTATCTATAAATCTGAGTCCAGCACTATTTGATTCGATCTAAAATTTTCGTGCCGAAGGCAGCAATTAATGATTGCACGGTAACGCATGCCCACATTGGCAAATTTATGCGACAACATAATAGTATTTCTATACTTATCTATTACCTATCCATACACTGTAAAAAAAACCGGTGTGAGTAGTCCATGCGGTGTACGGTGTTAAAAATTCCGATGTTAAATTCAACACCGAAATCGGTGTAGCAGTAACACCGTTCGCGGTGTAAATATTTTTTTTCGGTGTTAAATCGGTGTTATAAATTTTCCGGTATTGATAATATTTTAACTAACACAATTTTTATAATTAAACTTTTTATGCTTAATAATTAAAAATAAATAATCAAAAAAAGTTCATATTTAATTTAGAAAGTTTAAAATAATAAAATATTCAGTCGATAAATAATGAAATAATGGTGTGAAATTCTCTCGATGTAAATTTTCGATCCGTGTTACTTTAACACCATTATTAAAGGACAATTTTAGAACATCATATAAATAATCGTAAACTCCAAAATAGTGCATTTTAGTAATTATTTCATAACTTTTAAGTATTTTTTTTAAGATTTTCGGAATACTTCTAAAATAATTTTAGAATCAATGCAATTTATTTGAAATTTTGTCCATAAATCTTATGTGGAACCTTTTTTGAATAATCTTAAAACATTTTCTTAACTATTTGAGATCAAATTTTGAATACTTTTGAGACATTTTTCGGATATATTTGAGATAATTTTGGAACATTTCTTGGACAGTTATAGAGTGTTTTTACAACAAATTTGAAACATTTTTAGAACAATTTTACGACAATTTTGAACGTTTTTTAAATGATTTTCATAGAGATAATTTATTTTTGCACAGTTGTATATTTGTCTCGAAATTAATGGATGAAAAATTTTTTGTACAATTTCAGGACGTTTTTAGGACAATTTAAGAATTTACGAATTACCCATTTACGGTGAAATTCAAAGAATTTTCTTTTATAATGATAATATAATGCTGTTGTGTAAGCTATGGGAGATTATGTGTTACAATATGAGTTTATGTGCAAATGAAATATCTGAAAAAAAAAAAGCAAAGTTATCATGTTATTAATTTATCATGTTTAAAACATCCATTATATTGTGAGAAACATCATGGTTACGATAAAAATAATTATTATATTGTTCCCAAACATTTAATATTGTAAATATTATTTAACTTGTTGTATAACATTCATCAAATCGATTTCTGCGTAATTTTATAAATCGAAAATTCTTAAATAAATTTTACTTGTCTCATTTTGATAAATATTGAATATTAATTGTGTTTTATGGATCATGTAATATTCATACTCCGATACGGTGTAAATTTATTCTACTGATACACTGATATTACACCTTTTTCACGCCGGATTTTTAACACTACAAAAGAGCACCGCTACACCGGTGTTAATACACAGGTGTTACATAGCGGTGTTAAAATGAGTCCATTTTAACACCGCTTTTTTTACAGTGTAAACACACAGTTACTATTGCATACTTACATACGTACATGTACATTTAAATATGAAGGTATTCATGAAAGTAAAAGATGAATATTCATGAGTAGAGCGGATTGATATGAATGCATCGGTGCATGTCAAACGAGCTAGCCTCTGTGGCATATGTATCATCTGCTCAAAACACTTATGCTGCATTAATCATTTATTAAATCTAAAATCTGATCTCAAGTATGAGGATGAATATTATAAAGTCTCAAGTCTCAGACATATATGCCTTACGAAAAATATCCCCACGGGTTCTATACGCGGAAACGACGTGCGAAATATCTAATTATCTAGCCCTGGCTCATTAACGAGCGTTAACCTCGGCCTCGGCGTGGATCATCCACGCCTACGGCGACGCTCTTGATTAACGTCGCTAAAACTGTGACCAAAGTCTGACAGCAGAGACAACTATGTCTATAACTTTCCTAATGATATAATGAGATTAAAGTTCCCAAAAATCGGAGCATTTTTGAAAAAATTTTTTTTTCAATATCTTTTAAAAATCAGTTTAGTTAGTCCTTTATTTTACCATAAATACGATTCGATAGTGATTATATTTTGGAAATAATAATGAGGCTAATTTTAAATGTATTAGTCTAGAGGTCTAAAAAAAATTAAAGAGGTGATTTTTATCTGAGGAATTTTTTCAGCACACGCGTGGGAGAATATAAATTCTTTGATTATTTTTTCCTCTTTCAACAATTTATTATATCTAAGATAAATATATTCAATGTTTTCTTAAACACTCCATCATCTCAGCCTTTTAATCTCAATCAATTTTTTATTTTTGTTAAAATAAAAATTTCATTATCAAAAAAATTTGATCGAGAAAAATTTATCTTTATTAAATTATTTAAATGAAATATTTAATATATAAACGGTAATTTTTTCGCTAATTAACACGGTAGAAAAATCTTTTAAATAAAATACAAGGTTTACGATCGATGTAAAATCATTGCGAGTAAAAATCGATAGTACATACAATCGAAAGATAATGCGCCGTACTATTGAGAGATATGAAGTTCAGTCAGCGGCAGCTGAGCGATAAAATCTTCCTTAAAGGTATATTATACACTTATAAAAATTTTTATACCGACTATGCTTGCGATATACAACCTTCACAATAAATATATAAAGATTATATTATATTATATACGTATATATAGCAATCGATAGTAACTTTAAGAGAGCAGCTGCCTCCCACCATCGCTCTAAAAATTTATCAGCCCACAGGATCGCTGTTTAGAACCCTTACACCTTTTTCTTTAACCTTCTAAGAGATTTCTACTGCAGCTATTTGTTCAATTGCTTTGGTAGCAAAACGTTAGATGGCTAAAATAGTTATATTGGATTTTTTATTTGATAGTTAAGATCTCCAATGTCAATTTATAGTCGTATGATAATAAATGCTATTTTTTAGAAAATTAATAAAAAAAAAAATTTTTATCGATTTATTTGTATGTAAAAAAATGTAAATGTATAAAAAATACCAGGACTCGATGGACGAGATTCTCATTACTTTACACTTACGCTCGAGTCTTGTGTGTATGTTTCATACTGCGTATACTTGTTCACTGCATTCCTTACAAAGCGAGTGGATATGATATCTAATTATCGAGAAAATTGTTCGATAGCACTTGCGATAAACTCGCAAACTTAAGACAACTTAACACGTGTTGTACCTCGGGATCTTGTGTGACTGGATTCTCAGTACGCCTTTATAACTTTATTTACCCCTTCGCATTTCAGTGTGTGCGCAAATAAATTGTAAGGAGATTTAAGAGAAGCCTCGAAGAGACGCGAAAAATAAAATAAAATATTGAAAACTATTAATGATTAATATCCCAGCGATTATCGACACTCAGCCTCGGTGATTTATCACGAGTCCAAGTTTAGATCGCGTCTCAACTGAAGATCTACACAAGATAAATAATAAAATATTTTATTTTTAAAAATAAAATCAAAAAAGTAACATTATTCTCACGTTTTATATTTTGCCGGAGGTAAAACTGGCAGCGAGCTCAAGAAGGTTTGCTGAGACGTCAGGATATTTTTTCTACTCTTATTCCGATTCTGCATGGACATATAAATGTGTGTGTATAATTTTGCGGTCGGCGGGAACGTCAAAACATTTGGGGTTAGTGGGGTAAAAAAAATATTATATACAGCAACAGCAACTGCACCCTCGTCATTCGGAGTTGAAATAAAGAGTAAAAGATTTCTTCGGGTCACGAAGTTTTTTTTTAGCGCCAAGAGCCTTCGGGGCTCATCTATGGTAAGAGCTACGTCAGTAATAGCTTAAAGTCAGGGCTGTTATTAAAGGGTTTTTTATTTTATCTTCCGCGATATCTCTTTGTACGTCTGCAGTTGTGATAGGACGCTTAGTTAATCTTGTGTCATAATCTCTTTGTTTTTATGTTGGAATAAATAATGTTTATTATAAAAAAAAATTAAAACTTATTCTTACCTGGCAATTAACTTGTTAATCATAAAATACAAATGCAGTCATACGTATTTTTTCACGAATTATGATCGCTATTAAAGATGAAAATTTCACAATCTTTTTACTAAAAAAACTAATTTGGTCAAAAAAAAAATTTTTTTTAATCAAGGAAAATTTACTTTAATTAATAAAAATTTTGTTTTTAATTCAAGAATTTTTTTTTTTTAATTAAGTTATCTTTTTGTCAATGTAAGAAAATTTTATATAAAAGAAAAATAAAAATTATAAAATTATTTGTGAAGCAAAATTACCAGTAAAACATTATACAATTTGATATTAATTGATTAAAAATTGTTATTAAGCATTTAAGGGGTTATTGACGTTTATTTTTTATATTTAACGCGAGTGTGAGCATAGAAGTTGAAGAGAATTAATTGAAAGACGAGATGAAAAAGCGTATGATAATAATAATGACGTTGATGATAATGATGATGAAGATGATGATGATGAAGAAACAGTCGCGGAAGAAAGAAACCGAGAATTCAGTGTTGTGAACGAGAGAAGTGTACCGAGAATGAATGGACGTGGTAACGTTATACCTAGCCCGGTAATTATGACTCCTCTAATCACCGACAATTACAGCAGTTACCGGCTTTGAAGCGTTATATCGAGCGGTCCATCCCGGATCTCGTTACGATGGGTGACATCTCCAGTTTAAGTTCGGAAAACCTTAAAGCCGAAAAAATAACAATATATTCAGAGTAATTGATTATTTACCTAATTATAAACATTTGGTTGAAAAGTAAATGTTGATTGTTATTTAATAAGAGGGTAATTGAGATTTAAATGTTTAATAGAGTGTTATAACGAAATTAATCACTCAGAACTTACAAAATTTAAATTAATGAGAAACGGGCTAAGAGGGTGGATAGATGCCGGGAAGACTGAGACTGAAGACGAATATAATAAGACTGAGAAAAAGAGATATGGGCGTTACGCTGAAAATACAAATGTTTTTCTCTCTATATCTCTTTAAGCCATTTCTGATGATCCTTGCGAGTTTTGTGCAAGAGCCTACACACTTGTGCTCTATTTTGTTTTCTTATGTGATTCTCTACTTCGTACTACTCTATATCTATATCTATAATACTGCTAACGTCCAACGCATATCGTACACTTCTCATGACGGCCGGCACAGCCCAACAATTAAATCTCTCCCGAACAGACGCGGTCTGCTATTATTATTGCTGAGTTATAGTTTCTCAACGTTGGAATATTATTTATTCACAAAAATAAAAATTATTTCGAAAAAAAAAAAATATTTATATATAACGAATCTATGTTTTGGTTATAATATAAATAGTAACATTTGTTAGAGTAACTATAATAAATTTTTTGTGTTCTTTAATTTGATAAGAATAAATCAATGTAGAATAAGAAATTTAAACTGCATGCACGGAAAAAAGAAAACAGTAATAATTACAGTATAAAATGTAAAATCGGTCCTGTCGTAATCAAAACTAGAAAAATTACAGTTTGAAATAACATTTTTCTAAATTCAATTTTTGAATTTAATTTTCAGAGCTTTCAATGTAAATATTACATTCTACAATGTAATTCTTATAAAATCGGTAATAATTACAATCTGAAACTTTAATTTTTCCAGTATTCATCACGAAGCGCCACGTTACATTATATACTGTAATTTTTTCGAGTTTTTTTTTCCGTGTGGATTGGATCAGAGTTTGTAATTACAGCAAAATTCAACTCTGAGCTAGGTTAGGATTCTCCATAAGTTACGCGAAAAAGTTACACTTGAAGGCCCACCAAAATATGTTGTCATGAAAATTTCTCTGGAACTCTGTAAATCCAAGTGTTTTAATAAAATACACATAAAGTGTTTTGTTCCTATCTTGAAGCATTGTAGTCACTTTTAAAACACTTCCACGTGTTTTAATTTTCTATGTTAAATGCCCATTTGTAATCACTTTTAAAACACTATGATTTAGAGTGAAATTAATGTCAATATTCTCAAACCTTCTTATCAAGACTTTAGCACGGCAGAAAATTATTATATTAGCCAAAATTTTCAGTTTAATTTTTCAGTGCATCAAAGGCACATCCAATTGTTTAATTTCCCTGAAATTTTCCGAACATTTCTGTTATTTTTGGTGATGATTTTCCATAATTCGATCCAATGGCGATTGTACAATACAATCGTTGTCTCTCAATTGACGTGGAATAAAACGAATTAGATGGGTTCAATTGTCATTCTCCATCAGCTATCAGACAATATAGAAATATGGGGGGAGTTTTGTAATGAATAATGATGCTAGTGGAAATAATGCAATTGCATTAATCTGAATTGGCTGATGGTGACTTACAATCAGTTATTGTGGCCTCGGGGCAAACTCTAATTAACCACGCATTCGTCGTTAATTCTTTATTGTTGTCTGTGAGAAAATTTTTTTGCTGCATTTAAGTTATTTTTATTTATTAAAAATTTGATATTGTTAACACTTGGTACCGAGTGTTGTTGACCTGCCGTAGGACGTTTTTAAAGGTCAACAACTTTTCATCCGGTGTTTTTTTTTGTTCCGAAACGAAAGTCATAACACTCATAACATATTCAAGCGCCACATTCTCTTATATGTAAATGCTGTGAGTCGTAAGAAGGACGTGAATGTAAGAGATACGCGGTACATTATGAGGATATTACCAGCTGCTAACGCGCCGGCTAAATCGCTATTTAATAGCGCTTGAAAACCGCACACACCACTCAAGGAGGTCTACGACATTGCGTTGGTAATCAGTCTCTCTGTTGTGTTGTATATATAGCGTATTCTTTGCATCGCTCTGCAGAGTAATCTGTATTGTAGGTATAGAGTAATATACATGAGTGCTAGTGGTTTTCTTATAATACGTCTTACATAGCTATCCACGTGGAACTGTTATTTTATCTCAGCTTAATATCTAAATTCCACTATTAATTCTTATTTTACCTTTATTATTATATCTTTAACTTCATTTATAATCGCAATCTTTCATTACAATTACTTTTTTCCACATTCATTTATAAACGATAAAAAATAATAACTGCTATTTTATACTTTTATAAATATCTTATACAGTCCTACAAAAAAATTATCTTTTATTAATACATACATTTATATTATCCTAATAACACTTATAATTTTTTTATTCATAAATAAAATTGTCCCATCTCATTTATTAAGTCCAACATTTTGACTTAAAAATAATCAAAAATTTTGTTTTTAACCTAAATATTTAATTCAATTATTAAATCTCGAGCTGAAATATTTTTGACTCACTTTTTTTTTAATCATAAAATTAAAATAATAATTTGAGTTCCAATACTAAATAAATTATTATTTTTATTTCTGTATCAGATTGATAACCGAACTTATAAATTTTATTCATTCAAACAATCATAAAAATTAGCATACAAATTTTCTTGATTAAGAAAAAAAACTTAAAAAATTACGATAAAGTTTTCTTTAATTGAACAAAAAAAAACTTTTAAAATTACGATAAAATAAAATGAATAAAAGCATAACAAGTATAACGAGAATAGTTTTATCATACAAAATCGTTGGGAATCTACTGTTACAATGCGGCTTGACGAGGGTACTTTTCAACTACATTTATACAGTTGTAATTCCGCTATATATAATAATACGAGTAAAAGATCCATAGAAAGTGGAGATAGAGTGTACGAGTTCACCCCAGCCGATTTACTTGTGGTAGTGCCAATATAGCGGTGGTAGTTGAGCACATCGATGTCCTCGTTGATGACAGGCCAAAGGTAATAATTATTCCCGCGCGACTCACGATTACAGAGCAACAGTCGTACTACTGTTCTCGACGTTGGTGACAGTATATAGCTGTATAAAGGTTGATACCTGCGTCACTCACCTATACCTTCATTTTCTTCAATATCCAAACGTTCAAGTCTTCACCAATTATTTTATTTTTATTCTCGATATAATATAAAGTTAATTAAAGCGGGAAATTTTTATCCATTATAATTTTATAATTTTATTTAAATAAAAACAAAAAAATAAAATTAAGCATTTTAGAATTAAAATTTTAAGAGCTTTTTCTCGCTTAATGGGTGCATAATGTTTTTAGTTAACCAGACATTTCTGTACTAATTGTATGAATTATTTATGTGATGTCTTTTTGCTTGCACGTGTCGACATCCAGAGTATTATACTCTAATGCACACTAACTATTTTTTTTACTCAAGTAAATACATTTGATATAAAAAAAAAAGAATTTTTCTGTTTATAAATTTTAAACAATTTATTTCTAATTACTCTGGTGATTAGAAAGAAAATTTTCAATTGATTAATGATTAATAATTATTAAAAAAAAAAATCAAGGAAAATCGAAAAATAAATTAAAGGGGTTGTGATTTCTTTGTAATGAGAGAAGAAAAAAAAATTCAGATTGTTGAACAAAAGCTAAAACAAAAAAGGCCTTTGGAGCAAAAAATGGGAATAAAAGTATTGGAGTGAAAGTAAAGAAAGAAACGGCTGAAAAAGGGTGAGTTAAAACGCGTTGTCGTGTAACCCCGAGTAGAGAAATAGGGAGAAAAGGAAATTTCAGTTCGTGAATTTACGACTTGGATTTCCGCTTTTCGCGAACATTATTGAGATTAACTTCTGGGTTCTTGACTACTACTACTCGAATGCTTTTGAATAGAATGGTTTTTCGATCGGATTCTGAGTAATGCTG
This sequence comes from Cotesia glomerata, assembly GCF_020080835.1. NCBI lineage: Eukaryota > Metazoa > Arthropoda > Insecta > Hymenoptera > Braconidae > Cotesia > Cotesia glomerata. The sequence continues at coordinate 3,176,786 of NC_058158.1, forward strand.
AAAGACAAATAGTCTCGCCATAAAAAACGTTAAGAAAAATAAACAAATAAATAAACAAAAATACTTGTACAGAATTATCTTGGGGAGGCTGTTTGCGAAATAAAACTAAACTACACGGTCCATAATTTAGTGAGTATTTTTCCTTATACACCAAGGCATTATTTTCTAATTATCAACCCGTTAAAAATTTAAACGAGCATCTCTGAACTCTGAATGACAATAATTTACAGGGCGTTGAAGTTTAAAGTGAACTTTACTCTGATGTTCTCGTATATACATACATATTAGTAGCCTTTATGTTTATCTTTATTTCAGTTCTTATTGTTGATGTTAATGTTACTGTTGTGTTATGTTTCATTAAATGACTTAAGTAGTGCACATACACCTTGGAAATAAGAGGCGAGAGACTACTAAGTAAAACTGAAGACTGAAAACACGAATGGTGCTCAGCAGTAGCGAGTTAAATTTGTTCTTAAAAGAATACCCAGTTTATATTTCTCCTCTTTACCCAGAGCTCTCCTCTCTTGTTCTCAATGGATATTACCTTATACATAATACAGTACTCGTGCTGTAATTGACACACTCGAATAAGTGCCGGGTTATTATTTCGTTATTGTATGTAATTTCAAATAGAATACTTACACGTGAGGCACAAGTCTGGCTCAACTTTTATGATCTTGTCTTAAATATTTACCGAGCAGAAGAGTTAAGAAGTTAGAGACACGTAATATTGTTTGTAATAAGAATAAGCCTCACTTATACATTAGTTATTCAAAAAAACAGTTAAATTTATTCCAGTAATTTTTTAAAAATATTTTTTCACATTACGGCGATACATTTTAAATAATTATCTTTTTAGTGCATCGTATTTAAATAGTTAACAATTATGTATCTCTGTAAATATTTTACTTGGAAAAATATTAAACAAATTCTTTGTTATCACATAATCTGTAATAAAAATAATAACATAATTGATTCGAGTCGGCTGTTTTCGATGGAAAAAGATATTAAAATATTAAAAACTATTGCAGGTGTTCATTTTGATCAAATCGTTGTATTATAACGTGTCACGAACATCAACATAATAAAAGTACACAATAATATAAATTTAATATTTATAAATATGTAAATACATTTGTATATGTATGTATGCGTGAAAGTATCCAACACTTCCATTAGATATTTACTTATAATGTCGAGGGCATGGTCTGCAGTATTGCACCGCAATTGCAAAGCATATCCAGTAATCCGCAATCGAATATAATACAACAGACGGCTTAAATTTACGCACGGAGCGAAATAATAACGCGTCGACGGTCTCGACCGAGGGAATAGAAATTTATACTAAAATTACCCCGAGGTATTAGTGCTAGTGTTAGTAGAACTTTGTAACCTGGGTAGTGTGTGGGTGTATGTAGATATTTATATGTACACTTTAACAGTGATGGAAATAGTACACGAGCATGTATGTCGGTAAATACGGACAATCCGTATACACTACAGTGGTCACATCCGAGTGGATGATTTATCAGCCAGCCGCGTGTGCCGGTAAAATGATACAAAATGATTCAGACCATTATATTTTCCACTAGCATTACCCTCGCCCGCCATTATTCAAATAAAACTTCTCTATACACTGATAGAAGGATTTATTTGAATCAAAAAATATTTGTTAATAGTTAACAAATCATTTATAGGGCAAACCAATGAGGGCCCAATAGGTCTCACATAAAAATTTCTAGTCGGGTTGTTAGAGACCACTTTTTAGTATTAAACAAATATTTCTTAGTATTTAAAATGATTTGTTTGTATTTAATAAATCTGATATTCATTTATTAAATGTTAATAAATCTTTTTAAATACTAAGAAATATTTGTTAAGGACTAAAAAGTGGTCTCTAATAAATGATTTGTTAAATATTAATAAATATTTTTAACTATAAACAAATCCTTCTATCAGTGTACTAATAGATTTATACTAAAAATCAAAGTTTAATTTTCGTTAAAAAAATATTAATTCATACTTTAAATTTATCAATTCTATAATAAATTACCTTGAAAAAAAGTCATGCAAGCAAAGCATTTGATGCGTAATTATAAAACCCCGATTGGAGTAAGTTTCACCCTTAAGGTTAGCTCAGCTCGTCCAATGATTCACCCGGGTAATGGAGACGAATGCGGTCATAATTCTCAGACAAGACGCGTATATGTATATATATTAAGCGTATTATGAAATATATTTTATCCATAATACCCTCAAGTTTTTCCTCGAGAGCCCTTTTTTTATTCAACTTAAGAATTTTTATTTAATCTTCGTCAAACTTTCTTAACCACGCAATCTCATCTATATTTTTTATCACCTTATAATTATAATTAAAATAACCTTTTCATATTCACAATTCCATTTGATTTCCGTGTATGCAAAATGATAATAATAATATATAAATATTTTTTTATTTTATTCATTAATTTAACTTTTGAACATCATAATTATTATCTGATACCTTTGATACACGCCTTTAAATTAAATCGAGGTCAAAAAACCCATCGACAGTTAGTACAAACTCTCATTCAACATCCACTATCGATTTCTTATTATTTTATCTCTTTTTATTTTTTATATCACTATACATACATGTATACATATCAGGGCAACTAGTACGCGGTTATTTTAAAATAAAGAAGCCGTACGCGATGATGAACTTTCTTCGAATAGGTATCGACAGCCTGTACAGAGAGTGGGCAAAAATAATAGCGAGAGAGTGAGATAGAGAGAATTTATATCGCGGTGCAGAAACAGCGAGTAAGTTAAGCTGTGTCTGGTGTGCATGTGCATCAAGTGGTGTAAATCTTAGCAGGGGGATGGAGAGGGGAGGACGAGCAGAATGTAGAAGAAGATGAGAATGAAAGAGTGTAGAAGCGATTGCACGCTGAGGCATTACCGGATAATGGGACGCAATTTCTGGGCTCTTTGCTTTCGAGTGGTTTCACACCTTACGGCTGGATGGCTCTCCGCTGACTTGGTCAGCAGTGTAGCCGCAGACTTCTTGCTCGCGGGATATCCAACAACCAAAGGGTTAACTTGATAACCACGTGGTAACCGCGAGTAGACTCTAACTGCATGCCTGTACTTTACTCTCTGAAGCGGAGAGAGGAGCGAGTTCATGCCGCGTGATATGTATTACTATATATATATATGAGACGGTCCCGCCAGATACCAGATATATTGTATATTATATATTTTATGTGAGATAGACGAGGAGAAAAGTCGGATGGATTTCAAATAACCGAGCTTCGAGAGTAACTGCCTGATAGAGGAGAGGAGTCGATCATACGCGCTCTTACTCTGGGACGAAATGGTGTACAAAGTTTATACTTGTATGTTGTGTGGATTATAAGTGCCACGTCGTTAACACCCTGATACTTTAGTTGCTTATCGCAATCATTATCTTCATTTTCTCTTTCTCCAAAGACGACCATATTCAACTTCATTCGTCGTCATTACACAGTATTAAATATTTTTTTTATACTGAATATTTATTTTTTTTTTAATATTTAGGCGAGCAAATTATTTGAAACACTTATATATTTTTCAGAATATAGCCGTATATTTTTTCTAAATTAAGTTTTATAAATTGCAAAAAATTTTAACAATAAATTACACGATATTGAAAATTAATTTATATTTTTATTATTTTAAAACGATATTAATTGAACAGTTCCATAAATTATTTTAAAGCGTTTCATTTAATTTTTTTATATAATACAATCTTAATTAAAAAATATTGGAAAGTTTAACTTGAGTAAAAATAACAGCAGTACAATAACTTCCAATTAACAGTTTCACAATAAAAACCCTCGGAAATAAATTAAAAATTTCTATTTAAAGAACTTTTGTCATCTGTTTCGGGAAAATCCGGGCAAAGGATCTTTTGTTGAATTTCTGAGAAAATTCAAGCACTATAAAATTTATAAGTGCTCGAGACAAAATAGGACACTTGTACATTTGTGTTAGGAAACAAAAAGTCTTTTATTCCAAAAAAATTTTTATTTACAGTTATTTTGTTTTGTTCATTTTTTTAGAGTTTTTCTTTGAAATAGAAAACTTTAATTTATTATTTCGATTTCTCTAGTAATGAATCATGTCATTAGTCAATATTCAATCAAAATTTTAATTTACTTTTTTTATTAAATAACATATTGTTAATTTTTTCTGTTAAAGTTTTAAATTTAGTAAAAATAATGATACGAATTTACGCAACTTAATCTGAGTGAGAAATCTGAAATTCAAATACCAGCTCCGCAAAAGCATTACCTGAAGTGAGTCGTAAAACCTCGAACCTCACATTACATTACATAAAAATTTTTTTTCACACTTGTAAGTGCACACGACATCGCGTCAACACACGTGGAATACATTATTAGTTAGCCTATTTGTAAAGTCGTTAACACCCGGAGCTCAATAATATGTCACGGAGGTGTGTGGCGAAGGTTATCTCACAGCGTGCGATCGCAGCGGGCACCTCTCCACACGGGACTTTTTATTTTCTTTACCCTCCTCATCTCTACTTGCTTCTCATCCACTACTATACAGTACATAACAGCGACCCCGTGGCGCGTTTATTCCAAGACTCGTGACTGTGACGTCGAGATCCTGAGCATGAGACCAAAATTAAGTACAAGACCAAGTGAATAAAGCCAAGACTAGACGGAAAAAAGCACAACCAAATACTAAAAATCTCAAGTGGATCCACTAACCTCTCGATACAATTTCAACCGCTTAAAAATCCCGCTGATCGTCACCCCAGGCAACATTTTATTCACTGAATAAAAAAAGACACTCGCCAGCAAAACATTTATGTACAACTAAAAATTCCTTCCACCAGTCAGAAAAAATTAGTACACTGATAAAAAAATTAACTTGATTGAAAAGAAAATATCTTTGACCAAAAAATGTATTTTTTTTTTTTTTTTACATTATTTTCTTGGTTCAAAATTATTTTCTCTTCAATGAATTAATACTTAAACTAAGTGAGCTGAGTCAGAATACTTGACTCCATGACTTTATTAACATTATTAATTAAAGTTAAAATAATCTTTTTAATTTCACATTTTTTAATCACAACCCGAGGCATAATAAAAGTATTTAATTTAAAATAAAGGGTTTTATCTTGGCACGAGAGTTGTTGGGTTATATTATACAGAGGAAGCATGTTAAAACTTTTTGCAATTAACTTTGTATAATTAACGTAGTTTATAACCGTCGAGTAAACGTGATAGGAAGCGATAATACTTGCTTATACATATATCTTACGTATACATGTTTAATCATTGAGTGAATTGAAGTAGCGTCTGAGCTAGCTCTTGGCAAACGCGATAGGTTATCGATTTAAATGGGAAATATTTGTGTAATATATATATGAGCCTGAGTTTGAATGTAAAATATACAGACCGAAAGGTTAACTTAATCAATAAATTTACAAATGTTTAATTGAGCTCAAAAGTTAAGAGAATAAGTCCCTTTACTCAATATATAGGTATATGTGTATAAGTATCGACTTGACTTTTAAATTTAAAATTTATTACTGAGAAGATGCACGCATTATTGCTCCCATATATGAAGAGAATCAATTAATTCACCGTCCAGTTGCGTTAAAGAGAGAGTAATCGACAAGATGAGCCTTAACTTGCATCACGCGTTTTCTAACCCTCAGAGTCTGCTCTGAGGCTTACTTATATTTTTTCAGTGTATCGTAAAATATAAAACATTGCAGATTAGTTTAGATTGAAGCTGCCGCGAGCAAGATCCATTAACGCTCATGAATCCACGGGTATCATGATACACTTGTGTAAGAGTAGGTTACTGTAAACTACACAGGTTATTCGAGTTAGAGATGTTACTTTTAGATAATCGGTGATTGAAGACACGTTACGTTAATTATAAAATTAAATTGTTTGCCTCTAATCATCTCTTTCCATGTATGTTACCGATAGTGTAGAATAAAAAAATTTGATGTAATTTGTAAGTAGCTATTTAATTTTAAATTATATATATTCTATATATTTTAGATCTTCTCTGCAATTAGTATTCGCAAAAAGGTTAATACTTTTTTATTATTTAATTACAGAGTACTTTGATATACTTAGATTTTAAAATATATTAATTAAAAAAAAATGTTTTGACAAATTTTTTTTTTGCTCGAACAATTAGTTTCTCATTTTAATTTATGTCTTCATTATTTGTGATTATTTAATTGCAGGTGTTTAGAAAAAATTTTTATGTTTAATAGCATGCAAATTATTGTTGTTAGTACTGATGAGGAATAATTAGATTCTTATTACGTGAAATTGAATATTATTTATTAATATTCATTTATTCAAATTTATTGACGGTGTACTTTGGACAAGCTACTTAAGTTTTTTTTTTCTTGATTAGAGATATCATCAGGTCAAGCTTGAGTAAATATTTTTATTGACAAATAATACAGAAATTAATTTTTTATTTGAAAAAAATTTTTAACTGGTATGCAGTTAGAGCTTGTATCTTTACATTGATAAAAAAATTAACTTAATTTGCAAGAAAAAAATCTTAAATCAAGAATATGATTTTAAAGAATTTGAAAAATTCTTAAATTATAAAAATCGTTCTTGACTCCACTGAATTTGACTTTATTCAAAAATTTTTCTACTTCACTCAAGATATTTTCTCTTATATCAAGTTAATTTTTTTATCGGTTTAGTAAAAAAAGTCTACCAAAGATTGTAACGGTGATGAGCCTAAAAAATAGCCGCGAAATAAGTGGGAGGGTGATTTAACTGAAAGGCAAAGAGAATGTGGAGAGCAGGGGATGATATTTTAATACGGTGAGGAGCGTGATGCTCGGCCATCCATCTCACTCCTTAGCTGGTCCTTTTTTCCCTCTCGCCTTCTGATAGCACCAAAACCTCAACTGGTAAGCCCCCTTATTTCACTCACTCTTGATCCAGCTCACCCTCGTACTGTCTTGCTATCTGCGGGTGCGTGCGCACGTTCAATTTTGCATACGGAAATCACGATGCATCGCGACCAAGAAGGCCTCCCATCCCTTTCGTACAAGAAATAAAGGTTAAGGGCCCCTTCCTCCACTCGGACGTTCTGTTCAGGAAGGAAGACGGTTTGTTACCATTATCTTCAATCGTGTCCGCCACTACATGCATACACAATCAACCATTTGACTACGAAGTAAGCTGAATCCAAAGTTGTTTCTTCTTCGGTTAGCATACATGCATCCACTCTTTACTCAGGCACGAATACCCGGCCGTTCAACTCTTTAAGCACCGTTTACACTTTTACCTCTTACAACCATCAAATATGACATGTTTTTATTTTTTTTTTTTTTTTTTTTTCTTTAATATCACTCCACATTTTTATTTCATTCTAATATAAAAAAAAAGTTGTGAGAAAGTTGGAGAAAAAAAATTTATTTCGGCAGATCAAATTAAAAAATATAAAGGAACAATCCTTTTAGATTTGAGAAGGATTTTTTGTAAAAGAAAATAAAAATACTATATATGAAAATTTTTTTTTAGCAAACTACGAGAACATCTAATGCATTTCGATCAGGTTCCCACATGTAACTAAGCCACCCCCGCGAGACTTACATACATGTATAAATGTATAAATGTGAATATGTGTGTGTGTGTGAAGGTAAAGTTTAAGACCTACTCGGCTCTTGTAGCAGTGAGTAAAGGAGTAAAGCCGTGTGTTGTGGGATATAAGCAGCGTTCGGACGTTGTTTTTTGTGTCTGGCGGGCCCTTCTCGATGGGTCCAGGGCCCGCCACGATTTAGTGGCCCTAATTGCAGGGTTCAGCTATTTAATTACCGGGTTTGAGAGCCCTCTCTACGTCCTCGCAGTTCCTCTTTTCTCTTTTCTCCGCCAGAGAACGGATACCGGGGACCAGGTACTGCAGGGACCAGAGACTTTTTACCCGCTCCGCTGTACATATTTTTTACACACATGTATTCTTATTTATTCGCATCCATATATATATAAACAAAAATCGAATGCAAGTACATAATATACGTAATAGCATTCATGGACTTTTATAACGCAATATTTTTACTTTCATCTCGTTGTCACTTGCCCAATTTTATTAAACATTAATTTATGATATTTTAATGCATTAAATTTGTTTTTTCCTGAAAATATCTCTCTCATGTGTGTCATCTTCTTCATTTTCGTGCTCTTCAGGATCAGCATAAATATAAGCAGAAAGCATATAAACATAAATAAATTACGACTATTTGTCATACATTTTTTCTGTCGTAAATTTTCTCCATATTAATTTATGTTATTAATTAAAAATAAATCTATTTTAAATATTTTGATTTTATCAAAATTGACAGAATATTTATTCTATAACATACATTATCTACTTCATAGATATCGCGAATATATACCCACCATTTTATTTCTCACCCACGCAATATTTTACGCGTTTCTTCTCCCACTTACACCGAGCTCTTGACGGCTCACACAAGTATGCTCGTATAGTAGTATATATACCGGTATAAAGGCACGAACGAAGCATATATCACCTTGGTAGGCTGCAGCCCACCTTCTCCGATCCGCGACTGGCGAATCCGCCATGTTGGTACCTCGATAATCTTATCTTAAAAATCAAAATGCATCTTCCGTAAAACATTGCTAAATAAATCATTTACCCTTACAAACATGTTTATTCCCACACATACACATACTCACATTATTCACAACTTGTTTGTATGCACTACTATCACATCGTACAGGAAAAAAAACAATAATTTAAAAACATACATATCAATGTAAAATGAGTCGATAAATCATGAATCCTTTTCATCAATGTTTACGTTTGTTTTTGTTTAATTCGCTAGAGTCAAAGGTCACTTGTAAATAAACTTATTATTTTTATTATTATTAACAGCATCATGCAATAATCGTGATGCATGTATGGTAATTTAGTATAATATAATACAATCTTACCGTTCTTCATTATCTTTATTATTATTATTACTATTTATTACTTAGTGCAATAAATAGTCAGCCCATCTCAACGCAAGGTTCGCGATAATGACTCTTATCGTGAGCATTTCTTCCATCTACCCCTAATTCTCCTCTCGCTTATAATACGCTCGTAAATTTAGTCAATGAAGCGAATCAAAAATCTGTTCTTCTAAAGTAAAACTATTTTTCATGCTCAAATGTTCACGGAAAAAAAGATGATTTAAAATTTACACCAAAAATGATGTAAAAATCCGATTGTACGAGTGATATAATTTTTGGTTTGAGGTGATACAAATATTGTCTCACCGTGGTGTAGATTTTACATTACAGTAGAGTAAATTATTCATGCCCTACACGCATGCGCCTGAATATTATATAGGTTATATTTGTTGTTGATGTTTCGTGTCGTATGTATTTTTTTATTTATTAAGAATTTGTTATAAAAAAACGTGAAAATAACATGGCCGATGATTTTGTATGTTCAATGCTAAAAGAATATTGCCTTGAAAAATTTATTTCAATGTTTGAGGGTCGCATATCACCGTCAAGTTAGTCCCACACAGAAAAAAAATTAACTTGATTCAAGAGAAAAATTCTTGAATTAAGTAAAATTTTCTTAAATCAAGAATTTTTCTACTCAAACCAAGAATATTGAGCTCTTCAAAAATATATACTTGATTCAAGAAAATTTTTTTTCTGTGCATTTAAAATACGTTAGATACAAAAATTGTATTACCGGGTGATGTAAATTTAGGTTCAGTACCTCTGTTGATTTCACAGGTGACACAATTTTTGTATCACCTGATGAGATTTTAAAGCTACTTTTTTTCCGTGTTGTTACTCGGTTCTTGTAAGAGGCTAATTAAAAGAGATTTAAAAAATCATTCAAAACAATTTATCTGAATGTGAAAACTTTTTTTAATTGCAGCGTATAAGCTCAGCCTCCCCCTCAAGCAAAGCTCATTCTTTCTCTGCAGTATGGTGTGTAATATGTATGTATGTATGTATGTATGTATATGTATATATATCCTCTTTTAGGAGTCTTACCCACTACAGTCCTCTCACGTCTCTCGGAATCTTTTAATCGTCGCTAATAACAGGCTGCATCGGTAAGAACGTACCACGGTCTCAAAAGCGGCTACCAAATGATTGATAAGTCCATAAACCATTCGTTCCTTTTTTGGCGGGTATCCGCATCATCGACTCTTATACACTGTCGGTATTCAGTATAGTATATTTAATGTATACAATACACTGTAAGGAAGACAGAGACACTAATATCTTATACCTCATTCCTATGAAAAATAGTCCGAGTGTAATATACTTCACATTAACTCGAGTCAAATGCCCGTTTGACGTTTTCCTTTCCTTTTCCTCCGCCTGGATTTTTATTTTTGGTCCACATTTGTTATGTTTTGACGTTGAATTATATGTATGTATTTATAAGTCTAAATGTATATGTTTATGTTTGTGTATGACAGGGTCAGGGTGTAATCCCATGGTCCGTACGCCTCTAGCCTTAGGTGACGTAGTGACGAGATGATGACCCATCTGAAGAGTTTGAATCATCGTGATTACCCCGCCTGCGTAACCCGTAATGCCAGTTCAGCCACTGCCACCGTTGGCATCGCACCCTCATCTTCTTCTGCCCTTATACATGTATTTATACATACATACATACATATATTCACATTACTAATAGTCTGTTGTTAAAACCTACCATTTTTATTTCGGATAAAAACATTTATGCATTCCCCGTTTAATCAGTAGTTTCTTCATGATCAGTAATTCCCATGTAACATGTTATGACTACGATGTTTAGTTACATTTTTTTATCACTTTTGGTTACGGCATTTCAATGCTTCAAATTCTTTCGAGTAATTAACAAATGCAATTGTCTCTTAAAACTTTAAAATTTTAAAAATTATCACATCTTATATTAGTTTAATTTCAAAGATCATATTGTTTATTGAAAAAAATTAACTTGATTGAAAATAATTTTAATCAAATAAAGTTTATTTGGACCGAGAACAATTTTTTAGATTAAGAATTTTTCTACTTGATTCAAAATGGTCTCTTTGGTTTAAAATTCTTCTCTTAAATTGAGCTAATTTTTTATTAGTATTGAGTTAGAAAGGATAGTCGATTAAATCAATGTATAATAATAAATGAGAACGATTATTTGGATAAAGATTGTACGAGAAAAGTGTATAATAGGTAGAAGATTTGTATTATGATTTTTTGAATAAAATCGGAATAATATCAAACGAAACGTTGAAAGATGTCGTTTATGGAGCATTACGTCCGCACATTGTGCGTTTTAGCTCACCCTTTCCACCCTTGGACAAAATTTTATCTCCTACATTTCCGGAAAGCAGAACAGAAGTAAAAAACATTTCCCCGTCCGGCCGGTCCGGAAAAAGGGACTACTGACTACTTTGTAGCAGATAATAGTACAAAAACTAGTAAAAAATCTACAAAAAGCTCAGAAAAGTAAAAAAGCGACAAGGGAAATAATCTGCTCGAGATTCTGGATCCTGAGGGCACTTACACTTTCGCTTATTCTCTCAAGTCTCAGCGAAGATTATCGGCACGTGCCGAAGTGAAGGCGCGAATGAAGAACTCTCAAGTATTATTATATACACATCAGCGTGAGTATAAAGAGTGCTGGGAAGAATTTCCAGAGCAACTGAATTTATGACACTTTGTTCAACAGTTTTTATTTTATTTTAAATACCGCCATTTTCTCAAGATCTTTTTTTTTAATCATTACTTCTTCTGGTTCTCCTCCATCCCGACCTATTATATATATTTTCAGCTCTTATAACTAAAGTATCTCCACGCAGGCACCACGACCTTTTATCTTTTTCTTTATTACAAATTTTTCTCGCGAGTTAAATCGATTAGACAGAGTGAAACAAAACAGCTCGCTTTGCTCTGAGCTCTTCTTTGGTCTTTGGTCTTTAGTTCTTCAGCAAGCCCGCGGTGTACGAGGCTGCAGCGGCGCATGATGGCCGCTTACTCCACAAGAGAACCCCAAGAGTATACAACTTTTGAGTTTTAATTGCAGGCTGCGTAGGGGGAGGCTATTATTCTTTCTCTTCTTTCGCGAATGAGCGCGTAACAGCCCGACTTCTCAACTATCTTGCGTTTAATTCTCTTTCTCTAAACATCTACATGCATATACCCTTCTGCTCCAACATACCTACAGAGCATTACCAACTTCCACTTCTCTGGCCGTCAAATAACACGACCAACAGACGAAGAAAGAACACGAGAAAGATATATGTATAATAACAGAGCGCGTTCATCTAAGAGCTCAAAGAAAACGGCCGTTCTTTTCCTTTTCTTTCTCAACATTTCTGATGCACAACGCTGACCGTCTCATTCGCAGCCGTCGTCCATCCAATTTTTTTTTCTCAAGTTCTCACATCTTGAAAACACGAGCCACTATATAAAATATAGCACACACAGAATTCTTTAATTTTTTCCGCCGCCTCTTTCTTATTATTTTTCCTCGCTTCACTTATTATCCAAAATTCTCCACCTCCTAATTTCGATTTTTGGTCGCGCCTGCATCAGCCTATTATATATATAGTAGTTGCAGTTCTTATTCTTATATAGACCGGCTGTATACATAAGCCACAACTTATTTGGCCTACAATTAGACCTCAAGTCATTTATCTTAACGTTAACTAGTCACGTGCGATAACCGCACCCACTTTTACCGATTTCGGCCTTTTTCCAAAAGAAAAACCTTCTTTTCATCTGCACCTGGCTTCTTACTATTTTTGGGTTAGGTGTTTATCAGAAGATCGATCTCATTGGGCACCCGGCAAGGTTTCTCCTCGGTAAAAGTTCAGTAAAAAAATTGTATTATGCTAAATATATACACTACGCATTATTTATATATAAACCAACTGCTCTTGCCTTGCTGTTCCTTCCGACTGGCGACGAGATCTAATATAATGAGAATGCAATTAACGGGCGAAGGTTTCGTTTCAAGGAAATTTTTTAGACGCGCATTAGTATTACTCAAATTATGATAATTTTAGGGCGTAAATTTCTCGTCCTTATTTTCGAGATAATTAATTTAGAAGAATTTTTAATGAGTTTATTTTCAAGTTTAACGTGACGGTAAGGAATTTTTCTTGTCGCTTAACTTTTTTAAAGTGTGTCGTTGAACAAATTAAATATTTTTTTTTCAGAATTCATCTATCATTAGTATAACGTTAACGGATACTTTTTTAAATATTTTTTTATTCTAAACTTTTTAGTTCCAACATGAAAATATTTAACTTAGTAATTGTCTAATGATTGATATTAAATTCGACGATTAAGAACAAAAAATAGAGAATTTTATTTATAATCATTTCCGGTAGAGGTAGAAATGAATGAAAAAATAAATGATTAATAATGTTAGAGACTCATAAACACAAACTCGAAATAGATGAATGAGAATGGGCTGCGTAGGTTCCCAGTGCATCGAGTTACAGTCTATTTGAAGAAAGCTCGACTATTATACGCTCGTTTCTAATAACAATTCACATCCCATTCATTCATTTATTTACCCGTTCACTCTCTACTAAAACTAAATTCTTAAACCCACATCCATCCATTCACACACACAAATGTGGATACACAAGTTAAGAGACATAAGATGAAGTAGAAACGACTAGTTTGTTCTTAAACTCGTGCGTTCATTCATCGCTTCACTGACGAATCATAAAAGACAAATTGTTTTCTATTAACCATCATCAAACATGGAGAACGAGCACCGTAATCGTGGGCGTTACCAATTGCGACATTTGAACATTTAAAATTGGATTTTAACGATTGTATTATTTATTTAGAAATTTTGAAGAGTGGATACGGATTGTTTAATGTATATTGAAAAAAAAGGAAAAAAAAATTAACGGGATCCAAGTAGATGAAATGATTACCTATTAAATCTACTAGAAAATGAACTAGCTTGTTATATTAGATGAAACTTCAAATACACTAACTAATAATTTCAAGTTGGAAAAATTTTTCAATTTTCATTTCATTATTTTCATCTTTGGTCAATAATTTGGTCTTATACCGAAAAATTCAAGTGATCTTTAATAAGCTCACTATTCTTTTGATGAGCAATTAATTTTAAAAATATCAATAAATTTTTTTTCTAGCGTAACGGTAGATAACGACGAAATTATACTTGGGTTAAAAGTTAAAAGAATGTTAAAATGTTTAAGCACTCACACAAATAGTAAAATAGTTAAATAATACATGATTTGTGGTAATATAGTTAATAACTTAATTATGCGTCCTTGCGCGTAACAGGCACGCGTATCGTGTACTTTAAGGTCGTTAGATTTTCCACGTCGGTACCTGAGAATATTCTACACTCATTTACTTGTATACAAGTACTCTTGTTCTTCATACTATTGTACTTGTATATTATTCGTATACATACTCATCGTACTCATCGTCACACTGGACAACTCCAATCAGATATCATACAGTAAACTTATAATGGCTCCTCATTTTCACGGTGAACGAATTAAATACCTTCCATTGAGCATCATCATCATTATAATTATTATTATCATCATGATCATTAGGTCATTGATAATGATTATTACTCAAATTAATTTTCATACAAGGAAAGCAAGGTAATTAAATGATAATACACTGTACATATGTACCGCACTAGTTCATAAATCCAACATTTTATTATGTATTAACTTAACAAGTAATAAATCGTCATGTGATATATGTGCGATTTATTACCGATCTAGACTTTGTTAATATGTACGTCATTTTCGTAACAAGCATTCTGAGTTCTGGTAACAAAGTATGTTCGAAGTTTTAAAGCTAAAACCGTCTACGGCCTGTATAACGTGTTATGTTTTTATCTAAAACCTTTAAACTCAAATTAACTTATTGTAGATACTATTTTATTTTTTATTATTATATGTTGAGTTACTTTTATTTGAAATGTCTTGGCTAATCACGCGTGGCTTTTTGTACCAGTCTGACATTTTATGCTTGACTAAACGAATTATGAAATATCACTTGCCGATATATAATAGCTAATAGCATACATAATGTCTTTGATGTATAAACGAGATTCTGTTTGCCTATTTCAGAAAAGTTAATGCGCCGTATAAATTGTAGTATTATGACTTTTTTATCAATCCATCATTTTTGTTACGATTTTAATCTGAAGCTTTGAGACTTTTATAAATGTTAAGGTTAATAATAAGTTTCTTTCCATTAAAGCTTAATATTTTCTAATCTAAAAAAAACTTTAAAGCATAAACCTTCGTTGACTTAAAGAAAAAAGCGGTATATGAAAAGTAAAAACTAAAACATGTAATTAAGAAAAATTATGCTGACTTTAAAATAAAATTTAACCTTTTTAGAATTTTTTTAAACATCTGCTTTTTTTAAAAAAAGATTTCTAAAATTAATAGATAACCATAAAGCTAAAAAAACAAAGTGAAAGTTAGTTTTTAATCGTTTTTTTATTTTAATCAACCGAAATTACCGACGACAAATTCCTTCGAGTATAATATATGAATTCATTATTATCTATAAATATTTCAAGCTTGTAATTTATCGAAGGTTATTACATATTTGTATTATAATGACAATGGCAATGAAGACCAAACTCAGCCGCTGTTGCATTAATCATACACCGATTACCGATTTAATTAACAGATCTTTAAACACTTTAACATAAACGACTTACTTAAAAAAATTTTCCAAAACATCTGTCAGTATAATTACAGGAGCTGACCTTTTGAAAATTTCTTAACAGTTGAAAAACAATTCCTTTAAAAATAATCTTATCCAATTTTATAATAAAATAACTCGATTAAAATATAAGTCTCTAAATATATTAACGAGAATACTTGACCTAAAAAAAAACCGCGATATGGAAAAAAAAACTAAATATCCCACGTGGTTTGCTTGACTTTTAATTGGTGGAGATCAGACTCACGGTTGAGATAGTTGGAGGTAAAAAAGGGGTAGAGGATATGAAAGGGGTACAAAAAGGGAAGACGGGAAGACGAAGACGGGTTAGAGGGCGGTCTGAGACCCCACCAGTACAACAGCAACACCTTCCCCTGCATAAAAGCTCATATATATTAATATATAACACAAACATGTGTGGAGTTAAAGATTCGTTAAGCGTTCGCGGGTATTAGTGCCCAGTCGTACCGTAACCGGGCCCACGCATCACTTCGCGGATGAATACAAGGCGAGGAACCGGCAAGTGTCCTATCCCGCGCACACGCAACCGCGAATGAGAAATACTGATAGAGTGAAAGAGCAAAAGAGTCTGGTGTATAGCTAAGCACCATGCTGGAAAAAGAGTAGTAAGAGAGAGTTAAATCCTCTACTCGAGTAGTGAACACACGCGAGTCGCGGGAATGATCCGCCTCCGCGCGAGCGAACGACCGCTCAGCTCTCTTCTCTCCGTCTCTCTCTCTCTCTCTCTTCTGAGCTCTGCAGCCCCCGACACCCGGCGCCGTTCGAAAAACCTCAGTTATAATTGTTCCTTGATGAGTGCCGCATCGATATCCAATCTTTTGCTTGCTTTGTTCGCTCGAGATATTGTAATAGGCCCCATTACTGCTCTAATCACCGATTATTAATACGTATCATTAAACTCTTAGTTTCGTACATTGTTATTACACTTAACAACACACGTGCTGGAGCAAAGTGAATTTATTTTTAAATTAAATACTATCAGTGATTTTATTTAATTTTATCATGTAATTTTAAAGGAATTTATTGACAATAAGGGTGATCGAAGCTTAAGTGAATAATAAAAATAAAAATAAAAGTGGATTTATTTAAATTTCTATTTATTATTAAATTGATTTTATAAAAAAAAAATCAGACAGTAATTTATTAAAATGAATTGTGCGTATCAGTATCCTCAGCCGACTCACCCCCAGAGTGTGGTAATGACGCAAATGTCACAGTCGAACCATCTCTCGTCAACAGACACGGAATATCTTGAGGTAAATTTATAAGCAAAGTACATATTTATTTTAAAAACTAAAAAATTAATAAACAAAGCATGGAAAAAAGAAAATAATAAAGTCTGAAGTATTAGTTAAAATCTTGAAAAAATAATTTAGACCGAGAGTTTTGCAATGAAACCGTCAAGATTTACTTAAGACCCGGTACGGTGTTATCAGAGCAGTGAGTAGTGAGAGTGGCCCAAGTATATTTAAATTCTCGCATGCTGTAAAACATTTTTCAATGCACACCCGGTAATTAGTGGCACGATGAGCTGTAAGCCATGCAAATGATTTTATCACGCGTTATAAAGTCTCTAGGGCCGCGTATAAATAATACATATATACGGTGATAGGTTGTAAGACGCAGTATGTAGTATAATATATAGGACGCAGGACGTCCAGTCAATGAGTATTACTTCTCGAGCAAGAAAGAGGTTTTCATGAAAATTTAACCCGATAAGAATCCAATTTTCCACTCGACGAAATTGCTGTTAACACTGCACTCTGCATCGTTGTACCTTACTCCAATTTTTTTTTTCTTTCATGCAGCTTTATTTTTTTTTTCCTCATCATCATGACGCGAATTCTCCTGAGGTTGTTGTTTATAGAAAATTTACGAGGTTAGCGTGTGACTTTAATCACATACGACTCTCTTAACAAAATACCACAGTCATCTTGAGTGAGATATAATATGCGCTCATTATTGTTGTTAATAGTAACTAACGACACTTGAATATAAAAAAAAAATAATAATAACATAAAAATAGCCTGAAACAATAATTAAATCGAGTCAATAATTTACCCGTCAAAGTCGACTCTTATTTAGCGAAATATTTAGACACCCTCGCTTCGAACAAGACAGGCCTTGATAGAAATATCCACGCACACCAGTCGAGCAAGTGCCTTTTGGGGATGGTGTCGACAGACGCCTTCCGCAATTTAAACTTGTAAAGCGTGAGTCCCTAACAATATTTGACAAGATCAACCGATGATCGACTGAATGAGTCCTAGAGCGACGGCGTTCGGGGCGTTACAGAACCACCCCTTCATTAATTGTTCATCTCCCGGCATCCATAACGGCCAATACCGGCATAACTACGTATCATCTAATTCTCCTCTTAGTCCTTCCAGTCTAGCCTTGGTAGGTACGCAGTTTATATGCTGCAAAGCAATGAAAAATCATCCCGGACTTACGTATCGAATCGAACTAGCTGTCGTTTTATTTCGACTACGCATTCTGCCAATTCGCCAATGGAAATTCAATTTATCGGGCAATTTTACAGCTCTAGAGCTGTGTACTCATCGCTATACCTTTTACCTCAACCATCACATGTACACGCATACATATGTGTATATATTGGATAAAAGCTTATATTTATAACTACCGGAAACTTTTACAACTGTGCCTTTATATATAATATGCCTTTTACATTTGTATTCAATCAATTTGTCCAGTTAATACTTTTTTGTTTAACTTCAGTCGACTTTAACTTTTAGCTTATATTTTACAGAATTAAAAATTTAATTTTACAAAGTTAAATTGTTTGCTACATTGAGAAAAAAAAATTGCCCAAAAATTTCTTGACTACAATTTGTTGAAATAAACAATTCAGTATATTAATTTTTTAACGGAGAAATATATTGATGTGTTTTTATTATTTGAATTAAATAGAAATTTTTTAATCAATTTAACCAATTTTTTTATTTCAAGAACATAAATATTCTTGATACAAGTATTTTTTTTCTCAATATAATTTAAAAAAATGTTAATAATTTAAAAAATGGATAATCCACTTAAATTTAATATTTTCCTGAAGACATTATGCGGCTAAGGATAACAGCTCTTTAATACAGATGAATATATATTAAAAAAAATAATATTTAACAATGTTGTAAAAGTAAAATGGACCATAAAAATATACAAGCAGCAGGAGCAGCAGAAGCAACATGGACGTTTACGTAAAATGGATATTGCGGTGTGGAAATGTCGGTCATAAATGCCGAGATGTTGTTCATATAATATTGTATATTGTATGTATTATAAATATGTATCTCTATAGATGTATACCAAGTTGAACCACTAAATCTGGGTTGATAGGTTCGCGTGAAAGGTTGTGAAGAAGTAGCTTTCACGAAGAAAGGCGAATGAACGTCGATGAGGACGAAATCGACAAGGAAAAGAGATGTTGCTGGGGGATATTAATATAAGGGCTCGATACGTAATTATAGTGATTACCGCATTGCCAGGGGGCGGACGAGGGCGTCCCTCAGTTTGCACGTCATTCTGCAATCTCAACTTATTCCCTCAGCCAGGCCTAGGTACATGCGCGTTAATTTAACGCCAGCTTTTTTTTCTTATTTTAACCGTCATTTACCCAATTTTAAGGACACATTATATTCATAAATATAAATAATTATTATTAGCGGCTCGTGTCACCACCACACCGCAAATATTACCGGTAAATATTCAATTTATCGGGCCAGACCCAAACCCAAACCCAACTTCTCATCACCTCGCTAAATAACATACCAATCAAATTTTATAATACCCATTCTGTTATTTTATGTTATTATCATTATTTATTTAACAGTAATTTTATTCAACGATATACCAGATAAATAAACTCATAAATATGTTAATCAACACACCAGAACACATAGTCGCAAGTGCTGAAAGCTAATCTTTAAATATGTCATCACGCTTTTCATTTTATTGGTGTCTTTTAACGTCCTCATGACCTGAGTAAGTAAATAAGTGCAGTAATGCATAAAACCGCGGTTAGTATTTCTTAACTATGTGCGATTTATATATTAAATGAAAAATATAATAATAATAATCATAAATAATGATAATAATACCAACAAGACGGGAGTGTAGAATAAGTGTTGCTGAAAAAAAGTGACAATGAGTTATGGAGTATTCCCCGAGAAGATCTCATAAATCTAAGCGTCTAGTGTGTCCCATCCCCATTACAGCACGACCGTCATCCTGCTCCGGTATGAACGTGAATATATCCGTATGGTACATAGTAGTTTGCCGAGGAGGACGAGACAAGACTCAAGACTCAAGACTCGAGTGTACGTACGTTCGTAGCTGACGAAATCATTGCTGGGCGTTATTATGAGCGCGTAAATCAACCGCGAACGAGTTTTTCCTTTTTTGTTTTATTTTTTGTCAACGTTTGCACATGCTAAAAGTCAAACGAATTTTTTCCAATTTTCTTATCCGCGTTAACGAACGTGGATATTACTTATTTAAAATTTTAATATTGCTTTTTAAAAATATTATAATATAATCAAGACTTGAGATCGAATTTATATTTATAAGATCGAGAGCTTTTAGCGAAACTAAAAAAATGGATAAATTATGAACTGGATGATGGATCTTATATTGGATCTTCAGAGAGGGTGTTTCAGTTAATTATGACCGAGACCAGATCAGCATCTCTCTCGATGACCACATGGCAATGAAAAAACACCAGAGCAAAAAGTCTTTATAAAGCATCAGCATATAGCTCGGATCGGATCTTTATCCTCAGCTAAAAACGTATGTGTGTGTATGCTCTGTCTTTTTCGTGGTAGAGAGATGAATCCTCGGGCGTCTTTGTCTCCGCTCTAAGCTCTACTCAGGTCCTTTCGTCGCCGCTCTGTTATTATCCGCCCCCGTAGCCCATTTCCCTTTCAACCCCGAAGTCTCTGTCTGCCAATCAACGATCCATCATTGAAAGTCGATCACAGCCCGAGTAGTCGATCCATACTCACAGAAGCCGATAAGTATAGATTACGTCGTCCTCCAGAGTGAGTGAATCGGCGAGAATCCTCCGAGCTCCGGAAGAATATTTATTATGTATAACAATAATAGAAAAAACAAGTAAAGGAATTAGTAAATGGATGATGAAGGAAAAAAAGTTATCGAGGGAGACACATTAACTGTGTAAATCTGTCAGCTACTTTACTTCTATGCATTTTTTTTTTCGTCACGTCATTTGCCTTTCTAATATAGGCATAGACAACTTTTATCTTTGCCACTAATTAGTCACTTGTTCCATGTCATTATTTTACACTTAAAATTTTTTTAAATACCCACTATTATTTATAATTTAATACTTACTGGTTAAAACAACCATTACATACTTATTTTAATTATTGTTATTAATTTAAGGTTTTTAAAAATTTTTTTTCAAATCCCTTAAAGATTCAGTTCATTATTTTTTTCCGTTAAGTATGTACTTAACTACTAATTAATTATTTAAAAAATTAAATACTCGATAATTTTTTCATCTTATTAAATTGATCTTAGTTTTTTTTTGCTTATTATTTATTAAAAAGTTAAAATGATAGTTTCTAATAAGAAGAAACTATTGAAATAAATTAAAAAAAATTAAAAAGCATGACAGTAGTCATAAATCGACATAATAAGAGAATAAAAGCGTGAAATAAAAAACATATTTCAATAATAGAAAACTGGAGTTAATAAATCACAAAAAACGAGCTACTATATATTAGTTAGCCTTTCAAATCAGGAACGAGATATCTGTTACACAAAAGAGCCATTTATTTGATACGTTTTTTACCAGTAGACTATTATTGTTATATGTACAGCTATCGTTTATCTGTTAATCCTGTCACGCATCTTTACTCATCGCGTCAAAAATTCACGGTTCTGAAGTAGGTGCGTGGGCTAATATCTATCAGAGAGAGAAGATCATGCGAGTCATTGTAAAACATCCCTTTTCTCGCGCGCAACGACGCCTCGTGTTCGCCGCCCCCTCGTATCCGACGGCGGCTATGCATACCAGGAACAAGCTTCTATCAGCTCGCCCGGCTATCGAACACTACACCTTTTGTGGCAGGATGGCACGCGATGTCCAAATTCATCGCCTTTGCCACCGTCGCTCTACTTGAGGGTGGTTAGATAATGTGATTAATGCATCAAATTTGCTGTAGTTTTCACAGTTTTTGATTTATTCTTCATACATCATTTTTAGTCTCATATATTTTTTATTTTTTTCGTAGCCATAATTGACAGAAAAAATTTATTAGTTTTAAATTAATTAAAAGATAAATTTTTACAAAAATTTTTACCAAATTTTTTTGAATAACTTTAATAATATCTTTAGAGAAAATTATTTTGAGTAATTATATTTCGACGGTCTAATTAGCAATTGTCTAACTCCTTATTTTTTAGAAGGTGATTTTTTAACATTTTGATGTGGCCATAATCAAATTATAAATTATTTGAATGATTCAAATCTAAATATTATATCTCTATTAGATAATAATGATATTAAATTGTTTTTTAAAGTGATAATAAATTTTGAACTAATTGTTTTTTTCGTACAAATAGAATATTATCTAAAATTGAGTTAGACAATTTGCTAATTAGAACGTCGATTTGAAATATAAATATTTTATAATTTATAAAATTATATTTTTTATTTTGATTGGTAAATTTTATTAAATAAAATTGACGGAATATGATCAATAATTATTTTAATTAATCCGAGAATTTAAAACACAAATAGCATCAAACATATTCAAGGTACTTGATTACGTCAGACCAGAAGTACTCAATAGCACCTATCGTTAAGGCAAGAGAGCTTATAATTGACCCTTACTCTTCCTCTAACATTATTACATAGAGCACATCACCATAAGCTCCGTTTTATTACACAGAGTCCAAGTTGAGTCGATAATATTTGAAATTCAAACTCTCCGATTAAAATCATATTAAAACGCTAGTATCCATGTGAGGACATGCAATCTTTTGGGTGACTTCCAAACATATGCATAACATTTTATGTATAATTAAAATTATAATCATCATTATTATGTACATACATAAATATTCTCAACACATACTTCATGTGTCACTTTTTTGGACCAACTGAGTGTAGAAAAATATAATTACAGTTTTCTTCAATGAAAATAACTTAACTACTCCTAAAAAAATTAATCTTGACAAAACTAAATAGCTAACATTTAAAAGTAAAAAATATTAAATTTAAAAGTTAAAAAAAATTTTGAACATAAACTCGAAAAACATAAAACACTTAAGTGTCCATAAAAAATTCCTAGTCGCCTCAAACTCGAGCATAAAAAAAATTACCATACAGCTAAAGCAAATTCTCTTATTTGCATCCTTCAAAAGTTCTCGTACTCTTCGATTTAAGGATCCAAACTCCGGGCCATAAATCCCGAAAGGAGCCAAAAAAATCAAACAGCATGCACATTTATATATAGGTATACATATATCTACAGCAAAAAATTATCCGATCATAAAATTGAGTTTAGGCAGCCGCAGAGGCATCTTGAAGTTATCCAGTTAAGTAGTAGAGTCTACCTATCGCGACACTGTGCAGTAGAAAGGGTAATTCATAGCACGACCACCTTACTTCTCATACAATATCAGCGCAGCAACTGATACAAACCGCGTGAGTATATCTGCGCGCGCATTTCACGGTTTACATCAGCAGACTCTCCTCCACTCTCAATTCCATTTTCCATCCTTGTCAATCCTGTTGTACAGGATCTGGTATAGCTACAAGTCCTTCTCACTCTACACTACCGGTTCTAGCACAAAGCCGTTGATAATCCCCAACATAGTCCGCGTACCACCGTACAGTGGATGTGTGACAATAGTGGGGACTCTATTCGCGGCGACAATCCTATCCCTATCCTCGCTGCCACACCAAACACAGCAAATCCTAGCACGGATAGAAACAGATAGAGATACAGATACACCCAAAACAGACAACAGCTGAACGAGTGGAGTAAATACAGCGTTATCTTATCCACGGGGAGAAAGAGCCTCAGTATTGTGTGTAATCCTGGTGAAGAGTAGTATATAGCCCCACCAGCAAAAGTTGAAGTGGATTTTGCTCGTAGGCGGTCGAGGGCGGGCACCAGATCTACGTTAATTCCGCCCTCCTTGTACAGCCCCCTTTTTCCCGGGCTCACGTGAAGGGGAAAAGATCCACAGTCGGGTGTGCCTGTCCACGGTGTGCCCTTACTCCAAGCTCTATAGTTTGTACACCACCGTACCACCGTACAGTACAGTATGTGGTGTAAAGTGTACAGTCCACATATAGAGAGTGTATAGCATTCCCTACTCTAGTAGCTCGGCATTCCCCAGCTCTTGTGGCGTATCACCGTCGACTCCAAACCCCGATCGGTTCGCCGGCCAGTCTGTCACCGCGCGAACAACGAGAACCACACGTTGCTTGTTTAACCGGTTCTCACCTTCTTTATTTTACAATCTTCTATTGTATTGTGTTGTACGCACCGAACAACTGCTACAATAGGTTCTCAAGTTTTACATCCCGAGCACCGCGGACCGATCGCGGCCGCAAGGCTCAGAGTTACGGCATTAGTTGTTCTACATTTAATTAATTATTATTAGTATTTTTTATTATTATTATTGATATTATCATTCATGATAACGGTGACGTGATTGGAGTGAAATAATTTTTAAATTATTGCCAATTAGTAAAAGTACGAAAACTCAAGGTGTTTTAGTTAGTTAATTATTTATTAATATTTTTTTTTTTACGAGTGTGTATTAATTATTTGACAATAATTAACATAAAAAGCGAGTTCCTCGAGGTCTGTGTGAAGCAAGAACGCACAGATACTATCGAGATGCTGACGGACATGACACCAGCCGCGGCTGGTCAGCTTTATCCGCAGCTTCAGTCCATCTCTAAGTCGCCCGCTCATCACATGGTGAGTGTCAATACAGATAAGTCTAAAAATTCGGTATGGTCAAGGTAAAGATAGAGATAAAGATAAATTAGGAGACTTTAACTCAAAAATAATACTAAAATTGGAGTAAAAATGGTACTTAAATTGACAATTGGCAGTCTCACGCGATAAAAATCTTAATCCGGCAGCTACATTCACCACTTTGGATCTTATAATCTCTGATCAGGTGCTACTGAGGCTTGTCCCGTGGGTTATGCCTTAAATGTTGAGTAATGTAAGGCAACGTCGAGTAAGTAGTAGAGCTCTGAAGTAGCAGCCCTGGTATGACTACGGTCTTACTAGTCTTGGTAGTAAAAAAGCTTACACCCGCGTTGTCATCATCAGATAACATCGCAAGATCTTGTCATTTAAACGACTAAATTAGTCTTCGTTTTGACAATTCATTTCGGTCCTTTGTTCTCTCTCTCTATCTTTATCTCAAGATCGTCATCGGCTAAGTCAACAAATTTTATCTTCACTTTATTTAATTTATTTATTGCTCGTAATTTTTATACTCATCAAACATCAATCATATTCTTTATTTATTTATTTTCAACGATATTCATACATTTAATATTTTTGTATAAATAAATTTACTTCCGGCTATTTATACTCCGTAAATAAAATTTAGTAAGGCTAGAATATAGAGATCCCGGTAATCTCCTATTGTCGAGGATTAGCCGGCGGATCATCCGGGCTTTTCTGGTCTCTGTTTTGACAGCCAAAATACTCTTATACATTTAAATGCCCACACTTACTCATATAAATACATCATACATACTGTGCTAGTTGATGTATACATATATATTTTTTTTTATTTTATTAAATTAAATTAAATACATCCACTCACAAGGACAAATAGTAAAGTTTTTGCCCATGACAGCACGTGGGCCAAAAAATTTTTTACCCGTCGCCAGCTCACACCGATACTTGATCTCTTACACTCCATAATATAAGGCATAACACATAACATCATCAAAACGTTCTTCATATAATATATAACATGAATTTAATATTACACCACACATCTACTCAACTCTTTTCCTTCCTGAATATGTAGGTATATACACTAGAAATTTACTTTATGACTCGACTGCAAAGAGTGCCGCCAGTCTCGACGGATGATTTACGAGACGACGGTAAAAAAGTTATTAAATTCACAGGATTTTTAAAAAAACTACAGCATACAGTGTACAACCTACAAAACCAAAATTTACAAACAAAAAATCTAAATATTAATTACAAGTTTGCTAACTGCAGAATTGCCAAGCGTATTATTTTATTTTAATGTAAATTTATTTCAAAAAAATTATATTAATCGACGGTAACGTCACACGTGCGTGATATTTCTTTCAAACAGAAAAATATAACACACTGACTGCAGATTGTAAATGTAGCTCACATTAAATTGCACGACCTGAAAGTAAAATTCCGTTTTATTAGAATTATTTTTTTTTTCTTTGTTAAACTCTTTATTTTTTATATACATATTTGACATTTAAAGTCACGAATACACTATAACCCGTTTTACGGGTATTCAACATTTTACTCTGAATATATAACCATCGATCCATATTTATATTTTTATTTAAAATATATAGCTTAGAAGTTTCTTGGTGTTGAAGAAAATTTTTTCTTTTATTTTTTACATCAATATCCATTTCTTACACACAAAACTTTTAACTATTTTTATCCATAATGTGGATGAAATTTTTTGTTTAAAAAAAATTCTAGTGTCATACATGGGAATAAAATCTAAATGTATCGAGTATCGTTTTTTTGGGTTTTAAATGTTTGACACAAGGTTTTTTTTCGAGAACAAAGAAGTAAAAAGTATTCGAATATAAATGAAAGAATTGTATAAAATAAAATAAAATAAAAGTGGATGTCGATATAGACGTAGACTATAGACTACCTGCCGCAGAGTAGAGGGTGAGCCAATTATTTATCTCAGATTCTTTTGTGCGACAGGATTCACTTGATAGGATGCGTGGGATATGTAATAGAATACTTACACTTCCTTGATGCGACGCGACACTTAACACTCACTTCTCTTCTCTATTTTCAAAAATATTTTTATTCAATAATAAATTAATACTCTCGTTCATCAATAAAATTTATAAAAATAAAAATAATAATGAGTAATGAATAATGAGCGCGGTAATTTATTAAAAGATAAAAGAGTTGATGGGATTAATGAGTTTTAAATGGTTAGCTGTCAGACGGTGAAGCGAATATAAATATAAATAAATAATACTGTGTAATATCCTTGTCATTATTGCTATCGACTGCTCACGTCTATTCGTACGTACATTCGATGGTTCATACACACGTATTCATTAAATAATTAATCACCAATAATTCCTCGCGACTATAGTTGCAAGTTTAACTTATACCTTATATATATTTATAAAAAAGTCATTGCCTCGTTGTTTGACATTTAGGAAATTATTGTTGTCTTGTTATTATTTTTTTAAGAGCTAGTTGATAACTTTATTTCAAGTGTAACAGAGGAGCAAAATATTTTAAAAATGGATTTTTGTATAAAGAAAATATTTATTTGAGTAAAGTATAGCTCAGTTGTCAAAATACTATCCGATTACGTATGAATGGGGGCTAATTTGTCAAACCAATAACCCAAAATGATGACAGACCATCGGTCACATTGCGTAAAAACCTTGTTTGCATGATGTATCGATAGATAAATAATAATAATAACAATAAAAATAATAATAGAATGGAAGAAGAAGAAATGTTTAAAAACTGATGAGAAAAAACACAAAAGTGGCCTACTGCTCTTGCCTATCGAAAAATCTTCGCTCCACTTCACTTTTAATGGCATCAAGTATAATATAAGCATTAGATAGAAAGTCTGGAGACTGGGACACACAAATAAGTATAAACCTAAAAGCGGCTGATCCCATAATCCGATTCAGCAGCATAGCGTGCAGTAGTGTGCCTTTATGTACGTACTAAACGTTCTATTTTGTATTTAGTTGGACTATCCATCCAGCACTCGAGATTCAGTATTGGAGTATGGTCATGCTCAACCGTGGCTCTTACTCGATCTCTATGCCACTAAACTAGAATAACCGTATAGTGATTGCCGTCGTAGTCGCCCGTTGACATTTTCGAGAGCAACAATGGACTGCGAACGGCCCGAGTGAGCATTTGTTGTAACGTGCCCGTCCGTCGTTCGTCATGGGGGATAAAGGGACCGCATGTCCTTTTTTCAAACAACCAAAACTACACTCTTGTGTAGCGATGAGGACTCCTAGCTCCTGATATCCGTCAATTATTATTGTCGTTTCACATAAAGTGAAAGATTTACCTGAAATTTAAAGGGCTCTTGACATTTTGCACTCGGATATTCAAAGGATTTTAGTTGGTGGAAATATTTAGAACTACCAATTGACATTTTTTTAAATTTCCTCGAAAAAATTTTTATTATTAAATAAAAATTGATAGAATATGAAAATTTTTAGAAAAAAAAATATTTTTTACGCATCAACATTTCAATTTGAACAATTTATATTAATGTATAAATATATAAATGATATTTGTCATATTTACTTTACTTTAACACCTATACTGATTTTCCAACTTCCGGAGTAGTGAATCAAGTTACCAAATGCCAGATGTTCAAAATGTACAAAGCCATGGCTGCCAGAAGTTGTTGTTACTACTATGCACTAGTACATATTAATATGTTAAATATAAATAATATAAGTTATGTACAGTAGTAATGTAAATGTAGTTGAGGCGCTTTTGCCACTCGTTCTTGTTCTCGCGTCTTTCAAGAGTTGCAAGAACCGTGTTTCATGAAGATATGATTGATCGACAACGTACACAGGCACTGCGCTCAGGAAATGTATGTGGATATATTATATACATTTATATATGAATTTCTAACCTAGGCTAAAATGATACCTTTGAGACGGATGGTAGGAAAAACGTATATCATACACACTCTCACACATATATATTCTCTTGACACTTGAAGCCGTAAATGCTTTACATACCCGAGTCAAAATTCGAGTCCCGTTTTGACCGTAAAAATGTCCCAACTCTTTGAAGTCTAATATGCCGCTAAAAATCGAGTTCTGTTTTGACCGTACAAGACGGTATCGGAGAATAAGTACGGTTAAAACAGGCGTACGCAGGTCTGTTTTGACCATAAAAATTTCCAGGAGTATAATATTATCATTATAAATATTATTACTATATTTGTCATCTTGTTGATTATTATTATTTCTCTTGCCATCTTTTAATTCTTAGGCGCGAAAATTTAAATTAATAAAAACATGAAAAGTTGACATTTAAAAATTAAAAATTTAATAATAATAATAATAATAATAATAATAATAACAATAATAATCTCAGAGAAGGGTTTTTCTTTCAAAAATTTGAATTTTTGGAAAAAATATTATTCTTTTCTAAATTCAGCTTAGTTCACATATTTTCACTGAAACAAGTTTTAAAATATATAAGAATCGCAGGTAATTGTTTAATTTCACATTTTTTAAAAGTAATTAATTTTTTGATATTTTTTCATAGTTTTTTTTTTAATCCAACAACTGACGTTTTTCATATTTTTTTTTACTCTAAAATTGAAATTTTTCAAAAAATTAAAAAAAATTTTTCTATTTTAGATTTACTCTGATAAAAAAAATATTTTACAAGTAGAAAAAAAAAATTTTTTTAATTATCGATTTTTCGATATTTTGCTAAAACTTTTTTTTAACCCAAAATTTGAAATTTTTCATAATTTGTTTTTAGTTAAAAAATTGAAATGTTTCATAATTTTTCTTATCCCAAAATTAACATTTTTGAAAAAAATTTTGAAAAATTTTTCTATTTTAGATTTATTCTAAAAAAAAAAAAAAATATCTATTAAGTAGAAAATAATCTAATCATGTTGATTTCACACCCCGTGAAAATAAGCAATTACCGAATCTTACAATTGAAAATAGAAGTATAAGATTAATAATTGAGAATGGATAACTAAATTTCAATTTTGAATGTCTATAAATATAATTATTACTATTCATTTAATTTCTCCGTAAAGTTCTTTTTCAGATTCCACTCAGAACTTAGTTATTTCAAGACGCGTCTTTTAAAAAGTTTATGAGACTACTGAGATTCGCCTTTTACCAATCGGCAGTGTAGCGATGCGGGTAGCGCGTAAGTCTTGACGAGCGATAGGTTCCAAGTTCGGTTCTCGGTTAGGGCAAAGCGATTTTTATTTATTTCTTTATTTACGAAGCGTATTAGGTTAAGTTACCATAAGTAATCCTTTCCTCCTATCTCCTTACTCCTTAATATGTATAAACTGGACAATAAATAACCCCTGTTCGTAAAAAAAAAAATCAAATTTGGGAAATCATCCATTTTTGTTTTTTTTATTACAAAATTAATTTATATATTTTTTTGTGCTCATACACGATTTTGATAGTAGTAATTGTAATAATTGTTAATTACAAATTTTTTATGTTAATGACAATTATTATTAATTACTATTACTTATTTCTTATAACAATAATAATTATTATTCATAATAATAATTATTATTGCAGTGATTAAAGCAAAAAATAAATAAATGGGATTTCAATTGATTTGAACCCGGATCCCTAAGAATTTTAAAATTTGATTTATTATTATTATTATTATTATCATTATTTCAAGCCTGGTTTGACCGTAATCGTGGTAGAATGGGACAAAACTCCACTAGTTACGGTGAAACCAGGCTCAGTTTAAATGAGCTATCAATACAGCGCCAAGTCTGTTTTGACCGTAAAATTGAGATGGGAAAAATTACGGTTAAAACGGAACTCGAATTTCGACTCGGGTATGTCATTGTCAATTCATCAATGTCTCACTGTAAATATTTTCCGTACTTGCAATTTCTGGTATTTTGTTGCATTCCACTTTAATAGACTTTAATAATATAATAATTGGAAAATATTATTGACGGGTAAAATTACTTTAATTAATAGAAATCGTCCAACTTAATAAAGTAGTACTGTCGATACTGCAACACGGAAAAAAGAAAACTCGAAAAATTACAGTATAAAATGTAAAATCGGTCCCGTCGAAATCAAAACTAGAAAAATTACAGTTTGAAATAACATTTTTCTAAATTCAATTTTTTAATTTAATATTCACAGCTTTCAATGTAAATATTACATTCTACAATGTAATTTTTATAAAATCTGTAATAATTACATTTTAAACTGTAATTTTTCCAGTTTTCATCACGAAGCGCCACGTTGCATTATATACTGTAATTTTTCGAGTTTTCTTTTTTCCGTGAAGAGTCATGCTTCAAATCTATGTTTTTAATAATGTAGCTCTTCAAGAAATTAATATGAATATTATTTTATCAAATTTGATTAATATACCAAATTTCAATGTATTTTAAACATTATAAAATGTGAAAAAAAATTACATTTTAAAGTAATATTCATAAAAGCTTGATGCTTCGAACAAAAAAAAAAATAAAAAAATTACAGTTAAAAAATTGAATTCTTACAAAGTCTGTAAAAACTTCATTTCAAAATTGTAAAAAACAATACTTGGAATTTTTTTTTATAAATAATAATATGTTTCTTTGAAACTGGAATTTTTCAAGTTTTTTGTTCGGAGCTCCTTTTATTACTACAAAAAATGTCATTTTTTAATTATTCTTTTTTCCGTGCACTGATGGAAGGATTTCTTAGTATTTAAGATTTCTTTGTATTAAAGAAATTATTTCTTAAACGTCATTTCTTAGTATTTAAAAGACATTTCTTAAATACTAAGAAATATTTTTTAAATACTAAGAAATGATGTTTAAGAAATGATTTCTTAAATACAAAGAAATCTTCTTAAATGCTAAAAAATCCTTCTGTGTGTGATAATTATTAAGAATACATTTTCTTGTCTAAAAAATTTATCAAATCGATCAAATTAATTTTTACTCAATCCAATAAGGTTATTTATTTGTTTACTCAAGAATTCTTCGAAAAAAAAAAAAAATAAATAAATAAATTTAAATAGTTCATTTTAATAAATTCTTGAGCCAACAAATCATTTCCTGGACAATAATTTTTCTTTCTCTCAGTGTAATTCTCCAGCCTACAATATTATCTTTAGTTTAATTTAAAAAAAATTTATTCAATATAATATAATATTTAAACCATAGGAGCCTTTTATCTGACTAAAACCCCGAATAAAAAACAACAATAAACAATTGTTTGTCCATTTTATCAAATCGAAAGGTATCATTTTAGCAAAATAGTTTTTATTTTCCACGAGTACGGATCATGGAGCGTCAATCGTGGCACCTCTGCGATTGACGATAATTGAAAGACTCGAGGGCCTTGCAAACAATGTATGTACTCTACGTGGGTACGTACATTGAATTACCGTGTATTATCATCAGGACTTGGCATCATCGGATCGTCATAGTCGAGTATTTTCTTAAGAGAAAGAAAGAATCAAGATTATTATTCTTTTAACATGCTCTTAGTCTCAACAAATAGCTGGACCGTCGAGACTGGGATGACTCTTGCGAGGGAAAAATTCCTTAAAAAAACTCCTGCAAGATGAGAGCCCCGATCTGTTCGCCAGTGTGTTTAAAGGCAAAGCAAGTCCCTTGAATCTGAATAAGCTCCAGGCGACGACTTTGTGCGCGCGCACGAGTACGACCGTTGCCGAACGGCCCTCTCACGAGTTCCACCGAGGATCGAGGTGCTGCCACGTCGGGAGTCCCTGCAGGGGTGCCAAATCATGTGGCGCGAGCCAAAACATCGCCGACACTGATTGTGAGCGTCATATACATTGCATTCATACTCTTCACCGTTTTTACACAGCAGACCAGACGTGTGTTTGATTTATCGGCTCGGTGATGTGTCTGATCGGGTGTGACAGACGATGCATTTAAATTTATACTTCTCTTCATATCACTCTCCGACTGAAGCTTACTGTTATTTTTATTTTATTTTATTTGTTTATTGACGCAATGTAAATAAATTTATTGACACCTTATCCATCATTAAACTTTTGACACTTTCAAAAATTATTACATTTTATTATAAAAATAATTTATTGACATAAAATAGTCGAAATGTTTTGTCTATCTGATACTTTACATCAAAATATAAATTATAAATGATGTGATTACGATAAAAAAAAAACAAAACATTACTTTATAATAGCAGTAATAAATTTTGTCCAATTATCACGGGTAATAATTAAAAATAATTAATGCGGAGATTAATTATAGATTTTAGTCATTAAAAAAAAAATATAAAATGTAATTAGGAAAAAACTAGTTTGTTAACCTACTGAAAATGAATAATTTTTGACAATTTAATTGGGGAATTGGAGGTTAAATAAATAAAGAATTATTTAAAAAAACAAT
The DNA here is from genome assembly GCF_020080835.1 of Cotesia glomerata. Lineage (NCBI taxonomy): Eukaryota > Metazoa > Arthropoda > Insecta > Hymenoptera > Braconidae > Cotesia > Cotesia glomerata. The sequence goes on from NC_058158.1 coordinate 3,209,977, forward strand.
GAATACAGACATTGAGATTTAGTGAGTACATCGACGTACACTTAACGACTTTTTGCATCGTGTTAAACTTTTTTCTCAAGGTGTTTATTTGTATAAAATTGTTATTGGACAATTTACATCGACTGTTTGAGTTTATGCGGCGATCGTGTTGCTGTTGTTTTGCATTATATTAAAAACTTATATTAGTAAAGTCGTGATTGCTTGAAGCTGCCAGTACAGAGTAAAGATGAGAAAAGAAGAGAACAGGTAAAGAGTCATGCACGTCTACACAACCACTCTCTCGTCTCATTTTCTCTCAACATACACACACTTATATATTATAATAATAAACATATAATAATAATGATAATAATATTTATAGTTGATAAATACACACGTATATGTATATGTGTACGTACGATATATCGTACATATAATAAGACCGGTTCGTATAAATATATAATATAATAATTGCACGACCTTTACGATAACCGGCTGTATACTGCATTGGAAAGTATCATTATCTACCGTTTTGTGTCCGCGAGATGGGTTTATCGATTGAAATCTCATCTATGAAAAGTGGAAGCCGAAAACCCCTTGATTTTCTATTGTCAACAATTACTTTATATATATTTATTTATTTAACTTTTTCCTTTGATACATAACAACCTTTTTATTACTCAGACAATTTTCTTTAACATTATCATGAATCATGATTATTCAATCATTTTTAATCATTCGCAAACGGATTCATTTTTCAATTTATTATTTTATGCACTTTGCAATTTTATAAAATTTAATTAATGCATCTACTAAAAAAAAAAAAAATAAAATACTGATTCAAGAATTTTTTGTCTTGATTCAAGACAATGAAACTCTTCAAAATTATTTTCTTGGATTAAAACTTTTTCTTCTGATTCAAGTTAATTTTTTTTTTCTGTGTGTAGATACTTTAACATGTACATCAATTAACAAAAAACCTACAGATGGAAGACGAAAAGCCAACTGTCAAAGAAGTTAAACAAAAATGAATAATTATCGTTAAAAATTGGTCGTCCTTGCTGAACGCGGCAACAAGCTCGCTCATATATATAATAAGTTAATTTACATTTCGGTGTGTTGACAACTTCGTAGTCCTGACTTTGGTACCCTGCACTGGTAAAGGTACTGAGCGCATATAAGGAGTACTGGATACCTTTTGAGAGCCTGAGGCTAAAAATTATGCAGCTGCGAGTTGCGCAACGGTCGTTCGCCGCTGCTACACATTTCAGTTATTCACTTTTAATCTATCTCGACACCGTTATGAAATTGATGCTATTCATATAATACTTTACCCGTACACTTATTTATTTGTTATGTTATTCCTCAAACTTTTTTTATACAATTTTCTCGATGATTTTTAACCCCATTTTAGAACATAAAAAATATGTACAGTTACAGCTCATTCTTCACAGGATAATCGCATTCTGATCGTTGCATCTAATAGCCACATTATCGCCTATCTTGCCAACGATTCGCTGCATATAACTTATTGTAATTGCGTGTGTTACTTATAACACTTGCTGAGATAAATTACCGAGTCCCAAGTCTTGAATTTTCCATGATATCGCGACGTTTTGCAAATAAACATTAATATTAATAATAGTAAAAAAATAAGACTAAAAAAATTAAACTTGAATGAATAAAATAAAATGTGTGATGAAAATTCACAAGAATGTTATATCAAGTGTACGAAAGCATTTCAAGTGAAATTTATTTACGAGTTTTTATTAACTTGGGGTCTTTTTCGGTAAAAACGATAAATTTATACGTATTTATCCTCCAGAATGTTTCTCTTGGAAAATAAGGGTAGTTGTCTCCCACGACTGTGTCACATAAACACATACATACATATATTTCCAAGCTCACACACATCTACTGGGCACTAGATAGCAAACGAAACAATAAATTAAACTACGGAGTCACCCTCGAGTCTCTTATACGGTGATGATGTCCTCGAGGGGTGGCCTAATATGTCACAGTCTGTTGCAGTGATCTCGAAAAGAGTAAAAGCGTGCGTGGGGCCACGAGGGTTGACGAGGAGCTAGGGATCTCCTAATGGACTGATTCAATACCGATCATCTGATAAACTTAAAACTAATAAATATATTATTTACTGTATCCGAAAATTGCCGGATTACCAATTTATCTTTCAATTATTTTCCTTACTACCTTTATCATTATTATTATTAAAATCCTTAAATTACTTTTACTGCATCAAAGTAAATTTATAATCTAAATTCGCAGTAAATCTTTAGTCAACAAATTATATGTTTATGTAACACGTGGCGAAATGTATCGATTGAAAACAGTCTTTAGTCTTTACTTTCAAGCCTAGAAAAAAAATAGACGCACTATTATTAACTGACATTTCACACCTAAAGCCGATAGAATATTTATTAACTTACACTTTATTTACGAACATATCAATACTTATAAATATATGGCTATTGATGCACAGAGAATGGTTAATCAAGAGAACCAACCATTCGATATACATACTCTGGTGTGTACGTGTCGTGTACAGAAATCACCGTATGAGTTATTCGTATCCCACCGCGAGATTACTAAGAGACGCGATATAGCTATTCTATTGACGATGTATGGTCTATGGTTGATACCGCGCAATATAAACCCTTGTATGTGTATGTGGATGTACACCCCCGAGTGTCGGAGTGTAAAACGCGGGCGCAATACGCGATGAAGCTATAAATTCACTACACCGACGAAGACACGCGAACCAATTCATTTGAGAATTGATATCTGTGTATGGTATATCGCAATAGCTAGTAGCTGTCCAGAGAAACTATCACATCACTAATAAACTGTCAAGTCAACGAGTGTATGCAGATTATTGAGCTAGCTGTTATCTGTTAGCTTTTGTTAATAATTCAATAACTGATTTATAGTTACTCTATTTATTGATTTTTTATTACTTTTAATCTTCAATTTTTTCGTATCAATTCAATTGGTACTAAAAATTTTTTTAATAAATAATTATATGGTCAAAATAAAAAATTTATTTCGAAGGAAATAGAATTTCCTGTTTATAAATAAGTACTAGAATTACAATAATTAAGACTCATGATATATAATTATATGATTTTAGTTACCCAATTTTACGGTTCTCTATGAATCTAGAGACATTTAATTTCAATTTACAGAAGTAATAATCGTCATCAAGGCAATAAAATAACTCATAAACAATAATTAGAAGTTGTACATACGTATTTTGTTCTACAAAATAAAAGGCTTTAAATTAAATAGGACGATACTAAAATAAATGACACTAGTGCACGTGAATCCTGATGCACTTACTTCGAGCCGTTTACTGCGCTACATGTACATAATGCCTATAATCAAGAATATAATTCACAGTCGCGGTAAGCATGTACTTTGAGTCTCGTTAGCTTTAGCGTGAACGAACTCCCGATTGTATTACATATATATGTGTATGTGTATTATATTAAATTATACAGAAGAGACACTTGATATAATACTGCGATGTTCAGTCTGGAACCTAAGAGTCTGTCTAGTTCGTTAGACCATGTATCACTTTCGCAGGCATTCGAAAAATATGTTAGATGTTAGATATGATATATAATAAAATTAAATTATCTTTAATTAACCATTCATAGGTCTTTTAATTTTTAATCGATGAAAAAATTGATTTATCCGATTTTTTATGTTAGATTTTAATATATTCTGCGGTTGTAATATAACCACGTATATTTATTGTAGACCGAGGATTAGACCACTGAAATTAGTTAAATGAGGAAGATTTAGTAGCGGTTTTATTGTTAGTGCTATTTGTAACAGTTGGCTGGGTAAGAATTTCTTATTTAATATTATTGTTATTATTATTATACATTTATAGATATGTATACGTGTAAATGTAAGAGTAAAAATTACACGATTCGAGTATAAATATTTTTGTTCACGCGAAGACTGCAGACAATTTATCTCAAGAAATTACTTTACTCAGCGGAGTTAACCCTCATTGGCCTGCAATATACATATGCGTTTATCTCGCCACAAAGTGACCTTCACTTAGCACCTCACTGCAAAAATATCAATTCATATTACATTACATGTACAGTTCCATCTGTAAATATACATGTTATTATATTATTAATATAATTGAACTAAAGAAAACTTACCATACAATTATTTTTAACATAAATTATTTTCTGGCAATTATCTTTTTATTTAAAGAACCCGACATCATATTTTTATTCAAATTAATTCTAATATTTTATCCTCACATTTTGATATTTATTACCGTGTTTTTTGGGTATTTTTTTTTTAATTCTTATGCACATGCTTTATTTTAATTTTTTAAATTAAATTACTGTAACAATGAAAAATTTTTGTTTGTAAATCAGTCAGAATTCATCAGTTAATTATACAAAACAATTCTTTTGTTGAGTTATTCATTAATTGATTCATCATTGACAAGGTGAGAACAGCGCTAATTATTTTGGTATTGAATGCAAAAATTAAGACTGATTAAAAAAAAAAAAAATTACATGCAAAAAAAAATAAAACATGTCAGTCAGTACAAAATAATCTTGCATAGAAAGGTTGTCATGAGTGACAATTATAGATCAGATAAAGTAAACCTGGTAAGGCAATTGCTGTGATGAGGAAATAGCTGGATTGCGTGTAAAACCAGTAGCTGTTGTTTATCATCAAAATTTTATTTATATATAAAGAAAATATATCTGTGAGGTTAATCATTAGATAACTCAAAATAACCTTGCTAATGTCGAAACAATAATCATTCACAATTAAAACTACAATGGGAAACACATTTTATATAAATAAATAAATTGAAGCCACGTTAATTAATTGATCCATCATTGACGAGACAGAGATAAAGATAAGAATCGGAGTTTTCTTCGAAACATTAATTTAGTTCGTTGTGGTTGTCTTCTGAGAAACAAATTAGTGCATAAGACGATCCGCGACCCGCGTGATGATGCAGCATGTGAAGAACCTGACACAAACACGTCTTTAAAAATACGTACATTTATAAATATATATGTATCTAAAAATACACTTACCACATGTTAAAATTTTTTGTCCGATAGCACCTTCGTTTAAATGCTAATATTCCGCCCAATTTATCTCTTTATAATATTTTTTGATGCCTGAGGATTCGACGCTCCATGGCGGTTAAGTTTTTTCTATAAATAACTATCCACATATATTTATAATAAACATACATATATACGAATAAGAATGCGTCCTTACCTAGCCTGACGCTATTTACACGTCGATGACCCGTTGAAGATTTTTGATAATTGAAAGAAGGCCGCCTAAGAGACCACCTTGGCTGAAAATAACCAAATCCAATAAAGTGCTTGATATATTTCGTCCGGACAATAGATTTAGCAAATTACCAAAAATAAAGCGAGGAGACTTGATTACTAAAAATTTATTTTATTTTGACGTCTGATGTCTCTAGGGTCTCACGAGTAGAGCTGTGAGGTGTTGGACGGTGGGAAATAAATAAAAATGAAAACGGTTGTCGTGTAAATTAGACCATGGGTCCTTAACAAGACGGAGAGAGGTTAAATGTGATGGATTTTAATGTATTTTCGGTTAATAAATATACAAGGACGCGAGCCCTTTTGCTACGCCCGTCGGGCGGGTTTATAACACAGGAACACGGCCTCAGGGCTATTCCCTCTATATGCTAATGCATCAGGCTACCGATATACTCCTTTACGCCTCCACCTATGCATGTCTATACATATATATTTACTCTCATAAGAACTGAACGATCAGTTTTGTTTTTCGATCGATAGTAATTTTTTTTTATTTTTATAAATTCACTGCATATTTCATTTTTATATTAACACTCTTCTTACATAAATTAGTTTTTTACTACCTTATTAAAAATTTCATTCTAAAAGTGACATTTAATTAATAAAAAAAAAAAAAATAAAATATATAGAATTTAATTTTAATTTGAATAAAAAAAATGCTTACTATTTAATTAGCGACAGTGAAGTTTATAAAATATTTTATGAATCGGTTAAAAAAAGTATTAATAGAATCTTGTTATTATTATTATTACCATTAAATTCAAAATTCACGAATAGTAGGAACGGAATGCTGACGGTTTTATTGTCGGTATTTTAGAAGAATTAATCCGAGATGAGGTAACAAATATACAGTATACATATTTGGAGAGATTATAATAAAACACATGCCGGGCGATAGGTTGGACACTCGGGCGCTAATTTGCCGCTGAATTTTATGTACCACTAAATTATCTCATGCAAATGCACAGCCGCTTCCGTCTCACCCTCTACATCCTTTAAATATATATCCATATCCTTTTGCTGCTTCAGTATGTGGTATATAGTTATATAGCAGCTTCCGTTCACTGCTAAAACCAAATATACAGCCGTCTATAGATACATAAAATCATCTACATTCAACATCTGAGTTGAGCTATCCGAGAAATACACTGTATGTTAGTTAATACTCCTTGTGTTTATAAGCGTATTCTGTACAAGATTTATATCGCTCTCATTATCCTAATGAAGACTTCACTCGGTTAAAAAAATCTTGAATTGTTTTGGTAGTAGTATTAGTCGTCGTTCGTCCTACGAGTGTATAGTACTTACTAAAACTTGCTCGCCATAACGAGATGTTACTTGGAAGTCATTTTTCCTCGGGAGTTCTCTGAACACCAATCAACTAATAAATTTTACTCTTGGAGTAAAATGCTGTAATTTAGATTTTTACAACAGATGGTCTTAAAATTTCATTATTTACTCAATTTTTTTAATTGAAGTTTCAAATCATATCGCTCAATATACAATTAAATTTTAAAAGAAAAAAAATCTAATATTTTTTTACAAAACTTTTTAATAAAGAAAATAATTAAATTTTTTTTGCAATAAAAAAAAATTTCATATAAAGTTCATAAATAAAAACCGTGATTGGATTGAGTAAAAATAAATGATTAATTGCGATGTATAGTATCTTATTAATGGAAAATAAAATTTTCATGATAACCAATCACCTAGATACATTGATCGGCACGTCAAGCTCCCGAGAAACAAGTTAATGAAAATTCCAAAGAAAATAAACGAAAAGTTATATATTTCTAACCGCGTAAGTAAAGCGGCGAGTGGTGTAGCAAGTACTGGCAATAATAAAGAGTGAAAGGAAGAGACAAGGGTGTAACCACGTTAACTGGCAAGGAGTTATAGCGGTCAGTAAGTAAAATAACTCGCTTAATATTCAACGTTTGCCAGCGCGACAGATTTACGAGTGCTAATGAATTGGCATTTTTTTTCTCTCTCTCTATATATATTAATCTAACATATGTAGTGTATGTATGTGAATAAGCAGAGGCGGTCTGTAACCCAACAAACTTTCTTTTACTCCCATTCCTCTTTTGTAGCTCCCGGTGTTATCGGAATTTCCCACGTCGGCTTGTACCCGAAAAATAAATTAGCCCCGACTGTAGATAGAGACGATGCAAAGAATTGTTTAAATTACCTTCTTGTTCTTTTCCTTTTATCAGATGCGATGATAAATATTTAAGTAAGAAGCTGGTGGTGGTGATGGTGAGAAGAGAACAGAAAGCTCATCCTCGATTAGAGAAATAAAATAGCGGCGCCCGAGCAGAGATGACCGAATAAATCTCGGCTCCCGTTGGCCCGGGGCCACGCGGCAAAATTCACTCGGGCTCGGGATACTTAGGATGACCACCAGTCTTAGACACAGGGCTGTTTTGGTAACGCATTGCACACTCATCATCATCATCAGTAAATAGGATAGAGTCTACTGATAAAAAGAGTAGAGGAAAGAGGATGGATTAGGATTGCTTCTGATGGTGCAAGTTCACTCTTGTATTCTTCTCATTCTTGTTCTCGTTTTTATTCATCCTCTTCTTCTCCTTCTATTCTCGTGTATATTCACCGTTCAGCTCTCACGATGGATTTAATTAAAAAACATAATTTAGAAGAAGGGTAACAGGTAGCCGGGTTTCATGGTGGGAATTAACAGCGTCGATCCGATGGGCATCCACTACTGCCTTACTGATTTCTCGGCTCGAGAATATATTCTATACTATCTTTTTTAAAAAGGTGTATTGGTGTTGATGCAGACTAGCCTCGGGTCACTCTCTCATGAATAACGTTATTAATACCAATAACCACCAGTTTAAAAATCCACTTTCGAGAATTTTGTATGTCCTTCGTTATTTCTCTGCAAAAACCATCATTTTTTGCTGTTAAAAATCTTAGAACTGGGACTTTTATATATTTATAAGCAGCAACTGGATATGGATGTATACAGGTTTTTATTTTCAACCGGTACTGAGCCAGACACTTTATAAAACTTTAAATTATGTCAATAATTTTTAAAAATTGTTGGATGTGTATCTAAGTAAGCACTTTACAACCTTGCCTGGTTGCTCGACATCCTCGCCAAAGTCATTAACGTTGAGCGACGGTTGCTGAGGACGAGTCCACGCCGTATATACGGTATATATACTGCAATCGCTCTACTCTGGCAATTATCTTTCACGAAAGAAAGTAAAACGCAAAAGCAAGTAAAATAAAAAGCAAAAAATAGACTCTAAAGAAGAAGATGGGAAATAATTTTATTTATAAGAAAATCACAAGCAAGTCGCTCGGATTTTATCGACGCTTATGCATGCGAATGTGCAAATAAACTAAATGCGCAGATAAAACAAATAATTAGCATTAAAATTACCCACATTAATTTTATCAGTTAATCAGGAAAAATATTGTTATGTTTTAAACATCTCTACTCAAGTATTTAATATTAATGAGATTCTTTTTTAAGTTAAAGTAATTTCGTATTTACTACACAGATAAAAAAAATTAATTTGATCCAAGAAAAAAATTCTTAACCAAGAAAATTATTTTGAAGAAATTTTGAACCGAGAAAAATTTCTTAAAAAATTTTCGGTTTTATTAAAAAAACTTTCTTTAAAATAATTTTCTTCGTTCAAAATTTTTTCTAATTAAATTCATTTATTTATATTGACAATTGTCAGAATAACTTTTGAAAGTTGACAAAAATCAAAACTGTAAAGTATTACCAAAAACATGAACTAGATATTCTCGCAATGTTTAGCATCAAAATTGAATAAAAAAATCACCTAATCTTTTTAGTTTTGGTATCGCATCACAATTGACTTGTGGATTCGTAACAGCGCAGGTGAATCCAATCAAAAGCTCGCCCAGCAAAATTCTACAGCAGGTGCTTCGATTCCTTTATCTTTTTCTCTCCTCCCCCTCCTCCCCCTCCTCCTCCTCTTCGCGTTATAACTTCCTCAATATCCTCTTGCTCCTCAGTTACCTCTCCTTCATCATCCAGTCCATCTATTTTTTTAATCCCTGAACCGAGAAAAATACAGCGCACTGTACAGCTAATTTCTGTAGCCCATAAAACATTCTTCCATCCTCTTGCTACGCGTTTAGTTGTTTTTATTATTTTTATAATTCTTTGAACGTATATGATATATACTACAGGTCTGTGGTACGTTGTACGGTGTACGGCGTGTTCATCGAGATCAATTTGCAGCGAAGCGCGTCCTTTTGTAGACTCGCAAGAATCGCATTAGCGTTATTAAGATACAAGCGAAAGGGTGTGACGACTTGTGGACATAGCGTGTATATTATAAATTCTATCTACTCCACTCTACACTCTGGACTCTTTTACATCACACTGAGCACACAACACACAACACAAACGCCGCTTTTATCAAAACCTGTGTAATAGAATATCTAACTGCATGTCGGCTCTGCGCTGGCTTTACCACAATTTAATAAAATAAAAAATATATACTATAATATGAGCATCAAAAAATACATATTAAGTCAAGCAGCTTGAAACGGACAGTAGAGATTACTGTTAACTTTCCTCTATACCAGTACTAGCAATAGGAATAGAAATATATAAATAATATTTATAAGAAAGAAATGTCAGCTGTGGTTCGCCACAACAGCAACCTATCACCAGGGTTTTACTAAACTCACCCTTTGGTTTTTCACCTCGTTCGCACCCTCACACTCTGTCCGTCGAGCTGTCAGTCGTGTCGAGTATTCTATCAAATAAAGTAAAGGGAGTCAAGAGTACTTAAATGAACTATACCACACTGTATAAAACTATACCAGCTATAATACTCAACATTACTGGATAGTATAGCTTCTGATACTATTTCTCCATCACACTTGTATTTTATACATACTTATTTTCATCACCAGCTGTCACTTTACGTGTTTGTGGTAACCCGACGTTTGCCCACTGACGCCAACACTTTATCCTGTCTTTTTTATTACTATTTCAATTACATTCATAATCATAGACATTTACTGCTGCAGTAATTCTAATACAACACAAGTATTTTCTGGAATTAGTTACCGGTTAAATTGCTGAAGAGAACAATCGAAAAGGATATAAAAGAAATTAAATTTTTTATCATACTGATATGGCCTTTTAGTAATGTCTGAATCAATGCTACAAAGATAAGAAAGATATTTTTTTTTTTTCTGAACTTAGTATCAGTTTAACGACGTTATCGTGGATACCATTTTGTTGGTTCGATAGCTGATGGGAAAAGTCGCGTGAGCAGTAAAAAACATGATATGGTTGCGGCATTGATTAAAAGAGCAACGATATCACATAAAATTTCATTAATAATTAATATTAAATAATAATAATAAAGTTTAGAAGTGAATTTAAAAATTAAAATAGAAATGAAGAAAACGTTTGGTTAGATAATGAGACAAGTAAAAAGATGGTATTATTAATTGACTAATTCTTTGGGTTAGAAGGTTTGTGGCTTGATGGGCCTAGGCCTAGGCTAGCAAACTCTAGGCTGGCTAAAAAAGCACTGCGTTATGCCGGTCTTTAACCGTATCCGCTGGATGCTAGTATATCTCGTGGTCGGCAGGTTTCTCAGAAGGCAGATAGATGCTAAGTCTGATGTATCTAGGAGGAACGAAAACAGAAAACAGTTTTCTGGTTTTAATTTATGCTCAGCATCGCCCCCAGGCGTTATTATTAGTCCTAGTCGGTCTCTATGATGCGCATGACGTCATACGGGTCTCTACACCAGATATAATACTCTTACGGCACTGGTAAATGCCATGCTGAGACAAAAGAGTCCAGTCGGCACGTTTTCCAGCATTAGCCGTCTTTACAACCTGCCGACAACTGATTTATAATTATCTAATCCATTTACATATTTTTAGCATTAATTAAGCCTCTAACTCAAACACCGTTCGTGGATTAGTTTGCTCTTATTAATTGGATGTGCTGACTTGCCGGTTTCGCTACTCTGATCACGTAGTAACAACTTCATTTTATAAATTAGCAACCTACTCATTACCCAACTTCATGGTTGAAAGTCAAAAAGTAAGAAGAAAAGCTGAATTTTCATCAAAAACACAATGTTAGGTTCAACTTTCAAGAGAGTGAAAGTCTGTAATGAGAAAATATCGCGTGCGTAAGCAATTACTATGCCGCAGAGGCTCAGCTATCAAAGAGATAAGCCTGTACGAGTGGAATACTCAAGCAACCGCGTAGAGAGTTAACTTGTGAATTAAATAACCCAAGTTATATTATGTTAACGGCGACTAGTAGTCTATAACTTATATACTACTTTAGCACATGTAATACCAGCAAACTATTAACTGCTGCTACTACTACCGGAACAAAGAACAACGGGTTTCTGGTTCTTCAACAATTATTTTTTTTCAGCTCATCTACAATTAAAGCACAAAACTTGATACTACTCGGCAAATCGATTAACAATCAATATCAACAGCTTTGTTAACGCATTTGACATTTGACTTGTTGTAAAGCAATCCTGAATGATCTAAACTACTAGTCGAGTAGTAGTGAGCTTCGAAATCACTGAGGGAGACGGATCTGGAGGCAATTATTCATAATATCGTGGAGTAGCTAGCATTGACTGGATTTATTAGCCGCGTTGTCTATCAGCTCCTCTCTTTGTGGTGTTCATGCATCAGAATCGAACAATCCGGGATAGGAAGGGTTCAAAGTCGGGGAATGTGTCCTGGTCCTCGGGGGTGGATCTAGCTCTTCGATGGCTAATTGAGAGATGTCGTTGTCTCCGGAGGGCACGTCGTATTGTAGTAGTTTCACTGGATCAATACCTACCCTACCTATAACCTACGACCGAGCTTGAAGAGGGCGTGGTCCCATGCACCATCAGCGGAGATACGTTCAACGCCGTGTGTGCTTTCCTATCCTCATCGGTGTTTCACCCTCTTGCCTCAATCGTCAACCCCAATAGGGTGACTTTCTGTCTTTGCGTCTAGTCATTCAAAGCCAGACCAGAGTCACTGTTATATACTATTCTCTATCCTCTATGTACTATGTATTATGTGCTAGCTTACTTTTGCCGTGTGTAATGCATATATACTTTTACTTTATATATGCTTGAACAAAGAAACTTGATCCCTATAAAGTCCTTTTTAGTGTTTCAACTTTATGTCATCAAATTATATTGAAATAAAATGGTGATAAAAAAATTCCAAATGGAATCTTGTTATACTTTTTGAGCTTTTAAAGATCTAGAGAATTTATTATGTAGCAAAAAAATTTTTTAACTAAAAGATCTTCTCAATTGAAAATTCTTAAATATTTTGATAGTTTACCATTGATTGAAAAGAAGAGAACAAGTTACTCCAAAGGTTTTATTAATTTATTAGAGTTGATTTTGTTGTTGTTGTTTTTTTTTTTTTTTTTTTTTTTTTTTATTTTGAAAAGAAAAAATAAATAAATCTAAACAAAACGAAAATTATATCTGTAGTTTTTTGTGATAAATGACATAACATATAAAACAAATTATAAAAACTGGTGAATGGAAGATGAGATGATGATGAAGAGCTGATGCTTTTTGTAACCTCATTTCGTTTGTACCATTCTCAAGTTGGTCGGGGTTGTGGGTTTACATGATGATGAGAGTGTCCGAAGGTAACTTGCCGTGTGTGAGTTGACTGTGTTAGTGTAGATGCTTGGAACCGCGTGGGGGGCGTGTCGCCTCGATGGCGCCGGCTACTAATGGCCGCGGGCCGCCAGACTTTAATTTCCTGCCGCTTCCGCGCGGACCTTTTGGCTTTGGCTTTGGTTTTCTACAGTGCCTTTCTGGTTTCTGTTCTGTTCGAAAGGTGAAGGCAAAGGTATCTTCACTCCCTTTGCTCTGACGAACCTCGTTCGTTTTAACAAACCACCACCACCGGGTTCGGGTCATCCAGCTTTTTACAGCTAGGGCTCGTTCTCGGTTGCTCTAATCAGTCTGCTAGGTTGTCGGTTCGTTTTACTTCTGGTGGAGTAGTAGTCGGTATGGTAGCTGACAACCTCGCCTCGCCCCCGTAATGTTTCCACTGGACCAAACGAGCAAGTCCAGAAGCCAGAGAGAATAAGAGAACAGAATCACGAGGCGAATGATTTGCATGAAACTGGGCTTGATGAGACCGCTCGATTTGCCTCCGGCCTCATTACCTCGAAACTGTCGTAGTCGTAGCCGTAGTCTGCGGGATGGTGGGCTTTAACTTATTCGTAATTCCTTCTTCGTATATATAATAGTTTCTCTCGGTTGCCATCCGTTCCTCATTTCTATCTCAGTCATTTTTGCTGTCTTCTTATTGGCTCTAATTATTATTATTACTGTACTATACTTTTACTATCAGCATGTAGATATAATTATGATTACGTAAATATAAAAAATTTAACGAAATTATTATTCGGTTTTTCGAAACCCTCTATTTTGATAATAGTTTAGGGATTTTATGAGGATGAAAAATGTATTAGTTAATGGAGCTGTAGCTGTCTACTTTGCTTTTATGATTAGTATTTTTCGGAAATGTTAAGCTCAGTTGAATTAACATAAAAGTCGAGATTGAATTGCCCGTAGCCGAGTGTTCTACACATCATTACTTTTCAGTAAATTTCCAAGAGCTAGTCCAACATATAAAAGCTAGTCGGTCTCCGCTATAGTAGAGCCTATACCTTGTACATCAATTTAGTGTCATTAAGCCGAGTTTGATTTTTTTTTGGCTCGTTGCACTTGTTTTAATATGTTTTTTTCTCTGTTTAGCTTTTACAAACTTTTTTAAACTATACGGTAACAACCGAGCCCGACAGAACGGAAGCGACAACTTATTTAAAGATCGACAATTTAGACGACGTGATTACGGATAACGGATCTATGGTAGTTTTACCGGTTTTGATATTAACCTCATTCTTGGTCACGGATGTTGAATAAGTTTAAATTAGGATTATTATCGAAAATAAATGATACAACCATAACGATAACCATAACCAGGAAATCAATACAAATGTATACTAATCTAAATATAATTTCTGATGTTACAGGAACATCCCGGGCTTCGCGGTACCCCACTGGCGATGCTCGCTGCACAATGTAACAAATTGAGCAACAAGAGCCCTCCGCCTTTGGCGGATGCCGCAGTGGGGAAAGGTTTTCATCCATGGAAAAAGAGCCCACAGAGCAGCGGGAGTTCACCACAGCACACCGGAGGCGGTGGCTGCACCACCACAGGAGTCACTCAAAGGCCAACAGCGACCAGCAGCGCGGGAAGCACCGGCGGAGGAGGTGGAGGTGGTGGGTACGCAAGAGCACCAGTAACCTCTTGTGCATCCACCGCGCCCCAGTATGGTAGCGACATGTACTTTCCGGGCACGGCGTCAGTCCAACCAGCCAGTGACCCGCACCACCACCAGAGCAGTCTCTTAGGCAAGGTCGAGGGCGCGACCCTCAGCTCAGTCTACGGCAGACACCCTTACGAGTCTTGGCCGTTCAACACGATGACTGGGGCCACCCACGGTGGCATAAAAGCCAGCGACGGGTGGTGGGACGTCCACGGTGCCGCTACTGGAGGTTGGCTCGACGTAAGCGGTACCGTTGGCGTTCACGCTCAGATGGCGAACTACTCGGCGGACTACTCAACCAGTCTTGCCCTGGCTGGGAATCACTTGCTGAGCTCAGCTACGACAGCCAGCCACAACCTGCTCCAAGACACGTACAAGTCAATGCTACCCGGCGGACCTCCTGGTTTTGGACTCCACGCACACCACGCGGCGAGTTCCGGAGCCGGAGGAGCTGGCAGCCCTCAAGGTGCTACTGGGGTGGTAACTCAAGCGCCCTCACCTCGATCCCAGCGACGATACACCGGGCGGGCGACCTGCGACTGCCCGAACTGCCAAGAAGCAGAGCGACTCGGTCCCGCCGGTGTCCACCTCCGGAAGAAGAACATCCACAGCTGTCATATTCCCGGATGCGGGAAGGTCTACGGGAAGACGTCACATCTGAAGGCCCACTTGCGGTGGCACACTGGTGAGCGACCGTTTGTTTGCAACTGGCTTTTCTGTGGCAAGCGGTTCACACGTTCGGATGAGTTGCAGCGGCACCTTCGAACCCACACCGGAGAAAAGAGATTCGCCTGCCCGGTCTGCAACAAGCGGTTCATGCGCAGCGACCATCTCGCGAAGCACGTCAAGACCCACAGCAGCAGCAGCAGCAGCAGCGGCAGCAAGGGCAAGGGGGGAGCGGGGAGCTCCTCAGCCGAGTCCTGCTCAGACAGCGAGGACAACGGGAGCCAGCAGAGTCCCACTTCCAACAGCAGCAGCTCCACCTCGGTGGTGGCCCAGGGGGTGCCGGGTCAGGTTGTCCAGGGTCAGCAGCAGGGTCAGCACCAGGCTCCGCAGCAGCCTCAGCAGCAACAGGCCTTGGCAGTGGTAGTGGGCCCTCAGGTGGGTCAGGACGCCAACGGCACCTCCCAGACCACCACCGGTCTCCAACAGCCAACAACTCCCATGACCCCAATGCAGATGACACCTCCCCCCTTGACCCCTCACCATCCTCACCACCCCCATCTCCCGCCACTAATGCATCATCCTCATCATCACGCAACCTCTGTAACAGCGGCGGCGCATCATCATCCGCACGCGGGGATGAGCATGCACTGAGCCCGGTGGGGCCCGGACCCGGTTCCTGCAATAACGGTACCACAGCGGCCCTGGGCTCCCCACTATCCTACCCACTCAACCTGAACCTCATGCACCAGCAACACCACACTGTCAATGTCCTTACACATCACCAAATCAATCAACACCACTTACAACAACAACAGCAACAGCAACAACAACAACAACAACAACAACAACAACAACAACAACAACAACAACAACAACAACAACAACAACAACAACAACAACAGCAACAACAGCAACAACAGCAACAACAACAACGACACAATCACTACCAACAACAACAACAACAACAACAACGTCAAAACTCTTACACTCTTACGCAGAATCCTGGCACTCCTCAGACCCCCTCCCCTGCATCTCCTGCACCTGTACATAATATCTAAATCCCTCCCCCTATACACAACTCTTATTATATATAAATATATGATTGATATTGATATTAATATTAATGATAATAATGATAATAATAACGCACTTTAATCACAGAATACTTATTGCCATTTCTGGCACGTCCCAATGCACTCGTCTTTGTTTATTAATTAATTAATTAATTATTAAATTTATTGTTCTAATTGTAAATATTATACATAGCGCGTGAAATATTAAATGATATTATATTTATAGTGATATAATATTGTATAAAGACACACGATTATTAGAAAAGTTTTAAAATTAAATTCTAAATATTAAATACATATATATTGCGTATATTTAATTAAAACACGTACATACATTATTAGTTGTACAATAATTGTCATTGTCGATATTATAGTTTACGTGTTCGGTCGATTCGACGCGAATGTATAATTAATTATCGACCTATATATAAATATATATGTATGTAATATAAATATAAATATAAATATAAATACAAACAAAGTATATAAATATATAACGCGTCGAGGGCCAATCGCAGATGGGCTCTCGACCGGGTGGACGGTTTTAAGAGTTATTTTCTGTTAGACGAATCTTTGTTTCGTATTAGACTCCCCGTTGTTGTAATATTTCAAATTAACGTGGAATTGTACTTGGATGGAGCTTCATATCACGCCCACCCGTATATAAATCTAAACTATCTAATATTATTATTATTATTACTATCAAATTAGTTTACCATAATTCTTATTATTAATTAATTAATTGATTAATTATTATTATTAGTTAACTACTATTATGAATTATTAATTATTATTATTAATGAATTATTATTCAAGTATTATAGATGATTATGAAAATTCATTTGAGAGAGATAAAAAAAAACAAAATAAATGATGCTTTTTGTGAGTACGAATCGAGCTTTTATCATTATTTTGATCACGTGTTTCCCATCATCATGTACATTAATCCCTTAATTTTTCCGGAACTTGTAGATGCATTTATATTAATAAATCTTTCTTTCTTTCTTATTGTACAAGCTTTTACAAACACACATTGGTATAAAATCAAACAACAAGCTCGCGGGCGAACAATAAACATAAAAAGCAAATAAAATAAATAAGTGGGAAAGAAATAAAACTAAACTTCAAGGGGAGCTTTTGCTGTGGTTAATATCACATGGCCCGTTAGCTTCCGAACTCTACGAGCCATGAAATGTCCCATCATAACATATATATAAGCCCCCTTTCATTTCCCATGATGCAACTTGTCTCCCCTTTCAATTTACCCTCACTCTATTCTTTTTCTCTTCCATCCACTGGGATATCACGCTGCTTAACTTACGGTGATGGCATCTTTTTAGTTGTCACTAAAAACTCTTAATATCAAAATCACTCTAGTCTCTAAAACCCGCTAAAAGCCTGAGGATATAAAAAGCATCTTCCATTTACAATTTATTTTTAACAAAACATTTAGTGCAGTAAATTAAATTATTAACTTTTATACGAGAAAATACAAAAATTTCTTATAAATATTTTTATAAGAAACAAATTTATTACTCTGTATTTTCCTGCATAAAAGTTTTCAAAAGAGTTAAAAAAAAAAAAAAAACGAAATAGTTTATTTTTGGAACTTCAATTAATTTAGTTCAGGACAAAAAAAAATTCATTGGCTTTAAAATAGTCAGTCACGGTGACTCGATTCTATTGGTCTTACTAATCATTTCGTCTATTAGATTTCGATTATATGTTGATGTTAATGCTGATGATGGTGATGATTACGGGCCAAGTAAAGCTTGTACTAAAAACCTAAGTATCTAACTGAAGATTATTAGCGGGGATGACTCGGCTCTTAGCTCTTAGCACTACGACTCTCTTGTTCTCATTTAATACTTTATTTTTCTGATCTTCTCTCAGCTCATAAGCTTCCTGACACGTTCCGATGCTCCTAAAATCCCACATGTAAATATATACTTATATATTTATATCTACATTGCATCTCGAGAACATTTACACACCACTTCCGCAATAAATAATATTTTTCACAGCCATTAATTTTATTAGCAAACGTTAAACATAAATATTAATATAAATAGTTATAATTAATTTTTATTCAAGTTTTCATTATTATTATTATCATTATTTATTTATTTATTTACTTAATTATTAAGTTAATAATTATAATTTTTTTTTTAAGTTTGAAATCATTTAGGAATTTTCTTTATTTAGGAATTTAGAGAAAGGTTCTAGCAGATTTCATGTCACGGGTACGAATATTTTCTTACGAGGATCAATATGCCAGAGATTGCGGAGTAAGATCATTATGCAAAGCAACGACCGGAGCAGGAGAAGGAGCAGGAGTTGATTTTGGCTTGGGGATCGCCGCAACGACTCGCGGGGGGTGCGGTTAATGTCGAGCAGCTCGCTAGACGGGGTGCCTATTCGGTGATTTAACTGAGGAGGGTGAACACGTTTGTTATTCAATTTGGAGCCCCATCGTACCTCGTACCAGCCACTGTTGGTCTTATACTTGTATATAAATATATATATATATATATATATATATATATATATATATATATATATATATATATATATATATATGTATATCACACATCAGTCTACGACTAATATAAAAGAGCTGTGAGTCTGTCCTTTTCGCATCGCACTCCTGATGTTATTACCCCTCACAGTTTTAAATCATCTACCATCTCTTTATTCACTTCTTATTATTTTCTTTTATTTTTTCTTGTTTAAAATAAAGACTTTATTGTTTCGTTATTTCTTTCTGCTTCTGTTAATTCTCACACTTTCAAATCTAACGTAATTTATCATAAATTTGTTAAATATACATCAATTTTTTATACTTAATAGTAATTTTTTTTTTTAATTAATTCAAGATAAATTAATAAAAAATTTTTTTAGTGTTAATAATTTAAAAAAATTTTTATTGTTAGTAAATTATTTAAAAATTTGAATGATAAAAAATAAGTTAGAAATTTATTAAAAAAAAAAAAGTTACTTATAATTTATTGAAAATTTTAAACTGAAATAAAAATTTTTTTAACAATAAGTAAATTTATTGAAAAATTATAATAGTCAAAAAATTTATTTTTTAAAAATAGAATTATATAAAATAATAATAAAACTTTAATTATTTGAAAATTAAAATTTAAGTTCAAAATTTCTTTTTTAATTATAATTATTTAATAATAATCAAAAAATTTTTGGTGCTTTAAAAATTCAAAATAAAAACTTTGATTACAATTAAATTATTTAAAAATTATTTTTAAAATTAATTTCATTTGTATTAAAAAATATAATTATATAACATTTTAAAATAATTAATTTTAATCTAAGTAATATTAAATAAATAAGACACAAAAATCTTGGAAAAAAGTACATTAAAATCAACAGTTAATAAAAGAATTAACTTAAAATAATTTAAAATAAAATAAAAATGTGTATCGTAAAAATAAAAGCACTCATTAAAAATATCTAGCCATAAAAAACTCTAAATACATAAAAAGTGACAATCACAGCCACTAACTAGTACCGCAGAAAGACTTTAAAAGTTAACGATAGATATACAAGATACGAATGAATGAGTAAGACTAAAAAGACGTGGGTGGCGATTACTTGTGTTATGGATCCTATTCAAGGCTGTCTGTGTTATGTATATCATGAAATCATGAGGATTTAGTGTAAATTCATTTGAATGTATAAGTACGTATGTGTGACGTCGGCGTGTGACAAAGCGTACAAGTGTACCGCAGGATCGCCACACGATGAACGATGATGAAAGACCCTTGGGTGTAGTTAACAAACCCTGTGACACTCACATGACTTCTCCCACATCCTTATGTACATATACTCATACTAATCCCATATACTCTCGGATACTTAGCTCTCATTTTACCAAAGTCGTACCGACGCATGCCTTTTTTATTAACTTCCCTCTTTTACACGTTTCCCGTCTCTTTCTCCCTCCCACATCTAAATATCCCACTCCCACTTGTGTAACAACACTGCAGCTTTATTACTCAAAAATCTAGTATCACAAGCTGTATCTGTATCACTCGTAGCTGTTCCGCGGCTAGCGGACAAAGTAAAAAAATTAAAAACTAAGAACTCTTTTTTTTCTTAAACGTTAACGTGTTTCCTTATGCCAGCCGAGTGACCCAGATAATATGCGTGCCGGATACAAGCGTCAGAAGTGATCCTTATTTATTACCTTTATATTGAAAAGCATACCATGACATTAAATTATTATGAAATTAAATGCTCAAAAAAAATTTCCTTTCCTTTATTACAATAGTCAAACCATATGAAAAGTTTTTAAAGTGAATTTAAATTAATTTACGTTCAGGGTATCATTATGTCAACCCTTCTGTTTTTTTGTTGTAAAGTTTTGATGTTAAAAAATTAACTGTAGCTAAATATGTAGGTATAAACCTCCGGAGTAGATGGTACAGGATGTACGGTTAAACAACCCCTTTGTTTCAATTTAGACACAAAAAACGCCTGTTTAGCTTTAATATGTCATTAAGTTATTTTTTTCTTAACAAAAATATCCTAATGTTTACTTTTTTTTATGTCGAAAAAAATTTATTATTGAGAAAAAGTTTCTAATGTTCATTATTTTTAATTTCTTATTTCGAGTAATTTATAATTTTTATTTAATAAAATTACTGTTCAGAATTTTATTAAATAATTTAAGAATATAATTTTATTAAATTTTTCAAAGAGCTACTAAAAAATATTAAACTTTTAAAATTTATGCGATTATGATAAATCTATTTCTTTTATTTTACAAAAAGCACCATTCAAATTTTTCATAAAAATTGAGACAATTAATAAAAAATAAATTTAATATTTCCCATAATAAAAATTATAAATTCAGAATATGTAATAGAAATAATTGTTAAAAATCATCTCTTTATAAAAAACAAATCATATTAAAATTTGAATAATTAACATCAATTCAAATAAAAGTTTATTGACCCAAGTCTCAAGCCCTATCATTTACAAAAATAAAAATTACAATAAATTAATTTTAAAAGATAACATCTGGTTGATACGCAATCTAAAATATGTAACTTCTTAATTCGATCTATTTATTCAAAGTATATTTTGTACACCAATAATTTGCATTATAAATAAATACAGTGATCGACTTAGCTCTCTGAACAGTAAAAATGAGAAAAGAAAAATTCATCAAAACTTAACTGACACAAGTTGAGCAAACAGAAACGAGTCTGGCACGCGCGTCTTGTTACCAAAGTGCCACCCTTCAAAATCTCAAGTTTGCTTGTATATACTTATGTTACTCGAGAATTGAGATGAGTTTGTATAGGCTTACTTATGTTGTATTAACTAAACAGTAAGTGTTAGTATTATATTATATATTTGGATTTGGATAGAGTAAGGACGGAAGACCAAGAGCATGGTTCCTGCTAAGGGATAATATGAGTAGGCGGCTCCAGACCATCACAGACCAAATTTGTATAAAGAAGCCAACAGTCAACAGCTAATGTCAGAAGTATCCGATGCCTGATGCCTGATGGTTGCACTTGAAGTTTACTTTGGATTAGAGCTTCAATACCAAGAACCACTTGTATAACATACGAAAAAAAATATATATATTACATATAATAAATCAACAATATAATCCTGCCAGATTCGAAAATATTTTTGAACAATTTCATGAAAATAATGTAATAATTAAAAGAGACAAAAAATAAAAAATTTTAAATAAAAATTATCATGATATTTATAATTTACTATAATTATAATAATAATTACCAAAATGTTTTTTGTTATTTTCAATTTATTTACGAGATAATTATAGTGTATAATTATAAAGACACGACTGAATTAATGTCGGTATTACGTGAAGAAAAATGTCATTAGGTCACTGAATAATTCTCAATTATAGGATTGTACTGTTGGAGGAGGATGGTCAAGCCGAAGAATTTAACCAGGCTAATGATCACCCAACACCGAAATGACAACCCGATGGTCTTAATTCGAACGACGTAGTCGAGTGACTGGTCAGCGGTGGTGTAACACAAAGCTGATATCATTACTGCCACTAGAAACTAATTGATGATCGTTAAAGGTCATTAAAGTGTCTGGTTGTTCACATACATCGCTGGAATGGGAGAGGGTCACATCCCTTACCGACTGAATTATACTCGCTCGCCCTCAGGACACATCAATCGAGCCACCCAGGAGTTCAAATAACTTCTTTAGACACCATTATCTACATACCCGATACTCTGATTGCCTTATTATTTATTTTATTATTGGAAGACTATTATTTTCATACACATAAACGTACATTGCTTTTTTTTTTAATTAATTAATAAAAAGTTTGGTAATTTTTATATTTTTTACTCGAAATTAAAAACAATATTTACCAATAAAAATTTTTATTTATTTGTAAAATTATTTATTACATTTATTTGAACTTTTTAATTTTTAAAAGCTTTTATTGTGGAATTTTTTAAACATTTAATAAATAATTGAAATATGTTTTAAATTTTTAAATATGTTTTAAAAGCTTTTATTGTGGAATTTTTTAAACATTTAATAAATAATTGAAATATGTTTTAAATTAAGTTGTTTATAAATTTTATCTTCATCATTAATTTAAAAAAATTAGTGAAAGAAATCAGAGGAAGGTAATTAAATATAAGAAAATAATTATTAAAAAAAAATTAAATTAATATTTTGTAGAGTTTAACAGTTTAATATTTGAAATAAAAAAAAAATATTTCATTATTGAAAATTGCACATAAAATTATTTAATTCTTTAATTTTTTTATGCATTGTAAATTTTTAAACATAAAATTATTTAAATAAACTTTTACAAAAAAAATCAAAGTTTTTAAATTTAGCCTAATACCAAAAAAGTAAAAAAATGTTTGTTTAACAGACGTGTTAACGACACTACATCATATTTCTGGTGAGTAAAAGTGCCCCGTTGGCATTTAACTGACGTCGATTTATCGTCGTACGTCAACCGTCATCAACAGCAAGATCAAACGAACATTCGTAGCTCACAACCAGTAACAGGACTAGACTAAAAAACCATCTACTTTTATTTACTTTAATTATTTTATTAAGTTAATAAGTAACAACTAAAAAAATACACATGAATGCATAAAAAAAATTTTTTTTAAATATTATTTTTTTAGGACACATGGAAATAATTTTTTGCTGCTTTCATGAATATGTATAAATGTATAAATATTAATATTTTAATAATAATAAGTATTATTGCATAAGTTGAGTAATGCTTTTATTTATAGGTTAATTTATGTTACATATATAATACATCACAACTCATAATTCATATTTATATGATAATAACCATCGTATTTATAATGACTAAAGTGACTTAATAATATTATATCAACTGTATAGAACATGACGCAGAAGGATTGATATCTTATGTATTAATATAATGGAAAATTATTTGAAAAAGAAAAAAATTTATTTTTTTTAAGTATCACAATAATGGTATCATGAATACATAATTCGTCATGCATTCGATGTCTTGAGATGAATTATGTGTATGTGTATGAAAAATTGTTGACAAGAATGACCAGCAAAAATCAATTCAACAATTCTTGTATATCTAATTTAATAATCTGAGAATAATAAAATAAAAGTACAATGAATAAACTTCATATGATATGAATATGATGAATGAAATTTTGATTCATTACATATGTTACATGTGTTTTACATGTAAGTAACACAGTCATTTTGCAACAACATTTATTTTACAGTTCAAGTTTTTAAAATTACTCGTAATAAAATTAATCAAACATTTTTTTATTATAAAAAATTAAACTTTAAAAATTTTTAATAAAATTACTGTAATTAGAATGGTTTTTTTTTTTTTTTTTTAGATGATTTTAGTCTAATATGCATGTAAGTATAAAAGTAGAATAAGTTAAAGAATTCAAATAAAGACAAACAGAGGGAAAAGAAGCTCACAACTTCCGGCGAGTAGACATCTTGGAGTTCTAAATGAATTTGCCAACGAAATATGTTATATATACTTAACACCCTTCACTCCATGCAATGCATCTTTAGCTTCCTAAAAAATCGCGCTTGTTTCGGCACATCATTTCTATTAAAAATGAGTAAGATTACTCAAACTAATACTGGAATTAAAAATACAACCGGAAGTTGAAAATTTTATTTTTATAAATCTGGGTTATTTATAAGTTTAGCTACATTGCGTGTTTTGTGCATAATTCTTAAGCAATTTGTATATCTAAATTTGTTCGATGGTCGGATCGATTTTGAATTGTCAAAGTTTTTTGCGAATTACATCTATAATAGTAAAATAGGCAAGCTTTATAAGTACTGGACTAGTTCTTTACTTTTTCTTTTTAATGTGAATATAAAACTTTTGTAGAAGAAATTTATAAATAATTTTAAGTTTTGTTTGTAAATCAAAATAATATTCAGATTTTATCATTAACTATTAAGAAAACTTAATATTTAATCACAAATATTTTTCACTTTTTGTTTTTTTTTATTTTTACAATCACTTCAAAATTTTATATAAGTGAAAGATTATAATAAAAATTATTTTTGTTTTACACTAAGTTTGTTTAAAAAATTTTTTCATAAAATATTCAATGAAAAATTTGACTTAAAAATATCGGATGATTGAAAAATTCAGTTTAAAAAAAATTAACCCTCTTTAATACAAGCGAACATAATTTACCGATCAATAGTGTAACCATAATAAATGAGAGTTTAATTTTAAACTCTTTATTTAACTTAAAAAGATCAATAAATAATTATAGAATAAATTAAAACTTTGACAAAAAAATAATATATCACAAAGTCAGCGGCTATATTGATCACTTTATATGAATACGCAGTAAACTATTAAAAGTCATAACATTAACATAAATGCAAAACCTAGGAAAAGTACACATAAATATAAGGTAAATGTTAACCCGTTCTAAACTTTAAACCTTACATATTCTGAAATAAGTTTATTAAATTAATGTTAATGTCGGCATATAATTGCTGTCAATAGAAAGTTATTAGGGCAATGGTATTAAATTACTGTCATTTAAACGAGACTATAAGTGTTCTAAATTCGATTTGGTTATAATTTAATCGATGCTCGTGTTGTGTATGTAAGCATATACATGAAAAATATATCGCAATAAAGCTCATCTACTTTACATTTGTCTTTACATTTTCACTAAAATATCAAAAGCATTGAGCGTTGCCTTAGATTCAAGTCATATTCATCTATGTATGGTATAACATACAACAACAATGTAGCGTCAGTAGCCAAAAGACTTAAAGTTAATAAATGACAAAACAACAAGACAAGTGCATTAACATTGTATCGAATCGATACAGAGCGTCTAATGGAAATTATTCAAAGCCTACTGACATGAACTCATAATCATGGCAACATAAATATATAAATAACATATGTGCTTTCGTATATCAACATTATACTGTCATGTTTGTGTTTAACTCGTCAAATTAACGTCACGATTTGTGTAAATACTCAACTAATTTATTTGCATTTGTAAGTTTGTATAATAGACTAAAGCCAGTAGTAAATTCAATTATCATTTTTGTTTTCATTTTCATTTATTACATACGATAATTGAATTTAGTTTTTATTAACCGAGAATAGATTTGATCAGATAATTCAATTACTACATCATTTATTCGAATCAACGGATATTGAACCATCCATAGTATTCATCTTCGTCTTGGTGTAGAGAGGTATATGTGTACTCAATAACAGTTCAATGAGAATTATTATTTATGATGTACAACTCATGAGTTACAAGTTTGTAATGATTGTTAACTGTTTATTTGCTTGAAATGTAAAAATATTGAACAATAAATTTATTAATTTATGTTATGTAAAATATTGAATAATAAAATAAAGGCATATTATTTTTTTTATAATTTGAATTGATTAATATTTATTATAATTTTCTCACATCATGTTTTACATTTATTTATTATTAGCGACTCGATAAATCGATTTACACAACTATATACAGCTATTTTAATTATTCATTAAAAATAAAAATAAAATAACAATAAATTGACTATAATTGTATATAATGATAAAAAAAATAACTAACAAATAAAATAAATCATAAAATACAACAGCCATGTCGTATGTCGTCCAAGGGTTAAAATCAACGGCTTTCGCATTAAATGTCACACTGAATCTCATTGATCCCCTGACGAGATGTCTCTTGACAGATTCATCGAGTTGTAAAATCGCACGTGGTCACTCCGCAAGCCTAAATAAAACTATACGCGTGTAAAGAAGAAAACAAAGCCAAATAAAACAAGCAGGTGATGTTGAACAATGTGCTAAATCCTTGTTTTAATTACTGAACAATAGTCGCCTTAATACACAGCCACACCTCCTTGGAATAGTTATCCACAACTCAAAACATTTCCTCATAATAAAGTCCACTTCAACCCGGAATCGATCTTCGAGAATAAAAATGCAAATTTTTACCTGCTGAGTGCTAGTAATATATTCATCTTATCACTTTTATAGACCGCGAATGATAAAGTAATTAATATTTTGCATTATGACTGCCGTAAAAAATTGACTGAGAAATCAAGATAAATATTAAAACAAATTTTTTTTTATTTTTTCTTTCATATCTTATGATATAAAGTAAAGAGAATGAAAAAAAATTTTTTTTTTATGTGTTGCTTATATTTTATTAACGTACACACAGGATGCCTGACACGCTCTGGTAGCTTTTGTTGTTCCCGGCGTGTGTTTTCTCGCGAATCACAACACATTTCTCAGCCGAGTGATCACATTGATTCTTAATTACCATCAAAATTAAAAAACAATCACCTTAATAGTTGTTGGCCCAATAAAATAAATTCACCGTTTATTTCAATTAACGAAACCCTTTACCCTCTTTTACACAATATATACATACATATAAGCCCAGAAATGTGAAAGGAAGGCGTGGTAGGTATTGCAGAAATTCGTCGTCTTTTTGACTCTACTCTCTGTACAGTCGAATGTACAAACCATATAAAATTCTCATTCATGTAAGTATATTCACGTATTATGCCAGATGTCTCGCATGTGGTTGATGTCGGTCGGAGGACATAAGCCATACACATAACACTCTTTTCTCTTTTCTGATTCCGTTATATTTTTATTTTTCAATTAAAAATTACCGTTGATAATTCAAATTGAATAATGTGAGGGGAAAATTTAATGCACTCTGAAAAATATAAATATCCAAATTTTTTTAAATAAAATTGATGAATTGTAATATTTTGTAACAATATTTGAAAATAATTTAAATAAGTGCATGTTCATTATACTGTATGGTCTATTATGAGATAGAATTGGTGTTGGGTGGGCGTGCAATATTTGACGTTAGCTTTTTTTCATAATACAGAGTGTGTAAGCATATATTTATGTATATTTATATATAGGAGGTATCGAAGGAGGTCCTGAAGGTTTGACACGCTGGCGTGGCAGGGTTGACAGTAAGGCAATACATAAAGACCATAGATATTCAATAACGAGGATCATTAGTCTGTATGAAAGCTCTGACCTGAAGCGGGTGTGTCGTTAAATGATATCCGACACTAGACACGTGCTTCACTTTTAGTGTATTAACTTTGATATACAGAAGTAGAGCTACAGAAATTTTTCTTTTTAGTTTTTAAAAAAATATTATTTTTTTAATATTCTCGTAAGCACAGGCAAAAAAATCATATGTTAAAATTTTATGTATATGGTAAACTATCAAATTTACAGGTATGAATAAATAAAAATTATACAGTTAAATAATATCATATTTAGACCGAAAAATTGTTTATTAATTTTTACAATTTCATATAATGCATTTTTTCAATTAAATATAAAATTTACATTTTAATGCTCACAATTTTGAGAATGTAAAAATTAAATTAAAAGTCGGATTTTATTTTCGGCGCATATTAAGCAAAAATTATAAATTATCGATAATTTGTTCTTAAAAATAATAATTAAAAAATAATTTCAACTATCAATATTAAAAATTATAGCTTAATTTATGTGAGCAAGAATAATAAGGGAGTGTTTTTAATAATTAAAATTATAAAAAAATAAATGGAGCGTATATCTCATCGAAATTAATTATCTTAACAGCAAAGACCAGAAAGAATCGCGTAGCCTGTTTTAGACATAGCATTTTTTACTGCAAGGTAATAAAACGAGTGTTTGTATTATCAAGGACCGAAACAAAGAAAAACAGACAAAGACAAGCGTAAATAGTATTTTTAATTTAAATTAGCATAATAGCATTGGCGAAATAAGTAAAGAATTCAATGGGTTATTATTTCTGCTATTATATATACATATATAATAATGCTGTTAGGGTTTCTTAGAGTGAGAATACTCAAGAAGCTCTGAATGAGGGTTAAACTTCTTAGAACAGAGCGTTTAATCACTTTGGCAATTAGTATGATTCACGACTGACGTCTATATCTTTAAATTCTTTAGCGGCACCACGGCAGTAGTTATAAACTGGTGGGTGAGGAGTATAAAAGAGAATTGAGGATTCATTTCTTTATTCAATTTGACTCGCTTTTCGATGCTTGCGAATTAGCAATTCATTCGACGATCGTCGACGCACGAGTTATTAACTTCGAACGGCTTTATTAACTTGCTCATTGTTGATTGTGGTATGTATAGACCCGAAACTATTAACTTTACACCCTCAAAGGGTCTCTCTGTTTAAAACTTTTTTCACCAATTTTATGCGATGTATTTCACAGTAATTTTAACTGGCCGAATAATTCAAAAAAATTTTTTTCTTTAAAGAAAAAAAATCAAATTGATTCAACAAAATAATTTTAAAGAATTTTATTGTGTTAAATTAAAGCAATTAAACTCTTTAAAATTATTTTCTTGGTTCAAGAATTTTTCTCTTAAATTTTCTATTTATCAAATCTCAATATTCTGTTTTCACCAAATTAGCGAAATCTCTTTAACATTGTTATTTTTCCAATGGGAATGCAGGATTACATGAATAACTTAAACCGTTTGAAATACATCCATCTGTTCATAGTTTACCTATATAATATATGTATACTACACAGGCAATATATATGCAGATACATCAGTCGCAAGATCAATAGACTGCATAATATATGACATTATAAAATGGGATAAAAAATGTTTTTTTTTGTAATCTTTATTATCCGAGGTTATTTTGCACGGACGTTATGTTCGGTTGTATGTAATCCATTGTCATCGTCATCGGTAAACACGGTTCAAGAGTGATTTAACATTTGGGGCGAATCTGGCGGTCATGCACGCCCACTTTTTGGTATTAAATAAAGTCGAATTGCTCCCCAATGGCTGCCGTTCTGATGAAAACTTTCCATGCATGCATTTTACTGTATCCATACGTTTACATTTTATATTCATTATTATTTATTATATCCTCGTGTTCGTGTACGTAAATATAATGCTACTACTTCTGCATTATTGTCATAAGCCTGTCATATTACAGCAGATTTCAGATTTCGAATAAAGTTACAGAAAGAATATTTTCCCATGATCATTCTGTTGAATAAATTCGACATTTTGCAGGAAAAATCGGGGGGTGTAACATCCAGTCCATAGTCATTTATATTTCTCGTTTATTCTTCACACACGGAAAAAAATTAACTGTTGCTGCAACAGGAGGCAGTCATGTTGCAGCAACAGGATTTTCCTGCAGCTGCAACAGGATGCAGCCATGTTGCAGCAACAGGATTACTACTGTTATTGCGACTTAATAGTAAAATATAGTTGGGTCATTCCATGACAAATTGACCTACAGTTGGAATTGACCCCTTTTGATTTGGATAAATTTTGATCAGAAATTTTCTTTTATCATATAACGAACTTCTGCCAGACGAAAAAAAATTCAAAAATTTTATTCAAAAGATATGCAAATTCAAAATTTCGCTATTTTTTCAGTTTTTTAATTTTGTTTTTGGAATATCTCGAATGTTATTATAGATACGAGAATGGCCTTTCGTTTGTTTGAAAGGGGACACTTGGGGCTATTGAAAAAAAAAAAATATTTTGGAAAAAAATTTTGAAAAATGCCAAATTTGTGAAATTTAAAATTTTTGAAAATCGTCGAAAATCTCGATTGACATTAAAATTTTGGCTCAATTTTTTTTTTGTATAGTACCTTGTACTGATTTTAAAAGACCCTGAAATTTTTAGAACTGTGTGTGTGTTTTTTTTAAATATGAATTTTTGAATTTCAAAAAAAAATTTTTTCTTGTTTTTTGCAACTTTTAAATAAGGTAAAGTTATGCAGATACATAGTATTGTAATTTTGAGCATTAAAAATTAAATGCATGACGTGGAAATATTAAATAATAAAATAATTTTAACTTTTTTTTATTTTTTTGGAGTAATCTTAAAGTCAGGCTTAACACATGATATAGTTTCTTATTTTTTTTAACGCATGATATATTTTGTCCGTTCCTTCATTTCAATAACAGTTTTTAACGTCAAATAACTCAAACAGATATAAATTTCCAATAAAAATCAGAAATCATGTGATGAGAATATCAATTTTGTTTTGTTTTTTCGAACACTCGTTTATTTACAAATTTCTGCATATTAATGTTGCTCAATCTTGAATTTCAAATCATTTCCATCTTAAAAAGACGATAAATGGCGTCGAAAAATTTAAATGAAGTAAAAAAACGACAAATAACAATTATATCATGCGTTGAGCCTGACTTTAAGATTACTTCAAAAAAATAAAAAAAAGTTAAAATTATTTTATGATTTAATATTTCCACGTCGTGCATTTAATTTTTGATGCTCAAAATTACAATACTATGTATCTGCATAACTTTACCGTATTTAAAAGTTGCAAAAAACAAGAAAAAATTTTTTTTTGAAATTCAAAAATTCATATTTAAAAAAAACACACACAGTTATAAAAATTTCAGGGTCTTTTAAAATCAGTACAAGGTACTATACAAAAAAAATTGAGCCAAAATTTTAATGTCAATCGAGATTTTTGACGATTTTCAAAAATTGAAAATTTGCCAAATTTGCCATTTTTCAAAATTTTTTTCCAAAATATTTTTTTTTTCAATAGCCCCAAGTGTCCCCTTTCAAATAAACGAAAGGCCATTCCCGTATGTATAATAACGTTCGAGATATTCCAAAAACAAAATTTAAAAACTGAAAAAATAGCGAAATTTTGAATTTGCATATCTTTTGAATAAAATTTTTTAATTTTTTTTCGTCTGGCAAAAGTTCGTTATATGATAAAAGAAAATTTCTGATCAAAATTTATCCAAATCAAAAGGGGTCAATTCCAACTGTAGGTCAATTTGTCATGGAATGACCCAACTATATTTTACTATTAAGTCGCAATAACAGTAGTAATCCTGTTGCTGCAACAGGACTGCCTCCTGTTGCAGCTGCAGGAAAATCCTGTTGCTGTAACAGGATTTTTTCCTGTTGCAGCAACAGGAGGCAGTCATGTATCTTTTAGTATATTTATTCAGCAGATAAACAGAAAATGCATAAATTTTAGTCTTTGAAATAAATATATTGATGCTCCAATATTCGATTTCTTTCATAGCCTATCATCGATAATTTACATTATAGCATCTAGATGTGAATAAATAATTCACAATAACTACAACTTGGCTGTAAAATAATCTGTTTCAGTCCGAGTGACATATTGACATGTATGTCAACAATGTAAACCACCGTGTAAATATTTTAAAATAACGTTTACGTACTCATACTAATTTTCATTATTTATCATAATTGTTAGGTATTATTATGCTTTTAAATATTTACTGATAACATAATTTTAAGGTTTGTTAAATATAATACGTGGCAGATGGAATTGTCGAGTATTACAGCTATAGGTTAACGCCGTAATAACTACTATGTAAACTACTTCATTTCGAGTCAGGCTAACACCCACTCTTAAAAAGCTTCCTAAGGAAAACAATAATCGATGATAAATATATTTTTTTTAACCCACGAAATAAATTTTTTTTATATAAAAATTAATTCTTGATTATTGAAAAATGTTTTCATACATTTATGTGGAACAATTTTTTTTTAATACTAACTTACTTTCATAAGCTTCTGAAAGTAAAGCTTCATAAATTTTTCAATTGTCACTGCAGTCAAATTTAAACTGACAAATATATATGTACGAAAATAAATTCAAGCAGATGGAGAAATTTTGAAGATAAAGACTCTTATTGTCATTGAGGGTATAGATTTTCTCGAGGAGTAATAAAACATGACAGTAACTGAAGCATGAAATGAATGAAAATTTGTCAACAAAAGTCATCATTATCATCCATTATTGCTAATATTTACCAACAATAAAAACTTTTGTAAAGTTGACACGATGTTTGCTCTCAAAACTCGAGATCAATAAATTCAAGTATCGTTTACTTAGCAGTCCATTGGATTGTTTGTATTCCGACGTAAATAACAACAGCGTCTGAGGGCTTGCAATAATAACTTAGAGGCCAAAATAATACCACTGTTTTCGTCTTTTCACAATATTATTTCCTGCGTCTTTTATGTATGCACACAAGTACATAATAACAACAGTGACAATGACAATAGTTTTCACAAGAGGACCCTCCAGGTCGACGCGTTAAGAACAGCTTGAGGTAGACCACATTTTGACCTGCATAATATAAGTGCTACTTTGTTCATGAATGAAAAGTCTTAAAAAATTACTCTAGAAAATTTATAAAGCCTCTTGGCTATTTATTACTTAGTTGCATATGCAAACATTTCATTGAACAATAAGAGTGAGAGTGTATTCATATTTATTTTTTTTTATTTCTGATACTTTGTATCTCTTTGAATTTTTCTTTTGTTAAAGTAGACTTAAGTCGGCCACAATTTTTCAATTTTCCCATATTGCTATTCAACACCCTTGCGCGCTAAAAATTCCCAAGAGTTAGTTATAGTATGGAGTTCTGAAAGCAATCCAGACATATTCGTTGGTGTTTAAGTTTTATAACTGACAAAAAGGCAAAAACTGGTTTGGTGAAATTTATTGGCACGCGGTTAAGCGACTCGGAACCAAGGAAGTGGCGTTGGAAATCGATGGTTATAATTAGCAGCCGATACCGGAACAGGAATGACAGAATTACGGTAATCAGTGGCACGCAGTCCTAGTCCCAGTCCGCGATGGTATGATTCACGTGTCTGTACACACATGTGTGTATATTAAATAATATTAAATAATATAATAATATATAAAGAAAAATGCACAATAAAATAAGGGAGAAAAGAGAAACAATGGCAAGGATCGGAGAACTACGAGGAAAGAGGAGGTACTCTTCACGCATGCGCGTGTTCAACTCTTTTCGTGCGCGACTGTTATTATGGCGGACACAAAGGTTCCCCATATGGCGATCCGTTCTTATAATATATGTTATTAGACATTACTCTATGATAATTAAACGTCTATACGTTATTGTTACGTGCGTACTTACGTTACATTACTAGAAATGACACGTTTCGCTACAGTGCTTTGGATGTCGTGAAGAAGAATATAACCGCTCTCGACACTCGCAACCACTCGGTCCCGGTCCCAAGCTCATCGCTCTTAACTCCCAGGAATATTAATATCATTTTTCCAATTAACATTCATACGAATCTTATTTTATTAAAAAAAAAAAAAATAAAAATCATTTTTTGCGAAATTCTTCCTAGAACAATCGATAAAAAAAAAATAAAATTGAAGCTAAATAAACAATCGTTCACGTTAACTGACCTATGAATTGGTTTTACTCCGAAATAACCCTTTAAAATCATTGAAAAATTTATAAAATCTCTTTTACTCCCCCAGTAATTTTTTTCGATAGTGTAATAGCTTGAAACTATTATTTGAGGTTGAAATAAAAGAAGAGAAAATTGAAAAAAAAAAAAAAAAAAACTTTCCGAGAAATGACTCTATTTCCTAAAATCAAACATGTACTTATCTACGGTACTTGAAAAGTTTAAAGTTTTCGCTACCCTTTCTCTTGCTTAACTTTTCCATTTATCTGATGTAAGTATACATTTCTAACCCCCATTGGATTCTAAAATTAAACCTATATGTTAGGGACACGCGCCACAGTACTACAACCAACATATATATTCTTACACATATATACTTATATACAGCAAGATTACTGTTATTAAAGTAACCTCGAAGGCGTTAAAATTTATCTCGAAAGTGACTGATCGATGAGAGTGTATTACCACCGTACATACACACAACTTACTGGTTGTACACATAATATATATTTATTCCTACTCCACAGTCAGCGTTCAATGTCTCGATCACAACTGGAGCATAAGGTGTTTCGCGGTTTATAATAATCGCCGGGGTAGCTTTTTTATTTTCCGTACTATACACCCGACAGACTTTGCAGCCAGCGTCAATACGTAAAAAAAAAAAAAAAAAAACAAAAAAAACCGGGTCAGTTGAAGAATACGATGAGTGACTGTGGTCGAACACGTGTATGAAGTATCAATAGTCCATGGCATCTTTCTAAGGAAAGAGTTTTATTTTTAGATCCTTTATTGTATCATCAATTGTCCAGATCCATCGACATGCACACCATCCACCAACACTGAACAGGATGAGAATGTATAGCATATGCTAGCAAGCCTTCTTCTTTCTGCCGGTCATTTGCAAGTCATCTGGGCTCTAACCACATGCATCTGCTTTTCACCAATCCTCTGATGGACCTCGACTTTTGTGTTTTTGTACATCGTTTTATTTTATCTACTATTCTTTTTCATAAATTTAGAAGTTATAAATGTGCATGTGTGTAGAAAAAAGTTAACGCTAAAGAAAGAAATGCGTGTCAGATCTAAATAGGGGTAGTTTTAGAACAAATTTTTTTGTAAAGTCAGTTTTATGTTTTTTTCTGAACTGTATAATTCGAAATTTGATAATTAGTAGACGTTTAAATATATTGTCTGACAAATTTGTTACAATTTACATAGATTTGCATGAATTATCTTAGAGCTTTACAGTAATTGCAGAATTTTTTAACCTGATTTTTTATGTGTTACTGCATTTTTTAGTACTTTAAGTTTCAGCAGGCTGTAACTCGGAGAAAAACGGTCGTACAAAAAAAGTTTTAGAAAAGCGAATTGTAGCTTTAAGTATTTAGTTGTTTAAATTTTTAACTCCGAAAAAAATTATAATGAATTTAGAAATGTAAACTCACTAAAAAAATTAAATTGATTCAAGAGAATAATTTTTAAACTAATAAAATAATTTTGAAGAGTTTAATTGCCTTAAATAAGACGAAAAATTTATAAATTAAGTAAAATTCCTCAGTTTAAGAATTTTTATCTTGAATCAAATTAATTTTTTTTCAGTGTTAAAATTTTGATAATCTTATGAACAAAAAATGAGCACATACATAAAAAATAACGATGGTAAATTGAAAAACACTTTTTAAAAAATACATAAAGCGAGTTTTTATCCAGAAAAATTGATGTTGAACATGTCGACTTAGCGCAAGAAGAGGAAGATGCGTGCATATAAGCACATACTTTTATTTGTAGATGGGTATAACCGGTTGGGTATGTTACGCGGCCATATTAGTTGCCCTT
This sequence comes from Cotesia glomerata, assembly GCF_020080835.1. Taxonomy (NCBI): domain Eukaryota; kingdom Metazoa; phylum Arthropoda; class Insecta; order Hymenoptera; family Braconidae; genus Cotesia; species Cotesia glomerata. Next base: position 3,246,097 of record NC_058158.1, read on the forward strand.
GATGGCTTGGTGCATCCGGCATTTGAACAATGCCGACAGACATATGTACTGCATAATATATAACATGAACGAGACGTATTGTGTCTCCTGGCATGATCCGTATGTCATATAAGCATCATCATATCGTCTATAGATCCGAGCTGAGGACGGGGTAGGGGAATTCTATTGCTGCAATCCGATGTACGACGTAGGACGTACTAGTACGATATACTATACCATGGATGTCCTGATGAATGTACAGAATAAGAGCAATGCGAGGTATCTGTACTCATGAGGGTGCTTGAATGCCCCCACGTAATACACGATCCATGATTTGAAGCCTCTTACATATCAGGGCGTGGTGCTCACTCCCAGGTGCTGGTTTACTGCTTACTGGATCCACCGGAGGACAATTGCCACCAGGACACGTTCTACCTAGCCTTAGCCGTAGCCTCAGTCTATATAGTTCGCGTAACTAATGTGACACGCCTAGACCTCTGTCCCCGATATTCACGCGTGCTACATTATATTATTTTAAACAATAATGGTTCAGTGGCGTGTCCCACAGTGTCGTTCGCACTTTTTCGCTTTTCGAGTTTCTTTTATTTTCGTTTATTGTTGTTGTATGGATGTTGGGCAGATGCATTGATATACATTATATTAAATAGTTTTTGGTTATGCTACTCTAGCTTTGCTTCATAATAGTAACCAGAGTCACTCTATTTATGGTATATATCAGTGAGAACCGGTACTATACAGTAGTAAAGATTTTGGTTTAACACGCCTACCATTTGGCAACCGAATCCCTCGATTTGGTATTTGGGGTGGACATGGTTTGTCAATTTTACTGAACTGAACTAATAATGCTCGTCCATCAAAGATTGATGACCATGATGAAAAGTTTTAGTTTTATTTTCATTTCTTCAATTCTATGGATTTATTTCGAAACTTCATAGATTGCTGGTCACTCCTTATATCAGGTTTTGAACATCGTTTTATTTTTAGGTTTCACTTTGATATTTATGAGTTCTTGGGATATCAATGTTTTACAATGCAATTTATGGACGAAGTTAACAAAAAGTATGATGGATAATATTTAGTATTAAATGTACACAGGAAAAAAATTTGCATCAAGTAAATAATTTTGATGAACTTCACACTGAAAAAAAAATTAACTTGATTCGAGAAAAAAATTCAAGTAAAATTTACTTAAATTAAGAAAAATTTATTTAGTTCAAGAATTTTTCTACTCAAATCAAGAAGATTAAGTTCTTCAAAATTATATACTTGATTCAAGAACATTTTTTTTTCTGTGCATCTTCTTGATTTGAATAGAAAAATTTTTAAACTAAAAAATTCTTCTTGGTTTAAGTAAATATTACTTGATTCAAGAATTTTTCATCTTGATTAAAGACAACGAAACTCTTCAAAATTATTTTCTTGGTTCAAGAATTTTTCTCTTGTTAATTGAATCAAGTTAATTTTTTTTCTGTGTATTAGATGTATTAAGAAAAAATAATACTAAATCTGTCGGATACCCAATAATGCTTGGAATTTTTTGAAAAAGATGAGTGATTATGTAAAAAAAAATTTTTTTTCAATTCTATGGATAGCTGTTTGAAATTTCTACATTTAGAACACGGAAAAAAGAAAACTCGAAAAATTACAGTATATAATGCAACGTGGCACTTCGTGATGAAAACTGGAAAAATTACAGTTTCAAATTGTAATTATTACAGATTTTATAAGAATTACATTATAGAATGTAATATTTACATTGAAAGCTCTGAATATTAAATTAAAAAATTGAACTTAGAAAAATGTTATTTCAAACTGTAATTTTTCTAGTTTTGATTACAACGGGATCGATTTTACATTTTATACTGTAATTTTTCGAGTTTTCTTTTTTCCGTGAATTTTTTTTTGATTTTTTTATTACAATTTTAGATGAATTTTTTGAGAAATCTTGAGTCATAAAAATTTATTTTGCAATAAAGGACTTTCTGTGTAGAGTAACTCTGTACAAGAAATTATCTTAAAAATTTTTAATATTTTTTATTGACACAAGTGACGGTATTTTTGATTTTATTGCATGACGTTAAGTGAAAGTAGGAAGAGTTTCAATGGACATTTTGTTGGCGGACGACAATGGAGTACTGTCGTATGGGGTCAAATTAAAAAAGCTAAAAAAAACACATGGATTACATCTTCGAGAGAGTGACGATAGTCGCGGGTATACTGTGCGGCCCCCATACGCCCGAGGGCGGCAAGGGCGTACGCGATTCCGCCTCCAGGTGGGTCAGGGAGGCACCGGAGCATTCCTCATTCTGCCACGGTGTGCATAAATAACGATAGACCGGGCTAAACTCTTGTTTCGAACACGATGTATCAATTACATTATGTAGAGAATTAAGTGAAGGCAATAATGGATTAACGTTCGAATGAATGACGCTTACCTTTTATTTTAAGCTTTTCTGAATGACACTCGTGCATTCGAAAGGGTCATTACACTCGAGTAACCAATTACCTTGGGTACTTATATGTGAAGATTGTAAGGTCTTGTGGCCTTCGACGCTTTCATGTCGCAGAAAAAGTGACGGAAGAAAAAATTTAATCTATAGAAAAATGAGAGAAGTAAAAAAGTTATTGACAGATGGAAGAACTTGCTCCGAGCCTTATACACGTACGTACTTGTCAATAATGAAAGTTTTTTCATGAATACATGTCTCGCATATGCCTGAAGGGATAATAACACCGAGGGTTAAAAAATGATGCATGCAACGGTTGTGCATTTTTTGACAGTTTCCGTGTTTCTGTTTTTTTAACATCCGTTTTTTTAACAATAAGCAAGTTTAACTGAAAAGTTATTTATATATTAAATGTATTAGCGAGTAGAGTGTAAACACTTACAATAATATTTTTTAATGACTACAGCTTTCAAAGTAATGAAAATATTTTGATAAAAAATAAAAATTTACTCTATATTGGTGAAATTTATTGGTTATTAAAATAAATACAATCAATAATAATGGCTATATTGACCCTGCCAGGGTAAATTTAACCCACTCTTCACAAGTATTTTTTTATTGTAAATTATGCAGTGATTCCATATGTAAAGAGAAAGTTTTCAAAGTCAATTAGTTAAAATATTATTTTTTGAAGTGGATAAAATTACCCTGCTATAGGCTTAAGCAACTTCAATTGATTATATTTTTCTGACCCATTGATTTTGAGCAAGTTAAACAACTGTTCCTTGTTCCAATATTTTATTGAAGCAATTTTTTTAGTAAAAATTTGAAAATATACACAGAAAAAAAATTAACTTGAATCAAGTAAATAATTTTGAAGAATTTTATCTTCTTGATTTGAGTAAAAAAATTCTTAAACTAAGAAATTTTTCTTGGTTTAAGTAAATTTAACATAATTTAAGAATTTTTTGTCTTGATTGAAGACAATGAAGCTTTTCAAAATTAATTTCTTGGTTTAAGAATTTTTCTCTTGATTCAAATTAATTTTTTTTTCAATTCAGACCAATTTCAGATCATTTTTGATGTTATAATAAAATTGTTTTCTATTGTTTCAAGACCAAAATCAGATTTTTTTTTGTCACAATCATTTAACTGGTTTTGATCGCATCAAGGTCAAAAACAGACCAAAACGTTCCACAATTTTTAGTCGGTTTTTGATCGCCTGTAGATCAAAAACAGACCTTTTACGAATTAGATAATAATGATAATAAAAAAAATAATAATAATATATTTATTTATTATTATTTTTTTCATGTCCTCGAAGATCCTCTACAGGGCACAGCTTTTCATTCTCTGAAATTGAAATAGTGACTATTCTCTATTTTGTAGTGCAATGTATACCAAACGGTATACTTTGCACTACCAAATAGTGAATACCGCTCATTAAATGATGCGTGAAAGTATAAAATTTAATATTAATCTTATCATATTGTCAACATTTTAATCTTGTCGATGTATTCACATTGTGTTTAATATTGATAATTAGAAAACTCTAGATTTAGATCCATAATCAAACGATGAGAACTATTTTATATACGTATGTTAATACAAATTTATTAGTTATCACTGCAACTAATATTCGCAGTTACAAAACTTTTATAATCCATGAAATGTTAAGCTATGACAAATAAATATGACAGATGTAAGGTTATAATCGACGTTCAGTTCATAAAACAAGAGAGCGCATGAATATATTTTAAATTAATTTATTTTTTCAAATAAATGCGACATAATTTTTGATGAGATACTTTTGAGTCCAAAAAATTATAAGTCACTATCTTAGTCGACTTTTGGCCTTCGAACATTTAGAGTGAAAATTGTAGAACAAAAACAGTATAAGATTTCATATTGAATTTGAAAACAATACATAAAGTCCATCTATAAATTAACTAGACTAAAAACCGATCAAACTTTTAAAACTTTTTAGTCTCATTAGATTAGAAACAGCATAAAATATTCATAGTTGCTCAATCATTTTACTAAAAAGTTATTTAGACTTAAAACAGATCAAAAATAATTTCAATAGTAGATCAAATACAGATGAAAATGTTTTTAAAAGATCAAATACAGATCAATAAGTTCAAATGCAAATCATTTAGCTTAAAATCAGTTTAAATTTTTCGACCCGGGTACCGTGTGAAAATCGGTTGATTTATTAAAAAGTTACAGCAGTTTGAAAATTAGAAAAATCGTGTTTCATCGTATTTTGATAAGACTTTTGAGCTCGAAGAGCTCAAAAACGTCATAAGTGCAATTTTAAGCGCCTAGGTATGGAATTAGCGGGAAGTTGCAGGGATGGCCTTCAGGGTCAACCGTTTTTCTAATTTTTTTTTACCGAATTTAAGTTAAAATTCTTCATAATTTCTCAAAATGGCATTTTGATCTAAAAAATTTTCGACCCTCTGTTATTAATTTTTATTACATGTCACGCTGGTTTATTATATATAATACGTTCTATAAAATCACATAATTTATTATCATTTATAATTTTGGTCAAGTATAAAAAGATTAATGAAAGATAATTAAATAGAATATGCGCTATAAAGACTTATTTATGTAGTTAGGAGATAATAGAAGACAAATATTAGCAGATGCTCGAGTTGTGGTGCCTAATCTCTTGTGTATCCAGCGATCTATATACATATTATATGTATTATACTAATAAAACGGGGGTTTTTGAGAAATATATATTACAGGGTAAAGCTACTGGATTTAATAGTGTATAACACCCTTGTAAAGTCATCCTCTTTCATTTGCCCAGGGTTTTAAATTTTATTCGGGGGCTGTGTTAGCATTGTTGCACAAAAAAGGAATACATAAATCAAAGCGTCGTATACAGACCGCGAGGTAACAATGATATCGGTGTGCTTTAGATCGTTTTTGTAGTTACCACCTCTACCTCTTACTTTGTAGTCTAGTCTAGTGTTATGTAGTGGATCTCGATTGTGGATAATTCTTTGGAGCGCTACCGCGTCAAAGGAATTGAAGGAATTCATTCTATCATGGCATTTTTTTGCGTCTAAGAGGCGCGACCACAATGCCGCACGATGACAAATTACTTTTTAGTCGTCCAAGACAGAGTCACAAAGTGTCGTGAAAATTTTTTTACAAAAAAAAAAAAAAAAAATAAATAAAATAACCAATAATAAAAATGCAAATAAAAGTCAGTTACTTTTTCAGTTGATTAAAAATATACGAGTAATAAAAATAAAAGCAAAGTGTTTTTGCAAGACGAAAATGAGTGATACAAACCAACGAAAAACGAGCAACACAAACTCTATTTACTCATCGACGACAATTCGTTCGTAAAACTGTGTACAAGAGTTACGAGTTCACGAGGCGATAAAGTCTGGGCTCGTAACACGCCCTGAGAAGAATAAAAGTGAAAAAAATAAAAATAAAAAAGAAAGAGAGAGGGTACAAGCAATGCTGAGATTTTGTCGGCGGTTAGTTTGTTTTATGGCGAACCCAATGTTCAGAAGGAAGTTTGTGCTTATTCTTTCTGGTCCATCTGCGCTTTATGGCCCTTTAAGGAATTTAGCTTAAACATAATTGATGGATTGTACATTTGCCAAGTAAATAGTTTGTTTTCTTTGTCTACCATTTATAGCACACATTACAACACATACTATGCACCATACACTAATCTATCAAGGTAGATATTTATATCTATACCTTTACCTATCGTGTCTTAGTCTATAGTGTACTAAATAACACTATTTCTTACGGTTGAAGTTACAACTCACGTTTATCGTAAATATAAAACACCAATAAATTATTTCTGACATAACTTGAGCAGAATGTCCTGTTGTGCAGTTCAAAATTTAATAGCGTTAGAGTCAAATGTTCATAGGTAACTAACTGTGACTGTAACTATAAAATCCATTCATGAGAAATAATGTCTAAATTTGAATCTGACTTTCAATGGATCAAACTGCAAGCGTGGGTTATTTTTAACGATATAATCTATTGATAAAATTTTTAGGTAAAAGATTGATAAATATAATTGTAAAAAAAAATTTGAATTTTCTGTCCCAAAGTTCAGAAAATATATTTTTTTATTTCTCTTAATATTCAACAAATTTATTAACCGTATAATGTATTTTTGTATTATTAATTATTAGATGATTTTAATCACTTTATTTTCATTTTTGACAATTTATCAATTTTTTATAATTTGTGGAAAATTATTCCTAACTTTTTGGTTGATAAGTTTTTTTTTTTTATCATTAAATTAAACCGTATGTGAGTGACAAGTGAAAAACTGACAAATTACTATTTTCTTCAGACTTTTATAAATTTTTTTTTAGCAATTTTCGGTGATTAAACAAAGGTGGAAATTTTACAGATTATGTATCACATTAATAAAATTGTTTATGGCCAAATCGATTTTATTTTACTGATCTACAAAGTCTTTGAAATTGATAAAAGACTGATATCATAGCTGCAAGCAGAGAATTAGGGACTTATTTTATTTATATTTTTAAAAAAAGATAAATAGTTTTTAAAGTACCAGAGTAAGGCGTTACGTTTGGTGACAGACGATCAAAAGGTCACAGTGTCATATCGAGAAATTTATTTTTGACTAAAAAAATTTATTGAGATAAACCAGTTACAGTTACGCTTTAGCTTGGAAACAAGAGAATACGGGGAATTTTGGTTTATAATGATTCCGAGACTAAAGAGGGATGCTTTTAGTGTGAGACAATCGGGAGTAGCGACGTCGAGAAGATACTGATGAAGGGTGTAACGGAATAGAGAAAGAGAGAAAGAAAAAGTGAAGGGAGAAAGGAATGATTGCTTTTGGTAACTAGCGATGGGTTCACAGTTTAGTATCAGAGTTGTGTCTTTTTCCAGGACTGGATCGCCTCTGCTTAGTTTTGCGAGAGCATGTGCTTTGGGCGGTAACCAAAACGAAAGAGATATAGTGGTTTGCTCGAGTATTTATGGTATATCCTTACTCTTACTCTTAAATACTTACTCGGGCTGATATATATGCTTGACTTGGAATGTCTCACACACGACACACTACACATAATTGTTTCGAGAAGTGTGAATTGCGCGGTTATTAACTTCCCTTGTTATGGCTCTTTTAATCATTTTTTTCAGAGCTCACAGCTATTAAATCTTTTTTATATCCCGAATACTTATTAGCGAATGAGTGAGGCGTCAATCTTAATGGTTAATGTTTTTTTCTCAAAATTATCTGGATACTAGAATTGGAGTCATTAATAATTTAATACACAAAATTTTTTTTAAATCTATTCAATAAGTTAATATATGATTTAAAAATGATTTTGTTATATATTTAACAACGTTATGGTAGGATTAAAAGATAACAATACGTTAAATTAAAAAATTTGATTTTATAAAAATAATTAAAGTCTAGTAGAATAAATTTATAAAAAAATTATCAATATAATTAAAGAATTTTACTGCAATTTATTGAAGAAAATTTTTGTAACCTTAATACTCATTTGCAAAATTCTAGTAGATAAAATGAGATTTTTAATTAAACCTGTCTTTTGTATTTTTACATAGTTTGTAAAAATATGAAACGTTCGTTTATGGAAATTTTTTTAATAAATTTATGTTCTAACATAGAATTTAAAAAGTATAATATTGTCATAAAAATTAATTTCCAATAAATTTTGGTCGGAAATTACTTATTTTTTTTAACAGTAAAGAATTTTATTTCATTAAAATTTTGTTTGAAATTGTGATTTTTGTTTGTCAAAATTATATTTTAAAAGTATAATTTTTTGCAATTTTTTACTAGGGGCAACAAATTATTAAAATATATCCATTACAAACTGTAAAAATGAAACTGTTCTTTTTCCGTGTAATTGAATACATACTAACTATAAGTATAAGGCTCTTTTTTTTTTTTATAAATTATTTAACAGAATATAGTCTGTCAATAATTGCATGATGCGTTATAAATGTGATAATTATTTTATAGCTGTTTTTTCACTGCAATGTAAATTATCAAGTCATAAAACTGAATCACTACACTCTATATATGTTTAATATTTGATGCTGTCTTGTAAGTATATTATTTATAGGCTACTTCATTATATATTTATAGAGTATATATTTTATATTGAATTTTATTAAATATCAACATCTTTTTTTTTCAATCATAATTTATCACTTTATTTATTAGAGATTTGATATTTTTTACCTTCAACTGGATAATACATTTTTAAAATTTCTCATACAGTAAAGTTCGATGTAAAGATATATTTTTTATGGTCGATGATATTACATAAAATAATTTAAAAAAAGATAAACTTGATATGGAAGATCTAAAATAAGAAATTTTTTATTGGGTCGTCAGATAAATCGAGTAAATCGAGCGTAAAAAAAGTATAAAATGGGGTAAGACTATCAGATATCAAACAGGTATTCCTTTGTAACTCTGGAGTGATAATTGGCTGGATCGAAAAATGAAATAGAAGCCTAGCATGAGAAGAAAAGTATATACGTGCGTCAAAAGGTTTACTATTCGCTATAAGAAAATATAAAGGGCAATAAAAGACACCTGAGAAGCCTAACTGGGGCAATTAGTATCGGATGTCGATAGATCGGTCCTCTGTGTAACAACCTGTGTAAAATAGCCCGCGGCTGCAGCCCAGCAGGGTGCAACCTGTAAAAAGTTCCAGTGAAGAGACTGCCAGACTAAGACCATTCATTCATTCGAGAATATTTAGGACAGCGCTAATGGCTCTGGCAGTCTCAGCTTCTCATTCAGAGCCAGATCCTGCTTACTTAGAATTTCACGGGATAACATATATATATATATATATATATCGTTATACGTTGCATCGGGTGATATCCAATTCATGGGAAACCATAAGGTTTCTCGTCCTCTTCACGAACTGCTCTACTGTATTTTACGTATTATTATTATTATACTCCTCATTCTTTTTGAGGACGATTATGCCAAAATTATTGTTATTTTCTCAGATGTCGACGTATTTTTAAATTTCACTTTGCCCCGAGGAATTTCGAGACTTAAAAGACTTTAAATGACATAAATTACCCAGCAATCCAGTTAATCTTCTTTAAATTAAATTCTGAGCTATTATATATCAATTTATTTTAAGAATAAGAATATTAACAGTTAAAAGAGTCTATACATTATTAAATAATATTTTTATTCGTATTATATTGACATTTATATATAATAAAATAAAATATACAAGGAAATATCTACAAGTATGAATAATAATATCGAAAAATATTTATAGAGATTCTGGTATTTGGTATGATTTTCACTTTATGGCCAGCCGGAGGGTATTATTTATCGATAGACGATGGGTCAGAGACGTAAAGACCACCCTTGGGATTCTAGTTGACTGCTGATTTTCCTGCTCGATAAATATCATTCGTTCCGATACTCAAAGATACCCGAAGGGTTTCCCTGGAACCCCGGCCATCTAGTCTGGTATAGTCGGTACTCTATACCATATACTTGCTACACACCATATATTATTATACCAGAACTATATACCAGCCTCTCAGTGTAACTAAACTCGAGGGGCTTAAACTTGGTTCTTGTTCCATGTGCTTGTCTTTTATTCTTCCATGCATCTGACCTCTCACCCCAAATTTGGCTTATGAAATCCAAAGTTCTTGGTTAATCTTCAATAAAATACTCAAATAAGTTTTTCATTCATTAGTACAATAATTTTTAATTTTTCTTCAAAATTTGCACCAAAGTTTATTATTATTTTTCTTTTAAGGGACTGTCCGTGATTTTATATTGTATTGTATAATAATATTATATCATAACCTTCAGCGCAATTTAATTTATTTTTTATAATCACGAATGTGCAACATTGTATTGTGTATTCTGTTACATATTTATCGATTAAAAGTTTGATTACATTGTAAAATTATTTATTTGTTTTATTGTATAATATTTGATGACTAGTTTTGCTATCGGATTCTAAAAATCAAAAAATAAATAAATAAGTGAGAATCGAACATTGAATAGAGGTTGCTTTACTAAGAGTGAGAGTAGTTCAAAAAACAACAGTAGTCCATTTCCGTTTCTCATCAGAGCACGGATTGACCATAAAACTAATACATCCGTAGGGAATCCTACTTGGAGGGTAAGCTACTCGGAATTTGATGTGAACCCTATAAATCCAAATCGAGTCCCACCCTCAGATTCATCAAGGACCCAAATACTTTGGTATTGTCCAAATTTTTCAGACAAATTCGCCACGTGGCTTTCAACCTACACTTTGTGAATGTACATGTACGCGTGGAACAAATTGAAGAGCCGTAAAATCAGTCTATTAAGAAAAGCAGATAAAATCCTCCGATAATTTAAAACTTTAATTAAATGCATCTAATGCATTATTGATGAATAAGTAAAAATAACTTAAACATTTGGAATTTGGATTAGACGTTGGATCCCATAGTCGCGGTAAACTCGAGAATTTCGGCCCCAAAGAGGTGAATTATGAAAAACGGTAACTATTATCGTTAAAAAAAAATTGGGCAAGGTTTTACAGCCTCTTTTAGCAGCTCCAGGAATCATTGCGAATTCAAGTTTCATTTTTTTCTGTGAATCCGTTCATGGAGGTAGAGGATAAAAATTACAGAAAGGAAAGAAAAAAAAGTATAAAAGTGGTCAGGATTACTCGAGTTTATTCCTAAGAGTCCGCGAAAAGTCTTTTAACGTCTTTTGGGAATTTCTGGTGATGGTTTCGTCGTCGGTTGATGCTGACCGGGCCATAAAGATAAATAGTTACCCGGCAAATTTACACAATTTGGGGTAAGCGACGCGACGGGGCTCCGGTTCAATATCGCCTGCTTGTTATTTTATTTCTCTCTCGCCAGTGTATAGTATATAGTATATAGATGACCAAAAAAGAATTTTTTTTCTTTCGTCTTTCTCAGCAGTGTGATGGCGATAGCAACAGACTCTACTTTTATTTTTTTATTTTATTTTATTTCTATATACTATATACTACACTCTCACGACGTTACAGTACATCAGTGTGGGTTTTAGAGTGTAAGTTGTATCCGTAAAAAAAAGGCCAATCTACGGAAATTGGTTCGTTGCTCTTACCAATTTCCGACCAAGACCCGCAAACACTCAACCATCCTCAGGTCATTCAGGGTGAGGGTTAATCGTCGTTAAAACGATCCTCGTTAACGCGCCGAAAAAACAATTTTTTTTTGGTCAGTTCAACAATATTTTTTCTTCGCCGTAAATCTACTGATTTTTATCTCCACCCCCACCGTCCACCGTCCACCATTCCATCATCTACCTTTTCCTCAGTCTCCTTCTAACTTAAGTTATTTATTTTTTCCGTAACCTCATCTTCGAGTTCCTCAGCTCGCTAAATTCCTCTGGATAAGCGATAAATCGAATCTCGATTAACGTCGACACGATTTGCGGTTCACTTTTCAACACCCATTGTAATAATAGCGTCAATTATTTATTTGTTGCATCAAGGTATACACGATTAAATTTGTGTTTAAGTTTCAGTATTGTTATATACAAGCTAAAATATTAATTTATTTGGTATTATAAAAAAAGTGTTTTCTTATTTTTATTTTTATATTTTTTATTTTTAGAAAAAGATAAAGAACGTTCTTTTTCCTTCTGCGTGGAATAAGATACAATTTTAGTTCGCTGGACCACCGACAGCTCTTTCTTCCTTCGATCATTAACATTCCCGACGCAATTGCCCACCCCCACGTCAACGGGAACTCAGGTAATTTTTTTTTTACAGCATCAAAGTTCTTTTTCGCTATGTACCGCAGCTTAACCGCGAAATATTACTATTTAATCGTCGATTAAGCTAGAGTAGTTTCTTTCTGAGGCCCAGGTGGCAGCACCGCCCGATTTAGTCTAACAGTAAGCTCAAGATACTTCAACTTTTGTTGTAATAAAATATTTTTTTTATTTATCATTGCTATAAATTTTATAAATTAATAAATAAATAGATAAATGACATTATATATTGTCAATAAATAATTAGAATAAACTTTGATTCTATAAAAATGATAATAATAATAAAATTCAATATTGAGTTTGCGAGAACAAGTAAGAAGAGAAAAACAAGAGAGGGGAAGTAAGATAAAATATTTAATCTCAATTCGAATAATATAAGAGGCATTTTGTCTCTTGAGTGTCGCGCGCGGCCTCATCACGTGAATTACAGAGCTCTTGCGGTTCGCGGTGCCGGAGAGTCGCGTGGATAGGCGGAGAAAAGAGGATGAGAGCTTGAGCATCGGTCTACAAAAGATAAAAGAGTAAATATCTTTGTCATCGTCGTGATGACAAGGATTGTGCCTCAGGATCTTAAATTCAAGGGTTGGTACGCTCGGGTCAAATAATATTAAAGCGATGCCCATTATGTTACCATGAAAAATAAAAATATAAAATTTATTCTGAGGTACAGCGATGATGAAGAATAAAATCAAGCAATTTTATTTGTTTGATGAAGATTAAGAAAATTTAATCAACTTGCCCTTCCGCGTGTTTTTTTTTATCTTTATATTCATGAATATAATAATTATTGAATAAGTGAGTGAAATTTATAAAATAGCGTTCGATTACTGTGATTTAATGATTGAATTTGAATATTAAAAATGAAAATGAATGTATGTGTTTGAAGAGATTGAAGATGAAAATGTATACGGATGTAAAAGAGTCGTCATTGGATTTTATATATATATTAATGTTGAACATGATCGCGATGTCGGCGGCGCACGTCTCGATAAAATGAGGAGCGGCAATGGCAAATAAATCGCCTCGCCCGCGTCACGTTTCGATCCGAACCGAGACCGAATGCTCATGAAAGCTTATGATGGACCCGCACGAACCGCTCTCGATGCTTTTGATCTCGCCGCTCTGGTCACAATCTTCCTTGGTCCCTGGACCCCGGTGGTATACGATCGTAGATCTGCGGTCCAGTTGACATGGATTTTTACGTCTTACGTCTCTACCTGTTGCAATACTCGCTGTTATGGCTGAGACCATCGATTTTGAACTTTTTAATTTGTCGTAAACGCTAGTGAAAATTTAATTAACCGTCTTTCGTTTTCTAGATGACTTCGGGCTTGGTTTTATAAAATTCAATTAATTTTTATTTTAATAATAGTAATTTACTTTTATAGAGTCTTAAAAATGTATAAAAATTTTATTTATTAACTATTTTTTTTTTTTAATTAATCATTGCTTGGAATTTAATTGACCAGTATTATTTGATCGGTAAATATTTATTTAATCAAAGTAAAAAATATTGAATTAAAACAAATAAGTATAATTTTTAAATTCTCTAAAAATATTTCAATTTTTAAGTTTCTAATTTTTACATGAATAAAATTGAATTATAATTTTTAATGTTGATTTTTCATTTCTTGGTAAGATGATTTTTTTTTCCAAAAATTAATATTAATTTTTAATTACATTTAATTTAAGATTAAAGTTTACTAAGTGAAAATAAAGATTATTTAAAATAATTGAGGTCGATCTAAGCCAGGAATCGAACCTAGATCTTCCTAATTAATTTTTGGCTCTACCAGTTAATACCTCGTCTCTATCCACATGCATTATGTTGATAAAATAAATGAAATACTATCAGAAGAAATATTGATTCGAAAAAAAAATTACAATACACTTTTTAACATTACACTGATAGAAGGATTTATTTGTAACAAAAAATATTTGTTAATAGTTAACAAATTATTTTTATTAAAGACCACTTTTTAGTATTAAACAATTATTTCTTCGTATTTAAAATGATTTGTTTGTATTTAATAGATCTGATATTCATTTTTAAATATTAATAAATCTTTTTAAATACTAAGAAATATTTTTTAAGGACTGAAAAACTAATCAAAATTATATTTCTTCAGAAAGCAAAAATTATTTTTGCCCAAGAATACTCAACTGCTAACAATAAAAAATCGATTGAACAAATATCTTTATTACATCATTATTGGCGTAATAGAATATGAAAATTAATTATTTAAATCTAACATCTAGTTACAACACAAAAACTCATATAACATAATAAATATATTATCAAAATAATATATAATATATGAACGTTATTAAATATAAACTGTAATATGCAACTACATTCGGATCCAACATTGATTCGCGACAACTCAAGTATATACACTCATATAATACATATATATTTACATATAAATGCGCGCATAAGTTCATGTATATAATTTATACTCTATCATATAAATCAAGCCGAGCATCACGCTTGGATTCAATACCGCGGAATCCAAAAATATACCGACTATTCCTGTCTTCAATGCATGTACTGGCTATAGACTTCCTTAATATACATATACATCACAATAAAAAAACCGTCATACATCCATCGCGTGTATCCAATATATTTTTGTATCTAATACGTTATAAAACAATATTTTATTCCGGGTATCACAACTATTAACTCCATAAGCTTCTTCCCGCAATTCTTGCTCTTTTGCAGTATTTTAATCGCGCTGGCTCCTGTGTTTTGTTATTCAGATCTCATACCCTTGGCACAAATAATATCCATATCCTCCGAGTAGGCATACACACAGTTAAAATAATAAATTTAAAAATAACAAGCTACTCTAGAAAAATTAATACCCACTTATTCGACGCGATCATTAACTCATAACAACCTCGTGCAATAAAAATCAAGTGGTTTAATTATTTGTTATTAAATTTTATTTCTCTATTCTATAGGTATACATTCACCATTAAAACATTTTTATATCAAGTGCCTTAACCTCTCGTAATTTTTCTTTTTAAATGGTTACTTGATCCAAGAAGCAGTTGCGAAATAAAAATAATTCGTAACTTTGAGGATGTACTGAACTACTGAATTTATAAATTATACTAAATTGTTATTGTAATAAATATATATTTAATAGATATGTATTAAATATTATAACTATAACTATTAATTTAATAAGTATGGAAAGTCACAAGAATTAATATTGTTCCGGCGGATACATATTACAAAAATATATGCGGCTAGATATTTACTAGATTCACAAACCGTGGGTTATAATTCGCAATGACAGCGAGCAATCTTTTATGATATTATTGCATCCATATATATATATATACATTTATACATAAACATGTGAGGTAAAGAAACAACCTGGTACACGATTGGTTGCACTGTTTAGAACACACGCAATCACATATTACCGACATATTATTGTTGTTATTTTGTGGTTTAAATTTTATATTTGTTATCGTGTCGCGATTACTATAAATTATATACTACTATATGAATTATCAATTATTCCCTACCTTGTACGTTGTAATATGACTCGAATTTGTGGTTTTATTTTTTAATCATACTGTAATATTTTAACGTTTTTTTTAAATTATGTTTGACTGCAAAAATAAAAAGTTTGCAAAATCCAAAAGTGCACGCCTCATTATCTCATTTTTCACAATAAAATTGATTAAAATAAAATATAAGAAGCAAAATAATAAAAAAACAGAAAACTCTGCTGTCGTTTAGTGGCGCCACAACTCTGAAGTGAGGAAAAAAATACTATAATAAAATGTATAGATTGATATACAAAAAATCCACAGTCATATATTAGTTTTTTATAAATAATAATTTAACGACAGTGAATTGAACGCTTATATTAATTGAAAAAGTCTGTCATGTATTATTTTAGATAATAAAAAAAAAAAATTATTCCGGTACGATCATTTTTTCGACCAATTTCCCTGCCACATACACCCATCCATACACGGACGTCCAGAAAAGATTATGTTTAATGTTATTATTTACTATGCACTGATAGAAGGATTTCTTAGCATTTAAGAAGATTTCTTTGTATTTAAGAAATCATTTCTTAAACATCATTTTTTAATATTTAAAAAATATTTCTTAAATACAAAGAAATATTTCTTAAATATTAAGAAATATAAATACTAAGAAATATTTCTTAAATACAAAGAAATATTTCTTAAATACAAAGAAATATTTTTTAAATGCTAAGAAATGATGTTTAAGAAATGATTTCTTAAATACAAAGAAATCTTCTTAAATGCTAAGAAATCCTTCTATCAGTGTGTTAAACAAAAAAATTGTTATTGAAATATATTTTATGTGCCTGACAAATTATTTGAATTGATATACTTGTACTCATATTAATCTGTAAGTGCGATATAAATAACAAAAAATCAATTTCAGTTTCGAGAAAACTGCTTTTTTTGAAATGTCAAGAGTAGAGCACAACCTCAACGCTTCGCTTATGAGGCGTGCAAAAATGTTTCAAGCTACATAGCTGTTAAAAGAGTTGACCAAGTTTGAGAGCCATTATGGTGGATATTTATCAAAATGAAATATTATTAATGGAAGAGTTAAACGTCGATTTATTAATTTAATAATAGTTTTATTGCAAGAAACAATCTCACGATGGAGAGAAACGGAGAAGCAGCGTTGCATTTTTGGCGTATCATCCGGCGCGACCTGTTGGCGCGGGAATTTATAATTTTTATTCAGCTGTGTACTGCTGAGGCTGAGTCTATAATCGTATATGCAAATGGTCAGACATCAGCAGACAGTGTGCGGCTGAAGCAATCGTCTCTCGAGCAATCGTGACTTATTAAGTCGTTCTAATATTTTTTTATCCGATCACGAGAATATTTAAACGTAAAACCCAGTATTCCGGCAAATGCCTACCTTGACCCCGACTGCATAGCAGGTCGTTAATAAAATGATAAATAAATGCCGTGGAATAATAACCACTGTTTCCTAAAATTATAGATATTAATTAATAATTACCCACAAAAGCAAAATATTTTTTTTTTTATGGGCAAAAAATATTTTTTTTTCTGCAATATTTTCTGAAAAGGCAACCAGTGATTTATTTTAGTAAAAATTTTCATATATATATATATTGACAATAAAAACATTTTTTATCGCTTAACGTTCAACGACAGGAAAATGTCAGTAGAACAATAATTAGTTTTAATAAGCAGGCACATATATTTGCGTGCAGCTTAGCTCACAATAGAGACGCGAATTTAAAATTTATTTTTTTAATTCAAGGCATTTAAATTTAACAACATGTCATTCCTGCATCCGCATTACTAAAAAAAAAAAATTCCAGTTACGAGTTACGACTTTCCGGGAAACGTTGACAGATTTTTTTATGCGTAAAAGAGCCAGCGATTTTTTAAAATTATATTCTTTTATTTGAAAATTACCCCCCTGGCTGTAAACAAGAAAAAAATCTACAAACAGGGACTTTTTATTGTAGATTAGACATTACCTGAAATTAGCCCGATGTAATTCAAGATTTTCTTTAGAAAGCATAGCTCCTTTCAAAACTCGAGGTTTTTTATAAAGTCAACATTCAGCAGTCAGCATATTTTTTTTTATTACTAATATTACCTTTATTAGAAATACTTGAGTATTGTAATGAAATTCTATTTGATAAATAAAAAATTAATTGTGTACATTTACGATTATGAGTTTTATCGGATAGATCAAGTGTATCAGAGTCGGGGGCTTAAAAATTCATAGAGTGTAGAGTCGTCATTTACAAGCGATACATACAAGTAAAATTGTTTTGTCCGTATCCGTATAATATAACATTATATATATATATATATATATATATAAATATGCACTGACAGAGTAGAGCAAGCGTCTGAGTTGTTCGTCACTTGGGGTTGTCATACAATTCCATTGTGACGACGTGCCCTACTCACGACGTGGGAAATATGGGGGAGCATTGAGCATTGTCAAGCTACCGATATTACCCAGTCTTTCTGTACTATATGTTATATAAATATATATCTATATATCGGTCTATCCTCTACTGTATTGTGCTTCATTCTCTTTATCTTATAACACCCATAGCTAATCAGTCGATCGTGTGCTCAAAGGTTAGCTCGTACGTGTACGCGTTGACAAATTTTACGTGTTGTGTTGAGAGCCGAGCTGAAGCTGAGATGATAGATATGTATTCGTACGCCATTTTCCATTCACTGATGCGGTGATAGGGTTCTCGAGATGACGGGCCTATTTACACGATGATCGAGCGATGATAGCTTTCAAACTTTTTACTTTTTAAAACATCAATTACCTCTAGCTTCGCTGAGATAACTGATACGTTCACAATCACTTCAGATTTCATCTTTTGATTGATTAAATTTTTGATACTCTCAACGCGTGTCATAATATATTTTTTAATTAACTTACGAACGCTCTCAGATTATCCTAACTCAAAGTTAATGGAGGCAATATATAATTTTTAACTTCCCGCTAAGAAAATCGAAGATTTTCAAAAATCGGGCAGTTATTGGTTTTACCCAGTTTTTCGAAAATCGAGTTTTCATCAGATCTCGACGTTTTGAGGTCCTAGGAAGCTTCCCTGAATGTTTTCGCGATGATGTCCGTGTGTCTGTATGAGCGTGCGTGCGTTTGTGTGTGTGTGTGTGTGTAACCCTTTTATAACTTTTGAACGGCTTGACCGATTTCATCGCGGTTGGCGCCATTCGAAAGGGTTTGACCAAACTTAGATTTTGAATACACTTTGGACCGATTTGGACCAGTAGATTTTGAGAAATCTTAAAAAAACTACAAAAAAAAATTTTTTGAAATGTGGTTTTTTTGAAATTACTTTTAAATGGCTTTACCGATCAATTCCAAAATCTAATCAGCTCTTAAGATCAAAAAACCACGCCGATCACTGCAAGCCCGGTCAAAATCGGTTGATTCGTTCGTGCACGGAGAAAAAAGTATTGCTATTGTAGCGATCCAGTGGATCGTGAACGTAGTATTGTGATTAGCTCAAAACAGTATTGTCATTTTCACAATATTATAACTTGATATACTCTATACTTCGGATTCTTATATTAACTTTCCATGGTATGTGAATATGTCAAAACGTATTGCGATCATAAAGAAACGTTTCCTTAAGGAAGTAATTACTACGGCGAAACGGATCGTGATTATCACGATCCACGACGCCTTCAGCGCCACCACGCATAACCAAGTCTGAAACTTACGAGTGGATTTGTTTACAATTTTGGTGATGAAATAGTGATAATTACATAAATTATTGAATTAATAATAACAGCGATATGGATGATTGGTTTGTTGATAAATTACTCGAGTGGAATCTTGAAAAACGTGTCGATTTTTGAAGGCTTGTAAAGAAATAAATCTTTCTATGTTAACTGTTTTAATGCTGTGTCCGTGGTTATTGTATATAATTCTACTGCGTTGATAAGGAAAAATAATGTACATTATATATTGTATTAAATAAATAAAATTTTTGTTTCCATAAAAGTCTTTTTTAGCATAAATGATTTGATCCCATACTGTTTTATACAAAAATATGTTATTGTATAAAATACGTACATTAATAAAGGAGTAAAAATTTTTTTCTTACGATAAAAATATTTGCCTCTTTTAAATGAATATTTCAATAATACAAATTTCTAGGCTAATAATAATAATATTTGTAAAAATTAAAAAAAAAAGTCATATAAGATAAATTCTAACAATACTGCTGTAAGTCATTTTATTTAAACATTTTTAAACCTAACCCAATTCTTGACTGTCATAATCTACACAAAAATTTTTAACTAATCAAGCTACAAAAAGAATTTGTATTTATGTTAATAACAATAAAATACCAAAAAAATAATAATCTGCAATAAAATATAATTAACATTTAATTAAAGACAACTAATCATCTATAAACCATAGCAATATAGACCCTCAATAGAGACACTCAATATCCGAATCCATGTAGATCGTGATAATCATGATCCACTAGAATGGGCATATACGCATCTAAAGTATAGTCATGCGGGGATCGTGATCATCACTATACTGTATCGTGGTAATAGCAATACTTTTTTCTCCGTGTGAGTTATCGTTGTCGAAAGAAAACCGAAAAAAGTGTTTTTTCGGAATTACTTCGAAATTTCTGGCTCGATCGATTTAAACTTGAAGATTCTTCATGGGGCTTTAAAAACTGCGTTGAATGCCGCTAACCGCGTAAAAATCGGTCATTCATTCAAAAGTTATTGCTGTTTGAAAATTCAAAAAATTGTGTTTTATTAAACTGCTATTAGAGTTTTGAGCTCGAAGAGCTCAAAATGACACAAAAATCATATTTATGAGCTCGAAGAGCTCAAAAACGTAATGTGTAATTTTGAGCGCTTAAGTACAAAATGAGTGGAAAGTTGCAGGGATGGCCTTTAGGGTCAACCGTCGTCCTAATTTTTTTTTTTTTTGTAATTACAGAGAAGTGAAACTCACACAGTAACAAATTTTGCGTTAGTGCGTCGAAAAATTTTGTGTTAAACATTTAACACTTTTATGTGTAAATTCAACATTTATTCTGTTAAATCAACACAAAAAGGTGTTAAATATTTAGCATAAAAATTTTTATCACAAAATTTTTTGACGCATTGACCCAAAATTTTTTACTGTGCAACTATATATATTTTCAGCCATAAAAATTGAAAAATTATCGATTTATTTTTTTTTTTTAATAAACATGTTCTAGATAAAAACAGTTAATTTTCAAAAAATTGAAATAAAGTTAAGAATTTTTTAAAAAATTTGAACCTGATGTAAAAAATATCTGACATATTTTTTGTAAAACTCCTGGATTATTTAATCGATTAGACACCAGAAGACATTGAGAGCAAATAGTCTTAAATTTGAAATTGAGGTAGTAACTACCACCAGACATCGTACTAGCACAAAAAATCGGTTCTATTCCTTTCTGACATCCATATATTTTTTGTGGAAGGCATTATGTCAACGCGTCACTTAATCTTTTGCAGGAGGGATGACACTTTGATATGTAAATATACGCACTGCAGGATACCCACACACATACATCCAGGATCGTCGCCACCAGCGATCTGAATAACACATCCACACAAATATACTCACCAGGAACCAGGCACACATTTATGCGTGAACAAAACTGCCGGCGATGTGCATTTGCTCGAGTGAACGTGCCACAATGGGGAAGGCTCTGTGTGAAGACTCAGTCACAAGAAAGACACCAAAAATAAAAGAATTGAGCGCGAAAAAAGATAAAACATCATTCCCTTTTACTCCTGTAATATAAAAACTTCAACACTCGATTCAATATCAGGTTCCTTTTTCCCAACGAATTGAATCTAAAAAGTAGAAACTCAGTCCAATATCAACTCCCATTCTTTTCTCATAACCAGGATTCAAATTTCCCGCGGCTTCATGCATCCTATCTTCAACCGGTTAAATTTAAAAGAGCAGCAATAAAAAATCAATCACTAGTCTCTCCGTTGCCTTTCAATCAATGAATATGTTCTAGACTAATATAAAATATAATTCATGCGTGCATACATGTATATAATTAGCTTGAATTTTCTCTCATTTGACTGAATATGTGATACTTATGAAGTGCATATACATGGACTTGTAGGTACCTGTATTGGAAAAAGTTGGATTCATACAGAGTCAACAGCATACATTACACTCTCGAGACTCACTGTAGAGGCCTAATGGCGCCGTATCGCTCGGTAATCTTTGATTAATCGGTCTTTTAAAATTACCTTACGGTCACACCCTTAGAATGAAATGACTCGAAATGATAGCAGTCGTCGATAGGCACGGTCGCATGACAAACAGCAATGTTGCTGACATGTTTTGCTCACGTTATATTACTCTCCTCTCTCATTCTGTTCGTCGTCATCGTCTTGCTCCTTCTTATTCGTACATAGTATTAACTTATATCTTATAAATATATAATGCACTCGCTGCAACAACTTTGTGATACTGTATTGCTGACTGCAGCTCATAACATATAACATGTATGCATTAATTTTCCTGAAGGGAACGTTGGCCGGAATAAGCTCCAGGGTACCCTCTGCTCTGCACCGCGGAGCAACCAGCCAACCAATGCACGCAGATCATCATCCATAATGTGTATGTATGTAATGGACGTAATTTAATATTAACGACGCCATTTTACCAAACGACGTCCTCTGGATTTATTTATTTATTTTTTACGGCATTTCAATTTAATTTTTACTTCATTTTTTTTTTTTCAATCGTAATTGAAATTTTTTTGGTGCAAAATCTAAGTTAGAAAATAATTTTTACGGGAATAAATGATTTTACGGAAATTAATTTTCCGGGTAATTTTATTATACTTTACGTATAAATAATTGAAGGATTGGTATCAAAGTATGACATAAGATCGACAAAACGATTGATTTGGTTGAACATAAACAATTCATAAAAGTTTTATTGTATTAGCTCAAGTCTTTACTTGATGACCTCATATGTATATTTATATACATGTATAATTTGAACACTGACAGGTAAAGCCTTCCCACTGTCAGGTTTTACCTGGATAACAGGTGAGGAGGCGTTTCTTCGTCTCGGCCAATAACGTTGAGAGGCGGAACAAAAGCCTTTTAACCGCGATTTCTCAGCTAAGAACCGCGTGGATGTTTGTTTTTTTTTTTCACAATATTTTTGTGTACATATGTACAATGTACTCAATAAAACTACAATAGAAGCATAAATTTATAATTGCCAGAGTGTTAGGCAAGCTCGATTCAATGTTGCAAAAAAGAGCGAACGTGTCTGCAAGAGGGTGGCTATTTATAACACTGAAAACAAAGGGAGACTAGGAAACATAAATAGTATTTATTTTTATTGTTTAATTCTTCAGGAGTAAATGAAATAGGAAATGATAAGTTAATTTTTGTAATATTTTAAGCGTTACCAAGTAATAAAGCCACTGTAGATACGTAATAATAATATTAATTAAGTAAAAATGGACCTCCTGAGAAGTTAATATCGTGGTAGCACATCAAACTTTAGACACGGCTGAGGTGAAGAGTTGCTGAGCCTCCCAGCTGTCCTCCCACGGTTTTCAGATTACAATAATTACCGTACTTATTATTATTTGTTCTTTCACACATATACTTTTTAAATATTTTTTATTACTTATTTTATGTTTGGAAATTGTTTATTTTCATTGAAGAATTCATTAGTTGGATCAATTTTCTCACCTTCATCCAAATATGAATTCAATTTATTAAAAGTTTGATACAGAAAAAAAAGTTTTTATTAATGAAAATAATTTTTCAAAAGATTCAAATTTTTTTGGAGCAAAAAGAAATTTTTTGGGACAAGAAAATTATTTCTCTATCGAAGACTTTTGTTTTCTATTTAGAAATTCGAATTTTTATTTTCATCAAAAAAGGATCATCTTCGTACTCTCTATTTACAAAATTCAATTTAGAATAAGAAAAGACAGATCAAAATTAATCTTAAGTTATAACATACACTGAAAAAAAAAAAACAAAATTATTATAATTAATTTTTCGACAAAATAATATCAATATTAACATCTAAAATATTATATAAACATATCAACTACTTTACTTGATTTAAGTCAAATTTACTTTCATCAATTTCACCAATTATACAGACGAAAAAAATATTTTCGTTAATAATTAAGATCATATGTTCTTGTATCAAAAAAATTTCTTTACAGTATTTTTTTTTTTTTTTTTTTTTTTTCAATGTATGATGTAAGCGGAATTTTAAATTCAACATAATTAAAAAAATGTTTTAAGCCAAACAAATTCAAAAATAAAAAAACCACAACTTAGTAGCTCAGACAGGCGCAAAAGATCAACTCAAAAGTCAGCGGGACCCAAACAACGGAATAAACGCTCTACCACCGAACATTTGATTCATAAACGCACGTGCTCCTGGATCCAGCCATAAGCCAGTAAATGAAACCCGAGATCAGTAATCACGATCACGACTTTATTTTATAACATTATTTACTTTTTGTCGTCCAAGTCTGTGAGTACCACCCGGGACGATAATTCGCGTGGAGGCTCTACGAGTCCTGCCGCCTCGGCGACCCCCGTTGCGTCATCACCGCGGGCTGAGTTACGCCCCTGAGATAGGAGCCGCGCGCGGCACCCTTTGGCCTCGCGACCAAAATTCACGTGCGATAATTTATATTTTTCATTTTTTATTCGGTATTTCACTTTTTTAAGCGCTTTTACATGATCCCAGTGAGCCGAGCGGAGATAGAGCGCTCACGGTTACGATTGACAGGCATTTTTTTAGAGGACAATGAGGCTCCGGTGTATAGTTATGGTTATTACAGCTTAGAGCTGTGCTGTAACCTCCAGGTTAGTTGTAGGACGAGAAAAAATAATCGCGAACCCGTTTTCACGTTAACGCCCACCGGAAGCAGCTGGGAGCCGGCAGAATGAATGCTCCGTGAAAATATGGGACCGAGGATCCGATTACGCGTGATATCAAAGAGAATTTTTATTTTACTTACTTTATAATATGTAAGTACGTTGGTGACCGTTTTGGCTATTGAACTGCTGCCGAACCCTTCGTTGTTTAAGTCTTTACAGCCTCTCTCCCTCTCGTTAAATTATTACTATACAATATAAATATAGTAGCTAGTACCTAACCAGTTCATATGCGCATCAAAATACATCGAGTGGTTTTTATAGTTTCCGAGAGGGGTCGTCGCAAAAAATCCTAAGGAGTTGCTTCAAAAAAATAGTGTCGCGAGTATGAGTATGATTGATGAGCGCCGAGAGATGATCGAACGGCTTGAGCTCCATGGGCTAATTGAGCGGAAGCTGGCAGTTCATGGGCCATAGTCCAGATATAGCAGACAGAGGATCGGATAGGAGGGAAAGTTATGGCGTAAGACCTGACACCAGGACAAAAAAAATTTTGAATTTCTAACAAGAACTCTTGAGAGTTGAGTCTGTTAGTGATGCTTCTAATATTCTCCGAATAAGTTTTAACGCATCTGCATGTGTAAGCTTCGAGCTGTTACCTACATTCTCACAGATGACGGCAATTTGTTGGTCCTTTGGAGCTATCATCCACGATGCATCCAACATCTGTCAACCAGGACAAACATCGGGCTCGATTATTTTTTATGATTCAGTTTTATGTTTTTGTCGAATTTAATTTAAACCAGCGACGAGTCGAGC
Source organism: Cotesia glomerata (assembly GCF_020080835.1). NCBI lineage: Eukaryota > Metazoa > Arthropoda > Insecta > Hymenoptera > Braconidae > Cotesia > Cotesia glomerata. The sequence continues at coordinate 3,271,636 of NC_058158.1, forward strand.
TTTTTATGGTCTTTGCTCTTGTTTGTATGATATGTGTTTTGTTATTTTATTTGATCTTTTAGATTTTATTTCGTTCTTACTAACGAGAAGTTAATAAGCTTGTCGTAGGCCCAAGGGGTGGATCCGGATGTTTAACAAGTTCAAAAGCACACTACCTGTGAAAAATTAAACATTCGAACACAATTCAAGAGCTAATGGAGAACGGAATTCCTATGGTCCCGCTGACAGGTGGCTTCATCACCAACTGTGGCACGTTGCCTTGTATCTTATGTATCTCAGAAGACAACACAGAAACAGAGACACATATTTCTCCTTTTATTTGTTTCAACGTATTTAAAAACGTTTAAAAACCCGATTTAAGAGAAAACAATCTTTGAGATTGCGGTCCAAATAATATTTTACCGACAGAAGAGAAACGAATAAAAAATGGTCGCAATAAGAGGTGGAGTTCTTGAGGATATCCATCCAGTACAGGATCCAGGCAAGAATTTTCTTTTGTTCATAAACCGACACTCTTGCGGCGGTATATTTACAAACAATAAAAAAATTCTAGCTTTTATATGCTTCGAATTTAATACATGTTTTCAACTCTGTGTTTGCTCAACTTATTAAGGGTATACACCTACCTCTGTCTGTTTTATTAAGGTCTGATTACTACCGAGTTATTTAAATAAATAACTTCAATTTTTTAAAACTCAATCTAATTATGAGACCAATCAATATTTCTTCTAGAAATTTTAAGTATTTTCTTCCTTTTGTAAGTGTTTTCTTCTTATGTTTTACCAAAATGTCACGTACAAGACTCGCCCTAAAGACTCGAGTCCTCAAGTGTTACCGAACAGTACCAGCGAGCGTTTCTTTTGATCATTATCAGAGAAATGATTAGTACAAGTTGGGACTTTACGTAAAAGACCTCATTTATTCTTGGATCTTGTATCTTAACTTGGTACAGAGAAGAATTGGAATCCCACCCCAAGTGTTTGACTGGCACGTGTATAAAGTTAACGCCTACCTATAATGAACGCATCATCAGCACGTCCAAAATTAATTCCAAGCAAAACAAAATCCAAATTGACAACTGGCTGGTTCGTTAAAGTAAATTGTCTGCGTTTTCTTGACGTAATCATACTTATGACACACTTTTATAAATAAAACCAAAGGAGGACATGCATCCATGAAACTAAATACAGATTGAAACCTTTTTGTCACATAACAGCATGTATGCTGTGTCTATTTAACTTTGGCCTTGCCTCCACCGTCCTTTTAATTTTGATTCAGCTCTTTTGCCATCATCAGCAAAAGCAGCTGTATTCTCGAGTATATGTTACGCCCACGACCCCGCCGAGATAATTTGGAGCCTTGAACCACGCATGATGTTGTGAGCGTTCCAGCCCGTACTTAAGGGTGCAATCTTCTTTGAACGGATAACGTGCGTTCTCTGGCTGGCCCCCAGGGTGCAATGTGTAGTGTGTAGCGCCTCAGCACGCGTTAAGGCGTACCAAGGGCACCCGTTCAACCGCCCCTGACGACCCCTAGGTGGTCCAGGGCGGCGTTGGGTGGAACAGACTTGTCATATTTCTCGGATGTGTGCCGTGACCCATCTGAAGTAACAATAACCAGTCCAGATTCCGTTCAACCTACTTCTAATTCAATGTCCCATTACATATATGTGTGTCTTATGTTATGAGTCGCAATCTGCTGACAGACATCAAGCAGCGCGAAACAAACAGTCCAGAATGAAATTAAAAGAGTAGAAGCGAGGATACCGAATAATGTGTACATGTTGGCTGGTAACTGTAGCTTCAGATTTTTTGTCCGGAACAATAATTTTGAGCGCGATGTTTATGATGAACCTGCAGCGGTCAATAAATTGTAATTAGCGCTACACTAGGCTAGGCAACAAAAGAACCGGTAGCCGATTGCAAAGACGCATAAACCCACATGGCTCATTAACCGGCAGAATAACATCTACCAAATCACTTTAGCCTTTTATAGCCCCAGTGGTCGCCGAAAGGCTTATACACGACCAAATGCTCGCCGTTTTAAGCATTATAACCACGAAAAGAGTTTACGAGCCGGATATTAAAATTCTAAACGCGTTTAAAACAAAAGTATTAAGCATGCGGTGTGGTCTTTTTATCGTGCTTGCATATGCTCTGTATCCCGTGAAAAAAATTTTTGATGTTCAAATATATAGCCATAAAAAGGCATATATATATGATTTGATATGTTTCGTTATGACTTTACGTACCGATGTCAGGCCTGATGTGTTCATATATGGATACTGTTATGCATCAATGTGTTAAGTGCTATGGAAATCCTATGTACTTAACACACTATTGCATAACAGAGTCCATATACTCATAGATAAATTTTCAGTCTAAGATAATGTTGGTAATCTCTAACGAGGGACGAATAATCGGTAAACCATCTTCTTACAAGAGAGTTAATTTTTTAGTGTTGTTCTAAAGTAAAAATCATTTTGTTTTATCTCCTCAGAAGCTTATCTGACATTGATTTTTGGCTTGATCAACTGCTAAATGAATTTTTGTTGAATAAAAAATATTAATATTATTAATATTTTTTATTAATTTATTTTAATTTTATTAAAATTATTAAATTTTATAATTTTATTAATTAATATTAATTTAATAACCGTATAAATTTCTAGAAAAAATGAAAAATTATTTTTTTAGAGTTATTTTTCAGTGACCGATTGTATATATAAGTTAGAATTTTTTTTTTCTGCCTAATGGTCATACAAGTGACTAGTGAATCCAGGTTCGATTTCTGGCTTGGTAACCGACCCCATATATTTTTTCAAAGTATGTCTTTTTGCTTTCATTCAATTTCTTTCATTATCTTTCATTCAATTAACATCTTTATAACTCGAACAGATACCACAAGCTTCCAGCTTTACTAATATTCAAGTTTGATGGATTTCCATCGAACTAATGTACACGGAAAAAAGAAAACTCGAAAAATTACAGTATATTTTTTTTTTTTTTTTTTTTTTTGGGAATCTTACGCGTCAGCCTTCTGGCCTAGACACGTGGGATTTTTACGTCCCTTCCTACTATTTATATTATTGTGCTTGATATATCTAAATACACATCTTTACCTCCTATCCGCGGCTGTGGCCGACTTACAGTCTGTACCCGCATTTGCCTGTGCCCCGCCCCTTAGCACAGTGACCAAGGAAACCACAGAAACCTCGCCAGGGTACGGTCGGCAAGGGAGCAAGCCTTGGAAATCGCAGAAAAATTGCGACTGCCAGGGCTCGAACCCACGCCTGAGCGACTATTGTACGGGCAGTTTAAGACTTAAATCGCTCGGCCACGCAGTCGCCTCAAAATTACAGTATATAATGCAACGTGGCACTTCGTGATGAAAACTGGAAAAATTACAGTTTCAAATGTAATTATTACAGATTTTATAAGAATTACATTGTTAAATGTAATATTTACATTGAAAGCTCTGAATATTAAATTAAAAAATTGAATTTAGAAAAATGTTATTTCAAACTGTAATTTTTCTAGTTCTGATTACGACGGGACCGATTTTACATTTTATACTGTAATTTTTCGAGTTTTCTTTTTTCCGTTTACAAGAGAGGAGATCTCTCGACCAATAGGGAAGATGGAGTGTCCATCTATTGGCTTGAATTAGATTGACTAGTCACTTGTGACCACTAGGCAGAAAAAAAAAAAAATTCTAATTTATATTATTTTTTTATTTTCATACAGAGCTTGATATGGTCTTATCAGAAAATTTTCCACCGGTAATTTTATTAAATGAAATTGAATTTTCGAAAATGATCACAGACTTTGAACAATGTTTTTTGGACTTTTACAGGGCAAAACAACCATTATCAGTTGTTTAAATACATATGTGCGGATTGGGATATAAATAAAAATATGTCGAATTGAGGGCTTTGCATAACAGAAAACAGAAATGGAATTTAATTTCAGACTTATCGATAGACTATTCTGTTGACAGTTTGTATGCAATGTTGAAATATACGTTTGCATAGAAGACTACTATACTGAAAGCTTTACTCGTTCTGGATACTACCATTTCATTTGTGCGATGTGTAACGTATGGCGTATATGTTAGAATAAATGATTGGTGATACCAGCACGGTATCCCGATACTACGTACTACGTGCAGTCAGCCCGGAATTTCCAGAAATGATTGATGAGGGAATATATACTCAGGCTGCATGTACACACTACTCTCTATTGCATAATTTTACGGTGGTAATGATACGGTCCGGTTTTGCTTCTGCTCTGTTATCGCATCACGTAAATGTTGTTCCGTCTCTTTTTGATGCTAATAGAATATGGGTGTGTGTATTCCTCTAGCTCTTTGCAAACTACGATACAACTTTATATCCATATAACAAATTTAATGTATCGTCACATATATCTATCAGCTATCAACTATAAACTATTGGCCAAGTCACTCTGTCTTTTAAATAATAATATCTCTCATACCACGCACATACATGTGGGCTACGCCCTCATACAATATGCAGAATACACTCGTCGACTAAGCATCAAATATGTTATCATACTACATTTATGTGTAATATACGTCAATGATAGTTTAAATAGGGAAGCGTCGTCAATAATTGATAAATCTGCACTAGGGTGGACACGAAAGCTGTAGACACGAACCAAATTTATTTTATATTATCCAAAGCATATATGATTCAAATCATGTCGATGTGTTCAATTTATATTATCAATTGTATATTGTGAAAATTCATAATGTATGAGTGGTGTTGTAGGGCAAATCAACTGCTTAAAATTTTTTATTATTAAGGGGGTATTCTAGTCTAGAAGCATGGATTTCAGGTAATTTTGTGAAGTGCTATAAGAAAAAGGCAATCAATATTTTTAACATCCATTTTTTTATAAGTTATTTATTAACATTACAAGAATACAGAAAAAAAATAAATAAAGTTGAGAATTCAAAAAATTAGCAGCCGATGAAGTGAGGGGGGGGGGGTCTCAAAAAATTGGCACGTGACCATGCCCACGATTCCAACCCTCCTAGCAATCTGAAATAAAAATAATTAGGAAAACGGTTGACCCTAAAGGCCATCTCTGCAACTTCCCGCTAATTCCGTTAATCCTGGCCGCTTTTTTTGAGATCTTCGAGCTCAACAATACAATCTGGGTGTTTTTTTGAGCTCTCCGAGCTCAAAAAGATACCTTTTCTATGCTTTTGAGCTCTTTGAGCTCGAAAGCCTGATAGAAGTTTCATAGAACACTATTTTTTGAATTTTCAAACCGCAATAACTTTTGAATAAATGAACCGATTTTTACGCGGTTAGCGGCATTCTACGCAGTTTTTTAAGTCTCATAAAGAATTTTTAAGTTTAAATTAGTTGAACTAGAAATTTCGGAGTAACTCCGAAAACACACTTTTTTCGGTTTTCTTTCGTTCACAATATCTCTCGAGGTGGTTTTTCAGAGGTGGTTTTTGGAATAACTTTTAAAAGGCTTTACCGATCAATTTCAAAAACTAATTAGCTCTTAACATAAAAAAACCACGTCGATCGCCGCCAGTCCGGTCAAAATCGGTTGGTTCGTTCCTGAGTTATCGTTGACGAAAGAAAACCGAAAAAAGTGTTGTTTCGGAATTACTCCGAAATTTTTTGTTCTATTAATTTAAACTTGAAGATTCTTTATGGAGCTTAAAAAACTGCGTCGAATGCCACCAATCGCGTGAAAATCGGTTCATTCATTCAAAAGTTAGTGCGATTTGAAAATTCAAAAAATAGTATTTTATCAAACTTCTATCAAACTTTTGAGCTCGAAGAGCTCAAAAGCATACAAAACTATTTTTTTGATCTCGGAAAGCTAAAAATAACACACAAGTTGTATTTATGAGCTCGAAGAGCTCAAAAACGTCATAAGTGCAATTTCAAGCGTTTAGGTATAGAATTGGCGGGAAGTTGCAGGGATGGCCTTCAGGGTCAACCGTTTTCCAAATTTTTTGATTTCAGATTGCTCGGAGGGTCGGAATTGTGGGTATGGTCACGTGCTAATTTTTTGAGACCCCCCACCCCCCCACCTCATCAGCTGCTAATTTTTGGAATTTTCAACTTTTTTTATTTTTTTCTGTATTCTTGTAATGTTAATAAATAACTTATAAAAAAATAGATGGTAAAAATATTGATTGTCTTTTTTTACGGCACTTCAAAAAATTATCTGAAATTCATGCTTCTAGACTAGAATACCCCCTTAATGCTTTTCAATCTTATCATAAACTTTTTTTGTTTAGCCATATACGGCCTGATTTTAGCTATATATTAGTGAAAATTAATTTATTATAATTTTTCAATATTTTCTATAAATTTCTACATCAATTAACACGTCTCAGTGAGTGTTCATTGGCTTATTAATTAATTAATCTACAACCAATATTTTGTATAAGTTCTTAAGGAGAGTAAAAAAATTAATTGAATTTTATAAGAACACCTTAGACTTGACTCTCTTACAAGGAGATCATTCACTGATCATGCGCTCTCTGACGGGAATTTTATATAAACATATTAGAAAATTTTTTAACGGGATTTTAAAATTTATATTAACAGCAATAAATAATGTTTCGTCATAGAAAAAATTCTTTTGAATCAAAAAATTTCTTCTCGCTCCAGAAAAAAATAAGTTTTTTTTTTTGATCAAATTCAATCTTTTTTCTGGACAATTGAATTAATAATTGCTGATAAAAATCAAAATTCTTAAAAGTTTAATTGCTGAAAACTAAATTGAAAAAATTGTTAGGTGTACAATTACAATTATCATAAAGGAATAATTTTTATGATCTGTTACTTCTCTATATATAGACCCTTGAATAAAAAAAACCGTTCCACGATGTGATTGTTTAATTTCAAGGCCAAGTGCGAAAGTAATAATTCATGTACATGAGCCGTAAAAAATGATATATTATAAGATACGTATACACTGTAAATCCAAGTGTTTTAACAAAACACACATAAAGTGTTTTGTTTCTATCTTAAAGCATTGTAGTCACTTTTAAAACATTTCCACGTGTTTTAAATTTTCTATGTTAAATGCCCATTTGTAGTCACTTTTAAAACACTTGGATTTACAATGTAGATATAAATATAAACACAAATGTAATTGTAATTACGAACAAAGATAAATAGTTAGGAAGTATTATATTTATTAATAACAATAGTTCTACCGGTTTTTCATTCTCTGTGTTTATAACTTGAATTATTCTTGTGAATTATTTCGTGCATGCACGAGAAAATTTATCGTTATTATATCGTTATTTTACATTCTGCTACTGTACTTTTAACAATGTATATTATGTTTTATATTATGTGATACAATGTAATGAAATATATACACCAATTTCCATCAGATTACTGATAATAAGCACCATCTCGTTATTTAATTAAATTAAATAATGGTTTTGTTGTAATTAATAAAATTGCGGATAATTTTTATTGCCGTAGAGTTTACTAAAAATTATACGTATTATATTTTTCTAAATTCATTTATCGTTAGTACCTTGCATGACTGCCTTAACTTTTTACTGCATTGCGGCCTCAAGAAAATAAATAGACAGTATGCATATGACGAATGTAATTTGCAACCAAACTATTTTAAAAGTCCATGTAAGTGAAGTCAATTTAGAGATTTAAATTTTAAATTCGAGAACCACCGAAAAATTAGTTAATTTAAAAAGTGAGAAGCTAAATGTAAAAGTTAATTTACAAACAGTTTAAAAAGCCATAATGATAACCATCGGCATTAAAAATAGGTAAAACATACTTGACGATAAAAATCGTGTAAGCCAATTAGTTTTCTTATCTTAAACAGATCCTAAGGTGACCGTGCTATAAAAAAGCCTTTGACGTCGGAAAAATAATAATAAAGAAGCAGAAGAAAGATGTAGACTTTAGACTTGAGACCTGTATACAGACTGTAGATCATTTGGTGGCGTATTCAGAGTGCCAACGGGCTGTATGATCACACACAAGAGGAAAAAAGGTGGCGAGATGGTGAGGGTGACGGCGCCAGTGAATCCTTTGAACCTTGCCCGCTTCTTCAGGTAGCCACAGACACATTAGTCACTCCCTTCTCACCGTGATCCAGCAGCGAGTCGGTGCTACTCCAACTAGTGGAGATGAATCAGTATCTCTTGCAGTGGTATGCTAGGCTGATTATTCCTCTGCTAGCTGTCTCTTATTATTCTCTTGTTGACGAGTTTCTCTGTAATTCACTATTCATTCGTTCCTCCTGTCTACTGATGGCATGCCACTCGCTCCGTACTTTCAGCTTTCAAAGCCTCATCTAAAAGTTTGCACCAGAAACCTTCCAGTGCAGGTTCCAAACAATAATGTACAATGCAGGTGAGTTCATTTCCGAGCATACTCATAAGCTACTTGCTCTCGATCCCTAATTGGTCACGGACGTCAAGTTTTTGGACTCTAATGTTCAACCGGACCATTTACCAAATCCATTGTTGAAAATTTTTTGGGGTTTCTTTTTCTTCAAGAAAAATATTCAATATTCATTTGCTACGGTGACATGCCGTTCATTTTTTTAATTCACTCCGGTAATCAAATTTTAGTTTTTTACATTAGCTATAAGTAGTATGTACACTGAAAAAATTAATTTGATTTAAGAAAAAAATTCTTGAACCAACAGAATTATTTCGAAGAGCTTCATCGTGTTGACTTCAGTAGAAAATTCCTTTTATTAAAAAATTTTTTTCAATTTAAGGGATCATTCTAGTTCCGGCGCTCGAAAAAAAGCAAACATTCATTATTTTTTTACACAGAAATTATTATAGATATTGATATAAATTTTATTCAGCTCAACACATACACTCTTGAATAATAAAAAATATTTTACTTTATTTTTTTTTATATTTTTTATATGCATAAACAGCGGATGAACGGAGTTCCTCCAAAAGTTGGTATGTCGCTGACGTAAATGATAACTTGATAATGGCTCATCTAAAGCACTAAAACCAAAATTATGTACTTTCAATATGTAAGTAATTATGGCAAGAACTACGGAGATTAATATTTATTGATAAAAAACAAAATGGCTGAGATAAGAATAACGAAAACTTAAAAATAAGGGTTTTTTCCCGATTTTTAGTCCTAATAAAATAGTAAAAATAAAATTTTGATTTGGTTGTAGTTCGTGCCTTAACGGGGGAAATACGTGTAGAAAGCCGTTTTCATTAATTTTTTTAAGGCATAAAAAATTAATATTATTTATTGAAACTATCAGGTTATTTTATACATATATTTATGAGTATTTTTTCGTATTAAACAACAATATAAGTTAACAAATAGCGGAGATATCAGCTGATACACATCGTAGGTTGTCATCCGACTTAGCAGTCTGTGTGCAGTATGGAAGCCACAATTTTTATTTGAAATCAATGGCACAGAAAAATTACTTCATTTATATGTGTATTTTCCATATGAACCTCAATTCCACAAAAAAAAAAGTAAAAATTTGCATTTTTTAGAGGGCTGTGAAATTAAGTCATGATTTTTTACCACTTTTTCATACATTGTTTATTGAAAAAAAAAATAGTTTAAATAAAAATATCGCTTCCAATTGAGGTTCATATTCAAGGTAATTGTATAAAAAAAATTATAAGCCATATCGCAATATGATTGGTTTAAAACTCTTTGAGCTAGACTGCACACAGCTTTGAAAAAACTCGTTTCGAGAAAAACGCGTTTGAAAAAAAAGTGACAGAAAAAGTTAATGTAAAATAGTATTTTATTATTATTTCGATTTTTACTTGTATACCGTTATTGGTTTTTACAAGGCTGGGTAGATGGTAGCTGTCGCATTCCGCGAGTGCGCCACCGTCCTGTGTTTTTATACTGTCCTTGTTTTTATTCAACGCTTTTTTGGACCCCAGCACATCCTCTTTTCACTCCTGTATTTTCACTACATAATCAACCTTATTTTTCGCACATTTGTATACTCAACTCTTTATTATTATCACGCGGCTGTGGACCGACTTGTGCTTTCTGTACTGTATTTACCCTATTCCTCACCCCTTTCTATCGGTTGTTGGAATAGTGGCGATGGGGAAACCACAGAGAAAACCCATGCCAGTACAGTTCGGCTACCGGAGCGACCCCCGACGGTTGGTGTTGGAACTATTCGAACAACCGTCGGGGCTCGAACCCTCGCCTCACGGCATGATGTGCGAGCGAACTAACGGGATAATGACTTAACCCGCTCGGCCATCATGCCACTAATTATGTAAAATAGTATTAAAGTAATTACTAAATTGCTTATAACTTTTAAACGAATAGAAATTTTGACTTGAAATTTTCAATCTATATTTTTGAATAGTTTTACAAGTGATTTATAAAAAAAAAAAAAAAAATTAAATTTTTTTAAGCCTGTATTCGTATTTCCCCCCTTAACTACTACTATGTAGAATATGTAGTTTAAATTTTATTAAGATCAGGTCAGGTGTTTTGGAGATATCATGTACGTCAACCAGAAAAGCATAGTTCTGAGATAAACGCGTTTAAAGTTTTTTTGATAAAAAAAAAAAAAATCTAAAGTCCCTTCAGCCTGTTTAGAAATTTGATTTTCTTCCTCTCGAAAATCCACATAAACCTCGTAAAATAATATAGTTGCAGTGGTCTGATCACTTAGAAATTTTAACTCAATACTTGTAGATATATGTATTTTCGAAAAATATAAAAAAAATGTACTTGATTCAATAATTTTTCCTTTGAATCAAAAGTTAATTTTTTTTAGTGTACTTTTTGATAGTACATAATTTATAATTTTTTATTCCTTTCTTGTCGTTGTAATCCGATGAACAGTGATTTGTAACCTGGCGCCGAGAGCTCGAATCACGATTTCATTATGAAGTAATTAAAAGTCATTACTAGTGGTATTCTTTTATTTAGTGAGAGAAGCGACGGGTAAAAGAAGCCGACAATCGAGTGGCAGTCAGACCCTTGTCTTTGGACGTGATCATCTATCGAGATACGTCGGACACTTTGTGCCGTTCGAAAATATATAATATATATATATTACATTTATACACATAATATAACTTCGCTACTATATACATGTACCTATATATTTTTTTTCGAATGTAATTTAATGGTGTTATACGTAGGTTCAAACACTGAGACACCCTTTATAAGACAATCTCCGGTCCAGAATGACCGGATGATGAAATAATACAAAATTTCGAAGGGTCATGGGTAAAATTTATTGAATTAGCTGATAGTTGAATTTGTCATAATTTTTTTTTTTTTTTTTAAATTTGAAATTCAATATTTGTCTACACAAAAGTTTGTTAAAAATCAAAGAATTAATTTCTTGTAGTGAGACATAAAATTTTTTTTTTAATTCTGGGTTATATTAAAAACATATTTTTACGAGAGTTTACCAAAAAGACAACCAGAGGCTTGAAGAGGAAAAGATGATAAAAAAAGAAGGAGAGCTTAGCAAAATAAGGCCGTGACGAAGCCACCGGCGCCAGACCTGTCCCAACTCATTACACGATTCTCTTCGCCGACCGATTCAATCCAAGGACTCGAGGAGAGAATCCTTTTCTCCGTTTACGTCCACGTTTCTTATTTTTCCTCTACTTGTATTCTGCTGCACAAGAACAAGAGAATATAAGGCATTATACTTTAATGCGAAAGTCAAAAGTGATATCGCGATTCAGTGAAAATCAATCGACTGGGTCAGAAAAACTCAATCTAAGATAATTGATAAATTTTTTCTTCCGAGCATTATAAATTCAGTTCTGCAAGTCATAAATCATGGGAAAATTTGAAAGTTAAACGATTAAAAAAAGACGATTACTTCCGTTCTCAGGAGGCGCAGTCGAACTAATTTGAAGTTTGGCCCTTTAAAACCGTAAAAATTGTAGTGAAATCGTTAGACTCATTACTAAATCGATTAGTTTTCGAGATTTGATATTCTATGTGTGTACGAACCTTTGGATCATCAATGAGCAGACCTGAACCAGAGTTTGAAACGGCTTGATGAAGGTAAACAAACAGGATATAGGTTCATCGATCATGTTAATGGCGGGAACTAATCTTATATATTTTACTAATGTTAACTCCGGTTTCTGGTGCTTTAGTTGTGGGTTAAAGCTTTTTTTATCCAAAGTAGAAAGCAAGACTGTTAATGACAAAAAGATCATTAATTTTAATTTAAAAATCCTTAATAAGGAATATAAACTCCGAGCTGACAATGTTTAATGACTCCTTCAAATTATTATTTTGTTTTTATGCCCTATCTATTTTAATGAGTATCATTATATTTTATACGCACTTAGAACACATATAAATTTATTATATATTATATGGTATTTTTATTTAAGATATTTCGTTATTTTCTCACGGAATCCAACAATCAGAATTAGGTAGTAGCTTTGAACTTTTTTATTTATTTTTTTCAGGTAAATACTTAAAAGAAGCTTTTAGAGTGCGATTATAAGGAAAATTACTGCCGAAGAAAAAACAGATGGTCATGGTGGACCAAAAAGAGGTTGTGCCGCTAATGGACAGAAGCAGATGAAACAAAACGAGTCAAGAAGAAGTCACTATTTGGCCATCGCCGACGGCTTTTTTTATCGTTTTCGAATCCTCGTTTTCTTTTCATCCATCATCCAACTCTGTAACTGCTTTTGATAGCTGTCTTGGCTGAGCATCATCATTCGTTTATTTATGTACATACTCATCATGTGTATGTAGCACCATACGGTGTGGTACATTATTAAATAGAGACACAAACTCTTTCTGTTTCTGTTTTAATAGTTTTTAATCAAAAATTAAAAAACAATTTGACGCTGATAATTTTTTACATTTTTTTTTCTAATTTTAGAATTCAAAGTACGTAACTATTCGTTCATTTACTTTTTATGACTGCTATTGAAAATTAAACGATTGTAATGACCCTTAAAAATCCTTCAGCTTCAAACGGATGTTATCTCAAGTGTTTTCTCGCACGTGAGCTTGTTGAAAAGAATTCTAGGATACTTGATGAAGGTTTCACTGGATGAAGCGTATTTGCAAAGATCACTTTCGTTAATTTATGACATTGATCTCGAGATAATAATGACTCATCATATATGTTTATTTAGAATGAAAAAACAATATTTATTTGAAAATATATAAAAGTATCTTAGAGAAAATTTTGTATTATTTTCATTAAATCAAAAATAATTTTTTGAAAAATTTGATTTTCTGCAAATGAACTTTCCGTGTAATTAATAAAAATATTTGATGTATAAAAACTCTTTACAATGATCATCGATAAAAGTTTGATTAAATAAAAATAAAATTCAATGATTTATAAAATTGACAATAATTTAACACTAAGAAAATATAAGTTACTATGATTTATCGCCAAACATATCCATTAGTTGAAAAACACATACATCATACTAAATTCACTTTTATATTGAATCTGTCTACAGTACTATTAGATAAGATGTATTACAATATTTTTCCAGAACTGTAATAATAAATACTACCAGTTAACAATATCCATAATTCAATGGTCAGTGCCTTCATGAATTCCAAAGCTCTTATTCATTAAATTCCGATATTTCATTTCAACAATAAAGAAACCCGTACGACAACTATAAACTATAAAGCTCGCCGAAAATACGTTCGCTAAATTTTAAAACCAATAAAACTCTTCCGGCACTTTGTGGGTCATTTAAAAACGTCTAGCGGTTTTTCTTCTACTTTCATTATTATTTTTCTTCAATAAATACAAATGTTAAACTTTTATACTGTACCTAAAATCCAATATATAACAATATAATGTATGAAAAAGAAAGAAAACTAGTAGCTCACTCGACGACGTTTATTCTTTTGTAACTTTGCACTTCCGCGGCAATCGGTTACGCCTTCTCGTGTCATTGTGACATATTTCTTCGGGTCCTTTGGGCTTTAAAACTACAACTGTATGGTGGATGTATTTACTAGACCAGTCTCATACATAAGATACACACATTAGTGTTCTGTGTATGAACATCGAACGTAACACGAGTTGCTGAAGAAAACATACCGCTAAAGGTTATGGGCCATGGGGCTAGTTAATGTGTCAAATGTACAACAGGAAGCGATACAATAATATTGTAAGGAGACCAGTGTGGAAGTTTTTTTTTAAAGACGTGTGGGATGGGCGTGTGTACATGGCTGCACTGGCATAACTGATCACGGGAAATCTTTCTCTATTACAGGAAACGCGTTTAATTTTACGGTACTATTCAATTTTCATGCATGTATGTATTCAAAGATACATAATGTATGTCATTGCTTAGTGAACATAATATAACGTTTTGTATGTTATTGATCTTGATCTTATGCACGTGCCGAAAATTTTTCAATAGAACTATTTTTTATTTAATCTTTGTAAAAATATTGTTTCCTAAATTTTTGTGATTCTATAAAATTTCATTACTGTATCATTTGTTTAGAGTCCTGAAAAATTACTAAATACACAGTAAAAAATTTTTCGTCATTGTGTAAAGTGTAAAAATTTGTGTGTAGAATATTACACTCTAGTGTGTAGAATTTCACATTCTAGTATGTTAAATCAACATTTAAGAATGTTAAATTCTACACACTAGAGTGTAATATTCTACACATAAATTTTTACACTTTACACAATGACGAAAAATTTTTTACAGTGTAGAATGCGCTATGATAATATTAAATTCTTATTAATATATCGTAAAAAATTGGTAAAAATCCTGAACATTTAATTCAAAAACACCGGTCGATTAAATATTATCGTAATCACATCCTCAATGAGTGCAGCATCTTTAAAAAAAATAACGTATCATTACGTATTTTTTATAACATCCCGTGCATACTGTAATACATGCATAACATCTGTCATTGTAATTCTCGGCTATAAAATTGAGGTATACCTGCAAATTAAAAAACTCGGAAATCAGAAATATTTTAAAAAGTTACTTCAAAAGCTGATCATTTTGCACGGTCATTTTCGTGTACGCCCGAATCAGATATCCATGGGGCTGATTACTGTTATTACACACCTTTTTTACTCCATATTTCCATTCTGTTTAAATTTGATCTAGCCATTCATTTCGATTTTATTGCATCACTCTATTTTTTACACATAAAACACCGTGCATGCATTGAAATTTAACTTGATCGTCAATTAATACCTCAGTCAATTTAAATACAAAAAAAAATCATTCGGAAAAATTCAATTATTTTTCATTATATAACATACGTTCGAACTTAACAGAATATGATTGTATTATTTATTAATTTTTTATGATTAATTTATTACTGATACTAATAAAAACCGAATCAACAGCCAATTAAGTACATAATTAAAACAAACAACGTAAATAATTATTAATAATTATAAAAGTGTGAAGAATAAATTAATAATTAACAATTAATGCACATAAAAAAAACATGTAATTAACTCAATTAAGGTTTTTTTCTATCAACAAATCTTAGACTCTAAAAAATTGTATTTGCGTAATTATACGCATGACCATATTATATATTCAAGTATTATTACTTTAAAAGTGTATACTTCGTTTAATTTACCGGTAGCAAATCTTCTGAATCTGACAGCGAAGGCGACGAAGCATTCATAGCTTAACCTATAAGCCAGCACGTGACAGTAGTCATTGACACAATGACTAAATGACACATAGTCGGGGGCTCGTGAGCACACCACACACCCGTTTGGTTGATGGTGTGCATAGGGCCAGTGACAACGAGAATCGTTACGTTAACACCCACCTTTATTATTGTAAAGACTTTTATATCCACTCTATACCCTATTTTGCTATTTGTCCTCTGTTCTATTTTATTGAATACGTTCTATTCTGGTAAATATGAATAAAATCGTGAATTCATTGTCGTGAAAGACCTAAAGAATCAGAGCAACCCTTATGAGAAAAGGAGCCGCTTTGACGAGGCGGTGGGAGGAGTAGACCTTGGATCTTGGAAAAATCGGAGATGAATGAGGCTAAAAAGTAGCAGGAAGTAGATCTCAAAGCTCAGATTTCGCGAGTTCCGGTGCTTAAACGCGAAGTAAAATGAAAATCATGATCGATAGGTTCTTACATCATTGTAAGAAGCTTTATGATTATTATTTTTGATGCGCTTTTTTCGGTTAGCTTTGTACAGATGCAGGTATTGTTTATACAAGATAAAAGACTCAAAATAAAAGTGCCGAGTAGTTTTTTTTGATCTGTATGACGCGAGCAGGATTTTTGAGATACGCGACGCGTGCAGACCAGCTGGCATCCCCACACGCCTACGACACACCCCTTAGGGTCAACATTTTTGTTGTGCCGCTAATTTTCAGATGCTGCTTTGGTATAATAGATTTTCTCATGTCTACACAAGTTGCTGATCATTAACATTTTTTGTTTGAATAATAATAACAAAATTTTGAAATATTACTATCAGAAAAAAATTCTTGACTCTAAAATAAATTTTCTTAACTTAAAAAAATATTTGTTTTGGATAAAGTAAAATTTTTTTGTTTTAAATAAATTTTTTTTTTACGCAAGCAAAATATTTTTGACTCGAGGATCCATATAGTTTTTTTTTAAGGCGAGAATTTCTGTATAGACTGAGTGTATATAGATCTAAGAATTTTTTAAGAGTTAGTTTTAAATATTTAAGAACTACTGGACGTAAAGGTGAACGGTTAAAAGTTTATAGAGTTTTTAAGAGCCAATCTTCAAAATTTTAAAAGACTGTAATCGATAGTGAGTTTAAGATTTTGTGTTACCAATTGAAAGAAATTTGGCCGTAAAAATGTTGGTAATAATATGTGAGTGTAATTCGGTACTTTTTAGAAGAACCAATAAAAACTATTCTCACAGTAATATTTACAGACATGTACCTATACACACGAAAAATATATAAAAATACATAGAGTTAATATTATCATAAAAAGAACGAGTTTTCGCATCATCTTGGTGTCTACCGCCCGAGAGATTTAATGGAGGGGCATTGAAAGAGGTATACGCCTTCGAACAAGAACTACCACCCCCGGGGGCAGCAATCTTGCATGTAGATCCGGCTTAAACGATAGGTCCGTTCACCAGTTTGCCGCCCTGCAGAACTCTTAATTTAGCTGCCGAGAGAAAAAGACCGTCAAAAAATGCCCCACGACTCCCGATACGCCGAAAAGAGAACCACGATATATGCGTTAAGATGATACCACCAGAAATAATATAACCCATATAGCCATAATACTACCACAGCATTCTATCCACCAGAGGTTTCCGCGAAAAATACTTTGCATCGCGACCTCGACTTTGTAACACACCACTAAACCATCCACCACTCTGATGTGAGCTGTTATTACCCACGTGGATTTCCATATCGTGTAGGCTAGACGATGCTAATTTCATCCCTCAACGCGGCAGCACAACCCCGACAAACTCCCAGGCTCTGAATATATTCCAAGCTCGTTAAACCCGTAATGAATAGCTCCAACGCTTAAATTTATCCTAAAAATTTTGCAAAAAAAATATAAATAAAAAAATATGTACGATTTGATTATTATTGTTACGTCGATCCGATCTGTCGATGGCTACTGGATTTTTTTCCGAGTAATGTATCATTAACTGTAAAATAATGCCACTAAATTGTTACTCAAGCTAAATATTATGGTAATTTATTTATAATGTAAGCACTGTAAAAATGACAGAAAATATTTTAACGAAAATCGCGTGGCCTGAAGAAACATGAAACGACGCTGAGATATCATCGTCGAATCTGGGTAAGGAATATGTGTATGTAACACTATAAATTGAAGGAAACAATTACCTCGAACAAGCTCTCATCGGATATTATTAGATGCATTTAATGATAAGTCGCTCCAGAAAGAGAGGACTGGCTCTCTGTGGTATCGGATACAGCAGCATCCTTCATAGATATGTATACAATACTTATGTTACAAGTTATGAGCATAAAGATGTGTTTGTTGGACTCGAGATAGTTTACAACAGAAACCAGATATAATACTATACACAGAAGAGGGAATAACTCGTGGCATTCCTCTCTGATGTCTCGAGGAAGCAGATTCCTATAATCATTCAGCGAGATCGGTTTAAATTGCTCCGATCAATTATTTTGAAACGATCAAAACCGCCCTACTAATGCAAGTCTCAATACTTTTTGCTTTATGCTGTGCCGATCCTGTTACGAATTTTCTCAATGGTCATTAATTTACTTTAATGTTTTTCTTCATCGAATCGCAAACGACTGGAATTTATATTTTACTTAAATGGTTAACTTCCATTGAATAAAAAAAAATTAACAGTTATATTAAGCAATATAAGAGATATATTGTAAAAAAAAAAAGTAAATGATTGAAAGTAATCGGTATCCGAGTAATCACCGTATCAGGAAGATGTAAATTAAAATACGAATACATAAATGGATGAATAAAAAATAATAATAAAGAGTGTAGTGAGTGTTAAAGGAACCAAACATCCGAGAGCAATATTCCAGGCATGATTAGGGGTACATTAACTAGCGTGCTACCGATTATGGGGAATAAAAGAGTTAGTATTATGAGCCGGTCGAGTTGTAAGTGTGAGAGCTGAACAGTAGCCTTGTAGAGAGCCCATAGATGATGATTAGTGCTTTCAACTCGGCTCAATATTGAGTTCTCTTCAATAATATTAAGATAACACGTGAGTCAAGAATAAATCTTTTTAAAAGTTAACTCAATCTCAGTCTCGGAGTGTAGAGGTAAAGAGGTAAGCTCTTCTATACTTACTTCTATTACTATCTCTCTTTTGGAGTGAGCATGGATGGATAGCGTGTACTTGCACTTGCAATTTGAATTCGTTAAAAAAGAGTTTGTGGGCTATTATCGACATAAGGCTTATATATTCTGGATTACTTTGTTTTTTGCTTGATTGCTTCCCTTAGAGTATAGGATAGGTAGAATGAACTATCTATACTGGTTGGATTTGATAAGGGGTTACTTCTTATTCTTCTTCAATAGCCACAGAAAAATCCCCCTCATATACAGACTGTACAAGACGATTTATACGATAATCATCAGAGTATCCGGAATAGCCGATTGAGCACGAAGATTCGTGTATCGAATAAAACTATGCTTGTAAATAAATCATGGAAACGAACAAGAAAACAATTGCGTGACAAAAGTGATTCAGTTATTGTATTATTCGTGGTATATGTTTGTTGGTTATATGTGACGATAAAAGAAATCTTAAAATCAGGCAAGTGTAAAGACAAAACTTGAAAAATACGGTCTGTAATCATAATCATGGATCATCTGCCGGATACTATAAGGTTGCATTAAAAAAGTCTACCGAAAATAATCTCTAAAACTGAAAATTAGCATAACGGAACGAATTTTTTTTCAGCATAATTACTGTGAATTATTAAATTTTAAATAATAACGAATGAATAATTTAAGATTTTTAATTACCCAAATAAAAACCCGCAAAAACAAGCCAGGATCCTCTTCCTCTTTGCTGTTGATCATCATTATCATTAATAATAGCCGGTATGAAAATTTTGGATGGCTAATGGGCTGTATTATGGATGCATATATTGATGATCATGATTATGATGATCCTTGCATCAAGTAGCTCACATCACAATAATATATTAAATATGCAGTGGCCAGCGCCATTTTGGCTCAACCATTTTTGCCGATCAAATCTTAATTGTTGGCTGGCGGCTGTCTCAGGAGGCGTGGCTACCATATAACCAACTCCAGCGAATATACTCTCGCGTTTTAGCCACGCAATGCACGAACGTACTAGTCGTTTTCTTATTTTGCCACGATGATCCACACATAACATCCTAGAAGCTTTGTACCGAACTTGCCGGTCAGGTTTTTCACTGGATACACGCATTACATTATGCACGTTAATCGGTCTTTATGTCCTTGGGCCAAAGTAACTAGCCGATCTGCAACAATGCACCACCAACCAATTGCACACCTCGTATGCACACCATGCCCAATTATCGAGCCCAGAACTCATCAGACAGCTTTGAGTATAAAATGTCTCACCTTCACTTGAAAAATATTCTTTTAGTTAATATTTGTCTGATGTTATCATATGCATTCATGATAAACGTGATAAATGACGCTTATGATAGAAGTATGTAATAAATGAATAAATGATAACCGTAGAAGTTTTTCCACAAACTACATACAATTATTTGTCAATAAATTATAATGATCATTGAATAAAACTGATGACTACTTAGCAGTGCATCACATTTATAAAATCATAGCACAGGTGAACAAGTTGTGTACATATTTATAATGCACATACTTTTCATTAGTTTTCCTAACTGATCATTATGAATTTCTAATTTTTTTGTACTATGGAAAAAAAAATATTGAGATAATGATTAGCATTGGTGGTTGGATAAATGTCAATATTTAACGGGGTGTATTAAAAGGATGTGTCGTGTAATCAGAGCATGGATGTATTGGCGTATTATTTATTGTATAAATATGTACGTGTAGATTTATTTTATACGTGTATATACAAAGGAGTGTAGTAAACTTTCAATGACCACCTTTCTCTCTCCTTTGCGAAGTAATCACACGTATTACTCTGATTGGTAACAATTGGTAACAATTGACGGGCGGAACCCAAGAGTAATTCGACTACTTGATGGAGGTTCCGCTACTTTACTCATAATGTTTACGAGCAAGAAATTTCAAAACACTGATATATAAAATGTGAATTGTAATTTTTTTTTTTTTGGAGGTTACAAAAGCCAAAGTATCGACTATTGTTTTTTATTGACTTTGAAGAATGATTGATGAGTTGTAAAAGTACTTTTGGGAAATTATTTCTCCAATAAAATTGAAATTATTGAATTTCTTTTAAACGACGTTGATGCGTCTGTTGCGAGGAAGGATATTTTTGCACGCCAAATATGGATTTAATGGATTTTACGACTGAAGATATTGGTGAAGAGCAATTAGTGTTTGGTAAAAAAGGTTTATTGTTGAGAAAGAAGATAATTGTTGGAGCCATTTGGAAATATATTTAGAGATAGTCTTGAGAATATTGGGATTATTAAAAAGTTTAGAGGGTACTTGGCTAAATATGGAAAGACGAAAAGATAAAAGTCTGGCGTTGAGCCTTCGGCGCAAAACGGATATACTTTAATGCTAATTTAACTAAGCTTATGAGTTGCAAAAAATTGAGAAAAAAGAGAGAAAACCAGATCTTTGTAAGAGCTGGAAGATTGATGAATAAGGAACAACGGATGTGCAGTCTTCACTATTGTACGTAATATTTGTTATAAAAAGTGTAAAAACGGCGGCAACAAGGAGGCTACCTTTTCAAGTTTATGGAGCACTTAATGCATCCAATGGCCCATTATGTCTATAGTTTTAAAGTCGCTGAGAAATTATTACGACGTAGTTTAGTGAATTTTTTGTTATATATTACATTCAATATTTCTATAGCTACATCGACTAGGTCGTTAAAGATTTACCATCGAATTATTGATATTTAACAGCCGTGTGAAAATTTTGTCCAAATAAATTTAGTGTAATCATTTTATTTTTTTTTTTTTCTATATAGAAATTCTATAATAAATTGTTTTTATATGATGGACAAAAAATTCTTCAAAAACGATTAAGGCTACATTATGTTTATATATTTATGGTTATGCATATATAATATATATGAAGACAATTGACTTCAAAGGGATGAGTCTGCGGTTGCGAAATTACAATATCGTTAAAACGACGAGCAAGTTTGTGGATCATGTATACAAGGAAGATGTGAGAGAAAATAACTCTTCACTACTTCACTCACTCTGGAGAATAGGCGTATGATTATATGTATTATGTGGGCCAAGATTGGTAAGGTACGTAATAAAATAATTGAAATAATCACACGCCACAAGGACTACTCACGCGCCATTCAGGATTCGAGCCTGGTGCTGTGATCCTGAACAACCGCAGAATCATTTGAGAATTCTAATCGCAGGTGATAAAATATTTAACTTGGTCAATATTCATAACTGCGAGGAGAAGAATCGTTTTATTGCACAGTAAAAAATTTTGCGTCGTTGCGTCAAAAAACTTAGTGTTAAATATTTAACACTTTTATATATAAATTTAACATTTATTCTGTTAAATCAACACAAAAAAGTGTTAAATATTTAACATAAAAATTTTTAACACAAAATTTTTTGACGCAATGACGCAAAATTTTTTACTGTGTGGATTTTAAATGTTCCGAGGTGTCAATTTGGCTTTGAAATTTTAACTTACTTTATTAACAAAAATTATTAGAAAAATTTAATCTACAATTTTAAATTTGCTTGTCATGAAAAAATAATTTATAGATAGGGTAAATGTACCAGTGGTTGACCGATTAAGGATTTTTGGCATTTCAATTGATCGTAATTTAATTATTATACGCTAAAAAAAATTTTTTTTAAGTTTATTTAAACTTTAAATATTCAAGTTTTTGATATGTGATGTTATTTATTCGAATTTTTCATAAAATTACATATAAATTCACATTTAAATGCAGGTAAGATAAAAACACCAGTAGTTGACCGGCTTGATCCAGTAAATTGACCGGAGTGTTCCAGTAGTTGACCGATTATCAAACATTGGTTATTTTGTAAATTTTAATTAGTTTTTTATGTTTGATGTATAACGTTTTTATGCTTATTTATTTAAATTAGATTTGTATTATTAGTAAACAAGATTCGTTTAGTTTAGAACAAAACTAATAATAATAAAAAAGTAACAGATTATAGTAAATTAAACTTCGATTCAATAATGACAAAAGCAAAACATTTTTCTGAGGCACATGTATGCAATTATTAAAAATAATAACTATTATTTAAAATAAATTATTAATTACTATAAAATTATGTCTATATATTTCTAATATCAACAAAAAAATTCATATTTAAACTTGTTACACTGATAGAAGGATTTGTTTATATTTAATGATGTTTGTTAATATCATAGGGTTTAATAAATATTTATTAACAGTTTATAAATTATTTATTAAATACGATTTATTAACTGTTAATAAATATTCATTAATGTTTAATGAATATTTGTTAACTTTTAACAAATATTTATTTACAATCAAAAGCAAAAATAGCAATTTTCTTTTGACACTTTTTATAACCCTACAGCTGGAATACATGATAATAATTCAATTCACTAAATAAATTAAAGTTTTTAATATTTTAAAATATAAAAGATAATTATGAGCTGTGATAAAATTTGGTATGTGACAGTAAACGTTATTATAAAATAATATAATTAATGTAAATAATTTGTAAAGATGATTTTTGTTTATAAGCAATCTTCGTAACATATGACATTGCAAGCGAAACACAAATTCACTCAACAAAATATTTATTAACTGTTAATAAATATTGGTTAAATATAAATAAATACTTATTAACTATTAATAAATGTACTCTTTCCTTCTAAATAAATTAAATTATTAATAGCTAATAAATTCTTCTATCAGTGTACAAATTTAAACTTGACTCAACAATCATCTTATTTGAAACACATTAAACAATAAGCATAAATACTTCTTCATTAGTAATAATTTAATAATTATAAATTATTTTAAATAACAACACTTATGTAAACATGAAATTATCACATAAACATATTTATATTTTTAGAAACTACTTAATTATAATTTTTTTTTTTTTAATCAATTACACAATTAATTTTTTTCTTAAAAAATGAATGAGCGTCATGAGGCGTGTACTTTTGGATTTTCCAAACTTGTTTGAAAAATAGCAGGTTCCAATAGATGACCGAAGTCATTTATTGATGGTACAACGGTGTTTTATTGTGCCAGTGTCTGACCGGTCGTTGAATTGGTATTTATTTGATTGTTTTTGTCAAATCTTATTAAAAGATTTGTTAAGAAACTATTAAAGACTACTTCAGAATTTAATTTGGCAAGATTAACCTAATAGAAACTTTTTTGTTAACTAAAACATGTAGTCGCCTCTCGGATACTCTACTATAGTAATTGACCGATTTTAGTCAGATCATGCAGTGAAAAATTTTCATGAATTATTTTCGATGTTCTAAAAATTAAATAATATTTGGAATACCTATTCATTGTAATGATTATAAGTTCAACAATAGTTAAAAATAAATTTTAGGGTCATAAATAATTCAGTTAATAATAATTTTTGGACTTTTTTATGAAAGCGGTCAACTACTGATGCCCGGTCAACTACTGGAACATTTACCCTAAAAAGATAAAATTTTTTTACAAATAAGTAAAGGAAAATATTTGTAAGCAGAAAAATTTAAATATATTTTTTTGTTACTTGTATTTATGAATTCACGATTCACTAATAAAATAATTATTAATTCGTTCCAATGGTATTAATATTTTATTTCTGTTTATTATAATTCGTAAATTAAAATAAAAGTGATTACTATTCAGAAAAAGTACCGTGTACATATACGTACCTATGTACTTATAAAATAATAACGAAAAAAAAAGCAAAGGAGCGTCTGGAGTTTTATGTCAAGACAGACATTAAACACACTCTCCGATGCCATCAGGCATATTTTATTCTTTTATTTAATTCCCTCGCAATTTAAATATTATCTCTCACTCGAATTGTAAATAATTGCGGGTAAATTCGGAGAAACCTTTGCGGAGTGACTAAACCAGAAGAATACAAATAAGCCCACTTATATAAAAATGAAATGTATATTAAATAAAAATAACAAAATTGTATCATTTTTATTGCTTATTTAATTTTTTATTCCTCCAATTACCGACACTTGATTATTAATCCAGTTTGTTCATCACATACGTAATTTTTTATGGGAATAATAAGCCATAGTGTTTTCAATGTCATTGTACTTGCTATAAACAACTGCCTGAAGAAAGTTAATGAGTATAATAATTATTTTAATAATTTTATTACCAATTAAAGCCAAAGGTGGAAAATAAAAAGTAACGATTTTTTTTTTAACCTGAGCAGTCGCGCCGCGATTTCCTACGTAGAGGATTGTGCGTGTTTATAGTTTCTGTGAACGCGACTAAGTCGCAATCAACTTCTCTTGATGACCACTTTCTAGTAGATCAAACCACTACTTTAATACTTCCACGAACTCATTTCATTTGTCTCAGTTGTTTACGGGGAATATTTATTAAGTATTACTTGCCATCAACAATATTTATAATAATTTTAGATTTATATGTCTTTCTTCTAAAACAATTATCATCTTCATCAACTTTTACTGCAAATTTCTAGTACCTTAATACCTTGAAAAATTTTAATGAAATTTCTAAACATCGGGAAGTTTTTGCTTTCAATAACTGAAAGAGATATTTCTAAGATAAAATTTAAAGTATGTATAATATCTACTTAGAACTTCAGACCAAGGAAATTATTGTAAAAATTAGTAAATAAATTTAAAAAAAAGACGTAATTAATTTTCTATTTTATAATACTGAAATAAACATGATACTAAAATTAGCCAACTTTCAACAATTCTTGATTTTTTTATCAATTAAATTACAAGTAAAAAAATACTTTTTAAAAATTGCACGTATAATTTTTTTAATTTTCTGCATGTGAAATTTTTTATTTCAATTTTTTTGTAATAATTTTTTCAATAAAAAAAATTATAAAAATTTTGAGGTGTTAGCTAATTTAATTTTCATGAAATAAAAAGGCATTTTACAATGTTTTAGACTTTTTAGACAAATAAAATTTTTCTTTTATTTTTTTGTTATAATTTTTTCAATAAAAAAATTCTGAAAATTTTTAGATGTTGGCTAATTTAATTTTCATACCAGAAGTCCGACTTTCTAATAAAAAATTAACTTCAAGTATAAAATAAAAATATATGCAATAAATAAAAATGCAGTATTTACTACTTATTACTTACTACTTAATATATATCTCATGCATCTGTTTGAAAACATGAACTTTACCTGTTTTATCTTCACGAGTTCTTCTTTAATGTCCGTAGATAAGACCGAATCCTGTGAACAGAAAATAAAAACTAAAATAACCTCGTACGTGACGTCACATTCTCCCGTGCCGTGTGTAGTGCCGTCGAAACCTCACACGTTGTGTTGAGCATTTATATATTTATATACTCACATTTGCCGGTGTCTGTTCAATTTTTATACCAGGTATTTTTGATATTAAATTACTCATTTGATTATTTTATTCATTTATATTTTTCTCAGAAGCGAAATAAATAAAAATTAAATTGTTATTTATAAGGAGTACTGATAATTCATTTCATAGAAATTTAATATTTAATGGAATGACTTATATTAAAATAACTTTTATTAATTTATCATTGTTGTATTAATTTATATACATTAAAATAGCGTTAAGGATTTTTTAATTAGACTATTTAATTGTTATTCGCAACATCAGGTTATGTTCTTCAATCTGGTCTCTGGTACTGGTGGAATACACTGTGATTTTATTTTTTGAATTATCCGTTAGGCTGCGCTTAAGTCGGTTACGCGCGAATTAAAACAGTTTAAAAATTTCAGTCAATAAATAAATTTAAATTTTATGAATAGAAAAAATTTTTTTTATTTTATTGATTAATAATTAATAATTTAATTTAAATTTTATTTCTCAAAAAATATAAACAATTTTTTATCTCATTAACTTATATTTAATAATTTAATTTAAATTTTATTAAAAAAAAAAAAATAGAAGCAAAATTGAAAAAAAAAATTTTTTTAGTAGAAAATTGCTTTTGTCCAAAAATAAATAAAATTTTATTTAAAAATTGAAAAAAAAACTTTTTTTAATAACTTAAATATTAAATAAAAAAATAAATTTTTAATAAACACAAAATTCCATAAAGTTGTTGATAAAAGTTATAAAATAATAACAGACAAAAAAAAAGCAAAGAAATTTGTGGGGAGAAAAGAAGCCGGTGAATCACAAGA
Organism: Cotesia glomerata; assembly: GCF_020080835.1. NCBI lineage: Eukaryota > Metazoa > Arthropoda > Insecta > Hymenoptera > Braconidae > Cotesia > Cotesia glomerata. The sequence continues at coordinate 3,298,642 of NC_058158.1, forward strand.
GACGGTGGCCGATTGGGAGCCTGGGGCTTGGTTGCGGATTCTCGGCGTGATGCCGGTGATTCGTGGTCGCGATGCCCAGTGATCAAGCCTCTACCCGGCATATTCCTCCCCCGTGTAACCTTCTTCATCCTCGTGGTATTCTTATTTCATTGTATCCTTATTGTGGGCCTTATGTTCTACGTATATCGCGGCGGTGCACTCTTCGGTGGCGGGTCTGCCGTCCTTTTCTCTTCTCGGGTTATACTTTGATAGCAGCGCCCGCGGCCGCAACAGCTCCGTCCTGTATCCCCAGCCAACCTCTGCACGGTTTTATCGTTTGATACCCAAGAGAAGATGCAAACTGTTGGTTCGCGGTCCCCAGAGATACCAACGGTAATCTTGCGGTAAACACTGCTATCGTTCGATGCCGTACGCATTAATATAATTAGTCACCGCGAGCGCATATTCAGCGAAAACCGCGCATTCAGTCAACTTTGCTTTTTTATATACCCCCTAGGTATTTCATATATACTTAAATGTTTAGATATATACATATATATTAAAAGAAAGGTAAAGAAATTGAAGTGGAAAAAAATACTGGAGCTTAAAGTATGAATTAACGATAACAAATTTAATAAATCGTTTTAAATTACAAAAAAATATTTATTCATATTATAACACATTAAAAAAATTTTTTTTTTTTTTAATAACAATTTGGTGAATGAAAGAAAAAATTTTTTGAGTCTCAAAAATATCTTTTTACTCAAAAACCTTCTTAAGAATTTTTCTGATTCAAGTAATATTTTTTTTGTATAAAAAAAGTATAAATATTAATCATAAAGAATAAATTGAAGAAGCAATCTACGTTCTTAAGTATAAGACTGTAAATTTATAAGTTTAAAATAAAACAAGAAAAATTAAAGGTAGAAATAATGCCGGAGGTGATTAGTTTAAAATCGTAAAATGATCGCGGAAACGATTGCATCAATTGGCAGCAGAAGCGGCCGTAATAATAAAGTGACGGAGCTCGCATCTATTCATTTACTCTAATACAGTGGTATGTGGTATATAAGTAGCCGATTTCAATGCAACCGATGCTGTCCGATTATTTCTATACTGATACCACTGTAATTATTAATAATTTTCGTATTTTTAGTTATGGATTCCTAGATAAGTAGAGTAGTGTCCAAATGCTTCTGGGATTCATTCGTAGGTTGCTTCGAGCCATGGTTTTTTTAGTACCGTCTGCTTTGTCTGAAACACCCTATAATAAATAAATAGTAGTTACTTAAATATAAAAAGGCTATCCGTGTATTATTCACAGAATGCCTCCTAAGAAAGTCGAGGAGCCAGAACGGAAGCCGCTGATCGGGCGAGTGGGCACCAACCTGAAGATCGGAATCGTCGGGATTCCCAACGTCGGAAAGTCTACGTTTTTCAACGTCCTCACAAAGAGTCAAGCTGCTGCCGAAAACTTTCCGTTTTGCACCATCGATCCCAATGAAAATAAGTATCAGTTCCGCGTTTGAGATTTTTTTTCCACTTTTTCATTTTTTTCTAACCTTTTATATTTATTTAGCACGTCGCGTTCCAGTTCCTGATGCGAGGTTCGATTACCTGTGTGAGTACTACAAACCCGTCAGGTGAGTTTATTTTTATTATTTAAATTTTTATTTTTTAAAACTGAAACATCCTTTAAGCAAAAATATAAAGTTATAAATCAATAAACTAAATATATGTGAAGCATATGCATGCTAAAGTCCTTGTAGAGGAAACTATTCGGAATAACTGTCGCAATTTCCATACATCTTTGCTGCGACTGCCTTTATCCAGCTCAGCAGAGGGGGTGAGGGTCACGTTTCCACAAAACGTGATCTGCAATGTAGATTATCCCGAATTTCATCTCCAAAATATACGATACACATACCATCAGAGCCGACTTTTGTATCGACAAATACATGCATAAATTTTACTGCTACCAACACCATTGTATACTAATTTTTTCCGATCACCGATCACCGAGAATTGTCATGCAGAAGACATCTAATCGTGACATTTTTAAATTTACTAACGACGTGTTTAAATATTTGAACGTCAAACGTCAAGCTCAACATTTTAGTTTTATTTAAAATCTAAAGCTTACACGAGACTAGTAAGCAGTAAATATTTGAGTTAACTCTTGTTTGATTTTAAAAATGAAAGTAATGTTAATCAGCAGTAGATCAAAGTATAAAATGTATGTGATAGTTTAAAGTTTACTTTATCCTTAACGCCCAATTCTCGCAGTTATTTAAGTTTAAAGCCACGTGTTGTACAATATTACAGCGTAACAAAAGCCAACTAATCAGCACCCATCATCCTTGCTACACGTATCACATACTGGGGTATTACTATACTGAGGCTTGTCTTCAAAGACTAATTGTTTAATGAGGTCGACATTAGCATTTAAATGCATTGTCATTGCAAATTTCACTTATTTTGTCTCTCTTTCTGCATTTAAACTCAGCGCAAGCTCTCTCTTATATTACGACACCCTTAATCTAGGCCACACGTCAGCTCGGCCCTTTGATCTCAGTTATAAAGTAACCCGATGGGTGAATGTGATGATGATGGTATTGAAATTTAATTATGTTACTTGAAAAGTAATTTTACTTTTTGATGCATTGATACTTTACTTTAAAGTAATTAATTAACGATTGTTAATGTTTTTTGCTTTTAATGTTTTTTTTTTTTTTCAGCAAAGTTCCGGCATTTTTGAATGTCGTCGACATCGCTGGGCTTGTCAAAGGTGCTGCCGAAGGACAGGGATTAGGAAATGCTTTTCTTTCGCATATCAATGCTTGTGATGCGATCTATCATTTATGCCGTAGGTTTTTTATTATAATTAAGTATTTATTAAGATAAAAAATAATTATAAAATTATAAATTTTTTTTTTATATTTTGAGTTAACAAACAAGCGGTGAGAAATTTTCCGTGTTGATAATTGCATTACTCCAAGTAAAGCGACAGCAGATAATGTTTGAATTAATTAAACGAAATTTTTAAAACTAAACTTGCATATAGATCTCTTACCGAGAAATGAGGTAGAAAATAATAATTATCCAATTATGCATATCACAATTACGGCGTATAATTAAAGTAGACTGCAATTTATCATATCCAGTCGGTATTGATCGTTTTCATTCATAAAAAGTTTTCATTTGTCGGTAGAATTCTCATGTGGAAACTTTGCACGATCGTCCGCTCCGACAATGCACAAGGGTCGTCGAGGTTTAGACGCAAAGAACTCACCCCTCGAGTTGCATTACGTGTAGTACCGTACTGCACATTCATGAACTCGACGCACATCACAAGAAACGTATTTGCTTATTGAAATAACGGGTTATTAGTGTCTACTTGCGGAATTATACTGGGTAGAAAAAAAAAAAATAAAAGATAAATACGAGTGCGGAAAACGTGTCGAGTAATTGAATTAGAGAGTCAATAACGGTTGCGTGTCACTTGGACGTCTAATTGTCGTGGTTACACGATCGAGTCTCTTGTGCGTGATGTTTTCTCTTCGACTCTGTTATTTGTATCCATTTGTCAATTTTTTTCCTTTTTGTCTATTTTAATATTCATTACCTTATTTTATTACTCATTACCGCCATTATCCGTTATCTCTCAGTTTTATGATATTCTGTTTAAATAAGTAAACTGTCTACTTGGAAAGACAATCTCATTTTTTATCAAAAGTTTACTTGGAATAAAAGTCCATAAAATTTTTTAACAATTACCAGATATTTGACCATTTTTTTGTTTTATTTAACCCGTTGAGGATACGTGGGGTCCAGTGGACCCCAGGCTAACTTTGAGGCAATTTTAAATTTAGAAGGAAATTTATAAATGAGTCTTAGCGTGCAATCTTTTATCGGTTGAAATCTACGCAATAAGTTGTGATACGTCACAAAGGTCTCCATGCTGTTAGCATCATTTTAAGCGACTGACCGAAATTCGTAACTTCAAACTTCAGAATAGATATATTTCTTTCAAACTTCATTAAATATTGATTTTTTTCTTTAAAATATATTGTTTTCCGAATAAAATGGCGTCGGTTTTTTTTCGATATCGTAAAAATCAAAATTTCTGCGACTTTTTTTATAAAAAAAGTTTAGTTTTTTTTTCTAAATGATTTTTTAATAATCTTGAATTATTATAAATTAAAAATAGCTAGTAGATATTTAGAGGGAATGTTATATTAAAGTTTGGTGCCAATTATAAGTCAATACATCACATAGGAAATGAATTAGAACTGATTTGCTGAGTGGGGTCTACTGGACCCCGTGTGTCCTCAACGTAATTTTTTCGATGTGTGTCCTCAACGGGTTAAAAAATATATTATTACTAATTATTTAGTTTTAAGATCCAATACTTCAAATTAAAATAAATATAAGAGGATAAAAGGATCAAATGAACATCAATACATCAACAGCATTGGCAAACGCAATGTTTCGCTATATTTCATAGCTTCCTCAGGCTCTGTACAATATGAAAAATAAAATATACAATTATTACAAGGCTTACATCAAGTACATACAATTCTAGATGAAAAACCATACCTCCAATACACGTTTTCGTATCATATCAAAAACCACTCTAGCCTTGCATACATATATATCTAGTCATGTTGTACATGTTACGCTATACGACATACTTTTACTTATTTTAAATTACTAGACTCAATTAATTGTCTTATAAAAAATTATCAAAATAATTTTTTTAGAATAACAGAAGTCACTCGAGTTACAGGTTATTGCAAATACATGTGAGTACGCGTCAGACAATCAGTCACATGACATGTGAACACATGTATATTCTTACTCAGGAAATATTTTTAAAAAAAATTTATTTATAGTTTTTTATAAATTACATTTTAGATTTTTTTTTTTTTTAAATTTTATCTACAATAATTTACTTGTTGAAGAAACCCCAAAAATTTCTAAATATTAATTTTAAAATAAAATTTTTTGAAAAAATTATTTTAGGAGCTTTTGAAGACGACGATGTTACCCATATCGAAGGCGAAGTCAACCCCGTAAGAGATCTTGAGATAATCTGCGAAGAGTTGCGGCTCAAGGATATTGAAATGCTCAATGGTTATCTGGAAAAGTTGGAAAAACTAGTCGTACGCGGTAATGACAAGAAACTTAAGCCTGAATATGTAAGTAATCGAATTGTATTCGATTATCAGTATTTTTTTTCATTGTTCATGCTTGTAGTATGTTAAGTAAACATGTTTCAACAACTGAAATCCCCAACAAAACAATTAAATTCTCAAAGCTTAAAAAACAAAGTTTGAAAGCTAATTTAAAAGTAATGCCAGTAGATCACGAATAAAATTTCCAATCTTTTTTTTTTCTAATAAAAAAACGAAAACAAATCTAAATAAATAGTACATCGCTTTTGAGCCACTCTGAAATAACAAGTTCTTCGATAGATCGCAAATATGGCGCGCTTAATAACCTCGTACGGGTCTAAAAGGGTGGCGTTCGACGTTTCTCGGAACTAATAAACTCTGAACTCTGAATAGAATGTTACTCAGACTAATCAACTTTAAGAATACACTCCAGCTTACTTTAGCAATTGCAGTTTATTTTCAAGTTTTCGACAATACTTTTCTGATTTATATACATATATAAAATATATACCAGTTGAAGATAGTTAACGCTTTTTTATACAAGCCCCACCTTGTAGTCCTGCACGCTCTGTTAAATCGGTACTTTATAAAGATAATGACACTTACTCAACTGTGGAGAATTGCATGTCCAATAAGCTCAGCTGTATACAAAAATATAAGCCTGTACGAATAAATACGAGAGCTTATTATCATAATCATTAATGTATCTTGAGTTGAAAGACGATCAAGATCAATTTACATTTTTTTTAACTACCAAGCTATTTAAATTACCCTTTTAATAAATATAAATTCACTAAATAAAATTATAATTTTTAATCATTGCAGGACACTCTTTTAAAAGTCAAAACAATTTTGGTAGAAGAAAAACAACAAGTCAGATTTGCTGATTGGAGTGTTAATGAAGTACGTATTTTTTGTTTTTTTGTTTTTTTTTTTTTTTTTTTTAATTAATATTAAATTAATTCAATTTAATAATTTATAAAAAATTTTATTTTGATGTTAAATAATCATTTTAGATCGACGTGCTCAATAAATATTTGTTTTTGACGTCGAAGCCCGTAATTTACTTGGTGAATCTCTCGGAAAAGGATTATATTCGTAAGAAGAATAAATGGTTTGTCAAAAATATATAATTTACTATTTTATTTTTATTTTTATCGTGTGTAAAAGTTAATATGTTGTCTCTGTAGAATCGATACGCAACGTATGAAAGTTTATTTAACGTTTTTACTGCCCTATTACTATTACTATACCCATATAAATGTGTTTTGTCGCCATGAAAGCTTTGTAACCCGAAACCGCGTGAGTACACTGTTGAAAATGCATTCACAGAACAATTTAAAATGCACGCGTCGTATTTTACATAGAATATATACTATATATACCGGCGTTATTGGTTTTCAACGAAACTAAAAAACATGTCGTGCTATCGTCCTTCGTGCATTAATGTTTCACACTGTCCTGCTATACATATAAATACTAAACTGATATCACACAAACGACGTTTACTTAATACTATACAGCTTAATAACAATAACGATTGATAATAATAACCGCTTGGAACCAGTAGTCCAATAACAGTCGATTATATTTATTCATAAAGTATTTTGAAAGCTGGTAATTTTTTGAAATAACACTAATGATATTTCTTGTCGACTTATAATTTTATTTTGTCAATCTTTACCAATTTTTGGCTGCATATCCATATTATTAAGAGAATAAGCAAAATTTTTTGGCCAGTGTATTTTTATGATAAAATAGGTTTTTATGGTTAAATTTGATATCGTTGGAAGTCTTGACCTGGAGTTGTGCCTTTTCATGGTTTCATATCATTTTCACCAATAGTCAATTTATGATGATAAGTATTTAGGCTGCATTCGAAAATGCTCTATCTCTAGAAATATAATTAAGAAATGACCTTGTATCTCGTAAACTATTGACATTTTTAAAGATATAAATAATAAGCTCATACCGATGTTACACTCATCAAGACCTTTCATTTAAGTATCCACATTAATTTTTCCTATATTTATAAATATTATATATATATGTATATATGAAAAATATATAAAAAATGCATGTGGGTACTCAAATGAAAGCTCTTGATGAGTGTATCATCGGGATGAGCTTATATCTTTAAAAACGTCAATAGTTAAAAAATTACAGTGCAATTTACCAAAAGTAATTATTTAATAAAGCAAAATTTTATGTATTTATAGTTCACAAGTCACGGCACATAGTGACTGCAAGGTTGCTAGTTTTAATCAATTTTATATTTTAATAGAAAATGAGTTAATATTAATTATTATTATTAATAACTTTTTGTAATTTTATTTGAACAGGCTTATAAAAATAAAGGAGTGGGTAGACAAAAATGACCCTGGTGCAACACTGATACCCTTCAGCGGTGTTTTTGAAAACAAAGTAATCGATATGGACGACGCTGAACGCGCAAAGTACTTTGAGGAATCTAAAGTTACGAGGTGAGTCATTAAAAGTACTTGAACGCGAAGGTAAAAAATATAAAATTAACAAGACAATTTAAAAGTTTGATGGCCGCAAAACGGTCAATAAAAATATTTTTCTTCCATAAATTATAATTGATAAAAATATCCATACAGATATATAATATATAATATGTAATATGCAACATATATACGAGTTCCCACGAAATTTTTCGAGCTTAGTTTCTAAGTGAGCACCATCTTCGTCGAGCATACTTACGAACTGCCGGCTTAGTGAATAATGGAAGGGTTCCCCTATACTCTTATACTCTTATTCTCAGATCATGTCTAGACTTATATATCCCTTTCGTTGAGAATCTATAAAACCGGGATCATTTACTCACTCGCCATTCGCCAAGAAGAAGCATTATATTTTTTAGCACACAGTGTTATTCAAATTCTTGTTAAATTGCATAAAAACCTCGGGTGGTTCGCGATGAAAGCTATAATAATGCGTTTAATGCCGTCTCTGAATCATCATCCACACTGGGTCATCTATAGCTAGAGGGTTGCAATGTACGACTTGTTTTACTTATTCCCTTTTCCCTTTTTTTTTTTTCTTCAGATTCAGATTTATTTTTCTAAAAACCATTTCGGTTTTTTTTTTATTTCTTATTTTTTACCGTCAGTATTATTAAGCTCTTCATGAATAATTGGTCGATCGAATTCCCGACGTAACTGACCATTTCGATTGAAAATATAGGTCAAATACTATTACAGTTAAAGTTTTAAAATAATTATAAAATTGATTCGAAGAAGTAGTTTAACAAATTAAGAACCTAAATTTCGATATTCGTCATCTATTATTATTTGTTTTTTATTTTACGTTTTTAAAGTTAATTCAATAATACGGAAATTGATACTACCAATGACGGTAAAATTTTTGTCTTGAAACAAAATAAAATAAAATGAAACTAAAGAAGCTACGAAAGGGGAACGAAGATTATTTTTCGAGCTGAAATGCTTACTGATGCCCATCAAAAGTGACTCTATGACTAAGACAACAGTAACTAGTAATCATAAGACTGAAATGATTTTATTTTAGAGACCACAAGATCACCGGGTTGCCCATTCACCCTCAAATACTACTAATTCCCTGCGCGATTCAAAAACCTCTAGTCAGAATGATAAAATTGTGCAGTATTAAGTCGTTCGGTTTATGTGTATTCTCTGAAGTCCCGAAGTCTAAAGGTCCGCATTCAATTACTCTCTTTCTTTCTCTAGATATTTATTATTTCCTTTTTTTCTATACTTTTTCGCTCCCTTTCACTCTCACTATCTTTCTCCGTAGGGTGTATACCCTGTCATTAGACGATGTTTAGTCCAAGACAATCATACTTCACGGTCAAGCAGTTCGCTTTTAAAACTATTGCTCTTTTGCAATAGACTTACCAGTTAAATAGTAAAGAAAATTTTTTACCGCTCCTTAATTTCTTTTTTTTTTATTAGTGAACCAATCGTAGTTTTACTAATTTCAACTGATGAGTCTTTTTACATTTTAAATGTTTCCTTTTTCAATCGATTGAAAAACAATTGTTTGCTTTTTATTTTTTCAGCGCGCTTGAGAAAATCATTGTCCAGGGTTACAAAGCTTTGCAACTGCAATATTTCTTCACTGCTGGCCATGATGAAGTCAAAGCTTGGTCAATCCAGGTTTGTCATTTTTTATTTTATTAATTATTAACAATAATTACTTTGAAAAAAAAAAAATTAAATTTAAATTCTAAAAACCTAATAACAATTAATGAAAATGACAGAAAGGAACAAAAGCGCCTCAAGCTGCCGGTAGGATCCACACGGACTTTGAAAAAGGTTTTATCATGGCTGAAGTCATGAAATTTGAGGACTTTAAAAATGAAGGTTCCGAAGCTGCAGTCAAGGTACTTAAAAAATTATTATTATTATTATAAATAAATAAAAAGTTTGAAAAATCCAAAAGTGCACGCCTCATAATCTCATTTTTCACAATAAAATTGATTAAAATAAAAGATAAAAAACAAAATAATAAAAAACAGAAAACTCTACTATGGTTTAGTAGCGCCATAATTCTAAAGTGAGAAAAAAAATAGATAGATAGATAGATAGATAAACGTTTATTTAGTCCTGGAGCCTAGGCTCCCTCAGGACCATCATCAAATAATACAAAATAATAAGTACAGTAAATACAAAGTACAGTAAATACTATAGTAAAAATGTATAGATAGAAATACAAAAAAATTTACAGTCATATGTTAGTTTTTTATAAATAATAATTTAACGACAGTGAATTGAACGCTCATATTAATAAAGAAAATCGGTCATGTGTTACTTTAGATATTAAAAAAAAAAATTATTCCGGTACCATCATTTTTTCGACCAATTTTCCTGCTACTTTTTCCATTCATACACGGACGTCCAGAAAAGATTGTTTAATGTTATTATTTACTATGTTAAGGAAGTACGATCACCAAGACAACTTTTGATAAAAGGCTTGATTTTTTTTTAATATGAAGTTTAGATATGTCTAAACAAATTCCGAAAATTTGAAAGAGATTGCCCGATTATTAAAATAAATAATTAACTTTGAAGTTGAGCAATTTAACATTGGTCTTATGGAGTAACCTCCAAACATTGATACATTTCTGTACTTTTCTCGTAAAACTGTCGGTGAATATTTTTAAAAAACTTATAGATGAAAGTAAATATATTAGTGATGAATTTAATTCAAAAAAATTTACACTTGCCCGACTAATTAAAGTGTATTAACTAAAAGAAAAATAAATGCCGCCCTTAGCAAATGTTAAATGTATATCGATATATTGAGAAAAATCATATGGTTACTGCTCTTCCCTTACCGCGCTGGAGTCGATACCTATCCCAACCCCGCCTAGCGCTCATACTTCCTTAAATAAAAAAATTGTTATTGAAATATATTTTATGTACCTGACAAATTATTTGACTTGATATAAGTGTACTCATATTAATCTGTAAGTGCGATATAAATAATAAAGATCAATTTCAATTTCGAGAAAACTGCTTTTTCTGAAATGTCGAGAGTAGATCACAACCTCAACGCTTCGCTTATGAGGCGTGCAATAAATAAATGAATAATGGTAGCTTACAGAAATATCTAATCACAAATTATCGTTAATTATTACAGGCAGCAGGAAAATACAGACAGCAGGGTAGACATTACGTTGTTGATGATGGTGATATCATACTATTTAAATTTAACGCCGGCGCTGGACTGAAAGATGCCAAGAAAAAATGATAACACGCTAATCTTCTTTACGCTTATGCCACACATAATTTTTTTTTTTTTTTTTTTTTGGTATTGCATTGCGAGCGTCAATTGATATTTACTATATCGACAGTTTCTATTGAATATAAATTTATCAATTAAATATTTCAATTGTTTTTTTTTTATGTTGACCAATTTAACTCTTGAAATTTGATAATAAATTTTTTTCTTACCAATATTATAAGTTATTTTTTGTAATCCAAAAAATCTTTTTTTTTTTTTTTTTTTTTTTTTTTATTAAAAAAAATTAGGTACAAGGCGTTGGTGTAAACCAATATAGCCAACTTTACAAACTTATATTATGTACAGTACATTTTCGCCGCTCTTACATTTAAAATATAGAATTATTAAATATAAATATAAATATATAGAACAATACATGTGTAGTTCAATTAGGCTTATGCCATATCACTGTTGAGTAATGATCCCATCTTAGTAATAAAAATTCATAAGGTTTACATTTTTTCCCTTTACAAAATAAATAAAAAGAAACATTAATATATTGCACAAATAAAATATACAGAAATTAGAGCGATTCTTATTAAGATATTTTCCAATTATCAGTGTGCTTAATTTGTTCATCCATGATATAACTATATTAATCAACCACAAGTTTGCATCCAAAAAATCCCAGTTTTCATATTACTAGCGTTATCTATCGGCATTCCCTCAAACTATGTCATGATTGATAAGACTCACTAGGTAATAGCTCATTATTATTATTATTATTATTATTATTATTATTATTATTATTATTTAATTTATTGTCAACTAACCAGCTGTTAGGATGACGATACAAATATGCTATCAAAATGTTGAGATATTACCTCAGTAGGATACGTAACACGGAAGTGTGTACGTTTTAATCCAACACGTATTAGTTCAACATGTGCCTTTATTAAATTATTTTTATTATTTATTTGTACATTAATTTAGCTAATTATTCTCCAAACAATGAGCACTAAGGTAAAATGGATTTATTTGGCGGCATTTTTAGTAAGTTATAAAAATATTGAATTAAAAATATTCATTATATAATAAACTATATTAAGTAATGCGTAATTGTTAAATTAAAAAAAAATTATTTTACAGGATTTATTCGCCGTTAGTTTAATAGTACCATCAATGGGAGCGCATTTGAAAGGATTAGGTGCTTCTTATTTTATGATAGGAATGATGACATCTATTTACGCTCTCACTCAACTATTGAGCGGCCCAGTAATTGTAAATATTTATACAATTTTTTTCATACTTAATATTTAATTTAAAAAAAAAAATGTAATCATTCACCTTCAAAATTTATTTAGAATTGTCTTACTAAAAAAAAAAGTCTTTTTCTTTAAAAAATTACAAAATTTTGAAATTGGATTAAATAATATTACTTATTGATTTAATAATAAGACTTTTTTCAGGGCAGCTGGAGTGATAAAATAGGCAGACAAAAATTATTTGTAACAATCTATTTAATTGTCGGTTGTTGTTATCCGCTGATTGGATTAGTCAACTCATATTACATTATTTTATTGTTGAGAGCTACAATCGGTAATAATATATTTTTTTCTTATTTTTAAATTCATTAATTTAAAATAAAATTAAATCTCTAAAATTTAAATTTATATTTTGTAGGAGTCTTCAAGCATGGACAGGTATTAATTCGTACAATAGTTACTGATCAGATCCCGGTGAAAAATCAATCTTCATTGTTTGGACACTTAAAATCGATTGCTGGAATAAGTTTCACGATTGGTCCGGCGATAGGAGGTCATTTATCTGAATTAGACGGAGGATTCCGTTATGTTGCTTGTTGCACTGGATTTTTATTGTTTTTGAACAGTGGTTCGTATTATAATTCAAAAAAATTGACAATTTTAATCCTTTTTAATTATAAATTAAGCTAAAAGGTCCAGTTATTGATACTGGCCTAGTTATTAACACTTGCAAATATTATTTTAATTAAAAACAAAAAAATAAACTAATAAATTAATAAATATAATTTTTGAGTTATAAATTTTAAGATAATTGGTTTTTTGAGAACATTTTATTTTTTTAATTAGAATAAAATTGTAATTGTCAAACAACTAGGCGAGTGTCAATAAATAGGTCTTTTACCTTAATATTATTTATTAAAAAATCTCATTTTATAATTGAATGAATTAAAGAAGTACTAAAAATAATTAATTATGTAATTAAAAAAATTACAGTAATTGGATACCTGTATCTCGATGATGTAACAAAAAATGATACGTCTGAACAGCGAAAAAAAGATGAACATAAATCAAAGTCTTTGCGTGAAGAAATCACTGAAGCGATACGCAGTCTTGCGGACGTGAACTGGCGCCTGTTTGGCCAAGTGTTTGCGTTAAAATTTGTACTCGACATGTCAGCGGGCCTGTACCACTCTAATTACAACTTGAAAATACAAGAGCGATTTGGTATAACGCCCAAAATTTCAGGATATACGATAGCGTTTCAGAGTTTTGTCGGTGTTATCACTGGGCTGTTTGTCCCTAAAATAAATGACAAGTTATACAATTCTGATGTGGATTACAAAAAGCGGAATATGCATGGTTACATACTGATGGTTGTTGGATACCTAGGGATTTACTTTGCAAACAGCTTGAGGATATTTCTTCTTTGGACAGTCGTTCTCAAAACTAGCCACATGTTTCTGAGGATAATTTTAACTGATATGCTGATGCGAAAATGTCCACCTTCACAAACCGGGTCTGTTGCCGGTACGTCGAACAGTGTCTCGAATTTGGCGCGTCTGGTTACCCCCGTGGTCGCCGGGGTTTTCGAAGACAACTGGGGGATCAACAGCGCTAACTTTTTGGCAGCCCTCGTTGCGAGTATAGGAATTTTTATTGCATTGGGGATAAGCCGAAGTCATCCGAAAAGTCAATAAATTTTTGTTATTTATAATGAAATTTGTAAATATTTTACATAGATAAAATAAAATAAATTATTAATAACTTAAGACGAAAAAATAATAAAGAAGTTTAGAATTTTTATTTATATTTCAAGTCTAAAGTAATTTTTCTTACAATATATACTTAATTACTTGCACTGATAAGAAAGTATAGAGATTATTTTTATCACATCTTACAAGTTTCTTCTTTTAAATTTAATTAGAAGGATTTTCATTCTTGAAATTTCAGCATTGCTTGTGACTTATTTTGTTCGTCCACAAAAGAATCGTAAAGTTTCTTACCGTCTAAATCTTGATGCTTGGCACACTCAGCTCGTACTTCTTTTAGAGATTCTGTGAATGTTCCTGGTGTATTGAACCAATGGAACAATCCAACGGGAAAAGAAATGTAAAGTGCCATTTTTACGATCTCTAATTGCCACCCCATTGTAAATCTGGAATATTAAATAATCAATAAATATTTTTTTAATATATCTATATATCTATCTATATAAATAAAAATAAAATGCCGCATGTATGTCCACGCATCACTTGAGAACGGCTGGACCGATTGAGCTAAATTTTTTTTTGTTATCTTCAGAATTGTTAGGTTTGTATGTAAAAAAATTTTTAAAAAATCTTCCCCAAAAGGGATTGCGGGGGCGTTAACAATGAATTATTCCCGTTTTTGAACTATAGCTCCTATAGTTCCCAAATTTGGTAGGAATCTTTTGTAAGAGATATAGAAATAATCTATGAACGAATTTTACGATAGCTCACTCCACAGGGGGTTGCGGGGGTGGATATTAACAATGAAAATTTTTAACTTTCAAATTGTAGATCCTACAGACGGCAAATTTAGGTGGAGTCTTCCATATGTGATGCGGAAATGATCTAAGAGCGGATTTTACAACCCACCTCCAATAAGGATTACGGGGGTGGGTGTTAGAATGTTAAGTTTTCATTTTCAAACTGTAACTTCTACAGACTCCAAATTTAGTAGGAATATTTAAATGATTAGATCTTGGGAATTTGGACAATAAATGAAGATGCTGTTTTACTCTATTACATCTATTGACTGTGTAAAAATGAGACAAGGATGTTAACCATAAGAGTAACTATTGTTATCTTAACTTATTTTGTTGTATATCTTAATTATTTGTATTAACTAAAAATAATTTTTTATTTTTAGTTTGCCTGATGAAGCTGAAATAAATCAGCGAAACGTTGCAATTCCTATAATTTAACATCTTCATTTATTGTCCAAATTCCCAAGATCTAACCATTTAAATATTTTAAAATATGGACGAGAACTTAAATATTAATTTTAGTAGGAATCTTCGTGTATGATGTTAAGTTCAGCTAAGAGTGGGTTTTATCAAATTCTAACCCCATAAGGGATTGCGGGGGCGTTAGCCATGAAAATTTCTCATTTCCAATCGATAGTTTTTATGGACTCGAAGTTTTGTTGAAATCTTTTATTTACAATGTAGACATCATCTCGAATAGGATCTTACGAAATTCTTCCCCCGCATAGGAGTGTGGAGGTGATAATTGTCAAAAAATTCATATTCTTCAAATACAGTTCCTACAGATATAAAATTTAAAGAATCTCAAGAGATACAGGAAATTACAGGGATGGCCTTCAAGGTCAACCGATTTAAATACTTTTCTTAGTTAATGATTAGATTTCAACCAAAAACAAATTTCGTGATAATTCAATTGATATGTAGGTTGTGTCAGAGTGGTTAGTAGAATGTAAAAAATATTTTTGTTCATAAACTAGGACTTTTTGAGACATGAAATTAACAGCCGAGACCAGTGATTGCAGTTTCAATCGGCTTAGCGAAACGAATGGAAATTTTGAAAAAACGTTTTTAGAGATAATAGATAATTTAATAAACTATTTCACCACAAAGCATTTTTTTCAAAAATTTCATTCGTTTTGTGAAACCAATCGAAACTGCAATTGCTCTGCTGTTGGAAGTGCGACAGAGATAGTTCCGTTGAGCTCCGTGAGAGCAAAGCGAGAAAAAGATGGTCTCGCCTGTTAAGGAGATATCTATTAAACTTCAATAACATTTAATAAAAATTTCCTCACAACAATCGTCTCTTTGGCAGCGGGGAAAAAGTCATTGTAAGGTTTTCAAAACTTAACATGACATGTAGTTATTCAGTCAACGGACTAAGAATTTCTAATACATGTTATTTTTGCTAATCACATAACTAATTAATTGATTTTATGATTGCGGAAATGTAACGGTTGAAAATGAATGCATTTTTCAAACACTTGATTATTAATTTCAAGCCGATTAATAAAATCTATTATCAGTTTGTCAGTGCGTAAGAACTTTTTTATTGTTATTGTTTCAAAATACCAAGGAGAAGACGACCTGACTAAGGTCATGCCAGTTAATGAGATGTGGGACGAGCTATCTCACGTTCAAACCGCACTGACGCTCATAAATAAATCGCCAGGCCAGTCGTTGAAAATTTGCGAAATCAAATCGGAGTTTCCCTGTTTCGTGCATGGGAAATTATACGTCCTGTGTTCGTGAATCGGAAAACCATCATCTTTATATATTTACGCACCGCAAAAAAAGATAAAAAATGTAGTCCATCAAAAAGCTTTAAATTAATTAAGTGTATAACTATGTTGCATTGAATGTAAATAAGAATTTTGTATTAAATTTTGACTATACTTTTCACAAATATATGTAGGTGATACGAAGTTCACCGGGTCGTCTAGTAATTATATAATTAAGTTATAAAATATTAAAAACCGACTTTTGCATGTCAATATTATACAAATAAAAATTAATAAATATTTCAATGATAATAGAAATAAAAAAAATTGTTTTGATAATTAACTTATATAGAATATTTATGTACATACCGATTAAATCAATAAATTTATTTGATTTTTGAAAAAAACTCGGGAGTTACGAGTTAAAATGCAATATTTTTGACCCAAACTAAAAACTTATTATTATTATTGATCTTAAGATCAATAATAAATAGAAATTTACTACGTACTTGGTACTTTGTCAGATGTTATTGTTTCTTTGGTACCGAAACCTTTAGTTAAAAAAATGAACTAAAATAAAGATTCTTTTTTAATAAAATAGAATTGTATTTTATTAACTACAAGTACATAGTCTTTTTAGTTACCGAAAGTAAAGAAGAACCCGGCATTATTGTGATGGTTCTGTCGGTAACAAATTTTTAAAATTGTATGTAGGAATCATTCTTGCCTACAAAAATTATACAATTATTTAAATTGTATAATTAAATTTTTATATCAGTTGTTTATTAATTTTTATCATAATTTATTTATTGTAAAAATATCTTCAATTGATATTTTTATTTATTCAAAGATTTTCAGTGTAATTGAATTGGAACTTGATAACTTGTGCGGTAGATCGCGTTAGTAACTCTATTTCATAAAAATTGTCAAATAATTAGTAATTTGTTGTAAGAAAACAATTAAAATTAATTAAAAAATCTCAGACTTTAATTTTTTGGACAAAAATTCTTCATTAAAAAACTTCTTACAAGCACTTTATTAAAATTAAAAGAAAAACTATTAAAATAATTTCATATCCTCGTTATAAATTACGATTGATAAATAGGTGTGAATTCAAAAACATCTGCATAACATAAAACTAAATAATCTTAACAAAAAAAGGCGACATTAAAACTTTTCTTACTCTCATATAACATCATACGCCGGCGGCTGCCCTCATACATGCATATCTCACTTGGTGAATTATTGAGAGCGAAATTATGAATTTTTTATCAAGTTCTCGCACGTGTGCGACTCGTGGGTGCATCAAGTCTGCTCCATGTGGATATAACACCAGCAAGTGAGCATAATATCATCGGCAAGACCTTTATAATTCAGCTGGTTTTTAAGACACCTACGTTTTCTCACCGGCGGATATAAAACACGTTAAATAGTAAGATTCGCATACACTTACACATCTTGCATTACCTCTATACAAATATCCGTACTTATGAATACCTGCAAATCTTCATTACACTCTTGCACTTTTACACACATACCTTCAAATTCTATACATATTTATATTTTGAAATAGCATCAAGTTTTCATACACACGTTAAGAAATTCACGCGTTCGCCGAGCCGCATCGCCGTTCTCAATCCTTAAATTACCCTATTATGAACGTAAATCAAATCCACCTTCAATTCGATCTCTATTTTAAAACTTTAAATAAATGTCTCGGCTCCATTAACATGTTTAATAATCAAAAATAGTTTTACATTTATGCGTTCAAGTTATCTTATTCGATGAATATAATATTTCAAACCATTTCAACAATCATTATTTTGTTTCGATAAATATTATTTAACTAAATTATTATTATTATTTTTATTATTAAATAACGCTCAATAACAGCCGATAGTCACATCAATCACATGTTCAATAATATATTAAAATAACCGCATGTAATATTTTTTATTTATTTCTCTCTACAAATGCTTGCACGTGAGATTCACAAAAGTACGGTATGAAAACGTGAGGATCGGAATTGATGTCGCGGTATTTTGTCTTTTCAACGCATGTACCGTTTTTTTTTTTTTTTTTTTTTTTTTTTTTTTTTTCAAGCACCGACATATATATCTAAAATTATTATTTCTAGAAAAAAATTTCATTGTTATTATTTTTTATGTTCATAATATTATTGTGAATAAAATAAATTTTGTCGTTATTTAATTTTTTTGTAACATTTTTTTCCTCAGAACTTTATCAAGCACCGCAACTCCAAAAACTAAAAAAATAGCAAATTTATACAATTGCATTAATTTAAAATTGCAGTTATTTTTTATCATGCTTTTTTAACAATTTTGATATTAATGTAATTGTATAAATTTTTTATTTTCGATATTGCAGTTCCTAAAAAAATCTTAAGAAGGACGAAACTAATAAAAATTATTAAGTAACAACAAAAGTTATGTTATTCACAATAATATTAATTTGAAAATTTTTAATTTATTAATTTTTTTTACAAAATTTTTTAAATTTTTAAATTAAAAAATAATTATCCAAATACTTGTAAATTTTCATCAATAATTAAATTTAAAAGCTTAAAGACAATTAAAATGTTAAAGACAAGTCCAAAGTCTAAAATCTAAAGCTTAAAAACA
The DNA here is from genome assembly GCF_020080835.1 of Cotesia glomerata. NCBI lineage: Eukaryota > Metazoa > Arthropoda > Insecta > Hymenoptera > Braconidae > Cotesia > Cotesia glomerata. The sequence continues at coordinate 3,317,659 of NC_058158.1, forward strand.
AACATTAAAATATGACATAGATGACGACGTTGATGACTGTGTAAATAAACACACAACAATACAGTTAAGTATATCGGTTTAATCCTCGCAGAGGCGTGACATCCAGGTATTATAAACCTGCCGGTTTGTAAAAAGGACGATAAATAAAAATACCCCATGCCAAGACGGATAAGATGGCGAATGTCTTTCTGCAGCACAGTTACTCGTGTGTGGCGGAGTAGTTACTCCTCATATAGCCCTCGATGATTGCAGGGTATTTACGGGCTCATTACTGCATCATGAATGTCCTCAGGACCTTTACATTGCTTCTAGAGACCTACGAGCGGAGGGTATGGTACATCAAAACTCTTCTGTTATAATGCGCTCTGTCTCCGTATGCCAAGAAACCTGAGAAATTACCGTATGTATAAATTTTATAAAAAATCAAACGAATCTGCGTGGACGTGAGCGTGACTGACGTCCATTTATTTTCACATACATCATCTCGAAAATATTTAACGACTTCCATACGTAATTTTCCTCATTACCTCTAATGATCGATAGAATAATAAATAAATTAATTAACTATGCAATTAAAAATTGAAATTATATAAATTGTAAATTACACATCAAACATCCACACTTTATTTCAAACTTTACATCGCATCGGTCTTTATCACAAATAAATTAATAAATTAGTCAATTAAATAGACTTACTTATTTATCAATGCGAGGTTATTTTCTCAGATTATTTTCTTATTCATATTAATTGCTCGATGGGCTCGATAATGTCCGCAACGTCTGTACAGACGTTAAATATCTCGTGCAAGCCATCACTTGCAATTCTGAATAATAAGGAGAGATAGATGGTGTTTTTATTTATATTCTTATAATTAGTTTTTTCAGAGAAGGTCAACGGCGTGTTCGATTAAAAATATTTTCCTCAGATTTTTCCTCGGCGTCACATCGGGATTTAATTTTTACCCAAATAAATTGGCTTCCTTTACAAAGAAACTATAATTGAATGGTTGGTCTGGGAAAAATCTAAAGATACAACGAGTTGCGTGCATTTAATGTGTAAATATAAATATATATTCATAAACATAAATATATATATTTGCGGTAGGCCCACGCATCATTACCCACGCGACTTCTGAATACATGAGACGCGTCAGCTGCGTATGGAAGAGTGTTAAAGAGTGTGCCTTGCCTCGAGGGTTTGTTGTTGTACAGCTCACACTTTTATAGTCTCCATTGGATTGGAAAGCGTCTTGGAGACTAGTGCTGAACATAAACGATTGATTAACCATGTGCATGAGCTTATTTATGTATCATGGATTATTGGATGATGTGCGTATGTGTGTGAGTGTTACACCCCCGTTCTTTGTCCGGCCGGGCACATAGACGATAATTGTCCGTGAGTCTCTTGACTATTGGCACGATATTGGGTGTCGTATTCCGGCACACCTCCGCCTATTGTAAATCAATCGGCTCTTGGGCTGGCGGGGGTCGCACCAGAGAGTTAACCAAGATCAAAAGTCCCCATACCAGCCTTTACTTGCTTCCTACTCTTATCACACGTGTGGTGACTCTCACTTCCGTCAACACGACGGATATATCGTTCTTTGTCGTACCCGAGCCATAAACCAACGAGTCCATCGATCGATCCGGATAAATGCGTCAGCGATTTTACTTTTTTTGTTTTATTTAGCTTTTCAATTGTCTCGACACTTGGCTGCAATTGAGAACTTGTGTAAATCGAATTAAGTGACATTGATTCATTATAATACATACCTTTAATGCTTTTTTTTTGTCATTGAGCTATTCAGAGGTTTAATTGGGAAAAGAAAAAAATATTTTTTTTTTTATCGATAATTTACAAAGAAAAAAATTAATTTGATTCAAAATAAAATTTCTTGAAACAAGAAAATTATTTTAAAGAGCTTTATCTTCTTTATTTAAGTAGAAAATTCTTGAACTGAGATATTTTTGTTTTGGCAAATCAATTTTACTTGATTCGAGAGAATGAAAATCTTTACAGTGATTTTCTTGGTTCATCAATTTTTCTCTCGAGTAAAATTAATTTTTTTTTTTTTTTTTTTCCCAGTGTATTAATTTAATTATGGAGCATTCCATGCAAAATGGGAAAATAACTAAAATTAAAAAATTTTTCTAATTCATTCTAATTTACTCCTTATTTGATTATTAAAAGTTTATATTTTATTAATTTGTAAAGAAAATTTTTTTTAATCAATAAGAAAATCGATTTTTCTCTTCTAGTAACTTTTCAGCCGTACTAACTTGTATTCGGGTCAAATGTTGTTTTAATAGTTTTAAGAACAAAATCATTTTATATTTGTTATTAACTAACATATTTATTATTATAGTTTTAAGAACAAATTTTGTTTATGTTCGTTATTAATTAACACATAAGTTTATCAAGATCGTGTTGACATACTGAGAGAAAAATATGGTCAACTGAACTAGGAAAATCTAGTTAAATAACATCACCACTATTTAATTGCAGTTCTTGTACCTAACATTATTTATTATAATGAACCCCAATAAATAGTTACTTAAACTATTTTCAGTTAAATATCAGCTTAATAGCCATCTTGATTAACTTTAACTCAGAAAACAGAAAAAATAATTCGGATAGCTCGGACCGGGAATCGAACCCGGATCTTTTGGTTACGAACTCTTCTTAGATAGCTGGAATGGCTCTTCCAGTTTAGCTATTTGAGACGTTGTCCGTAAAAACCTTTCAGTCACCTGATAACTTTTTGTTTGACACGATAACTAAAAAACATTTATTAAAATATAGTCGATATAACTATTTATCAATAGTTACTTAAACTAATGCATTGTTTGAGTAACTACAAAAAAAAAAAATTCAGAAAACTATATTTTCATAATTGTGATGTTATGAGTCAGTTAACTATGCACTTTTCTCTCAGTGCAGCATGCTAAATCCTTTATTTATGTTTTTTAATTAGTTTTCTTTAATTGTCCTAAATAATTTATAATTAAATATATAAACAATAATGTTTCTAAGGTTGAAATAATATAAAAGTCTTTTTAATAAATAACTTGATGTAGACATTTTGTACTTGTCCCACCAGTCACAAATGCCTGTCCCACCAGTCACAATAAAAACAAATTTTTTTAATTGTTTCTACGTAGGTAATCAGTCTAACTCTTCATAATATTGAATGTTAGTCGAACTGAAAGTGGACTTTAAGTATACCTTGGTAAGAGAGAAGCATTTTTCTTAGTCCCACCAGTCACACTCAGTCAAATGGTAATTACGAGAAATTTAAAAAATAATGGAGGTTTTTGACAAAGGGATGTTAATTAGTTATTCTTCTATATTATAAGATAAATTTTACTATAGTATAAATTTCAGTCACATAATTATAGCTTATAATTGATGGAATTCCACAATCAAATGTCCCACCAGTCACTATGGAATGCCCCTTATGTATATTAAAATAATATTTTTGGTTTAAGAATTTTTGGCTTGAATTAAATTAATTTTCTTTTTTTTTATTACAGTAATCTTTTTATTTAATTAATTGTTAAAGAGAGTTAATGTTTAGTAGTTAAATTTTTTGATTTAATAAAAGAGTAAAGAGTTTAAAATATCCCTGGTACGCATACAACCGGTAATTGATTTTTAACGAGAGTCGGACTGTCCTCTTATTTGAGATTCCGTCCGCGTTCTTCATTCCCACTGGCTTCAGCCATAAGAGGGTGGAAGGACAAAAAGCGTAGACCTAAAAAAAAAAAAAAATCTCATAAAAAAACAATTAAATGATTAAAATAAAGAGTGTGGTGGTTTTTTTTTACCGCCGAGGCGCATGTGATCGCGGAGAAAATTTGAAATTGGAAAAACGCTTGGGTTTTTGAATCACCGAAAGTAATTGAAGTTCGAGTAGTTGCCGCGAATAAAAGATAAACGAGAAAAATAACGTATAGGTATAGAGATAGTATGTGTAGAGTAATATATATATACATGTGTGTGTGCAGTGGACGATGGCAAGGGATGCGAAAAAGATAGATGGGTATATACAGGTATATGTTTGAATTGAATAGACGAGGAAATGATGAAATATAGGAAAGACGGATGAAAAATAAATAAAGAAAGAACTCGAGTACTGAGAGGATGGAACAGATGTACGAGTGATAGAAAGAGAACTTTGCTCAGCCCGGGGAAAATACAACGCCGGACGTTGAGCCAGTAATGCCAACAGCAGTTAAAGAGGTTGCTGATGGAAAACAACGGGCAATACATGTATATGTATATCGATATAGAGCTCGTAGGTATGAACGCAGATCTGGACTTCCCACACAGGTCGAAGGTATTAAATAGTAATGTTGCCTACGTTGGTCGTACCTCCCTCTGTATAGGTATATCTTCTAATACTTGAACTTCCTATTCCAAATGGCAAATACCAATAACCAATTCACCCAGCAAAGCACGTGCAAGCTTTTAGCAGGCGAGCTGTAGAACTACCTAACGAAAATGGGAAGAGAAGTAGAAACTAGAGTTACCGGATATGTTCGCATATTCTACGACCTAGGTATTCACTGTTATATATATGTGTGATTTTACCGTGTTACCATACTCTCCATCTCGAAACTACATTTCCTATAATCGTCAAGCAATCAGTTTATAAATTAACCAACGCCTGTTAATATTACAATACACGCTCGAAAACTCTTTTATTTCTAGCGAATTAATATTTTTTTTTTTTTTTTTTTTCAAGTGAATTATTACGTTTATTGTTACACGCCTTATAGTTCACTGTAGTTTTTTCTGTCGACATATTATAAGGTACTTTTTCTACATTAATATTTAATTTCTATTATTCAGAAAAAGTAATATAGGAGAACAATGTATAAACCCCTAGAAAGAAGGGTGTGTTAATAACACTATCGACTGCAATTTGTACAAAATCTAAGCCTATGTAATTATACTTCTCTATAAGATTATATGTTTATCATATCGTATAATTTTTTCAGCTCTAGATTAAAAAATTGATTTTAAAAAATTTTGTTTTTTCATAAGAATAATTGCCAAACAAACAAACTAGTTAGTTATTCAAGAAGGAATGGTAAATTGTAGTAGTTGTGTATGGCGGTCAGAAGAGAGATGTTACAGAGTTTGTTATCATATAATGATAAATTTATAGCACTTTCTTAAAGTTTGGATGGCGAGAGAAAGGGAACCACCGCACTGCAATCTCTGCCCGTTGTGGTAAGGGTGCGTATATGTATTAAACATATATTATATTTATACTAGGGTACACAGTATAACCGAGCCAACACAATACCCTACAAGTGTAACCTCCATATAGCCGTTGGTATTCTCGTAAACACTCATCACCCGGTTGTTATAAACCCTTAAATGTATATATGCGTCTATACCAGGTTACTGCGGCAAAATAACGGCACGTTTGTCCTTGCTCTATTTCAGGGCATACTTTAAATTTAGTGACAAAATTATCTCTGTATTAGAGTTGGTTATAGCAAGAGTAGTGAATCATAATAACCACTGCTTTGGACTCGGATGAGGAGTTTATTCCAGTAACACAGTTCTGGATGAATCGGTGACGATGAGAGTCAGTTTGTTTGGATCCATCTCGCTGAAGAGTCGAGCAGTATAGTAGGCGGTCCTGAGGAAGGATACAGGGGTGGTTGTAGACAGAAGACCAGAGGGTTGAACTAGCCAATGGGACGGACTCCCTGTAAGTGCAGCGACGTAACCCTCGTTCTTGTTGTCGAGATCCGCATTGTGCATGGGAATACCATTGTTATGCTCGGTTTGTAATTATAACCGGCGAGGGGTGCTACCATGACGACCTGGACTTATTACACATTCATTTCCGCCTGTCACTTAGCAGCTCGATCCTCCGACCGACACTCGACACACATTCTTAGATCCTTTCACCGTATGCCTTCTTAACACGTAACTTAACACAGAGTTTGGTCTATCAGAGAGTATCTGGCTGGGGAAAAAATCTTGTCTCACTCAGACTCGGTACTCTTGCTCAGACAGCGCCATTAAATAAAGCATTAAAGCATTTTATAATGTTGTAACAAACACAAAAGAGAGATTAGTATCGGCAACACTTTAAACTCAGGTTGAGTCTTCCTCTTGGTCTTTCAATGAACTTTGTACGCTGTTAAATTAAAGTGGATCCCTTTCACGTCATAATTTTCAGCAGTTATCGGCATGTATGTAGTCGTGGGCAAGCTAACTGGCAAACGCCAGATCGGGGCCTCTTTGATTCGCAAGCGATTACATCTTGATTGGGTAATCATGTACTTCTTCCGCGCACGTTCGGAATTAATGGCAGCCGATAAACGCGCCAGTCCAGTTGGTTCTGCGATATATGTATGCAATGTATATATATTGTATTTATATGTATGTATGTATGTAGTATATATTTACCTGGATAGGAATTGAGTTTGTAGAGTCTAGAGTGCGAGCGCGTGTTTCTCGTTACGCGGTCACTTATTCCCGTGGCTATATTAAAGATCTATCGAGTTTATCACCGTTCCATGTGCAGGCGGTGCGATCTAACATAGCAAACGTGTTTGACCCCCTGGAAGTTTGTGGTGGTATCAAGAGTGCAGTAGCATCATGCTGAGAAATCCCCAGTTCGTATATATATTTATCTCTTTCTGGTTTATCTTGCTAGAGAATATAATACGCATACATCACTATTATGTATTTGTCTTTTCTTGTTCCTGTTGAGCAATATTGTATGCTCTGAGAGAACGGTTGCATAACACTTGGGACTAAAATCTGTAGCGAGCAAAGCGGTGTACTGTATCCTACTTACGAGAGCCTCTGAGCTAGAGCTAGCCAAAGGACATTTCGGTTAGAACATATCCCTGGCGCCGTTGCTGTCGAGTCTAACGGTGAATAAATTTTCATAAGAGTTTATATATCCAGAGCGGCCCCTCACTTCTGGCAGTACAACACTCGGGAACCAGAGAACCAGAGAACCAGAGTCAAAAATCTAAAAAGAGAAAGAACGCTAAGGTCTAAAGTAAGATACGTTACTAGGATATAACCGTGGGAAATGCGGTAATGCGTCGGCAGAGCATAAGTCATCTTTGCCCACTACACGCTAAAGAGTAGCACGCTAAAGATTAAAAGGAGTGAGATAAAAAGAGACAGATTGCGTCTCTAAACTAAAGTTGCTGGTAAGCTTGGTTCCTTGGTTCTCTTATAGGCAAGAAAAAGACGCCATTAGTGTTGTACGCGTGTGTGAATATGGATGCACGTATAAGTAAAGAAACTCAGTGTGATCCATCCTCAGTGTCTTATCCGATTTATCGGCCGTCGGCGGTCTTTTTATCTCGCTTATCATGCTCACCAGGATCACACTGTATCTTACCAAATATAATTCCAACACACATTTTATTACTCCGCGAATCTCTTCCTTGCTCATCGCTCTTTATTCAGGTCTAATAAATCACCGATTCTTAATGTGCAGAAACATTCACTCATGAATGCATCATCAGATTCTGTCACCATACCACCATCTAGACCGTCGAACAAACCAAATAACCATCCTTGAAAAAAAAAATTAGGAAAACGGTTGACCCTAAAGGCCATCCCTGCAACTTCCCGCTAATTCCGTTAATACCTGGCCGCTTTTTTGAGCTCTTCGAGCTCAAAAGTACAATCTGTGTGTTGTTTTAAGCTCTCCGAGCTCAAAAAGATACCTTTTCTATGCTTTTGAGCTCTTTGAGCTCAAAAGTCTGATAGAAGTTTCATAGAACACTATTTTTTGAATGTTCATACCGCAATAACTTTTGAATGAATGAACCGATTTTTACGCGGTTGGCGGCATTCTACGCAGTTTTTTAAGCCTCATAAAGAATTTCTAAGTTTCAATTGGTCAAACTAGAAATTTCGGAGTAACTGAAAAAACACTTTTTTCGGTTTCTTTCGTTCACGATATCTCTCGAACGAATCAACCGATTTTGACCGGATTGGCGGCGATCGACGTGGTTTTCAAGGTTGAGAGCTGATTAGTTTTGGAATCGATCGGTTGAGCCGTTTAAAAGTTATCCCAAAAAAACCACTTCAGAAAAAATTTTTTTTCCTACTTTTTTTTAGATTTCTCCAAATTTCTCAAAATCTATCGGTCCGAATCGGTTCAAATTAACAGGAAATCTAAGTTTGGCGAAGCCCTTTCGAATGGCATCAACCGCGATGAAATCGGTCAAGCCGTTCAAAAGTTATAAGAGGTTTACATACTTACACACACACACACACACACACACACACACACACACACACACACACACACACACACACACACACACACACACACACGCGCGCGCGCACACACACACACACACACACACACACACACACACACACATACATACAGACACAGTGACAACATCGCGAGGGTAGTCAGGGAAGCTTCCTATGACCTTAAAACGTCGAGATCTGATGAAAACTCGATTTTTTCAAAACAGGGTGAAAACAATAACTTCCTAATTTTTGAAAATCTTCGATTTTGTTAGTGGGAAGTTAAAAATGTCGCAGTGATTTTAAAAAAACACTTGTTTTCAAATCTTTTATTGACGATATCTTTTGAACTAATTAACCGATTTCTACGTTTTTAGCGGCAATCGACGCGGTTTTTTAAGTTCTATAAATTATGCTATGTCATCAAAAGTGATCCGAGAAGAAATGACGAAGTTATGTGAAAAAAACACTTTTTTCGGTTTTTTTCGGTTTTCTTTCGTTCACGCTATCTCTCGAACGAATCAACCGATTTTGATCGGGTTGACGGGTAGCGGCGTTGGTTTTCAAGCTTAGGGGCGGATTAGTTTTTGAAGTTGATCGATAGAGCCGTTTAAAAGATATTCCAAAAAAACTACTTTCAAAAATGATTTTTTTCTTATTTTTTTTAAGATTTTTCAAGATTTCTTAAAATCTATCGGTCCGAATCGGTTCAAATTCTCAGGAAATCTAAGTTCAGCGTAGCCCTTTCGAATGGCACCAACCGCGATGAAATCGGTTCAACCGTTCAAGAGTTATAAGCGAGTCACATAGTCACACACACACACACACACACACACACACACACACACACACACACACACACATACATACATACATACAGACATAGTGACAACATCGCGGGGGTAGTCAGGGAAGCTTCCTGTGACCTTCAAACGTCGAGATCTGATGAAAACTCGATTTTTGCCAAACGGGGTAAAAACAATAACTTCCCGATTTTTGAAAATCTGAGATTTTTAGCGGGAAGTTAAAAAGTCATTGCAATCTGAGTTGACAATAAGATGAATTGGTTATTTTTCGTTTGTATTTTCGTGTACGTCATATTACTTTTGCTTTTTGCTCTGCTAGCTTGGTGGAAGCAGAGTATTGGATACTAGATATACTGGATATAGATATCTTAAAGCCGTGGATCGTTGGCTGTCTTGTTACGATTGGACCCTGGGGCTTGTTGGTGCAGGGGTTTCTCGAGGGATAGGTTAAGGATTTAAAACCGGAAGCACCGGAAGACGTTGTGAGCTGTGGCAAAAGGATACCCGGGGGGTGGTTTTATTTGAGCGGGCTCCTCTAGGTGCTGTAGATATAACTCCAACTGTAACTGTAACTGTAACAGTAACTGTAGCTGAGTTGAGACGGCGATGACGCTGCTGGCAGAGTAGTGGTGCAGTAGCACAGAGGTGGATGGGAAATAGTTCGGGTACAGACGTGGAGGGCGTTACGGCGTCAGAGGCCGAGACGCCGGCGGCAACTTCGAGGGATAACAGAGGGGCAGTGGGTGACAGAGGCGTCTGAGAGGACTGAGGAGGACAACGACAACAAGGGTTGCCTGAAACTATCCAGGCACACCAGAGAAAGACGGTGGCGAGCTAAGGGGTACGAAGGCAAGACAGCTACCTCACTCACCTCCTTCTCCTCCTCCTCCTCCTCTTCCTCTTGCTCTTCGTCTCTTTGCTACGCCACGCCTCGGCTCACAATGCACCGGATTAGCGATTGTATTGATCCGACCTCACTGGTCCCTGGACCCCCTTCTTACTGTTTGAGCCACAATTCGGACGCGAATACTCTAACTGGGCTTGACACTTAACTTATTGACCAGCCAATTTATAAATTCGATCCTTTTCACCCTTTGGCTGTCATCGCATGCAATCACCGCAAACTACTTCCACCAAGACTAACTTAACTAAAGCACCACCAAAACTGGCTTCTCACTGTTAACTTGTTCAATTGGGCTTATTCATTCCCTGTCAGACGCCATTCGCCCTGATTGATTAATCAAAGTGCTCTGGTACCTTTTAATCAATCTATATAGATCGAAACTCTATTAATAAGCCTACTGTTTTGCTCACTTGGCCATCTGTGGTTATTGATACTGGTAAGTCAAGTTTACTTTTGTTACCTCAAGCACTTTGCTGCTGGTTTAAGAGTAAAGTTATGGCGGTGTCGTACTAGGAAAGGGTTTACGCTCTGAGTTTGACGGTATAATACAAAAGGAATGTTTTAATCATAACCATAAAATATTTTTGTTGGTATCTTTTTGATGATTTCTAAGGTAAAAATTGACAAAAATTATCCTTTATTTAAAGATAAATGTAACATTAAAGCATATATTTTGGATATATTGTAATAAATGAGATTATTAATGCATTTTTGATTTAATTGATAAGTGTGGCTGATGATATTCTGACATGACTTGATATTTCCATATCAAGCCTGCAATGATCATATATACATCTTAGACAAACTGATAATAAATATTGTGAAGTTGACACAAAGATAGTTAGTAACTAAAATTAATTCAAGGATTTGTAGTTGATGGATTAAATACCCAACTCCCGAAAGTGTTCTCTGGCGCAGTGATTACAGTGGGAAAAGAGCTCGATAAAAGAAACAGCAGGAACGAAGAAAGAGCTTTTCTGAACTTTCCAAGAGAAATAAGGAGAAAACGCATAGAGTGATCTTGCTATTGGACGCCATGTCGCTGTCTCGTTTATTCAATGTCAAAGCCCGACTTAGCGAGGAACTTTCTTCCTTTCCCCACGTACCCTAGACTCTTCACAGTATCCTCTTACTCCTTTATCCTCATCCTGACGTTCATCCTCATCCGGTGCTACCATTTTTCCTTCCACCGATGGCCTTTTTACTTCAGCTGCACGCCAACAGATAAGGTATCGCCGTTTCGTCATCCACTCAGCCTTCGCTCTTGCTCCTCGTCGGGCATAAAGATTCTCTTTTGGTATATATAAATGTATAAAAGTGCCTAAGTCTGTGTGTGGATATCAGACCTACACAGAATCACCACTCATTTTCATCCTCAACTTTTGAGCTTCATCCTCTCTACTCCTGGAGCGCTGCGTAATGGACCCTCTGGAAAGAGCATCGACGTTAACGAGCACCAGGATTTAGAGACTTTTTTTTGAAACTCGTCCTGCTATGGCATTGAGGGGAAGTACCAAGAAAATGTGAAAGATACGGGGTTATAACGCTGAAGAAAAAAAATTGATAAGACACTTTTGTTGCCATACAGACGGCTCGTTTGTGATGAGAAAATAAAAAAAAAAAAAAATAAAAAAAAACGAAATAAAAACTAAGATTACTGCATGCTAGTGTTTAGCTCTGAGATATGAAGCTCTTCATTGACGAGTGGATTTATAAAAATTAATATAAAATTAAGGTAGTTTGAGTTAGATATTTCGTGTAACCAATAGCGATGGAATGGAGAACAATTATATATTTTCTAAGGAGATATTATAATGGGTAGGTAGACATGAACAGCAGGAAATAACTCGAATGGAAATTTCAATGGTACAGTAATTCTCGGTCTGACGAATAGCAAAGACAGAATAGGCGTAGAAAGAGAAGAAGAAGGAGCAGAAGATAGCGGCGACAGGAGTTGAGAGACAGGGGCTGGGGCTGAGGCAGAGGGGCAGATAGAGAGGATGAGACACGGCGTAGGCGGGTTGAAGCTGGCTCTTATCAATTTATAGTTAGTTACGTCTCGTGACCCATTAATCGTTCGAGATGAGAGACAAGTCTGTCCATGCCTGTTTTCATGGATTTTACTAGCTGGTCGTTGACTCCCTCACCAGTGAAAGATGTTGTTACACTTTATGATCGCAAAACTTGATTTAGTATTAATTTTATTAAATTATATTCTTGTCGAGAATCAAACTGAGAAATAACGAACAGTTACCCAGGTCATCGTTCATCAGTTAGATATATTATCAATTATAGAAATAATCACTCGTGTTATTTTCCAGATACTCACATACTGTTTCAATTGAGTCTAATGTTGAGGTAGTAACTAAATGTAATAGAGATGGAAAATTGTTTCAATTGTGATTGGAACGCTCTGATCAGGAAAATCATTAAATTATTAGAGATCTCCTCTTCCAATAAATGCATATTTACACAAAATATATTGGAGATGGAAGATTTTTCTTAGGCGTTTTACAGAAAAAGAGCTTTTTTTTTAGATTCGAGCATATTCGTCCATTCCTATATCTAATTGAAGTTTAAAAAATTCGGGCATTACCATATCTCGGTATATTGCATTTCATATAAATATTATATATAAATGTATATGCATGATATGTATAAATATATTCTATTCAGGTAGCATGAGAATACGGCTCATAGACAGAAGTAATTTAGTCGATAGCGAAAAAAGACAACGAATCTCAATTCCAATTTGGCTATCGGCAGCGAAACGCGTACCACCGGAGAAAGAATGGAGGGTGCTCGTGAGATAAGACCACTGGTGGATATGCATGATACGCCGGACGGGATCACGCTTCGTAGACTTTTAATAATCAATTTCGGCAAAAAGATTCTGCGGCTGTGTATGATATATACGTTATTGATGTATGGTGAGAAGCAATCAAAAGTCTCGGTGAATTCAGAATATAATTTACGGGGAAGTGAATACCGTCCACGGATATAATCGGGCGATGGTGCCATGCGGCACCAGAGAAATTAAGCGGTTGTGATGGAATGAGCGGTGAATGTAACAAGATCTTCAATATAAACCAACCACCCATTTATTCTCTTATCCACCAGCTTCCTATTCCTATCCTTCTAATTCCTCGAACCTAAATCCCGTGGACTTGTTCTCGAGCTTTGATGTGCAATCCTTACAACTAAGCTCGAACCCAAGCACCATTCTGGGTCTAAGTAGTGTGCATACATCTGCATCTATATCTATATCTGTATCTATCTATTTGTGTTATATGGAATAGGTACGTGGCCGTACCCGGGGAAATAGAAGCACTGGCGTGCGTGCGTGTCAGACGGACAATGAGAAAGAGCTGGTGCATTTTGGGATTCGCGGAAGTATCGTGAGAGAGAGAAAGTGTATGAGAAATAGCTGCGAAGGGATGATGATGGTGATGGTGAGTCGTTGGTTCTGGTAGTGGTACATTGGTCTTGTGTATCGGTGTTGGTGCAGGCTGAAGGGTATAGAGCCTCGATGGTTTGGGATTTGGTTGGTAGAGAGACGGGTGAACGCGAAAACGAGTAGAAGGAATGAGAGAAGGAATGAGAGAAGGAAGAAAGGAGGCTGATGGGGATGAAGGCAGAGAAGAGGAAGAGAAAGAGGAGGGACGCAAAGGCAAAGGGTAGAGTGAGTTAACATCGGGTGAGTTGAAGTAGAAGAGGCGGTGCGAGGGGATCAGGAGGGTCGGGATTGCCCGAGCGACGTCAGAGGGTGCAATCGGCCAGAGGGAAAGAGAGAAGGAAGGATATAGAGAAAGACGAGAGGGTTTACGACTTTGGTGTGTGCTAGTCTGCCCGACGGGGTAGAAGGTCGTATAAACCGACTACTACGACTACGACGATGTCGACTGGGGGTGGGCCCACCACCGGAAGAGTGGAATGAGTCCGGGATGAGGCGAGGCGAGGGAGTAAGAGGACGAGGACAAGGACGAAGCAGCGACAGGAGATGGTGGATAGCCGGGAGCGGCTAGACTTCCGAAACAGTAAAACCGCGTCAGTGTGTGCGTTGTCCTCGTATTCCCTTTCTCATCCCATGAATTCTATCTCGTAAAACCCTCTTCCGTCTCTCTCCCGCCTGCGCTTCAGCTCTCGATTCCTAAAGCCCACCCACACCTTCTTGACTAAAACTCATCCCCTTTTAGAGGATCGACTACTCCTACAACTACAGAGCTGCTTCAACCACGGCCATCACTACCACCACTGCTACGCTACTAATACTGATACTAAAACTGATATGCTTCCAAATACGAACCCGGTGGGCTGTTATGTGTGTACCTGCGGCCCTATAAACCCTGCTTGTCCGTTGGCGCTCGTCCGTTCACTCGAGCAATGCATCCAGACGTAAGCGAAGGCCGTAATTTCGCAAGTGTCTGCGTCAAGCCCCCGAACTTGTTTTTGTGAGGCGGTTAGTTTGTGTGATGTGTATGAGCCAAACTTCCTAGGCTACGGCATTAGTAATAGTAATAGTAACAGTACTAGTAACAGCGATTGTAGTGGTGGGTTTTTCAATGAATGTGTATAAACACAAGAGAGCAGCGATTTTTCCTTGTCCGCGATCTTGGCTGTGTTTTCGTTATGGTGAGGGTAGGACAAATATACGTGCGTGTATAGCTCTTTTGAGCCCAGGAAACGGTCTCTTCGGAGGTAGGCGAAAGCCTCGCCATATATTCTTCTGTAGTGGTGGGTTGAAGGATAGGTGAGTCGTCAGTCTTGAGCATAACGCACATGAAACCAAAGGGATAGCTATGGTGGGAGAAGGTTGTAGTGTGAGTTTTGAGATGGTAGTCCAGAGTACATGTCGAAAGTTTGGCTATAGGTGTTGGTGTGGGTCTTTACTTGTATGAGTGCGCTGTATAGCGAGAGTTAGTATCAAGTGCGTGTAAAGTTTGGAACGCTTTCATACCAAACGTGTGGGGGAATCACACAGAACACTGTCAGGTCTTTCGCACCAGGAACGTTAGATGGCTACACTGTCGGTCTCCTATCACCAATGACAGTTTGCGATCAATCGTAGCCACCATTGGACGTCGCTGCAGGTACTGTCTGATGCTGGTACGATGTGCATCAATTCTTGGCTGAAAGCTACTGATATTAATGTTTTCTCATTGAAGGCAAAATTGGTTTTGCTGATCTGCTATCTGATTTCTCGGGATAAGCTTTGACGGAATTGAGTAAATTAACGGATGGTTGGAGATTATTCGGATGTTTGATGTACTAATGGCTTTGATGAGGATGAAACAGCAATTGTAATTACAGTTAGTAATTAGGGGTTTTGGCACTTTTAAGGAGGGTTATAACTATAACACATAAGTAAGCAAATACTATGGTCTATGATGATTTATTCATATTGTCGTAACAGAAGTATTTGCTAAGGTAATCTCTTTGTCTATGGGTGGGTAATAAGTAGACTAGGATGGTAGCGTGTCGAAGTATTCTCGCAAATCCTCAAGTGTCAGCTGCTAATCCCCAGGAGGATCTTAAATCATGGGTTTAATGTGTATGATCAACTTTACTCCTGGGATCTGACGATCTATTTTAATTGGCTATTTCGGAAATTCAACACACTTGTCCGTACCCAAGGGATTCGGCAATGACAACATTCCACGTCATAGACTATATCAATTTTTCAATTTTTCAACCAAGACATTTTTTCATCTTCTATCGAGATATTTCTAAGATTTCAAATGGAAGCTTTTAGAAAAACGTGTTTGTATTTTTCTCGTCCCTGAAATATTCTTGTCTGGTATTTTAATGTCAACAATCAATTGAGAAAAACTATTGTTGCATTTTCTTAAACTTCGTTATCTTGGATCATTCTAATTAATATACTCAACTGTGAAGCCTTTAATTTCCGTTTGTCATAACCCCGATACTTGGCAATAAAAAACAAAAATAAATAAAATAAAACAAAAGATCAACAGGAAAGGAATGATGACAATGTATGTGTGTGTGGATTTGTATGTGTGTGTCTAATGTGCACCACGGAAACACTTTTTCCATCAAACCACAGTACGAGCTTTTGTGTGCGAGATTTAACGGTGTTTTCGTCTGTCCATGTATATATATATATACAGAAGCAAGATAGAGTAAGAGAAAAGAGAAAAAGGGACGGAAGATTGGTGAAAAGTTGCGAGCAAGAGAGAAAATAAAATAAGTAAAGGGGTTTCGAACAAAGAGCGAGTAGAAAAAGGAGGACATGATGTTTGTGAGGTCGCGTTACTGGGTACGTGGTGTACGTGGTACGGCATTAACGCGATGCCAGTAAATTCTGGATTGTGTGAGTGGCAATGGATATCAGTGGGAGCACCGGGGGTGCGTCTAGACGAGGTAGAGACTGCGTCGTCAACCTATGTATGTTCCTCGTATCGCGGCAACAAGGGTTGGGTACTGTTTAACGACTATCGGCGTATATAATAGTGTATATAGTTGAGAGTACTATAGAGTAGAGAGAAAATGCTACCGAGGTGGAGAGCACACCGGGAATATTTTCCTGCTAGCTCTCGTAAGCGTTAACTATCCTGTTCTACTCCCATACTCACATACTCAACTTCAACACTTTATTATTATTATATTTATATATACAAATATTGTTTGCGAACATCGAGCGTATCTTTAATGCTATTATCATCCACGTCATTACTCTGTCTATGTCTATGCCTATTTATATTATAATAATATATTTCTTCTCTTCGATTTTTATTACTGTACCCTTGAGTTCACCGCGTTTAACTATTGTTTGTTTAAGCCGAGTCCACTTTTACTTGATACTTATTTTTTATTAAGAAAATATCCAAGATATGCTTAGCGTCTATTCATCATTGACGTTAGCGGAAATAATTTAAGTAAAATAACATTTTATTTGTTTGTTTAAATTTTTTTGTTATTCTTGGACATTATAACGAATTGGATGGTGGGTATTGTATCGTAGCATGTCCCACGAGCTCTTTAAGGTCTTGAAGACAGTATTGAAGCAGGGAAGAATACATGAAAAATGAAGGAACGAATGCTGAAAAATAAAATAGAAAGAGATGAAACATGAGAGTCATATACTCAAGTGGGGTTTCCATATCATAGTCATAACTCCGGTTGAAATGTCAGATAAAATAAAGAACACACGGATAGTAAAGGAGAAGATCGAGGAAGGGGTGAGGGGTTAAAGAGTAAGGGTGAATATATTCCAGTGAGCGCATCTTGGGTAGAATAGATAGGTGGAATACAGTGTACAGAGGATAGAGGGACTTTTACGACCGGAGCTCACGTCTAGACCAGGTATGAGACGACCTTATATGGGGAAGTTCTCCCTCTCATTGTTACTCCGTTTAACGACAGACCAGTCATGGGGGATGTTGTGACGCTGCATGAGGTCGATGCCTACCACCCGAGATCCCATATGTCTGGGGTGTTTACTGCCCTATTGCTGGCTATGACAGCACCATATCAATGGGAGGGTCATCTTGGAGTCTTAATATGGGGTTTGCTCTTTTTCAGCTGACTTGGACGGCATATAATGTCCAACATTGAAAATCTAGAACAAACAAATAAGAGATTTTGTGTAAGAAAGGTTTGATGATTAGTAGTAATTTTTTTGTATGATTATTTGATGATCATGTATTTTCTTTATTTTTAATGAATGTATTCTTATTAGATTTAACTGTAAAAAAAGTATGGGAAGCTTTTTAAAATATTTTCATAATAAATCTGTTTTTGCACACACTGATAAAAAAATTGACTTGACTCAAGAGTCAAACTCTTGAACCAAAAATTCCATTTTGAAGAAAATGATTTTCTTGAGTCAAGAGAATAAACTCTTGAGCTAAGAAATTATTCTTGGTTTAAGAAAATTTTCAAGAGTTTGGCTCTTGACTCAAGTCAATTTTTTTATCTGTGCATATCTACCAAAAGATATTTATAACAATTGAAATATTAATAAAAAATATTTTCTACCATTTTGATTGATTTCCGATTAAAGTAATATCTTCACTTTCGTAAGCTATAACTTATTTCATAATGACCATATTTTTTATTACATCTAAAGCTTCTTTCTAGAAATAACCAAGTAATATAATACATAGAATATTTACATTGCGTGTGGAAAAACTGATTCAAAGTGAGTCTATAAGAAGCCGATAATAAAACTAAAAAGGTGTATAAATAATACATAATAAATAAGGATAATTTTTCCACTAAACGCCGCTGTTTAGACTATTCAAATTTTTCTTGATGTAATAAAAAATTTATATCACTGCGTAATTTTTTCAAATATTATAAAATACCTTGATTGTGATTGCTTAAGCTTAACCTTCTTCATCTCCATTTAAACTCGGAAATAAATAAAATTACAGCGTAATATAATTTAAATAATCAAGTAAACCGTCAGTTAGAATTTAGCTTATCTCTTTGTAATCTGTGTGGCGTTAATTCCTGGGTGCTTTTGTACGTAAGCGCAAGATTTCATCGTACACGTGAATGAGCTCAAGTGCTTTAGGTCTCTCAAGGTAAATGCGTGTGCGTCAATTTATCTACATACACCCATATGCAAATGTATATATGTATGTATGTTCACATAATCAGTGAACCTTGATATTTGCGCACGCGTGCAATGCGCTTGCACAGAAAAAAATAAATTAGTTCGAGTAAATATTTTTCTTCAAAATTTTACTCTTGTTGCAAAATATTTACATCTTTTAATTGAAGACAATTAATGGAGCTCGAGAAAATTTCTGTTTAAAAATTTTATTTTTCGACCGAGTTTTTTTACTGTTTTCAAACGAGGTACATTAAAAATTTTAAAGCAAGAATAAAAATCAAAGGAAAAAAAATCTTGACGCCGTAAATTCGGTTTTTTTTTTGGTCCAAAAAAATTTCTTTTTGAATTAATTAAACTTTTTTTCTGTCTGTTTGACAATCATTTTTACTAATATTGCAATAAAAATAATATACCCAATTCATATTATATTTTAAACAAAAATTTGTGTGATTTAAATACCAATCTTCACAAACAAGCCCAACTTAAAACATCTCCCTTATACTTATAAATATAAGAGCCGAGTGAAGTTTCTGCGAATGTAAGTAGTTATACCAGTAGGACACAACTCATCGTGCTGACGACAGAGAGTGCAGGCCAACTGTGACGTAGTTGTATTGAATAAAACAGGAGAAAAAGCCAAAGAAAGAGAGAGTAAGAAAGACAGAGAAAATTAATGGTGTGAGGCAGGTCCGGGCGGTCGATATCACCGTCTGTGTGCCTTTACTTTACTTCTCTTCTATATATCTATCTATCTACTCAGGTTGATACCACACCATATCATGTATGATACTGTATATTACACACCGATATGACATGTTCATGTTCATGTGTATGTGTTCTTCATTCCATTCGCCTACTAAACAAAACCCAACTAAACGTGATGCGAGGTCCAGATCCGCTATCATTTCTCAATCCTCCTGAAATGTCTCTACCACTGTCCTGGGAATTTTAGACATTTCACTTAAATCTGTATCCTCAGTCAGTCTCAGTCTCAGTGTCTTTACTGTTACCCTGAGTAAGGACTCATGGAATGATTTCCAGGATGAGGACCGAGACTCTAGCTGTATTTATCATTTTCCTTTCTATTCCGCCGGCGAGTTGTCTTGATGCATTATTCGTCTTACTAAATTCCCCGGGTATATTGACCGTTATATGTCTCTATTCCCCTTCCCCTTGTGCAGTTTGTCATATATACCGCATCTAACATCCACGTCCTTGATATTGTCGGCCATTAATCATATAAGGGTTAGTATTGTGTATTAAAGTGCTCGTTCGAGCGCCCGAAATATCAAGTGCATTCGTGTAATATGTTATTAATCTTGATCAACTGGCTTTTACTTCTAAATCCACCGGATTTGGATAACTTATTGAGAAGTTTACTTTAGAGTTCAGTTTACATTATTATTGTTATTATTTTGACAATCAATATATGATGCTTGTATGATTAATTACAGCTCTTTTATATGACGGATTTATTAAATTTTTTAAATAGCAGCTTTAACAAATTCTTGTTTAATTTATTACTCAAGATTTACATGAGAATAACTAACCTAGTTTTATGAAAAATTTTTAAAATTGAGACGTCACTTGGTAAATATTTGGCGCACAAATGTTTTATTAATCAGTTTATTATGATTATTATTTGGTATGAATTTTAATATATTTTTTATGAAAAATTATATTTTCTAGTATCTCGTACTTTGGTTAGATATATTATACTCAGCATCATGTATAGACTGATGGTCCTTAAACCCGGAATTACATGGCGCCACACGCGCTTTTCAGTCTGTGAGAAATTTACTGAGGTTAAATCTACACGCACTTGCACGTATTATTATGTTATATTGAAGGGAGACTTCTTTTTTTAATCCTGTCGAGACTCACATACACATAAATATATACGTATACACAGAACTCGAAATGATGATTGTGTGCATCATCACGAATGTATGTAGAGAAGTTAATTCTCCTCATGGGGGTTGATTGAGGTGCCGAAGAGTTGATTATGCTATTATCTCATAATATAAGCGTCATGCTATACATGCTATTATGGATAAGTCTTTTTAAACCGTTTTGCTGAAAATAATAACGCCACTGTAAATTGCGAGGATACAAGTGGCGCCAACAATTATATTAACAGCAAGCTATCATTTTCATTCATTTTACAAAGTTAGTCATTTTAAATTTGAAGCTTGAATCAAGAAAATATTATTACAAATAGTGGGAATCACAGCGTCTTTCAATCCCTTGTGAATAATTTTTTCCCTTATTTAATTAATATTTCACAGATCCTTTTTTAACTTCCCGCTAAGAAAATTGAAAATTTTCAAAAATCGGGAAGTTATTGGTTTTACTCCGTTTTTCGAAAATCAAGTTTTCATCAGATCTCGACGTTTTGAGGTCCTAGAAAGCTTTCCTGACTATTCCCGCGAGGCTGTCACTATGTCTGTGTGTGTGTGTGTGTGTGTGTGTGTGTGTGTGTGTGTGTGTGTGTGTGTGTGTGTGTGTGTGTAAGTATGTAAACCTCTTATAACTTTTGAACGGTTGAACCGATTTCATCGCGGTTGGTGCCATTCAAAAGGGTTTCGCCAAACTTAGATTTTCTGTTAATTTGAACCGATTCGGACCGATAGATTTTGAGAAATTTGGAAAAAACTCAAAAAAAATAGGAAATAAAATTTTTTCAAAAGTTGTTTTTTGGGATAACTTTTAAACGGCTCTACCGATCGATTCCAAAAACTAATCAGCTCTCAGCCTTGAAAAACCACGTCGATCGCCGCCAATCCGGTCAAAATCGGTTAATTCTTTCGAAAGATATCGTGAATGAAAGAAAACCGAAAAAAGTGTTTTTTCGGAGTTACTCCGAAATTTCTAGTTTGACCAATTGAAACTTAGAACTTGTTTATGAGGCTTAAAAAACTGCGTACACGGAGAAAAAAAAACAACTCTGATTACTATTTTGTGCAGTACTCAGTACTGCTTTGGAAGAAAATTAGGTTAGAATGTTTGGGACAGTAGAGAGCGCTACATAAAAACTACTGACTATTGTCTGCACACTACTGAGTTGTATTCTGGCACTAACCAGTCGTTTTTCGTACAGCACTCACTACTGACTATGAACATTTTTCTAATATTTGTACGAAACAATAATCATTGCTGTTTTATTTTCTCCGTGTAGAATGCCGCCAACCGCGTAAAAATCGGTTCATTTATTCAAAAGTTATTGCGGTTTAAAAATTCAAAAAATAGTGTTCTATAAAACTTCTATCAGACTTTTGAGCTCAAAGAGCTTAAAAAAAGGTATAAAAAAGGTTTCTTTTTGAGCTCGGAGAGCTCAAAACAACACTCAGATTGTATTGTTGAGCTCGAAGAGCTCAAAAAAGCGGCCAGTTATTAACGGAACTAGCGGGAAGTTGCTGGGATGGCTTTAGGGTCAACCGTTTTCCTAATTTTTTATTACCAAGAAGCTGGAGTATAAATCGAATCCTTAATAAAAATTCCTAGAAATTAATTTTTTTTTTTTAATATAGCGTAATAGTACTATTGATATTATTTTATCTTGAATAATTTAATTAAAATTTTATTATTTTACAGAAAAATTTTATTATTTATGTTATTAACTATTTTTAAAATGAAAAAAAAATAAAAACAACCGAACGAATTTCTATCAATGTATATTTTTCCACTTGCAATTGTATGACTCAATAGTCCAAAATTTTACAATATCAATGCACCCATAATTTTTGTGTATTCAGTTGAACAAAACTAGAAAAAATATAAATTTTTTTTTTCCCAAAATAAAACCACTCGAGTACGAAATACGGGTTGTCTTTCACGAGTCATTTGATCTAATGCTTCCCTTTCATTTCATTCTTTATTCTACAAGAATACATGGTATTGATTATTTCATTCTTTTCTAGTATTCTTGCTATACTGGTACTCAATTCATATAAGACTAGCATTAGTGTATGTATATTTGTATGTATGTGCAATGTGCGTTGATATTCTTTCCTCCTCTACCCGTTCGGGGTCTACAAGAGACAGCGTAATAGAATTGTCTCCATTATTAATGAGACGTACGCTTTGCAGTTACGAGCAAGCCCTCACTTGCTAAGAACGACAAGTCGTGCAGCATTTCCTCTCTCATTCTCATTTTCTCTTGTTATATATATATATATATATATATATATATATATATATATATATATATATATATATATATATATATATATATATATATATATATATATATATATATATATCTAGTCAACTTGCTTTTGCTTTTGCTCTTGCTCTTTCTCTTTCTCATTTACTTTCACGACTGCTCTATAAAGCTACTCTTGACTTATTCAAGTTGGTTTCGGATTCTCCACGGAAACCAATGCAAGGAAGTTTCTTCGGCTACACTAGGCTTCTACTGAATCTACGACCATTTATACACATATCTATACATACACACACACACACACACACATATGCTAAAATAGGCTGTTACTGTCGCGTCAATACACCAGCGCTTCGATAAGTAAGTTACTGTAATAGTACTCCATTGAATGATGAGACTCAAGAAATATCTACACTAACTCAGGATGATTGTCGATACAAGGAAACTCAGTACGTACTATTCCGCAACAAAGTTTATCGTCTTAAACTCATCACAAGCCAAAGCGATAATCTTGAAGCCACCGATCCAAACAAAAAACAAAATCCCTTTTTCGCTGACAGTTTCACCAATTTACGTCTCATAAAAAGGAACAATAATTTTCCATCGCCAAATTTACAGCTTCATTTCTTCAATTCAATTAACTTTAAAGCTCAACTGACATATTTTTCATTTGAAATAATAAAAAAGTTTATAACCTCTGATGGTACCAAAAAGAAGAAAGCAGTCGTCGCGCAAAAGTCATTTTATTAAATGTATGAATCAAAAAAGAAATAAGTTAAATAAAAATATAAAATATTTGACGACTTTCATAAAAGAGGAGTGTGTGGTTTAGGTTGGTGGATAACAACCAGTACTTCTGTGTCTAGTCGACGAGTACAGACTACACACACTCCACCTTTGCTCGAGATTCTCTTCAAAGGACATCATTTCTGGGAACGGACGACGGCTGTTCTCTCTACTTGTACTTGATGCTGGTTCTATTCGTGATGCTCTTTGTGAGGAGGACCTGAGGGTTCTGTATATATCGCACACATCCACATACTCAGTCTATATAAGCGTTATAGTATTAAAGGAAACCACCCTTTTCGTACACACACACACACACACACACACACACACACACACACACACACACACACACACACACACACACACACACACACACACACACACACACATATTGCGTACAAAGCAGTATTCTACGTTGAAAGTAAATTTCAGTCATACCTATCTAGTTTTATATTCACGCGTGTGTATGTGTGTGTGTGAGGACATTGCGAAAGTATGTTAGCTTTCTATCTTCATCTTATTCCGACATTCACTCAAACTCATCTATCCCTTATACACTTTTTTTTAAAACTATATAACTATACAGCCAGACTATGAGGTTAGATTTTATACAGCGACAGATATAACCAACCACCTAACGTATAACGTAGAGTATAACTTGTCTCTTTTCATCAGAACCTTCATTTTCTCTTATGTACTTATTTCTTTCCTCCGTTTTCTTCTCTTGGTCCTTTTTCATCTTTGTCATAATTTTTTTAGCGCAACCTTTCCTTGCCTTTCCATTTTGTTCCCTTCTTACTCCCCTTCTCTCCGGGCAGTTCTGAGCTTGCAGCTTTTTGCGGGGGTTCAACCACCTCGGAACGATGCACGCAGAGCCGACGCACGCAATCCCCGAAACGTTGAGCTGACGACGACGTACCTCGCTACTACTACTACTACTTCTTCTTCTTCTTCTTCTTCTTCTTTTAGCACTACTACTACCATCACCGTTGTCGCCGTCTCGACTAGACCAGCAAAAGCTCTCTTATTCCACTCCATACTCTGGTCTGTGCTCTGCACGCGGAGTTATACTGAACCCGGGTACATAAACTAAACTAAACTCGGCACAGCACGAAAGACGCTTCAACCAACGGCGAACCCGACGAAAATTGCATCGAGATGGTTGAGTGGCGTACCCACTTTTACCCATTACCCGACGGCAGACAGAGAACAGAGAACAGAGACAGAGAACTGCTGCGGAGAATATATAGTTTAAAAAATAAATTTTAAAACAATTGTTTTGCCAGTTTTATTATTCGACTGGGAAAAAAGTAACTAAAAAATTGTTAACACCAAACGAATACTATAGGCTTTGTTTTGTGAACATTTAAAAGCTTTTTTTTTACCGGAATTTTTCGTGGCTTGTGTAGATGAATGAATTTGCGGTAGTTATTATTTTTTTTTTTTTAAGTTATTTTAATAATAGTTGTTTTTTTATTTCTACCTTTGTAAATAATAACTTTGTGTTAAATATCGTTAGAGTATGTAGGAATATATTTTAATTCTTTGTTTTATTCTCACAAACTATGAATTTTTCACAAACTTTCACTTTTAAATTTTATTTAATTATTAATAAAAATTTTATTAATTTATATAATCAATTTCTGTCTCGAATTCAATCAGTAAAATTTATTTGAACCAAGAAGAATTTTCTAATTTAAGATATGTATTTTAGATTTTGCCAATTACATGAAAAAAATTGTACAAAATTCATACAAAGCACATGTAAACAAAGAAAGCGTCTTTTCATACGCTTAGCATCCGATTATACCAGAACTTAACTAAATGTCGCTGGACAACTGTTGCTGTTATGTATAATATCCATTATTGTGATAGAAATAGTAACAGCAGGAGTATTATGTACAACTGGTGGGCATTATAGTTTACTCACTCTCAGTGGATTGAGAAGCGAGAGTCTAAAACGCACGTTAAAGTCGTATATCCTTTTACTGGTTTAATATCCCACCATCCTCCATCCTCTATCCTACATCAGGTTGATATGACGTTACACCAGTGTTCAGTGTTTGATGTATGTATACACCTATGGGCGTTGATTCGTATCTCTTCAGTTACACTCCGAGTCAAAACCTCTACGCATTACACTCGCTATTAAAGTCGCATAAACATACAGGTACTTTGTCCATGCATTACGTGTATTATTGATGAGCTTTTCTCGGACAAAAGGATACTGAAAATTTCCATATGACAAATGTAGTTGACACCAGGTTACTTCAACTTTTATTATTATTATAATCGTTTTTAAAAAATAATTTATTATGGATGTACATGAAGTATGTATGTATGTATGTATGTGGATGGTTTAGCAACATTGCTGATATGGAATACACTCGAGAAATCTTCCTCGACTATCGAAAACGCGCACGCCAGAACCGACGCTTTATTATCATTACGCTTCGTGCATCGCGATAACACAAGCAAGCTCGCGTAGACTGAGGCAAGCGTTAATAAATGCATTCGCCGGTTACTTCATACCACCTCACATTTCTGTACATGTATAAGACATATATATATACATATATGTGTAAGTATGTAGATAGGTAAGGTATTATGAGGAGGCGAAAGAGTGAGAGAATTAAAGAAAAGAAAGGAAGAAAAGGTAAAAAGAGAGTTTAGTTTGTTGAAGAGGATTAAGGGAGTTGGTGAGAAAAAAGGATGAGTGTGTAACATCGTGATGGATTTTTTTTTAATCTTTTGTCAATGTTTATTTGCTGGAGTAGAGTGTGAGCTCGTGTATGAGGAGAACGTGCCGCCGGCTGAGACACACATGAGGATTCTCTAGTTAATGTGATTTCCCACAGATTATTTTCTGATATCGCGGTACGGAAATAGCACTGAATTTTTTTAGCTGTTTCAGTGTATAAAATATGAATAATTAGTTGTCATATGCGGAAATTTATAGGGGAAAATTTGTAATCAAATTAAATTATGGATAAACATTTTTGGTTTAATTATACACTGGATTTAGTAACTGCGGGCTTTTAGATTTCATTTAAGATTAAGTCCCTTTTAATTAATTAGTCATTATAAATTGTATGCAGCAATTAATAATATGATTTCAGTATTGATTATTAATTGTTAGTAATTATTGGTGTAATTAATTACTTAAATATTTAGTCTTTGTTTTTAGTAGTTAGTATATTTCATAGGCGTTAGGGAAAGTTTGTCAATAGTTGACTTTAAATATAAATCAATTAAATTTTACAATTATTCAATGACTATCTTGATTATTTATCGCACCAAAAGAAATGTTCTCATTTCATTTTATAAATAGTATGTATCATATTTTTAAATAAAAAACTAATCTTCATCATTGATTAAAGTTTTTTTTTTTTTTTTTAATATTATGCTTTGAATTTCTGATTTAAGTTGCAATTAATCTAGCAATTCTCATCACAATTTTCTTGCAACGAATTTATTTTTAGTAACAGTAATAAACTTTCAAAACTAAATGTTTGTTTTACTAAAAAATTAATTATTTAAAAAATAAATTCCGATTGACATTAAGTTCCGTTGGATTTTAAATAAATATGGCCAGTAGAAATTTTGAATACAACTATTGATGTATTAACACAAATCAGCTCAATAACGAAATTCCTCTTCAATATTAAACATTCCATATTAACTAACACATTCAAATCGACTATATATTAATAACAATATCGAGTAATTTTAATATTGCTGAAAGTACAAAAAAATATATAAATATAATAAATAAAAATCCATTCCTTTGATGTCTATCAGCAAAAATGAAAAGATAAATAAAAAGCAGCAATGAGAACTGTACGATAATAATGCGAAACTGGTTATGTATCTTAATATACATATACATAGGACGAGTGAGGTATAACTTCTATCCGGGATAACAATAAATCTCCTCTGATGTAGAGCAATTTAGGGATGACGTCACTTGGATTTTATGCATCGGTTTTTCATTTTATCGATATTGCGTAGCTCTTCTTTTTCTGTCTAACATTCTTTTGTATGCATACTCCGAATTTTAACATTTTTGCTGTTATTATTATTACTATCATTATTTATATTTATATTTTTATTCGTATTTTGATATTAAAATACGTTAGACTGAAGACTGTGTGACTCGAGTCATAATTTAACTACCCACACAAAATCAAACAGATCGAGCTACCGCGTACATGCATCTCTGTTACGTGTAAGTATTAAATGCTTAATCTTATGCGTCTTGCAGGTGATATTACGGAAGTACGTGGTTAATCTCGATTCGTTGAGAATAATTATACTTCTCTTAGAATAAATACATTACACTGTGCGCTGTACTGAGTTTGAGGTGATTTATGTTTAACTGACGTTGAAACCGTTGATTTAATCAAAATTGATAATCATTGTGAGATTTACATTTTACGTGTTACCATAAAGTGCTTCTTAATTAATTAAAATTTTATTTTTATACATCATACTTATGATTATAAAAATAATTAATTTTTATTCTTAGACAAAATCATAAGTTGTTAAAAAAAAATAAAATATGTAAAATGTTAGTGTTAGTTAATTCAGATTAAACGACTTTCTAAAATTAAAAGTCACTTAATTATTTTAAATTTATCATGAAACTCTTTGAATTGAGCAAGCTGATGCGGATAATTAATAATGACATTAAATAAATTTACACTGGTACGTAATCCTACAGGTTCTACAAAGAAGTGAAGGGAGCTACTTAGCGGCTGTTGATGAAGGAGAATGAGAAAAGTTATCAGATTTAAAATTTAGTGCTGACGATAATAAAAGAAACAGTGATTTATGTCAGTACTACACATAAGTGTATATTCAATTGCAACCATTTGTAAACCTAAAGTACTTTTAACGCGCGCGTGCTTTACTTACGGTCTTGCTGCTCTTACAATTCTCAAGTAGAATAATATATATTCGATTTAAATAAAGGCCCTCTGCTCTATCTTGTATTACTGATACTAAATAAACAACTAAGCGATAATATATTAATCAATATACTATATCTCTTTATTTATTTATTTATCTATCAGTAATAGCGATGCATAAATTAATCCATTGGGTCTTAAAGAAAATAAAATTTTAAATTAAACATATAGTCAATAATTATCAAATATATATGATAGGGTAATTTGCGTGGGTATGCGGATATAAATAATAAATTTTATTAACCAGATAAGACGAAAGTAAAAAGTAAATTATTCGACAATCATATTCTTATTCTTATTTTTCCTTCTCTTTCGAGAGAATCTTACGGCGATTTATCCCGTCAGAAATTCTGAAATTTGCACACGTTCTTATCTCAGCTCGTTAAATAAGTACAACTGTACGAGAAGAGGGAACAAATGCTCGGAAAGAGAAAAAAGGACGAGGTAGTGTTTTAAAATGTGTTTTTTTCTCACGTCTCACAATCGACAGTTTGCTGAAAAAAATCTTCCATCTCCGTTAGCTGGAATGAAAGACCCGGACACATGGGTAGAAATGGCTCTCTGGTATATAGTTCAGCGGTGAGACAGACAGTTTGATAACCATGATCGGAGTGCTTAGAAATGCATGCCTGGAAACTTGCTGGGTCACGATCACCAGACAGGTAAATACCCTCCGTATTTTCTTCTCGATGGATCCTACTGTTTTCTTTTCTTTTATTCTCTTTTCTCTTCACCTTCACTGTACACTTATATACCTTAGATAGATACTTTTATAACTTTAAACTCAAAAGACGTAGATGCGCGCACGTGCAAAGTGCGAAACGTCCATGTGAGTTCTAGACACTCAAGTTCAGTTCCCTTATTCATATAAAACATTTTTACCCTTAATCTATATATATATAAGCGAAATACCACTCACTCATCACGAGATCTCCGAAACTATTCGCCCGATTGACTTGAAATTTAGCATAGTTACTCCATTCGTGATGTAGACGCTCACTAAGAACGGATTTTACGCAATTCCTAGCCAAAATGAATTTTTCGTCTACCATCACATATGCCCTCCCCTCCCCTCCCTCTCATTCTTCTCCTCCCCTCCCGTGCCCTATAATCTTTCCCCTTCCCTATATCTCTCTCTTTTTTTGGGAGCGAAATATCATTTTGACCCTCTAATCTAGAAACCATCAGTGGCCCCCGTAAATTATCGAACTCCCCCCCCCTACAACCACCCACGCTAATCAACCTTTGCCATGGTTACCATTGTCATGGTTATCGTTGCCATGGTTACCGTTGCTATGGTTACCGTTGCCGTGGTTACCGTTGCCATGGTTACCGTTACCATGGTTGCCGTTACCATGGTTACCGTTATCATGGTTACCGTTGCTATAATAACTGTCAAAATGATTGATTTTAAATTTTATCGATTGACTGTTGGGACAGTAGGAATTCATAATCATACGTTTTTAAGAAAGAATAGCTAAATCATTAATAACTGAAATAACTTATATGTATTGGAATAATCATGAAGGATGAACTCGATTATATCATAACACAGATAAATTAAACATAAATATTATCAAGTTGATATTGTTAAATGATTATACTGATTTTAATGATTAAAATTAAAATGGTAAATTGTGTCTGATGCGTCTTCTCTAAAATTTTACAACGATATCGTTAAATTATTGTAAAAACGGTCGATTTAAGATAATTTCTAATAAAATGAGTAATAATAAATATATTTTTTAATACCACTTAATTTGTTATGAATTTATTAATAACTAGCT
Organism: Cotesia glomerata; assembly: GCF_020080835.1. Taxonomy (NCBI): domain Eukaryota; kingdom Metazoa; phylum Arthropoda; class Insecta; order Hymenoptera; family Braconidae; genus Cotesia; species Cotesia glomerata. The sequence continues at coordinate 3,347,921 of NC_058158.1, forward strand.
GATACCCGCCCGCTTCGATAGGAATACAATAAATTTTTATGGTGTAACCTAGATGAAAAATATAAACAAAATGGTTAATTTCAAAAAGATAATGAATATAAATTTTGAATTAGAGAAAAGTGATTGTTTGTGATGACCGGTGTTAGCCAGTATTAAATATATGAGACAAGTCCTTTATTAATAACATTTTTTTAAAATTAAAAATTATTGACATTTTTAAAATTAAATAATACTATGAAGCGGAAAGAATAGGAGTTACGGATAATTATTACGTGAATCGTTCCAACATTCACGTAACAAGAATAGTGGAGGAGGAAGAGATTGAGAAAGAAATAGGAAGGACCTTCTTAATAGAGTTTACAGAATATGCGAGAAAAAATTCAGATAGCTCGGACAGGGATTCGAACCCAGAACCTTCCGGTGACATGTCGGCTACTCTACCATTTGACCTATCCGGTCTAGACTAAATGTTTAAGGATAACATTATTATAATGGGAACGCATCTCACTACACAGTACGTCATGGGTGATGCGGAAATCTGTCTAATGACAGATTTACTGACTAACGACCCATTGATTGATTGATTATTAATAATAAAATACTTTTCTAATATATTTAATACTCGCTAACACCGGTTATCATAAACAATCACTTTTCTCTAATTCAAAATTTATATTAATTATCTTTTTGAAATTAATCATTTTGTTTATATTTTTCATCTAGGTTACAACATAAAATTTTATTGTATTTCTATCGAAGCGGGGGTATCAAGCTAGTTATTAATAAATTCATAACAAATATCATATATTGCCACGCGATAAAAATATATTTATATATTTACTCATTTTATTAGAAATTATCTTAAATCGACCAGTTTTTATAATAATTTAACGATATCGTTGTAAAATTTTAGAGAAGACGCATCAGACACACTTACCATTTTAATTTTAATCATTAAAATCAGTATAATCATTTAACAATATCAAGGCGATAACATTCATGTTTAATTTATCTGTGTTATGATAAAATCGGGTTCATCCTTCATGATTATTCAATCATGAAGTTATGTTCAGTTAATCCAGAGATTTAGCTATTCTTTTCTTAAAAAAACGTATGATTATGAATTCCTACTGTCCCAACAGTCAATCGATAAAATTTAAAATCAATCATTTTGACAGTTATTATAGCAACGGTAACCATGATAACGGTAACCATGGTAACGGCAACCATGGTAACGGTAACCAGGGCAAGGGTAACCAAGGCAACGGTAAGCATGGTAACGGTAACTATGGCAACGATAACCATGACAATGGTAACCATGGCAAACGGCTGATTAGCGTGGGTGGTTGTAGGGGGTTGAGTTCGATAATTTACGGGTGCCACTGATGGTTTCTTGATAGATTAGAGGGTCAAAATGATATATTTCGCTCCCAAAAAAGAGATATAGGGAAGGGGAAAGATTATAGGGCACGGGCTGGAGAAGAATGAGAGGAGGGGACGAGAGGGCATATGTGATGGTAGACGAAAAATTCATTTTGGCTAGGAATTGCGTAAAATCCGTTCTTAGTGAGCGTCTACATCACGAATGGAGTAACTATGCTAAATTTCAAGTCAATCGGGCGAATAGTTTCAGAGATCTCGTGATGAGTGAGTGGTATTTCGCTTATATATATATAGATAAAAGATAAATAAATATATTTTTTTTTCTAATTTAACCCTTTAGTTTACAAGCTTCCACAACAAAAAAACTCATTAAAAATTCAACGAAAATAAGCCGAGAAATAACTTGTCAATAAAAATAACAACGCACTAATAAAAGAATTTCTTAGCATTTAAGAAGATTTCTTTGTATTTAAGAAATCATTTCTTAAAAATCATTTCTTAGCATTTAAAAAATATTTCTTAGTATTTAAGAAATATTTCTTAGTAGTTATATTTCTTAATATTTAAGAAATATTTCTTTGTATTTAAGAAATATTTTTTAAATACTAAGACATGATGTTTAAGAAATGATTTCTTAAATACTAAGAAATCTTTTTAAATACTAAGAAATCCTTCTATCAGTGCGGAAATGTTTCCTAGTTCTATATCTATAATAAAACCATAATGTAGGTATAGGCATATTTAGATTATTTATGCACTGACTGTGTGAGGAGAAAGCATATAATATGTACAAAAATAAAAATAAATTAATAATATAAATGAAAAATAATAATATAGACAACAGGCATAAACTTTTGGCATTTATTGGTTAGGTAAGCGTATTTTTATCAATAATGTTTAACTCAATATTCTATTTTAATATTATAACTTTAAATAAATCCCTATTTTATGTTATAACTGCAAAAAAATAATTTACTTATAATATAAGCGCTATCTAAGTGCGTAACAACAGTCGCAATGATCGTAAATTCCGTTTCTTTATGAGGCATCGTTGTGAAGTAAAAAAGGGGCGAGAATTTAGCAAGGTATTAAAGTCTATGGTAATCTTTAATTTTAAGGTATCCTGCGTGTCTTGTTGGTTCCTTTAATCCACAGCTTGCGAGTGTAACAAGAAAGATTAGAGTGAGTGAAAAATAAGACGAGATATTTTAAAAAATATAAAATGAAATGGAGGCAGTGGAGAAGAAGATGAAGAAAAAGAAGAAGAAGGATAAAACGGTCTTGTGATGCACCGGGCGCATTATGATAGGCAGTAATTACCCACGGCATTAATTAGCTGTTTGATATATGAGTCTACCGAGAGCTGGCACATGGATCATTAGCTTCGTACGCACTCTGCTGTAAGTAAAACGTGTTACCTGTAAGGTTTGTGTCCGAGAATGAATATATGTTTTTGTACTTAGATACATCTAAGTGTAAGTGTGAGTATGTGTTTTGCAATGCGAAAATAAATCCTTTTGGTTACTGAATTGTATATATGTGTATACATACAGGTATTGGAGTTTCACTTCTCTTGTGTTTACTTTCATCCCGATATTATTTATGTAGGATTTAATGTCTCTGTCATAGTTGGAACGGCGCATAGTTGAATCATAAGAGTGTCAGTTTGAGGCCTGAGAGTTAAGTCTAACATGGGAGTTGTAAACAGCTTGGTTCTGTATTCTATCCGTAGTCCTCTTATTCCTTCGATACCTTCGCACTGCCCCTGGGTAGATATCCCTATAAAGTACGTTTTATCTATCGTAAATCGATGGCCTGTGTATTTCACGCCGAGCAGCTTTGCGGTACAATGCTGCTCAATTAATGCCAGACTCTTTGTCTGATTTATTTTCTAAAACTATCTGGATATGTCTGTAAAAAAATGTTGAGAGTATTGAACAGACAATCAATTGTGTAACCATTGTTGAAGGAACCAGAGGAAAATACTCATGAAAAAATTTACTGACGTGTTCACATATGACTTGATATAAAAATTGGCTATGTCAGGCCCTATATAAACATATCTGGTTAAATATGGCTTAATATATTCTGATGTAAGTTGACATTCCTATATGAGGCCTGATCTGATCATATGTACTTATGATACTTCTGATATTTATATACAATTTTTGGACTAAAGAATACTGTTGAAAACTTCTGACGGAGGGCGCATGGTCGCTGAATTGTCTTTTTACAGGAGAGTCAAATTCGAAAATAGAAATTATATTTTTGACAATTAATAAGGCTTTTTACAAATTTTTACTCACAAACAAATTCAAGAACATAATATAACAAAAACATCAATTTTTTCAAATTATAACATTATAAACCAAAAGTGTAAAATTTTTAGCTATAAAAAAGGGAACACTCTGTAATTATTATTAACTAACAAAGTATAATTATACTCTTGAAATATGAATAAAGGAAATTTTTAAAAGTAAAAAAAAAAGTATATTTTTTATTCTCCTGATAAGTTTATCTAACCTTGGGTTTTAGTTTAAAGAACTACTAAATCAATAGTAGTTTAATAAATGTTAATAAAAATTCAAATTTTTTCGAAAAAATAAAAAATTGACGGCTGTAAAGCTGGCATTGATCATCAGTACTTCGCTTATTATTCAAGTAACAAAATTTATTCGTGGTTTTAAATTTGTTGCTCTAATTAAAACTTTGTTGCTTGATAAAATTCTGAGCTATCATTAATAATGTCGTTTAGTGCTGAATTGTATCAATGCTAACTTTACAAACGTAAAAAATTGAAAAATTATAAATGTTTTTTTTTTTTACTCTCTTATATACTCGAACGAAGGTTTAAAAATATGATAAAAAAAGAATAAGAACAATAGGAATGTACACAAGATTATTATTACAGTGATTGTTATTTTTGAGATAATGAAGGTTAGTATTATTTGGGGGGGCAGTTTGGTAAATATGCTGGTGAGGCTCGTTAAAATTTACATGAGGTTTTGGATCGGAGATTGAAGATTGTGGAAGGATATAGAATAGGACAGAAACGAGAGAGGATACACCGGAGAATGAGGATGCGGCTGGAAGGAAACTTTGGGACTCTCGATTGTTATTGCTACTAACTAAGCTACTTTAGTTGGAGGGATCCGTAGCTGATTGTCTCGTACTGATCAAGACCTTATAGTATGCCAACTGCAATTGTCTTTATTCGATTATTGTAGCTACAATAAAACAATAAATGTTACCGTTCTATTATAAGTAGTGTATCAATTATTCATATATAAAACCTACGTCAATTGTCTTTTCCACCCCAAGAGTTATTTTCTAATACGGGTAATTTTTTATTACATTTACTAATAATCGATAAAATTTTAATTGGTATTTTGCACTACCAGATATTTTTAAGTACTTAAACCCACACGAAGCATGGACTGGAGGGATTTTAATAATTCTAATCGACTGTACTGACTGCAAGTTCGATCTAGAAGGACTCAGTCTATAATTAAACTAGTTTGCTGCAAGCACTGAAATTAATGGAAAATTCTGTTATAGAATATTTAATAAATTAAGATTAAAAAATCCACAAAATAATTTTAGCGTTTATAAAATGAAAGAATTATCTTTGAAGATATTAATTATTGAGCTTTTGGAAAATAAATATAACTTTTTACAGTCTCTTATATTAAAAACAATAAATTAAAAAATTGTGTCGACTAAAGTTCAATGTGATAATTATTTTTTTTGTTTAATTAAAGACAGCTTAAAATTAATATAACGTTAAATTGATAATTAAGTAGTTGGGAAAATTTAATTTATACATTTGTTCAGTGAATAAATTAAAATCAGTGGTAAGCGAGCAATTATAAACGTAAACTCAAAAACGATAACCACAACTTAATTAATTATCATGATCAGAGAAGCTGGCGACTAATTAACCTTCTGATACAAGATTTGGTATCCCCACAGTGACTAATTATTTCCCTGTTCCTCGATTATTGTTCTAGGTTGGCATTCAACGAGTCAACAAGTCAGGACATGCGGGAAAGATGCTCTAGAGAAATTCGTGAATTCACATTCCTGTTGTGTATGAAGCTCTCAGTTTTCCTTTCTCTCTACAGCCCAACTCTCAAATAGCATCTGATGCTGTTGTCCCGCAGTTCTGTGTACTGTAGAGCGCTATACAACTTTGCAGAGGAGGCTGATGGGGTTCAGTACGGTATATGTATAGACAAGAAATACTTGGTGTGGTGTGGTATCCAGTACATAGGTACAGATCGAGTTTCCGGGCTTAAATGCAAGAAGAAAGCATCACCCGTAATATCGTGTCTGGAATACTCGAACCTTCGAATACCAGTGATTATTTCAGCTCTCTCACTCTCCCCGTTATCTATTATCTTTTTCTATGTTTGCTCCTCGGAATACGCGCCCAACAATATAACAGCCAACTAAGGTATTTTACTCAATACCCTAGAGCTTACTCCAGAGTTTCAGTAATACTATGTTAACGTTGCATTGCTTTGGAATTTTTAACTTTTCTTTGTGACACTTATTTTAGATATTGATTTGCATCGAATGGAAATATTTGCAGTATCATTTTTTTAAATATTGAATCGAATAGAAAACCGGAAAATTTTAAGTAATTTATTTTAATAGTTTATATTTATATTATTATCAGATTATACTTCTTTAATATTTTCAAAATTATGATATAATTTTATTGATAAGCAAAATGTGATGAAATTTTTACATCCCGATATTTTTTTGCTCAAAAAAATGTATTTTATGCATGAATTATCAATTTTATGCACTCATAGTTACAAGTCATTTAATACTTGATATTTAATTTTAAATAATGTTAGTAAAATAAACGAATACTACATACAATAAAATCAGACAAAAAGCAAGTGAGTAGTGATTGAAATTAATTACTAAAATTTGAAAGTCTTTCGAACAATTACAAGTTTCATTTTTAATCAATCGTTAATTACTAAAGTTATTACCTCAAATTTGCTTGCAAGCGAAAATTAAAATTTAATGGATATTGACTTTAATATAATTATTGCAATTTTCTACCATCAATTACTTTATTAAGAAAACTTCAAATATTGACATTCTTGATAATAAAATATTAATGAATAAAGCGATCGGCTAAATTCTTAAAGTAAGCAAACTTATAATTTGATTGTATGAAATCTTATAATCCATTAAGCAATTATGATCATTTTAATATTTATTTTATAAATGTTTTTAAAATTCGGATTCCCAACATAAAATTGAGATGAAATATATGTGAAGCCAATTTATTCGTAATGTGATAAGTCAAATATATTATAAGCATAAAAATATATGCAAACCCTCTGTTCAGGCGCGCGCTTGCCCGCGCATGTTAAATCTAGCTAATAAAAAAATCATGATAAGTTTGACGTCACTTATTTTTGATCAATTGTTCTGAAGTGTGTTTTTCTATACCTCGTGATATCAAATGCCAGATTTTTATTATATTTATATTTAAAATTGAGTACAGAAATGTAAACTGGACATTTTCAGTCCACGACGAAAATAACTTGTCAACTCTGAAAAATGTCAACCCAATAATGACCATCAATAATACACCACAACCTTTACTGGATTTTTTTTTATGTCATATTTATGTGGATGTAAGATATAAATATAAATATAAATATAAATACAGATATACATCTAGTTAAGCAGGAGATAGTATCAAGATGGCAAGTTAAAGATCAAAACGAGAAGTAGGATCGGACATTGCAAGTACAGTGGATAACTTATCTAGAGCATTCCCATGAAATACAAACATCGAAAGTCGATAAATGTTTCCTTTCAGCTCTCAGCTTATACTTTTTTTTTTTTTTTTTTTTTTATTAATTATTATTTAGAGTCGGTTTTAACTGCTGTGGTCATATCGCTGACTTTAACTGTTGGGAGTGGTACGTTGGGGTCTTTTTTGGGTTGTGTAAATCTTAACCTACGCGGCAAGGGCCAAATATCAACCAAGTTAGTTTCTAAGACCAGCTTGGGATTCGAACCCTCGCCTGGCCGGTAAGTTAGTCTGAGTTCTTTATAGGCCATGCGCCTTAGACGACTCGGCTAACGTCACCGGTTAGCTTGTACTTTTGTGTGAATTAAAACCCGGAAACGTTTGCTCCGTTATTAATTCTTGTTTAAATCAGAGGAAAGTCACTTGACAACTTCTTCCCTTGGTTAGAAAATTAAAAGTCCAAGCAGGAATTATGTAACTATTTATCAAAATCTAACTATTGATACAAGAAATGAGCGCAGAAGTGAATTAAAATTATTAGACCGGGGATTTAAGAAATAACAATTAAATTTGCAGGTTGGTCGCAAACCAACACTGGGGCTTTAGGTATTTTATTTATTTCCAGCATTTGGATTTTATTTGCTCCCCCGTGTCTTCTTTGGTAAATACGTAGGCGGCTTACAGCGTAATAATAAGTTACGAGTACACCAAGAACGCGTTTGCACGCGGCGCAAAAGTCGTACGGTCTTCCTAAGAGCGAGCCCTGCAATCAAATTAACTTCAGCGAGGCTTCCACAATATTGCAAATTTAATTTTTTATTTAATTCAGCTGTTTCACTTGCTTATAATTACTGGTAATATTGCAATCTCACAATACGATTGTAGAAAATTTAAAGAATAAACTTTCAATTATTTCTTTATGAATTAAAATATTGAAATTATTGGCAGGTATTAAATTAAGAACGATTACTTAATTGGCAATGCAATAGACTCTGTTTCTGAGCCACCGGGCCGGAAATTTTTTGTTCAGTAGACGGTTTACATGGTACATGTACATTTTAAGATCTTTATCCCGGAAATAATAGGCGCTTAATCGAGTATCCATATTTACATTGATGTACAATAATCCAGTAACACTTGCATTGCACTTGACTAATTCTCTTGTGACCACCTATCAGTCACTTCCGTGTTCGATAGTACATGATCATTTTATTTACTATTTTTAATCTTTTTATATCTCTTATCAAAAAAGAAAAAGAATTAGAAATATTTATATAGACATAGATTGAGACGTGGCATCAAGCGGATCATTGAGCTTGAAGCAGTGACATACTTCTATCAGTCTGTTTCATAGCTTGTCAAGCTGCACTGTCAAATCTATAATTATCTTGTCGACAAAGTGAACACATGTCGTACTCCATTTCTCAATATTATATCGCTCGTGATAATTCAACGGAAAAAAATAAGCTCCCAAAGTTAAAAACAAAACGTATTCTTCTTTTGTTCAAATTGTTTATGTTTGCTCAATTAATAGACTTCTGACAATTTCTAGGATTTTTTTTGACGATTAATTCATTAAATATAAATCTAGAAAAAAAAGTTAAAAATAAAAAAAAAACAATAAATTCAATTATTTTTCTCAAAGCTGTAATGATAAAAATAATAATAATAACAACATAATTAAACTGGACTTTACTCAAACTATTCCGAGTGGTATTAATTGAATTCTAGAATAATTAGCAATCATAGAGTATCGCAAAATTAGAGAAATATTTCCGCAGAGCAAACTTTGGGAATAGTTAAGCAATTTCTCGTGTCGTGAGTGAGATTTCTCTTCTGGACGATTATAACCTGTGTGCATATCCATTCATTTGTAAATATATACATATATCCCTGTATAAACATTTATATATACAACATATCCGTATATCCCCGGATCCATACAAATCTTATATACATATATTACCAGATCCCCCGCTGATCCTGCCACAGCACGCCCTCAAGGTGTCTCGTATCCGTGTCCATCGCTAAGCAGCTCGAGCGTGAAATCAGACTAGTAATTCTTGTCCCCTTTTCTGCCTCCACTTCAGTATTTATTCATCTCTTTTTATTTTGCTTCTCGGTATATTCTCGGACCGTGAAGATATTAAATACATACTTTAACTTCAACTTCAATGTCTGGTTTCCATCAACAGGATTCAGATCAACACAGAAATGAAGTTATGAACATTTACAAAGATTGTTTCGTGTATACTTAAGTTTTGAATTTAACATTTAACTTTATAAAGTCTGATCATATTTTATTATGTCTTTCAAAGAACTTTTTGATTGAGAAGATTAAATTTCGAGTTATTTCGAGAAACAATTATTTTCATACTTTGAGAATTTATAAATAAAAGGATTAAATTTTAAATTTTTAAATATTTCAAATTGTTGCCGATTCTAACTTAACCTACCAATTTTGCTTATTTTTTAACTTGATGAAACGAATGGATTTTCCACCTTAACTTGATGAGCTAAGTCAGAAATTATATAGCAAAAAGTTTTCAAAAGTTGCATAATCAAAACAGATATAATAAATTTCTATGAAATCTAGACTGAAAAAAAATAATTTTATTCAAGACGAAAAATTCTTAAAAAAAATAAAATTTACTTAAATTTAAGAGAATTTCTCAGTTAAAGAATTGTTCTCTTGAATTAAGTTAATTATTTTTTCAGTGTGTTCTTAAAAGAACGAAAAAACATATAAAATATTCTCCATAACTATAGTGATAAGACCTTTCAATAAAAAAATATTTCAAAGAATGAAATTCAATTGAAACATTTTTTTGATCATTAAATACCACAATAATTCTAACAAAAAATTTCAAAAGAAGATTAATCTTGTTCCTGTTTTATTTAATTGAATTTAAAAAAAATAAAAATTTATTACATTTCATCATCACGCTGACGATATCCCTTAGACTTGTAAGCAAAAAAAGTAATAATAAAAAAAGTAGTAAAAGAAAAGCTCGCGAGGCAGCAGCAGCTCAACAGAGAGTAAAGTCGAGATAGACTCTGAGAAAGATCGAGTAGAAGACAGAGAACTGGAGATCGGATAAAGAGGGTAGAGAAACGTCCAAGTCAGAACGTCACGTTTCCAGCAAACGACGCACATGGCGCAGCTGGAGTCTCTGCACAGAGTCTACGTGCCTTCTATCGGTTGTACGCGTTTACGGGTCCACCCCATGCCCCCGTAGCTCCCATAAACTCCACAATACTCTTAGCTCTTGGTGCATCCAGCTAACCCTTTCATTGTCGTCTCTTTCTCTTTATATGCACCACCAACTACGGAAATGGGGCACGTCCGCAAACGCATACCCATCGTACTAGTGCTATTGTCGCAGCTGTCCAACTTGAGATCCAACTTGGTCTCTTGTACAAAGTCACAAACCAGCACATAACAACCTCTGAAGCTGCACTAGCTTCACTAGTTGCAACATTCTCTCTTCTTTACTCTTCACTCTTCACTCAGCTTGCTTTCTTCTTTATATTGCAATGTACCTCCTACCTCATATGTGTATATATATGTATTTTAATACACAACATTGTCATGATTCTTCTTTTTTCTTTTTTTGGTAATAAAAACAACCAGTCTTTAATTTAGTTGACCTTTTTAACGACCAACTAAATTTTAGTTTTAAATTTACGTCAAAGAAAAAGCTATCAGTCATCCAAAATAAAAGATGAATTTTTTTTAATTTACACTGATAAAAAAGTTAATTTGATTAAAGAAAAAAAATCTTGTAAAAAATGACTCCAAAATGATTTTATTAGAGTTTAAAAATTTATTCCTTAATTAAGTTATTTTTTCCACTATTGTATTATTTTAATTGTTTAAAAATATTGACAATTATTTCTAACTCTCTTTTAAATAATTTTTTTTCTACTATTAAAACAGGCCTACGAAATGAGTTAGAATTTTTAATTTCCCTAAAAAAAATGTAAATAAATATAATCTCAAGGTAAGTGACCGAAGACTCGGTTGTATAACTTTCACTAGGTCCTGATAGATCAAAGCTAGATTGCAATTTAATGACAGAGTAAATAGAAGAGCTTGAAATTGGATCCGGATGTGAATGTGGCTCTGCTGAAGGAAGGAAAGCTTTGGGAAACCTGAATACGTCGCTTAAGAGCTCGATGGTATTAACGAGCAGACGGCCCAGAGGAAGAGTAAGAGGAATGGAGGAGAAGACAAATAAAGAAGACAGACTGAGAATCGAGTGTTGAGGGTACGAACAAACAAGAGATAGTGCTTGTGGAATATTTAAAAGCGGAATTGAGGGTGCAGTATTAGTATCAGAATTAGTAAAGGAATAGATGTTTGAGAAATAGGAATAGAGAAGATAACCCGGCATTATAGAGCTAAGATAACCCGAGCTGACCCGCGAGTCCTTGCTGAATGATTATGGAGACTGGGCTCTCTGCATCGAGACATCAGGAGATCTGAATCCGGTGGCTTTTGCTCCCCACACCAGCTCTACCGATTTTTTATTTATTTTTATTAAACTATTATTCGGCTCTTCATCTGGCAGAACGATTGCAATCGGCTTTAATAAAACCAGAAGCTTTTTTTTATATTTTATTAACCCTCTTTCTCACATACAGAGTACTACTTTATTTTTATTATTTTCAAAAGTTTATGATGATACTGAGTAAAAAAGCTTTTCACACTCGGATTAGTTTTATGGTCAGTATTACTTTGTGCTCTATTTTATTTGTTTTTCAAATGATGGTGTTAGTGATGCTTTTTTCGGTTGTGCTTTATTTCCGAGCCACGTAGCTCACTCATCGTCCGAGTAGGTAAGTCCTGGCACTTGCATTTTAGGATCCATGAGAGCCGGTACCGAGAACCGAGGGGAAGAAGGGCTGCAACGTGACCAGCACTGAGCACTGGAACACTCCTAAGTGCATACGCTGATACTGGAACTGGTACTGGTACTGAGTAGCTAACCGTGTCTGTGTACCCAGGACTCTGTGTCTATGTACTTGGTCTGTAGTCTATAGACTGAGGTCTGGAGGCTACAGTCTAAAACGAGTTGAGTGTGTGGAGGTGAGGAGAATGCATGGATATGGAATAGAAGGACGAAAACAAACCGAGTCACGAACCAACACGCACGATGGAGATAGATCCTCTCTAGCAGAACAATATATAGGCACTTGAGAAAATGCTGAGTCGGTCTCTAAATCTCTAGACAATTGTCTCATTTTTTTATTTTTCTGTTTTTTTGGTACTCGTTCTCTTTGCTGTGTTATATGAATCTCAATAAAAGTTAATGCTAGTTCTTCTGACTCATTGTTCATTTTTTAACTTTTTTATGAAAGCATACAAGTTTCACGTTTTTCGTGAAATATTTTGGAAATTAGATACTCTTTTTATCAAAAGATATTTTCTAAGAAAGAATTTTTTTCCTTCATTTAAAGATAAAAAATAATTTTTTTTTAATAATATAATAAGATCTAAGTCTACATCCAAATGATGATAAAATTCACGATTTAGAGAATGAATTAATTATATGTTTATCTTATTTGAATGAGACCTAATAACAATAAATACCTGACAATGTCAAAATAACTCTGACAAAACATGATAAAATAAAATTATAAATGATTAGTTTGATCTCTACATCCTAAATTTTATCTTCATAAAAAAGTAAATAATTTATTTATAAATTTTTTCAATCCCCTCCTAATCAGTTGTCCAGTTTAAGATAGTCCATAAGTAATTTTTTCAAAACTACCTTTGTCCTACAGGTAAATTATAAAAAAATTACTAAGTAAATCAATACTAAGTGGTTCAATTGCTTGAAGCTTCTTATACTTCTTCGAATTCCGTTTATAGTTTCTCGTATTATGTACACTGAGAGAATTTTATTCACAGCGAATAAAAACGCGTATTTGGAATTTTTTTATGTTAGTACTACTTGTCAATAAATATTAATTACATATAAATATCATTTGTTTTGCAGTGAATAAAATTTTATTAGTATTTAATAAAATTTTATTAGATACTAATATGTGTTAATTAAAACCACCGCCAGTCTCGCTTTAACGGTAGCCATCTTTAATGCTGAAGTCAAGGCGTAAAATTAGGAGTTATTGTTTATTAATAGTGAATAAAAATTAAAATAATTATTAAACAATGAAGAGTGTCTATTAACCAATGGATGTTTTATCAAAAGAAAGGGATTTAGATGCATTGTGGCCAATTTTTCAACGCAAATAAAAATCAAAATTTCTTTAAGTAATTCAATGTATATATGTGTATATTTATAACCTGCTTGTGGTTAGCCTTATTTGATTTTTAATTTTAATGTCAGCACAAGTGCGAATGGTACCAATATTATATCATGTAGTGATTTTCAATAAAAGAAAAGTTAGCTAAATATAATAAATTCTAATTATTTTTTTATAAATATTCATAACACTGAAGTTAGCTGTCAGCTGTCAATTTTAAAAATTTTTTTAACAAATCAATCACAATAAAAAAATGCTTCTGAAAATTTTCACTTGTAATTTTTATTAATTTTCACATGTAGAACTTTTTGATCATATTATTTTTATAATAATTTAATTGCTATAAAATAAAAAGAAAATTTTTTTTTTAATTTATCTGTCAACTTCAGTGTCATAAATATTTATCTTTAAAAATTAAAAAAAAATTTCTATGTATTTTCATTATAAAATTCCATTTCTTGATATACATTTTTTAATTTGAAACTATGTATAATCGTCAATAGTTAAAATTATTTGGTGATAATAGATAGATTTATTATAAAATTTGTTGACAACCATTTATTAACAAAACAACACCGATTATGACGTTTTTATCTTATTATTCATTGATTACTAAAAAACTAAGTTATTTTGTGTATAAATAAAAACGTATTATACACTAATAAACGCGTATTAAATACTAATAAAATCTCAAAACTGGTCCAAATAAAAATTTTATTTGTATTTAATAAATTTTTTATTTGCGCATGAGCCAAATACGTGTTTTACTAAATATAAATAAGCGTTTATTAGTATTTAATAAAACTGTCTCTCAGTGTAAATTGCACTACTAGTCATTGATCGTTACTGCATTGAATTGTTGAGCTATTATGTGTTTTTTTAAAAACAAACTGAGTATCCGCAATTACTTAACTCAAACAAAAAGTTTTATTATAAAAATAATAAATCACACGAGTTAAATATTTACTCCTAATCGATTCTAACAAACTGATAAATTTTCTTAACACTATTAATTACTTAAATAATATATACAATGTAAGAGTCAATAATTGACTTTTTACTTTATGTAGGATGCAATCACTTAAAATTAAAATACATCCATGTACATGGCATTGAATTAATCGTAATTGGTGTGTCGTGAATAAACCTGACAACTAATAATTTCCATATTACCTAAAAAGATTAAACATTGATTAAACCTGTCCTCAGCCACTTAGCATATAAAACGCTGTCTATACATATTATATATTATCAATATCACAACCTACACATATAATATCATATATATGTGTACAGCTTTTACACTAGCCGAATAATTAGTTTTATTTTCATTTAAAGTCGAACTAAATTCATCAGACCTTAAAACATGAATGTCATTTCAATACTCCGTGAGGAACTATATGACCACTGGTATTGTTCTATACGTCAAGGAAAGGAAGACTATTCCCTAATGTACGTGCCGCTTATGCAATATGCATTAACGCACATCTACGGTACACAGACAATTACATAGACTAATATATTTATGTATATAAATGTATTCATGTATACAGTGACTCCATGTAAACACAATGTGAAAACGTGAAGACGTTGAACAAGTGTCGGCGAAACTAACTCATATATACTCATATAATGGAGAGCACAAGTATCAGAGAGACGCGTGAAACCGCTCCCCGTGGAAATGTGTCGGGTGCAGTTACGTTTGGTCGTTTTCCCCATCCTGACATTATAACCTTCCTCTTAACACTTTGGTCTTTACTTGAGCTAGTATGCTAGAAAACTACAGTCGAGTCGTTTCTACATTCTGAACAATATCTTCACGTCCTCACTATTCTTTATTTTTATTTGGCTGTTCTATTTTTTTTTTTTTCGCCACACAACACTTAACAACATGACGTGATATATTTTTTGGTGACTAGACTTAAAAACATTAAAAATATAAAGCATAGTGTAGTTTATAGATTAACATTGCTTCGAATACAAAAATTACAGTTTTAATTGTGATACTGAAATTTTTTTAAGAGAAATTAAAAAGAGAATTGGTCAAATTATAATATAAAACTATGTAATGTCTCAAATTTTTAAATATAATAAGAAAATAACAATAAAATTTTCTAATATTTAACAATAAAAAATAAAATTCAGTGGATTCAAGTACCGAAGGTTAATCTTTAAGAATGAGAAAAATAAGATGAAACAGATGGTGCGGGTGTGTTTATTTGCATCGGTAAATCGCGGGGTTCGTTTATTTAAAGGCGATGCAGCGCGAAGATAGTCGAAGAACGATGGATGGAGTCAGTTCTCTACGACGTTTAGCAAGAGCCGTTTGTAACGAGGTAGAGGGCTCGTTTTGTTGGACTTAGTCTACTCTTGGCTATAATGAGGAGCCTTTGCAGAAGTACTGAGACTGTGACGTACAATGAGAAGAGGAAGAATGAGAGGAGGAGGAAAAGAAGAAGATGAGGAGTACCTGCTACCATTACTCGCTACTGTGTATCTTGGTTCGTAAACGCTATCCTAACCGAGCATTAACCCATCATCCATCACCAGTTCACGTCTCGCATCGGAAAATCACCGCTCAGTAAAGAACATCCTCCACTTTATTCCATTTAATTATACTAAATGATGCATTGCTAAATTAATAGGTTTAATTACATGTTCGTCCTCAAATATCATCAAAAATTATTTATTTTATTTTATTTTAATAATACCTTAAATTATTGCTCAGTTTTTAATTAATCTTATCTTGTAAAAATGACTCAAGCTTTTACAGAGTTTATTAAATAGACGAATAAATATACCAAACGATTGTATGCTATCAAAAACAATGATATGATAAAGCAATCGGTATTTACTAAACAAACAAAAATCCACATTGGTCAATTGATTTAAAAAAATGTTTTCATAAGTTAAATTGACGAAATACCGTAATTTTTGAAGCGTGATGTAAAATGATTGAATATACGTTAAACAGATTTTTCCATATCATCGAATGTGTAAATGTTTCAGGATCAAATAGATTGCTGGGTTTGGTTAGCAGAGTACCTGTTTGTTCACTCGGCTGTTATTTTCTCTGTTATAATGTTTTACATCAACCCTTTTTATTTTTACGATGCACGTTTTGTGTATATTAACGCAGTATTTAAATTCTCGAATTATTCTAGTGTAATGAATACATTCATTTATTATTCATACGTCATTTGCAGAGTCTGTCAATAGAAAAAATCGTTGTATCAAAAATACATGATACAATATAATGGCTTTGTAAACTCAATTAATACTCAATGAGTTTTTAAATATCAATCGCTCACTTCGAATGGAAAAATACTTCATCATGTTTTAGAGTATTTTATTATTGTATAGATAAAATTTTAGTAGATGATATTTTAAAAAATAACATTAAAGATTCAAGAAGAAATAAATTTAAAAATAAAAATACAGTGATTGATGATTGAAAAAAAAAAAATAAAAAAATAAGAGTAAAAAAAAATTCAGAACATAACTAAACGCACAATTTACTATATGATCAAGTCAGGAGATAAGTTAAGGCATTTGAGGTGGATTTATTATCGAGTAATCCTGTCGACCTGTTCACCTTCGCTGTCGAAGAAAACTCGGATTGCGACGAATAGGAATGTCGCGTAGGTATCGCCTTACGGAGGTCATTATAACGAGGTGTGTATATCTATCTATCTATCCTTTATATGTCCCTAAACGGATAAAATAAAAGTAAAGGTAAAAAAATGTGTTTGAGAATAAGGATAAGGTGTCCGGAGGTGAAGAAAGAGAGCAAGAGAGATAAAGCTGGACATGAGTGGAATGGAGTATCGGGACATGAGGCTTCGGTAATGGGAATCTCACGACAGGAGAACGAGTAAAGTGAGAATAGCCGGAGAGAACGAGGCAGGCCTTGTCGCGAACGTGTGGATCCCTCTGTCCCATTTCGCAGCAGCTGTTAATTCGACATCAGGGATGGTACGGCACGTACGAGCTACGGCGAACATCCAACATCATTGAACGCCGAACGATCGCCAAAGATGTTAAGTATAGGTGGCTGTGGATCTCACAGCATGTGCTGCTAGTGTGGTTGCTGCTCAGCGCGAGACAACCTGAGCCGGGAGGATGAGAGACAACGGAAAAAGAGAAAAAGAGCTACAGAGAAAGAGAGAAAAGGGATACGAATGGTGGGCATATATATCCGTATGGAAAGAAGCCCCCGTATCTCACTGGTCAGAGCCACTTAATTGACACGCGGCGCGTCCCTAACACGTCGCGACCCCCCAACCGGACAGTTCCACATGCGGCACATCGTGGATCTCCATCTGTCCCGTCACCGATTCCTCTACTCGCACTCTACTCTGGCATCCTCCAATCACGGAAATTGAAATTCTTCATACGCGTATATTATTGATATACTTTTGGATCCATTAATTCTCGTTATGTCATCAAGAAATATGGATAAGCTTTTTTTTTTTTTATTTTCAACATTGAATTGATAAAATTCATCATTATAGTATTGAATTATTGTTGTTAGATAAACAAATTAATTGATACTATTAACGATTTAGAATTTAGATATTTAGAATTGTAAATTATCATAAAAGTAGAATTGTAAATAATTTTTTACAAATAAACTTGATTTTTGTTATTAAAAATTCATGACATGAAATCGAATAATTATTTTTCAAGATAAAAATTTTTCTTAAAAAAGTTTTAGCGGGGAGTAAAAAAATAGTAAATTTTGACAAGTGAATAATCAAAATGCATTTGTCCGTACAAAAAAAATAATTTAAGTAAAAAAATTTATATTCCCTAAATTAATAATTTTTCTTACGCTCATACACTTTTAACACATCTTAAAATTTAAAATTAATAAAATGGCTAATTTAAAAATTACAGCTTTCACCTCGTTTAAACTTTACTAAAAATAAAAAACAATTATTTCAGCAAAGTGAATATTACTATAAAGTAAAAAAAGAGAAAAAAAATAAAAGTGTTTTGCTTAGGTAAATGGTATTATGATCTTTAAACAGTTAACAAGAGTAGCTTAAGGGCGAAATGCACGCAAAGAAATCCAGCAACACATGCACACATACACAGTATATATATCGAGAATAATCGATCACGCCTATTTATCCAAGCCTTTAGGGCTTGGGAGTAATTTATCGCGCTCTACGGCCGTCACTCGCCCGCTAGAGCTCCAAAGCATAACCATAATACACAAGATCGTGCTGCGATGATGCTGCTCGGGGTCTTCGCGTGGCGTTCTCCACGACGAGGATGAGACAAGGTCTCGTTCATTCGCTTGGCACTCTTCCATGCACCAGACTAAAACTCACACACATTCTTCGAAGTTCACTTCTTCTGCTCCTTACACATCGTCCACGAAGGTGGATGCGGGGACCAGTAGGAGTAGGCACCAAAGGTCCCCCGCGATTCCCGAGGCCTTATAACCGTGAACTCTGGCCCCTCGTATGAGAGTATAAAAAGGCAGGCCCCGCGAAGAAGCGGGAGGCACGAGATGGACGAGGATACCAAGGAGTTCAGCTAGAAGATGAAGAAGAAAAACAAGAAGAAGAAGAAGAAGCAGAAGATGAATAAGAAAAAAGAAGCTGGTAAACAGGCAAACGAACAGGATGGACAGGACTCACAAGATGAGAGAGGGAGGATATAGTTTGCTCTGGATTCCAGACGTGACCCTCGAGCTGACCCGACGAGAACACATCTTGGTATTTTCTCTCTTACTTGTTCGTTTAGTTTCCATGGACTCCCTCCGCAATTATATACTCCCTTTTCCTCCTTCCCTCTCGAGTATCTCTCGGCTAACAGTCTGCCCGGTAAATATCGCGGGGAAGGGGATACATCGATGTATTCCCTTTATATGGTATTACTGTAACGCGGATGGGTCTGGACGAAAGAAGCCCCTGGGACTCGGGGTGGTGGTACAAGCATCCGCGCTTTTAATGTAATCCTGATGCGTACCAAAACAGTAAGCCACCCCCGAGTATGATGGTCACATTCGTACCAAAGATTTGATGTGTAAATGCCACGCATCGCCAGTTGCTGCTAACAGTCACCATGTGTATGTATATGTGTGAGAGGATCATGCCTCCGAAATCGGTCTCTAGGTGTATGTAGCCATTCACACACGCATAATATGTCTACGCCTATGTCTATGTAGATCGGACAATGGTACACATAGCATATTCAAAATATAGAACACGCTTCTCACATTGCGTTACGTCAGTTCTCTCGATGAAATGCGAACATTGTTGACTTGCAGTGTGGACATGTTGAAGCCACTGTAGATGATCCCAGTTTCCAGTTTGTGTCGGGTGATATTTGGCCCTGACATTATTCTGACACATATGACGTCAACGTTTGCTAAAATATCTGTTATATCTATTACGCTATATCATTGCTGCTAACTACTTGTTGGCAAAACAATTTTGACTATTTGGGTCACGAGCTTCTGGATGTCCGGGAAAAAATTTTTCGATTTGGCTTAATCTGGTCATATATGGTTTTATCAGGCTATGTAAAGAGTAAACAAATAATTTTTTATCTTTCTAAAAATGTGTACTTTGATTAATATGCCGTATTAAACAAAAATTAGTTCAGAAATTGATTTGCTGAAAAAATGATTCCAAAAAAGCTCTTTAGAAGAGTTAAAAAAATTTTATAATTTTTAAATCTTCTTATTGACAGTTTTTATGTTTAATATCACTTATAAACTACATAAATTGAATTAAATGACTGAACGCGTTATTGGAGAAAGAGTACCCAATGAAGTTTGAACCGAAAGTCTTAGAATTGTGCTAGATACAGTATCTTAGTGCATAGTACAATAAAGTGTAAATAGTTAGCTGTTTTAGCTTGCTTAGAGAAAACGGTATGATCGCGTTTGTGTTATTAGGATTGAGATTATTTGAATTAGACTTGGTAAATTAACAAAGCAATGGTGGTAGTTGAAGCAAATAAAATTGAAAGTATAATGATAGAAGGTGAAGATGCAAGAGGTAAATTTAACAGCGGTTTGACCCATGGATTCGAAGTAATTCGATGATCAATGTACGCGTCTGGCGCATTCCTCCAGGGCTCTTCGTTTAACCGCAACGCGCGTTTGTTCCAACAAAGGACTGCACGGGTAAACTGGGCGGAGAAATTGTTCACGTGTATTACAATGGAACAAATGCAATCACCAACAAAAGACACATTTGTTACCCCTTTATATATATGCTCGCACAACGTCGCCTGTCGCCGTTCTGTATTATAATCCATTGTAGTTTCGCTGCTTTCCTTGCATTACCAAGGTGTCAAATATTAATGCTATTTATACGCTACTTTATTTCGATGCTCGTATTCCATAACAATATAATATGTCAGAGATCATACATAAAATGTTATTACATAATTATCTTTTTTCACTCTTTAACCTTACCAATTACTCTTATTAAGTTTATTCAATACTTCTCCATTGTTACTCGCCGTAATTTAATTGCATCACAAATTAACAAACAACAGTTTGTTAATCCATTAAAAGATCGGTAGAAATTCACGATCCAATTTAATTAATTCAATTGTCTGGATAATTGGACGAGTGTCAATACTGACATTTAATGAAAAATATATAAACAATAAAATGAAGAGTAAGGACATCAGTCTGTTTACATGATAAAATAATGATGTGGTTAGTTATATTCGTGATGTGCGACCGAGCGACATGTCGCTGTTGTGCTTGGCGTAACTCATTCATGCTTGTAATTTTGCGCTCGTTACACCACGTAACAATAATACATAGACATTACAAGCTGTGTACATGTAAACTAAAGTATTTCTATATTATAACCGTCGAGGGTGGAAAGTCTACAGCACCCACTAACTAGAACTTGTGATTGTATGCGATGGGGAGTATCTTTTGTCTAGACTAGTAACTAACCATATTACATCAACCCATGGCAAACTCTGCTGTCCACTGTCTACACGGAATGCTCACTGATGCTAGCCCTCAAGGAGCGTTGGACCGTTTGTGCGTAAAGATTGTGTGAATATAAATCGCAGACGTGGAGCTGGTATTTATATTTCAGCAAACAAGATGTTTTTAGTGCGAGCTGCCTGGAGATGAAGCAAATAAAGGGTACAGGGTATAGGGTGCAGAAGATATATTTATACAGTGGAGGTGAGTAGCGAGTAGCGAGTGGTAGTTTATGTGTGTCTTCATAGGGCATTCAATATCACGTCTGAAAGCATAAGCCTTTAATTGACTTTAATTTGCGTTCCGGAACGCGACGCTGAAGACTGTAAACAACTGGTAGATGTTCTGGAGAAGCCGACGTGGTACGTGGTGGTAATGTTGCCAGCAGAAATTGCAGTAGGAATATAAGGTTGCCGACCTCTTTTGCCAATGTTATACCAAGACTACACAGAGCCTCTTCTCGAGCAGCTTGGGAGAGAAAGAGAAGGAGAGCGTAACCTTAACCCTGGAATAGCTTGATTTAATTCCTACGCTTCCTACTCTTCTCGGTACTCCCTCTAGTCCTAAGACGTTGTCGAGTTTCTGATGCTCTCCCTGGCATACTCGTGGTGGTAGTATAGCTGCTGGTTGCTAGTTGCTGGTTGCTCTTAGGCTGTATGTTGTTTGCCGACAACGGTGAATCGTGCATGCGCATGTACCTATCTAACATCCTGGCTGGTCTTATTACAAGGTAACACACTTGTCTGACCCGGGTACTGCAACCAAGAGACAATCCTACAATTTGTGATTCCATTTTCTCAAATTCTACATTACTTTGCTTAGCCTGCTTTGGTCTACTCTGGATCTGGATGTTACCAGATAGTAATAACGTCGAGCAAGTTATAGAGCACGACTTTTAAGCTAACTTGTTTAACTTTTTTTCCTCCTGCTCCTGCTCTTACTGTTGCTTTCTTGATAGAAATAATTACGAGAGCAATAATGTCTCTTTACTATTATTAACTTAATTAACTTTTTTCCTGTAAGTTGTTGGTGAACAAAGCAAACATTTTCTGATTTTTATTGATAGTTAATGTTTCTCTTGAAGAAAATAAGTAACCCAGAGAGACATTAAACAAATTAAATTTCTTGGAGCCCTAGCACCATAAAAAATAAAATGCTAGTGAACTGTTGGTATGGTATTCATTGTTTTCTTTCTCTTTTCTATTTTAGAGGAAATTTCAGGTACATATTCCTGTCTGGCTACCGTCTGGAACCACTTTGACGAAACGATAGCGTCTGGCAGCCATAAAGTCTAATGCGTTTGTTGTTGGTCGGGATTAAAGAGCTGGCTCATGTGTGAGTACATATGTATGTACAAAGATATTTTATAGTAGGGATATTCTGTGTGTAGGTATGCTTATGGTTAAGCCCGTCATAGAAAGAGACGATGAATCCAGCTAGTGCTCATAAAACTAGGTATGGATTGACGCGCTAACGGATGTAGTAAATGCTGCAATGTCAATGCGTTATGAATGCAAAGTACGGTTTAACCAACCGAGCAAGCCTATCCATCAACTATCCCTTGCAAATAACTCGTGCGAGCCTCGGGAAAACGTGAATGTATGTCTACAATCTATGTAGACGAAGCACATCCACACAGTTATTGTCTGTCCCACTTTAACGCACCCTGTATTGATATTCTATTATCCATGCTCTTACGTCAGATCTTGTATGGATGTGTTGTTACTTCCGTCTGCACACCGCTGTACTTTGCTCTCGAGTCTTGTTTATCTCATAATTCAATTTACATCCCTTCGATTTATGATAGTTGAATGTTGGCCGAGTTGCTTTTGCATACGTTATTACTACAGCAACTGCAACTACGACTGCTGTTGCTACTGCCAGCACGGAGATCGACGATTTGCGATCTAGGATATGGGATATAGGATATAACCATTATAAATATCTGCAGCTTGACCGAATTAGCAAGATTAACAGACAATTCAACAAGATCCATGTATGATATGTATATTTAACAGCTAAAGTAAAAAGCTCTGTACCTGTCCGTCAATTAGAGATATAATTGCATTATTTATGGCAGTGCTTGATCTGGAGGAATTTATGCCAGCGAGAGCGTGAATTTATTGACCGCAAAAATTACTGTACGTCTTTTGTTATTTCTGGTTGTCGGTTCCAGGGTGGAGAGGCCTCATGAATAAAAGTCATTTTTAATTCTAAACAATTATATATACGTGGATAAGTAAAATATAATCCATTCACTTTGCTCTGTTCTCTGCTGGAGAGTCGTTTCTCTATTGCATTAGAGCTTAACTTTTTAATTTAATATCAACGCGCGGTATACCGGAAACAGTGCATTAAGCTTAGTTTTAAAAACAATGACAAAACTGAAAATAAACTAACTGAGTTTATTTGTGTAGCAGAAAAGGACTTTTATTTAATTTTAGTAATAAGAGGGAGTTTTATTATTCAACTACGCTTGCAAATGTTATATTTTTGGATACGCTTGAATAGGGAATTTATTTTATTAAAAATTATGATTTTCGAAAATTGTTATGTGGCCATACAAAACGGAATAGTGAATAATAAATTTGTTCTTTGAATAAATTCATTTATAGACTACAGTATTGAAATATTAATGCGAAGTTTCTTTGTCTATACTTGTCATTAGTTTTACTGAATAATTATATACAGTAAAGCTGTCCGTTTATTACAAATTTATGTTACGTGGATTGACGAGGGCTGAAGTAAACTTTTTGTATGTTAACTCACAAAGGTTATGGAAGTACAAAAGGAGAGAGGGTCGTTTGAAGAAAGGAAAAGTTTTCAGTGACTCATAATTTTGATGTCAGTAAAGGCAAAAATGTTTTTTAAATACTCAGCGTTTGATGTCGTTCATAATAATAACATAGTAGTTCAATTGTAAAATTTTGGTATTAAATATGCACCTTTTCATTTTATCAAACGATGCTCATTGTTAAAATATTAACTCATTTTAATAATTCTACGCCTACACGTTTGACTTTTATTATGTTTATGCACCCTTTACTCCCCTTCAATAAGAGACATATTGCGATGACGCCGAATAATCCACGTGTACTTTCACCGTCCTATTGAAATTACAAAAGCACGATCAATTATTATTTACGGTGATAATAATTTACATGTATGTTCAATCATTTTTCCTTTTCTCCACTGAATAATTCCAATAGAAAAATATATATTAAAAATGACTTGATTAAAAAAGAAACAAAACCAATTGCGTAACAGAAAATGAATAAAAAGAGCAGTGGAAGTATTTTTTATTCCTTTCATTACGGTGAATTTTATGAATACTGAAAATACTTGGTTCATTATACAAAATCACACAGAGTACGAACGCAATGCGTGAAATACATGTATAAAGACGGAACGAATATCGAGAACAGAAGAATGAATGTAGAGTAACGCACACATATACCCAGGGTGGCCAATGTATTGCACATTCACCCTCTCGCTGATCGCGTACAAAGACCGCCGGCATAAAGCAAGAGAAAGAGACTTTTAGTCTCGTGAGTAGGTACCCTGCATGGGAATTGTATATGCGTGAGCGTAGGCGTTTGGGTGGAATGTGTGAATTCGGTAGTGTAAGGTCTGGATAGTCGCAAGCCCATCTATAAATGTGTAGACATATTTATACAGACATACACGTACGTTGAACATAGAAAGGATCTAGCACATAGTATATAGGAATAAGGACGAAGATGAGGATGAGGGCGAGGGAGAAGGAGAGGGAGAGAGTAAGGGGACAATAACGGTACTGCGTTTTCGGGTAACGACCTGTCGCAATTCCAGCAAAACCCGTCCGACCTAACCTTTTCCCCTATTCCGGGAAACCGACCTACCCACCCTCGTCTCCGTTATCCAACCTCTCTATTCCTACGTCCCGAATTTTGTCGAGCCTGTGGGGCTTGAGCATTCTCTGTATACACTCTCTGCGATCCCCTATACCATCATCTTTTTTCTTTCCATTTTTTCCTTTTTTTTTTAGCTGTTTCTATTGAGCGAAAGCTATTGCAAACTTTATGCTTGAACTCACATCCACACCGGAGAGTTTCATTTGTTGCAGTAATTAACTAATCAGAAGTAAAAATCATTGGAAGTACTAATGAATGATATATAAAGGATTGATCGGTCAACTCTGTGGATAAAGGAATGCTTGGGATTGGCATAGTGGTTGTGGCTGGGCTTGTGGAGCTTTGCGGAAAGTACCACTTGAGAATTCGAAGCTTTAGTACAGGACCGAGTTTGAACTCTACGACCAGCGGGAAAATGTCGTTATAATACGAGTGTGTGTATGTCTGTGTTTACCACTTGTGTACAGTCGCACTGAATTTAACACAGCCCACGCCCAGAAGCCTACCGATTTCTCTGAACACGATATACGCTGATGCTATATATTTTGCTTCTCTCTTATTACAGCGGACTGGGTACTCTCGGTTCGAAATTCGGTAATCAATACTGAAGAGACGAGTGCTCAATTGAGATGCCGATTGGTGAGCTTCTGAATCCTTTGCGAAGATCCTACATGTACTCATAAATATATCATTACCTTCGCTGTCTACCTATATTTGCTGGTATTGGCAACCACAGATTAAAAATTCTCATCACTTTTTTCGATTCTTTTATTTTAGAAATAGACCAAAAGAAAACTGTTCAATAAAACTGGTTTGACTTTTTGCTGACAAAAAATAAGACAATTTATGAGGCTGTAAAAAATGATAATTTAATACTCAGTCTGGACTATTTTTAAATTCCCCGGAGTGTCTTTGAAATTAATTTCCTCAGACTCTGTTTGTCTGGCGTTTTAACCTGTTTACTTTAGTTGGACAAGAAAGTTTTAAAGAAAAATCAAGTGGTTTTTTTAAAACTTTATTTATTTATTTTTTTGTAGTGAAGTAGTAGTTGTGTAAAGTAAAGTAAGTAAGTACTTTCAGACGAAAGAGAACAACAATTATCATAGTGACCAAAAAATCAAAAAGTTTAAACGTTCAGTTGCGATTCCAAAAATATTATAGTGCGCCTCTGATTTTAACAAAGTCAGACGTTACTTATTCTACTAATGTGAATGAACTCTCAGTTACTATACAGAGCTGCGGAGACAGATATACACGTCTACGAACGAGGAGAACAAGGAATAAGAAGAAGCTAGAATTTGATAGTGTTGGTAGCGGCAGAAACCGCCCGACTCAGACGAAAGTTAGCTGGCCAGACGGGATATATTCGACTTCGTGCGTGAGTAAACCTTAGAGGGTTGAGAATTTCACCCTTGGGGCTAAGTTATGTCTGACGATCACCCGGCTGCAGGCTTCATAAAATTTTCTCCAAAATACCGTTCTCTTTCTTCTTGTTCTTGTTTTTCTTGAGTTGTGCAATAAAAGTAAACAAAAAAGACCTTTCCAATTGCAGCCCACGTATAAAACTTGAGGAGTAGACTAAAAAACATGATCAGAAGAACAAAAAAAAGTGCAACTAAACATCAGAGTACACTTAAATCTTAACTGAAATTCCCGGTCGTTAATAAATTGAAAATACGTGTGGTGAAAAAAGTAAAACCCTGAGAGCTGTGAAATAAAGTAAATCGAGCGGGTCGGGATTTGGAAACTAGACCCAACCCCGTGGAGGAAAGATTGACTCTTCTGAGGGCAAAGTAAAACCCGGGGGTTTATCCCGAGGACTAATCCCTTGATCTGGGAATTCTCGACGGACTTGCTTGGTATACACTTCCTCAATCCACTGTCGGTCCCTCTCTCTTCTCTTTATCATTATTCTTCTTTGCTCATTTGCCACACACAGAGAATATAAGACTACAGAGGATAGAGGAGCTCACTCTCGCGGGTGTACCCATTGATTTCCCTAACCATCCGAAAGAATTCGAGAGAAGCTTTGGCTTAAGCCCCGTAAATTCCGTCTCGAAACAATACGACCTAAGGCACTACACTGAAAATAAAATCACAAAAAATTAGATAACAAACGAAATATATATAACAGCAGAAAAAAAGTTTAAATAAACTAAACAAATAAAAGAACAATAAAATCTTAAAGACATAGATATCTTATTTTTTTACTTTTCTTCTTCTCAAGAGTTTCTGTTTCTGTTTTTGTTCTAGAGGAGTTTTCTTTCCGCCGTTTGTTTTATTTTAAACCAAAACGTTAAAGGAATAACAAAGGACGCTGGTGTGAACGAACTCGAAGGCTCAGAGCTAGCTCAGACAGATAAAGTTTGAAGCCCAGACGCACATTACTCGAATGTAAGTGCGTGTGTGAATCCTTGGGGGTAAAAGGACACACATCCACATGCATAGGCTCGTGAAGAAGAGAAATTGATGGCTGGAGGTAGGCCAAGGGTTGCTAGCGTGGGCTAGGGGATGGTGCTGCGTCGTTCGTCGTCTCCCGTCTCGTACCGGAGTTTGGGAGTAGAGGGAGTTCGCGTCTGGTAGCGCGACTTGACCCCAGTTGACCCGACTACGACTACTTCTCCTCTCCTCTTTCTTCCTCTTTTCCAGCAGATTTCTTTCTCTATACCTCACTTCTACCTCTACCTCTAACTCTAGCTCTACCACAGACAGAATTTTACTACCTCAATACTTTCGACAGCCGTACTCGCAACTCGCGCATTCCATCCCCGAGCTTCGTAACCCTAACGCGCCCTCTCTCGTCTGCCTTCCCTCTTATCATTTAATGTCTTGTCATTCTCGTTGACACAGGTAATTATTGATGTGTCTAACGTCAGCGTCGACGACCGCGACCACAACTATGATAACATAGCGCTATCGCGGCACAAAACTACCTCCGTGAAACTTGCAGAGAATCTACTTACACTACTGGCAGCTGTCTATCGTGAAAATTCACAACCACTTATTTTTATTCTGTGTAACATTACAGGCATTTATTCTCATTATTATTAATACTTACGATAGTCTTTACACTTGATACATTATTTACAGAGGCACGGATGTGCAGAAGAATATTATGCTGGTCGACGGAGCAATTAAATTATTGAAAGAATTATTGAAAAAATTAAAATAGAAATTCATATTGAATAAATATTTATGAATTCATTTTTATTAAAATTAAATGCATATGGATGATGTAATACAGCATCAGTAATTTCGAAAGTTTGATCTTTCGACTTTTCAGAGTAAAATGATCTCTAGGATAGCTTGCAATAAGATAAAGAGAGAGAGAGGATCAGTTGATAAAGGATAGTAGAAATTATCGACCAAGTTAAGTCGACAAAATGGGTAGCCTCGTTACGAAACTTCGTTACCTATCTACCCTTCCAACGTCTTGTCATGTTTCACGAGGGTAAAGTAGCTTTTGAAACTTACAACTTTCCACTTTCCCGTAAGTAGAGTCTCCGGGTAGTTCTATCTTTCATTCGACTATTTTGCTTTTTATGCGTTAGACAAAAAAATACAAAGAAAGAAGCTTAAATACTTTGTAATTTAGAGTTATTTTTTTAACGGGTAAATTTAACTTTTGAATTGAGAATAAATATGATTACGCCTGCGTATATGATGCTATTAAATAATTATTATTCAGCGTAGTTGAAACTATTCTAATGCAAAAGTACTTAATTTATCAGTTATGAAAGAGAGCAAAGACAATTGGAGTGTAACTTATAATTCAGCTATTGTTTAATTCAATCCGCAGCTGACAGAATGACAGCAATCTGTTTATTTTATCGTTCAAAACTCTTAAAGCTTATTATTTTTCAAACGGTATATGATTTCATTGTTTTGATAAAGAGATAAAAATTATGCAATTTTCTGATGGTGGAAGAGAGCACGTCCCTTTAGTTTGATATCATAAAGTTACTGATGAATGGATATATGTGTGTTTGGATAGATTAATGTATATACATATATATGTAGTTAGTGGGACATTAAATGCTTTGAACGCGCGACCCACTAACACAGTTTCCATGCAAATTCTGTTTACTCCCTATACTGACGGCGAGTCTTTCTCTCACACAATGTCTGAATAGTAGTGTATAGAGATAAAAGCATGTGCTTGCACTCACTCTCGTACAAAAACCAACAGCATACTATACACGTAACTATTTAACGCGGTTTATCACTCCTTTATGCTTGCCATCTACCAGCTATACACACTACTCGCAATCCATTTAATATCTTAATGTCACGACAATTGACCGCACAATTATATTTGTTAATAATTAATAAACTGGACACGGTAACTTTATTACGCGAGATTAATCCTATTATTGTGTTTATACCCAGAGCATTATTATTTTTTATTTTTTTTTGTTTTTAATATTGAAATATTGGGTTATGGGATTAGAGTAATTGCTCTATTTTGTAATTATGGATCGCTAAAAAAGTTAATAACTTTTTTTATTAAAACTTTTCTATGTTTTGGATAATTGGAAGTATAAAAATTTTTTATTTTTTTTTAATCAATGAATAGATAAATAATGTAATTTTTTAATTGACGATTGGCTATTGAAAGTTTTTAACTGAAATTGTTTTGTTATCATTTTAATTTTTTTTTTTATAACTAATAGCTTTTTAACTTTTATTAAATTGAAAGTTTATTTATTATTAATAAATATTTATTTATAGTTCATCAATAAATTATAACTATCAAATGGAACTTTTTAATAATTTAACTCATTCTAAGTGTAAAGCTATCTTTAGATTTGTAAATAACTGTTTTTAATGAAGAAATTTTTATTAGAAGAATAATTATTAAAAAAAAAAATTAGGAAAACGGTTGACCCTAAAGGCCATCCCTGCAACTTCCCGCTACCTCCATACCTAAGTGCTCAACAATTCACTTATTTTCTAAGCTCTTCGAGCTCAAAAATATAATTTTTGTGTAATTTTAAGCTCTCCGAGCTCAAATAAATCGCTGTTCTGTGCTTTTGAGCTCTTCGAGCTCAAAAGGCTAATGGAAGTTTTGTCGAACACTATTTTTTGAATTTTCAAACCGCAATAACTTTTGAATGAATTAACCGATTTTCTCACGGTTTACGGCATTCAACGCAGTTTTTTGAGTTCTTTGAAAAATTTTTGAGCGTAAACTGGTCAGACTAAAAATTTCATAGAAATTCTGAAAAAAACATTTTTTTCAATTTTTTTTCGATAACGATATCTCACGAACAAATCAACCGATTTTGACCGGACTGGTGGCAATCGACGTGGTTTTTTGAGGTTAAGAGCTGATTAGTTTTTGGAATTAATCGGTTCAGCCGTTTGAAAGATATTTCAAAAAAACGAATTTTTGGAAATTTTATTTTTGAGATTTCTCAAAATTGATCGACTCAAATTCTGTAAATTAGTATCAGAATTCTAGAGTAAATAAATAAAATGAGCGGTAAATAATTTAAAAAAAAAAAAATATTTACTAAATCATTTAGTGTCATAAAATCATTTATTAACAATTTATAACGCTCATTAAAAATTGAGAAAAACTCGTTTAATCAGTATACAATGCAAATCCATTTAGTAACCTTTTCATTTCCTGTATCAATAAATAACGAAGGACATCAATCACTGTAGAATTTAGGTAGCTTTTTAAAAGTAAATTTTGACAGCAAAATTAGCAATACGGAAGGGTTGTTTTCAGTAGGTACTTTGTGAACATAACAATGCCAGCAGACGTAGGATTGGTCAGTGCCCAGCGAAAATGTTGCTTAGCCGCACGCGAGTTATCCTGATTGCAGAACCCAGAAACAACCCAGTAAGCACCGGATTGGGGTTATTAACGTTGATTTATGTGGACGGCTGTCGCTCGCCGTTAATTGCTGGTGTTGCTTGATGTCCAGATATAATTTTAACCTGCGTTCTATCAACACTATCAATGCTTATACGCAAAATTCCCGTATCTCACGATCCGTTGAATCGCAAAAATACACAGGCCGGTATATCTCAGCACGTATACAAAATATTTAAACTGTGAGTCCATAGTTCAGTTTATATCACTCACTCGCGACTATCGCGATGCATCAGCAACTACTACTAACACCCATCTAGTGTACAAACTCAATATACAAGAGTAACAACTGTATTCTCAGCATAAATTGCATTGAATTTACGTCAATAATCCGTGGTCATACTGTAATCATACAATTTAATTTTGTCGTTTAATTGAATCCGTAATTGCCACGCGAATCGCTGAGTTCACATTCACATTCATTCGCTCTACTCTTTATATACCATTTCACAATTACTCTTTCTCTTACTCGGTCTCTTTCTATTTATCGCTTTTTGACAATACTTTTTTAATCATAAATACGTATCTAGACGAAGTCTATTAATCTATTTCAATAAATGTATTTGTACTTTGAGCTAAAAACTATTTTATTGTATGGTAATATCGGTCATAAACCGCAAAACCGAAAATTCTATGGTATGTTTTTGCCGTCTGTAAATAAAACCACAATCGATTATTGTAAAATATCAATCAAAATTAAAAAAAAAAAACACATTTTAATTATAGAATAAAAAAATTCGTATGCTTTAGTTTCTTTGAATAATTAATTTGTGAATTTGTTATACAATGTAGCGTGTGACGCAATGCGAATAGCCAACGAGTTTAACGATTAAACGGTATCCTTGGAAACGCAATAATGATTTTTATAATAGTGTGCCATGATCGAAACCAATAAGACTCACCAAATGCATTTTTTTACATTAATATCTTGAAATCTACCGAATGTAATAATAGTAAAGATAAAAAAACGCACCTGCACGAGTCAAACGTTCAAACTGATAAGTTATACCTTTTATATTTTGTTAAAAATCAGTTTTTATTTTATTGTTTACTTCTATTCAATGTCTAAAATTTTATATTCATTTTTTCTTTGTTTAAATTGTTTAATAAAATTTATTTTTTCATTTTTATTTGACTAAAAATTTTTTTCGAAATCATTAAAATTTTTTTCATACTATGCACAAACATTAAATAAACAACATGGATTATAATACAAAATTTTAATTAAAAATAAAATTAATAGTAAATATAATGGAACAGTTATGTAAATTTGAGAGTATTTGAACATAAGAAAGATAAAAAAGCGAATTAGCTACCTACCGCAGAGGAAAACGATGTACGGGTGATTTATAAAAGGGTTGTCTTGTCAAGTTGTACTTCTCTGGATGTTGTTGTAGTCGATGTTGTTGTTGTTGTTGTTGTTGTTGTTGTTATTGTTGTTGTTGTTGTTGTTGCTGTTGCTGTTACCAACTACCAATTTATAATGCTCTAATTCCCACGGAGCGTGTATACTCTTGCTCAAGTACTACTCGGCGGCTTGCTCAGCCGTCTTGGCTATTTATGCGGCGTGTATCTATCCTAAGTACGCAGTGGGCTTTATAGGACACATCTTGGTGGACGTAGAGCCAGCAGTTGCCAGCCAGTACAGAGAAATTACTCAGAGCTCGGAGTTGGATCTAAGAAGCAGACCAGAGGAGCAGAGAAGTAATGTAATGTAATGTAATATATAGTAAAATGTTAAGAGAGTTTTAGCTTAACATATAGATTGTATAGCAGTTGCCGTTGTTGTGTACTCAGCATTACTGCATACCACTATTCACCAGTATCCAATAAAAACGAGGGAACGCGTGAACCCGGAACGCGCTCTCGATCACGAATGACCTCCTCCTACAATCAGAGGATCATCCATACCGCGTCAAACTCATTGTAACGGTTTGTTCAGATCTCTGCTTTGTTTTTCATTATTTATTGTCTTATTACTTTCAATAGCAATCATTTTATTTTATTATTTATGTTTGTTAGTTTTAATCATTTATGAACTTAATTTTATTACTAATTACAGTAATTTTACATCAAAATTTTAGTCTGAATTTAAAAAATAATTATCTTTTGAAAAATCTCTTGTTGTCAAAATATATTCAGAGGTTCTAACTTAATACAGATTTTAAATCAAAATTAACTTGAACGTTTTTAAATTTACAATCGTAGTATCGATATTAAACTTATTGTCTTTTGTAATATAAATTTCAAAATAGTACAATAAAATTTCTCAAAATATAATGTCAGGACCTTTCCACGAAAATTGTATAAATTATATAAATTGGATTAATCAATATCACCGAAATTTCTTCATTTCTTATTTCATATTTTATTAATATCATAGCTTTTACTTCAAAAAATGAAATATTTATTACTCGCAAGCTCTAGTTAGTCTATAGCAAAGTTTATGAATATATTTTTTTTTCATTCTCAATAATAGATTATTTTCGATATTGAAAATATTTTTTTGTTTTGTACCTCGATATTAATATTTGATGCAGGTGAAAAAATCCGTCGTCTTTATATTAGCTTTTAGTGGAACAAAAGTGAAGATTGCTCATTTTTCCATCCATCCGAGATATTTTAAAATATATATAGATGAACAAAAGTGAAGAATATGAAGGAAATATATAAATAAAAATAGATGATAAAAAAATGAAAGAGAGGAGAGAGAAAAAATAATAATGGGTGGTTTGAGTGAGTTCCGCATTGTTGATATAGTAAAGAGGAATTTTTTATCTTACGGGTCCGTATATTTTTTTTCTTTTAACCACACACCGTTTTCACGTTGGATTTGTCTTTTGTTCAGGGGGACAGGACCGCGCTAAGATGAAAAACATCAAGTGAGCCTCGCGGCCGATTGGAGCTACGCCAAATAATTTACTGGCACACCCTATCTGACTAGGACTAGGCTTCTAGTAGTTTGCATTTATGCTACCACTCTATTCATATTCATATGAATATTTATTTCTATATCTATATCTACATCTATATCCATGGTTATATTATTCGGTGTCCGCTATTGGACGAACATAAGGGATGAGAGGAGAATACTTTTATATTTATTAAAAGCTATGGCTTGAAATTACGATGAGAGTAGTGTGCCATAGTCATTTCTGCATGGCTTTGCTACCGAATCCACCCTCGATTCATGTCTTTGTCATCTGCTTTATACATTACTATACATACATTTGCTTTTTTGTTTTCTGATTACAGGCTGCAATTATTCTCACAAATGTGCCATTTTTATGTCCATATTATCTATTAATAATTCAATTTGAATCGGAATTTATGAAAAAGTTTTAATGTATTAGTTATAATCATAAAAATTTTAAATAGTTTTATGATAAAGTTAAATTATTATAAGTTTTACACTATATATTTAATTTCAGAAGATCTTTTTTTATTTAAGTATGTCTTACCACCTTATTTAGCATCTACGTACTTGGTGCTTATATGCAATTCATAACTTCCATCTTCCAGCAGTTTAAATTGTTAATTTATCACAAGATACGATTTTAATTTCTTGAAAATACTCTTGATATGTAATTGTTAACTTGTTTCATCAGACTTTAGGTTTTCACGACATACTCACTTAATTTATTTATGAAATATTTTATTTCGGGTAATGACAATTCATTTATCGGAGTATAAATTAATGAAACTCTGTACAGTTTTGTTGGAAAATTAAATTAAAACCATTCAAATGAATAAAATTTTATTGAAAAATGAATTAATTTTTTTATAGAATTCCACTTACTGACTAAAAGAAAAATTGAATTTTCCAATGAAAACATAAAAAATTTTCCCAACTTCCTCGGCTTTTTATCGTGTATTACGCAATAGAAATTTTATTAAATTTAATAAAATAAATATACATTTAAATGTTTAAGAATATGGGTTAAAGAAACGAGCGGATTTTCACGTTAAGTGTAAATACCTCCCGCATATCGAAGCATGCAAAGAGGATCTTATTTGTAGTCATGTGGAATAAAAAATAATAAATATTGCATCGGCTGCACGCATCCTTATATTGTTCTCACATTGCAAAACCTCTTACTGCAAATATGGTATAGAATATACTCATATATATCTATATACCGAGGAGAACCTAGAAATTGAAACGTGACGACTGCACAGAATCGTTAAATCATCTGTCAGCACGATCACGAGGTGAATTGTGCGGTCCGTTCACAAGAGAGAAACGATCGATCTTGGATTCTCATCCAATCTGGATGCCAGGTAAATTCCTTGAAGGTGGAGATCGACTCATTCGAGAGAAGAGAAAGATAGAGGAAGAAGAGTAGAGGGGCGCGGGCTGGCAAGAGAAGACAGACGAGATGAGTAGTGAAACGACAGTGGCTATTATCTACACACACTGGGTACATCAAGAACTACAAAATGAAACTAAGACAAAGACTGTTGAAAATAAAAAATAAAAAAAATGAAATCCGGATAAAAAGAGAGCTCTCTGTGCGATCCCGAAGTACAGTTGAGCGCACACCTTCCACGAAGACTCTTTTCCCTGGTCATGAAGTAAAGCCCGAGGCGAAGATTGCGGCGTATACAGTGCGGAAGATTCTCCGGCGATAGCCCACGAGACTCCTTTACTCTATCCTTTTACCTCATCCCAGTTTATACGTATACGTATTATATATACTACATATAAGAATCGAGTCAAACAAGAGTCAGCGAACACGAATGAGGAGAAAGAACAACGAGAAACTGATACAAAAAAAGAAAAAGAAAAAAAAATATTGGAAAGATAATATAAAGGAAAGGAAAGGAAAATAAGAAAAAAGGAAAGACAAGTGGATGCACGCGCGGAATGAACCAGATTATTGGCTGAACCCTGACCGTGGAATTACGTATTCGGTAAAACTCGAGACCATGGCGTCGTTTTTTATCGTGGATGCGTGCAAACCGTTCCCACTGTGTGAGCGTTGCAGATACCTACAACAAAACGCTCACACAAGGAGACCTTTGCGGATGTACGTGGACCCCAGCATCTTTCTTCTTCTTCTTCTTAATTCTGTACAGTGTATAAAAGCGTATCACTGTGTGTGTATGCGTGTGTTTGGCTGCAGAAGGTAACAACGGTAAGCGAGATGGTGTAGCTGAATAAGCGCCAGCGTGGTCCAGCGGAGTCCTGCTGGAGGTAGTTAGAAGGAAAAAGGACAGGAATAAGCTGCTGAGAGTGAGCCCAACCAGGATGAGGACAAGTTGAGTGGAGCTGCATTGGTATTGGTAGCGATAGTATTGGTGGTGGAGTCGGAGGAATTAAATCGGTGGTGAAGAAAAGAGAAGTCAGAAGAGTAAGAAAGGTTTGTTTGTGGTAGGGAGGATCCGGGTCACAGATCAGCGTCCCGCGTGAGCTGAAGAGCCGTTGGATGCCCAGTCCCATCGAGAGCGCGTATCGCGAGCAAAAGGGTACCTGGTGCTTTATACCTGCTATTCTTCTCATCCTCATCCTCTTTCTCCTCCTCCTCTCAGCCCATTACCCGTCTTATAGTCCTTCTCATGACTCCCTCCTACTCTCCCCCTGATGCTTCGGCAGTAATGCTTCCTCGAAGGCTAGAGATGATCTTGACTGCGTGAGCACGTTGCGTAGCTGGAATCTGCTCCTTTCCAATTCTCGCTTCTCAGACTTTATTCTAGGCCAATGCCAATCAATTATTTTAATTCTTTTTTTGAGTTAGATAATCATTATCCCTCTTTCATTTTGGCTGAGAATTACTACCTATGTTACTATTTTTTTTTTTTTTAAATAATGTGTCATTTTTATAAAATTTTTATTATAAGTAGCAAAAAATTTATAGTGCTAGAATTTTCAAAGTAATTATTGAAAATTTTTTAGTTTTTAACTAATGGAATACTTGTGAAATTTTTGGCTGCGCTTTCTAATTTTCAATAAGTTATTTATGGCTTCAGATGGTCCCGATCGATTAGAGTTAAATTTAATCCAGTGGTAAGATTCATTTGTTAAGACCCGTAATTACAATTAACATTATAAAAATTACTCATTTTTTACCATGACGTTAAGTTAAAAGATAAAGAGTTAAGTTTTTTTACTAAGGCGTTACTGAGTATTATTGATATGTCTCCTTAATAATAATTTAATCAAAAATATATCAGAGATTTTAAAACAAAAATTTGTGATATTTAAACATATCAACGTTAAAAAAAATTCAATTTTATATGTTTTTTATATTCTGAACAAATCACAGTATCTAGAAACTTTTTTTTTTCTTAAATAATTCATTGGGATTAAAAATTTATTCGTCTGATATTACTTGAATTTTATTATTTATATCACATTAATAAAATCGATAAAAATTTTCATTTTTAAATTTTATTAAGAACCTTAATTAACTTATACTTGATAATTCTTCATTGAATGATTTATGAAAATTTTTTCTGAAATAATTTTTTGTCTCTCGTTTAATGTAATATAATCCATTAACTCTTACGTTGTAATAAATATGCATGTTTCTTTATTTTATGATTCCGCCAAAAGACAAAAACTCCTAAAATTATATGTAAAACTAGATAAATAAATAAATTTAAATCATTTAAGATTATTAATTATTTATAAAGATTTTAGTAAATCCAATAGTAAAATATAATATTCTGAAAATAATATTGTTACTATGAAAAATTCTAAAATATATATAAAAGAAACTGAAATAATTTACACGGAAAGAAAGTGGTATAAGAAACTGATATGAAATTCACACTCACATAAAATTTTTGCCTCACTTTTTCTACACTGATAGAAGGATTTGTTTATAGTTAAAAATATTTGTTAATATTTAACAAATCATTTATTAGAGACCACTTTTTAGTCCTTAACAAATATTTCTTAGTATTTAAAAAGATTTATTAATATTTAATAAATGAATATCTGATTTATTAAATACAAACAAATCATTTTAAATACTAAGAAATATTTGTTTGATACTAAAAAATGGTCTCTAATAAATGATTTGTTAACTATTAACAAATATTTTTTTAATACAAATAAATCCTTCTATCAGTGTAAAATTACACCACTCTCAAGAAGCAATTTTAATTTTACGTATCGTGTAATTTTAAAAATAATATTCTTTTCCGCCCGTAATGTCAGATTGAATCGAAATATATCCAATAGATTACTAATGAATGATTATTAATTTTAAACCAACCATTGTAAGTTGTCTTAATTTTGATTTATTCTAATTTCATGCTGAACTATTTTGATTTGAATTTATCGAACTGGAACTATCAGAGTAGAGCTGTGTAGTGCAGCACAACACTTTGACTGCAGTTTCAAAGACCGTAACCCCTTATTCCAGAAACAGCGAGCTTGTTACCAGTTCCCTTGACATTTAATCAGCCATTACGCACAAAAATCTCACTCGTCTGTGCTTCAAAGTGCCTTTCTTGTTTTAGTTCTTTTATTTATTTTTTATTCATCGAAACACAATGAAGGTAACTAAAATACAAAGCGACAAAATTTATTTATTGTCGTCGTCACTTAACTAGAAGATTCAGCGTTTCTCTCGTCGTAAATAATATCAAAATAATAATAGTGTTTCCTCTTACTCTCATCCATACCAGACTCTTTTATTGGCTGAAACAAAATTCGCCAGTATGGTCTATTCGCGGAACAAAAGGTTGCGTAATTTTAATAACACAACCATTTCTGAAAGTTTAGCTTAGCCTCTACTCACGCACCTTATTTTAGTTAATTTCTAAATAAACCGGGGTTATTTATTTTTTTGCACACTTTGGACCTTTACAGTGATTATATTTTGGGCAATCATTAACACACAGATCCTTTTTTTCAAACTTAACTAACGTGCAATAGGACCGAAAAAAGTCCGACAGAATTCAGTTCAATTTTTAAAGAAAATATTATTTAAAGACATTTTTGTGAAGCCAGGAGCGTAACCGAATTTTGCGATCTTAGATCTTAGATCCTGAAACCAGTTACTAATTACGATTGCGAAATAACTTCACTGGTGGCCCCAGACGCACTTTATATTTAACCACTTTTAATTCTCATCTCAACTTGATATATTTCATAAAATAAATTCGTTTCCCTTGATTTATTATTACAGATTATCTTTAATTTATTAAATATATAATATACAAAGATAATTATAAAGAATAAATAATAACCCATATAATGGAACAAACGCCGAGGATAGAGGAATTATATTTTTTTATTTCAAATATAATACCATTTATCGAAATAATTATTATCAACGAGACATTTCATCAAGGATTCTTTTATTTTTTATACTTATTACTTGGCGATCATTGATCCTCTTGCCACGTTATAAGGTCATATAACTTTCGTTCCGCTCTCTTAATCACAAAACTTCGCGGAGACCCGGAAGGTATATCAATGTTTTATAGATGAGTATTTACCTGGTTTGTTCAAGTATATTTCTCATTATTGTTGTCGTTGTTGTTAAGATTATCATTCTTCGTATCTTTCCTCGAAAATAAAAATAAACTTTACTTTTTTCTGATTTAAACTATAATAAAATAACAGTAACAAAGTAGCAATGGAATTAAATTAGCTGTAAGAAACCTGGGACTAATTGAGACATCAACTAGTTGGAGACAAAAAATTTTCATTCCGTCCTGCACTACAAAAATTTATTCAATAATAGCATAAAGAATTAAAAAAATTTCTTTTTATTAAATTCAAATTTTCAATTGTCAAAATTAATGAAATAAAATAATAACGTGATATTAATTAAAATTACTAAAATAAATAGAAGTAATTTTATTATAGACAGCGAAAAAATTAAGTGATAGACGATGAGACACTTTAAGATTAATAATAATAGCAATTGCGTGAAAGCAAAGATGCGTAGATAAATATTTAAATTATAACTATACTTCATATAGTATACATTTGACGCTTCCGCTAACTTTATACGTCTAGTCTGGTTTATACTTCATGCATTCTTGACGTTCAATTCTTGTATTAACGTCAAATGTGTTGTGTTGGTCTGCTAATATGCATCTACGCTGTTGCAAATTAGTATTTACGCTTATTTGTATATTTGTGTATCTTATATTGCATATGTATGCATGTATTTAAAAGTTCATGAGCAGGATCCTTGGCCGCACCTAATACAAGACTTTTCAACTGTGACCAACTGCATCAGAGTACAACGAATGATTCACGCTACTCAAGATAATACTTATTACTAGTTATTTAAAACATTTGATAATTAAAATAATTTATTTTTTATCTTGTACGCAAATAACATTACTGTTTCATTTCCCATCAGCTATTTACAATTCAGCTTTGCCAATTAAGTATCTAGTTTCCAATAGCAATAAAACGATTTCTAATTAAAAAATTAGTATCTTTGTTTTACAGCATGCAAACTAAAGGATAACAATAACAACAATATAAATAAGTAAAAAAAAAAAAAAACAATATTTGATAAGTATTCGTTATCGTTCGATTGGATTTAATCCCACGCTCTATTTTATTTTATCATCAGTCGCAATTTATACTCGCGCATACCCTCGATCAACTCCGCGTAGTACTCATCTCTCTTTAATCTTTTATTTTTTCGAACCATCTAAGCGTCTCACTCATTTAATGCATTTTTTCTTTCTCGCAGACCCAATGGGTGTATACAACAGTCGCGAGAGATGATCGCGCGGAGATCTCGTTTCTCCCAACGGAGTTCACGTTCGAGACCGCGAGGTCATTGGGCAGCCTGCCCGACAACAAATCATGGCTAATGATCTACTCGTACCTTTTCCATACCCTGCCGTACTGCTGTACTTTACCGAACCTGGTCTCTCTTTTATACATATACATATATATAATATATAATTGTATATAGTGAGTAAATAACTAAAGCAGTAATAGTAAGAGAGGAGAGGAAAAGGCAAGGACGGAAGGAAGGAAGACAGAGTGTAATACAGCTTCACTCTGGTGATCTTAGACTCACCAACCGAGCACAAGGGTCTAGTCTCAGCTTCTACTCCCTTAATATATATTTATATATATGCTAGACAGAGAAAAGGATCTTATGACAAAGCGGAACTTGTGCATTTCACTCTCACAGAATTTCTTACCCCTGAGTATCTCCCTTAAGATCCTTTCTACTATCACCTCTCAACTCGTGACTTGCGTAATTAAATATATTGCAATTATACCCGAGACTCCAGGCCCTTTAGACCAATTAGCTTTGAGCGTTAATTATTTCACTGTCGTCGTTTTCGTTGTAAGAATAAAACGCGCCAAGCTAATACGATAATAAATTAATATTTAAATTACTGCTTTAATTTGTCAATCGTAAACTCTATTTATGAATTTAAATTAAATATTCCTCGACATTGGATCCCCGTGTACATTAGTCCAAGAATAAGGATTGTGGAGTGTGGTGTAGGGTGAAGCAAGGAGTTGTTTTATGTGCAGTATACGATTAAATAAGTTGCCGACCAATCTTAGTTAGTATTATTTGCTAAAGATTTAAAAATATATTTACTCCCTTAACTTACTCTTTATCTCTCTCTCTCTCTCTCTCTCTCTTTCTCTTGCTCTCTAACTCCAAAGAGTGGAAGACGGTAGTGGAGACGGAGCTAATACAAGATGGGAATTTCACGTTCGTGTAATCGTAATTTCCAATTTAAGTGGCGAACGGATCGAAAATTGTCCGGCGGGTCTCAAGGAGAAAAGAATAAAGAAAAAAAAAGGAAAGATCGATATAGAAAGAAAACGGGACACACAGAGTACTCGACGCTCTTTTACTCTCCAACTCGAGTATCCAATTAGACAGGAGAGAAGACAGGAGCGCCCTTGTCGTAGTCGTAGTCGTTGTCTTCGCGTGGGTGAGCTCAAGACGACCGACCAATAATTATGAACCAACGATGACCCTATACTCGGGGCACTGCCATCGGGTTAAGAGGAAAACTAGTGGGATTTTTTTTGTAAATGTTTACTTGGACCTCGATTTGCGATAGGCGATTTATGGCCGAGTAAAGATCAAATCTACTTTGGGTCCGTTTTAAGACTGTACTGTTTTTCGCGATTCGTTTATTTTGAAGCTTCTTTAAAGAAATCTATAGTGAATTTTTTTTTAAAGTAAAAAAAAAAAATTGTAGATAAATATTTGAAAATTTTTTTTTAATTTCTCTAGAAAAAAAAATAAAATATGTGTACTTCGTGTTTACAGGAATTTTTTGCAAGATAGTTTTTTGCAGAGGTTAATTATTTTTTGCCGAGTACAGGAGGCTCTGAATATAAAGGAGGATAT
The DNA here is from genome assembly GCF_020080835.1 of Cotesia glomerata. Lineage (NCBI taxonomy): Eukaryota > Metazoa > Arthropoda > Insecta > Hymenoptera > Braconidae > Cotesia > Cotesia glomerata. Next base: position 3,390,435 of record NC_058158.1, read on the forward strand.
TTTTATGTTTAATGATGGAAAGGCTCGTGTGTTCTTGTTGGAGTTGTATGTCGATGCTGAAGAAGCCGGAGCGAACGAGGACATCCCCGTGGGTCAGATGGGGTCAGTGCGACGCAAAAGAGTTACAAGCGCCGTGTACAACTCTTCTTATATGTATTGTGTATATATGTATATGTATTTAAAATATAAAAGGGTCTAGTGTGGTGTAGAGTATAGAGTATCCTTCGTACATATTCGCTTTGGAGTTTAGTTTAGTACAGAGAGTAGAGTGTATAGTAGGGATGTTGTAGAAGTCGCGGTGGCGGTGAGTGTGCCCGCACGAGAAAACGGATCGGAGGCACGAGCGCACGCGAATGGATCGAGATCCTACTGAGGAGATACGAATACCTAATCGTACATTCCAGATTGCCCGGATTCATGTATTATCGCTTTATCTCCGAGTCTCGTCCGGGTTTAAAGAACACAAGTGTGGAAAATTTACTTTTGTGTTCTTGAATTTTATTTAATTAGGTTTTACTCATTTTTTTTCGAGTTTGCTTTCTTTTTTAAACTTTCAAAGGATATTATTTGTTAAATTTAATTTAATTATTTTCAAAAAAAAAAAAAAGAAAGAAATAAACATCAAAAATCGGCATCATTTTCAAAGAAATAAAATTATTATTGTAAATTATGATATATAAAATTATTATAAATAAAATTACAGAGAAGCAATTTATCGATTTCGTTTCAAGATCGTCGTGATGATGATGGAGTATTATTATCTTGCTACAGAAATACCGAGAGGTCACGTAATACCTCCAGCATGTCGATTTATTTATCAAATTTTATTGTGAGTATTTTTTGGATCATTCTTTTGTCTGTACGCACGTGCGTCTGAAGAACGCGAGGTGAGTACGTGAATCCGACACAAATAAGAAGACAGTATAAATACTAAAAAAGGAAAAACCCAGGGCATCTAAAGATGAGACGGAAAAAATAAAGTACGAATACTAAAAAATGAAAAGTAGTAAAGAAAGAAGAAGTCGTGGACGCAGTGGGCGGTTCCGCGTGCGTGCGTGATCGTGATCAGGATCGTGAGGTAAGATACCGAGGTCGCCATCATACGCCTCTCACGTCTTGCAGGGTGGTCCAAAATGCTTGCAGACACTGTTATAATACAACAGACGCTTTATTCGTCTATACTTTCTATTCTCATAGAAATGTATTAAACAATGTACATTTAAACTCACTAAAGTCGTCATTTATTATATTTAATGGTTGTATATAACGAAAGCTTCTTTGTATATATGCTTACGTCATATCTGAGAAAATCTATACTTCGATATCGCATCAAATTACGAGTTTTCTAGATTAAAAAAAAAAAACGTGGAAAGAAAAATTCACAATTTTTGCTTTTTAGGAAAAAGTAAAATAATTATAGGCTGATTTTAAAAATATATCTTGTTAAACGTCATCACACATTCATTCTTTGTCTATTGTTAAATGAAATTACACTAAGTCTGTAGAGTAATTATTCACTTTGTAAAAAGATCTGCTGTTGAAAGAATATCATCTATTTTGTAGGTTTATTATATTTTTTGTCTCTTGTTCTTTCTCATACAAGAAAATTTTTTTAATAGTTACTTGAAATGATATAAATTGTATGTCAACTCAAGAATATCTCCTAAAATAATTCATGCATTACTAGTGTATTTTCTAATTACATTAACATCGAAATGCCAATTAAAATCATTCGTGTAAGTGGATGTATCCTGATTTATATAATTAATGTGATGGTCTGATGTATGTCGCACTTACCCGAATTACTGAATGTTTAAACGAATTGTAATTTTATCATCACCCGATAGTTCAAATTTCGATAATCGAATTATGGGTTATATCTAAAAATTGGGTCACGATTTTATTTACATACGGCAATAATCCATCAATTCAACTATTTTTTTTTAATTTTTTACAATAAAAATCTTTAAATAATTTAAATATTTATCGGAGGTTAGTCATTAAAACTTAAGTTTATGATTTTATTAAACCAATTTAATAACTAATTGGGTATATTTTCAATTCAACTTCAGGTATTAAATGCCGGCAAATGTTAAGAATTAAATAAATAATAAACGTTATATTGTAAAAGCAAACGTTAGTTTAAAAACTGAGCGATAAATTAAATATGACTAAAAGTGGAATCATACTTATGGAGACTAATAAATATATAATCACTCGACATATAATTTAATTAAATAGTAATAAAATCACTTATATATTTTGATATTTATCAGCAAAGTTGTATACAGCAGAAAGTTAATTTTTTTTGGGCTTTGGAAATTTTAATTTTTTATGTCTAAAAATTTTTCAAATTCTATTTAGTACAATAATGAACTTTATTTTCATTTTATTATTTAAGGTAAAAATTATAGGTCATCAAAGAATAATTGAAATACTACTTGGTAAAATAGTTTTATTTCAGTTTTCAAAGATTTTTTATTAATATCATATAAATATAATTAACATAATTATTACAATATTTATTATTTCTGACCGTTGGTCTCTACTCACATTCAATATATATAGTATTTGTTTATGTTTTATATATTTTATGAAAAATAACATACAAAATATTTATTATTTTTAGGAAAAAAATTTATAAAAACCTAATTATAAGATTTATAATTATAATAATTGTTATTTTTTACATACTAAACTTAAAACTAGGACTAGAGAGTTTCTAATTGATTACGGTCAATTACGGATTTATATTCATATCACAGCAAACATTGTTCATGAACTCGTATTTTTTGACAGATTCATAAAAGTTTATAGTGTGACGATAAATGATGTCTTGATAAAATAAGTTAGAATGGCTATTTTTATTGTATCATGCTTAGACAAAATTCTAAGTACACGTGAATAATTGTGAATTTTTGGATAATCTTTCTTCATGGTCCGCGCGAGTCGATACCCCAACTTGAAATTTGACCAAATTTAATTTCTACACTTTTCCTCCAGCACACCACTTCAACATAGATCAAGAATGACGGCAGCTGCAGTTAGAAAATACCTGGCAGCACGGGACAACGAAGCTCTAGAAGACGATCTTACTTTGGATGACCTCGAGAAAATAGGAACGCTATTATCATCGGAGGAACTTGCGATAATCCACGACGCCCTCTTAAAGTTGATGATAAAGAAGATGGAGTCTTTGAAAGAGTGAACCAGTGGTTCAAATTTAATATAATTCAAATGGCCTTTTTCAAGGCCGCAAATTTTTCACAACGTGGGAATATTTCAAGTTCATTTTTGTGACACGAAATTAATTTGTTAGAACTTTTCGACAAATTTTTTTCCTTAGCTGAAGAAACGCAAATTTAACTTCGAAAAAAAGTTTATTTGATTTAGAAAAAAAAAATTTGAGATAGACAACTTGTTAGAGGATGAATCCTGATATATATAATTAATGTGATGGTTTGAAGTATGTCACACTTACCCGTAATATTGAATAATAAAAGAATCGTAATTTTACCATTATTCAATAGTTCAAATTTCGATGATTGAATTAAGGGTTCCTTTTAAAAATTAGGTCACGATTTATTCACATACAGAAATAATTAATCAATTCAATTATTCATTAAAAAATTAGAGAGGATTTCCGATTTTATTCCTTTGAATTTACTGATTTATTAATAAAAATAACTTTGCTGTTTTCTAGAAAAATTAATTTGAATATTTCAAAGAAAATATATAAGTTTCAATTAATATAAATTGGACAGCTAACTCATACATAATTACTTAAGAAATGTTTTATCAAATTTTTTTATCATTTCCCATGCAGAGTATTAATCTATTTTGTATTTTTAAATATTCATTAACTTAAAATTCATTGATTAAAAATACAAAATTATTAAAATTACGAAATGAAAAAAATATCAAAATGAAAGAAAAACATTTCAATTACAAATTTTATTTTTGTAATAGCAGGACAGAAAAAAAAATATTATTGTTAGATAGAATTAAAAGAAAATTTCATTTCAATTATCTTCAGGTGCACGTTCAACCCACAGTCGTAATTTCTATACGTTTTATGATTTTTTTCTTTTATTTTTTATTTCTCCGGATCGCCTCATTACTGACTCGACACGTGGCGCGACAGAACGTCACGTCCAGGCTCACGAACCAGCTATCGAGGGTTATTTCATTCCTCATTGAAACGCGAGGCTGGAGAAATACCTTCTTGTAAGAACGTTCAAACATTCGAGTGTCCTGACTATCACACACGTTGGACATACTTCGCGTTTACCAGCACACTAGTTCACTAAGGAGTACAAGAAACCAAGAAAAATGAAGAAAATAATAATAATAATAATAATAATAATAACAATACTACCATCAAGGTAAGAAAAAAAATTTTATTAAGGGAACGGATATAAAAGAAGACAAGGGACGAATTTAAAGAAAGCGCAGTGATGTCAGATAAAATGAAGAAGCTCTGGATGAGGTTATTGTTAGCCCGAAAAATTCGTGAGGAGGTATTGGATTTTGTCACGTTTCACATTTGCACGCATCAAAGACTTTTTCAGGAAAAAAAATTAAAAGTTGAGTTGAGACTAGTAGAAAAAAATCTAAAATGAGAGGACCAGGACGAGAGAGAACTGGAAGATAAAGGAGTCAAGGAATGAAATGAAAAGAGATGGAGAAGAAGAGAATAAGGTTATAGCTTATAGAAATAGTGCTGATTCTTTCTTCAACTCACTCGCAAAAGCTGATCACAGCGTGATCGTGCCGTCTTTCCTTCGACGTGATGCAGCGTGACGTCTTTATGCGCTCTACCACTCTACTCGGTTTTACTATATCTTTTCCTCTAGCTCTCTCGGTCTCTCATCTATCCGATTCCAATATCACCCCCTCGTTCCCTCCTCTTACTTTGGTACATCGCATCGTGCTGGTACGATAGCATCGATCGATCAGGGCTCTCGGTACTCTTGGATACCGAGCTGTCTTTTTTATTCGCGTGACTTATTATTTATCGCACATCCTACTCTTACTTGTTTTCCCAAAAAATATATATCGCTTTACTTTTCTGCAGTTAATGTCTTTGTCATATTTTTTAAATCGTTAGATAAAAGAAAATTAGTAAAAATAAATCGAATGAAAAAGTTCAAATTTTTAAATAAAAAAAAATAAATACTCAAAATAATTAAAATATATTTTTATCGTGTTATTCATTTCTATACAAGCATTTAAGATTTTTTTGCGCTTTCCATTTTTACGCTCTCTGTTTTTTTATATTTTGTGGAAAAAAAATTAATTGATTGATTAAACAAAAGTAAACAAAGTTATTATACAGATAACTTGATATGAAGCTTTTAAATTGTAACTAAAACCAACAAGCTTCATTGGGTGAAAACGACGTACAATATCATTTCAGTTCTGAAACCGCATCATATACCGTTTATTTAACTTTTTTGTATCCTCATTCATCTCCGAAATTGAAATCGAAATAGAGACCGAATTGAAAAGGTTATTTTCTGTAGCTATAAAAAATATTAAATTTTGATGTAGTTTTAAAAGCGAAAAAATTTTTGTATAAAAACAATAACAAACTATAAACAAAATGAATTTTTAAACAGCTTGTGATGATGGAGCTGAAATAAAGTTGAGGGGCCAGCAGGGAGTGGAAGCGGAACCATTGAGATGAAAGTAGATTGCAAATAGCAAATGAACCAAAAGTAATCCGCAAAATGTGCAATCGTTTAATAGCGGAGAATTTCGTGATATTTTTGCTCGATCAGTACAGTAGTGTACCGGGAACGTGCATCGATAATTGTCGAATGCTACTCTTCCTTCTCTCTTCAATGAGAGATAGAGAGTAAGCCCATTTAAAATCTGTAACGCGTTTAGTTTGATGAGTAGTTTGGTGAGTCGCGCAATTTAACGGCATTAAATTGCCGTCCCATTTCCGCCCGTCAATTGATTTATTGTATGACGAATTTTCCGATTACTGAATTAACCAGCCTATCCACTGGATTTCATTTATATACATTTACAAACCGCAGTCAAGATTTTAAACGTATTTGTTTGCTATTTTATAAATCAATGAATTACTTTTATTAAATTTAGATGATTATTACCTTAATTTTCAGGTAAAGTAAGAAAAATAATGTTTCATATTTTTCCTAATCACTGAATAAATAACATGAACAAAATTTTTACCTTAAACAAATTTTGAAAATTCTGAATAAGTTTTTTTTTTCATTAAAGACATGATTTGTTTTAGTGCTTTCTTTCAGTATGAAAATCTAGAGGAAAATAAATTAGATAAGAAAATGTAATTTTTGAAAATTTAATTCATTCGATTCTTATTAGATCAACAATATTGAAGTAAAGTTCACAAACGACCATGCATGCGAATTAGATCAACTTGTATCTGAATAGATAAAGGCATATATATCTCTTTAGATTATGGAAATGAAATTTTGGTAAATTGAGGTCTAACGAGATCGGATTGGGTTAAACTTGATATACGGGTTATATTCTCCGGTATCTTTGTTAGAGAATATATTTCTTAATAAAATAAAATCTAAAATTTATATTTTAAAAAATACTCCTTATTTAGAAATTTGAGGATAGAAAAAAAATTTTTTTGTTGAAAAATAAATTAGTAAACAAGTTTATCTTATCACAATACATCTTTTAATAAAAATAAAAAATTATGAATATTTGTGATTGTTAAAAATATAAAAAAGAATAATTGACAGGTCTTTTATAAAAAAGACAGCAATGAACATGACTTTTTTTGCGAATATATAATAAGAGAAATTAGTGTCTCTATCAAATCAAGAGTGACGAAGATCAAGTATACCAAGACTACCCGCGTAATTGCATCCATCGAGAAGCACCAAACGAAGTTCAAGTTCTAGACTAGCAATTAAAAAATAAAAGCTCTTGACACCCTGATGCTTACAACGACGCATAAGCTCATGAAGAATTGCAACAAAAAACAAAATTTATTTTAAAAATTTAAATTAAACTTGAATTCCTTTCGTCGGGATTAATCAAGAGTAAGTTTAGCTATTTTTAATGAAACAAAGGCTTTAAGAGCTTGTCTGACAAGGACTGAAGCTTGGCTACTATCAGGTGATCCTTGGCACTGTGTTATATGTATATATATAATATAAGTTAGGTAGATCGAGAGAGACGCGTGAGTAAAGCAAGAACAGTACGCGAGGAGAGAACTAAAAGCAGTAAAGATATATATAAGGGGTGGAGCTGGAACTCTCTGCGCAATAACTCAACTTGACTGTGTTATTCAGCTTGCGATAAGGTTGTTATTAAGAGGACACCAATAACCTCAGAATACAGCTCTATTACTACACACGTTAATGGATCAGTAAGTTGTACTATCGATTTACAGACATGATTTATGTTAATTCACTATAGACCGGACTAAAATGCGCTCAACTGCACTGAGTGCACGAGTTTAATAAAAATAAAACCAAGAGGCTCTACTCTCTATAACTATCTCATTCTTTAGACTCTTAATCCTGTAAGTGAGCTCACAATACATAAACATAATATATATAAATTTTTATCTACATATATATAAATGTATGTATACTGGTCGACTGTAATAAATATAAAATTTTTTATTATCCATTAATTACTAGTTAACAATAATGGTACTAAAATATGTGACGCATCCGTGTCATGATTAGTTAGCTTGTAATTTAAATGGTTATAATTTTTACTAACCAGAGTGACACACGATAATTACTTATCATCATTAACCATTAGCCATTACCATCAATCATCAATAAAATTTTTTCCATAGCACTTACTCCACATATGTTGTATTTAATTTGTTACTTACCATAATTCAACACAGCTGATATGATGCTGATATATTTTTCATTATCCGTTTAGCTTTTTTCGATGCTGAGAGATAATATCGATTTGCGAGCTCCAGAAGTGATAGATGAGTGAGTAGTATGCACATGTGTGGATATGTGTATGTATGTACATGTACATACGGTGCTAACCAGCCGCATAAAAAGAAAGCCGATAGTTTCTTGTACTACTCGAATGAATACAGCAAATCATCCACATCCGGGGTAACCATTTTACTGATGACTACTCGTTTACGCGAAATTCTCACGGTATATTCGTGTTAATTTCAAACACTCTTCCGTGACTCTGAAACATTTTCAAAGAAATTAAATTTAATTTTTATTTTATCGACTATAAATCTTAATATATTCATCTTTTTTTTTGTTTTTTCGGGACTTTTTAAATTATTGGTCTCGAGGTTTTTAGTCAAATTACATAAATTTGCTTCAAACGTCTGTATTTACATGCAATTTTGGTCATGTTGTGGCTTATTAATTTTTCAAACTGATCCAGATAATTATGAAAAATTCACTGGAGTCTTATTTTTATTGAATGAAAATTTCCTAATTGCAATTAAACATTTTATGACTTGATAAAAATTTTATTCACTGCATTTTTAGTCAATTTTTGTCAAAAATAATTTTTTTTAGTAAGTTACTATCAATCAAATAATACAATAAGTATATAATAAGCCAATTATGACATTAAATCATAAATAATAATTACAATAATTCCGATTGATTAAAAAAATGTGTATATAAGTAATAGGATAAGTCCCTCGTTATTTACGCCACTGTCTGGGGTCTGGAGAGATCGTGAGTCAGCTAGAGGTCCCGGTTGGGTTCGCTGCTCGATTGCAACGCGCGGAGTAGAGATCTTCGCTCGATTTTAAATTAGCCGACTTTTAATACGCGTGCTATTGCATGTTCCACGGATACGCTTCGTGCGCGTTAGCATCCTCATCCTCAACCTCGGGGTTTCCTCTCACGCCCCCCCCCCCCCCAAAGTGTATACGGCAATTCATTTGCCATCCTCAAGAGTGAAGGCGAGCTGGCGATACTTGAGTACCACCAAGCATCCATTCTAGGGCTAGAACCTATAATACTACGACTCATTTCCATGCAAAATATTATTTTGTTAGCATTAAAAATAAATCTTTTTTTTTCACAGTTTAACACCAAAAAATTTTGAAATATTTTTTTTTTTAAATAAAAAATTGCAGACATTATGATCTTGTGATAGAAAAAATATTGAATCTCATTAAAATGAGTGATATTTTATGAAGTAGCTGTTTATAAAAGAAAAAAACTCCTAAAGGAGTTGAATTTTCCACAGCGGCAAAACTAAATTGCAAGGTATCCGATATTTTGCTTGGAGCGAGCACACGCGCCCTGACACAAAAGATATTGTGATAAAAAAAAATAATGCATGAGAATAAATTTGCGAAGGAATTTTTTGTGAATTTATTAAGATCTGAGCGTATGATCAATTATCAAATGATAAAGTAATAAAAAGGATAGCTGGATTGAATAATTAAATAAAAATATATTTGTATGAATGCATGGCTGAGAGAGGTTGGTTCGAGCGAAGGGCATTGGCTGACTTTCTCGGCGTTTAAGCCCGCAAGGCACCAATTTTCGCGCAAGTACGAAAATTGCACGATGCATCCACATACATTATCACGGTTATACCTAATAGACGCCCGACCACTTCATTCTTTACTTCTACTCATCTTCATTCTCTTTTCATTTCCACTTCCTATATTTTACATCACGCCATTTATTTATTTTTTCCATTCTATTATTCTTGTCTCTCATTATTACGAGTTTTAATTTTATTTAAAAGCCTTATTAGCGATAATTCTCTCTGAATTCTAATAAACTTTATTATTTTATAATCGATTAATATTTAAGACATAAAAATGATAAATTAGAATAAAATCCAAATATTTGAGTGATGAATTGAAATTTTCACTTTCAAAAGTCAATTACACACTAAATTTCTGTACTTAAGTCTATTAAATTTAACAGCATGTTCAACAGAATTTAATCCAGTAGTGGTGCATGTTCTGGATATACTGGAATGCGCACGTGAAAAAGTGAGCCCCAACGCTGGTCATTAGGCAGTTCATCGCAAAGGCACGTGACACATCGCGGGTGGCTAATAAATGGTCTGCTACCAAGAATTAAAATCTCTATTATAGACACGAGTGTAATTTCCAGGCAGTACTTCTCAAATGACTAAAGAAATTATACTCCATCTACTTTTAAAAAATTTTTTTAATTGTACAACGAAGTTCAACTAGTTTTCTTAAAATTAAAATTCAAACATATACTTTCACACCGATTTCAAAATTCTACATCAACTAAGTATTATTAACTTTGTTTTAAGCAATAAAATTATAAAAAATATACATATTATACAGAGAAAGAAATTTAATTTCAATCAAGAAAATCATTTTGAAGAACTTCATCTTCTTGATTTAAGTAAAAAAAATTTTTAAACCAAGAAATTTTTCTCTTGAATCAAGTTGATTTTTTTTATTTTTTTCAGTATAGTTGTAATAATAGTTATAAAATAATACAATAGAGTATTTAGTAATTTAATCAGCAGCTGCACGAACATCAACTGTCAAAACTATTTATCTTCATTCATTACATTACCATTATATTATATTATACGCCGAGAACACTCTCAAAAGATACTCCCGACGACAGTCGATAAAATTGCATTATGAATTTGCGTATAATATCCATGTACCAATAGACTTCATAAGTATGACCCTTTTCATTCCTGCAGAAAGCAGAAAGTGCTGACCTATAACACGCACATCATAAACGCTTTACTGTACCCACACACATATATCATTTATCATACTACATCGTCACATATGTGTATAAATATATAAATATATGGATGGCACGGTGTATAGCAGTATATTTCTGTTGTTATAAACATTTTAAAACAGAGTGCCTAGAGGACTGATACTGCAGAGTATGAGTTGCGCTCTAAGAGGACGACTCTCGGCATTTATGTGTCTCTGTCTGCTTTGCTGCACGGAAAAAAGTAAACTGTAATATTCACTCGGATTCCGGTTAATTTTTATAGTTTCAAACAGTAAAGCGGACATCGGCTTGGCAAAAATATAAATATTACAGAACTTAATGTAGAAAGTATAAAAACCACAATCTAAATCTAATATCCAAAATAAGTGATTAGTAGCTGTCACTATAGTAAATAACGACTCTTTCATCTTAAAAAATTACAGTTTCAAACAGTAAAAATTGCCATTTCAATATATAGTCCATTTTATGAGGAGAAAGGGAACTCAAATGAAAGAGAAGGGGGTCTCACTCTGGGAGAATTTAACGTTTGAAACAGTAAAAATTATACTTTTAAAATATACATTTTAGCAGTCCAAGCAAGTCAATAATTACAGTTTGATTTTTAGCGTTGCGTTTAAAATTTACCATTTTACTTTGTAAATATTGACGTTGGTTGTATTAGAAATTTACTAACGTTATTTTATACTTTTTACATATCATAAAATCATTTTTTAGGTACGAAATAATAAACATCAAAGTCTGAATTCTTAATTATTATACTTCAACATTTTAGACATTTACATAACGAATATTACTGTTTAAAATAGTATTTTCTTCCATGTAAAGAGTAAATTGTAACGTTTAAATGGTAAATATTATAAAGGAAATAGTAAAATCACGATTTTATTGTTTGAAATGGTAATTTTTAGCAGTTGATCATTACTTATTATAAATCGACTGTTATTTATTACAGTTTACTTTTTTCCGTGCTTTCTTAAATCGAAATAGTGACTTTCGACTATTAAATAGTGACTATTCACTATTTAATAGTGAAAAGTATACCACCATTTGAATTAGTGATCTACTCTGCACTGTAAAAATAGTGAATATTCACTATAGTCACTATTTCGATTTAAGAGAGTGTGTCATCTCATAATTCCTCTGATATGTATGTGTATGTATGTATGTAGATAATAGTTCCGTTGCAATAAAATACACATGTTATATTTATTTATCCACCCTCCTCTTTCATTCTATACTACTTCAATGATATTATATACAGCATACAGAATACTATATACAAAACTTTTTTTATTACCACACAAACCACTTCACTTCCTTGTATTGATTAAATATTTATAATTTATTCCATACGACATTAATTTTTCATATTTTCCAAGTAATTAAAATGAAACCGTCTCATACATATTGCGTTAATTTATTTCCATTTCTCAATATATTATTCTTAACTTTTTTATTGACTAATTAATAACAATGGTTTTATCTCTTTTTCGATTTATTAATTGAGTTAATGCTTCGTATTATGTAGGTCTTGTATATACGATGTACGGCTTATGCAATAATAAATCATTTTATTTATTTGTTTTAATTCTTACCTGATTTTGTTACAATTGCATTAAATGTTTGAATCAATTAAAAGTATTGATTTGTATTATTTGTAATAAATTAAAATGAATCATTAAGATGAAATTGATACTTTAAATTTATTAAAGCAAAAAATTGATTAGATATTTTTTTCAATTATTAAAATTAATTTTTTTAATGAAATTAGTAGCTTTTTTAACTTTTTAATATAGTAAACATTATTTAAATATTAATTACTGAAGAAAAAGACACTATTTTTACGGGAGCTCTATAAATTTTTCAATACATGAGTTCAGATAAATTGAATGAAGAATTTACGTCTTCTAATTTAATGCAAGTTTGAAATATTGTCAGTGATAATAATTAAAAAAAAAAAAAAAAAAAAAAAAAAAAATTAAAAATAAAGAAAGAAAACAATTCTGTGAAAAGACTGAAGACTTACGCCACACGGGACTAAAAGATAAAGTATATGACCTTTCCGCGAGTTTCATTCGGGTGCATCGTGATGCACATCGGTCAAACGAGTGAGAAAACATCCCGTACAAAACAGCCAGAGATATTGCACAGCGTACAGAAGTGCGGGAGGCGTAACTTGATACAACTTTTCAGAATTTTTATTTCTACCAAACTTTTTTTTTGTCATTATTTTTCATTTTTATTTTTTATCTCAATGGAAGAATGTGAGTACGAGGATCAGAGATATGTGCGGTGATACTTTTAAAGGCTGTGAAAGAAAAGAGATGAGTTAGATGACAAGATCATTATTTTGTTGGTAATTTTTTCTTTTGTATTCACCTTATACTTTTTAATAAAAAAGGCGCTTTGTTTTTTTTCGTTATTATCATCATGGACTCAACATCAATGGAGGGTAATCAAAATGTTTTTGGATGCATTCCAAGTGCCGATATTACTCTCTTTATATATTTTTCCGGGGTTCTTTTCTTTGGGTTATTCCTTGATAATAAATTTATAGTTTTTTCAGGAATTATGAAATTAATGATCACCACACGCGAAACCCTAAAGATAATAGTGTTTAGATGTGTGAGCACGCGAGTTAGGAATGAACACGATTATTTCACACTATCTGTGGAGACTTTTTTGCTATCGTCATAGTAACAACGGTAAATAAGAATTTATTTGTGCTATACTAGCAGTTTTTTTTAATTTTTTACAGCGTAGGGTGTATAGATTTGTAAAAAAAAAAAAACAATAATAATAATATAACTAGAAGCGATATGCATAGAAAATCAATTCTTAGTTACATTTTTATATACGGAAATGGAAAATATACCAATTTTATCTTAACACAAGTATACCAGCAAGTTATCAATTATTTAGTAGCTTGCGATAATGTATAGTGAACTATTAAATATTCATGATAAAACACAATGTTTTAACTTTAGCATTTTCTTAGGATTAGATAAATTTTAAATAAAATATTTTTATTTGATTGAAATTAAGAACACTGGATAGAAAAAATTTTTTTTAATCAAATTATAATTTAAAGTTTATTACAAAATTTAAAAGTTTGAAAAAAAATTACGAAGTGTTCTTCTATTTTATAAATAATTTTTTTCTAAACAACAAGTAAATTTAAAAATTTTAACTCTTAAGTAATACTTATAATTAATAAAATAATTATGTTGAGTTAAGATTGCTTAAATATATTCAAAGTAAAATAAATGTAATTTGAGTCAAATGAATGTACTTCAGGGATTTTAATTTCAGTTATACTGGTGCTGATAATTTTTCAGAGTGTTAAAAGATTTAGATCTGCGTATTAAAGACTTCCTACCGTCATAATTGCTAATTAAAAAATAATATTATTTAAATTGATAAAATCGAGCGCTCGAAAAATAATGAACAAATAAAACTAATAGTAATTATTTTTAGCGGAATAAAAAATAGTTTACAAGTTAAATCAATCACCGTTAACTGTAATAAAAGAACGAGAGGAAACAAAAAGTAATAAACATCCGGTTGGTAACTAAGAATAAAGTGTTAAAATAAAGAAATCAACAGCCCGCGAAAATCGGCAGCGATCGTCTGAGGGAAATGAATTGTTTATCTCTCGAGTTAGTTTGTCTCTTACCGCAGGCCTACCGCAAAACGTTAACCCGTGGCTGTGCCGGTGGTACAATACTAGTTGAAGCATCATCGTCCTCATCATCAGCATCCGCATCAGTATCAACACTTACACCAACACCATTACCGATTTCTCCTCTCACCGTCTTTTTCCCAGATCCCAGGGCATAGTCTTGCTTTAAGGTTCTTACCACCACGACAACCAACACATTAAGAAGACATCAGTGCATGTTAGCGCTGGTATGAGAAGACTCTTCAAGACTCGACGCACAAAAAAGCAACACTAAATTACACCAGCGCACAAATACTATATCAATGTACTGGGCCCAATAGAACCGGACATGCTCTTGGATGCGTGCGTGCATGCGTGGCGGCGGTGGATCCACCAGATGAGTTCCTGGAAGTGGCGTGCGATATCGCCCAGCTCTCTCACTCTCTCACAACTCGTATTCTGTTACCTTACTGTTACCTCTCTCCATTTAATCCTTTTTATTCATACCCGTTATTTTTATTTTTTATTCAAAGTCTCTCTGATTCTTCGTGGGCTGATGATACAAGATTTAACGTGTCCTTAGTCCCACAAAGAAGAAAAAAAACTTCCTCAACAAACTTACAAGCGACTTACTAATAGATAAGTTTTCCATTATTCCACACTGATAGAAGGATTTATTAACTATTCATAATTTAATTTATTTGAAGACAATTATTTAATTTATTAAATTTTAATAAATATTTTTTAACATTCAATAAATATTTATTTAGGAAAGTACATTTATTAATAGTTAATAAGTATTTATTAATAGTTAACAAATATTTATTAACAGTTAATAAATATTTTGTTGAGTGAATTTGTTTCGCTTGCAATGTCATATGATATGAAGATTGCTTATAAACAAAAATCATCTTTATAAATTATTTGCATTAATTATATTACATTATAATAACGTTTATTGTAAAATACCAAATTCTATCACAGCTCATAATTATCTTTTATATTTTTAAATATTAAAAACGTTAATTTATTTAATGAATTTAATTATTATCACGTATTCTAGCTGTAGGGTAATAAAAAGTGTCAAAAGAAAATTGCTATTTTTGCTTTTTATTTTAAATAAATATTTGTTAACAGTTAACAAATATTCATTAACCATTAATAAATATTTATTAACAGTTAATAAACTGTACTTAATAATCACTTATTAACTGTTAATAAATATTTGTTAACTGTTAACAAATATTTATTAACATTTAATAAATCGTATTTAATAAATAATTTATTAACTGTTAATAAATCGTATTTAATAAATAATTTATTAACTGTTAATAAATATTTATTAAATCCTATGATGTTAAAAAATCATTTATTAACAGTTAATAAAGTTTATTAAATATAAACAAATCCTTCTATCAGTGCACATCTGTAAAATATGTTCAGGTTTGAAGTTATATTTTTTGCTATATAATTGTTGAATTGTAAAAAAAGTTATTATTAATTATTCTCAAATCGATGTCTCGAAGTTCTAAATTTTAAGTATTTTAAAATTTCACCTTTACTCCCCTCTTGCAATTATCGGAGCCTGCGAGCCAATTAGATGAACATCAGCATGAGAAGTGAAAAGAGAAAATTTTGAATTCTTGTTTTCATTTTTTTTTTTTCCAAATTGAAAAGTTCTTTAAAGAGTACCAAAATTTTTCAAAATAGTGTTAGAAAAAATAAGGCAAGTAAGAAAAATTATTTTCAATTAAAAGAAAAAAAAATCGAAGACACCATTCTAAAAGAATTTAAAAACTAGCAGAAAATATTAAAATTTAATAAACTATAAAAAAAAAAAAATCAACAATTTAAAAAATAGCGATGGAGATCGTTCGAATATTTTTTCTTCTTTTAAAGTACAAAACCAATACTTAAAAAAAAACCATCGTCATATTTCAAATTGTCTAAGAAGTTATAGTTAGAAAAAAAAATATTTTTTTTTCTAAATTTTTATAACTTTTTTTTTGGTTAAAAATAAAACAAGAAAAGTTTCTCAAGTTTTGAAAAATTTGGCGGCCTTGAAAAAGGCCATTTTTTCAAGGTATAGCATTAGTGATTGCTATTATTATTGTCCTCGTTGTTATTATCATCCGTTACCGTGGATTGCTTCGGCTTCGAGATGTCCCTTAGATATTTAGCCAGCCATTCTTTCTTCAGCTTACGCGTCACCCCAAAATGGGTTCGGCGTAAGACCCCCACGTACTGCTTGATGACCTTAGCTTGTTTTCGGGTCACTAAGGGCAGAATCTTCTCGACGTTTTCCAACGTCAAGCCCCTCATTGGATCCAGGGAGTCCCGAAGTTTCTTTTCCCTCACTTCGATGTTTGAGCGAATTACCATTGATGGAGCCATCTTTGATTCAGTTGATGAACAGTAACAATGGACGAAAAATTCAGAAATGACCTCTACTGGTAGGGGTCCCCTATTTATACATATCTTAGCTTGAAATGTTCCCCTTCCACTTCTAATCCTGATGTTTGCCTAGTTGGCCCGCAAGCACCGATTACTGTAAAAGCGGGAATAATGGTAAAATTAAAAAATATTTAATATTAATCGTATTAAATAACATAGACTTAAAAATAATGACTAATTAATTTTTTTGAATTACATTCCAAAAATTATTCAAGTCAATAATGGATAATAATTATAAATTTTGACTACCCCATACATAGAAACAAAGAACTATAATCAATAGTGAATAATAACCATTGAATAATAAATACTATTTCAAACAGATAAATTTTTTTTTCGTTTTTAAAATAATTTTATTGAATTCATACACATACATATTTCTACATAATCAGTACATAATTTATATACTATACTTCATTTCTATTAATATATATTTCCTGGCCATATTGGCTGTAGCTTATTATATTAGACATATTTTATTTCATTTCAATAATAATATAGATACAATGATTTTTGTGATATAGTTTTAAATCAGCATTGAGGAAAAAATTTATTTAAAAACCTAATCGAATTCGTGTTAATTTTTTTATTTTTTTCAAAAAGAGGAATAAAAAATTTGAAAATTTATATTTGATATTTATTATTAAAATATGACAATTCAAAATTTTCTTTCTCGACTATAAACGCTAATGTTCGTCTGATTGTCTCGCATGCTCCGATAATTGTCGAAACCGGCATAAAAGTAGAGTTTACAAATATTTAATATTTTTTGTATTATACACGGAAATAAAATTGAAGGAGTTTTTACTAATTTACTATTGTAATTTTTACTAAATAAAAGAGTAACGGTGGACTATACTTCTTATTTAGTAATTCTTTACGATCTACTATTGTAAATTTTATCCAACAAATAAGACAAGCAAGAGTCTTAAAAGTCGAATACTAGAGAACAAATTATACAATATGTGTTTGTGAACTTTACCATTCAACTATTGTAAAAATTCACAGTTGGTTTTTTTAAAAGAAATATTAGGGAGGGAGAGAGATATAAGGTTAGACTAATTGGTACCTGTACAGTAATCGAAAAGAGAAACCGACATTTTCGTGCTATCTGGGAATCGAACCCAGAACTCTGTGTTGGCAGCCAGAGACTCTCCCTCTACGCTATCTGAGGTAAACTAAGACACATATCCTTTAACATTTACATAAACTCGGAGTCTAGCGCTGTGCACGGCCATCACTCACACTAATTGAGAAACATTCCAATTCAACTATTGTAAAATTTGCTATAGTTCTATTGGAAAGATACAGAGGCAGCACTGGAAATTTTCATCTCTTACTTTTTATAATAGTAATATCGTATTTTTCATGAATAAATACTATTTTTTCTTCTAAAATATTTGAAAATTAATAGTAATCAAAGTATAGTCCAGCTTTTACAATAGTTGTATCGTAAATTTTCCCAGAAATTTTTTCCCGTGTATCATATGGATTTAAAAATATTTACTAATTAATAATAGTCAATGAATAATAAATACTATTTTTAACAGAAAAATCAAGAACTTTACAATTTAAATTCAATATTTATATTTAAATGTTACAATTAAAAATTTACCCCTCCACTTTTAGCGCTGATGTTCGTTGGATTGTCTCGCAGGCTCCGATAATTATAGGTGCCGGCGTAAAAGTAGAATTTTAAAATATTTCATATTTGTGGTATTATATCATATGAATTTAAAAATTATTGCTACTTAATAAAAACCAATGAATGATAAATATAATTTCAAACAGAAAAAATGTAGAATTTTTTAATTCATTTATAATATTTATCATTTAAATTTGACAATTTAAAATTTTCTCTCTTCACTTCTAACGCTGATGTCCCTACGATCAGCTCGCAGGCTCCGATAATTATAGGTGCCGGCATAAAAATAAAATTTTGAAATATTTAATATTTTTGGTATTATGCTATATGGATTTAAAAATAACTACTAATTAATAATAACTAATGGACGATAAATACTATTTCAAACAAAAAAATTAAACATTTTAAAATTTATATTTCACAACTCACGATTAAAAGTAATCATACGGATAACAGCGTTAGAAGTAGAGGAGAAAATTTTGAATTGTAACATTTAAATAATGAATATTTAATATAAATCGTAAAATTCTCGATTATTCTGTTTGAAATAGTATTTATTATTTATTTGTTATTATTAATTAGTAATTATTTTTAAATCCATATGACATAATACCAAAAATACTGAATATTTCAAAATTTTATTTTTATGCCGGCACCTACAATTATCGGAGTCTGCGAGCCAATCATACGGTCATTAGCATTAGAAGTGAAGTGGGAAATTTTTGAATTGCCACATTTAATGTAAATCGTAAATGTCTTGATTTTTCTATTTAAAATAGTATTTATTATTTATTGGTTACTATTAATCAGTAATTATTTTTAAATCCATATGATATAATACCAAAAAAATTAATTATTTGAAAATTCTACTTTTATGCCGGCACCTATAATTATCGGAGCCTGCGAGACAATCCGACGGACATCAGCGTTTATAGTGGAGGGGGAAAATTTCGAATTGTAAAATTTAAATGATGAATATTTAGTATAAATCGTAAAATTCTTGATTATTTTGTTTGAAATAGTATTCATTATTTATTCGTTATCATTCACTATCGATCATAGTTTTTTTTTTCTATGTATGGGGTGGTAAAAATTTACAAGTATTACCCACTATTGACTTCAATAATTTTTGGAATCTGATTCAACAAAATTAATTATTTATTATTCTCAAGTCTATGTTATATAATACGATTATTATTAAATATTTTTAAATTTTTAAATTACTCCCGTTTTTCCAGTAATCGGTGCTTGCGGGCCAATTAGACAAACACCAGGATTATAAGTTGAAGGGGAATATTTCAAGCTAAAATATGTATAAATAAGGGATTCCTATCGGTGGAGGTCATTATTAAAATGTGACAGTTCAAAATTTTCTCCCTCTACTTTAAACGCTGATGTTCCTCTGATTGGCTCGTAGGTTCTGGTAATTATAGGCGCTGGCATAAAAATAAAATTCAAAAATATTTAATATCTAATAAAAAATTACATCAGTAGTCAGCTAACATTCCTGAGCTTAAAGAAGTAGTGCATAAACATGCAACTAATTTTTATAGCAGTAAATTAAATAATAACACCATACACCAAGAATTGTGTAAAACTAATAGTAACTCCTGGCTCAAATATAAAGTGCCAAACCAATTAATGATCGATGGTCATTCTCAAACCAAAGATAAAAAAAAAGTACACCACACAAACGACCTCGTTTATGTTAATTAACGGTTTTATATAAATATGAACTATTGTAATTAGAATAGGTTAAGGTAGGCTAAGTAAACACCAAAATTAACACCAATCTGATGAGGTTTTTCAAATAAAATTTTTTTCCTAAATGCTGTTCCAAAACTATATCACTAAAATTTAGTGTAACTATTATCATTGAAATGAAATAAAACATATTTAATATAAGCTAAAGCCAATGTGGCCAGGAAATATAAATCAACACAAATAAAGTATATGAATTGTACAGAGTATGTATAAATATATATGTAATTATGAATATTCAATAATATATTTTTAAATTGAAAAAAAAAATTTAATATTTTTGGTACTCTGTCATATGGATTTAAAAATATTTACTAATTAATAATAACCAATGGATGATAAATACTATTTTAAACCGAAAAATTGAGATTTTAATAATTATTTTTCAATTTCAATTTTTATTGTTTTTTCTTATGATAAGATTTTCTCTTAATTCAAAAATGTTCAGAATATTATTATAAAAAAAAGGTTAGCAAAAAAAATGAAACTTGTAAAAAAAAAAATTATTATCTTAAGAAGGAAAAATACGAAAAAATTTATCCTCATAAAACTACCAGATGGCTTTTCTGAATTAATACTTGTCTTACGTTTCTAACTATTTATTTATTGATATTATTTTGATAAATTCATACAAAGTAGGCAAGCAAGAAGCAATTAAATATTACAAAGTAACTATAACACCAGTGAGGTGGTACAGGGAGGAACAAAGACAACAAAAGCAAGACAAAGAGCAGAACGAGGTTGAGGGCAAGGATGCGAAGAACGACGTCGATAGTGGCGGGTTAAGGTGGACAGGGAAGAGTGAGCGGACACAGACAAGACGAGCAAGAGAATATAAGGCCAGCAATCTCGTGGTAATCTAATTTCAGTGTGCGGAGGATTCCAAGAACGCGCCGTGACATTAGCGAACCACCTTCAGCACACTACGTCTGTCCGTCTGTACATCTATCCAAGGCATTCGTGGTTCTTCTCATTTTGCTTACTCGCTACTTCTCTGGCTTTCTCGCTTACTCTCCAAACTCTCCAAACTCTCTCGTCTCTCACCTCGAACACCCGCTTCTCATGCATACATATATACATACAAATATATATTATATCTGCACTTGAATTTTCCAGCAGTCTAACCAAATTTCCAAATTCATTTATTTAATCTTCACCACTTTAACACTTTAGTTTATTTTTATCCCTTATACCAACAGCCATGCAGACGGAAAAAAACCAAGTGATTATTTTACCTTCCAGTCAAATAATTATTCACTTTGATTGAATATTAATCGAATTTCAACGTCTAAAATAATAAATTCAATTTTATTTTACTCTTAACAATAATAATAATTATAAATAAGAAAAACTTAATAAGAGAAATTAATTTAAATGAAAATTTCTTGGTAGAGAAAACTTTCTTTTTGATTTCACGTTTTTCATTACCGCTTTTTCCATCTCCGATCCAGAATTTAATTAATTATCGACAGTTTTTCTGTTAACAATAGTGAAAGCTAATCTGTGCTTGTGTAAAAAAAATTCCCCCATCTATTTATTCCAACTAACCTAAAAAAAATTATCCATTCAATGATATTTAAATTAATAATTAAAAACATTTTTTTTTTGATTAAAAAAAGCTGTATTGTTTCTTAAACATTTTTTCCTTACAATCACGGAGCTTGTTAGCAGCCGCATTGAAAGTGATAGCGAATAGACAGTTGTTTCTTGTTAGTTGTTAGTAACAGAAGTAGTAGAACTATAGTTGCGCTGCAAATAAAACGGTTCGACATTTACGCCCGAACGGCTAACGGACTAATCCTCCGATTTCCTGTAGCCTGTAGCAAGCCGAAGCCTTAGGGTTATAAGGTTCTTCCTCTATACCATACTATCACTATCAGAGCAAGAGCAAAGTCGACGGAGATGAGACTGAGGTAAACTAACAACAACTAGAGCAGCAGCATCAGCAGTAGCAGTACCAGCAGTGGTCGTATCAAGTGTAAGACTACCACAGAGCACAGGGCTTCTATTTACCTTCACGTCTGATAAAACTTCCCGGAGGTAAAGCTATATATTACACTGTGTAAACCAATTTCAACGTAAAGAGAAGCTCTTCGTGGTAGAGAATGCACAGGTAAACCTTCAGATAGATCATGGGGATAAACTTTGATAAGATTTGTTGAATGACCTGCGATAAAGTTTGACCTATTAAAGTCTAGTCGCCGGTTCGATACTAAACTGATTGCACTATGTCTTGGTTGATACTCAAACTTCGTTCATATCAAGTTGACATCCAGAAGAGGACCTCAACCCAACCAGAATCACCCGGGCGTACGCTATTAGCACACTTGAGAAAATAGGATCGACGTGCAATAGAAGTAAAAAGACTGAGTCGGTAGTGGTATGATAGAAGTAAGATGAAAATCGAATGAATCGACATTGCTTGCCGGAAGTGATGACTTTCGACGTTTCGCTTTATCGGTAAGATTCAACCCAACCTTTATTTATTTATTGAAATACGTAGTACATGTACAGGTACATGTATGTGTATTTACGGGTGTATGTGTGTACGCAGAAAGACTTGATGGAAGATTTGCACTCGGCAGGTTGCTGCTCCGAGGCGTCAATTATCCAGTGGCATTAAGTGTAATTGATGTTGTAGGTGGAAACTTTCAGGTGTATATTTGTATGTGTATGAAACAATGTATAATATATATGTATATACATTAGAGTGGTCCAAAAAAAAAAAGTTTTTTGCCTATCATCTTAAAAGCTTCTCTAAGGTATAAAAAAAATTCCCTTCAAAGCGCAGCTTGATATCTCAATTCTTCATGAAGCTCAATGAATTTTTATTTTCCCATTTAAATAACACGTAAAAAAATTTTATTTACGTTTTTATCCGGCAATAATACGAAAAAAAATTTTTTTGTATTTTTCGTCAATTATTCTTGTAGGAAATTTAATTCTCTACAAAAAAGTACTGAGGTAGTTTCTTCGTAATCTTAACGAGTAAAAAGTTATTGAGCTTTAAATACTTGCACAAAAAAAATTTGAACGAAGATAGTTTCAAAGCAACTTTTCGAAAACTTTTCGGTAACTGCATGTATTTATTTCAAAATTTATCAAACTAGACTGTTTCTAATATAATTAACACATGTCTTTTGGTGAAGTATTAACTGTGAATGATGAATAATTTCTCTCATTACAATTTGGATATTTTTTCCTATGAGCAGTGATTTATTAAAATTGAACTTGAATTTCATTACGGAATCTGAATCAAGAGCAAGCTAGTACTTCCGGATGTATACCGAATTTAATTTTTTTATTTAAGAAGATGTAGGACAGGTAGAACAGGTGAATATTTAAATTTTGAACATGATGCTGGGACGCTTTTGAACGAATGAAAAATCACGAAACTTTGCAGGAGTACGTAAATAGAAGTCCTTCGTGAATTGATTCTTTTATTTTTAAATTTAATCATTGAAAAAAAAAAATGATAAATAAACAAGTAGAGTTAGTGCGGAAAACTGCCTTATCTCAGGAGTCATCACATATTTAAGTAAATAAGCTTGACTATAAAAAAATTGCTAATAAACATACAACCAATATAATCTTTGAGACTGATTTAATTTTTTGGTTATTTCTTATTTTAGTTTATATGACTTATAAGACATAATTATTAAAATGCAGCTAGGTTGAAGTGAAAAACTAATTGTCAACAAAAATTTAATTTACTATATATCTTCATGTAGGCCGCAAGAGAGTGCTAAAGTAAATTATCTAGTTTAATTTTTTAAGCAGTGGTTAGAGTATTTACAAAGTCTGGTAATCTCCTTCAGTGCATTTAACATGTGGTTCAAATAAACAAACCGATATATTGAATTGTCATTTGTTATCACTGGTCCAGACTGAATGACCGATATCAGACTGTATACTATGTTTTTAAGAAAAAAATATAAATTACTTAATCAAATACTTTAAAACAGAAAATGTGATACAACATGGATTCTAAAATCATATCTGATTAAATTTTCTTTTATTGCGAGTATTTAAAGCTTAATAACTTTTTACTTGTTAGGATTGCGAAAAAACTACCTTAGTACTTTTTTATAGAGAATTAAATTTCCTACAAGAATAATTGACGAAAAATACAAAAAAAAATTTTTTTCGTAGTTTTACCGGATGAAAACGTAAATAAAATTTTTTGATGTGTTATTTAAATGGGAAAATAAAAATTCATTGAGCTTCATGAACAATTGAGATATCAAGCTGCGCTTTGGAGAGAATTTTTTTTATACCTTAGAGAAGTTTTTGAAACAGCAGCACTTGAAAAAAAAAATAAAAATGTTTTTTTTGGACCACTCTAATATACATTGTATATAATACATAGATTATTAATTAATGCTTTAGATATTTAATGAGAGAATATAAATTGAGATTTTTAATTGATAAAATTTCATAATTTATGGTTTAAATATTATGGCTAGCGCTTTTTATGTTTCTTTATTTAGTATGATAATGATTTTATTAATAGCTTCATTGTATTAGTATTAGCTGTTATCTTACTTATTAGAAATAATAATAAATGTATATAACTATGCGATGAAATATGGCTATTCTATATCAATATATGATAACATATATTCATAAATTTTCTAAGGATAAAAATTAGCTCAAATTTGATGAAAAACTTTAGTAATTTAAATATTTGATTAATTATTTTCAGAATGTTTTAATAAATCAATTAACCGATCATAAGTCATTTAAAAAAAAAAATCAATAACTTTGATCGTAACCTGATGATCAATTGATAATTCTCAGACAATTACCACAACATGATAATCAAATCATAATTAATTAAATGGACGAAGGTCTGATCATTGAGCAATACATATTTATATGTAGGCAATAAAAATTACCATTCAATCAGTAGATATGTAAATGAAAATTTTTAGCTAGCACGTGTCTTGTATTGTATGACGGTTGTATAGCAAGCGAGCAAGTAAGCAACCTCTTAAGCGAGTGAAGAGTAACCACGACGATGTAATTGAATAGGAAATCACGAGGAAGAAAGGGTGATTAACGGTGATGGCATTCGATACGCGCGGCGTATAATCTGCCGCTTCTGGTCGACACATTATTAATGTGACGTGTGCCTTCAGATAGGTACACTTACACCGATGAAACTCTACCGTACGAGGTTCAACTGTATGCCAACAATATTATGCGCGTTCCGCATACAATATATGTATATTCCCTATCATACTGACACTGTAAAAGTAAAGGTAAGGACTCAGATATAATAAGCGACGTTTAGGTTTTGCCAACTCAGAGATAGTGCTCTCAGATGATGCGAATGAAGGTAGTTGGAGTCACTAAGAATTTTTTTATGACCCGTGAACTTCTGCACGCAACTATAAGTCGTACGCCGTTTAAGATAAATAATAAAAAATTATAAATAAATAAATATAAGAGAGTACAAGCGCTGAAGCATTCGCCGCCTCCACTTCTTTCACGTCTACGCCGTGAAGCATACGCTGTAAGAACATACAACCAATGACCTGATACATTAGTGCATATATATATATATAGAGTTACTTTTACACAATACATACAGCACACATTACACAGTGCAACTCACTCTTCACCTACAGGCTCCATAAGCACGTTTGCTTGCCTCCGGCCCTAATAAATTATCCCTCTTACATATATCTCCGTGGTCCCGAGCGACCGTTTGAACTCCCGCGAACCATTATACCGGCACCTACTTATGAGAGCACCAACGATTGAATTGCCACGACGCTATATACCTACAGAGCTCTTCTTCATATACTTAATACATATAAGTATATTCTATTCATATCAAACGTGCCGACTTGTACTATGTAATGAGTTTTCAACAAAAATAAGTATCACGGTATTTATATATACATAGGCAATTTTTTTGTTTATTTGTTTACGAGATATTTGATTGAGTATAATGAAAAAATAGAAATTTCTTAGAGGCGGTAATTTATTAATGGAGAGAATTTGATTGATTGAGATGAATTTTAATATTTTATAAACTAGTTCAACTAAAATTGAATAGCAAAATTAATACATTTGCTTTTGAAAAATATATTGCAAGAAATCGTTGTTTAAAAATGTTATATTTTATTTATTGTTCCGTTGCTCTATTTGCTTCGCTAATAAAAAATGAATAAAAAAAAATTCTACCCTTTTTCTCTTGGGCTTTGAAAATTTCAATATTTTATTTCAATTAAAATTTTTTTTTACAAAATATTAATTTTTTTGGAAATTTGAATGTCTTACTACACCAACACACCTCAAGAATGAGGTTAGCTGCTGTCAGAAAATACCTGGCCAAACGAGACAACCGAGCTCCAGAAGACGACCGTTTGTTGGAAGATCTCGAAAAGATAGAACAACTCTTAACTGAAAAGCTTGAGATCATCCTAGAGTCTCTCGGGGCTAAAAAAATCAAATCGGGGTCTGCCAAGAAGTGAACCAGTGGTTCTAATTCAACATAATCCAAATGGCTTTTTCCAAGACCGCAAATTTTTAAATACGAAAGATCATTTCAAGTTTATACACGGAAAACAAATTGTAGAAAAAATTACAATGACTATAAAATATTATAGTTTTTTTGAGCAGAGGTCAACCGCGATAAAATCTGTTGGAAAATATTTTTAAAGGTATACAAGGTAGAAGACAATATACAGTCATGAGAAGTTTATTCAGAGCAAAAAATTTCCCGGGCACATTCCCTGCGTTACAAAATGCCGAGTTAGCGAAGAAAATAAAAAAATAAGTAAGTAAAGCAAAACACAAGTGGACGAAAAGAATATAGTATAGAGGATAAAAAAGAAAACAGCAAGGACAAAAAAGCTGATGGAGGGAGTGGAGAACAGGAGCGAGCACCAAGGGAGAAAAGGGTAAGACGATACACACTACAAAAGCGGACTCGCGCGTGCATCACGAATATGGAGCGTAGGGCAAGGGGTGGCCGAGTATATTCTTAGAATGCTGGCTGCCGAGAAATAGTCTCCAAGTCGATGCCACGAAATGGCTGCGCAGGACAAACACGATGTCAGTAGTAGTCTTATTCTTATTTGTTTTCTTTCTTTTCTGAGGGTTTCACCCTCTCCCCCTTGATGCTCTTTCATACTACAGTCTTTCTCGGTACACCTACGGGTACACTCACACGCGTGTTATTTCCTTTTTTACTTTATTTTTTACTCATTTTTTTGCTCTAACGTCTGCCCGCTGGTTCTCCACCCCCTCGTATCTTATACTCTTCATTCTTGAACAAGTCTAATAAAAAGTAATGCATCGACGTTTTTTTCTTTAATTAAATAAATTTCGATAAAAACTTAGAAATTTTTCTAGAAATAATTTTCAAAACTAAACTTTCCAACGCTCAATTTTTAGTTCAATGTTAGAAACATTTATTATAAGCCTTAAGTACATTAAAATATATTTTTTTTTTTGAAACTCAACTATTGTAATTATATCATAAAATAAAAATAACAAAATTAAATCGATTTTTTCGTAACCAAAATAATTGCTAGCTTGAAATTAAAGAAATTTTATACGCAGCAAACTTTCTTAATCCAATTGACAAATTATATATTTTAAAACCACCAATTTTTTAAATTTTCTCCATCTCATAAATATTTATTTCTATTTAACTAATTAAAAGTATCTATAAAATGAAAGCTCTTAAATTACGAAAAATTCAACTAAATATATTTAAATCCAAAAATAAAAATATTCTCTTTTTGATAAATAAAAAAAATTCAAGTAAAGTATAATTCCAACAAATACAAGATGAGAATCGAAAGCTCAATCGGCTTAGATATTTCGTAGGGTATAAAATTCGAATTCTTATGACGTGCGCTGAAAAAAAAAAACTTTCACCGCAAAGTATTCGAATATACAGATCTATACACGTACAAAACTATACAATAATAATGGCTATATTTAAAGGCATACATAGATATCTGCCTTTGAGGGAACAAACCAACTTAAATGTGGCCTCGGTCGGATGTCTCTGGTGAATACGTGTATATAAATGAGACATGTATATCGACGCCATTGTTCTAGAGTCGTGACAGCGCCGCGGGTCAGGAACGCGTGTTACCACGACGGCAAACGGTGAGGCCGACGGGGGAATGAAAAGGTGTGTGGGGGCATCACATTAGCATAACCCTCACCGGATTGCCCTCAACTTACTTCCCTCTCTGTCTTTCATTTATTTCCTTTCGTATCGTATCGTATCTGTATTTGATGTCTCTTTCGCAATCGGTAGCTTAATCTTACCCCAATAACATTCAACTCATCTCTTTTTGATTTTTTTTCCACTTAAAACATAAACCAAACAATGTAATACTCAACAATACAATTTATATTTTTTTTAAATCCACCGAAGAAAATACTTTGCGTAAATATTTATTTAAGCTTCAATGTCAATTTGCTCATACACTGAAAAAAAAAAAAAAAAATTAACTTGATCCAACAAAAATTTATCAATTCAAGAATTTTTCTACTTGAATCGAGACGATAAAATTTTTCAAAATGATTTTTTTGAATCAAATTATTATTTTTTTTAGTGTATCTAACAATATAAATATTATCAATATTAGAATATATATATATATATATATATATATATATATATATATAACACTGACTATTTTTTTTTTGAGTCTCGAGTGAAAAAATGTTAGTTTTTGATATTTTAAGAGCCCTCACTAAAGGATAGCTCAAAAAAAAATTTTTAAGAGGTCACTCCAAATTTTTTAAAATTTCGAAATCGTCAAAAATCGAACTTTTTTTTTTTAATTTTTTTTCTCGTTACGATATAATTTTATAGACTAAAAAAAAATAAGTTTCTGAAAATTTTAGTTCAAAATTTAAATTTTGAAAGGTTGCTCATAATTTTTTTTAATTTATTAGTACATTAGTTTAGATTTTTTCGAGCGACCTTTTACAATTCGAATTAAAATTCCATGCATTTTTTTTTTTTATTTAGTACCATAATCGATAAAAATACATCACGAGATGAACTAAAAATCAAGCACAATACAGAAAAAATAATTTTTTTTAATTTAATAATTTTATTTAATAAACAATGTACCACTCCCAACAGTTAAAGTCGACGATATGACTAATTAAAGAAAAAAAAAAAAAATTATGAGCGACCTTTCAAAATTTAAATTTTGAACTAAAACTTTCAGAAACTTATTTTTTTTGGTCTATAAAATTATACCATAACGAGAAAAAAAATGACAAAAAAAAAAGTTCGATTATTGACGATTTTTGAAATTTTAAAAAATTTGGAGTGACCTCTTAAAAATTTTTTTTGAGCTGTCCTGTGGTGAGGGCTCTTAAAACATCAAAAACTAACATTTTTTCACTCGAGACTCAAAAAAAAAAAATAGTCAGTTTTTTTGGGCCACCCTAACATATATATATATATATATATATATATATATATATATATATATATATATATATATATATATACATATATATATATATATAAAGAATCTCTCTACTTATTCACATTTAACGATCGGCAGTCTCAACTACAACTAATTGGAATGCCAGAAAGTACGTGGGTTAAAAAAAGTAGAGCAACGTTATAGCTATAGATATAAAAAAGTAACACAAAAACAAAAAAGAACGAGGAGCAACGAGCAACGTCAGGTCGCGTAGACGAGCGAGATCGCAGCAGGTCGCATTAGCGCCATAGCGCAATTTCGCAGCGCAAACGCTGGCAAAGCGCCAGGGCCATGTATCACTCTGCATTGGAATCCGTTGTTTCTCGTCTCGTTACCGAAAGGTTTTACATTTTTTACTTTCGTCTCCGGACTTTTCTGTCCCATTGCTTCCAAGTATCCGCTTGTTCCTCCTCCACGGCGGCCAGTATTGTCGGCGAAAACACTCAAATGTTGAAACGCTTGCAAATATATATATATATATATATATATATATAGCATATATATATATATATATATATATATATATATATATATATATGTACATTCCACATACATGTAATCTTTAAATCCACAACAAGGCACTACTGTCACCTTGTTGCATTTTCATCTTTTGCAACACTGGCACTTCATTTACGTCTATTCTTTTCATTACACAAGCTCGTTATTTTTCTTTGTCTTTGGTTACAATTATAATCATTTCAACATTGAACATAGGAAATTATCATTTTATTTTAACATGAATGACTGATCTAAGTACTTCATTATCCTCATTCACTCCTTGATTTAAATAATTGAAATTTATAATGATTGAAACAAAAATATCTTAATTTATTTTCGGAAGCATGATAAATAATGAAACTCAGTTTGAAAACATTTAATTTATTTTTTAAGAATGAAACTTTTAAAACTTCAAAAATTTATTCCAAATTTTTAATCTTTATCTGAATAATATTTTTGGCAAATATTCAAAATATCAAAATGAATCAATTAGGCGATAACCCAGAACACAGTATTATAATTTAACATAAAATTGTAGAATAAATATTTAATAAATAAAATAAATTAAATCAAAGCATTAATAGGTGAAAAATTGTAGATGACAAACGATTATTTCAATAAATATACATGGGAGATAATCAAATTTTAGAATATCAAAGCCCTTAGTAATCAATAATATATAGATATCAATGAAAACATGACAGGATTATGAAACAAGAGCCCTTGAAAATGCTTTTAGAGTAGGGTATTAATGATTCCTCTATGAAGATGAAGGGTGTTATCATGATGTTTAGAAATTAATCGGAGTAGTAATCATTGGTATCATTGAAAGCTCTGACCCTCGAGCCCAGGATTTTTAATCCAACCCTACGAGTCGTCTATTGAATACGAGTACCCAGAGTTGGTTAGGGATAGTACCCTCATCCCAATCGAGTGTCATTACAAATCTCTTGAAGCTTCGTTCATTCTACATAATATTATAGACGTCGATAAATCTACCGCATGAGTACATGCAGAGATAGAATGAGAAAGATATGTTGAATGGTGTAAAAGCGACATATAGATGTGAAGTGTATGTTTATGTGCATGACATGTTTGCGACGACGATGTCACGGCATCGTCAAAGTGGCTCATATATATATATATATATATATATATATATATATATATATATATATATATATATATATATATGTGTGTATAGATACCTACAGAGGCGCCATAGTTACATTCAAAGGGAAACACCCTGCGTGGTAAAAGGCTGATGATATAATCATGAAATTGAGACCTACCCCAACAACTCCTCTTCTTCACGCCCTACTCTTTTCTCGTCCATGCTGTTTTCCCCACTGACACACAGCATTAAATAAACTGCTCTGAGGGGTTGTAAACCTTATACTATACGACACGAGTCCTTCTGTTGTGTCAGACGATCCTAACCAGCCTCAACGGAACCCTGCGTGCATGGGCGGGGTGAGGTGAGTTGGAAGCTACCCTGGATATCACGATGGAAACGACTAGCATCCACCCTTCAGCGATACTGAGACACACTTTTGCTTTTCTATACCCTCATTTCTACCCTTACATATTTAACATGCCTGGATGAGCATTTCTCATGCTACACGAAATGACCCGACTTTTAGGTGATTTTCATGATGGAAAATTATTATCTGCAACTATTGATAACTATCTTTGTTAGAATATAATTATTTACAATCAAAATTTTTATATAATTTAAATATTTATCGGAGGTTATGTCATTAAAACTTGATTTTATAATTTTATCAAATCAATTTAATAACTAACTGAGTACATTTTCAATTCAATTTCAGGTATTTAATTTGCCAGAAAATGTTAAGAATTAAATAAATAATAAACCTTATGCTGTAAAAGCAAACGATGGTTTAAAAACTGAGTGATAAATTAAATATGACTAAGAGTGGAACCATACTTATGGAAACTAATAAATATATAATCATTCGACATATAATTTCATTGAATACTAATAAAATCACTCATATATTTTGATATTTATCAGCAAAAGAGTAATTTTTCAAGTTAATTATTTATTTGTTTACATGTTTTTCAAATTTTATTTAGTACGAAAATGAATATTATTTTCATTTTATTATTTAAGATAAAAATTACAGGTCATCTAATAATAATTCAAATACTACTTATTAGAATAAGTTATAAATGCAATTTTTGTTGTATTGTGAGTAGACAAAATTCTAAGTACACGAGCATAATTGTGAATTTTCGGACAAGCTTTCTTCATGGTCCGCGCGAGTCGATACCCCGACTCAAAATTTAACCAAATTTAATTCCTACGCTTTTCCTTCAACGCTTACCACGCCAACATAGATCAAAAATGACGTCAGCTGCAGTTAGAAAATACCTGGCAGCACGGAACGACCAAGCTCTAGAAGACGATCTTACTTTGGATGACCTCGAGAAAATAGGAACGCTATTATCACCGGAGGAACTTGCGATAATCCACGACGCCCTCTTAAAGTTGATGATGGAGAAAATGGAGACTTTGGAAAAGTGAACCAATGGTTCAAATTTAATATAATTCAAATGGCCTTTTTCAAGGCCGCAAATTTTTCACAACGTGAGAACATTTCAAGTACATTTTTGTGACACGAAATTAATTTGTTAGAACTTTTCAACAAATTTTTTTCCTTAGCTGAAGAAACCCAAATTTTACTTAGGATAACTTTTTTGTTGAAAAAAAGTTTATTTGATTTAGAAAAAAAAAATTGAGATAGGCAACTTGTTAGAGGATGAATCCTGATTTATATAATTAATGTGATGGTTTGAAGTATGTCACACTTACCCGTATTATTGAATATCTAAAAGAATCGTAATTTTACCATTATTCGATAGTTCAAATTTCGATGATTGAATTAAAGGCTACATTTAAAAATTAGGTCACGATTTTTTACATACAGCACTTGACATTGGATGATCTCAAGAGAATAATACAACTATTATTATCTGAGGAACTTGCAATCATCCAAGACGCCCTCTCAAAGTTGATTATTGAGAAAATGGAGCCCTTGGAAGAGTAAATCAGTGGTTCTAATTTAATATAATTCAAATGGTCTTTTTTAAGGCCGCAAATTTTTCACAAAAGATCATTCCAAGTTCATGTGGACTAAGACCATCTTGGGATTCGAACCTACGCCTGGCCGGTGAGTTAGTTCGAGCGCTCTATAGGCCGTGCGCCTTTGATCACTCGGCTAACATCGCCGGTTGTGTTAATAAATTGTATCCGGGTATTTCTATGTCAAATTGACCAACAAAATTCGGCAAGATGATTTCTTTCATTATACACTGAAAGAAAAAATTTTTTTCGAAAAACATCGACATTTTTGTGACACAAAATTAATTTGTTGGAAATTTTCAAGAAATTCGATTCTTAGTTGAAGAAATCAAAATTTTTCTCAGAATAACTTTCTTGTTGAAAAAAAGTTTGATTGATTTGGAAAAAAAAAAATTTAGATAAATAACTTGGGAATTCATCCAGAATTATTTCCTCCCAAATCTAGAAATCTTTTTTTAAAAAGAAAGTTATTTTGAAAAAAATTTTAATTTCTTCAGCTAAGAAATAAAATTGTTGAAAATTTCTAATAAATTAATTTCTTGTCTCAAAAATGTCCATATTTTAGAAAAAAAAAAAAAATTTTCTCTAAGTGTAAAACGGAAATTTGTCAAAAAAAAAAAAATACAGAAAAATCATTTTTAAAAATTGAAAAGTTTACTATATTTTCAACTTTACTTTTTTAGTAATTCGAAAACTCTTATTGATACAGAAATTGACTTTTATTTAATTTGAGAAAGATATTTAGGACTATATATATGAATAGAAAATATTTTTGGAATTCTTAGATTTAAACACTTTTAAAAATTCTTAAAATCCTTCTATCAGTGTATCAAAAATTCTAATTTGAAATCTGGGACAAACAATAGGGTAAAGTTTTTTTCGATTATTTTAACCCTATATACTCACGCTCTTAACTTTTGTACTATATTTAAAGCCCTTTAAGTAAGTTGATCCGATATATACATATATAAAACCTAGAAAATAGAGTGTAGCCTGGTGTAGATGCACATATATACGATGTATATACACACTCTATCTGTCAAGTAATACTTGAGAAAACTCAAGATTCCATGACGTAGACATCCGGTGCAATATGTCATCTACTCGGGCGAGCCTTTCAGGTCACTACCGAGGGGGAAAGATCGTGACTGCGTCACTACTGGCTCAAGTCGACTAGACCAGACCTTTTTGCAACGGAGACACACTTTTTTTCGATGAGAAACTCTTCTCTGTTCTGCAGTCCCTTGACGATTCTCCACACAGTAGCGCAGTCATCCAGTTACATCATCCCTCTACTGTTATATCTGATGTAACACAACACGTCAACTCGGCGGTCTACTCCACTCTGTTTTATTTTTATGTTCTTGTTCTTAATTTTCTGCATCCACGATCACCATTAGCTTACATCACAAATTACTTTTTTGCAGCGGTTTTTATCTTCGTTGAAAAAAAATTTGGACAAAAAATTTTCTCTATGTTTTATTTTTCATAAAATTTATCCACGATGAAAATAAAAAGAATTTGTTGGCAATAAGTATAAGCTTCCAAACCTTCGTTTTTGTATTTAATTGAAGTATAAGTAATAAATAAATCAAAATCAGGGTTTTATTGAGTATAAACAAAAAAAGTACGTTTATACCAACGTAATAAAATAACATGGTTTATTTGTCACTGTAAATTAGTAATTTACCTGTTGCAGTAGAACTCGTTACTCGTTAGTAAAGTACGATCTAACTTTGTAGTAACAGTATAACTACATCCCCGACACAAGAAGTTGTACGACAATTTGTAACCGACACTGCGAGAAAATCTTGTGTATATTTACCGAAAGCTATTAAAACTCCACTTTAACAGTTAAGTTCTTTCAAATTTATTACCTTTCAAAAAAAAAATATCAATATCATTTTTCAATTTACCCATCCAACAATCAATTGTAAATAATTCATCACAGTAGCTGTGGAATTTTCAAATTATTTATACTTAACCAATAATTATTCAAGCCAATTCAATTTGTCACCAGTAAAAAGTAATAAAATTATTTTCCTAAACACTATTCTTATCAATTTTGTGATTGTAATAATTTTTTTAAAACCCTATATAAAAAAATCTTTTCCAAAAAAGAAACTATATTGTTAAATTTTAGTATCTTTTTAGTTTCTATTTTATCCCCCAAAGAAGCTTCTTGACCTACGTACCTTTATATACTCTCTATCCACATGTACCAGCTGCATCATCCAAACAACATCTCAAACTTTCTTAGAGCAACGTGACGCAATTTCAACACAGACAAAACTCGGCTCTCAACCTGAGTAGTCTTAAAGTGAACTCTCGTGTACGTGACTCTGCAGTATCCAGCTCTAACACATTTCATCTTTACTACTATACCATATATATTATACTCCTAACCATGTATATACCAAAAGATTATTCGTGAGTACATAAACATATATACCATGTATATAACTAATACCAATACTCAAATATACATACATATGTATACACATATATATATATATATATATATATATATATATATATATATATATATATATACATCTATATGTACATATAGATATTAAACGTGTATATGAGAAGACGTAATGTCGCTTGGGCCGTCAATAGACTTTATACATCAGAGAAGACGTTACAACGTACCTTACACATATACAGATAAATATATATATGAGCTTGAGACTAGGTTTGAGCAAACTTCTCCACACCAGAATAACTCTCATATCCTCTGGGCCTCTGGGCTACTCCGAGAACTCATCCGCCTATGCTCATCTTCCGTCACCTGAGCTTTGTAACTACCACAGATGCCTATATTACGTATATTTTATGTTACTATACCACAAAATTGTATATAACATAATACACATTCACGTTGATAATATATATGTCTAGATATATTTTATAAAATGCAGCAGAGAGATACACGGTTAATATAAACGACAGTCATGCCAAGGAATCATCGTCAACTCAATTACGAAATCTCACACTGGTTGACATCTCTCGCATATACCCAATAGGTTTTGACTCAGTGGTTTATAAAAAAACAAACGATTGTCGATGATAATCGTCTCCGGAATTGACAGATAGTACGAGCATAGATATTTTATATGAATAGTGTGTCATGAACGTTCCACCGATCACGGTATGGAGCAAATTGGTACACATACCGACGTATTATCTGCTCAATTATTAAATCCGCGCTCATAGCTAGTACGACTTTTGAAGCATAGAAAATAGAAAGCTTTTATTATTTAGAGCCCTGAGATCATTCACTCATTGAGCGGCCGACTCTAAGTCGATCAACTGGAGTAATCCAAGTGTCTATACTTGAAAATGAGGTAACTGTTATTGATTTCTCGGTTGCGCGCTTACGGTTGTGTTATATCTAATCACATAATAGAATATAAATTAAATGATTGAAACAATAAAGCACTGTTAAATAATTTATCGCTACCTTAAATCTGTAAAGTTAATTAAAATAATACGGAGTTGGATGAGAGGTAACGAAAATTTTATGATGAAAAATAATTAAAGCCACGAGGTTATCTGATAATTTTATTACATGTGAGTGAAAAAAGTATCAGAGGTTTGGAAGCGAGATAGTGTCGGGTGACAAACTGCTCAATTGAATTTCCTACATACCCTAGAGAATATTGAAACTTTCTCTTCTCGCGGAACCTACACAGCCATACACACACAACACGCTCATCGAGTATATATATCTAATGTCGTTTATCTCTGCTCATCCTTGAGCAAATTCCCGGTCTCGTTCTTACCTCTTCGGTGTCTAAAACTCTGTTATTTTTCAGCCTGGTTACTCTGGTATTGCTCGATACAGAAATAACAGAGTAATAGCTGAGAGTAGCTTCATATATGACACACTCAAGGAGCTAGTAGCTTCAGCAAAGCACGGGTTACCGGATGTTACTTTGCACCAAGAAAGTTTCCTCTGTTGTACTCAGCACTGCATAAGTATTACGACAGTGAGAGTGAAAGTGCCAACCTCATCTGTGTGTATAAAGTTTTAGTTTAGTAAGCAGGTGATAATAGTTCTGACTTGAACTAACTTCGCCTAGCTTCTACCAAACATCTTCCCAACTACAGTCATGCATACATACATACATATATTATTACCTAATCCTACGATTCAATAACAATTTAATTATCCCACCGCAGCTTTTCAAGTAAAAGATATATTTGTGAAACTGTTGACAAAAAAAGTACTGTTCTGTTTATAATTTTTTTATTTTTTACTTAAATGGTTATGTCATTCTTATAAGATTGGTAATCTACATAAATAGGAGAATAAGAAAGATTTTATAAAGGGGATATCTGCATTGATAAAAAAAAATTAACTTGATTCAAGAGAGAAATTTTTCTATCAAGTCAAATCGACTTGAAGCAAAAATTCAAAATTTTTTCAAGTCGATATAAGATGATCAAATTATTAGAGTTAATTAATTATGATTTCAAATTTTTTAAGTAATTTATAATAGTTTATGGTTTTTATCAGATTTTTTATTAAATTTTGAAGAATTAATCTGATTATAAAAATATTCTTTCAAAAGCATCAAAATCATGTATATTGTGTTGAGAAAAAATAAAAAAAAACGACCCAAAGTTTTTTCAATCACTATTCTTTTATCACTCGAATTCTCAATAGTCACATACTGATTGCCGGTTTCTAGTTTTAATTAAACTTCAATAACAATTATTTTTAAAATGGCATGAAAAAATTTCTGAGCAGTGGATGTCTGTACGTATATTTATTCAATTAACAAAATAAATTAAACCAGATGGTTGAGAGTGTAAGGAAAGGAAAGGAGAAGTATTTAGTTAGGATTTCCAAGGCAAAACAATTTCACGATCTATCTATCGGCCGTTAGTTTCTAGAAGCTGCGGGATGACGGTACCACTACCAGCACCAAGCACAAGTACCATCAGTAGCTAGTAGCTCTCCAGTACCAAGAGAAATTATCCGTATTACAATTCTCTCCCCTCACCCTTTATTCCCTTGGAAGCTCGTTTCCGAGACACAGAGCCTTTCGGTCCGCCTCGTTTTCCTAATCCTTCTCGAGTGGAGCGGTTGCACCATCGTCGATACTCGACTCCGGCAACACCATCAAGAGCACAAAGGAAGGACCGCTCTAACTTGTGCAACCGAGAGAAAAGATTGAGGTACAGTAGCAAGTACGCTAGAGAAACCCGAGTTAACCGAGGACAGAGCCAGAGAGGACCAACAGAGACACCGAGAGGAAGATTCTACAGTTCGTTCTTTATTCCCCAGTCTCTTTCTCCTCGGTGAGTACTGAGTAAAGGCTGGGGCACCAGTAGAGACAAGAAGAGGTTGAGGCGGGATTCTGAGCAGAGGCTGGAGTTTTTCCACAGTGAGAAATAGGGTCTTGGGTGTATAAACCCGGTTACTTATGGAGGCCATTCCGGTCTGCGGGTTCCGGCCGCCGGCTGAGAGGTTTTAAGGACTTAGCTCGACATTAGCGTCCTCCGTGTGTGTACACGACCACCAATAGCCATCAGCCCACTCAGTCTCGTCGGTGTTCGGTATTCGGTACTCGGTCTATAACTTATACCTTCTGTGTAGCAGGTGACACGTGATGTAAAACCAATAAGAGTAAAAGAGCCTTTCCTTTTTCCTCTCAAGGAGGGATAGATTAGCAGACAGATGGATTGCTCGAGATATCCAGATAGATAGATATCGAGATAGATTGATAGATAGCTAATAAAAGTATAAAGAAAAAGGTAAGACTCAACATCCAACGAGTTAAACGCAATGAGGATAGGATTGTGCTGAGAACGAATAGAACTTGTCTTTATGTGTGTGAGTCTCTACTGTACCACCACAACTGCAAAAACCATTTCAGTATTATACTATATCCTTTGGATGGCAGGTCGCGCGGGCGCGGAGAAGACGAAGGACCGAAGAAAGCACAGGAAGAGTGAAGAACCGAGTGAGGACGAGGATGGAATGGATGTGCGGCGATTTGGTTTCCAATCATGGAACGACGGGACGCGCCTCTATCGAACGAGCTGGCAAGCCCGGCCATCCACCTTGTCCTCATCCTCTTTCTCTTTCTCTCCTTACTCCGGTTGCTTTTCCTTTGGTTAAAGCCATGTCAGTGCTCTGGTGCAAATCGACCCAACCCAATCCTCATTCTCTCCTCCTGAGCTCTCTTCTATTCACCAACTCGTCTACCCGAAATCCCTATAGAGGGTATACCTATACATTTGTGTCTATATCTATGAGTATAAGTCTAGCAGTCGACTAGTCTCAGCTGAACCACCTTGACTAGTCACCCGTCACCCGTCACCCAACACCCATCGTCCTTGCCTCTTACGTCGGTGTCCTGCTCATCGTCCAAAGTAAACTTGTTCCTTGTCTTCGTCACTCGCTTTTAGTGCGTTTGTGCTGATACTGATGGCAATGCGGCTGCTGTTAGCCTCAACCCTCCATCATCTCCATCGCCTTCGCTTTCCTCGGCTATATCTTCCCCCCCAGGCCTGAGTACCTTCGTCACTATCATCCACATGCAACCTCCTCGACACAACTTGTACAACAGTTCAACCCCATCGGCCATCAGACTAAAATGTCATCCGAACTATCTAACTTTGTACCCAAGCATGAGAATTACTTCAAGCTAAACCATCACATGCGATTTTATTTCTCAGTTCTCTTATTGGCGATCCTCAACCTCTATTCCTTTGTTTTTCATTATCAACGAATGAAAGATGTGGATTGATAATTTTGGGGCGACATGATAACTCTGTTTTTGCGACACGGGGTTCATATCCGACAAAGTAGTAGAAGTTAAAGTAAAAATAGAAGTTGTTGAAGTAAGCTAGAGTAGTGGATGATGGTTGACGAATTTTGAAGTAATAGGAAGTAGAGACCATGGTAGAAGTGCATGTATGTGGATGAAATGAGGAAGAGATGTACTATGTATGCTATATATACTGCTGCTGCGGTATTTGCCAGCAGTTATTCGTTTCACTAGTAGCGTGCTACGTGAAGCAGTCTATACTACTAGTAGTGTCTGGAGAAATCTACGAGCGGACCCCTTGGGGCGCATGAAAAATCACAGGATCACACGACAATTTCTTGGCAATTGTAATATATAGACAATTGGGTCAGGTTCATGTGATACTCTGTTCTCGTACGTAGGTCTTGAGCCAACTTGAGTTATGAGATTGTAAAACGATTGAGCTGCTACATTTATTATTGCATGCGGGTTTATAACATAAATATATTTTTATTTGTTTCAACTTTAAGTTGCTGAAAAATGTCTCGAGATATAATATAGTAACTTTTATTTTTATTTTTATTAATTGTTATGGGCTACAACTTAAAAAGTATTAAGCACAGACTTTTATTGTACCGTTACTTGGATTTATTATTTATGGGTATGAGGTTGAGCTTACAGTAAGTATTTAGTTATTTGCTCGTTATTTTTTTTTTTTTTTTTTATCGAAAAAGACATCTTTCTGAAGACAGATTTATACTCCAGATACTCAGTGAAGTTATCAGCTGAAATTTTATTCTAGTTTTTATGATTTTTACAAGATGTATGAAAAATCTTTACGAGTATAAAAGAAGCTAAAGAGTCAAGATTTTATTGAATAATAAACGGAAAATTCAGTTCTTACATCAGTACACAGAAGAATTTAATAGCCTTGACATTTGGTTAGAGCGCCTGTAGCGTCGCAATAAAATCTCATTGAATATCTGTTTGACCTAGAGAGAACACGAGCCAGAGAGTTT
Organism: Cotesia glomerata; assembly: GCF_020080835.1. Taxonomy (NCBI): domain Eukaryota; kingdom Metazoa; phylum Arthropoda; class Insecta; order Hymenoptera; family Braconidae; genus Cotesia; species Cotesia glomerata. The sequence continues at coordinate 3,431,558 of NC_058158.1, forward strand.
GCAAGAAATAAAAAAAAATAGAGAAGAGAATGAGCTTATTTCCTGTTGCAATTCTAACACACATGAGTCTTTTATATATTTTATTGTACAAACATATTTGTATGTATTTACCGCAATCTTTTTCTGAAGGCAAGTTTACTTATTCTATGTACTATACACAGCACCCGTACTAGATCCTCTTTTTACTTCGAGTACATCAAAACTTTAATAAACTAAAAGCAGGTACGCCACTGTTATCTTTTATTAAATATAGAAGTTTAACTTGGAATAACTATGGGATCTTTTTCATTTTAATTCGTCAAATTAATGATATTTAATTCTCAGCTGTCATTATTATGATTATTTATTTTCTCTTTTATTTATATAAGTGTCTTCTCGATTTTGCGGTAAGAATTTTATCACACTATTCTATTTATGATTATTGGAGTTACTTGAAATACTTGGATTTATGAGAAGCTGTGTAAATAGTATATAATATCGTAGATATCAAAACTATAGAATCAATAGATATTATCGTATTCATTGGATTGGAACAACTACAGTTATAACTTGTTATCGAAAGAGAAGTCCAAGTTACTCTTTACTCCTTATATTACTTATACTGCACAACTAAGTTTCCATGGAACTCACTCTCTTTCGATGATCTACAAACATCCTTTGCAGAAGTTTACCGTACACTCCAACGCTCTTTGTTCTCATGGGAGGATGACTTTTCTTACTTTGTGTGTTATGTACCTATTGTAAATCACTAAGCCACTGATAAACAACTATTTTTCAATTGCATTTTTCTTCACAGCAAGTAACATTTTATTTGTAAATACATAATATATTGGTAATTGTTTAGATGTGAGGCTCCAGCGTTTTTTTTTTTTTTTAATTCAATTTGCTGATTTTTAGTGTTGGTATTTTTTTATTGAATTAAATTACTCCAATTTTCATGAATTTTTGGTTTTTTTTTGTGTATTGAATTTCAAAATTTATTCATGACTTTCACAAAAAAATACCGCAAGTTGTTCAATTTAACAACAACAAATAATCACTTAAATAAAAATATTTGTCTAAACTCTAAAGTATCATCAATAAAAATCAAATAAGTTCTCCAACTTTATTTTATTTAATTTATTTAGCAAAACTGATTAGCAGCGAAACAATTAACTTTTGTCGGTTGATTAGCAGCTGAATAATAGTTCCAATATTTGAAATAAATTAAAGTTTGAATTTGATACCATCAAAGTGGATATGAAACTCGCAAGTTAAGTTTGTAATTCAGATGTTTTTGATAGTACACACGAAGCCCAACTTTATAATTTCGGGAGTTTATTTTCGAGCTTATATGCCTGTTATGTGTTAAAACATATTTATCTATGTATATTTAATGAGTTGCATTATGAATCACATACCTTAACCCGTCGTTTTGCAAGAGAATACGAAATTCTGAATCGCTATACACCAGAGTTGATAGCCACCTGTGGTTCACCCTTTATTCTCCCCGTGAAAAACTTTCTGCATGCACACAAACGTCGCTTAGCTTTGCTACTCCTGTACTACTACATACTTTCTCTCCTTTTCTGTATACATATAAAAAAGCTTTTATTCTAAACACGTTTTCCAACCGAGAAAGAGTTTACCATGATTTTTATTACGCCACACCGTCTTCCTCTCAATATTCATATTTTTTTTACCCGCAACAAAACTTCGCCGACAAAAAATAATCCATTACACTCGTCTGTCTTTTTAACGTGTATATTTACTTATATTTTTATCATTCTTATTTTTTTTCCCACAAACTCTAACAAAACATATTCTACATTATTTACCTACAAAAAAAAATTTCCTTCTGTTATCATCGTCAGAAGTTTTAATTATTATAAAAATTAATTAGCTTACAGTAAAATTTTTTCTACTGTATTAAGAGACATTTTTCATCATTGAAAGTATCCTTGACAAACAAATGGATCAAAGAAAGTATGAAGAGGTACTTGACAAACACTTTATTTGTTCTGTAAAGTAATAAAAAGAATTTAGTGACGATAAGAGCATAAAATTATAGGCGAGAAAGAAGGAGTAATTTTGCCACGCAGTGAATATGGTTGGGTTTAACGCAATAAAAAATGTGCAATTTAACTTAAACAATAGAAACAAAATATAAGACTCGAGACATTAATTGACGGTGAAATGTGCGTGAGGGTTGGGCAACCCGAATGCCCTACATAGTAGAGAGCACAAGTGACTCTTGAGCGAGTAGAGTAAAGATAGAAAGAGAAAGTATCGAGGGTACATAGACTACACTAGCAGGAATATAAGTAAGAAGAGTAAAGAGGTAAAAGCGGGTGTGGGAGGTGAAGCAGTAAAGACTGAGAACAAGAGTTAAGAGAATAGAAGCCGGAGAGATTTCTCTTGAGCTTGTCTCAAACTACACCCTGATATGCCAGTTCGAAGACGTAATAGAAGGAGTGGCAGTTGAGGTACCGCTGCTTTGGAGACCGAATGGAGGAAAAAGGAAGAGAGGAAAACGCAGCGTGTGCTACAGTTCGGAGGAAGAGAAGAATATAACAAAGTGAAGGAAAGGAATGGAAAGGGGTTAGAAGAGGGCTCTTTGGGCTCTGAAAATGCAGCGTAATTTGTCTTTGTCTGGCGGGGGCCGCGGGGTAGGCGAGCGGTGCGGTATAACGACTAGAAGGAGCTTACGTGGGGGTGTGAGGCTGCCGGAGTTTGTAGGCAGTTAAAGGGTAGAAGAGAGTGAGTTGAAGGGTAGAGATTCCGTGCTTGACCCGCCTGGGATCGATGCGTTCGTCTGCCAGAACGGTGTACCGAGACGCCCGCTCATTTCTTCTCTTTCCCTCTCGCTCTGCTCCCTGAGGACACAACAGCGGCTCTCTCTTATCTTCAGTGTCTCCTATCGAGCTCTCTCTTCCACCCTTTCTTCATCCATCCACCTCGTTCGCTCGGTCTCTCACCCCCTAGTGGTTCCACCAGCGGCGTATCGTCTCGTCTCAGCTTAAAACCGAATAGAATGGAATAGAAGCGTAGTGGCGGTTTTACCCAGTATACTATAGTACCTCTCGCGCTCAAACTCTTCAACTATATCCTACTATCCTATCCTTCACTGTATGTACACATACATATTATATACAACAACGGCTGTTGGCCGTTGACAACGCACACGGCATTACCTCGGTGCATTGGAACGCGTGCTCCTCTATTCATACACGGAGAGAATTTTATGTTAACGGCAACCATCCTTACGGTTTATTATCTAGATGGTAACTTTTATCATCGGAGATAGTTGAAATCATCATGATTGCAATCATAAAAAAAATAAACAGGAAGTATAAAAAACTAAACTTTTTCGATTTTGGAGTCAGAATATAATACACTGATAGAAGGATTTGTTTATAGTTAAAAATATTTGTTAATATTTAACAAATCATTTATTAGAGAACACTTTTTAGTCCTTAACAAATATTTTTTAGTATTTAAAAAGATTTATTAATATTTAATAAATGAATATCAGATTTATTAAATACAAACGAATGATTTTAAATACTAAGAAATATTTGTTTAATATTAAAAAATGGTCTCTAATAAATGATTTGTTAACTATTAACAAATATTTTTTAATACAAATAAATCCTTCTATCAGTGTAACATTCTAATGTTTGACATAAGAGTGAGTATTGGAAAAAGTATATCTATATTATTAAGAGAATAACAAAAATTTTGTCTCCAGGATAATCATATGATAAAATCGGTTTTTTTAGTGAAATTTAGTGTCATTGCAAAGGTCTTGACTTGAAGTTCTGCCTTTTCAAGGTTTCAGATCATTCTCATCGATAGTCAATTTATCATGACAAGTATTTAGGCTGCATTCGAAAATGTTCCATTTCTAGACACATAATTAAGAAATGACCTTTTATCTTGTTAACTATTGACATTTTTAAAGATATAAGCACACCCTGACATTAAACTAATCGAGACCTTTCATTTGAGTACCCACATCAATTTTTCATATATTTATATATATTATATATATGTATTTATCAAAAATATATCAAAAATGCATGTAGGTACTCGCATGAAAGCTCTTGATGAGTGTAACATCAGGATGAGCTTACATCTTTAAAAATATCAATAAATAAGAAACGACCTTGTATCTTGTAAACTATTGACATTTTTAAAGATATAAATTCACCCAGACATTACACTCATTGAGACCTTTCATTTGAGTACCCACATCAATTTTTCATATATTTTATATATTTATATATATTATATATAAACATATAAAATATATGCTTATATCTTCAAAAACGTAAATATTTAAGAAAGTACAGTGCAATTTAACAAAAGTCATTATTTAATAAACCGAAATTTTTGTTTATTAATAATTCACAAGTCACAGTAGTCACATAGTGACTAATCATATTACTAGCTACGATGGTAATAATTACCATCGTGATTGTAAAATTTACAATCAACATGATTTTAGCGGTTAACATATATTATGATTAAGTTTATCATCTTTAAGTTACCAGCCAAATGGTAATAATTATTATCCAGATGGTAAATATAACTATATGGATGGTTCAGTTAACAATTTGGATCGTTCTTGCAATCATTTATACTAAGAACCCTGATTTTACAATACTCGGATAGTTGTATTTACCATTAAATTCTCTCCGTGTATGTGTGCTCACACACCAGACAGCGATGTGTAGTCAGTGTTGAAAGAGCAGAGTGTGGTCTGTAGTGTGTAGCGAGCATTTCTCTTCTCATACAGCACAAGGTTGCTGATCGTCCTCCATCGCAAATCCCATACAACAGAGCAGTGTCCTTCCGAGGTTTCCACAGTCGCACATCCCACCTACGAAAGCCCCTGACGTCGTTCCTTCGAGCTTTCGACCCAGGGCTAACAACGCTCTCGCTCAGACTAAACTGTATTGTGAGCTTGCTTTATCGCTGCCGTCTCTACTCGCTTTGGCTCGAGCTCAATATGTTTGGGAGACTATGCGCTCGTTGTACCTTCTATTCTGCGTTACAGGGTAGGTAGAGGTAGATAGAAGTGTATATATATCTGTAGGAGCTACACTCAACCCTGTTTCTAGGGGAAGAGAGAAGAAAACGACCGGAGCAAGTGTGGGTGAGATTGTGCAAGAGCACTTGCGTCTTTCTTGCCGTCACATTTCACGCAAACCCCTCGGGACCTCAATACTCTCAGGGACCGCACCCCAAATATCGAGCGCACTGGTCTTGCCGTACAGACGTCAAAAAAGTCCATTGGAGGTTTTTACTTTTTTTTATTTCTATTCCATCGATTTATTTTTTGTTTTTTTATTTATATAGCAAAAATTTAGAGGTTTGATGTCTTTAAAAGTTTTAATTGTATTATAGTGAAAATTGAAGGAGAAAATATTTTGAATTGAGAGTGAATTTATTGGAAGAGGGCTAAAGAAAATATTTTTAGGATTTAATTTATTGGCGAATGTATGTTGTGAATGGGATTTTAAGTAAACGATGACATTCGAGTCGGATTTTCAAGAGGGAGTTTGAGGTTGAATAAATATTTATGATACGGTGAACCATTAATTTCAGTAGCATAGACGCTTACTATCCCTACACCCACCGACGGGGGTGTGTATACATCCATTTTGTGGTGGGAATTTGCTGGCAGTTTGAATTCTTAACTCTACTTTCGCGGACTGAAAGATTTATAACTTGGTATGAGGACAGCCTCGATTTTGCAGGTGACGTATCTCTGCGAAATTGGTAATTAAATGCCGTCGATTTTTATTTGGTGCCGCGTTATCAATGACAAGCTTCGAATAGCTGGAGTAATCTAGTTTTTAAGGAAGTGAAAAATAGATGTGGAAGCTTGACAATTTTTTAGTTCGAATTTATGTTTTTTTCCTTTTTTGTCGAGTTTGGGGAGCCTATTTTTTCACTTGGCTGATATATATGTTAGACATCCGCTTCCACTGCGGTTTTTTTGTCATCTCAGCTTGGACTTATCTGTTATTATATATTTGCATTTCTGGTGTGGAAAATTGTCAAAAAGCCAACGGGTTAAATATTATATTCCATTATTTATTCACCTACATTTTTTACTTCAATGTAAATTGCTTAGGTATTTTTTTTTTTTTTTTTTAAATCGGAAACGTTAAAGTTTTTTAAATCGCGATAAAAAAGCCTTCACGTACATGAAATATAATAATTCTATACAATAATAAGAATTAAATTAATGTATTGCGATTCACATTACAAAAAAAAAACAGAATTTCATGAAATATATTCCGGATGATAAATTTATATATTATTAAATAAATTACGCGGAATTCAATATTTTCAATGGCTATCATATTATTGAAGATTGATATTTATTTTTGATAGGTTTATTAAAAAAAATCTGAAAAACGATGGACTGACAAGCCATCCTTGGAACTCCCCGCTTTTTTCGAACTTAAAACGCTTAAAAATCTTCCTATTGGTTGAGCTCTCCGAGCTCAAAAATTCAAAAGTTATATCAAGAAAACAATTATTTAGAAATTTTTAAATAGCCATAACTTCCGAACGCGTCATTCGATTTTGACTTATTTGGCGGCTTTCGACGCAGTTTTTTATGTTAAAAAAAGTTTCTCTGAATACTGGAGTTGATTAGTCAAATTTTTTGAAAGTATTTCGAAAAAACCAAAAAAAAAATTTATTTTTTGTTTTTATTTTTTGAATATCTTTGAAACGGTTCGACTGATTAACTTCAAAATTTAATCAGCTCGACGTCTTAATGAACAGTTTTGAACGCCGTGTCGTTCAGCTTGATCGATTGATCTGTTTTCAAGATATCGTACGACAAAATTTTATTTATACACATCCATACCATACATACACGCACAGGGCCAGACGTTCAGCCAGAAATAGCCGCAACGGCTTCCTAGGACTTCAAAACGTAGAGATCTGATGAAAACTCGCATTTTTAAAATTGGACCGAAATCTATAACTTTCTACTTGTGGAAATTATTAATTTTCAAAGCAAGAAGTTAAAAAACTTAATTATTGCTGAAAAAGTAATAAAATTTTTAATGAATTGAAATTTAATAAATTTTTTTTTTTTCAAGAAAAAATCAAAATGCCGAAAAATTTATCAACAGACTCGATAGAGTCTGGCGCCAAGTTCCGTTCTCAAGCCAGACTACCGAGTGTGTATATACCGTAAGCAGAACGGTTTTTTGAGGTTACAAATTTTTTTTCAAATTTATTTTGATTTTTTTTTTATATGATGTTTTATAATAGTAGTTCATGCTTTTTATTACACGTATTACTTGATTATTATCAATTATCTTTATAATTTCTATTTAAAATTATTAAAAATAATTAGCACAAACTATAGCGACCCAGATTTTTAGATTTTAACTTTTTTTTTATATAAAAAGCGGACGACCAGAGACTAAATAATATAAGAATGCATGCTAATCATATAATAGATGGAAAACTGCAGTGAAAAAAGACATTTAACAGTTTACAATTACATACGCCAGGCGGCGCAAGAATAACTTTTACATGAACTATAGCTTAAAGGGGATAGTTGGCCACCGGAAATGTATTAAATTAAAATTGTCAATTTTTATTATAATTACAAAAAATACTGAAATCCGAGCAAAAACAGTTTCACTGTAAAACAAATCGCGCCAAGTCCACGTTCATAAGACTATTAAGAAAAAAAATTTTGTTTCTTTACAAAAAGATATAAAATAAAAAATTAAAAAATCCAAATAACCGATATGGTTGTATATGATTTTCGAAAATTAAAAAAAAATTTTTTGTAAATTTAAAAATTAAAAGAAACAATTTTGGAACGTACTTGGTGTGCATGATTGTGAACTTTAATTTTTTTTACAAGTCCTAGTAGATAGATTTTAGGAATTTCATAAAAAGTGAAATATTTTGTAACCACGCACACTAAATTTTTTTTAATTTTCGAAAATCATATACAACCATATCGGTTACTTGAATTTTTTAATTTTTTATTTTATATCTTTTTGTAAAGAAATAAAATTTTTTTTTTCTCAATAGTCTTATGAACGTGGACTTAGCGCGATTTTTTTTACAGTGAAACTGTTTTTGCTCGGATCACAATAACAGCAAGTACTTGAGCAAGTTTTAAGGGGCCAAAAATCTAACAGCGAAAAAAAATTTCAATTACGTCTGGAACGAGCTTTCACTTTCAAGAGTCCAAAAGCTTTCAGCCTATTCAGATGAAAGACGGGATTTACTGCAAATTTAAAAACTAAGGTGATATATTATTAATGAAAAAAGCTATTAAATGTTTTTTCAATTTATGCAAGTTATAAAAAAAAATTCTAAAGATACTTAACGATAATAAAAAGTGTTTTTTGTTTTACATAGATAAAGTTTAGACGTAAATAAAAGATAAGAGATCTATGATCATGTAACGAATAAAATAAAGTCAAACTAATTGAAAATGAATATTAATAAAGAGCAAGTAGTACATAACAACCAAGATAATAATTTAAAGCCAAAAGCATCGTTCAATTCACTTAACACCAGCATCAAACTATGTAATGTATTATATCGCAATGTAAATACACATTAAAGTATCTTTATGGCCATTCTCAGCGAGTTTCCTCTTACCCGGACGATAAAATTTACAACGTCTGGCAATAACCAACTGGGCTTCAATGCCTTGTACAACTCAAACTCTCTCTTTCTTCATCTTCTTCTTCTCTCTGTCTCTCTTTCTCTCTGTCCTCTATACAACTTTTTTAATCTCAAAATCATCGCTGCAGTTTTATCTCTTTATCATGACTATCAGCATACATTTTTCCATACCATCAATTTTTGTTTATTTTTATAAACATAAATCAGTTTTATTCACTTTGTCCTAACATTAAGCAAACTAAACACATTTTAGGTTTTGCATGTAACGAATAGTAGAAAAAAAATCAAGAGTACAAAATAAAATAATAAACAGAAAAGAGGTAAACTAAGAATGTACAACCTTTCTTTTAGTAGTAGTTTTCGTGAATTTAGTTTACATACACTTATTCTACTTTAAATCTTGAAAAAAGGATTCTCAGAAAACAGAAACGTTATTTTAGCATTTTTTAACAGTTTTCCTCGGTTTTTTATCGTTGCAACGCCAATCTTATAAATTTATTAACTACCAGGAGGTCAACTACACCTTTAATTATACCGCTTTGAATATTTGCATAAAATAAAACTTATTTTTATCAATTAAAATGTTAAATTACAGATTTTATTGGCAACCTTGTTATTACGACTGAAATTGCACACTTATTAAAATTGATATAGATATTTTTTCAACTCTGACATTAACGTAATATAACATGTAGTTATTTTCTTGTAATTGATACAATTCGTTTTATTTTTCAGCAGCTCGCGTGCATCTTGGTCGGGTATTAGCGAAATAAGATTGTGTTATTGGATATATATTTTCTCGTTGAAGTAGTATAGTATAGTGTGCTCTCTCAGGCAAAACGTCCGCGCAAGCAGAAAGCGCGGATCGTGGTTCCGGGAAGAACCTCAAGTTCCGGCTGTACGCACGAGAAATGAGACCAAAGTATCATGTTAGATCAGCTGTAAATGACAAACTGCAATAAGCGCCGTCTACCGTTCCAAGTATCGTCCCTGAAATACTCTAAAATAAATAACCCATGGATTCTTTTTCGCAATAAAATCCAGAACAAACAAACAAGTAGCCGAACAAAAGAAAAAAATTTATTAAATTTATTTTTTTTAAAGTTATGATGGTTTTATTTGAATGAAAAATAATGAAAATAAAGAATAAAAAATAGTCCACGGTAAATTGAAGTTATTTTTTTATAAATTTTGTGCTTTCTTGTGTTAAAAACTGTCGAAAAGGTGAAAACGTTGAGAAAGTTTAATCTTAGCTAAACTTTTGAAATAAATAGTGTATCTTTGTGTACAACTCTTACCATTACGACAGAAGGTAAAGAATGCATGTATATGTATGTAAGAAGAAAAATAAAATAAGCAAAGAGTAAGATGGAGATGGAGAACGAGGAAAAACTGCGTAGGAGAATAAGAGAGAACTGCAGAGTGTCGGTACTCGAAGAACAATTCTATGTCATATAAAAGAAGATGGAGAAATGCTTTCGTACTCTAGTCACTCTTTTTACTATTTTTTTATATTTTTTTGAGCCCTTTTTTTCACCCGAGTTGATTCTTTTTTCTCAACAAACAGCAGACGATGTTGAGCCGTTCGTGCCGGATTTCCCGTGAGGAAAGAAAACGTCTAACCGAAAAAACTTGCGCACGGGTCCTACAACTACTGGTAGAGAGGTACATAGATGCGTCGATCTCAAAGTCGATTACTCTTTCTCTTTGCTGAGAGGTTTCTCTCTGGAGAGAGGATGGCGTCGGTCGAAAAGCAATAGATGAGTGTGAGTGAGCAGAGGATGAAGAAAAAAAATAAAGACAAAGAAAAAAAAAAGGCACCAAGAAACGGAAGGTACTACACAGAGTTGGTACTCGAGGGTGTAAAAAATAAAGAAGAAAAAAGTTAAAAGGAAAATCGAGCTAAAAAAGGTGAGTGACGGAAAGGTATAAAAATAGACGGGAGTAAAAAAAATGAGGGAATTCTGAGGGATCGGAACCGGAGTCCGGAGGAATTAAATTTGCTCGGTGCTAGCCAAGCGCAACGAACAGAATGCAACGCAATCCTCTAGTAATTTGAAACGCGCTCCTTTAAAATAAGGTAATTCTTTATTTTATTTGGATCGGTATAGGTACGGTACGGACAACCAGAGTTGTAGAAACACTCTACCTTTTCGTCTTTCGTCTCCGTCCCGACTGCCGACGGATCACGAATCGCGACGGCGACAATTCACATTATCGAGTTTTGTACTGTTTATTTATCTACGTCCTACTCTCTAATTCTTTTTATTTCTGTCCTTCTTCTTTTGTAATACGACTATCTTAGCAATTACTTATTCGATCAGCAAAATAAAAGAAAAATAAATTTAACTTACTTATTATGTATCACTATTAAATATCATCCTCTAATTATTGTTAAATTCGCGGAAAACAATTCATGGAAATAAGAATAAAAGTTAAAAATACATAAAGACAAGAATCAAATGAAAACTAGGTCAAATTGCGTCATGATAACAATATACATAGGTATCATCATCAGTTTCTCCGGTACTTCTTGGAAGTATCTACTGTTCTACTTTGTAATTTCACTCTTTACGCCTTACTCCAGCTTGTTTATCTTTACTTCCATTAGAGATCAATCTCAAACAAGAGCTTACATATTTCACTTTACTCTTCTTCTTTTATATCTTTTTACTCTCTTCTCTATCCTTTGTATATATTTATTGTAAAAATAAATACCTACTTTTGTGATATTATATACACATTTAAAATGCGACGACATAACAACGCTGTCCATTAAGTTGCGTTGAACGAGGCCTAATCAGCGGAGAGAATTGGAAATTTTCTTGCTTCCCAGTACGAATCCAGCAAACTATACCATCAAATTCCATTTATCTGCTCTTGGAAGACAATAGTATATAATTACAAAATAATACACCACGACAATAAAAGTCCAGTCGTAAAAATCAATTTTTTCTCAACTGGCATAAAATAAAAAATAATGAAAAAAAAAATAAAAAATAAAAATTATGAAGATGAGGATAAAAAAAAGGAACCAATATATTCACACGTGTAGTCATCAACTACAACACGGTCTCAGCTCTTTTTCCCATCTCGGTGTGCTCAGCATGCAAAGCGGCTAAAATATGATACGCTTCACCAGAAACGAGTCTCGCGCAGGTGGCAAATACGACAGGGACGCTCACGGAAAATACTTGGTATACACTCTTGAACGGTATTTCTTTAACCCGGTTATGAGCTTCACGTCATGTGGAGTCGGTTCTTGGTCTTTCTACTCCACTCAACTTAGCTCTAATATTTTCTTTTCTTCCTACTCCTCATCCTTGTATCCTTCCTTCTTCTGGCACCGTCAAAACTAAAAATAAGAAGATCCTTTATGGCACGGCATCAGCGTGCTCCGGTGGCACCCAAGTCGGAGGAAAGAAAATAAAAACAACCACTTTTCTCTCGTATCCCTCATACTCGATACCGATTCTCTTTGACAAACAATAGACTGCAAAAAATATCGTGATATCGACTATTTTCACTCATATTTTTTTATCCACATACCTACAATATATATTCTTAAAATAAAACCTCAAAAAATGAATAAAAATTTATGGATATAAAAGTCGTGTATTGGTGCATATCACATGTTTAGCATTTTGTATATATTTTTACCCAAAGCCTTGGGCAATCTGGAATATGTATAAAGATATATAGATATATAGATGTATTTTATTATATAATATATAAATATACATGTGTATCCTATCCTATACTCATCGGACAATAATTTTCTGGCTCGCTCTCGCCCTCAGCAGCGAGTAATCCGTCAGTTGGTCTCTCTTTGACTCACTCTGCGTCGTATCGGGTAATTGGGTGTGAAATGAAATCTAACGAAAACCCTTTTAGGCGTGTACACAGTCACTGAGGCTGTCGACAAGCCCGGCCCAACCCGACCCACCGTCGACACGTACAATCTAAACTGTTTTATATCTATATACGTCCTCTGTTTTTCTCTTTCTTCTTGTCTTTTCTACTTGACAACCTGCCGAACGCTTTTAGGTCCACGCATCACCGATACACTCTAATACCTGTTTACGATCAAATAATTTTTATTTTTTTTGCTATCACATCCCTTCGTTGCTGCTGCAAAAAAGCTCGACAAGCTTCAAAACTCTGCAAAACGCTCGGATTCATATCAAAGACGATTATTCTTTGGTTTATTTTCATTTACATTGTATTATTAAACTTTCGGAGAAAAATTTATAGGAAAATCAGAGTTAAATTTCCAAGATAAATAAACCACCAGTTGAATTATTTATTTTAAAAATCCTCAGTCCACTTTTTGGTCAAGCATTAGTTTTTTTTTTTTATTATTGTAACAGAGGAATTTTTTTTTTTTTTTTTTTTGGTAATCATTAGGGTGTTTAAATTTTAGGCGACTTTTTTTTTCAACGAAAAAACAGCCTGAAAACTTGCATGAAGGTGAGAACAGAAGCCTGTTCAAAGCGGAGTTCTTAATATTAATATTTAGAGGTGTCTGTCCCTAATTTTTCATTTCCCATTTAAATAACATAGGAAAAAAAATTCTTTTTTTTTATTATTTTTCTAGCTCGGCATACGCACCTCATATAAATAAGTCCATAGCATATTCTTGTAGAGAATTCAACGCTCTACAAAAAAGATCTCTTACACTTTTATCATAAAGACAGCCGTTCTAAAGTTATTCAGACGTAAACTTCTAAATACATAAAATTTTGATTATTCAAGTATTAAACTGATAGAAATTAATTTATTACTGTCTTAAAAATTATTTTTATATGTAAAATTGCTTCTGATGCGCTAACATTTTCATAAGGCTAAAAAAAAAATTACTCATGTATCAAATTTTTTTCTTCTTTATTTCATTTACTGTAAGAAAATCATGACCCGAGTAGAATGAATTAAATTTTTAAAAAGTTTCACGGAATTATCAATTTATTACTCTACACGGAGAGAAAAGATAATTTTGGAAAATCAGAAAAGTGCACGTCTCATAACGCTGATTTATCACAAAAAAATCTGGAAAATGGTTGACCTTAAAGGCCATCCCTCCAACTTCCGCTAATTCCATATCTAAGCGCTCAAAATTGCAGTTATGAGGTTTTTGAGCTCTTCAAGTCAAAAGTCTGATAAAAGTTTCGATTATTCGTTAATTTATTCAAGAGTTATTGTACTTCGAAAGTTAAAAAAATAGTGTTCTTTGAAACTTTTATCAGACTTTTGACTTGAAGAGCTCAAAAACCTCATAACTGCAATTTTAAGCGCTTAGATATGGAATTAGCGGAAGTTGGAGGGATGGCCTTTAGGGTCAACCGTTTTCCAGATTTTTTTTGTGATAAATGAGCGTTATAAGACGTGCACTTTTCTGATTTTCCAAACTTATCTTTTCTCTCCGTGTAGAGTAATAAATTGATAATTCCGTGAAACTTTTTAAAAATTTAATTCATTCTACTCGGGTCATGATTTTCTTACAGTAAATGAAATAAAGAAGAAAAAAATTTGATACATGAGTAATTTTTTTTTTAGCCTTATGAAAATGTTAGCGCATCAGAAGCAATTTTACATATAAAAATAATTTTTAAGACAGTAATAAATTAATTTGTATCAGTTTAATACTTGAATAATCAAAATTTTATATATTTAGAAGTTTACGTTTGAATAACTTTAGAACGGCTGTCTTTATGATAAAAGTGTAAGACCTTTTTTGTAGAGCGTTGAATTCTCTACAAGAATATGCTATGGACTTATTTATATGAGGTGCGTATGCCGAGCTAGAAAAATAAACAAAAAAAAGAATTTTTTTTCCTATGTTATTTAAATGGGAAATGAAAAATTAGGGACAGACACCTCTAAATATTAATATTAAGAACTCCGCTTTGAACAGGCTTCTGTTATTACCTTCGTGCAAGTTTTCAGCCTGTTCTTTCGTTGAAAAAAAAAAAGTCGCCTAAAATTGAAACACCCTAGTAATCATATTACATTTTTATTTAATATAGTCAAATTTTTTATAAATGCATATATACCAGATAGTACTAGTTGTCAATTAAAGTAATGAAGAAAAAACAAAAAGTACAATTCCGAAGCCATCGCGGGAATTACAAGTACAGAGAGTATTAATCTACGTTAAATCTTAAAACTCGGCTCCTTGATCTTTAATTTGGTATTGTTTATAGCGCGAAAGTGTCTTATAATCATTCAAAGCGACATTATTATCGTTGATGGTGAGAGGAGACGCCAATCTATTGTCGGTGTGGGACGCTGTCATCGGATGATCGTAAGGGTTCGGCCCACCCGGACCTTTAACGAGACGTTCGAACCCAGCCATGGTCTTTAGCAACATTAAGGAAAGACAACAATCGAGAATTGAGAATCGACAATTGACAATCGAGGATCAATGACAATCGCGGTGCGTCTTGCTGCGATTCTGTGTCCGATCGTTTAAAAGCCCTGGTGACAAAGATAAGACGAAGTAGTATAGTATAGGATAGGACGAAGCGAAGCGTCGTCACCACAAGTGGAATTGCAACTCGTTAAAAAGCATAAGCAAGACATTTATGGGTACGCGTCCTCCTGGACGAAGCGAATTCTAACGTAATTGTATGCCCGTGGGGCGTGTTCGTCTCAGGTACATTGGTACCTTGAAGGCTACTGCTTTTCTTGATGTTGATGCTTCTCCTTCTGCTCCTTGCTCCTTCTATTCGACTTCTGCTACAGCTACTTTTGCTTTACTTAACTTAAACTTAACTCGAGAGTCTGATGGTCCTTAGCTACTTTATTGTACATCTTTGTCTGGACATTCACTGTCCACATCAGAGTTCTCTCTGCTCCTCGCTCTGTATACTTTACTTTGGAGCCCTTGCTTCTCGCTGTACTGGAACTCAAGACGTCGACGGTTTATTTTATTGGCTCGTAAATAGCGGTCGCTGGGGAGCGGAAGTGCTCGGGTACTTCCAATTACGAAACGCTTTTCGTTTCTCTGCTTGCTCGGGTATTAGGGATTGAAGGTAAGGAGAATATACCAACAGTGTACGTCGACTATGCATTAACGCAATAATTTGTTTAAGATTCCACTCAGCCAATGTCTTATGTCTATCTTCCTCTACACTACTGTGTACTGTTAGACTAAATCTGTATGCTGATGTTTCTCCAGTTATACTTACAGCTAATGCCGTATTTTATTTTCCTCTTATCTAGTTTCATGAGGCTGTAAAATCTTCTCGAGCTAGGCTTCAGATTCCTCTTTCGACCCCGTTATTAACTCTATTTATGTCTCGTTTACTATTGTTTTCATAGGCAAATAAACTATTTAAATATTTTATTTTGTTGAGATGGTTAAAAAATATTTCACTGTAATTTAAATAAATTACATGGAGAAAATTTATTTAAGAAAAAATTTTATTTAAATAAATATATTTTTTGTAAATATTTACTGAAGAAAAATAATTTAATGACTATTATATTGTGAAATTATTTTTCTGTACCACCGCGTATCGTTAATGTTTTCAGCAACCGATTCAAGAATTGTTTGGCTTGACTGAACTCTATTTTTTAATTATTCTTTTTATAAAGACATTATACGCTCGATTACAAACTTTCTCCAAAGGATTTAATTAATAATACTATCATAATGATGATAATAATAATAATAATAATAATAATGATAATAAATAAATAACTGTTTTCACTATCAAGTAAGAAACGTGAGAAAATAGATATCAGTTTAGTGCGATAATATAACATAAACTTTAGCATTTGCATGGTACGTCCATTGAGGAGAAAAAATAAACCTGAGAAACCTCAAATTGAGTCGTCAATCAATTGTCAGTGTCAATCAATCTGCGGTTAACCTCACGCATTATTACATCGAATGTAAACTAACTTACAAGTATATTTTAAAATTTATTTTAATAGTAAGAGACAACAAATAAAAAATAATATTCAAGTTAGAAAAAATAAATTTTTCATCGCCCAACTCCAATTAAAATGAAATTTATTTTAACTGCTGTGAAAATATTATTAGAAGACTTAAATAAATAAATGATGCTGATAATAAATAATAAAATAATGATAACAACAAATAAAATAAAAATAATAAATATGTAACAAAGCATCAAGAAAACAAGAATGAAAAGTTCCGTAGCGGCTGACAAATTGGTCCATCAGCAAGAACGCTTGAAGGCTTATACACGAGCGCATATATACATTTATTTTTTACTCCTCTTTCTCTTTCGTTTTCTTTGTGTACTAGCACCTGTGCACGCGCGTTGCAACAACCTCGTCTCGGAGAGCAAAAAAACAATATAAAGTAGAGGAAAAAAAAGACGTGATTGCGTTCACAGAGAAGTCAAGAAAACGACAAAGGTGAGTTGGGCAAGGGTAAGGATAAGGGTGAGAGTGGGAAGTAAAAAAACAAAAAAAGATAAATGAAGAAACTGGTAACGATCGTCGTTGGTGACGTGAAGCAGAGCGACAAGCGACTCGATAATATCTACGCCTGATTCAATCTCGCTTCAGGGTTTATTATTAAGGGTAACGCGCCAGTCTCCAGCCGTCTCTTACTCTTCTACTTTAACAAAATAAAAAATCAGAGAAAAAAAATGGAAGAAAATGTCATACCTCAAGGAAAGACTCCCATTCCTTGGCTATACACTGCATAAAGAAAAAAATACGACAGCATTTCCTATACAATCTCATCGACCTTTCAGAATAAATTTCAAGTATTCTATAGAAAATGATTTAGATCTTAAGAATAAAAATACTTTTTCACTCGACATCTTTCTAATGACCTTCCTTTCAGAAGAAACTTCGTTTAGGCTTTTAAAAGCTTTAATTTATCACCCAAATTATTTAATCATTAAATTTTAATATTAAACTAAGTGTAATGTATTGTTAAGATTAAATTTTATTTAGATGCAATAGACTGTTGAATCTTGGATTGAAATTGCAAGACTTAACAGAGATAGATCTTTATATTTCAACTGTAAGCCCAAAATTCGTGAAATATCAATGTAAAAGCAGTTCAAAGTTTGTAATAAAAAATTTAAATGGCTCACTAAAGGGATTTATTTTAGATTATTTCAATCAACTTATTTTGCAGCTTCAAGTGTTATAATAATTTCAAGTAGAACGAATATCACACTCAAAAATAAAAACGAGAATTAAATATCAGTGGTATTGTTAGTTATTATTAAAAATGCATGTCCATTAAGCAAAATGTTATTTCTGAAAATTCTCGACGTAAATTTTACATGAGATATATTTTCGAGAATGACATTTCACATAGATCCCGTGTTACAGCTCATGTAATTTAAAATTTAATAGCAACTTTAATAAAATTAATTTTCGATCCGTTTTTTCTAAATATATTAAATTTTATTATTTAAGAAATATTATTTAATATTACTCACTCATAAATATCCACTTGGTCCATCGTTATCATTTTAGTTCATTCTCTCTAACTCTGCAAACAGAAATTTAAATTCAAATTTTATTGATTGAAAAATATAAAACAAAAGTTCAGTTTTTATTTTTCAAAAAAAAAAAAAAAAAAAAGTTTTATATTGTAAAACTAAATTGTAATACGTATTCTATATTTATGCAATATTCTTCGCGTTCTTATTTCGCCCACGAAATCTATTCCACAATTTTCTCATCCAATTTCCCTTCTTAAAAAGGCCAAACTATACCCGTTGTGTTTGTTGACTCTCAGATTAAAACGGTGAATCAAATTGCATAAGAAAAGCAGCGTAGCGTTAATGTCTACTCTTGTATTGTTCTATTGAAAATTTTTGAACGCGCGCCCTGATGCCGCTGTTGGAGTAAACAATTTCCGGTACTTGGTATGAGGCTCACCCGGTGACCACCAACAACGGTGAGCAATGACCGAGGATCAGCGAGATAGAAGGTTGCAGAGAGTGAGAGGGACAGAAATAAGGCGAGCCATATATCCAGCTAAGTATGTGCTATGCGGGGATCAACTAAATAAGAGAAGCTAAGAGTAAGAGTAAAAATAAAAATGTAAATAATAAGAATAAGAATAGAGAAGAAACAAGAGAGAAGAGAGAAAAGAGGCGAGAATATCGTATATAGGTGTTTCGCCTACTACACCTTACTCCCACTTGGTACATATGGCCCCACAACGACCGTGTGTGTGGCCCATTCAGGAATAATGCGTTGTAACGTCGTAACATAATGCTACGGACGTCCGTCTTGTACCAACAGATGCTCTTTGCATCCGCAAACGCAAAAAGGTGCGCACATTGCCCCTTGCTGAGCTACTGGTTTATTTCCCAGTTAAATAGTGTATGTACGCATAAACCTACGCTTTAATACTGCATTTAAATACCTTCAGACTACTACACGTACTACTAAAGAACTCAACCAGCATAATAGGCAACTCCCATTAAAACTACGCTCTTGTGTATTAATAATATCTATTAATAATTGTAATGCTCCAAAGATACTATTCGCATATAGTCAAATGTCCCAGAGGGCATTATTATAGGTAAGGATAAGAATATCGTGTATGCACCAACGCCTGGGTTCTATTAGAACAAACATCATAGAAAACTTAAATTACAAACCCCTCAGGCTAGTTTAATTTAGTCCACAAAAGTTTAGTTCTTATTATTCTACGCGCAAGTAAAACCTCTTATACTGATATAATACTCTCTGCTTACATGGTTTTTTTTTTTTTTTTATTTTAATGTACACTTGTTACTTGTATTACTTGAGAGAGTATTTAGTTTTAAGAACTTGGAAGGTATATACTCTTGGAATATATGTACACACTCATTTATTAATCGGAGTCTCAGGATCTTCCGGAGATGAAAATTAATCTGTTGGTTGATACGTATGAAGTAACTTAAGTTGAGTTTGAGTTTAGTTCCTCTGATGTAAATGTGAGAGAAAACTTTTTCTTGTTCTTAATTACTTTTAAAGTTTGTTGGCGGTTTCGCTTTTTGCTTATTGTGTGTAATCATTACTCAATTATTATTAGTTGGATAATTTATTCGGGGTTTTATCTGTTTAAGTTATATTAGTTTTGGTAAGAAATTTTGATGAAAATTTTTTTTCGAGTTCATAAATAAGTAACTGTTAGTTGAATTAATTTATTAATTTTTTTAAAGCAAGTTTTTAAAAAAATAATAAAAATTTTTTTAATTATAATTCGTCGTATGGATTGCTTAAATTTTGTGAGGAAACGATTGAATAAAATAGGAAGTATATGTTTGTTATATTACACACTGCATACGTTGTCATAAAATAATTATAATTATTCAGCAGTTAATTGTATTTACGTTATACAATGAAACATTGTTTGATTTATGAGCATTAATTAATAGCACATGATTTATCTGTACATTTAACTCGATGTGTAATTGAAAATAAACGCACGCTGATAATTGTTCCATTATAATAATTACACAATGATAAATTTTAATCTAATAAAATATGCAAGACATGCGCGAAAAGTTTTTTTATTATTAACTTGAAAATATAGTTTATCGATCAATTTAAGGATTCTCATAAAAAAAGTATTTTAAGTGGAAACTTTCCACGATTTGATGTTAAATTTCCGTTATCCTCGACACTCACTTCTGTCTCTTTTATATTTTATTTAACTTTAAATTCTTTTGTAGTCTCTTTGGCTCCGAGTCCGTTGTTCAAATCAAATATCCGATAATGCTATCCGGAACAAAAATTTCCACTTTGACAACGAATAATATTTTCATTTCTATACACATATATACTTTAGCTTGTAATTGAAAGTATGATTGAAATGGTAGTCAGTCTATATTTTCACGATTTATACCAGCGACATGTATATTGAATTCAACTGTGAACTTCAATCAATCATAATTACTGTCCCGTACTCTCGGTACAAAGGAAAAAATCAATTATTATTGTATAAATCCACAAAGAAGTTCAATAATAATGATAACAACAACAATATTTAATTGACCCAAAGCTATTGTAGCATCCATAAACGCAGTTTTTCAAAGCATTTACAAGCTATTTATGTGCAATTATTGACAATTGTCTCAAAACAAATTAAAGTAAACTTTTATTTTATATGAAGAAAAACAAGTAAGTTTATTCCAGGTAATTATTTTATATTTTTGTACTCTATAGTCGATATTAATGTTTAAACTGTCCACAATGGAACACGTTACTGAAGATTTAAATTTATAGAAAAAAATTTTTTGTAATCAATTTGAAATAACAAAAATCGAATGAAGGAAAAATAAAAAAATTTTGTGATAAATTTTACAAAAGAAAATTTAGAAAGATGACTTGTTTAGCAATAATAATCAACACAGAGTATCTGGGTTGTAAATAAATACTTTTTATTTGTTAATTTAAATAGCCGAATAAAAATAATGGTTGTTGAGTGACAAAGATATCGTTAAAGGCATTAATTAGTGAATAAGAGTGACAGATTTAGTGTATAGAGTTGAATATCGCGAGGAGCGTAGGATGTCAAGTGATTTCTCTGTTCTCTTATTCTGCTCATGAGACTTGAGTCCAGTCTAACAGTTAACAGTAGCAGTAGCAGTAGCCGGAGAAATAAGAAGAGTAACAGCAGGAGTAAGAGTAGCAGTACAGAGTAGCTAATGCAATGGTGAATTGTCGTGAAAGACGAATGACCGAATCATTGATCTTGAAGAGTCACGAGGAACGACAAGAATCGATCGTTAATGGATCCAGTCGCTGAATAAAGTAATCAGTGAACACAACTATCGCTTCTGTCACCACCTCATGCTCGTTAAATTTACGTATTTTTTATTTTAAATAAACATATATATATATATATAAATACATTTTATTTTATAATGTAAATGTAAGGTAAATTTTACGCTTTTTATTATGTATCGTTATGAGTTATGATTTATGAGATGTTTACTTATTTATTATTTTAATAAATGAGGTAATGAATAAATAGTTATGAATTAACGGAGCGAATCTATGTACCAGCACCGACGCGTTAAATTAATCAAAGCACTACACTTACTTCTTAAATTACAGAGAGGATGCAGTGACGAAACTCTAGCTTCAAAGATCGCCGCTTCGGAAGTGTAAAATAATTACTGCATTACATGCACATTGTGACTGTTTAGTGCATTCTTATGAAACTCATTTTTATTGAGTGCATACTATCATTATTTATGAATAGTTATAATTTTAATTGGAAATTCAAGCTCTATATCATCTTCAAATAGAGATTAAATTTTTTGTTAATTGCTTCAATTAAAATTTATGAGTCAAAATGAAGATGTTATAATTTTCTGCTTTGTCGACATTGATAATAGTATATTGCGAACCAAAGGAAGAAAGTTAGTCATTCCAACCCGCGTGGAAAATTGCACCCGAGCCGAAGGCGAGGGTGACAACCACGCGGATTGAGATGACTGACTTTCTTCCCGCGGTTCGCATACTTCTTTTTACCACACTTCGCATGGAAAGTTATAATATTATTAATAAAATTTTTAATCTTATTCTTGGTTAGGATACATAAAATAAAAAATATATAATAGTTTTTTGTTTGTAAGTAAATACTACAAGTCACTGACATGTGGATTCAAATTATTGAAATAAATTATAACTTATATTGTAATCATAAATTATCAACAATCATTCATCGTAACTTTATTTGGGAAAATTATTACAATTTATAAGTAAAAATAATGAACATTTAAAAAAATAAGTATATTAGTTCGAACGAATTAGAAATTAACATATGTGTGAAAAATAATTCAATTCAATGACCGCTATTTTCATCAATTTTATAATAGTAATTGTTAATTATAATATTATCAAATTTTAAATTTGGCGTTGAAAGTGTTGGCATAGAATTATGAAGTTGATTTTCATTTGTGGCGTGTTCTAATGGAATATCTTCTTTCAGGCGTTTCGGATATGGCAATGAACTTGAAGAAAAATTGCCTGCAGTCTTGCTGTGATAAGATGATGTTTTAGGTACTTCATTTGATTTTGCAGATGTTGTGTTTGACATTTTAGCATCTGATTTTTTCGCTGTCGGTCGTACTTTAAAAATAAGGTCTTAAGCCGAACGCGGTGAAGTTTTTTCAACAAATACTGAATCAATATTTTCAATTGACTCTATTACAATTGTTTTGTTGCAATCTTGAGCTGAAGTTAAAGGACAATTATATGGAAGTTCAACAATAGTTGGTTGAGTATCTCGCTCAGGACTTCCGGCTGGATGTAAGTCATTCTGAGTCTCATCGTCAAGTACAATAGGTGACAAATCTACAACATTTATAGAATCTAAAGGAATAATAGTAACTGATTTTTGATTTAGATGAGAATTTTCTAAAGTTTCTGGTAGTTCTTTAAATGTTGAAGATGGAGTCTGAACCGAAATGAAGGTGTTATAAATACCCGTCGATGTTGATGGTTTTTCAGCATCTACAATTCTTTCAAAAATTCGCATTTTATTTCCCAGCGAGTTTTCTATGTAACCTTCAGCTACCGAACTTGATCTCCAGCATCCGTGATTTTTTATCATCGTAAGAGTTGCTCCCGAATTCGCTAACAAAGTGGCTGACGTCCGCCGAAAGCTATGCCCAGTGTAACGCTCAGGGTTTTCCAACTGCAAAAAGATCGCCATCGTTTTTGGGACTTCACTGAATTTGTTTTTTCCGATCACCTGTTTTGTACATTTGCCGTGGTGATAAAATAGAAAAAATCTATCCGTCGTAGTATCATTTGGTCTTATAGCCATGTATCCTTGAACTTTTTTGTAAAATTCATCTCCGATGACAAAAGATCGAGGGTAGTAATTTTTCGTATCCGCTATTGTTACTACGAATTTTGAACCAGTATCTTCAATATCAGTAGTTTTTAAATTACAAAGTTCGACTGTTCGTAATACACCAGATACCCCGAAGATAGCGATTACCTAAAAAATAATAAATTCCACTTATAGATTTTTGTAAATAGTAGATTAATCGTAAATTAATAAATATTTGTAAATATATAAATATATGTAAATAAATAAATAATTGTAAATATCGAAGTAGTTAAATATTTTTCGAAAATTATAGACTGTATGATATTTACAAATATTTAACTAATTGTCACATTTGAAATCCGTAGATAAGTCACTATAAAATTCGAATACATTTTGACTTACCGTCATTGCTAAGTAAATATTATCTGGAGCTGTCTCAATAAATTTTTTTACTTCACCAAGAGAAAAAATTTTAGATTTTTTCGGTTCAAATCCTTTTGATTTGTTTTTCAAAAATTGTTTGAGCCGTTTATATTGGTCAATATTAATTCCCTTGTGAAGATCCATCACGGACTTTAACATCGGCCAACGGCTCCAAAGCGTAGTAGGATTTAATGTTTTCGCCACTTCATTAAAATAAACCAAAAGGACATCTTCTGAGATCGATTTTACTTTATTATTTTCCATCCATTTGCAAAATTCTTCATAACAATTTGTGTATTTTAAACTAGATTTTGCCGGCAATAAATTTTTCACGATATTTTCTTCATTTTCTATATTTCTTGTTGATTCATCATCTGTAATATCAATATCTGACGAATCTACAGACGAACTCATTTTGATAGCTTTGATTAATTTTTATTTATTATTTTAATTTTATGATTGTAAAATCACTAAGACTTTATTTTAGAGAGATACAAGGTTAGAATTAAGTTGTTACTGCCTGTTGCTAAGCAATAGTTGCGATTATTTTAATTATATTTTGTCGGGAAAAAAAGTTGACTATAAGACAGAATAGTAGAATTCATTCTAGCCCAGTCAAAAAAGTTATGCTTTCATCCCTCTTGACAAGACAAAAATTATAACTTTCCACGTAGGTGTGTGAAAAAAAAAGTTGACTTGATTCGAAATCGACAATATTAAACTAAGAAAATTAATTTGAAGAATTTAAAAATAAAGAAATCTTTCTTGATTTAAGGAGGTAGATGCAATTAGAATTTTTGAAAAATCGATTTTATTTTCTTAAAGTATGATGTTTTAAGAATATTCTCTGAAAATTTCAAGTCAATCCGATGAATAGTTTTCAAGATATTAAGTAATTACTGAAGCAACATTAAACCTCTCGGTTGTGACTAGAGCAAGTAGCGGACGGCAGCTGCAAGCGCCCGGTTTTGCCACGCCTATTATCTTGTATGAATAGAATAATTTCAAGTATAAGATGGAAAATTTTTGGTTAAATTTCATTTTACACTTGACACTGAAAGTGAGTAGTCGATACATTGATTGCGGACCCAATTCTCACCGTTACACGAAAAATAGAGATTCAGAACGAATAAATTTAGCGAACAGGCGGGCAAACGAGAATACCCGCGAGGGCAGAATGCTTCGAAGACAACACCAGCTAGATGTTTTAGAAGTTTCAAAATCTGCAGAAGCTCTAGTATATGGTCCAGTTATTGATGATTCAACATTAATATCTAAATAATTCTATTAGGCTAAAAATTTTATGTGATAAACGAGTGTAAGCTAGTCGGACTAAATTTTTCTAGCAAAAATTTTTCAAAGTTTAATAACTCGATGAATATTGAATTTAACCAAATTTTGTAAAGAATACTTTCGCTTTAAAAATTCTTAAAATATACGAAAATAAAAAACCAATTTAAAAAAATGAAATTTTTCAAAGAAATTATTTAAACAATTAGCTATAAACAATTAAATGTTCAAATTATCAGCAAAAAAATGTGATATTCGGATTCAACAGATAAAATTACGCAAAATTTAACTTTTTCCATTCAATTAGATACTTAACACCAAAATTAAACAAGATCTACTTTTAAAAAACTTTAAACGCGTTTTTATCAAAACTGTGTTTTTCCATTCGGTGACTAATATAACTCGAAAACCATTCGGTGGATATTGATGAAATTTTAATATTATCTTTTTGGCATTAAGAACTAGTCTTTAATCGAAGGATATTGATTTTTGTTGACAATTACTATATTTTTTAAACAATTAACTTTTTATCGAAAACCAGAGTCCAAATTTTCGAATGCCACCATTTTGTAAATTTTCAAAAAAAAAAAAGCTTCGATTAAAGACTGGGTTTATTATTAAACTAAAGGTTTCACTTTGGTTTTTCGAATTCAGATGATCTAGAAGGCTGCTGTGATGGTCACCGCGAAGCACTACTCGCGGGAAAAGATCCAACCAATATGGCGATATTTTAATAAATAATGTATATATTTTTTTTTTTTTTCATAAATGTTAAGTTAAAGCATTGTATAAAAACTCTGTATAATTTATTTTGTAAAATAAACTTAATTACTGTAAAAAATAAATTTTTTAAAATAGACCTTTTTACGCTTCTGAGTGCATCTACCCCCTTAATAAAATTTTTTTTTATTCAAAATTTCCGTTTTTCAATCAGATTAATTTCTTGTTCAGTGAATAACAAAAAAATTCATGTTCTAATTATCAAATTTTTTTTTTTCAAAAGAATTATCTTGTCGCAATTTTGTTCTTTGGAGAAAAATTGTAATGCTTACACTGTGTGATAGTAGACAAGTTTTACGAGATAGATAATAATAAGTTAAAGTATCATAAGCCTCATAAGAAAGGCTCGGAGAAGTTAAAGTACTGAAATGATTGATAGGATAAACTGGTTTCGTCGAAAAGTACAATATTATTACGACTTAAAGCGGCAACAACAGCCTCATAATATTATCTTTGGTTTTTTCCTGCGAAATAAGACGACAAAACACCTGAGCTACGAAAAGAACCGATGAAAAAAGTAAAAGCGGGTAAAGGGCGTAAAGAAGGCGTATAATGGTTGTTCGATGGTACACTCGCGGAGAACTTGGTACTTGGTCTTGAACTTGAAAAGTACAATCTTACGAGTACACCAGAACTGTTGAGGACGGCGAGAATTACCTTTTCACTAGAGGAAATTCCATTGTCGGTTCGACCATGCATACTACCGTAACGACCTTATACACTAAGATTTTACTTGTACGCTCACCCAGTACAGTGCAGACAACTACCGATTCTTTATTGTGTATATATACATAATATAAACTCTTTACTGGGCTCCAGGTCCAGCAAGAGTCCTTTATCTGCTTACGCTGCACAGGCGGGTAATATTAGCCGCTAAAATGGATATAAAAAATAGCAAAAATTATCTTAAAGATATATAAAGATACGGAATGCTGAGACAAGAACTGAACTCAATTGCTACGAAAAAGATAATATTCTAACGAGCCTTTTCTGAGATGTACTCACGCAGCTCTTTTAACGAACCGTTAAACCGTTTACAGCCTCTACTCGGACTCATCGTACTTTTGTTAAGTGATGCCTATTTTTATTTTCCGGCACTCGTTCTCCAACGAGAACGATCTTTATATATTTATTGTATATACTCGTGTATACTTATTGAGTTAACGATCACCTTTGCTGAATTATCCATCGTCTGATTGTGTAAAGACTCTGACTATTAGATCTCCTTAATTTTGAATTATTACTTTTTTTACAATTAAGGAAATTGTTAGTTAATATCTACTTAAGGAAAATTTCTCTTCGAAAGAAATATTCTTCCACTATCGTATAAAAATAAATTTTAAACGTTGCTGTTTTAAAAAGTCGTAAAATTTACTATTTATCATATATGAGTGAATAGTGTTGTTTATTATTTTCTTATTTTTAAATTGCAAATTGCAATATTGCATTTATTTTCATCTGATCAAGTATAAATATTACAGTTATAGCTAATGATTTTTCAAAGTTGTTAATTATTTTAACCAAATTAAAGTAATACTGGGTTATAGAATTACTTTTCAAACTTTGCATTAAATGTGGAATATTAATGGATTATTGTAATACGACATTTATAATAATTAGTATGAGATATTATGCTCAAGATGGGTAATTTTTTAAATTTGTAATATCAATTATTTAATATTGATGCTTCCTTATTTTTTCAAATTTTTACGTTGAAAAATTAGACAGATATTAGAATAATAATAATTTTTTCATTAAATTTTTAAAGTGCTAGAGCACCAATAAAAACACATTGAGTCATGAAAAATTCCCGTTTTTCATTTTATTTTATAAAAAGTACCATTTAAATTTCAATAAAAATTGATACAATGAATAAAAATAACACATTAAATATTTTCCATAATCGAAAGTATAGATTCAGATGTAATTGTTTTAATTAATGAATCGAGACTTGATACTTAAAATTTGACACTTGAAATATTGACAGAACTATCTTAGTTGGCTAATGAATGAATTTAGTAGAAATTAAAGCTTGCCATACATTTATAGTGCAAGATTCAATCTAATTTAGATAATGAAGCGTTTTAATTCTAAGAACGATTGAGAAATTTCATCGATTGAACCCGAGTCGAAATTCGAGTTCCGTTTTAACCGTAATTTTTCCCATCTCAATTTTACGGTCAAAACAGACTTGGCGCTGTATTGATAGCTCATTTAAACTGAGCCTGGTTTCACCGTAACTAGTGGAGTTTTGTCCCATTCTACCACGATTACGGTCAAACCAGGCTTGAAATAATGAAATAATAACCTAATAATAAATAATAATAAATTAAATTTTAAAATTCTTAGGGGTCCGGGTTCAAATCAATTGAAATCCCATTTATTTATTTTTTTGTTTTAATCACTGCAATAATAATTATTATTATAATTAATAATTATTATTGTTATAGAAGTAAGTAATAGTAATTAATAATAATTGTCATTAACATAAAAATTTGTAATTAACAATTATTACAATTACTACTATCAAGATTGTTTATGAGCACAAAAAAATATATAAATTAATTTTGTAATAAAAAAACAAAAATGGATGATTTCCCAAATTTGAGTCTTTTTTTTACGAACAGGGGTTATTTATTGTCCAGTTTATACATATTAAGGAGTAAGGAAATAGGAGGAAAGGATTACTTATGGTAACTTAACCTAATACGCTTCGTAAATAAAAGAAATAATTAAAAGTCGCTTTGCCCTAACCGAGAACCCTTGGAACCTATCGCTCGTCAAGACTTACGCGCTACCCGCATCGCTACACTGCCGATTGGTAAAAGGCGAATCTCAGTAGTCTCATAAACTTTTTAAATGACGCGTCTTGAAATGACTAAGTTCTGAGTGGAATCTGAAAAAGAACTTTACGGAGAAATTAAATGAATAGTAATAATTATATTTATAGACATTCAAAATTGAAATTTAGTTACCCATTCTCAATTATTAATCTTATACTTCTATTTTCAATTGTAAGATTCGGTAATTGCTTATTTTCATGGGGTGTGAAATCAACATGATTAGATTATTTTCTACTTAATAGATATTTTTTTTTTTTTTAGAATAAATCTAAAATAGAAAAATTTTTCAAAATTTTTTTCAAAAATGTTAATTTTGGGATAAGAAAAATTATGAAACGTTTCAATTTTTAACTAAAACAAATTATGAAAAATTTCAAATTTTGGGTTAAAAAGTTTTAGCAAAATATCGAAAAATCGATAATTAAAAAATTTTTTTTCTACTTGTAAATATTTTTTATCAGAAAAAATCTAAAATAGAAAAATTTATTTTAATTTTTTGAACACTTTCAATTTTAGAAGAAAAAAAAAATATCAAAACAGTCAGTTGTTGGATTAAAAAACTATGAAAAAATATCAAAAATTAATTACTTTTTAAAAATGTGAAATTAAACAATTACCTGCGATTCTTATATATTTTAAAACTTTTTCAGTGAAAATATGTGAACTAAGCTGAATTTAGAAAAGAATAATATTTTTTTTTCAAAATTCAAATTTTGAAAGAAAAACCCTTCTCTGAGATTATTATTGTTATTATTATTATTATTAAATTTTTAATTTTTAAATGTCAACTTTTCATGTTTTTATTAATTTAAATTTTCGCGCCTAAGAACTACAAGATGGCAAGAGAAATAATAATAATCAACAAGATGACAAATATAGTAATAATATTTATAATGATAATATTATACTCCTGGAAATTTTACGGTCAAAACAGACCTGCGTACGCCTGTTTTAACCGTACTTGATCTCCGATACCGTCTTGTACGGTCAAAATAGACTCGATTTTTAGCGGCATATTAGACTTCAAAGAGTTGGGACATTTTACGGTCAAAACGGGACTCGAATTTTGACTCGGGAAGTGGATGAAGTATTCGATTAATGAGTTCATTTCATTTAATGAGCAAGTGTTAATGAAGTTAATGTGAATCTGAATTACCTTGTTTGTTTGAGCGTATTTATTTATTCTCTGGTAAGTTGGCTGTTGTTGCAGTAGTTGCAGTTATTATTATCATTATTTTTTTTATTATGACCGTGAATTATATTAGTTAGGAGACTTTATTGCGAGTATTCCAAGTAGAGCCAGACAGAGAGTCAGCAGTTGGTAGATCCGAGGAATTACACTCTTCCTGTAGTTTGTGAACGATGCGTATCTTTCACAATCTCGTAATTTCTCAGGTAAGTTAATTGCTCACGCACTACAGTACAGCGCGAATGAATGAGAGGACGCTAATTCGATTCGTCGGACCGGAATGAAGTTGCTGGAATAGTAAGAGTTATACGCCGAGATTCATTTTTTTGCGAAACCCCCGAGTCCCGACTCAAATTCACCCAGCCTTTACTTTGCTTTGAAGATACTTTAAACCGCAAAATTGCATTTACCAATTTCTCTCCTCGGTTTTTATTTAAAATATCTTTTTTTGCTAAAAGTAAATTAATGTTTTTAAGGATAATTTATTTTTTGTTATATTTAATTGTAAAAATCATTCGCACCCGGTGAAGAGAATTTAACTTCTTATCTTCGCTTTTATTTTGTAGAATTCCCTTTTTTAGTAATCTGATTGATTGAATATTTGATCTTAATTATATAAATAAAGCATATGGTATTTCAACACTTGAGAATTAAATTTATAAATTTATAAACTGTTAAAAAAAATATTATAATATTTTCATGAAAATACACTGAAAATAAATACTCGAAGATGTATCACACGCGACTGGTTCTCAATTAAGTTGATATCATCGTCGAAGGATGAACCAGTTCAAGTCAGTACCCGGATCTTACTCTCATTTATCCTTCAACCAAACTGCTTGCTCATCAAAAAATAAACTAAAAAATCGAAATACATTAAATTATCACACCTAACGATATCTTATATTTGCTACAAAAAAAAATACTAAATTAAAAAATATTTCGATTTGCTATCAATAATAACAATTTTGATCTAGATCTTCTATAGTTAGAAAAATATTTAAGTTCTAGATCAACTTTTGAACATAATTGATTCAATCCAGTATTTTAAAATAAATGTCAATATTTTGGTACCGCGACTTATTGGAAAATAATTAACACGGTAAGTGAAATTTATATTTATCTCTGCGAATTTAGGAAATTGAGTACTAAATCGGATCATCAAATATAAAATTGAAAGTCAAGAATGTTCAATTGTTATAAATGAAACATAATTTTATGAATAACTGACTGAATTTATATTCTAATATGATCAGTATTGAGAAAAATTTCAATTATTTTCTGAATAATTACAAAAATAAATCAAGTTTGTTGTATAAAGCAATACTTTTTAAATAATAATGACTGAAACACTTTGAAGACACATAATATTTTAAAACGTATATTTTATCTCGAAATCAATAAAAACACTTGAAAATTAACTAATGAAGTTTAAAAAAGGTCTGACTAACGAGGAATTATAGAACAAATATGAGTGGCCATTTAATTTGCTCGTTTCATTTTGATGAAAGTTGTACAAAAATAAATATAAATAAGGTAAAGCCCTAATAGAATATAGATATGTACCAGTATATGATCACTCCATGGAGTGATCATACCTATATTTGTGAATACGTGAATCATACAAATACATGGATCTGGCTTTTACCTTATACAGCAAAAAAAAAACGGATTATTTTCCGTAGCTGCGCGTGTATCGGAATACGGTTTACTATGTTATGGATAAACGGGAGAAGAAGAGAAAAGAGTATTAATGTAGTGGAGAGAGAAAGGAAAACAAGGTAGTTCATCGGTTATCAGGCCACAGGACCAATCAATTACCATGTTGTGCATGCAGTGGCTTACCTGATGGTGTGTTGTCCCGCACATCGGCGCAACTTCATCGGAAATCAATGAAATCCACGAAAAAACTACTGCGTTATTGATAATACACTCTGATTTAAACAACGCTGTGTACTATCACGAATTGAGTTATCACTACTACTCTTACGTTTCCACACTATCGATTTTATTATATTGTTTTACGAGGAGTCAAACCCTACGAGACGAAAATACCTGATGTACTTTCAGTATCGGATCCATCATGTCAAGCAGATGAAATTACATTAATCAGAGGACGTATCACTCGGATATTAATATTTATAAAACATACATAGTAAAAAATTTTACGTCATTGCGTCAAAAAATTTTGTGTTAAAAATTTAACACTTTTTTGTGTAAATTTAACATTTATTGTGTTAAATTAACACAGAAAAATGTTGAATTAACACTAAAAAGTGTTAAATATTAAACGTAAAAATTTTTAACACAAAATTTTTTGACGCAATGACGCAAAATTTTTTACTGTGTAGATATTCCATCTGTTAATCACTTTGACATTAACGGAATTATATACATTAATGACTTGGGTGAATATTTTATGATGATAAAATATCACTTTTATTATGTCAGTAATAACCGATTTAAAAGTTCGCTTACATTTCCGGCTTTTCTGTTTAATAAAAGTCAGTTATCTTTTTAGATCATCTGCTGGACGGTGTAATATCTAATTTAATAAATGTGAAGCTTAGAACACTAAGGGGATCTTTTAATTAATTATCAAGAAATGTTTGATATTAAATTTTGAAAGAACATGTGAAAAGATGATTATTTTATACGTATATATCAAAAAGTAATTAAAGAAAAACAAAGTCGAAAACGTAGATTCGTGACTACAAATTTTTAGGCAGTCTTTCTTCATGGTCCGCGCGAGTTGATATCCCTACCCAACATTTTGCCCATTTCAATTTTTCGGTTTCCATCAACGTTCACTACGCCACCACCAATCAAGAATGACGTCAGCTGCAGTTAGAAAATACCTGGCGACACGGAACAAGCAAGCTCCCGAAGAAGATCGTTCGCAGCGTTCCCATCCGTCACATAATTATCGTACACGTCACATAATTTGAAGCATTGTAAGATCGTACATCCAACTTTGATTATGTGACGAAAAGTTACGATAATATGAGTCTTGTACGATAATTTTCGATATGTTTGATTTTCATTCTGATCTGTGTGGCTTAACTTTTATTTATTACCCGCTTGAAGCATGCAGCGCCTCACGAATGCCCTATTACCCTACACAGTCTTATAGTAACATGCATATGTAATTTTCTTTACCGACTAAATAATATTTTATCTATAGTCTCTACTGTCTCTAGTCTGCAGTCTCTTCTCTCAAGTCTAATTCTTCGAAGAAAATACCTTGTGAATGATTATTTGATTTCTTTAAATGTTTTATAATTCATCAAATGTCGAACTCAAATAACAATAAATCTATCGTACCGTTATTAAACCAGTCAACAAAAAAGTGGAAACATTTTTTTTGTAAATATTTTTCAAAAGTAAATTTATATCCGAATTTTAAATGAGAATATTTTTGAATAAAAAAATTTTAATTTTGTAAATTTAGTCAAAAACTTAAATTTAACATTGAAAAATTGAACAAAAAGTTGAATTATATAACTAATAAAAAATTGAAAACCCAGTTTTTTTAAATTAAAACTGTAATTATTATATTATTAATTATTGATCACAGTCTCCTCTGCACCAGGCAGAAACCCAATCTCAAAGTTTCATTTGAATTCCTCCAAGGATGTCTTACTCTACGCAATTCATATTTCTAATTTTGACTTGATAAAAATATAGAAAAAAAAAGGTCTGGTTCAAGATATTTCGTATTTTAAAAGCTCAATCTGAAAACTCAACATGTGATTTCAATCAATGTAAACTAATGTAACCAATTCATTGCTAAATAACATCTCTGTATTTTTTCTTCTACGTATAAGTTTAAAACCTCTAAATGCAATAAAAGAAATTAATTATATTATTAATTATTATCTATTATAAATAATTGATAATTAGGAAATGACATTGAGATAATTTAATGAATACATGGTTATTCGCAATGATCAGACATATTCATCAGAATAATATTCGCCAATACCTGCGCAAGAATCATGAGACCATATTTATTACAATTTTTACAGTGAATCCATGACTTTGTGGATTCTGAGTAAAGTCCATTGCAATAAAGACAATGGCAATCATTATTTTCACATTTTAAATGTTTCTTTTTTTCAAGACTTTTGGTTTTGATTTTATTTATTTTTTTTTTTTTTTTGTTTAACTGAGGTCTTTTTTTTACTTCATTTTGATATTTTCTTTGAGTTCTTAGCGATACTCAAGACTCGTACGAATCGTACTTTTCCCTCGACGACGTTTTCTGGGAGAAGAATCTCTAGATTTTGATGGTAATTGTTTCAGTGAAAACAAAAATTTTTTTTTTATGATTTTTTTGGGAGGGGGCCGTCGTGCCCCAGAAAAAAAATTTTTTTTCGATTTTTTGCAAAATTTCGACTTTCATTCGAAATAGACAGAAAATAAACGAATTTAATGGTTAAAAGCCACAAAAAGGGAAAATCGCCTTAAGGGGGCCGTCGTGCCCCAGGCTCCCCTACTTATTTTTTCTAACGACTATTATCAAAAAAATGATAAATCCATCTAACTACATAATTAAACAACATAATATCTAACTATAATATTAAACCATTAAAAATTAAATTTAACAAAGTGTAACCTTTTTTTTTTTATTAGATACAAATCTTGACATAATTATAGCTCTCACTATGAAGACACTAATGTTTTTTTATTTCTAGAACAACTGCATAATGAATAAATGATTTTTTTAATCAATTTATAAATTATCTTTATATTAATAAATTAAATACATTAAGAGAGCCACTTTTGACGTATACGGAACAGCTCTTTCCTTTTCCCTTTCTTAATTACAAAATTAATAAAATAAATTATAGCATAGAAATTATTAATTAAATCCAAGAAAAATTGATTATTTTCATAACGAGTGTACCTATAAAAAAGTAGGTTCAATTGTCGCCTGCATTTAGAGAGACAAATGCCCAGAACGTATCAAAAGAGATAAAACGTGGAAAAAAGTAAATTATTTCGGAAGCTCATCGTACCAGCAGATGAAAATAATCCAAAATAAATTGGACATATCGATCGGAAGTGGTTACCGGATAGTGCGACGGGATAGGTCGATGGTTTACAAAAAATGACGATGAGGGAGATAGAGACAGTGATAGAAAGAGAAAGAGAGAGTAAGCTGCAACTGTTAAGGGAAGTTAGTTTTCAGGTTGTAGTAGTGGGTTAGGTGTAGCGTTGGCGTGTGGATCAAGTACACGCTACCGGTCTGGCGCAGCGTAAGCATTACGTACACACCAATATCTGCGTGGTCTCTTACCCTCCCCTTATCCCGACGAGCCAAGCATTGGCTATACCTCAACTAAAAACTTTTATTTCGTTTATCGGGTTCAACATGCGATTTCCTCCCCCTCCCGTTTATTCGTTCCTACGTCCGTCGAACCATCCCCATGCCATATAATTCTATGCTATACCTTTACATATATACATATGTACCTATACATACAAACGATCGTTTTAGTTTGTTGGTTCGTTCGCTCATTCGTTTGCTGTATTCGCAAAGTTCCTTCTCGCGACCCCAGTCTACGGCTTCAAATGAGATAGGTCGTGATTCGACTATCGTCTTGTCGGTTATATCTATCCTACTTATACTTATACTTATATTTATATTTATTTTCTTATCCTTATCTCTATCCGTGTATTCACCAAATTCTCATATCATTTATATCTTATATTCGTATAAAATAAAATATAATATAATATAAAAAAATAACAACATCCGTGAGGATCATGCACGCGAAATATTGTTAAAAATTTTTTATTTTTTACCTCAACATCTTTACACTTTACACACATTTATGCTTATGTATGTGTATGGTGTTTATTTGTACGTTTAAATGTTAGAAAAGATATCAGAATATTCAGTGAGTAAATAAATTTGATGTAGATTGCCATCAGATCGTACGACATTTGCGCACTCGCGTGAGATGAAGATGAAGTTACGGTCTAGAAATTTTTTGTCATTGTAAATGTTACTAGAATGTACTTACTAATATTATTATTATTTTTTTTTTTATTGAGTATAATATTAACGATAATTGCAAGCATGAGAAAATAAAACGTGGAATTAAGACTCATGATCATAATATTATTGTCGTTGATAGCCGATCCTTGTTTTAAATTATTATATTGGTATAAGTAAGAGTTGTAATACAATGTAATAATAAGTAACATCACTGAGAAAACGGTTTATTTGACTCAAATGCACAAATTTATTTGAAATGAATCAAAAATATTTATTTAATGTTAACAAATTTCTTTTATTTAAATATAGGGGACGGACGGGCAAGACGGAGAGGGCGGGTAAAATGAATAATCGTTTTAAATCGCTGGTCGGTCGATAGAAACATTTTAGACAGCAATCTATCAATCTATTAAGTAACTACACTTACCGTTATCGATAAAGCATTGGTTTTGCATACTTGTGGGAATTTTTTTTTATAAATATTGAAATTTAGGAAAAAAAATAAAATTTTAAATCGTAAGTATACAATACTTAGTTTAATGTTGTTAAGGACGATGCAGATTTGATTTTTTTTCTTCATATTCAGGACGCGGTTGATATTTTTGCGACGATTGTTTTGATTGAAATGTATTTTCCAATCAGTATTCGTTTTACGCGACCTGAGTATTCATTTTGCCCGCCCTGGTAGGGCAAAACGGATAATGTTGACTTTTTTTTTTTTTTTAATTTCGAAGAAGAATTTCTTTGTTATTATTTTTATTTTACTTTAATTATAAACTTCAATTACCCAAAAAATTATTAGCCAAAGTTAAGAATGGATATATTGCAATCTATATTTGTTATTTCATTTTCAAATTAACATATCCGTTTTGCCCGTCCTTCCCCTATATATTACTTTGAATCAAATACTACTTCGTTTTGGTTTATTTAATTGAATCGACTCATTTATTTCATTCAAATAAAGATTTTTTAACTATTAACAAATCTCGTTTCAAGTAAATTACGCTTGGACTCGCTCTTTTTGAATGTAAGAGTATTGTTTACTTTTGACTTTTTTGTGACCAACCACTATTTCTTTTATATTTATTTTATTATAATATTAATTTACCTATTGATCTTAAAGAAATTTTATTTTTTCCGGTTGTGAATTACTATTTTTTTTTTTTCACTAAATTTTTTTTTATATTGCATGCAGTTATTGGAACGAAAAAAAAAATTTCTTAACCTAAAATCCGTGTCGTTTAGTAATAATTTTTTTACAGAAAATTTTCAAATGTGTTATTGAATATAAAATTTGTATATTTTATAACAATATTAGTTTATTTTCGTAAAAAAATATATCTATTACTTATAATACTAATAAAAATACTATGATTACTATGATACTGAAGTTAGCCGTCAGCTGTCAATTTTGAAAATTTTAATAACAAATCAATTACAATAAAAAAATACTTCTAAAAAATTTACACTTATAATTTTTATTAATTTTAACATATGAAATTTTTTCATAATAATTTTATTGTTATAAAAGTCGAAAAAATTTACAGATGTCTGTTAATTTATAATAATAAAGTTAGTCGACATTTTTTATTTTTTTATTTTGCTTAATGTGTTAAATTAGAACTAAATAATATTTTTTTTCAATTGCACACTTACAGTTTTTCGAATTTTCGACAAATGAAATTAAAAAAAAAATTTTTTTGTAAAATTTTTTTCAATAAAAAAAATTCTAAAAATTTTTAGATGTCGGCTAACTTTATTGTCATTGTTAATTTCAGTATAAGTAATAATTCCAAAATAAGTGCCCATTTTACCCCAAACATTCGATATTTCCACTTTTACAACTTTATAACCTAAAACTAAAAATCATTGCTTTGAGTATATTCAAACATACCATTTATTTATAGTTAACAAATCTGATTTGGTTGAAATATACGATTGTTAGCACCAAAGAAATATTTGTTAACTATAAACAAATCTATATTTCATTCAAATATACTACAACTTTGTCTCAAATAAATAAATTTATTTGTATCAAATAAATATTTCTGGTGATATTTAAATAAGAGATTTATTTATAGTTAACGAGCCTCATTTCATTTAAATGAATTGTTTTCTCAGTGCAGTGTATGAGAATAAAGAATTTCATCTAAGAGAAAATAAGAGAATAAATTAGTATGGAAATGTGTGGATTGAAGCAGGAGGTAGAAGGTATGAAGCAGATATTTTGCCCTTATGAACATCGGGCACGGATTCGTGGCTTGAGAAGTCGTAATTTAAACGTCGATCGAGCTTATCGGCAATCATAAATTCCACGATTGAGTACTCCTTGGATCGCTGGAATACATAGTTAATAAAAACGAGATAATGTATATGACTAGATGCCGTTGGGATATTTTACTAACTACATGGGGTCTATGTAATAACATTTTATTAATTGCGTAATTTTAAATTCTTCACGGGACTTTTTTATTTATTTAATAATTTGACTTGTTCTAGGTTGTGTGTATGTGTGTGTGTGTGTGTGTGTGGGAATTAAATAAGTCAAGTTTTAAATTGTTAGATAAATTAATTGAGAGAAAGGATTTAGTAAATTTACGTTATTTCAAATTTCAATTACACATTAATTTTTATTAAAATTTAAAACTAATAGTAATTAACGAAAGTATACTGCGTGGAATGTAATATCTAATAACTAATAGCGTTAAAAATATTGGAGATTGATTATTAATACTGATTATTATTAGGTACCCTAGGTAACGATAGATAGATAATGGATCTTATTAAAAATAAATGTAATATAACGGAATACGGCAGCACTCTACTTTTATTAACATACATAGCCCGTAAATATATCGTATAAAAATTCACTGAATAATTCTAGCACTTAAACCTGAGCGTATAAACGTAAATAAAGTACGTATGTATAGTTATATTAAGTGTACGAAGAAAGCGGATAAATGTCAACGAGAAAATAACTAACTTTGGAGGAATGTATTAAAATGTGACAAGCTGAGAATATATAGATTGAAAGTTGTAGAGCCGAGCAGCTATTATTATAGCTTCGGACACTGTCCAAAGTAACTTAACTTAACTTAACTTACATTACATTACCGATGGGCCTATTTTACCGAGGGCCGAAGAGGGAGGGCTCTGAGAGCGATAGTAGTCAGCACGAGTGTATAGTCAGCCCGACCGACGAGATGTCGTCGTTATGCTTTGCATTATGAAAAAGAAGTTCGACCGGTTCGATCCGTCTAGTCAATCGACGTTATACTCAACAAAATGCACAAGAGGACAAGTGGATGACGATACTTTTACGATAGTAACATGTTCGATCAACGAGTACTTAGCGACAAGTCTGATCACTAAAATTCCATTTTAGTAACGTTTTACACTCTCTATTAAAGCTCTCAGCTATTTTTCTTTATGCTACTTTTTACTTTAAGAAAAAAATAATAAAAGCGCCCGTACATTTTACAGAATTAACTAACAATTACTTTGAAAGGATATCATTGATAAAGTAGAAATTTAATTAACATAAGAATTATTTTTATTTACGTTTAAGTTCAGTTTTTTCCTAACACATAAAATATCAAAATTTTTTAAGTTTCAAAAAGTTGTTCTTAGCCCGACTTTAAAAAAATTTGAATCTTTATTAAATTTTGAAGTCAATTGATTGATATCTTTTTATATAAAATTTTCTTTTATGTTTTTGTCGAATAATTTTCATGCTGTTAGGCCGACTGATTTTTTATTACATTTGATTTTTTATGCTCAAATAACTTCTGGAAATTCATATTCATAAATTATTATTATTTCAATACGCAATGCATATAAAAAAAAGTCAATTGTCAAACGGTCAAAGGTTTACCGGCAATTTTCAGTTACGACGTAAATAGACAACTTTAGTTATTAGCTATAGTTAATATGAATAATGAATAACAAAAACAAGTGATTAGTATAAAAGGACTGAAATAAAACTTCTTGCCTTTGAAGTCTTTTACTTACATGTATACGTTTAACGTTGTGTGAAGTAACTAGTTATTTCATTATACGTTAAAGAAAAACATGTCGCATGACAGTAATAACAATTTGCACTGATTGAAGGCCCGTACAGTGAAAATATACTTCAAGTTATATAGATAATGGTAATGAAAGTTTATATCTAATCAGGGGATTTATTACATATTAATTTTATATTATTTAATAATTTACACCATTTGTCACATTTTATTTATCATTATTATTTTTTTTTTCCAATGAGTGCTACTGACATATAAGATACTCAGTAGTAATTATAAGTATAGGCAAAGTAACGTGAGCGAAAAAACAAAACTAAAACATTGAAAGTTACTAATGGTATGTAAATAAAGTATTGGATCATTGACTTTGACATTTAGGGTGTTATTTAATAGCATGGGCATGGCAGAAATTATAAAGACATAAACATTTATTTTAGATATTTTATTAATGTAATGATTAAAAAAATATTCATTTTTAAAGCGTGTGAATTAAAAGATTAGTAAAATCTCGAGTGAAAATAAATCAACTGCAAAAGTTACATGGCACTTTAATAAAGAAATACAACAGTTGGTAGCATTAAAAGACTTTAATTGGAAAAAAAAAAATTAGCAACAAAAAAAAAGTGGTAAAAATAACAATTCAATTACTATGAGAGTGTTCGTGACCACATTAAAGAAGTTAAATTAAAAAAAGTTTAAAACAAAGGTATTTAATCTGTTTGATCTTGACCCAGGAGTCAGTAAAGGAGTGAATAAAAAAAATGTTGCGCAAGAACGTTATTTTTTGGTAGAGGGTGCGAGGTGAAGGAGTGTAGCGTGAGCTTCGCAAATGCGGGAGTTTCCTACAACTGACGGATCGATATTAAAATGGTGACCGAATTCCACGAGCCACCCCGACCTACCCGAACGGCATTCTGCGAGCACCCTAGCAACTTCCGACCCTCTCTTTCTTCTCTCAGTCGTCTGCGTTTCTTCTCCCTTCGTCGCCCAGTGAACGACGACGAGCCACATTCTGGTTACCTAGTCACCCTTCTACTTCCATGTCCCATTTCTTTATTCCTTTCTTTCTTTCATCTCTCATCTCATCCTTTATCTCCATCCTTCTACCCTTGT
Organism: Cotesia glomerata; assembly: GCF_020080835.1. Lineage (NCBI taxonomy): Eukaryota > Metazoa > Arthropoda > Insecta > Hymenoptera > Braconidae > Cotesia > Cotesia glomerata. The sequence continues at coordinate 3,472,683 of NC_058158.1, forward strand.
CTTCACCCTTCACCCTTTTTCCCGCCGCATACGCTCCAATCGAAAATACCTTTTTGTCTAGATTTATCAACTTTTTTATTTTTTTTACCCACCGACAGTTTGAAGAGCAAAATTTTTTCCATCCCAGAATGCTGGAGGTACCAGAAAAGACCAAAGAAAAATTCCAATCGAAAATAAAATTCCTTTGATTTTTTTCGTCCATTGAATTTATTTTTCGTCTATCGACCTTTTTTATTTCGTTAGCTCTTTCAATAAATGTGTATATATTTATGGTCAACAGATTTTACTATTATTTTTTTTTAATAAATTTTAATTAAAAACTAATGAAATAAAAGGTCTTGGAAGATTTTTTTATAGATTTAGAATTTTTTACATAAAAATAAATTATTGCTCTGTAAAAGTTAAATGCGTTTTAGATCGGTATAATGTTATACTGCAAGCAGTTATTTGCTACGTACATTTTTATAAAACCGTGTGTTTAAACTCTAAAACGACAAAATAAGCAAGGACAGTAATTACTTACAGTTGATTCGACCGTGAGTTTTTGCGTCTATAACATGCGTGCATATATTTTTAACGATTACTTTAATCTCATGTACAGACATATATGGTTATAAACATTAAAATAAACATGTAACTAGTAATGAGAATTTTATGTACGTATTTATTTTTCATATTATATACATACTCATTTGTATTTAAAATTAATATTAGTGATTAAAATCATAAATCAGACTGAAATTTTCATTAGTGACAATGAGGTTACTAATTAAAAAAAAAAAAAAAAAAAAAAAAATCAGCATTAGAATAAGCGAAAAATGTGTCGTGTCTTATTTGGAAAGAAATATCTGGAGCACGCATTAATATTTTTTTTCATTTTATTCTCGAGTTTATGTATCAGCGGGTAACGCGTTACAGAAACCAACTAAAATGTTCCAGTTGGTTTTATCCACGGCTCGTTGTTGAAAAATATGTTTGTAACTGCAGTTTGCACATGAGGCGCAACGAGTGAAAAAAAGATAAGGACTAAGAGTTAAAAAATAAGAGAAGAGAAAAGGAAAATAAACGGAAGAATGAAAACTCACGAGGGCGTGCACGAGCATACGAACACCAACGGCGTAGGAAGAAACGTACGAGTGATGAGGTGTCCGTTCATAATCAAGTAATTACACTAAAATGTGAGCCTCAGAGTAACGTGATGTAAAAGATAAAGTGTCAAAAAGATGCGTTTTATATACAACAGCTTGTTACCACATGACAAAAAATTCAAATACATTTGCAAACATTATCTTTCTTTCAGCTTTTTACTACATTATTATATTTATATGAATATAAAGTTGCTTAATTATAAGATTCTATATTTAAAATCAAAATATGTCAGGAGATTTTTATATTTATGATTAATGGTCACGATGATGAATCAAAAATTTATTGCAAAAACATGTTATTTCATAATAATTATTTATTTATTTGTAAAAAGAAGAGTTCAATTTGCACCGAAAATTTAATATGTTGTTGTATCGCGATGCTCATAATTTTATGAGCTATTTATTATATTAAAAAATACTAATATCATATATACATATATATATATATATATATATATATATATATATATATATATATATATATATATATATATATATATATATATTAGGGTATGTCAATTTTAGGCGACTTTTTTTTTCAACGAAAAAACAGGCTGAAAACTTGCATGAAGGTGAGAACAGAAGCCTGTTCAAAGCGGAGCTCTTAATATTAATATTTAGAGGTGTCTGTCCCTAATTTTTCATTTCCCATTTAAATAACATAGGAAAAATAATTATTTTTTTTGTTTATTTTTCTAGCTCGGCATACGCACCTTATATAAAGAAGTCCATAGCATATTCTTGTAGATAATTCAACGCTCTACAAAAAAGGTCTCTTACACTTTTATCATAAAGACAGCCGTTCTAAAGTTATTCAGACGTAAACTTCTAAATGTATAAAATTTTGATTATTCAAGTATTAAACTGATACAAATTAATTTATTACTGTCTTAAAAATTATTTGTGTATATAAAATTGGTTCTGATGCGCTAACATTTTCATGAAGCTAAAAAAAAATTTACTCATGTATCAAATTTTTTTCTTCTTTATTTCATTTACTGTAAGAAAATCATGACCCGAGTTGAATGAATTAAATTTTTAAAAAGTTTCACGGAATTATCAATTTATTACTCTACACGGAGAGAAAAGATAAGTTTGGAAAATCAGAAAAGTGCACGTCTCATAACGCTCATTTATCACAAAAAAATCTGGAAAACGGTTGACCCTAAAGGCCATCCCTACAACTTCCAATAATTCCATATCTAAGTGCTTAAAATTGCACTTATGAGGTTTTTGAGCTCTTCAAGTCAAAAGTCTGATAAAAGTTTCATAGAGTTTTTTTTGGGGGCCCATTTTACCCCACTTTTCTCAATTTTTTAATTTCGATATACACAGCTGAAAAACTCATATTATAAAAATTTTCTCGAGGTGGCCCATTTTGCCCCACATTTTCAATTTTTTATTTTTAATGAACAGAGCAAATTGAGGTCAAATACTTGGCAAGGGACTGAAAAAAAGTAAAACCAGAGAAAAACACTAAGGATATCATTTTTTTCTTAAGGGGCCCATTTTGCCCCTTCCCCTACATATATAATATATATGTATATATATATATTTTGCCTGAAAAATTTTTCCTCTATTGAAGTTTGAAAGCAACTGTAAGAATGTAAAAGAGAAGCATAGAAATCAAATGACATTGTGTGTATAGTAATATACATTTGCTTTGGTAATTACAATACTCAGTCTATAATATTTCCTAGAAATATTTATGGTTTTAAATCGATTATTGTTCAAAGTTAAGCGGATTATCTGGTTACAAAGAGTGTCTTTGACGCCATATAAGGTGTTTAAATAAGGAATAATAATGTAAACCCAACAAACTTTGATATTTTCTACACTATCCCGAGTCGAAATTTAGAGCCTATATAGAACCCTTTAGTCCGAAATAGATCCGACTGAGAGCCCTGTAGTCCCATAGCTCCGATTTTGAACCCACAGGTCCAAACATTCACCGAGAGGTCCGATTTTGAACCCTCAAGTCCGTCAATATTAGCCTCTTCATAAATTTTTATTAACTACAATTAAATTATTCATGATATAAAAAATTAAAAATTAAAAATTAAAAATTAAAAATTAAAAATTAAAAACTAAAAATAAAAAATTAAAAATTAAAAATTTCTTGACTGGAGAACAAAATTCTTGGCTCAAGAAAATTTTCGGGTGCCTGAAGGAAGGCCGAAGTTGTATTGGCCAAAGTAAAAATTATTCTTGAAATTCTATTTTTGGTGGAAGTCATTTTTTCTTAATTCAAATTATCATAAATACTTGTTACAATAAATTTTTGTATTTGATCAAGATTTTTAGATACTTTAGGAAAGCAGCGCCACTTATTTCAGCTGAGAGATACCCATTTTATATTATTTTTAGCGTGCAATTATACATATTGAATGAAAAAATGCTTCAATATTATTTGATCTTCCCATTTGACATATTAATCAATAAAAATGTTAATGAAAATTTACTTCTATCGAGATATTTAATTTTTTGGAGTAAGAGTCTCGGCCGTTCCTTTGGTGAATCAGACTTGAACTAAGACTCATCATGGCTCATCTAGCTCTGGATATTTAATGGTGTGCTAGGCTTGGGTCAAGACTGGATAACTTAGCCTTGGCCATTCAATGGAAAATCTAAAGTTAATTAATCATTAAGTAAGAGAAGGGGGAGGGGGCAAAATGGATCTATTAAGACAAAAATGTTGAAATCCTTAATGTTTTTCTCTGGTTTTACGTTTTTTTTAGTCCTTTGCCAAGTATTTGACATTAATTTGTTCTGTTTATTGAAAATAAAAAATTAAAAATGTGGGGCAAAATGGGCCACCTTCAGAAAATGTTTATCATATAAATTTTTCAACTTGTCTTACTTTTTTTGGCCTTTTACTGAGTTTATGGTATTAATTTTGTTGTGTCTATCGAAATTAAAAAATTGAGAAAAGTGAGAAATGTCAAAAAAATTACAACAAAAATTTTTTTCAAATGCGGTTCGTTTGGAATAACTTTTAAACGGATTTACCGATCGATTCTAAAAACTAATCAGCTCTTAACATCAAAAAACCATGTTGATCGCAGCCAGCCCGCTCAAAGTCAGTTGATTCGTTAGTTAGTTATCGTTGTCAAAAGAAAACCAAAAAAAGTATTTTTTCGGAATTACTTCGAAATTCCTATTTCGATCAATTTAAACTGAAAGATTCTTTGTGATTCTTCAGAAACTGCGTCGAATGCCGCCAACCGTGTAGAAATCGGTTCATTAATTCAAAAGTTATTACAGTTTAAAAATTCAAAAAATAGTGTTTTATCAAACTTCTATCAGATTTTTGAGCTCGGAGAATTCAAAATGACACGAAAATTATATTTATTAAAAATTGATTTTTCTATCAATTATTTAATTAAAATTTCCATCAATAATTAAAAAATTAAATTTATTAACTGAAAAAATTTTTCTTCTTGATCTGAAGAGAAAAATTCTTAAACTAAGAAATTTATATTGGTTTAAGTGAATTTTATTTGATTCAAGAATTTTTCGTCTTGATTCAATACAATGAATTTCTTTAAAGTTGTAAAAATTTATTGTTTAACGAATATTTGTTAGCAAATGCTAAAATTAAAAATTTATTATTCAACCAAAACAATTACATATCGTCAAAATTGATATGGTCTTTAAAAAAATTAAAATTAATTAATTTACAGTTAAATTTTTAATATTGATAATTTTAAATATTAAAATTTATAATAAAATATTGAAAATCCATAGAATAATGTACAAAGTCTAAGGTAATATAAGGACTTGACTTTTGCATTTTTTTTAATTAATAACCATGTGTAAAAAATAGTTAATTTTCATCAAAACACGATATTAAATAACATAAATTATATAAATAATAAACCGTCACACTTCATCATTATATAGATTTAGCTTATGAGAATGATGAGATGTATAGTAGCTCATCGGTCGTATAGTGTAGGAGTTAGGTATCGGTCTAGCAAGCGCGCGGCTCAGGTTCGAATCTCGGATAGGACGGATGTGATTTTCACTTTATTTCTATGATTAGCGAAAGTTAGGTTTAAATAAGAGTCAAACAGTCTGAAATTGCATTAGCTCTACATCTAAAATCAAACTAAAAAAAATGACGCTTAAAAAATTAATTTTTTTATTATTTCTTATCAAAAAGCATGAGGCAGACTTGAAAATTGACTAGGGCACGGTCCTGGTAACCAGGCATGGGCCAGTCGTGGCAACTAAGGGAATTAAAATTAATTAATAAAAAAATAACAATAAAAGAGGACTCAGGGGTTCAAAATCAGATCTAATTTTTATTTTCATCAGGTCCGATTTTGAACCCTAAAGCGCCGAAAACGGAAATTTGTAGCGCTTGTGGGACCAAAACCGGACCTACTTAAACATAGAAACAGGCTCTAGTTTGAGCCCCCAAGTCCGAAATAGATCCGACTTTAGAAGGTTTTAAATGGGCTCTAAATTTCGACTCGGGGACTTGCTCAATCAAAGCGAAGACTTCAGGAAAGAAGAAGTTGAAGACAAAAACAATAATTTGATTGAGCAGAACTCGAAATAATTTCTATTTCGAAGACCAGTGATTTAAGCCTGTGAATTTGGGTATTGCACTTAGGTTTTTTACGACAAAGCTTCATGTCAAAGACACAAGATGAGGCACCTTCAACGGATATTGAAATGCCAGTTTTGTTTCTGGAGGCCATTTTTTCATAGAGTATACTGTACTCATTTGGAGATGAGGAGACGTCCTCGTCTGTGGGTCAGATAAATTGACTTTTAAAAATACCAAATGGCCCTTTTCAGGGCTACCAAATATTTTACAACATAAGAAAACTTTTTAAGGTTTAATTTTTAAAACTTAAAAAATTTCTAAAATAAATTATAAAAACCGTTGACCCTAAAGACCATCCCTGCAACTTCCCGCTAATTCCACACTTAAGCGCTCAAAACTGCACTTATTACATCTTTGAGCTCTTCGAGTTCAAAAATATAATTTTTGTGTCATTTTGATCTCTTCGAGCTCAAAAGTCTAATAGAAGTTTAATAAAACACTATTTTTTTAAATTACAATAACTTCTGAATGAATAAACCGATTTTCATGCGGTTGACGGCATTTGACATAGTTTTTTAAGCCTCATAAAGAATCTTTAAGTTTAAATTGATCGAACTAGGAATTTCGAAGTAGTTCCGAAAAAACACTTTTTCGGTTTTCTTTCGACAACGATAACTCACGAACGAATCAACCGATTTTGACCGGACTTTTGAAGATTGACATAGTTTTTTGAGGTTAAGAGCTAATTAATTTTTTAAATTGATCGGTAAAGCCGTTTAAAAGTTATTCTGAAAAAACCACATTCGAAAAAAATTATTTTTTTGCGATTTCTTGGAATCTACCGGTCTAAACCGGTTCAAAATCGCAGGAAATCTGTTTGATGCAACTTTTTAAAACACTACTAGTTTGGTTCCAATCGGTCAAGCCGTTCAAAAGTTATAAGCAGTTTTCAATTTTTTAGTTCTCTTAGCGGGAAGTTAAAAATCTAAAATGTAAAAAGAAATTTACATAACGTAAAAAATTGTTTTACTGATCATTATTTTTTATAATAATCAACAGTTAAGTTATCAACAACGTACTTCCACTCCCTTTCATCCTGAAAAAACCAAATTTTAATTTACAATACATTTGTTCATCATTCATCTTCATTTTTAATTTTGACTCTAGATGACAGTAAACTACGAATAAACTGAAAATTAACGCTGGGTAGCTGAAAAATATTATTTAATTTTCTACAATTAACATGATGATTAAATTTTGGTTTAAAAATGTATTTATTTAATTTAAATTAATTATTGTATTAATAAATATTACTTTCAACTTAAATATCATATTGAATAATTATTATCTGAAGTGAGATTGATAAATATTGACTGAAACATTTAAAAAAAAAAAAAAAAAAAAAAAAAAAAAAAAAAATAATTGATTCCTAAATGTTTTAAAATGATAATGCAAAATATATCTATTTACACTTAGAAACACGGTAGATTAAAGATTAATATTAAAAAATAAGTAAAAAAAAGGTAATAAATAAAATGAAAAGCAAGGGTCCGACGGTAATACCAAGCACGTGCGGCGTGGGTTTAAAAGATGTACAGGCGTTATGTACATATAACCAAGAGAAGCAAGCTTATATGTTAATGCGTTATGTACTGAGATATACAAGCGAATGGTATAAACATCAGGGAACCGAGGACAAGGAAAAAGAATAAGGCACCTTACCTCCAGAGACATGGAAAGAGTGTATATAATATAGTGTAATGTAATGTAATTCAATGTAATGTAAAATAGAGAGAGGGAGAGAGAAAGAGTGCTAAAAGAGGCGCGAGATATGTCGGCTTATTCTCACACACAACATATATAACTAAACACGTTTGGCTTGTCGAACGAGTGGTAACATTCAAACATTACCCTCATGTTACTCTCATCTTGGCTCTTGGTTCTTGCTCTTTACTTGTATTTTGTACTGGGCTCTCTTTTACTCCTCTCGTCCGCATTATGTGCTCGCCTAACCACCTCAAATTAATCAAACAAACTCAGTGATATATCTAGAGATTTCGAGATTCGAGATACTTATAAGCGTACGAGGATCTAGACCCGAATGATGCATTTTTATGATATCGCAGAGCCACTATCTCACTCGAGTTCAGAGTTAACGTTATCTTGTTAATGAGTGTGTGCAGAAATATTTACTTACTCCATTAGTTACTTAACTTATAATATATATTTTTAATGATTTTATACCAGATAACGTTTCTCATTTTTGTTTTTATAATATGATTCTCCTTGTTTGTTTTTTTTTTTTTTTTTTTATTTCGAGCGAGTGTTTAATTTTAATTCAATTTACGGAAAGACTTTCTATGCATGTGTGCACTTAAAATGACTCACGGATAAATTTGTATCCGTGTAAACTTTGAAGGAATAAAAATGTTCGGTCGAGTAGTGATGTGTCAATGTAGGGGCACGTATATTTAGGTTATTCATCGGTACGGGTGTTTCGAACTATGCCATTTTTGGGTCGCTACGACGCGACATTATTTGGCACTCGAACGGCAGTATATCACGTCCTAAAACGCGTTACTCATTTTGCAGATATTCTCCCTACCTAGAGCTCCTGTAAAATCGTAAACATTCTGCTGGACCACTTTGTCGTCAACCGACTAATTGTTACGGATATTTTGGTGTAAGATTTAAGTATTTTTTTATATTTAGAGACATGAGTGGTGTACTATAATACGTGGGTGTATATTTTTCAGTAAATGTTTTGGCACAAGAAAATATAATTTTTCAACTGTTAGGTAACTGTTACCATCTATTTAGGGCAACCCGATCAATAAATGGACTGTGAAGCTGATTCTCATGTTTTTTTAATGAAATATATTAGTTACGATAAAATAACTGTGAATTTTAATAATTAAAATGAGTCTTAAATATAAATGTTAAAAGTCATAAAATAATTTTAATTTATTAACCCAATATTACACTGCAGAATATTAAAAAATTTATTCAACAATATTGTTACTTTGAAAAATTAAAAATGTATACTTGAATAAATAATAATCTTTTATCTTAATATTAATGGACTATTATATGAAAAAAAAAAAAAATTATTTAATAATTTATAATTTAATCCAGTAATTTTGGCTAATGAAGCTTTGACTATTTGTTCAATCCAATTATTATGAAAATTTTTTATTCATTGCGAACCATTACTTTTCAAACGATCTGAAGAATAGAAATTCACAATTTTTAATGGATTTTAACGATAAAATCGGTCTACTAGAAAGTCCTTTACTCACAAGAATCAGGACTTCAAGCCAGCGATTTATAAAGAAGCAATTTCAACTCTTACTCGCACTCTATTCGAGTTTTTCATACCCTAACAACTAGTCCAAATATTTTCTGAGGAAATACACACTTTACAATAGTTCATCGAACTGAACATATAATATAATGATGGTTCATTGAACACTAAAAAATTTATAATCTTTAAAAATAAAATTTTTTTTTCCTACAACTCAAAAAATTGATTGCTTCGTGTTAACTTTCAAACAACTTTTAAAATTCAAATTAATAAAAAAAAAGTAATTAAAAATTAAAAGGATATTATGTATTAACCTACAATAACTCGAACATGTAAAGTGTGTAATTTAGCTGAATCGCTCTCCCCCGCAGTTATTCTCGAGATGAATACACAGCATAAACAAGTAAAAAGGCAATGCTTTTAAACATACCTCCATGCATACACTGCACGGACGGTATTAGCGCTTGGGTTTTTTACACCGGCAATTAGCGTTGTGGTGGCCGCGTTTACGAGCCATCAACTCGATGGTTTATCAAAACTCCCGTCCACTAATTTCAAACATTCTTCATCCCGTTGACGAATAAAAATAGATCATACCTCAATCATCGAATTTGTAAAATTTGCTTATTCATTTCTTTCTGAAAAAAAAAAAGAAAAAATGAAAAAACATCGTCGCAATTGCTTTCAAAAATTTGAATCCTCCAAAATGTATTAAAATTTTTTTATTTAAATTCATCTGCTAATTATTAACTAAAAAAATTAGGAAAACGGTTGACCCTGAAGGCCATCCCTGCAACTTCCCGCTAATTCCATACCTGGGCGCGTAAAATTGCATTTACGACGTTTTTGAGCTCTTCGAGCTCAAAAATACAATTTATATCTTGTTTTAGGCTCTTCGAGCTCAAAAAGATAATTTTTCTATGCTTTTGAGCTCTTCAAGCTCAAAAGTTTGATAGAAGGTTGATAAAACACTATTTTTTGAGTTTTCAAACCGCAATTTGGCGGCATTCAACGCAGTTTTTTAAGCCTTGTGAAAAATTTCTAAGTTTATATTGATCAAACTAGAAATTTCGGAGTAATTCCGAAAAAACACTTTTTTGGGTTTTCTTTCCTGCACGATATCTCTCGAACGAATTAACCGATTTTGACCGGATTAGCGGCGATCGACGTGGTTTTTCAAGGTTAAGAGCTGATTAGTTTTTGGAGTTGATCGATAAACCCGTTCGAAAGTTATTCCAAAAAAACCACTTTTGAAAAAAAATTTTTTTACAGTTTTTTTTTAGATTTTTCGAAATCTATCGGTCCGAATCGATCCAAATTGTATCCAAAATCTAAGTTTGGACAAGCCCTTTCGAATGGCGCCAACCGCGATTGAATCGGTCAAGCCATTCAAAAGTTATGAGAGGTTTACATACTTACATACACACACACACACACACACACACACACACCATGGGGGATCAGAGGATAGAAGAGAAAGGGGTTTAGGGTTTAGTGGGTAGGGGCGTCAGCGTCGAGTTTTAGTATGACGCTGCGTCGAGTCGCCACATATCCAGGCCAAACAGCTATGCCTAGAATCCGTAAAAAGGATTCCCCCCCCCCTAAGGAAAAAAAAAACACACACACACACACACACACATGCATACATACATACAGACATAGTGACACCGTCACGGGGATAGTCAGGGAAGCTTCCTGTGACCCTCAAACGTTGAGATCTGATGAAAATTCGATTTTTGTAAAACGGGGTAAAACCAATAACTTCCCGATTTTTGAAAATCTGAGATTTTCTTAGCGGGAAGTTAAAAAGTCAGCTGATAAAAATATCACTTAACTCAGAGTTGAATTTATTCGTTGAAAAAGTAGAGACATGTAAATGTCAAATATAATAACTAGATGGAAAATAAAAACATATGTAAGTATACGACGCAGTTTTACTCATCCACTCTGCAAAAGTTATAGTACAAAGTAAAGTATATGAAAAAAGTATAGAAAGTTTTAGTAGGTAATAATTGTTATTGTGTAGGATATGGTCGTTTAATAACTCCATGTCGAGTCGCTGACGTATATATAAATAAATTCTAGTAGAAATTACACGTGTATTAAAACATATTCCGATATTTTTAATAAGCGATGCAGTAGCTTGTTGCGGTTTAATTGAGCTATTACATCCGAGCATCATTGTAAGTGCTCAGTTAATGTCGCATTAATATTGACATCAAGGTCAAATAATACATTTCACTTTATACTGTACTATAAAGTTTATTGATGTTCCGTTTCTTTTTTATTTATACGGTAGAAGTGTCATGTGATAATTGATAATTACAATTAAAAGATCAAGAACGAAAATCCTTGTTAATGTTAGTAGTTTTCGTTTACATTAGTAAGGAAATTTATAAAGAAAAAAATTACTATGTAAAATCGAGTTGTAATTTTTTATATTAAAAATAAAACAAGTAAAATTAAACGGAGAAGAGTTTAAACGTGAGAAAATATTTTTTTAAAACGTCAATTAATTTTTTAGTTGGAAGCATAATATAACGTGTATAAAGCAGTAGTCGGGAGTTATGTACCTTATACGCAAGAACGCAACAGCAGCCGATCTTACAACAAATCTATTTCCATGGTCAAGTAAAAAGTTAAGACACGCCGGCGTACCGGATAATGAACTAATCTGGTAAGAGAAGAACACCGGGAATACTGGTAGCCGGTAGTATAGATGTATATAAAAGCTTGTGTAAATGCTGAGAAAGGTATATAATAGTAATAAATATATACATATATACCCCAACAGAGTGTAGCGAGCCTGGGAGTGAAGAATGAGATGGTGGAATTTAAGTTAAAGAGTAGATGATATAAAGAAAATATAAAAACAGAGGACACCAAGCGAAACAACAAGACTTTTGTGGCGACTTAATAACATAAGTTTTTCCTCGGCTTCATCGCGGACTCACTTGCACACTCACGCTCGCGCTTATGTAACCCTTTTAGAATTGGATAGAAAAAGACTAATTTAAAAATAACATCATAAAGAACGTAAAAACATTTTTTCGTATACAACTTCACACTTTGTTGTTTTGTGATGTATTTGGTCGGCGTGTCACTTTAAATTATTTTACAAAAAATTAAAAACTTTTTTAACATTTTTAGACTAAACTCTTTTGCTCCAATAATGAAAATCTTGAGAAAAGAAAATATTAAAAAAAAATTAACTTTTGGAAAGACTAAAGTTAAGAAATGATTACACTATAAAATGTCAGATTATTTCGACCCTATCTAACAGTATACGAAAGGCTAGAGAACTGAGAGGCTTAATGATAATAATAATAATAATAATAATAATAATAATAATAATAATAATAATAATAATAATAATAATAATAATAATAATAACGTCGAGGGATTTTCTGTTAGCTGTGCGCGAACCTTCCACTCATTCTGGGAGATAATGATGGTTTGGAGCAAAAGTAAGGATATATCGCTAAGTCAAAGTGAGAAAATGAAATAAATGGACAACTTATATTATATGGAAGAGTGCGGTGATATTGCGTGACTACTGGACACCCACTATACCTGGGCAGCTTTACCGGGGCTGAAAAACTCAGCGCGGCTTACGTACCTGCATAAAGTTAAATGCCCGTCGCTCTACCTACAGTTTCGGTACTTGTGAGTTTATTTTACAGAACCAACAGTTTTGCTATAACGATGAATTTTACTCAAAACTAAATGTTATCGGACAAACTCCTCCCGACCACGATTTTGTAATTTTGGTATCCAGAAGCTTAAAGTTTATACTCAAGTAGATAAGTTTGTTAATTAACTCTTTGACGGATTTAATCACTCTCAAAGCCCTCAGAAAAAATTTTAAAAATTATGTGCATTGAAAAAAAATTAACTTTATTCGAGAGGAAAATTCTTAAACCAAAAAAAAAAAATTGTAAAGAGCTTCATCATTTTGAATTGAGTTAAAAATTTTTAAACTGATAAATTCTTCTTAGTTTAAAGAATTTTTTTTTTATTTAAAAATTTTTTGTTTTGATTCAAAAAACTTATTTTTCAGTATACATTTATTACAGCTATTTTTGTAATCTATAAACTTTCGATTTCTGAAAACTTTGAAGAGTTAAAAAAGATGTTATTAGACAAAATTGATGGCAATTAAATAATAAAGCAATTTAAAATAATCATCGCTGTTTTTTCCCCGGAAGGTAACAACGCTCGTGTGAAATTGAACGCGTCTAATGCGTGAGCGTGATGTTTGTCTGAGAGCATCAGCCGTATAACTCTTCTACGAGTAGAGCTAAAAAAATAAACCCCCGAAAAAATAATGACGCCGGAGGTTACGCACAGAGAAGAAGGAAAAGGGTCGAATCCGAGTAGAGTCGTAAAATCAGAAAGTCCGTCGTGTAAATCCAAACGCCTCGATGCCTTTACTACTCTACTAAACAACCAACTAGCCTTATATCGCTCCAGAGATCCTTTTTTTACATAACGAGTCGCGCACTCGTAAATATATTCGGAACTGCACAACACACTTGACTCGACTCGATCTCACTCAGATTAAAGAGACCTCTGCAATCTTTCTTGTTTCCTTTATACATGCAATACCTAGCACCTGTTTCCTAAAACATTTTACAGTCTCCTCCAACTTTTTTTTAAATTTATTTTTACCTCTATAAAATATTTACCTACACACACATACAAACATATATAGACATACTTTTCCACAGAATTATATGCCTATTAAAGAATTTCGAGTGCGTGCATCAGCTACAAGATCTTACGCCCTCAGGCTCTAAAATTTGCCGAGTTTAAAAAGTAATAAAACTTGAATAATTACACACACTCGCACACTGTAAGTTAAATAAATAATTTTATCAACTATTACTTTAAGTTTTGCGTGCATGCCTTAGAAAATTCCTCTGAAAAATTTTACTTCTCTATATCTTTACATCGGATGAATAAAAAATTAATTGACTTGATTTTAAAGACGAAAAAATAATTACTGACTCTGCTGTAAAATAATTATTAAATAATTGAATAGAAATAAAATTTTTACTCTATAAATTATTCATTTAAATTTGAGATAATTGGATAATTTATATTGATCATATAACTCTTAATTCATTAAATTTCATGTAATTATCTAAGGTAAAATATAATTGACGTAATAACATATTTGAAAATCTTTCAAATAGCAAATAACCGATCAATAGAAAAGTTTTTTTTACAGCATGCGTGCATAAGTGTGTGAGAAGAGACGAAAAGAGAATTCCCTTGGGTCTTGGGTCGAGTGTCTAGCAATAGAATAGCATTATATGTTTACTGATCGTGCGACGGGGCGTCGTAATTGTAAGCACCAAGTTACATACAGGGATATTATATGCTACTGATATTGGGTATTGTACCGTGCCAGTACATTACCAATCTGAGAGCAAAGGTAGTTTAATTCTGTAGACAACAGTATAGATATATTAGATTTTCTATTCTAACCAGCTCCATTCCTTCGACCGTTATTTTGACGATACCCATACATATTTAACTACAGAGTATTCACTGTTAACTTTTCAGCTTCCATGTCTATGTCTACGTGGTCTATGGTACTCTTGCTGATGCTTATGCTGATGCTACTATTTCTACTCCCGGTTATTATATATTATATGTGTGTATAGAGGGTATAATGGTACGCAGTGCGCGGTGTTGTTAAACTAAATGGTAGGAGCGTGCAGTTGTTGATTGTCCGGGTTAGAGAAAATTGTTGGTGGCGTAATAATTTCAGATGTAGAGGTTGAGCTACAAGTACAAGTACAAGTGTATGTATTCTGAAATACCATAAGTATGAGGAGAAGGAAAAATTAAAGTTTTTTTGGGCTCAAAAAGCCCAAGCAAGCTTGATAGAAAATTTAACGTCACGTGAGAACTTTTTTAAAATGTCACTTTAAATAGTTGGTGGCATTTTCTGTTGCATTTTATTTGCTTCATGCTTTAATTATTTAAACGTTTGTGGAGCGTTGCTTTATTTCGGGAGTCGAGAGATAACCTGTTTTTCTGTTGCTGCATCCGGAGATGAGAAAATGAATAGTGGATTTATTATTAATGTTAGGTCAGACCGGCGGTAAACTTTTAGTGACGATGATAATAATAGTAATAATAACAAAATAAAAAATTTAATTAATTAAGAGGATTAATTAATTGATTGGAGAATCTGCTGTACAGTTCTATAATTGTCGGCTCGGGATTTATAATTTAAAATGATTAATCATTTGATACGATTGTCACAGAAGTATAACTGTCGATATATTGGATTATGACTTTTTAATCAACTTCAATTATTCTACACTGCTTTATGGATAATTTCGTTGGGATAACTATTTCAATTGACATAAATACAACTACATTGGCTTTGGTACCTACGATATTTTAAAAGCTAATCAATATTTTATTTAATATCAATACTGGTATTAAAATAATATTTTAAAGAGAAAAAAAATAAAAATATGTCGTGTTGTCTCGATGCGAGTTTAGAAAAAAAAAAGAAGTAAAGAAGGTCGCTTGCGAAGGAAGAAAACGCCTAAAAGTTAATTTTAAGTACAAAAATAATAAAACTGGAAAAAATGAGGAAATTGCATGCGTGAGTGTGCTAAATTTAAACTTCAATTTTTGTCACGCACGCGGTTGCAAAGATACTATCAGGTTTTAAGTGGACTAACCATTAGCTTCCAGAGAGAACCGCGGTACGCGGCAGGTCGTGTGATGTTCGGAAATATAGTAGACGAAAGTAGATAGATATCAAAAGTGCCCGCCCAAGTGTAAACACACTTAACTTTACCGTAAATTGTATCGCTTGATTAACTTTCAAAGTGTCAACATGAGACCCTAGACCCTAAAATTTCAAACAAAACACCTGGACACTATTTTGACATAATAAAACATTCGAGATTACTTTTATTATTATAATTATGTTATCACACTCTCTATTGATTGATATCATTGTTTTGATAGTTATAATTTTAATTATTAATGTAAATTTAAAATGAATAAAAAATAGACTGGTAATAATTTTGTTGTTGAGTGCACAAGTACTCACATTTCTTTCTATTTTTATTTCGTGACAGTCGATGCATGCGTGTTTGAGATTTATCAAAGTGCAAACGTTACCTCAATATATGTACATTAACGATAAATAAATGAATATATGTAACTGCCGTCCTTACAACAGAATTCTCCGAATTAACTTTGTAATATTTATAAAAATAATGAATGAGCATCGTTTTATTCTATACCTTTGTTTGCTTATTTTATTCATCGTATGTAAATAATATTTATTAATATATATTTTGCACCAAACAATTTAGCAAGATGAATAATAATTAAATTACATTTATTAATTATTGAAAGCAATAAATTATCATATTAAATTTTGTAATTATATTTGTATTAAATTAATAAAATTTTAAATATGCTCCGATATATATATTCATTATTTTGAAGCATGTATAGATAACGCAATTAAGTGTGTGATAATTGAGGAACTGATAACTATAATTAAATTAAAAAATAAAAAATAAATAATAATAATTTGTGACAACATCCGGCGGACGTATTAGCTGATTAGAATCTAAGGATTCGTCGCGTAAGATCAGTAAGCAATTAGCAATCACGCATATTTATTTCGTAACGGTCTTGCGTAATGTAACGATGCCTGACGGAGTCGAGATAAACATCGGCCCACAAGAGATACCACCATGTTGCGAGTACGAAGTTTTAATTTATATACATATACCATAACAAACATATTTTCTCACTTTAAATTGCCTCTATGTCATTTTATATTTAATTGTACCAACAATAGTATAATTGTCAACATTTTTCTTCGTATGTTTATTAGGTAAATTTATATTATATGTATAGATTTAACATCACACGCAAAATTCCAGGAATAACTGCATAATTGTATAATATATACGACAGAACGCAAGGCATTACGTGTCGCACGTGTATATTCATTTTTTAAACACTCCACGACCCCGGAGACAGTCTTGTCATGACAAATTGTTCTATTATTTATAAATATAAATGTATGTATTTTTTTATCATCAAAGGATATTATATGCCTCGATAAATAGTGAGTCATTGACAATAAATTAATAAATTATAATTTCAATTTGGATTTAAATTTAAGAATCATGAATTGATATGTATTATATTTAAAAAATGTTTTTTTTCATCAGATTTTAAAATTTATTCAAATTTATACTGTTTATGTAAACTGTGATAAAGCGAAGCTATTTGCAAATAATCACATTGTAGGACGATTAATATAACCTCTTATAAGCTGCTGATGGGAATGCCACGGCAAACGCGTAAAGTCATGTAAGGGTTGAGTGCGTGTATAAGTAGGGGCGCGATCATCAGGCATGCTGACTAACCTCAAGACATGAGAAATGATTTCACGTTGAAAGTCACGCTACTGTAAATATTTAGCCTCCAATAATAGCTTGCCAGGTTTTTGTTATTAGCATTGTTAATCTTATTATTTTATTATTTATTAATTTTGAAATCGAATGCTAACTAAAACACCGGTAAAATAGAAAAATTTTCAAGAATTCAATGAGAGTATAAAAATTAAATCATAAAATTTTTTAACCTGATAAGAAATTTAAATATTAATAAAACTTAATTTTTATTAAAATAAATAAAACAAAAATATAATTCAATGATCATCTGATAAAATTGTCTCAGCGTAAAACTAAAAAAAAAATATAAATAAAATATTGCATTGTTTAGAATAAACTGTATGCCCTGAAAATGAATAAAAAAGTACTTGAGTAATCAAATAGCCGAGGTACATTCAAGAATTAATGGCGAAACTTTGGCACAGGCAAGTAAATTGGTGCAAGTAAAGAAGGTCTCGTTGTATGTGCGTGCATCCTATCCCGAGCAACCAGGTACACGTGATAATTTCCTAGAAATTGGCTTGACGCACGACATTTGTCGATAAAGAATATAAAAAAAAATATCGATCGTTACTTTATAGTTTACTATTATTTTCAGGCATAAGCTAACTCTCTAATATTATATGCCTATATATTTACACCCAATATGCAACCTAGTACGACGTGAGTCTTCTGTGAACATTAATGCACATAAATTAAGCTTTCAAGAGAGGGAGAGACAGAGAGGAGGTAGGGTATGTCTATACTACTTTTTATACTGAATTTAATTCGCCTATTTTTTCCATCAACCCATGGGTCGATTTAAAAATTATGTACAGCAAAAAAAATTTTTTTTTAAATTATTAGCAAGCAATGTGTATATTAAAGACACGCAGGGAGGACTTACCGATACAAGTTGGACTGCAGAACCCCGAGCTGGCCTTGTCCTCGTGTTTTCCTCCATACTTGTTCTTCTTCTAGTCGTTTTTCATTAAATATATCTATATATTTAACTATTATCATTATTATTTATTTTATAGTCTCTTCTTATTTGCTTTGGCTATGAGAGCTGGGTATAGTTAGAGTTGGGGCTCCTCCACATGGCGAATCACAGTAGACTCGATCGATATTATATTCGCTTATCCGTAACGAGTCTCGTGTGTACACAACGCGGCCTCGGCGAGCCGTGAATCAAAGCTCGTCTGATCGACGAAAAAAAAAAGACCAGTATAACAGATCCGCGTCAACTCTCTTCTCTATTTTACTCTACTATCTAGTCATTCTCTTCTCTTCTCTTCTATTCTCTTCTTTACTGTTTGCCAGAGCAGTACACCGACACTCTTTACTTGACGATGACAACGACGAGTTCGCTGGGGTCGTCGCACCGTAGTTACACTGTAAAAAAATATTTATGGAAAATGACAATAGAACAAAAAATAATTTCATATATTTTATAGACTAAGATTTAAATAAATTTTTTCTATAAAAATCGACCAAAAATGTCTTCACAGTCCAAAACCTCAAATTTTTTCACGTAACTAAAAACTAAACTATAAAAAAAAAAATAAATTTTAAATTAAAAATGTAATGTGAGTAGGAAGCATCTTAGCTTCAGCTTCCGTCCTCGCGTGTCTTGGTCTTCACAAAGTACGCAAGTTCCCACGAAGATCTCGCTCGTTAGCTCTGTACTGCTGGTGTTCGGACACAAGGCACAAGAAGACCAGATACTTTTTCCCAATGGGTGTATACGTAGCAAAGATATTCCCTGACGACTATGCCATCACACTCTTCTTCGCTCCTATAATCTCATACTCATACTCATATGTTTGCTGCACTCTAAGCTAGTTTAATACTGTTCTAACGGTCACATCCTTCGGCCACGCACGCAGAACCTAATATAAGATCCTTGATCCTCTGTTTGGACTCTGTATTATCCATCAGCGGATTCTACCACTCGATATCTTCATCAAACTAAACACGCGAGCATCAACGCTAACTTGGTTACTTTTCTTCATAAACTTTGCTCCGCCAAAACCTTATCCACGTCAGTCTTTACTTTGATATGCCCATCATACCCTTTGCAATAAAAAAAAAAAAAAACTTTTTATTTTTTTATCTTTGAATAATTTTTTAAATAGATATTCATGTTACGATGATTATTTAGTATTTGTTTAAATAAATTCATGATATCTAGAATCGCAGTTATGGCAAACGTGACCTGTAGTAGCGTCCGGCGAGTCTCTATTATCTATTCGCGGCCACGCAACATGGGCACACGCACGAAACTACGAATACTATATTACAAGCCCGCCAGTAATACTCAAACACGTTATATGTTGTGTATTATATGTTATTATATATGTACATAGTGGCCGAGCTGGATACTGGGGAGCTTGGTCATAATATAACGAACGGTTGTTACTTAAGTAATACTTAGGAGTACTACTGGTACACACATGAAATATACAAAAGTATCTGCACATCTCTGCACACATGTATTATATATATTTTCCTCACTCTGTATCGTGTCTTGTCATTCAACTGGATATATAATAAACTCCTCGAGCTAAAGATTTCATACAGTAGAGATAAATGTTTTTTTCTCCATCATCACTACCAGTAAAGGCTTTGAAATAATTTCCTGTATTTTCAGCCCTCTTAATGCATTAAAGCTCACACTTAAATAATAAACTATAATTAAAACTCATCAATTATTTAAACGGGTAATAAAGTAAAGGTAGAATTAATCTTGAAATGTTTTATCACTCAAACGTTGACAATTTAATTATGGAAACTGTTAACCTCTTGACAATAATTGAAAATAATTTATTGTAATTTTATTCCACTCTGACATTTATCGTTGAGTAGCTTCAATATATATATTATAATATTTTAAGAGTTTACATCCAGTAAAAATTTCGTACAAACGGAATTATTTTTGTAATTAATGGACTCGTAATTTGAAAAAACTTTAACTGAAGTTGAGGTGAATTTTTTTTTGTTTTATTATTTTATATCAACTACTAACTAATAAGTATAAGTACTCTCTAATGACAGCCTCAAAGAACTTTTGTTAAAGAGGGTCAGGATCGATGATATTTTTTTTTACAAGTTACTTAAAACATAAAGTAAAATCTTGGTATCATACATTGAATAAAAAAAAAAAAATAATACAAAGCAACGGTTCATAAAAAACTGTTGAAAACATCAATTTTTTTTTCAATCTTCAGTACAATTAATAGTAAAACAAAAGTTACTTTAGAAAATAAAAAATTACCGTCGGTTTGAACGTTGCTCAGCAAAACGAGCCTTTTGTTATAATGAAACCATTATATTGTTACATAGAAGCCGTAATAAATATCGTTATTATTTCTTTAAACTATAATTCCTCTCGCACCAATAATTTTTTATCCTCATCAATATTTTTTCTTCACAGCGAGTAAGACAGAGTGAAGAAAAATGAAAAAATAAAAGTCTAAGTAATTTCCGAGCGTAAAATGTAACACTAAGACTGAGCCCGAGAAATATCGGCTTCAGAAGCAGAAGCAAAGAATCCTTTGACGTTTCTGTTCAGAGATTTCGTTCGTAATTGCAGGACTATTTCTCTTAGGTGGTAATAAGTTTTTTTGTGCGTACTCTCAAGAAGTTACTATACCCTGTTTGGTTTAATAGTCAGACATTAAGTAACTCGTATACTCATACTACAGTGGTGTAAAATGTATTTATATACATAAGAAAAGGAAGCATCCTTAACAACTCTTTTATGACACTCTAATAAGTAGGAATAAAATGTAACATTGATTATTGCTTTAACTGTACACATACATTCGCCACTATTATCCACACATTTAATGTATATTTGAAATTACTCGTAAATATTAATTATGCTATTTAGATAACTACCAAAGCAATCATCAATAACTCCGTCAATCAGCGACTTTTAGCTTTTATGTTTAAAATATTAAAGTGTTTTTAAATATTCAAATTATATATTATGAAATGTTGAAATATAATTAATTGAAAGTTTCCGTTAACATTTATCGGTAACTAATCGCATAAATTAAATTACTTTTTTTTTTTTTAATTTAAAGTATTCATCTATGAAAGTAATAAATACTTTATTGAAAACAAAATAAATTTACTACTTGTTTAATTAATGGAAAGAATGAATTTTCTTGATATTTTTCAAATATATTAATCATCAATTTATTTAATAAAAAATTTCAATTAATAATAAATGACTTTTTCATCAAACTATTTCCAATAAACCTCTTCGATTCTTGGTAATAACAAGAAAAGAGGAAGTTATTACATTAAAGAGAAGTTAAGTTTGCATGCCTGCTGATGGTACCATCGTAATTATTTTAATAGTAAAAAGTTTAACAACCTGGTTTTACCTTCAGGTCAAATGTTCCAATATATTTTTGAAATCTACCATAAGCGTAAATACACGTATAGTATAGACGTATACATAGGCTTATAGAAACTGTAAGTTATATGCCTTTAATATTTTAACTATAAATAAAGATAAAAGAAACTTTATTTTAGTACACTGATGCCTTTGGTAATACCTAATCAACTTATTTTTACGCTAGCATATTCTTAAGTGTTTTTACTCCAGAGAAGTATGTCCTTATTTTTTTATACGCACGAGCACGAGATGGATGCAAATGTAGCATTTATTACTTTCTTACACTTAAATAAACGCTGATATGGAAAATTCTGATACGCAGTTCGAATTACTTTTCCTAGTAAAACATTGCTAATGTCTCAACATTTTGTCGTCGCAGCGTATATTCTATTATTATGTATTTAATAATTGGATTCTTACTTGATACAACCACGCTTTTGTATTAATATGATATTTTTTTAGTTGTTTTTCTTTACTCACTTTTCGTGTAACGTGTCTCCTTTCGCCTATTGTTAAATTATGTCAACTGATTGCAGTTTTATTTATTGACAATTAAATTTAATAATAAGCATTATTGATAATAAAGAACCGGAATTCAGTCAATTCTTAGAATGTTGAGCAATTAAATATTCGTTCAACAGTATTCGATGCTTTGCGGAATCATTCATTTAAAGAAATTTTATTAAACAATAATAAGAAATCCAATTATTCATTATGAATAATCGAAAGTTTCAAGAATTAAAATTATCTCGGGTTGATGAAGTTGTTAGTCGATTTATATTCAATCATATTGGATAAATTAAATTAACAATAATTAATTGAACATTAATTGAAATTTTAAAGATTGATCAATTGAGTTTAATAAAATTTAAATGTTTTTAATTTGATAACAACTATAAATTAATTTAAAAAATTAAGCATTATATTCATTACTACATTTAAATATTTCGTATTTGAATATTATTTTATTATAATATTAACGTCAATGTGATTTGTTAATTCTAAAAAAAAAAGAAAGATTTATTAAAGATTATGGCATGAAGAAAAATTATTCATATTCTTCAGATAAAAAAATTTAAAAAGTAAGAAAAGTATGAATGAATCTAAGTAAAACTTGAGAGAAGGCGAGTAGTTTTTTTTTTTTTTTTTTGTTAAAGGAGATGAAGGAGAAAAGTTTAAACGTTCACTTCTTTAGACTTTAGATTTATTCGCTCGTTAAAAGCTTTAATTTAAGCTAAAAAGTAGCTACCTGTTTGTTTGCCTTTTGATACTATAAACCACTTATTTCTTCCAACTGTTTTTTTTATTTGCTAATACGCAAATCATCATCTTATTATGGTTAATTTCATTTGTTTTAGTTTTTAAATGTTGACATCCAAGTACGATTTTCTGTTCAATTGAATGCGTTTGTTGAAAAATTAAAAGGATAAAATGGATAGATGGTATTATTATTTAATTTCTTGATAAAATTCTATGTCATAATTTTGACTTAACTTTTTCCTTTTAAAAAGTCTGACTACAATTTATTTTAATCAATTAAATTTGTTGTAATAATTTAATCTACTACTAATTATTGTTGGTCAAAAAAAGAATTTCAGGATGTCAGTTAAATACACAGAGTCGCTGAAAAATTGCATAGTCAGACATAAAGAGACTTGTGATTTATTTATCACCAGTAGACACACATTTTGCAACATCATATAGAAAGCGAGCTTTTATTTAATATTTATTTACCATATTTGATGTAAAGGATATTCAAGATACCAGACTCTATGACTCCTCTGCAATCATATCGCTATCCCTAAAAGTACAGAATCCCGGAGGATTGCGTCGCTTATCACAGAGAAAAATTTTCTCATGCTTAGTGTACTTCTTCTGATAATCTAGCACGCTTTTGCTTTATATTGTCTGAAGAGAAACTTGAATTATAATTAATTACAAAAAAAAAAAATGTCAAAATTTAATTCCTAACTTATTTATGCTTTCTTCTTTCTACAAATTCTTCAGCTTCGATACTTTCGATCACGGATGTAAAATATGGAAATATTAAATCAGAATTCATTTGAAGTATTAAAAATAAAAAAAACAGTACTTTCATAATTGCGTAGCGAGAGTCGGTTTGTGTGTAAGAAATGAAATGATAATTATGTAATTTAAATTTTAGAATTCATTCATGAATGAAAATCATAATTTATTAGAGTAAACGTCGCAGGAGTAAGTTTTAGGAGGGTGACAGTTATTGGAAACGAAGTTGACGCTGGCCTAACTCCTGTTAGTCTAGATTACATTACACAGGTGCTTAAGAAAGAGACTCAAGGAGTAAGAGCTGAATAACTTGAAAGTTTAACTTGCAAGTACAAAAACGAAAGTGTTTTTTAGCTGAGTTGAATGTTTTTGTTTTGATTTAACATTTAATAAATAAAAGTTTCTGTTTTAATTAATTGGTTAATAATGATATAGTAATTTAACTGGCTTTAATTTAAAATAAAGTTAATTATGAAACTGAAATTATTAGTACTGGTAAATAGAAAAAAATTTTATTTTTCTCATTCATTACGATGTCTGAGGTTCAGATCAAATGGTAAAAAGGTTTTTTCTGTAATTGAAAAATAAAAAGGGAAAAGTAATATCGGTTATACGCTGGTATCATTGATAGAGAACTGAAAGCCACACACGCGAAACACGGGACTTGGAGTCGAGTCTTTTGGAAGCTGACAAGAGTTATTAGTGGGTGAAGGTAGCCAGTAGCTGAGCTGAGGATCAATACGAGGCAGACGTCCGTGCAGCGTATAGTAGTGGAGTAGTGCACTTCTCCTACACGGCTTGGCTCTAGGCTAGGCTACAGCTAGGAAAGGCTAGGACGGAGGTTAGGTGGGGTTAGATCGTGAGATCTCAACGAGTCTACGTAAACCCTGATCCCCATAAACTAACCCAGCCTGACGACGCTGTACTCACCACAGGGGTTCCGCCATGGACAAAATAAGAATACCCCTTTTTTCGCTCAGCTCAAGACGACCAGACCACTCTTTTTTTATTTTTTTATAATCTACTTTTCTTCCTCTCCAAGCATCAATCTTCGCGATAAGACCCGTTAACTTAATAAAACACCATTTATTTACTTTATACCAGTCATTAATATTTTTTTTTTCGCTTATTCATCTAACGACATTTAATAATTGTTTTTAAAAATGTTTTGTAAACAGTCACGACTTTCATTAGCTTGAGTAATTATTATTTTATGTACTCTCGCTACTTTTTATACGTTAAACGCTAAACGCTACACTAAATAAATCTGATTTCGTTCTTGAAATTTTATAATTTAATTTATAATTATCACATCAAAATTATGACACTTTATTTGATTAATATACGCTTAAGTTTGTACAAAAAAAAAATTTATAAGTTCAAGAATTTTAGTACCTAAATCAAGACGATGAAACTCTTTAAAATAATTTTCTTGGTTCAAGAATTTTTCTCTCAAATCATCTCAATTTTTTTTCAGTGTATATACTCTAATATCATCAAATTAAATGTGTTAAAATTTTCATCAAATCAAATGTAAAAAAAAAAAAGCATATTTTAAAATTATTTTTCAGGAAATTGTCTCGTAGATGATTCGTGATTTATAGATTGATATCAGCAAAATACGAAAGCAGAGATAAAACGTGAAAAAGTATAAAAAGAAATATGTATGGTATATATAGAATAGATGAGGGGAAGAAATAGACGATGGAGAAGGAAGGATAGCTGGTGTGGTGGTAACGATGGTGGTGGTGGCGGTGGTGGCGGTGGTGGAGGGCAAAGCAGAGAAGGTGAAAAGTGTTCTCTCTTCTTCTATCAGAACGAGTCTCTACTCCTCTGTCTGAGTAGTCTGGACGACGGCTCTGGGCCTGCGTGACAACGCGTACACGCCGGTGCAGCCAAGAACGGCGAGGGGCCAGCGGAGGCCCGGGGGAAAGGGTCGAACGAAGGCTCAACAAGGGGAGGTGATCCTATCCTACGTAAAGGCTAAATGTAGTATGGAGTATGGTATAGAGTTTTGAGAGTACGGAGGAATACTGAGGAGGAGTGCAGCCTGGCCTAGCTCCCGGTGTACTGCCAGAGGGTTCAAAAGGGAATCAAGGGGCTAAGGGAACACGGAAGGCTACGATTGATCCAAGGTAGCCCTCCGTCCCCGAGCTCACGAATTCGTTCCACACTTTCGTGTCTTTCTTACTCCAATACGCCTATTACATTTTTTTATTTACATTTTTATTATTTATTTGGACTTTTTCTCTTTTTACTTTTAGTATTTAATTGTTGTTATTAATTTCTGATAAACTTTAATTATTATTAGTTTATTTCAAAAACTCATCAACGCAACTAATAACGCAGTTATTAATTTGTTTTGGTTCGTTACTTCAAATTTTGAATTAAATTCGTTAAAACTTAATCAAAATTTTGTTGGGTTAATTGTTGAGCTGAGAAATATTTAACAAAATTTTAATTAGCTAATAAGTTTTATCAATTATGGTTATTAATTGAGGTTAATTATTTCAATAATGGGAATAATGATAATGATAAATAACTAAAATTGATCACAGGAATTCAGGAGAAATAATTTCAAACTACGTGTTGATTTTAGTTGAACGTTTCGTCCTTTTATTAGGACTTCCTCAGCAACTTAATCATACTAGTTCACAGTTTAAAACAGTTTACAGATAATGATAAAATGTGAAACAGGTTGATTATTATTGAAAAAGTTTAGAGATATGTATAATAATAATACTGATAATAATTGAAATAATAACGTGTAGTGTAATGTAATGTAATGAGAATGTATATATTCCGAATTAATAAATTCACGTGCATCTGTGATTGAATTTATCGAATCGATACGCGATAAACCGTTAGCAGCCCGTTATATACAGGAGCAGTGAGAAAAAATCGAATAAACAAACTGTTGGCTGATAAAAATGAATAAAAAAAATAAAAAGGGAAATTGAACAAATAGAAATTCTCTATACTCAATTCCGAAAGCGGCTTTAGCACACCATAAACGAAGTCACGCGTATTCACGCGGTACGTATAAGGCAGCGGTGTTAAGCTTCCAAGCCGCATCCTAATTAACCGAAGGAACGAAGAGGAATCACTTTGTTGCAAGCCGAAGGTTACTGCTGTCGTCGCCACGTTGACTTGCGAAAAAGTTTACAATATAAACTGTTTGTAACATACAAAACTATATACCATACGGAATTTTATTTATATACATTTATATTCACGGTTATTTATTCATAGAAATCTTGTCTGATGTTGATTTATTTTCATGTGAAAATGAGACTGTTTATCAACCACGCTTTTTAATATTTTATTATTATTCTTAACTGATTATCATTATGATAGCATATTTTTAAGCCGGTGAGAAAATTATATTAATTATTGTTATTATTTCTAACAAGAATTTAATTTATAAAATAACGATACATTCACTCATGTATGTTTTTTTAATTTATAAAAGAATTTAATAATGAAATTTCAAATAAAAATTAATTTAAATAGAAATTTTAATATAATTTTTTTTTTTATATTACAGAGGTCAGCGGTGATGTGCAAATGGAATTTCACAAGGTCATCAAAAGGTCTAGCGATTAACCTCATCACTTATATTTTATGACCCTCATTACATCAAAACGATTATAAATATTGTTTTGTAATTTATTAAAATTAAATTTTATTAAAAACAAAAGCAATCTTTCTTTTTTTGCTTATTGTTGTTAATACTTTATTTTTATTGCACGATAACAACCTCAAAGTTTCGGACAAAAATATCTGGAGCTTGCAGAGCAGACAGTACACTAGACATTTATAATTTTTTCAAGTAAGTCAGATTGAATTCTTTTTTTTTTCGATTTAACTTTACGAAAAATTTTAATTTTATTCAATTTCCATTCAAAATCAATTGAAAAATAATGACTAATTATTTTATAAAAATAAAAATGTATTTTTATTAATCAAGCAAATTCTTAGTTATTGACTGAAAAGTTATGTGTGAAGCCAATAACAATGACTATCTAGTCGCGTAACGTAAAATGCGTCACTGCCAAATAATACCAGCAGAATAGCTCGCGCCAACAATACTGTAAGTATTGCATACATATATATGTATCTACACCAATATATAAGCACATATGTGTATGTATGATAATTATATACGTATATAAATAAAAAAAAAAACCGACGATATAAGCGTGTTGTAAAATGCATGCGGACGCACCCGGACCCGTGCGAATAGAAGCCATAGATGTGAAGTAAAGAAACGAATTATGAAACATTTCGCAGACATAAAGTCGGAGCACACAAATAACCCATCGGTGCATAAAAAAAGCCAGTATGCATGCGCTTAAATCTTGAAACTAATATACTCAACAGTAAAATCTATAAAATAATAGTGTTATGTCCAGAACGAGTGCATATGCATTTACAGTGTATTAATATAACAACAGTTCTTTCCGTTCACGCAACGTGCCTACTAAATTTGAAACGCGGCATCAAAAGTACACAGTGTAGAGCTTTTACATTTAATCACAATAATAGCCAGCTCCAACTGCTATACAACAGCACATCCATACACGTAAACGCAATTTAGAAAAAAAAAAAAAAAAAAAAAAAAAAAGACCATGCGGCACGCACAGCTCGACAACACGCGAAAATAAAAATCGAATTACAGTGATACGATTCGCAACGCAATTCTCGACATCTCTTCCCCTCAATTTCCATCACCGACACCCACCCACTCCGTCGCGATCGCTCTCGGAAACCCGACGCTCTCTCTCGCTCTGGCAAGTCCTTCAACATCCGACTGCTGCGTTTCGCATTATTCAATGCGTTATCTAATATTAAAATAATAAAAATATTAAGTAAATGTACTGTCTACAACACAATAATGATATACCCTCGTCAAGGATATCCAATACAATAGAATGCTCTCGTATACGTATATATCGATTTACTGACCACCATCAACTATAATAACAACGACTGATATTCAGACTCCATGTGTGATTACATTGTACATGCATATGTGAGCTGATACGTGTGTTGTAAACCGTAATTTATCATCCGAAAATCCCAAAGTCAAAAATGATGCAATTTATTATCACATTGTATCATATCACTTACTAATATACGCATACATTATACACACATGTTATGATGTAATATATAATATGCGATATGTGGAGTGGAGGAATATCGGAGCTGTATACATATATGGTGACAATATATATTACAGTTTCCCATTCAATTTCCTCGTGTGCATGATGACGCACTTCCATGCGTAAGAGACGCGGATCGAACATGTACATGTTAATAATATTTATCGTGACAGTACGACCATACATGTATAATATGTATACAGATAATTATAATGTATCGGTGTGGGTGTATGAGTTTGTACGTAAGTGGATAAGAGTGTGCGTACACGCGTGCGTCGATCTAGGCACTCTCGCTATATTGTGTTAGTGTGAATGTATCGGAACATTCTCTCAACATATATGTACGGATTCTGGGCATACATGTGACGTTTACAATCACGATGCACGATGCGAAAAGTAAAACTGTGTTGGAGCGGCGTAGACGACCAAAGCGCAATTCGCGTTACCTAAGAATCTATATAGTTATATTATTATATAGTTGTGTTATTATGTATATAGATGTAGAGAGAGAAAGAGAATATTGAGACGACGACACGCACATAGACAGAAAGATACCTTGAATGCACGCGCCTGCGTGTCGCGAGTGTGGGTGGCCTTCTGCGCCACCTGATATTATTATGTATTCTTTTAATTTTTAGTTTTAATTTTTCAAACTGCTTCACAACAAATTAATGCTTGGTAAATTTTTATAAGATAAAAAAAATTATATAATTCG
Source organism: Cotesia glomerata (assembly GCF_020080835.1). Lineage (NCBI taxonomy): Eukaryota > Metazoa > Arthropoda > Insecta > Hymenoptera > Braconidae > Cotesia > Cotesia glomerata. The sequence continues at coordinate 3,502,447 of NC_058158.1, forward strand.
GGTTTTGGAATAGTTTTTTTCGCTTTTCTTAATACGCAGACGCTGGTTTGTAATTCGCGGTTGGGATGCGCGCGCATCGTATTGACTTCTAATTTATTTATTTAATTTTTATTGTTGGATGAAATTTTTAAAAAATATTTTCCATTTTTTGTTAATTTTTTTTTTAAATTAGAAAAATTTTTTTTTTTTAGAAAGAAAAGACTTTTTTCCCTGAAAATTAAAAGAAAAATGTGTCACAGCGTTAGAAAATAATAAAAGAAAATTATGATGCGTGTGACAGATTGTCAGTGACATTAATTATTTTTTTTTGGTCCAACAAATCTCTTGTGCCTTTGCGAATCCGCGAGTTCGCTGAGAGAGCATGTGTGCGTGAACGTTTCACACCTGACTACTACGTGAGTCAAAGGATCTGCATTATCGACGGTAACAAAATGGAATTATTTTGCGAAATAAAATAAATAAACTATTAAAATAGTGTTTATAATTAATAAAATGATTTATAAAATACATTTTGTGTGATGGTAAGTCGAAAAAGTGTATTTACAAGATTTGCAATATATTGCACAGATGGTGGGTAAGTTGACTGCGGGGCCGAGCGAGCGCTGAGCTGACAGTAGGCCGGCGACGTCACAGTGGGCCGGTTGAGCCTTCCTTCGTTCGATTCAGGCAGGCTCTCTATTCATTTTACATGTAGCAAGGTAAATATTGATATACAGTGTCTAATTTTAAACGTGGCCAGTGCGTGCATAATTTTTAACCGCGCGCTCGCCAGTGCGTCGTTTCGTGCAGAAAAATTTATTTTATTTTATTCGGTATATAAATTTTATATTTATATCCCGACATGTACCAAAAATTCAGTCACTAGTGAAATGTCACGAAATAAATTTTGTTTGAATTAAACGACGATTAAAATTAAAACAAAAAAAATTTTAAATAATACATGTTAAAAATAATATTATTTAAATTTAAAGTACTCGCGTATGTCAATGAGAAAAAAAATTGAAACAAAGTTAGAGAAGACGACGAATGATGAGTGATAAAATAATAAGTTTACAATATTTTTTAAACGTCAACTGATAGTTGGCTTTACTACTGCGCTTCATTATTCGTACGTGAATGTTACATCAAAGTTTGTATCGAGAGGAGAGCGAGAGAGTGAGAGATTATTATGACAAGTAAAAAATAATTTCCAAATCGTATTATATTTTTATTTTTCAATTACTGTTATTATTAAGTATTGATAATAATAGTTTTTCATTTTTTTTTTGTGTATGTGCATGGTGGGAAAAGCTTTTATTTTTTTTTTTTCGCAATCGTACAACACCACACTAGCTTGTCGATAATTCTTGACAATTGAACCGTCGCGTTAAACGTGCGACACGTGAAGACGCTAGCTACACTACCAAAATAACATTTCCCAACAATGGATTTACATTAGCATTTACAATATACACGTACATATTTGTTGAATAAAAATTTATGAAAAATAGATTTTTACTATCGTGTAAAATAGCGAGTAAAAATTCGGAGCAGCTGTTAATTTTATTTTTAATATCCAATTGGAAAATTTTTCGAGTGCGAGGTGTGAAAAAATAGTGACGTCAGTTTGAAATAGTATTAAATCTTTGGCAAGAGTATTTTTAATAGTTCCAAGTGATACGACTAGACGGATTAAAAAAAAAAAAATAAAAAAAATGAAAACAACCCGCCGACGGCGTTAATTTTTCACTGTAAACGGCCAGAAAAGATAACTTGTGACAAATACATGCGTGTATATGACACACGAGTATCGTGTATGTCATCTCTTTTATTTAACCATTTTTTGTTTTGTTATTTCAATTTCTAGTTCAGTTTATTTTTTATTGACTATTCGGTGGGTTGTGTACTCTTGCAATTGAGCCAAAAATCCCGTCACTCAAGTCTCTGTATTTTCAATTTCCCAAACGGAACGCTACAAGCAAAAACCGGAAGTTCTGCATTGAAAATCACAAAATAAAATCAACAAAAGTTTTTTTTTTTTTTTGCTTATCGGTTTTATTTTTGTATTCTAGTATTTTTAAACATTTGCCAGCAGTTACTTTGTTGAATGTTATTTTATTTTTCGCGATACTGACCACGGGTATTTGACGCGGGAAATTCCGTAAGCATGTGAGGTGTCTGCACAGAGGCTCTCTCCCGTGAGAGCACATAAGCACCCGTTGACACGTGACAAGTGCAGTTTACATTACTCGACTTAAAAGCGCAACTTCCGCGGTTTCGTGTGAAAATAATTGTTTAGATATTTATTTATTCACTTACTCACGTGTTGTTAAAGCTACTCCAAAGTTGAATTTCATTTTTTTTCATAGCCTCACGGGTTATAGAAACAGCGTTAAAGTTTTTCTAACTTATTAAAATTTCATTATTTCGGGTGTCAATGACCGAACTCTCAAGTGATACAAGCAACACGTAAAGCGTAATGCGTGAATGTCTTGAACTGTCGAAAATAGGAAAGAGAAATAGCAGACACAAAAGTACGATTCAGTAAACTCTGCAGGTATTTTAAATTTTTAGTTTAATTTTTTAGGGTAAAATGTTTAAGAATAAATAATTATTGATCAAATTGTGAGCAACAAATAGCAATAGCAATTAAATCCAAAATTTATTCGCATTATAAAATTCTCTGGCGAACATGTTTTTTTGTTATGTACGTGTAATAAAAAGGAGTAAAAGTAAAGTAAATAAACGGTAGTGGGTGTAAATGAAAATACGAGGTGTAATATTTTGACGATCAGATATATAATAACAAGTCGTTAAACCAGAAACGCTTCCTAACCTGCCTGCCAGAGGTACTTAAAATACGAAAGTTATATGTATCACACACATACATTGCTTTGCCGTGATACACTACACATGTACATACATCATCTTTCTCTCTCTTTCTCTCTTTCATTCTCTATATTTTTATTAAACCTTTAGTTATATGTGTATATATTTATGGGAGCATATCATATATGATATCGACTGACCGCAGGCACGCGACACTGTGAGTGAAAATGACAGAATAAACGATAGATAGACACGAATGAGACAAGATAGACTACAAAATTATCTCTGTCAAAAATTTTATTTATCTCACAACAAAATAATTCGTACTTCATACTAAAACTAAACTATGTGTAGATTTATTTTTTGCTTATTTTTGTATTTAAATAGTCATAGTTCATAATTAATCAGGTATTACATTTAAATTTCAAATCAAATTATAAATAAATCGTTGAGTTTTTATAAAAAATTAAATTTTGGACTTAATAAATCTTTCAAAATTTTTTATCTAACACATTTCACTTAAAATCTCAATTTTAAACTTTTTCAAATAATTTCTGACAAATATTTTTTTTTAAGTTGTATACTGAAATATAAAATTGTTTATTTAACCTATGAATCAAACGTCAATACTTGTTTGATTAATTACTTTACATTATAATAAAAAACTACAAATCGTAAACAAATTACAAACGTTTAAATATTTAATCATGAAAAATAATTTCATAGTTTAAAACTATATAAAGAAAAAATATACTATTTATTATCAGAGTGAAACAACCAAAAATATATATCACGTCCGCACTTAAAAAGAAAGAGATAAACTTTAAAGTATAGGAAATAAGTACGAGAGAGTTTTGAGTGGGCGATTTGATGAAGAGAACTCGCATCGCCATTATATATCCAGACCGTATTGTTAGCTCGTATTGATATCTCGATTAGATGACGATCGAGTAAAAAAATGACTCGCGTGAAACTAACAATTGAAATGATTCGTGACCTTTTCTACTCAATACCTTTTTAATATTTATAATTTTTTACAACCCAAGCTCGAAGTGCATCTTCGTAATATCGTGCAGCGTCACGTTCCTCGGATTTACCGTTTAAGAAATATGAAAGACTCGAGATAATACTTTAAAAGGCGTTGACAATAAACGAGAAAGTGAGAAACCAACAATAATAATACAGCATTATATGAGCAACAAAAATATAATATATAACAGAAGATATTTTGCTTGGATCAGCTAAACTGCAGATCGCGGTAGAATAGTTACGCTCCTGTCTGCTGCACATATAAACCTTTGACGTTTATTGAAGATCGTTTATTTCTGTCTTTGTTCATCTCTTACGTAGATACTGCTGTTTATTTTTATTTGTCACTGTCGTACATGCACTTATCGTGAGTAGTTGCGTATACGCATTACTCAATGCTTTTATTGTTGTCCTTTTAACGATTTTTTTATTCTATTCATTACTCCAACACTCGTCATACAAAAATTATTATTTTATTATTATTAAATTTTCTATTAAATGTTCTTGTCATATCAGTTAATAAATTATGAAGATAGAAAACAAAGTAATAAAGAACAAAAAGGTAAAGAGAGTTGAAACAAAGTAACAAATGAATAAATGAACCTACAAACTAAAAGTCGTGAATAAATTATAAATTCAGAAAATGGAGACAGATATAACTCTAGTTACAACCATAAAAGTGTAATAACTTGTATAATGTTCAATCTAAAGGACCATTTACTTCTTTTAACGTTAAATTTTATACTAACAATTTATGTACTTTTTAAATTTTATTATTCAATCTTGTTATTATGTATTATTAACTACTCGATTTATAATTTTTTATTCGAATTTATTTTACGCGCAATATGAAGCATAATCCTTTAAATGTTATAATTATCAGACACCAGGAGTAAATTTTAATCGATCCACAAGTAGAAATTAAAGCAGTTGTTTCACTTTTTAACCACCAGTTTTAAAAAAAAAAGAAAATAAACTAATAAAATCATGGAAAACGAAATTTTTTCATTAACCGAGCCATTTGGGAGCGAGTGCATCATTGAGTGATTTTAAAAATAGTCGGGCGCGATACATCGAATCAGAGTCTACATCACTCGGGTGTACATGAGAGTAAATCGGTGGTAAAAAAAAGTGCATCAATTTCCCTATCTTTTTTCCTATCGCTAACTGTCTCTCTTTTATTCACTCATACACCCTATTTTCCAATTTCACGCTCGTTTGTATTCCCCGGACGATATCCTCGATCACTCAACAACCACATGCTTCACAATACATACACTCACACCTGAATACCATTTACTATCAGTCTAACAAATCTTGATTAAATACATTATTGATGGAAATATTTACCTGCCAATTTGTGTTTTTTATCTCTTCTTTCTCCTACTATTTGAATAAATAAATAAATAGAAATAATCTAACAGTCAGAAAAATTTATCGAATAAAATGAACAAATTTTAATAAAATTAATTAAATATAATTGGCTTGGAATATAATTACACGTTACGCCTTGACAAATAAAATATTCAAAACTAATGTCATCGAGCCGGATAAAAATCTCAACCCATTATTTATTGCATTGAATTTATATTTATTTAAATTAAACACCGGCGACACAAATACCGGGAGAAGAATCTCACTAATCCCATGCCTTACATCATCCACGCATAATCCTTGACTACACAACATCAGTACACAGGCTCATATACGCTGAATCTTCCGCATCGATTGCGCATCTCTCAGATAATCGTAAACACCCTAAGCGATGTTCGCACGTCGTTTCCCGCGCTTTTCCGCTACGGATAAACCCCAATAAAAAAGCATTAAAAAAACGTCACGGATAAAGTGAAACGCTCAGACATAGACAGAGATTAGTCACCGATATTGTGCTTTTTCACACACGAGAAGTAAAGCGTTTAAACAAATTTTTTTTCTGTGCTTTAATTTGCTTGCCCTTTTGCCGTCAACAAAGTCTTTTATTTATTATTTTTTGCTTCGATGCGTTGATTTATTGCTATCTGATACTACTTATTGTCAGGAGAAACATTTTTTTCACCTATCAACTTTTCTACACTGTTGCCATAAACAAAGCAAATAAATTAAACTAATGAATGTAAATTTTTTTTCGACAATAAATTATTTTTCACAGCTAAATAATTAATATTAATATTTTTTTTTCATTCAAGATAAATTTTTAATATATTTTTTATCAATTATTATTATTTTTAAACTTTTGAAAACTTTCAAAAAGTAAACAATATTTTACAAAAACGTCTGAAATTTAAAAATTAAAAAAAGTAACAAATACTATTATGTCTACTTCAGGGAATGTATATTGATTGCAATTTAACGTTTTCTTATCACCTTGAGAGATTTCGTACGTGCTTATCTCGAGTTATAACGCAGCCAACGCAAGCGTTTATCTCTATACAACACGCGTAAATGCGATAATACGAGTAGGAGTAAGAGCAATATAGAAATAAACGTATATGTTCATGTATATGCGCACACAAATGTAGATAAAATGTTGGATCTGGTGTATAGTATTATATACATACATATATACTCATCTAAAGCAACAATTCAAAATAAAAGTACAATTGCAACGTTTCATCCGTTGGATAATTTACAAGTTGTTGTTGTCATGACACATTGTTGGTGTACATGTAATATATAATATTGGTTAAGAAGTCTCACTTATTTCGTCCCACGCACTTACGCTCGCACACCGAGACGCAAGGATATCAATTAATTCAATTAACGCACGCCAGACAAAATAATAACCGTATACGAGTGGTTTCTCAACTTCGCGGGCTTTTCTCGTATTATTCTTTTTTTTATTTTCTTTTAAACAATGATGTAATAAATTATAACCGTCGCACGAATATATATTTTTTTATTTTATTCTTTATGATTTAAAATAAAAATTTTTTTACTTAATTTTTATTTGCTGATTTATCGTTTTTTTACAACTAAAAAATAATTAAAAATTGCATTAAATAATTTTTAACTTATGGTTTCATGTTTGAGCTTCGCAGATTACCCTTGAGAGAAGTATGACCGGATGATCAAAAGCTCGGGTACTTTTGTAGGTGTAAATTACTCTAAAAAAAAAGAATAAAAAAATCCATGTACTGAGTACTAAACTGAGGCACATCTTTAACGTTTATTACCCAGTTTATAGCGTTAATAAAAAGACTGTAAGAATTTATATTTACATAATCACAATCCCGCTATAAAATCGTTAACATTTAAATCCTCTTTATGTAATAATATTATATGTTATATACTGTACTTTAATACAAATATTAATTAATTGCTACTGTTGTACACTAATCCGTAAAATAAGAAAATCTGATGATCACTAAAATTAATGAGGTAGTTAATTGCCGGATAGTAAACATATAAATCGACAGAATTAAAAAATTCCAAAAGCTAAATATTTGTTTTCCGCGTTATCATACGTATATATTCGTTTATTTATTTCTCTAATATACTTGATCGTTATTTAAATATTTAATCACTACAAATATACTCTATCATTTTTCCCTTTATGTGTAAACATATAGTTTGTGAGTATTAAATATATAAGTATTAATATTATCAATATATTATATTAATAAATCACTGTCTTAGAAAAAATTTTATTTTTCTTTATACACCTATCACCTGATAAGAAATATTATGCAACAAAATATTCAATAATAAATTAATTAAAAACAGCCAAAAATAATTAAATTAAAAGAAAAGAAATAATAATTAAAATTGAACCGATAAATTATTCACTAATCGTCAGGATATAAGTTTGATTTACTCGATAAAAAAAAAATAAAAATATACGTATTGTATGGAAAAAAAAAAAAAAAAAAAAAAAAAAAAAAAGTAAAGTAATGAATCGTGAGTGTTGGGAGCATAGTGACAGGGAAATATCAGACACCTGAAATCAACTCTCGGGGGCAATCTGCGGCGTCGTGCAATCCCGGTGCTAATTTACTGACACGAACCTCTTCCTTCGTCCGTCCCACGCGCCTTTACTTCCATACAGATGGAACGCGTATCAATTAACGCGCGCTCTTGAGCCTAAGCCCCGTGTGTGTTGAATGCGATGCTTTACATACGATACATACACACATATATAACAACGGGTATGCGAATATGTACGGTACAATCATGCATGCTCATATTTAACATCTGGTTCATCTATCCCGCATGTATGAGCACAAGACAGGGATAAATATTAAATAGATGCAATAACAATAATTCATATTACCTGTAAAACACAAAATAATAATAATAATAATAAAGAGAAAAATTTGAATTTATTCAAAAGAGCAAGTTCAGCAACGGGTAATTTAAAGAATTGGCACTGAGAGACATATGCGTTCACTGTCACTATAAATGAATTGACCTAGAGAAAACCGCGAAAATTACATAAATAACGGCAACTTGTTCTTGCTCTTTCTTCTTCTTATCCTTTCCTTTACTCCCACTTCCACATCTATACATGTTAAACTATTTTTCTCTTATGCTTATATATACTCATCCTCATACTGAGTTACTATATAACACACTACACGATGCGCCGAGTTGCTTTCAATGCGTTTAGTTTAAAGATATTCGCAGCTGCTTTACTTCCTTTTTCCTCTTATTTACCTTTACTTATATTCTAGTTAAGTCTCAACTCCGACACTACTTCTCGCTATTCTACAGACAATCCGATTCCTTTTGTACTCTTCATTTCAATTCATTCTTTTGATACCCAAAGAAGAACTTGCCGGTTTTTTTACCCCACGCAAATAAAAAGCGAGAACATGAAAAAGTCTAACCTGCATTTAAAGGGATTAATTTCTCAATTGTTTAATCACCGAGATATATTTTTATCGTATTTTAAACAGTGTATTAATCTTTGAAAATATTAATATTTATGTATTTAAACACTAAATCACGTTCAAACGATCAATAAATGTTTTATTAATTTATCAAGTATGAGAAATCTATAATAATCGTTAATTAGAAATGTTAATTCGCAACATTGTAGAAGATATAATTCTAAAGTTCTATTTATTTAAAAAAAATCTCTCTGATGACAACTTTGTTGCTGAATGGCATAATTATTTTATTTTATGCCTATTAATTTATGATACTCATGATGAATTTTATAACCTCATACATACATTGATATTTATTTCTTATTTATGGATCTCTTAAAGACAAGAGAAACTCTGCCCATTAAAATAAATAAATAAACTATTTATTTATCTTTCATGTTGCCGTATACTTATTACGTAATTTTTTTTAATCATGTGTAAAGCCTCGGACACTAATACGATGACTTATAATTGAATAAAATACCGAAGAATGAAGATGAAATTTTACATTTATATTTAATAAAAAAAATATTAAGTTTTTTATTTTTCAAGTGCTTCTTTTGTCCCGCAGTTATAAAGCTCAAAGGAGTTAGACAATAGAAAATCACTAATACGTCCATCAAATTAAATTTTAAAAAATAATATCTATCACATGAGAGATATCTCGAAAAATGATATTTAAATCCTCGTACAAGAATATACCGTCTATAGTTGAGTTCACTGAACTCGAAGATCCAATTTTTTTACTAATAAATTCATGGAAATCTGCTATATTATACATTAATGAAGAGTTTTGGTGTTGGAATGACGGGGTGGCGTTTAAACTCGGGATAAATATATTACATTCAACAGAAAGGTTCCATACGACTGTCAAATTAAGTTATATCGACATCCTGTCTTTGAAATATTTATAACTCTCTCATCTGTGCACCCGGAATTTGGAGTTGAATTTTTGAATTATTCAATAACAGTTTAAATAAATCGTAAATGTTTGATTGCTTGAATTTTCCATACGTTCAGTAAGGTAAAAGTCCCAGTATATGATCATGTACCAGTATATGATCACTCCATGTATTTGTATATCTATATTCGCAAATATAGGTATACAAATACATGGAGTGATCATATACTGGTACATGATCATATATTGGGGCTTTTACCTTAATAATTAAACTTAATTTGAGAAATAAAGTTGTTGGATGGTAATAAAATTAAGCTAATAAATCATTGAAACAGTTAAATTTTATAAATTTTCCAAAAAAATTTTAATCCGATAAGGTAAAAGCCCCAATAGATGATCACGTACCAGTATATGATCACTCCATGTATTTGTATATCTATATTCACAAATATAGGTATACAAATACATGTAGTGATCATATACTGGTACATGATCATCTATTGGGGCTTTTACCTTAATAGTATTAAAATTATTCTATTTAGCTAAAAAAATTTTATTGATTAATTAAAGAAGCTAAAGTAAAACTGAATAATATTGAATATTTTCCAGCGGCTGAAGAATTTTCATTTAAATATAATTGCATCCTTAAGACGTAAAGTTTCTTCAATAAAATACGCAAACAAGATTTAAAAAAACGGCGTAAAAACATGTTTTACTTCAACTTCATGACGCGTAAATTAACTTTATCGTCGTCGATTAAATTCATCTTCAATGTCTTATTTTTTCAAAGTGAATTTTAATCTTAAAACTATATTTTCCTTAACTAAACAGTTTTTTATGCTAAAACTCAACTACAAAGTAGCAGTCTTAAGAATACATAATCGAACGAAGCAATTAGCAGTGCTGCCGACTCATGACATTGCCAACGCATTCACCATCACATAGATCGCTCTCCCCCACTCGTACCTCACACATCCACATATGCTCTCAAATACGTTTATAAGTGAATTCTTACACGCACGTGCGTCGTTTTTTACATTAGCAACACAAGCGACGTGAGCAATCATCCGTATGCCAGTCGACAACTCGCAAATGGTAAAACGTGCGTGTAACATATTACACCAGTGAGATAATAAATATAAAGTATACAGTATATAGCCTTGCAAAAAATAAAAATAAAGCTCGCGATAAGAGATAAATTCATGTATCGTCAGCTAATATCTGTCATGTATTACCACGTGTGACTAAAATAACAATTGACATAATATACATACATATAAAGATAATAATACAAACATGAATTTGACTATTGTATAGAATTTCTGCGTGACTACAGCCACAAACTTTGAATGATTTTGTGTGAAAATTTGAAGAAACATTGAAGGTGTAAAAGTCACATAAAGCAGTGTTGAGTTTTTGAGGTATAATTTAAAAATTTCATTTACTCTTTATCATCTTTTGATAAAAATTTAAGTTCAAATAAAATATTGAAGATACAAAAAAATTTTTCAAGACTTTTTTTTACAAAATTTAAATATCTACAAATAATCTTATCAAATTTATTGTATCTTTTATCTTTTATATGGAATTTGAATTAAATTGAACGGCAATTTAAAAAATTTGGTTATCATGTTTATGAACGTAAGTTTTGATTTATGTATTTAATTGTATCATACATCAGATAAACGTGCTGATGGCATATTATAGACCCATAGAGCGTAAGATAAAGTTTACATTTCTACTGGGACCATCTACATCGTTACGCAGCGTATTATATGTATATAAATAATAAATATACACAAATGAATAGACATGAACTCATACATGTAGATGATAGATATAGGTAGGTATAGGTATATAACACGACAAGTATAATAACTGAGTAACAGAGTTTAGTAGTATGCATCGATGTTCGGTGTATAGTAGTGAAGTAGTGCCGTGTAGGCTAGAGCTGAGTAGTAGAGCTGTATAATATATCGGAACAACACCACTGCTGTCTCGAGACTCACTTGAACCGCGTTTTAGTGCGGATAGTGTGGATAGGAGTCTATTCGTGCGTCTGATAATTTATTATGTAAAATCCAGCAGTATGCACCGCACTGACAGTAGCGAGTAGCGAGTACCGAGTAGCGGGTCGCGGGTATTGCAGTGCGAGGAGAAGATAATATAAGCCATTATATAGCAAACACGCAGTGCATCGATAGCCAATGTCAGCCAGGTTGTATCCGGTATAGGTATATATGAACATCAATGGGCCAAGGAGACAGACAATCGTAACTCATTGGTGTTATTGGTGATGTTCCAGCTACTGGAATATAACACGACGCTGCAAACTTCTCAATTTCTGGAATTTAATGTTTATGTTTGCGTATAGTTAGCTTTGTGTGAGTTTGATGCTTGAATTGCTTACTCGAGTCTTGTAAAACGTAATTGCCTTGACAAGACACTCACACTTAGATATACACATATTCATACGCATACGCATACACATACACAAAACGTGCCGCGGTAATCAGTCTCATCTTAAAACACATACTTAAGTTGTTAATTTATTATTTTGTTTTATTTTATTGTATTTTTTTATTGGATATAAATAATTGTTTATAAATAAAAATAATGAATAATGGCATTTATAGTCTGGCATACTTTGATTTAAATGGTTGGAAAGTTTGAATAATTGCCGAGCGAAATAGTTCGGAATTCGGAATAGTTAAATAATGAACTTCAAGGCGATCTTACACAGTGAAAAATTTTGCGTTATTGCGTCAAAAAATTTTGTGTTAAAAATTTTTGTGTTAAATATTTAACACTTTTATGTGTAAATTTAACATTAATTGTGTTAAATTTACACAGAAAAATGTTTAATTAACACAAAAAAGTGTAAAATATTTAACATAAAAATTTTTAACACAAAATTTTTTGACGCAATGACGCAAAATTTTTTACTGTGTAGATAAGTTCAGGCTTGTGAAAAAGACATAAAAATTGTGGGTGTACTAAAGTTTAAATGGTTTAAAAGAATTGAGTTTTAAATTTATAAATTATGACTAAAATTCTTGTATGAAGAAAAATTTATTGATACAAGGATGCATGATAAAAAAAAAATTAACTTGATTCATGAGAAAAAATCTTAAACGAAGAAAATCATTTAAAGTTATTTTTTTTCTTTTGAATTAAATTGATTTTTTTATCAATATATTTATAATAATAGCAAATCTATATTAGGGTGCGTCAAAATTTAATCTCTAAAAGCAACTTTTTAAAATTGGAATTTTGAGTTTCGCTTTTAGCAGGAGTTAGGTTTGGGCATTTCCTGAGATATTTTGATATGTCAGGATTTATTTGATATTCACATAATTTTTCAACAGGAGTTTTGTTTAAGCATTTTTTCTAGAATTTAAAAACTTCAAAATTTGGCCGAACGAAGCTCCTGTTAAAAAATTATGTGAATATCAAATAAATCGTGACACACCAAAATATATTAGGAAATGCCCAAATACAGCTCCTGTTAAAAGCTAAACTCAAAATTCCAATTTTAAAAGGTTGCTTTCGAAGATTAAATTTTGACGCACCCTAATCTATATGGACAATTTAAGTCGATATTTTTAAAAAATAACATTAAATTAACTAAAAATTGATATCTTTTTCAAAAAAATTAGATAAAAAACGATATCTATATCGATAAATACCAGATAATTAATGTAAAATCTTCAGCAGGGTTGCGGGCAGTTCAGACATGGGAAGTGAGCATTACTGCCTGAGGTGGAACAATCATCAGAGCAACTTGCTGGGTGTGTTCAGTCAACTACTGGAGTCTGAATCGTTGGTGGACGTGACGCTGGCGTGCACGGAGGGACCGTCGATACGTGCGCACAAGGTTGTCCTCTCCGCGTGCTCCAGCTATTTTCAAGCCTTGTTTCTTGACCACCCGAATCGCCACCCCATCGTCATCCTCAAGGACGTCCGTTTCTCCGAACTGCGTACCCTCGTTGATTTCATGTACAAGGGTGAGGTCAACGTCGAGTACTGCCAGCTCTCGGCTCTTCTCAAAACCGCTGAGAGCCTGAAAGTTAAGGGACTCGCAGATATGACCAACATCAACACCGCGGTTGCGTCCAGGGATGACCAGCAACAACAGCAACAACAACAACAACAACAGCAGCATCTAAGTCCAGATAGTCTCCGAGAAATTAGGGGAGAGATGCGAGAGAGGGACAAGGACCGGGAAAAGGACCGCGACAAGGAAATTCCCAAAGATTCTGACCAGCAGCAACAAACGAGAGATCTTAGGGATCAGAGAGACAGAGACAGAGAGAGAGACAGAGAACGAGAACGAGAACGAGAGCGAGAACGAGAACGAGAGCGAGAACGAGAAAGAGAACGGGAGCAACAGCAAACTGTTCCGCAAGTAACCAATAATAGTGATAGTACGGAAGCCGTGGACATGACTGAATGTCCGGCGTCTCCGGTCAGAGCGAGCAGCCCTTGTCCGGGTCCTCTGGCGCTGGACCGGCCACGAAGGGACTCGGAAGACGCTGGCAGCTTAGAAGAAACAAGGGGGTCTCTAAGTCCTATTTCCGTGCACAGTGGCCCCAGCGATATGAGTATAAGTAATAACAATAATACTGGCACGCCCGGTGGTTTGCCACTAAATCTACCGCAGAGTCGGCTTCCGTCCCCGCACAGTACAGAACCTCTCGCAGGACCCTCTGGATTGCCTCCGGTTCAACAAGTACCACTTGTAAGTTTTTTTGTTTACTAAATTACTAATTAGTCTTTTAACTCTTCTACTTAAAGTTTATATTTATTTGGATTTACTTGAATATTCAAATATTTTATTATTTATTTTCATCTTATTAAAGTAACCAATTTTTTATTTATCTAAAATTCAATTCAAAAAGTTTTCAATTACCCAGAAAATTTTAGTAGATAAAAATAAAATTAACGCGAGTTTTAAAGAAGAAAATGTAAAAGTACAATCAGTAAATAATTAATTTTTAATTATTACAGTCCTTGAAAAAAGAAGTAGACTGGGAAAGGTCGACTGAGGAGCGTTGTGCAAGCAGCGAAATGTCTGCAGATTATAGACTCCCACCAGATCCGGTGAGTCTTTATTCGGTATGAATTATTTTTTATTTATTATTATAAATTGTTATTTATCGTTATCATATTACTGTTATATTATTATTATAAAAAAAACATACTTATTTGATTATTATTAAAGCTCTTTACTCTGCATTTTATTTTTTATACTATAAAAATAATCGTTATTATTATTTATTATTATCATTATTGTCAGCTGAACTTACACTCATTTGCAATTATTAGTAAAGCCGGGTCATCAGGTTGCCAATGATAATGCATAAAAGAATATAATTATCATAATAATTATAGCGTATTATGTATCGTGTTATATCAATTATGGAATTATCATTGTTCATTACCGAATATATAGAGTATAAATAAAAAATAATACATATAATAAGTAAATAAATAAATAAATAAATACAGCAATACTGTTCCAAGATATTGTCGATACATAATAAAAACGCTTTTAAAATATGTCGTAATAACAAAATAAAACTGTTTGCATGTGGGTTTACTGCATGTTTCCAAATGCTTTGCTGCTCGCTGCTCCTCCTACCCCACGTTCAGTTATGTTTATCTATTTTTTTTTTATTTTAATTAAACTAGAATACACTAGGACCGTATTAGCTTTAAACTCGTAAAAAATTTATTTATAGTTTAATTTACTTTTAGTTTTCATTTGATTTTATTTAATTAGAAACGTATAAATGAATTAGTGAACATAGAAAATTATGAGTAATTTTAAAATTGTCGATCAAGTGTTGCGGAAGTTTTGTTGGCGACCCTCGTTCTCGCATAACTCTTACACTAAAATTTTCCCAGAAAAGTAACAAAAAAACTATTAATATAACGAACGCGTAGTAATTTTTTATGTGTGGAGCTACAAATTTTTTTTTTTTTTTTTTTTTATAAAAAAAAATTTCAAAATTATCCTGATCCTTTCAATTTAATAAATCTTTTTTGAAAAAAAAAAAAAAATAATGATAAGTTTTAATTATTTTTCTCACAGAATAAATTAAAAAAATTAATTTGATTAATTTTTTTCAAACGTTTTTTTTTTTACAAAATTTCAATTTCTGCTTTTATCGCGAATTCCAATAATTTTCATTAAATAATATTTCAACATTTATTTTTAATTTATCTGTGAACCTTATCCAATGGAAATCCTCGCCAAAGCCTGTCTTGCTAGCTCACTGTCAAGAAGTTGACCTTCGTTTTTGGCCATGGTTGTTATTTATTTTTTTTTTTTAATTTATTTATCTATTTTTTTCAATATCAACTACATATCTATAATACAAATATATAAATATATATAATAATAATAATAATAATAATAATAAAAATAATAATAATAATAATCATGTGGATACGCATATACAAGTAAAGGAAACATTTATAATCGTATAAGGGATTCAATTTCAAAATTTATTCGTGGTATCTCAATGCTGATGATTTTTGAGTTGCCGAAACTACGAATAAATTTTTAAAATTGATTTCCTCAGCCTCAATGTACTAAACAATTATTTTAGTACCACTTGGAATATATATAAATATATATTTGTGTTTATTGTCTTATAATAACATCAACCTTTTGCAGTTACATTTCTTTAAAATTTTAAAAATATTTATATACATTCATATATATTTGTTATTAAATTGTCGTTTGATTGAGTGCAATGCGCCTTCGCTCCGATATTATTAATTATTGCGTTGCGGTATTTTACTATTATCATTTTTTTTATAAATTGTGTTAGTATAAAACAGAAATATAAATTATAATAATAATTAACTACATACTATAAATAAAACCAACAAGAGCCGGCTCTTGTTGGTTAAGACTTGGTATAAATTATTGAGAGTTTAACTCTGTGAGATGAAGAGTATACCAAAGGGGATGAGATTTTTATATATTTTTAATATTATATACAACTAATACTATTACTACTAAATTATTATTATTATTTATAATTATTATTATTATTATCATCATTATTCATAATATAATAATTAATAATATAATTATTTTTGTTATAATTTATTGTTTTTTTTATTAATAATATTATTATAATTATTATTATTTTTATTATTCTTATTGTTACTGTTATTGAAATACCCTGCATAGTTAAATTGAAAGAAAAAAAAAATAAATAAATGAATAAATAAAAATAAAATAAAAACGGGGGACGGGCGCGCCAAACAAAAATGAGCGTCAACTTCTTGTGCTGCCGTTGTTCACGTTAGTTTATTAGTAACTATCACGAGAAGTCTCCGCTTCTCGTTATACCGCGCTTGAACACTTGCCAATAATTAAGAATAAAACAAAAAAAAATACGTAGAGTAGATTGATAATTAGAAAAAAGTAATAAATAAAAATAAAAAAAAAGAATGAAAGAGAGTGAGAGAGTGACAAGTGATTCTGCACGCGACACTCGCCCACATCCCGTATGCAGTATTCCTAGCGCTCAATCAGAGCTTACAAAAACCACAGCACGACATAATGCAATGACTAAGAGTGCTGGTGATGTGTAGCGCGTAACGCCTGCAGAATCCCTGACCTTAATTATTTGTTTTTTATTTTATATTTTTTATTTTCTTGAAACAGTCTTGCTGTGACCTGTAAGGTCTTTGTTATCAAAAGGTCTACTGCTATTATAATTTTAATAAATACTTGAATAACTTAATTAATAATTAATTGTTGAATTTATTTTTCTTAATTTTTTTCTTACATCAAAGTAAACATCTTTAGAGTCTCAAAAAAAAATCAATAGAAAATTAGTTAGGTATTTAAACTAGATAAAAAAAAAAAAAATGAAAAAAGTAAAAGTAAGAAAGAGAGAAAGAAAGAAAGAAAAAAAGAGCTCTTATTTAATTATTATCTATTACGAGAGCTTTTGTATTTGAGAACGAGAGAAAGAGTGAACGAGAGAGTAAGAGAAAGGTTAGCCGGAAGCAAGAAGTTGATGTTCTTGTTTGTTTGGTTGCAGGAGTTGATGGGTGTGGATGAGCGGGTGTTTGCGTGCATGTACTGCGGTGCCTCCTTCCTCCACCAGAGCAAGCTGACACGGCACATCCTATCGCACAGCCTTGAGTCGCTCAAGTACCGCGAGCAGGCACACCTGCAGCTGCAGGCTCAGCTGGGCCTCGAACCGGGCATCCACCTGCCTCCAGAGGCTCACTTTCCCTCTGGTGGTCCGGTGGAACCGATGGACCTAGAGCTCGCCGCCCATTCGGATCCAACGTCGGGCGTCGTGCTATGCAAGTTCTGCGGCAAGTCCTTCCCCGACGTTGGCTCGCTGATAGCCCACCTACCGGCGCACACGGGCGATCGACCCTTCAAGTGCGAGTTCTGCGGTAAGGCCTTCAAGCTCAGGCATCACATGAAGGACCACTGTCGAGTCCACACCGGGGAACGCCCGTTCAGGTGCACGCTCTGCGGAAAAACATTCTCCAGGTCGACGATATTGAAAGCCCACGAAAAGACCCACTATCCGAAGTACGTCCGTAAGTTCCTGTCTCCGAGTCCCGTTGATCCTACGGAAGAGGAGGCACCCCAGCCCCCGCCGCCGCCACATCACTGAGTTCGTCGCCATCGTCAAAAATCGCCAATCATCATCACTACCACAATTGACACCGTCAATTCAACTTCAACTTCTATTTCAATTTCGACAACTAAAACAACAGCAACAGTACCATGCTCATCCGCTCACTTCGGCCGAGCCAATCACGGCACCAGCTTCATCAGTAAGAGACAACCAACTACGCACATCAACGAGATGGACGCCAAGTGTCGATATTATCGACGTGCTTACTATCCGTCACTCTCCTCCTCCCCATCTCCGCCCTCCTCATTGACAATGAATCCTTTTGTTCGGAGCCTCGACCAAAGATCTCAATCCCTTTGTGTTCGCGCACCCACGTAGGTTCAATCTATCATTTTTTTGATAACTCTACTACATTTTTTTTATTGTTATTATTATTATAAATATGAATTGACCCCCTCCTGATCTTGGCGTCCAGCTCGCGACGACGGAGACGTTATCGTTCTTGTGTTGTGTTTAATTGCAACATGTGATGGCAGTGCCGAAGGTATTTCTAGTTAGTCCTGTGATTTTGATTAGGATTTGCGTGGTTTATAAACGCGTGTTCAGAGGGAGGGACACTATAAATATCAGCTCCCTCGTTTAATCAGTGCTTTAAGACAAAAAAAAAAAACGTTTAGCTTAATTACAACATATTATCATCAATGAATGTTATGTTATTATTATTATCATTATTAATTGATTAAGTAATTAATTACTATTATTATCATGATGATTACTACGTCGGTATAAATTATTAAAATAAAATATTAGGAGGATAACACGCGAAGACGAGAATTGATATAAATATGTAGTGTAGAATAATCAGACGGAGTTCTTGGAAGTTAATTGTGAGAATCAATAGGATAAATTTTAAAAAATTTTAAGTTTTAATAATAATTATAGTGAAAAATTAGGTGAGAGAAAGAAGAGTAATTGAGCCGCCACGGTTGGTGCTTTTAAGAGATTTTGATAAAATGCTGTGAATATAGTATATTGGTTAATAATGATTAATGATATATATTAAACTAATTATTATTATTAATTTTATTTTTATGTTTATTATTATTATTATTATATTATTATTATTTTTATTATTAATATTATTATTATTATTATTATTATTAAAATTATTAATTGTAATAGTGTACTAATAACATTGTACAAGATGTACGATGACTGTTGTTGATTCGATTGAGAATATTTTATACAGTTGATGAGAAAGGGGATTAGGGGTGGGTAATTTTCGCGCGTACGACGTAATTTATTATTATTCGGGAACACTAAGGGATTGGGGGTGTTCGTTACTGAATAGACGTAAACCGTGATCGCTGCTGATGGAAACGACATTCAAGGTATTGTGAAACATAACGAGCTATTATATATATTCAACAGCATCATCATCAATATATTTTATGATTGATCGATTGATTGATTGATTACAAGCATGCTACTGTAATAAGTAAGATGTACGTAACTGTCGGGCTGCTATTACACTTTAGGAAGTTTTTAATAAGAGTGCGCTGGCATAGTGGCTTTTAAAATTCGTAATTTTTTTTTCTTTTATTAATTAAATGTTTAGATTATATTTTAACAGTTCGTCAGTTGAAGATTAAAATTTTTATCGACTACGTTATTTTTTTTTTTAAAGCAAATACGTTTTTCCGGCAAACCAAATTTATTCTGGCTAACTGAATTTAATTTTGTCAAAGATAAATTGACCATTCATTATACCGAAGATATTATTACTATTATTTTCATTGGTACGATGAAATAAAATTATTCAGATATAAGTTTGATTTAAAAATAAATTTAACTTGATAATTATTTTTATAACTCAATGAATTTTTAACCGCTTTAATCAATAATTTAAAAAAAAGTTACAAAAAAAGATTTTTCAGCCGACGAAGCATGTTAATAATTAAATCGGTAAATTATAACGGACTATACTTATAAATCCCGATATAGCTCGAAAAAGCAAAGACTAAAAAGAGAACAGGAAAAATATAACAAACTCTGATTACTTATTTAACCCAAGCATAGATCTATAAATATATATATATTCAATATGTTTGTAGAAATAGAGTACGTTGTAGAGACCAAATCGACGGTTTCCTGTCGATACGGTAGCCATTAAGACAGTGCAATAATAACTAAACTACGGTGATCTATTAACATTTCTCTTTTTAGTCTTACTTTGTTGTCTTGTATACCACAACAATACGTGAAGAAAATATTAAATTAGCTAGGTTATCATATACATATTGTATTAAAGTAGATATACTACATAGATCGCACTCGGTGATATTGATCCTCTGCTATTAAAACTCACTTCTTATATTCATTTATTATTACTTAAATCGTTAAATGTATACGTTTAGAGAAATATATATTTAATAAGAGAAAAGCCGAGACTCATGAAAATTTAAAGGAATGATTATGATGCATAAATTTTAAATATAATTTACGCGTTCAAATAATTACTATTAATTTTTGAGTGATCTGTGAGACAGTATTTTAAAATCGTTTGTTAATAATTGTGCTACTAGATTGTAAGATTAGAAAAATTAAAAGTTTTCTTTTGAGTTCCGTTGTTAATTTGTTACACAAAATTCAAAATCAATTAAAGTTGTTATATTATTAAGACAATTTCCATTCTTGATGAGACTGATGATGATCGATTTTTTATATATTTAAATTTTATTATCAAAGTATACGACTAAATTTATTAGCAAAAATTTTTTAGTTATCACATCGTATTAACTTGCTTTGATGTAATTAAATTTACTTTGAGTACACATTGGTATAAAATCCACTCGGTTAACTCCCTACCTTCTAACTTAAATTTTTTTTTACAAACTTGAAGTGTAAATAATTTGTTTTTTTTTTTTTTTCAAAGCTTTTAATATTTTCAATTCCATGACGCTGAAACTCGCAATAAAAATCATTACAGAATTTATTTGATTTCAATGAACAATATTAGCTTTTTTAATTTAAATTTTATATTTAAATGGTTTAAAAATATCAAGAGTTTTACATTTTTCATTTATTTTGTCAGTGAATTTCGTGAAAAATAATTTATTCTGTCATATATTTTGTAGGGATGATGAAATTGAATTTTCACTTCAAATTATTAAACAATAAATGAATTTTCAGGGCGAGTAACAGAGGTTCAAATATTTAAAAAATTATTTTTTTTTTTAATATCAAAATACATTCCAATCGCTGTGAATTTTTATAAATCGAATTTCTTAAATTAATAGTAAAACATGAATCAATATTATTTATTTTATTTAATTCTTATAAATCAAGTATACTAAATATATATTAATATAATTATATGTATAAGTATATATTCTTTTTAAAATTGAACTTTTGCTTGCGCGAGCACTTGTATACGTACGAAATAGACAGTAACGTAGATGAACTTTTATGTAAAAAAAAAAATTCTTTATTAAACAACGATAGTTCGCGATTCCACAGGTTTAGCAATATTGTTTAAAGTAAAAAAATTCGAATCCAATTCATTAAAAAAATTCAAAATTTATAAGTTATTATTTTTAATAAATTTTTGACAACGACAAGTTGTATAAACAATATTGTTTCACCTGGGAAGGACATTATTGCCAGAAGTATTAATTACTTTAATTTACTTAAACACTCATTACATGCTTCTCCCGCAGCCGAGTGTTAAAAACTAGTAACAAAAGAATAATGCACGATGCAATACTTGAATAATTTAACTTTCAAACTTCTCACGTCTCTTGTACATGCTATCTCTAAATAATAAATTAGTAATTTTCAGTTTTTAAAAACTATTGCCATAGTTAAAAAATACATTCCGTACAGACGTATATACACTTATAATTTTTTTAAACTAGTTAATTAACTAACGAGCTATTTAATTATTTATTTAAAACTTCTCAGCCGGACTTTTTTCAATAGATAAAATAAAAATTATCATTTTTATTTTTGCTGCGATATTATCCGGGTAAAAAGTGCAACTATATAAAAAGCTGAGCTTAGGCGCTACAATATGCACCTCTGACGTAGAGTACAATCGATTAGGAAAGTTTTAATTGAACTTGAAACCAGCACGTCTTTGACGTTTTGCATTTAAATGTCATTGTTCTACGTGGTTTTTTTTTTATTAATTAACTATAGTTAATCTTTTATCTCCTTGTCTCAATTTTTCGTTATTAATTACATTGTAATCTAAACATGAATGTACAACTTGCCCTTATAAATATTATTATCAATTATTAACGATTGAATTAATAAGCGAATGAATAAATATTTTTTTGTAGATAGAATTAATTAAAAATAGGCTACGCTACTTAGACTTATATACAATATATAATCTTCTTTAAGTGACCGAACTTTGTAAATACAGGAGCATATTTTGAATTTATTTTTAAAATCCATATATAAAGCACCCGAGTGGCTTAACTGGCTCTATTCAATTTTATTTACGAATATATAAATATATATATTAAATAGACAAATAAATATATTAAATATATATAAATATCATCTTTTTATAGTCGTTGAATTTGTGGGTGGTTGAGAAATTGAATGTAAAAAAATTTCTCAACTACATCTCGTAGTGAACAGTATTTTTTATCTTGATTGTTGTCTTTAATAATTAGTAGTATAGTGTATAATGTACGATAGGGCAATGAATATTTACCATAAAACATATATATTCATGCTTATAAGAATTATACGACTGGGATTTTATAGAATAATTTAAAAATTGATTGATAAATTTTTTATCCGAGAAAATAATAATTAACGTGATTTCAACAGTTTGGGACCATCGAGTATTCGTGAAATAAATAACAATAAGTATAGATACGATTAAATAAATAATATTGCATAGTCCCGTCAGTGTTACAGTATTAAAGTATACTTGCAGCTCGCATACCTATCGGTTAAATTATTCAATTATTAATTTCAAATCAGTGTCTTATTTATTTTAGTTTTTTTTTTCTCAAAATTTCAACGCTGAACATTTAACCGAATGTGCATTATATTTGTATAGTAATTATAAATATATAACCAGATTTATGTAAGGGTAATTTTTTTTTTTTTTTAATTTCAACACAAAAACCAGTTTTTTATAAATGAATTTTTTTCAGTAAAAAAAATTACCTTAATATAGTAATAATAATATATATTTTCGAACTAAAGTTCCTTAACTTGCAATATAAGTGACCTTGATGTGATGACGGTGCTTTGTTTCACTTCGTTATAAATAAATAAATATATATAAATATTGATAAAATACAAATTTTATCATAATCTTGTTTAATTAAAATTATAATCGTAGAACTTAATTTATCATATAGTTATTCGTACTATTAATTACAGACATTATTATATTATTTTAATTATTATTATTATTATTGACTAATTAATTGAAATACAAATACTTATTTAACAAACCTTATTTATTGTTTATTTTTATTTTTTATCATTTCAGATATTTTTTTTCCTTTATTTATTTATTTTAAATAAATTCCTTCAGAGTTGATTTCTTGTTATCTTGTACTTAAAATTTTTGCAAACAATTTGAAAAGAAAATTTCTTGGTATTTATCCGACGATTAACCACTCAACTTGGTATAAAGTTTATATACCACTGTGCATCATGATAAACTGTAAAAGGTATCGATTTAAATATATAAATATGTATCTTGGTCTCTATCATGCGTATATATGTATAGATAAATACAGAGTAGAAGCAAGTATATAGTCGAGTATTCAAGAAGTGCTTGTCAAATCTAATACTCTCCTTCAACTCCCTCCTGTACTTTAGTGAACCAATTCTCTTTTCGCTGATTGCGCTACCTCGTTTGTCGTAATCCTGTGGTCTCAACTGTTTATCACTTCAAGTAAACTAATTGCGTAACTAACACGACTTTGTCTATCTGACATAGTTTATAATTAAATTAATTTTTAACAAAACTAAGCCGAGTTAAATAACAATCGTGTACAAAATTATTCAAATTATTTTAGATTTCAAATTATATCATAATCATTCCTTTAAAAATAATTCAACTAACATTTGTTTATTTATTTACTAATTTCTTTGTCTAACAAAAAGATAAATCTAACTGTTAATTAAGTTGATAATTAACTTATTTATTATGCGCAGTTAAATTCACAAGAAAAAAAAACAAGTATCAAACTGTAAAAATTGTTTACAGCAGTTAAATAATTTAAAATAAATTACGAAAGTTTTTAACGCCAAAAGTTTTAAAAAAAATTAATTGGGATGGAAAAAAATGTTGAAATAATTCAGCGTCTCGTTGAGCAAAGAGCGAATGAGTTTTCCATGCACGAGCGGAAAAAGCCCTACACGTGCAAACTGATGAGCGTAAAAATGGACATAATAAAAAGGGACAAATAAACAAATAAAAATTAAATTTCCGCCGAACCCCCCCATGACCGCGAGTTCCCACGAGATCGTGCACCGAGTTTCGTAGGTAGCTGGCGCACTCGACTGACCATAAAATTAAGTAAACGTAAACATCTAAATAGATTATTAATAATAATTAGTAATTAATAAGGAAAATAAAACAATAAATGGCATAGTTTATTATTATTTCAATGATAGTATTTTGCGGATGAAATATTCAGTTTTTATCGGTAACTAATTTTATTTAATTTAATTCGTTAATAATTAAAAAGACAAACCATTGAAGCATTTAATTCAAAAAAATTCAAGCACGTTCGGAAATAAATAGCGAAATTTATTTAGTCTGGCATGATCTTACATAAAATAAGACGATAGAAAACAAGCTCTCACTAATAATACAAGTATATAAGTCAACCCGTCACAACTGCGGGTAATTATGTAGCGAAACGGAACGTCTCTTAAGCTAGACAAGGCGCGTACTTCTAAAATACTTGTGGACAATGACGAACGTATTCATACGACTATAACTAAAACTACGATGAGCCTTCAGGCTTACGAACGTGCGCATCGTTTTTTTCATTTTTGTCTTTGACTTTACTTGTGTTTTCAACGCTATGCCTTGGTACGTAATTTAACTAAGGCTATACCGAGCAGCTAATTATTTTATGCGGCTTTAATCGTCGACAAATTTATGTCTGTGCATTTGTTAACACACATATACGTATACTATTATTATTATTATTATTATTATTATTATTATTATTATTATTATCATCATTATTATTACTATTATCAACTGAGTATTGATTTTATTTGTTGGAATATATGAATAAAAAATTATAAGTGATAAAAAAAATAGTTGTCATATGTGTAAACAAATATAAATTATATGCATTGGTAATAGACGTCTAAATGATGTTGATCACGTGCAATCGACTGCTTGTTGAAGGGAAAAATTTGAAAAACAAAAAAAAATGAAATAAAATAGTCGAGTCTCGTTATGAGTCCTATTTACTTTCTTTTTTTTTAATCAGACTCGTGTTAATATTAGAGAAACACCAATAGGACTCATAACGAGACTCGACTGTAAATAAATAAAGAAATAAAATAAAAATAAAAAAAATGTTTAATCTATTTTTTTATAACAATATTAATAATCAGTCATCAATATTAAATTTTTTAAATGTACCAAAAAATTATTTTTAAACATTATAAAATCAGTGACAGTTAATCGCTATACTAAATAATTATTTAAAACAATTGATCATTGAACGTTCCCTTCAATTTCACTGGATTGCAGGGCAGATATAAAAAAATTAATAAAATATGTAGGTAAAATATCAGTTTACGCAAGAGAACCTACCATGCAATGAATCCAATAGCAATAAAAATAAAGATTTAAAATTGAAGAGTAAATTTAAAATTAAATAAAAAATGAAAATGGAAAGCTCGAAATCAAACCAACTGTAATATCGTTTTAAAGCAATTTATTGTTTATTTCTAGCTCTCCGTTTTTATTTTTTATATCCTAAACTTTACATTTATATATAAATAAATTAATACAGAAAAAAATATAAATATATATAAATATATAAATATATAAATATATACATATATATACATATATATTTATATATTTATATATTTATATATATGTATTATATGTCAAGAGATATTTATACTAGTATTTTAATAGTCTAGTACTTAAACACAGTATGATAAATATAATAATTATTATATATAAATAATTAATAATTAAATTAATGAAACCGATGTACTATACGAGTGATAGAGTAATCGAACACTGTAAATACTTTAAGAAAAAACACATAGGAATTATTATTATTTTACTTTTTCGTTTTTATTTTTAATTATTTTTATTACCATATAAAATATATAGTTCTATAAATTATTACTTATAAAGTAATGGAATAGTGATAAAAAATTATAATTATTGCGATTTTTATTATTATTATTATCATTATTATATATAAAATATTAATATACACCAGCATATTAATATAGTTGAATATGTGAATAGGAGTCAATCTCACCACAATTACCTATATGAGTATTTAAGCTATGAGAATTTATTATTGTGAAAAAAAAATCTATAAAATATGGCGTAGGTATAATATTATCACAGATGACACGTAACTTATAATTATTGATATAATGATCTAAGTGTAATTAAATAATTATTATGATAATTAAAGAAAAAAATAAAATAAAATAAAACATTAGGCAGGAATAGTGCAATGAAAACAAAGAAAAGAAAAATAAAAAAAATGATTAACGTTGATAAATATTTAGCTAGAATATTGTTTGTACATTGGGCACGATAAGATGTATTATTTATTCTGAGATAAAAGCTCCGCGCGTTTTATACCAATTTAAAAAACTAAAACCGGATTGAAATAATTAAGAAAAAAAAAAAAAAACTGTCAATCCGTACACTCATGGCATTAAATCATCACTTGATAACTAACTACTCGCGATTCGAATCTATCTTTTAACGTTTGTTCACAGCTAGACAAAAGTTGGTATTACTCAATTGGCTTCTCCTAACTTGGTACTTTTTAAATTATTATTGTTATAAAAGTTTGTTGAGTATAGATAATTAAACGCACAATAAATAAACGAGAGAATTTAAAAAATACATAATATTTTGAGTAAAAAATCGCTCACCGCCTTATTGATGAAAAAAAAAAAAAAAAAAAAAAAAAGAAAAAGAAAAAAAAACATCCAGTCGTACCGCGAAGTGATAAAAACAAAAAAGCGCGGATGTCATTCTAGCCACAAATGCCTCGCAAATATAAAATAAAAAAAAAAAGTAAAAAAAAAAGAGCAAAAACGCTGGAGTAATTTTCAGCTAGTTATCATTATCATTATACGCTTTTCTACCGTTATCAAAGTTTGATATTAGAATAATAAAAACCACCCGGACAATGTCCCATTTTTTTCAGAAAAATAAACAATTTTAAAAAAGTAACGAGTCTCACATTACCACTCAGTTGATGTCGTGAAGTAAACCCAAAAAATTTTATTACTAAAAATGATTAATTAGAGCTTTTGTGTCTAAATTTTCCGATAATCTACAAAAAACCCTATTGAAAAAAAAAAAAAAAAAATAAACACCCAAATTAAACGTGAAGTGAATTTGTAAAGTAGTAGTGACTTGTAGGGTGTTATCTGATGCTGCAGCACGTTTCTCCCACCAAGGACAAGCCACCCCACGTCGCGACGCCCCACTAACGCTACCAACTTCCACCTACACCACCTCCCCTCACTCTAAAAAATATATGCATTACATGCATACTATATCCACCTCCAATGCGGTAAACCGGGCCATGAATTTGTTACCATCGGAAATAAGTTAGCACGTAATATCGGCACGCGTCCATACCGATGTCACTAAAAAACTCTATTCTCCAACAAAACTAAAACCCGTATAAATAAACAAATAAGTAGACATCGTAACGGCCCTGTCACTTTTCCCACACACGAGAGCATCAGACTTCTACTTGCACCCGGGGGGCACTTACACATGTGCGTCATAAGGCTGTGGCTGACCTAACGACGTACTGATATCAATTCGGCGACACGCGGTAAGGTCAGGGGTGTATTCACCTGGCACCGCCCTAAGACACGCCTACCTGCGCATCTTGGGGGTTATAGTACCGCCTACGCGCCTACCACATTGCCTACGCCTATGCCTATAGCCTACTCTACACCTTCTCTACTACTCACTTACACTTACACTTACTCCAATACTTATTATTTACCAGGTATCTTCACATTTACTCTCTATTATTTAGTACACGATTGTTACTTAAGTCCGCATCTTTATCTTTATCTGTCTCATCAAAAACATTTATTAAATTATCATCCACAATTAGATTTCTTTCCGTGTCTGATTAAAATGCTATTCATCTACTTATGCCCGGACGAATAACGTCCGTAACTACTTGACCTTTCCGTGTCTGATGTAATATGACACTGGTCTTTATCTACTTACAACTCTTTCTTCTTTATAACTATTTCTACTGTCGCGGCTATTCTCTATTAATTTTATTCTACTAGTCTACCTACTGGCGTACTCGATCCACTTAAATTCACGAACCCGACTCGGCAGTAACTATGTATTTTATAAATAATAGTATCTCTATTATCTTAAAACTACTACCCCTTATAGACTTCATCATATCTCGACAAAAAAAGAATAAAAATAAAATAATAGGCTGCAATTTAAAAGGCTCCGGTATAAATCTGAAGCCATGAATATTTCAAGACGGTATGTCTCGAGTAGATGCAGCTCTAAACAATTTTTTTTTGTAACAACCCCCGGGTCGATAAGTTGTGCGTAGAAAAATATTTGTAGTCTCCGCGATGCTATAGCTCATCATCCCCCCGAGCATCGATCCGTTCCCCTCACCCGCGTAACTATACCCCTTTATTTTTATTTAGTTCTGTTTTCTGTTCTGGTCTATCCTCTGTATCTGGTCTACTGATATGACATAAGCCAAGCGCAGTACAGCACGAGTTAAGTAAAGCACCCGGTGCAGACATAAAACCAGCAGTAGAACAACGGAAGATAAAACCTACGCCTATGGTTCCTTTCCTTCGCACACGCCTACGGGTTTCTCCCACCACCAGAGGGTCGACCACTGTCGTAAGCTACTACTACCCTAGTTGTGCGTTCCTCGTGTTTGTGGATCGGGTCACCGGGTGACGTAGCGCGTGGCATATCCGGATGAGGGTTGCACAACGGCTTAAAACGCTTCACGAGTAAAGAGAACCCGACCCTTTTTATGTGCCCATTACATGGACAACTCAGCGTTTCTCCACCCACGTACGATATATACTCAACCCTCAACCCAGCACTTTATCTTACACTGCACTACTGCAACACGTGACCGAGCCATCCTCATCATTTTCTCATACACAATACTATACTCAACTCAACTCTATGGTATTAGTGTACACTCTTATCGAATACGCTCTTCTTAGGTCGAGGAGAAATAATAAAAAAGTGCTATGCAGTTTTATCGGACGGATAAACCCTTACTGGATAATCCGATCATCCCTCTTGTCACACGCCCACGAGGATAACCCTATGAAATATAAAACTAAGACGAGTACCCGCGTACATACACTGTAAAAAAAGCGGTGTTAAAATGGACTCATTTTAACACCGCTATGTAACACCTGTGTATTAACACCGATGTAGTGGTGCTCTTTTGCGGTGTTAAACCAGTGTAATAAAACACAATTAATATTCAATATTTATCAAAATGAGACAAGTAACATTTATTTAAGAATTTTCAATTTATAAAATTACGCAGAAATTGATTTAATGAATGTTATACAAAAAGTTAAATACTATTTACAATATTAAATGTTTAAGGACAATATAATAATTATTTTTATCGTAACCATGATGTTTCTCACAGTATAATAGATGTTTTAAAAATGACAAATCTACAGCTGTGCAAAAATGAATTATCTCTATGAAAATCATTTAAAAAACGTTCAAAATTGTCGTAAAATTGTTCTAAAAATGTTTCAAATTTGTTGTAAAAACACTCTAAAACTGTCCAAAAAATATTCCAAAATTGTCTCAAAAATATCCAAAAAATGTCTTGAATGTATTCAACATTTGTTCTCAAATAGTTAAAAAAATGTTTTAAGATTATTTAAAAAAAGGTTCCACATAAAATTTAAGGATAAAATTTCAACTAAATTGTTTCAAATAAATTGCATTGATTCTAAAATTATCTTAGAAGTATTCCGAAAAACTTAAAAAAAAATACTTAAAAGTTATTAAATAATTACTAAAATCCACTATTTTAGAATTTCCGATTATCTATATGATGTCCTAAAATTGTCCTTTAATAACGGTGTTAAAGTAACACGGATCGAAAATTTACACCGAGAGAATTTCACAACATTATTTAACACTACACGGCCGTATTAAGTGTTCTGCGTCCATTTTTACATCGAAATTTTTTACAGTGTATTTATTTTAATCAAAAATTTTTATCTACTTAATATTTTATTATTTTAAACTTTTCAAATTAAATATTAACTTTTTTTGATTATTTATCTTTAATAATTAAACATAAAAAATTTAATTATAAAAATTGTGTTAGTTAAAATATTATCAACACCGGAAAATTTATAACACCGATTTAACACCGAAAAAAAATATTTACACCAGGAATTTTCAACACCGTACACCGCATGGACTCACACCGGTTTTTTTTTTACAGTATAACAGTTAAGACGAGAAGGTTAACCCGTCAGCACTCACGTTATAAGCATTTTTCTCCCCTCCGGGCGGAAAGCGTCAATTTTCCGCCCGCTGCGCTAAACGAAAATGCCGCTTTCCGCCTCCGTCGAGGAGAAAAATAGTATTCTCACCACGGGCAGGAAATAAGAAAGCCTCAGATCACATGTTTGTCGATCTCGGCTTCGCCTCGGTCAACAATTACATGTAATCTGAGACATTTCTTATTTTCCTGCCCTGGGTAAGAAAAATACTATTGCTCACGCTCGATTTAAAACAATGAAAACTTTTTCTTTTCAAATGGAAAGGGTAGATGAAATTTTTTCTACCTTCGAGTAATTTTACCTATTTTCAAATTATGAACTTTTGAAATGCTTTAATATTATATATGTTTTATAAAAAAAATATTTTTCCCATGCGCGTCGGAAATTGTGAGCATTCTTCTCATCACGAGATTATAGGTGTAACAAAAAAAAATTTACTTTCGGTAACGTTCGGGCTAGTTCGTGTATCTTCGTAACTGTATAGCTGCCCGGCCGCATGCAGATTAAACGTGAGCAAATCTCTCATCACGAGAGTAAATATTACCGAAAAGTTCACGTGAGTGCTGACGGGTTAAACTGGAACAAATTACTGGGGTACTTTAACTTACTTTTATTTTATCATTAATTTCTTTTCCTACAATGTTTATTTTTTTTTTTTATTTACTTATCGTGGGCTCACAGAAAAAAAATGTTCTTGAATCAAGTGTATAATATTGAAGAATTTAATCTTCTTGATTTGAATAGAAAAATTCTTAAACTAATATAATTTTTCTTAATTTAAGGAAATTTTACTTGATTCAAGAATTTTTCGTCTTGATTCAAGACAATTACCCTCTTCAAAATTATTTTCTTGGTTAAAGAATTTTTATCTCGAATCAAGTTAATTTTTTTTCAGTGCTTGCTAAGATTGGTTAACAATGTGGTCACATATGACTTTGAAGTTTTAAATAATATAGAATTAACTTTTTAAAAGGGGGAATACTGATACTGTAATAAATTTTTTTATAAAGAGTAAATTTTTTTGCCTTCGTATAGAAAAATACCAATTTGTTAAAAAAAAAATACATTACTGAAATTAAAATTTAGAAAATTTTTAATTTTTAAATTAAATCGAAAATAATGTTTTATATAAGGTTGTTGATTGATTTATAATAAATAAAAACTATTTTTATTTGTGTTTACTTGCGATAAAAACTGAGGACTCGATAAATATTTATTTTTTGTAGGTTTGTTTATTTGAAAAGTAAGCTTACGCGTTGGGACGACTAGTGTGTTCGAGTTATAAAAATAAAAAGTAATAATAAATAAAGTTAAATTAAAAAAACAACCCGCGCCCCTTATAGAATCGAAGCTCACACCGTAGTTACTGAAGAAAAAAAATTAAATAAATAAATTATATCATATAAAAATAATAATAATAATAATAAAAATAATAATTATAATAAAATAAATTTAACAGGTTAAGCTTTTCCGTACCGATATATAAATGTGAAAACCTACAAATTGTTATGTTTTTCTACAGTAACATTTGTACCGACTTACAACAAATATTTGTACAATATTATAATAAAAGAAGTTGAAAAAATAATAAAAGAAAATATGTATACCTATACGACATAGGTACACCCAGATGCAATAACTTTTTTAAATGTTATTAAACAACGGAATATTTTTCATACGTCAGACGATAATCACGGGCCGGCTAGACGCCCCCGTGCACAACAATTAACCTACCTTATAACTAATTTCGTTTTGTGCCAACCAGATTATATTTTAGATTTGCGTTTCAGATAATAAAATGCCGTTTATACTCTTTCATCCAATAAATAATACAATAAAATAACAATAATAATACTACTAATATGTCGGGACAATATCCTCGCTATTTATCTACTTATACAATATCATAAACATGTTGATACAATACCCAAGCACGTCATCCTCAAAATGAAATAAAAATAATCTATTATAATCATTTATTTTTATTTTTTGAATAATAGAGTCATTTTAGATTAAATGGATATCGTTCTTTGTTCACTTTTTAATTTTTAAAATACAACTATTTTATTTGTACACAATTGAAAAAAAAAATTAATATTAGCTATTTTTTTTATTGAATAGTCGAATGTAAAAAATTAGTCATTTTTGTTCCTGATTCAATGCTTCCGAAGATACAAAAAATTTGAATAAAAAAAAATTATTGAATGTCAGGTTTTGAAAAGTGAGGAGACAACGATATCTGTTTGACAAATATCCGTTTTTTGTATTATGCACTTTAAATAAATCTTAAATAAAAATAAATCT
Source organism: Cotesia glomerata (assembly GCF_020080835.1). Taxonomy (NCBI): domain Eukaryota; kingdom Metazoa; phylum Arthropoda; class Insecta; order Hymenoptera; family Braconidae; genus Cotesia; species Cotesia glomerata. The sequence continues at coordinate 3,535,779 of NC_058158.1, forward strand.
ATTAATAACATTTTATGTAGAAGAAAATGCTTCAAAATAAGGTTATGAGAAAAGTAAAAAGTTAACCAAATAAGTAATAATTTTTGTTACAACTCTGGCTTGAATAGACGTCGATTTAAATTTATTTGTTAAAATTGATCATGCACTCACGAATAAATTCACAAACATCAAATATATTGGTGTAGACAATTCAAAATTACTCACGTTTTGTAGCTCCAAGAGAACAATAATTAAAAAAAATAATAAAACAAGGGGAAAAGACAACAAGCGAGAAGGGAGAGAAATGAATAAGACAAAAGTAAATCATCAAATACTCGTCCCAAAGTACTATTTGCCACCCATACACCGCACTCGCAATCTAATTTTAATAAATAAACAATGTTTGTCTATGATATTGAGGACAAAGTTAGCAAAGGCCGAGTGGTAAATAAAATAAGACACCAAGTTGTTATTATATATTGATATGTACCAGTGATGTTGGACCAGAAAGGTTAATTGCAGTTGTTTGATTAAATTCATCATTTTATAAAAGTTAAAATCCTGCAAAGACTTTGTATATTTATCCACCGACCTACTAAACTATGTCCTCAAAAATCATTGAACCATCATGATGATTATTATTATCTGTGAGCAAAATAATAAATAACATATTTTAATTGAATGTATAATAATTTATGTTTTTAATTTCTTACTAGATGAATTAATGCATATCATAGTTGTAAATTATCAATTTGTGAAATAAAACCTGCAAACTGTTTATGTTATTACTTATTTTTTTTACGCATTACAAACATTATCAATTATTACTATTATTATTTTAGAACCTTGTCAACTTTAAAATTACTTTTAAATAACAATTATCGCTTCAAAAATTTACTGAATTTTTTTTTTAAATATGTAAAAAAAAATCTATTTTATTTAAAAACATTTTCACCTTTATCACAACTAATGAAAATAAATCAGCAATCTAATTCGGTGAGTATTAGTACATAGAATTAATCAATCTTAATACCCATGACTCATGACCTTTTTTTCCTCACTCTCATTGCACACGAAATTCTACTCTAATAAATCCTCACCCCAAAAAAAATCAGACTATACAAGATAGCAATATAAAAACTAAAATAAAAGACATTGACCTCTAAAATTCACCTGTTGGCAGATGTCATTGGCCCTAGGTCTGGAGGCAGGTGGCTGGGGCGCATTGGTGGAACGTAGTTCCAGTGGCAGTCTGAGTCCTCTTTTACCCCACGGGCCGGGTGGATTTGCCGCAGGACTAGCCTCTTTAGCCCGTCGATGCGGAGTTTGCCTGGCAACTTTTCCATCAGCTTGGCTGCTCGAGCGTCACGCATTGCTTCAGCACGCCGGCCAGCCAAATGACGACAAGCCCTTCACCTGCGAGCAATGTGGACAACGCTACCGCTACCGTTCGGCGTACGTGAAACACCGGGAGCAAAACCACCGAGCGCGACTGCCCGCCGACAAACTTTTCACGTGCGACGTTTGCGGCATGCAATTCAGGTATCTTAAATCTTTTAAGAAACACAGGTTGAATCACGCTCTGGAGCGACTTCAGCGCGTGCCGGAACACCACCGAGGCAGTATATCTTCAATAACATCGACTGCTGCGGCCGAGAGAAGCGACCAGGTATCGAGTACCGGGGAACCAGTTCAGCACGAAACGGGAAGTGATGTCGCGAGTTCCATGGACAACCGCGACGAGCCGCGTGATAATTTAGACAGCAATCGGGACAGTGTTAGCGCTAAAGAAGAAGCCTCATCTGAAACAGCGAGTGTCCAGGGACAAGACCCAGCAGACACAGCCTCAATTGCTACCGCAATCACCGCTCGTGGAAGAGGAATCGAAGTTGACGCCTCCGATGAAAATAATGTTCACCAGACGTCCCAAGACGACGACCGAGATCGGCTTGAGTCAACCACCGAGCGAGTTATCGCTGAAATTGTACGAAATCATGATTCAGACAGACGCGAAAGACGGTTCGCGTGTCCGTTTTGCGGCAAGTGTGTGCGCTCTAAAGAAAATTTAAAGCTACACGTTCGTAAACACACGGGTGAACGACCCTTTGTTTGTCTCTTTTGCGGCAGGGCTTTCGGGGGTAAAAGCGATCTTACGCGACATCTGCGTATACATACGGGTGAACGACCTTATCATTGCGAAATGTGCGGCAAATGTTTTGCACGGGCTGATTATCTATCCAAGCATCTTACTACGCACATTCATCAACGCTAGACGTTTTGTTTTGTTAGAAAGTAACCGAGTTTAATTTAATTTTTTTGTTGGAAAGACAGATATATATTTATATTATATGAGCTTCCTCACATAAGTTTATCAATACACATATATTGGTGCTCAATAGTTTTTTAGTTTTTAATTTCATAATAATATTATTATGTTTGAAGATAAATAAATATATATTTATTTAGTTTTTTTACGATAAATTTTTTAATTCCTGGTGTTGGAAAATGCTTATATTTTTGAAGTTTTATCTTACGAAGTGCAGCAACGGTTTTAATGAATTTAAGTTTTCAGCACTGGGAATTGATAAATCAATGGTGCTATTTTATTAACAAAAATTAATTTTTTAACAAGTGTCAGAGAACAAAGCAAGAGTATAGATGATATTTGAAAACTCTAATGCCATCCTTAAATATCCAGCCACTGACCCACTACGATGTGTCAATTACCAAAGAAAACGGGCTATTAAAGAAAATAAAGATCGCTAGTAATTTTCTATAAGGACATTTAATTAAATTACTTAGTAAGTTTGATGATTTAATTGACGAGTTAGTATGTTGTAAAGAAATAGAGACAAGAAAAAAAAATGAAAATGTAGACGCGTATGACAAGTATATTAGAGGGATAATAAGTATATATGACTAGTGAGAAAAAAATTTGTGATAAGGATTGAAATACCAAAGAATGCGCGGGAAAGGATACGAGTTCTCAATAATGCTAACAAAATAATATATTAATAAATAATTATATGATAAACCGTCTCTCGTTTTTTCGTTCCATTGCGAATTTTATTCGTTATTACTATGAGTGATATATAACGTATATTTGTAATAATTAATATTTAATAATGAATAATGAATTAAACTAAATGATAAAAGAAATTAATCTAGTATATGATATGATAAAATAATATTATTATTTAGATAACAACTTATTGATGCGTAATGCCAATAATAGTGAGCGATAATTTTCTCACGCAAATTCCATTAATAACGAGGTCGTTCAAACGCGAAGCAATGCGTTTTTAAAATGTATGCGGTCCTATAAAAAAATGAAAAAAGTCGCGGCCAACAACAGATGCGACGACGTGTGCATGGAACGGATGGACGCTCGGGTTGAATAGGTTTAAATAAATAAAATAAACGAGTTAATACTTAAATAAAGGTACAGCCAAATAATAATAAGGATTTTAAAAATATATAATATGTAACGAAATAATAATAAAAAAATTAAATTAATTGATCCGACGCGTCCTTCCAGAGAGAGCGTGCCGGTGCCTTTGAATTCAAAAATTCTTTAACGTGGCTAGCAATTATTATTTTTCATTTTCCATCGCTCTTGATTATTTTTCAATGAAAAAAAATTTATTTGATTAAGAGTAATTCAAAATGATGAAATAACTAGATGAGAAAAAAATGAATAACAGAATTTTCTTGATTAAAGCCACGTAAAAGAAATAAAACGAAAGAATAAAAGTTTTAAAACTGAGAAACGAATCGTTTAAAATAATAAATGATTTTGTGTAAATAAAAAGTGTAATTTCTGTATGTACAAGCTCATTTAAACGGCTTTAATTTGTCCATTAACTCTGTCCATACATTGTAATTATAAATTCACCGGAAATAAATTAGTTGTAGATGTGAGGCAATCGATTCATCAATATTCAATTGTTGTATTTTTAATTATAAAAATATTTATATTTTATTACTGCGTTTTAATGAATTTATTGTAATTATAATTATAAGTAAACTGCAATTATTTAATTCAGTAATTTACATATATATTTTTGTCAATTACGCACAAATATTTATTGACAACTAAATGAATAACAAATAATAAATAATTGAAAACGAGAGGAAATAGTCGAAGTATTTTTAAAGAAAAAATATTTTTTTTGTTTTGAGTGTAGTTTTTATCGACACTTGTGTATAATACAATCATTGAAGTAATCAGACGAAAGTAATGTACAATCATGCAGAAAAGTGTTAATAAAGATAATTTTAAAAGTAAAACTAGTCCACATATAATTAAATATAATAACCTCAGCTATGTCCGTCTCGTTTTGTTCAAGTGCCAAAGTGTTTAATAAATTAAGCATTATTATTAATTAAAAAAAAAAACAAATAATATTTATAACAAATAAATGAAATAAACAAACAAATAATAGTAAAATATAATATTATGATTATTATTTTAAAAATGTGTCAAAACAAAAACTAAATAAAATAAAATCACGGATAATAATTTCTGTGAAAAATTGTGGAGTATAATTATTAAGGGCCTATAAGGATTATTATTATATTATATTTAAATTATGTATGATGAATTATTTGTCTCATATCTTGAAATTAATTATATTTAAATAACCGGTGAACAAAGTTGATTGAAGGTGCTAATTACCTATTCAGGCCTGATCGTTATCGAGCCGAGTCTTATGCCAACGAAAAGTAACAAACGTTATGATCATCTCGGTCATGCCAGAACGATTGAAGAATAATTATTCAATTATTAATTAATAAGACAAATATTTACACTCATAAATATATGTGTATAATAATATGTACGTATAATTATGTGTGAAAAAATTAAAACCAAAGAAATCGAGTTAGAACCGAGTATAACGTGAGTTCTGTTTCCCTCCAAATTAAAGACCGGCTGTAAACGTTCCAATTGGCCAATTATTTAAGGTGTAATTCATAATTAATTATTATTGCTAAGGTTAATTAATATATTACTCGTAATATATAGAATTGTACTATCGTTGGCGATGGGTTATGCATGAAATTTTAAATATTTATGCGTGAGGGAAATAATCAATAAAATTTTGTTAAACAATTCACAGCTCTCATTAAATGTGCCAGAAAAAATCCATAGCGCCTGGAATTTCGATATTTCACATCGTTTTATGTTTTCATGTTTCATTCGATTTATATCAATAAAAAAGTTACTACATATTGAAAATATTTGTTGTCATTGTTGAATATTTAAAAAATGATATAAATGCAATCGGCTTGGAATAATTCAATGGAATTTGCTGAAATTTTTAATAATAATTACTCTTTTATGGACAATGAATTTCAAGCATCGAATACATAATTCATTTATAAAAGGACTATTGTTGACTGATATGAAATAACAGAATAATAACCAATCGAAAACGAATAAATGAGAATAATTAATAAATAATTGAATAAACGAATTAAATCTCAAAACCAACGAAGCGCCGTACAACGACAGAAATTATAAAATTACAGTAAATTTAAAGTAATATTAATAACATTAATAAAATAACGATAATTACAACAAACAGCAGTTATATGCTCACAATAAAATTAATGATACAATAATTAATAATAATAATAAATGAATAAAACAGCTCGTAAATAATCCAGGCGCTACGGAGTTAAAATAATTCAAAACCACGAATATTATTTACAGCTATCCAACACTAATTAATATCCACAATAAATAATATACAATTTAAATGTGTACATATACATGTGTATTTAAAAATCTAATAAACGCGAGAATACATAATATAATAAATATAACAATATATATATTAAAGATATATATTATTATAAATGTTCCTATATTTATACTATTCAAGTATTTATTATATTAAATGTATTGTATGAATATTCGATTATTTGAAATTTTTACCTAAAAAAATCTTGTAGGATCTAGTAAGTTATCGAGTTACATTTTACATTTTAGCAAAGTGAAGTTAAGTCATTTATGAGCGACAAAAGTATAAAGGCTCATGGGCATCTACGCGATTGGAGGATGTAGTAAAAAAAAGTAAAGTACATAGAAGGAAGAAACAATTTAGAAAAGAATGATTTATAATATGTAAGCAGGTCGCGCGTGGCGGAGGCAAGGGTCTTCCTATATTGACTGAACGATCAGATGTGATATACGTGTAAGAAATATTATTAATTAATTATTTAATATAATAATCGTGGATATTTAACTTAATTAATTAATAATTATAATACATTATGATAATTAATGAGTTTACAAACATTATATCTATACATTTGTGTATTGAATATTGTGAAAAAAAAAAAATAAAATAGATAGGCCAATATACAACGTTTTTAAATCGTTTATCGATGTTCCGAGGATATAGCTAATTAAACAAAAAGTAATTAGATAGAAAGGTTTGAAGAACTCGTGATTAAATGCTCTCGAATGAAAGGGACCGTGCGAATTTTACAAACACGAAGATAAAAAAAAATTGTCAGATATAATTAATGAATTTTAATTTTAATTTACAATTTAGAGTTTTAAAAGATTTATTTACTGGAAATTTATTATTAAAATTGGCTTGATTGATTTTCGAGTAATAAATTTTATTGGCGATTTTAAAAATTAAAACTTGAGAAATTATTAAAATTGTGTCTTTTGAATTATTAATAAACATTCAAATTACTAATTATATCTGATTTTTTTTTTTTTTGAGAATTTTATGAATATATTTTAAATACATGATCGGTTTTAACAAACTGCTGATATTAATATGTGAAAAATACGTACAAAAAATATTACCTCTATAAACAAAGAAATAAAAAAATATATTATGCTAGTTTACTCTCAAGCGCTTCCTTTATTTATTTTTATTTTTATTATTATGATTGTATGGAATGTAAAGATTTATTAACTGATAATAGCAGAAGATTTAGTATCAAGCAAATAAGGTGCCAATTATTGTATTATTTAAAACTGATTAATTACACTCGCTAAGTCCCTGGCAAATAAAATGTTAAAGCAACCAATATTTACAACATCATTAATAGTAATGAACAAAACAACTAATGACAAAAGTAGTCCGAGATTAATTTTGTGCAATAACAGTTTGCTCAATCCTCGGTCTTCATCAGTAGTCAGCTCGGTGCAATGAGAGCGACTTTTTAGATAATATTTAAAAAAATAGATAATTAAATTTTTAGATAAACCATTACAGTCCATATTAATAAATTAGTATTGATCTAGCGGTAGTTGTCTTTGAAAAAAAAATATTCCCAACTAATGTAAAACCTTTTTTCAATTATTCTCGCGTCCTTAATGGTAAACCTAATCATTATATAGCTAATTAAATTTAAATCAATGTATCGTCAAGTTTGTCCGCTTAGAATTAATGTTTAATGAATTTTTATTGTTAATATAATTGCAAATAAATTTTTTCTTTGAAAAAATTAACATTGCGTTCAATTGAATGTAAATACATTTTTTAATGCATAAATGCGTTATTTTTTTAATTTATTTGTGAAGTAGATAAAAAAAAAAGAGTATGTTAGATTAGAAAATTTTGCAATTATATTAAAATAAAAAAAATTATTTATGACGTGCTATCATCGTTTTCATCGTACCTCTGTAAAAATATATTATTATTATTATTATTATTATTATTATTATTCATGTATGGCACAACTAATTATTAATAAATGATGTAACATGAATAAAAAATGCATTAGAAAAGTGCGTAATGCGATAAAAAAAATAAAAAATGTCACAAAAAAAGTAAAAAAAAAGAAAAAATAATGTAAAAAAAAGTCGATTTCGCAAATCGCAAAATGCTCATGCATTATAAAAACATAATAAATGTTAGAAATATTTTTTAACTTATACTAAATGTGATAATTGATGAATTGACAATGAGCAATCTAACTGTATTATAAATATTATTTATAAATTATTACCATATTAATAATAATAATAATTATCATTATTATTATTATAATTGTAATTATAATAACTATACATATATAAATATATGAATAGAATAATAACAATAATAATAAATGATAATTAATGTCTGTTGTACAAGTGACATAAAATTTTTCCATAGTATATGTTTAGCTGTCCATGTATTTAAATTAATAAGTGAGCACAGTTAAATTTTAAGAACAAAAATAAATGAAATGAACTAATAAAGTCATACACCGTCACAATTCTGTCCGCAATTCGTCCAATGACGCGAGGTGACGAAGGTAAATTCATAATCTAATTATCATTCGTCCTTCGTTTTATAGTTTACACAAATAAGTATTTAATAATGATGATGATAATAACAACAACAATGTGCAGTTTTTAGATGAAAGTAATACAAGAATAAAACAATGATACCTAAATATTATAATATGTATTATTACAGAACTTGCTCTTTCAATTTAAATATTGGTACAAAATGTCATTTTAAATCCGATCCGATTGCTCTTATAGTTTTATGTATATTTAATCGACCAAAATAATAATTGACCGATAAATAAAAATGAAAAATAAATACATCTGATAAGTGAAAAGCAAAAAAAATACACCTCGCGCCAATGGTGTGTGTGTAAATTAATAAAATGAAATAAAATTATTATGATATAAATTATATACATGAATTATAAATATATAAATAAAATAACGATAACGATGATGATTGAAAACAAAATATAAATATATATATTATATATACACAATAAATATAAATATTAAAATACCGCTACACTATAATATACACGATATAACCAGTTGTTGTCTACAATATAATGTTATTTTTCTAATTCATATTCAATTGTTATTGTTGAGGACGAACACATCGAATTTTAGACGAGAATGTGTATGTGTATTTATTTTTAGTTGCCTTTCTTTAATTAGGATAATTGTAATTAATAATATTTTTCTTCCATCACTTTTTACTTGTTGTTACTCATTAATTTAAATTTTGAGGCACTATAATTTATATATAGTCACATCGATCTTAATTATTCAAATTTTAATAGAATATTTCAATATTTAAAAATTCAATTGATAAAAAATCGGGATTGAATAATTCATTATTATACTTCAGCACTTACATTCAAGTCTAGATTAAAATAAATTTTAATTAATTAATTTTTGCTTGAATATGGAAAATTGTTATTCTTTTTTTTTTTGTAATCTAAATTTTGATTGCTAAAAACTTTTTCCGATTGTATGTCGAAAATATTACGAATAGTTACCGTATAATTTTTTTATACAGAAATAAATTTTTTTCCTCAATTAACTAAAGAATCGCTCTGCAGTAAGTATAAAATGCATTAATGCTAGGTTGTAATTTTGATCGATAATTTAGTCGTAATCACGCAAGCCAGTTCCATAACATGTTACAATTGTCAATGTTAAGTATTTAAGAATAATTATCAATTATTTAATGGGAGTTTAAAAACAAAATAGTAAAAAATTCATTTTATAAATAATAAATTTCAATTTAAGTGAATACTGATAACAATCGGAAAAAATGTATTGACAATTAACTTGTACTAAATATTTGATGAATAATTGACGGTACTATTAAAATTACTTCAAGATGTAAAATTAAATTTAAATTCTACTCGTCCTGTCAAATATTATTTCCATTAATATTCAAGGAGTGACTATTAATACGTAAAAAAAGTCCTGAAAAAAAGACTTTATTACGCATGAATAGAGGTGTCCTAATATTTAATAAACTATAGCATATATGTGTAAAAAAATTGAAAACGAATTATGAATTATCTGTACAATAATATTAATTATTTAAATTGAAATAATTTATTAAGCCGAAGAAAAATGTTAATCAAGAGAGGATAATTGAAAAGATGATATAAACACGCAACTAAAGTAAAAATAAAATATTGCTAGAATAATAAATAAAAAATAATCGCAGACGTGCATCCAGGCAATTTTAATGAGCAATACACACCACTGGTTATCGATAATGTGGCGAACACGTATTGTATTTTTTGTAAGGCTTATATTTTGCCAGATTGTGATAATCGAGTTCGCAACATCGTCATCAAACTATCCCCAGTACAGCTCACTAGTTAAATTTTGTCCGTTTTATTTTTAAATCCAATTGACAAATTAAAAAGCCATAGCTAATATTTGAATGATTTTAAAATAACAAACAAATATAACTATATTAATAATGATAAATTATTTTAAAAAATTTAACCAAAGCACACTTGTTTTTAATATGGAAACAATGTAGTTAGTTCTCAAAGCATATGTAATATTGTTATTGCTTTGGGGATTTTAATAAAAAACGTGTAAATTCGTATGGATAAGTGCAGATATCGATTACTCAAAAGAAAAAAAGGAGCAGTTTCGCAACATGACGATATAAGTATTAAATTATACTCGATCATTTTTAACATTATTATAAATAAATAAATAAATATTCTATTAACGCCGAAAATAATTTATATAACTCACAAGTGTATTATTAGATACTACACTGTTAATAATTGAAAAGAGAATCGTAGCAAATTATAAAAAATAAATTGTTACATTTGATTTCATAATATTAAACTTATGTCGATGTCATGAAAATAATTAAAATTAAGCGACTAAGCTCCACGGTGTTGTTGGATATAAGTAATGAGAAAAATTCTTTATCCTATCAACCCGTATAATTATTATTATGATGATGACGACGATGATGATAATTATTCGTACTACTCATAAAAAAAAAAAAAAAAAAAAAAAAAAACATTTTAATCTACTTATTCAACAAGATAAATAAAATACATTCTGTCCAAATGCATAAACTGTCTATTATTTATTATTGATGATGATAGCATTACTACTGTTAATATTGTTCGTAGAATTTATATATTAATCATTTTAATTAGAAAAAAAAAAAACGTGAGCAACTAATGTCACCTTATAATTACCCTAAATCATCCTGTAGAGTATCTGAAATTATCTAAGCTTAAAAATTAAAAAATTGAAAATGAAGGAGGAAAAGGATTGGAATTTTTTTCTTTCAATCGACTTTTCACCTCACAATTAACTCATTTACTCTTTCATTCACACGGGTAACACTTAAAAATTCACCCATGGAAAAATAAAGAACGAATTTTTGTTTCATTATAAAGAGTAAACAGTGTTAATTTTTTTATTTATAGTATTATAATTTGTTCCTTACAATTCAGCGTTACATTTTTATATATTACAAATTATTAACTATAGTCCATTTTCATTTCTTCTATCTAACATTCGTTTACCACAGCAGAGATATTTATTTATTTAATAGATAGTTATAAATGTCATGGTTAAAAATATTTTTCCTTTGATTTAATTTCTTTAGATCAACTTTCATCTAATTAGTCATTTTAAACTATTTTTTATCACTGTATCAGACCTTACTCAGACATTACTGGCAGTTCAACTTTGTCCTTCCTTTTAACCAAGCTAATGAAAACTAGGTATGTATTTTACTACTTTAATTTTCTTAATTAATATAAGATAAATATAAACTTTAAAAGTTAGTCACTTTATTACTTTTTCTAACAAATTCTCAACACTCCAGTTGGAAGAAATTATTATTTAATAAGTAATAATCTTTCAAATAGGAGATAAAATATTGTCAATATATTATTTAAATGAATATTTATTAAACTAGAAATTCTTTAATTGATAATACTCTAATTTTTCAAAACTATTATCAGTGATTATTTTCGTAAATTTTTATTAAACTCATGTTTAGCAAAAATATGTAAAATATAGTAATGTCAACTATTTTGTTTATTAGTTTAGTCAGTGAAATATTCAAATTTTATGAAAAGTCAATAACATAAAATTTTCGTTTTAATTAGAGATTTAATAATTCTTTTTTCATTGGAATAATTATAAAAATTTCATTAGAAAAAAATACAAACGCAAACTAATGCATTATTGGTATAAATATTGAAATTTGAGGAATGATAAATTATTTATTATTTCTAATGCAGTTATAAAATCATTAGTCTATGATTCTCTATTATGACTATCATTATTTTTTTATAGTGAACTGAGTATAAAAGCAGAATGCTTTTGATTAATTTTTTTTTTTCCAATAAAGATTTTTAAAATATATTAAATGACAACTCAAAATTATTATTATATGATTAGAATACGAAGTATTTATATAAGAACTTAACTACTACTTTCAATTCATCTAAGTTAATTTTTTTATAATCAGCTACCAGATATATAAAAATCATTATCATAAACTCATCGAATTTAAAATTTACTTATGCGATTTAATTATATAATGCATAACTTCATAAAATAAAGCTCAATAATGTAAATATTTAAAAAATTACGTTAGTAAAAGCATGCTTAACCCTATATTTTTGATTAATTAAAAAATTAATTTGAATTTGCCAGCCTTTTTAACTCGAAAGATAAACAATCGATATGTAGACACGTCGATGTTCAATTAATTATTGCCATCGGATTCATTATATTTGTTCTGAATGTAAACTCATTTCAGGTAACATATTGATGAAAAAAGTAATTAAAAAAAAAATAAAAATAATCCTATTCGAAAGAGCAATTCATGTTAGCACTTGATGTGCTTAAAATAAAAATGATAGACTATCTTGATTGAGAATACTAGTAATTGGAAGAAAACAAGAACTAATTTAATAAAAAGTTCTAAAAAAAGAAAATTTAATCTCATTTCTCACCTATAACCGGACTTTCAGTTCTTCCATTCGTTGTTTGATTCTCCGCCTCATTTCCTTGTACCTTGAAATAACAAAAATAGAATACAGTAAGTCATTTGATTGTGTCAAAGTTAATCGAGTAAATGATAAACGTGTCAACTAACTTTTCTTTTAATAACAAAATCTGTTTCTCTTCTTCGTAATGATATCGTTGCAAAATTCCCTGACACTCAGCTAATGAAAGATTTAAAAATTGCGCGACGTCCGAACTTATTTCAGGTGTCGATAATTTGTCGACGAGAAATAGACGAGCAATATTTTCATGAGGTCCAAGAGCTACACGGACTTCAAGAGGATATTCATCATCCCTTAATCTGCGTTGTTCTAAAAAATAATAATCATTCATTAATAATCTAGTTTAAATCCAATATTGAATATTCTAATTAAGAAAATTAATTTTAATTTTACCTCCATTGTCCCGTACAACAAACAAAGCAAAGTTATCAGGTTTAGCGTCGACTTTATATTTATCGAGCATTAAATTAATAACTTCTTGGGTGCTAACAAGACTAGTAACCCAGACAGACATTTGTGATCCATGTGGTGGAGTAAAGAAACTTGTTTCACGGTTATAAAAATGCCCATTGATAGAACAGCGACGACGCAATCGACTTCGAGACTGTCTCCTGCCACCAGGACGTCGACGTATTGCAGTAGAGCCTTGTTTTCGACGTAAGACAACGCCATCAAGCTCCAATCCGCTGTCCGTCGACATAGTCATATTGTCATCATCGCGAAAGTGTAGAGAATTTACAGAATCAGTGTCACTGTCCTCGCGATGTCTTTGAAGGCAATCAGGCCCAGACATCGAGCGATTCAATCCTTTCTCGATCCAGCTATCATCATTACTCATTCTACGACTGTTGTTGTTCTTCTCCAAGCTATCATAGTACTCAACTCTACGTAAATTACCATTTCTATTAGGAGTTCCATGGCAATTATTAGGGGTGTCAGTACTGGACGAAGTACTATCTAAGCTGTGCGTCGGTGTACTGTTGATACTACTGTCATTTGTTTTATTCTGAGAACTAGTACTACTGTTGGCCATTGAACTTCGATTCTCCGTTGATCCATCAAGACTTGACTGACTTGCTGACTGAGAAGTTTCAGTCACAGAGTGTGACATTGATGGCAAATTTTCCGGCATGGTTTGATACAATTTATCACCGTCCTCAACTTTTCGTTCAACTTGCAGCAGCTCATCTAATTCGTCTAGTTCCATATTCTTCACATCGAGTTTCATCGGTAACGTGAGGCTTTTCAAGTGATCTGGTGACGTAGGCACGGAATTCGGCTCGCTTTCCAAATGACTTTCTGTTGGTGATAAATCTTTGTTACTTGGGTTGGTACGTTTTTGATTCTCATGGTCATTATCATCGTCATCATCATCTTCATCTTCAACTTTTTCAGCAACACTTCGTCGACAGGAATTTCGATTTCTTGCTGTTACAACTGTTCGTTGATCATCATCTTCCTTTAAATGGATAACACCGCGTACTCCCCAATAAATTCTTAAAGCACCTTCGAGAATTAATCTTCCATTTACTTCTCTACTTCTTATTCCACCACTTTTGCCCTCATAATACTGATTAAAAACTTTTAACTTTGTTTCTAAATGCGATCTATAATATAATAAAAATTAAATTAACATCATAAAAATAAAAATGAAAATTTTTTGTCTATAATTTTTATAAATATATTACCTTGGTAAAGTTGATCGAGGTTCTTTTTTACCAAAACTTGTATGAGATTCAACTCTAGTACCATGACCAAACAACTGAGGACCGAACAACGCACCGTAACAAGGAACATGACAGTAAGGCACTCCTTTATGCTGTAAAATAATCACAATTGTTTCAACTAAAGCTAATTTCAATATTAAAATTGCTATATTTAATATTAAAATAGAATACCTCAGCGTGTTGGCCTGGATTTAATCTTTTACCGCACTCCTCGCATCTTAAACATTCAGGATGCCAATCGTAGCCCAACGATTGTTTTCTTTCAGCTGTAATAATAAGAGCATTAAATATCTGAAACTAGAATCTTTAGCAAAATCACAGTAAATACAAATAAACAATATCAAGTATTTATCGACAAATTTGACCTTGACATGGGTACAATGACTTATCTCATGGCTTTTTTTAAAAGATTAAGTACCTAATCATCTTGACACGCAATAATAATCTTTCAATAATTAAACTGAAGTATATATGTATAGATCATTATTATCAGATCTCATAATTCAAATATTTATTTTTATTTAATAAAAATTTTAAGATAACAAGATAAGTTATATTTACCAAAATAAACAGGTTTTCCGCATTTATGACACTTCCACATCGTGGTTGATAGTAAATTATAAATATATTGTTGTATTTATATATATATAACACGTTTATTAAATACTCTATGTATATATTTTTTGTTGTTTTTATTATTATTATTGTCAATAATTATACCACATTTTGTTTACCGGAATAGTTAATAATAAAAGACAGTTTTCGTAAAAAATGACATGACTGTCAGTGGTACTTGAAACTTTTGAGAAGATCGCCATCAACGAAAAACGAAACCAAGTTTTGCTTCGTACAAAGGAAAAAGAGAAATAAAACTATATATACATACATATAGTTATATTTGTGTGATTTCGATCATATGAGCATAAAAAAATATGTGTATGTATATATATGGTAATTGATGATGATAAAATAGAAACACCAATTTTGATTTGTCATGTTTAACAAAGATGGCGCCCTAAGTCAAAATGGTCGAGATTATTGAATTGACGAATAATATAATTTTGGTCGAATTATAATAAAAAAAATTGATGAAATAAGCAATTTTATTCGAAAAAATGACGAAAATTGAACTTAAAACCGAAACCCGATAATTATTAATTTATTAAGAAGAGCTCTCGCGGAATATACGGACAAATGCGAACGCGTCAATTCGTTTGGGACGTTTTAAGTAATTATAATGATATTTAGCTCGGAATTTTATATTCCACCGATACCTAGCATACTTTTAATTAATATAATCTACTTTTTAGATAAAAAATTATAATATTGACAGAATAAAACCCGATCGTGACCGATCATCATTCGCAAGCGTCGGCATTATAAGAATGACCTGAGATGACTGGCGACCGAGAGCCTGGTTACCCGCTTCTTCGGAGCCGAACCATTATTCGGGTTCCGAAAAATTGGCGCACTTTTATAATTGCCCGTACCAAGTTTCAAAAACTAAATTTTAGTATTATTTTCTATTATTCTAAGTTTTAATAAATAAATAAATTAGAACTTAACATTTGACAAATTTAAAATTTTAATTTAAAACAGTAGAAATGTATTTGTATGCCATTATAAACCATCAGCTGGTAAGATTTGAGATTAAATAAATTTAATATTTTTTCGTATTATTCAATATATTTAATTATGGGAAAGTTAAACTCAATTATTGTATATTGGTATAATTTTTACTAATATTTTATTTTAATAAACAAATTAAGAAAGTGATAATTTTTTGTCCATTCTCTGTTTTTCGCCCCATTATTCGGCTAAAGTGTCGGCGGAAATAAGTAACCGGTCCGCCATGAAGACGTCCAATAGAGGTCTCCATATTCCATGCTACCTAACTAGCTGTTACTTTTTGCAACTCTAAAAAACAAGAGTATTTTTTAGGCTTTGCCTTTGCAAGTGCTAGTTAACCTTTACTAATAAGTAGTTTATATGTTTTGATTAACATAAGCGTGAAACTAATAAATCTCGTAGTGTAGAAAAGTATTTATAAAAAAGTTTCGATTTTAGTAAAATGAAGTAATACTTTTTTTCGTAAAGTAAGAATTATTTTATTTAAAAACAATGGCTCCAACAATCCAAACTAATGGAACTCCAACTGATCGCGAAAAGCGACCAACAAGGCCCGTAGAAAAAAGGTAATTATAAGCATTTATTTAAAAACAACCTAAAATATAAAGCAGTTACATTTAATTTTAATTATAAGTAAATGTTTATTTTTATTTAAAAAAATAAATTTATTTTTCAGATCGGAGTTAATTTGTCGGGTAAAATATTGCAACACATTACCAGATATACCATTTGATCTAAAGTTCATCAACTATCCATTTGAATCAACGAGGTAAAATGCTGAAAATACCTTTTTTTTTTTTTTTTTTTTTAACATATTGATGATTTGTTAACTACAGTAAAATTGTTTTATAGGTTCATTCAATATAATCCGACATCGCTAGAGCGTAATTACAAGTATGAAGTTCTGACAGAGCATGATTTAGGTGTTGAAATAGATCTAATTAATCGCGATACTTACGCCGGAGATCCGAATGCCCAATTAGATCCAGCAGATGAAAAATTACTGGAAGAAGATGTTCTCACGCCCCAAGACTCCAAAAGATCTCGGCATCATGCGCGCAGTGTATCTTGGTTGCGAAGAACTGAATATATTTCTACAGAACAGACGAGATTCCAGCCACAAACGATGGATAAAGTTGAAGCTAAAGTCGGTTTCACTTTGAAAAAGAACTTCAAAGAAGAAACCTTATATATGGACCGTGATAGCCAGATAAAAGCTATTGACAAAACCTTCAAAGATAACATAATACCCATTGAAAAGCATTACAGTAAATCTGGTGTTGTACCAGTGGAGGTATTACCAGTATTTCCAGACTTTAAATTGTGGAAATATCCTTGTGCTCAAGTTATCTTTGATTCCGATCCTGCGCCATCAGGACGACCTGTACCAGCTCAAATTGAAGAGATGTCTCAGGCTATGATTCGTGGTGTGATGGACGAAAGTGGTGAACAGTTTGTCGCTTACTTCCTACCTCTTGAAGAAACTATGGAAAAACGTAGAAGAGACTTTGCTGCGGAAATTGAGTACGCAGATGATGAAGAATATGAATACAAGATGGCCCGAGAATACAACTGGAATGTAAAGAGCAAATCATCTAAAGGATACGAAGAAAACTATTTCTTAGTTATGAGAAACGATGGCGTAAGTTATTTGTACGGCTACACAGAAAAAAAAATGTTCTTGAATCAATTATATAATTTTGAAGAACATTATCTTCTTGATTTGAGTAAAAAAATTCTTAAATTAAGAAATTTTTACTTGGTTTAAGTAAATTTTACTTGATTCATGAATTTTTCGTCTTGACTCAAAACAATTACCCTCTTCAAAATTATTTTCTTGGTTCAAAAATTTTCCTCTCGAATCAAGTTAATTCTTTTTTAGTGTAAAAATTATTATTTTTTATTTATACGATGATTTATTGTCAATTTGTTTTCGATCCGTTAAAGGTTTACTACAATGAATTGGAGACCCGTGTACGACTCAGCAAACGTCGTCAAAAAGCTGGACAGCAGCCGAATAATACACGCCTGGCTGTAAAACATCGACCACTTACAGCCAGCGAGTTTAAGATGCAGCGTTATCGTGAAAAATTACTTGAGCCACCAAACGAAGATGAAGAGGAAGAAGAAGAAGATGATGAAGACGAAGACGATGAACAAGAGCAAGGAAAAGCTGAAGACAAGACAAATGATCAAAACGGTTAATATATTTAATTTTGTCAACTTTAAACTCATTTTCATTACACAAATTATTATTGAATTTTTTTTTTTTTTTTTTTTTTTACAGAAGGTAGCGACAATGAAGAAGGCTCACGAGCTTCATCAAGAGCATCATCAGCAGCCTCATCTCGCTCCAAAAGCCGTTCCAAGTCACGGTCTAAATCTCGCTCTAAATCTCGCTCCAAATCACGGTCACGTTCGCGATCTCGTTCAAAATCTCCTTCCCGTTCAAGATCTCAATCCAGATCACAATCTCGTTCTCGGTCACCTTCTCGATCTAGATCCCGATCTCGCTCTCGCTCTCGGTCAAAATCAAAGTCCGCGAGTCCAGCTAAATCAAACCGATCTGGTTCGGCGACTCCCCAATCACGGAGTCCGTCAAAATCTCCATCAAAATCACGATCGCCTTCACCGGCCAAATCACAATCACGATCGTCCTCAGCATCACCGGAACGATCTAGATCTGCCTCAAAGTCTAAGTCACGATCTCGATCACCCTCAAAGTCAAGGTCTGCCAGCGGAAGTGGTAGTGGAAGTGGCAGCGCCAGCAGTGCTAGTGGCTCTGAAAGCGATTAAATCGCTATATTTACTTCATTCTTTCATTGTTTTTATTTTATTTTATTTTAATAACTGTAAATATCCAAATTTTTTAATCTAGAATTTTATTCTTTTACCAATTTTTATTTTTCATTTGATTTGTTAATCAACTTTTTATAATCAATTTTATTTTGTATCATCATTCATTTTTTGTCAATTGTTAATCAAGTTTTAAGAATTTATTTCGTACCTAGCATGCTTTTCAATTATGTCTAATTGTAAATATATATTGTAGCTTTTAATGAATTTCTATTTAATAGAATTTGTAATAAAATGCACAAGCTATCAATATTAATCAATTTAATTTATTTCTTTCCTATAAATTATTAGAAAAATTAATTTAAAACTCTATACTAAAGTTAATTTTTCAGCAAAAGAAAAATGAAAAAATATTTATTAATTCGTATTTAAATTTTTGTTCTTAAATAATTATCTTGGACATGTTGGTACACCTGCTCCATCGACTGTAGCAAATGTTTTCTATCTATAGGTAGACAAAGTACAGTTATGCACAATAAGAATTTACCACGCGCCAGATCGAACACGCGATGTTTTATTTGTTATTATTTCGCATCAAGGATTGCATCATTCTTCAATCCAGTAAGAAATTGTCGTTGCACAAGAATTACTGAAAAGATAACAAGTAAATGGGATTGTTATTTAAATTAAATACTTAAAATATACTTAAAAACTTACAATAATTTATACTTAGTGTACTTGTAAAACTGTTTTATCGTAACTAGACAATATTCGTTAAGTCGTATGTAAACGTGAATCATCTTTTTGTGTTGGTTACAAATTAATACGTCAAACAAGTGGATTTTATTTCAATCATTTTATTAATTTTAAATAATAATTATTTTAATATTGAACTGATAAAAAAAATTTTCATCGATAATTAATCAATAAATCAAGGAAATTAATTAAATAGAGGTTAGTATGTTAATTGAATGATAAAGTGAATTGTTTCACTGAATTTTTTTTATAATTTTTTTTGTGTCACAACATGATGACAGATCCCATAAGGCCTTGCTTGACCGTGTAAATTTCCAGTGTCTTATAAAATACATTTCAAAAACATCAGTCACAAGTTCATGTTAATAAATAATAATTTATATGTATATATACTTGTGTTTAATTAATAAATTTTTATATTGTTGTATAGATATTTATACATATAAATTATTTTATGCTGAACAATCAAACATATGACAGAAGAACTGGATTAAAAATTTTTTTTATTATCTTTAAATAGAAATATATTTTTTAGATTAATAGATAAGAAAATATTGTTCTTAAATGATAAATAATGGAAAAAAAATTCATATTTTTTATTTTCATTCTATATACTTGTATTTAAGTAATCTATTTTATCTTAATACACCTACAATCGTAAATATATATTATGATTATTTAAATATATTAATAAAAAAAAAAAAGTTTATTTATTTATTTATTACAGATGGCACCGAAGAACAAAGAAAACACAAATAATCGGAAGAAAAAACAAAGCGAAGATGATGATGATGATGATGATGTTGATTACCGTCGACGACGTGATAGAAATAATCAGGTAAATATTTAATAATTATTCATTTATTGGCTGTTTCAATTACCTTAACGGATTATTCATTACTGTTTTTTCTGTTCAATTTAATAGGCAGTAAAACGATCACGAGTAAAAAGTAAATTGAGAACACAGCAGACATTAGAGCGTGTTAATCAATTAAAAACAGAAAATGAATTATTAGAAGAAAAAATAAAAATGCTTTCTAAGGAATTGGGCTTTTTAAAAGATTTATTTTTAGCACATGCAGGTAATTCATTGATCAATATTAATAAAAAATATTTAAGTTTAACAATATATTTTTATTTTTTAAAGGCTCGAACTCAAATCCCGCAATAAATCTTCAAGATATAGACATAAATGCGATTTTAGCAAATGATTCAGAGGCTGATCACAAGAGCAATACGAAGGCTGATACGTAATGTTTATGACATTAATTATTAATGAAAGAGCGTGAAAATAATTGAGTCTATCTGCGAATCATGTTATTCTGTGATTCCGGTTAGAGATATGACTATCTGTGCGGAAAGTTGTGCATCTTGAAACGATGCCAATTTTGGTGATGAGTTTGGCATTGCGTGCTCTAATTTTCTTACATTAGAATTCTAAATCATCAACAACAACAACAACAAACAAACAATATTAATTGGAATAAAAACTTAATAAATTATTACGACTTCCGCACGCTAAGACTACTTCATCAGTACTTACTACTACCTACATTTATTTATTTAAAATACGTGAGATTAGATTTCCCATTAGTGTCAAAGTATATTTTTATTAGACATCAAGATTTGAATATCAATCAAACATCTTCATATATTTTAATTAATACACATTACATATAATTATATAAATAAATATAGTCTACTATATATTTAAAAAAAAAAAATTTATTTTAATTAATTAAAACTGTATTAAATCAAACGCTTTAGTCATTATTAATTAAAAATCCAAAATTGTATATTAGAATTAAAAAACGAAATTATGTATATTTAATTAATATAAATAAAAAATAAATTTTTCTACAAATTATATCTTTAAATTCTGAAGAAAAAAAAAACTAAAATTTCCAGGTAAAATTTAAATGCCGAGATTGTGTGAGCCTTGAAAGGCTGAAAAAAAAGTACCATCCAATACTTGTAATCCTCTACTCGGTGAAGTAGATATATGACATATTAATATATTTATTGTGATATTGATGTATACATATATTGTTAATAACCGAAAAGTGCCGATCGATCCTCGAACGGTTGGTCGTCGACAGTGAGCGGCAGTGCTGTATAAAAATGAAATAAAACCCGTGGATTAAAAGGCGAGGGCATGCGTTGTACAGAGAAACTCGTTACCGAGATTGGTCCCACGGGGATATGGGTACCTTGGTAAATCGATACACGTATGGAATGTGTTAACCCGCCTGACTACTCGGGACGGTTGGTGTGGCCCGTCGCAAGGTGGTGGGCCTAGAAGCAGCAACACCAGAGACAGAGACACAGACGACGACATGTTGGCTACAGGGAACACCTCGCCTCGGACTTTATGGTCGCGAGTTTCCTCGGGGATCCTTGAGTGAGGTGGCCGCGAGCGAACCTGAAAGCGAGGTTGGAGTACGCGAGGGAGGCGCGAGGAGGAGGCACACGCGACGGACTCGTGCGGTCCGTCCGAAGACGACGAGATCGCAACACGCTTGGAGACTAGTGTGTGGTGCGGGGGCGGCCAGTGTCCGTCATTTTTTTTCTTTTCCAACCGTGTCACAAACACTCATTACATACACAAATTATTATTATTCACCTACACACAATTATTCATCATCATACTACTAATATAAATATTTTTAAGTAAAAATAGGGCGGAGGGATGATACCGTTCAAGGAGGCCTGGTTATTACATTCCAACTATTATTGCTAGATGGTAAATATTTTATTTTTAAATTTTACTTTTATTAATAACTATATATCAATATAGAGGTATATAACATATAGATATATAAGAGAGATACAATTCCTACTTACCGTCAAATTATACGTCGATTAAGTTTCTAGTATGTATACGTGAATAAATGTGCGTGCGCGCGCGCGAATTCTATAATACATCTATATATATGTATGTATTATATGTATTTATGGATAATACCTGGGGTGTAGACATATATTTATGGTGATGTATATACATGTATGTATTGAGTAAGAAATAGATAAGAAAAAAATGTTGATACTAAATGGAAAGGAAAATTAATATAAAATAAATAAAATTAAATTAAATGGAGGATTAATTTTTAGGTAAAGTGTTCGAGTGTCAGATTGTTGGCGCAGACAATTTTTAAGTGAATGAGCATTGGAGTAGAGGGTGCTTCTAGTAGTGTTAAAAAAATAAAACAAGACTCGGAATTGTAACTGGGAGTAGAGGTCTTGTTGGACAGAAGGCTCGAGTTTGTTGAAATAAAGTGAGATCGCGGTAAAGACTGAAGTTAAGTGTATTTAGTTTTAGTATGTTGTGTACAGTAATAACTTTGGAAGTGGATAGAAAAATGGTGAGGCAAGTCTATTTTAATGTTTAAAGTTTAGTTGTGTATTATATGCTGGTTACTGTTGACTGTACTCGGAGCTCCGAGTCTAGATATCTGAATCTGAACATAAAAAGGAGTAGGGGACGAGAAATAACGAGACGAGGTTGTATGTATCTCGATGAACACGCGCCTCCCTGTGTCATCGTGTCGTTGTCGTCGTCATTGTCGTCGTAGCTTGTCACTCTTCTCCACTCGTAACTATCTAATATAACTATAACTAACTAACTAACTATCTCAACTGAACACATCACATCAGTACGGCAACAACTCGTGCAAAGGTGTGTCATCAACTATTTATTTTAAATATATAATAATAAAGTTTTATGTGAATTCATTATTACAATTATATGGAGATATGTCCTTTGTAACAGTGTGATACGGTACTTTTAAGTTAAATTATAGTACTAAAAAATATAACATATATTTACACGTCTATAATGGACGTTGACTTTATATTTATGAATAATTTTGATGCCTTGACGGTGCGTCGCTCTAAGGTACATCTAAAAGTCTGTTGTTTCTTCAGCAGCTAAGCCGGTGACTTGTGTGAAATAAAACCAACTACTGAAGAAATAATAATAAAAAAAAAAATAAAATATAAAAAGGCATAAATCGATGATAATTATTATGATAAAAAAAAACTACTTGTAAAAAGGGAACAGTGTGTAATTAAATATAGCGTGTGACATATTAGAGTAGCTTAAAAGTGAAACAAAATGAAATTCGGTTTAATCAATTATTAAATTTTATTAATTTTTTTTTTCTCGCGGTATAGTCGTGGTGGTTCTGTCGCGGCCGACGAACACTGGCGGCAGCAGCACCACCTAACCCAGCGGCAATCGACGAGGTGCGGCAATATTATATTAAAAACAAATTTATTTATCGTATTTATAATTATTGATGTTATTTAAATAGTACGGTATTAACTGTGTGTCTATCAGTGTCTATGCCAATGTGTAGACAGTGTGTGGAATAATTTATGATCAAGTACACGACCTAGACCGATATAAATGTACCAGCAGTGGTAGTTGTCATAATATCATAATAATAATAATTAAATAATATCTAGAATGATTATTATGACACATGTAATTATTATTACAACAGTAAAATTTTAATTTAAATAAAAAAGAAAAAAAAAGTGATACAGTACAGTATTGTTGTTTCAGAATATCAAAGTGGTACGAGAGACATATATTGAAGAATATATTCTGCCAGTTCGTTGATCACACTTTTGGTGGTCGGTTGATTATCGCCCTTTTTGAAAACTACCATCACACACGCGGCTGCCGCTTCAACAGGCATCACCGTCCAAAACATCAGATCAGTACAGTCTCGTTGTCATTGTCGTTGTCGTTGTTATAACAGCATATATAATACATAATACCGGGTATAAAGTCACAGTCAGCCAGCCAGCTACCAACCGGCCAGTCAGTGTTGTGTGGTGTGCTGTGGTATGATGTGATGTGGTGCAGTGTATGAGATAGTTATGGTTTAACAACTACAACATCCAGCTTAACGTGTACATATTGTAAAGAGTAAAGGGGTTAAAAGTGTAAGGTAAGGAGAATTGTGTGCTGTGTGTGATACGTGTGTTAAACTAAAAGAGCGAGAGAGAGAGAGAGAGAGAGAGAGAGAGAGAAAAAATAGAGCGCGCGCGCGCGGTTATCACCATCCCCCGTATACTTTACTCCATATCACTCCATTTGACAGGGTAAAGAAAAAAATATAGTAATAAAAAATATAAAAAAAAACTGTGCCCCGGAACTGAGGGTTAAAGAGGCGTGAGAAAAAAGAAGAATATAAATTTATAAATATCTATGTCTATAATGTAATATATATACCTACATATATATGTATTTACTTATTTATATGGTGATGATGGTAAAGAATGTCAAATAAATTGAAGATAAAAGTAAAGATTACTAGATAGGTATTATTTAATTGTTAATTGAAAAAAATTTATGTAACGTCAAAAAATAAAAAATCTTTTTAAAAGATCGGAATCGCGAGACCCGTACCGGGAGTTACGAATAAAAGACGTAACGCCCGTGTTAAGAACCCTGACGCCTTGAGTGTGACAAGCAAACAGATAACAACTTGCAAGGTGTATTAATATTAATTATTTTTATTATTGTTGTTGATAGCTGGTGCTGGTGCTGGTGCTGGTGCTTTTGTTGCTGTCGTTGCTCTGGCAGTGGAAGAAGAAGAGGATCGTGAAGGTGGAGGGGCCTGGGGCAGACGAGGACGAGGAAGAGGACGAAAAAAAGAAGAAGAAAAAGGTGCCGGTTAATTGGAAAATACTGGATTCGAAAGAGAATAAATACATCAGTAAATTTATAATCAAACATTTAGTCTGTGAAGTTTTAATAATTGCCACTGGGAATAGCTCCAGGTAGATTATATCATGTCGAGCAAGAGTCTGTTATTGACACCTATTCATTTTTATTATTAATTGGTATTTCATGATAATCCAATGTTCGCTGATTCCCCAGATGGGTAAGACAAGAACAATGTAAGTTTATGTGCTGTTTGTGATAGTAAATAACTAATACGGTATTTATATAACATTATTTATTATAACAATAATAATAATAATAATAATATATTTTGGCGATACTCACGGGCGTTTATTCACTCGTGGGTGTTGTAATATCTAGCCAGATAATTGGTAGTAATATTGTCGACAATAAATATTACTGCTATTAATAGTTATATTATCGTCTAACAATAAAAGTGGGTGGTTTTGAGTGTAGAAGAGTAAGAACAGTAAGGAGTAGCCTCGTGAATGGGCTCGTGTGTGAGTGTCATGGGGTGTTTCGGCAGTCAGAGTAGTAAAGCTAGCCAGGATGATAGCAGGAATCAGAAGAGGCGTTCAGACGCTATTACGAAGCAATTGCAAAAGGACAAGCAGGTTTACAGAGCCACCCACCGGCTACTGTTACTTGGTAAGATTTTTATTTCAATCATTCTCTAGTTTTATTAATATTTTTATTTTTAATTTAGTAATAATAAATATTAATATTAATTATCGATTGATAAACTGACTGAGTGATTAATAAAATAATTGATGTAATAAAATTAAGATAATTGAATCCATGGATGAATGGATGGGGGGACAAATAAGGGAACGGATGAATGGATAAGAGAATGGATGGATAGATTATTGGATCGCTGAATGGATGAATGATTAAATAGTATGAATGAAAATAAGCTCAAAGTAAAAAAAAATATTGTTTTGGTTTTAGTTTTGTTTTTTTATTTATTATTATTATTTTTACTTTTTGTGATGAATACTGAGAGTTATGCAGTTAATTTGGTTTAATCGAAACGAGGCAAACAACCATCAGCAACTGTGGCATAAATTCTCTCTCAACTTTCTATTTTTGCAACGGTGCGTTTTATATATAAGATACTACGTGTATACATGTACTAATATACATCATCACGGACGATGTTCCAATTGGATCCAAGAGCTTTACGTCTTGTGTATGACAGGGGGGTCGTATACCAGCAGCACAAGCATAAGCTGTACTGGTTCTCTGGTCACGAATGACGACGACAACCAACAAGAGCAGGAGCAAGAAGACGAAGAAGAAGAAGAAGAAGAAGAAGCAACAGCTGTCGACGACATTATTCATTGGCGTATAATTATCACATATGACATGAGTAGTTTATTCTCTCAGGTTTTACGGCAAATAATAACGATGACAAATTTATATTTATAGATATCTATCAGTAATAAAAAAAATCAATCGGGTATTAAAATTTTATCAGGATCATGTGCATTTTAATATGTATTTGTAGTTACTTTTTTTTTTATTCAAATATTGTTAATTTTAAATCATATATATGGATTATGGATATTTATTGGAATTAAAACTAATAATTGCTATTGATATTTGTAGGAGCGGGTGAGTCTGGTAAGAGTACTATCGTCAAACAAATGAGGATATTGCACGTCAATGGCTTTAGTGAAACGTAAGTTATTATTTTTTTATTATTATGACAGTTTATTGAATAATAAATACTTTTTATTGATTTTTTTTTAATTCATTCTTAAAAATTTTTTAATTAATCTGCTGTAATTAGTATTGATAATTAATTAATAAATTTGTGAATTATCAACAGGGAAAAGCGACAAAAAATAGAGGATATCAAGAAAAACATACGCGATGCTATCGTGGTAAGTGTTTTCAATAATAATATTTAACGAAGAATGATAAATAGTTGATAAAATTTTTATCAGTAATAATTTATTAATGACATCTCAATTGTTGAATTATAATGATAAAATAACGATCAACTACATATTAAATACATATATATGCATGATAAAATTTATTTCAGACGATAACAAGTGCTATGAGCACATTGACGCCACCTGTGACGCTCGAGGATCCATCAAATCAAAGCCGAGTTGACTACGTGCTGGAAGTATCGTCTTCCCCAGACTTTGATTACCCTCCGGTGAGTCAGCAATCGCCGTCTGTGTATCACAATATTATTTTTTCGTTGCATCGTCATCATCACCATCATTATTGTTACTATTATTATGGCAATATTTATATTTGACCTAAAAAACGGAAACGTATGAGATTTAACAGTTGTAGAGCTTAAAAAAAATTTTTCCTCAATCTATACATAGATATAAATAAAATAAATATAAATATATAAAAAGAAAGAGTAGGAAAACGATGATGATGTATATAAATACACAGAATGCTGTGTATATCTTCATGATAGACACATGGCTAAGCCGAAACCTAACGCTTCAATAATCGAAGGACAGAAATGAGCTTTTGGTCAATCGATTAACCCAAGTAACGTCGAACCAAGAGAATATTTATTAATAAAATGTGATAGACGCGCGGGCGCGTTATAAACCTGGTGAACCGACCATTAAGAGACTGTTAGGTATATCATGGATATCCTATCCATCCCAGACTTGTCAACGATATCAACTCTTTTTCTTTCATAAATTATTATATATATATATATTTATTTTTTTTTTATTTTATTCTATAATCACAATTACAATTCTTATTTATTATATTTTTTAATCAATACTTTAAATCATCAATCATTTATTTTTTTTTATCGGGCTATATTTATCAATGAAAAATTTATATTTGTATTTAAATGACAGCTGTATAAATTTGGTTTCAGGAATTTTATGAAATCGTTCAGACGCTATGGAAAGACCGGGGTGTACAGCAGAGTTTTGAAAGGAGTAATGAGTATCAGCTTATCGACTGCGCTAAGTAGTGAGTTTAATTATTCATTCAATTAATTGACACTAATAAATTAGGCTAATAAATTAACAATACGTATGTAAATGAGTATTAATAAGATAGTGAAAAGATTTGCCGTCATATTTAATATTAAAAAAAAAATTCGTGTGTCTTTGACAAAGTAGCTGTGTTATCAAGTCGCGCGCGACACGGTCTGATATCTGTGATCACGATAAAAAGGGCGATAACGTAGGCGTTGCGGCACGATAGTATTCACATTGTGGAGATAAAAAAATAAAAAAATGGTGTATACTTATTATACCGCCTACGCTCTCGATTTTTACTCCCGCCTGGTCTCGGTCCTTCTCATTACCATTTCTTATTACCTCTTCCTTTTCGCAGCTTTTTTTATTTCTCATTTCTTCTCTCTCATCTACTCGCTATTTATTCCTCATTCTTTCTCCTTTTTCTTTTGCTTGCTCTCTTAAATAATCATCAGTCTATAGACTACCTAATTAATGTAAGATTAAACGCGCGATATAATGTCTCGTTGTTAGCGATACGTAAAAAAGGTTAAAAAACTGTTGGATAATTTATTCGTGAATATGTTGTATCGGGATCAACAGCGATATAGTAAAATTCGCAGTAGGTGGTGAAATATATATATATATATATATATATATATATATATATATATATATATATATATATATATATATATATATACATATTTATCAGAAGAATAGCGAGGTGGTTGTTGGAGGGAAACAGCGGGGTACATACTGAGTAGAGGCATTAGTTTACTAGAGTCGTTTGTCGCCAATAACTGAGACAATATCTCGCAACGAGGTAATCGCTTTGCATAATAGTATATACCTCACATACACACACATACTCACATTTAAACATTACATATTTTTATACCAGTACGATTTAGTTTTATTTGACGACAAGCTTTAAAAAATTTGTTATCAACATTTTTAGTTACATTGCTTTGACTTTTATTACCAGATAATGTAATTTATTAGATATGATAAATTAAAATAATGTTCCTTGTATTATATCATGTAGATATATATTTTATTTGATTTATACGTAAATTTATTTATTTTTATTTTTATGATGATTGGACGCTGCAAAAATAAAGTAGATACTTTTAGATTGGTATAATCTTGTTTTCTTGCTCTTTTATGCATATGGCCTTGTCTCGATTGCCTATGACTTTTATGGTTAGTTTGTAACGTCAGTTTGTTACAAACTCTTCTGCCTACCTATCTATCTATATATCTATCTATCTATTCATCCATCCATCTGCTCATCTACTTATCTTCTGTAACTACTCACTACTCACTAGTTACTAGTTGATATAAAGTGTATACATACATATATGCCTGATGACTTGCTTTCGCCCGCTCATATTGTTCAATGCTTTAATTATACAAACCGAGAACTATTTATAGCTACTAGTTTTATCCATATCTCCCACAATAGATGCAATTTTATAGTTTGTTATCTAGCGTAAGCAAGTTTTTTTTTTTCTTAATCCAACAGATGATATTAATCATCATTAATATTTTTTAACGTCATAGCTTACCAGACAATACCAACAGTAATTAAATCAAACTAATCAAATAATTATAACATTTTTATTTAACACGATACAATAGCGAGCCTTAGCATCGGCCATTTAACGTTAATCTTGTTCTTCTTTTCCCGTTTGTTGGATAGAGAAACTGCTGCGGGAAACGAAAAGGCTGCCGTTTATAAATAGCAAATGATATTTTTAGAAAAGTATCGAAAATGTTGAAGAAGCGTGTAGATACACACAAGTCTATATATTATATAATATAATATATAAACTTCAGCCGGTTTTTCCTTCTACACTTGTTATACTCAATATCCCCTTGTCTAACAATACATCATTATTTTCCCTTGAGAATTATTTATTAACATTTATCATATTTCCGATCTATTTTGTGATTTCAAAATCACCTACAAATTTCTTAATATATTTTTATTGCTATCTTTGATACTTAAAGCCAATAAAAAATATATTGTTTATTATTTACTTAAATATCTAATTTAGAGCGAGTATATATAGTGTCTATTACATGAATATTAAGACAAAAAAAAAATAAAATAAAAAAGTCTACTGTCAAAAATAATTAACTTGGTATAATCATGGAATTGTATTAGTACAATAGTACAAATTATTGATAGTTGAATCATTATTAGTTGTTGTTGTTGTTGTTGTTTTTAGGTTTAGCTTCTCAGTATTACCATAAATTGCTAGGGTTTGTCTTTATACTCCCTTTACTTGTACATACACATATTTAGAATGTAATATTGCATACATACATCCAATGATATATATCTCGGGGTAGAAGTCTAGTGTAGTGTATAAGTGTATAAGTAAAGATGTAGTAGGGATTTTTACTACATAAAAACAATATATATTTAACATGTAGATGTAAGGGTGTAGGTGTAGGTATACCGCTCGCTCGGTCACCGAGAACAAGGCTGCTATGGAGCGAATAGAGAAAGCTCGGGGTTAGGGTAGGACACACCACCACCGCGGCTGCTACTGCTGCCACCGATCGATGTACCTCTTCGTCCTCTTCCCATCGTTTACTATCCTCCAATTTTATTCTTTTTCACTCTTCTGTATTCTCTTATATCCGACCTGTTTTCATTTTAAACAAAATAGTAACAATAAAATGATTATGAAAGAAAAAAATAAATAAAAAACGAAAAAAAGGAATAATTATTATTTTTGTGACTTTTAATTATCATTCATATCATCTCTTAATTAATTTTAAATATACAATGAGATAATAATTATATTCCATGCAATATTTGTTTTAATTTATCTTATATTTGTTTATTTACTTAATTATTATTTTTTCAGTTTTTTAGATAAGGTTGCCATTGTAAAAAAACCAGACTACTCACCAACTGAACAGGTACATTTATTTCTATTTATTCTTTTATTATTTTCTTTTCTGTTTGTTCTTTACTTATTTAATTAACTATTGTTCTTATTTTTTTTTTTTTTAAAGGATATCTTAAGATGTCGTGTTCTTACTTCGGGTATATTTGAAACACGGTTTCAAGTCGACAAAGTAAACTTCCAGTAAGTTTATTTTATATGCTGATTATGTATTTTAATAAATATTTTAATTAGATTTTTGTGCAATAAAAAAAAAAAATTTTTTTTCATTTTCTTTTTTGTTCTTTAGTATGTTTGACGTCGGTGGGCAACGAGATGAAAGGAGAAAATGGATCCAGTGTTTCAATGATGTAACAGCAATAATATTCGTTACTGCTTGCAGTAGTTATAATATGGTACTCAGGGAAGACCCGACAAAATTGAGATTAAGAGAAAGTCTTGATTTATTTAAAAGTATTTGGAATAATCGGTAATTTATTTTTAACTTTATCCATTACTAAATTAAGAAAATTAATCATTGCAATTATTGAATGATCTTTTTTTTTTTTAATTTTAATTTTTTATAGATGGCTTCGAACGATATCAGTAATATTATTCTTAAATAAACAAGATTTGTTAGCTGAAAAAGTGAAAGCTGGCAAACACAAATTGGAGGATTATTTTCCGGAATTTTGCCGTTATCAAACCCCAGTTGAGCCTGGAGTTGTTGCGGAACCAACGGAACCACCTGAAGTGATACGAGCGAAATATTTCATCCGAGATGAATTTCTTGTGAGTAAAATTTAAAAATTTACTTTTTATTTTTTTTTAATTGAAATAAATTTATAATTTGTGGTAATAAAAATTTCAGCGCATCAGCACAGCCAGTGGAGATGGTAAACACTACTGCTACCCTCACTTTACGTGCGCAGTCGACACGGAAAACATCAAGAGAGTATTCAATGACTGTCGTGACATAATTCAACGTATGCATCTGCGTCAATATGAGCTCTTGTGACTTGATTCCTGCCGTTGCTTACAGTTAGTGTCGTCTGCCCAACTTAAATTATTTTCCATACCCGGTCCTCTCTCCATTGCCTCGAATTAAAACAAAATATAATTATTAATTAATGAATGACTAAATAAATAATTATAATAAACAATAATAGCAACACAAAATAAAAAAAAGAATAAAATAAATAACGCCAAATATCTAGGCAACTATTATATTATTAAGTCGAGATAAAAGTACCTTCGATTTATTGATACAGAAAAATAAATCAATAAGGAGAGAATAAGAGAAAGAGAGAGAGAGAAAGAGCGATGGAAAAATAACAATAATAATAATAATAATTTTATTATTATTATTATTATGATAGTTAAAAAAATTAATTATAATTGCGTACATGTAAAAACAATTAATACACATTGAATGTACGAGCAGTCATGAGTCAATGTCATTCTTGGCATATTTAATTACATCTTTAAATAATAATAATAATAATAATAATAATATTAATATTATTTTAAAATAATTCATCTTGTCTCCGAAGAGAAAGCTTTACCAAATCAAATTAATAATGGAGGGTTAAATTTAAAGAAATAAAAATGAATTAACCAATTCCTCTCCTTGGTCGGCCGGCAGATATTTTATATCAAAATTTATCTCTTCGTTATTTAAAGCTTATTTTATTGTAAGTAGGTATTTAAATTTAATTGAACGTATATGTTTTATTACATGCAATATTTGTATTATAGAGGCTTACCGAGAAGCAAAAAAAAATTATTTATTTTTAATTGTCATACTATCTCAGTTACTTTTTTTTTTTCTTTTAAATCCCACTTAACACACTGTGATTCGTTACCTCGTCGAACAATATTTATAATTTACATGAAGAGAACTACGTGTTTTTAAAGTGGGCAAGTGGAAGTTTTATTGATTGATATTTTATAATTATATACTTGCAAATTAAATTAATTAAAATAAATTATTTGTGTGAATGTATTATATTTTAAAGAAAATGATTTATTTTTATTTGTTGATCGATTTCACATCAAAGTTACTGTTATATTAATTTCATTATTTGACATTGTTTTTGTTTTTTGAATAATTATTTGACTCCTTCGAAGTGAATGTAAAATAATATACTGAATTAATAATTATATGATTATTATAAATATGAATCTCCTGTTTCCAAACATGTAACACTGCGTTTCTTATACCATTGAATCTCTGTTAGCGTCTTAAAACAGTCTTCAATAAATTTTTTTTATAATATATACCAAACAAAACGACACATTCACTAAAAAGTCTCGTCTTACTATAATAACTTTTTACAATAAATAAAAAAAATAAAAAAAAAATGAATAAGTATTTTGTGAGATTTTACAGTATTTCAGAGAGTGTTATCATTTTTTTTATAATTGTGTGTATTTTAATTGTAAACAGAGCGATTGTCAATTCAAACTTTTAAATAATTTATTTATTATTTTACAAGTATTTCACTTTTAATTATAAACGACATTTATGTTTTTATATAAATAACTAATTATATTATTTTTTTGTTTAAAATATAAATTTTGATGCAAACGATTAAGTCACCGGTACTGAGTGTTTGTAAATATGGTTTGGTAAAAAATTAATTAAACTAATAATAAGCCCACCGCCGGTCAGTTAATAAATGTGAATCCTAAAAACGGTTCCATACATTTTGTCGAGAATTTATTAACTCGAAGAAGCTGAATGAAAAATGAACTAATAAAGTAAAGACGAATACATTGTAAATTTTATTAAAAAAAAAAAATTTTATCGACTCTTCCAAAAAATGGAATATATGTGTATGATAAAAAACAAAAATATATATTATAGCGATAATTTTTGTGTATAGAATGGGTATGAAATTGTGTACATGTATAAGAATGGAGGAATGCGTAATTCTTTTCAATATATATAAATGTAATATTTTAAACTGTTCCGCGATATTTTTCATAACAAAAAATAACACTTACGTGCGCGCACGCATGCAATTAAAAATATTAATAACAACAGTTGATAATAACAATAAATTTAAAAAAATGTATTATTACTATTATAATGATAATAATAATAATATAAAAATAATAATAAAGCGTGATGAACCGGTCGTAAAATTAATTATTGTGTATATGTTGATGCCGGTTGTAAAATGGAATGAAAAAAAAAAAAAAAATATGCAATGTGAGAAAATTTTTATACGTGGCAAAATGAATTTAATAATTATCATAATTCATGTAAATTAAGTTGTAATAAATTATAAATGTTAGTTATGCATATTTAATTAAGTTTATTCGTATAATATTTAATATTATATTATTATCATTATTATTATAAATACCATCCACAAATAATAGATAAATGTAACGAATTATATTTAATAAAATTAAATATATTATTTAATTAAAGACAAATATGTATACGGTGGTATGATGAGCAAGCGAGCGCGCACGAATACGCACATTTATTTTCTCAATAATAAATAATAATATTTATTATTATTGTCGTAATTATTAGATGAATGATAACAATTTATCATTTTTTAATAACTTTGAAATTTATATAATATTTTACGCGCAATTTATAAATTTTTTAATCCATTTGCCGCAATACACACGTGCAATTCAATAGTCTTTAATGAATATTAAGTGTCATGCCTTGTTTTTGTTTTCTTTTTTTATATTTATTTACATACTTAGGTACGAAATGCAAGTATTTTATTGAAAATATTTTAAACAAAAATTGTTATTTACTTCGCGAATAATTATTTAAGCATTGTTATTATTCATGATATATAATACAGAGTTTTATATTACATCATTAAACACAATAATGAGCTCTAAACAGTAACTATTGAGCTGAACCCTTTAAATGGATCATCATAAATAATTTAAATACTAACCATAAATATTTTTAAATATAATGCTATTGTCGATGTCACTATCATTAAAGCAAAAAAAAAAATAATATTAATGGAACATACACAAATAAAAATGTGTATGGATCTAAAAAAATCTAAGTGAGAAAATAAGAAAGTAAGAATGAACATATAATAACAAAAATACTAATTAGCAGAAAATAATTTTTTATGCCAGTCGCACAACATTTGTTTTTTTATATTTTAAAAATTTATAAGCACACTATTATTTTTCCAAGTATATATAACTGTTACTTATGATTTAATTTCATTGCTAAGATTCAATGCGTGATTACTAAATAATTTCGTTTTACGCCCGTTCGTAGTTCCAATTGATCTGAACAATAATTATGTAAATATTAAACAAATAAACAAATCTAAAAATTTTTTTTAAGTTAATTATTGCAATTGAAAAGTAAGACAATTGGTAATTGTTTAAATTGTTATTGTTATTAATTATTAATAATAATTATTATTTTATATATGTTAAAAGCTTGCGCTTATTTATTTACATCAATAATCTTCCATAGCTTCTTTTATTTATTGAGAAGCATTCTCGAATTATATATTAATCTTGTTATTAAGAATTAATTCACAAATATTATTATCATTATTATTAATATTGTGATTTTTTTTATTTAAAAATCATTGTAGAAACTGGGTGTGTGTATTATAATTGAAAATGTAAATTAAACTAAAAATATTTGGTGTTTAAATATTCATCCAATTTTTTTATTAATATTTATTCATTAAGTCAGTATGAATAAGTAATTACTATTTGTAAAATATACTAAAAGTATAATTAATTATTCGCACTTGAATACATTAGAAATTTTTTTTTTTAATTTAATTTAATTTGGATGAAAAAAAAATTTTTTTAGTTGTGAAATTGATGTACTGAAAGTATGTAATTATTTAATACTGAATGGTACTACGAACGTTTAGATGATGAAAAAAAAATAAAACATTAAAGAAAATTATTTAAATAAATTGAAATGGAAGAAAAATAATGATTATAAGTTTAAAAGAATTTTGTACAACATTGAGATCAATTATAAATTACGTTGAAGTTGAAGATGTAATTTTATCATATATATCACACAATCAATTACGCAATGTTTGTATTTATATTAAAAAAAAAAAAAAAAAATTTATTAAACCAAAAGAGAAAAGATAAATTACTATAAAAAAAAAAAAATTAATTAAAACTAGCGTACAAGCGTTACTTGAACCGTAAAAAATTTAAGTCTGTGATTAAAATCAAAAGATTGATGTTTGAATGCAACATACAATTGTGTCCTAATATTATTTATATTAAATATATTAATAATAACAAAAATATTAACGTTAATAATAATATTAATAACAATAATAATATTTGTATGTATGTGTATTAATAGACTATGATAATATATATATTGTACTCTTGCAGTCTCTTCTTTTTTCATGTAGTTGCATTCAAATGAAAAAGTCATATCTATTTCATCAATAAATTATTAATTAATAAATTGGATTTAATGATGATATTAATAATAATAATAATTATAATAATATAAATAAACATATTGCCGCAATCATAAAAAATTAGAAAAATTAAAAATGTATAAATATTTTTCGTCTCTCAATTCACACAACCTGTCACTAAATTTATTAATTTACTAATATTTAGATTTATTATTTATACAATTGATAGAACAGTAATTATTAATTAACATCATTAATTGCACGCTGTACATATAAATTTATTGACACTAACAAGCGTTAATAGTAATTTTGAAAAATATGTAATAAGTTAACGTGTAATTTATAACAATCACAATGAGGCGAAAACAATCGTTGCATCATTTTATTATAAATTATCTTTTTTAAATATTATATATTTATTATATTATATTTATATATATTCTGCTGCCGGACGATAAAGGAGGGTCTTTATAAATAATAAAAATAAATTTATGTAAAGATATAGGAAAGAAGAAAATTCCTAAGACAAGAAAAAGAAGAAATGAAATAATTTTCCCTATTCTTTATTCGCCTATTCCTCGTACCTATTCTTTCCTATTAGGAAAAAAAAATAAAAAAAAAATAAAAAAAAAACTAAATACAACAAATATTTAGAGTATAGAATAATAAAAAAAATATGAAAATAAATACGACTTAAAAGCAATTAATGCTACGGAATGAATAATAAATTAATTAAATATAGATGTTAATAACAAAGTGTATGAATGAATAACTATA
Organism: Cotesia glomerata; assembly: GCF_020080835.1. Lineage (NCBI taxonomy): Eukaryota > Metazoa > Arthropoda > Insecta > Hymenoptera > Braconidae > Cotesia > Cotesia glomerata. The sequence continues at coordinate 3,573,216 of NC_058158.1, forward strand.
AATTATAATTGTAATAATAATGAGAATAAACAATTGGTATTTATAGCAAGTATTTCTTTATAGAAATAACAAAAAAAAATATAACTGATGATTATTACAAACAAACATAAATAAATATAAATTATATCCGGTGATGCAAAGTAATGATAATAAAAATAAATATATAATAATATAAAATACGCCGCTGTCAATACAAAATAGCGATCTCAATGTGGTTTAATAAATTCTGTATCGTGTAGTCAAAAAAAAATCATCTTCTTTCACTCAATCGTGACAACTAAATCTTGCTACTCCCTAAAAATGATTAAGAAAAATAAGCGAGATTATTTTTTATTTATTTAAAATTATAATAATTTTTTTTATTAATTCATTCTGAAAAATTGCCATTGAAAAAAAAAAAATTATCAGCAATTCATAGTTTTATTAAATTAATCATTACTGTTAAGTAGAATAATAATTTTAATTTAATAAATTCACGTGATTGATCATTTAAATAATAATTATTATTATTAAAAATTAATGATTTATTACTTGTTCGTAATTGAAACATTGAAATAAATTGATTGCGTGAATTTAATAAATAATTAAATAAATTAAATTATTAAATGAAAAATAAATAATTAAGTCTAATAAATTTGAATGAAACTTAATAAATTATGAATGTTATGCCCGTATGATTGGGATATTGAGTGATTTATTATTATTATTCTTATTAGTATTATATATATATATATATATATATATATATATATATATATATATATATATATATATATATATATATATATATATATATATATATATATGCTATATATTATATAATTATATAATTATATAATTATATTGATTTTTTTAGATTATCAGATAATAAAAAGAAAAAAAAATTAAGAAAAATAATAAAACACAATATTTCATTCTCATTCTGTGATGACTGTTTGAATATAAAAATGTTCATGTGAACTTTAATTATAAAAAAATAAATAATTAAATGAATAAAGTAATTGGCAATGATGAAAATGTTTTGAATACGCAACCTATGCGAGGTAATTGATGGAGAAAAAGTAAATAACTAAATTATTTCTAGGAGTACGAGTCCAAGAGCCATAAATGAATATTAAAAAATGATAAAAAAGAAAAGAAAATGATTCTTAATAAAATAAACCTTTAAATATATAATTACAAACAATATGATCGTGTAATTTGTACAATGTGCGAGTCATGTAGAATGGCTTTCGTATCTAATTATTAATAAATAAATTATATAAAATGTGTATTATGTGTATTATGGACTCTGATATATTTAATTAAGGACATATATGTCGAGATATATGTCCCGCACGAATAAAATCTACAAACAAACTATTTAACAATGTACCATTTTCATTAGTAATCAACATTATAAAAAGAAATTTTTTTTATTAATTAATTAATTAAGAATTAGCACAATAGTATTTTTTTTTTCATTTTATTATAATTAATTAATATTATTTAATTATAGTAATTACGTACTTTTACAATTTATTAAGCGACGGAATAAGTTTAAAATTTCTTAAATTAAAAATTAAAACGGTGGAAAAATCCGCTTTATCAATTTACTTACGTAAAAATATTTAATTAATCAAACTAATTTCATTTCGCCTTTTTCACTAAAACACAGATTTTAATTATTCTCAACTTTTAACGATATTAAGTGAAAGCTTATTATAAATTATTACAGTAATTACTCAGTAACTTTTATGAATATGTCCATTTTATTTTACTAATTTGAAGTGATTTATTTTAAGCTTCCGTCTATTATTTAATGACCAGAATTGAGGTCTGGTCTAGAATATCAAGCACGGAGTATCTTTACTTGGATTAGTATCCACTTGCAATTAGTTTTGATCCGTGAAATTTAATCATAAAAATTTTTCCAATAAAAAAAAACTTTTGATTAAATTCTATTATTAAATTAAGAAGAGATTAAATGCAATCAATAGAGTTTGTATAATTCAGTAACTAACTATTAATTCTTCTTTTCATGTCGATCGTTTTAGAAATTGGCATTAATCAATTCAACAAAAGAGATTCTATTTAAAATAAAAAAAAAAAAAGAATTGAGAATCAATGAAATCAAATTATTGCTAGAGGAAGATATACGTGTTATGGGTAATCATCAAGACACATTTAATTAATTTTTGAAGATTATTATTAAGCGAATCACTTTAAAAAAATGACAATTTAATATCAATATTTATAAAGATAATTAGTCGATGATACCATTAATTACTTGAATATATTTTAAATAATAAATTAACGCATAGCGAAATGTTTTTTCAGATAGTATAATTGTGCTTTGGATTCATATGTGGCAAGCTCAGCGACAATGGGAGCCATTTGTTGAACATGATTTTGGTAATTAGAACCTCTGTTGATGCGTTTTTCACCATAAGTTACTTTACCATCGAATTCATTCAATGGGACTTTTAAATCTGGCCCTACTTGTTCAATTGTTATATTTAAATGTTCTTCAATTTCAGCGAGATACTGAAAAATATTTACAAATTTTCAGTTAATTAGATTTTTTTCTTCAATTTTAAATTTCAATTTTTTCAATTAAAAAAATTAAATTTACCTGGGGTTCATTGTACCACGTACAACATCCACCTTGAGGTGTTAAATTGGTATTGCTACAATTGCGCCCACGGCTTGGACACCACTCTCCATGATACCAAACTTTTTCTGGCACTGAGCTAACTAATGAAATAGCTAAGCCCATTCTCTCAGCACGACCTACTCTACCAATTCGATGGACATAATTTGATTTTTCATCTGGCAGTGTAGCATTGATCACTAAAATAAAAAATTAAATAATTATTGTAACAATTACGAAAAGACTTTCTGGTCACGATAATAAATAAATAAATAAATTTATTTACTGAAAGGTAATCCAGTGATATCCAAACCACGAGCAGCAACATCAGTACAAATTAAAAATTTAACTTCTTGTCTTTTGAATTTTTCCAGATTAGCTTTACGCTCTGGAGGTTTTCGATCACCATGGAGACACACGCAAGAAAATTCATTACCACCAACTTGTCGGAAATATTTTTCAAGATTATCGCAATCTAATTTAGTACGACAGAAAATTATACAGCGATCCATTTTGTGTTCTTTAATGGCACGGATACAGTACTCGCCTTTCATAATTTTCACTCCTTCCGACAGAGTTTCTAAGAACAAAAATCCAATTAAATAATTTAAAAATATTTATGTATATATCGGCTGCCCAATTTTAAAACACAGTAATTGCAAAATTTTTATACCTGATTTTTTCTAGTATTGCTGAATTATTTATAACTTTTAGACCTTAATTTCAAGTATTTTTTCTTAAAAATATTTATATTCAAGTATTTTTTATTCACAAATCAAATTTTTCATCAATTTGGCGGGCAAACTTTTTTTTTAATAAGAAAAATTGAAAAAAATTTTTAAATGTTAGTTACTGTCTTTCGAAATTGGACAGCAGATATATTATAAAAAATAATTTACCGGCTGTTGTGTTCCCTGGTCTTATATTATCTCTATGATGTACTCCATCAGTTGGAATATGAGACCTTAAATTGTACCATGATTTGTCTTTTTGAGGATCAACCATTACTACAACATGATGAACAGTTTCAGGAACAGCATCTTCACCCTTCAAATCAACCCACGCCGGAAAACTCATTAAACTCTCCTAATAAACAATAAATATATTTATATTATAATTCTGAAAGCTCGATTAATTAACGCAATATATTTTTTAGATTCAAGTCAAAAATCTTACAGCCATTTTTTTAACTTCAAAAGAATGTAAAGTAGCAGAACAAACAACCATCTGGAGCTTCTTGCCGTCAGATGTAACCTTCGGTATCTGTCGATGCAATTTATTAATCAGTTCTGTATATCCTTGCTTGAGTAACCCGTCGGCTTCGTCTAGTACAAAGAATCTGCAATGGGTCAGTGACAAATATCCGCCTTGAATTAAATCCTCCAGCCGTCCTGGCGTACCGACGACAATATCAATGCCTGAGTTTAACGCAGCGATTTGTTGTTTGGCTGGTACTCCACCCACTACCAGCAATTCTCTGACCGTTGGATCCTTCAAGTACTTTTTAAACTAAAGAAAAAAAAACACAATTTAATACACCCAATAGTCATTACAATTTACAATTAAAAATTGACATTTAATAATTGCCTTTTGAATTTGATTAAAAGTCTGCTCAGCAAGTTCACGTGAAGGTTCAATAATAATTGCTTGTGGTGCATTCGGACTAGGTTTTGTATCAGCAGTTTCAGTTTGACTATTACTACTGACTGGATTTTCGCGTATCCGTTCTTTCGGAGCAGCTGATACAGCGACAAAATTATTAGCTGGTGAATGTTTAAAAGGCTGAGCCCCAAAATTAAATGACATTTCTGCATTCTTTAGTACCACCGCTGGATAATATGTTTCATTTTTTTGTTGACCATTCAAGTCAAATGCTTTTCCCAAGTCTACCCCATTTTTGCTGAATCTCACTTCTCCTCTCTCCAAGTCTAGGTAACAGCCAATAACATCGTGCATTCCAAATGCTTCTCCATAGTCTGTGAATTGCTTTGAATTTGATTTTTTTCCAGTTCCTCCAAATCCAAACCCGAATTTATCTGTTCCTAGATCTAAATTAGCCTGGAATAATTGAAAAAAATAAAAATATATTACAAACTAATACATACTCTGGATTTAATTAAGTAAGTGATAATATTTTATTACTTGAGATGTGGACCATCCAACACGACAAAGTCCTTCATCAGTAACAGTAGCTTCATAATAATATTTACCACTACCATGGACAGCCTTATTAGCTCTGCAGCCGTGCCATTCTCGTGGCTCACGGCTCTGACATCTCAGGCCATCAGGCGTAACCGCCATCGCGCGCCCGCGGTCAAAAAGACTGAGTCCCCAGGTCGCAGAGACAGCCCGTTCACCAGACTTACTTGTTCCTTTGCCCATCGCTATGTCATTCAAAGTTTCCCATACAATTTGAATTATTGGCAGACAAAATGCTCCGGTCTTTCCACTCCCGGTTTCAGCTGCTATCAAGACATCTCCACCACCTAAAATCAGTGGTATCGCTTCTGCTTGTATATCCGTGGGCAATCTATTAATCAATCCAATAAAATAACCCAATAAAATATAAACAATCAAAGTTTTCATGATATTTAAATTTAACAATTTTTTTTATCTTTTTTTTTAAATAGACGAGAAGATAATTATTTTCCAGAAATTGCTTTTATAATTTTTTAGAGCTCATAAAAATTGAGTTTTTTAAATAATTTTTTTTTGCTGTAATTTAAAAAAAAAAATTCTAAAAATTATACATCAGTCTCTCAATTTTGGTACCTATGACATTAAATTTAGCTGTTACTCAACAATTTTTTAATTTTTTTAACAAATTTGTTCCAAAAAATAATTTTTAAAAAATTGCATTTGTAATTAATTAAAAAAAAAGACTTTTTTGCCGTAATTTATTTATTAAAAAAATATTTAAAATTATAAAATATCTACTAAATTAATTTTCATAATTTTGATATAAGTTGTCAATCGTGGAATTTGAAAAATAAAATAAACTCACGTCATAATACTGAAATTAGCGGACGTTTGTTAATTTTTTGATATTTTTTTCATTTATCAAACATTAACTAAAAAATATTTTTTAAAAATTGGATTTACAGTTTTTCAAGTTTTTTATAAATAAATTTTTTTTTTATTATTTTGTAATAAGTTTATCAATAAAAAAAATTCTAAAAATTTTTAGATTTCGGCTAACTTAATTTTCATACTCACGTCCATTCAATATCCTCAGTCGCCTTCGCCAACTCAGGCATTACACCCATCTCTAAAAAAAAAAATAAATAATTTAAAAATTGGAGTAAAAAAATTAATTAACATCATTTATATACATCACCTTCAAAAGCTGTCATTTTTTTAGTTTAGTGGATTAAAGTAACCGGTAATGAACGAGGTTACTACAAAACACCTGGACCACAATATGAAAAGTTGATATATACTTCTATTTTTTAACCTATAGTATAAAAGTGAAACAGTTGATTCGTAACAAATCGGCAAAACTCGAGCATCACTCGGTTTGCGGTTAAAAAAGTAAAACCGGAAGGCGCAGAGCCGCGCAGAGTGAGTCAGACTATAGAGAATTCTGGAACGGAGTATATAGAAGCTTTTGCGTTGTAGGCTTAGAGTTTAGAGTGTGATAGAGGCAGGAGGAGTTGGTGGAAAAATATCAGCAGCGGGAAGTTGGAGCGAGTAAACAGAAGCAGAAAGTGCAACGCAATATAGAATACAGTGTAACGTATACCATAACTGTATTATTTAAAGTTTCAGTTGTTGGTTGTTGGTTGTATGTTGGAGCATAAGTAAAGAGAGTTGAAGAGAGTAGACAGAGGTACAGTCACAATTCACTATTCTAGTATAAGTCATAAGTAGTAGTCGTCACTAGTCTCAAGTCACTGTTCACACCAGTTAAGTGAAGTATTAAATAAAACAAAGTGTATGCATACATATATGTATAAATAAATCTAATATTCGAGTTGTAGGTACTATATTATATTAAAGTAAATATATTTAATAAAAAAAAATAAGCAGCTCTGGCTTCGGTGGACTGTAAAACAACAGCCGTAACCGAGCCATGGCGATGGCGGGCTTACAAGACGAGGACAAAGCATTATTTCCCGTACGAAGTATATCATCTATTGTACAAATATTTGAAAAGCAGCTGTCAAACAATAACAGTGAACCAGATTTAACGCTGCTGTCGATACTTGTTGGAGCTGTTGAAAATTCATTAACCTGCAACCGTACAGTAGCGTCACCGGAGAATACTATTTACGATGAACCAAAATTACCAGCTCTTGAATTTCATATTGCTGAAGCACTCTACACTAAATTTCATGCGATAATAAAAGGCGCAATTGATTTAACGCTCTATGACAGCAAATACGCGTCAAGAGAGCTTGTTAAACGTGTATCAGATGTTATTTGGAATTCGTTGACAAGAAGTTATTACAAAGATCGTGCTCATTTACAAAGTTTGTATAGTTATTTAACCGCTAATAAACTTGACTGTTTTGGAGTTGCATTTGCGGTTGTTGCTGGCTGTCAAGCATTGGGATTCAAAGACGTACATCTTGCTATGTCTGAGGATCATGCGTGGGTTGTTTGTGGTGAGGATGGTAGTGAAACTGTCGAGGTTACGTGGCATGGTATGTATTACACTTATAAATTACGTATATCGTCATTATTATTTATAATATATTTATTATTTTTTTATCTAAAATCAATCTAAGCTATTTATTCTATTATTAAATTTATTACTACGACACTACTATACAGCTAAAATTATTACGTGGCACTGACGTAGTTGTTGACATAGAATAAAATAAAAAATTAAAACGCAATAAGACAAAAATTAATGTTTTAATATAGGTAAAGGGAATGAGGATAAACGTGGACAGCCGGTAGAAGCAGGTGTTGCGTCACGCTCCTGGTTATACGTCAATGGGAATGCTGTTGTTTGTACGAGAGCGATGGAAGTCGCAACAATAGTATCTGCGATAAATCCAAGTTTAAGTGCAACTGCGGATGCTGCAGAGGTTGCATTACTGCAGCAAGAATTGTTGTGGCTACTCTATGACTTGGGACACTTGGCTAAGTACCCAATGGCACTGGGAAACTTGGGTGATCTAGAGGAAGCTGCTCCTACACCTGGAAGACCGCCGGCTATTGTTCTCTTCCAGGTGAATTTAGTTCTTAATTATCCGGCAGATGGGTTCCTTTGTTTTATTTACTTCTACTTCTACTTCTTTATTCCTTCTCTAAATGTTTTGTTTTTTTGCTAGTTCCTTTTTTTTTTCTTATCCACAGGAAGCTATTAAGTCGGCGAGAAAATACTATGGTAATGCTCATGTTTATCCATACACGTATCAAGGGGGATATTTGTACCGACATGGACTACACGCAAATGCTTTAGCATCTTGGGCAGACGCTGCTGATGTTTTACGAAAGTAATTTTTATTTTTATTTTATTCATTTATTTATTAATAGTTCATAACTTGGTACCATGAATTTATTATTATTACTATTATCATTATTTATATTAACTTTAATAGAGTTGTTCTGCAACACCGGTCAACCGTTTAAATATTATTTGCCTGATATTATTTTTATTTAATTTAAATACTAAATAATATTTATATTTATTCAATAGGTATGATTATTCACGTGACGACGGTGAAATATATAAAGAGTTATTGGAAATAGCCAATGAATTAATACCACACACAGTTAGAGCAGATGAACGATTATTGCGGCAGCCCCGTTGTTTTGCGTATTTACTCCGCTTTTATGACGGAATATGCCAGTGGGAGGAGGGAGCAAACACACCCGTACTTCATATAGGTTGGGCAAGACCATTGGTAAATACAATATCGAAATTCGATGCTAGTATTCGGGCACAAGTTATTATTGAGTGCCATGATGAACCAGTGGCTTACAGCAAACACGACGACGATACTGGATCGCGACGTGAAGCTAGTCCCGATGATCGATTTCTTAATAACAATAACACATCAGTCAGTAATAATAATACTATAAGTAATAATAATAATAATAACAACAATCATAGTAATAATAATAATAATAATAATAATAATAATAATAATAGTAATAATAATAATAACAACAATAACAATTATTGCAAGACTAAAGAACGCAACAATGTTGCGCGTGATTTAATAGCAAAGCTGGAATCAAAAGTACCATCCAATAACACAGCGCCGATGCATCCAAGTATACAGGCTTTGACGGCAGCATGCAGTGAAAAAATATTAAATCGTGATTACTTAATACAAGGTGATGGTGAGCCATTTGTTGCGCCACAAGATAACTCACTACCGCCTACACCTTCCACATCACAAGAGAGTCTCGACCCAGAAGTCGAAATAGACTCGGAAAATGATAGTCCTAAGATAACATTGTATAGTGAAAAAATGAAAGGACTTAAAGATTTATTATTAGCTGAAAAATTAAATACACATGCTATTTCATTACAATTAACAGCACAGAGTCAAGTGCAGATTGGTAAAAAAACCAGGGGCAATGATGATATTGGATTACATCAGCGTCCAAAGAGGACACGTCGCGAGTAATAATTTTTTGTTTATAATTATTTTCTTTTGACACAGAAATTCACTCTCCATAACTTATATATCTATACCTTCATAGATATATAAATATAAATATGTAATTTTATTGGATCGTTTAGCCGACTCTTGCGCAAAAGCTCCAATCAACATAGTTGTTTAATACTATAGATATATTTACTTATATAATGGTATTAAACAACTAAAAAATTTCTCCTTTTTGATTAATTTTTTTGCCAGTCAACATAAAAAGCATTAGATCTTATATTTTATAAATATATATTATCGGTTGATCAGATTTTTTCACTTGTATAGATCAAGTGAAAGTTAAAGTAATATTTTAATTCATTTAGTATAAGTACATTAGGTGGTATTAAATGTAAGTAGAAGAGTACAAATCTCCCTTGTATCTTTTTTATTTATTTACATCGCGCGCTACTTGCCATTTTTTTTTTGAAAAAAAAAAAAAAAAAAAAAAAAAAATTCATCAAAAAATACTAACAAAACTAGTAAAAAAAAAAATATAAATATGAAAAATAAATTGATTATATATTTATAATTCGCCTAACGTTGTCGTGATAGTTAAATGATCATTGATAATTTAAAGATATAAATATATATATATATATAAAAATATTTATATATATTTTTTTTAAATCGGCATTATTTAAATAATTAATTTAACTATTTGCCGTCTATGTCATTTATTGATATTATTCATAGACTCAATCCCTATTTATATATTGTAATTATTATTATTATTATTATTATTTATATTTCTATTTCTATTAATTCGTCCAATGTTATTCGATTATTATGTATTGATAAATACGCTAGTTGTTTACTGTAAATTATTGTCGTTGATACGAGGTAAAAGAGTCTTGGTAAAAAGTGAGTCAAAAAAATTTTTTAAAATTCTAGTGAAGATAAATTCAAACATTCCACTTCCTACGTGCAAATTATTTTTAATTATAATTATTTCGAGTCATTTATATTTTTTTTTTGTTTATTTAAATTGAATTATATATATATATATATATATATATATATATATATATATATATATATATATATATATATATATATATATATATATATATATATATATATATATATATATATATCGTGAATGAAATCAAATTAAATTAAATTAAAAATATTTAATATTTATTCTTGCGTGGGTTTTTATTTTGATAATTATTAATGATAAATTATTTTATTTGGTTTTATTTGCAATTGCTTAGCATTTGAAAGTTACGCTTGTTGCGCTTAAAACTTTTGCACTACGCTTTTTGGAAATTATTACTATATTTATATCCATAATTATTATAATTAATCCAATTATTTTTTATTAATTCTAAATTATTATTATTTTTAATTATTGCACTCAATTTACTTAATATAATTTTTTAATCCCTCCCAAGACCGCGAGTCCGAGAATTTAAATTATATATTATATTAATGTTCAAGTCAATTTGCTATAAACGAGATACTATTAAACTATTTAAAAATTTTTTCTATTCATATCTTTATGTAATTAAATCAACGTAATTAAATTTAAATCGTTCTCCATGCAGACTTACAATTTAAAGCAAATATATACTAACAAATAATTTAAAAAAATATATTATATATAAATATATATATTGAAAAAAAAAAAAATATTTTAAACGGGTTGTTGTACGATATACTGTTAAATGTATGAGGTGTACTACATATTTTATTAAGAAGATAATAATAAAAAAGAGACGTGTCCCCAAGTTTATTTGAATCAGTTGCAAGATCAAATATTACTTTAAAAGTTTAAAAAAAAATTATTAAATTAAATTAGTATATAATAAAATATAAATCAGTTTATAAAATAAATTGGATTAATGATTATGTTATAATGAAGGGCGCTATCTTGCTGTGATGCTGTTAATATACTGTACGATATTATACCTATTAATATGACTGATACGTTGCCAGCAACGTAAAAAAATGACAAACAAATTCCTCATTAACTCTCAGTAACTCTCTATTATTATTACTATCTTAACTATTATTATTGAATGAATAGTAAATGGCTATAAAAACAATAAATAAATAAAATAAATACTGGGACATTTGCGGTTACAAGTTCCCATTTGTTTAATTACTAGTATACGTTATAGAGGCTGTACTTGAAAATCTAGGAAAAATTATATTTAATAAATTACTATATACGTACATTTGGTTGTGAAATATTGATATATTTAACAAATAATTGGAAGAAAAAAAATTAAGTTATATTAGAGTAGAATTATTTTAGTGTAATTGTTGTAAAAATGTATCCTAGGTTTTGGAGGACCAGCGTCTATGTCGTCTAAATAAAATATTTAAAAAAATAAAATGAAAATTATATAAAATTAACATATATTAATAAAATATATAATGTACAAAGACATTGTCTACAACAATTGTAAGCAAATGTATTTGTACAAAAAGGGCATATTATTTAAAACTATTTAAAATTCCATGGTGTTGATAATAAATTGTGAATAAAAATTGAAGATTAAAATAATAAATGAAAAAATGCCATTTTCAGTATTCAAATTGACGTGACATATTATAAATAAGTAAATGGATAAATGAATAATTAACAGAAAGAGAGAGAGAGAGAGAGAGTGAGTGAAAAAAGTTTTAAAAGAGTGAGAGAGAAAATTAAGAGAGTATGATACACAGCAATTAAGTGATATAACTTATGTATATGTGGAATCGACAGTAAAGAGTATTTTTGTATAATTAAAGCTGCGATTCCAGTTATTTCAACTATGTACTGACTGTGTGATGTTTAATTGAACTTTATTTGTGTTTTTATTGTAAAAACTCTGTAATTTCTTTCTATATTTTATTACAAGTTAGAGTTATTTATCACATTGCGGCCTGTTAATTAACATTATTCATACATCACATTTTATTTATTAATCATCAATTATAATTAATATTTTTAATAAGCATATTTAACAATTAACTTGTTTTTTAAACGCGTCAGAGGAGTTCCGTATTGTTAATACGAGTATACTCATTGCGTGCCATAGAAAATGCATTGTTTTATTGCCGCATTATATTCCTCGCACAATTATATACCTCCTTTAATAATTTGGATTCTATAGATCATGTCTCCCTTTTTCTATTTTATATTACAAATTAAAGATTAAAAAAGAAAACGAACGCTTAAAGTTATGATGAAATAATTTTTACAATAACAATTTTTGAAGATAAATAATTAATTGTCAATGCAACACTCATGGATAAAAATTAAAAGGCATAAATACAAGTACTTAAAATAAAAGGGAAAAATATTTCAATTTTCAGAATTCAGCATCATTAATAATTAAAATTATATATTAATATGAATAATAGTTAAAAATAACAAATTTCAATAGATAATATTGATCAAATAAGATCTTACTATTATTACATTACTACTATTATTGATATTACTAATTAATAAAATAAATTTCAGCGATAAGACTGCTGTTTTTTAAAATAGAACCATCCACTACTTGAAAATAGTTATTATTATAAACGACAGTTAATTAAATTTATCTATAATATTAATAAAAAAAAAATTCAGCATGATGATTAAATAATAGTTATTAAAATAAAAAAATAATTCCTAATTGCTTAAAGTTCCTTATGCAATCCATATTCATTAAAGTCCTCCATAGAGATCTTGATAAATAAATAATTATTAAATATAATAAAATAAAAAATTGTAATTGCATTGTCGAAAGGACAGTAGTGATAAATGTAAGGCATTAATTGAAATTAAAAGATATGTTTTTTTTTAATTTTTTATTTTACTTATTTTTTCTCTGTGGATTATACAATAAACTATTTTATAATTCTAATTATAATGGTACACATTTTTAAATATCCTTCACTTTATATATTTGGGATCTGCTATTACAAGTCATCTAGTTAATTATTTGTTAATTATATTCTAGTATATTTATAATTATAATTATAAAAATTATTATTATTATTAATATTTATCAATACAATGTATGCCGAAATATCAAAAATATATAAAATATATTTTTAATTGTTTACAAATACTTTTTTTAATGTTATAGTTATTTAAAATATTTATTATTACAAAAGATAAATAATTTATAGTTTTTTGTTAATTTTATTTATATTTATTTATTCTTAGAAAACTAAATATATTTGGTCAGTTTTTTGCGTGTTAAAACGCATCAATTATGGTACTGAAATATATTTACTTTTTTTTTTTTTTTCAAATTCATTTATCATGAGCACTCTTGAATACGTAAATATCAATGTTTATAAATTGATAATTTTTTTTAATACTGCTAACGTTCAATCAACAAAAAAAAATAAGTTTGGTCCGTAAAAAAAAAGTTAATTTATAATTTTAATTTAATTATTAAAAATATATAACATCTACTACGTATTTATAACAAAAGTAGAAAATATAACAATAAATTATTTTATCGGCGTTGGCAGTTTAATTGCGTATTTTTTTTTCTTTTTACAATTTATATTTTGTAATTTTAAGAAGAAAAATTTTTCAAATTAAATATAGTATTTCCATAATGATTCATGCATATATTTTCAACGTTTATAATTATAAATTTAAGTAGTTAATTTCTAATTTATAAAAATAAAAAAAAATTTTAATTCAATACATAATTACGTATTATTGATGATCAATAGTTTGGAAAAACCATTCAGTAAATCGTCTTAATTGTTGCGCAGCAGCGTGATTCTCATCCTGTAATCTCCGATTTTCATCTCTCAATCTCCTGACTTCATCTTCAAGCGACAGTCGTCTTCTAGTTTCCCGAGCAACTCTTAATTCTAAACTCGACAGATGACCCTGTAAATCAGTGACCGAATTATTAGCAGCGCTGGTAACACTGCTAGTAGACTCATAAATTTTCTCATCACTCCATTCTTGATTGTGCTGCTTGAACCTCTGATTATCATGACTATTAGTCCACAAGTCATTACCTTCATCAGCATCATTAATACTATTCTTACCATCCCTCACAGCTAAATTATTTATTGTTTTCAAAGGCACGTGTGTTTTAGTAACTCTAGGTGAGAGTCTCTCTTCCTTGGTCATTTTATTTTCACTCGGTGCTGGACTGGAGTTATTACTGTTTGAAATAACCGTAGCGGGTCTTGCTTTCGTTAAAATAACTTCTGAAGCCGCATTAACATTTGGATTTGAATTATTATCTTGTCTTATATTTGTTGAGGCTAATACACTTAGTGTCGTCGTAGAAGTACCGCATAAATTTTCTCTAGATCTACATTTATTCTGTATTTCTAATTCATTATTACAATTATTATTATTACTTATATTATTACCAATAACTTTATTAACATCATTACTTTTATCAACTAAATTAATTTTATAATTCTCACTATTATTACCATTGTCAGAGTAATTATCATCATTGACAATATTACCATTGTTATTTAAAGCATTGCAAGGCATTGTATTATCATCAGCAATATAATCTGGATTTATTAATTTCATAAGATCTTCTTGTAGCGTACTAGAAGTTAAATTAGCAGAATTTCTCAGTTGATTTCTAACAATAGATTTAGGCCGCGGCGATTGATTCCGTGGGCTGGAATTTGCAGCAGCAGCAGCAGCAGCAGTAACAGCAGCAGCGGCATTAGAATTATGTGGTACACTACTACCACTACCGCCGCTTCCTGGACGATGTTTACCAGTTCTTCTTACCGCAGAAGAATTTTCGCATGCATTCAATGTTAATTCATCCTCACTTGGCACTGTTGGTATGTCCGAAGCTGTTATTATTGCTGGTGGATTATTTCCATCAAATATTCTCACCTCAGGCGGCAAACTCGAGGACGTATAATCTTTCCTCATATACTCGTGGGCTAATTTACGGGATAAAGCACGTTCAGGTAAATTACTCTTTAGACAAGTTACCTTTTCTCCAATTATAAATTCATGAGTTGGCTCACGTACTGTTCCTCCCGACGCTATTGTACTTGAAGTATTAATACTGTCATCGCGAGATAAATTAACTTCATAATTTAGCCCCAATGCTTTAACACGATTGACATCTGGTGTACTGATAATAACATCGTGATTATTTTTTCTTTCATAATCATTACCATTAAATTCATACCCAACTGATCTTTCTCGATATTTACAGTTAGAATCATTAGAATTATCAACAGCCCGAGATTCTTCATAATTATCATTTTTACCAGTTGCTCTAATTTCATAATCATTCTTTGGCTTCCTTAACACACGACTTGTTTCATTGTCGTAAGCACTGTGAGCGCTCAGCTCATTATCATTAGTAGTGGCTTGTTCACTGTAACGAATCCCATTGCTCTGGACCATTGATTTCGAACTGTAACCAGAGTTTTGATGATTTTGAGCTAATGAAGTTGAAGGAGATAATTTATGATGGGCATGGTTTGATCCGTACCTGTAATGATCTTTTTGTATTCTTGCGTAATTAGCTGCTGGATCATCTTGATTATTATTATTATTATTATTATTATTATTATTACTACTACTACTACTACTACTACTACTACTACTACTATTATTATTGTTATTATGACTGCGATTAGCTTCATCAAGTCGTTGATAATTACTTTCATGAATGACACGCGGTGAAACATAATTCGGTTCTTTAGAATAGTAATCATGCTTTAACTGATCGGTTGTTGATTTACCATGAGACTCACGTTCTTTTAACCTAGCAGGTAAAGGTGGTGGTGGAGCCCCGTCAATGCGATGACTTGCATCTTGTTCAGGAGCCTCGAACAAATCGTACCATCTTTCATCGGTATGATTGCTGGTATTAACAAAAGCTCCAGCAGCGTTATTAACTGTACTGGCAATGACACTAGTACTAGAATTCGCATTATTACTGCTATTATTATTAATATTATTATTATTATTATTATTATTATTATTATTATTATTATTGGTGTTGTTATTATTAATATTACTATTATTAGACGACATTGTAGAGTCTTGTATAAACCTTGGATCGTTGAAAGACCGCGAACTAGAACCAGTACCGTAACCAGAGCTATTGCTGGATCTCGGCGGACTGGTAGATCGCTCGTAACTTTTGGTTTGAGCAGCTTGTTGGCTCGGAACATTTTCGGAGTTGATATTCTCGTAGTCGGTTTCATAATTAGCTGATAAATACTGACACGTTTGGAGCGAACAGCCGCGACGTGGCTGCCCGTCATTAGTCGGCGGTATAACGGTCACCGTTACTTGGGCACTGGTTTTAAGTAGATCGACCATTTGATCGTGACTCAAGGTCGAGACAGCGACCTTGCAAATTTCAACGAGCCTCGAGCCTTGTCTCAAACCCGCTTGCCAAGACAAACCCATCGGCTCGACCTGAGTGACGACACCGTCCGGCTGAACGTGAAAACCCAGTTGCCCTAACGAGTTCCGTTTAAGTGACAACTCAGATGCTGGCGAGCCCTGAGTTACAGCTCGTAGCCGTGCTACTATCTCCATTATTTCGTCTCTCTCCGAATAATCTGGACGTACGTGAATACTTATGCACTCGCCTTGGTGATAATACAGCCTTAAACTGTTGGTCTGGGCGTGCCAGCCCAATACATTAACGCAGGGTGACACGAATACAGTTTGCCGTGAATGTTCTTCAATTAACACGATTGTGTCTACGGAGATTCCCAAATAACAGTCGGTGCTTTGATTGCTCTCTTCTAAAATAACTTGCCAACAAATTGCACCACGTTGGGAGGCATCACAGGCCAATCTTGGTCTTATTGGTGCTTTTTTCTTGCTGCTAAATGACAGCATAGAAAATTTCTGTCCAGTGTCGATGATTGTGGTGGTTAAATAATTAACGGCTAGATCTTTTAGATACTCTTGACGGGTCCTGGTAGCCATTGTAGAAAATTTTTCTGACCTGTGAGCTGCATTCTCGGCATTTATCACCTTGGCTAAAATAAAATCAGCGAATGATTTTCCCTTGTTAAAGGTTGCACCTGGAGGCACGGGTGGTCCAAAAATAGGCACCTCTTTGCTACGTGACACAGCAACACTGTACTGAGTATTGTCTGTACACGGATTTATAGCACGTATGATGATAAATACGTGCTGAAACTGTGATCTGATTCGCCGGGGACTAAACGGCAATGCACCGGGCTCTTGAAATACGATAGTTACGATATCATTACCGATGTGTCGCTTCCTGAGTAATTGTTGTCGATTATTTGGCGTGAATGGTAACATTGTCACTACGTGAAATGTTAACTGAGATCCTCTGTGAGTTGCTGCAACAGCGTGAGTTCCCGTCGAATCTGTTCTAGTATCAAGACCAGCTTTGTAACCTTCGAACCCGCGTAACTTAACTCGCTGACCAACTGTGTCCAAAAATTCAAGAAATGCTGGGCCAGCGTGCTGGTTGTTGTACATTTCTTCCTCGGTCCGTTGACCGGCGCGACAATAAAGCACTCCAACTTTGTAACGGTTTGAGAGACCCTGTTCATCTAATCTCGCAAGAGTTTCTTCCGCTGCGGGTGTTCCTAATCTGAGGCATCCTAATTGTACTTCCGGAGCTACGAGCTCTAGTATTTCTCGAGTTGGAATTCGAGATCCTTGGTGAGTTCGTAAACCTAAAGCTTCTTCGGGTATTGACCCGCGGAGAGTTAGTAATTCAGATGTACGAACAATAATGCGGTAGTGGTTTCCGTCTTTGCGAATGCTTATTGCTACTGGTCCGAGTTGTTCATCCATACCAAACCAATTTTGATGTTCTTTACCTATAAAATATTATAAAAATACATATATAAGTATAGTAACCACATTGTACTATAAATTTACATATTTTTAGATAGAATTAAAATTTTTTTGTTAATAGATCTGTTAAAGGATATTAAATTCTATTTTTATCAATTAGTGCCAACAAAAATTATTTTACTTATTAATAAAACTAGTAACCTTGCAGTCACTATGTGACTGCCGTGACTTGTGAACTATAAATAAATAAAATTTTGCTTTAATAAATAATGACTTTTGTTAAATTTTACTGTACTTTCTTAACTATTGACATTTTTAAAGATATAAGCTCATCCCAATATTACACTCATCAAGAGTTTTTATTTGAGTACCCATATACATTTTTGATATATTTTTCATTTATACTTATATACAATATACATTTTAGATATAAGCTCATCCCGATGTTACACTCGTCAAGAGCTTTCATTTGAGTACCCACATCGATTTTTCATATATATGAAAAATTGATGTGGGTACTCAAATGAAAGCTCTTGATGAGTGTAATGTCAGGGTGAGCTTATATCTTTAAAAATGTCAATAGTTCACGAGATACAAGGTCATTTCTTAATTATGTATCTAGAGATAGAGCATTTTCGAATGCAGCCTAGATACTTATCATAATAAATTGACTATCGGTGAGAATGATATGAAACCTTGAAAAGGCACAAATTCAAGTCAAGACCTTTGCAATGACACTAAATTTCACTAAAAAAACCGATTTTATCATATGACTATCCTGGACACAAAATTTTTCTTATTTTCTTAATAATATAGATTATATTTGAAGATCATTAAATTTAATAAAAAAGTTTATGTGGATTTAAAAAAAAAATCATCTATGAATAATTTTAACTAATAAATAAATTTCTTACCAAAAAAGTATTTTCTGTAATACCGTGCTCCTTCATCGACACTTTCAATCGGCAAGAGTCGTTTACGCAACGGACAAGTATGCTTCCAAAGTGTCTCCCCAGGCATAGGCTCAAGTACAGAGACTCCATAAGACAATGACGGCCGATGAGCACCGACAGTAGGACTGGGCGATCTAGCCAAGGCGACTTCGCGTTCTCCTTCACCGCCAATTTCATTCCGGAAAAATGGACATGACTCGAGTAAATCATTGCTTTTACCATCACCAGGATCATCAACGACTTCATTGCCCTCAGGCGATTCGTTGTCAGGCGTAGGTGCTCGTATAGTACTAGCAGCAGACGCTCCAGTGGCCGTGTTTCTACGCCTAGCCAATAGTATCCCGCGGAGCTTGGCCGCGTAACCGAGATTAGCGGTCAATGACTGGGTGTCGTAGTGCACAAACGCTCGCCGGCGATGTCGCTCCTCAAGATCACTCGAGACAACAGTTGCTGGAGTGGAGACTCCAGCAGGCGGGCTCTCTTTACCGCCCCAAAGTCGGTTGATTTTTAATCTAACTTTGGGACTGGATGCCGACGTCGGTCCACAAACTTCATCGGTAGACGTGCCCGCATTAAAAATACTTGAATCTAGAGCTCCGTGATGATGAAGTTGATGGTGGTGGTGATGATGATGATGCGGGTACAGACGATCCGCAGAAGATCGCCCGCTCCGGAAATCTTGAAGCATCGTAAAGATGTGCTCGCCTGAGGAATTCCCGCCTGGTGGGTTACACTGACCGGCGACCACGTCGATGCTTCCTAGATGTTAATAAAACAATTTATAATATAATAATAAATCAATGAGTTACAACAGCAGCTTCTTTCAAATGATGTCTCAACTTTCACGTTTGACAACATGTGTGTATATAGGGGCACAAAAAACAAGGAAGGGGTAGGAAGGTAGAGATAAAAAATAATAAAAAAACAAGTATGGTTGGTGAATGTATATTATTACTTACCGTGGGATCCATACTCCCGTCGAAGTGGCTGAGCATCAGTCACACGTCCAGAACGCTCTGGACTGTGGGGCAATTCTAAACTGGAATTTGATCTGTGCAAAGTAAGCCCGCCACGGCTGATACGACTCCCACCAGCACTACCGCCACTTCCGCTGCCCATCACCGCCAGCTGAGCAATCATCTCGTCATTCTGTAATACAATCATTCAATAATTCAGTATGCATTAATTCAATTCATTATTTAAGTTTTAATTTATTTTTCTTATTATTTATTGTCATTAGTCATTTCTCAATTCATTATCAATTTTATAATACAGAGATTAAAGATACTACTGTTTGTTCTTGTAGTATGTTACAGATATGTAATACGCATTGTGATTCGAAGCCGATTGCGTAAGTTTATCGATATCATTCGATAATCTAAACGTGTGTAGTCAGAGACGACAGCCAAACCGGCTAAAACAGAGAATACCACACTCGTGTATCGTATCGGGAATTAACACACAAGTTAAGAGAGACCGCATTGCAAGACGTCATCAGCCGCTGTGTGTGCACCACCGACTGAACCAGTTATGCTAATACATACACATCTATACACACATACATTCATACATTTATGTAGCTATATATAATACCGGACATTCTTTTTCGGTTGAAGAATCGAATGAGGCATCCACTGGGCCAATACACTCAAATACTTTAAATACTTGACCTTTGTCAAAACAACTTTTATATACGTACATATAACTTTTATTGAACATCATTCGTTCATTGATTGATTAATCAATTCTTTTTTTGTAATGGTTATTTTTAACCTGCTGTAAATTATAAATCAACATTTTTTACTCCAAAATTCAACTGGAGTTCAGATGAGAAAAATAAATCTTCAATTTTTTGTATTTTTTTCAATCAATTTGCTACTTCTGGTATCATTTATTAATTTACTAATTTAAGAAATTTTATTAATAAAAAAAAAGAATTGAAAAAATATTTTTAATAATTTTTAAATTTTATCTTACTCCAAAAGAATTTCGTTTGACATACTTAAAATACAAAGAATTTTAACTAAAAAAAATAAATAAATGAATAGATTAAACTCTTTTTTAATCTATGAAAAAATGAATAATTTTATTTTCCCGGTAAAAGCTAAAATATGTGAAGACTCATAGAGTAATTACAGCCCTATTCAGCAACAAATAATAAAATTAATAATTATAAAATTAGCGGAGTAATTTGAAGGTTGAATATTTAATATATTAAAGCAGTTAAAAATAATAAATTAGTATAATGAATCGGTGGGAACAGAACGCACATATGCGTGTGGATCCCGAGTTAGAGTTAGAGTCTTGTCGTCGTTGTCTACGTCGACGTAGTGATACTCGTGGTGGTTAGCAGTGATGGAATGGCGCCCTGTACATACGGTATATAATACACTACATACTAGTGTACTGTACAGTAGTGTTTTACGTTGTCTGTCGTCGGGGCATCGAACTCAGACCCAACTCAGCTGCAATACATTCACACAAGTGATGTGTATAAACCATCGCCATCACCATCACCATCACCACCACCACCACCACCAGCAGCAGCAACAACAACAACCAAACCCAACTACATCTCGTTGACTTTACTCAAGTTAAACTCTTACTCGTTGGACTCGTTCACTGGTTAGCTTGTTGTATTCCCTGCACCTCTTTACTTCTTTATATTACTATATACCATCCAGCCATCCAGCTAGTACTCCAATCCATCGCTCAGTGCTTCTTCACTTTACTTGTCCATCGCTTAACTCAACTCTACTCATACTCATACTCATACTCCTTTTCTTTTATTTTAGAAACAATGAGCGCTACCGGTTTGTATAATACTCCATATCCCATACAGAATAATACAATGATCTATGTACACTAAATATAAACCATTCTATCCAACATACCACACATTACACTCCATAAAATTAATTTACTTCTATTATTCTGCTTTGTCTTAAAAATCCGTAATAAGACCGGAATTTTCTCTCAACAACTTACAGCCGTAACAATTTAAATTTCTCTTACGTATTAATTTTTTTTTTTAATTTAATTTCATTTCATTGTTTCCTTACTTACATTATTTACTATGCTTTGATACTATACATATTCACTCTTTTACATCACTACGCATTCACACTACACGTTACTACAAAACACGCGTCGCGTCATGCCGCTACGAATACGCGTATTCATTAGTACATTAATAAATACAATAATACATTGTTATTTCACTTGCAATTAGACATGAATTTGAGTTATGAATTTATCTTCCGAACAATCAACTGAAAGTAAGATAAATAAGTATATCTATATGTTACGCTTGTCATTAACATTCAGATATTTAAAATTTTTTTATCATTTATCTGCATCAAGTATACAATATGTAATCTAAATCACAGCTTAAATAACAAAGTAAATTTTTTTTTAAAATCCAAGTATGTAAAAACCATCAATCATTAACTATTCAAGTATTTTATATTTTTTTCTCATTATAATAAACTATTGGTTTCGTTTTAAAAATTTAAATTACTGGATTTTTAATTTACTATCTTTACATTATTTAAAAACAATCAAAAATACATTAATTTTTATATTTTTATCATAATTTTAACATTTTTGTCAGAGTAAATTTTGTTTTTTAATAATTATAAAAATTTATCAATATAAGTTCATCAATTAAGTCTAAATCGATGAATAATTTAGTAATGTAACAAAGAAATTGAATTAAAAATAATTGTAATCTTATTAAGATATTAGTTGAGGGATTTCCGTAGTGTAGAATGCAGATTAACAAGGTATAGGGTAGTCTGTTGATCTAAAATGTTATAAAATGTGTTAAATAAATAATTTTTCCAAGAAGTAAGACGTAACTATAAATAACCGAAGTTTATAACGTAGGTTTTATAGTCACCGGATTAGCTTTTACTGGCTTCTTTGTCCCCGTTGATGGTTAACTCTTGCCTCTGGGCACTCATCCAGTATATAAAAGCACATATATCCCCTCCTTTACTCCTCAATCCTCAATCTACAATCCTTACTCCAAACTCCATACTCCGTACTCCTTACTTACAACAATATATATTAATATTAAATTATTGTTGTTATTGTTAGTTAGTGAATACGTTAATTTATACGTAGCTTCCGTTTACGTTGGCCAATGAATTAATGAACAAAATTTTCTATTTTTTGCCATGCCTCGTAAGCCACGAACTATTATTTAGTCATTAAAGGAGTAGAATAGTGTTGATGTTGTAGATCAAGACAACATCCTATAAGTACATAATAATAAATCACCGGTAATAGTAGTAGTAGTACAACTACTAGTAATAGTATTTGTAGTGTAGTCATTCAATCCAACTTCTTTCTCTTACGCTTTCTCTTTCTCGTAAATGTCGCTCGCACAATTGGTAAACCGCGTGCTCTCATTTTTATCCTTTTCGCTTTATTATTATCTTGCAATGTTCTATTTATTAATTACTCATTCATTCATTCAATATTTTACATACGCATCGATGCTTATGTACTTAAATATTAATACACGCATTAAAAAGACAATAAAAAAAAAAAAATTAGTCTTAAAACAAAAGCCGATTAACAGTGTCAGGGATTTGAAAAATGAGGTTTCACATTTCTATTTTCTTATAAGTATATATAATCATTATAACTATGTAAAAATAACAATAATAAAATAAACTATTGTCAAGAATTTTAATATTAATAAAATCAGTTTATATACATAAGTACATATGGTTAATTATTCATTAAATGCATAATATGTATTGTGTATATACACTTTTATTATCCATGAGAAAATATGCAAATAATAAGCGATATTTTTTTTTTTTTTTTTTTTTAATGGAAATTATTAACATAAATTCTCTTGACAATTTATGTTATGTACTTACAAGTTATTATTAATAATCGATTATATTTAAATAAATTAAATTTATTAACCTATATTTTATTACGTACTGTTTAATAAAGTTAAAAAAAAAATGACATTAAAGTTAGCAGTCGTTTGACAATTTTTTAATTTTTTTTAATAAATAAATTTGCTCCGAAAAATTATTTCTAAAAAATTGGATTTTTTATTTTCTAAATGTCAATTTTTTTCTCATTTTCTTTGACATAATTTATTTGTTAAAAAAATTCTTAAAATTATAAAATATCTGCTAAATTAATCTTCATAAAAAAAAAGTAAATTATTATTTTCTGTTTAAAATATTTTAACAAAATACTTCAAGTGTTATATGGCTTTAAAAGACACAAGGCCGCTGATAAACGACTGTCATTATTGTCTGATATACCGATAATAACCATACTAGCTCAATTTTAAAAGTTGAAATTATATTTCAATAATATAAGTGACTAAAAGTTTTTCAACTGTGTACAAAAAGTAGAAGAAAAGTTTTTTTTGATGTTGATATTAGCCAGCGTTTTAATATAATAAGTAACTTAATAACGTAATACTAAATGTTTACACTTGAAAATAAATAAAAGCAAAACTCACATTATTAAATAAAGTTGAATGTCGCTGGCGCGACAAACACGGAAATGCGAGCGGTAGCCCGGTCTCTCGTTTCCTCGCCAATATAGTTGAAGTTTCCGTTTCTTGATAAATCTTCCTTGATTAAAAATAATAAAACAAACAGTAACACAAGTATCTTTTAACCAATATCTGTCTTAAATAATAAGCAATAATACCTCATATTATCACTAAAAAAACACGATTTAACAAAACATCAACATCAGCGTCCACTTTCATCTATAATCTATTAACAATAATAACAACAACAGCAGCAGCAGCAGTAACAACAAAAAACATGTATGATTAATCCTAGTGAGCGTACTTATACCAGCCACTTGCATTGATTAAAAACTAGCAGCACGCAATGTAACATCTGAGCCGAGTTGGTTGCTGTTAGATATAATCATCCAACGATTACATGGTGAACGTCACATACACATTATGTACACTAAGCGGAAATATTAAAACAAAAACAAAATGAAAAAATAATATCTTGCGTTTTAAAAAGTCGAAAAAAAAAAACTTCCACTGCACTACTACGACTTGTTAGTCGTTACTTGTACTCGTTATATATTTACGAGAGTCCTATCCGCATCCAATCCACTCTTACTCTAATATAAAATATAAACTGGTAAGTAAGCAGCAGCAGCAGCAGCAGGAGCAGGAGCAGCACCGTGTCTGTCACATTCTACTATGAAATACATGAATAGAAGGAGGTAGCCGTGATGTTTGAATGGCCTCGAGAGTCGTTGGAAGACAACGGAACTCAACGTATACGTGAGACCATTTAAAAAAGGTATCAAAACGCATCTGAGACGCCTTTGGGTAATTAATAAGGCCAAGGAAACTATTTATCCTAAAAAATAACACAAATTAAACAATGCTATAATTATCAATAAATTAAATAAAAATGAATGTCATAGCATACACTTAATTAATTAAAACTACGCACCACATGTAAGTAAAATGGTTATAACACAAGCACACCACACATGTGAATCAAATGGTATGTATTATGGAATCTTTTGACGATACGAGCCGTGATGATTTTATTAATTTATTTTTCTACACTTTTTAGTTTCAGTGTTTACCTCCTACGCGGCTTCAATAACATTTTCGTCTGCCTGCTGCTGGTTCGTAAATTCTTGAAACTACCAAGACGGCACATAACTTGTGCACATGTGGACTTTAAATCTGGCGTGTCCGTTGATTTCATAACTGTTACTCTCCGTTCTGTAGTATTAATATATATACATATATACTTTAATAAGTTATATTATATATTTCATAAATAATAAACACTTGAGTACCTACTCTATTGCAATAATATAATTCTATGACCGTTCGGATTTAATTGTCCACTCCAATCCACTTGGCAATTTTTTTTATTCTAAAATAAAACCCACAATGTATATACTTATACTCTAACACTTAACTTTTACAAAATTATTTTTCCTTGCATTCTTTGTGTCAAAGTCAATAGGATTGTAAGAAGAAAAAAAAAAGGTTACAGAAAAAAATTTCTTTGTACTTAGCAAAGTTATTTGAGAGAAGCTTGACGGGGTACTATATACGTTCTTTTTCTTTTCCTTTGAATTGTATTGTCGTAGTTATGTTATAGAGTATTAGGTATAGGTAAGTATTAGGTATGGGTAGGTATACATCCACATATATACGTACATATATACGTACACATTTAGGTATAGGTATTATATACTGACACTGGTGGTAGTAAAGGCAGCTGTGTTACAATTACAATGAATGCGAAGAAATGTCTGAAAAAGAAATAAAAAATTTGTGTGATTTAATTGGCACGTGAAAAAAAGTAAAATAAATTAGAGTAAACAATAAACATGATATTACATTACTATATTTTGGAGTGTATTAGTAAGTAAGCGCACAGAAAAAATCCACAATCACATAATATTAGGCACTGTTATTAAATGCGTAGGAAGGTAAAATATAATATAAGTGAAATGAAAGAAGAAGAAAATATTTGTTCGCGTCGTGACGGCACGCACCTCAGAGCGCTCACTACACGAGTGCAACTGAGCTCGACACAAACCGATGTTCAAAAGTTGGTGTTGGTGATGGCGGTGGAGATGGCGATACCAGCGGGGGTGAAAGAGACGAGAGACCGGTGAGTTGATGCCAAACGATTGCGATGGCGACGCCCGATGTTGTTGTATTAGTGCTGTAAGAATTGCTCTGCTGAATAGAATAGAATAAGAAGGAGAATCTCTGGCTCAGGAATAGTAAGAGCAAGAGCAAGAGAAAAAGCAAGACTGTTTAGTTGTATACATACCTATGTACTACGTGAACGTGAAGATAAGGCTTCTGAGGATGAGTAGAGGATGGATCGGCTCTGATGTGAGCTGTTGATGTTTACGGTTGATGCTAGTTCACTACATATACGCTTTAGACTCTATATCTACTCACAGTTGACGGTATAGTATGAAGTGTGTAATCTTTTTTACACGGTGACGATGATGACGATATAATACTGTGACTATGCTAGTTGGAGTAAAAAATACTCCATCCCATTACATCCCGGGAGAAGGAGTATAGGATAAAACCTCTGTTAAGACAGAGACATATTTATATACATTGTATTTATATTATAACAAGTAAAGGGCAATAATAATTATTATTAGTATATAGCAAAGCATAGAGAATAATATATGAATGTAAATATAAATATATATATATAAAATGTAAGACAGTAACAAGTCACTGCGGTGATATGAAGGTCTTGTCCCCTCCAAATCCATCTAACTTTTTACGCTCTTCTATTATTATATTATTCTTAATCCCCCTTTATATCTTAGACCACACCGTCGGATATATGTACATTATAATATATGTATGTATAAATATATTTTACAAGGAGTTATCGCACAGTAAATCACATTACTAGGTTTTCTATTATTCAGAGAAACTCCCATTCCATATAATATAATGTATTTGCTCTGAAGATTG
Source organism: Cotesia glomerata (assembly GCF_020080835.1). Classification (NCBI taxonomy): domain Eukaryota; kingdom Metazoa; phylum Arthropoda; class Insecta; order Hymenoptera; family Braconidae; genus Cotesia; species Cotesia glomerata. The sequence goes on from NC_058158.1 coordinate 3,600,664, forward strand.
GTCAGCAATTCCAGGCATTTCCGAACCCTGTGACTCATTCCTCTCTCTTTTTAATAAAACCGTTTTTTTTTCTTTCTTTACTTCATTTTCACACGCCTGTCGTATAAATACCTCAACAACGTATCATGTATATACTAACATCACATGAATTTTCTGGTACTCTAATAGCCATTTTTAGCTTCACTTATTTTGTTATTTTCTTTTTTGAGCAATACGAGTACGGGAGAATGATGCCCCTGTCCTACATGTTACGGTAGTACCCACGCTAATTACACCATCATAATCATAATCACAATCATAGTCATAGTCATAATCATAATCATAATCATGATGGTGGTGATGATGATGATGATCTGCATTTGAATAAGACGGAGGTGGATAAGTTGCTGAATATTGGAATAGACGATTCTTAAATAATGAGATTTACAATGTAAAAAAAAAAAAATATAAACTTTCGAGATTTTATCGTTGAATTTATTTGGAATTCATAAATAATAAATGGATGTAATGAATAAAAGAAGAATAGGATGCGCGTAAAAGAGTAGGTTTATTTTAATACAGTTTTTTTTTTTTAATTTTATTTTATGTATCGGAGGGAAAAAATAAAAACAAACTCAGTTGACCGGTTGATAGTGCGTATAGTATGGCATGTGTTTAAACCGGATGTAATGGTATGTAGATTCAGTGAATGAACGAGCGGATGGGTGGTAGTAGGTACACTCCCTATTTCCTTTTGCCAAAAATATTTTTCTTTGTTTCAGAGCAATAAATTCAATCGAGTATATACTTTCCTTCTTTTCCTGTTTTTTTAAATTTTTTATTTTTTATCATCATCATTATAATAAAAAATTATTGTTGTTTTGTTATTTACAAAATAAAAAATTATTTATGTGAATTTATGAGATCTCTAACTTCACTATCCATTTCATGTTTCTCACGTTGTTCTGAAAGATCGAACATCGGCAGTGGTTTCATGCGTCTTGTTATTCGCTCTATTTTTTTCGTCATTTCTATTTCAAGTGGTCTACTTATAAAATTGATAACTCTGCCATTTGGTTTTCCACCAACTCTTCCGGTTCTTCCACATCTGAAATTATTCAATTAATTATCATAATTCACTTTTTTGAATCATTATCTTGGATTAAAAATTTATTCAAAAAATTTCAAAATTTTTTTTCAATAAAAATAAAATTCTTTACTAGTAAAAAATTTTTTTTTACGACTGAAATATATTAAAATAATTTTTATGTTTAAAATAATTAATTACCTGTGTATATATTCAATAGTACTTAGCGGAAAATCAAAATTAATAATACAGTCGACCATAGTAGTATCTAAACCTCTAGCTCCAGCATTTGTCGCCGATAATATATTAACTTCACCATTTTTAAATGCCCTGTACTTGCCGTTTCGTACCAACGCTGGAATCGAGCCATGTAAATTAAATGTTTTTATATTCATCTGATTCAAAAATATGGAAATCCAGTCACACGTTGCGCTATCATTACTGAATATCAATGTTGGTTCTCGTCTTAGCGCACGTGGTTTTACTAATTTCAGAAGCATTGGTGGCTTCTGTGTTGATCCAAGTCGCATAAACTTTTGAGGCACCAGAACTTTATGCGTATTAGCCGTCGAGATTTGTACAATAGAATCCGTCTTAAGAATACAATAAATAAATAATAAAAATTTACTCGAGATAAACAAATAAATTAATATCAATTTGTGAGATACATACATTAATACATTTACTTAAATATTCGGGCATTTCTGTAGGAAAAGTAGCTGAAGATAATGTTAGTTGACTACTTTCCGGAAGGTTATCGTTAATTTGTTCATATCCAAACTGAAATTATATTTCATAATTATTGTTAATGACAAAATATCAACTATTAATACTTTTAACCCGTGGAGTACACTAGGATTCATTTTGACCCCAGAATTTTTTTTATCCTAAAATATTTCTTGAAAATAGGTTCGTTTTTAATTAATTTTTTCAACATTAAAAACTATTTAATTCAGAATAATAATGATTACATTAAAAAGAGCATTGTTTTACTTATCAAAAATGTAATAATCTGAATTTCGATAAAATGTATAGTTTCTGAGATACACGGAAAAAAGAAAAATAGAAAAATTACATTATATAATGTAACGTGGCACTCCGTGATGAAAACTGAAAAAATTATAGTTTCAGATTGTAATTATTACAGATTTTAGAAGAATTACATTGTAGAATGTAATATTTACATTGAGAGCTCTGAATTATTATTTAGTAATTTTTTATTTAGTAATTATCTAGTAATTTTTCTAATTTTTAATATGACGGGACTCCTGCAAGTGCCCAATTTTAAAACACAGTAACTGCGGAATTTTTATATCTGATTTTTTTTAGTATTGCTGCATTTCTTATAACTTGTAGACCTTAATTTCAAGTATTTTTTCTTAAAAATATTTGTATTCAAGTATTTTCTATTCATAAATCAAATTTTTTATCAATTTGGCGCGCAAACTTTTTATTAATTAAGAAAAATTTTTAAAAATCTTAAAATTGCCAGTTACTGTGTTTTGAAATTGGGCAGCCGACCTATTACTATTTATAATGTAATTTTTCGAGTTTTTTTCTTTTCCATGTATAGTTCTTCGAAAGTCAAGTAGGGTCAATTTGACGCCGTGTGTACTCTAAAGTTCTATTCGGAGGTGTATACTCCAAGGATTAAAAATGATAATGAATAATTTATTAATATACTTTGATTCTTCGAAGAAAATATCCCAATTTATCATCAAAAGTCTCGTCAAAAAGTGCATGAGCTTCATCCAAAACTACATGGCGCACGTAGTCTAATTTGTAAAGCCTCGCAGTTGTTAATTTACTTACAACTCCAACTGTACCGACTAAAATGTCAACATCTTTCACTGATGGATTTCGCATCATCCTTTTAGTTTTACCTCCACTTATTGCTTTGACACTGATATCTAAGCCCATGGCCAGTTTTTTTGCTTCAGTCTAAATAAAAAATCATTTTATTAATGTTTATGCTGATTTATTTATACTTATATCATTATTAAAAATTTATTTACTCCAATTTGATGTGCTAATTCTTTGCTGGGAGAAAGAATCAAAGCCAAAGGAGAATTAGCCGGTCTATCTTGGATCTGTTTTTTCCATTTTAATATTTGAGTCATTATAGGAAGTAAGAACGTCAATGTTTTTCCACATCCTGTTTCACCAGTTATAAATATATTTTGTCCATCTAATATTTCAGATATTCCACGTTTTTGTATCACTGTCGGATCCTCAATGCCGACTGCTTTAAGATTTTCAATTAAGCGTTTATCAATACCTAAATCACTAAACGAATTGTGTTCACATTTTTCATCATCTTCCTGAATACAGATATAAAATAAATAAATTAATTGATTAATTAAAAACAAAAATAAATAAATGCACAAACCTCAAGTACAGGAAAAATTGTAAAATAATCCCCTTTAGATTTAATATTATGCCAACTCCCAGATGCTATTGGGATGTCTTCAAATTTTTTATACACTTTACCAGGATAAAAATTAAATATCTTTTTTCTACATTGTATTATTGGTTTGACAGAATCAGTTTTATTTACTTCTTGAGTATCATTGTCATCATCATCAAGTTCTGGATACATAAGTATTGAATTTTGTCTCCATATTGCTGACAACTAAATTTTAATAAAAAATATGTGTAAGTAAAATTTTATTTTTTCAATTTTTATCAATAATTCAAAATAAAAATATTAAAAAAAAAAAAACTTTTAATACTTACAGAATATTTTCGAAGGTTATGAATTCCACTAACTTCTGCTACTTGGCACAATTTACACAATTGCCGAAACATATTTATGGCTTATGATAAATAAAAAAAGTAATCAACAATTATTAAATTAACAATTTTTCATGAATGTCATTATTTGATTACTTGTTTTGTGGAAATAAATACAGAGTAAAAAATAATAACAATGAGATACTACACATGGCACAGTTATCTAGCTTACCAACAAAAAGGAAATTAAAATAAAAATCAAATTACTTCGCGCGTAAAATTTAAAATAACAATAGACTTAGAAGCTATTCTTAAATGCATTGTAAGTACCTTTTTATATTATAAATATATATGTATTTTTATATTAAATGCGTCAGAGTTTAAATATATAATTATAAATAATCCAATAAAATATTCAAGCTTTCATATTTATAAATATAATAAATGTTATTAATTTTTTATTTTTACAAGAAGATATAATATTATAAAAAAATAAAAATTAATTTGCTTGATATTTGACAATTTTTATAAAAAATAAATTATGTCAAAAAAAATGAGGAAAAAAAAATTGACATGAAGAATTTTATAAAATTAAAAATGAATTTTTAAAAATAATTTTTCGGAAGATATTTGTATGTTAAATAAAATAAAAAAATTTTCAAGTGACGGCCTTTAATGTCATTATAAAAAATTATAAACCAAAAATTGTTTTAAATTTAAATATTTCTGACAATATTGAAAAATTAAAGCTCAAAGATTTTAATTTTTTAATATTATTAAATTATAATCATATTAATCTTTTCAAAATAACAAATTAAAGCTTTGATATTATAATAAAGACAAAATATTATTTATTAAATGAAGATATATTACTATAACTGAGATAAAAATCTTTTAAAAGTATAAAAGACTATTGTTTATTTACTTTTACTATAAGCGCAATAGATATGAATGAAAGGAAAGGATGTCACGCTAGTATAGACAGTGATAAGTAAAATCAATGAAAGCCTTGAGCTTGCGTAGAAACCACCACTCACTCGCTAATGAAAATTTTTTTATATTTTTTCATCTATCCTCAAAAGCTATAAGCTCACCAATTTCATCAATAGTCACACTATCAATACACCGAGTACCTGAAAGGTAAGTTAAATTAATTAATTTATTATATCTTACATAAACTAAAATCCATAACTACCCTCGTGATTTGTCGCTTCAATAAATTTGTCTCTACACTCAGTAGTTTTGATTTTAAAAATATCAACTTTACAACTAAACAGCTGTTATAATTGAATAAAAATTGTTTTATTTTTAACAGGCTTTACAATGCCTTCGGTCCGGAGGATGATTCTCGGGCATGTAATGTCTGGAATTTGCTCTAAAATGAATCGAGTGAAACGTCTGGATGGTGATGGAATGGAGACACCTTTAAAAAGATGTTTGACTACTTTTGATATGACATTTTTGGGTAAGTAATATAATAATTAATCAATCAACTAATTAATAGTATCAATAATTGATTTTTTATTATTGATAAAATTATAATTAAATTTTTGTAGGTGTTGGTCATATGATGGGAGCCGGTATTTATGTCCTGACTGGCCAAGTAGCTCATTCAATAGCTGGACCCGCAATAATAATAAGTTTCGCATTGGCTGGACTGGCATCAGCTTTTGCCGCCTACTGTTATGCTGAATTCGGTGCTCGTGTCCCAAAAGCTGGAAGCGCTTATGTCTACACTTATGTGACAATTGGCGAGTTCTGGGCATTCGTAATTGGTTGGAATATTATTTTGGAACATATGATAGGTAATTATTAAAATAAAACTTTTAATATCTGGTGGTATTTAAATTGAATCAATTAAAGATAATTCACTTGATGATATTAACAGGTGCTGCTTCAGTAGCAAGAGCTTGGAGTGGTTACGTAGATTCATTGACAGGAGGAACACTTAGCAATCTTACAAGTGATCTTATGAGTGGACACGAGATGAGCGCATCTCTTGGCCATATACCAGATCCATTGGCTTGCATACTCTGTCTAGTATACGCTCTTATTCTTGGCTCTGGTGTAAAAGTATCATCACGTCTGAATTCTGTTCTTACTATGGTCAATCTTGGTGTTATTGGCTTGGTGATTGGACTCGGATGTCAGTATGCCAATTTTGGTAACTGGACCGATGAAAAACATTATGGGTTTATGCCTTTTGGTATTGCTGGTGTTATGGCAGGTAATTTATTTTAATATCCTTAAAAATAAATTTATACTTACTATTTTTTAAGTTATAATTTTATGATACTTCTACACTGAGAAAAAAAAAATACTTTTACTCAATTAACAAGTTCTTGGTTCAAGAAATTCGATGACGATCGAATATTTTATTATTATTAATTATTAATTTCTGAAGAGAAGAGCATCAATATTTATCTTTGAATAATAGATAAACAAAAGAATAGTTTTATTTAAATTAAGTAAAAATTATTTCAATCAATTTAAAAAGTTCTTGAGCTAAGAATATATATTCTTGAAAATTTTCAAGAACATAAATTCTTGTATCAAGAAAATTTTCATAATAAAAGTATTGTTTTTTTTTTTTCAGTGTAGTAAGCAGACATTTGATAATTTTTTATACTATTAAAGTTAGCCGACGTTTCTAATTTTTTTATTTTTTTTGTTTATTAAATTGTAATAAAAAAATATTTTTTTTAAATTGTACTTAAAGTTTTTCAATTTTTTTTCTTGTTTTTTTGTAATAATTTTTTGAATAAAAAAAATTAAAATTTTTTTATATCTCGGCCAACTTAATTTTCATAATTTTTTAATACTCAAACTAGGTCTAGAAAATTATTTTTAATAAATTTCATTCATAATTTTTTAAAGCTCCAAAAATAGAATATTTTTTTTATCAATTTTTCTTGCTATAATTTCTTTGTTAAAAAAAATTTTAAAATTTTCAAATGTCTTAATTTTTCAATATCACATAATTTTTATAATTTTTCATTTCATTGAAATGATAATAATTATAATAATTTATTTGATAAAGGTGCTGCGAAATGTTTCTATGCATTTGTTGGATTTGATTCAATCGCAAGCTGCGGCGAAGAAGCGCGAAACCCAAGCAAAAGTATACCACGAGCAACATCATTTTCAATGATAATTGTCGTGATTGGTTACATACTACTCAGCGGAATGCTAACGCTAGTTGTTCCTTACTGGGAAATAAATCCAACTGCAGCATTATCTGAGGCATTCGCATCCCGAGGCGTCACCTGGGCTAATTATGTCATCAGCATTGGAGCGCTCTGTGGGATGACAACGACTCTCTTTGGGTCATTATTCTCACTTCCAAGAATAATTTACGCCATGGCCAGTGATGGTCTAATCTTCTCATTCCTCGGTCGTGTCAATGAACGAACACAGCTACCGATTATTAATCTAGCCATCAGCGGTGTCATGTGTTCTGTAATAGCTCTGCTGTTTGATCTAGCACATCTCGTAGAATTCATGTCCATCGGGACTTTCCTTGCCTACACTATTGTCTCGGCAAGTGTAATTATTTTACGATACAGGCCCATCAATGATATTCCACATTTTATTCCAACAAAGACACATGAAGCCGAATCGCCGAGTGACACTAGTAGCACCAGCAGTCTAACAGATTCATCACCCGACGACTCGGAGCTTATTGAGAGCCAAAAAGTTAATCCTGTTGGCAGACTGAAGAAACATTACGCTAAATTAGCTAATATTATTGGAAATTGGGAACCGGGAACCGCTGTAATGGCAGCGTTAATAATTTACATTGCTGGATGCATTTGTATTTCAGTACTTTTACTTGGTCTTACATCACCGTTTGATCAAGAACCATCTTGGTGGAATAATTTACTCTATTTCTTCGTTTCATTGATTATGGTTGCCTGTTTACTGGTTATTGGAGCACACGAACAATGCCCAGCCGTTGATGATAAATTCCGGGTACATTTTGTACCTTTAGTTCCTGCAATCAGTATTTATATTAACATTCTTCTCATGAGTCATTTGCAATTACTTACGTGGCTTCGCTTCTTTGTGTGGATGTTTCTAGGTATGTCATTCATTCATTTTTTATTCTAAATTATTAATAAATTATTATGTCATCACTCGTCAGTATGATTAAGATTTTTGTCTTAATTTTAAAATAACAATTAATAATTAATGGTGTCAAACTTTTGATACCAGATATTACGGCAGAAATATTGGTCGTATAAAAAAGTTTCTTAAATAAAAGTTTTTCAAAATTTAATTTTATAAAAAAAATGTCTGTTATAATTTTTTCTTAAGACCAACAAAAAAAGTCAGAATTTCAAAATTAAGATTTTTATAATTAGAGAAAATTTATTACTATAATCTTAATTAAGAAATTACGGCGAAAATATTGGTCGTATAAAAAAATTATGAGACATTTCTGATAGAAAATTAAATTTTCCACTGTTTTTTTATAAAAACTTTTTTTTTGAGACTAATATTTTCGGCAAAAATCTTAGAGCTAATCATCACTGCTACTTTTATAATTATTAATATTTTTTTTCAGGTATTTTAATTTATTTCCTCTATGGAATTCATCACAGCAAAGAAGCAGGTCCTAATTCTTATTCTGTTCTGATGACAAGATTTGAAGAAGAACAAGCTCAATCGAGGAATAAAGTTAACTCTGGCTTAAGATTTAAACCAACTCGGTTATTGAATTCGAAAAAGAATTCTGATAAGCAACCTATCCTCAATTCCGATTCATATCGTTAAAACCAATTCAGTATTATTAATTAATTACTGTTATTATTTATCAGTTATTATATTTTATCAAATATAAAACACATGCTGGTACATTGTAAAGACTGGATTATTTAAATTAAACTTGTCACAAATTGTAATTGTTAATTAAAAGTCGCTGTACGTACAAATTGCAGTTCTATAGAAAAATATCTACATATTATAAATGTGTATCAATTGCATTAACTGTCTTCATACTATAAAAAATGTAATTATTGTCTCGTAGGCCTATTAATATTTAAAAAAAAAAAAAGTATTTATGAAACTGTTGAAACAATTGTAAATGATATATAAAATGTATAATAAATCATTATTTTATTTCGATAGTTTAATTTCTAATTTATAAGTATTATCGTAAATTTTATGATTAATGGCTAGTCGTACATTTATTACTTTTTAATCAATGATCTATGATCGTATTATAACAACATGAACGATTGTAGTTGTAGAAAAAATATTATGTTAAAAAAATTTTTTATATTAAATTTAGCAACATGTGTCAATGCATACTGAAGTTTTGTGTCATCAGTTTATGCGTAATTAATAAATTATTTATTACTATTTATGTTACTGGTGAACTAGTACAAGATTGGTCACAGCTTTTAAGAAAACCGTATGATCAAGAAGAACCAATATCAGAAAGAGGTTATCTGCAAGATACAGAGCCTCCGGATCACGATGACGATGCCAATAATCCGTGTCCGATAGTGAAAAATGGTCAGCATGCACCACAGCCGTGGGATATTAATTCCGTTCATGGTACGGGTAAACCATGGCATCCTAATTCACCTGGAGTTAATAATATTAATAATGAAAAATATAATGAACAAGAAAATGTACAAGAGTCTAATTGTAAAGACGATACAAGTGACGTAGTTATAAAAATTCTTTTCAATCGTGATGAACCGTGTGACAAAAAAAAGACAATTATACGATTTGATCAAAACTCAAAATATCAAGTATTTAGTAAACCTGGTGTGAATGTTAATATTTCAAATACTCATAATAATATGTGGAAAAAATAAATTTAAATGGTATTACTAAATAAAATTATTCGTTAATTGTATTAAAGAATTTATTATAATTATTTAAATTGTTTATTATAACTGTTTAAAAATAATATTTTATTTAAAATTAATAAATTGTGCTAAATAAATATTGTCGGTAATTATTTCCAGGAGAATAAAAATCGAAAGAGATCTAAATTGTTATTATTATTTATTATCTATTAATAAATAATATTATTAATACCCTTAAATAATATTATTAAATAATACCTCGTCTGTAATGATAGTTCTCTTTTCGATATACTTTATCTCTTTCAATTTTTAAATAAATAAATCATGTATTATTGACAGTTTTTACCATTTTCAATTTTAAAATTAAACCTAATTGTAATAATAATTCATTCACTAAAATTAAAAATAATAGTTCACAAATATTGACATTTACTCAGTAAAAATTTAACGATTTAACAATAAATAAAACGTAACAAGTGTTAGCTTTTTTGAGGTATCACTTTCCAAGCGGACATTGGTCGTAATTGTAAGTAATTTATTTTTCTTCGACCCCATTTGAACCATAAGTATCCAACAATCACACACAAAATACTCTCAATGTAATAACCATCGAGCACCGTAAGACAAGTCCCTTTGGAACCTATTTCACATTGCTGAAATAATAAATAACAATTAACAGAAAATAAGTATAATTCAAAATAAATATTTTAAATAAACTGTATTATTTACCTCACGCTCTACGGAAGTACTACAATCATTAGCAGGATCAGTACTGCATGATCTCCAAGTTAATGTATCAACGAACCAAAGTGCTGCTGTCGCTGGCCAATTACCACCGAGATTACACAGAGTATTTAAAAATGTCATGTAAGTACCTCCAACAGCTGGATCACTTATTTTAGCGAAAAAAGCCATGGATGCAACAAACATACTCGTCGAAGCAAACTAATTAAAAAAATAAATAATTTAAGCAAATTATCGAATCGAATATTAAATGAAAATTAATTTAGCATTCATTTAATAATTTTATAACAAAAAAAGTATGGCAAAAAAAATTTTTTTTTTAAATTTACACGTAGAAATTTTAAAAAGTAAAAAATGTCATTTTTTTTAAATAATTTTTTGAGACAAATTTTTTTGTTAAAAAAAATTAAAAAATTGTCAAGTGACTGCTAACTTTAAAGTCATAATTTTAAATTAAAGTATTTTTACATACCTGGTGTATTGCGTAAAAAGTAATAACAATAATACAATAATATAATGGTACGTCACCATTATTGACGAAAGACGGTGTAACCCAAACTAAACCAGCAGCAACTAGCCCAAATGCTAATCTATAAAATAAATTGATTAATTTAGTAGTTAAGTTAAATATTTGATGTCGATAATGATTGAAATAATTTTTTAAATTTACCTATACGGCATCGCCTTCAAGTAAATATCCATTGGACGTGGTCCTAATGTATATTTAGATACTACACAAGATAAAATAATCTGCATTGGTATCAATGGCACAGCCATTAATGTTAATTTTTCTTTTGGTACTCCAGCATCGACAAGTTTCAATCCTGTTACTGCGTCACAAGCGGAAAATCCAATCTGTTTAATAAAATTATTTATTTTTTATTTTAAATTGTTTATAACTAAAAAAAATATTGATATTTTATTTTTTAACCTTGGTAGTTAATAAAATTAATGCTGTAGTTTTAATTGACGGTAGCTTTATCGTACACCAGAGTAAATGATAAGCGTGTTTGATATTTGTGAAAAAATCTTCACTTTTAACATGTTTTTCGTCTACTTCGTGCTTTAGTATCGCAACTAGTGTCGTTGCAGCAATAAATATCCATCCCCAAAAGTATAAAAATCCTTTTAAATAACATAAAATAAAATATTAAATTTTGATTATTTGTGATCAATGATCATATTGAAGGTTTTATTACCAGGTAGTGTTAAAATTCCTTGATCAGAAGGTTCGGAACGTAGATAGCTATTGCAAAGTGTTGGAGATTCCAAAGCAATAAATAAAACATAACCCAGGAAATATCCTGCCGTTTGACCAACGCTATTACAAGTTGATGCGTATCCTACATTTTGTCTATAAATAATAAAAATATGTCAAAGGATTTAATTATATTTAATAAAACTTAAATAAATTACCTTTTTAACATTGTCAATGCCCAACCATCGACAGCTATATCCTGCGTTGCTGCTAGGACATTTAGAGTAAAAAATAAAATTGTAAGTAATCCTATATTTGGTGCTTCAGTATCTGAACCCAACCAGTCTTGTACACAACCAGATAAATACAACATAAAAATACCCATCGCATATTGAGTAGGTATTAACCACGTCTTACGACGTCCGAATCTACGTGAGTAAATAGCATCTACTATTGGTGCCCATAGTAATTTTAATGAGAATGGCCATTGTACAAAACTAAATTCAGCCTGAAAAAATATAAAACTTTTATGTAATGTAACTGCCAGCTGTTTACATTTGAGAGTAACTTGCGTGAAAGAAAGTTGTTGTTTGTTAGTTATTAATAATTTTTAATAACTTATTTAAAATTAGACATTTGATTATCTGCAAGTTCTCGATGGTTTGACTTAATTTAGACGAATAATATTTGCAAAATTTGAACATGAATCTGCTATGTAATGATCAGAGTGTTGACAATGTTTTGACAGACTTTTTCAAGGTATTTTTTTGACATGATATTAATTTATTATATTAACTCTATTAATTTTATAACTTTTGTAATTTTTGTTGTTTACATAATTTATTGTATATTAATTTTTTTATATTGTCTGTCTGTTGTCAGATACCTGAGGATGTCGGAATAAAATCGACGAAACGTCGTATATATGAAAATAAATAATTAAAACTGATTACTTTGGTCTTTTCACCTGATTACTTCCTACATTATTTAATCTACAAAACCTGAAGAATTTGATAATGGATAAAACTTTTATTCTAACACTAAAGTTTAATTTTTGCACATTTCTGCAAACTGTCACTTCAATATGTTGACATCATCAAACTAATTTTGTTAATAAACTTAATTATTTTTTAAAAATTAACTTTACCTGTTGTTTATAAGAAATATGTCTATTCTGAAGGATCATTGGCATTGCACTACAAAGACCTAACGGAATGCCTTGTAATAAATATAAAAAAAGGAGTAATGCAATATTTCCTTCATCACCACGAATATCACTGTCTTCAGCAATATTTGAATCTACCACCTGTCCATTCTCTGAATCTTCTTTATCTATTTTACGCTTCATATTTATTCTCAAACTTAATTAAAAATCTGAAACAAATATTCAGTAAATGAAAAACTGATTCACAGAAAATAAATAAATAATATTATAAGTAAATAATGTACCTTAAAAAAAACTACCGAAGACGAATAATCACAATTTGTACTTTAAAATAGCATCCGTAAAAAAAAATAACAAATTATCAAAGAAAATAATTAAATCGTTTGATTTCTAGCTTAATCATCATCATTGTTGTTGTCACATATGATAACCTATTGTCGTAGAGAATTAAAACCTGAAAAATAACAATATTTATAAAATGATTTGGAGTTAATTTATCACAAATAAATGTTAATTTTTAAGTAACAACGTAACATACTAATAAAAGTTGGTATATTAATTGTTAATTGATTTTTACACGTGAACATTAAGTATGACTGATGGAATAAAATGTAATATTGTTTGTGTACCTATGTTATAAATGTTTGTATAATAATGATAGTGATAAAGAACTAAAGTCAAAAGCTAAACTGCCACGTTGTTGTATTGGTACGTGGTCGAATAAGAAAGCACTGGCGCTAATATCTCATTTTTTTATTCCCTCTATTCATTCTCTCTTTTCACTAGCTTTGCTCATCACACATCCATATATTGCCGCACACACACGTCAACCCACACAATCACTAGCTGCTTCACACATACACAACACATCTCCAGCTGGTCTTTTCGTAGTCAGAACTTAGAAGCACTCGTCATTTTCCAACACAACCATACACAACAATTACACATCGCACTAGTTACTTGCAGTACACTCTACTCTGTACAGCTCGTGGGTGAGCTGTGACATCTTGATAATAAAAATAATATTTTTTTTTCCTTATCAGGCCATCGAGTATTAATTTTATTTCTAACTACTAAAAAAATAGTTTAACTACAGTAATAGGTGCCAAAAATTACCAACAAATAATATGTGTGTAAAAAAGTAGATAATACTTGTACTTGGATATTAAAATATATTTTTTGATGAGCCAAGGTCCGTTGACATATCACAAATTATTGCACTGTACAGTAGAAGGTAAATATGTCATTGTTTTTTTTTTTTTTTTTTTTTTTTAATTATTAAATACTCATTAATTATATCCATAGTCATTAAATAATAGTCATAGTACTGATAATAATTATTCAATTTATATTACATTGTATCATATGCTATCATAATAGACGTAATGTATTTTTTAAGAAATAAAATTTTGACCTTATTGCTTGTATGTATGCAAGTACATGTATTAATGAAAAAAAATCGTTGAATGTTTCACGCGATTGATTTGTCAAGTGGATAAGAAAAGTAATCTACTGTTTAAATAATAATAATGCTGTTTAAAATAAAACATGGCACTCCTTGTAAATCGTGAGTCACGCGTCATTGTTTCATTTATTGCACTTAAATATTGTATTATATTAATTATTTTATCCAGTGAGATGAGTTAACAAATATTTTATTATTTTTATAGGTACATAAGTATTAATAATGTCAGCACCACCACCTCCACCGCCGCCAACGTTTAATATAGCAAACGCAGCTGGTGGTGACCAAGGCAGAGGTTTATTATTACAGTCAATAAGAGCTGGAAAAAGTTTAAAAAAAACAGTTACTGTTGACAAGAGCGCTCCTTGTATAAATGGTAAAATTATCATCGTTTATTTCATAATTGTACTTTAGTGTTTTTTCTTTTCTATGTAAAATAACTTTCATTTTTTTTTTCTCACAGGTAAAGTGAAGAATGGCCCCACGGCTGCAGTCAGTTCATCAGCTGGAAACAGTAACAGTTTCATTAGCAACGGTGGTAGCAATAGCAATAACAGCAGTCCAGCTCCGCTGGCTCTTGGTGGACTGTTTGCTGGGGGTATGCCAAAGTTGAAGCCCACTGGCTTACGCAGTACCATTGTAGAAAGAGATTCACCAGCGTCATTACCAGTTTCAACTGGATCGAGTCCATCGCCGGTTGTTACTAATAGCAATACCATTATTAATAATAATAGTAACAACAACAACAGCAGCACAATGAAACGTGGACCACCTCCTGTTCCACCTCCTGCAGCTCAAAAGCCTCAAATATCATTACCACAAGTAAATATTTATTTGACGATCTAATTAGCAATTGGTCTAACTCCTTATTTTTTAGAGGGTGATTATTAAACATTCTCGTGTAGTAATAGTCCAATTATAAATTATTTGAATGATCCAAACCAAAATATTATACCTCTATAAGATATTATATTGTTTTTTAAAGTGATAATAAATTTTGAATCAATTGTTTTTTCGTACAAATGGAAGATTCTCTAAAATGGAGTTAGATAATTTGCCAATTAGAACGTCGTATTGATCACCCCCATGAAAAAAAAAAAATATAAAAAATACATTTTAAATATATTAAATATCTATAAAAAATATATAAATATATAAAAAATATGTATAGTAAATATATTTTTAATAACTAAGTTTTAGCCGATTTTCATATATATTTTAGATATATTTTAGATATATTCAAAATATATCTTAATATGCATAAAAAATACATAGGTTAAAATATAAAAAAAATATATTTTGAATATATCTAGAATATATTTTAAATATATAAAACATATATGAAAATCGGCCAAAAGTTAGTTATTAAAAATATATTTACTATACATATTCTATATACATTTATATATTTTTTATAGATTTTTAATAAATTTAAAATATATTTTTTACGTATTTCGACATATATTTTTTTTTTTCATGGGGGCAATGTCATCTGATACAATGTACAGATTAAATAATAATTGTTATTTTTAATTATCAGTCATCGTCAGAGAGTTCGACCGATTCACCACACAGAAGTTTTGGAAAACCTGCATTAGCACCAAAGCCACCAGGTACATCGACACTCCACAAACCACATCCACCCGTAAAAAAACCAGACTTACTTGGCGGAACGAGTGTATCAAGAGCTCAAAGTATGCGTTTACCAAGATCGCCCCCGGTACTCGCTCCAACGCCATCCTCGCTACATCAATCCCAGGATTGCTTGAATGAAACCCAGCATCGGCCAAATCGAGTTCTTCGACCGCCAGTAGCGCGGCCTCCATCGCCACCCACGTCATTTAAATCAGCAGCTCCGCCGGCTCCGGTGACGCGGGTAGCACCACCACCACCAAACAGAGCCACCGTATCAGCACCTAGTATGCCTCCTCCACCTCCTCCGCCTCCTCATCGGTCTAATCTATCTCATCAAAGATTAGCCCCATTACCTCCAACTCCACCCACTCGCAATCTTTCATTATCCAATGGCCAAACGTCAATTAATCACAATACTGATTTAGAAGTAAGATTCAGCGACATGTTCCATTCAATCATCAACTTCCCGTCGCCTGAACCTTTTCGTGCAGTACCAAAACTCTACAATAGTAAAAATGGTGAGATTAATAATCAATCAATGTCTGTATTTGGGTTCACACGCAAACGTCAATCTTATCCATTTTACAGTTAGCTTTTTTTTTCATATTCATAATATAATTATTGTTATTTTTTATTTTGCTTCAATGCATGGATTAATAGCTTTATGTTATTCATTTTAGTAATTAACACGTATCTAAATCACAATTATAATTATTATAATTACTTCTTTGATGTTAACAAATTTTATTGAATAAATTTTCAATGTTTATTTTTCCTAGAAAGCATGTATTTTTATATTATGTTCTTAATAATTTTCTCAACTTGCCACTTTAAGCTTTACAGAGACGACTATTTAATTAGGCGGCATGTTATTAGATAAATATATTATTTTCATTTTTTTTTAAATTTATTTATGTATAAATAATTGATATTTATATTTGAAAATAAAAATATTACAGCGGCTAAGCAACAGGCTCCAGCACCTCCTCAACAATCAAACAATTCTAGCCCTAATACTTATCAATTGAATGCATCTACTGGTGGTAAGCAATGGCAACACAATGCAGCGTCGTCAGCATGTTAAAGTATATATATCATAATTTTAAAATGTAATACTTATTACAAATTTTATATTTGTTTTAGAATAATTAATAATAGTTTATAAAAGTATTAACTCATTTTTTCTGTCGTTTAAATTGTATATAATTTTTTTTTTTTTAATTTACATTAAACTCGAGTCAAATTTTAAGTCAAGACTTGCACAATTAAAGTTATTAAATGTAATTAGTATAATTTATTAAGTGATAGAAGGCATTTTTTTTTTCTTATTGTACACTCGTAATGTTATTAACTGACAAAAATATATATAACAAATAACTTTATAGAGTTTTTTTTTTATAAATAAAAATAGTTAAATAGATTTAAAAGAAAATTCTATCAAAAAGGTATTATAAAATATATCTAAAATACAATAATTACTTTTGGTTTTTTATTAATTTTTTTTTTTTTTTTTTTTTTTTTTTTTTATTAGATGGCATGTTGAAAGTAAAAGAATTTAATTCTCATTGTAATTGAGTACATAAATTTATACACAATTGTTATAACAAAAAAAAAAAATATAAACATGTAATTTTAAAAAATGAACTAGTATTTTTCTCATAAACAGTTGTAATAAACAATTGCCGTACATATGAAATCGAAACTAATAATTGTGATATGAAACTAATAATTGTGATTCGTAATAATCGTCTAATAATGACGATTACAATATTTATATATAAATAATACAAGAGTTGATTAACGCACCGTAATATTAATGATAATTATATTGAAATTGATAAGTAAGAAATATAATTTAAATTGCCTACACCTCGAGCTCTTTCTCGACAATTTTCCGATACTCGTCGAATCCACCTTCAATGCAACGTACAGTACCTTTGTCACATACCCACAACTCGGTACATACCATTCGTATTAATCTTTCGTCGTGAGATACCAAAATAACACCGGCCTATAAATGTAATAAATTTCCATTTAATAATAATAATAATGATTATTATTATTTAACTATACGGAAAGAACAAGATGACACTGGAGAATTTAGATTATACTCAGTGGAATCTTGGATTATACCCAGTGATATCTCCAGCATTTTTTTTCTAGCGCCTGCGCACAGTATTATCATATCTATCATGTATTTTAGATATTAGGGTAGTCAAATATTGTTTTAAATAATTATTACATGTATTTTTTTTTCACCACAGATATCACTGAGTATAATCTGGGATGTTATCCAGTATTATCTTGTTCTTTCCGTGTAATATTAATAAATAATAAGTACTTGTAAAATATAATACCTTGCATGTGTTAAGAGCTTTGCCGAGAGCCTCGATTGATTCAATATCAAGATGATTAGTCGGCTCATCTAGTACTAAAAAGTTTGGAAACGCTGCGCACATCAATGCAAATGCAACTCGGGATTTTTGGCCACCAGATAATGAGTTTATTGTTTGTAAAGCTAAGTCACCGCTAACACCAAAACTACCAAGCATTCTTCTATATTCTTCGATGGGTTTTCCTGTGATAAAGCACATAATTAGCTATTAGTAATTAATACTTAATTAATTATAATATAAATATTTGAAACTTAAATAATTAAACTACCTGGAAAATGATTTTGTAAAAGTTCAACAGGACAAACTGTCAAATCTAATTGATCTACGTGATGCTGACTGAAGTATCCGAACTTGAGGTTACGATTAAGATGCAAGGTACCACGAGTTGGACTTAGAGCTCCAGTAATAATTTTTAGTAACGTAGTTTTACCGGCTCCGTTTTCACCAACAATACAGATACGTGACTGTTGAGAGGCAGTAAGATTGATGTTGTTAAGAACGTACTCGTTAGTTGGTGAGCCTTCATAACGAAACATGACCTCGTTGAGTTGAATTATTGGCGAACTAAGTGGCTCTACGTCTGGGAAACGAAGTGTCACTTCAGGTTCTTTCTCAACAGCCTTCAACTCTGGACTATAAAGTCAAAAATATTTTATTAGTTTTCATAAATTAAATTAAAAAAATAGTAAAGATATTTTTTGAGTACTAACAGTTTTTCCAACATTTTTATTTTACTTTGCACACTAGAAGCCCGATTGGCATTATAGCGAAACCGATCAATGAACTCTTGTACGTGTGCTCTTTTAGCTTGCTGGGCTTCATACTCTCGTTGTAAATTCCTCTCACGTTCACCTTTCGTCTTTTCAAATTGATCGTAATTACCACGGTATGCTTCAATCTTTTGTGCTTTCAGGTACAAAATATCCGTTGGAACCTGAATGTAAATAATTAATTAATTAATTAGCTATAAAAATTATTGCCAAATAACTAAAGAAGACAATAAAAAATTAAAATTTCGAGTACTAAATAAACGTACAGTGTCTAAGAAGTTACGATCGTGAGAAACAACTAGTAACGTAGTAGGCCATGATTGAAGATACTTTTCCAACCAAACGATTGCTTTGATATCCAACATGTTAGTAGGTTCATCGAGTAATAACAGATCTGGTCTCGCAAAAAGTGCTCTTGCAAGTGCGAGACGCATTCTCCAACCCCCAGAAAATGATTTTGTCGGCCAAGACTGTCGTTCAACAGAAAATCCAAGACCCGATAATATTGCACTGGCTTTTGCCGGCGCTTTATCTACTTCTGCATGCTGCATCGCTTCATAAACCTTGGCTAATTCTTCATCAATCGCGTCATTCTTACCTCCCTCTTTTTCAATAAGTGCTTGAAGTTCTGCTTCGCGACTCAACAAATTACTCCTTTCAATATCACACTCTAAAACTGAATTTAACGCTGAGGTTTCATTGCCAGCTACTTCCTGTTCCACGTGTAATACTCGTACATGTGCTGGTATTCTCAATTGTTTACTAATGAAAAAATATAAAATTTTTTTTTTTTTAATTCATAACAGTTTATAACAATTAATTTAATTAATTACTTAGATATCATACGAAGAAGTGTAGTTTTTCCCAAACCATTTCTCCCAATCAAGCCATAACGTCTACCATAAGCTAACGTCAAATCAGCTCCTTGAAGCAAAACACGATCACCATAGGCTACATCAAAGTTTTCAATCCTGATATCTTGGGCGCGGTTGGACGTTCCTTTGCTGTCCATACGACTATCTTTTTTACTCATCATCTGACTCGCAGTAGCCAATTCTATTGAAGGAGCCGCATTGTTGATTTTAGCGTTATTACTCGACTCATTACCTGTTCGCTTATCTAATTTTTGTTGAAGTTTCGCTTCAGCTTTCTCCAACTTTTTAGCATCGACTTTCTGAAATTACTCACATTAATAAATCACTGAGATTTACGTCTTTAACATTGGACTCGCTCAAGTTTACTAAGTATTTAGTCAGACTGAGCTTAGATTAGTATATTGTAACGTTCCAGTCAAATCAGGGAGCGGCCTTTATTTTTGGTGAAATTTTATGGGTTAAAATTTTACCGAAGAAAAATTTATTATAAAATTTTTAAGGACCCTGGGAGTGATTCGTTACTTTGCTGATGCAAAGTAACGAATATCTCCAATGATAAGAGAGTCACCGGGCGGTAGTCTAAACACTAGCGTGAGAGCTGGGCTCCGACGACTTCACCAGGGTGTAACTTGAAATGCAACGTCAACTATTTTGATTTGACGTGGTAAATCATTCTCTGCGGTTAGTCAATTCAGGGCGAATTCCGAAGCTGTGAGGACTGACTGTGCTCTTGGCTTTTTATTTATTTTTATTAATACTTAACTTTAATTTTAAATCATAAATTTTCTTTTAAATAAACTTACAGGGTTGCACGCTTAATAGTTAGAGAGAATGGAGTCACTTTTAGTTTTTACTAAAAAGCAAGATCTACTAAAATCTATCAAGAGCTTAGTAAACTTGAACGAGCCCACTACAAGATTAAATACTACCAAAAATTACCATAGTATCATCTCTAGTTGTCACCCATATACTTTTAATCTGTTCGACTTGTGCTTCCAGAGTCGCGGCCATTGCACCCAAATGAACTGGTGCATTCAACACTTTATTTACTCCATTTTTTTGCTTCTCCCTCAAATTGTCACCACCGTTTTTCAGGTTTTCACCTTTCAATATTTCCAACAGCTTGCAACATATTTGCCTGTTGATAATTAATCAAATGAATACATTATTTATTTGTTGAAGAATTAAACAGAGAAAATAATTAGACAAAAAAATCGAAATGTTTACAGACCTAACCTCGTTTTCTGATTTTTCAGTTACTTCATGTAAAACTTGACCGATAGCTTCATAAACTTCATCTCCATCCTCAAAGTCGTCTTTGGAACTGTCAAGAATGCCTGGAAAATGTCAATAGAAATAAACATATAAATTTATTCATGAATATAACCAAACTGTCAAAGGTTAATTATTTAATTTTGTAGGTTATATCATGACATTTACATTACCTTCAACATAGTGATACAAATCATCATCTATTGTAGGAAAATTACTTCTTATATATTCACTACACTCTGCCATACTAATTCAAAAAAAATATATCCAACAGTTATTAATTTTTGTTTAATGTTATTATTTAAATATATTAATGTATGTGTACTATGGACTTATATACAAAATAACAATATAACAGTTACTAAAACGTTTTATCTGCAAAACGTTAAAGAAACAGAATTACAATTTTTTGTGTATATTATGTACAGTTTATAAGTAATAAGTAATATGTGTCAATTGAAAAATGATTTTTTTAATTCGTAACTGTAGTACACATGTGTCTTTACACTAAGTCGACGCCATTTTGGTACTGCCGAGATCAAGTTGGTGTCTATTTTTCAACGAAAAGTTTACCTACTAGTATAATATTTTCAATCATTAAAAAATTAATATCCGGTCTTTTTTATTATTGTTGATTATGACATTCATTAATACTAAGGTTATATTATGAGAGTTGGGAATACTAATTATTATTTAATTATTACAAATAATGTTAAATATTGTGATATTACAATGGAAATTATTTTTTTTATATTAAATTCGCCATCTTGATGCTTGTCAAACTGTATTACTGGGTGCGTGCAATCCTCTTGTTATATTGACGTTTTTTCTCTTACAATTATTGTTTATTATTGCCAACAAATAAATGTATCAATGCTTCTTGACTAATTGTAAATATTTACTTTAACTTTATAGATAATTATTGACAGTAACACTCCAGTATAGTGGTTTTTATAAAATTTTCAAGATTTTAGCTAATACAATAATGGAGTAAATTTTTTCACGGATCAAAACTCAAGAGATTTTATTGCAGATATATATTTAAACAAATATACCTAACAAGGTAATAATTTATGTCTACCGATTATTTAATTTGATATTTATAAATAAATTGAAAATTTTTTTTTTACATTAATTTAATTATTTTTTTTTTATTTTGCAGTATAATGGCTACTGACGTTGAAGAATCAGATACGGAGGATCATGAGCGTCCTGCACCACCTAAAAGACAGTGTGTTAATTTTTTAAATGAGGATGATGAGCAATCGGTAATCATACTTTTTTATATTAATTAATTTTTCAAGAGTTAACTTTAATTATATTATACAATTTTGGATTAAAAAATCCTTTCAGTACAATGTATCGTTTAGATGATACTGAAGTTGACAGACATTAAAAATTTTTTCAGAATTTCATAGCAATTAAATTATTATAAAAAAATATTTAATAAAAAAATTTTACATGCGAAAAATATAAAAAATTATCAGTGGAAATTTTTAGAAGTTTTTTTTTTTATTGAAATTGATTTATAAAAATTTTTAAAATTTTGACAGCTAACTTCAGTATTATTTAGCTTAACACTAAAATTTATTTTGGTTTTTCTTCTATGAGTAATTGTAAGTCATAATAGTAAAGTTAGCCGACGTTTTTAATTTTTTGATTATTTTTCAATAATAAAATTAGAACTAAAAAATAGTTTTTAAAAATTGCACTTATAGTTTTTCAAGTTTTTTACAAATGAAATTTTTTTTTTTTATTTTTTTGCAATAATTTTTTCAATGAAAAAAAAATTCCTTAAAATTTTTAGATGTCAGCTAACTTAATTTTAATTTGTAAGTCAATAAATACACAGAAAGAACAAGATGACACTAGATATCATCCCAGATTATATTGAGTGTTAAAAAAATTTCAGATAGTAGTTAGTATAATTTAGATTACAATGAGTATAATCCAGATAACAATGAGTATAATCCATATTACACACTGATAGAAGGATTTCTTAGCAATTAAGAAGATTTCTTTGTATTTAAGAAATCATTTCTTAAACATCATTTCTTAGTATTTAAAAAATATTTCTTAGTATTTATAATATTTCTTAGTATTTACGAAATCATTCTTAAATACTAAGAAATATTTTTTAAATACTAAAAAGTGATTTCTTAAATACAAAGAAATCTTAAATACTAAGAAATTCTTCTATCAGTGCAATGAATATAATCCAGATAATATTATCACGCAGTATAATCTGGATTTTTCTAGCTATTATCCGAAATTTTTTTTCACCACAGATATCATTGAGTATAATCTGGGATGATATCCAGTGTCATCTTGTTCTTTCCGTGTAAGATAAATTGAATTATAATAATTAAATTTTTTTTATTTAGGCCCATCAACCTGTTCAAGATTCGAGTTCTACAGAAGACAACGAACTGTTGACCCGGGAAAAGTTTCAACGTTATCATCAGTATCAGATAGATAAGCACTGTTATATGGGTTCTGTTGACAACACAATAAACCGTGTTATGGAAACTTATATTCTGACACCTCTGACAGAACGTATACAACTAAGATTATCAACAGGCGAATCCGAGATGGAAGACCATGCTGTTATGATGGCGATACGTAATCATGGACTTGTACATTCCTCAGTTAATAATTTTTCTTCACATTCAAATACTAATAGCAGTAATGCGTATTGGTACAGCGATGATGAATATAATTCATCGTTAAGTCCTATAAATTGTATGAGTAATATCACAACAACAGTCGCAGGAGCAGCTGCTGTCGTTGAACAATTGTCATCAGAATCGAGTGATTCTAATTCAGCATCAGCAACATCCTCAACTAAAATAATTCAACCGCGGACATTCCAATCATTTGATGATAAAATAACAAAACATAATAATATTCGTAGTAATAATAATGTTAATTGGAGTGCAGATAAAAATGACGATGGTGATCAGCAGAGCCAAGATATTTTAGAGCGAGCTGTGTCTGAAGCCATTAAAATTAAAGGACTGAGTGTACTCAGTGTTGATTATGTCTGAGATATTTTTTTTTATTATCAAGATAACTAGATTTTATTGTTGTTTTATTATCCCAGTTATTATGTTTAAATCAGTCATTTTATTCATATAAATATAAAGATATATATTATTTTTTTTTACTCATTAATTTTTAAAATATTTTTTTATTTTTTAATACAAGACTTGTAATCGTTATAGATATTAAAAATCAAGTAAAGTTATATTTTTATTTTATAACTATTAAAACTATTGAGTCTAAATTATAAATACTCTAATTAATGTCTCGATTGTCGAATTTAAATTATTAATAATAATAAATTTTAATTATAATCGCTCCTTATGCCATAGAAAGTAAAGCTTTCCAGTACATGACACTTATTGTTAGAAAAAATATTATTTTACTCAAGTTTATTAAATACTTTGATTTTTAAAAATAATCATCTGTTCTAATCTTCTCCAGATGCTTTAAAAATATATTACTAAATCATGTACATAATATTAAGTTAAAAATGTATAATTAAGTAATAAAAGACAAACACAAATATCTAGATCCATATTTTCTTTTATAAAAAAAAGTCCCGTTAGATTTAATCCATTTTATTAAATTTCTATTTTTTATTATTTTATTTTCAAGACATATGTACCTCCAGGTGTTATTAAAATTATGACCCAGATGATTTTTTATTTTATTAAAAATCTATACAATATTTGTTATATAAAAAATTTAATGTTTGTTTTAGTTATTAATTTATTAGAAAAAATTTTTTATTAAAAATTTAATTGCATTTGCAAGCTGTCATAAAATTGAGAAAAAATTACTGTGACAATTTTAAATTAAGAATTATAAATTATCAAAAATTAAAAAAAAAAAAAAAAAGGACTAAGGACAATGTACGTACATATTTTTGTATAAAAGTGTATAAAAAAAATTAGAGAGTGGGGGGCAAAAATAGTAGTTTCCATTAGGCGTCTTTTTTCTTTATACTTAATATACTTAATATACATGAATCCACAAAACTATGAGTATACGTGCATTGAACAGAAGGCAGTAATTGTGTAAGTGAACAGTTTGAAGCTTATGGCTCGGAGGGGCAGAGGGGAACCTAAAAACCGGCGTAGTGGGGAGACGTATTTTGTAAGAGAAAAAAGAAATGAAAGCGAAAAGAGAATAGAATTTTGGTGTAAGAAAGAGTGAGATAACACGATTGGCAGATAGAGACAGACACTTTCGACGAGAAAGAAACGTGTATGTGACGTGTAGACACCAGGCGAGGTACAAATACAACCCAGAAGACGTTCACACATACGAAATATACAAAATATACCTAGAGTGAAGATGTGTGTATAGTGAGTGTGATTGCCGAAGCCGAACGCCGAACACAATCCGAAGCTCTGAAACCCAAGCGAGAGTCGAGTCGTGAGGCATCTAGTAACGTTGGTTAATGTTAATGTAGTAACCATTACCGCGCTGTGTACTACTCATTTTTTTTCACTCACACTCGTATTTGTTGTTAAAAATTATAATTCGTTATATTTGTTAGTAATATAAGCCACGCATCGACGATGGCTTCCGATGAAGAAGTCGAAGATAATTACGCGGGTAAGTACTTTGCTACATTTCTAGATTTATTAAATATTTGCCGGAAAAAGTATCGGTGTCTGATACACGGATAATATCATCTAGGGGAGGACGCGCGCTTTTCGTACGATGGCTGCCATGTCAATTGGTTCCTTTGCAATTTTTCATTATTCCAACCTTTAATATTTAGATTATATTATTTCCGGATTTTCACTCCGAAAGTTTCCTTCCCGCTGGTTTATTTTTTTTTTGTTTATTTTGAGATTTGTATGTGGATTGATGCGAGGATTTTCTGATGAGAAAATAATTTTTTTTTAATAATTAATTAGCTTATCTTTTTGTCATTTTTTATGACGCTGTCTCTTTCTCTTTACTCGTTGTCAAATGGCAATGCTAACTGGTGCATTTTATCGATAACTTCGTCGATCCACGACCTCGTATATTTTATTATACATAGACAAATATTTTTTATATTGTTATTATTAATCATTTTGTCTATTTTTTTTTATAATAATTTTATTACAATGAAAATAACGAAAATATTATATAAATTTAAATTTCCACGTTAGAATATTGAAATTTTAATTTTTTATTTTTCATCTATTGTCATCATTGATAAAATAAAAGATAAGCTTTAATTCGTCACCATGTTAATTCTGTGGGAACTAAAAATTAAAATATCTATTTTATTATTACTATTATTATTATTATTTATTTTTTTTTTTTTAATAAGTTCATTCCTTTTTAAAATGAGGAAAACTTTTTTTATTTCTCTTTACTTCAATAAAAATTTAAAGGTACTTTGACCAAAAATATTTTGAGGTTGTAATTACAACTAACGAAAATTTTAAATATTATCAATGGTTTGGTTGTTTTATAATTGAAAAATTAATTTGTTGGCGTTATTTATTTTGAAAAATTTTATTCTACTTATGGAAAATTTTATAAATTAATAAATATTGATATAAATAAATTTTTAATTTGATGCACAATATTTTTTTTTTCTACTAAATTTTTTTATTTTTAATTAAATAGAAAAAAAATTTTTTTGATTGTCAATGAAAAATTTTTTATGTTTATACATATTATTTTTTATAAAAATATTTTTTTATTTAAAAAAAAAAGTTAAGTAGGTAGTATTGTCAGATTGAGAATGTGGTGTGTTCGCCCTTTCAAAGAAGAAAATGGCGGCCGCACATTTATACAAAGCACTCATGGGACGCGGATTAGCACGAAAATTACATTCATGTTTTCATGAAAAGTGATGACAGCATTTTTTTTTCTTTTACTTTTATTTTAGTTGATATTTATACCTATCGGTTGTAAATTACTAACATTTGATATCTAGTTTATTTATGAGTTGAGTTTAGCTTTCAGGAATAATATATCAAAAGTTTGTAATAAAAGTTTAATTAAACTTTCCAAGGATCGATAAGAGAATATATGTATATGAATTTTATTGATTTCTAGGGGAAGAAGAAGTTGATGAGAGCAATGCTCAGGTAACGGCTGTCAACCCACTGCCCGAAGGTTCATCTGATGCTGAAGATGCTCAAAGACCTGTAATTATAATTACGTAATTAATACTCTACAATTAGTAATATTGATTTTTAATTAATTACCAAATAAATTTTACACAGGAGGAAGATGACGATTACGAACCAGAGGAACGTAAGAAAAAGAAAGGCAAAAAGAGGAAAGCTAGAGGTGACGATAAAAAAGGAAAGAAAAAGAAGAAAAAGAAAAAATCTGATTCTGGAGATGTAATTGATGCTTTTTATTATAATTATTATTCAATCAATTTATATTTAAAACTTTATTTAATTGTTATGATTGATTGGTAAAAATAGGAAAGCGACTTTGGAGCAGAAGTTGCTGAAGGAGCTGGTGAAGATAGTGACTATGCGAGTAATCGTAAAAGCAGAAAATCATCATCAAGAAAATCATCTGGCCACACACCAGCTGCACCTGTACAACAAGAACCAGCAACTGGAATGCCGACGATAGAAGAAGTTTGCAGTACATTTGGTCTTACTGATGTACAGATTGATTACACTGACGCTGATTTCCAGAATTTAACAACTTACAAATTGTTTCAACAACATGTTCGACCTCTTCTTGCTAAAGAGAATCCAAAGGTTTGTATTATTTACTACGCATAAAGAATAAGATGACACTGGATATTATCCCAGATTATACTCAGTGATATCTGTGGTGAAAAAAAATTTCATATAGTACACTGAGAAAAAAAATACTTTTATTCAATTAACAATTTTTTGGTTCAAGAAATTCGCTGACGATCAAATATTCTATTAATATTAATTATTAATTTCTGAAGAGAAGAACATCATTATTTATCTCTGAATAATAAATAAACAAAAGAATAGCTTTATTTAAATTAAATAAAAATTGTTTCAATCAATTTAACAATTTCTTGAGCTAAGAATATATATTTTTGAAAATTTTCAAAAACATAAATTCTTGTATCAAGAAAATTTTCTTAATAAAAGTATTTTTTTTTTCTCAGTGTAGCTAGAAAAATCCAGATTATACTGAGTAATATCTGGATTATACTCATTGTAATCTGAATTATACTAGCTACTATCTGAAATTTGTTTTCACTCAGTATAATTTGGAATGATATTCCGTGTTATCTTGTTCTTTCCGGGTATAACGTAATATTATTTTCTACAAAACTAAACTCAATATTTAAAATAATTTTAGGTGCCAATGTCCAAGTTGATGATGCTGGTAGCTGCCAAATGGCGTGACTTTTCAGAACTAAACCCTCATACACAACCAGATGCAGAAGTTTCAACGCAAAATGTTGAAGAAGAAACCAGGAGTGTTAGGCCAAACCGTGGTGCTCCTACTCTAGAAGTAGAAGAAGATGAAGATGACGATTATGACAGTGATCGAAAGAAAAAATCACGTGGTTCACGTGCTAAGAAAGGAAAAAAAGCGTCTAAAGTACCCACACTTAAAATTAAGTTAGGCAAACGTAAACGTGGAAGCTCTGTAAGTATTTTCTAGTATCATTGTAGTTAATTACTAATTTTTAAAAATTTAGTTTATTAATTTTTTTTTATCTTTTTTTCATCAGGATGAAGAAGCAGAAGGTAGCGCTGCAGGCTCTGACAGAGATTCTGACGTAGAGTTTGAGCAAATGTTAGCTGACGCTGAAGAAGTACCAGCTGTTGAGAATAATACAAAGGGTACTGAAGACGCGGCTGCAGAACCAACAGCTGAGCCTCCAGTTCGCAGGAAGGCTAAAACAAAGATCGGAAATAAGTCTAAAAAAAAGAAGAAAACAAAGACAACGTCTAAATTCCCAGATGGAGAGGTAAGTTTCTAGGTAGAGTTAGGCTACCTAGCTTATGCGTTCATAGCTTTCGTTTATTTATTTATCTCTACATATTGTCGTCATAGATTTCAAACACTTGAATCTTTGCTAAAGAACGCATACGCTTTAATGCTTAGCTCTGCCTTATTGTTTTAGTATAAAAACCAAAACATCAAGATGAATTATTTTTAATTCAAATTTTAATTAAATTTAAGACATTGTCACTGACCAATATGTTTGTTTTTCTATTTTAGACTGACCACCAGGACTACTGTGAAGTGTGTCAACAAGGTGGTGAAATAATTCTCTGTGACACGTGTCCACGAGCTTATCACTTGGTGTGTTTAGAGCCTGAGTTAGAAGAAACTCCAGAGGGAAAGTGGAGCTGTCCACACTGCGAAGGCGAAGGTATTACAGGTATCTTAGATAAAAATCCTCTCCCTTGATCCACTTCATTAGTTGAATGTAACCGTGAGAAAAAATGAGAGGGCCCTTCCATTGTGATGGTCGTTTTATTTTCTTAGCCTTTGTATTTGTTTAGATTTCCCATACAAGGGTGAATATATTAATATACATTTTTTGTTTGATTTATTTTAAAGGTGCCGCTGAAGATGACGACGAGCACATGGAATTTTGTCGTGTTTGTAAAGATGGCGGCGAATTATTATGTTGCGACAGTTGTACGAGTGCTTATCATACGCACTGTCTGAGCCCACCGTTATCAGAAATTCCTGACGGTGATTGGAAATGTCCGCGATGCTCTTGTCCACCGATAATGGCTAAAGTATCGAAAATTTTGACTTGGCGATGGAAAGACCTTCCAGATGCTCCATCAGAAGAGCCTTCGACAAGTAAAGCTACTCCGAAAAAACGAAGAGTCCGTGAATTTTTTGTTAAATGGGCTGATATGTCTTACTGGCATTGCGATTGGATAAGCGAATTGCAACTTGACGTATTTCATCCACTTATGTTTCGTAACTACACGCGTAAGTATGATATGGATGAACCACCTAAACTAGAGGAGCCACTCGATGAGCACGATTCACGGGCAATACGTAACAAACGTGATTGTACCGACAATAAAGAGCACTATAATATGGAAGACCGTTTCTTCAAGTACGGTATCAGACCCGAGTGGATGATAATTCATCGTATTATCAATCATCGTACGGCAAGAGATGGACGTGCCACGTATTTAGTTAAATGGCGTGACCTTGGTTACGATCAAGCAACTTGGGAAGACGAGAATGCTGATATCCCGGGCTTTAAACAAGCTATTGATTATTACTCTGACTTACGTGCTGCTAATTGCGCTGATGGACACACCTCAAGAAAAGGCAAAAAAGGCAAAGGCAAAAAATCTAAAACACGTGAATTAATTGATGATGAAGAACGTCAGCCAAAACGATACACTCCACCGCCAGACAAACCTACAACTGATTTAAAGAAAAAATACGAACGCCAGCCTGATTACTTGGATTGTACTGGTATGCAGCTTCATCCTTATCAATTAGAAGGTCTCAATTGGTTACGTTACTCTTGGGGTCAAGGTATCGATACTATTCTTGCTGATGAAATGGGTCTCGGTAAAACTATACAGACTATTGTATTCTTGTATTCTCTTTACAAAGAAGGACATTGCAAAGGACCATTCCTTGTTTCCGTTCCACTTTCAACTATTATTAACTGGGAACGTGAATTTGAAACATGGGCACCAGATTTTTACTGCGTTACGTATGTCGGTGATAAAGACAGTCGTATTGTTATACGTGAAAATGAATTGTCATTTGAAGAAGGTGCAGTACGAGGTAACCGAGCTACTAAAATACGCTCATCATCTATTAAATTTAATGTATTGCTGACAAGTTATGAGCTTATTTCTATTGACTCAGCATGCTTAGGATCTATTGATTGGGCTGTATTAGTAGTAGATGAAGCTCATCGTCTCAAATCTAACCAATCTAAATTCTTCAGACTGTTAGCGTCTTACAATATTGCTTACAAATTATTATTGACTGGTACACCTTTACAAAATAATCTGGAAGAATTGTTCCATTTGTTGAATTTCCTTTGTCGTGATAAGTTCAACGATTTGTCGGCGTTCCAAAATGAATTTGCAGATATTTCAAAAGAAGAGCAAGTTAAAAAATTACACGAAATGCTTGGACCTCATATGTTGCGTAGATTGAAGGCTGATGTATTGAAAAATATGCCCAGTAAATCTGAATTTATTGTACGTGTTGAGTTGTCGCCAATGCAGAAGAAATATTACAAGTATATATTGACAAGAAATTTCGAAGCTTTAAATCCAAAAGGTGGTGGTCAGCAAGTATCATTATTAAATATTATGATGGATTTGAAGAAATGCTGTAATCACCCGTACTTATTCCCCGCGGCGTCCCAAGAAGCACCCACTGGTCCTAATGGTAACTACGAGCCAAATGCATTGATTAAAGCTGCTGGTAAATTAGTTCTTTTAAGTAGAATGTTAAAAAAATTACGCGATGATGGACATCGTGTTCTTATATTCTCTCAAATGACTAAAATGTTGGATATATTGGAGGATTACTTAGAAGGAGAAGGTTATAAATATGAAAGAATAGATGGTAATATAACAGGTACACAACGACAAGAGGCTATTGACAGATTTAATGCCCCAGGTGCTCAACAATTTGTCTTTTTACTGTCAACACGTGCCGGTGGTCTTGGTATTAATTTAGCAACAGCTGACACTGTGATAATATATGATTCTGACTGGAATCCACATAACGATATCCAAGCATTCAGTAGAGCGCACAGAATTGGTCAAGCTAATAAAGTTATGATATATCGATTTGTAACTCGTAACTCTGTTGAAGAACGTGTTACCCAAGTTGCCAAACGTAAGATGATGCTTACACATTTAGTCGTGAGACCTGGTATGGGTGGTAAAGGTTCTAATTTCAGTAAACAAGAATTAGATGATATATTGCGTTTTGGTACTGAAGAATTATTTAAAGAAGAAGAGGGTAAAGAGGATGAAGCTATTCACTATGACGACAAAGCTGTTGCCGAATTGCTCGATCGTAGTAAAGAGGGAATAGAGCAGAAAGAAAATTGGGCAAACGAGTACTTAAGTTCATTTAAAGTTGCCTCTTACGTCACGAAGGAAGGTGAAACTGAAGAGGAAGCTGACACTGAAATTATCAAACAGGAAGCTGAGAACACTGATCCGGCATACTGGATTAAGTTACTCAGGCATCATTATGAACAACAGCAAGAAGACATGGCGAGAACTCTTGGTAAGGGTAAACGTGTTAGGAAACAAGTTAATTACAACGACGGCGGTGTGACGGGTGACCAGGGAGCTCGGGATGATCAGCCTTGGCAAGATAACTTGTCAGATTACAACAGCGATTTTAGTGCACCTAGTGATGATGACAAGGAGGACGATGACTTTGATGAAAAGGGTGATGGTGACTTGTTGTCTCGTCGTAGTAGACGTCGTTTGGAGCGACGTGATGAGAGGGACAGACCATTGCCGCCTTTACTTGCACGTGTTAATGGAAATATTGAGGTAACAATTATTTTTTTTTTTTTTAATTTTAATTTGTTTAATTTTTTCATTAAAGAGGTTTAAATATTGTCTGTGGTAAAAAAAATTACAAGTTTGATTTGTAAATTAATAAATTACTAGCAATCTTGCAGTCACTATGTGACTGCCGTAACTCGTAAACTATAAATAAATAAAATTTTGCTTTATAAAATAATGACTTGTTAAATTGCAATGTACTTTTCTTAACTATTGATATTTTTAAAGATATAAGCTCATCTCGATGTTACACTCATTAAAAGCTTTCATTTGAGTACCTACATGCATTTTGATATATTTTTCATATATATACATATATATATATATATATATATATATATATATATATATATATATATATATATATATATGAAAAATTGATGTGGGTACTCAAATGAAAGCTCTTGATCAGTGTAATGTCTGGATGAGCTTAGATCTTTAAAAATGTCAATAGTTCAAAAGATACGAAGTCATTTCTCAATTATGTTAAATTCCACTGTACTTTCTTAACTATTGACATTTTTAAAGATATAAGCTCATCCCGATGTTACACTCATCAAGAGCTTTCATTTGGGTACCAACATGAATTTTGATATATTTTTCATATATATATATATATATATATATATATATATATATATATATATATATAAATATATGAAAAATTGATGTGGGTACTCAAATGAAAGTTCTTGATGAGTGAAATGTCACGGTGAGCTTATATCTTTAAAAATGTCAATAGTTCACAAGATACAAGGTCATTTTTTAATTATGTATCTAGAGATAGAGTATTTTCGAATTCAGCCTAAATATTTATCATTATAAATTGACTATCGGTGAGAATGATATGAAACTATAAAAAGGCACAACTCTAGGTCAAGACTTTCCCAACGATCCCAAATTTAACCATAAAA
This sequence comes from Cotesia glomerata, assembly GCF_020080835.1. Lineage (NCBI taxonomy): Eukaryota > Metazoa > Arthropoda > Insecta > Hymenoptera > Braconidae > Cotesia > Cotesia glomerata. The sequence goes on from NC_058158.1 coordinate 3,634,238, forward strand.
ATCCATTTTATAATATAAATACACTGGCCACAAAATTTTGCTTATTCTCTTAATAATATAGATTTAAATTTATCACAGGTACTCGGGTTCAACGCCAGACAACGAAAGGCATTCCTGAATGCAATAATGCGTTACGGTATGCCTCCTCAAGATGCCTTCAATTCGCAATGGTTAGTTGACCAGTAACATGATTTATTATAAATACCTAATTATTAATATATATTATAAGATAATTCGCAAGTAGAGCGAGAATTGTAGTTAGGACTGCTTTAATCTGTAGGTTGGTGCGAGACCTACGGGGGAAATCGGAAAAGAACTTCAAGGCCTACGTATCACTCTTCATGCGTCATCTCTGTGAACCAGGTGCCGACAACGCGGAAACATTCGCCGATGGTGTCCCACGGGAGGGATTGAGTCGTCAGCATGTACTCACCAGAATAGGTGTTATGTCATTGATTCGTAAGAAAGTACAGGAATTTGAACATATAAACGGTTATTATTCGATGCCGGAGATGATCCGCAAACCAGTTGAGCCAGTTAAATCAGAACCAAACGCTACTGCTCCAACTACCACCACGGTAGCTACAACAACAACAGCAGCAACTACTACAACGTCGACAATTGCAACTACCATCACAACAGTTGCTACTCCCGAAACATCAGGTACACCAACTGCAGCCAACAGCAGCAGCAGCGCAACTCCGGCTACGTCTAATGCACCCAGTCCAACTTCTACGGCAACATCAATGTCGACAGCAACAACTCCGGTGATGGCGACTACCGTAAACTCAGCCACAAGTGCTGATATTAAACCAGCAGACGTTGCTGAAGTTAAAGAAACTAAGGACGAGGTTAAGGAAAAAGATCCAGAGGATAAGAATGATATTAAGGATTCTAAAGAAACAACAGAAGTAACGGATGATAAGGAGAATAAAGATAAAGATGACGATGTCAAGAAGGAAAAAGAAGTTGAAGAATCCCCAGATAAAGAAAAAGAAAAAATTGAAGTTAAGGTTGAGAAAGATCTAATAATTAAGTCTGAAGAAAAGACCACAAGTGTACAGAAAACTAATGCTGACGCTGATGAGGATGTTGTAATTGTCAAAGACGACGATGAGGAGGACAAGAAAGATGATAAAAGTGGCATTAAAGATAAAGATATTAAAGAGAGTGAGCCAGATGTAAAACCTAAACGTAAATTTATGTTCAACATTGCTGATGGTGGTTTTACTGAATTACACACTTTGTGGTTGAATGAGGAAAAAGCCGCGGTACCTGGTCGTGAATATGAAATCTGGCACCGACGACACGACTACTGGCTTCTGGCTGGTATTGTCACTCATGGGTACGGTCGCTGGCAAGACATCCAGAATGATATTAGATTTGCTATAATCAATGAGCCTTTCAAGATGGACGTTGGCAAGGGTAATTTCTTGGAAATAAAAAATAAATTCCTCGCACGGCGTTTCAAGCTCCTTGAGCAGGCTCTGGTTATTGAAGAACAATTGAGAAGAGCTGCGTATCTGAACTTGACTCAGGATCCAAATCATCCAGCGATGAGCTTGAACGCGAGATTCGCAGAAGTCGAGTGCCTCGCAGAGTCACACCAGCATTTGAGTAAGGAGAGCTTAGCTGGAAATAAACCTGCTAATGCAGTATTGCACAAAGTTCTTAATCAGTTGGAAGAACTGTTGTCAGATATGAAATCTGATGTTAGTCGTTTACCGGCTACCCTTGCACGTATACCACCAGTTGCTCAACGGCTTCAAATGTCCGAACGCTCAATTCTCAGTCGATTAGCTGCTACAGCTCCTGGCGCAGCTAATAATCAGACTGGGCAAGCTGCATTATTAGCTCAACAATTCCCAGCAGGATTCTCTGGTGGGCAATTACAAGCTACTTTTGCTGGTGCCGCTAACTTTGGTAACTTCAGGCCACAATACTCTGTACCAGGACAACCACCACAAGGTTTTACAGGTAAATAATAATTTAAAATGCGTATTAGAGATTTACGTAGAAAATTATGTTATGTACGGATCTGTAATTAAAAACATTAGATATAAAATAATAATGATTATTTGTTGCAGCTTAAATGTAATTAAATCGACTTAATTGGCGAATGATTGATAGAAAAAAAAGCAAGGTCCCCTCAGTAATAAATATATCTAATAAAAATTCGATAATAGATGAGGATAACGATGATAACTATTATTAATAATTATCGAGTGAATTTTTTACGCGGGCTGTAATTTTATTTTTGTTAATTAAAGTCACAGTGACTAGTTGAATTTTTTCACTGAATAAGGACCTAAGAGTAATAAAAAAAATGCTAAACGTAAAATACGTACCAATAAAACATATAAATCACACCTCCTGTATTTATGATCTGTAAATTTTGGCTTTAACTATTAGCAAAAAAATAATACAATCACATAAACATAATAAGTTAATAGTAATAACAATAACAAAATCACAGTTTTATATATTTAACAGTCTAATGAGGAAAGCGTTTTTAGTGAATTATTATTTCTACAAAAGCCTCGATTTTTAATTTATCGATTGATTCAACATTCGTAGCACTTCGATACTAAATTGAATAGTTATTATTTTCAAAAAATAAATTTATTTAACAATTGCATTTAATTAAAAAAAAAAAAAACAAATCAATATTTGTAATTAATATAGTAACAGTATAATTTATTCTTTAACTTTTATAAGTAATAGATTATTAATATTATAATTAATTTTAGTTATTCTTAATTTTACTATGATCTTCAATGCATAAAGTACAATTGTTATCCATTAATAATTAATTATTAATAATAATAATAACGCATGTTATTATTACTACGATCTTAGATAAACAGAATCATCCAAGTTAAAAAAAAAAACAAGAACAGTTGGCATTGAATTGATTAATTAATTATAATAGATAGCATTAATATGGAATAGACATGAAAATTTACAGAATTACATTTAAATAATGAAATTTATTATAAAAAAAAAATAACATCCCTCCTACAATATTTGTATCATCTTTTTACTAATTTGCCATGATGTTTTTCACTGTGAAAAATATTTATAATGCAAAATTTGTGTATACTTTTTAATTCTATGATTATTATTAAAAACGAAAAAAAAAAAACAAATTTTCTTAAATTGCATTGTAAATTTTCTTAAAATGGTCTTAAATATAATTTTTAATCAATTATTTTTTATCATTGTCTTTTTGGTAGTTATGTACGTTATTTTATTTTCATATAATTTTTTTTTATATATTAAGTAAAATAAAATAAAAAATATTATAATTAATCGTGATAAATTTTTGGATAATTAAAAGTTTTCATGAAAATTTATGAATTGAAATTTATTCAAATAAAAATAAACAAAAAAAAAATTGACAAGTGTTGAGTGATTTAAATAAAATTTAACATTCTTAGCGTTTAAATAAATGAAATAGTAATTATTGATTAATTACTAACAATTATTCTGATTGCTGTAATTTTAATTGTGGTATCAAAGATTTTGATTGGACAAATTATGAATGAATGGAGACATGACATGTAGAAGTGAGTGGTTAATTTAAATTGGTCTTTAAATGATATTATTTATTTTGCTTCTGCTGGACCATTTCGCGGATGCTGTCTTTACTCTCTTGCAAATTTTGTGTTAATTTAGTTTTATTGTTCTCGAGTGTCGCTACTTTTTCATCAGCGGTTTTTATCCTAGTCTGGAGTCCCGATTTGATGCTGGCAATGTCGTCGAGTAGAAACATCCTACCAACAGATTCGTATGTTTTCGTGTTTGCTGGTAAATTAGCAACTTCTGCAATTGTCAATTCAGCACGTTGCTTGGATCTTTTTAGTGATTCTATTTGCAAGTCGGCTAACTTTATTTTTTGGGCTGTTTCTGTTACTTTTTCTTGTAACTCACTGAATGCCTTCACTAATTCTTCATCTCGTGCACGGGCCATTTTATCTAAATTAAAATTTTTTTTTATTAATCGACTCCAACAAATCTAAGAATAATTATTTTTTTTACTTACTTTATTAATAAATAGTAGTCTCAATTAATTTATAGATTATGAAGTAGTTGTCAACACAGTTATACTCCTTTGTGAGGTTAGGTTTTATTTGGTAATGTAATGCTATACCTATCAGAAATATTATTTTGAGAGACATCTAGCTTTGGTATAACTTTTACAACTGTTGGTAATAAAAAAAATTTGAAATGGAAAGGTTGGTCGATAATTTAAATTAAAGTGAATTTTTAAAAAAATAATATTGAAATCAGCTGGCACCTGAAAATTATTTTATCTAATAAAAAAGGTAAGTTAACCGAAGAAATGTTTTCTAAAAATTCCACCCATAGTTTTTATTAATTTTTTCATGTGAAATTTTTTTTATTTTCACTTTAATAATATAGTTGTAAGTTTCAGAATTAAAATTTTTATTAAAGCTTGATAAATAATAGCGAATTTTAATAAAAATCAAGTTAGCTGATATCTAAAAATTTTTAGAATTTTTATAATTGAAAAAAATTGTTACAAAAAATTAAAAAAAAATTTTATTTGTAAAAAAATTGAAAAATTATAAGTGCAATTTTTAAACAATATCTTTTAGTTATAATTTAATAAATGAAAGAAACTAAAAACGTCGGATAACTTAGGAAGTATCAAATTTTAATTAAATTAAAATTCACTTAGTTTAATTGTTTGATTTCTCAAAATTTATCTATTATTAATTAAACATGAGAGAATTTGAGTATGGAAAAAATAAATTAATAAATTAGATAATAAACTAAAAACATAAAAGAGTTGTCAACGCAAATTTTTTTTGACATTAAAGTTAGAAGTCATACTTGATAATTATTTAATTTTGTTTAACAAATAAATTTTTTCTGAAAAATTATTTTCAAAAAATTTCATTTATAATTTTTAAAAATTTTTACATGTCAATTTTTTTTTTGCTATAATTTATTGGTTAAAATTCTAAAAATTATTAAATATCTGCTAAATTAACTCTCATAACTTTTCTGACATAAAATTGATGAGTTTCCAAACGATAATTTACAATACTAAAGATCACTGTATCAGAAATTGTCAATTTACATATCCTTCGAGAGAGAGAGAGAGAGAGAATTCAATTAACTAATGAATTTACTGATATGGTAAAATAAATAGTAATATAATAAACAATTATAATGTAATAATAATATTTGTTCGACATAATATACATAAAGTTAATAGTTAAAATTTATCTCACGTGAATAAATTTACTAAAAGCTTTGAATATTACTGATCGAAATATGTAAACATAATATATCGGCGCGTATAATATTGTCACACTACAATCAACACAAACATTAAATCCACGTTCTGTGTCACGGACAATATACATATAGTATTTACTGAAACGGAAGTGGATCAACAACACAATCGGAATCGGAAGTAATTTTAGCCGGTATCCAGGGACTGTGCTGTTCATTGTTCTTTTCTCTGTTCCTCCGACAAATACATAGACAAAGTTACTCACATTTACTCGCACCCACACTTATGGGACTGTTAAACGAAAAAGTTTTGTCATTGAAAGTTTTCAATAAAGGTAATTCGAAAAACGACAGTTATTTTACCATTAGCATTTTATAATAAAGGCCGCAGTTTAAATTTACTTTGGATATATGCTTCATGGAATAACATTGATTCAGTGTGCATTACGATTCTGTCACTACGAGATATGTTTCACTTTTCGCCGAGTCTATTTATTGAGATATTAAATAAATATTGAATTATTATAAGTTATTATGTATACAGTGTTGCTATTATTATTTTTATTATTACCATCATTATTATTACTATCATCATCACCACTAATTAAATTATTACCGCTAGTTATTTTTGTGTCGATGATTTAGCTGCAAGCACTTTAAACTTAATAATTGATTGTGTTGTTTAATTGTACCTTTATATTATTTATATTCGTACAATTGGAGGTAATAACGAAATTAATATACCATTGAATATTTTATTACATAATAATAAATCTATATTATTAAGAGAATAAGCAAAATTTTGTGGCCAGTGTATTTATATGATAAAATGGGTTTTTATGGTTAAATTTGGTATCGTTGGAAAAATCTTGACCTAAAGTTGTGCCTTTTCATAGTTTCATCATTTTCACCGATAGTCAAATTATAATGATAAGTATTTAGGCTGAATTTAAAAATACTCTATCTCTAGATACATAATTAAGAAACGACCTTGTATCTTGTGAACTATTGACATTTTCAAAGATCTAAGCTCACCCTGACATTACACTCATCAAGAGCTTTCATTTGAGTACCCACATCAATTTTTCATATATTTATATATATTATATGTATGTGTATATGAAAAATATATCAAAATGCATGTAGGTACTCAAATGAAAGCTCTTGATGAGTGTAACATCGGGATGAGCTTAGATCTTTAAAAATGTCAATAGTTAAGAAGGTACAGTGCAATTTAACATAATTAAGAAATGACCTTGTATCTTGTAAACTATTGACATTTTTAAAGATATAAGCTCATCCCAACATTACACTCATCAAGACCTTTCATTTGAGTACCCACATCAATTTTTCATATATTTATGTATATTGGTGGTCCAAAAAAAAAAAGTTTTTTGCCTATCATCTTAAAAGCTTTTCTAAGGTATAAAAAAAATTCCCTTTAAAGCGCAGCTTGATATCTCAATCCCCCACAAAGCTCAATGAATTTCTATTTTCCTATTTAAATAACACGTAAAAAAATTTATTTTACGTTTTTATCCGGTAAAACTACGAAAAAAAATTTTTTCTGAATTTTTTATCAATTATTCTTGTAGAAAATTTAATTCTCTACAAAAAAGTACTGAGGTTATTTCTTCGTAATATTAACGAATAAAAAGTTATTGAGCTTTAAGTACTCGCACAAAAGAAAATTTGAACGAAGATAGTTTCAAAGCAACTTTTCGAAAACTTTTCGGTAACTGCATGTATTTATTTCAAAATTTATCAAACTAGACTGTTTCTAATGTAATTAACACATGTCTTTTGGTGAAGTATTAACTGTGAATTATGAATAATTTTTCTCATTACAATTTGGATATTTTTTCTTATGAGCAGTGATTTTTTAAAATTGAACTTGAATTTCATTACGGAATTTGAATCAAGAGCAAGCTAGTACTTCCGGATGTATACTGAATTTAATTTTTTTATTTAAGAACATGTAAGACAGGTAGGACAGGTGAATATTTAAATTTTGAACATGATGCTGGGACGCTTTTTGACCGAATGAAAAATCATGAAACTTTGCAGGAGTACGTATATATAAGTCCTTCGTAATTTAATTCTTTTATTTTTAAATTTAATCATTGAAAAAAAAAAAAAAAATGATAAATAAACAGGTAGAGTTCGTGCGTAAAACTGCCTTATCTCAGGAGTCATCACATATTTAAGTAAATAAGCTTGACTATAAAGGAATTGCTAATAAACATACAACCAATATAATCTTTGAGACTGATTTAATTTTTTGGTTACTTCTTATTTTAGTTTATATTACTTATAAGACATAATTATCAAAATGCAGCTAGGTTAGGGTAAAAAACTAATTATCAACAAAAAATTTTTTTTTTTTTTTTTATTTAACCCCGCTTTTTAGACTTCTGTCATTCAAGTTATTGCTTAAATGTGTGATCGCCCAAGTCAGACGTGTGCCACCCGGCTATCTCTGCCACTTCCAGAGGCTGGCAACGTAATGTAACGCACATATTTTTAATTATAATCACTGAAAAATATTGGTGCATGCTGGGATCGAACCCGGGACCCACTATTTAATTTTATGATTGTGATTTTAAATTACGGTAATATTTACAAATGCTAGTCTTTGCTAGTCTTCAATAAAAGTAATAGAACAAGTTTTTCTTTTCTCAATAATCCAACACGTTTACAACCCAAATCGAAGTTTTGAAGAATCTCGCGTGAGATTAGGGGAGGGGGGAGGGAGTTGAGGAAAATTTTACGATATCTCACCAAGGGGAGAGGGGGGGGGTCGAAAAATTCTCAAAAACGCCTCACGTAATTAATGGACGCCCCCTTATATCTTTAAAAACGTCAATAGTTAAGAAAGTACATTGCAATTTAACAAAAGTCATTATTTTCCAAGGCAAAATTTTATTTATTTATGTTGCTAGTATATAAATAATTAAATAAATTAATAGACATAAAATTAGTGTAAAATTTTGGTAAACACAGGATGTTTTACATTTAAAAAGTGATGGAAAAGTTATTCGTGGAATTTAGTTAGGTGAGTGTGCAACAAAATGAATCTGGTGCATTCTCTTGAAAATTCCTCAATTCAGAGGTTTTAGAGTGTTAGGGAGGAGAGAAGAAGAGTTTGGGGGTGTGCTTTGCTTGGGTTTTATGTATATAGCTGCTCTGTCTACCATTCGTTTTCTCGATATATGTATTCAGCGTATTACAAATATATACATATATATGTATGTATGTATGTATGTATGAGTAGACTGCGAGTAAGAGTAAGAGGATGAGAATGAGGATGAGGAAACTGAGGTGTCGTGATTAAACCCCGGGCACACCAGAGGGGTATTAAGCCTGGAAGATTGATTTCCAAGAGGATTCACCAGGAGTGCCTAGAAGAAATGTATATGTGAGAAAGGGAAAATGGGGTATAGTTGAGATAAACGAGAACAAAGAGATCAAGATAGGAGGGTAGAGAAAGAGGAGTTCCGAAAACATTATACCTACTAAACTAAACTATATAGGCCGAGTTTTTATTTTTTATTCTCTTAAACAAATACCAATGGATTTACATTGATGTCTAAGAGATCGAAAGTTACTGTTATTTGTGTTTTCTTCTGTTATTGAGAAGATAAATGCTCAAAGCTGTTAAAAATAAAGGATTCGAGAATAATCGATCGAAAATGAAATTCGGCTGGAGAAAAAGTTTTAAATAGAGAAAAGTTACCTTTTAAAGGTGCGAGTCAGATCGTCGCGTGAAATAGGGTTCTTTGTATTTTAGTTGAAAATTTTTCGAACTTTATACAAGTTTGTTTGGTTTTTTTTTTTTTTTTTTATTAATTATAATTAATACACCGGCTATCCGGCACAAAAAAAAAAAAAAATTGTCTGTACACCGGGCGCTACCTATCTACGGGCATGTTTTTTGACCCGCTGAATACGAATTTCAAGTCAGTTTAGGCCGTCCAGCCTTCAATTTCGAGTAAATTGCAAAAAACCCCAAAAAATAGCGAAAATTCGATGTTTTGGCAAGAAAAAAAATTTTGAGATCTAAGGCAAGCATAATCTTTATGTATTTTGGTCTGTTAAATACTAATTTCGATCGTACTTTAATCATAAACCGTTTTTAATCTAAAAAAATTGTAAAAAGTCATCAAAAATTGCAACAATCGAAGAAAATTGGGATTATCTTGGTATAAAAAATTTTGTGGACCCGGATTGACGAAGATTTACATGTAATTTAATCTTCTTGATCTGATTCTGCAATAAATTTGGCCCATAGTCCCCTCAAACATTCATAAAATTGCAAAAATTCGATAAAATAGCTGAAAATTGCTGCTGAAAAAATGGAAAAAAATGTTTTAAACACAATTAAATAAAATTCTTGTATTTTTTATTAACAAAATACAAGATTAAAATCTGAAAATGCAAAAAAATTGTAAAATCTGAAAATGACGTATAAACAGAATTTGAAGAATGATTTTCTCAACTTTTAAACTGTTTTCCGGTGGTATCGAACTCTTTTATTTTCAAATGATCTACGGAGTGGATTTCTCTTTCGTTTGTTGTTTTCTTTTATCTCTTTTGAGTGTCCAGCAACAGCCTGCCATCATGTTGATATTCCAATTTCCTTGATAACTAGTCTCCATTTCACTCATGTCTTGATAGAAACGTTCTCCCTGTTCTTTACTGCACTCCCCAAGATACTCAGGAAAGTGGTCGTTGTGAGAATCTAGGAAGTATAATTTTAGATTCATTCAGCCTAAATTTTTGTAATTTGTCACTAATTCTTCGACTATTGTCCTGTAATTTTCACTTTTATTATTTCCTAAAAAGTTATGACACACATTTTTGAAACTTACCTAAGCTGCTCTCTCCGTATTATTCATTTTACCTATTAAATTAGCATCCTGAAATAGAGTTATTATTTGGGGTCCCTTAAAAATTCTCTCTTTTAATTTGACATCACTTATCGCCGGAAACTTTTCTCTCAAGTACTGAAAACAATCACCATCCTTGTCCAGAGCTTTGACATATTGTTTTATGAGACCTAGTCGATATTAAATCGACCACAAACAAAGTGTGAGACCCAGGCTGAATCTAAATTTGTAATTTGAATGCAAAAGCATTCTTCATAATTTCGTTTTAATCTATCTGAAAACGTTCTGCGGTTTTTTACCAGCTCAAACTCCATACAAACGTAACAAAATAGATGAGGACTCTTATTGCATAGATGGGAATTGCTTCTTGTAATAATATACACTCCAGTAGCCAAGTTTCCCACTACTGAAGAGCTGCAGTCGCAGGATGACGACGCCTGCGGGCCTGCTTTCTCACCCTGACCAGACGCCGATACTGGGTTTCCGAATTCCAGCATCGTAAAGTACTCATCACTTGTACCTGCCATGACGGCACACACGCCGTTAACCCAGGGACTCTGCCAGATGGTTCTGTTGCCCACCGTCACCCCGAGGAGGTACCCTGGTTGTAAGTACAAGCGATCATGCAATGAAATGAAGTCTGCACATCGAAGAAGTTGAAATCCCAACAAAATGGCAAATTTTTACTAAAGAAAGGAAAAGGTGGAAGAAGAGGTATCCACGTCGTAGATCATTAAAGAATGAAACAGTACAATACTCTCGAAAAACGTTAAAAATCCAATTTGTGTATATTCTTGGATCTTAATCTTGTATTTTAGAAATAAAAAATACAAGAAATTTCTTTAATTGTGTTTAAAAGATTTTTTTCCATTTTTTCAGCAGCAATTTTCTGCTATTTTATCGGTTTTTTGCAGTTTTATGAATGTTAGAGGGGACTATGGGCCAAATTTATTGCAGAATCAGATCAAGCAGATTAAATTACATAAAAATCTTAGTCAATCCGGGTCCACAACATTTTTTGTACCAAGATAATCCCAATTTTTCACGATTTTTGCAATTTTTAGGATATTTTACAATTTATTTAGAATTAAAAAAGTTTATGATTAAAGTACGATCGAAATTAGTATTTAACAGATCAAAATACATGAAAATTGTGCTTGCCTTAGATCTCAAAATTTTTTTTCTTGCCAAAACATCGAATTTTCGCTATTATTTGGGGTTTTTTTTGCAATTTCCTCGAAATTGAAGGCTGGGCGGCCTAAACTGATTTGAAATTCGTATTCAGCGGGTCGAAAAACATGCCCGTAGATAGGTGGCGTCCGGTGTACACACAACTTTTTTTTTTGTGTGCCGGTGTTATTTGTACATTGAGCGAAAAAGTTTTTTTGGAAAAAAATGAACATTTTTGTGACAAAAAATTAATTTCTTGGAAACGTTCAACAGTTTTGTTTCTTAGCCAATGAAATTAGAATTTTTCTCATAGTAACTTTTTTGTTGAAAAATTCTCAAGTTGTCTGTCTAAAATTGTTTTTTTTTTCCAAATTTAGAAAACTTTTTTCCAACACGAAATTTAGTGTGAGAAAAATTTTAATTTCTCTGGCTAAGAAATAAAATTGTTTAAAATTTTTCAAAAATTAATTTCTTATCACAAGAATGTTTACTTTTTTGAAAATAAATTTTTTTTCTCACTATACGAGATGATGTTGATAAAAGTATTGGTAAATACTGTGTTAGCTTTTAAAATTTAATTATTAATGATCGGGCTTTACACCACGTTGGTCCAATTTATTTACTAATTCATTACGTTTATGATATGTATATAATAATGCATGATTTTAAATTAAATATTTTAATTTATTCATTGAAAACTAATTGAAAAAAATGATACCCTTATAGCTGTGAAAAATAATATTTTTACATGATACATTGCTCCTAGTTAAGATAGCAAACATTTAAAAATAAGCATATCATAATAATGAAGCTTATATAATTAAATGGATTAATTATTCGTGATAATTGTACAATATTTGTTAATTATTTATTTTAATTTTACTAAGCAGCAACATTTCCAATTAATAATAAAAACAAGTTAACTTTTCACACTCGTGATGAATTAGGTTACATTAATAGTCAACTAGTTAATTATGGCTACTAGTTAATTTATGGTAAGCTTCGGTAGTTAGTTAATAAAGTAAGAAATTTTGATTTTTTAAACAATTAATCTTCATCATAAAAACACGTTTGATATTAGCGATATAAGGAATAAGAAAAATGGATAAAGTTACCTTGAAGGGTTGTCTGTAGTATTGATAACATAATGTTCAAAACTTTGATCAAGATGGTGCATTTCTCAGGTATCAGTATAGAAGAGATAATAGTAACTTAATAGAATTAAGTTACTAACCGATCATTTGTTAGTACTATGAACTTCACTGGATCGAAGTTTGAACACTTGCATAATATAATGGCTCAAAAGTTTGCCACGAAAAATAAAAAAAAACAGTTTGAAATAATATAATAATAAAGTTATGGAATAAAGTGTATGATATGAAAATGTAAGAAATTTTTTTTACATGTCCACAGGGACGTTTTTAAATGGATATTGTGTAGGTAAAATATTTTTATTGAAGGGCAAGAACCTAGTGAGATTATCGAAGGTAATAAAAGCTGATCTGTTTTTTTTTTTTTTTTTTAGTTTTTTTTTTTTTTTTTTTTTTTAGTATTTTTAGTACGTAGTTGTAGTAGAGGATAATGTGCTAGTGTTAGCTAGATAGGTTAGCTTCAGAATATCGAGGAAAAAATTCAACAAAAAATATCATTAGCACCGCTAAGTGCGAGGATTACTCGCGCTCTGATTTCAACTCTAAAATGCTGCTAAAAAGGGGATGGCTTTTAAAGCAATGATATATATGTTGAAAATAATCTTTTTTCCTTTTTTTGTCTTATTCTTGTGATTAATGATTTTTACTCATGTTTTGGTAAATATAATCAATTTTATCCTGGTGTAAATAACTTTTTTCGACAAGTAACTTATTTATCACATATATTATTGATTAATATACGTGCATTAATTATCCTGTCAATTTAAGACACGCATCGAATAACTTTGTGAAAAAACAAGTCAAATGTGAATCTATATAACAATGAGATAATATTTCCACGAATTTTGTAATAATAGACCGAGTATATCAGAAGACATTGTTCGGAAAAGAGCAATGACAGTCAATACTTTAGAATGCTACATCACAAAACACTTAGAACGAAAATGGCTGTAAGTGATTGTTATTGTTCTAATAAAAATAACTAATAAATGCTAGAATCGATGTTAAACAATAACTTTTTATTCAAATGAAAAAGCCGATTCTTTTGAATTTTCACGACACAACATTTATTTTACGTTTAATGGTTCGCAATATTGTGAAGGTCTTTCAGTTTAATACAGGGAGAATTTTTCATTCATTCATTCAGTTATTCAATTGGAATTTATTTGATTGCTTTAAAATTGTAGCTTTAGTCTACGCGTATTCAATTAAATTCAATAGCTTTGCAATGAAATACCGTAAATTAGTTAGAAAAGAAGCATTGACTTTTACGTATGAAAAATGTACGTTAAATTTACGTATGAAAAAAATTATTCCAATAAAATCCAATTATTTTGGGATATCCTATTGTTAAATTCAATACTTTTTGTCTAGGTAAAAAATTTATTGGCAAATACTGTAAAAAAAGCTATGCGTACTCTTTTTTTTTTATAGACAACAAAATATTTAATTACATAAATACCTATACATTTTTACGACTGCAGGTACGTAACTACGGATGCGAGTCTGTATACATATATGAACGTTGCAATATCGCTTACTCTTCTTTGAAGAGAGCGTAAATATTTTCAAAAATATTTTCAATATCTATTGAAGCATAAATTTGATTGCTTTTGAAGATATTTACAGTCGTTTTAGATTTTTATTAAATTTTTTCCTATGTAAGGAAATGTTTCAGTTTTGTTTACATCGATATTTCCACGTCCTTTGACCTTTATTTTATGTTTTAAAACATTGATAAATAGAGACACTTCTATTGATTTTTTACGTCGCAGATATTTACAAAAACACGCGAAAAATTTTTTCTATTTGACTGGTTTTATCTTTCCATAGGTTTAGTTGTGCCTTTTTTTAAGCGGATATAAAAATTAATATGGGCTGCGCAACAAGCGTGACGTCCGGCAAAGGCAGCGGAACTCGTTTGATCGCAACAAAGCTTACGTTTACATCCGAGCAGTTGGAAAATCTCAATGGGTTCTTCCGGAAAACAATTGAATCAACTATTAGTGATAAAGGTAATCTTTTTTGCTATCGCTTTTTGAATTAAACAAAAAAAATGCAAAGCATAGCTTTTGTCGTGAAAAAATTCGAGTAATAAATACGGTAATTGACGGATTTTTTTTTTTACCAAAATTATCGAATAATAAGCAAAATATAATTCTTTTTCTCAGAAATGAAGAAAACTGAGGCAACAGTTGAAAGATTAATGCAGCGTCTACTGACAGCTGTGGGAAAATTAGATCCTAGATTTTCTTCCATGTTTTTGGTATCTTTGAATGAAAAGCGCCGAGTAAAGGTATTTATAAATACCGCGGTGAAAAAAAAAATTAACTTGACTCACGAGAAAAATTCTTGAACTAAGAAAATCATTTTGAAGAGCTTTATCGTCTTTTTTTAATTAGAAAAATCCTTGAACTAAGGAATTTTTCGTGGTCTAAATAAATTCTATTAAAATCTTATTGAAAAATTTTTTCTCTTGAATCAAGTTAGTTTTTTTTTTTTGTTTCAGTATTTTATGTGTATTAATTGTCTTTAAGAAATTGATAGTACTCTAGAAGCAATTGGAGAGATAATTAATATCAAATGTGGATTAGTACGGAAAAAATAATAAAAAATTGTGTCTTTAAAATTTCTTGGAAATTTTTGATAAAAACTTGAAAACAGTGACAAAAAATGTATTTAGTTTAGTTTAGTTTATTAACAAAATTATGTCAAGGCAGTTGCCGAATGACAAAGAGTAAGTATACATATAATTTTACATTATTGTGCAGTTTAACTTATAAATATTTAGAGTGTTTTACATAATAATATTTTTAGATAGGTGATAATATTATATACTACATTAAAAATTAATATAAAAATTTAATTTATAAAGAATTAACTAATAATTTTAAGAATCTTTGATGTTACTAAAGAGACAGGTAGGAAACTTTAAATTAAAAAGAAGCTATATAAAGAAGGTTAACGAAGTTTAAAGATTAATAAAATAATGATAGAAGCATTTACAACAGTTTATGATCAAACATCTAAATTAAATAAATAATCAAAAATTTTATTTTTGAAAACCTCCAAGCTTGATGAATTTAGATATTTAAATGTAAATTTGCGTCAATCTCCTTGAGCGCAAATTTATAAAAAGCTTAATTTTTCAATCAAGTACTCCAATAAATGTATTTTTGATTTTAATATCAATAGAAAAAAGTATAATGGAAGAAAAAAAAAATTCAAAATTCACCTCTTTGCTTAACTGATTTTTTTTTAGAATGATTTTTATAAAAAGTTATACATTTAAGTGGTGATTAAACAGAAAAATTAGCCAGACAATATGTATATAATGTAATATGTATATAATGCTTTTTAACTTCTCGCTAAGAAAATCGAAGATTTTCAAAAATCGGGAAGTTATTGGTTTCACCCCGTTTTTCGAAAATCGAATTTTTATCAGATCTCGACGTTTTGAGGTCCTAGGAAGCTTCCCTGAATGTTTTCGCGATGATGTCCGTGTGTCTGTGTGTGTTTTTGTGTGTGTAACCCTTTTATAACTTTAGAACGGCTTGACCGATTTCATCGCGGTTGGCGCCATTCGAAAAGGTTTGACCAAACTTAGATTTTGAATACACTTTGGGCCGATTTGGACCAGTAGATTTTGAGAAATCTTAAAAAAACTACAAAAAAATTGTTTTTCAAATGTGGTTTTTTTGGAATTACGTTTAAATGGCTTCACTGATCAATTCCAAAATCTACTCAGCTCTTAAGATTAAAAAGCCACGCCGATCACTGCAAGCCCGGTCAAAATCAGTTGATTTGTTCGTGAGTTATCGTTGTCGAAAAAAAACCGAAAAAAGTGTTTTTTCGGAATTACTTCGAAATTCCTGGCTCGATCGATTTAAACTTGAAGATTCTTTATGGGGCTTTAAAAACTGCGTTGAATGCCGCCAACCACGCAAAAATCGGTTCATTCATTCAAAAGTTATTGCCGTTTGAAAATTCAAAACATTGTTTTATAAAACTGATATTAGAGTTTTGAGCTCGAAGAGCTCAAAATGACACAAAAATCATATTTGTGAGCTCGAAGAGCTCAAAAACGTAATGTGTAATTTTGAGCGCTTAAGTACAAAATGAGCGGGAAGTTGCAGGGATGGCCTTTAGGGTCAACCGTCGTCCTAATTTTTTTATAATGGTTTTCTACCATTACCATACACTTTAATTAGTGGTTACAACTCTGAGACTTTCAAAAGCAAAGTAAAGTAATTTATCTTCCCACTAAAAATTTCAGCAATTGAAGTTCGAATACCTACTGCGGATGGATGCACTCTCAAGCCCAATGATCGATACGAACATGAATATAGCAACTGTGGTGAATTTAGAAGAAGATGCAGCACTACCGGGATTTGCGCGACTTCGTATTCGTGGAGTAGACATCGAATCGTGGGCTGAGTTTCTCGGTCCTGGTGGAAGATTGAGGAGAGATCTCGTGAAAGCCAAACTCGTGAACTTATTGGCAGCTGCTACAAAACAAGGTACCAAGTTTAAACTTTGGTTTTCACACGGATTGTATTTGTATTCGCCATCTGTTTAGTTTATCCAACATTACACCGTAGTCTTTCCGAGCATAAGATATCGATCTTTATATACATCAAGATTTATTAATTTTCTTTTCGTGCGGTGTTCTGCATTATTCTGGCTTTAACAAACCCAAACTGTCAATTAATCTAGCGGCTTTTATTATTTCCCTACAGAAACAATTAATATGGATGAAAGAACGTGTCAATCGCCTGGACAAATAGTCGATGCTGAAACGCTTGATAAAATTCTCAAACAACCTGACCACTGCAGGGTATTTTACGGACCCGGTAAGTTTATAATTAAAGTTATAATTAGCAATATGCAGTCATTGTGTGACAGCTGAAAACTTAAAATTATGATTGGAGAAACTTTGTTTCAATAATTTTTTATAATTTTTTTTATCACAATTAAGATAATTTGAATGCTTTTGAAATAATTTTTGGAAATAATATTTTTCCTGAGTCTCTTATTAATTATATAGATTACAATAAATACTTAAATTTTCTTATAATCTTTTATATATATATATATATTTCTTCTCTGCGTGTGTTTGTCACTCCACTCCTCCTAAACGGCTGGACCGATTTTAATGAAATTTTTTGTGTGTCTTCCGGTGGATTTCAGAATGGTTTAGATTCACAATTCAGTCCAGGGGAAAATGTTTATTTAATAGATTTTTTATTTATAAATTGTTGTTGACCTTGAGTACCCACATGCACTTTTCATATATTTTATAAATATCATATATATAAGATCTATGAAAAAATTCATGTGGATATTCAAATAAAAGGTCTCGATGAGTATAAAATCATAATGGACTTATATTTACGAAAATGTTAATAATTAACGAATGATAATGTATTTTGTTAACTAATGATGTTTTTAACGATATAAGCTCGTTCCGATGTTACACTCATCAAGAGCTTTCATTTGAGTACCCACATACATTTTTCATATATACATATATATAATATATATAAATATATAAAATATATGAAAAATTGATGTGGGTACTCAAATGAAAGGTCTGGATGAGTGTAACATCGGGATGAGCTTATATCTTTAAAAATATCATTAGTTGACAATATACAATGTCATTTCTTAATTATTGAAGTTTTTAAAGATATAAGCTCATCCCGATGTTACATTCATCGATATTTCATAAATATCATATATGATATAAGATATATAAAAAAATTCATGTGGGAACTCAAATGAAAGGTCTCGATGAGTATAAAGTCAGAACGGCTTTATATTTACGAAAATGTTAATTATTGAGGAATGCCCATTGCATATTGTTAACTAATGATAATTTTAACTATACAACCTCATTCCTAAAATTTCTAAATTTAAGACGTGTGTAAAGGACAGCGTCTTTCGGGTCCATTAGTACACTAATAAAAATTCAAACATATTTATTCTGAAATTTGTATTACATCAGTATTTTATCTAAATTACAGAATACTACGACACGAAAAACTTAAAGATAGAGAAGTAATAACAAAAAGCGTAGACAACTGGTAAAAATGTGCGAGTGTCCTGGGTGTTTAAAATGGATAAATTATTTATACGATAAAAGGTTTTACGTGACATTTTTTATCGCCTACCAACTCGTACGTAAAATAGTATATTTGTGTGCTTGCAGCGTGATATCCTGAAAAAATGATGAATTTATTTCATATTTTTCTTTTATTTGATTTAGAAAAGTTCTCATATATAAAAGCAGAGACGCTATGACACACTATTATCCGTATAAATATATATATTTTTTTCTCATACTCGTTATTTGAAATCTCTAACAGTTATAATTAAGTAACTCCACTCGGCCGTTCATTCTAATTTATAGGACACCGCTTGTATCGAATTACTCGCGTGACTTGGCGTTTGCTCTACTAACACTCCGACAATCGTTCCGTTCATACTTAGATATAGGTATAGATTGTATAACTGCACAAGGATGATATATTGCTACTGCTAAAGTACAAGAAGTGTTAATAAAAAAGTTGAATACAAAAAAACAAGGTGTTATGTTGCCGGGGAGAGAAATAAAAAAAAGTTAAGAAAAAATTTAGGAGGATATAAATTAATTATTTAAATATTTTTAACTTCCCGCTAAGAAAATTGAAAATTTTCAAAAATCGGGAAGTTATTGGTTTTACCTCGTTTTTTGAAAATCGAGTTCTCATCATATCTTGACGTTTTGAGGTCCTAAGAAGCTTCCCTGAATGTTTCCGCGATGATGTCCGTATGTCTGTATGTATGTGTGCGTGCGTATGTATGTGTGTATGTATGTATGTGACCCTCTTATTACTTTTGAACGGCTTGACCGATTTTTACGCGGTTGGTGCTATTCGAAAGGGCTTGGCCAAACTTAGATTTTATATACAATTTGGACTGATTCGGACTGATATATTTTGAGAAATCTTAAAAAAACTACAAAAAATTTTTTTTCAAATGTGGTTTTTTTTGGAATAACTTTTAAATGGTTCGACCGACTGATTCCAAAATCTAATCAGCTCTTAACATTAAAAAACCACGTCGATCGCCGCCAGCCCGGTCAAAATCGGTCGATTCGTTCGTGAGTTATCGTTGTCGAAAGAAAAGCGAAAAAAATGTTTTTTTGGAATTACATCGAAATTCCTACTTCGATCGATTAAAACTTAAAAAATTCTTTATGAGGCCTGAAAAACTGCGTTAAATGCCACCAACCGCGTGAAAATCGGTTTATTCATTCAAAAGTTATTGCGGTTTTAAAATTTAACAAATAGTGTTTTATTAAACTTTTACCAGATTTTTGAGTTCGGAGAGCTCAAAATGACACAAAAATTATATTTTTGAGCTCGGAGAGCTCAAAAACGTAGTAAGTGTGACTTTGAGCACTGAAATATGTAATTAGCGGGAAGTTGCAGCGATGGCCTTTAGGGTAAACCGTTCTTCTAATTTTTTTCTTTTAATTTATATTTAAATTGATTTGCCCTTTGATTTCTAACAAATAATACAAAAAATAAAACTTAAATAATAACAATTTCAATCTCAAACAAAAAAGTTGAATATGGAAATCCATTTTAGTAGATTTTGTAAAAATCTATTTTTATTTTTTTATATCTAGCGTATAAAATATTTTCATTTCAATACAATAACCATTTTCTCATATACGGTTTTTGAGTAGTCCCTTATTTTTATTCAGCAGCCAACAATTCCGTGGCATGACTCTTTCTCATGGTAATTTCATCCTTTCAGCCGCTGAGGAAAAAGAGCTGCCATTGCCGCGAGATCATCGTATAGTGCTGGTGGAAGATGCTACCGGAATACTCATTCGCATAAGTTTGAACGGCCATAAAATACGTGATGTTGAAGTAAGACTAATTATTGGTGTTGGCGTATCTCTGTGGTCATCGCTAGCTGATTATCCAGGTCGGATTCCATTGTACCATTGTGACGCTCTGCTTCATTACACTGCTGCTCAAAGTGTAAGTTTATTTGTTTGTTTATTTATTTATCTTGCTAAATTTATGTTTATGTTATATGTCTGGCTGAGGGATGTACACAGGGTAAATATTATTCATCACGTACACGCGATACACGTGACATTTGCTGGAGTGATTATTTAACTAACCTCGCATACTGCTCGTAGTTAATTAGCAATCGATTGCGGACTGTCTGAAGTGATTTATATATTTCTTCTGATGTTTAGTGTATTCACCGACGCTGACGGAATGTCAATATCTGTTCATTAATATTAAGTACCTAATATAAATTTGTTCGCGATGTTATTAGACATACCGTGTGGTGAGGGTTAGTCTACTGGAAAATTTTAAGAGGTAGACGTTCAGAAAATTGATTATTATTAGGTAATTAAAATATTCCTTTTTGATGAAGTTAACTTTGTTGGTTTTAATTTAAAGACTGGTATGAGTTAATGAGTAAAGAGGTATTTTTGCGTAAAATTAAATTTTTATTATTAGAGTGTAGAATATAATTTAATTAAGTTATCAAGTTTTACAAATTAAACGACTTTTAATAAACAAGGTACTTGCGGGTGGAAATATATGAAATTTAAAGAAAAATATTGATAAGTTTTGATGGTAATCCAAAATACAAACAAAAATTGTAATTTTTATTATAAACTAAAACAAAATTAAATATTTGATCTTAAATATTAAAAATACTTACGCTATTTCGTGTTATTATATATATAAAATATACGCTATTTCGTGTTAGTATATATGGGTGATTCTCTGTAAGGATGTTTTTTGCTGTCCCAGGCATTTTTCTATTAGAAAAATTGTTATTTTGTTACTAAAAAAAATTTATTATGAAAGTAAAAAAACATTTCTATTTGGAGCATTGAAAATTAAAATGAAATAAATTTTAATTTTTTTGCTATAAATTGGTAAACCACCGAAATGACAGTCCCCTGGGCTGTCCCACTCCCAAAATTAAAACTTTAAGATTAAATTTCAAGTTATTCGTCCATCTATATAAATAAAAATAAAATGCCGCATGTATGTCCACGCATCACTTGAGAACGGCTGGACCGATTGAGCTAAATTTTTTTTCGTTATCTTCAGAATTGTAAGGAGAAGGTTTGTATGTAAAAAAATTTTTAAAAAATCTACCCTCAAAGGGGATTGCGGGGGCGTTAACAATGAATTATTCCCGTTTTGAACTATAGCTCCTATAGTTCCCAAATTTGGTAGGAATCTTTTGTAAGAGATATAGAAATAATCTATGAACTAATTTTACGATAGCTCGCTCCACAGGGGGTTGCGGGGGTGCATTTAACTCAAATTGTAGATCCTACAGATGGAAAATTTAGGTGGAGTCTTCCATATGTGATGCGGAAATGATCTACGAGCGGATTTTACAACCCACCCCCAATAAGTGATTACGGGGTGGGTGTTAGAATGTTAATTTTTTGTTTTCAAACTGTAACTTCTACAGACTCCAAATTTAATAGGAATCTTCGTGTATGATGTTAAGTTCAGCTAAGAGTAGATTTTATCAAATTCTAATCTCAAAAGGGATTGCGGGGGCGTTAGCCATGAAAATTTCTCATTTCCAATCGATAGTTTTTATGGACTCAAAGTTTTGTTGGAATCTTTTATTTACAATGTAGACATCATCTCGAATAGGATCTTACGAAATTCTTTCCCCGCAAAGGAGTGCGGAAGTGATAATTGTCAAAAAATTCATATTCTTCAAATACAGTTCCTACAGATATAAAATTTAAAGAATCTCAAGAGATACAGGAAATTACAGGGATGGCCTTCAAGGTCAACCGATTTAAATATTTTTCTTAGTCAATGATTAGATTTCAACCAAAAACGAATTTCGTGATAATTCAATTGATATGTAGGTTGTGTCAGAGTGGTGAGTAGAATGTAAAATATTTTTGTACATAAACTAGGACTTTTGAGACATGAAATTAAGGACATATCTATTAAACTTCAATAACATTTAATAAAAAACTTCCCTTACAACAATCATCTCTTTGACAGGGGAAAAGTCATTGTAAGGTTTTCAAAACTTAACATGACATGTAGTTATTCAGTCATCGGACTAAGAACTTTATACATGTTATTTTTGCTAATCACATAACTAATTAATTGATTTTATCATTGCGGAAATGTAACGGTTGAAAATGAATGCATTTTTCAAACACTTGATTATTAATTTCAAGCCGATTAATAAAATCTATTATCAGTTTGTCAGCGCGTAAGAACTTTTTTATTGTTGTTTCAAAATACCAAGGAGAAGACGACCTGACTAAGGTCATGCCAGTTAATGAGATGTGGGACGAGCTATCTCACGTTCAAACCGCACTGACGATCATAAATAAATCGCCAGGCCAGTCGTTGAAAATTTGCGGAATCAAATCGGAGTTTCCCTGTTTCGTGCATGGGAAATTATACGTCCTGTGTTCGTGAATCGGAAAACCATGATCTTTATATATTTACGCACCGCAGAAAAAGATAAAAAATGTAGTCCATCAAAAAGCTTTAAATTGATTAAGTGTATAACTATGTTGCATTGAATGTAAATAAGAATTTTGTATTAAATTTTGACTATACTTTTCACAAATATATGTAGGTGATACGAAGTTCACCGGGTCGTCTAGTAATATATAATTTGGTATTTTCAGTTCAATTTCCAAAAATCACTTTTTCTATTAAATCTCGACGTTTCGAGGTTCTTAGAATCTACTTTGACTATTTTTTCACACATGTCTTTCTGACTTTAAGAATTTTTTTTCTTAAAGCCAAAAAGGCGTACATAAAAAAAATTTGTTTTTGCGTTTTTCAACCAGATTTTTACTTTTACACAGTAAAAAATTTTTCATTATTGTGTAAAGTGTAAAAATTTTTGTGTAAAATATAACACTAGTGTGTAGAATTTCACAATCTCATGTGTTAATTTAACACACTAGAATATGGAATTAACATTAGTTAGTGCATAAACAGTCAGTAACACAAATATTTGTGTCAAATTTGACGAAAATTTTTTTACTGTGTATACATTCCCAAGTTGATTTAAAAAAAAATTTTTTTTACGCCCTTCGTTTTTGCAAAGCCAAAACGCGATTTATTTATATCAAAGTAGGCCGAAATAATTCGGCTGTAATAAAATAAGATTTAAAATTTTTAATTTTATTTTTATTCATTTTTGGTAAAAGTTACCATTTTTTTAATATTAAAAAAAAATGTACTTAAATAATCATCAACATGAAAAATTTTTGATTTAATTGGATATTTTTCATACTTGCCCTTATTACCTCGAATTTTTCCGAAAAAATTATCCAAGATCTGAAACTAAAATTAATAATCCAACGAATTTGGTCAAAAATAAAAAAAGTAGAGATATTAACAAACAATTTTAAAAATTCTCACTTTAAATTAAAATTATCCAGGAAGAATGCAATGCCAGCAACGTGTATATAATATAATTAAATTAAAATGTACATCAAGATGTTGACTCAGGCGAAATGGCCCCGGTATAATCGCTCCTAGATTTAGTAATTTTAATTTCCATAATAAGTGTATCATTTCAAGTGTTGGTTATAATCACCTTAATTTGTTTTATTTGCATATATATCATTATAAATATATTTAACAGGGGATGTACGCAGTAGCAGTAGGTCCTTATCCGAGTGCTCGTTGTGACGATCGTGCAACACTCTGGCGTCTCCGTGCTCCAGCTGCCGAGACAATCATGAGTCAGCATTATTCAGACGAAAGTGTACCAGCCCTGACGGAGTCTGTACTCATGCACATAGTAGATCAACTACGTGGAAGATTACCATTGAATTTATCCATCAAACAAAAAGTATTGTGACTTTATTTTTATTTCTTATTTCTACTTTTATTATAACTTGTAACTTTATAGTTTATTTCTTTTAAATCACTTTTATATCGCGTGACGTTCAAATGAGAGTAAACTTTTTCATGGGTTGTTGCGGGGCCGTAAGAAAAGAAAAAAAAATATGGAGTAAGAGTTGTTGGAAAATTTTTCACCTAAGTAAGGGTTCATTTTCTCCCTTCATTTTTTGTGACTCAAGAAATTTTTTCTTTTTAATAACGTAGCTTTACAACCGACTTTTAACATCGCAGTTACGTTTGTGTATTTGCTACATAATGACAGAATCACATTGTCGTTTTTCAGCCAACTTTTGACGCATTAACTTTGCTTTCATTTCATTGAGTCCTAGGCAACCACCGCGAGTACTTTAATTATAACGTCTCTGGCTTTATTAATTTTTTCCTTAGCCGAAAAAAAAATTTTCCAGGTATAATTATGTAAATACAAGTTCTTTCTGAGTAATATCGCACCTTTTTTATAAATTCTCCGCGTTCCGGTAATTAATTAGCAAATTTTTTCTGTAACTATTCTCAACCATGAAAACTTTTGATGTTGAAAAGCTTTAGCGAAAACTAAAAATAAGAGAAGAGAAAAGAAAATCACAAAAAAAAAAAAAAATTAATATAAAATAGCCAAGGTACATGCAATAATGAGAAAAGTTGAATTGATTTAAGATTCCGTCGGTGAATCAGGTCGTTACCGAATTATCGGAGACGAATAAACAATGAGCCAACGCTACCCCAGGTGACTTTCGAAGCATGCCTTTTACCAATTCGCTTATGAATGTTGGATGTAACCAACGTCTCCGGAGAAATGTGACAAGTTGTAGATTCAATTTAGTTTTGCCTTACAGTTTTAGAGATAAACCGTTCGAGAGATAAGATTTTTTCCGCGTGAGTTTGCACAAAGTACTTATGAAAAATAAAAAGCTCGAAAAATAAGAGTTGAGGTTACGATATTCAGCTACCGAGTGAAGAATGATATTCATATTTTTTTTATGCATGTAAGTCGTATGTAACTTTTTTCCGGTTTCTTTACCAGTTTTAAATGCCACGGGAAAATCCCTTCTGTTTACATTAATCTTAAAAGTGTGAAAGGAAAAAACGTTTGTAGGTCAAAAGGTTGTTTCACTTTTTTGTGACCGTACGATACTATGTAAGTAGTTTATTTAAATTTATAGCACAGCTATTCATGATTTATTCCCAAGCTTATCAACATAATTCTCAAATAACTGTTTTTTTTTTTTTTTTTTTTTTTTTTTTGTTATTATTATTATCATTATTGTGAGCAAAATAACTACTCAGGCCGAGTTTAATTAATAAAGACTAAAGACTGTCTAGTCTCTGTCTTTGGTACAAAGATTGAGGAACAAGTTGAGTTCTACATTAATACTGCGAAGAAGAATTCCGTTTGATAGTGATTGTCTTTGTGTTTACTAATCCATTGAACCAGAGAGAGAAAGAACTAAAAAGGAAGAAAAAGAGAACAGGAATAAAGAGAAACTGACACCCGTTGGCGGAGCTTTTACTTTCTGTCAGTGCAAAGAGCCAACTTTTGGTGCAAACTTGAAGCTGATCTTTTGCAAGATCAAAGATCTGGTGCAATCGCACAGCTCATAGAAACCTCGTTTCGGAAAACATGACTGTCGGGGGATAAGTTTTCGACAGCGTTTTCGTGGGAATTTCGCGCAAAACTTCCTCACCAGCTTCCTGTGTGTCACTCTGTCTTATTTTCTTCAATATCTGTTTCTTTATCCCGCTACCTCTTTTGGATTCCTACACTCTACTGCTGCTACTACCACCATCACTACTACAGCTCGTTTTCCGTTTTGTTCTATTTCCGTTACCTAGTTTAAACTTCATCTACAACTTTATACGGCGTATAAAATTTCTCTTTTCTATTGACAACTGGAGACAAAGCTTGTGAGATAATCAAACTTTGAAATAGGAAATGTTTATACTGTTTATTGTGATAGTTGTCTTTGCAGTTTATATTTATCGTATTTTAGGGTTATTTAATTATTTATAACACCAAAGCTAAATATTAACCACCTGCATTTATTTATTTAGCGTAAGTTTATTAAAAATTACACTGATAGACGGATTTAATACGGAGTACTAAACTGATTTGGTAACAAAATTTTTATTCATTTATTTGGGAGAAACAAATATTTTGTACCCATCAATAATATTTGTTACAGTTTAATAAATGATTTCTTTATATGAACAAAGCCTTATTACATGGAAATAAATATTTAGTTCTACCAAATAATATTTAGTAACAGGTACTAAATATTTCTTCGGCAAGTATTAGATGGCTATGCTTTAATTCCAATGTTTATGTGATATATAACATATTCACTAACTAAGATTATTTTATTCAGCTCGATTTTGGGAGATTTATTAAACCTTTAAAAAAACACATACTCCCAATAAATGTTTTCTATTTATGTCTTTTCTCAGTGGAGCTTAGTTTCCATTTTTTAATTTATCCATTATTGATATGTTAAAAACTTGTTTAATTTTAAATTTTATAAATGCCTTAAACAAAAAAATATAATTTAATGAGATTCTTTTCTTTATAATACCTTATATTTTTACTTAAAATTATTTATTTTAAATATTATTATTTATTTTGTTAAAAAGTCAAGTTACACGCTAAAATTAGCTAAAAAATTAATTTCTTTGATACCAATAAACGATTTATTGAGTACCAATAAATCATTTGTTAAACTAATTTGGTGGAACTAAATGGGCTTTAATATACCATTTAGTACCTATTACTAAATATTTGGTAATGAAAGGTTTGTTATTAAATCATTTAGTATCTGTTATTAAATCTTATTAAATAGAACTAAATCCTTCTATCAGTGTATTAGTTTTATTTTTATTTGAATTTCAATTATTGACAAGAGAAAAAATTTTGATCTAAGAACAATTTATTTGTTTTAGAATTTTTCTGTTTAATTAGAAATAATCAAATTTTTTAAAATTATGTTCTTGATTTAAAATTTTTTCTCTTGAATCAAATTAATTTTTTTTTTTCCAAAACTTTTTAAAACTACATTTAAAATTAACTTTTCACGGAATGAATATACATGTGATGAAAATATCAGTAATTAGTAGCGAATGTTACAATTAAATATTTGAGCTCAAGTACGTCGTACGCAGAACATTGTAACAAGCGTAATTAATATTAACAATATTATTATTATAAATAACTGAAATTACACAAAACTTTGAGGTATCAAATTTACCAACAACAACTTTTAATTAAAAATTAATGAAATTAAAATGTGTGTTATAATTAATTATAAAATATGATCAGATGCAGACGTTGGATATTAATTTCTTGAATGAATTAGGACATACTGAGAGTCGTATCACGTCACATTGTACGTACGATACACTGGTGGTCGCTGGAGAGAGCGGGACCAGACCCTCTGAGGAGTTGGTCTCCCGACAGTCTCTCACGTCACGTTTTACTGGCACTCGACGAATTGGTCACCGCCCTCAGGTGTCAGAGCTTGCGGTGTTACTTTCATCCCCGTTGCAACGTGATGCTGCAGTGTGCCAAAGGTACGTCTCGTTTATGGTATGTATTTTTATTTATTTCTATCACGTAGAAAAATGTTGCATTTATGTTATAACCATAACAAAACACTATAAATGTTGGGGTGTAGATAAATTAAATTCTAGAGGAAAACAAGCTTCATTTTTACAGAAATTTTAATGTCGATAATTATACAACAAATTTTAATTGAATATTTTATCTTACACTTATCACACAATATTTTTAAAGTAAATATTACTCTAAAAATTAACAAAAAAATATAATTTTCGTCAAAACATTTTGTGTTAAAATTTTTTATGTTAAATATTTAACACTTTTTTGTGTTGATTTAACAGAATAAATGTTAAATTCACACATAAAAGAATATTTAACACAAAAATTTTTAACACTAAGTTGTTTGACGCAAATTTTTTTCTGTGCAGAATAAATAGACAACGATAAAAATTTTAACAACTAGTCAATGATATTTATTGATCTTCGATTCGAGCATCAAAAAAATGTTTTCAATAAGTTTATAAAAATTAATATTAAAAGTTCAAATTTTGACTAAATCTCAATTATATACTTTTTACAATCTTTTTAAAAAAAAAATCAGCGAATTTTTTGACAATATCTAAGATTTTTATCCAATATGTATACAGAAAAATTCCTTAGAGTATAAAAGAAAAATTATTAAACTATTATTCGTCTCAGCTTTTAACTGTACCTCACACCTCCATGCTCTTCTACTATTTCCAGTGCTTTATATTGCCCCAAAAAAATAGTGAAAACTAGACTAGACTACAACACGATGTATCCGCTGGTGCGAACGCAATATCGGTGGTACAATATTGCAAGCTGCTTTTCTGTGTGGTTTATGAAATGTTTTCTAAAAAAAAAGCAAATTCCTTTTATCCAATTTTTTTTATATTTTTCAAAACAAACCAACAGTGATAATGATAGATGAACAAAACGGATAACTGAATCCTGTTAACCGACTTTGCGTCCCATCAGTCCGCGTATGAAAACGAAAAAAACTAATGTTATTGTGATGAATACAAGGAAATTGTTTGGATAACACCGTCTGAAATCTCATCCTCGTTAGTTAGCTTCACACTTAGAGAACCGGATGCACAAAATTTTTGCGGGCAACTTCCCCTCGGTTAGTAGTGTCTCTAGTCATCGTTGTCGGTGCCATGCGGTTGCTTCGAGAACGGAGGCCGGAACTGTACCGGGACGTAATTAAAAAGCTTCGTATTCTCGTCATTACTCGTCTAAACAGAATTTAATTGCTATTGTCGAAAAATTTCATGTATTTGTCCAGATATTTTGCTATCATCATTATTATTATTTTATGTTTATTTATCGAGTTTTCTTCTAATTTTATCTCATTACTCAGTAAAGAAAATTAATCTCGAGTCTAATAACACCTGAGCTTGTATCACAGTTAGTTTGATAACAAACTTTCCGTCACGTTCACCAGACTGACGGCTTCGAATAATATTCTTGAGAGTATCGTGTACAAATTATACTAAATTATTGAGCAACTTTATTTTGCATATAATGTATATTAATATGTACGACAGACAGAGTGCTTTAAGCTCTACATTTTGTGGTATGTAGTGTGTGCAATATAACCTTGGAAAATTATCCATCGTCGTTAATTATCAAGTTTCTCCCCTGACAATCATGTTTGAACTCCCATACAACGGTGACATGATCATAATTACAACGTCAATATCACATGCACGCACGAAGGTGTTGACTTTTCATTGTATCGTTAAATATCAATCCTTTATAAACAAAAAAAAAAAAATTAGGAAAACGGTTGACCCTGAAGGCCATTCCTGCAACTTCCCGCCAACTCTCTACCTAAACGCTTGAAATTGCACTTATGACGTTTTTGGGCTCTTCGAGCTCATAAATACAATTTTTGTGTCCTGGTACGTGAATGTGGAACGCTTCACGTAATAATTACCGTAGCTCCTATTCTTTCCCGCTTCACCGCATTATTTATATTTATAAAAATGAACGGGAAGTTTCAGGGATGGCCTTCAGGGTCAACCGTCGTCCTAATTTTTTTCTTATTCTTCTAATACAATCAAATTAATATTTTCTAAAAAAATTAAAGATAGATTTATTCATATGGGATTGAAAATAAAACGTTCTACCAAAATTTGAAAGTAATAGGTACAGTATCGAAATGTTGAAATTAAGGTTGTTCGGACACTAATGCACTTGTAAAGATCAAAAGCTAATTTTTTGATGTTGTAAATTGCTATCTCATACGTCTAAATTAATTTTTTGGAATAGATCTGACGAAGGGTTATCATTTAATAAATTATTAAAAAATTTAAATTTAACATGTAACCTGTCTTTCGCTAACACGAAGTGATTTCATGGTTTTTCGACACGTGAGCAGGCAACATATAGCTGTCCATGTAAGAAACACGTGTTTTCCAAATCCAAACCGCAAATAGACAGTGTTTGGCCTTGAGATCTAAGCCATCTACCGGATATCTATGGAACTTAGATGCCAAACCGCCATTTATTAGGATTTTATAGAACTAACCGATAAATACACACTAAAGTCGTATAATAAACATTTTATTTGCAATAACAATTATTGAGATCAATAATTGAAATAAAAACTACCCTATCTTTCAAGTTGAATCAAACTGCACATGGTGTGCAAATTTAATTTAAAATCGGTTAACTAGTTTAGGAGTCCATCGCGGACAAACAACGTGACACGTGATTTATATATATTAAGAAGATATATATATATATATATATATATATCTTCTTAATATATATCTTCTTATATATATATATATATATATATAAGATATATATATATATAAACTTCCAAACCAATGTCATTTTTAAGCCTTACTTAACTAAATAATTAATATAATAACGAAATTCTGTGTGAATTTTGACACAAGTGCCAATGCAATAGATAGATTTTATGAAATCTACATAAAAAATATGTGCTTGTGCAAGATGTGTTGTTGAGTGTTACGTAAAACTTGGCGTCTTCTGCAGCCCTCAGATGAAAAATGCAAATTAAAATTTTTGTATAAATGACAAAACTTTTGTTATTCTGTTGTTACGCTGTTTGATGTTCCGTTTTATTGATCAAATCCCCGAGTACTTCTAGTGAGTTAATTACTTCTCTTAAAATCTCGAGCTTTATGTTTCAATAAAAATCCGGTAAAAAAGAAAACAAAGTACTGGTAATTTTAATTAATTAGAGTACTCAAATTTCTTCTTAGTCAAACTATTTTAATATAATGAAAATCACGGACTAATTATCATTTTTTATTATTCACATATTTATAATTAATTATTTTTAAATTTAGTTTATTTGTTTTGTGTATAATAAAGAATTTTAGAATTTAAAATTTAAGAGATATAATCGACGCCGTGGGTAGATTGAATTAATCGGTCGTGTGGAAATTATTATTGATGGGATTCCACTTGGATGCCGCGTCCTCGGTTGATGGTGTGTGTATGAAAACTCCTCAAGAGTCGTTTACTAACTTAATCGTCAGAGAAAAAAGTCTGTTTACAGTTCAATTGAATAAAACATACCAAAAGTTTTATCGTAAATTTTTTTAAATATTTTACATTAAAATTACGTTGCCCGATAAGTCTTTATTTTAATAAAAAATTTAATCTCGTATTAAGATTTAAGAATGATAAAAAATTCTTTAATTAACTTATAAAAATCTAAAGAAATTTTTTGCTTTAATTTTCACAGCAATATATACAAAAATGGAAGCTCCTTTACATTACATCAGATCTTTAAATGCATTTGCATGGCATTCTCGGAAAAGAAATCCTGCATAATGTTTCAATGAATGGAAATCTTACGTCTTCTCGTGGCGTGTAAGTGATAAGCCGTCAGTGAGCGGATGAGGATAGACTAGACCATATTTTAGTTGAGGTACATAGATTTTTCTCAGAAATAAAATATATTCCTGGAGTGTCATCTGCTTTAGCTTTTTTCCTTATCTGAGCTGAAAAAATTATCAGAAAGAAAGAACAACTTTTTAAATAATACAAGTGCATAAATAAATAATTTATACTGAAAATGAGTCTCTATATGTTTAAATTTAAAATGTATCATAGCGCGCTCGCTTTGTTACATTATTCGAGGTAGTTTGAATAATGGGTGAGATAATAAAACGAAAAAAGTTTACGGATAAAAAAGTAGTAAGTATGGTCAAGTACCGCGAAATTTTTATTCTATCATGATCTTGTGCGGTCGGTAGTTACAAAAGATAACGCGCTTACAAAAGAACTAAAAGTCCATTTTGCAAGTTTTTGCTTTAAAGATTTATCAGTGTGATTGAAAATTAATGCACCAGTTTATCGGTTATTTATTACAGAACAAGTTACACAAAAAAATTCTGTCAAGTTTTACGATAAAAGAGTTTATTTAATTATATTATTTATTTTTGATAGCAACTAAAAAATTTCTTTTGGAAACAACACAAATTAGTCAACCAACAATATGAAAATAACGTGATAGAAATAAAAAAAAAATTGCGAGTAATAAAATAGTTTTAAAAATATAAATTTTTATGTGTCAAGGAGGAATTCTTCACCACGAAGATTCTTACGTCTCAGATGCTCGTCTTTTGGAATTGTATCTACTTACCCTTCACCAGTACTCATTGAACTTGAGTTCAGTAGATCCTCGACCAAGTGACATCCTTGAGAGTGAACTGATTGTGCGCTGGCGCCAAGTAATGGCCTCTTTGCCGCGTGGCACCATGGGAGGGCACTACGGTTACAGTACCCGACAATTGATGTACTTGGGACTTGTTATAAAACAAGTTCTCAAAGTAAAGGAACTTGTAATGCAGGTTTAACTCTAATTACTATTTCACATTCAAATTTATGTGCACGGAGAAAAATTAATTATACTACCTACTATACAAAAATAGTAACTCCTACTATCTAAAATGCTAATAAAATTAATTAGTAACAAAATAATAGGTGGTATCATTGACAATTGTAATAGTTACTATTAATAATGGTAACGATTACTATCGAAAATAATAATTGTAATTATTATAAATTATAACTGTTACAATCGAAGATGGTAACTGTAACCATCTCAAATTGTAAAAATTCTGAAAGAAAAAATAATATAAGTTTACTTAATTAAATCTTTTATTTACATCCATATTTTAGCTAATGTACATTTTTTTCTTTGAAATATTAAAATATTTTAAATTACCTTCAACATTTTTTTTGAAAATTTGATTTTTTTTAAGATTAAAAATTTTTTTTTTTTTTTAATTTGGATTTTATTGAAAATTTTGATTTTTTTGGAAATTTCAATTTTTTTTTGAAAAATTTGGCGTTTAAAATTGTTTTAGACAAATAAAAATTTAAATATAAATTCAATCCGAATTTAATCCCGATTTTTTGTGTACTGCACTGCACTACAGCTGCTTTTAGTTTATTCAGAAATGCATCCACAGTAACGCAGATTCTTAATTTTTTTAATATTTTTTACTAGCTTAGATAGTAGTTATTATTATTACTGATAGTAACTGCAACCATCAGGTTATATTAGGAATTACGATTTTGATAATAGTTGTAATTAATTAAAATAATAACAGTTATTATTACTGATTACCATCATAATAGTAATAGTTACCATCAGGATGGTAAATACTACAATTCAGATGGTTTACTTAATTATTTAAATAATATTTACTACTATTGAATGTAGTTAATAGATTTTAATATAACTAGATAATAAACTCTACTATAAAATTTTCTCCGTGTGGTTGATGATTTTTCTAATTATTATTATTTCATTATTTCATAGAATTTATTGAGCGAGTGTTCATTTTTAAATTTGTCATTGTCGTCAGACGCACGATCAAGCCCCACTGAAAATTTAGTTTATCTTTTGACATTGGTGCTGAAGCAAGCCAGAGACCAAATTTACGCGATAATGGATCGCCAGAAGAATTTTGAACACAGCAATAAAAAGTCGTATGTATCGTCAAGATCGAAGAAGCAGTATCATACAACGTACAATTATTTCGAGCATTCGGTTGACATATTAATTGACATTGTTCGTCGTGATCGCGAAACAGCGTACACCGATCTGGAGAACGACGTAATAATGTCAAAGAGTCTCTTGAGATGGCTGTACTTTGGTAATGAATTTCTCTGGTTAATTGAAGTAGTTTCAATAGCACAAGCAATTGCAATAGTAGTAGTAGTAATAGTAGTAGTAGTACTGTAAACTGGCAATAGTTTACAAACGTCTCTTTAACAATTGAAATAATTATAAATTTGAGGAGATGCAGTGGGAGTTGTTGGTTAAATTGGTGTATATCTCGTTATAGGAATGGAATACGACAAGAAAGTCCTCGGGCATATTCTGCGACCATATCTGGGTAATCTCTTCAACTCGTCTCACGAGAATGCCTGGCACGTGGAGTCCTGGCGCAAGCGACAAGACATTTACAATACCGAAATGCGATCACTGTCTCTCTTCTGTAAACTAGTAACAACTCAAGAGACATCACCGGCCGCTGGTATTGTTGAATCGCTATCCAAAGGCTGGACTTGGGCTGAACGGACGATCAAGATGATTGAACGCTCTCCAGAACACGGTTTGAGACTGCTATTCATTACACCTGACCGAGTTATCAAGTACAGTCTAACATTCACCAACAATCGTGGACTAAGTGCTTTTTCGAGTTGGAGCAAAGCTCGGAATATTGGCAATATTACCAGAAGAGCGACTATCGCTAGGACCACTATGATTACTGCTACTGATTTTTTACCTAAGGTTCAGCAGACTCACCTTGATCAAACTGATAAAGGTGAGTTTCAATTGGAATGTATTGTAGTATAAAATTTTTTTATATTTCATTGACGCTTCACGTTCGTTGCGTAAATCTATGCAGTTAATTTGAAATTTTATTATTAATATTTGAATTAACTGTAGGTATGTCGATTTAAAGTTTTTAATTAAATTCAACTCGATTTAAATTAATACACTAGTATTCTGTTTTCTGTTTTAACATTCAATTTAAACAGTTACAGTTTATGAATTATAATTTTTTTAGAACGACGTGTAAGTTTGTGATGGAAAAATTTTTTAATAAATTCTAAATAAAAATGAGATTTATTAATTAACAATTGAATAAAAAATCAACTTAGATTAAAGAGACCAAATGTTGAACCAAGAAAAATATTTAAAAAATTTCATTGAATCAAGCAAAAAAATTATTGGGCCAAGTAAAATTAATTTCATCTTAGAAAAAATTTTTTGTCCAAGAATTTTTAAAATAAAATTCTCTTTAATAAAAATCAATGTAAAAAAAATGATAAAATTAAAAAATTTTATTAGGAGTGTGAATTGCCGTAAAATAGATGTTGAGTTGAATAATACGTCAATATATGATGTATATAAAAGCTCTTTATAACACGCTCAACTAGTTGGAAAGTAGCGTAGATGTGCACACATAATATATACGTAAAATGGAATTCTCAGATTGTCCTGTCATGCTATTCACACCCTCCGCTGAGCCGTGTAATTGGCGACTCGTCCTTTCTTACTACTGGTGCTGAAGAGCAAACTTTCAACGAACGATAAACTTTGTAGAGTTGGTGAATTAATTAAAATCAGGTACCAAAGACTATGGACGCAAGTGAGCGAAAGTAAATCTCGACTGGCGGATTCTCTTCTCTCTGCTGCTACTTTCGCGTCCTTGTCGATGTCACTTTAATGTCTCACTTTATGTCCGTTTACATAGACCTCCGTAAACATAAATTGGCTCACCTATTTTTCTTCGGAAATCTTCATACTGTATTATATCACACTATTAAACTCTCGCCACGCAGGTGTTTATTTTACGACGGTACTCTCAAGGATTACGCTGAAATCTGCTTAACATTTCCTATCTCGATTATTAGATTCTCCAACTTGCTTGATATTAATACAGTCATAATTTAATAACATCACATTAAATTTATTTTTTTATTTTTTCTAGGTTACGCTAGTCATGTTGATCTGCGAGACTCGAGTCCCTTGACGTACGTCGTGTCGATAAATCGTCGACGGGGGCGACAACGAGGCCCTGGAGGATTAATACCAGCATTGGTAACTCTCAATAAATTCCGGGTAAGTATCGACATCAATATACATCTTAAAAAAGTTATCATTAATTTTTAATGATCAAAAAAAATTTTTTGCTTATCTATCTATATATATATCTATATATATATATATATATATATCTATATATATATATATATATATATATATCTATATATATATATATATATATATATATATATATATATATATATATATATATATATATATATATATATATATATATATATATAAGCAACTTTTTTCTTTGTTACCGATAAACATGAAAACTACTGGACCGATCGGCATGCGACCATGATCATTCGACGCGGAATTAATTGTAGAAGGTTTTAGGATATTCATTTCTTGAATTCCATCAACCCTTTACCATTTTTTTTCAAATTTATGTGGATAGTCATTTGTTTCTGCTAGTAAAACAAATGGACATCACTTCTTCTTCGTATTCGAGCGCATAAAGACCGGCAAAATGTCTGTCACTTCAATGCTTATAAACGTGTTTCCAGACACCCTCCCACGCATCCACCCACTCACTCCCACACATCCACCCACGCATCCACTCACGCATCCACAAGGTTGTGACATGAATTATTGTCTATAGCAACGGTTTTGTTAATTCATTTCTAGGTTATGTAAAGATGTCATTTATTTACGCTATCTTTTGTTTAAAAACAAAAAATAATCTGTCTGTCATTTAATCGATTGTGTTTTGTTTAGTATTTATTGGTTATGATACGTTTAGTATTCGTTAGTTAGTTGAATGAAGAAGAGGGCCTCCAACTTATAAAAGTTAGTATAATTAATATATTCACGTTGATTATATATTTTATTTTAATCTATATATATATATCGATATATAAGAGATTTTTACCTATATATTGACTCATCACGATATCTCTGGAACCATAAGGCGTAGAGATTTGAAATTTTGTAGGAATATTCCTTTCGCCGAGTAGAGGTCAGCTAAGAACGGATTTTACGAAATTCCACCCACAAGGGGGGTTGCGGGAGCGTTGACAATGGAAAATTCCCATTTTTAAACTATAGCTCCTATCGACTCCAAATTTAGTAGGAATCTCCTATATGTGATGTAGAAATGATCTACGAGCGGATTTTATGACAATCTACTCCCAATATGGATTGCGGGGGTGGGCGTTAACAATGAAAATTAAAAGTTTCCAAACTATAGCTCCTAAAAACTCCAAATTTTGTAGGAAATTTCTGTAAGTGATGTAAATATAATTTATAAACGAATTTTAGGATATCTCAACCCACAGGGGGTTGCGGGGGTGGGTATTAACAATGAAAATTTTTAATTTTCAATCTATAGCTCCTACAGACTCCAATTGGGTAGGAATTTTCGCTAAGAGATGTAGAAATAATATACGAACGAATTTTAAGATACCTCACAGGAGTTTGCGGGGGTGGGTGTTAACAATTAAAATTTTTAATTTCCAAGCTATAGCTCCTATAAACTCCAAATTTAGTAGAGGTCTTCTATATGTGATATAAAAATGATCTAATAATGGATTTTACAACGAATCAACTCCAATAATGATCGTGGGGGTCAGTGTTAACAATAAAAAATCTTAATTTCCAAAATATAGCTTCTAAAAACTCTAAATTTGGTAGAAATTTTTTATCTCTTATGTAGAGATCACCTCAAAATGGATTTCAATAAAGTCTACTTCCGATAGGAATTGCGGAGGTGGGTGTTAAAATCTAAAATTTTCATTTCCAAACTGTAACTTCTACAGACTCCAAATTCGGTGAGAATCTTCGTGTATGATGTTTAGTTCAGTTAAGCG
The DNA here is from genome assembly GCF_020080835.1 of Cotesia glomerata. Classification (NCBI taxonomy): domain Eukaryota; kingdom Metazoa; phylum Arthropoda; class Insecta; order Hymenoptera; family Braconidae; genus Cotesia; species Cotesia glomerata. The sequence goes on from NC_058158.1 coordinate 3,672,162, forward strand.
ATTGCGGGGGCGTTGATAATGAAAATTTCTCGTTTGTAAAATATAGCTCTTATAGACTCCAAATTTGGTAAAAATCTTCTACATGTGGTGTAGAAATAATCTAAGAGCGGATTTAACGACGAATCACCCCCAATAAGGATTGCGAGGGTGGGTGTTGACAAAAAAAAATCTTAATTTCCAAAATATAGCTTCTAAAAGCTGAAAATTTGGTAAGAATCTTTTATTTGTTATGTAGAGATCATCTCAAAACGGATTTCAATAAATTCTACTTCCGACAGGGATTGCGGGGCTGGGTGTTAGAATTTCAAATTTCCATTTTCAAATTGTAACTTTTACAAACTCGAAATTAGGTCGGAATCTTTCATTTGTCATGAGGAGATCATCTCGAAACGGATTCCAAAAAATTCTACTTCCGATAGGGATTGCGGGGGTGGGTATTAAAATCTAAAATTTTAATTTCCAAACTGTAACTGCTGCAGATTCTAAATTTGGTAAGAATCTTCGTGTACGATGTCAAGTTCAGCTGAAAATGGATTTTCTCGAATTCTAACCTCAAAAGGGATTGTGGGGGCGTTAACAATGAAAATTTCTCATTTCCAATCGATAGTTCTTATAGACTCGAAGTTTTGTTGGAATCTTTTATTTATTATGTAAAAATCATCTCGAATAGGATCTTACGAAGTTTCTCCCCCACATAGGAGTGCGGGAATGATAATTATCAAAAAATTTATATTCTTCAAATACAGTTCCTACAAATATAAAATTTGATAGGATCTCAAGAGAAACAAACAAATACCGGGATGGCCTCCAAGGTCAACGGATTTAAATATTTTTCTTACTTAATAGTGATATTTTCTTACAACAATCGTCTCTTTGGCAGCGGCAAAAAAGTCATTGTAACGTTTCCAAAATTTAACATTACATATAGCTATTCAGTCAACGGACTAAGAATTTTACATACATTTTATTTTTGCTGATTACATAATCGATGAATTGTTGTCATTACGGGATTGCGAAAATGTAACAGATTAAAAGCATTGTATTTTCTAAACACATGAGATATAGAAAAGAAATTTGAGATATAGAAAATATGAAAAAAAATAAATAAAAATAAAACATAAAATTTAATTTATTTCCTTTTCAATTCGCCCAGCGAAGCGGGCGGAAAACCGCTAGTATTTATTATATAAAAGAGGATGTTTGTATATATGACATCTATAAACTCAGAAACTATTTGACTGATCATTATGATAATTGGTATGTATATGTATTTTTCCACGGAGAAGGTGTATATGCTATGCCAATTGTAAATCGCTACCAGGTGGCGCTGTAAAGTACCGATTTTCGTATCGTTCAACCGATTGTAATGAAAATTAGTATTCAGATGTATTTTTTCATGGAGAAAACGATTATGTTACCTCCACTGACGCAAATCGCCACCAGGTGGCACTGCAATGTATAGACCAAAAAATAAAATTTATTCAAAAAGAAAATCAACTAACTTCACATCTATCATCTGTCAACAAACATAAAATAATCACACGAATAAATAATATTAATTATGTGAACTACTTTATGATGTTGAGGGAGTATTTGGATCTGTTTATTCTAAAATTTCATGAAAATCAGGTAGAATATAAGTTAATTTAATTACAAATTCGTAATCAGAATTAACAATTTAAAAAAAATTATCTCTTCATTGTTTATATTGATGAAATTTTCAGATTATTCACATTTACAGCGCTCGAGCCTTGCTTCGTACTTTTACCGCTGATATTGAGATAAGTCCGATATGCTTATATATAAATAATAAAGTAGATGTTGTATTAATCGACATGTACATCAGTGTAGGTAAGAATTTTCTCCCGCTAGAGAAAAGAGTGGAAGAGAATGAAAATGAAGATGTAGACTAAAGTGAGTTTTAGCCCAGCGAAGCGGGCTGGATTCGCTAGTTTTTCTATAAATAACTCGCGGAAATTACATTTAAAATAGTTTTCTCTTTACCTATCGTTTTGTAAACATATATTACATAAATATTATTTCCCTTTTATGGATATGATACAATATGAGATGATACTCATGATAGAAGCACTAAGCTGATTTTTATAATTGAGTGGCAAAGTTAATTCAAACGGTGATACTAAATTTCCACTTGCGGTTTCGTTCTTTTGATCTTTTACCATTTACAAAACTAATTGCATTCACGTTAAATTTGAGCTCTCAACATTTATACCTACACACGTATAGAATGAGAATCTCATTTTGTAAACCGTATGTTCAAACAAACTTCTGTACGAGAAGCTCTAGAAATGCTAACTCAAATAATTGAATGGGTAAAAACATAAAACTAAAACATTAAAATAAATCAAAAGGGTAAATATTTAAAAGTTATTATCTTAAGTTTAAAATAGGTCAATATAACTCACCCTTAAAATTTAGTCCACGAATAGGACCTTATATTTAAAGAATACGAGGTAAAGTTACTTACTACTTATTATGCGGAAGAGTTAATATTATGAGGAGTATGCTCTACTCTGGGAATAAAGTAAGGGCCCCAGAGGCTGATGGATAGTTCGATAAGAATTCCCAATGGCCTCGTAAGTTTTAAATGGACTTGTACTCTCTTACGATTACAACTGCAGGCACTGCTGTTATTTTTACCACGTAAAGAAGAAAATCTTGAGAAGACTAAACCGATTTTGTGAGTTACTAGTGAACGTTTTCTGCCCGAAGGATTAAAAGGCGCAGAAGGATTAAAGGTCGGAGAAAGAAATAGCTGCTCTGCTGAAGATGAAAAAAAAACCTTCTGGTTAGAGGCAGACGGAGGAGTATTTTGTAAAAGCGTTGAACAAGTTTGCCCGTTTGCGGAGTTAGAACCAGGGGAAACTGGCATGGTACTGGGGATACTGCTAACTCTTGTATACTCTTGCGCTAGTAATCTATACTGGCGTGGAAAAGTTTAAGTTATTTGTCGATCTAACTACCTCGCTGTTGTGTACTTGATTGTTTATATAAAGAAACTAATTCAATTTCACAACTCTTCTAAATGTTTGAATTGTAATTATTATTTATTTACCTTTTTTTTGGTGAGCTTTTAACGAAATTTTTTATTCAAACATTGAAAACTTTTTTTTATCAAGATAAAAATTTAAAGTGGTGAATAAATTAATAAAATATTTTTTATTTTCTTCATTAAGTTTTGAGTTGAAAAATAAGTTTACATAAAAGTATTTTTGATTGGGTCATAAAAAAAAATTAAAAATAAAATCTATTATGTAAGAGCTATAATTTGTTTGATCGACAGCCACTATTGTGCAATATATTGGGAAAATAATTGGCTTTTTTTTCTTTAACAGAGATTTCTATTTGATACAGCTCACAAAATCCGCCAATAGCAAAGATAGTGTCACATAACCATTTCTATCGTGAAGAATAGAATAATTTACGCTTAATCATAAAGACATTATTATTATTTTATTAAAGTAACAAGATCCACAGTATTCTTAGGACCGATCACGTTGCTTGTTACTTTATATATATAAAACTATATAATACATACAAAAAAGCATAGTAGCTTTCTTTAGATATTCAATACTACGAACGCTTGTTATCATTTTATTTATATTATATGAGTGTCTTATTAGATAGCCCATTGTTTCATTTATTTTATGAGAAGATTTGTCTGATTATCATAAAAAAAATAAATCGAGCTTTTTGCGAACAACAAAATTATAAGTTTGATAATTTAAAAAATTTATTTGTTATTTGATAAGTACAAAAAATATTGTAAAAAATTTTTTTCATTGTATTACAAGCATTATATCCAATATCAGTTCCATAAAAACGAAACTGGGCCAAAGTCGTAATACGGGAAATGTCATATTTATTATTGTTATTATGTAAATAGTAATGACGATAATAATAACAGTACAAAATGTAAGTCAATCTAATTTGTTTGTTAGCAAACAACCATTGTTACAATCGGATTACATAAAAACCGCACGAGTAAAAGGTTAAACCAAAGAAAACATAAAACTAAAAAATTTCATTTCTTTGCTCTGTTTACTTATTTCATTTATTTATTTATATTTTATTTTTATTACTAGTAATGCTTCACAACTTCAAGAACTATACGATCTAAAAACAAAAAATTATTTTTATTTTTTTTTATTACTTTTGTAAGTTTATTTTTGCGGATACTTCATATGCTGCCATTACATTACTTCATAACATACCATACCGTATAACTCGAGAGCTAGAATTTTCAGAGAATGTAGTTAATAGGTATAACCTTTCATCTATAGATATATCTAACAAAAATGAAGAAAGTTTGAAAATGTTTGTTTTATACAGTTATTATTGTGTACTTTATTTTTTTGCGATAATTTTACTGACATATTTTCTTTGAAAAGTAATTTAAAAAAAAAGCAATTAGAAAACTACAAAATTTAGTAGGCTAACAATATCAAAATTTTAATGAATTTTTTGTACTACCTGATAAATAGTTTTTATGCAACAAAGTTTAATAATTAAAACACAGTTCAAAGAACTGTTTTATTTGATCATTTTTCAATTTTCCATCATAAAAGGGTTGAATTGTTTTCAGATTCAAACGAGATTTTATTATTTTACCAGAAACCACACATGAAGTACTTGAAAAAAATCAAGTTTGATTTAAAAATGGGTTTTTGAGAGCACCGTTGCAGTGTATGTTTTCACATATCAATATCAAAGTGAATATATGGGAAAATTTATAAGGGAACATAGCGAACAGTTCAGTAGTTCGTTGCAGTGTATGCATTTGAAACAGAACCTAGTTTGACACCTTGATAGGGCAGTTAAAGCACATGACTGCCGTTTACCGATAGCTGTCATCAAGTCTTTAAAGCTCGGGGTAATATATCGCGAACATGAAGCCGTGAAATCGGTTTATAAAACATAAACACTCAGTGCAATAGTATAGTGTTGGCGGTGGTCTATTTTATTAATTTAATTTTATTTATTTTTCTGCACCCGGCGTATATCAATAAAAAATGAAAGGAAAAAATTGATATAGTAAAGTGTATGTGTACTTTATAAAGTAAACGATTCGTGAAGGAGTTATACGTGAAATGAAAATATGATGTCTACGTGAATAATAGTGTATAAACATCTATATATGTATATAGTTTTCCGGAGTACAAAGCGTAAGTATATATGTACATAGAGAAAATTTAGAGCGGTTAAATGGGCATAAAAAAAGGTGGATGAAAATCCGTAGAAAAGATCCGACCTTTTCTCTGGTTTATTTAGAGATTCGGATTCAGCGCTGAAGGCACGATAAACTTTCCATGAAAACAGTCTACCTGAAGAAGAGGGTTAGCACTCTGCTACACAGGTTCCCGGCTCTAGTATGTAGTGGGTATGTAGTGGGAGCTCCCACAGGGTCAGTGTAAAGCGACTTGAGAAACTCGAGAATCACAATTACATTCTCTGGAGTGGGGTAGTTTAGAGTTTAGACGGCAACGTGCTCGGCATCCGTGGACGCTCGGTAAAAGGAGCTGAACCTCGCCGACCTTACTAGCCAACTACCCTCTTTTTGGATTTTTTACAACGCGGAAATACGTGCAAAAGTGCGAAAAAATGAACCTGAATAAACCCTTTAAATCCCGGAAGGATCTATGAATTTAACTGGAGGGAAGTGAAAGATGAACAACGAAATTATGATTAAGTTACTGATAAGAATAAAGAGCTAAATTAAGGAGATCTAGGAGCTATCTGCCCAGGATAGATAACACTGAGATTTCCCGGCTGAGTTATCTACTCAATAAAGTTTTACTTCGATAGATTAATCTTTGTAACATCATCTTCTGGGGTCTGATCAAATATTTATTATATTTATTTGCTATTTATATTTATTTATTATAGTTTTAATAATTTACGATTCATTCTATGTTATTTTAACAGTTATTTACTTTTGTAAAAAAATATTGAATTTATTTATGTGCTTGAATAAAAAAACAATATAACGACTTTTTTTAAATTGAACATGGATGTTGATTTTACAAAATCGATGCTTTTATTCGAGATATTTATTGATGTTTTATTTCTCGTAAATTAATATATATTTTTTATTGATTCAATTTTTGTTGATTTTATTCTTCTGTTTCCAAACATGTGAGTTGCATGAAAAATAAAAAAAATCTAATATTTTTTGATTGATTAAAAAATGAAATAAAAAAAAAGTTTTGTGATTTTTTTTTAGCCGGCTGTTATTAATTGCTGGGAGCTATAATGAAATTAATTTCTGTGAAAAATCACCGAACAATGACAGAAAAGCTTCGTAGCTAGGTTTTTTCAATTTTCAGCTTCAGTTTTTAAATCGGTGTTGATTCTATCTAAACGATGGAGCTCTTAACGGAATTGAATGCCATGGAAAATCTAAAAAGATTGAAAATGAAGTTTGTAAGAAGTGTTTTATTCGAAGTGACGTTTTAAACTTGTAAATGTCAAAAGCAGAAATTTATACTGTAGTTACTCGAATAGAAATATTTAGTAAGTTTCTATCAAGTACAATTTCAGACTATGTAATAGATCAAAAGCATTTGTTTCGTCATAAATGTCTAGTAAACTTCGTGATGTTAAATCCGCTGCAGAATAATCGATTTGATGGGGCGAATCAAGTGAAAAGACTCAATAACGCCAGCAGTTTATGATCTCAAAGCTTTATAACTAAATTGACTAGTGTATTTTCAGTAATTTCCGGTTACGAGCTTCTAGCAGCGGGCTATTCACTAGATACTCGCATCCTTTAGAAAATTCTTCAATTTCAACACCACAAAAATGTCCATTTAATCTAAATACTTTTTTTACGATAATTAGTCAAGATTATCTTATTTTAATTATTTAAAAAATTCGTCACAATGTTATATTTCATTTAAAAAAACAAACAAAAGAGTCTGAATATTAATGCGATATTTTATTGAATTCCAATAGCAATTTGATTTTCGTAATTCTAGATACCCACAATTTAAATTAATTTTCCAATAATTGCCAGTCTCTTTGTGTACTATCGCAAAATATATTATGAAGTTAATTATTGTATAAATGGTTATTTTCATCTGTTTATAGATTTTAAAACCGATAATTGAAAATATCGGTGGTTTCGCTTTCGTCATACATATAAACTGGGGTTCATACATACGCATTGAATTAATAAATGTATCGGAGATGTACATAGAAATGATAAAGATAAATATAATAGTATAATTCTCAGGAACTTGGACGGGAAAAAAACACTCAGTGCTAAATTTGCCTGATGAAGTTGTGAAATAAAACGAAACGTTGCAACGTTTAAAAATTTTGCACTGAGTGTTTTTTTCCTGTCCAAGTTTCTGAGAATTATACTATTATATTTAATATCATGGATGATAACACAAATCATAATTTGATAAAGATAAAGTTTCTAAAATATCATAGAAATTTATTCAACCAATGAAAATAGGTTAACGAACTCTTCAACGTAAATACTCGTTAAATCTTACAATGAAAAAAATATCTCGTCGTTAAGCTCGAGTATCGTAAAAAACTCTAACAATTTTTTTTTTTTTTTTTTTTTTTTTCAATGGAAATGCATTATTTAATTAAATTTTTTTTTAGTCAGCCGTTTTGATTTATTTTTCAATAAATTTGATTGAAATATTTTTTTGGCTTTTAAATGATTGAATCGTGATTGTTTTTTTTCTGTATACCCGTAGTGCAACAATCGCAAAATTGATTTATCATCTGTTTTTATTTAATAAATAATTTTTCAATATTTGTTCAAATAAAGATAATTAATAATTTTCGATTCTTTTTTTGTAAAATATTAAAATATTTCTTCAAAAATCGTATAATATATTTTTTTGTGGATAGATACTTCAAGAAGCTGCCGCGGTATTACCTCATGACGAGAGAGTAGCGATGCTGGATGCAGTTCAAAAGGTTTCTAGGGAGGCGTCCCGACGTTTCCGAAGAACTAGCTGTCCGGATCTGAGTGGTTCAAATGGTCCGAAGCAAACATATACGCCTAGGTAATTTATACCTTATTTGAAGATTTTTGACTCATAGGTGCTTACATAAAACTAGATTTATGTAAAAAGCTTTTTTTTTTATCTTCAACAATTTTTTCTCCAAGAGATGAAATAATTAAAATTCTGTTGGGAGATATTTTTGATCATCGAGTTATTCATTAAAAAAGGATTACAGAAACGACTGCAATTATTTTGGTATTGAACTTTTAATCATCGAGTTATTCATTAAAAAAGAATTACAGAAATACCGGCAATTATTTTTTCGGTTTCGAAACAATCGCTTTAATTTGGACCGATTAAACCTGTAAAATATTTTTAATCAGAAGATTATTTTTTAGAGTTACCAATCTATGGAGTACGGAAGCATTATTGACTTTTTTTTAATTTGCTAACTATGTAGAAAATAATGCACTGGAAGAAAAATGAACTTGAATTGAGAGAAAAATTCTTGAACCAAGAAAATAATTTTGAAGAGTTTCATTGTCTTGAATCAAGATGAAAAATTCTTAAATCAAGTAAAATTTACTTAAACTAAAAAAAATTTCTTAGTTTAAGAATTTTTCTATTCAAATCAAGATGATGAAATTCTTCAAAATTATTTACTTGATTCAAGTAAATTTTTTTTTTTTTCTGCGTGTACTCTAATACTGTGTATTTTTTACGGATATTTCGGAATAATTGACCATTTTATTTTTATTATTTACTTTTAATCAAAATTTACACTAACATCTTTCAGTAAAATATTTGACTTTTCACATTTTATAATTACAACGTTCTTTTTACAATTTATTGTCATCGAGATATATTCACACGAAGCTTAACTCATGCAGTAAGTAGTAATAAAGCTGAGATTATGAAAATAATATTTATTTTAAAGAGCGAGATATAATAAATTAGCTTTGGATTTTTCAACGAGAGATAGGCATGTGTGTTGTGAAATGCTTACTAATAACCCTGAGAGACTGACGGTGATCCCACTCGCTGTGGTAGAATATTTTGCGATTATATATTGACAGGAAGTAGAGTTTGAGTTGATGCAAAAAAATTACTGGTGAATACTCGGTGATGTAAAGTTTATTTATAAATGGCATAGTTATCGTTACGGGTGTTATCTTTGAATGGTTTTCTATTTTATCGGGTATTTCACGATATTTTATAACGCTTAGAATTTTAATAAGTTATTATATATTAATTATATGAAAGTTGGTTGCTTTAGTTGATAGTACATCGTCAATATAATGTAGCAGCATTTTACCAGAAAAGCGACTTGCTATAAATAATAAATGATTAATTAACTTTCCGTAGTTTAAAGTTGTAAGAAATTTGAAGCACTGTTGCATCAAATTGGAGCGATACTTATTAACTTTATATGAGACATTTTTAGGAAGCGGAAAATTTAATTAATGTCAAAATAATTTCAGTTTGTTAGTCAAAATATTTTTATTTTAATAAAATACTGTCGGAATAAAAAGTTTATACCTTGAAATAAATACTTAATATAAAATTTTTCCAATAGACGTACCATATAGTTATTTTATGTCACGTATTCTCAGATTAGTTGACAAGCGACCATTAAAAGATTTTATGATGCAACTTGAAATGATATTAAATGCAGTTTAGCACTTTTGTTAATATTTTTTTCTGCTCTATTGAATGTCATAAAAATGAGGTATTTTTTACAGCAGTAATAAATAATTTAATAATAAAAAAATCAACGTATATTAAGACATTTAATCAATCAGTCTGAAAATTTCTAGATGAATGTGGTCACAAAATGGTTCCTTTATGGTTTAATATCCGGGTGGGATGAAATAGAGAAACCCCTGACGAGCAATAATTGATGGGTGCGGGTAGCACGAGTACGCTTTGTCCGCCATGTTCAGCTCAATGCAATCATGTTGAGTACACGTATGAGTGAATTTGTGCGATTGCAACTCTCTTTGGTGGCATTTCTTTTCACTCCAATAATTTCTCTTTCCATATTTATATATAGTACATCAAAACCGCAGCTCGAATACAGCTAGTAATTTCGATATATTTCGAATTACTCAGTAACACCTTTAAATTTATTTTTTGATCCCAAAAGTTAATACTACGCTTTGATTTTAAAATAAATTTACTCTTGTCACATCGATATTTTACATAAAAAAAAACAAACAAATAAAAATAAACATATTGTGAATTATAAAAAAACTTATCGAGCAAAATTGCTTGGTCATTTTGGGAAATAAATAGTACGCTCAAATAAACCCGATCAACGATTAAATGTATTTAAAACCATTACCGTAGAATTAAAAGCCAACCTTATCGGCAATAACGTTAATTGCGTAGCTAATTTAGCCAGTACCGTTCCACTTACAGCCGTGTGATCCATCCAGGATTTACGATAGATTTGAATCCCTTACTAGCTAGCCCTTGGTTCGACATTAGCTCCTGAATTGTTAGTATAGTACGCTGATTATATTAGTGATTCCGAGTTCGTAACAGAGGTAAATTTAAATTAATATTAATTTTTTAATGGGTAGATCGGATGGTGAATTATTGGAGAGGCCATTATCACGTTTATCGCCGAGCCCTCGTCAACGCGGAATAATAGATGAACATCAAAAGCAACTGCATCGTGAAATAATGGAGATACATGATACATTAACGCGTGAACTGAGACCTAGAAATTGTATTTCAACAGCAGCCTCAGATTCAACTTCAACGCTCTCTTGGACATCATCAATACGATCAGCAGGCAAAAATAGATTGATGAGAACTCGAAATCCGATATGGGATACCGTTAGAGGTAAATTTACATTTGATTTGAGGATATTGATTTCATGTATAACGATAATTGTTATTATCAGAGATTAGATCTAGAGTTATGATATTCTAGTGAACGTCATTGTGAAATTCTAGAGAAAATTTGATTAAAATTCATTAGAATTTATTTTTAGTATTGCAATGGATTGTAGGTAAATTTAGACTTTATATTGAGAAAGAAAAAAAATTTTTTAATCCATAAGCTCCAAAGTAAGTAGCAAATTTACAGGATTTTATTTTTATCTTTTGTAATTTTAGCTACAATAGCTATAAAATGTTGGAAGTATTATGCGATTACGTGGATTTAAAATTGTAACACGATTTCTGATCCGCGGAACAATGATTCTCGACAGAATATTTGCCGAGAAAATATTTCGAGTGAAGGGAAATCAAATAAAAGTCTGCTAGCGTTTTATTGATATATATCACGATTTTATAAATGTATCCTTTTCATGATATTAAAGTTAGCAATTTAATGCTAAAAAATGTTATTTCACAATGACTTGGTTAATACACGGATAGAAGGATTTCTTAGCATTTAAGAAGATTTCTTTGTATTTAAGAAATCATTTCATAAACATCATTTCTTAGCATTTAAAAAATATTTCTTAGTATTTATAATGTTTCTTTGTATTTAAGAAATATTTCTTAAATACTAAGAAATATTTTTTAAATACTAAGGAATGATGTTTAAGGGAGAACACTACTGTAACGATCGAAAAAAAGAGGTGATTTTCGGGAATTCTTTTGACAGGGAAAATAAAGGAATTTTGGAATCTGGTTTTTTTTTATTTTATTACGGGTACATTGAAGATTATTACTCTTAATTTTTATTAAAAAATATTTAATTATTACTAAGTTATTAACAGCCTCGTCGAGCACTGGAGAAAATTTCCCCCCTCCACGGTCGGTTCGATAACTCTAAAACAGATCATCTGAAAATAAAAACCCAAATTGCTTTTTAATCAGTAAGGATGTAGTTATCGTCGCACGTACGGAATTTGAAAAATTTTCATGTTAAAGATTTTTTTAGCCGGGTTAAAATAAAAGAAAAAGAGTAAGAATAGTGAGAAAATTTTCAATCAGTCGCCATTTTTTACTTCCCGCTAAGAAAATTGAAAATTTTCAAAAATCAGGAAGTTATTGGTTTTACCCCGTTTTTCGAAAATCAAGTTTTCATCAGATCTCGACGTTTTGAGGTCCTAGGAAGCTTTCCTGACTATTCCCGCGAGGGTGTCACTACGTCTGTGTGTGTGTGTGTGTGTGTGTGTGTGTGTGTGTGTGTGTAAACCTCTTATAACTTTTGAACGGTTGAACCGATTCCATCGCGGTTGGTGCCATTCGAAAGGGCTTCGCCAAACTTAGATTTCCTGTTAATTTGAACCGATTCCGACCGATAGAGTTTGAGAAATTTGGAGAAATCTAAAAAAAAATAGGAAAAAAAGTTTTTTCAGAAGTTTTTTTTTTGGGATAACTTTTAAATCGCTCTACCGATCGATTCCAAAAACTAATCAGCCTTCAACCTTGAAAAACCACGCCGATCGCCGCCAATCCGGTCAAAATCGGCTGGTTCGTTCGAGAGATATCGTGAACGAAAGAAAACCGAAAAAAGTATTTTTTCGGTGTTACTCCGAAATTTCGAGTTTGACCAATTGGAACTTAAAAATTCTTTATGGGGCTTAAAAAACTGCGTAGAATGCCGCCAACCGCGTAAAAATCGGTTCATTCATTCAAAAGTTATTGCGGTTTGAAAATTCAAAAAATAATATTCTATGAAACTTCTATCAGAGTTTTGAGCTCAAAGAGCTCAAAAGCATATAAAAGGTATCTTTTTGAGCTCGGGGAGCTCAAAACAACACACAGATTGTATTTTTGAGCTCGAAGAGCTCAAAAAAAGCGGCCAGGTATCAACGGAATTAGCGGGAAGTTGCAGGGATGGCCTTTAGGGTCAACCGTCTTCGTAATTTTTTTTTATTAAAATTTTTAAAATTCCGTATGTGCGACGATAACTACATCCTTACTGATTAAAAAGCAATTTGGGTTTTTATTTTCAGATGATCCGTTTTTGAGTTATCGAACCGACCATGGAGGGGGAAATTCTTTCTAGTTCTCTACGAGATTGTTAATAACTTTGTAATAATTAAATATTTTTTAATAAAAATTTAGAGTGATAATCTTTAATGTACCCTTAATAAATTAAAAAAAATCCGATCCCCAAATTCCTTTATTTTTCCTGTCAAAAAAATTCCCGAAAATCACCTCTTTTTTTCGATCGTCACAGTAGTGTTCCCCCTTAAGAAATGATTTCTTAAATAAAAGAAATCTTCTTTAATACTGAGAAATCCTTCTATCAGTATACTAAAATAATAAAATAATTTTTGGATGATACAATCGATTAAAACAGTTTCATTAGAATCATTTTTAATTTATCTCGTAGAAACATTAAAAGCTTACAGACATCACTAGAGCATGACCTATATAAATATAGGCATTAATTATTACCCAGTAAGAATTAGGCGGACGATTGGATTGAGTTGGTTAAATATTAAAGGAACATCGACGATGTGGGACCGGATTAGCACCGATGGGAATTTCGTCACCAAGAGTAAATCTGACGAGATGATAAGCCGGGAGGAGTCACCCAAGTGGAGTAACTCGAACAGTCGTCAGTCGAGAAGTGAAACAGGTCTCAGCGGCGATGAAATACTGCCGTCATGGGATTTTCTCGAGACAACACTCAATCGGAAGCTTCTTCATTTCGACAAGTCGGCGTCCGAAGCTCAAGATACCCTTCGAGATAATATTTCAATAATATAATTCTTTATTTAAACCATTATTTTTTTCCATTAGTTACTCTATCTATAATCTATTTTTACGATATTCAGTTTATTGATTTTATTAAATCTAAATTTTAGTTCAGAATTAATTAATTTTGTTATTGTTTGCAGTCTTTTATATTAAACTTGATGTAGTCATAATTAATAATTAAATTTATCATTTTTATATTAGTTTAAATATATAATCCTTTTGTATTTTTGGTAATAAAAATATAAATAATTTAGTAAATTTAGTAATTTATTTTTTTTTTAATTATTATAATAATAATTTTTGTAGTATTTAGAAAATGTAAATCTTAAGAGGATTTTAACAATCACGTAAAGGATTGGAGGGATCAAGTATCAACAGTTCAATTAAGAAGAGGGTTAAAGTTGAAATAGAGACTTAGTGAAGGGTGAAAGGCCATGTCATACAATCATCTTTACAAACTATCGGTATAAAAATAAACCAGAGTTTATTTTAAATAAATGTATTATTAAACTCAATTTTAACAGAATAACCCGTGAAGAAATTTTCTGATCAGACTATATCAGGCCTGATATAAACCGTCCATATCAGGCCTGATATGGAAATTGGCCATATCAGACTATATATGCCTTGATATAAGTATATCAGACTATGTACCCGCCCCGGTAAAAAAAATTTTATATCATTATATTACATAATTATAAATGAAAAATAGCCCTATATAATTACGTATAATTAGGTATAATTATATATAATTATTTCCATAGGAAAAAAAAATCAGCGCGAGTGGGAATCGAACCGTGGACCTACCGCTTGGAAGACTAATTCACCACCCGTTTACCTAAGAGACTTACTTGGAGAACAATGTTTATTATAACTACAATTAATGCAAATCGTATACATGATTGATTCGTAGTGAACAAAATTTTTTATCTAATTTATTAATTATTAACATCAGAATATTAATTATTAAAATCACAATTGAAAGCTTAAATTTTGATGGAATTATTTGTTTAGTATATGGAACTATATATTGTTGGAGGGCCTGGCTAACAATTTTTGAACTTGACAAAACTAATAATTTTTGTGAAATTAAATTTTTTTTTAAGTTCCTATTATTCCATCCGAAAAATACTATATATTAAAAGATTGTTAATCATTGGAGTAACAGACTCTTAGATAGAAAGAGAATGTTTTATGGTAATCACAAAATACCCACTGGAGTAAAAAAAATTATATAGAATTCTATATGATTCATATATAATTGTATATGAATTATATATACATCTATATAATTATAAATCAATCACATATGCTTCTATATAATTAGATATGAATCATATATAATGATATATAGTTGTTTTTACATGGGTATGCCTTTATATGAGTACATAAGACTACTTATGTGCTGGTAAGGGTATGAGTATATCAGACTATATGAATCCATATCAAGTTATATCAACCCTGATCAGGGATTTTTTTTTCAAGTTTATCAAAGTATATATAACTTTATAAGGTTATATCAGGGCATATTAGGACCTATTAAAAAATAATGTAAAATTAGATATGAGCATATCAAGCTATATCAAGTCTGATATAGACATATCAAATTGATAAGGCTTGATCAGGCCTGATATGGCCAATTTTCATATCAGGCCATATCAGGACATATCAAAAATTAAATATGGACTTATCAGATCATACCAGGCCAGATATGAACATATCAAAAATTTTTATATGGCTTTATCAGCTCATATCAAGCCTGATCAGAATATTTTTTCATGGGAATATATTTTCCCTCATAATTTATAATTTAAATAATTAATTGTGTAATTATCTGTCATGAATTTTATATTTATTTTTCCATTTAACATGTCAATGTTGAAATCAATTTAAATCCGATTAAAGTTACATTAGTCGAACACTTCCTACGATATTAATTATTACAGATAAATAAATAGCATGAGGCGAATTTGTAAATTAATACAGTGTAATAATTGTCGTAAAATTGTTTTGTAGTAAAAAAGGACATTTAAATTTAAACATTGAGAATTTAATTATTTAATAAAATGTACGAGCTCACTCATGTTCAGCTATTTAAGACCATTCATTTATTATAATTAAATTTCAGTAATGCCAAAGTAGTTAAGCTAATGTTTTTATTTAAATTTAGACGATTGCGGTGAAGATATGCAGTCTCTTTAGCGGTAAAAGCTCATATGCGTTGCGGAAGTAAGGATCTTTATGTGCATGAGAAGGGTAAGCAGGAAATAATGAGAAGATTAAAGACTACCAACGATGTATCCTTCCAAATTTCATAATTATTCAACTATTTATTTAACTTCATATTTACGCTTTACTATAATCTTTAACTCTTTGACTATTAATCTTATCACGGAGATATGACATGATATTTGAAATTATAATCATTATTATGATACTTATCACTGTTTTCTTTTATTTTCAATACTCATTATGCAAAGCTTGATTTATGCTGGCACTTTTTCCAACCATTAGTTGATAAATATCGGAATTAAAAATCCTCTTTACTTTTATCCTCTTACTGTTAAACTTAAATGGACAATACATAATCAATGAAACGAAAGAGTACATTCAAAAGAGCTTAACAGATATTTTATTATTTACGATGAGCCCATAAGTTTGTATTGATTTTACGCCGCTAATTTTAGAGCTTATTACATTTAAATAAATGAATGGATTGGTTTTACATAATCTTCAGTTTATTGTTTTATTGAATGTTTTTTATTTAGTTAATTTTATTTTTCCATTTTTTTTTTGTTTTATTTTTATCGAGTTATCTGAAACTAGTGAAAGTTAAATCTCGATGTCAAGATTTAGGGTAACGGTGATAAATTTACCCAGCTACGGATAGTGTCAATCTGTTAAGAGGATTATCATGATTGTCGTTTGGATAATTGACGAGAAAAGCTCATCTCATGAACAACAATACAAACTTTTATTTTTTTTTTTTTTTTTCACGTAAACATTTTTATCCAACATTATTTTTAGGATAAATTTTATTTCTTAAACGAATAACATTTAATCAATAATCAACTTTTGTATAAATTTTATTGATAAAAAAAAACTTCGCTAATACAAAGAAGCTTTTTTATAAAGATAAATTAATTAGTATTTGTTTGTTATTAATGAGTTGATAGCTACTTATTTGTGAGTTAAAAATGATTAATAAATAATCGTTTAGAAAATTAGCTCTCCGAGCATACCCCCAAGGATTCTATAAGTCAAAGAGTAAAGAGTACAAAGGACTGTTGACCCTAAACCCCGAAGGTTTAACTAAAGGGTCTACTCTCACTTGCTGTTTACTGTATATCTTTACTTTCGTAAATATCAAAGACTTTTTTCTTCTACAACACACTCTACTTGTGCTCAAATAATTTTGAGTTCTCAGTTGACTCATACGAGAGAGAACATTAACAATCAAAGGAAAAATAATAATAATTAGCAACCTTGCAGTCACTATGTGACTGCCGTGACTTGTGAACTATAAATAAATCAAATTTTGCTTTATTAAATAATGACTTTTGTCAAATTGCACTGTATTTTTATAACTATTGACGTTTTTAAAGATATAAGCCCATCCCGATGTTACACTCATCAAGAGCTTTCATTTGAGTACCCACATGTATTTTGATATATTTTTCATATATACAAATATATAATATGTATAAATATATGAAAAATTGATGTGGGTACTCAAATGAAAGCTCTTGACGAGTGTAATGTCAGGGTGAGCTTATGTCTTTAAAAATTTCAATAGTTCACAAGGTACAAGGTCATTTCTTAATTACGTTAAATTGCAATGTACTTTCTTAACTTTTGACATTTTTAAAGATATAAGCTCATCCCGATGTTACACTCATCAAGAGCATTCATTTAAGTACCTACATGCATTTTGATATATTTTTGCACAAATTCAGACACACAGATTAAAAGAACTAATTCATCAGAACTCGCCCAAATTCAGACACACAAACGAAAAGATCTAATTCATCAAAATTCACCGTAATTCGTCCAAATTCAGACACACAGACGAGAAGAACTAATTCATCAGGATTCGCCGTAATTTTCCCAAATTCAGACACACAGACGAAAAGGTCTAATTCATCAGAATTCGCCGTAATTTGCACAAATTCAGACACACAGACAAAAAGATCTAATTCATTAGTATTATTTATTGTTAATACCTACCCCCGCAATCCCCTGTGGGATGGAATATCGTAAAATTTGTTTATAAACTATTTCTATATCTATTACAGAAGATTCCTTTCAAATTTGGAGTCGATGAGCTATATTTAAAAACGGGAATTTTCCATTGTTAACGCCCTTGCAAATCCCTTTGGGGAAGGAATTTCTTAAAATCCGTTCTTAGGTGACCTTTACATGGTAAAAGTAATAGTCCTACCAAATTTCAAGTTTCTAGGTCTGGTGGTTCCCGAGATATCGTGATGAGTGACTATATAGATAGGAATCTCTTATAATAATATAGATTTATATAAATATATGAAAAATTGATGTGGGTACTCAAATGAAAGCTCTTGATGAGTGTAATGTCAGGGTGAGCTCATATCTTTAAAAATATCAATAGTTCACAAGATACAAGGTCATTTCTTAATTATGTATCTAGAGATAGAGTATTTTCATATTCAGCCTAAATACTTATCATTATAAATTGACTATCGGTGAGAATGATATGAAACCTTGAAAAGGCACAAATTCAAGTCAAGACTTTTTCAATGATACCAAATTTAACCATAAAAATCCATTTTATCACATAAATACACTGGCCATAAAATTTTTCTTATTCTCTTAATAATACACAGAAAAAAAAAATGTTCTTGAATCAAGTATATAATTTTGAAGAAATTAATTTTCTTAATTTGAGTAGAAAAATTCTTGAACCAATAAATTTTTCTTGATTTAAGAAAATTTTACTTGATTCAAGAATTTTTCGTCTTGATTCAAGACAATTACCCTCTTAAAAATTATTTTTTTGGTTCAAGAATTTTTCTCTCGAATCAAGTTAATTTTTTTTTCAGTGTATAGATAATAATAACAATAATAAAATGAAATAAGGTAAAAGCCCCAATAGATGATCACGTACCAGTATATGATCATCTATTGGGGCTTTTACCTTAGTGATAGATATTAAATATATTATCCATACAAGTCGCAGTATATTTCAATTTATTAAAATATACAATATCCGCCTCTGGTAAGTCTAACCCAACTCACTTGAGTCCATATCCCAGTCCAAGCTGCACTCAGAACGCCAACCCAATCCAAACCAAGTAAAGCAACAACATAAACACTTGAATGTATTCAGAGTACTTGGTATGCATGAGTTGAACTATAACGCAAAACATGATGTCAATGCCAACACGTTGTGTCTCAATTAAGTGTAATTTTCGTAACGGGCATTTCAGCACACAAGAACATCTAACTAAAATGAATAAAAAATAAATATAAACCTTAAGTAACACAAGGTGATGCAAGTTAAATTAGCAAGTGGCTTAAAGCTTATACTTTTGCGCGCATTAACCGTAAATTGTGTTTATTATGCATCCGGTAGCAACGGCGGAAGCTAAGAGAAAGCTATAATATTATTGTAACTGCTAGGTCGTACAGGAGCCCACTAGGTTGCTTTTAATGAAACACATTTATTATCCTTGGGCATAGTCTTAAATAGGCGGATATTTGAGGAGCTTTCCTGTATTCTTCTTCTTCTCATTTCCTTTTTTTTCACTTTTTCACTTTTACTATACTTTTATTTCTTTACAACACAGAAAAACCTAATTACTCCCTATAGAGTATGATAATTTTTTTTAAGCCAATGAAAGTAATATACATTTTCTTATACTTCATCGTTATTTATTTTGTAAATTAATAGAATTACTTTTTCTCAGCAAGCATGTAGAAAAAGATTTCTGTCAGAAGATGATCATTTTTATCACTTTTGATAGAAATTTTCATGTACAATAAGATGAGGTTTTCCTGACATATTATAAATATCTGTATAATTTACGTAACAAAAGACACGTCTCTACAGGATTTATTATTCTTTAGAATATGAAATTTTTTTGTTTACGACTATGGCGCACAACTATTTATAATTTTAGAATTATGAATTGCATAGAATATATTTTGTCCTATGGTTCAATGTTTCAAGTCACAAAAAATTTTTTTTTATCATTTATATTGTTTATTTATATTATTTGTTGTAACTTCTTTTAATTCTTTTCTAAAATGTCAAAATACTAATTTTACCTTTATAAGAATGTATAAATTCAGTCTGTTAACATTGGAATTATTCGTACATTACTATAAAGAAAATCGTTATTTTAATCGCTATAAGAAAACTTACGTTTCATTTCCTTCATGTGCTTTCGACTCACAAGCAATCAATTTTATTATTATGCCGAAAATATAACATCAGTTTTTTTTTTCTTTCAAACAAGTCTGTTGCATTTATGAGAAAATACTTGGCACGTTAATTTTCCGTAAATCGATTACACTAATTATTTTATTGCGTTACGACGTGATTCAATAAAATTTGCAGCTGTTATAAATTTAAAATAAATTTGCAAGTCTTTCTTCACATAATCCTACTTAATTAACAGTTTCTACTTAACAATAATTTTTTATAATTTTACTATTAAACAAGGCTTTTAAAATAAATATACGTTTATTTTTTCGAGATAAAAAAATGTATGATTACAGTTGGAAACGAGTGAACAACATTTAATTGGCCGCTGGACTAGTGCCAAAGAGGCTTTTCTATAACAGTACAGAAAACAAGATCCTTCAAAGATTTATTATTAGATTTTGCTTCCTAACGTAAGCTGCTTAACGAAATTTTCCATTTTCTTCCTCTTATTTTTTTGGGATCCTTCTTTTCTGTTTCTTTTTATACTTCTCCATTGCTCGGACACTGCTCCTTATTTTCTATTCTTCTTGTGGATTTCAATCTCATTTAGTTCAATATCAATTTTTGTTCGAGTAAAGAAAGACATCGAAACAAGACCCCCTAAGCCGAGTTGAAAGTACGACGGGTAACTGGGTTAGATTTAAAATTACTTATTTATTTTATTATTATTATTTTTCTTTATATAAACTAATCCTTCAACAACAAAGACAAGTTATTTTATTTACCTCCACTGTCAATGTAATCGCTACCTCTACTTGTTAATTATATCTTAAACAACGCAAAATTCTCCTTAGTTAGCCAACTTTGATACGTTTTAACTTTAACAACTATGAATGCCTTGTTAGTTTTCTCATTTAATAATAATACGTTGAGCATTACTTAATTAAATAGAAACTTAACTACAACTAATTTTAATTCTGACTGTCAGTGTATCAGTGTCATTTAATTTTGAAGTGAAACTACTCCGGAGACTTTCATCCGGGCCTAAACTACAGACTACGGGGTTGCTTTTACATTTTATGCAACCATACTATACGGGATAGTATAATGCTACCTAGATAGATAGGAACATATATGTATATATTTATAAAGATATATGGGTATATCTGAATATAAACTTTCTAAAATAAATTTTTATCACACACTGCGTGCACGAGAATGTTTTAGCAGCATGAACTTACAGGTAATGCTGAAATTAAAAATATGCAATAATTAAATTAAACAAAAATTATCTAGTTAATTAGAATTTAAAATTAGTTATCTGTTTCAAGTACTTGATCGTTGTAAAGTATTGTTGAGAAGTATAAGAATAAATGGACACGGATCTTGCGATCAGCTGATCGCAGGCACGGCAAAATTTTAAAAATATTTTGTTATATGTATTCTTAACAGCTAATCTTAAATTCTAAAATTATAAAAAAAAAGTGAATACGCTAAAATTTATAAAGAAAGTGAAATTTTATTTATTTTACAAGTAGATAAATTTGTAATTTATCTTCATTGTACATCGATTAATTAGTTTATTATTTTTTAAATTATAAATTATAGCTCGAAAGTTATAACAAAAATAATGTCTTATTTAATGATGCCTAGTTAAAATTAATGTTAAAGTAATGTCTGTACATAAAAATAATAAATATAAATATTGATCACTAATTAATTAGTTATTATTGCACTAAATATAAAAAAGACTTATTAATTCTCAGAGAAATATTCATCGATATTTTCAAATTGAGTATTAAATATTTCCAACTCATCATTATCTAAATAAGTTACAATTTTTTGGCAACACAAAAATGGCAGCGTTTTTAACAAAATAAAAATTTTGTCCGAAGACTTCTCAAGCAGCTTGCTCCTCTTGACGGCAGCGTTCACGCGTTTTGCAATCATAATGATGAACAGAGGATATTTATCAGCATAATCGCGGAAACACAATTCTCTGACATCCTTATTATAGACATGATTGACCAATTGATTCCATGGAGCATCCAACAAATGAAAGAACGATATTGTACTGGTTCCTATTCTGTGTTCTTTCATCGCTATAATATACTTGTATAGATCGCGTGATCTACGTTGAACTGCATATATATATATATATATATATATATATATATATATATATATATATATATATATATATATATATATATATATATATATATATATATATTCTGAAAGGCCCCAAAAATTATTGACAGGTTTTGAGAAAATAGTTCTCTTCCATTTTTCATCTAGCCTTTTACCGCTCCAATGTCTTCTTAATAACCCGAACATTAAGTAACGCTCAATTCTCATGAATAATCTTTTTAATTGAACCATAAATTCTTGATCCTCGAGTTGTTCTTCTGATAGCAAGGTCGTATTTAATATAACTGTTTGAAGTATTTCTTCATCAACAAGCATGAAATCTAACTCAAAACTGTCTACTAAATAAGATACTATATATTCTTCTCCATAGGTGATAGCCATCCTCAGGAATTTCAGTTTTGTACCCACAGATTCTGATGTTTCATTGATATTAGCTCCAGCATTCATCAGCGATTTTAATATGCGGACCTTCGAGAAACCATCTCTTTTAACTATCTCCACATTCAGACGAGAATTGACGTTATTTGGATTACAAATAATGTAATATAATGGTAATATACCATTCTCGTCGCGTTCATCAATCCTGGCGCCTTTTTTCAACAGCAGGTCAACTATTTCTGGAGAGTTCTCTTCAATCGCCAGCATTAATGGAGTTCTCTTGAACGATTTAGTCCTGTAATGAATGTCAGCCCTGTGGTTTATCAACCGCTCGACCATATCAACGTTATGGCAAACTTTCGCAGCATGCAACAATGTCGGATTTTCACCAAGAGAGTACAATCTGTTTTCTGGTATATCTAAATAGTGACTTCCGCAGTAGGAAATTGTCATTTCATTTATCGTCGAATTTGCCGGTGCGTTGTACTTCAATAATAAACTCGCTACTTTCCATGAATGAATAAGTACTGCAATGGAGATCGAATTTGAATCGAAGATTGTCGTGGAATTGATGTTGTCATTGAGTTTCAGAAATAAATCTGGTCATTCTGAATTGATGTAAACTGCAGGATAGTTCCAACGCTGTGCAACCATCATAATCTTTCGCCTGTATATCTGCTCCATTTCTTATAAGAAATTTCATAATGTCCATTGTAGGAGCGTCTGTACTTAATTTTTGTAAAGATACAATCGCTACAAGCATTGGTGTCAGATTCTGACGATCTAGTTCATTAACATTAGCTCCTTTCTTGACTAGCAACTTGACGATGTCGGAGTGTTGTTGCCTAATCGCGATGTTTAAAAGAGGAACCGATTTATCACAATATTTTTTATTCACTCGAGTACCTTTCTTGATTAACAAATCAACAATCTCTTAACGATTTCTAAGTTTAATTGCTAGTTTTAATAAACTGTATCCTCCAAAAATCAAAGGATTTTTACTTAGCGGTATCGGCTTTGATGATTTTAATAATTTTTTCACTTTTTTAACATCACCGAAAAAAATCGCCGTCTTCAATTTTCCCATTAATGTTGACATGATGACTTTTTTTTTACACTTATAAGAAGGTAACAATATAAACCACGTTTTAATGAACCTCACTAGTGTATGTACGGCAGATAGTTCTATACTACTGCATTTGAGTTACAACGTCCATATTTATATGGACACTATTCTCTCCCACTCTTTTATTTTCTTACAATTACTGACGGTAGATGGAGATGTATTTCCTCGTTTTTGAATGCTAACGATATCTTCAAATTATTCGTGTCTTTAATTTCATTTTAGTTAAATTCATTTCTTATTTGTTTGTTTATTTATTTATTTACGGAATAAACTAAAGCTTTACAGCTTGCTCAGATGACCATCACGTTATAGTGATATAAATAACACGAAATGGCGTAACAAAATGAATTACACCATGTTCAAAGTAGACAGACATATTTTACATCATAAAAATTGTACACTGTGTAATGTTCTCGAGATTCATTTTTGTAACATAATTTTTTACAGTGAAGGATTTAAAATAAATACGCTATTGTTAAAAATAGTGTAAATTAAAATAAATATTCATAAAACTCCGTAAACTTCTCTATATTAATTTCAATTATTAAAAGCAAAAAAATTTTCAGTTATAAATTTTAAGGTTTAAAGTGAATGTATAAAATCACTTACAAATATTTTAAATAAAAATTTATTACATTTATCCTATTATTTAGTAGTCTAGACAAGCTGGGAGTAATTAGTTGTTAGGCGAAATCTATTGTTCATTTGAATGGTCACTTAAAATGAGGTTCCGAACGTTTTGGAACAATTGAAAAATTCCAGATACTCAGGTAGAAAAATGTAATTTCGAGTTATAATAATTTGGACGTTTAATAACATTATAATGTAGGAAATTTTTTTTTTTTTTACATTCAAATAAATAGCAATTATACTAAAGTTAGCAGTCTTGACCATTTTTTAATTTTTTTTAACAAAAAAATTTGTTTTGAAAAATTATTTTTAAACGTTGTATTTTTAACTTTTTAAAATTTCTACAAGTCAATTTTTTTTTGACCATAATTTATTCTTTACAAATATTCTTAAAGTTATTAAATATCTGCTAAATTAATTTTTTCAATAAAACATTTTTAGAAAAATTTATATTAACAAATTTTTTCAAACTGTTCGATTTCTTTGAATCACTGCAAAAAATTATTGATAAACATTTTTTAGACTAAATTCGAGAAAAACTCAAAATTTTTGATAACTATTCCCACTAAGATCATTAAATTAACTGTAATCCATTAACAACAATCAAATTTGCGATAAATTGAACTTTGACCTTGGATAACTTTTAATTCGTTAGGTTTTTGAGAAAATCATAAGATACCTTTTTTGTAAACCGTTCAATTCTCTACAAAAATACGTGGAAGAATTTTTTTTATGAGCCACGACGGGCTAGGAATAAAAATTATAAGAAACAAAAATAATTTTTCCCATGTTATTCTCAATATGGGAATTAAAAAAATGCGATGCGGGCAATCTTAATATTTATAATAAGGGCTCATATTTTCACAGTAATTATTTTACACCCAAAAGAAACTTTTAAGCCTGTTTGGAAGAAGAAAAAAAATTTTTTTTTTTTTTATCACCCTAGTATATACGTATACATCTGTGACAGCATGAATGTGCGCGCCCGCGCATTCACGATTCTCCGATCAGATCTCAGTTTCACAGCCACCCTTACGCGGTCCATACTGGTACGTCGTGAGAGCAGTGTCAGTCGTGTTTGCTTCGTGCTAACGTGAATTTTCATCATCTCGTACTACCTATCGAACCGTGTTATGTGCTTTAATTTGGTTTGTTGAAATAATATTCTTTTATTTTCTTTCTTATCTCTTTTTTATCATCCAAAATATTACTTTTATCAGTGACAAGTTTTTTTTAACACTTTGTTTTATTTACGACGGTTTTAGAAGATAAAAGTAAAGTTTTGATAGTAATTATTAGGTTATTTTATTTGTGGATAAGGTTAGAGAAGAACACTACTCTGCAGTGTGAGAATTTAATGTAGGGCAAAAAAAAAAAAAAAAACAGAGAAGAACAGACGAGTTCTATTGAGAAATGCAAGCAATTCCCCACCGACTGGGATTACTTCGCAGCACGTGACCTGGTAAGAATTTTTCTACCTTGCATTTTTTTTAGCCATTATTATTATTGTTTTTTTTTTTTTTTTTTTTTTTTTTATTTAGATTATGAATCGAGGTAAGTGTACCCGGAAAATTCTTTTATCAATCCAACCCGACGTGGTAAATTTTTCCGGCTGAGAATGAGCGAAAAATGCGGGTATCAGACCGTGGAATTCAACATTTTATCAAAAAAAATAAAAAAAAATAACGTTTCAGAGGAAATATTTTTTGCTCCTTTTTTAATGAATGCTAATGTGTGAAGTAAAGAAAGAAAGTTTTAAAGATTCTCATCCATGCGACTGTGTTCCAGCTTGCAAGTAAGGGCAATTAGACAAACGCGAGAGTTAGTAGAGTAATTAAACCACTGCAGTAGTACATTTTGGACTCTTTTAAGAGTCGTCTCTTCACTTGTACTCGCACCCCCTTTCCAGCAACTTTAATGAGTAGATAAATATACATATACAGATACAAATATTTGGGGGAAAAACTGCAATGGCTTCTATTGTTGTGGCGAGACTATCGTACAGCGTAATTAATTGACAATTCATTCACAATTAAATTGGTATTTAATAATTTTGATATTGAATATATTCAATATATAGATTCTCGTTTTTCATCATTGACTATATTATTTCGACATTAATTAAAGTTTATTATCAATTTTATACAGGAATTTATTCATCAAATAACTCAATTCTTTTGTTCATGATGGTTAATTAATAATTTTAGTCATAAATATTTATCTCTTGATGTCTTAATTAAAATTTTGTCAATTTATTGCCTTTAATTCTGTGAACGTATTCAAATTATTTTACTATAGGGGATATTAATTTAATGGGTAACTTTAATAACTTTTTGAGACTTTATTCAAATATCAAACAATAAAATTTTATTATTTGTAAATTTTAGAAGTCAATTCGAAAATATAATTTTTTTTACTCGGGCTCTTTCAATAAATTTTTTTTTATCTCTTGATTTATGTATTTTATTGACATAAGATTATATAAATAAATTTAGCGTGTAAACATGTAGAATTGAAATCGCGGAAAAGTGGTCGCGAAAAATCTACAGAGAATATAAAATATTATTCTCAGAGTTATCAAGTCGCACAGGAAGACCACCAAGATATCGGAATAGTTTATAAAATGCCTAATGGGGTATTAGTGTATTTAATTTTTTTTTGTTTATAAAATTTTAAAAGAAATTTAAATAAAAACGGCTAGATGCATAATATGTATTTTAAAAAAGGTGTCAGCATATTTAAAAATATATTTCCAGTGATAAAATCTCGATTATTAAACTTTGGTATTAAAATTCATTAGAGACCTTTATTGCTTTTACTATCATTGTAACTATTATTTTTACAAAAAAAAAAAACAACTTTTTGTAAAAAGTTCAGTTATTAATTTTGATTCGATACTGGACCAGTTTTTTCTTTATAAACGTCAAGAGCTATCTTGTAACTCACGAGTTTCTGATGATTTATTGGGTCAAAAAAGTGAGGTGAGCTTTTGACAGGAAATAATTGTCTACGGTGTGAAACTATTTAACTGAAATTAAAATCTAATCAGATTAAAGCATCAATAAATCTTTTTGATTGCAACGAAAAAATTTTTATCATTAAAAAAATTTACAAGAAATTTTTTTTAATCAATTATTATCAATCGCCAAATTATTGAAGCTAAAAAATTTTTGGTTTATTTAATTTTTAGAGAAATAATTTTTTCTTCAAATAAATCCAATAAAAAATATTTTCAGTAGTGTAACATCGATTAAAAACTGAAGCACCATAAAGAATCGGTCGCCAATCCGGATGATATCTTTCAAACAGTGTCTGTATATCTGACTAAGCTCTGAAGTAGCCGAATGGACCTCGATTTACAGATAAGCCCTAGGATATAGACCAACGGCCTGTGCTTGCATGTTCTAGATCTCTAGCCAAAACATTACTCATCCAGCAAAGTATCTCCAAAAACGGGCCATACGATAAAGAGAGCAGAGTTAGACTGTTGCGACAAGCAAGGAGTGAATAAAGAATACTTGTATGTATATAAGAGAATACAGTGGGTGAGAAAAGAGATGGGAATTCCCATTTGTGAGGGTTTTTAGATACGGGACACATATTATAGCAGAGAGCCATACTAAAAAAGGAAGCCAAGTTTTTTGGCTTAGCGAGTCAATCACTTGATTCAACATCAGCTTGACATTTTTTTAAAATC
Source organism: Cotesia glomerata (assembly GCF_020080835.1). Lineage (NCBI taxonomy): Eukaryota > Metazoa > Arthropoda > Insecta > Hymenoptera > Braconidae > Cotesia > Cotesia glomerata. Next base: position 3,700,214 of record NC_058158.1, read on the forward strand.
CCCTAGCAGACAATCTTTTCACAGATTAATGTGTCTACTTCGGGTTTTTATTTATTTTTTTTGAGAAATCACATCGCTGTATGTTGTTTTTCAATTACACGGCCCGATGCATACCTCTCGGGAGTAAAGTGCAATTTCGGGAAACATATCAATCTATTGTAGCTATTGTTTTTGTATCCTTCATCCTATTTCCTTTCTGACAAATATTAATTTAATTTTTCTTGTTATTGCAACAAAACTCGTCTCTATTTTATCAAAATAAAATTTTTTTAATTTACATTAATCATTATTTCTCGAACCATATTAACAAGCTTACTTTCGATCCTCAAAACACGTCGACTGTATATTATTATTCGGCTTATTTTATTTATTCATACCGCCAGAAAATCACCGAAAACCCGAAAGCAGATATCGGTTTGATCTTGAGTATCCAAGTGAATAATAAAACATCCAACCAATTCTGTTTTGTTACTCATTATTATCGTTCATTGTGATGACTAAACTAATTACAAATTAATATACCCCAGTAAGAATGAACACTCTAGAATCCTATGAATAAACTATTGGGGTAATGGAGCTTACACGTAGCTCGCGGCCATCCGTGAAACATAAAATATTAGATAAAAAACTAGGCAACGACACTCGAGCTTTTTACAACAGCAAGTGGGACTGAAAAATAAATCATTTTCATTAAAAAGTCCATCAACATTTCCAGCAATAAAATATTCATTCTAATGCTTTCAAACAAGTTCATTTTTTATTGCACCAACCAAATGTTTTTCTGATATTTAAATGCACCGAATTTTTTGTTTCCAATGCTCAATTCTTTTCTTTTATCAGAATACACTCACCATAGATATGTTTTCTGCTAAACGCCCGGTCTTTCTCACCCGCAAAGTTTCATCCCTTTAGAGCCATCCGAGTGCATTCACAATTAATTGTCGCACCGAAAGCGCGGGACAATCAAATTTACGAACATACACTCACGCCTCGACCCACAGTCGTGCCGTAACATGTATACATATATATTATATACATACAAGTATATGCATGTATGTCTAAATACATTTATGTTTGGCCGAACGCGGACTGAATTCAGTATAATCCCGCTGTGTGCCGTAGATTCGGTAACGCTCCGGTTGGTATTCTATAATACGTACACAGAGCAGTGTAGTATGGTATAGCCGTATATAGTAACCGGGTTATCCCCTGGCTGGTTGTCCGACTGCTCCAAAAGAACCCACATTTTGTCTCGCATATATACACAGCTACAGATATATTATTGGAAGTCTGGTTGGCCTTCTCACGGATGTTCTGTTGCAGTGAATTTAATCAGTATTTAATTTCTCCCTCGCCGTGCTCAGTTAGGTTAGAAACGAAGTATGGAGCAGCATATGAGTGAGTGTACTCACCCATTTCACTGCTAGGCACTACACCCCTTGAAGTATACTTTATATTTAGCGCAAGTGTCACACAGTAGAAAGCCAGGTTATTAAATTTATTTTATTTATCATTGCCTTCGCGCTTGGAATACACCGGCATTAAATTTGTTAATCCCACTACGCATATTAAAAAATTTTATTTAATTAAAAGGATATTTATTAAAAGTTCAGTAATGAAAATGTTATTTAGCTTTTCAATTTTAATAAATTTTTTTTACGATATGTACATGCTGAGTTACTATACCCGCAGTGCATCTCATTGCAGTAGAGTGGGAGGGTCAGTCGACTGCTAGGTTACGCAGCTATATAGTTCCCTTCGGAATGTAGTTGACTGATTAAATTTTTTTTCTCTAGTAATATCATCATTATCGCTTTCTAGAAGAGTTGAAGAAATATTTACACACTTTTATTACGTAAAATCAATTTTCCTTCATTCTCAGTCAAGTTATATTAGCTTTTAGTGGTGAATGTGAGGTAACGAAAAAAAAAAAATGCATTTTAATGCTCGTTTTACTTTCCGAGGCTGAATTCGTAAACCATACCGCATTTCACTTTTGAAAGCTTTTAAATTAATACGTCAAAAAATAATTTGCTCTCTTTTACCATTTCCGGGTAATTTTTTTCAATATTTACTTCTACCGTTTAATCTGCTGATTTTTTTTTTTTTTTTTTTTTTTAATATCGGGTATATTGATTGAAAAGCTGTTGGAATTCTATCGTCAAATTACTTGTGACGAATAACAAATATTTTATTACTCAACACTATCGAATAATCTAGACTATTGCCAAGTAAAATAAGAAGTCATAATATTAAATCATCTAATAAAATAATTATTAAATTTATTTTGTATGATCATAATTTAAGTAAAAATTTTACAGTGTAAGTCGTAAATTCTTAGATCTTAAAACAAATAAATGAGGACTACCTATTTAAAAGTAATAAAATTATTTTGTTCATGAAGTAATAGATGCGTGAGCTTAATCATTAGCTCTCTAATCACTTAGTTCCGATTACACGGGGCAAGCAAAACCCTTCGCGCATGGATAGGATGCTGGATGTATAATGATGGTCGATTATTCGTGTGCAATGTCGCACGTCGTTCGCTGTAGCCTTGGTTTCCATTACTGGGTGTAATATACACGATATGCGGTGCAGTACAGCCCGATATAGTTCTGCGGAACAGCACCTGAGAGAGAAAACGAGGAGAGAAGAAAGAGACCGAGTATATCCCTAAAACCACTGATTCACCGCAACCCAGATGCGATTTCATCGACCCCATCAATCCCCGCTGTAATATTACCGTTACTTGTGTAGTGGTAAGTTACTAACAAAATCATGGTTGTCTATCCTCGTGATATATCGCAACTCCTAATTAACCACTTTGTGCAACTACAACTGGTGTTATTTACAAATAAATACTTTTTGACATCGTTGAGACCAGATTGAGTCCACCCGAGTTTTCTGGCTCACCTTCCGGCCAAATTACTCTCTAGGTCCCGGAACTCTAGATCGAGCTTGCGACAGCAATTAGGTTAAATGTCCTGCAACGTAATCCGCTGGAGGATTTTAGCGAAAACTCTACTGTGCGCAGAGTTGCAACTTTGGGTACTCTTTTACACATGCACTCATACTCAAGCAGGCGGCTCTCGACCACTGGTCGCTCTCAGCTCTTCATTAAAATTCTTTTTCGCATAATTTAATTTTTTAATATTTTATTTCATTACAGGTCTCTTAGAATTTTTAACAACATTTTATTGTCTTTACTAACTCTATTTTTGTTATCATCACTTTTTTCTTTCGTATAAGTAATTTAGTTTTCTTTACTTTAAAATTTCATAACTCTTTGTCTGACTATACAATGCTATTACTACTTAGGCTTGATGTTTTATGCATTGAGAAAATTATTAAAACATTTCATTGCGGTGTATTATTTATTTAAATCTTCTTTTGTTATAAAATTTTATCGCGGCATTAATAGTAATGATTATGAATTATGACGTAACAGTAGTTATAAGTAATTCATGATATTAGGTACGGTATTATCATCTTACTCAAGATGTTACGAAGCTTATCGGGAAAGATGGCAAGGAAAATTGACAACAGGCGTCTTGACTAAATTTTTTAATTGCATACTCAATTCATTTTAAATATTTATTGTGGTGCTTATTTTTGTTGAAGTGTATTTTATCGCTTTAATTATTTATTAGTGACAAGATATGATTAAAAATTTTAATCGACTCATGATGCGAAGCATCAGAGAGTGCTTTACGATCGAAAAATTTGTTTGGTTTTTTTTATTAATTAAAGACTTTGAATTAACCATTAACTTTTTTTATTATTAAACAATGAATTTTTGATAAGCTTTTTATAAAAAAAAAAAAAAAACGTTAAAGAAAAATAAAAAGACAATAAAATATATTGCTATAATAATAATAAATCAATAAATAAAGATTGCTAATTTATATTGTTGAATAGACTGAAGAATACAATATTAATAACACGATAAAATCTTTTTGTTCTTTCAAAGTGAAATAAAAGTGAGTGCTATTCGCCTGTATTAGATCGCTGGTGGGAACACAAGATCTTTGATCTATCAGAATAACTATTGATAGTCACGTGAAAAAAAGGCAATAAAAAGTTTGTTCTTTCGAATGGAGATACGTTGTAAGTTAGGGGGAGAATAAAGTAAAATAGATAAAAAAGAAAGAATAGTGCGGCAGTAAAGGCGAAACGTACGACATTGCTTTTCAAACTGTTTTACATGAATTACAATATTATTCATTAAACTGTAACTTATTTTTCCACGTCAACAAGAGTTAGTAGAAAAGCTTGCTGGGCGACTTTGTTCATCAGGAAATAAAAAAAGAGGCAAAAAATTAAAAAGGGATACAACGTTGAGGTAAACAAAAACTTTTTCAACTGTTAATAACATTTAAACTTTGTTTGAGTCCTTTTAAAGTGACATTGTACCAGTATAAAGTTTTTTTACCCTGATTTATTGTGCGAATAATTAGTTCAATTACAATTTTCCGTTTGTTGTTTATTATTAATTTATTAATGGGGTTTATTAAAATTTTTAATCAACTTCTTTGAACTAAATATAAAATATAAAGTTTTTTTTACCTTAAATTTGTGATTATTTTATTATCTTTTACAGTAAATTTTCAAAACGTACTTTGAAATTAAACAAAAATAATTAATTAACATGTTTATATTAAACAATAAAGAACAAATGGAGCTACATGAAATTCACAATAGTTATATTACGGTAGAATCAGTAACTGCAGGCTACGAAATAATTGTAATTATTAGTGAGGCAGAGTAATATATATATATATATATATATATATATATATATATATATATATATGTAATGATTTAATGATGTCGGTGACGCTAATTGAAACTTGAACATCAATTAATATTGCACAAATATTCCATGGTAAAACAGATATTTCTGTTCTGCATGTAAGTACACTGAAAAAAAAGTTTTCTACGCTTCACTATCCGTTGTATCGGTCGCGATCTAACCTCGAAGCGCCAGTGTCTTCGGCGTAAGTTCCTAACCTCATTTGTCATTGTTTATCGACAATTATTAAGTGCATGGTGATTATTGTCGTAATTATTATTACTGGATAAAATATTTAAAACTTGGCTTCGATCATATAAATCATTATTTGAAACATCAATAATAAATTATGCAAAGTCAGTTTCTCCGTCACCGCTAGGTGTATTCAATAGATCGCTAAATTAACAAAACGGATAGTGACCATAGCAATCCAGTGTTTCGTAACGTGCGTATAGTGACAGTAGCGATACTGTATCCTGAAGCGTAGAAAACTTTTTTTTCAGTGTACACCGAGATTAATTTCAATTAATACTAGAAATTACTACTGAACGTATAATTAAATCATAGGTGTTATTTGATATTTTTCATGATTCTTGAAGCCTAAAATATCGAATTGCAATTAACCCTTCGTTACTCGCGCTATTCGGGGATTCCCTGCACAACACTACTTAACCTAATAGAGTTGGCGTGAGTACGAGTGAGACACTAGAAAAAGCGCGAGTAACGGAAGGTTAAATAATGAACATATTCATTCGAATAGAATTACTTTTTTATGTCTAAAAAAATTTTATTTTATCAACAAAACAATCATTTCAGGGAATTTATGGTAGATAGAAAAAAATACGAGTATAAATTGATAACCTTACGCCTACTTTTTTTGACATAGATTAACATCTTATTATTTGTCATCCAAACAAAGTTTAACTCTCACGTATGCCGAGAAATAAAATAGTTTTTTCGATAAAATTTCACCTTTCTACTAACAAACTAACATTTTCTAACAACAAAGATATTGTTGAAATATATTGATCGCTGGTTCCACGTCAACTTTAATTAATTTACAAAAGCAAAATATACTATTAAAATAATAATAATAATATTAAGTAAAATTAATTCTATTATTATTCGACTAAACGGATAGGAATGGTATTAATTTACAGTATTAACAGAATCTAACTTAACAGTACACATTTGTGTGTCGAGCTCGTGAATGGTGTACGGAGCGAAGAATATTCGATGCACGTACCTCGGCAAGAATGAAATTTGTCACGATGGAAAGTACTGGGGAATTAAAGGGTGAGCGGTGTGTAGACAAGGACTGTATTACCGAGTTTAACTAAAAGGTAAATTGAACGACGACTACTAGAGTTTATGTTTCAACTGTTACACGTGTTGAATCCAATACTCGTTGAATCGAAACATTATTAATTAATTAAGTAATTAAAATAATTAGTTAACTATAAGTATTGCTAATTTTTTACATTCATTAATAGTTTCTCTTCTTTTTCGCTAATAAGAATACTTTTGTGGGATTTTTTTCTTGATTAACTTTTTGCTGCATTTTTAAAGCCTCTTACTTAACATCGCTTTAAAATTTATGTTACTTTTGAGAGTTTTATCATGTTAATCCTTTCAGGTTTTATATTAGTTACTTTTTCGAGTTAAAGTCAAGCTTGAAAATTTCCATCAATGTTTTAATAAAAATTGCAAGTAAATGAAGTTTTGCTTCAGCTTTGAAGTAAGTAGAATAATGTATTATTACTGTTCTAATTATTAGTCAGATTTTTAAGGGAAAAATTTTTAAAAGGTATATTTAGTCTTTCAATGATAAAATATGTATTTACTTTTTTGATGTAAAATGTAAGTATTAATGAGGTTCTAAAGCTCTTCTTAAGTAATATTATTTTTTATTTATGAATTTAAATAGGTATATTTGAGATAAAGTTTCACTTAACTTAAATTTATAAAGTTAAAAAAATGTTCATTTATAATAATAAATTTTTAATTACAGTGAGAAAATTTACAAATTTATTAACGTGCCGAAAAAAATTTTCACTTAAATTAATTAAACAAATGAAATAATTAAAAAAAATATATATTTTTTAAAATGATTCGTAATACAATTAAAGCACCGAAATTTATTATAACGGTTTATCATAAAAATCGACTATATGATACTGATAAAACACAAACTAATGTCTCACTCACCAAAACGCCTGCCGACCTTTGAAGCTCTTGCAATTGACCTACATGTCGTATACCTGTATGCGCACGACAAGCATTTTCTGGATAACGGGATTAAATTTCCACGTTAACTCGAGATCCAAATTGGACGATCATGCTAAATTTTACCGTTCTGATAACCAGGGAGTGTTGGGATAAGTACTTTAAAGTTAAAATCACGTTAATAAAATTAAAAGTCGATAGTTTATACCTGATATTATATATATATTTATCATGCGGGCAATTGATAAGGGCTATGAAAAATGTGAGTAAAAGTATTTGTCTATTTTAAAAAAAAATATTCTTTAGCTTAATTCTATTCTTAACTTTTTTTTACGTGACCTACTAAACGAGTTGATACTACTTTCTGTGTAGTTACGGCTGCGAGAACCGTAAATGTAATGTGAAAATCTTAACCAAAGGAAAAAAACATCTTAGATCCTCTTTATGTGCACTTAATCTTATTATGCAATGGAAAAATTGTACAAGCATAAAAGCCGATGGCTTTTTTTAACTTTACTACCATCTTTCATGCCATAACTTCGGGAAATATTTTATTATGTGATTCAATAAAATAAAAACAACAACTACAATTATAGTTTGTTTTGAATAAATTAATCCGCTTGTAATTCATTTCACTGTATTTGTTTTAATTAACAGAAATTGCAAGTGTAATTTTAATTTATAGAGATTAAATCGAACAATGAACGTGTGGTTGAAATCATATTTATTTGTGTAAAAGAAAAATAAATTACACTAAAGTTGAGCTTTTGTACAGAATTAATTAAAATTATATTGTTCTACAAATAATACTTATTTTCACTAAAGAGGTTTTAACTTAATCAAATAATACAGCTGCTAAATAATTTAAATAATTATGAAATATTTTGTCAGTGAAAAATTTTTTAAGTTTTTTTTTTAACTAATAATAAATTTATACTTGCATGAAATGCGAATTATAATGTATACTTAAAACTTTTAAAGGAAAATTTATTCAATAAAATATAATTATGTGAAGAAGAAAGAAAATGAAGTTAAATTAACCAGAGTGTTAAATATGAGCTTGTACAAAATAAGAGTAATTTTGATGAGAATATGACACGAAAATCAAGTATGTGACAAGTGCTACCTTAGCTAATTTCCATTCCTCGTTTTACGAGTAAACACTAATAAGATTGATTAATTATTCTCACGTTCATCAACGATGATGATGTTGAATTTGATGCATAGTGATTGAGTTATGACATAACAGCGTGTTTGTAATTTTCTTATAATAATAATAATAATAACAACAACGTCTACCATCTTGATATTTACGTTTATATTTTAAATTTTAATTCATTTGATATTTATAACTTCATCATATTTCATTTACTCTCACTAATAACAGGTAATTCGATTTATCTGAATTTTTCTGTCTATAATTGAACTTACATGCAATTTTTTTCTTTTCATAAGAATATTATGTAAAAGCTCAGAGCTGCTGTATAAATAATGACGAGATCAAAAGTAGAAATAGATAGATGGAGAACTTAATTTAAAGCTAATATACTATTTCAATGTAGAAATAAGCTTATTATACCTCATGTGTTTGCAACGCAAATATTAATCATTAGGAGATCTGTTATTGAAGGTATATTTACTCGGTATTATTCAAATCTCACAGTTTATTCACGAATTCATTGTGGTAAAATCAGATAAAAAATAAATAATTTCTTTCATTTATAATTTCATTAAATTTTAACGCTTATGAATTATAAATTTAATTGAATATTTAATGCATTGAAGTAAAGGAACTACTAATTGAATTTACCTTCACATACATAAATATATGTCAGGAAGTATTCTCTTGGAATATAATATACTTTTGAAAACCAATTTATAAATCCACAATTTAAATTCTGATATTACATTTTCTGTTGTTTAATAAATCGTGAATTTTTAATGACATCAAACTGTTTAAAACAAAACTTGTTATAAACTTGTGAGTGATAGAATTATAACTGCCTGTTTAAACATTCTTTACTTCACTTTAAAGTTTATATCCAAGGATAAAACGGCGAATTGAATGACGTAACAAAACTCTAAAGTTCATTGAAAAAATTACAATAGTTCTTAAAATATTTCTTTTTAATTTGAATTTTCTACAGTCCTTACAAAAACTTTTCTACATGTGATTGAAACAAAACATCTGTTTCTGTTTTTGCGAAAAAAAAAATACAATTTTTGTGACATTAAAAATAATACTTATCACAGTGTTATTTCCTGTAATGATCATTACTGATGAGTAAAATACTAATATCAAGGAAGGATTAATACTTAACAGAAATTTAAACAGCATGTTGGCTATTGAAGTAAGTGAAGTGTACTTGCAAGAAGACAATACGCCTTGCATTGCTTGAATTGAACTATAACATCGCGATTACGTCCCACTTGTATTGTTGGTTAGTGATTGTGCTCTAGATCCGCCTAGCTTTCCTGTGAGCTTACTAGCAAGCTAACCCTTGCTTCATCGGGCTGTAAATTATCGAAATGACCGAAACCTTATTCTCATCCTCTTCCCCCAGCTTATAAACAATGAGCCCTGTTCAGCGTATTCTGAATATCTTCTCCTCGAACCCACTACGACCTTTCATCTTCAGCCCACTATTTTTCCGGATTTAATCCTTTGTTATTCTGCATCCACTGACCATTTTTATGAATTATAGGGATCCTGGAATACCTTGTTGTTATTTATTTTTATTAAAGTGATGAGTTATTCGCGAAAATAATAATAAAAATAATAAAGGCTGGCAATAGCCTAGTCGGCTTGGTGCCCACTTTTCGAAAGAGTGGAACCCGGGTTCGATCCTGGCACGCACCAATATTTTTCAGTGATTATAAATAAAAATATGTGCGTTACGTTGCCAGCCTCTGAAAGTGGCAGAGATGGCCGGGCGGCACACACCTGACTTGAGTGATCACTCATTTAAGCAACAACTTGAATGGGTGACCACTCTAGTCGGCGTTGGCTAGCGCGAGGGATCTCTGCACACTAGGAGAGGGGCCTAATGCTCCAGTGGTCGATAAAGAAGAGTTTCTTATCAATTACTGTAGATTAACCCAGCTCCGACGGTACTAACATGGGTTTTCTCTGTGGTTTTCCCATGTTACTGTTCCAATAACCGAGTGGTGAGGATCAGGGTGAATACGGTACAGAAGGCACAAGTCGGTCCACAGCCGCAATATAGAGTGGAGATATAAAGTGGGAATATTGTTGATTCCCCGAAAAAGAGTGGGGATATCAGCCTTGTAAAAACCAGATAGCGGTATACAAGTAAAACTCATAAATAAAATAAAATAATAAAAATAATAAAGTTGTTATAAGTTGATAAAAATGAGCTATAGATAATGCTCGAAGGAAAATGCTGGATTTCTACAAAGATCTGTCTTTGCACGTGAATCAAATTCTAGTCAACAGGATTTTCATCGAACGTACTCAAAGATTTAGCTTGAATTGAGAAACGCGCTGAGTTTTTGTCAAATAAGAAGGATCTCTTAAAATCAATGTCTATGATCGATTTGCACTTAAAGTGCCTTTAGAATATTAGTGAATAAAGAGCATAAAAAATTTTGCCTCGTCCCTTTTTTCTTTTAACGTTGCACAGAGTTACGCTGCGGAATTTTATCGAATCCTAAAATAAGATTCCACTTCTCTGCCTGAGACACTCGTGCATTCACAAACGCAATAGATTTACCGATTCACTTCTTTAAGATACCTAAAGAAGCTTCAGTTCAATTATTTTTTGTATTTCGTTAATTTCAATTTATTTATTTTTGTTTTGGTATTAACTAATAATAAGTTGTTTAGAGCAAGATTGTTTATTTAATTGAAAGAACGGAAGTACTCAAGGTGAGATTTTAGCTTATGGAAATTTATCCAGCATTAGTGTGTGCATCGAAACCTCTAGTAAGGATTTTAGTGAGCATTAAATTGGCGATAGTAATAAAAATAAGATCGTATATACTACCGTGGTAATGGTTCTCGGAGTGCATAGAGTAAACAGAAGAGATTACTCAATAAATTTCACTTTATTAATAATTTAATCGGCTAACTTTAATTAATAACTATTGATAATTGTATTTATAATACTCTATTCTTAATTAATTACTTTCTAATAGAAAAGCTTTTAATCCTGGTGTGTGGTATAGATTTACAATTTTTCACGGTATGCATACTTTTTTACAAGAGCTATTGATTGTAATTTTTATTTTATTTCTGCATCCTTTTATTCAGTGAAAAAAGCCATTTGATTTGTACTGTACAAGCCAGATTTGATTTTTGAAAAAATTTTATTTCTAAGTATCATAAAAACTGAGCAAAGTTATAAATTTTTAATTAGTTCAATAAATTTAAATATTTTCAAAGTTTCTTTAATATTACATTTTTTTTCTTACCAATTTTCAGGCCCATTTTTGAAATAATAAAAATAAATACTCGTAATATTATTGAGTGAAACAAATGGCGTCAATTGACAAGCAAGTGCTTGTTATTTGACCAAAGTCAAAATTGATGTTCATTACAAATTATGAATTGTACATCACATTCATATTTACCAATTAAATTTCAATCATTTGCATTTTATATATAGGCGTATTCAAAGAATTTCAAAAATTAATTAGAATCAAATAACGTAAAACCTTTCGATAGTTAAATTTTTCATGGAAATAATACCATTCTATGATTAGCGTATCGAACATCAACAGCAAATAATACAATATTTATTTTAGCGTTGTTATTATTCTTATAAATAACCCATGAGATTGATACAGATAGGATATCAAGCTGTCAAATTCAAAAGGGATTTACGGAATCCAACAGCGTATCTATGACTACTGTTGTTTCAGTTAATTAATCAAGTTACAGATGAATATGAATCTTCCTTTATCATAAAATTTGCAAAAAGAATCAAACAAATATTTATTACTAATAATGCAGTGTTATGTTTAATACTATAACCTTTTTCAGTAGATAACAATATGTTGTCTCTCAATGATTGCTCTTTTGTGTTGAGCAAAAAAAAAATTTTATTACCTCTATAGATATTTACTACATCGTGGATGTAGATGTAGAAGTAGTGCTGGCAATTCTACACTAGACGAAGAAATGGGATTTGAGAAATAAAAAGGACTATTGAGTCAAGCATTCTCGAAGGTCTATTGAGAGCTTAATTATTCCGAGTTCGTTAGATTGGGTGATTGTCCTCTGATTGAACATTACGTTGTTAGAATAAATTATTCAAGGCATTACTATTTTATTTTATTTCTTTATTTTTATATTCTGAACTGACTAAAATTTTCGGCACAATACTCTTTGATATTCTGGAGCTCAGAAGAATGATAAAGAAACGATAGGACCAAAAAGGTTCCGATCAATTTGCATGCTAAAGTCTCCGTTGTATATTTCAAAACTGTAAATGTAAGTTTGCATATATTGTATTACTTTGTGTAATTTATGTAATATTTTTATGATCAACTTTTATTCATACACAAATATATATGTCCAAGGAACAGATGGTCTTTCGTGGGGTGCTTTCGTTAGACGTTAAATTTTCCAAGACTCCTGGGACTTAAAAGAATAATATCTCTGTTTAGTTCGTCTACTGATAAAACCTTGGAATTTTCTTTCCAGTCGCGTATTCTTTCGTATGTTTTTCTTTGATCTATGTCATTATTTATTTATATTGTTTTGATTTATTTATTTGCGGTCGCTTACTCATGGAATACATCAAACATTTTATGGCTTACAATATCTTTATATCTTTACCAATAATTTTTTTATATTATGACATTATTTACGTTTACATTTTTTCTCAAGGTAAATAGAAGACGGGTTTAAGGTTGCACGGACAGTACCCCGTAAGTCATAATAGAATCTAAATTTTTTTTTTCATTAAAATTAAAAATTTGAATACGAAAATTCATTACTATAATTTAACCGTTACCTTACATTATTATTAATTAAAATAATTAAATAATTTCATTAACAAAAACAATAAATAGTCAACGTTTGACTCAAGTATTTTTTCACAAAACTCAGACCTGGCAACACCGCGCCGCGGATAACAGCTGTTTATATTTATCTAGCTGTGTAGTGTTGAGTTGAAAAACATAACCCATAAATATAAACAGGAATTATTAAAATTCAAAATTCGCACGTTCTGTTCTGTGTAATGTTGCTAAACTGCGCTGAATCACGTGGTTTATTTATTTTTAAATATGTCGGCCTAAAATTTTCGTGAATTTCTCATCTTTTGCATTAAAATATCTTTAAAAGCTTTCGTCAGAAAATTTTCATTTTATTTTTAACGTATTCTACGAAAGTTGATTGACTGAAATACAAGTTTTTTGTTTTTTAATTTTCCTATGAGGTAGTCATATAAATCGATATATGTGCAATCCGCCAATAGTCTCTATAGGCTAGATGTTAAATTTCAATTTTTTAATAATTTATTAAAGGATAACCTTTCGTCAGATCTAATCCAAAAAATTAATTTAGACGTATGAGATAGCAATTCATAACATATCAAAAAATTAGCTTTTGATATTCACAAGTGCATTAGTGTCCGAACAACCTTAATGTTTTTTTAATAATTATTGTTATTGTTATTACTACAAGAGAAAAATATTTATTAAGGGGGAACACCACTGTGACGATCGAAAAAAAGAGGTGATTTTCGGGAATTTTTTTGACAGGGAAAATAAAGGAATTTAAGAATCCGGTTTTTTTTTTATTTTATTAAGAGTAAATTAAAAATTATTACCCTTAATTTTCATTAAAAAATATTTAATTATTACAAAGTTATTAACAATCTCGTCGAGCACTGGAGAAAATTTCCCCTCTCCACGGTCGGTTCGATAACTCAAAAACAGATCATCTGAAAATAAAAACCCAAATTGTTTTTTAATCAGTAAGGATGTAGTTATCGTCGTACGTACGGAATCTGAAAAATTTTTATTTTAAAGATTTTTTTAGTCAGGTTAAAACAAATAAAAAACAGTAAGAATAGTAAGAAAATTTTCAATCAGTCGCCATTTTTCAAAAATTAAAATTTTCAAAATTCCGTACGTGCGACGATAACTACATCCTTACTGATTAAAAAGCAATTTGGGTTTTTATTTTCAGATGATCCGTTTTTGAGTTATCGAACCGACCATGGAGGAGGAAATTTTTTCTAGTGCTCTACGAGATTGTTAATCTTTGTAATAATTCAATACTTTTTAATAAAAATTTAGGGTAATAATCTTTAATGTACTCTTAATAAAATAAAAAAAATCCGATCTCCAAATTCCTTTATTTTCCCTGTCAAAAAAATTCCCGAAAATCACCTCTTTTTTTCGATCGTCACAGTGGTGTTCCCCCTTTAGTAATAACAAGTAATAATACATTATTTTTTCTTTTGTCAAAATTTAAAGCTATACAATAAAAAATTTAAAGGAACAAATTATTTTACGAGTGGTTGATTAACAATTAAAAGTCGAGATGCACATTAATTACTGAACGAATAGTTTGCATATTTAAATATACGACAACGGATTAGCAGTGAGGAAATGAATTGCCATCAATCCTCGACTAATGTTTTAGATATGCAATCAGCCAAAAACCAATTACACTGTTCTTGACTGCGAGAGGATTTGCGTTAAAATGAGGATAGATAGAATAGTCCTGACAGTAGGTTGAATAGAGAAAATAAAAATAAAATTAAAAAAAAAAAAAACTATGAAATTATACGAAAAGCGACGGAGAAATGAAAAACGTGTTGACGATAATGAAAAAAGTGAAAAACAAAAACAAGTTTGCGTGTCAGAACAAAATTGAATCTGATTGCCGTCGATTTAATAATAGAAATGAATTTAACTTGTCTACACTTGACGTTCGTACAATATGGACCGCGTAATTGTTTTGTTTCTGCTGTCAATTCTAAAACCACACCCACCAGTGCATATTATATATTTATCTGCCTTTAGTTATATGCATGTATGTACAACATAGATATATTTATATTTATACGTTGAACTAATGTTCCAAACTGGAAGGTCACATAAATGTCTAGAACAATACCAAGTTTCGCGACGACGTGATTTTCATTCTCATATATTTCACCAAATACCGCTGAAATTTCTCGCTCAGCTGTGTATAATTTTAGAGTTATTGAAATACTCATACTTTATTCACGGTTTTCTTCATATTATACATGTATTATTATTATTATTTATTTATTTAATTGGCCATGAAGTCGAAACTCCTTGTAATATAATATATTTATTTTTTTGTTCAACGCACGTATGGAGTATGAGCCAACGAGAAATATATTAATTTAATAAATAAATAAAACTATCGTGCATGGGTTAAACAATTTATCATCGGTGTGTGACAGGTGTCCATCCGGGTAAAAAATTTAAGGACGTCTATCATTAACATCCACGACTTTACGGCCATCCGCTCAAT
The DNA here is from genome assembly GCF_020080835.1 of Cotesia glomerata. Classification (NCBI taxonomy): domain Eukaryota; kingdom Metazoa; phylum Arthropoda; class Insecta; order Hymenoptera; family Braconidae; genus Cotesia; species Cotesia glomerata. Next base: position 3,715,717 of record NC_058158.1, read on the forward strand.
TGTCTCGGATTTTTATGGGACTCCCCAGATTTTTTTCCTTCGTGCACCGCGGAAACTGTATATCCATCCCATTTTTATTCATTATTTTTATACAAAGATTAAATAAATTATCAAATCTCTTTTCAGGGATTATTTTTAAACAATAAAATTCAATAAATTTAACGAGTGCGTAGAAGCATAAATAATAACGTTATTGTTTTAAATACTGCTTACACTGATAGAAGGATTTATTTGTATTAAATAATATTTGTTGACTACTAGTCAACACTACTATAAAGATTGTAGATTACTGTAGATTATGTAGTACTGACTACTAGTTAACAAATCATTTATTAGAGACCACTTTTTAGTATTAAACAAATATTTCTTAGTATTTAAAATGATTTGTTTGTATTTAATAAATCTGATATTCATTTATTAAATATTAACAAATCTTTTTAAATACTAAGAAATATTTATAAAGGACTGAAAAGTGGTCTCTAATAAATGATTTGTCAAGTATTAACAAATCTTTTTAACTATAAACAAATACTTCTATCAGTGTATTTGTTAAAGATATAAAGGATATCAATTTAAATAAATGAATGAATAGCCTACTGTTTTTCGATATATGGTCTGAATGAAAATATTTTCATGAGTTTTATGCTGTGGCATTGAATTTTTTTTTTTTTAATTTCATCAGCCATGTATCGAGAAAAATTTCCATATTGTATGATATTACATTTCCCTACTCTCGATACTTGTCAAAAGTTCTATGAATGCAATATCAATGAAAAAATCATGAACAAATGAAAATACAGTGGATTCTCGATAACTCGAACCTTGTTAAGTCGAAATCCTCAGTAAATCAAAAAAAATTTGTATTCCCTTTCGCTGAACTCTTAAATTCGCGATATCTCGAATTATTTAGACTCTGTAACTCGAACTTAGTATTGTTTCCCTTCCAGTATCGATAAAGGATATTTATACTCTATAACTTGAATTTTAAAAGTGAAACTCTATAAGTCGAAGTTAGTAAAATATAAAGACGTTTTTTTTCCGAACTGTCCAAGCTTATAGCAATCAAATCTAAATTCCTACAAGAATTTTCAATGCTTCTTATATTCTTATTTGCAATATATATTTTCTCTCTAAGTTATTTTCTTGCAAATCAAGTGTTTTCTTAATTTTTTTGGTCTACTTGCAAATTTTGAACATCTTGTTAAGTCAAAAACTCGTTAACTCGAAGTTTTTATCACTTCCCTTGAAGTTAAAGTTATCGAGAGTCCACTGTACTGAAAACGCCCACTGCGCTAAACGAAAATGCCGCTCTCCGCCTTCGTCGAGGAGAAAAATAGTATTCTCACCACGGGCAGGAAATAAAAAAGCCTCAGATCACATGTTTGTCGACCTCGGCTTCGCCTCGGTCAACAATTACATGTAATCTGAGACATTTCTTATTTTCCTGCCCTAGGTAAGAAAAATACTATTTCAACCCTAAAGTTTATTTTATATAAACATATTTCATAAAAGCAGCGTAAAAAAGTTTACGACACATGTTTTAAATATCACAAAACTTTATAACACCGGGCTCAAATAAATAGAAAAAAAAAATTCACTTGAAATTTTATCGTGTTAGCGATATATCATAAGCTTTATCACCTATACATTTTTTTGTATCCCTCATATGCAAATAAAATCAAATATATAAATATATATCAAATCTCTTATATAAAACAAAATAGGGAATCAAACTTTTGAACGTTTAACTGTCAATAGGGAAACAATTGTTAGTGAATTACAAAAAAATATATATGTATGTATTATAGATGTCTATAGAATTACGCCTTGGGTGGAATTTGTAAAGCCCATCACAAGCAATTACGTAGGGTCGATCCGGCTAAATCGTAGCAGATTATACGAGGGTGCGGATAGATCGGGAAAGGCATAAAATACGGTAGTATATCCGGCAATTGGATTTTCCTCGACTGCCCACATCAGAGTGCGAGATTATCTTTTTATCTTTTTTCTTTACCAACAAATTTATTATCAAACCTCACCACACTAAATTCAATTTTATTCTATTCAATTCAATAACTCGGTGGAAAATAATTATCTTCATATCGCCCGCATTGAGATTACGAGCTTTAATGTCTGTTCAATCAATCTAATCAAAACGTGGCATTCTTTACCGGTGCAAATAGTTAGTTTCCGATTAAATGATTTTTTTTCCGTCTTTTGGAAGTTATTGGAGACGCCAATATTGACATTAAATTGCCTCTTTTCGGCTGGCTCCAGACATCCTACCTTGAAGCATTAATCCAATTATGAAAAATACAGCGCCAGGACGGAATAAAACACAAGTTATTCCAGTTTCTCCCTCGAAGCGTGACACTATTGATTCGGAAATTGTTATTATTAATTAGCATTGCGACACATTAAATTTGCTTTGATTTATTAAAAACAAAACGTGAATTAATGCATCTATATACTCTAAAAAGTTTAACTAGCACAGCATACAAAAGACGATAATAATCGTTTTAATTTTGTTCAACTATACTGCGCCCACACCAGGATTGAAACAAAAGTTTTTAATTAATGCAGTAAATACCAGCAGTAAATTAAATGCTGGAAACTATTCCAACAAAACTCTTTTATTGAGGAAGGGAGTGAGTCAGCAAATGAGTAAGAAAGGATAATAAAAAGAGTTAGTCCGTTGGGTAGTTCGATTATGGAAATTAAAGCAATCAGAGTAGACCTATGTCACAAAAACGTACCCACCTAATTTCAAAATTAGTAACTTACTTACAGAACAATGTTCAACTGCAGTTGTACCTCCGTTTAGGTTTCATTAGCATATTCTCAAATAAAATTCTCTAATTCACTTGGAAAAATACTTTTATACCATTAACGTTGTTCTTTTTTTAAAAAAATTCATTTCATTCGTGTTTAAACTTTGTTAATATAACGAAATTTAAATATTTTTATTCATTGAAAAAATTACAACTAGAAAATTAAATATTATTTTTTTTACCCTCGCTACGCTCTCACATAAGAATATTTTACCTGGAAAATTTGTCACTATCCAATGGAAATTTATCAAGTTATACGGTATTATACTGTCACACATCGAAAATAGTGATACTGATGATAAAATGGGGTGATGACACATACCATATGAGTGAGATAAATTTGATATTGTGACAGGAAAATGTAGTACTTTGTTATTTATTATATACATATATCTTTTTTTTGTTGACCATTGACATCTGATCCCAAACGTTATGCTTTTTTTATTGCGTCAGTTTTTTTTTTTATGACAGATAAGACGTATTTTTAAAGCAATTTAATGGTTTTATCTGAAATTGATAACCAGCCGCTGTTTAAAATATTCTTTCAGGATATCAGAAAAATTTTTCACGTTATAAAATACCCTCAGATATCAGATATTCTTTTTTTAAAGATACCTAAATATAACTTGCTCAAAGTAATAAAGTCCACAAGTTTTTATATTACATTCATTGCTTTCAAATAAAAGATAAAAAATCATTTTTAACTCGGGTCTGATTGAATTTAAATGCGTTGAAACTCTATTAAAAGCCAATATAAAAAGAAGAATGAGATTATATTAGGCATGTGACAATATTGAGAACTTATATAGCTAATTTATTTCTGTTTTAAGTGGCTATTTTAGAACGGAATTTCATTTGGTGTTAAAAAATATAAAGATTGAAGATTCAGAAATTGAAGAGTATGAATTCGGAGCCCTTTAGTACTGGCATGTCAGCAAGATTAATCTTTGTCCAGAGTCCCAGACCGACATTCACGACTCTCACGTACACCAAGTTTCCAACACATTGACGTAGATGAACAATGGGCTAATTATGCCAATTTGTTTTCTCTATCCGAGTAGTGTCTGGTTGTTAGGAGAAAGTTCAGCATGACGACGCTGACCAACAGTTACTCTACGATCTCCTCTGGTGGTGTCCAGTGAAAATTACAGAGTGAACTTCACCAAGTAAAGGGCACATCTCATTTTGTCATCATAAACTCTCATTAATGGACTCTCAGCTTGTTTCGTCTGTCACATTTCCACGACTCTTCTTTACTTTAACATCTGTAAATTACAATAACATTATATTTAAATTATTATCATTGTAGGTATGTCACTTCTGCAAATTCACATGGTCATTATAATGTTGAACATTGATTTTGATCTAGTATATTGCATTACTAATGTTAAAAGAGCGTCTAAAAAATTATTTTTTTTTCCAATCAACTTAAAAATGTGAGAAATATAAAAATTTACTGAAAATTTTTTCGTTCATCAAGAAAAATCTTTTACTTCTAATTTTCCTGTTTAAAATATAAAAGCTTTCAATTTTTTGCTATAAAAAAAAATGATAACAAAAATTGAAAAATTATTGATATCAGATAGATTTTTAAAGCGAAGCTTTTTATCAAATCCCAATTTGAGGTCCCAGCAAGCTTATGTGTATAAACAAATTATTTTTATATTTCTCATATTTCTAAATTAATTAGAAAAATACAAATTTTTTTGATACACCCTTTTGGTATTATTAACGCGGTATAATTTTATTGAAAGAAAGGATAAAAAAAATCTACCTATAAAAAATGAATTTGTTTTCAGCTTGATTAGTAATCGCTTTAAAAATCCATTGAAATTTAAGTTTTGTAAACATAAAAACAAACAAATAAATAAATGAAAAAAGTTTAAAAATTTAGTGCCAACTGTTGGAATGTAATCGAAACCATGGGAGTGTGCATCGACAAGGATTGAAAAGTTTTATCTTTCAATATTTGAACCGTAAAAACATACAAAGCATTTTTTCGTTCAATATTGTGAGCCTGTGGATTTTGCGTTTCAAACCCGATTCTCTCTCGCTCTGACACTCTCTGTGCCTCTTTTTTGATCTCAATATGTGTGCAGGTGTTTTTTGTTTCCATTATATATTTTTTCTGTTAAAGATACATGCTCAATTGCATCGCATGAGGGATTGTGCCGTTTTATTTTTATTTTTGTTTTCATGTTGTCGCTTACGAGTCGTTTGTTCAATGACGAGCACAATTGATCACAAAAGTTGTGTTAATTTACGTGTTGGGAAAAACCTTTCTAGTTAAGTGAAACATACCTATACAAACGCGGGCTTTTTGTGCACCAAATGGATTAGATTGCCAGATTGCAAATTAATTTGTCCGTTTATTGCTTACGTTAAGTGAGCAATATTCACGTCAGAGTGATTCAATTCAGTAACAGATACAAATTTTGAATTTGCAGTACGTATTCAATTTACGCAATTTCATTTTAATTATTTGGTTATACAAAATTTAATCATTGAATATTCGATCGCTGTGGAATAATATCGTTGAGGCTCGTGGTAATTTGTACGCCATTATTTATATGCATTTATTCGCTCATGTGTTTTGTAATTATAATTAGTGTTCTATAATGCACTGAGAGACTGAATAATTTTTTGTAATGAATCATTGAAAATTATAAATTTTTTGATAAAATTTTTTTATCATTTTTTCTATTTGAATTAAGTAAAAACTATTTTCATCATTACAATAATTATCGAGAATATGTTATTGTATCAAGAAAATTTTCTTCATAGAATTTTATAATTAAATAATTTTTTTTTTCTGTATAATGTTCTTCTATACTAATAAAAATACAATAATAACAATTAAAAAGCCGATCAAAATAATAAATTTTAGTTTGGAAAAAAAATTTCAATTTACAACAGGCATTTTATTTACTAGTTTGTATCTACTTCACTCTCATTATAGATGCATGAAGCACGTATCCTAGCGAAAGGTACCATTACAAAGGTATAAGGACATATACTCCGTACATTTTTTGCCTATAATTTGTTCTCTCTTACTCAGTACACAGTACAAAATTAATGGTATCAAGTGTGTTGTGAATAATTTGAAGTTAAAAGTTTTAAGTACTGTACTTTTTTAAGGTATAAAGGTACTTACAAGTCCTTGGAAAATATCATCCACTCTCTTTAGCGCAAATAATAAAATACATTTTTTTAAAAACCATAAATAATTTTTTTTGTAGAGGTACATTATTTTACTTAAAGGAATTATTGTACATTTTAATTTCCGTACTTTGTTAATTCAACGTAACCATTTAATTTAAAGAAAGGAAAAAATAATCAAGATTAACGAATTTACTTGAGAAATATTAAATATTAGTCGAATTTTTTTTTTCAAATATTTTTGCCTACAATTTATTCTGTTTTGCAATAGTCAACATTTCTTATGATTATTCACAATTAACATGATAGCCTAATTTTTTATTACCTTTGTATAAATCTATTTGATTAAGTAATATAAATTATAATCTTGTAATAAAATATTAAAAAATTACGTTTTATTTATTCGTAAATCTTACGGCAAGGAAAGGAAATCGGTTCATCAATTATTAATTTAATAATTCCGGAGAAAAATTAAATTATTCAAGTCGCTTGACATTCAGATTCGTCTTACAATTTTAATTTATCTCATCATTTTATTATTCGAATAAATAAATTACTTCCTCTTTTATCAATACACAAGAATAAAACTTTCATCTCATTTTATCTTTGATATAAAACAATTAAAAATTCAATTGATGAATAATAAATAATCGAAAATAAAATCTCAAAAAGATAGAAAACTATGGATAAGAATAATTAGAGCGGACGTAAATGAGTAGCGGTGTAAAAGAGTTTATTTATATATAAAATATATATTGACAGATATAATAAGGTGTTATAGTAAGTGCAACGTAAAACGTAAGTGGAGCGTGTAATGAACGTCGCCTGTTTGAGTTTCCAAGCTGCGTTCAACGACACTTGAGTTTTAATTACTTGTTTTTTATTCCATTATAAACGCTGATAACTTCAATAATTCAAATATATATTCAGGGAGCTTTAATTACTTCGTTATTTAATTATTATTAATGTTAAAATAACAAGACAGAGAAGGTATGAGTTATATAACTGCTGTAATTAGCAGTTGTGTTTTTCTTTTAGTTAATATTTTATTATGAGTCGATATTTATTTATAACGAATTTGAGCTCAAACAGATCGAACGATTGGTAATAAAACGTCACGAGGAATGCACTCGAGCGTGATGAAATTTCGTTCAAGCGTTTTCGGTAACCATCAAAGGAAATCAAACTTTTTGTATAAACTGCGCGGATGTATTATAGAAATACGAAAACAATAATTAAGTTGAAGAGAACAAGTTAACGTAATTATCGAGGCGGCTATAAATTATTTCACAAAAGTTAATAAAATAGTTTGTTGTTTCCTCAAAGCGGAAAGTTCCTCTTTGATATTTATTCATTTTCTTGTTGAGTAGAAGATGAAAACAATGCTTAAAACATGTTTATTGGAAAGTAGGTTTTCTTAGTAATTAAAAATTTTTTGATTTAAGTGAATATTGAATATTTCTTTTAAAATAATTTTACGGCTAACAATTATAAATTATTTTATTTTTATTAATTAAATATTAAAACTATTGATCAGCTTTTTGCCGTGACAACGAACTTGGAAGAAATAAAATGAAAAGATAGAATTAGTGGTGGTCTTGCGATTTGAACTAGATGGAAGTGTCAATTTTAATTTTGCTGAGCTTTTTCTTGTTATTTTTCAGGTCTGAGGTCTCATTTAGTGACTCTATTTTGTTGAGTGACATTATGACACCAGAAAATAATGGGTCAATAAATTGGAGAAAATACTTTTTGAGGTTGAAATAAAACTTCTTAAATAATTAATCAATAATTACGATTGAATCTTACTATAATTAGAATACCTTTCAACAAATTGAATATTTATTGAATAATATTTTGTCGTAAATGAGAGTATTGATTAATTAGCATTCAATTGTAATAAACTATAAAAATGATTTTGAATCTAATGTGAGCGATGAATTAACAGTAGCAGCTTTAATTATTAAACAGACCGCTGTACCAACTGAAACGTTATACAGGAGTTTAATTATCTAGTACTCGAATATCAGCGTAACAAGCGTTCTACCTTGAAATTGGTTACCTGCGAATACTCCGGAACCCCAAACTCAATCCATTAGTAATCAGCGTCAATCTCACCGAGATATTGGACTATATATACATTTTGATGCTCACTCACTTACGCATCCATACCCGAAAGGCGAAAATAGCAAACACACCACACAAGTTAATCAATCAAAGGTGAATCAAGAAGTAATTAATCATTACCCAAATTAACAAAGAAATATTCACATACAAACAGATAATAATGGAATTATCAGGTGACGGAATGGTAGTTACGGACAATGTCTCGGATAGCTTAACTGGTAGAGCCTTTGGCGCGTAACCAAATGATCCGGGTTCGAGTCCCGGTCTGGGCTGTCTGAATTATTTTTTCGGTTACCGAAAAATTCCTACTGAGTAAGGTCCCTCCTCCCCCCTTTATCCTTTATTTCCCCAGTTCCCAAATTTGTCTTTAATGACAAATTTAGCTATAAATTATGGCTTTCCATCCATACCTTTCCATCCATCTATCCGTTCAACTCGTCACTCACCTGTATACATCTACACACATTTGCAAAATGAAACTTTAAATTCTTGAATATTTCATGAGTATGCACCCAAAAATAAATTTATTTCATGAATATTTACGACATACATGGTATTTATTCTCTTTTGTGTTTCCCAAGTGACGATATTCATGTTCACTTTATTCTCAATTGTCCACACCAGCAATTTCATTGTTCCTCAATATCAATTAACTGACCTGGCTTTGTTTTTTTTTATTGTTACAGAAATTTCTTGATCAACAGAAATCCAATTAGCTGATTAGGGGAGCGCGAATGGACACTGGGAATCGGCTTCAACAAAAGCGAGTCAATAAAAATTCCGCTATAACTAAACTCGCTTTGAGAAAAATAACAATGTAAGCAAGTTAATAGCCGGAAAAACACTCAAATTCAAATGGATTTCAGTGACGACCAATCGTTCAGTTAAAAAAATAACCAAAAAATAACAGTGAGTGAATATAAATACAAAAATAAAAAAACAAAATTCAGAATAACAAAACGAGAAATCAGCAGTAATAATGATAAAGTACAAAGAGAAATATGTGATAAATTTATTTATCACGTTATGGCATCAGAAATTGATGAAAATACAGTAAGCCAAGCGCTTGGACACATTCTGTTAAATATCTTAGACATTTATATAGTTATCAGAACAAGAACAAGAAGAAGAAGAACAACAACAACAACAACAGCTGCTGCTATAACTGATGGTATAATTCCACAGAGTTACCGAAGCTCGCGAAGAACTCGTAATATCAGTGACGTCGTAGTTCGAGAAGCATTAGTATCATCGCCAGCTTCAGAATCGTCACCACCAACCAGTACCGGTATAAGCGAAATCCCGAGTCAGAACAGGAGGAGGAGCAAGAGTAGTCGTAGAAGTAGGAGTAGCAGAAGCATGGTTGCGGTGACGATTAGCGATAGCGTGACAATTCCAACTAATCCGTCCATGGCCTTAAACAGTACTGGGGTGGTTACGAGCTCCACCACCACCGGGAGCACCACTACCGCCGCTAAGCCCGACCAACACATCTACAATTCCACGAATTACCTCTCTGAGCAGGATGACCTGGAATACAGTGAGTAATAAAATGAGACATGCTCTTAATTTAGCTCCCGCTTACTTTAGACTCTACTCCGGCGCTGTCTGTTGTCTATTTTGTAGCTGTGTGCAGCGAACCCCTAAACTTAACCCTACTAAACGTATATTCCCTCTTAAACCTTCCACTCACCACTGTTGGCTTTTATCTCGCCGGACGCTAAATCCCACGCTAAGTCCAACCCAGATTTCGTCTATTCTAATCCAATTTAATCTAATTATTTAGAAGAAGATCCCTAAACCTTTTAATTGGAGCCTTCTATTTCTTGTTCCGGCTGATAATTTTTAATTCATTCTATTGTAGTACTGCTGCAGTGGAATTAAATTTTTGTAAAAGTTCTGGTGGAAAAAAGGAAAAATTTAATGAAATAAAAGTAAGTAGGCTACTCAGATTAAACAAGTTTGGGACAAGTACTATCTGAGCTTTGGTTGAATTGAGGACGAGCGATCGAGGGTGAGAGGTGAGCAGCGTGGGTCGGTACAGAGGAAGACGGACTGCGCTCGAGGGGGTTAAAATCGTTCGAGCGATTCAAGTAATTCCGTTCCTCTCTTTTGCTCCCTTTCATGTTCCAAGAGTCGGTGATTAGTTTGCAGTGAGATGAATTCAGGTGAATCTTCAACTTGTTAATTAAGTCAAGTCACTGCGTGCTATAAGTTTTTTTAAAAAAGCCTTTGGACTTTATATAAATAGACGGTTTTTAAAAGACGGAATTATAATTCAAAGAATAAATGTTTTGTTTTTATAGTAATATACAATTGTTTGAGTTATTTCATTTTATTTTGACGTTTTAGTAATCATAGAGTTGCAAGTATTTGTACAGAGAAATTTGAAGCAGAGAAAGATTGCGGCAAAATGATAAACTACTTTAGAGGAAGAAAATATTTAAAAGTTTATTAAGAATTGTTTGACTCAATAAAGAATAAAGAAGTAACTTTAACACAGGCAAAGCGCATAAAATATTTGCAAGCGGCATTTTAACTTTCATATCTCGCTTGAAAATAAATAACAATATCTTGTTTATAAGTTTTTTTAATCATCAAAAATATTTTATGAATTTTATTTTCATTTTGTCCCGGAGTCCCACTTTGCCCTAAAATATATTGTTTTATTATTAAAATTTGATGCTAACAAGTGAAAGCTGATCTGATAACGTAAACACCGAGCAAGGGTTTTTCGGATCCCTTTGAAATTTATCCTTGACCTAAGAGTTTCCATTTACAACGCCTTTACCAAGAGGAAATCGAAAAGCTCTCTCGGTTCTTATTTTTATTATTTTTTTCTCCCGTTACTTTTTCTTATTCCTCTTCCTCTTTATTTGATTCTTCTCTAGCTCGGATTCTGCTTGTGGTGGTACTGCTGTGGGTCTGAGTAAAACTCTGAGAGAGCCTGGTACTGGATCTGAGACTAAGACTCACCCTACCGCTGGTCGCTGACTATTCGGGTAGAGCCACTTATTGGTTCCGCTCAAGTTGCCTGGCCCGTCGTCTTTCAAGGCAAAACTTAACTCGAGCTTCCTTCTATCCAGCCTCTGCAGTGTGTCTTACTGAAGTAAACTACACTAAGGCCTACTGGGACGACCTTTTTTCAATTCTCTCTTTTACCCAGAGGATTACGAGAATTGAACAGTACTTTTACACTCTTTTCAAGCTTTTTCTCATTACACATCCTTTTTTACTTTTTTTACCTTTCTTACTCAGCAGAACTTTTTTTCCTGCTCTTCTTTACTTTCCTCTGTAGAAAAAAAAAGTTAATTCAGTTATTTTATCACAATGCTACATCCCTATTTTGTCATGGAAAAAAATTTGTCATTCTCTTTATTGATTATCTGCTAAATACTTTACTTTTTATCTGTCGTTATACCTAATTAGTCAATGTTGATATTTATTTTCTTAATATTCCTCTCAATTTGGGTACTACACAAATATTTGTTCATGTTTAGATGCAATATATTGATAACATAGATTAATAATTCCATATTGAACTACTTTCGTTGAAGCTGTTCCCGAATAAAAATTGAAATAGAATTCAGTGAAAAAAAATCGAGTAAAATGAATAAATATGTTATTCCAATTTCATGAAAATATATACATCCACAATTGAGTTCAATGTTCACGCAATAAATTCTGAAATACATCACACGAATTAAATTTGTATCTACTTATACAACTGGTTTACAAATATTTCTCCATAAACAAAAAAGTACTTTAGCTCGAAAAAGTAATTCCGTAATCTACGTCAGACATTTACAAAAAATATGTGATCATATTTTGCCCAAAATTTTCTGTTTTATAAATACACTCATAAATATATAGAGAAGCTGCGGTAAATAGGGTACTTAAGGATGAAGTAAGGAATTATTTTGAGTTTTAAAAGGGATATTTACTTTCTTACTATTATTCTCCAGCAATATAAAGTACCTCGGGATTATTTTTATAAAAATTTTCAATTCAACGCTCGTATAAATTTTATTCTTCGATTATAATTAAAAAGCTCTAGTTCTTGATTATTCAAGCTAAAAAATGGATTGTTTCTTTAATTGCCTTTTTTCCGGCTTTTTCGCACAGGAATAAGCTGGTAAATGAATGCTTAATCACTGATATTTTTATCTTTTTATTTTTTAAAGAATTGAGAATTATAATCACACTGTTATAATCTAGATTAATAGGATTAAATAAAATCAATAAGCGACCGCTAGACAATCAACGTAACATAGATTATATCTGTAAGCGGATGTAATTACATAGTAGTTGATCAATGAAAAGCAAAGGATGAGTTGACATGTGGTATGTACTCCTCTTGAAGTGCCTTTGTTTAAATGGAACAAATCTTCCTTTCCAGCACCTTCTCGTCTGACCACTCTCGTGGCTACTCCACTGGCATACTAAATTAACGACTGGAATAATATAATGCTCGTACATACTATACGTACAGAAATAAGTAAGTGGCTTTACTTTACCATCTAGGGTCGTATAAAATATTCATCTGCATAATAATTTAGAAACTTGGCATAATTTATTGTTAATAAAATTTATAATACTAAAAAAAAAAACATAATAATTTAATAAACCTTCTTCTAAATTTAAACATTCAACTTTACACAACAGCGGAGTAAAATTGAATTGAGTTTCTTATTATCTTGTTTACACTACTGTAAACACATAATAATTTTATAAAAATGTAATTTTCCAGTTGGTTACCCGCTGGACAATCCAAAAGGATTTTCTAGAATGGGATTTTTGTTAAATCCTCATTCGTCATTTCTTTCTTATTTTTTTTTAGTCCTCCAGCTGCAGTACTATTTTCTCGTTCTTCAATTTCACTTCTTTTCTGCTTGAGTTAGAACCTCGGCTCTCAACTCTCCGATTGCAACTACCAAAAAGAATAAGATGTTAAAGAGAAGGTGAGAGAGGATCAGAAAAATACAGTAAAGAAAATAGTAAAAGATATATCTAACGGTTCTTTAAGCTAAAAAACTCATAGGTACAAGTTTTATAGAATCGTTTGCTCATAAAATTTACCGCCGATCAAGAATTATTTCTTTTAAATTAAAGATCAACTCTATGTCTTTTCGAAACCCGGTGATTTATTTTATACCTCGAATATAAATTCATTTCATTTGAATAAATTTATTACAAGTAATGTTTCTACCCTCCGTATGCTCATTCAAAAGGTTTTTTAATTTTTTTAGAGTGTTTTTATACTGACCGTTTTTCACTGGCAACCTTCTCCACTATCTTTCTAAATTTAAAAGTTTTTTTTTTCAAGTTATCAAATTATTTCATAATATTTTAAACTCTAACCATTGTTTATATTTTATTCAGTCAATTTTGATTACTCAAGTCGTTTAAATAACGATTTACCGGAATGAATTTGCGTGTTTATTTGACTAGGAACTAATGTATGACGCTTTAGCGCACAGCTTGAGGAACCTGGTACATATAATTTGGAATTCGTGATAATGCAAACAGTTTTTAATAGGGAGAAAGCACTTGAGATTAAGGAAATTCAATGTTTGGCGGTAGGGTGCGATGTTCAAATGTGTAAAGAGACAAGATATAAGGGGGCAGAGGTAGATAGAGCTAAGAAAGGGGAGAAGGTAAAGAGAGAGGGTCGGGATCAAAAGCTCGAGATGTTGTATACTAGGTTGAGTACAGAATGAGGTATAGGTTTGTGCGCTTTTCCTCTTCTCATCGCAGGGATATACATGCGTGCTTAGTAATCTGCTTGGAAATCCAATTTTTGCACCTAAGTGCTCGGATTATCTCGACGCCTACGTTGTACTGTATTTTATATTGCCAACATTTTTTTTACATAAATCAAAAATTAAGACATCGAAATACTATATTTGCAGATAAAAATGCGATAAAATTTTTTAATTTTTCATTAAAGCACTATTTATATTTTAACTACTACTTTATTGAAAGACTACAGACATATATATGTTCACTATACAGCAAAATTAATTCCATGAATAAATAAATTCGTTTTAAATGACCATCAGAACACTAAAACTAAAACCTACTTTATTCATTAAAGTATTATATTAAATTTCTAAAGAGAGATTGAATATTTGGACTTTAGCGAGACTAAACGTGAATTATTAAAATCATTAAATTGAAATCGATTGTAGAAACTTAATTTTATTTCAAAGTTGGATTATTATTCAATGTAGAACAAATTTAATAGCTAACAATCGATAGTGAAGAGCTTTTTTTAGGTTGCATTGAAAAATTAATTGTGTTTAAATTTTTTGAATCAGAAAAAAATTGATAAAATTGTATCTGAAACCTCGAAACACTTATAAGAATGATAACTTGTCTCATATTTTTAATATCATATATTTTAGAGCAACATAAATTTGAAAATTGTCTTGGTTATATTTTTGGCTAACAATATGATTTTATTTCCGTCAAGAGCAATCCACAATATATATCGTACTGAAGTTGTAGAATTGGATATTTTTATATTCACATATTTTCTAAGCTTCAAAAATTTCCGACAATATAATTTATTTCTTTTATCTCTGCATTTCTACAATCGTCTGGTTCTTCACAGGGCATATTACATACTTACTCCAACGAAAAACTTTTTCAATAAAGATAATAAGTCTTTAAAATAGTTTCACCTTACTTACTAACCACAAAATTCCAGTTACTATTTTTTTTAAAAACAAAGATGTTCTTTACTACAAAATAATTCAAACTATTAAATCACAATCTCTGAAGTTATTTTACGATGGGCAAACACTAAAATTCATGATACATTTATTGTATCCGAATACCGATAAATTCCAATAAAACTACTACAAACTTACCAAGAACAATCGACCATTAAATTTAAGCTCTCCTACCAGAAGAGTAAGAATTTAAAGAAATCTTTTAGGAAGCTCTAAAAATATTCCACTCTTCTATCGTTATAACATGTATGTTTTATCTTCGGCCATTTGTAAATTCAACTAGTATACACAAATACTTCATTTTATTTTCCTTTTACATTGTGCCAGATCAACGCAGAGTATTTAAAACTCGAATGACATAGCAGGACCGCAGATAAGAGCCCTTGCCTTTTGGTATTTGCTAATTTAGCTGAGCTTTCTCGTAAAACCCTTTTACGAAGCCTTCTATTACATTAAACTGAGATGAGATTGATTTTCAAAGCCATGAAAAGATCACTGAAAAATCCACTGACTAACGGTACAGTCCTCAATATTTACTGTTTTATGTGAGTGTTTTTTACGAATTTAAAATATACTTACGTGTTACTTCCATAGATATACAAGTACATGCACGGAAAAGCCAAACAAAAGAGAGTAAGCATTGACGGTATCGTTGCCAATGGTCGTTAAATTTTAGAATGGATTTTAAAGCCTCCATTGTCCTGGTTCTTGTACGATTGGAGCTTGCGTTCCCTCTTGTCTACTCTATTACTGTATAGTGAATTGTGTTCACTCAGGATATTCAATTTAGAAACGAACAATCGCTGTGCCACAAGCAGCGTGAGCTCGTGAAAAGTTTATAAATACATTTTTGATTAAATTATTATTATTTTATATTTTTTTTTTAAACTTTTTAATGCAAACATACATTCTATATAAATATAGATTCCAATTTGCTTTGATAAATTTACTTGGGGTGTTTTATAGATCCTCATCAAATAAACGTAGTTCGTGTTCTTTTCAAAGCTTTTTTGCTTTTCAGTGCGCCGATCAATTGTCTTGATTGATTGCAGTATTATTGTGTTTCACTCCTACAGGAATAAAAATAAATGTCGTATTTATTTGGTAGATAATTAAATTCTTTGTTTATTTAATGGGAAAAAGTTTCATTATTTCTTGCTTCTATTAAATAAACACTATTTATTTCAGTGTTTATTTTTAAGATTACGATTTTTTTTTATCCGATAGTTCAGCCAGTAACATACCATCTGAAATAACATGTTTGTTCGCCTGCCGAGTTTATTGACAGAGTTTATTTAAATAAATAGACATTCTTGTGTGTTACGTTATTAAAGACAACACAAAGTTAGTTGTAATAAAATAAATGAAATTGATACGGCTAAGATAGAAAACTCAGATAAAAAGAATCAAGATATCGTTGCAATAAAACTTACGATAAATTATTTTTCCTGGATTTAATCGCTTCAATGGTTTTTATTATCAACTTAGTGAATTTTCCACGTGAATATGCTGGTTATAATCGGATCGAGTTAAAGATATGTTTGTGGAAGTTTAATGTCACATTTCATAAAAAATATATTCGGCAGTCGCGAAAAAATCAAATTATACTTATAAAGTTACCTTTAAATTTCTAAACATAAAGACAAGCAATATAAATTTTATTTTATTTGAGGGACAAAATCAATAGAATTTTAGTCGTAATAATTTGTTTAAATGTTTAAAAGAGTTGTCAATAAGTTTGAAAAATTTTCTATATTGATTTAAAAAAAAAAATAAAGTTATATTTCTGTAATATTGACGCCTATAGAAAATCCACTCAGAATACAAATTTTTATCCTCAAGAGTGCTATATAAGAGCGGAGAAAAAGTTCTCAAGTAACAAAATTGTTTTATTTTATAAAAATTCATTGGGGGAGTTTATTTATTGTTTATAACTTTTTTTACTTAAAAATAATTTTTTTACTGACGTAAAATATATTTACGATCAGATTTTCTTTGTAGCACTCAATAGGAGTCGGGAAAATTTTTTTGACAGCTGATTTATTTTATATGTTTACTCAGCTGAATTATTCACTCGAATAATTTTTTTTCCAAAACTTATTGGCAAATAAATTTCAACCCACAAGTTCGAATAAACTTTTCCGAAAATTTCGGTACTAAGTAACAGAAATAACAATCTTATTGCTATAATAATCGATTCTGTCCAGAAGTACCTTTCAGATCCACTAGATAGCTGGGAGTATTTACACGACTAATGATAATCCTTAAGGACAATCCGTAAACGAAGTTGTTGTTTCGTATCAAAGAGCACGAGCACCGAAGTGTAAGTAACTCACGACAATTGCCTACGTGAATCTTGTTTCAAGTGCAAGAGCTCTGTCCAGTGTCCAAGTTAAACTGGACACTCTTATCCAGAGACGAGGGTACCGAGTCCCTACCGGAGACAAATGAGCCTATGGATCTATCTCGCGGTAGACCATTTGTCTCTATTCTCTCTTCTCTCCTCAGTCTCACGGATTTCCCGTTTCCATAACACGAACAACTGCCGTTTCCCGTTTTATTATCTCCTGTTCTGAGCTGCAATCCCTAAGTCGTTAACTCAACACAAAACTTTTTAATTTCTGACATTTTTATTATTCTTCCTCTAGAAATAAATTCATTTCTGCTGAAAAAAATCACCATTAAATTATCCGTTGCACTGAAGAAAATAAATAAAATAAAATAAAACCCTAATTTGTTACACAGAAACTGTAGCAGTACACAAACAACGTCACTAAAAAAGAGAAATAAAATAAACTAGGTTGAAAAAAAAAATAAATATATGATTTATGCATAATATCGAGTGTAGACATTTGAAAACGAATGGCAATTTGTTGCAAGACGATAAAGCTCTAGAAGAATTGCATGGAATGCCCAACACAATGTATTCTTGGATTTGAATAAAAATTTTACTATAACAACTTTCATATTTTTATTCTTATGCTCGTTCTTTATTCTTCATGTTTTTTCTACGTGTCAGGGACTTAGTGGTTTTCAAATGATTTCCTTCGGCGCCATTATCGTCGCAGAAGCAGCAAACTAGCAAAACTAAAAAAGCAGCATCATTATAACATAGTAATACTATACTCTGACTCTGATAATGAAGGATGCATATGAAATATGGTTTTCCAGCAAACATCGGATCCTCGAACTTTAAACGATAGAGCTCGTATTATATACAGCGCTCGGGTTTAAGATACACTGAAAATTTTCGCTATATTATACTATAACTACCAGCGATGAATATATATCAAGTGAAAATTTACATCCGTTCAACTGTCGTCTTTATGCTTCTTCCGTACATAATGCTAAGTTTTCCTATATTGAAAAGTGTATAGTTCAAAAGTTTACTCTGGATTATAATGGAATTATATTTTTAGGTATAATTTTCAGTATATATTTATGCTTATAATTTTTAGTTCACAGTAAACACATTTTGCATCATTGCGTCAAAAAATTTATGTGTAAATTTAACATTTATTGCATGCCTTAAGCGCGAAGCGCGCAGGTATGCTCTACTCTCGCCTAAAAATCATGATTTTAATTAAAAAGTGATTTTCATAATTTAAACGAAAAAAATTATGGATAAAAAGAATATTGAAATAAATAATAATAACTACAGAACACGTTAAAAAAATTTTCTTATCGATTAAATAAGATTTCTCAGAAAAAACTCGTTTTTTTGATGAATTAAATGAATAAGAGCGTGGTATTCACGGGAGCACTGGGCTTGATAAGACCACAACTTTGTCAAAAATCACTTTCACGATTTAATTTTTTTTTGTTTTATTCCTTAGGAAGTTTGTCAAAACCCTTGTGAAAATTGTGTGTCAAAATAATTCCGTTTTGATACAGTTAATTTTTTTCGACTGTCAGTTCGGTGACTTTTTCTGCGATTTTGGCAGCCATATATATTATTTTTCATAAAACAGGATTGAAATAACTATAAACAAGCAGAAACTATACATACATGATGGTATAATTACTAACTGTTTTATCATCTGTTAAAATTTTTCTTTAGCTCAACCTACAGAGGGGGTAATACTACTCGCGGGAAAATTCAAACAAAAAAACGAATAATTTTTGTTACGATCTAAATAATATTTGTATGACATGAGCGCTTAAGGCATGCTCATTTGGATTTTCCAAACTTTTTTGTTAAATCAACACTAAAAATGTTAATTATTTAACATAAAAATTTCTAACACTAAATTTTTTGACGCAATGACCCAAATTTTTTTACTGCGTATGCTCTAGAGCTGTATACCTATTTAATGCGGTTTAGGCTCTATATTCTACTATACTCGGTGATTTTCTCTCGACTTTACGGTTTCTTTGACATGTTTTGTTTATTTTTCGTACTATACACTTTGCCACTTTCTTTCTACTCTTTCTACCCTTGTTTGAACAAGTCATCCATAGATGTAAGTCTGTAGGTAAAAAAATAAAATGTGAGAATATATGAAATGACGAAAACAAAAAAAAAATAAAGAGACTATTGTCTCGATAGCTGTGAAATTGAACAGCCTCGTATTCTCATTCCGATATAACTTGATGAAATGAAAACTCACTCTGCGTTATTACCAGAGTCATATACACACACTCAATTGAATGTTTTTTTATTTTCGTAGAGAGTACGTCGTTGAATCAGTGACTTTTATCCTCTTACGATCGACTTTTCGTCGCTTGACGAGTTTTACGAAGTCGTTGAGGCGAGGATATTGACTCTAGCTTTTCCTAGTCTCATATATTTCTAAAAATTTTTTTCTTATCCATTATTTTAGTACTTTTACTTTTTATTTCATACATAGCTTGGAAATTCTTGTCGCTTTCAGGCTTCGACGTCCAGCAATGTCTAAATTGCCCGGAAGTCAAGTGATCAGAGCAGTGGTGAAGGCACGTCATGACGATCGATTGGTAAACTCAGATAGGTACGTCGTGTCTTCGATGTCCTGAGGATTTTCCTGGGAAATCTCCTCTCCGGTAATAGAAGCCTGGTTAAATAAAAGGATCTTTTGCTAACAGTCAACTCCAGAGCTAAATGCCTCCAGTGTATTGTCGTTAATCTTACGGCTGATCGAACGTGAATGGAACTATCACACCGTGTCGCTGAAAATATAATCTCAAGCGATAGCGATACAATTTTATTATTACTTTTTATAAATTTATTATATTAGTTTTAACCAAGAAATTTTTATAGAAGAATTCGCACTTGCCAGGCTAAGTGTTATTCAACGTCTTCTTAATCGCGTTTTATATTGTTTCAATTTGTTCCAGCGGAACGTTCACATGAAATATTCATTCTGGTCGTCTTTAGCGCTACTGTTATTCTTATAGAGAGAATAAGGATTTTTTTTTATTTTCTTACCTTTCTCATGCAATGTCTTTTTTTAGTTTACCATCAATTTTTTATTGTGTTATTTTATATAACCTGGTACTCCAACAGTGCTCGTTATTATTTATACATTTTTCATGAGTTCAATATTCCACTATAACGTTATTTTTATCCAAATATTTTAAAGCTTGAGCTTTTAACAGAAATGTATACAAATTTTATGTTTTATTGAATCTAACGACATAATTATTTACTACTTGGAAAACAAAAAAAGATATTTTTCCTATAAGTACATAAGCATTTTTCTGATGTTAACATAATAATGATCTCTATGTAATAGGGATACCTATTTTCTACTTTCCGCGCACAGAAAAAAAATGTTCTTAAATCAAGTATATAATTTTGAAGAACTTAATATTCTTGATTTGAGTAGAAAAATTCTTGATTTAAGGAAATTTTAGTTGATTCAAGAATTTATCTTATGAATCAAGTTAATTTTTTTTTCAGTGTGCAGACAGTAAAAATATGTACTTTGATTAAACTTGAACCTACTCTCAATTATACTTTGACACAACAACTAAATGGTTGGATAAACAATATGTTAGTAATATTAACAGACGAAAATTACATGCATTCGATTTGTACACGTGGACCCGTGAAATTGCCATGACTCAGTTAGTGTACATACATGACAGTTATATAGGTATATTAAACATATATACGTGTGGGAAAACCGAGGTAATACATTTTGTATATACGTCGCATACTCGGGGGGATATGAGTTGTGTTACTCTCTTGTCGACGGTTTAAATTGGTCATTGAGAAATTTACAAATTATTTAAAATTAACTTTTGTTCTAATCCTTATATAAAAATTATTTTATATATGTTTAACATATACAGTAGTTTATTTAATAAATAAATAATTTTTTACGTAAAATTGATACTAAAGAGTATACAGTTAATTTTGTGTATTTTTTAATTATGCAGAACGCTTGAATTAAGTAACAATTATTTGAAGAAATAACTATTTCTTAGTTCAGAAATTTTTCTCGAACCAAATTTATTATTTTATCAGTTTAGGTATTGAAAACTATAACTATTTTATGTCGATTAAAAATTTAACTTGTATGCTGACGTTTCTACCGTAAGTGTTATAAATTTAAAAACTGAAGAATTTACTATACACTAGGAACTATCAATTTTTTAACGTGCAATAAATTATACGATCTATATAACAAGAATTTTATAACAGAAAACATCTACTTCATTTACTTCGAATCTCATCTTCATCCAGTGAAGATAATGCAAACATACATTTCCCACAAGTACAGAAGGTAACTTGAAGTTACGTATAAGATTTCTTATACGTTCAATTTATCTTAAACTGAACGATTGAGCTGTAGCTTGCTCGATGGAATATCTCTCGACGTATTATACATAATATAAACAAGAATATTTCCATCCGTACTGTTAAATCGTACATGCTGTACAGTAGTTGATTGCTGACCAGGATGTTTGGGATTATTTCCATGAATAAGAATGAGTGCATCCACTCTCGAAGATTATTTTAACCGATATACACGGTTATGTCGGGGAGTATAGCACGTGGGTGTATATCATATATAGGACGGATACGCAATCGTTGCAGTATCCTCAGGCTAAATTGTATACTTCGTTGTATTGGCTTTTAATTTATTAGTTCCCTCCAGCTATATGCCGTCAGACTATCACAATCTACCGTCATAGTTATCAATTTAAATACATGAGAACATTAACAATATTCAATCGCTTATTTATACCGATTATTATTGATTAATATCTGCAGTAGAAATTTTTTTTCATTATTTTTAAGTAGTATATACTGATAAAAGGATTTGTTAATATTAGATAAGTCTTGTTAATTGTTAATAAATATTTTTTTAACTATAAAACTATGAAACTATTTTTAACTATAAACTATTATTTATAATTAATAAATAAAAAAATTGTTTTTCAACAAATGAACTTATAAATAGTTAATAAATTCTTCTATTAGTGTATAAAAACGTAGTATTACATTGTTGTTTTTTATACTTTTTATTTTTGTGAGTTTAAAAAATACATTTATAAGTTTAAAAATTTGAATGGTCGATTTCCATTATCGTATCTACATTACATGCACACATATGCAAATAAGTTGAGAGAAGCACTTTATAAATTTACCGAATCTAAAACTAACTTTCGCGATAGTTACGACCGTTCTTTTTGGTCAGAAAACTACTTGACAAGTTTAAAAGGGTTAGGAGGTACCGGAGGCGATCCAACCAGTTGTTGGAGAATTCGTTCAGCAAAATGTAATCTCGACTTCTTGGCTCATACAATTTTTTCTTAAGATTCTTGAGAGATTTTCTCAACAGTTACTTTATTTCTTTAACTTTAATTTTGTTTTGCTTTACTTTTCTCAATCTTTACAAAAATTAACACTTCAAAATTTTCAGTTATTTATATACCTATTGTACTTGTATGAAATAGTGTAATTTATTTACTTATTAAAAAAAATTTATAGTGTTAAGAGCTCTAAATACATCAACAGAATTCTGTCAAACTAATTAATACCAAATTAACAGTTTTGGGTTATAAATTAATTTATTAATTATCATAACACAAGAGAAAAGACCATTAATACTGCGCAAATTTTAATATGGCTACTTCAATTAGTATAAATGATTTCACATTACAGAAATAAACTAGTCATGGTGGTGAACAGCATTTACAGTTGAAACTGACAGTTGACACGGGCTTACCGCAGGCTAAAGTGTACGTGACATTATGTTAACATGCAAGGGAATTTTACTCACTAGTAATTTTATTAATTGATTGTTAATATATAAATGCTAATTATTGCGGTGTACCATTTTCAATTTATTCTTTAAATAAAAAATGTATTGACGTTCCACGACTCAAAAGCGTCATATTTATTTGGTATCCAATATTTGTAATGAATTGTAAAGTAATATGAATAAAAATGATTGTTTTTTTTTTGCAATTTGACTTTTATATTTATTATTTTTATTCTACATGGAAAATAATATCACAGTAGAATCTCTTTAAACCATATACTGGTGCAAGGTTTCAATAGTTTCATACGAAATGCTAGCATGAAAAAAATTAATCTCGAAAATTTATTAAAATTCATGAACCTGAAGTTCAACCGATTGTATACAACAAAAAATAAAATTATGCTCCAATGATTACAAAATTAAATTTTTTTCAAGGAAATTGATCAACTTTACATTGTTATTATTAAAATTTATTTCAAAAATTGACTTAATATAATCTAATTAATTTTTTTTTTAACCTAAAATCTGATAACTCTTCATTACAACTTGATACAAGAAAAAAAAAAATTAGGAAAACGGTTGACCCTGAAGGCCATCTCTGTAACTTCCCGCCAACTTTATACCTAAACGCTTGAAATTGCACTTATGACGTTTTTGGGCTCTTCGAGCTCATAAATACAATTTGTGTGTTATTTTGAGCTCTCCGAGCTCAAAAAATAGCTTTTGTATGCTTCTGAGCTCTTCGAGCTCAAAAATTTGATAGAAGTTTGATAAAACACTATTTTTTGAATTTTCAAATCGCAATAACTTTTGAATGAATGAACCGATTTTCATGCGGTTGGTGGCATTCGATGCAGTTTCTTAAGCTCCATAAAGAATATTCAAGTTTAAATTGATAGAACGAAAAATTTCGGAGTAATTCCGAAAAAACACTTTTTTCGTTTTTTTTTCGTTCACGCTATCTCTCGAACGAATCAACCGATTTTGACCGGATTAGCGGTGAACGACGTGGTTTTTCAAGCTCAAGGGCGGATTAGTTTTTGGAGTTGATATATGAAGCCGTTTAAAAGTTATTCCAAAAAAACCACTTTCAAAAAAATTTTTTTTCCGATTTTTTTTGAGATTTTTCAAAATTTCTCAAAATCTATCGGTCCGAATCGATTCAAACTCATAGGAAATCTAAGTTTGAGGGAACTCTTTAGAACGCCGTTTGGTAGATTCCGATCGGTTCAATCGTTCAAAAGTTATAAGCCATTCACACACACACACACACACACACACACACACACACACACACACACACACACACACACACACACACACACACACACACACACACACACACACACACACACACACACACACACACACACACACACACACACACACACACACACACACACACACACACACATATATATACAGACAGACAGACATAGTGACAACCTCGCGGGGATAGTCAGGGAAGCTTCCTGTGACCTTCAAACGTCGAGATCTGATGAAAACTCGATTTTTGCAAAACGGGGTGAAAACAATAACTTCCCGATTTTTGAAAATCTTCGATTTTCTTAGCGGGAAATTAAAAATATTTACACCTGAGCGACTTCTTGAAGGTTTCGTTCAGACTTACTAAAAACGAAGAAAACTTTGAAACTTACAATCGATAATAAGTGTATCGTTCGAACAATGTTGACTAGTAATTTTCCCAATTTTGACCCTTTACGAACTTAAAACTCAGCGAGCATCTTGCTGAAAATTTCGATCCGTTTTCTCTTTACTCATTTTACCGAGATCATGTTTCCCAAGCGAATGACTTTACATTATATATTATATATGTATACATACATTATTTACTATACATACTATATTACAGGCGCGTATTCCCCGAGGTCGCGCTTGAGTTTTCGCTGTGCAAGCAAGTATTTTACGGGTCACTGCTTGTATATGTATCCCTTTACTTTAAAAGTCACTCCGACTACTATCATGGTGCATACCATTGCAAATGCAAAGTTCAAGGGTTTCACAAGTGCCGAAACATTTTTGTCAATCTTTTGTACACCGTGCAACTCTATACTACACTCTTGTTCCCACTTAAAGTGCTCAAGCAGCTTTGTACACCGACTTTAACTACATTTAGAGCTTGTTCACCTCAGTACACTCGTTAACGACACCTTGTGCTAGAAAGTAATTAAATATTTTTGTTTCAAATGCGTCGAAATTACTGAAAAAAAATAACAATAATAGTAGAAGTGGTGATGATATTTTTAGTATAAGCATAAACATTAAAATAATTTAAACATTTAATTCATTACTTTTTTTCTTGTATATTTTCAGGTATACTGGCGGCTTTTTCCGACATGAAAACAGTATTTTTAGCGTGTATTTGCACGTTATTACCGCTGATGATCGCCCTAGCAATAGCGTTCGGATTAAGGTAAACAAAAACATAAATTAAACTTGCATTTATATTCATACGTCTATTTTTATGTGTAAATAATAAATCTTTTGACGTATATTATTCTACATATGTAGAATAGTGCATTCCATACGATAAATTTAAATCCTCATACGCTAAACTAAATTTTTATTTATTACTGTAATTTATCTCCCACGTCACCACTTTAATAGGATAAATCTTTACCATAAACTCTTGTTAGATTTCTGAAACTTTTTCAAAGCTAACTTTTGTACTTTACTTCGGTAACAATTTTATGGTTTTAACCTTTTTTTCTTATAGACGTTCGCTTAGCACTTTTAAGCCCTAAGTATCCAGTACTTCAGTCACCAAGTTTACTTTGCGGGCTAATGAATTAACTTGGATAACAAGTTCAACAATCTCAAGTACTGCTATCACTCTTTCCTGTGAAGAAAATTTACTGGAAGCCAGAAAAGTCAATGTATTCTAGATAAATATTTTTTTTAGATACTCGATATATAATTACGGCACACTCGATCAATTATCGGTATTGAAGAAATTCTAAGTATTCTCATTACTTCCTGAGAGTAGCTAGGTAAAAAACTTGCATCGTGATTAAATAGTTTTTAACCGTAAACTTTTTCCACAAGTACCACTGATGTTCGAGAAATCTTCGGTGTTTTAATTAATTGTGATACCTAAAATGACGAGTTTTATTTCTTTTTAATTGTAAAAGTATGCTATTAATTGGAACACCTCCAATTCAATTTAGCTTGGTAAATATTTATCGGTATGGGTAAATTATTGAGCTGAGAAATTTCAGAACATTTGGAAAAAACAATGAAAAACTTTGAGATTTTTTTATTAAAAAATTAGTACACCATAAATATTCCAAACTTGTTGAATATTAATAAATTAAAAGTCTCGTTTCAACGTTCATTAACAATACAAAGACTCAAAATTACTGCAAGAACTTTAAATTGCATAAATCAAAGCTCAAAAATCTACTTAATGATGCACGTGATAGCTAAATCATAATATTGTAGTCCATGTTTTACTCATTGTCTCCGAAAATAGGTCATTGGTAGGTTAGCCAGTTGGTCGGTTGATCCAGAGAAAAGTAGAGAGCTGTAAGGTCGTAGTAGCGCTCGTATTTTCTGTCTCCATCAAAAGATTAGTGTCCTCCCTCAAACTTATCCGCCTACTAGGAAGATTATCTTCTCCGAGTCCCACCGATTTCAATCCATCTTACCACTTACACTTCATCTCCGGCCTCTGCCACTTTTGCCGTGTTCGACCTTTAGTCTACTCTTCGCTCTCTGCCCTCTGGTCTCTCTAATATCCTCTTTTAACCCTTTTACCTCTATTTGTCCTCCGTAGAGCAGCGACAACTTTTACAACTTGAGTTTCCTTTACTTTTTATTCCACTTTTAGTTCACCATCAATACTTTCTTATTATCCAGCCGACCATTGTCATAAGTCAGCGAAAGCTGCATCGGCAACGGGAAGTCGTAACTCCATTGAAAGATGGCGCCCATTCCAAAATCCTCACGAGTAGAACATTGACAGTGATTAATGGCGCAATTCAATGGCAAACTGTGTGGATATGCAATACTCTACTCTGCAGTAGCTTTCTCCTTCAGTACCGCGCTATGCAGTATATTTATATGCTTATACGGATTTGGATGTGTATATAAATACATAGGGTTGTAACGGATAGTTGTAACGGGTCACCCCCGGTTGAAATGTGAGAGAGCAAACGGCCGACTATTTCACTAGATCAACTGCTGTGCTGTGCTATGCTACTACTGGTTTTACTGCAACAGGATTCGAATAACACCTACTATACATTGGCGTCCCATAAATTTCACATTTGATTGATTGTGATGACGCCGATAGCAGCTACACTTTCCAGAAAATCTTTTTGACATTGATGACCGATCCGTTTACGTTAACGAGACTTACGAGACTTGCGATACTTTTTTACTGCTGACTAATTTTTTCCTATTGGATAAAAGGCTTGCTCACTATTTAATAACTAATTGATTAAAAAAAAATAAAATGGAATAAAAATTACATAACATGAACTAATTTTTCTTCACGATGTTATTTTTCAGACATGCATGGAGGAAATATAGACTCAGAAGAAATGGAACGAGTGATTTACCGTGGTATCGCGGGGTTTGTTCACGCGATGATACCGCAGAATCGCTTCATCACAGACCCCATCGAAATAGTATCAGCATCCAGCCTGCAACGAGGATTTTATCCGCGCAAGATGTGAGTGATTATTTATGCTGATAAATTCTAAAGATTATAATCCAAAATTTTTGTCTTTTGAATTAGAATTTTTTTTTATCAGAATTGAAATTTTGGAATAGAAAATTTTACTTTTCTATATCGGATGAAGTTACTGGTGTTTTTTTTAACGTACGGGAAACAATGTAATTTCTGAGAGAAACAGTTGTAAGGCATAAAATTATACCGATATGCAAAATGTAAAACACAGTGTGCTTTCACAACCCACGAAGAATTGAATTACTTTAGTGAAACAGTTGCAATATTAGGGACGTGCGGTTTAGATACTTTGGGTTTGAAAATTGGTTTCTCTTGTCGAAAAAAGTCTGCCGGTTTAGTAGAACTCTCGTTGAACTACCTTCTTGCCATCAACATTGAAAATCCCCAACCTACTATTCATTTTATCCCTCTACCTGTTTTTATTTTATTTTTTTACTTATATTTGTTCTTGTTTTCTTTTTTTCTTTCGCTTTCACCTTTTCCCCTTCCTCAGAAATATTCTTCTCTCCTTACGGAGACAAACTTTTTAACCCACGTTGCTTTAAATTGCTTTACTTCACCTGAATTTCCAGCACTTACAGGCGTCTATCTCGCTTTAATCTTCTAAGCATTTGCGATTGTTCTTTGCGAAAAACAAAAATAAAATCCGTCAAAAAAAGTAAGGCAAAAACTTTGCATAACAAAAGAGATAGCCCTATAAAAAAGAATACTGTGGGGCATTAATTCACTGAACCAACGGAGCTTAAAAAAACTTACAGCAGTTAAGCAGCTGTAAAATTATATCACTGACTTTTACAAACGGATGTCTCGATTAAGTAAAAAGCTTGAAAATAGAAAAATTTCAAGGCGCACATTAATCGAAATATCAATAGCTGGAGGCGACTTTAATCGCCGATTAAAAAATATACTATTTTTATGCCTTTCATTTAATCTAATTTTTACTGACTTACTTTTGACAAACTATCAAAGTATCTCGCACTTCAAATTGCTGCTTTTGAGCAAGTTTGTCAACAAAAACTGCTGCAAGTGGATTTCCTCAATCCACTTTTACGATGCCTTCAAAGTAACGGCTTAAAGGATATTTTTTTCAGCCCTCTGTACTCTAGAATATTTATTTTATCTTTTTGGATTCTCATTTTCTCACTTATCCACTCGATGAGAAGGCTCAAACAAAAGGAGAAAAAAGGTTGGTTGCTTCTTGAGAACGCGACTTGTGGTGGTAAACTTGCGGGTGGCATATACCCAACACCGTTTCTCCATTATTGAGAATTGCTAAGATCGTGTCTTCGTGTCAAGAAGGACGTTGATCCTAGAAAATTGTGAACTCACAAAATATAACTTCATAGAAACTAGGATATAGTGAATATGAAAAATGTTCCCCGATATGAAGAAAATAACTGTAAAAAATATTATTAAATGTCAAGGGCTAATTGACGTTGATGTATGGCATTTTTTTTTTTGTTTCATTTTTTATGACGAAGGTTTTTTCATATACTTATGGTGGAGTTTCTAAAGGATGGTTGTCGTTATTGATGATGTTTGTGGAACTGGTCGATGTAAGAAGAGCTTTTGCTAACTCCTTTAAGTATCGTCAGTTTCACCAAAAAGACCGCAAACGGACTTTTATAGTTGTAAGAGGCTTATAGATCCGCAGTAAATGCAGATGATTGTGGTTATGTGAGTATGTATGTATTGTGAGAGAGTTAGGAAAGTTTCCGAAATATCTCTAATTTACTACTTGAACATATAATTTAATGCTTCGGGCAACTTAACTTCGAAATTCTGTAGATGAGAATATAATATGTTCAAGTAATCGTCATATATTGCATTCTTAAATGATCTAGACACCGATTTTAATAAAACATTAGATTATTATAACAATTTTGAAATATTTTTCTTTGTAACGAAAGTAAATTGATTTATTGCTTAATTTAATTAGTAAAAATTATTTTTTTTTATACTTGAAATTTAATTAAAGTTTTTGGTTAGTACTCTCTTATAATTAGATACAAAAAGTTTTCCTGAAAAAAATTTGATCAGTAGAGTCACTCTCCAATTAATTATCTTTTTCTCCATGGTTAAATGATTGTCGAGGTATAGTTTTTGTCGAATCCACAATCTTTGACATTAATGTTTGTCTTGTAGTAAAACTTAATCCAGTATAAGATGACTGAAATAAAAAGTTGTAGATTTATTACTGATATTCTCATAAGACGTCTATTTTGCTAAGCCTACCTTATATATTAAATATCTTGCCAAGTTTTCTTAATATTAATACATCAAGCAATATTTTTTATACTTTTGATAATATTCTCAATTAATTCCAAGTTTATTGCATTCTATAGTTTTTTATTCTGAATATCTCACTTGATGTTTTTAGTTTGATCAAAATAACTCCGTCTACTGGTATTAACAACTTTGTTAGATATTCCGCATAAATTTGAATTTATTTAAATACAAAGAGTATAAACAGTGAACATATAGTATTCCGCTTAAGTAGAATTTAAGAATAATTATTTTTATGTTAATCAATTCCAAAAAGCTTTGCTGCATTCATCAATAAATTTTTTTTCTTTTATTTATACAAAATCATTGTAACTAAAAATAAATATAACGAGCACTCAAAATATTATATCGTCCATTTGAATATTTGTGCCGTTGATAAATGTCAGTGCAAATTTAATTAATAAAGAGCATCCAATTTTTCCGTTAATATTTATAGATCAATTAAAGTTGAATAAATATATCCAGGGTGAAATAGAAATCAATTTACTTCTATTGAAATATATTAAAGAGTAAATTATATTATCGGGTTTAGAATTTAAATAGAAACTAATACTTCATTAGGGAAAATACAGCTCGAAGCATAAATATCCGTAAATTTACCCTCAATTTGTATTTAAATTATGCTAAAATTACTATTACCGAAGATTGTGCACCTGGTGAATACACTGAAAATACCATTGGATTGTGAAAAGATTTCTACTATCGCGAACAAATTTTCTCCAAGATCCAACTTTTTTTATGTGCACTAATTTCGATTTAAATCTTCCGCACCAGATGGTGCCTTTTTTATCCATAGATTTTTTTCCTTTGTTTGCGATTAATGCCGCCTGCACTTTATTTTAAAAAATTCTTCTAACTAACGAGATAATTTCAAATAACTATATTGTTTACACCTTTCATGATTGTTATAAAATTTGAATATTGGGTAAGATTTTGATAATGTTGATTTATGATTTTTTTAAGTGGCATTTGAAAAAGTTTTGCCTTGAAAATCTCAATCATTGTTATTGATAATTCCTTAATTAATAAAAAAAACCGTGATTCATTGAATTTAAAGTTAAAAAATAGAGAAGAAATATTGTTGGTAAATTTGCGAGATAACTTTTTTCACGGTTCAGTTCGAGTGTGAGAAAAATGGGTGCAGATGATGAATGGATGATAGTTTAATTGCGTTAGGTAGAGAAATAAAACAAGAAATCAAAATTATATATCTCAGCCCGTAGGAAATTGTTCTTGGATTGGGATGAAAAAAGTTGGCTGAGTCATTTTTTGTTAAGTTTTTTTTTTCATTCACTTTTAAATCGATATTTGCCTGTTATTTATTTGTTTTCAACAAAAGTCCATACACGTAATTATTTATCGTCAATTAAAGCCGTGACTTAATTGACAATTTATTCTAGGGAAACTAAATTAGTTGTAAACAAATATGTTATCGTGTACTAACGTTATTTGAATGTTGATTATTTATTTTCCCATAAAAAAGTTTAAACTTAAGGCAACCGACGCTTATTCTGCTAATGAGTAATAAAAAATCTAAAAAAGTTTGACGTTTAAAGTCTACAGTTCTAGTTGTCGAGAGTTTATATTTAACAAAGGCAAATAAAAAAGTTTTAGCGAAGTAAAATAAAATAAGATAAAATATAACAAATGAGGATGAAAATAAAAAAAGAAAATTCAGTTTAAGAAACGAGTGACAGACATGGCGAAAAAAATGTTGACTACATAAAAGTTTACACGAGTCTTTGGACGAGTGAAATCGATAAATGTCGCTAAGCTTTCAAATATAAAATAAAAATAACACGAACAAGTTGCGCAAGAAATGATCAAAAGTTACGTTCAACTGGGGGTTTTTTTTTAAAAACAAAGAGATGTTTTTTTGTTTTAAATAAAAAGCAAAGTGGCGGAAAGACAGAAGACAAAAATGAAATAAATAAAAGTCAATGCACAATACAATTTTTTTACTTTTGTTTTTTTCGAGATATGTTTCAAACGTGGGTAAAAGTTTTTAAGAAAAAGTATTTCGTTGTGGAAGACGCAATGCCAAAGATCAACAAGAGTTCAAACGGAAGTGAAATACGAAGAATCGAGCTGATAAAACTCCTTGCCAATATTTTTTTGTTTTATTAAATAGATAAGAATATGATAAAACCGTCTATATTTGTTTATATAAAACCTAAAATTGTTTTCCAAAAACTTTTTATAAGTGTATTTTAAAAAATGGTCGGGTATTTTGTCAAAAATTTATTTAATCAAAAATCTCGTATGTATTAGACAAGATTAAAAGAGTCGTCAAATTATTAACGTTATTTTATGAGCTATGATTAAATAAAATCGGGAGTTTTTTGAAAAGTTATTCAAAAAATTATAGATTAAATCACAAGGTGTAAGTTCATTTGCCATTAACGATTTCCTAAACTTTTTGGATAAGCAGCTTTGAGTTACCAATTATTCATGAGTATTAAATAAATTGGACAATGCTTTGTAAGCTTTAGAATTTTGAACTAACCATAACGTGGGTTATGTAAGCCCTTACTAGCCTCATTGATCTTTCAAGGCCTGAGCCGTAGGGCCCACTAATTCACTAATTATCGAATTCAGATTACATTTATTAGTAACATTAACAAAATAACAAATGGAAATGAAGGATTTCATTAATTAAACATCAATGCAGACCATCCTCAAAGTTTCCGGCCAACAATTTTACCGCGGAATCAAATTGTACATTCAAATATCGAGAGTCAGTCATAAATCATATTCGCCTATAAATGAATCCCGTAAAAATCTTTAGAAGTGAACTAGTGATTGGCCAGCCCGAAATACAATCAGCGCAGTGGAAGCCAATTGACTTGAAATCCAATCACGTACAACGTATTAACTTTCATATATATGTTCTCTTGAAACCCGCTCTTTGGCTATACGTTTCACTCATCTACGTTTCACGAAATACATTTACAATTTGAGTTTAAATTTCCGTGAAACTAACATCGAATTAATAGCATTATAACATGAAATCTTATATTTAACTCTTGTTACCTCTGAAATGTTACCAGTATTTGATCTCACCCCTTTAGGTTTGTATTTATATATTAATATATATCGAAAAAAAAAAAATAAAAAAAAAAAATTAACTTGATTCAAGAGAAAAGTTTATGAACTGAGAAATTTTTTTTAAATTAAACAAATTTTCCTTGATTGGAAAATTTTTTGTCTTGATTAAAAATCTTGATTAAACTCTTAAGAATAATTTTCTCGGTTAGAAAATTTTTATCTTCGATCAAGTTAATTTTTTTCCGAGTACAAGCAATATATGCAGATATTTTTTAATACCAAATGGATAAGAAAAGTCCACATGGAAAAGCCCTTTCTACATGAACATCTGCGGCACAAGTGAAAACCACATACTGCGTATCTCGTGCGCGAGAATTTTCCTCTGGAATTCATATATTTCCGGAGGCAAGTGAGGCAGCTTCAAATTAAAACGTTCAATGTAGAAAATTCACATGAAAACTCTGTTGGAGTTTTCATGTATATAGAGTTGCATTGAAACTCATGCTTTTATACCTTCGGCTCCTCATGGTGCAAATGCTTTTTCTGTTATTTTTCTACATTATTCCGAGACATACCGAAATGATTCCGTGGCGAGAAAATATATGTATACGCATACATAGATGTGTGAATGTAGGTATAAATGTATAACATATATAGTAACTGGTGGTTTACTGTACGTCCGAATGGTGCATCGCCTTCGGCAATCCGATCTTATTCTACCCTATCAGCTCAACAACATCGGGCTGGGTATTACACTCACACATAGATGGCGCAGATGATGTTTCCTGCTCACTAGTACGTTCTGCCCTCAAGCGGTCCTCGTTGATGCCGGTTCATCTCAAGTACAAACGCTGGATATCAATAAACGAATCTAGTATTTATTACAAAAAAATCCAATAATTTATCCGTCAAATAACTTGTGAATTTTTTTTAACATAAAAAATAGTAACTACGATATTTATTGTTATTTTTATGACTCAGTTGCTTTGATTATTGTATATATAAATCTTTTAATTCACTAGAGTGCACATAGCACGAGAGCCAACAATGCAGGACAGCGTGGCTTGGACTGATCGTAAGCCACAGGCTTGCGGTCGTGGGCCAACGCTGGTATGTATTTTGTTTACACTGAGTTTGCCTTTGAGTTGTATTCTCGCTCGGAAGTATTATACATACATAAAAGTATTTGAGTTTGCTGCCACTAGTACTGCTACAGTTTCACCCTGATGACAGTGTAACTCTTTATCTTTTGTCTCTTGTGTAAACGAGACGCCCATTAAATTAAAAATCTTCGTCTAGTTATATTACAGAGAAAGTATTTGGTGTTTGTATTGCATAGCAGCTACTTCTGTTTTGTATTTAATTATAAAAGTAATTAGAGCTTTATGGTATTTTTTATCCCGATATATATTTATTTATTTTATTTGACTTGTCTCCGGGGTGACATTCTATAAACATCGTCGCTGCTGGATGACACGCTGGGCCATAATTAACGTCTGCTTGCGATTCTTTAACTATACTCGAGCAGTCAGAGCCCAGGACCAACGGAATAGCAGTCAGTTGAGATAACTAGAGTTTTAGTTTGAAATAGAAGAGAATTAAAATAAAAAATGAAAAATAATATGTAAATTGAGAAAAGTAGTGGCTTACTCTTTAGAATAATGGTCTGTGTTTGTGTATTTAGTTATTTCTCTGTGGAAATAGCCAAGCGAGTAATGAAAACAAAAAGAAAAAAAATGTTTTCTGTGGAGCGAGATGCGAAAAATTGCGCTTTTTGACGCGGAAAAAATTGAAATTTTTATTTTTATTTTTAGTACATTTTAAAAATACATAAAAATTGTGTAGAAGTAAG
Organism: Cotesia glomerata; assembly: GCF_020080835.1. Taxonomy (NCBI): domain Eukaryota; kingdom Metazoa; phylum Arthropoda; class Insecta; order Hymenoptera; family Braconidae; genus Cotesia; species Cotesia glomerata. The sequence continues at coordinate 3,750,666 of NC_058158.1, forward strand.
CTTTTTAGTAGAAAAAAAACTGAAACTATATTTTATGTTGTATTCCGTTTCACTTGCACGGCTTAATTCAGAACCTTTTAAGTCACAAAAATGTTTTTGTTATTGTGAAAAAAAAAAAAAAAAATACAATTAAATACGATAAAGAAAAGTATAAAAATATATTAATAACAAAATGAAAGAATTTTTGTAAGAGAAAGTAGTAAATTTGATGATAAAAATAATATTATGTTATGTTATAGAAAAAAAATGAAATAAAATAATAATGGTAATAAAATAATGTGTTTTTGTAAGTACGTGCAATAGAATCAGACATAAAAAGTATATATTATCGGATTCTATAGTTTGAAAGATTGTAATTCAACTGTGCAAGTGTCAAATAAAAAGAGGAAAATTAATTGCGGATAATAAAATAATAGTGAGGGTATGGACAAAAAATTCTCACGCCATCAGTTTAAGTAGCAGTAAAAAATTATAGTCTACGGTGTATTGGAGATATAAAGGGCATAAGACGGTGTATAAGTATGAATGGTTGTATAGAGGAGTAATATATATGTTTTGTAGAGAGAAAAGTGAAAGAATTAACAGTTGCTCCCAGAAGTAATTTTCAAGCGAAAAAATATGAAAAAGCGTGTGTCTGTGTCGTCTTTTCTCTCTTTATTTACGTGATCCCTTGACACCACATATTTATTTTACCCTCTGTTGATGCGGAATACTTGACTCGAGTGTGTACGTAAACACCGTCGGCGAATCGTGTGGCACGAAATCGTGTTTTTGCATTAAATGCCGAGGTCCAAGACTACAAGAAATTGAGATCTAAGGTATAGTAGGAAGTGATGTGTAGTATGGGAAAAAATTCGTAAGAAAAAAAGGAGGGACCAAAAAAAGGAATGTCGAGAAAATGGAGGCACGAGAAAACAATGTCAAGAAATAGAGATTAAAAAATACGAATAGCTCAGTCTGGTCGCTCTTTTCCTTATTTTGTACGCAATTATAATCCGAATCATTCTGGAGCTAGAGTAGCTAAGACGCGACCTCATGGTACTCCTGGGAGGTCTGTGAAAGATCTCTTTGATATGTTTTTTGTTTCGTGATACAATATTCCATGCAAAAAACCAGCCACTATCACTTCTCTTCTTTGTAAATACTTTTTTACTTTTTCTACTTTTTCATTGTGCATTTTACTATTTAGACTTCTTTTTTTTTAATTCAAAATTTTTATCCTGTTAATTTTTATTAAAAATAAAAAAGGATAAATGTCTTTATTGATCACAAAAAGTAATATATTTTTTATTTACATTACAGTTACAATTATCCACTCTTACAAAATAAATTAACAAGCGAAATCACAATATTTATTGTTTCTTTAATAAAAAAAATTTTGATAGAGTTATATTTACCTTTAATAAAAATCTGCTTTCACGAAAAACATTTTCCTAAATCATACTATTCCCAATATTAATCAACAAAATCCATAAAAAAATTCATTGTTTATCTTTGATTTTATTTTATTGTAAATTACATATTACTAAAAATCAATAAACAAAACAAAAAGTACATTTGACATGTAATACAATTGTCGTCAATAATGGAAAGAATCATTACGTCAGTTAAAATTCGTATTATAATAAAATATTAATATGATTAATAAATCAACTCCATTTATTATTGAAATTTATTACTCTGAACTCGATGTTTATTTTACCGACTTCATTAACTAAGCGGACATTGATATAATTTTTGACGTAATTATTTTAATAATACCATCGCTTTGAATCATTAACAAGCAAACCTCAATCACTGTTTTGACGAGTAATTAATGAAAAAGCCAATGCATATTTATTCATTAAATATTAATGAGCTAAATATTTTACAAATGATTTATCTTTTAGCATTATCATTTAGTACTAAATAAATTGAGATCAAAACTTGAAAAAACGAGTTGAACTTTAAATAATATTTATTCACATAAATAATAATAGTAGAGATGATAATGCTCTTTTAAGTATTGATCTTCGAACGATCATAAAGATTGTTTATCATACCAGTCAACAATGGCGTATTGGCTTTCTCAAGCCAACTCGTTCAGCGATTCATTTTAGATACGATCAAATGAAATTCGTAAGCCGCTTATCCGATGCGAATTGGGTATGCAAACCCGCGGGGATAACGTCACAGCAGCGGCAGTACAGCAGGAACTCGAGCTGGAGCAGTAGCAGCTGAAACCAAAATGAAACTCCGTGCAGCGGTTACAGACCGCGACCAAACGGTACACGTTGCGCTGCCACCGTAGCCACACTCGCACTGACCGAACAATGTTGGTTGAATTACTTCTAAATGTGAGAGCCAAATCCGAAAGTCCCTGGCTATATCACTCTGTCGATATGCAGCCCGTGCGCTACCACATGGATACAATATTCACGTACATATACGTTGTAAATATATGTAGGGAGCAGGAGAGAAAGAGTGAAAAGTGAGGAGTCAGGGGCTAGGGAGCGAGGAGCGAATAGATATTTGAATAGTGAAAATACAAAACACATATTCTCTTCAGCTCGTTACAGCCCAAGCTTAAACGAATCACTCGTTTCCATCAGGGGATTTCGCTTGCAAAATAGCCCAAGCCTCTCTAATACACCGAAAAATTTAACCAGCTTATTTTTTTAGTTTTTTTACGACCTTGTGAACATCGATAGTAAACTCATTTCATCTTTTTGTTGTTAGCTTTCGTGGATGAAATTTTTTAGGGATTTTATGCTGCAGGATCGAAGTTATTTTATTATTGAAAAGGTATCAAGTGTCAATTAATATTCTGTAGTAATATTCAGTAATTATTGAATTTTTATTTTTTAATTAAATTGTTGGTATAAATAAATTTTATTTCAACATAGAGTGAATTTTAATCAAATTAAATTATCACCATATTGATTATAGGAAGATGAAAAAATTTTTGTCGTTTCAAAAATACGTCACGATGAAAAAAAAAATCTGTCTGACAGTGGTTCAATTTAAAATTTCACTAAAAATCAATTAAACATTTACAAAGTGATTAAACTGTAATAAAAAACGAAAGATAAAATAAAACAGAACCCTTTAAATCTGAGACTAACTAACAACTAAAAGTCTATTGATTGAATTCAATTTGGTTGGCAGAAATTCAAACGAGGTTCTTGTTCATTTAACGTGGAGAAAGGCGCAATGAGCTTATATGAGCTCTCCTACGCGGCCTCTCATGTTGGACCATTGACATGAATCATAATCCCAGCCGAGATGAAAGGCTTTTACCTTTTCACAAAGTGCGCCCTCAGTTTTCCATCAGTTGCCAGTGACACGTTCAAACAATTCGTTACACATTACACTTTTGCCTCACCACCGTCAGCATCGACATCAGCATCACCATCACAGCTACTTCATTTTGTACTAATCTTCCTCTCTACTACGCGGCTCTTCTATTCTGTCCTTGGGATTTTGAATTATTTACTCCTAAATTGTATTACACAAATTACTCGTTCGCATCAGATCAATAAACAACAAATTTATTTTTAAATTATTATAAACTACAGAAAATTATGCAATTGTTATTATTATGCAATTCTTGCGTTTTAGTTGCTTGCATAAATAATGTGTGAAATAAATATGTATTGAAGTCTACAGCTGCGAAGCAAAGGATGTCGAGAATTATGGAAATTTGTTGTGTTTTTTTTATTTTTCTGCAGCTATTTACTTTTTTGAATATTTGGGGTATGACAAAAATATGTAAATACTATTCTTTAAAGGAGAAGAGAGACAACAGCTATGGGTTAAAATGAGAAAGAAATAACCAGTAGATAGTAAAATAAGAAATATGAAATGACTGATATTAATCATTGTTAAATGAATTTAAATTTTGGTTTAGCTTATGCTATAAAGATAAATAATTTTATTTTTTTGTCAAAAGTACAAAATTTTGTAAGCAGAAATAATTGAATAATTTATTTATAAAAATAATTGAAGAAAAACTAAAAAAAATTACTGTAATTTTATAAGTAATTAACATTGTACAATAACCTATGAAAGACAATTTTAACTGGTTTGAAGTTGAGGCAGGTGTGAACTCCCGAAACCTCATGACTGACATGTTTCATGCACCTGCTATCCCTTTTGAATACATCGAGTACCAAAGAAATGCGACGCAAACTAAATTGGCTGGGTATTTTTATCAAAGAATGCAAACTCGTCATCTGCTAAATATTTTTGAGTACATCACAAAGTATTTTACTAAAAAATCTTGTTGTTATGACTACAATCGATAGTCTTCTACTACGTTATTCAAAAAATCTTCTTTCTAAAATTCTTGTTAATTTTATTCGTTCTTGACTACGCATATTATTATCCTTTGTTAAGCTGCCTTAAGATGAAGTAAATCCCAACAGTGAAGTTGAAGACAAAACCTATTGTCTGTGATGGTTAACAAGGAACGGAAATTAATGGTATGGATATAAAAGAATAAACAAGTATATAATAAACAGCAAATTACAAAAAAATTATTTAAAATAGTAAAGAGGTGGAAGTTGTCTGCAGATTTTCATATCAAGGTGATGACAAGATGAGTGAAAAGGATGTCACAGTTGAGCAGATTCCCAGACAGAAGAGAAGTCACTGTGTATTCAAATTCCCTCGGAGCAAATTTCGGGTTAAAACAAATGACAAAGACTTTTCTCGTCTCAACTACTGGTGTGGTGCCGTCGTGCGTGTCATGACATTCACAAGTTATCCTACGGGCTTTTATACTGTCGCCTCTGCGACTTCTGTTCGCGCTTCAACTGCCGCTTCATTCCTTTTACTTCTATATCTGGTCGGGTTGTTCGACACGAAAGACGATAAGACAGTTTTCATTACACGGAGATAAAAAAATTTTTAGATTCTTTCCACTGAACCATCAAATAAATCCATTAAAATGAAAATAGATTTCACTTGAGCTAAAAAAATTTTTATAATAATCTTCTATATTTATTTTTATCTGAAAAGTAACCAACATTCTGATAGGTTTTTCTTCCCAATATCTGACGCACGGTTTCCCGCTAATGCTTACGGACGGACCGAGAGGAAGTGCCAGCCAAATGCGCAATGTTTTCGGTTTCTACCAAAAAAGTTAAATAAAAAATGAGAGCATGATACAGTACAATGCGAAGTGAAAAGCCTGAGGGCAATTGAAAACAAGCATTCGTGAAAAGTTATAAAATGAGGTACATAAAAAACCCTTCTAAAGGTTAAATGCGAAAAGAAAAAAAAATAAGGTACATTTCACTGGCTTTGATATCTGATAAGAGGATAACTTTTTTTTCGTGATAAGTTGCTGATGATATTTTATAAAAATGAAATGAAATTCGGTAGATGGGTTACCGGTAAATAAATAAAAATGAAAAAATTTCTAACAACATGTTTCGCGAGATAACAGAGAAAAATTTAAGGAAAATGAGGGTCGAAATGGAAAAACAAGATCGAGTCCGGAGTTTGTTTGTTGGTATTTATGTATAGTATATATTATGATGTAATGCGATTGTGTACTGTGTATTGTGAATTGGGAATTGCGTGCTGGGATATAGGGTAGCGCAAATGAGATAGTATGTAGACTTATTTTTATCTGGGATTGGAAAAAAATAAATAAAGCAAAGTAAAGTAAAGTAAAGATATACAAGCCGAGAGAAAGGTACTGAGACTGAGAAAAACAAAAAATAAGATTTGAAGAACCTAAGCTCAAGGCGATAAATTATACGGCTAGGCGGTGGTAGATATATCCGTGTAAGGCCGTCGAGGAGTTTAAGTAGAGAAAGAATAAGAATAAAAGTAAGAGGAAGAAGATGAACCTTGTTTTTCTAAGCATGAATTAAAAGGGAATGAGATTTATGTCTAGATTTAATAGTGATCATCCAATCAGACTGTGCGCAATTTCTTGATTCACGAGAGGTACAAGAAGAGGAGGATGAGCATGAAGAAGAAGAACAGCAGAGGCTTAAGGCTTTAGGCTTTGCTGCTGCGTCGTTTCTTATTCTGGTTCTCCTTTATCTTCTCCATATCTCTCCTCGGGCAAGAAAGTGAATTAAAGTTATTTGTGTCTGCATTAGAAATCTTATATAAATTATTATTACTGCTAGTTATTCCTATCGGTGTGTAAATAAAATTTAATTATTTTTTATAATTATTATTACTATTATTATTATAATATTGAGTTTTGCGCGTATTGAAACAACTTTTAAAAGTATCATTAAAAGCAATTAAGACTAATTGTTGAAATAAACTTTATATTATATCATTATGAATATAGCTTTTTATTTTACGGTTTAATACCGTTGATTGTCTTCAGAAAAATTATTAAAATAAAAATAAATACTTTTTACTTTTATAACTTTGAATAATTGGCTGTTAGAGGAGTATTGTTGAATTGTATGTTGAAATTTTTTGTAGCTTTAAAATTACATGACATCAAACTCATGTCTTACCGTTATTGAATTTTTTTCCAGCGCAATAATTATTGTTTGCTGAGGTTGATAAATAAATTATCGTGTTTTTTGGTATAAAAATGCTTCTTTGGCTCTTGAGATAATTTTCTGGTAGCCATCCAAGTGTTGTGATATAAAAAAAAATATAAGATTTTTTAGTAAAACTCAGCCGTTGGCTACGATCAGATAAATTCAAATTATTTGGACGTTAAGTAAAAACGTTAAAAAAAGATTAATATCTTAACGATAAACAAATTTACATTTTCTACAAAGTATACAATAATATTACGCACGTACACTATCATCTCATTATGCAGCTTCCGGAAAAGCATTCATGACTTTAGAAGAAAGATAAAAAGCAACAGAGATATTTATAATAATTTAGAGTAACATGAAAATTAAAAAGATGATAATCTGGTCCGAGGCGTAATTATAAATATATTAAAAGACGTAAAATTTATAATGACCACTATCTACAGTCCTCAGGAAATTATTTAGGATGACAGTAGTATGTATATAGTATAATTTAGTGGAGTATAAATTAATAACAGTGGAGAAATGATGTGGCGGTGCGAAAAGCTTACCGCAATTGTCCAGCTTTGCAATTAAATTTGTACAGCTATCATACCGTAACATTTATAAATACAATTAAATGTATATAAAATTTACAGTGGTGTAGTTACAGTTGTAATTGTAGAAGCTGAGTAAAGAGAACGAAGTAGACTTCTTGCACTAAATGTGAGCAAAGGAGTTTAACTCGTCGGTGCAGACTTTTACTCAGACCCTGCTCCGGTGAAGAAGATACACAAGAGCAAAAGAGAGGAAGTTAAGAGATATCTCTTAGTTGCCGTAGATCCAGTGCCTAGTCAGCTCCCGGAAGACCCAAGACATCAACGCCCGCGCCCACATCTTAAAGGATAAAATGTACTTGGCGAGTCTCACCAGGGGATTCGTATACCCAGAGCACAAAGTCTCTCTCTTGATACATGAATGTGCTTTATACCTTTCAACTCTTTATCTACTATCTATCTACTGCGCATATGTATATTTGGTCTACTCTAATACTGGGTATAAAAGAGTTGGTACAAACTCTGAAAAAAACAAAATAAAAAAATAAAGTTTTAGTTTCAGCATTATTTTAAACGTAATAAGCAGTTTATTAGCAAAGATTTATTTTTAATGAGGTATTTATGAGATAAAGCACGATTTTATAACAAGAAACTTATGAAACTACAAATTAGTTGGTTATTTTATTATATAATATTACAGTAACATTATCCACTTGAATGAGTAAATTTTTAAGATGATTTAAGATACCTCTTGAAACAAGTATTTCACATAGTACACTAACGTTATTAAATTTCTTTGACTATGATCCTTAAAATGTCGAGAAGAGACTGTTCAGAAATATATGAAAAAAATTGTCGAAAGAATCTCTTGAGCTTTTTTTCGTGCTTGTATACTAGAAATGGTTTAAGATAAAAGTCCACTTTTATGATATTTCTTTCTTTATTTATCTTTAATATCTGTCGTTTCTTATTGCTCTGCCATTTTTCCGCTCGCCTGCAATACCCGTCGTCTTTTAGCTATATACGTGATACTTTAACTGACATCTCTATTGATATAATTTTATATTTATCATTTCAATTTACTTTATTAAGAAAGTCGATATCAAATTATTCAAATTAGCTGTCGAAACAATTTAAATGTCATATTTTTCACCAAAAATTTATGATATAATAATATACTTACAATCAAGAATTAATTTATCGAAATTACATTTATTGTTTAATAATAAAATATATAGATTGCAAAAGTAATTTAAGTTTCAATCTGAAGTTTTTTTTAAATATTTACCAAGCTTTATTTTTTTTTAGGTCATACAAAAATAATTAATCACGATTTCATCGATTTTATTTTTTAATTAATACCGTATAGATATGATCCCTTTAAAAACTTTAAAGATATTGAGTTTTTAGAAATCGCTTTGAAAAGAATCTTCACTTGATGGATTTCCCGTGTACATATTTCGTTTACTTTATTTATTTTTATATAAAGATCAAAGTTACTTTCTCCAAGTTCTTTGACTCAGATGGGAGCATGATATTGAATAAAAAAAAAGAAATAAAAGTTTTAAAAAGAAATACGTCACGTACTATGAATGACACGTGTCCTAAAATTGATCTCACTGTAAAAAGAAAGCGGAAGTGGAAGTACAAGTGGCAAAACGAGACGAGCGAACAAAGGATTGACAGAGGTTTGAATAACGAGGGTGACTCTCGCGGAGAAATCAGACACGGGTCACTAGACAAAGAACAATATATGATGATGATGTATATATATATTTATAACAAAATGATATAAATGTTAGAAGAATAGAGAGAGAATGAAAAAATGAACCACCGGAGGAAGGTAACACAAGCGTAAGCGGAAGGAAGGTATAAAGCCTTCTGCATTTCTGCAATATTTATAGAGCTCTGTAACTTTTGTTCTGGTAAAAGTATTTTATTTTTGCTCCCCCTGCTCTCCGGAATTTTATATAGTGCGTTCTTATATACTGTACTAGTTTTCTTGGACCTAGATCGGGGAGCGGTCGAGCCAGAAGGTGAGTGACTGTTTAAAAAGTTTATTCTCCGGGAAGACGGATATTGTGTTTCCGTAAGATATTTTCTCAACTTTTTTTCTTACAAACTTTTTTATATCTCTCTATCATTTTGCCATTTCAGTCAAGCTGTACCTCTAAGTAATAATATTTTATTTACTGCTGAGTATTTAAAATTCACATCATAAAAAATATCAAAGTAGCTGATAAACAATTTTTTAATATAAATTCATCGAACCATTAAGCTTTCAAAGTAGAAAAATCGGATTAAAGCTCAGGCTAAATGTCCTCGTCAAAATTAAATCCGTGCCTAGTGGTGTTTCTCGATGTCGCTATCGATATAGAAAAAAAACTAAAATCTCGCTTAAAAAAAAACTAGCAGCAATCATCTCAATGTCGTATCGCAAATTCGTTTACCTCCTGATGTGGCTCCATCAGCGATTGGACATTGCACGGGCCCACACAAAATATATAGCTCCTATACATAGGTCCAGCCAGGAGATGTGAGGATGTGTGAGTGTGTGTGTAATGGCTTCGTTTTGTGAGAATTTGCACGGCAGCATAGTCCTGAATATCCTCTGGGCGTTATTCAGATCAAGTGCTCGGTCAATAGTACGAGGTAAAAAAATGTCGGGATACATTTTCATCGCACATACGTGAGTCAACGTATACTATTTCTCTGAGCTATTTTTTTTTATTATCGACTCCTCAGTGTGACGTATACACAACAGACCACGCCCGATTTTTAGGTATTTTTCGAATCACCGGAGATCACACTGGTAGCGTATCGCCTGGGCATTAAATACCACCCGACTTTTTATCCTTTTTATATCACAATACGCACCACCGTGTGATGAAAAAATATAGCGGGACGCAAGTGAAAAAGGGTAAAAGAAAAAATTAAAGCGTGATAAAAAAAAATTAAAAAACAGTGAAAAAAATGGGATAGCTCGAGCGCTCGTTGGATTCGCTAGATGTCATGCCTGTAGAATTAATTGGTCGTTTTCGTTACGCTGTTGCCGAATGAGCGGTACCATAGCGCTCGCTTAATTGGAAAAACGTCTATCCTGATCGTTTGCACGACGAAAGAGATCATCGGTCTCTGTACCGCTAAAAGGGATCCTGGATCAGCCTCGGGAAGTTAATGAGAGTGGATTGCAACTGAGACGAACGCTGTCGGGATTCTGAAAAGTATCAAATTTCTTATATTACGTTTTTATATTAACAATATTATATAAACTCCGTTATAGTCGTACACTCTGCAGCTGCCTTCGATCAAGCCATTGAACTCAGTCCATTTGAATCTTTAATATCGTCGTTTTCCACCCAGCCACCCCAACCCTTCAAGGTCTGCCAGCGCTCAAATATCTCGACTCATTTTAATCATCAACCGACTTTCATTGTTTTAGGTTAAGATCTCGTTGTATTTGCTTCGGATGTTTATTTCAATTGGAACATTTTTTTTTAACTTTTGATTCATTTATATTTTTTATAATTGCTGTATAATAACTTTATTCTATCTATAGTAATTAATTTTTCAATGCTTTGTAATAAAACTTTTAGTTAGTTTTTTTTTCTTGCAGAAATTAAATTTATTTTTCAAATTTCAAAACTTTAGTTCTATTTCATAATAATTATTTAAGATAAGAGGGATATTTTTTAAATCTCTGAACCAATAAAAAAGTTTTTCATAATTTTTTTAAAATGAATAAAATATAATTTCATAAGTTCTACATGAAACTTAAAAAAAAGTAAATTTACAAAGTAAAAAATAAAATATAAAGCTGAGTATTAAAATGTATATTCGTACCAACTAGTAAAGAGTGAGCTTAAGTTACAATATATACAGACATATATATATTCAAATAAATGTAGGATAATGACCACAGATAAATAGGATCAAAGTGCGACTTAGCAAGTACCTTTAAAGTTAGCTGTGGTTATACGTTCGTATCCCATGGGGCAGTCTACCAAACAAAAGCTATAGAGTTGAAGCATGGAAAAGCTAATTATCCGGTTCGCCTAACAACTTTACCGCACGATAAATAACCACCGTTGGCTTTATATCTTGCGACTAATCGCGATACTGTTCCCAAACTATCCCCTTGTATATTTATCGATTCTTTTGTTTAATTTTACTTTAAACTCATTTAATATCATTACTTTTTATTTTTAATCTAGTACCACCCTAGACATACAATGCTTTTTTCTCTCCTTTATCCTTTGTCTTATTTCGTTCTCTCTTGCACCAGAGAATTAGAGCTGCAGAGTAGCCGATGGATCTTTGTCTGAAGATAGAGCGAGAAGGAGCGAGTTAAATTCCGCTTGAGGGTTTTCCAAGCCAACTCACCTAGGAGCTATTATCAAAGTTCTCAATTTAAGGGAATCATTACTTATTTTTTTTATTGTTCAATATACTTTATTTATTTATTTTTTTTTGTTTCTTGGGCAGCTGAATTTCATCCCCTTCTATTTATTTATTTTTACTGTTACTATTGAACGCTATGTGTACAGTCGATCGGACCTTTTCGAGCTATGATTGACACGGGGTGATTTAAAAAGACAGTGAGCCGACAAGTGTGTGACGTGGCAATAAAAAAACACCTAACGAAATCACAAGAAAGAAATATAAGACAAGGGGACTTGTCTCCAGAGTCCACCAGGAAATGGGTTGAGATAAAAGAAAAATCTCGACAATATAGTAGTCGCAACTGGTGAAAAAGCTCAACGAGAAGACGAGAAAGGTGGTGTTCAACTTTAAAGAGAAACAGAAACAGAGATAAGATGAGACAAAGAAAAATGCTGTAGAACAAGGTGTCAACAATCGCCAAACAGAATTCTATTGTACGACATTTTCTAGCCGGCAATCCTCGACGATGCGATGCTGAAGAACTTTTTCAAGATACGCCAGTACCCGAAGTAGGGTACACTCTGCAGCATTCTCTTACTGGGCTTTAATGTAGAAACTTACATTCTCTGTAAAGACTAGACATAAAATAACCACCAACTTGGCTCTGTAATGACCTCTCAACTCTTGAGAATAAAAAAATCCGTACGAGAGCTTATTTACAGTTCCAATTAAAACCTGTTCATCTCAAACTGATGTAAGAGACTAATAATGATTACAAAAAATATATATATATATATATATATATATATATATATATATATATATATATATATATATATATATATATTTCTGTTGAAAATTACTCATGTGTATTTTATTTAACAACGAGCTTATTTGAATCAACAGATGCGGGAAATTTTGTATTGGTTGAACTTGGAATAATATTTTTTATTTTATTATTTTATCCCATTCCATTCGATTGAGTTGCTGGATATATGCAATGTGATATGATATTGGAGCAGATATACAGGCTCACTTGCTCGCTAGGTACATATACACAGTACAGATAGGAGTTTTCTTTGGAGTTGATTTGATAGCAACCGGCCCCCAACTACTACTGCCGCCTAGTGGCTCATAACCGATACACACTTTAACCAATATTCGTTTGTAACTCGAACTCCAACTACTTTGCTTAGCTGCAGGACCATTCGTGAGACGATTCGTAAATATTGCGACGAAAAAAGAGTATTTTAAAATTATTAGTCCATTAGATAATAAGACTTATATTTACATTCAACACTTTTCCAACGTGAATATCTGATTAGTAAAAAAAAAAAAATTATTTAAAATGATTAAAAAAATTATGCAAGAAACGAGAATCCAATCCTCTTTTTAAAAATAAGATCAAATAATTTAATTAATAAAATCTGAATATACAATGAAATGAATAGTCTGATTACTTGAGGATTCATTAATTACTAAAATCTCTTTAGATTTCTCCAAGTCGTAATAGGAAAAAGTAATTACAAGAAAAGAAAAAAAAAGTTGTTTCTCGTTAAAAATATCTCGACTTATTCTAAAGCCTCGTATTTCGCACATAGTTATTAAACTTGCGAAAAAAAGTAGTTGCTAACTGCAAAATTTAAAAAATCAACCCGTTAATATAGAACAGGTTAAGAATTAAATCTTGTGAGTCGATTAAACTCATTAACCCAGATTCGCATCCGTTAGGTGTGTATCATCTATAGCTTGATCCACACAGCACTGATGCATAGTTTAGTCTCTCGAATGATGATGCTTTTACTTTATTTGACTTGTAAAAATGTTTCTGAATGCATCCGACCCGTCTACTGTTATGTAGAAAAGTATAAAAGAAACAAGACACTAGACACTAGCATACTGAAAGAGAAATAAAAAATAAAATAAAACGGGAATATAACAAGATGGGTTTACTTTGCATGACGTCGGCATACGTACGTGTTACTGCGCTCAAAACAAACCATCGTGGAATACAACATTGACGCTTCAAATCGTATTCATTGAATCTGCGGTTTTCCTACTAGCTACACCCTTTCTGTTTCGTTTTTCCAGAGCGTATCGGTTTCCCACTAACATTACTCGATCCAGCTATATTCGATTATGTATTACCATATTTATATCAATGTACATGTATAAACATCTGTATACGCTGTATATAATTTTTTACTATTCGCAATACTTTTACGTTTAATCAAAAAAAAAAAAAAAATTAGAAAAATAGTTTTAATAAATTATAAGAAAAATATTCATGCATAAATTTAAATTGTTTAGATTTTCATCATTAAGTTTCAGCAGTCATTGTAATTAAATCAGGAAAATTATTATATGAAATAATGGGGAAAAACTTCGCTACATTCATTTTTTTAACAATAAGTGCTTTATAGAGTTCATTAAAACTCGTAATATTCAATTAATAATCCCAAATGAAATATCAATTTCAGATACCGGCTTTAATATCCAACTTTAATACCGTGTTAATAACACAAGCAGAAAATATAATTTTTTCATATTAGTGAACTATACCTGGCTGTGGGAATAAATGGGAAAAAATTATCCGTGTTTTATAAAGGTACTTGCTCTTCATTAGAACCCGGTATTATGAAGTTGATTTTTTTAATTTTAAAGCAGCGACTACCTGTCGTATACATTGTTGATTATTGTGAGTCCGAGAAACGAGAATATGGATACTGATAAGCTCAAACATAGAGTTTAAAAATAGTATAAAAAAATTATTAAACTAAAAATAAAATATAAATGTTGCATGAATAATTACTGTCTATCTAAATTATTGAACTTTTCAATACCGGGAGTTTTATGATACACTCTTCAACAAATTCGATGAAGCTTCATTTTATTACATGTACGAATATTTAGTATTCAATAACTCTCAATAAAATGATAATACCTACTGTTTTTGTTTATTTGAATGATCAAACATTTTCAATTTTTATTTTAGTAATTAAACATTCAACATACAATGAATTAAACATTTTATTTCTAAATAAATATACAACGATGACATAAATATTCTTTTCTCGATAAAAAGTGAAATATTATTTCTTCTGCTGGTTGAAAATTATTTGTACATTATATTTAATAAAAATGAATTTTTCTGCTTTATTGCATCGAAAATATTTTTATTTAATAATCATACGTAAATTAAAAGTAAATTAAGGTGAATCAGGCATTTTATTTGTATTTAATATCAATTACATAGATGTTATAAATTCAGCTCTTCATACATATATTGGCTCAGTGTCCGATGCACTTCAATTAAAGATTATTCACTCTATATTAACCCTTTAATGTTCTGGAAGCGCAAAGAATCTCGGTGTGAGCTGTTAGGGGAGAGAGCCAATCATAGTCCGTTATACAGTTGTGTAAAAGACGATTTAGTTGTAATAGTGTGTCCATACGTCCCTTTCTACTATTTTTCTAGCCCCTTCTCTAGGAAAAAGACTATAGTTCTCTCACTTAAAGAAAAAGACATATGACTCGAATTAAGAGTGGGGATTCAAGGCCAAACATTAAAGGGTTAATCAACGTAAAAAATAATTTTTTTGTCCTGTACACAGAAAAAAAATGTTCTTGAATCAAGTACATAATTTTGAAGAACCTGATCTTCTTGATTTGAGTAAAAAAATTCTTAAACTAAGAAATTTTTACTTGGTTTAAGTAAATTTTACTTGATTCAAGAATTTTTCGTCTTGATTTTAGAGAATTACCCTCTTCAAAATTATTTTGTTGGTTCAAGAATTTTCCTCTTGAATCAAGTTAATTTTTTTTTCAGTGTAATATTTATACATTAGCAGTTAT
Organism: Cotesia glomerata; assembly: GCF_020080835.1. Lineage (NCBI taxonomy): Eukaryota > Metazoa > Arthropoda > Insecta > Hymenoptera > Braconidae > Cotesia > Cotesia glomerata. The sequence continues at coordinate 3,765,946 of NC_058158.1, forward strand.
CAGAACGTTATAAAATCAATATTATAATAAATTCACTACTCATCACACAAGTTTATCTCAGAGATTCTCCATAATAACGTCATAAAATCAACAATTATATTTTCGAAATCTATGGAATATGCGGCTCTGCGGTAGCTCTTCTATGAAACATCCTCGTTAACTTTATATGTATATAATCATACATAATTCTATTCATTGGTCAGACCGGCATGTATATGTGAGTATGTATATACATAATATATGTTACTCTCCGAACGACGCTCATTATCTAATAATTGCGATTACCGTGGATAACCGCTCCATGAATAGTTATCAGGTCGAACGGATATGCTAACGCTAAAGCGACAACTAAATTTGCCGTCTGTGTAGTCAGTACCGATTGTAGTCTCCCGAGTCTCCAAAACACCTTCAACTCTGAACCCTCACTGTCATCCCTTTCTCTCCAGTTCCATCACTTCCGCTTCCACTTCCACTTCTATTTATACTTTACTGGCGCTACCACTAACGCCAACACCAACGACCCCTACCCTAACCATCATTTCACCGTCCCTTTATCCCCGTCTTTCTCATTCTCTATCAATTTGGTAAATTTTCCCACACACGAAAATATCAACACAAAGAGAATCCCCGAAAAGGACAAAAACTAATATGACAAGAGCTATCGTTTGACCTGCCGCTACGATCACGCAATAACATACCTATGTACTCTCTAAAGCTCGATATATACAGATATATATTGATATACAGATCCGTAGATGTATATATGCAGAGCGTATTTTGCCTAGTACCTGCGTGTTAACGATTTGCATATCCAACCGGAAATATAGAAACTAACCACATGGAGATAGATCAATTGTATATTCACAGTTGGATAGTTTACTGTGCAACAGAACCAGAGAGAGAGAGAGAGTACTAGTTCATCTAGAAACTATTATCGTGTATTTCTCTCTTACTCAGTCTCTCCGGGCTCTAATGCTGCATCGCCAAACACTCATTCTCTCTTCTACTTGTCCGCATTGTCGAAAAACAATAAACACATGTAGAATATCTATCTAACGCAGTATATAATTGGCAAATTAATCAATGTCTGACTGGTCAAACGATAATAAATTTTATTTATTTAAAGCTATTTACGCTTTGATTCACTTTTTTGCTCTTATTACTTAATTTGGCTATTTTATAGAGGTAAATCATTTTTATTTTAAATATTCAATGTTCTATTTTTGTTTCACAAATGTAGACAATTATATGTCAGGTATTTTAATTTAATTATCAGAGATGTTAATTGAATTTAGTGTCCTGGAACATAAAATAGAGTTTACGACTCAAAATTGAATTTAAAATAAAAATTTCGGAATAATAAATAGTCGTTAATTAATGCAAATTATAAAATGAATAAATAAATTTTTTAAGAGGTTAAAAAGATGAACAAAGTCGCTAAATGAAATAATTCAATGTATTTATAGTATACATGAGTAATTATCAAAGAGCAACCGGAAGCCACAATAATTAATAATATTGATTTGCACCAGTCCATAATTAAATAGACCGAAATCACTAATGGGTTTACGTATTATTATTACCTTTAGGCATTAGAATATCATTGAAATGGACATCTAAAGCCATTTGCCAATATACCAGCTCCGTCGGTGATCATAGAGGAGTGTTTGCGTCACGCAAATACCATGTAATAAGGTGTCCAGTTGATTGGCATCCCTAACACGAAATAGAACCTTAATACATAGCTATAGGTGTATGAAGGGGTCTACCTATGTACGTTCAGTGTATTAGCACACAGACTGGTAGCAATACAGCTAGCAGCATGATACAAACATCAAACAGTATACGATAGCCTTCCTGGCCTCTACATGTCCTCACAGCATATTCAGGTTGTTCTTGTTCTTGGCAAATATCCTTGATATAAACAGTACACAGTACCAATGGGCAAATGCTACTTTTGTTACTACTCATGCTACTATCGCTATTGCTACAAAACCGATAGTTGTTGGAGGTTAATGCTGCTACGTAGCAACAATATACTCCATCTACTCGTACAATCATCACCCAGTGAACATCACTGGAAATGGAATAGCTACTTTGAATAGATTGCTCTGGGCGACTACGCTCTTTACTTACAACTCGTTTGTAAATGCTTCTAAACTATTATAGATGTACTATTCAGACTTGATATAAGTCTATTTGCTCTAAAAGTATCTCAATTATCTTAGTCTACTTTTTCACTGATTTATTTTTATGGATATGGTTATTGGATTGTATTAAAAAAGAAAAAAAAAAAAAAATTATAGAGTGACTATTTACTTTTTTACTACTTGTAAGATAAATTTAAAACAAAAAAATTGAACTAGCGCTTCAGAATATGCAAAAGTCCAAATATTTTGTAGGCTTAATTCTGCCACGCTGACAAGTTTATCCGATCAACTAAATTTACTCCACTGGAAATTCTGGTAAGATCAAACCAACAAAACTAGATCAAAAAATAACTTTATTTTTTTATTGGAATCCTCAGTAAGAGATAATATTGTAGGCCCGGGTTGAGATATGAAGATAGAATCTCTAAAAACGTGAGCTTTCTTTCTTTTGTAAGTCTATTTTATGTTTAGTTTTTTATTCGGAAGAGCTTGAAGTATCACTTAGGTCTGGTTTATTTATTCATGCTAAAAATTCATGTAAAAAATGAAGTTTGTGCAACTAAAAATTAATTAAATATAAATTTTCTTGAGAAAGGAATTGGAGAATTTTTTTCGAGTGATAAAAATAATAAAAGTTTCCCTCATCTGAGTTGTACAACAAAAATATTAAGCTCGTAGCAAAGTCAACTGAAATATACCTCAAGTATTAATTATTATTTTCCGTCTATCTCCAGAAAAATTGGGTTAGATATAATATTAAACAACTTGAACTTTTTTGTTGAAATCTGTGACAATTATTTCCATGAAATGACATTGTGTGATGATATCACTTAATTAATTCATTCGATATATGCTATTGACACATGATAATATTAACACTAGTAGTATATATAGAGAATGTAATGCATATCTAATCCAGTTACGTCTCGTACGACTCAACAGTATCAGCCCAAAAGCCAAGGGAGCCTACACGTCGTACGGACAGTGTGAATGTGTAATCCATGCTCTCCTTGGTACATAGCATGTTGAGATGCATTTGCGTCTTCTGGATGTCCATACACCTAGATATATGTGAAGATAAATGTTCAATGGCTTAACTGCATTAGCACTACATGTTTAGATTATATGTTTGTTACCAGAAGACCCAAGACAGAATTACCAAAGCCAGCTTATATATACCACTACCACCTATCCGAATCAAATTTCAAACAATGCTTTCATTATTATTAATATTAGAATTTATGATGAAGCGTTGATTTCATCACACTGGTTATTGATACTTTAGAGCTAATATTGTCTAAAGGAATATATTAACATCTAAAGAGTGATTTTCAATGGTACCATGTTTTAAGCGCGAAGCAGGCAGGTATGTTTTACTATCGCCTAAAAATTAAATCGTTAGTCTCAACACTTAACAAATTTTTTTTAAATTAGTTAAATGTTACTAAACAAATTTCATTCATTTTAAAGTTGATTGATGAACAATTTCATATAAAAAATTAATTTTAAAAAATATTTAGTGAAATTTTTAACTTCCTGCTAAGAAAATTGAAAATTTTCAAAAATCGGGAAGTTATTGGTTTTACCTTGTTTTTCGAAAATCGAGTTTTCATCAGATCTCGACGTTTTGAGGTCCTAGGAAGCTTCCCTGAGTATTCCTGCGAGGGTGTCACTATGTCTGTAAGTATGTGTGTGTGTGTGTGTGTGTGTGTGTGTGTGTGTGTGTGTGTGTGTGTGTGTGTGTGTGCGCACGCGCGTGTGTGTGTGTGGTGCCATTCGAAAGGGCTTTGCCAAACTTAGATTTTCTGAAAATTTGAACCGATTCGGACCGATAGATTTTGAGAAATTTGGAGGAATCTCAAAAAAAATAGGAAAAAAAATTTTTTCAGAAGTGATTTTTTTGGAATAACTTTTAAACGGCTTTACCGATCGATTCCAAAAACTAATCAGCTCTCAACCTTGAAAAACCACGTCGATCGCCGCCAATCCGGTCAAAATCGGTTGATTCGTTCGAAAGATATCGTGAACGAAAGAAAACCCAAAAAAGTGTTTTTTCGGAGTTACTACGAAATTTCTTGTTTGACCAATTGAAACTCAGAAATTCTTCATGAGGCTTAAAAAACTTCGTAGAATGCCGCCAACCGCGTAAAAATCGGTTCATTCATTAAAAAGTTATTGCGGTTTGAAAATTCAAAAAATAGTGTTCTATGAAACTTCTATCAGACTTTTGAGTTCAAAGAGCACAAAAGCACAGAAAAGGTATCTTTTTGAGCTCGGAGAGCTCAAAATAACACACAGATTGTATTTTTGAGTTCAAAGAGCTCAAAAAAAATGGCCATGTAATAACGGAATTAGCGGGAAGTTGCAGAGTGGCCTTTAGGGTCAACCGTTTTCCTAATTTTTTTTATAAGAATGATGGTGTTAACACTATATCTCTCGAATAATACAATTAATTGGCCTGATTCTTTCATTATTCTATTCATATAGATTAGTAAAGATTTATCAAGCTTTCATTTTTCTGATTTATTGTTGTTATTATTTATTTTAATATAAAGAAAAAATTTTTTTTATAAATTTATCAAAGTAAAAATGACAAAGACAGATTCACCGAATTAAAGTCACCAAGCACGGAGACTTTGTTGCTATTGGTTGTGGCAATATTATATGGGATTTCAGGTCGATGTGTTATGTGACGACACGTGTCTTACTGCACGCTTACTTCCTATCTGCACTGAGCACGTTCATACGCAGTGTGTTGTGGGATGTGAACAAGAATTACGTAAATACACGTGTATACATACATAGGCAGCATACGTGGAATGACGGGAACTGACGAATGGAAATATGTGTGCATAAAGAAGAAAAGAGACGAGAAAATTACGGGAATGTACATGTGTAACGTAACACATGCATATATATATATATATAAAGAACGAGAATTACACACTGTATGTGTTATGTGGCACACGCCAAGCGCTTCACATAACTTGCGTGAGTGGAATACGAAATGTCGAGGGAATACGAAGGACTGAAACGGAGGGTTAATAGTCATACAGTACCATCTCGTCCGTCTGCCGCCACGTTTGTGACAAGATTTTCCGAGTACTAGCTCCGCTGTTACATTGCTACCAATAGTAACACTAGTGCTAACACTACTACTATTGTTACCACCGTCACCACTGTCACCACTGCTTCTGCTACACTATCAGCGAGACTAGACGCTATTTTGTAATACATAGATGTAGATATATATATAGTTGTATGGATATATCTATAAATTTAGAATATGTTCAGTGTATTCATACGAATGATGGTCGGGATGCGACTAGACACGAGGCATTTGCCAAATCGTGGGACACAAAATAACAGAGCAGAGGGTGAGTTATTTGAACTGTTGAGGTATCTATGGTTAGAAGTCTTTTTGACATTCTGGTGTGATAAGACATCAACTTTGCATAAATTCGTTAAGCTGGCTTCACTCTGCCGACTTGATATAGTGTCACACGTGTTATACAATAACAGCGTTTTTGATTAAGCTATTATAAGTAGTTATGGATTGTAATTTTGTAAGCTGATAATTGTAATAGTAATAATAATAATAGTTAGAGAAGGAGGAGTAATTACGGTGGTGGGTTTTATTATTATGTGTATTAAGAAAGTACAACAAGGATTGTAAGCAGAAGGTGTCCAAGTTCAACACAAGATGATCGTGATGTTTAAGATTAAAACTGAAGTTGCTGCTGTGCATAAAATTCAATCATTAAAAGATTTATTGCAATAACACGTACTATCTCAAAGTTTTGAGTCTAAAGTTATAAAATCATTTGAGTATATTTACTGATGGTTGACAGGTTCTAATACAGTGGGAGAGCTTCAAGCAGTAGCTTTATTCCGCTGGAAAATTTTTGACGCACTGAAAAGTTTGAATATTTTAACAGCTGAGTTAAATTTGTGAGTTTTATTTTTCATAAATAATTTATATTTAGTGAGATATATATTTTAAATGTACGAGCTTATTTTCTATGAATAATATTTAATTTGAGTTCATTTTAATTTTAAATTCGGAAAATCGTCGAGAAGAATTTAAATAGAGTTCGAAATTTTTAACATTTTCAGTATGTGTTTCTTAATGGAACACATAAGATATGTCAGTGGTTCGTTTATTTATTTTTTTTTTTTTCAATGAATTTTTAACATACCTTTTATTGCATAAGTCTTTTCTATCGAACCGTAAATGTATGATTGAAACATGTATTAGATAAAATATAAATTAGCGCTAAAAAATGACATTGTTATCTTGGAGGAAGCGAATGTGGAAGGTCTTGTATGAGATAGCGACATTAGTTGCGGGAGAGTGTCACAGTACAGCATATCGTAGTAGGGAGTTAAGTAGCAGCGAGGTGAATCTGTCGATGAAGATCAGGAAAATATACCGTTTCAATGGGAGAAAACGACATGCTATTATTCTCCTTGATGATGAGCAAAAAAGTAGGTGGATAAAAAGACGGAACGTAGGAAGGACGATGACGACGATTTACCTCATCCACTCGGAAAACATCAGCGAGTAAAAGACGACGGAGAAATGTTGCACACGATATTTTCCCCTTCGGCAACAGTCGTTATCCACTGGCTCGTTCTATTTCCATGGATGTAGCTTGTACTTTTTTTTTCTTTTTATACCCGGTCCATATTTCAGCCGATAAAGGTAACATATAATAGTGGATACTTCGTGCGATAGTCGAGAGTCCTTAGGAACACACATGCATACACAGAGTTATAGAGGAGCGTCCTGTGTCCTGCAGTAGACCCTTTGTGTGTACCCAATTCTTTTACTTCTGACGATACAATGTGTACTTTACTCTTTTGTAAAACCCCGACGTCTACTGCCCCGGCAAACGTGACGGCCTCGTATCGGAAGCTCTGTTACTTCAATACATTCTACTTTTTGACTGCTTTATATTTACTATCACACTCTGTGTGCTATTCGTTTTTTATCCTGGATTATTCACTTATTTCACCTTTTTTACGAAAAACTCAGAGATTACTGTACTCTACTATTGATGGATTACTATTTTTTATTCTCTATTACATTCTCTGATTTACTATGTGACCTAATTTTTTTTTTTTTTTTTTTTTTTTTAGCTGTACTGATATGTCAGAAATCTAATATTGAGTTTTATTTATGCAGTCCAGAAATTTTCTTTATAATTTCAAGAAAATTCTTCGCAGTTTTCAATCCATTTGAGCAATAAATATCAAATTGAATTCAGCTTAAAAAAATTTTTCTTATTTATATATCTTCTCTTAATAAAACAATAAAAAATAACCTGAGTTTTTTTTTTTTTTTTAAATAAAACTTTACATTTAAAACGTTCGTATTGACATTTATCTCAAAGTCTTAATTAATTATTGAATCTCGAAAATATCTTTTTAGATTGACAGCTTGGTGATCTGCGCCGACAGTTTAATTATTTGATTTCGTAAAAACCTGATGTGATTTATTTAAATAAAATAAATTTCAACGACAATTATCCTTGAAAAAAAAAAACCTGAATAAATAAATAAAATATATGTCAAGTTAGGAACTGTTGAATAGAATAATAAAATTTCTAGTGTTCAAAGTTGACACAACTTTTATAAAATAATAAAGTAACAGTTGACATTTGACGTGGATTAAAAAAATGAAACGTGACTTTATAGCATCATGACACGATGAAGAATGCAATGAAATTAGAGCGTTTTATTCCGACAGGAGACATGAAAAATGGTTATAAAATTGAGGCAAATCGTGTATTAATTCACCGGCGAAAAATAAAATATATCTGGGGTTAAGGTTTGAGAAGGTATAGAATAGAATAAAAATAAAAAAGATGCATGTGCCCGGTGTGTCAGGAATATACAGTGACTTTCGCGAGGAGCGGATAATAGATAAGACGGAACTCCTTCGAGAGGTCGACTGACACTTTAATCTCACGTAGAACACGTAATTCCAGTCTCGCGCGTACGCCACAAGGGTAGGCAATAGATCGTCGAGATCTCACGTCTCACGTCTCACGTCTCATTCCCTTTCACTTCTACTCTGATGCTGCCGTCCTTTATGTTTTTCCTCCTTTTATTTCATTTCATCTTAGGTTCTTCAGCCAAGCCAACAAGAACAGTGAAGAAACCTAAAGCTATAATACAACTTATACATTTATGTATTAATATATAAATGGTGAAGATATATACATTTCATTGCGGTAGCTCTGCAACTACAGAGTAGGGCCCTTCTATACATTTTCACCAATTCTACGGTTGGTTCTGTGAAATGTCTGTCTATTTTGCATTGAATTAACCTTCAACCATTGGACGGTAATTCGCGTCTATATATTCTCTGAAATTACTCAAATATATTTCTTTTGCGGATTATTTTACGCCGTATTATTTATATTATTCATTCACTATTAAAATTTTTTTATTTCACCTTAAATTAAACTTACCCCATAAATTATTCTGTTATAAATAATTTTATGTACACCTAAAAGTTCCAATGATTAACGGGATAATTAAAAGTATAATTTTCTTAATAAAACTCATAAATTTTGAAATATTTATTACGGACTATATTGTCCAGGAATTTTATTTTATAAAGAGAAAAAAAATCATAAATTTTTTTACAGTAGATATTTATTTATTTATTTACAATTTTGTATACCTCAAACACTGCACAGAAAAAAAAATTAACTTGAATTAAGTAAATAATTTTGAAGAATTTTATTTTCTTGATTTGAGTAGAAAAATTCTTAAACTAAGAAATTTTGCTTGATTTAAATAAATTTCACTTGATTTAAGAATTTTTCGTATTGGTTCAAGACAATTAAACTCTTCAAAATTATTTTTTTAATTCAAAAATTTTTCTCTTGATTCAAGTTAACTTTTTTTTTTAGTATGCGTTAAAATTTTGTTAATAAATGAATTATATGTTTCACGCTCCTATTTCTAGTAGAAACTGTGATAAAAAAAGCTGCTAAAATCTTTAACGAATTAATTATATTAAATTTTAATCTACTTAATTTTCATGGAAATTATAAAAGTTTCCGATACCTCGGATAAATCCCAAGCAAATAAACATTGAACTGCATAATATAATTTGCACTGTAAAAATAAAATCAATCACAAAGCTGCGTTGCTCGCCGACTTTGTTTGACATTAAAGGATTACATTAAAAGTTCATTTAATTTTCACTGATACATTTAACACAGCAGTAAAACAATAATAAAGTAAAGATAGAAGATACTAAGCTGAAATAAAAATAAAATTACAGTTAACGAAAGAATAAAGACTGAAATAAAAATAAATAAATGAAAGTAAAAAAAAAATAAATACGTACTGGTACAAAAAAATTGAGAGAAAATTGTAGGAAAAAGATCTAGCACTTGGAACATTTATCTAATTACTATCGGTCGGAAGTGAAGAGGCGAAAGATAATGTAAAAGTTAATAGGCTGCAGACGAATCGAACAGAAGAGTTCTCCTCGTAAAAATTATCCTCTTAGGAAACTTTGTAATTGTAATTGCTCAAGGCTTTCATTATTTTCCATTATCAAATTATTCGAGAATTTTATTTAAACTTTTTTTTTACAATTCATTTTTTTCATTCTTTCTGCTTGTACTTACACCCTACTTTCCCTCATTGTTATACGCGTTACGCTCTTTAAGCTCATTAATAGGAACCTGTCATAAGTTGTAGAACAAATAAGATTTCTTTCAAGGTTTTAATTTTTATTGATTTTCTGATTTAATTTAAACATATAAAAGTCTACTTTGCTGTACAATAACTGAAAACTTATTTACGACTTATTCTGCATAGCATAGATATATATGAGATATATAAGTACAGGTTGGAGAGGACATGAAATATGGAGCGCTATACCGCGAGGCGTAATTTCACTCGAGACGTTGATGCACATAACATTTGTGAGTGGAGTGTCGCATAAGCACGTTTATGTTTCACCCAATCCATATCGCAATAATAATATACGTGCAATCCCGTCATAGAAAATAGAACAGGTGATTTGAAAGGAGCCGGAGATTTATAAGAGAATTCAATTTCCGTACTACTTGTCGAATAAAATCACGTATATGTAAAGTTATATTTTATTTTCAAATCAATGCTTTTACAAGTCTTCAATCATTTCAAAATATTTTAATCTCTCCTTCAAAAGTATCATCAACTTATATACTGTCAGCTACCGAGACAGGATATGATGAGATTGGAAAAAATTTTCCCCCTCTTCGAGTTTATCAATTCGCGTCCATAGTTCTTCGTTATTCATCATTTATGCGGAAAATTTTACATTAAATTCAAGTACTCGTTTATTTTGTGCTCCATAAAATTATGAATAAATTTTTTTTTTATTATTTCAATAAATTCTCGTTGGAAAATTTTTATTTGCCTAATTGAAATTTTTTTTAGTTAACAAATTTACTCATTGATATGAAATTATTCACTATGATAAATTTATTAAATTACCAACAGTGAAGTTAATTTTTTAATTTTATCATTTAAAAAATTCGCCATGTCAATATTCATAATTATCAATTTCATTAATTAAAATTAAATCGTAAAAATTTTTTATTTCGGTAGTAGCTATTTGTATGAAAAATTACTAATAGGGATAAATATTATTCAGACACAGAAAAATAAATTTATGATAGTGATTAAATCGTTTTTAAGATAGATTAATGTAAATATTCGTATACTCGGATAGCGTCACGAGAAAAGTAGTTTTAGAATTGATTGCATGTATCCGACGGTATCTTGCACCCGAGATAGGTTTATAGATATATATTGGTATAGAGTTGTGTACCGTGTAATACAACAACTATTATATGGATGAAGAAGAAGCGGTAGTAGTATCGGGTTATTTCTCTTTTCCACGAAGAAATGAACGATGTGCGCTTTTTATTATCCCTAGGCGGCTTCCATGCGATACCGTAAAATATCCTGTTATCGTTCAATCCTCTCGGGTTCCGCCATCGCCGCGCCTCACCGCGTACATATAATACTTTCTATGGCGCCTGCCATATCTTCACCAATTTTATAGGGCCAACCAAAGTAAACTGGACAAGAAATGAGGTGAGGAGCGAAAGGAAATAGAATAACGATCACTTTTATAAAATATTCACCGTACAATAATTTTTATCTTTTTATACCCACGGTTGCATTTATTCACTGATTTTTATCCCACTTTATTAGACGCGTAACTCTGCTTCATCACCAACTTATAAACTCTTTTATTCCTTCATTACCTTATTTATTACTTAATATACTCAATAAATACCTTCATTTTATTACACTCTTCGCGAAATAATATTACATTTATATTTTTAAAAGTATTCATTATATTTTACGGGTTAAATATTAAAATTTTTACCCATAAAAAAATATTCTAGTCGAGAATAAATTAGTTTTCCAATAAAAATTTTTACTCCATTTGAAAATCAGATTGATCACTAATTAACATACTTGAAAAATTTTTTCCACTTGTTATAATTGAACCGACAAAAAACTCATGTATGAATTACCAATTATTAATTTATATAGTATTAATTCCGTTATAATATTCATAATTATACAGCCATATTTAATCACTTGGCACACTTTACGCTTTGAGACACTTAAATTTCACATTTATATGTATTTATAAATCCCACATTATTTTAACACCACATACATTATTTAAATTTAAGTATTCAGCATCAATTTATTTATGATCCTTACTGCAGTGTATCCTCTCTGATATATTATATTCCATACAATCGATACATGAATAAAAGAACTAAATTATCATTTCTAAATATTACTAATTAAAATTATAATTTATTTTTTACATCTAAATTTACCACAAAATTTATTCATTAAAATATCTCATTTTTTAATCTAAAAAAAAAATTTGTGAATTTTAAAGAGATTAAATTTTCTAAAATTTTAAGCAAGAATTTTTCTCGCCTTTTTAATCAGCAAATAAATTTTCTTTAAAGAAAAATCCAAATTTTGTACTTCAAAATTTTTCTATATCATCTATTGAAAAAAAAAAAAAAAAATAATTACAATTAATAGAATAAATAAAATATTTATCACACTAATATCCAACTCGGAGCGCTTGGTCTATGTCTTGCCTAGAAGCTCGCGGGGTACTTGGTAGTGGGGGTACGCGGCTTGCCTTCTTAAAGCTTCGCGGTTTTTTTCAAAAGCTATTCCCCCTCTTTGATTAAAACTGCAGCGAGACGTTCACTCCACCTCTCTCGTCCACCCTACCAGTGCATTTATCGGTTCCTCGACCCCGTAGCACACTCGAGTACTCTCAGTGCCTTCTCTCCTTACCTCCTTCACCACCTCTCTTATGCAGCTACTAACCTCTCCGTACTATACTACACTATACTTGATGCTACATACAGCACAGTATGTACATAGTATGCCGCCACAACTGGTCTTACATGCTATTGTCATCTCTATTACGCTCGCTGGAATCCACGTTGCCCATCGCGACCGATTCTCTCTTGTGCCATTGCACTGTCCCTTTTAGCAGCTCACAACTCGGCCTCTGTATAATATTACTTTCTGCACTTTCATATCTTGCTTCTTGAGTTTACTGTCGAGTTTTTAGTGTACGTAGAGTGTCGAGTGTACTGCAAAGGGTACAGTATAGAGTATAAAGTATAGAGTGTAGAAACGACAAGCAAGATACCCACAGATATTGAGATGAAAGAAATATAAGCGAAAGCGAAAATGTACATCGAGACCAAATACTTGCATAGAGCTGCACGCTGGTGTGTGTCCATGTGCAGCCTGACTGGTTATATCCAGTTGTACACTCTTTTCATTACAATATCTATTGATGCATGTTCGATTTTAAATTATGCATCCATAATGATTATATTTTTACCAAATAAAATATTTTAATCTTTAAAATGTCTTAAATGTATGCTTTTTTTTTTTATTTTATTTCATTACTTTTAATTTTTCATCCATATTGCTGTTTGTTAGATTAAACTAATAAAATAAACATTTTTTTTCGACGCAACATAGCGAACCATTGCGTTATATTACCTTTTGCGCGCATATTAAGAGCGAATATTTTTTTAAATAATCGTAATTCAGTAAGATGATGTTATTCTTTAATATCCAGACCTTAAAAAAATTACCACCCACAATTCAATGATAAGTATTATGGAGGTAATTTAAAAAGCAGTGTAAAATATTTCATACACCTCAAATCAATGGATTTAGTACAAAAACATCAAATTTACAGTAGTTATAAAATTTTACAAAACAAAAGGTAATTCTCGATGTACTTTTTAATAACGTTAGCCCAGGTAGCTGTACAAATGGGCTATAAAAAGAGTGTGCTTTATTCGTTAAAAAAAAAATAATAAATAAATAAAAAGGGAAAATAACCCAGCGTGACAAAATGAACATTAAGAGTTTCATGAGTACACCGTTGTAGTATAGTCTTTAGATTGGCTATATTGGGATGTATTGCGGGTTGCCTCGTAATCATCGCATTTATTCTCGTGAACCGTATAGAAACCAGTAGAATAACGTGGCTCGAGAGGTCACACATCAACACATTCTCATATCCCTTGGTAATAAACAACTACCAGTTCGGTATAGTATATGACTGTGTATATTATACAGTAATAGTAATGTCGTACAGTTGTATAAGGATACATCACAGAACAACAACTATAAATATGTGTATGTACATCTCTATACTTAGTACAATACGATGTAGAGAGAGAGAGAGAGAGAGAGAGAGAGAGAGAAAGAGTGTGAAAGAATGACTAAAAGCTCGGAAAAAGGATTTTATCTTTATTCTTTTGAAAAGCTTCTTGTTTTTACTGCAAATGGACGGGAATTTTTTTACGACTTACGCATCTATATAAATATACGTGTGTGAATGTGGAGTGACTAGTGTCTAGTCTCTTCCGTAGATTTTATTTTATTACTATACCTAAGGAAGCCCAACTCCCTTGAGGCAAAGTGCCATCAGCCGTGACCTTTCTTTTCAGTTAAAAATCCATATTTTTAGTTGCATCCCATCACAAATTGGATTTCTTTTGCCATTAAAAAGGTTTTTTTTCATTACATTTTTTTATTTTAATATTGAAATATATATAGAGTGAAATTTTTGAACGTCATGAATCTCACAGAGCGTATGATTCTTTCACGGAAACCTATTTTTTATGAGCTTTTTTTCCAAAAGGTTTCATGATATTTTACAGACTCAATAGAATTTCCTGTTTACTTTATATCTAGTAGAAATGATGGCCGGAGATATGAGGAGCTTTTATCATGAGCTCTTTTTCATTCAAATTCAATATCAAAGATACGGTGAGTTTTCAATTTAATAAATAAAATCATTGAAAAATTCAATTTATACATATATATTAAGCTTGTTTCTCTTCAGCTAGGATTAAATTAACAAATTATTAAAGTAATTACTATAAGTATAGTATAGTACATTTAAGAGGGATTTAAAATTAAACTTCTATACAGACATTTTATGTTTCTTTAAAGATCGTTTTGGCTTTAAAGCACGAAAAAGCGCTTCAATTTTCAAGAGGATAATGTGAATTTTTTTTTTTCAATCTCATTTTGCCCACTTTATAGTTCAAAATATTATTAATTTAAAATTTATATCGCATTACTGTTAAGAGGAATTTTCAGACCTTTATTTTTAGTCCATTAACAAAGATTTAATTTAATCTTTTGGTCTAGTCAGGGTGAAAAAAGCTTTTAAGAGTTACACTTGACAGAATCAGTTTTAGTGTAAGATGTAACTACTGTTCATCTTGAGGAAATCGATGAAGAAAGTGACTTAGCTTTTTCCTATCTATCTATATACATTAATTTATAGAATAAATTGACAGGGTGCCAAGATTTCTGTACACGATAAACCCATAAGTTTTTAAAATCTCATAAATAATATCCGATGAAAATTGAAAAATAATTTATACGAAAAATTTCGAGCTTTTTATTTATCGAAACTTTTATTGAAACACCCTGGATATATAACGTTAATGGAAACTATGGTACAATGTTTCAAAAGTTCTTAATTAATTGACTAATTTAATTTACACTTTCAAAATATTCTCAATAATTAATATAATATTATTCGTATAATAAACTAAATGCATTCCATGCAATGAAAACTTTTACTGAAAATAAAATTAAAAATTAAAAACCAGAACAAAATAAACGATTGAATGAAAACTCATCCTTAATGAAACCTCAATTAAAACTTTCATCCTATCTCGGAAAACAATAACAAAATTGAGTATAAAAAGTATTCGAGATATAAAATAAATTGAAAGCCTGATTGGAAAAAATTCAATCTTACCTCAATGAATAGTTGAAATGATACTGTGCAATTCGCACCTAAAATTCTCGGTAAATAGAAAAAAAAAAATTTGTACATCTTCAGTGGCAGAAGAATAAGGTCAATAGCGGTAGTGTATAAAAGAAAAATGTTTCGCAAGCCGGGAGGAAGAATCAAGCGAATAAACGAAAGCATAATAGGAATATAAACGTTGAACTGGAGTGAATAAAATAACATGAAGAACTAAAATAGGACAAATAATATAACGCTAACAATAATAACAAAAAGTTTGGAAAATCCAAAAGTGCACGCCTCATAATCTCATTTTTCACAATAAAATTGATTAAAATAAATGATAAAAAGCAAAATAATAAAAAAACAGATAACTCTGCTATGGTTAGTGGCACCATAACTCTGAAGTGAGGAAAAAAAATACTATAATAAAATGTATAGATAGATATACAATAAAATCCACAGTCATAAATTAGTTTTTTTAAAATAATAATTTAACGACAGTGAATTGAACGCTCATATTAATTATGAAAATTCGTCGTGTGTTACTTTAGATAATAAAAAAAAAATTATTCCGGTACGATCATTTTTTCGACCAATTTCCCTGCCACATACACCCATCCATACACGGACGTCCAGAAAAGATTATGCTTAATGTTATTATTTACTATGTTAAACAAAAAAATTGTTATTGAAATAAATTTTATGTGCCTGACAAATTATTTGACTTGATATAAGTGTACTCATATTAATCTGTAAGTGCGATATAAATAACAAAAAATCAATTTCAGTTTCGAGAAAACTGCTTTTTTTGAAATGTCGAGAGTAGAGCACAACCTCAACGCTTCGCTTATGAGGCGTGCAAAATATCAATAGTAACACAAGAGATATATAGGGCGTGAAGAAATAAGGATACGGAGGTGAGTGTAAAAGTACGAAAGTAAAGTATAAAAAATGAAAAGAAGAAACAGAAAATTGTTTTTAGGAGCTAGTGAATTGAGATTGTTGCACACACACAGTAGCGAGAATTGTCTACCGTGCACGTAATTCGCTAGCATGTAGTAGAAGATACGATAGAACAGTAGTAGTAGACTAGCAAGAGCAGCCGGCTTAGTGTCAAAAATCATATTCCAGAGCGTGTCTGACGTTTTCACTAACTTGAGTTGTGCATTGCTAGACTCAATTCATGCCAAGGCTGACTGGGTGCGTTGCCCTCTATTGCCCCTACTGTACACTGTACTGGCAAACTTGCACGCTGGAGCTATAGTGCATCAAGAGAAGCTCTTCTCTGGTTCTCTCGTCGACTCTCGCGTCTGTTCACTAACTGGTACTTCTCCTGCATCTCTTGCGCTGCTGCCGATGCTACTGAAGCTGCTGACGGGGCTGAGGCTGATGCTGTTGGTGTTGATATTGATGTACGTGTACGTGTTGGCACTTGCGTCGTATTCTCTGTTGACCTGCCTTGCCGTCTATACAGCATGAATTCTGTGGGCTATAATACTATGAAGCTGTTGCAACTGACGAGTCTACAATCGCTCGTCTGAGACCTCAAATATGCTCTCCAGCTCGCTTCTATGCTGCTGCTACACTAAATGGACTTATCCCAGCGTACTGTGCACCCAATTCCGCTTTACTTTGGCGACACCACTATTACCGATTCTCGACTAACCAGAGTCACTAATTCTTTTTTCATTTTTTCATCTTCCTCTTGTCTCGATTATTACTCTTTGTTTTGCTATTTTTTGCCCCAGACTTGAGCAATATGCCAAAGCTTCTATTGTGTGCGCGGTGAATGACCAACGTCTTTCATGGAGATTTAGAACAATGTCATTGTTGAACGACTCGTCTATAGTTACTTTTTTTTGTTCTTGCTGTTGCCGATTTTCTGTGGGAAAAAATTTATTGGAGTTTACTTTCAGCAGTTTTATTTGCTAGTTTACCGAAGTAAAGTCTAAGAAATAATAATAATAATAACAACAACAAGTAAGGGTTTAGTTATAATATCAAAGATTATATAATAGGGATTGAAATTAGCAACCAACTTGGAGAAGCCAGACTAAGACAGCTTTCTTGGGGAAATTATCATGGCTCCCGCTAATCGAACCCTAATATACTTAGAATAAATCAAAGTCTTAGAAGTGAATTTGAATAAAGATACACTGATAGAAGGATTTATTTGTATTAAAAAATATTTGTTAATAGTTAACAAATCATTTATTAGAGACCACTTTTTAGTATTAAATAAATATTTCTTAGTATTTAAAATGATTTGTTTATATTTAATAAATCTTTTTAAATACTAAGAAATATTTTTTAAGGACTAAAAAGTGGTCTCTAATAAACGATTTGTTAAATATTAACAAATATTTTTGACTATAAACAAATCCTTCTATCAGTGTAATTCAACTTAATAAATAATTATTTTAAATAAATATTATCTTTTCTATTCGTGGATTACTAAAGTTTAAAACGTGAAAAATTATCATAACAAATAAAAGTTATTTAAAGAAAGTAGAGTAATGTACAAAGAAAATGCAAATAAAATGAAAAGAAGTTGCTCGAGTTCACGAAGTCAATGCGTCTATTCTTATATAGGATATGCAGTTTACTTTATGCATCTGTAATTTAAATCGAAAATATATCGCATGAATTCGATCTGACATTACTCCACAGAACGATTAGCAACATTTTGCGTTGATGTTCGAAACACATATATACTATGTATTACGTACAAAGATATATATTTAAACACTATCGATACATACAAATATATACTTAATAAATATACTATAGAATGTATGTAGTGTATTTTCATTGTTACTCGTGAATTTGGGCGATTTCGTTGTTGTATTAATGACGGGGTGAATTCACATTATTCTATTCCGCTGACCTCGTCGATTAAATGGTCATTGTCCAACCAGTACAGTTGCAACGACCCCAAAGAGAATGACTCCCAAAAGTTTATCACAACATTACTTTTAATTTATCGCTTCCAAAATGTTTAATTAAATCATATTTTGTCACACGCTAACGCTTTACATTTCTATACTTTTAATTGCGTCAATAAATCCCAACGAATAATAATTAATCCTAGGTATTTTATTTTTAAATGTACAAAAAATAATTTTCGTCAAAATAAATTTATTAAAAAAAAAATAAATATATACTATTATTTTTTATGTTTTGTCACAAGAGATTAATTGCGTACAATGAGAGTTAATAATTATATTCAGTATATATGTAGAGTGATAAATAGAAATAGTGCACGGAGAAAAAAACAGGGATTTTTCCTATTTTTGCTTAGGAAAAATTTCTATGTTGACATTGGGATTTTTCCAATATTAACATAGGAATTTTTCTAATGTTAACATAGGAATTTTCCCAATGTTAACATAAGAATATTTCCAATGTTAACATAGGAATTTTTCCGATGTCAACATAGGAATTTTTCCAATGTTAACATAGGAATTTTTCCAATGGTAACGTGGGAATTTTTTTTTTATTAAAATGATAGAAATATCCATGTGACATATGAAAAATTCATTTATCACTAAAATTTATGTATATGTAATATAACGCGGTATATTGCCACGATTGTGTCTACAATTCTTAACGGATCTAAATGAAATTAGACACATATATACTTCAGGCGATTACCTCAAATGAGTTCCAAGATGGGCACAATTGGTCGACTAGTTTAGGATTAGTAGGCATTTCAAAATTTTTAAAATTACAAAAATCATAAAAATTGTGAATGTTCAAATAATGAAAAATAAACACATATGATGGTTTGATTTGAAAATAATTAACAAAACTTTCATTGTTAAAAGTTTCAGTATTTATTACTCAACAGAATTTTTTTAAAGTTGAAATCTACCTTCCATCTCGGGCATGGCCGTATGGCGCTTTTTTTTGTAATGACTTTATTGATTAGAAACTTCTGAAGAAGAATATGGATATTTTATTTTTATAATATTTTGTAAATTTTTATAAAATTTTATGTAATTTTATGAGAATTCATAAAATCTCTGGTCGTGGATCAAAATTTTGATTTCTCAAATTTAAAAAAATGTTATAAAATTTTATGAAAATTCATCAAATTTTACGAAACCTTATGAAACTTCTGTCACGAATCAAAGATTTGATTTCTTACATTTTACAAAATTTTATAAAAATTCATACAATAATTGTCACGTATCGAAGATTTGAATCTTTACATCTCATAAAATGTTATAAAAATTTATACAATGTTGCAAAACTCAAATACTTATTTTCTGGAAAATTATCAAATTTTATGTAATTCTACACGGAAAGAACAATAACCAACTGCACATACTCGTATAGTATACTCCGTGATATCTATAGTGAAAAAAAATTTCAGACTATAGTCAATATTCTTCAAAGTATACTAAATTATTTTTGGATTGTACTCAGTGAAGTCTCCGATTTAATCGATTAATTTGTCTGGTTATAACGCGTAAAATTTCACGGGATATAATCTGAAAAATTATTTCGTGTAAATTAAATTATACTCGGTTGAAATTTGGATTATGCCAATTTTTTTTCTAGCGCCTGCGCACTTAGCATTATCATATCTATTATGTATTTTAAATATTAGGTTAGTCAAATATTGTTTTAAATAATTATTACATACATTATAAACATTTAAGGAGCAATAAAGCACAATTTTTCCGATAATTTGGGGTTAAAAAATTTTTTTTTCTTTTCTTAGACTTTTCGAACTTAAAAATGTTAGGCTAAGAAAAAAATATTTTTACATATCAAAATATATAAATAGTCACACACTCATATGATTCACTGATTATATTTTAATTAATGTCCAATATGCTGATTGACTATAACTCACAAATTAGAAACAGCACTTTACGCGCAGGCACTAGAAAAAAAATTGGCGAAGTCACCGTGGGCATAATCCAAATTTCAACCGAGTATAATTTAATTTACACGAAATAATTTTTCAGATTATATCCCGTGAAATTTTACGCGATATAACCAGAAAAAGTCGTAATGAGCTTCCGAGATAATAATAATAATAAACAATGTAAGAATGAAAAAAAAATTTTTTTTCGAATTTTTTTTTTATTAAAGTTCAATGATATGAAATTTCATAAAATTGTATAAAAAGCTATCATTTTTTGTACGGATTCATGAGGCCATTTTCGGTATGAAATTTTCTTGAATTTTTTTATCACAAACCGAGTGTATACCACTATTTTACTTATAAATTATCTGAAATTGCTCGAATGAGAAAATTATTATATAAATTTGTAATTATTAAATTAAGTTACATAAATTTTAGTGATAAATGAATTTTTTCTATGTCACATGGATATTTCTATCATGTTAATAAAAAAAAAATTCCCATGTTACCATTGGAAAAATTCCTATGTTAACATTGGAAAAATTCCTATGTTAACATTGGAAAAATTCTTATGTTAACATTGGGAAAATTCCTATGTTAATATTGGAAAAATAGGAAAAATCCCTATGTTTTTTTCTCCGTGTGGGCGAGTAATCAGTAGTCATAGTTGCTGTTGCAGTAAAAGTTGGTTTAATGCAGATATCTTGATGTGTTGTGTGTCCTTGTGTGTAAATAAAGTAGAATTAAATGAAAAAATAATAAATAATTTAAAAATTTGACGACTGTGAGCGTAGCAACGACGACGCCATGACTGTGTGTTGTCTATGTAAATGGAAGCTTTCGTGAGCAGCTAAATAACTGATAGCCCGCTCGGGTGAGTGTGGCAAGAGCGATGCATTTAATTTGTGCATTTGCAGGAAGTAGGTCGCGACAAGGAACACGCTAGAACGGAGAAAGAGAGTTATAAAGTAATGTGTGTTTGCAAGAAGGGAAAAGAGACGCAAGAGACGCTCGCTGCTATGTAGAGAACTCGCCGGTGAAGAACCGAATTTACTAGAAGGGATTGAGCGACCTCTACTGTTAATGTAACCACGTGGAAGTTTGTTTTCAAGAGTTATTAAATCAGCAAACTTTTTCATTTTAATATTTCACAGTTGTGCTTTTTACATTTATTAACATTATTCATGATTTTTTACAGGACTAATTTTATTGTTCAGTTTAACTTTGTTTACTGAAAGCTCCTCACTATGCAAGGATTTATATTATATAAATAAATTATTTTTATTTGATAACTAAACTGTATAACGAATTTTTAATTTGTACTTCGGAACTTCACTTAACCCTTCGTTGGTCGCGCTTTTTTTAGTTTCTCGCTCGCACTATAGCGAGTCTCTATAGGTTGAGTAGTTGTTAGGCGGCGATTCGCTCATAGCGCGACCAGCGAAGGGTTAAAGAAAAATCATTGTAATTATTTAAAAGGAAAATGGAAACTTTAAGATAATTACAATTATGAAACTTTAAATAAGCTTAGTTACTTTATTTTAATGAAATTGTCTCTTTTAAAAATAATAAAAAACTGCTACCTCGTTTAATGATATTAAAAAATTAAGAACTATTAGTAATTAAATTACCAATTATAAGAAAATTCGTGAAATAAAAGGCAGGCTTTTAATGTTGTTTGGTAATTAATCAAAGTACGCATTGTTACATTCGCGCGTTGAATTTTTATCACAAAGTATTATTCACAAGATAAAACTAGACGTGTTTCCATTATTTACTCCATGTGAGTGTGGCGTGAAAAATGTAAACAAATTTAATATATTTTTCCGTAAATTAAATATTTTTTCCTCCCAGCACATATTCCAGATACGTTTCTCGTTTGTTTTACAAATGTGAAATTGTAATTTAATTTTTGATAATTATTTTTTGCTCGAATTATTTTATCTCATGTTTTTTAATAATAATTAGCGCGCTTTAAACCAGATAACGCATATGTAATTAAAATTAAAAGTAATTAAATTCTCATCTAAAAACATAATTTTAACAAACTGCGGTTTGAGTTATATGATACTTTAACCAAATCCAAATCAGAGAAATGATCAATTAAAATTTACGGTTTCTTTCTGATATTTATTATAGTTTTTAATTTCACAATTATCCGTGATACAATAGTCTCATTGAATTTTCAATTTAATTAATTCTATAGTTTAAAATAATTTACTGAAAATCATGTGTCAAAATGATGTTTCAGGTATATACTTAATTAACGAAACCAAACTCTCTCTTGCATGAAAACTATCATTATTAAATTGAAATATAAGCTCGAAAACAATAAGAAGTAATTCTTACGTCCATATAAATAAATGTATAAAGTTTAGCATTCAATGCACTCTTAAATATAATAAATCAACATGCATTTTATTTTGGAGGTCATGGCCATTATTTTAAAAATCTTATTCGTATGCTTACATATAATACATATTGTATAGCTTAAGCATAACACTTAACATCTTATTTAAATCATTATTATTTAGACAATATAAAAGTGTGTTACAACTTTCACATTATATTATGTTAGTCATCTATATTTAATGGCGACACAAGTGTACAATACATAAGAATTGTTATTTTATCGTAATCATAATCTTAGTGTTGTCGTTGTCACTATTATTGTTTCGTAAGCTTACATATTACTGTATGACCTGCTGAGGAATTAGCATGAGTAAGTAATACATATATATTTATATATTTATATTTGTGTATAAATATATTTATAAAGATATCATGCAAATTGTTTCTCGCTTTCGAATAAAGTGTGGTATGCAACTCAGCTCCGTAGTAGAGTAAAGAGAGTAGAGCTTTGCAGCAGAGTGCCACAGGAAGACGAGGACAGTAATACACCGGAGGGAATTATATTTTATTATATAATGCTTCGTTGACATAAAATACAATAGTGATATGGGTAGAAAGTATACCAAATGGTCTCTGTGTTATCTCGAAATTTGGCGTAGCATCGCGATATATCGTGAATTATATCACCAACTAAAACTTTCAGCGATATACCTCATGAGTACTCTGAATATCCATAGAATTAAAGGCATTACTTTTAATTTATTGATTTATTTATTACCCGGTGAATTAATACGCGGATATTTATTGCGCTGTTTATATTATTCTGTTTGATTTTTTTAAACTATTTTGGTGCTGAATTTGTTTTTTAAATGTAAAATATAAATATTATTTTATTTTTTTTAGACTGATTGTTAAATTTTTATTTATCAAAAAATCAGGAAGTTAAAACAGGCAATTGTATTTATGTACTAAAATCTATATTTGGAATTGTTTTGTCATACTTTACGGCAATTTAAAATGTCACTGGTGTGTATATATAAATCACGAAAATACTCGAGCGATAATAAATAATAAAATGGAAATTTAAAACAATAACAATTCAATACTTTTTAATAATTTTTTTATTAATCAAAACTGATGTGCTTTCGATTTTATAAAATTTATATTCAATCATGTAAAAGCATTGTGAATGAAATTGAAATTGCATCGAAAATATGACAAGATAATTCAGCACTTTGACGTACATTTAATTATTGTAATATCAGTAAGGAGAAATTTATTAATGATGTATAACAACACAATCTCTTTGATATTGTTGTTAACAGAAAGTTTATTTTACATAGCTGAAATTTCGTTCTTGAATTAAAAATAAAATTCCATTATCCACTATATATTACCAGCTCTTTCATCAAAGGCTAAAATTTTCAGTAATTTAACGACCAACAATATGGTATGGTGATATTAATTAAATAATTAATTTCCGATAAATATTTAAATATCAGTAGATTGAGACTTTTAAATATCCAGTAAACTTCAATTTTAATAAACAAACTGATGTACGCGGATTATTGTACTCCACCAGGCAATATTAATCCACAGTATCCGAGCATAACTCAACCGTATTTTCGCTATTGTCGTAACACGGTGTACTTTGCATACATTCACAAATGACATGTATGTATAGAAGGGTTAATTTGAATGTATTGACTGTATTATACTGGGAATGTAGATAATTAGATATAGAGACATGGCATTGGGAATAAAGCTTAGTGATCAACTATATCACGTGTGTTGACACAGAACCATTGATTTTTGGCGCCATAGTCGCTACTATTCTATGAAATATTGCTTCCGATATTTTCGTTAATTTTCGGAATCAAGGAGTAGAAAAAAAGTTTGGAAAATCCAAATGAGCATGCCTTAAGCGCTCATGTCATGCATAAATTATTTAGATCATAACAAAAATTATTCGTTTTTAATTTGAATTTTTCTGCGAGTAGTATTATCCCCTCTGTAGGTCGAGCTAAAGAAAAATTTTAACAGATGATAAAACAGTTAGTAATTATAGTTATTTCAATTCTGTTTATGAAAAATAATATATATGGCTGCCGAAATCGCAGAAAAAGTCACCGAACAGTCAATCGAAAAAAATTAACTGTATTGAAACGGAATTATTTTGACACGCAATTTTCACAAGGGTTTTGACAAACTTCCTAAGAATAAAACAAAAAAAAATTAAATCGTGAAAGTGATTTTTGTCAAAGTTGTGGTGTTATCAAGCCCAGCGCTCCCGTGAATACCACGCTCTTATTCATTTAATTCATCAAAAAAATGAGTTTTTTCTGAGAAATCTTATTTAATCGATAAGAAAATTTTTTTAACGTGTTCTGTAGTTACTATTATTTATTTCAATATGCTTTTTATCCATAATTTTTTTCATTTAAATTATGAAAATCACGTTTTAATCGAAATCACGATATTTAGGCGAGAGTAGAGTATACCTAGAGAGTATTTTATAACTACATATATGAATGAATATGTCTCTGCATACACGAGTATGAACTTGAAAGCAGTTATCCAAGTTTTCAGAAGTGTTTCCAGCGTAACAACGTTCAATATAATTCTCGGTGTTAATTCTATATAGTAAGGATTTTCTCTATACCCAACTTTATCAAACTTATCACAACAATATTATTATTGAGATAATTAACAAGTAATATAATTTATCGCATTAAAACTTACGATGCATATTACCTATGACGAAATGATTGAACTAATCCTTGAATAAATGAGTACCTAGCTGACTAAATAATATTTTCTTTACAGAAGGTATTTTCGGTGTATTTATAAAAGTTGTGCTACGCTTCGGTATACATATAGGCAATGTAAAGAGAATTTATACCGGCATTGTGTGTAGGTATAGCAAGAAGAGTTAACTTGAACGTTTATGGTGCGGTAACGTCTTCGAAGTATCGTATAGTAGTAAGCACACTGAGTAAAGGTAAACTCAAGTTGCACTTGTGGTACATTTTCCGCGATGATGAGAGTCTCATATTCTCAGTAGCTTCTTAGTCCACTTTTTCTACTTTAAAATATATTGAAACCTTTACGAAATTTACTAAGTTACTTACCTTTTGATATGATTTTACTACTTTTTTAATTATTTTTACTTTATTAAATTTCTTATTCGGTTTTCATTTTATTAAAGAGAAATTAGTTATTAAAATTCTTATGGCTCTTAAATTATTGATTGAACTCATATTACAAAACTTTAATATCTTGTAATATAATAAATAGAATATTTATTTAATCACGGTTAATTTAACCGATGTACAGATAATTATGTACAGTTAATAATGTTTACAGATGGTATGATAAGTTTATAATAAACTTGAGGGAGTAAATATTATACATAGTCATTAATAAAAAAAATAGCGTCGGCGATGAGAGACTTGTTCGCACCTAGATAATAGTTGAGCGAGAAAATTTTCAGACAGAACGAGCAAATCGAATGAAGGAAATTCAAGTTACTCGGAATCGGGTAAAGTTTCTGAGAAGCATAACATGAACAGCGTAGAGTGTAATTGTAGCAAAAACAATTTAAACTAATGCCCAACGGAACGAGTAGAGTGTCTCGGAAAAAAATTAACAAGTCTGAAATAAAAGGAAATAAGAGACGTAAAAAACAAGCCCGAAAAATAGTAGACGAAAAAAAAATTATTATATATATATATATATATATATATATATATATATATATATATATATATATATATATATAAACATAAAATTTCTCACACAAGTTTTGTGTTCACACGCACATCCGGTATTTTATATTTTTATTTTTTGAAATAATAATCACGCTACTGGTCCTCCGAATAATTCTTTAAGCAGTAGCCCCTTGAGTGTATCTCCAGCACAATTTTAACAAATTGGCGAGCCCCAAGCTGGGAAATTGGACCTTAGTATTGTATTATATCACACACATGCTCATTAATCAGACATAATACTTGTCTCTGGTTGTTCGCGAATCAGCGGCGTCCTCAGAGGAAAGTAAACACAATGTTTGCCGAAGCTGATAAAAATATTTGCTGGAAAAGAATTGGTTTCGTGCGATTAGATGTAATGCTATTTCCGTGAAATTATCGCGAACGAATTCCGCGTCCGCCTCCACTGACTCCCCTGTCCACCGGATAGAATACTTTCGGGTTCTTTCTACTCATTTGTTCCAACTTTTGCCGAGGTTTCGTGTTTCGTTCGGTTGTACGGTTGGCTCTTTTATTTTTTATAACCCGACAAACCTTTCTCTCATTTCCTTTCTTTCTTATCCTTTTCCAGAGCCCCACAAAAACAGTCGAGTTTTTTGTTTTAGAAATCTTTTTTATTTTTAATCCTATTTTTTAAGTTTTTTTCAACCAAATCTGGAAGAAGCACATAGGAAGAAGGATTGATTTGACCATTTTTCTCTTGTTATATCGTCAGTCTCTCATTCGTCGGTATCCCATCTTTGCCTGTGAGTTTTTTTACGTCAACCAGCGTAGAAACTCGTACATAATTGTCGTCTTTTTCTTTTATATTTCATTTTAATCTGGCTGTGTATGTCTATACACTAATGATATCCGATTTCTCTTTCATTTTTATAGACTCGACTGTCTCCATTTTTTATTCCCTTCTATAAATTTTATATTTAACTGTTAAGTGTGACTTTTATCTCTCATATATTTTTATTTATTGATCCACCATTTTGTAGTCCACTTATCTAAGATTCTTTTTTTTTGATATGCACTCGAAGAAATAAATTTTAATTAAATCGAAAGTATCAATAATTTTCACTTTTTTAGTAGGTTTAAAATGTTTGATGCCGTGTAAAAAATCATGAAAATATTTTTTGTATTTACAACTTTTCAATTTGAAATAATTTACAGCTTTCTCTAAAAGTTTTAATTCAAGTAGAAATAATATTTAAATTTAATTATATACAACATGATACTTCGTTTTCAATGTTTTTTTTTTTTTTTTTTTTTTTTCGTTAAACGTTCTTCGTTTTGAAATTTTTTCATCGTTTATGAAAATTTACGTCCTCATTGCCAGTACATTCTGCGTAATTACACGTCTTTTTGGCATAACAATAATTTCTTAGCATTTTAAAAATCGAGTCTGTAACTTACATGCAATTGTGCATACAGTTAATTTTAAAATACAACTGTTTTAATA
The DNA here is from genome assembly GCF_020080835.1 of Cotesia glomerata. Lineage (NCBI taxonomy): Eukaryota > Metazoa > Arthropoda > Insecta > Hymenoptera > Braconidae > Cotesia > Cotesia glomerata. The sequence continues at coordinate 3,793,919 of NC_058158.1, forward strand.
TATTTATAATTTAGAGTTACGTATTGTTTGAAAAATTAAAAAATTCAACTATATTGTATAACAAAAAACGCTTGAAATATTAATTTAAAAAGATTTTTTCCATAAATGACTACTTTTGATTTTGAAATAATTTTTGATTAGCCGTATAAATTAAAAATAAAAGCTAATCGAGATAAAATTTCAAGCACTATCTTATCAAATCGCAATTAAAAAAAAAAAAACTAAAAATAAATCCGATTCCCAGTATACTTTCATTTATTATTTATTCTCTACTTTCAAAAACGATTATCATTGATTGTACGACAAGATTACACAAAAAATCGCATTATATCCGCATGGTTCAATCGCCGAGAGATGGGTTGCCACGGTGAAAATACTCCTATCTCAACGAACGCTGAGCTCACTGTATATATTTATACGTACAGCAAACAGGCCCACTACGTCCACTTAATACCGGCTGGGTGCATTCGATGTACGCACTGTGCAATAAATAGAGACGCGTGATGTGAAACCGGTTGGCCGGTTTAAGTTTTCGGTGCAAGGAGCAAAGGGGGAGGCAAATACCAATGTCGGTAGATATTGCAAGAGACATCATATACTAAAAGTCTTAAGCCAACAGCTCTCAGCTCAAGCTCTCTAAATAAAAATAAGTATAGTCACTATATGTTGTATACTATACGCTTAATTTAATATAACGTTCACATAAGTATTTATACCCGTTGCACCTCGCTCGTAAGTATGTGCAAATATGTTTAAATACAATGTAACATTTAAATAAAAGTGAGCCAAAAATGAAAACAAAAGCTGTGTCATCATTTTTATCTTCAGTATTTACACAAAATACATTAATTAAATGCCTTATATCTGATTATTGTGTAATAAATTTATAAATGAGTCACGATCTTTATTATTTTGAAAAGTTATAGCTGAATGTTGACACTAAAGAGTTAATGATCATGTATCATAATCTCTGGATAATGATTCCTAAACTATAATATCAACATAAATCACAACAGTGTTTTGTTCATGGCTACTTTACCACAAACCATAAAAAAATATATATATACATCGGATTGATGGACGGTTTAAAAACCAACGGATGAATGTTTATTGTTTCATTGTATGTGCCATCAAAAATGAAAGACCAAAGTACTTTACTGAAAGAATATATAAGCTGACAGCTTCGATGATGAAAAGACAATACTAAGGATCTTCTCAGCCAGATGTGACTCCTCTTGTGGTTCATTTCCGGTCCTTGGTTCTCAAAATTATGATAATATAATACTCTCTTCCCACAGATTATGTGCCGTGTATATCAAAGTTGCCGGCAATAAAGTCGATATCACACCTACTAATAAGTGTAAATTATAGACAACAAATAAACGTATATGTATATTATACATGTATTTTCTGAAGGCATGTAAGCCAGCGTGTGCATTGTTATCGTTTTGTAAATACTAACCGGTAAATCAAAACGGCTTGTCTCAGTGCCAAAATATAATCCCCGAACAATAATATCTCGAGTATTGTCGAGAGTTTCCTCTAAACTACCTCGCGAATGCTGTCTATATATACATGTAGACCGACCAACGTAAATCCATACTATATATATGGAAGAACGTACCTCCTATTTTCGAATTCTACACACAATCAAATGTATAAAATGCAATTCACGTGATTTAAGAATCAATAAATTCCATAGAACGTGTTTTGTCCCCCTTCTGTATTAGTTCTATACATATCCATGTATGTGAAGAGTAGATAGAAATAATACAGGTATGGGTGTATCTGTATTATAAGTCTGCAACCAGACACTATTGAAACTCTTAACACTGATTTCTCGGTATTGTCTATACTAATTGCTATTTCTTGTTAAGAATTACAATGAGAACAATCGAATACTGAATCATCATCAATTCATAAAAGCATCTGCGATTATATTCTTATTTATTATTTACAATTTCTCACCAAGTGACTAAAAGTTCTTTTAAAACTATTTTTTGCTCTTGCACTTACACACTACCGAAACTTTAACTTTTCTCTAGAGCCTCAATATTATCCAATAAAATTTAAAAAAAGTAACAATTACCTTTCATTAGTACGCGAGTAATAAAAATTTATTCGTCGTAAAATCTTTAGATCTGGCGATCAAAAAGCATCCCCCGTATTTGCTCGCGCACTAAAAATAATAATAAAAAAATAAGAAAAAGAAAAACAAAAAAAAAACAAAAGTCGTTTTGTATTTATACCGTTGAATTTCCGCGAGAAGTTCATCCAGCCATTCTTCTACTTGTTTTCCTTTTTCGCCTCCTCTTCCTCCTTCTTCTTCTTCCCTCACCATTCTTCTATAACCATACATTCGTCCATCTGTCCGTCGTACATAAGTTTCGGAGAGATTGTTCGGGGTGGCTGACCTTAGGAGGGGTCGTTGCACCCAGTCATCGGTACAACTTTCGGCCCCTCTCCATGCCCGTTTCTGGTCAGCCACGGACCTAAAACTCGATGAATCTACTGGCAGCCTACTCGAACCTCCAAATCCTCCTCCTCTTCTTCCACTTCTACCTTCACCTCCTCCTCTATCTCAACTCAAAGTTTATCTCCTCACACCTCCCCCCGCGGTCCCTTTTCTCCCTTACTTCTCTACTCTATGGCTTTAATACTTGATACCAGGCAAAAATGTTGATACTCTGTTTGATTATGTCCTCCCCTTTATCCCTAGCGCCCTTCTCCTCCTCACGCTCGACGAACCCCAAAAAATATACCCGGACCAACAGAAATTATAGTTATTTACCGGCGACCTCCTCGAATAGTCGGTTATTTCGCGGTAGTCATCTCTCTCCCTTCATGACTTTGTACCTTCTTTTTTTGGCTCCCCCTGTAACGTAGTAGTCTGCTAGTTGCAGTAGGTTATACCCAAAAGGGCCCAAGCTTAACTCAAGGGACAAGTTTGTCTTCCATTTGTGGGAGGGGCTCACCGCACTCTTATTACAAGGGGGACACAATTTTATCCGGTGTCTCTCTTATTCTGATGGCCCGCAAGTTACGACTATTCACCTTAACTTTATAATAATATATTTCTCCCTGTTATTATTATTATTATTATTATTATTATTATTATTATTATTATTATTATCCTTATTATTATCACCACATTTTTATTTTTATTATTATATAAATGCTCCGATAAAATGTCTATAGCGTATAAATCCAGTGACAGCGATAAGTATCGTTTATTTTAGATTACACATCCACAGGTTACTCTCGTGTATAATTTAATGCAAATTACTATTTTAATTGAGATTTATTATACCTACATGCTGATGATGAATTAATTTTTTAACAAAATTTAATTTATTTCCCATTTAATAAATCCCTTATTAATAAATGGGAATTTTAAGAGGATAATGCCCTCGTATTTCCGGCTTCGCTACTTCCTTACTCCCTATTTAATCGATATTCCATTAAATTTGTATTAGTACGTAATATAACAAGTATTTAGTATTTTGTTAAACTTTTTAGTATTAAACTTTCTTGTAGAATATAAACTTTTTTTAATTACACTTCTTGTTCCACTCAGTTACGCGGTATAATTATGTTAAACTATTTGGTGTCGGCAAATATGCTGATGAAAGTTAACTGAAAAATTGAGAATACTTTTCGAGGAAATGAAGAATTAAAATTACTGAAAGACTTAAATTAACTGTATTATTTTTTTCGAAAGAATTTTATAAAAATTAATTAAAACCAGGATATTGTTTATATAACAATATATACTTTTTGTTTTAAATGTTTAAATAAATACGAATCAATCTGCATGTACATGCAAAAAATTATGTTACTAGGTTTCTACGAAAAAGCAACGTTTGTTTTTCTGTCAGAGAGGATGCATGTAAAAAGCTATCAACAAAAATAATTGAATTTACTGACAAAACAGCCAAACGCACATATAAGCACAGAAAATATCGATAATAATAATTGTAATACAAAAAAATTAAACAAATTACAATAAAATTAAATTGAAATCATATTTAAATAATGGTAACAACTGTAGCGTATAATTTTAACCGAGTTTGTTATGTTTTGGTATCGTTAACTTTAAATGCAAACTCGCGAATCAATATTCTCGAACATGAAGCATCAGTTTATTTTCTTTTCTCGTGGATATGCACATAGAAAATAAAAAAAAATTCCATGAATCTTTTATGTTACAAAAATAATTAATATTCATCGGTGCGTTAATTTTATTATTGTAGAATAACAATTCATTGTTGAATAACAATTCATGAAAAATAGAAAGAATATGATAATTTATTTTGTTTAATTAAATTAAATATTTCGACGAGTGCATAGGCGGAAATTTTTTGCACTTAACGACTTTAAAACGCATAATGGTGCCCGCAGAATTACTAAAACAGCTAGATTGATTGTTATTGTGTGCAAATGATACTAATGTATTTAGATATTTCGTTACATTATACATACATTACACGCATGTGTGAGTAGGAGATGTATGCATCAAAAATGTATATGTAATTATTAACTGTTGAAGAGCGATGAATCTAGGCCGTGTTATCGCTAAAAATGAGCCATCGTTTTTAGTTGTAACGCAGGAAACAGTGCAAGTGTATTTCATATTATATTATCGCTGTTAGTATAGCAAAGCGATAAGAGAATATGATATTGCTGGTTTTATTTATCGTATTTCATTTATAACAACTATGATATTCACAATTGACATTAATGCTCTGTTAACTCGGTATTTACTTTATTTAATAATTTTTATTTATTTTTATTACTCGGAAAAAAGTTATCATATAAAGATGTCGTGTTATTTTCAAACTAGTCAAGTATAATGAAACATACGTGAAAAAATCCACAGTTTTATTTCATACTAAAACCAAAAAATTTAAGAATAACTCTAAATTTTCGTTCAAGTTTATAATTAAATTTTAATATTATTACTTATATTTAATGAAAAAATTCAACCTATAAATATGAAACGTAATATAAATGTAATTACATCACTGGATAAAGATCATTGTACTAATTACTTTTGAATGGTAAATCAGATTGTAAATGACGGATTATTTTTTTTTATCCTTAATATTTATAAAATACTGAAGGCGAATTAATTGATTAAATAGCTTGCCTTGTAATCATCAGAGCAAGTACTTACAGGCTTACAGCTGATACTCACCCATTCAACCTTGAAATTAACCGCGAATCAAGTTCCACAAGAGCGATAATCACTTAAGGTAACCTCGGCTTTAATCTTTATTTTTTTATTATTTAGTTTATTATTTAGTTAATTATCTTCGCAATGATAAAAATGAAATAATTTTAGACTAATTTTTTGTATCAATTAAATTTGTATTTAATGCTCGAACAAACTATTACAAGAACAATAAATAGTAGTTATCGAAGAAAAATAGTCCGACAAATTGTCGAAAATACGTTTATTTAAAATAATATTTCAATTAGTTTGATTAATTGGAAAATTTCAAACCAGTGTTCTACTGCTGTTACTTGGTGGTTCCCATGTTCAAGGTTCCGTAATTTAAGTAATTATTTTGTGAAAACTGGATTAATTATTGTAATGGTTCAATTAGCTATTTGCCAGCCGCGCTCTTCAACTGAAATGTGTAAAGTGTGTCTACGCAAATTACTGTTTAAAATCAGCGTAAACTACACCATTACTTTCTCAAATTATCTTTTACATGCATATTTATGTATGCATAACATAAATCTAACTTTTATACTATATATACATATATTCCAATGAACAATGTATAACATGTTAATCTGCATAGATACTTTTCACATGTCATTCGTTACACAAAGTTATATTCAAAAATTTGAATTATAAGTTTTGAAAATTTTCTCAAGTTTAATCTGTAACATCAGCATACCAAATTTTATTTTTTTCTGAAACTCAAACCTTTGTAAAAAAATCTAATGAAATTAGGCTTTACAATTTTTTAACAAGTAAAAATTCTGAAAATAAAATTAATGGAATATTATTCAATGTGAATGAGTTCTCAGTAAAAAAATAATCCTATTTTAGTGGTTTGCTCGTGTAACGCGTCAAAAGGCAGTTATTGATGAAAATAAGTCAATAGTGCTGTTCAAACTTATCACTAAGAGCATTTCAGTGTCCCTGAATTTAGAATCAATTAGACTTTAAGCCGATATTGATAAAACTTTACCATTTCTTGAAGAAAAACACTTCTCTATCTCTGTAAAATTTTCTCAATAATAAAGTAAGAGCATGGTACATAAAAAAAATATTTTTTTAATTTTTTACGCTAAATTTAGTATGAAAAAAAGGGCCCACCTGGTTGAATATTGCTTAACAACTTTCGAATATCTTCATCAATCTCACAACCAGCCGAGAATCAAGTTCATCGAACTCTCTGGCTTGTTGCTTGAGCTGAGCCAAAAAATTCATTTATACGTACCATACACTATATGCATTCCGCACAGTATATATCGATACAAAGAAACACAATATTATTTTAGCCTACGTTTCACAAGTATACCCTTGCGAAAATTCTAATGAGTATTACTTGGACGTCAGGTGCAAGTGAGTTCTTAAATAATGTTAAACCTCGTATAAGTCCAATTCTTAAAATAAATAAATCAGAATTATTGTGTAGTCTACGAAACACAACGGTATTACCTATAATGCGAAAAAAATTCGCTGGGATGAAAAGTAAACGAAGAAAGCTTTAGATGCGTGCACTTTTCATTATATTCCATCGTTATTTACTCCAGCTCTATTTCTCTTTTGTTATTTACTCTATATATTATTATTTTTACTCTGGAAATTATTAATGGCCGGGAAAAACCTCCAAGTATTCCAATTAATACACTGAAAATTCAGCCAGGTTAATTTACATTTATAAATGTGGCCACAGACTGTACACGACAGTATACTTATATTTATTCTGCGCTGGAAAATCTATGTACGTTAACAATGACGCTGAATTTGAAGTAATGTTAGTTGTTATTTAATTTAATTTCTTGAATCTAAAATTTTATTAATTTTTTTTTTTTTTTTTTTTTTTTTTTTTTATTTTAACCCCGCTTTTCAGACTTCTGTCTCGATGGGGGTCCGGCCGAGACCGGAAGGGGACTCCAGGCTGATCGGTACATTAAGTTTGGCAAAATAAGTTTGGCGGTATTACATACTTTTTCAGCCTGGAGAGTAATGCGGCGATAGGCCGACTTTGGGGAAACTGCACGCATTTGCCTGTGCCCCACCGGTAGCACAGGGCTTGGGGAAACCATCGAAAAACCCAAACCTGTACAGCCCGGCGTGAGTTATGAGCACCGATGTTCACTGAAAATTAAATTTCAGCTCACACCGGGATTCGAACCCACGCCTCACCAGTCCCAAGCAAGCATGACAAGCATTATACCGCTTAGCCATGGGACTGGCAATTTTATTAATTTAACTATTTCTATCTTGCATTACATAATTATTTTAATAATATAAATTTTTATTATTATTAATATTTATTTCTGTAATTAGATTCCTAAAGGGTTTTCTTGTTCAGAAGCTGCTGCTGATATTCCTATTAAAATTATTATTATTATACTAAATTAATTATTTAATTTTCTTATACAAGCAAGTAAAAATAAATAATCCACTTATATAGAATTACACAGAATATATTTTCATTAAAAATAAAAAAAAAAAAAAAATCCGTTCTATAAAATGACGGTATGGCTTTCAGAGAGAGATTTCACATCTCTATTATACGATACGTCTGATAAATAAACATCTGAATGAATGAATGAATGCGTTAGTGGATGAGCGTGATAAAAAATGTATAAATAAAATTCACGATATTTAAAATATTATAATAAAATGCAGAAGCAGTATGAGGCCACGATACAGATCGTGTGACATTTAAAATGGAATTTTTTTATAAAATTTATCATCAGCGAGAGAGTCGACTTGGAGCTGCGTTGTATAACTAGTAGTCGTAGCCGTACTTGTTGTAAACTACAGATAAATGAGCATGCCATCTTATTTTATTTTCTCAACATTATTTCCTTCTTCACGTACCGGTACTCATACCGTGCACTATATGCAGTTCGTTCATTTTTGCTCTCGACTTGCTAACCGTCGTTTGCAAGCTACGACATAGCGCTGATATATAGTTTTTACCAGTAGACATACCTCTATTCAGCAGCAGTAGTAGTTATCATCCCAGTCGTTACGTATAGTCGCAGTAATAGTAATAGTAGACCTCTGATGGTGATGCTCGCAGATGGTGGATGTTGTTGTGGAAAAAGAGTGTACAGGTCACGCTGGAAAAGTAATTTAATTTTAGACGAGTATTTTGTACAGACAACATTTAACCAGTCGCTGTTTTATTTCTGGTTCGCAATTTCCCGCCGCCTTCATGTTTCACGTGCTCCCTCATCACTCAAACGCGGCCAGGTACTCTGTATACACATTTGTACGTGTTTACGTACCCCAAGCACACATATATTTGGTCATATGTGTACATATGCTGGTACATTACTCTATTCGGGTCACGTTCGAAAAGATGTGTTGTCATTTTATGAAATATTTTGTTTCTCTATGATTAACGTTCGCAATCGTAAAAATTCTCTTTTATCATGCACAACATGAGTATGCTCTTGATTTCATCTCAAATTTTCAGCTGAAAATCCAGAGCTTACAGGGATATTTTTATTTACAGACCGAATAAAATAGAAGCATGCCCGGTGGAAACAAAAAAATACTTTTTCCTAAAGGATAATGGATTTTTTCAATAAACATAAAAAACTTCTACTATTTTCTACTGCCGAGTCTCTTTGATACTCATACTTTTTCATTTATTAGCTGTAAATGGTATTGTATAGCATATTTATATGAAAAAAAAATAAATAAATAAAAAACACAAGGAAAAATGGGAATGTAGAGTTACGCTATGATCGTATTAAAATATGGGCGTACATGAGCTTACATCGTGCTATGTTACACTAAGTAAAATAGTTGTACTATCCTCCGCTGAGAAAATAAAAAAGCTGTGCGGTTGTGAGGGTAGTAAGAGAGGCGGAATAAAATGAAAGGACAAAAGCGGTAGCTCGAGGGTCGACAAGCGAGGCCGCGTCTCTTCCGGTGTGATGGCACTTAAATTATTTATGTCGCTAGCTCTGCACTCATGGAATATTTATTGGAAATACACGTATGCATCCATCACATTCGCGGGTTTTACTACTAAATTCATGCATGGGCGTGGATGTAGAAATCTAGACGTAGGAGTGTGGTGAAGTACAAGTAGAGGTGGACCATTGCGAATAAAAGCATGATAGAATAAAGAATTGGAGAATTTATGCAAAGAGTTGAATTTGGATAGTCATGGCCATGAGTCATGGGTATTGAAAGTAGTATTGAGTCAATGCTGGAATGAGAAATGTGTTTATACGCTGTGTTGAGAGTTAAGGGAAATAGAGAATCGCTTGAATTGAGATTGGCGAATTTGGTTGACCCTCGCAAAGCAGGAGGACGGTATCTTGGTGGCGATGATGGTAGTGGAATGTATGCATACGTACTCTAGGGAATTCAATCAACAGCAGTAGCTATTGCTGGTGATGGTGATACTGGACCTGGTATTGAGAGTCTTCGTATCTCTTGTTTCCAACCGGTCGTCATGTCAATGTGTCAATATCCCGATATATATTCTTGTAAAAATATGTATAGACGAATGTAAAGAATTAATGAATTTTGAATAATTCAATTTATCGTAACGGGAATACACCAATCTAAATATATTTTACTATTCACGAGGTAACGGTAGATAGAAAGAAAATGGTAGGATTTGAAATATTACGTCAGTTTTGTTTTTTTACTTTTTATTTACTTTATAACTGTTGTATTGAATAAGATTAATTATATTTTTTTATCACTTAATTCAGAAAGTGAATAATTGCGTGATTGGCATTTTAATTATAAATGTAGTGGCTCTGTAAATTGAAATTCATAAACGATACCGGTTAATTAAATATAACGGACATGACACATTGTTCTGTTGAGCTTAAAATAATTTCAAATGTCATTATTATTTCATTAGCCTTATCCGTCGTATCTGCCGCCATCGAAATGAAATCCAGTTAATTATTTCGCTAGCATTTACTATTCTTAAACTCACTTAGTATGAATATGTAATAATTTAAAGCTCTTGAAAGTAGTGTCTATTGTATAATACATTCACATTATTAACCTCATAATTTCCCGTTCTTATTCTCGTGAGTTTAGATATTCATGAAACTGACAAAATATACTTCAAATTACATTAATTTCACTCGAAATATACCAAGCATTGAACCTATCTCATTGCTTATTTATGTAACTTCATTACAACTTCTCTCTAAAATTAAGATTAATAATTAGTAATCATAAAAATTTAACAGTAAGTCAAAAATTTTTGCAAAGAAAAATAAAATTATATGACATTAAATGTCTTTTTACTAAATAGGAATAAATATTTTTAAAAATAATACACTGATAGAAGGATTTAGTACGGAGTACTAAACTCATTTAGTAACAAAATTTTTATTCATTTATTTGGGAGAAACAAATATTTTGTACCTATCAATATTATTTGTTACAGTTTAATAAATGATTTCTTTATATGAACAAAGCCTTATTACATGGAAATAAATATTTATTTCCATCAAATAATATATTTGATAAGTATTTAGTAAGTATTGCCGGTAGATGGCTATACTTTAATTCCAATGTTTATGTGGTACATAACCTATTCACTGACTCTGATTATTTTATTCAGCTCGATTTTGGGAGATTTATCAAACCTTTGAAAACACACATATTCCCAATAATAAATGGCTTCTATATATGTCTTTTCTCAGTGGAGTTTAGTTTACTTTTTTCAATTTGTTTATTATTGATATGTTAAAAATTTGCTTAATTTTTAATTTTATAAATGTCTCAAACAAAAAAATATAATTTAATGAGATTCTTTACTTTATAATACCTTATATTTTTACTCAAAATTATTTATTTGAATTATTTTAATTTATTTTAAGTTAAAAAGTTAGGTTACACGCTAAAATTAGTTAAAAAATTAATTTCTTTGATACCAATAAACGATTTATTGAGTAACAATAAATCATTTGTTAAATACTACTTAATATTTATTTGGTGGAACTTAATGAGCTTTACTAAATCATTTAGTATTTGTTACTAAATCTTATTAAATAGAACTAAATCCTTCTATCAGTGTAATAACTTTTTAACTATAAAATTAAAAAAAAAAAAAAAAAAAAAAACAATTGTTTCAAAAGAAACAATGTTAACCTTTAAAGAACTGGTAGACAAGTCTACAGGTATGAGTTTGTTTAAAGCCCAGACAACCTTGACCGAGAACTCTGTCGTTTGTGATGTTTATAATACCAAGAACAGCCGGAAGTAGGAAATGCTGGTTGTATGCGAGAAAGGGCTGAGAATTTACATCATCAACATTGTTATTATAATTATAATCATAATAATAATCATTATGATTATAATCGTCTTGGTGCTCAAATAAATTTAATGCAGTGGTTAACAAATGCTGAGAATTTCCGAGAAGATTTAAAGTGAAATTACTTGCAGCAGTAGGTCTCAAACGGTTTATATTACTGGTCTACATGTACTCGACGTCTGACGAGTCAACTTAAACTCACCAGCATTCTGAATTGTTTAATCCATTGAGGAAAACCTTACTTGCTCGTCGAGCGGCCCTCTCGCTCGTTTACTCACATGCTTATTATCCTTATCTCCTTTTGACGTCGACTCTGTCCCAGTCGCTCTTGTGGAGGACAGCCTTGACCAAGTCTTGCTGGATGACCGCTGGCAATGCTAATGCACTCGACGAGGCTGCTGCATATCGTGCGGTTCACTGCTGTGGCGGTGAAATACCATCAGAACAGATGAGAGTTGAGAGACCAGTCCAGAGCAGTATTATGTATACTGAACAGAGCGCGCCAGACGAGAGTATTGCACAGTAGAGAAAAATAAAGAACAGGAGAGAAGAGGAGGTCAACGAAGAGGAGAATAGAGTTGAGTTCAGTATGAGAGTATTGAGGGTAAAGCACATATTCTCTCAAGAGTCCACATGAAACGGCTGATCGCTATCGACGTCAACACGTCTGGCTGTTGTACCATCACGTTGATGCTTTACCATCACACCTATCCTGGCATAATACCATTTATATATATAGACGTATACTGTGTAGGCTCTATAGATAATGAAAACCATCATTGGAAAGTCAAGTAATTTAATTCACGATATTATCGGGCATGAATTGCGGACAGATTAAGGGATGATTAAATTCCATCGATGCCATTTATCTGACTATAAATGAAATAAATTACTTTTCTCACATTATAATTTCTATACGCATTTAAAAGGTCTAATTTGCTGTTAAATTACCCACATTATTGACTGGTAATTAATTTTTTTTTCATTCATGCTTCGAGTTCCAATTGATTAATTGCAGCGACATAAATTTATTGAATAAATTATGTTGATGATATTTTGAAGAGTTTAATTGGTACACGGAGAGAAATTTATAGGAACCTTTTCAAAAATAATGGGAATGGTTCCTATAATAAAATGATCATTATAGGTATCAATCCTATGCTCATTATGGGAACCATACCCATAGTTTATTGGAAACATTCCTATACAATAATGAAATACCTTGAATATATTATGGGAATGGTTCCTATAATATTATAGGAATGGTCCCTATATTATTAAAGGAATAGTTCCTATAATATTATAGGAATGGTTCCTATAATATTATGGAAATGACGCACATAATAATAGAAAAATGTTTATGTTCATAATAATAAAGCAATCAGATCAAAAATATAAAGTAATTATTATATATTTTTTTTGCTAATAAATTTTTTTTTGTAAATAAAAATTGATTTTTCACTAGAGTGAAAAAATTTCTTTTTCATAATTTTTATTCACGTGTGTACTTAATCTTAAATTGTTTATTCCAACTCAGTTATTATTGTGTTAGATAATATTGAAAAATATTATAGCAATTCTAAAGTTTCTCTAATAAAAGGGATATTTTCTCACTATACAATTAGTGGAGCAAAATAGATATGGAAATTCATTGTTTATTTTTACAATTTCATTTTATTTTTAAAACAAATTATTTATTTGCAATACATACGTTAAATATTTATTAAATCCACCTTTTGATTATATATTTTACATATTTCAAATGATGTTATTGGGAAGCAAGTAAAATGATCAAAATTACTAATAATTTCAAATGCTTCAAAGTGGTCATCGAAGTCACAAATAACTTGAGTTGTAATGATAAATATCTCAATATTATTAGGTATCATCACTATAATATTATGGGAATGGTTCCCATAATAATATAGGAATGGTTCCTATAATATTATAGAAACTATTCCTATATATTATGGAAACCATTCCTATATATTATGGGAATCATGCCGATATTACAGTTATAATTAAAGGTATCGTTTCTATAATTATAGGAATAACCATTCCCATAATTATAGTAACATTTCCCAAAAATTATGGGTACAATTCCCATAATTTAAGTAATCGCTTCTAAAATGGTATAGGAAACATTTCATTAAAATTATATGAATGATTTCCATATTTTTCTCTCCGTGTAAAAATTAAGTTTTATAATTGAAAAGAAAAATAATGTAAAATACTTATGGAAATATACATTAATGTTAGAAAATAGAGGGTTTAACCAACTAAAAATGCTGAAAGTAGAAGAGCAAATCTGGAAGGAAGGAGGTTTTAAGTTTTAAAATAGTTATGACAGAGTCACGTATTGTAGCGAGCGGATAGGGACAATGCGCTGAATGAATTCATAGAAATAGCTGAGGGTATAATATAGAAAGGACAGGAAAGATGCCCATCTCTTTTGGGTATATTTGCATTTGTAGGTGAGCTTTAACGACGCGCTCGAGCTTTTAGCCTATTACGTAAATACAACCAAGGGTAGCCCATTGTAAAACGGTTTAATAGAATCATTTGTATTTCTACTGACGAAATGTATACATGCATAAGTATAAACCAAGCTGACTTGAGACTGCTGGATTTAATTAAACAATTTTGTTTTAATTGTGAGTCACATTAATTTCGTACTTTGTTACTTTTTTAATTTTATTTATATTTGAGTAATTACTCAAATAGTTTTAATTATTTTTTAATTAAAAAATAATTAATTAATAAATAATGTTAATAAGTAGCAAAATAGTGCATACATAATCGGTAGTTAATTATCCCGACAAACAAGTACCTCGTTGATGTATAATTTTTGAATGTAGTAAATTAGTCGAGTTAATCAATATTCAGGGGACAGAAAGATAATGCTGATGATATTTGTGTTAATGGAGTTGTATGATGTGTACAGCGATGTATATTAATGCAACTACCGGAACAATTACATGCGTTAATAGAGTAAATTGCTTTGTATAGATCTATCTGCAGTGAAATCCATGAATAAATATTTATAGCTAAGCCAATAGTACATTTGAATAAGATACACCCGATGTAACACCAACAGCACCAGTAGTAACTGCCGAAGTAGTCGTGGTAGTGTTAGTATGGTCCTAATATTACAGAAGGGTAGTTTAGTATTAGTATTAGTAGTAGTAGTCGAAGTCAAACTACTCTGTCTTTGTTGTTTCAAATCATGAAACACAACAACCGACCCGTGTTCTCTCCAAACGTATATATCTATACACTCGCCGACTGTACTGAGTAAATGATGATACAACTATTTGCGACCATAATCTAATTTCCTGGCTTTCATATCCTATTCGTCTTAGCACATGAATCTTGGGCAGACATGAATTTTACTGCATCATCATTGTTGTTGTAATATTCGCCAAGACATTCTAACTGATGTATTATATTCCGGTTTCAAAGTCATAAGATGCACTCACTGCTAACGTTTATAGTGTGAAGATAGCTGAATATGTGACCTTTTGCATACTAATTTTATAAAGCTGTTATTCAAGTGGGTGGCATGGATATTTCTGTGAATATACATGGATATAAATATAAATAATACTAACACTCGGTTGTACTACTTTCAGTTAGGAATATCTTAACGGTATTTATGTTACGGTTCTCAGATATTGTATCATTTACCCAAAGAAATAATTAAAAAACTTTTGCTAAGCTACTTATTTTGTTTATATTAATTTAAGATATTGTCAGTAGAAACAAATTTCTTTTTTTCTTATGAATTTTAACTAAATTCTCCGGTCGCAGTTTGACCTCACGATAAAAAAGTAAAAAATGTTATAAATTCATAATAAATTGGTCTAATTAAAAATTTTTTCATAATAAAGTTTCAGGTAATTTCTTTAATAAAAGTTAAAATCTTAATAAAACACAAGTAATAATTAACAAAAAAAAGATAAAAATTAATATATATATTTTTTTTTCTTGAAATGAGTTTTCTCATTATCATAAAATTTTCTAAAGTGTAAAAAATAAAATTTTTTTTATCATCTTATATAAATTTTTCCAATAACTTTCTCAGTATAGTTTTTATTTTAGCACATTTACGGCAAGTGTTTTCTTCTATTTTCTTAATATTATCCTTTCATATTTGTCTGTTTACTTTTTTTACTTTCTTGCTATCTTGTCATCTCTTTTTAGCTATCTATTTCTAGACAATGGTTAAAATCTCACGGGATTATCTCGTACTTTCCCTGCCGAGAAAAAGCTCTCAGGTTATGCAGCCAACCAGCTCTACTCACGAGGACATAAGAATAGTCATCTTTATCAAGTCTTCTTTTTACACTTATCCTATACGTTCACGTTATACCTACCTACATTTTTATTACTTATTTTTTATGGTACTTGTACAATGTATAAATATCTACGATCTTCGCTAACCGACCCATATACAGATATAAATATCTGTATGGCCTACATAAATGTATAATATATATTGTAATGAAACTAATAAATAATCTACGTATGTACATGAAGATTTATATTTATATTTATATGTATGTAGCATAAATTATAACTTATAACTATAACATAAGCCCATTACATACTGTTATTTATTTAGTTTAACTTAAGTCACGGTTACAACGGTTGAAGTTTCAATCTAGATTTTATCGGTAGACCGTACAGCGTGTTACGTATAGTACAGTAGTAGTAAGCTGTCTCGACCTTCTCATGTCTACAAATAGACGAATCTCGGTGTATAGAGGAGACTTTAAATTCAATGTTACTGCTAGTAACCTTACTTACGCTATTTGCTGAAGGTTACTACGAAGTGATGCGAAAATAAGTGACATAGATAAGCGGACTTCTGCTTTTTACTGACATTAAATATTCTCGTAAATTCGGAAGCTTAAAATGTATTACTTTTAAAAAAATAACTTTTAATGACGCAGTTAAATTTTTTTTTCGTTATACGATCTTTTTTATATTTATTACATATTATAATTATTTTAAACATTGAAATTGAAAATTCAAATTTAAGGAATATTTTTTTTTTAATTTAATATAATACTAGAGGAATGGATATATTATTATTTTGAATTGAAAAAAAAATTTTCAGTAGTTAAAATTAATTAAAGATATCTAGACTCTTTAGTACAATTAAAAAAAAAATAAAAAAAAAAAATAACTTGAAATATCTCCGGTTTAGAGATAAATTTAACTGCAACAGCATGTTTTTTGTTTACACAAAAATTAAAATGTAAAAAAAACTGATAAATAATGACCTTCAGGCTAATTTCAAAGCTATTAGATACTCCCTCACTCACGATTTAACGTCCGCCAGACAAGAGTAATAAATTCGGTCAAGTTTAACCCAATGAAGGCCGGCGTCACTCATTATGTTATACATTACATTTGTCTAAAATTCCAATTCTAAAACGTCACTCGTTTATTTTTCTGGTTAGCTTTACTCCGGCTTAATATATTCACTAAGTTAATTAAGCGATTTAACATCTAAATTAACAATATATTTAATAATAATTAAAATTATAAAAAATTTTGCAGATCACGAATACTTCTTTATACAAAAAAAAAAGTTTATGAAACAATGTGACTGAAATGGACTATCAATAATTTACAACGTTGTTAACAGTATAATAAAATATTCAATTTAAAAATCCAATTAATCACAGCGGGGGCTCGGAGCAGTGAATGATTGAATAGAAATGTTTAATTAATAAAAAAAAGTTACAATCAGCCAAAAAAAAAACAATATAAATCGATTAAAGTTTTATTTTATCGAAATCGAAGAGCTTACATCGAACAAAAGTTGATTGCTCGTAAAAATGTTAGATTTGTCTCATTACATGAGTTTATTTGGCTTAATTCTCTTCCTGGTATTGTATTTGTGGAGCCTCACTATCTGATAGGAGGAAGACATCCAACAGGACAAAGAGAACTGAGGATAATAAGAAAATGAGAGTTAGATGAAATTGTACATTGTGTTACTCTGGTCTCTTCTGTGTACACTGAAATAACTGGCTAGATTGCTCCTGCACAGTATGTCTGTATGATTGTATGATATTACTAACTCACTAGCGCAGAATATAGCTCTGGGTTGGCTTGGCTAACTGACTCGCTAGATCCTCTATCTGCTATCATGCACATACACAGATGCTATTCTGTACATTAATGATATATCCAGTGGTATGTACACCAGTACATATGCGTATTCATACTGACTACAGAGTATGCAAGAGTCGGTACATAGAGCCCGAAAATATTCAACCACATTTCGATTATTCCATGTGTGACTGAAAAATTTTAATTGATACACCCGAGGGGACGTTTCAGCAAGCGTAATCGTGTTATATACGAATGTGTGCCAATAGTGGGCTTAAAAATTCATTGACCTGAACCTCCGTACAAATTACAATCTGCTATAAATAAATATAGAGGCTTTTATTTTACTTTTTCTCCAGGTATTGAATTTAAAAGTTGCTAAATTAATTTTTTGTCATTCATTTTTTATGTACATATTTGCCAATAAATACACATATATTTATATATATATATTTAAGTTGTTTATTTCGCGTTATTTCTGATGGTAGCCTTTGATCTCTGATTATTTATTTACATATTTTATAGACATCACATGTGTATTTGTTGAATTCTTCGGTGGTATATACCGTTAGTCATTCGCGGCCAGTGATATATATTTAAATACATATATGTGGATAAGATTCCAATTATAATTAAAACTAAAATGTTGCATCAATAAAAACTAGTATTTAATCCGTTTGACTGGTTTTAGATAAATTATTATGTTTTAAATAGTAATAATCATGATGTGGCTGATATTTTAAAAAATATGCTCTTTTAAATTTTATTACAAAAATTTATATAACTCCTATCACATATAACAGTGCTCCTGAAATTGAACCAACATCACAGGTGCCTTAAAAATATTTTTTATTTGTTAAGATAGACATTACCATTTGCATAAGAAATTTATGCGATACGATTTAGATTGTGCGAGTAAGATATGATTTAATTAACGGTAATTTAGAAACTATCGCCGATTGCCGTACAGTGTACCAAATTTTTTTAGTTGTAAATCGAGTCTTGAAGCGAGTAATGATAATAAAAGTATCAAAATTTACCGCGAAATTTAGGTAATGTTATTTTATCCACTTCAAACTTCGTGGCTAAATCTTTTGAGTTTAAAATGGACGAGTTAATATTTACTTCACCTTACTGTTTTTATTCCAAAAAAATAAAAGAAGTTAGAAAGCTCTTAAGTTACTAGCCTGGAATTCGCTCGATATACTACTTAATGTATATTATTTTAAAGTAAATTTACTGTTTAAAGTCTGCAAAAAACTCTGCACTGAAGATAAAAATTTTTAAAAGTGAATGAAACTTTTAAATTGATGCTTTTAATGGCATCATTTCTCTTCATTTTTTAAGTCAAAATCGAAATAAATGATACATAATAAATAATAACGACCAACATATGCATAATCTAGTTATGCAATTTCCATCCATCATCTTACAAAAATACTACTGCTTGCATATTCATATTTTATATATCTTTTATAATCCCACTAAATCCGAAACATAGCCAGACATCCTAATGATACAAAATTAATGTTTTACCTGGTACCGAGTACATATAGACACAGATATAGAAAGAGGAACGTAGACATAATACCTCATATCTATTTATCTATGTATGAGTACAAAATGTGTGTAGACTAATATAGAATTCAAGGACTGAAATCACATTAGGATGTCTAGGCGGTTCATGGTCTTATTGCGTAATCATCATCACATCACATCTCAAAAAAGAAGAGCGAAAGAGCACAAAAACAAAAAAAATCACGTTCACAAGATCGTTACCAGAGATTTATACGTGGTGAGTGGAATAAAAAAATAAAGATGCGAATGGACTGCCGTGAGGTATTAGAAATAAAACTGAAGGTCGTGATATAATATGTCTATTTGGAGTTATTAATACATATTTATAGACTCGTATATCTATATTTATCCTCATGTTACATAGTAAATGTTATTTCAAAATCACAAAACTTTGACCGTCTGTCAACCCTAACGGTAGTTTTCAAGGCCTCCAAAATAATTCGCCGTAATTATCTCGGGCGCTTTGTGTTAGAACCGGAAGAGTTTTTTTGTGTTACTTATTCACCTTTTTTTCTCTTAGCAAAAAATAATTCGCTTTAAAATTAACAACGCCAAAATAAACCGCAATGATAACCAAATAATTGAATGGTGCAATAATGATAATAATAATAATAAAAAATGTCTATCGAAATAAATTTAAAATATTTGGTATAAACCATGTGCATCAACTAGTGAGTTCATTTCCTCCTTTGGTATTTTCCATACACCAAAAATGAAAAAAAAAAAAAAAAAAAAAAAAAAAAAAGTGTTAACTAGAATGTATAGTTATTACGCCCAACCAATACCGACCTTTTTCACTTCCTCAACCCGGAAATTTTTTCTCCCTGCCTCAATTTCGTTCCCTCACTTGTTTCTCTCTTTCTTCTCTTGGCAAAAGCCAATGTTACGCCAGTGTCAGAGTAAAATGTACAGTAGACTGTAGACTGAAGCAGAGTATATTTATATTCATCGGCAATCACGTAGTACCGGATATCAAAAGACATGACAATAATCGATCTGTCTCACTGCCGTACCATACACTTCAAAGTGTTTGCGAAAATGTGAACAAGTCAAAGGACACATAGAGGCATTTTTGCTGATGAAGGAATTTTTCCTTGTCTATCTTGATTTATTTTTATTAATTAATTTATTATTTATCATATTAAAAATAATATAACATATTTATATGGCGATGAAGCTCCTTAGCCGCATAAATATTTCATGTGCGTATAAATATAAAAATCAAATGAATACATACTATACAGAGTACGAGGACGAGACTAGACTGTTGACTATTATGTCAATACAGACAGCTCTCTGTACTCTGTACCGCTGACTAAATTATCAGTAATTTTTTTTTCATTTTTATTTTCGTTATTCGCTTGTACCCGATACCCGCATGCATTTTTAATGCTCTTGTCATTAAATTCTACACTATTACTAGCACAAAACGCACTCGTTACGACAAAACACTGACTCAACTCTTTGAATTTTTAATACGAGTACTGGCCTTGAAATGTCACTAACCTATGTTACCGGGTAGACGCGTCTAGTTCCGTCTATTGCTTAGAATTAAAAAAAAAAAAAAAAAATTGAAAACGAAACGAAGGAGACTGAGCAAAAAAATTTAACGCTTGTTCTCAACCGCGACACTCATGTGTGCGTTTTATTGTGTATGTACATATACATAGAGTTGATGATTTGAAGTAGTGTATAGTTATACTATGTTTACTCATGCTATACTACTTTGCTATGGCTACACTAATGTTATTCCAAACACAGTGGAGCCAGACTTCCGTCTGGCCTAACCTTGAACTAGCACAAACGCGTCTAGACAGCCGCGCCTTTGTCGACGTACGCTTGTGTGTTTCAATGAGTTTGATAATTCATTTATCATTATTATAATCATTATTGTTAATGTTGTCTATTCTGAAAAAATAAATAATGGAGCTATTCAACAAAATGTTTTATTGGATTTTACGAAAAAAAATTTTAGAGCAGTAAAGATTTTTTTTTAAGTAAATTTCTCTGTGGTCGAGTAATTTATTTTTGTTTTTAAATGACTGAGGTATAATTGGTAACAGAGTAGAGGTAATAAAAGAAAATATGGAAAAGGTGATGAAGTAAATAATGATAATGATAATTACAACAAGTATTTTTTATTATAGATAAGCTTGAGGTAGCGGATTCCGGTAAAACCGGCCCGGAAATTAGGTATGCTGTGGTATTACTCAGAAAATTATGCACGGAGGTGAAGCCGGCTGACGATGAAAGATGAAAACCACGATGAAGTCTTTTGTGATGAGTTCTAATAAGCTCGGATTTAACGAGGATTGTTGTTGTTATTGTCACTGTTTGTTTGGGATGGATGAATTATTTTTAGATGGATAGAAATTTTTTTGTGACTTAATAATTTTAATGAGGAAATAAATTCTAGCAATAAAATTTAATTTATAAATAAATAAAGCCGAGAATCTCGTTAGCGGATTAATTTAAATGTTGCAAAAAAGGTAATAATAAGAAAGAGAATGAGAATAAAAATAAAATAAAATTTTATGTCTTAATAAAAAAAAAAAAAAGTAAAAAAAAAAGTTTTATATTTTTAAAGACGAGAGATCACTTTGTTATGCCTTATGCCGTATTGCTTGTCAATGTTAATTACGTAAGAGAGTAAAATTGTCTGTGTTAAGACGTGGTATTTCGCAAACGACCATGAATCTAATGTTTTCTCTTCGACCGGTTTATTATTATTTTCGCCCATTTTATCTCACTCTACCAGCAAATTCGCAGATTTGGCCTTGGCGAATTTTGTATTCACATTAATGTCAAAGGTTTGGAAAAAATATGTACTCAGAATTCGCAGGTTTATTTTTATGTATTTATCAGACAATAATATTTAATAATGCATAATGATATTCCATTATTTAAGCCTACATTAATTATTATTTATTTATCATAACTTATTAAACTATCAGGCTGTGATATTTAATTGCATCAATATAAATCCAACGAAAATAGTTATAAGAATAATAATAAAAGTCTATAATATTTTCTGCCGACTAATATTTAATTTATTTAGATGATAATTTTTAAAAGTCAATGTCTATCAATTTCATTTTTATTGATATATATTTCAATATCAAATGATTCGTTTGTATATGGATAAAAAATTAATTACCATCTGAATAAATATTAGCTGCTGGCGAGATATACTATTGATAATAATATTGTTTTTAATAACTAAAATATTTGAAAAAGTTAAGTATATTATCTTATTAATTTTTTTTTATAATTTTAATTTCTTACAGAAAAAAATATTTTCTTAAAAAGTACTCAAATATACTTTTTAATAATTTAAATGTATATTAAAACGAGTAATAATAAATTTTATTATTATTTGAATATTTTATTTTATAAGATCATAATAATAACGATAATGATAGTAATGGAATGATGATAATAGCAAAAGTAAAAGATTTAAATTTAATATCCGATTATATCTCGTGAACGTTAGTAAGCTCTGAATAATCCGATAGGATATCTTTTTTAACTATCGTACACGGTGCGATTTTTTTACAATGAGATTAAGAGTTATTAAAATTTTTTGTTTGTATAGTAAATAAAGAAAAAGTTAAAAACTAACATAATAAAGTATGGAAAAAAAGTGTTTGCTTGAAATCCTTGACAAAAAATGAATTAACAACAACATGGCTTTAAAATTACTTAGTAATAAAATAATATTTACTTTTAAAATTAGTAGTTATATTAAACATTTAATTACATTTCGTATCTCATTATCATTATCTAAGGCTTGAGTACCATCTGCTAGCTATTTCGCTGTACTTCTATTAAAATATTTGAGCTTTTATTATTACTGGAAAATTTAATTTAAATTAAAGCCCCAGCTATTTGGAGTAAAGAACAAGTAGCTTGAATCTACAAAGGAAAAATATTTACAAATAAATAAAACTGTGTGCTCATTATTAAATAAATAACGATTTCTTATTTATGACTAACACTTAACTATAAAATTATTTTTATATCGTTGGATGACAGCGCGTCCGCGTCAACAAGCAAGGTCTATGACCAGTGCTGTACCAACTCGAGTGCAATGTATTAGATTCAAGGTTAAATTAGAGAGAAATGTGATATTCGCTCGTCGTTACACGACTGTATGCTACACTCACACTCTCTGTGCAAGTGGGAATTAATATACTCATATATTTCCTCTGTGTATTCCAAAGTTATATTCATTTATTATGTCCGTTCACGTAATTTTGACAGTACAGAATTGAATATCAATTTATCATGTACTTAAGCTAGGCAATTATCATTAATTCTATGAACCAAATCAGTCAGTATTAAAAAAATATACTCATCTTTTTTAGTGGCATAAAAAAAGCTAGAGATTAAAAATAACGTTACAGTAAATTTAAAAGGTATTCACAGTATATCATAATGTAAATTTAATGGATCATGGATTTTCGTCGGCGCGTATAGTGGGCATTAAGCCACAGTAAAAATTTATCGCTGCAAATGGGTAGAAAACGTGTTAAGAGCCTTAGGCATCAAGGATCCGTACATCGTGTATAGAAGTATAAGATATCTGCGAAGAAGCACCGGATTCGGCAGCTAAGGTGAAAGGCCCGGAATATAGGACACACCGTCGTACCAAAACTCGTCTACGTGGGATCCTCGTCATGATCTCTTATGTATACAAATATACCAGTGAGATATGTTGAGATACATACATATATGTAGACATGGTGGTATACAGGGAGGTATAGAGTATGGGAACAAATACATAAGTAAAAGCCGGAGGCGGAGAGAGGAACAGGAATGGATCTTAGCAATCCTTTTACGGGTTATGCCGACCTGCGATCACGTCGAAGGTGCTTTTTTGGGGCCACCAACATCCTATACTCACACATTATTATTTTTATTATTACGCTGTCGATGTTTTATAAATATATTTATAGACCAACATAAAAAAAAAGTGTGACAAATATTCAACAAGATGAATATCTTCAAATGGTAATGCTAGTCGAGGATCGATTAACATTTATATTGTTATGTTCGTAATTATGATTATTGTTGTATCAATAAAAATTTATTTCGGTTGGGTAGATAATTTTATTTGTATGCAAAAATAAAATAGCGTTATAAGCCCACTTGATTCAACGGGCTTGTAAGCTCAGTAAAATCTGTCGGAATTGTCGCCAGATGGAATCGTAAATCCGGTGGAAGATGTTGCTAGTGGTGATGGTGGGTTTTGCGCACCAACTGCCAACTCGTCTGTTGTCGCGGGAAAACTTTTTCTTTAAAAGCCTTCAGAGTAGTATTGTATAGAGTAGATAGGAAGCAAAGCACAAGAACAAGAAGTAGAGGTAGAAGAAAATGAAGAAGAAGAAGATGAAGGGATTGCACCGTGTGTTGGCGAGAGAACGAGGACGATTGTACGGACGATCAAAGTGCCAGTAGCTTCTCCAGGATGGTAGTTGGCTGGTGAATTGGCCAAAGGTGGAGTGAAAGCACTCGGGATTAGCACACAAGTATACTTTGTATTGAATTGACCGTACTACTGTAAATTTAAAGTACTTTATACTACCGTGATGATGCAATTCCTACAACTTATGCGACAAATCATTAGCTCATTCTATTTTCTCATTTATCAAAAATTAGTTTCAATATTGTTAAGATCCTTTTACTATTGTTAACTTTTCCAACGATTACATACAAGTTTTCACATAAATCTTTCGTGTTTTTTTTTTTATCAATTTTTATAGAAAATGTATTATTATTATTATTATTTTAATGTAAATTATTGATCACATAACAATAAAATAAATAACTTGATGCTTAAAAATCATAATAATAATAATAATTATTTCATATATGGTACTCATAAATCAGTAGAGTCAGTTGGATATTTTGAGTATGTAAACACGGATGTCAATATCAAGCGAACATACGACTAAATTTTTCAATAAAAAATCCGAGAATGCTTAATATGAATACACAACTTTTTTTTTGTCAAAATATCGATGTTGAATTGAAGCCTCGAATAATAATGAAAATAAATAAAATTTATAGATTGGAACGTAAATTGCCTAATATATATTACGTTGTTTTTGAAAGGCTAACGAAAGATTTAACTGCGAAGGCGGCTGCATATTTCACACACTGGAATGGCAAGCTAGACAGAGCTGAGAGGAAGTGGTGGATCCGTAAAAGCAAGATCAACGCCCCTTGGGTCAGGGTCACTAGCCTTTGCCACCAGCTCCTTCCAAAATACTTATAAAACTTATAGGTCAAATATTTATCTTTATTTTTATTTTATTTTGATTTCTCTGTTCGATCGTAATACCGTGCATTTTTTACACTAATCCGCTTCTAAAAATCACAGTTATGAGTTATAAGTTATAATATGCATAAATTTTTTTATTCTCTCATTATAAAAATCCGTACAAACTAGTATTTTAGCAGCGACAATTTTAAAGTAGCAAAAAACTCATCTCAATATTTTTGCAGCAGATTAGTTTTTATTTAAAGAAAAAAAAAATCAGAAACAAAACTCTGGAATAATAATTAAAATGAGAATAAAAATAAAAAGAGCAGCAAACACTAGCGTATTAAAAATAATATTTAAGTGTACCGTTATCATTTATAATAATTTCTATACAATATCATAATAACGCCGAAGCATTATAAGATATTACGGTAATTGCAGACTCATTGGGCTGTTAAAGAACAACTAAAATCATGCACAATACTAATGAGACTCTGCTCAGAGAGTGGTGGTGCAGTGGTAAGCTGGATAGTGGTGATGATGGTAGCGATCGTGATGTGATGGTGGCTTTCAGAACAGGAACCTGATGGGAACATTAACCGCTAGTCGGTCGCGTCAAAGACTAAGATTAACGTCTCACGCTGTCTCTGTCTCTTTTTACACTTCAGTTTCCTTATCTATTTCTGTCAAGAATTGTGTACGTGTGTATATATTATATATTTACATGTATCTTAACACATATAAAAGATATCTTTATGTTGATACAAATCCGCTTATATATGGAGTAGAGTGTATACCATTATAATTTACTTGCGAGCTACGTGACTGGCAACCTAATGTAGACAAACCAACATCTAATACAAACACGTGGCCATACTTTGCCTACTTGATAATCTTGTTCAAGAATGTCTGACCAATGTCTAGACTGTACGCTAGACAGTATAATAGTGTATACTCTTGTCTATTTAACTTCTATTCATTCGTTGTAATAGCTTGATATTATGTATCTTATTATAGAATACTGGTCTAACAAGTTTCAAACTCTTACTTTTTAACACTATATACAACTCTATTATATCAATGCTAGACATAATTCAATCTAATGCACAGTAGTGATTAATTAACCAAATTAGGTTATTAAAAAAATTTCGAAATAATTAAAATCAATTAATATTGTTCCATTAAGGGGGAACATCACTGTGACGATTGAAAAAAAAAAGGTGATTTTCGCGAATTTTTTTGACAGGGAAAATGGAAGAATTTGGGAACCGGGTTTTTTTTTATTTTATTAAGGGTACATTAAAGATTATTACCCTAAATTTTTATTAAAAAATATTTAATTATTACAAAGTTATTAACAACCTTGTCGAGCAATGGAGAAAATTTCCCCCCTCCACGGTTGGTTCGATAACTCAAAAATAGATCATCTGAAAATAAAAACCACAAATTGCTTTTTAATCAGTAAAGTTGTAGTTACCGTCGCACGTACGGAATTTGAAAAATTTTTATTTTAAAGATTTTTTTAGCCGGGTTAAAACAAAAAAAAAACAGTAAGAATAGTAAGAAAATTTCCAATCAGTCACAATTGTTTAAAAAATTAAAATTTTCAAAATTCCTTTCGTGCGATGATAACTACATTCTTACTGATTAAAAAGCAATTTGGGTTTTTATTTTCAGTTGATCCGTTTTTGAGTTATCGAACCGACCATGGAGGGGGAAATTTTTTCTAGTGCTCTACGAGATTGTTAATAACTTTGTAATAATTAAATATTTTTTAATAAAAATTTAGGGTGATAATCTTTAATGTACCCTTAATAAAATAAAAAAAACCGATCTCCAAATTCCTTTATCTTCCCTGTCAAAAAAATTCCCGGAAATCACCTCTTTTTTTCGATTGTCACAGTGGTTCCCCCTTAAATATTAAAAAATTTTGTACGAAAAAAATTTTAAATTTTTCGATAAATAATTGAAAAAATTTGCGCACAAATGTTTTTAGACAGCGAGAAAATTCTATTTGTTTTCACAGCAGCTAATTTTGAGAAAAGTGGTAGTTACTGGAAAACCTTCGGAGAGCTAAACGAAAATTCATAAAATAAAGAAAATCGTTGAGATCAGCTTCTAAGGGGAATTAGAGTGAAGATAACTGCGACAGTGCTATTTGCGGTCTTTCTCCACAGCCGACCGCACGGGGGTCTTCTCTTATTCCCGGTACTTGCTAGTATAGATGCTGGCTTCTCTCTCGTATCAAATAACTCACCAGTCTCGCTTTCGAGGTTCTCTCTCGTATAAAATGAGTTGCTCGTTACGCGTACGGGACTGCAGGAAAGTTCGTGAGCTTCGAGGCGAGCACGTTCCACTCTAATTACCGCCTGCACGCCCACGGCCGCGTCGTGGGGCCAGGATTAATGGCGATTACTTGTTTCATCCTGTGGGGAGCTTCCGCAGTAGCGTCGCCAGGTGTTAGCTCAAATGTTACTATCCTCAATCCTTCCAGAAAGTTATTTTAACATTTTACTTTTGATATTAATTATTGCCGCACATCACACATTCAATCACTTATTCTTGTTGCGGTAATTCGAGTTACATTTATAATTTATTTTTTCAGCTATTTTATTTATCATTTAAATATTTCAATAAAAAATTTTATGCTTATTATGTTTTTTAACGTTTATCAAAAACATCAAAATGATTGATGCTTTTTATAAAGAGCACCGACATTGATGACTTTGACAGTTCAATTAAAATATTTATAACGTTTAAAAATTGATTTTTTTACACTAGACTATTAATTGAAATTGAAATGGTTATTCTTTACATCACTTATATTACAATACTACATTTTATTTGTCAATTTACAACAAGCTTTTTGATTGCTTTAATTAAATTACTAAGTAAAAATAAATTTCACCGACAGAATCAAAAATTTTTTCATTGGAGAACTTATTTTTTAACTCAAAAAAATATTTAAGAAAATAAAAATTCTCTAAAAAAATTTCTTTTTACTCTAAACTATATAAATCTTTCGAAAAATATTTTTGGGTAGAATAAAAATTTTTTTTGATGCATTTATTTTATTTCAATACCAAAAAAATTTTTTTTTTTTATTAAATTAATATTTAACGGCAATAACAGGGTTATTTAATATTATAATACGGGCATTGACATTGACATAGACATTGAAAAGGTTCACTTTGGCCTTGAAGTTGTTACTCCTTTCAAGTCAATAAAGACGCCGAGTTATACAATGTAATTGTAACAGCGATATCAATGGCATGTACGTTTAATTGGATATAATTTAACCATAATTATATTGTTCATAATTCCGATAGACAATTATTACTCTGCTATTGTTACAATTATTATTTAAAAGACTATAATTCAATTTTAGGACTTATATTTCGTGGATAAATTAAAAATTTTTAATCCGTATTTTGCCATAAATTTAAAAGTATGTCGAAATATTTATAATACTACTTCAGATCTTGTACTAATAATTAATTATTAAAAAAAATTATTTTAAAGAAAAATAATGAAATATATATGCCTTTTAATTAAAATATTTCAGAAATTTATAATTTGTTGTGCAATAGTTTATGAGAGTAATTAATAATGAAACTTTATTAATTTGGTAAAATAAATGACGACAATTAATAAAATAAAAGAAAAAAAAAATATTGCGTGTAAATAACTAATCGTAGTTTAACAAATGACGCTAAACGTGCCGAGTAGTGGATCCTGTTTGACCAGTGGACCATTTATACACGTCAGATATTAATGACTCAACGACAAGTACAAATCTAAGTCTAAAAACAACTAAGTGGGGTCGATAACCCAACAAATGAGTATCGCATCCTAATTCAATTACTTCGAGTTCAATATCCTTGATTAAAACCAATTTTATTTTGTATGAATAAATTTATTAATCTCTCTTAACAATGACATTATTTATCAAAGAGTACAAAATTAAAAGAGACTGAATGGATGAAAACATGCAAGGAATTAAAGATAAATGCAAAATTTTTAATTAATCCCTCATTCCAAAAGAGTTATATTATTTCAGGACATCTTGTTTTAAGCTCATGATCTATATTGTCTTAGTTATAATAAGGATAAGCTGGATCTGAAGAGGAGACTCAGCGATGTAGTAGACCAAGAACCAAGCACCAAGTAGTCTTACATTAGAGAGTAGTAAAGTTAATAGCAGTCTTAGTTGTCTGCTCTACACAAGACAAAAGAAAATAACAGGATAGTGCAAATAGTCTTCAATGTAAGATGGTAGAATTTCGTTGGATTTATTCTTCTTTTTCTTTTTTTACTCCGGTGTATGGTCTGTCGTCTGGTAGTAGGTCTTGAATTTGTTGCTGGAGAATTGGGTCGATAAGCGGGAAAAGAAGAGTCTTGATGTACACGGTAGAAATAAAAAATTGAGATCAACTAAGAGACAGTACGGAAACAAAAAAATATAAATAAAAAGGCTCTTATTCGCTAGTGAGTATAGGTATGTAGTATATATATGTGTGTATATACTTAAGGCTCGATTGAATGAGAAATAAAAGCAAAAAAAAGTACGTAGTGAGTTAAAGAAAAGAAAGGATGGTGAGTATCGGATATCGAAGCTGTGTGGCTATCGAGACATTGCGACCACATTAGTTACAGACGTTTTCCTATCCTCTGAACGACGACATTTCGCTTAAATTGGCAATTTCTTTTCCCTTGTGAACAAGCAATGTGTGTATGTAAAGATGTACATGTACACGATAACCCTGTTTGTGTGTACTTGCAACAGCTACTGCTGTAAGTGAACTCTCGAACTCATAAAACTGAAAATACTTTGCAGGAAAAATTCATGTATAGTTATCTTCACTTCACTGATTTAATGTTTTACTTGTATTACTTAATAATTGACTCACATAATGATTATACTTTCAACCGTGCATTGTCCTCTAAATTAAAATACATGAAAGTCTTGAAGTTAGTCAAAGGTCGAAACTCGCAGAAAACAGGCCACGATTCATTATTGGTTAAAATTTAGGCGCGCGCGTAGCGCGCTATTCAAATTTCTAGTTGAGATAATAAATCGTTTATATTTTTACACTGATTTAATTATTTTTGGGTAATTACTTATCGGAATAATAAAATAATTTAATTTTTTTTTGTTAATAATTTAGTAATTGAATAAATATATAGAGTGAGAAGCTTCTTATTTATTCATTTTATTTTTAAGGAAGTACGAGCGCTAGGCGGGGTGGGGATAGGTATCGACTCTAGCGCAGTAAGGGGAGAGCAGTGACCATATGATTTTTCTTAATATATAGATATACATTTAACATTGGCTAATGGCGGCATTTATTTTTCTTTTAATTAATACACTTTGATTAGTCGGGCAAGTGTCAATTTTTTTGAATTAAATTTATGACTAATATATATATATATATATATATATACTTACTTTCATCCATAAGTTTTTTAAAAATATT
Organism: Cotesia glomerata; assembly: GCF_020080835.1. Taxonomy (NCBI): domain Eukaryota; kingdom Metazoa; phylum Arthropoda; class Insecta; order Hymenoptera; family Braconidae; genus Cotesia; species Cotesia glomerata. The sequence continues at coordinate 3,824,869 of NC_058158.1, forward strand.
CACCGACAGTTTTACGAGAAAAATACAGAAATGTATCAAAATGTTTGGAGGTTACCCCATAAGACCAATGTTAAATTGCTCAACTTTAAAGTTAATTATTTATTTAAATGATCGGGCAATCTCTTTCAAATTTTCGGAATTTGTTTAGACATATTTAAACTTCATATTTAAAAAAATCAAGCTTATTATAAAAAGTTGCCTTGGTGCTTGTACTTCCTTAAAATGTAGTTGATGTTAATTTATAAAAAATTAATAATTATTCAAAGCATATAACAAAGTTATTTATTGTTGTGCAAGATAAAAAAGGTAATATTGAGTTTAAAACAAAAATATGCATGAGCTTTTTTGTAAAAAACAAATTTTTTGCTTGATAGTCTTTATATATTTGTTCAAGCGGAAGGATCCCAGGAAAAATATTTATCTCATTATTCGCATCAGAACACGATTAATAAATACTTAACCTGGTTTGACACAACTTGTTTCATTTTTCTGAACACAATTAATTGAATATATACTTTTAAAAGCTGAACTTACGATAAAGTCGATTCTCACCGAAATGAAATTTATTGTGCAACAATAAATTTCATTTATTATTTATTGTTATTTATTTATTTAGTTTTTATAAAGTTTCTTCTGAAGGCGGCTACTACAAATTTTTTTGTTGCAGAAAGTAGTAAAGTTAAGCCAAGTATTGGAAAACCGTGGAATGGAAAAATCAGAGACAAAGAGAAAAAGAAAAGATTAGAATAATAGGGATCATTGTTGGATGTATATGTGTCAGTGAGTTACCTTTTGAAGAATATAAAAGTAGGAAAGTTGCGATTTAAATGCAAAAAATTCGAGTCAATAGAGGCCAATTCTTTGTACACGTATACACATTTATGGTACAGTGACCTCGTACCGGAAAATAGATAGATACATTTCGGAGATCGGGGATCTTTGAAATAAGCAAAGAAAATAATGTGTATAGGAAAGTATTGATGGGAATACGGAAGCAATAAGGGATGTGTGAACTGAAAAGAATACTGTTAGAACATGTGTCTTGTGTACATTGAAATAGTTCTGTAGACTGTTGGAAGTAGACTTCTTTTTTTTATACTCTCGCGGAAAAGTTATCAAGCCGAATCAAATTTTTCTGCAAACATTATCATTTTTGAAATTGGTTTTTACGGTTCAAAGAATTTAAATTTATTTCCATCAATAGTGTTTTATTTTATCATTTAACTTTTCAAAAATTTTGAACTTTTTTTTTAAATATTAATCATAATCATCAATCATTACCTTGAAATTCTGTAAACATTTTTATTTTTATTAAAATTTTTCAACAGTTAAACGAATACAAAACAAAAAATTAGGAAAACAGTTGACCCTAAAAGACATCCCTGCAACTTCCCGCTAATTCCGTTAATACCTGGGCGCTTAAAATTGCATCTACGAAGTTTTTGAGCTCTTCGAGCTCAAAAATACAATCTGTGTGTTGTTTTAAGCTCTCCAAGCTCAAAAAGATACCTCTTCTATGCTTTTGAGCTCTTTAAGCTCAAAAGTCTGATAAAAGTTTCATAGAACACTATTTTTTGAATTTTCAAACCACAATAACTTTCGAATGAATGAACCGATTTTTACGCGGTTGGCGGCATTCTACGCAGTTTTTTAAGTTTCATAAAGAATTTCTAAGTTTCAATTGGTCAAACTATAAATTTCGGAGTAATTCCGAAAAAACACTTTTTTGGGTTTTCTTTCCTGCACGATATCTCTCGAACGAATCAACCGATTTTGAACGGATTAGCGGCGATCGACGTGGTTTTTTTATGTTAAGAGCTGATTAGTTTATGGAGTTGATCGATATAGCTACTTAAAAGTTATTCCAAAAAAACCACTTTTAAAAAAATTTTTAACTTCCCGCTAAGAAAATCTCAGATTTTCAAAAATCTGGAAGTTATTGGTTTTACCCCGTTTTACAAAAATCGAGTTTTCATCAGATCTCGACGTTTGAGGGTCACAGGAAGCTTCCCTGACTATCCCCGTGAGGGTGTCACTATGTCTGTGTGTGTGTGTGTGTGTGTGTGTGTGTGTGTGTGTGTGTGTGTGTGTGTGTGTGTGTGTGTGTGTGTGTGTGTGTGTGTGTGTGTGTATGTAAGTATGTAAACCTCTTATAACTATTGAATGGCTCCACCGATTCGATCGCGGTTGGTGCCATTCGAAAGGGCTTGTCCAAACTTAGATTTTGGATACAATTTGGATCGATTCGGACCGATAGATTTCGAAAAATCTAAAAAAAACTGAAAAAAAAAATTTTTTCAAAAGAAGTTAAAAAAATTTTGGACATTTTAAAAATTGTAATGTTTCAGTGGTTGGAAGTTGAAGCGTTACAGATATTATAATGAAACAAAACTAACTTAGCAGTGTTAAAATTTATAAATTTCTATGTAAGGAAATGCGAATGTTACGTGTTCAAGGCAAGACAAATAGGTCAGAGTTTCAGACTCGAAATTAAACTTGTAATCCTCTATACATAAATTTGAATCATGTTAGAGCTAATTTAATTGAAATGTATTTGCTACCTAAATAAATACATTATCGTAATTAAACGCGAGGGTTAAAAAAAATCTAAATTTCTCATGCAGAGCGTAAATTACGCTTACACTGATTATAATGAAGTAATCCTGACTATAAATTAATAAAAATATTCACCCTAAAATAAATAATTCAAGAACAATAATTTTATTTTTATTGAATCATAATTTTAGACTGTTAGTAAATTGTGTCGGAGATAAAAAAAAAAACAAAAATGAGTAAAGAATTGAAAAGTCAAAGATGAATATAAAATTTTCAGATAATACTTTGTCATAATAAATAATTCATGTAAACTATGATATTGAATTTTTCCGTTGAAATATTTTCAGATTGCTATTAATTAAATATTTATACAGGTATGAATAAAAAATTTAGTCGGTAAAATGGTAATTCATCACATTTATAACTCCTGTCTATTTCTATACAATTATTTTTATTTTAAAAAAATATATTCCTTCGTCAAACGATAACTTCACTGAATTTAATCTTAAGTTTTTGAATATAATAGATATGTATATACACCATAGAAGTTTATTGTGTGAATAAAGTCTTCAGAAAGTATATTAAGCGATCCGTCATTCTGTAAATAAATTACGTGGAACTTTCTTCTACTACTACAACAACTACTGCAATACTTAAACTAGGCTATACTTCTTCTTGTTCAGATTAACACTCTTACTCAAACTTTTACTCTACTGCTACAACTACTATTACTAATACTATTATTGTTATTGCTACAACTGCTAAAACTCATACATCATTTAGTTGATCACGCGTCACCACTTCCGGCAACGGTGTCACTTCCACGAAATTGCAGTACACTTGCGCTCTATAGTCGAGTGATTTTTTTTATCGCACATTGCACTTTCCTTACACGCGTTGTTATTGCGCCGACTTATTGTATTATGTGGTTTATCGTTCGAACTTTAAGTTTGAGTTTGAGTAGGTATTACTTCTATCCTATCCTCACTCCTATGCTCTATATGCATTAAATCAATATTTGATATACTCACACGTGTCGCCAGCGCTGCTCTTTATTAACCTCTGATAGCGTCATTCTGTTATTTGTTTTTCTCTTCTTTACTGAAAAATATTGAAAAATTTATATATATATTTATAATTTAATAAATTTCTCAGTGAATGAAATATAAGTATAATAAATTATTAAAAATTCATTCAACTAAATTAACCAAATAGTTCCCGTCGGATCAAACGCATTTTCCGCGTAAACCTATTCAATGAATTTCATTGAAACCTATTCATATTGAAGGCAACAAAGGAATTCTATCTTAATTAATTAATTCAATAAAACAGGCTTGAATATAGTCATTCCTTTGATGTGAAACAAATTGATATAAATTAAATAATTTTTTTCAGAATAAAATATTTCACTAATGTCATTTTTTTTAAGTAAAATATTTAAAAAATTTTTTAATAAAATGAATTAGCGTGTACTACATTCCAAATATTAAAAAAAATAAAATGTAAACTTTTGGTGAAGCATTTATACAAAATCCCGATAACAAGTAACTGGTAAAACCTGGCATAGTTACAATAAATCTAACAATCAGCTTAAATTCAAGTGTAAAATTTAAACATAACCACAAAACAACCACCGATACATCTATATACACAATAAACAGAGTAACGAGTATGCAAGAGAGCATTTCAAACTCATTGCCATGCTTATTTGCGGTTAAATTTACCATCGTGTGTCGCTTTCCACTACTTCTCATAATTAAAATTCCAATCGAAATTCCGTTCTACGCTATACTAGAAACTACTACCGTACTTGTATAATATGCAAAACATCCTCGTTTATTTTACATCGCAAAAGCACTCTCATCAAACTCTCGTTTCACTCATTACCAATCTTTTGTCCATTTGTTTATTATTACACTCCCCTTTTGCCCATGCATCCACATACATCTACATAACTATACGTTTTTTTCGCTTTTTCATCAACGCGCTCTCATGTAGAGGCTACACTGTAAAAATATCCACATCCACACATGCACTCATTGTCATGAACCATAACAAACAAAATTCCAATTCGCTTAATTCAGTTGGAAATATTTAATTAAATAAAAAAGCAACAATTGAAAATCAAATCGAATTCCATGCGCTTTTTCGGTACCAAAAAAAAACTTTGCGAATTGGAAAAACGATTACAGTTTAATCGACGAGTGATTTACCAGTCCACTCATCTACGTTTAGTTTATCCAGTTGACTGGTCGGTTCCACCAAAATGGAAGTGACCGGTAGTTAGAAGAGAATGGCGACGATGATAGATAATAACAATAATGATAATGCTATTCGTAATGATAATGATAACGATAACGATAGAGACGGTGATGGGTTAAGGTGTGGTGTATCCGTAAATTACAGAAGGATAGGAAAACGCTGGGATAATCACATCCCAACTGTCAACCCTCTATCCAGTGTACGGTGATTTAGGTATTCCACAAACCGCTTGTCGTGATGGTTTATTCGACGTTTGGTCTCTTGTTACCATTTAAACTTAAGTGTCACTAGTCAGTGGGTTCAGAAGCAGTACCAAATGAAGAAGTAGCTCATGAGTAGTCAAAAATCATCTTAAACTTTTTCCCCAACTTTGCTTTCAGTTGGTGAATGGTCTCAATGGACCAAGGTATATCTGTGAGACGGAAGTAATGGAAGAAGTGGCTCTCGCAGCTGGTAACGGGGAGTTTGCATCTCCTGGGAATCACACCAGCAAAAACGCCAACGGCAACATCATCACCCTCACACTAAAGAATAACCACATCATCGTGGAGACGGAAGAACGCGCTGTAAGTATGCCGTGAAAAAGAAACTTTTTATATCACTATATATTTATATAAAAGTATATCTAGTGTAGTACTTATATATAAGTATGTCTTATGCTATACTCTTATTGTATTTTATATATATTATAATCCCTTTTATATACTTTATTCTTCTTTGCTATTTCTGATACTTTTCGTTCTACTTTCACTCATTTTTCCAACCACCAATTTCATTCTCTCAAGGTTCTTTCCTTACCATTTTCCTTTATTTGTCCAACGACTTTTTCTTTAATTCTTCCTTACGCTGCTCTCTTATCTTTAGGTAACTCCTTTACCCTTTTTTCTCCCTTTATTACGTTTAGTTTTTTATTTTTTTGAACAATGAACAGATGACAAGGCAGAAAAAAGTCAAAAGATGGTGAGGAAAAAGTAAGTCAGAGACGGGTGGGATGAGGAAAAGTCAGAGGAAGTGGAAAAAGCTAAATGGAGGATGAGAAAATGCTAAAAAGAGGAATGGGTGGATGTATGAGAAGATGTATAAAAGCTCTCTTGCAAGCGTATAAATTCAAACTGCGTCAACTTTCAGACACGCCTGAGTTTATAAAATGTTGTTTGCAAATAACTGAGCGAGCAAGTTGTTCCGACAAAAAATAACTAACCGGCAACAATGCTCAAGTTTATTAAAATAAGTAATAACAACTTAATTTATGCGAATATCTATGTATACGTATGCTGTATGATATTATAAATGAATATAAAGTTTGAGTGGAGTTAATAGGAAAACAAAAAGTAAATTTTATAATGAAACAAGTTAACGCTGTTGTAAGCTCATTAGTGTATGTACACGAGTACAATGGTCATGCATACTTGAGTACGATCGATAAAATCGTGCAGTTTCTCAGGTTACGGTAAAATATATACGAATTTGAATAAAATGAGTAGTTGAGTTACTTTGTTCCGCTTATCAGCTAAAACAGCCACTTGACACATGAAAATTTACACTCGACGTTACTCGAGCACGTGCAATTGAACTTTATTATATTTGCTAAATCTTTTTTTAGATTATTAATTCTCATTTTATTTGATATATTAATTAATTGCAGCAATCTACCGTGAAGAATTATAAATTTGTACGGTATCATGAAATTATATTACGAATTACTCAAAAACACAATTGCTAGGTTATTTTGTTTTGTTCAACTTTTTTTCTCAAGATAAATGCTCCACATTAAATTACGTCATAAAAATGTGTACCGTATAGTTACACACACAGCATTATACGGTAAATTACTGTCTAAAATTTTTTACTACCTAAAAACACCTGTAATCCCCAAAAATTTTTTCCTACTTTTTTCAAGGTACTTCCCGGGGCTAAAATCAATTTTCTGCACTTCGTTTTTATTATATACATAACACCGGAGTATCTACGCATAAATTCAGACTAAAAATTTTTTTTAGAAAGAAAAAAACTATCAGTAACACACTGATAGAAGGATTTATTTGTACCAAAAAATATTTGTTTATAGTTAACAAATCTTTTATTAAAGACCACTTTTTAGTATTAAAGAAATATTTCTCAGTATTTAAAATAATTTGTTTGTATTTAATAAATCTGATATTCATTTATTAAATATTAATAAATCTTTTTAAATACTAAGAAATATTTATGAAGGAAAAAAATATAAATAGAAAATAAATGAGTTTTATTATTTTGCATAAAACTGCGAAGTGAGCGAAAATCTAACGAGTGCATTAACAAACCCAGATTATAACAATTATCTATTGTGTACCCAAAAGTTTAGATGCCATGAGCAAAATATAATTATTAGAATGACAATTAAGAAAGTTTGATTGCAAAATAACAGCCGAATATCATAACGAGAGAAGAGTAATGAATACAAAACAATCTGACAGTTGAATCAAGTGAATATTAAACACATGAAAGAGTAGTGCAGAGAGGTATAACTGTATACATAACACAGAAGCCGAGTGAAGTGAGAAATTAATTCAATGGTAATATTACCAAGTAGAGCTTTTGCGAGCAGACAGCCAAGTAATCGAGTACTCATACTTTGATAAGTACACAAATAACAATTTTCGAGTCATGAAATCTATATTGTGTGAATGGAGTCGTTCTAATTCGTCAGTGATTTAACTTTGATAACCGGGAATTCTCATTCGCAACTATCCAAGTTTCACAGTTGTTGGAGATTGTTCTAAGGTTACCACCAGGCAATTCCATCTCCGCCTATCAACCTTGTTGTCATCATCATCATCGCAAAAGTCGTTGGCATATTCATAGCTATAGTCGTAATAGTAGTTATAGTTATAGTTACAGTTTATAGTCCTACTCCCTGTAGTTCATTGGTAAGGCCGAAGTATGAGTAGTTATATGCGCTTCCTCTTCCTTTTCCTCTTCCTCTTCCTATTCGACTTCTTCTTCATCCTTGCAGACACAAGAATGCCCTCCGGGAGAAGCGGGATCATCTCTCCTGAGATTCGTGAACTTGGCATTTCAACCATCCAGTGTGACGCCGGCAGACCGGTTAAACTATTGAACATCGGAAGGGCGTGGATTGTGAGGACGTGATGCCGAACGACCGGGATGGCGTAAACCTGCCATACCTATCTCTAAGACTTCACATTCACTATACATTATATATTGAGATAATAGTAACCCTTTTACGGAAAATCATCAAAGGGAAATTGCGCTCCGTGATTTTAAATTGGCCTATTCACGATAATTTAACGCTTTCAAAGCTACTTACTTACCTCTTCAATCTCCTCTTTTCGCTTATTACCAAAAATATTTACAATTAATTTAATTTATAAGTCGTACGATTTTTTTTTTAATATTAATATTTTAGATTTTTTATTGAAGATCAAATATTGTAAAAAAGTAATACTATTTTCAGGTTGATCTATTTTATAAATAAAATACTGAAACTTTTAATGACAATTAAGCCGCCGAGTCACTTCATGTATCGAAAAAATCGGTACACATTCGTTGCATAGATAGATAGATAAAAAATTTATTTGGCTCTGGAACCTAAGCTTCCTCAAAGCCATCAATATTTAAATTACATTGGTTCACATAGGTTAGTATAGCGATGTACGTGTATAATTCATTAGTGGACTTCAATGTAAAAATTTTTTTACGTGCTTAGTCACTCAAATCATTTTTAAAGAGCATTTTTAACAAATTCATAGGTCCGTAAATTTGCGCTTGAATCAAATTCTCCTATTGAAAAATTTTATGATGAGTTTTTAAAAAAAATATAAGATTGATCTAAAAATACTATTATAATTACGGATACCATTAATTTCAACGCTTCCAATTACGGTTTGAAAAAATGAAACTATTGTAAAGAGAATGTTCGTTTTTTTAAAGAGCGTAGATGGTTTTAATGATAATGACGTGTAATTTTTTTGACAGTAAAAAATTAATATTTTCAAATGAAATATTTCAATATCGAATGTAATGAACGTGAAATTAATTAAATCGCGAAAGAATGTATAAAATCTAAGAAAGGGTAAATTAATTAATTGATTGCTCATTGAGTTGAAAGTCTCTGCTTTTGAAGCTATACTTGTACTACATAGGTGAATTTTCCGACACAGAGAGTTCATAAGGTATATTACAAAGCAGTAGTTTTTAGTAAACTTCAATAAATGTTAAAAGCGTTGCAATCATGTCAAAAGTTATTGTGCATCTCTAAATCCCTTAAGAAAAGCGCAAACTGCTCGAAACACGTTTGCATAATATTCTTGTTGGCTTGTTGCCAAGCCACGGCACGTTTACTTCGAATATCGTATACACGTATATACATACCGATCTTGCAAATACTCCTACTTTGACAAGATCACTAATGTCAACCCAGTGAATTAAGCCGCGTCTTGAAGAAACTTGTTTGCTTCCCTCCGTTTTAGCGCAAGACAAAACATTTAAGCGTTCACGAATAAAAGTTACGGGAAAATATAAAAGATGTTTAGCCGAGGAAATACACAATTTCTTTATTTAGATTTAATATATGTACCAACTAATGTTCATAATAAAGTTAAAAAATAGGATTAAAATACCATCTGATGTTTGTTAGCTTATTCGACTTTTCTTACTTAAATTTAATTTTCCGCGTAGCCAAGCAAGTTATTTTTTTATTATTCACAATAAAAATCACCTCTATCAAACTCCGCTGAACAAAATGAAACTAAAAAAAATTTTATCGTTACGACAAAGAACTTTTTATGGCATGCGAAATTCAATTTATGGTTTCGTGCAAATGCCATGTAGCCTAAAATAAGTAAATCTATCACGATAATTAAATAACGAGTAAAGGCTTTCATTTTTTCTTTCAATTTGATAAATTTAATTGTATAAAAAATATAGAAAGAGATAAAATAGTGTAGAACACTTTTTGAACAGCCGAACATTTTTTTTGAGCATCACATATATTATTTTTTAGACATTTATGTTTAATTTTTCGAAAAATCACAAATGACGCTTACGAATTATGTGAAGGATAGAAATTTACTGCATCTTTGGGCACTAGTTAACGAACGAACAGCAACTAGATCTTTCACGTATTTCAGTTATTCTGACATGGATAGCTGTCAGAAAAAGAAAAAAAAAACAATTCCCAGCGGGGATTTTTGTTTTTACAGTAAAACCGAGATACAAAACAACGAATAGTGATGTTCAGATATACCAAAGTCCCAGTGGTGCTGCTACTGATACTCTAGATGCTTGATGCCTGGTATCATGTTGGAACATACTCGTAGAATATTCCAAGGATACCAGATGAAAGCTAAAAACCTAGTTGCTGACTACGTGCCTCAATAAATCTCTTATCCACTGGAATTTTTACTTTACTGTTTTTACTCATATGAACTTAACCTTTTTTTGACAATTCAAATCGCTTTTTTTTACTATAAAAGTTTCACCTTTTTTTGACATATGAAGCGTATTAATAGTTAATACTCAATACGTACTGAGTATGGATGGAGAATGACAAATACGGTTATAGAAAATCCGTAAATATGTTTCCCTCTTGAAGGAAAATCAATAGTGGAGAAATTAAAAAGAAAAATGATAATCAAAGGTCAATTCACCAATTCACTATCGATTCAGTGGAAAACATACTGTGATTTTCTCGGTGAATTGCAAATAATTTTGAAAAATAGGTCAACTAAATCACGTTTCTTCAATTAATTTCTGATACTAAAACAATGATCGGAAATTTAATTAATTAAAAGTTTGTAATACGATAAGGAAACGGTTGATAAATTTTAATATTAATTGATTAATAATAATAAAATGTTAAAATCACTTACACAAAGTGAGCTTTTGATGTAACTACAGTGACTTGAGAAAGCTCATTGTAGATGCAAATTGAATTAATTTAACCTTGAAGCACTAGCTAACGATTTATACCTACATTATAACTATTTTAAGTGATAAAGGACTTACGTATTATGAGCCCGCAGCAAACGTTCTAACAACAAAGTTTTCTATGTGCCAAAGTAACTTTAGTCTAGAAGCTGATCAAATTTACACACCCACATGTATGTATGAGTATCTATACTGAAAGGGCCCTTTAAAATGGATTATCATGCAAGGGTTGTTAACAAGTTTTCACGAACTTAATACTCTTGAGCCGTAAAACTTCGGGATCAATTAAATACTTATGAATTTATTTTATTTAACTGAGAATCACTAGCATGTTAATGACTATTGGAAAGATAAAAGCATACTCGACTAAAATAATTCTCTAATTATCGTGCATTTTCAATCCTCCTTCACTTGATTTACCACCGAAGTGAACCATATAATCGATATATTTATTATATCATGTGAGTTGGAATTGGTAGTTTGTCGACCCATAGAAATTGATTGTCGTAATTAACAACTTTGTTAACGATTCAGCGATTCAATAAACATAATTTACATTATTCGTTATAAGCGAGAAAGCATTTAATATTCACGGCAAGTGAAAATCTTTCAATTTGATTCTATCAGTATTTATTCAAATGAATTATAATTATTGATATTATTATTATCGGCTGATTCTATTGCTTAAAAATGCACACCATTGCTTAATTATTTAAAACTGAGAAACAATGACATTAATTTTTAAGGATCATTGTTGAGATACTTTTGTTGTGATAGAAAATGGTTTGTTATGCCAACTACTACACTGATAGAAAGATTTATTTGCACCAAATAATACTTGTTAATAGTTAACAAATCATTTATTAGAGACCACTTTTTAGTATTAAACAAATATTATTTAGTATTTAAAATGATTTGTTTGCATTTAATAAATCTGATATTCATTTATTAAATATTAATAAATCTTTTTAAATATTACGAAATATTTATTAAGGATTAAAAAATGGCTTCTAATCATTTATTAATGATTTGTTAAATATTAACAAATATTTTTAACTATAAACAAATCCTTCTATCAGTGTAGTCCGTAAATATGACAAAATCGTCTGAAGATTTAAATTTACAACTCCAGTAAATTAAAACGTTCAAATCAGCCTACTAGAGCTTTCGGCCGATGCCAAAACCACGACTCCGAGGCAATAGGGGCTCAGCGGTGATAACATAAAATGTTAAACATTTTCGCAGAAAGTGATGCTAATTTATCACTGAAAATCTGAATTTGAACTTCCTACTTATTTATTTCAGCAAATGTTAGACAGCGATCAATTTTAATTTTCTTTGTAGCGAAATTACACACTGGAATTTTTCATTAAAAAAAAAAAAAAAAAACAATGAAATTTGATGAAATTTTCAGCTCTGTAATACTTTTAAATTAACTGTACAATTCATCTTTCTACAATTGGCGCTTGTTCGCTCTTGAGCTGGCCTCTGGATTTTTATTATTAAACTTTTTTTTATTATATTATCCTGACAGTTATATAAGTCATTTTTTTATTGGACATTCTGCTTAGTTTTTTTTATACAATTCCCTCTGCTGTTTTCATATATATATTTTTTTATATTTTATGAGATTACTTCTCGAGTGTAAAAAGAAAAAGAGTACAATAGAAATGATGCTTTCTGACATAAATCTCATTCCCTGCTAGAGAGATAAGGTGTACTAAGACAGATACTTGTTGTGTTAACTCTCCATGTCGCTTTTAGTACGACGAACAGCTTTAGACACCACCAACTTCGACGGGAAAGTCATTTCATAATAATGCATCGTACATAACCATGCAGGCAGGAACTTATTTATCAACAACAAAAATAGTTTACCAGTCTACTTCTAAATAAGTAAATTATATTTATACATAAATTTAAAAAGACAAAATATTTATTATTGAACTTGAGTTTCATGCATCAAGAATTAATTATCGGATATCAATAAGCGATATAGGTACTATCAATAACTCTAAATTAAAATCGGCTGACCGTATACAACTATTGTGACACATTTCGGTTGAATGGAGATTCAAGGTCTGCTTTTTTGGTTGTTTGAAAAAAAATCAATACACAAAAGAAAGATTCTAAGTTCTACGATACATTAATTAGTAAAAGCTAACTCTTTTAAATTCTGTATAAAAATTTTATTAATAAAGAAAACTTTTTCTTTCAACATTATAAAATAATCGTCTTCATCTATACTAATATTGTAAAGATGAAAGATTTGATTGTTAGTTTGTTTGTTTGCATTGAATAGGCTCCAAAACTACTGAACCGATTTGAAAAATTCTTTCACTGTTGGAAAGCTACACTATCCCCGGGTGACATAGGCTATCTTATATTATGAATAATTTGAAAATTATTAAATACCCGTGCGAAGCCGGGGCGAACTGCTAGTTCTTTATAAAAGACTATTTAAGAAATTTTTATAACCCATCAAAAGAAATAATCTCGCACTCTCCCAAATGAAAATCTTAATAAAACACAGCATCAGTTATAGGTACAGAGCTTTAATTCCTCGTCTTAACGATAATTAAACGTAAACTTTAGACTTGCTAGTAAAATAGCAGAAACTCATTACATACTATTCTGTAAATTTCAGTGTTCAATTACTCACCGGTTCCAACAAGTAACCGAAGCTATTTCGTGGGACATTTATCGAAGCTGTAGGTATCCCTCACTCTGTTTTCTCTCATATATACGTCTTCCACGTACACATACATCTCTCTTTAGGTTCGTACTCTTAACAGTAGCATATATATGCCCGTGACTGTCACGTGAAATGAATGGGATATATCAACGTCTGTGGCGGGTAAAAGCCATCTAAGGCTGCTCGAGATGTCTCGAAGACATCCAAACAAGTAAACTTAACAGTAAAACAACATCAGGACCAACTACCTGCCGAGAAAGTCCGGGAATAGAACCGACGTTCAAATAAGCTAGAACCAAGTAAAAGGAGACTCGGCTCCAGATATTGCTACCACCAATATGGCTTCTAAGTTCTATGCTGAATGTCCGAAAATAACGCTCGAACATATATAGATATACATGTATGGATATAAATGTATTATTTTATCCGGTAGACTGGCATGAGATAGGGTGGGCAGAGAATCTGGGGTTACGACTAAACACCAGATCGATGTCCCGGATGTCTGGTGGAGTGTGTACTCGGTGGTGTTACGCACGAAAGCTCCAATGAAGGAACAGAGAGTGGATCTCACTGACCTACCTCTGAGATATCGACCCTCACTTCTGTTCTCTCCTTACACATTATTACTCTCTTATATATCTACGGACGTATGGATGTGGTGTTCAGTATATATACTGATGTATATAATACATAGAGCAACCCGACCACCGTTAACCTACAGACCCTTAACGCTATACTCTTGTGAATGTACACAAGAACTTTCTCCCGGATGATTTAACTCGATAAGAAGCTACGTGATAGTATATGTCGTTATTAGAGTTTATCAGCTTCGTTACAATCCCCTTTGACATAGGTAACATATGTTACACTCCAATATCTATTACATGTCATTGATTACTTCTTTTTGTACCTTCATTATATCTTATTATTAATTTACTATTTTGAGATGAAAATTAGGTCAAGTATTAATTAAAAATATATTGTGATTACAGATGGCAATGAGTGATAATTCGTTTGTGGTTGAAGTGCAGCCTAAATACTTGAAGGACGATGTGGATATTAATACTGGGTCTATTGATGATATTACGGGGAGAGTTACTGATCAGCAAGCACTGGTTCATCGAGAAGAAATCCCTGAGGATCGTTCTTTAGGTTAATATATTAATTGATTGTTAAAAAACTTTAATAATTATTTTGCTCGTTGGAATTGAATTTTTTAAAGAGAAAAAATGTTTTTAATTAATTAACTTGAATGAAGAACTTCCGTAGCTTTGTATGGTTTTAACTTCCCGCTAAGAAAATTGAAAATTTTCAAAAATCGGGAAGTTATTGGTTTACCCGTTTTTCGAAAATTGAGTTTTCATCAGATCTCGACGTTTTAAGGTCACAGGAAGCTTCCCTGACTTTTCCCGCGATGGTGTCCGGGCGGCTGTATGTGTGTGTGTGTGTGTGTGTGTGTGTGTGTGTGTGTGTGTGTGTATAAGTTTGTAAACCTCTTATAACTTTTGAACAGTTGAACCGATTTCATCGCGGTTGGTGCCATTCGAAAGGGCTTCGCCAAACTCAGATTTTCTGTTAATTTGAACCGATTCGGACCGATAGATTTTGAGAAATTTGGAGAAATCTAAAAAGAAGTAGGAAAAAAATTTTTCTGAAGTGGTTTTTGGGATAACTTTTAAACGGCTCAACCGATCGATTCCAAAAACTAATCAGCTCTCAACCTTAAAACCACGTCGATCGCCGCCAATCCGGTCAAAATCGGTTGATTCGTTCGAGAGATATCGTGAACGAAAGAAAACCGAAAAAAAGTGTTTTTCAGAGTTACTCGAAATTTATAGTTTGACCAATTGAAACTTAGAAATTATTTATAAAGCTTAAAAACTACGTAGAATGCCGCCAACCGCGTAAAAATCGGTTCATTCATTCAAAAGTTATTGCGGTATGAACATTCTAAAAATAGTGTCCTATGAAACTTCTATCAGATTTTTGAGCTCAAAGAGCTCAAAAGCATAGAAAAGGTATCTTTTGAGCTCGGAGAGCTTAAAACAACACACAGATTGTACTTTTGAGCTCAGAAAGAGCTCAAAAAGCGGCCAGGTATTAACGGAATTAGCGGGAAGTTGCAGGGATGGCCTTTAGAATCAACCGTTTTCTAATTTTTTTATATAAAAGTTTTTCACTGATAACTTTGAAAAATATCAAACCTTAAAAAATTGGAGTATTATTAATTTAAACTTAATAAAATGAATTTATATGAAGTAATATTATATAAGTTATTAAAGTTTCTATTAAGAAGCAATAATAATAATAATAATTAATAGCAATAATAATAATACTAATGATAATTTAAATTTCAGAGTTCAATACAACAAAGTTATTTGGTAGTATCAACACAGGATTATCTCAATCGGATCTCTCAATAGCCAGTCGTGGCTCGGTAAACCACAGTTACCGCTATGGGAATCAAATGGAATACGATGCTGCCCAGTTAGGATATATGTATGAAGGCAGTAATTACATGAATGACCTCGTGTCTCGGGACTTAGAAGGCGTATCCAAGTGGGTGGAATTCGATAAATCACCTGACACCGAGAAAACACTCTTAAACGAGTGCGACAACTCGAACCTGGACAAAGACAGCAATGAATACGTGAGTATTCAATGTCCTTAACCCTCAGTTTATTTACTTCCATTGAATTATAATTATGCGCATCAAGTGAGCAAAGTAATAATATTAATATTAATATTATTTTTTTTTTCAGAAAAAATTAAACAATCTCGACAGCTCGTTAGACTCGAATTCATCTCTGGAGCATCAAGATTCAACAGACGCGAGTAATTCAACTGACACCGTCAGATCAAATCCAAATTTGCAAGTTAACGGTGCCACTCCAAATAAACTCGAGAGTATGGAGCGTAAAAGTTTGATCGGAGATTACGATAAACTCGAGCATAGCCACCAGACTTGTAATAACAGCAAGCCAATAATCACCGGGGCGCTTTTCAAAGATGATATACACGAGGATATTAAATTATCAGTAAATGATAATAATATAAATAACAAATTTGGTAACGTTACTCTATTATCTCCTTCAGAGTTGAATAAAAATTTAAAAACTGTCTGCGGTGACCAGAAACCCGAGGGCAGTGTTTTCGTGCCCTGTCATAAACGTACCAACAGCATTCCACCCCGACTCATCGAGGACACCCTCGATATCGATCGCAAGAAAGGTATCGACATATACAGTCAATTAAAGACTAGTATACTCCCAGGTTTAACTCCCAAGTTTGAATTATTACAAAATGAAGTTAGTCCAATTGACGAGAAAGAAAGTTAATCCCTGATAAAAATGAGGGATTTTTATAGTAATCGTTGCATTCATAAGTATTAGTAATAAGTAAAAATAATAATAATAACTATTTACAATATTAATTATAGGGATAATAAGAGTAATAATAGTAATACATAAAATATCCAACGAACGATAACACAAATTTGTATTATAAATATTTGACACAGAAATGTGTTGGAATAATTTTAAAAATGAGTTATACCATTTTATGATTAATCACGCGCGGGGTTATTTTATTATTTTATATTTTTGTTTTTATTATATATATTTTATCGGTAAGGATGGAAAAGGAAGTGAAGTTTTTAAGTTTGAAATAAGAAATTTATTGTTTCAGAGATAAGAATTTTTTAAGAGCATGACTGATAAATCAGGGCAAAGTTATCGGAGAACAAGACAAAGACGCATTGGTTTGAGGTGTGTATGTGAGAATATACGGTGTCAGACGAATTCCGGTGGATCGATGAGGAATTCATTGATAATGGGACTGTGAAAGACACGAAAGAAAGGCTGTCGGATTTTTCCTATCGTGGGGACAAATTGGCTAAATCTGAGGAAAAAACGATTTGAATTGTGTGAAAGATACGAGCGAAACCACGACTAGTGCCGTCTACGTCTGACGATTCTTTCGTTCTCGTTTTGGATTTTTTGGAGGTTACTTTTTTCAGCCCCGTCTCTTGTCTACTAGTGAGAACGTGAGTTCAGAGATTCAAGAGTTGGATGAATAAAATCCGGGAGAATGAACTGCATGAACCGACGTCAAGGCTGAGAACAATCGAGACTAACGAACTCGTTGTACGTTCTCGTGATCGTCGTAGTCGTCACAGACTCACTCGTAGCCTACTCATAGATCCTTCCAACGCTATACAACTCTCGTTTTACCGTGCCATAGCGTTAATTTTGTTCTCATGCACATTGTGAGTGAGCACAAGGGCTCGGGAACTATAACAGGCGCTATGATGAGTGTATGAATGCAGATTTACAGTCATAGAGACTGATGGTGTCATACTCTCTGCTATTCAATTGCTACCAGACTCATTTCCTTTTTTTGTATTTATATCATTACCCGAATTCTCTTGTATCCAATCAAATAATTATTTATTCATTTAAAATGGAACAATCTTCTGCGTAATTTGCTTTTTAAGTTTAAAGTGACTACAGTTTTGATCTTTTCAATTTTTATTTTAATAATTATGGAAAGTAAAAATCAAATTTTTATTACCAAATAATTTTCAGTTTTTATTTTTTACATTAAGTATAAAATTGAATTTATTATTTTTGTACTCTTGATCTAAAATACGCCAATTAATAACAGGAAAAAGTCTTTATTTACCGTCAGTATCTTATTTTTCCTCAATTTGCTAAATATTCTGTAAAAATTATCCAAACATTGTAAAAAAAAAAATAAATCGCTACGAAAAATGATTAGCTAAACTTGTACGAGACGAGTGAGTTTATGATAATAATATAATTGAATTGATGTGTATATTTTTTGTGTAAGATTTAAAACGAAAATATCGAAAAAAGTTCATTTGAATATTTATTGTGGTTGTGATAAAAAAAAAAAAAGAAGAAATTATGTTAATTAAATTATTCAACTCTGATAAGAGTGAAAGAAAATATTAAAATGTTGTAATCGTGTGTAATGATTTGATATGCGTAATTTTTTAAACTTTAATATTAACCTTAATTATAATTATAATTATCGTTATCATTATTATCATTGTGAATTTAAGGTTGATTTGTAATTGAGTTGTAGATAAATCACTTGTACTAATTAAGTATTATGTGCCATACTCACTAAATATTAAAAATATTTCAATTGTAAAATTCATTTTTGGTGTACAAAAAAGTGTGTACATGCTCAGAGTATATGAAAAAAATATATATATATATATTACGATGCAGTATTATTAAAAAAAAAACTAGAATATGTTTGTCATAGTTTTCGTCATCAGTAAGTTCAATATTCATGAACGTGGAAATTTTCGGGACTGATTTTTTTTAGTAGAAAATAAAAATAAGGAAAAAAAAATATAAAGTTTTTAATTTATTTTTAATCGGAGCTATAGATCACTTAACGTGGATTCTAGTGCCAAAATAGTTTCTTGAGTATTAAATAACTATTATATTAATATTAACACTACTACTACTAATAATAATATTAATAATAAATAAAAAAAGAAATATTATTCTAATTGAATGTTTGCAGCTCGATATTTATATCTCTGTTTTATGTATGTAATAAACTACGTTATGAAATTCAAATTTTATATGCTTCTGTTGTATATTATTGTACATTACAAACATATTATTATCGTTGTTAAATGACTAATTGCTTGTGTGACGGTTAATGTTTGTAATTACTTTACCAGCTCATACTCTGACGTACGTATTTTTGTCAAATGTGCGTCTATCCTTTCAACCACTTTTCAATTCTATTAAATTTTTTTTGAAATTATACATTAGCATAAATTTTAAGAACTAAATACATCTGTGTATAGTCACTTTACTCGATAGTGTCGTCGTAAATATATTGAAAAGTATAAAGTATAAATAAATACTATAAGATTTCCGTAGACGTGAATAGAAAATCTTTCTTAATAAACGATAAAATTTTTATTTACTCTTCATTTTTTAGTAAATTTTTACGACACATTTTAATGTCATATAGAGTTAAATTAATAGACAGCGTCACTATTATCGTTTATTTGTTCCTTAATATTTATAAATCAATCAATAAGTAATGAAATTTTGCATAATTAATTATATTTTAGCCTTATGTAAAATTAATCAAATAGAGTTAGGGCGTTTAAAATAAGAGAATGCTAATTATAAAGATTTTATATAAAATTCTACATCTCGTGTATGTTTAAGGCTTATTATTGTATAAGTGTATTTATTAAATATTAATTATAATTATATAAAATATTATAAAGTGATTATTAATATTATAGCTCAATGGAATCATAAAATGTAATTATTATTAATAATAAAACAAATTATTCTTTCTTTATATTATAAATAATATATATGTTAAATAAATAACTGATGCTGAATATTAGTGTTTTTCATCCTGATTTATTCCACAATTTGTTTTTAAGCTTGACATTTAAATTGCTTGAGCTGAAATAATAATGTGCATCAAATTTACGTTACTTTGAAGTTCTTAGTGAACTTGGATCAAATCGGATGGGCTTTAGAAATTTTATCAAACAAATTTATAAATACTAAGAAGCTTAAAATCAAAAGGAAACATTTACATTTTCTGGAATAAGATGTTAATTGAATCTGTTTTACTTCTTCCATCTAGAAAATCAACAGAGGTCTTACGAAGACATCTTAACCATATTTTCTTGTCCTTTAATTTTTCAAGTATATTCACAATTTTAATGGAAATAAATTTTAATGCATAACTTTATTTGTACTAGGGGTCGGGCTGAATTTAAAATATTTTTATTCGAACGCTAGACTTCACTTCAATTAGTTTCTTGCAAAATATAATTCTTCAGTAAAGTTCAAAAATAAAATAAAATAAAACATACTAGCTTATTTCTTCACAGAAATTTCAAAGTTAATTTTAAAATGTTAATCTATATAATTAGTCAAATTATCACAAAGAATGACTGATAATAAACTCAACTTGTTCAAATATTTTAGAAATAAAAACGAAAAGATTTAACTTAAATCAAATGTTGTAACCCGTAAAGTTGGGGCCATTGACTTTTACTGCGGTTGGTTAATTACTTCTCATAATTAATCAGTTATTAAATTCTTGTGACATTAGTATTATGCCGTCATTACTTAAGTAATTCAATCAACTATAAAAGTTTTAAATTATTATATAAGTAATCATTTTTTATAATAAAACCAAAATCAATATTTCGCGAACAAATAAATGACAGGAAGATATAATTACAACGACAGATAATTAGTAACTGTTGGTAACCACCTTGAAGGTTTCTGTTTCACCCTCTGAAAAAGCTTTCATCTGTCGGAACATATCCTGAGCTTTACCACTGGTTCGAGGGTAGCTTGCAAGGGTAAAAAAATTTTCATTTACCGCCACCTGTCTGTGGAACATCGCACTACAGATAACAAAATAACGAGTGTATTAAATCGTGGCGCGCCGCCAACACTAAAATACAAAACGAATCGCGACTCATCGAATTATACATGCGCGTTTTTAATTCTATAATCAATAGTAAAAAGCTCTCATAATACCTATCCCTTCCAATCTACTCTCCTTTTTATAGACATTTTAATACACACTACAAACTAACCCTTTTAGCTTTAAATCCTTCTTAATTTTTGGATTGAAATTTATAGCGTAAAATTCTGCAAATTTTTAATTACTTGTTTCGTTCAAATTTACAGATACAGATCAATTGAATGAATTAAAATATATTTTGAATCATAACAAGCAAACAATTGAGTTCACCGCATTGCGGAAGATATTACCCAGTTGCTTCACGTCCAATCACTAATTTAACGAATCGCTCAAGTAAAAAAACTGTCAAAACAACCGAAAATAACTTGGTCGCCTAAAAAATTTAATGATTCGAAAATAATGTCAATATAAATCCAGTTTCGAAGTAATTAATTAAAGCCTGTGATTTTAAACATAAAATAAAAAGAAAAGCAAAAAAAAAAGACAGCAGTGACATTTAATCAACGATTAGTGAAGATTTAATTGGACAGTCTGCACTGGTAATATCATGAGGGGGGGGGGTGCCAAAAGTGCCTACCAGCTCGTTCATTCGTTTAGGGGTTGCGGATAGCGCTGGGTTTTACAACACAGTAGGGTAAAGTGGGCGTCGATGCCTACACACTACATATAGAGATACAACATTATGAAAACACGAATGTACTCTTTTAAATCAATACCATAGCATTGTAGAATGGCGTTGTAGGGGTGGTTATATCGCTGAGTAGTAACGGTAGCAGTAGCTGAGTACAACTCCCCCATTACTCCCCCGTTTGAACCGTAAATATGCGTCGTCTCTGTAAAAACCGGTAATGAATAACTAGTGTACATGTTTTTCCGTTGCTCCTGCTACCAATCCACACCCACACCATCTCCTTGGAACATGATGCATGATATAACTCAAAATCAAATCATTAGATATTTTGACATTTATTTGGTAACATTCACTTCAAATTGGTTGCCAAAATAAGCCCCTATTGACTATTGTGGTTGTTGTTTGTTTCAATTTTTTCGTCGAATTAGTACAACCATTGAAAAATTTTAACGATTTTCAACCCCATCGACAAGGTATTACTTTCGGTATTGAATTCCATTCCAACAATTACTGAATAAAAATGAATAAACGTCATAAAAAGCTAATGCGAGGTAAAACTCTATTTTTGCAGTATTTGATGCATGTTGATGTTTAATTGCGTTGATGGGATAAAAAAAGTTCTCGGGCAGGACGGATAGATTCAGAACGATTGGCCAATCAGTTATCGTCCATCAATTATGATACCAATACGACAAGTGGAAATTATTCGGTTACGCGGTTTTTTTGATGCGACATTTTTTTTTTATTTTAGTTTATTTGTTTGTTTTTTATGTTTACGCACGTGAGATTGTTTGATTTTGATAGGAAAATGAAAATACATTAGTTTGATTTTTATCGGGATTGAAATTTTGAGAGCTTTGATGAAGTACTTTTAAAATAATAATAATATTTTTCTTTTAATGGTTTTATTTTTTTAGTTGCTATTTTTTTTTTTTTTTTTTATGAAGATTGATATCGAGGCTTTAGTTGAGTGAGATCGGGATTTGTTGATTTAAAAAAAAAATGTTCCAAAGTGCGATGAATATTTATTTGATTTCCATCTAAATTAAATCTATCTGTTTTTGGTTATTGGGGTTTTTTGTTTTTCAAAACTATTTGAATAGAAAAACTATTATGTCGTGTAATTATAATAGGGATTGAGATTATATGAATTATTAGGTACATATTTAATGAATTAATACAGATGCTGGCTTAATGTATATTTATAGGGATATTTTTGCGATAAATAATAAATGTAACCAGGTTGATAAACGGCGTTATCGTGTGCTGTGTACTGGATGGGCTCACTTGGTCATTGGTAATTTCTATACATATATATATATAATATATAATGTATAAGGTTTTTTCCAGTTCACGTCTCGCTGTATGATTTATTTGAAAAGTGCATTCGGCTGGACCCGATTTTATTGTTGGCTGACAACAACACCGCGATATCGCGCTCAAATTATCGAAAGGGTGATATTGCCGTGTGAGTTGGTGCGTACTGAATTCCATGGTTCATGTGTCAATTTACCATTCGTTTGAAAAATCAAATTTCTGTGCTACCTTTGTATCATTTTGTACATTAATATATTCTATACATGGACATAATCATTATTATTTAAATTATTTTTGTAAATATTACATTGATACTATCACCTTTTAATCCACGGAGATATCGAAATACACAATAGAAAAACAGTATGTTCATACGTATAAATAATATTCGTTTCTTTTCAATCTTCATTACTCAAATATCAATCAATTGTACTGCATCCAACAATAATACAATATATGTTTCATTTTACTCAGTACAATGTTATACTTTTGATTTAATTTTCTCTGCAATCAGTAAAATAAACATATTCAAATTAATTTATAGCACAGAAATTAGATTTATTTTTAATTAGCAAATCAATGAATAAATTATATGACTCATACAAATAATCCATCTAGGTAAAAAAAATTAAATTTTTAGAAATAATATTATCTTGATGAATTGTTGTCTTTATTAGTTATCGATAAAACAAAAAATTAATTATTTGAACCATAAAAATTAAGTTAAAAGGAAGAAAATTAAAAAAATCAAAAAATTATTTTGATCACTTCGACCAATTCTTCAGACAATAAAATATACTCTCAATAATTATCAAGAATATATGTTTTTGTATCAAGAAAATTTCAATCTTTTTCTCTTAGCATACTACAGAATTGACCAAGAAGAATAAGATAAAACACATTAATAAAAAACAAAAAAATGTATTTACGATTATTTTCTGGATAACGAATGCATGGAAAAATTTTGTTGAAGCCCAAAACTGTTTACAAACATAAGATAAACGAAGATTTGCGGGCCCGATGACAGTGTAGCTCTTGAGAAGAGTCCTGTTTCCAACATTCTTGAGAGTCCCGGTCTATTCACATTTAATTCCACCGAAATTCCCTTCGGCAAGAGCTAGTACACCACGAAACTCGCAGCAGACTGGTGAATAAAGGCATGTGTGTAGGGCAGTCAGCAGGGGATGAGATGTGATAGGAGTTAGCTGCTCACTTGTGAGTGAGAAACAGTCGGATGTGTTGACTGGTTTTCCGATACTCGTTGTTGATGTTCATCCTGCTCTCGCTCTCGGTTCTCAATGCGGAGAGGAGACTGCCGTCAACCGCTCCACCCCTTTGAGTTCTCAAACCCTCTCTCGCTTTCTCTATTTCACTCTTACTCCTGATACTCGCTCCCACGTCACCCTTTAACTCGCTCACTTACACTTACACTCTTGTACACCCGTACTATACCGAGTCGACTCGCTTTTCCGCATTCACTCTCTTGCCAGTCAGTGCATCAGTCCCATCCACTCGCTCTCATACATTCGTCTCTCTCCCGCATACCATACCCGCATTCTCGACAGTTGATCGTACACCGTCTTTCATCGTGTTTGTAAACATATGGCCGTGGAAATCTGCACGCTATACATAGTCGAGAATATATATATAAGGCACACAGCAGCAGTAGCAGTAGCAGTAGCAGCAACATATATATGCTGTATATATATGCATACACCCGGCTAAAGCATGTTCGGCCACCTGTATGCTTTTACCCGCGGATTTAACCTTACCTGTTACTCGCCCGTAGTTGTACGCGCCATTAGAGCGGGTGTTATGGAGGTTTATACTGTATTATGTCGAAGGGTAAGACACAAGAGGCTAGAGTGTCAAGGGGTGGAAGTGAACCAGAGAAGGTCGATCGAGTACTTCCGTATCCGGACAAGTGTGCCGTAGACCAACCACTCAATCGTTTATGATGATAATGTTAATTCCACTTGTTAGCAAAAGGGTTTTCATCCCACGTTCTATCTTCGTATTTCTATATATTATATTATAAGGTATTATACTTAACGTATGCCTATAATATAATGTATCATGTTTATTGGTCTTAGCTTTGAATAACAAGACTATCATCAGTTTTATCTGCACAAAATACTCAGAGTCAAGTCTGGTTGTTAAAAATAGATAAGTAAAATGCTTTAGAAGTAAATGAATAAATTAATATAATAGATAAAAAAGAAAACTCGAGAAAGTGATTTATTTATTCGGACTTGGGCTGTCGATAAAAACTTAAAATAATGAAAGGAGCGTCATTATTGACGTTAAAAGTCGACTTGTCGCGTGTATATTTATATATTTATACAAATAAATGTATAAACACAAATGTGTGGATATTTATCATATGCACCGCGAGACAGTTACTGCGGGTGCAGTCCGTGTAGAAACAATTGAATCAACTAGTATCGTCGACATGGAGCGTTAATACGATATATATAAAGAAAAGTATAAGCTGGGACTACCAACGACAACAATAACAGCAACGACACGACAGCACCAGCAGTAGCAGTAGCAGTACCAGTAATAACAACGAACACGTTGCTTCACTCAATTCTACACGACTCCTATCCACTCTACTCGGATTCTCTCATGGAAATAAAGACGCGCGTGAATCGAGAATAAAGCGACGCGGCAAAAGGTGGAGAGAGAATCGGAATATGACGAGTGTACCGTACAATCGTCCGTACGCTGAGACATATCATCCGTAAGCTCACAATTTATATTTATTTATGTGGATATGTATGTATATAAATATCATTGGTTTTGTGTATACTTTGTAAAAGTGAATATTGAAATTCCGTCATACAAAATAACATTTTCACAGTACCAGGATAAGGAAGAGACAAGGACAAAAATAATAGTACAAGATAAAATATTGATATATATATATATATATATATATATATATATATATATATATATATATATATATATATATATATATATATATATATATAGTATAGGCAGTGCTTGTCTATACGCGTGTTGTAGCTTGCTACAAGTATTTTAAATAAAAGAAAGTTATTCGGGAGTTGTGTGCTCCTCCATTGGAGGGGTGGGTTTTGAGGTGCCGGATTCTCTGGCGCGCACGGTAAAGCAATGAGGGGTGGTGTCCCAGCCCGGGGTCTCCAGGCACGTGGTGCCACTATTGATTTTAATTTTAGTTAAAAGGGGTGGGAAAATTAGAAGGGTGGTACGAAGCTGAGTTGTGAGCTAGGACCTTAGTGGTACTACTACGCGAGCATATCCTATCCAGCATCCAGCAACTACTACAACACTCCCGATTACTCTGAAACTATGACAAGAAGAGCCGAGAGTCTTGTATGGGGGATAGGTTGGCTGTCTATGCCGAGTTCTGACTCTATGTTCCAAGTCCATACTCTCTATTAAATACCAACAGTTTCGCTTTCATTTTACTTCTCTTTACTTCTGTTCGGCAGGAACGGAGATCCGAGCGAGGTGGATGATGGCGGCCTCAAGAACTCTTAGCAAAAGATAACCGACTAGGGATCTACTATAGCAGACTGCTTTTTTCTCTACTCTCAACTCACCCGCGAAAAGTTTGTCCTTTTTTATTTCATTTCTAGTCACGCGTTCTGCTCACTGATAAACTAAGATAAAAAGAGTGGGGCAGAGGGCTGTACTCTGTATGATGCTAGAGGGTACCATAGAAAGCTATGATGACGTAGAGTGGGATCAGATGATACGTTGAGGGGATGAGCATAAAAGTTAGCTGTAGAAACAGCAATAGCAGCTACGAGGAGGCTTACTGTACCAATAGACGCAAAGAGGAAAAATTTTAAGGCCGTCGAATACGATGTTAACAGAACAAAGATCGACAAGGATAAGAAGTTTACTTCTAGGTATGGATCTAGATGAATTGTAGTGGTGAGTAGATGGTTAAAATATAAAAAAGTATAAAGGTAGAAGGTAAAAGGTAGATTGTAGGAGGTAGTGTAGGCAGTAGGTAGTAGGTAGATGGTAGATGAGATAGGGAGCAAAATGGAAATGGATAAAGTGCGAGAGGGATGAATGATGGCTGGTACGTTTGAGTTGGGGCGCCAGGATAAGGATGAAGATGAGGATGAGGACAAGGACAAGTATGAGGAAGAGGATGAGGAGAATGAGGTTCTGCTGGGCGTATATACAGCGAAAAAGAGAAGAAAAAAGTAAAAACTACTGTGTAAAACATAGGCCGCTGGCGTGAGGTGCTTCAGCGCATTGAAAAACCGACTAGGATCCACCAACCAGCCCTTTTATTTTTCATCCTTTCTTCTCTTTTGCCAACCCCTTACGTCTCCCTTTTTGTTACGGTACTCACACTACTCACTTGTACGCACACTTATACTAATGCTCTCTGGCTTCATGGTAATAATTCTCATTGTACGCCGTTGAGGGAGTATAGATGAGTGATGTGAGCACAGAAGAAAGAGACTACTCGGGCCCTTGTAACCACCATCCCAACCTGTCTTTTTTTAACCATGTGATATTATTACGTTTCGCTGTCTATACTTCATCTCTTACTCTTACTCTTACTGTTACTCAGTGTTATGTATTTACATAGACAGTCGAGCTATGAATACAGGTATTACATTTTACACGAGTCTCATTATTGTCATTGTTATTATTATTATTAGTATTATTTATTTTTGTTGCCGGGTAGGACTTTTTTACGTGGTATATTAAGCAGAGGCAAGTAGCTTAAACCACCATGTCACGTATGTTGCGGGTGGATGTGTGAGTGTGGAGAATAAGTGTACGATGAGGCCTTTGTACCAGCTAGATTAAAGGCTCATGTTGATGGTTGATCGTCAAAGGATACTATTAAAACCAAATGTAATGCAATATTTTTTTTTTACACTTTTTGCCAGAGCTACAAGTTCTGATGTAAAATAGAATCTTGAGTCTACATTGAAGTGTATAAAGACACTAATGTCGTTTGGACTCTTTTCCGGGTTAATGGGAAAATTTTTTTCAAAGGAAAAATTTATTACTTTTTACTGTCGGGAAATTATATTTCTATCCACGCTGGTACTTGGTTTTTATTTCTGTCAGGACATTGATCCATCAAAATAATCATCTTGAAAAAAATTATTGAGATCTAGTATTTAATTAATTATTTGGAGAAATTAAATCAAGTATAATGTGGTGATAGTAAACTTCAATTGATTTGAAATAAACAGTTATTATTATCACATCAGTAAATGATATTGAACCTATTCAATGATAAGCATGCTGATAATTGATTTATAGCAGTTGTTGCTATCAATTGTAATAATTGCAGAGAAAGAAATAAAGTTAAAATATTTATTTAAAAAAAAAAAAAAACTTAAGCAAATAATAGTTAAATTAAAAAAAAATTTTTTTAAAGTTAAGTGAAATATAACAGTATTTATAACGATGAATTTTTTATCATTCGAGCGTAAAAGTTAGAGTTAATAAAAGTTTATAAAAAAAAAAAAAGGAAAAGTTAAGCATGCATTGAAATGCATGAATAATTTTGTTGAAATTAAAAAAATATAATCTCCAAATGGATTACAATGTACAGACTAATTAATTGGAATATAAAAGAAAGTCAGAGGGTTGGATTAATGATTCACGAAGGGGAGTAACGTAAGGTAGAATAAGAGCCTCGTGCTGAGAGAAAAACCGCGCAAGAGAGAAGGATTCTAAGCCAACATAAGTAATGTACATTTGGGGAAGAAGGAGAGCGAATCTAAAAGGGAAGTATATATAATATAATCTACATCCACATCTACATATACTTTTGCTTGTACCTTTATAGACAGATATGTATATAATGTATATGATGAAAAAGGAAGGGCTGCGTGATGAAGAAAGAAAAAATGATAAAGAAGTAGGAATAACGAGAGAAAGGCAGTAGCCCGGGAAAAGAAATAATCTGCGAGCTGTATTGACGTTTCTAGTCTAACTCTGATTGAATTATGCATGAGCACACCGGTGCGCGATGGTACTGAAGGTACTATAGTGGGCGTCTCATACATTATCGATCCTATGATCCAACTGAGATGTTCTTCGGGTATGCTACTTGGCATCACTCGATGAAAATCCTATATACGATCTTTTCGCGATGTATATAACTGCTATACACTCGAGAAAAAACTGTTAGGCGAGATGGAAATTGGACGCTCTCTCTGGTGAGCAGGCTACCGCCGGAGCTCCCGATACCTTCAATACACCTAAACCGTCACCCCTTTTTCAGTCTAATAGTATGTGTCTATATATATTTTAGTTGTCGTCGTCTATTCGATAAATTCGAGAACAAGTCTTTTACCTTCTTTGTTTCGTCGAGAAATTCAATTAACTCGAGCGCGTTCGATGAATGAACCTTTTATTTTTATTTCCTTTACTTGGATATGCTCCGACTAGTTGTATATACCTAACAGGTAATCCCTTTGCATACCCAGACATTCTTTCCGAAGTCTATTACAACTTTTATTTATTTTTACTTTACCTTTCTACTATACTAATTTTATTTTACTCTTTTTTGTGTCTTATCGGGGATCGCTGTTAATATTTTAATGCCATAGAAAATTAATTAACATTTTTTTAATTTTTTTTTACTTTAATTTCCAGTAAATAGTTATCAGTTGATCAAGTTCGTGATAAATTTCAATAACTTTTAATAAGAGATAACTCATCTATCTATTTATCCAGGACTTATATTTTTATTGGGAAAAATTTTTCCAATACTGGCATACCGTATAAATAAATAATGAAAACAGGAAGTTGTTTGTTTGATAGATAAGTTTAGTAAGTAAACATCACATACTGATTTGACAGTAATGATTCACTTGTTTGCTCGATAGAGCAATTTCCGTAGGTATATATCTCACAGGAGGAAATAAAGGAAAGACAAGCTGTTGAATAAGGGTCGCCGCGACCCCTACACACTATCCACGACTAACAGGAGAACGATGACAACGATGAGAACTACGACAGATTCAAGTACGATGAGACGATGATGATGTGCGAGATGTTGTGTGTTATGTATAGTAGGGTGATGAAGCCAAAGCACGCGTGACTGCTGCTCTGGTTCTTCTGACGCTCCTTCAGCTTCGTATCAGCTTCTGCTAGTTGTCCCTTTGCTCTCCCTGTCCCTGCCTGCTGCTGATACTCCTCTTCTTTTCCTGCTCGACTCTCTATTTTACTTTTCTTATAAGTATGTCATCTAATACACATAATAAAGGGATACGGACTCTTGTTACGCTCCGACATCAAACGATTATCACTGATGACTAGTCGGTTCAGTAATTCGCCGTTAGACGAGTAAATACAGGTTCAAGGACATTTTTTAATTCAAGGACTTTTTATCCTTGAAAAAAATGATTAGATACCGGGGGAGTAATCCGATAAATAAAATAAGTAAGTAATCGATCGCTATTAAAATTAAAAAAAAAAAAAAAAGAATATTTTTTCTGAGATTTGAGTACTTTAATAAATGTTACGTTTAATTATATTACATTATATTATATATAAATTGTTTTTTTTTCTTTTTTTTTTTTAGAGAGGAACAAAAAAGAGGAAACGTGAAACAGACGGCTGGTGGGTGAGCCATTAAAAACGAGAAGGGTTGGTGGGGTTGCTGGAAAAGTTGAGCTGAGCCCTCTCGGGGACCCAACCAGCGTCACCCTCACTGGTCCATCCCCCACTCAGTCTTCCCTTTTATATTTTCATAACTAATCTGCGCGGTGCGTACTATTATGCCCTCCGCACATTTTACAACTTTATGGATTTTCCTAACAGCTCTTTTCTCTCTCAAACATCCACTCTTTACATCAACTATTTCTATATACAACACTCTCTCTCCCGTTTTTAACTTCCAGCTCTTTTTACTACTCTCCACCTCTTTTTCCTCCTCCTGTTCCCGTTCCTGTTCCTCCCCCTCGTCCTCACCGGTACACACTGGCATAGCCTTGCTTTTCTACTCTGTTATGTTCTATTCGCCATTTCAGTACGCAAAAATATATAATCTATACATTTATAATTTTCACCAGGTTGTTATAAAATAGAGTTCTCGTTAAAATTTATATATTATACATGAAATAATAATGATTCATATATAATTTAACTTTTCCCTTTGTTTATGTCCAAATTAAATGTATGCACGGATAAAATTATATCCTTTCGCATTCAAACTATTTTTGTTCTTTGAATAGCACAGAGTTATAAAAATTATAAAAAGGATTAAATAAACTTTGGATTTATAATTTATATAGTGTAAACTTTCAACAATTTATTATTATTATTTAGTGTAAACTTATTATTATATAGTGTAAACTTTCAACAATTTATTATTATTATCATTACTATAAATAAAATTATTATTAAAATAATTGATTTTATTTATGCAGTATGTTAATAAGGAAATAAGATGCAGCTATTTATAAGTATAAGATATCTAGGGGAGTATGTAAAGAGAAATGTCAAACAGAGCGTGATATAATATCTTGTATAGAGGAGAGTAATGACAAAGGGTGTAAAAAGGTTACACGAGCTTAAGCCTCCGATCGACGCTATTGATATGCGTGAAGAGATCGAACTATTATCTTTAATTAAATTAATAATTTTATAAATAAACTATAATAGATACTTGACTGATGATAATAAAAAAGATAATAATTATAATAAAATATTATATTTAATAGTATTAAGTAATATTGTGCTAAAAGGATGAAAAAATCTACGGGAATTGATGATGAGTTGTTACATGTGAACGGATGTTTTTTGGTCTTTTAGTAAAATCGGAAAAGCGGATTCGCGGAATTTGATTATGCATTAACGCACTTATACATCCCATGTAACTGGATGTCACCCCATCATTGCCGGGCACATACTTTTAAAAGGTGGGGATTTAATTCCGATCCGACCACCAGAACTCTGTTCTGTTTTACTCTACCTCTTTCTCTGTCATTCCCACCCTTTGGTTTTTTGCGTGTCCAATATACGCAAACAGTTAGTCTCTTTCGCGCGTATTCTGGCCCGTGTAAAAATAAAGATCGATACCGTGTGCAAAATGGTTTAAAATCGGGAATTTTATTATGCATCGATGGGCTATGGAAAATAATATTTAGCGGTAGGGGCTACAAAGCTAGCTTACGCTGGACTACGTCTGGGCTCGCGCGTTCGACCTATTCAATGATTTTTCCATTTCATTCCCTTTTTACTACATATTACGCCCGATATGTTATTTCCGCTAACTCCAGAATTTATTTACCGGCATTTTGTTTATTAAAACGCATACCAATATTTTTTTTAAATCACGTTTTAAAAATCAAATCTGGTCAGTACTACCTAATGGGATATTAAATTATAAAATTAATTTTTTAAAGTCACTTGTAAAGAAAAAAAATTTAATTACGCCAAAAGCTGAATTTTTCACTTCTTGATGCGCCAGTCTTATGACATGTAAGTAGTAATTATAGATTTAACACAGGTTGTAAAAGTAAAAAAAAGAAGTACTAATTGAAAAAGTATATCATTAAAATAATAATGTATGGTGAATATGTTTGTGTGTATGTGTGTAACAAGCGTAAAAAAATAGAAGGACTATGAAGGGTTTTTTATACACAAGAGCCATGAGCATTTTCTTCCCGGCAATGTCTCTTTTTTTGTATGTACTCTAAAAAATATCCCTTGGCTCCGACCCCTACAACTATTCAAGAGCTTCACCATATTTTCTGTATGTGGAAATAATAACTAAGCTTGTAATTCTTTTCATCCACTTGAAATGATAAATAAATAACTCTATATGGCATCTAATTAAAAAAAAAAAATTCAACTCTTTGTTTAGAAAATAAAAAGAAATTAAAAATAATTGAATATAAATTTTTAATATTCCGATAACTTAACAAATTCATGTAAAATATTTTCAATTACCCCTCAACCTCAAGTTTCATCAATAAAATTTGACAAAGCCGGATATTAATAAAATACATTGCATAAATTTTTCTTAAAAACATTGCAATAAGTCTATGGATGAAAATAATTCGTAAAATATCTCCATAATAATAAGGCAAAAAGTAAAAATATTTAAAAGCAGTAAAAGGGCCGCTCTCGAAACCCAGGAGCAAAAGATAGAGCAGGACGAGGAAAAGTATAAGTTCGCACTCAAGGTCCGGGACTGGTAAAAAAGTCGACAAATATCTATGTATATCTATATCTATATACATTAAAGAGAGGGCGTGCGGGACGATTCTCCCCTTGTTTCATTCCGCTTTTTAATAAGGACCTCGTTTGGTACTCTAGGCTTTAAATAGATCAATACCTACGTACTTCATCCCTGGCAACGAACTCACTCCCTTTGGCCCCCTCATCACCTCATCGCCACCCCACTACACATTTTCTCTTTTTACCCCGCGGTGTGGCATGTTTCAACTGTCCCACTCATTCGCAAAACCCATACCTATCATTTCTCGCTCTTCATCAGTACAGCCTTCCATTTCTTCCTCCTTCACATCCTTTTCTACACATCAGCAAAGCCTTTGCACATACATAAATCTATACATATATATTTTTTCTAGACTACTATCTCCCTCAGACTTTTATTTAATACAAACTCTTTACAATATCAGTCCCTTTCACTCTTACACTTCCATTCCAACATTAGTGGGATTTCTATGAACACACATACATCCATCCATCCATACATCATACACAAGCTCTCTGTCTCGTGTATAATCCGCCCTCTTTGCAATTTTATCCCCTCTTATTTTTCCGGGTCTCCTACTGCCTGTTTTTCTCCCACTCCCACTCATTTTTATCCGCTCCTCTCACTCTATCTAATCGTGTATCCTTTTTTTGCAAACGTAAAACAGTGCTCTGAAGCTAGCTCCATTCGCTCCTCTAATACAAACCACCCCTCTACAACTACAGAATTACCGGCCTCAGCATCACCGACAGTGGCACCACGGGCAGGAACTACTACCGTCATACACCTACAACTACTACCCTTTATACGGATTTGTTTGCACCATCCTCTCTATTTTTTTAGCTGCTCTCTCGCTTCCTCTCGCACCCTTTTCCGTTCCATCTCTCCGTCAGCTTATTTTTTTTCCCACTACAGAGAGCGCAACCCTCGGTCGGTGGTTGCCGGCGCGTTAGCTCGCTCGGTCACGCGCTCTTATCCTCTTTTTCTCTCATTCTTTTCTCTTTTTTCCATTTCACGTTTTTTGTTATTTTTTCCGACAGTTTTTTTCAGCTTTTTTTTTGTTTTTTTTTACACTTTTATTTTCATTTTTTTTAAACCACTGGCTCTGCGTGAATGGGCGAAATGTAGGTAGGTAAAGCTTTCACTTTCACGGTGTGTACGGCCTCGGCGAAAACGAGAGTCACTTACGCTCTTGGTTCAAGTGCTATACGCATTGGCACGTGGAGTCTACGGGGAAGTATACATATAAACATACTCGTATATATACTATACATACTCTTGTGGGTATGACTCTGTGAACATCTATTTATCTATGTATATATCTATTTATCTACATATACTAGCTCTAGTTTATACGGTACGTTGGCTTCGCTGCGCTTTACGTTCATTATTCATCTACTCTGTACATGTCACAGCAAATATTACTTGATTATACACATGTGTATATATAAATAAATCCATTAGACTCATGAGATGAAACCAAAACTTACACATTACACGTGACCCACAACCATGTGAAAATACGTCGCCCAAGTAGCGGATTACAACAACAACGCTCACGCGTGACATGTGAATATGTCACCGCGGAAAACCATCAGGCCATTTACATTATCAAAGGAATGAAAAATACAGTGTATACGTTCATCCAGATAGGAAACAAGCTGCTGATAATAACCAACCTTTGATACTCGAAACTCCAAACATTGTAACTGTGCTGATAATAATTAATTACAAAATTTAATTTATTACACTAATTAAAGAAAAAAATGTTAATTACGATTCATAAGAAAGAATGAAATTTAATAATTTCATTAATTAGCATTGTAATTGTTATTATAGCAGTATTGAGAGTGCTAGATGTATGAAGAGAATTTTTATTAAATTAAATATCCCGATCTATGGGATGCAGCTTTAATTCCGGTGCATTCGCACACTCTTTCTCTCCTACTGGTACGGTGTATTTTTTTAACTTTTTGCTCGGATTTTTTTTCTCCTCGAGCATTCCACCCGAAAGGGTGATTTGTCGACCTGACCCGGAGTACCGTGGGAACGTCCTTGACCTATCGACGTTGACTCTCTTGACGCCGGAAGTTTGTATGTCCTTTTTCACCTACTCCGCCTCAAGCAAGTGTATAGGTCGTTGCACCCCATATTTTTTTTTTTTTTTTTTTAATGCCTTGTGTCTTATATTCTTTTGGATATTTATACGTAAATTAAATATATAAAATATAGTATTGTTTATAAATATATGTAATATTATTTTTCTAAAAATTTGGATAGCGTACCTTAATTTTACCCAATCGTGTCGCGTTTTTTGCGAGTTTCGATTAATGGCTAATTTCAATTTTTTCATAAATTTTTATTTAAAGGATAACTAATTTGTCATATAATGATTTATAAAATGTAACTGTCGAAAACATGGAATTTGTTTGATGAGAGTTATCAATTAAAGGGAAATATTTATGAGCATAAGCGAAGTGGAATTGAAGCGAGCTAAAAAACAGGGATAAATATATTTAAAATGTAACGTTGAGGGCGGTGTGTGGATAATTTGGGAGCGGCACAGTTGCCAGGGCGCGAAAAACGTGCAATAAAGAAAGGAACAAATTAAAAAAGAGATGGAGTGATGAAAGAGCCGTAATAGTGGTAGTAAAAATGAGTGAGATAGGTAATATGATATAATACAACACAAGTAAACAGCGACGCGCAATTGCATCTATATATATTCATAATAATAAAACCGCTGTAATTTCCGCGGGTCGCCACAAAATCAATAAAAGAAACATTACATTGGCGGCTGGCAGTACTAAAGGGTCATAGTAGGAGTCTAGTTGTGTAGTCGTAGATGTAGTAGTATTAGTATTAGTATTAGTATAGGGTAGGATGAAACGAGATGGAATAACTTGAGTCGCGCAAGCGTTATTAGAATCTATCATGCCCTCTCACTTATTTGCTCTTATACTTGCTCTCTGAGAGAGTTTCCCGCGGTAGTGCCGGTTATATAGATATTATTATATCTATATCTATATTTATGTATGATGGGTTCTTAAGATGAACGGAGAAGAACGACTTTACTTAGTTCCGAGAGAAGGGAAAAAGAACCACCGTCTTGTGAAATATGGCCTCCTTGTGCCGTGGCAAAGCTTGATTTTTTTTTCGGGATAGGGAGGATTCGGCTCACATTTTTTTTATTATACTTGTTTCGCGATGAAAGATTCGCGCAGAGCAAGAAACTCTTTGTATGTTGTGATCTTTTGAGGGTAGATAGAATTTTTTTGGAAAAATTTTGAATTGAAATGTGAGGTTGTGATTCTTTTTAATATTCCACTATAGTTTTAACATTAGCTGATTTAGTAACTTTTAAAAATTTTAACAAGAAAATTTATAAATTGAATGAAAGAGTAAATTGATTTTGATTGATAGGCTATTGTAATATTTTGAACTGAATCAAAAATAATACTGGGTGCTATCCAATCAGCGATAAGTTTTTGAATTATTATCTGATTATATAAAGGTAAAATATTATTGATAATTGATATATACATCAGACACTTAGTGAGGAAAATAAATTTTCATTGAATTTCATTGATGTTGTTATGTCGGACTCAACGTTCGACATTTTAAATTAATTGGATATAAATTATCCACTAATAATTCATATTTTTACATACATTTATTTTATTGTTTTAAAACTTTCCTCTCTAGACATTGCCATTAGTAATTTTTCCAAAAAGAATATTTTTTATTTTTCTATTTTACGCCAGGTAATCGGTTTATATGGGTCGGGTTGTAAACCATAATTTTATGACCCGAACATTCAAGGAAATAGTCTTATTTATCTAGTTACATCTTGGGAATTTTCCGCGTTTGGTTGGGCCGACCAAGAGCTCCGAGCCTGAACAAATAGTCTAATGGACTTTAACCTTTGTCTAGA
The DNA here is from genome assembly GCF_020080835.1 of Cotesia glomerata. Taxonomy (NCBI): domain Eukaryota; kingdom Metazoa; phylum Arthropoda; class Insecta; order Hymenoptera; family Braconidae; genus Cotesia; species Cotesia glomerata. The sequence continues at coordinate 3,861,926 of NC_058158.1, forward strand.
TCCGAATAGAAATTTTTGTGATAATAAAATAAATGTACAGAAAGAGAAAATATTATAAAGATAACAGTATTTTAAATAATACAAAAAGGTAAATAATGATAATTTTAAGTAACAAATTTTTGAATAATATAAAAATAATATCTTTAAATAATGATAATTTTAAGTAACAAATTTTTGAATAATATAAAAATAATATCTTTAAATAATGATAATTTTAAGTAAACAAATTTTTGAATAATATAAAAATAATATCTTTTAAATAATGATAATCTAAGTAACAAATTTGAATATTGAAAGAAATAATATTCCTCAATAATGATAATTTAGTATAATAATTTAAATAAGGAACACCAACGTATGTAATAATAAAGCAAAATACTTAAAATATTAATAGTTAAATAACATTAATAAATAACAATAGTTTAAGTTTAGAAAAAGGAAATAAATGTTATAAGGTTTATTTCGAATTAAATATAATTCGCGAAACATTTTAACTTACGATAAATTAATTACTCGGTTAATTAATTTAATAGAATCTCCCGAATAAACAAATAAACTACAGTAATGTAAATTTAGATTTAGTTAAATAAATAACTTAGTTAACAAAGTAAAAATTTAACAATGATTTACGTTTCGATTGTTAACATAGAATTTAAGAGAAGGGAGACAACAGGCCTTTGAGACAACGTGGAGGGAGTAGTGCGCTACCCGAAACGTTGGGCCCCTCTCGAAGAAAGGGAAACTCGTGACTACTTGGTGTTACTGTAATTGGCCTAGAGTTTCCCCCAAACATAGAAATTAGGAAAATGTCACCACCTAAAATTCTTGTCAGTTTCAGTTTTTTTGTTTTCTAGTAGTCCAGTTTTAGTTTTTACACCCTCAACACGAGGTCAAGTTTAGTAGTTTAACGTAACACAATATTTTCCTCAGTCTATTATAATTAGTAAAATTTTACGTTGTTACGAGTCAAGTTAAAGTAGATTCAGTTACATTTATCTTTCCTTTTATTTTTTATATTTTTTCTTATTCTTTTTATTGAAACAGGCAAGAAGCGGTGACATCGACATATAGTGTAAGTCCAAAAGTAATGTATTAGAATTTTTGAATACATCTAATAATTTGAATTCTAATTTTATTTCTTTTTTTTGTTATTTAATTTAACCAATTCCCATAAGCTTCAGATCCTTATCTATTAGCCTAACGGCTAGGATAAAAATAATTAATTTTAGTTGCGTTCTGACGTAACAATGTAATTTCCGTTAAATAGTAAACAATATAACGAATGCAGATCTACGGCCGTCGGACGTAAATTTTAATTGTAGTCTATTGACCATACAAGTTTATACTGGCCACTTAAACTACATTACTGTATATCGGTACCGTACTATGACGTATAAATAATCACACAATTGATTTATTAATGAATAGGCGAATTTCTAACAATTAAAAGCTTTAATTACTTGATCACGTTTTGCGTCATATGACGCAAAAGCTGCACCTTTCTAAATAATCCTTTAAATTATTTTATTTAAAATGCTGAAAACGTGAACTCAATGCGAATTCACATTTTACATCAGAACAAATGAGTTTTTCAATATTTTTTATTTTTCATTAATTGCGAATATTAATAAAAATGGTCGAATATGTGACCAGGAGATGAAAATTTTTATGTATGTCCGGATGTTGCCTCAGGCGCTTATTGTAATTAAATATAAACCCAGCACATAAATTTCATATGCAGGAACATGTTCGATCACCCAATGTTGTAGTGCTCATTGGTTAATTAAAAACTTGAAACTTTTGTAAAATTTTAACATGAATATCTTTTTATTTTTTTCATTAAAAATATTTTAAAATTGTATGACCAAAAAATCAACAATACAATTTTATTTAAAATATTTATTATTAATTAATGTGCTCGTAATGGAACCCGAAGCAAAATGCGACGAGATTTTTTTGTGTTGTATTTCTGTAACGAATTCACTTGTATATTGGTTATTTTTAACTTCCCGATAAGAAAATCGAAGATTTTCAAAATTCGGGAAGTTATTGGTTTCACCCCGTTTTGCGAAAATTGAGTTTTTATCAGATCTCGACGTTTTAAGGTCACAAGAAGCTTCCCTGACTATTCCCGCGATGGTGTCCGGGCGGCTGTATGTGTGTGTGTGTGTGTGTGTATGTAAACTTCTTATAACTTTTGAACGGCTTGACTGATCGGATCGAAATAGGTGGCGATCCAAAGAGTATCATTGCCATTAAATTTCGTGAAAATTTGAATCAATTCGGTTCGCTAGATTTTGAGAAATCTCAAAAATAAAATTTTCAAAAAATCGTTTTTTTGGAATAACTTCTAAACGGTTGCACCGATCAATTTTAAAAACTATTCCGCTCTTAAGCTTGAAAAACCACGTCGATTGCCACCAGTCCCGTCAAAATCGGTTGATTCGTTCGAGAGTTATCGAAAACGATAAATTTCAAAAAAAGTGTTTTTTTAGAATTACTTCGAAATTCCTCGTTCGATCCATTTAAACTTAAAAATCTATTATGAGGTTTCAAAAACTGCGTCGAATGCCACCAACCGCGTAAAAATCGGTTCATTCATTCAAAAGTTATTGCGGTTTGAAAACTCAAAAAATAGTGTTTTATCAAACTTCTATCAGACTTTTGAGCTCGAAGAGCTCAAAAGCATAAAAAGCTATCTCTTTGAGCTTGGAGATCTCAAAATAACACAGAAATTGTACTTTTGAGCTCAAAGAGCTCAAAAACAAAATAAGTGAAATGTTGAGCGTTTAGGTATGGAGAGTTAGCGGGAAGTTGCAGGGATGGCCTTTAAGGTCAACCGTTTTCCTAATTTTTTTTTTTTCTATAATTGAGTTTATTTTATTAAGCTGTAAAAAAATTAAAAATATTTTCAATTTATTTTTATTAAAAAAGATTTGCGTTTAATTCTTTAACTAAGTCATCTTATTAAAATTCAATTCCAAAATCATTAATCCAATAATAAAATTTTAATGAGCCTAATTTATAATTTATAGCTATCGATGACAATCTGCTTTATGCAATCAAAATAAAATTGACCCATACCCACACGACCAGACACTTGAAATCCTTACGAGCGATTACCGATCGTTGACGAAAGGACATCTATTCAAATATTTATATGTACTGTCATCATTATACATTGAAATAACTAACTTGAAACATATAAATATAAATACATTCATATGTGTACACAGAGAGTGTAGTGTACTGAGAGATACGGCGCGTTAAGTCGAGCCCCGTGCATGCAACCGGTCACGACGATCGGTGAACACGAGGCACGCAGCCACTCCTCGTTGTTGTTCATTGTCGCAACCATCAAGGTCGTACAGGTAATACATAAGCAGCATAAAAAGAAAGAAAGAAAAAAGAGAATTACACGATTGCATTTACGGAACTGGCACAGAGTACCAGAGTGTACAACCTTCAACCCTCTTGAGCATGTTTCAGTTGCATAACCGTCATTTCCGGATGCCTTTCCGATTTTCATTAATGCCTTTATTTTATTTAACTAACACTCGATTTTTATCATTCATCAACTGTTTCTTTAAATTTTTAAATTGAATGATTTATACTACATTCAGACAAAAATGTTATTATGAAACATCAAAAAATTAAAGTGAAATTATTTTATATGAAATATAATTTTTCATACATCAATTTAGTATAAATACTAAACAGTATTGATCTAAGTAAGAAATGTTTTTGAGATAAGAAATTTTTCATCACTGACAAAAAAATTGACGTGATTTAAGAGAACTTCTTCAAAGTGATTTGCTAGAAATTTTTCTTGATTTATAAATAAATTTATTTTATTCAAGAATTTTTCGCCTTAATTCAAGAAGATAAAACTTTTCAAAATGATGTTTTTGGTTAATAAGTTTTTCTCTTATTTCAAATTAATTTTTTTTCAGTGTTAATTTACACAGTAAAAAATTTTGCGTCATTGCGTCAAAAAACTTAGTGTTAAAAATTTTTGTGTTAAATATTTAACACTTTTATGTGTAAATTTAACACTTATTCTGTTAAATCAATACAAAAAAGTACTAAATATTTAACATAAAAATTTTTAACACAAAATTTTTTGACGCAATGACGCAAAATTTTTTACTGTGTAATAAAATTTTACATCAGCCAAGAAAATTTTCATTTTTCTTAATATTTCCTTGAGTCAAGAAAATTGTTTCTCTAACGAAGAATTTTTTCCCTGTATACTTTTTGAAATATTAATAGTTAATGATCACTGATCATACGTTAAATAATTTTTTTCCACGTACTAGATACTATCGTGCTACCATTGTAAACATTAGAACATTAAATCCTCCGCGAATAGATAATTATTTGTAACAGAAATTGAGTTGGCGATTAGTCCGAATTGTGAAAGATGAGTACAGATATGATTCACGTCCATGACTACTCAAGTTTAAAGTCAATAAAACGTCGTCTTACTCGACTCGTGGTGTCGTTTATTCGTCGATGGGGAAATAAGACAGCCGTCTGTTCTGTCAGTGCTGGGGCAGCTCCAATACTTCACACAAACACTCTTTAAAACTAGTGTTATTCCTAAGCTATTTTAACGGGCGTTGTAACTATACGAGTATAATGATACAAGACTTATTACATACACTCAGACATGTATGTACATATATTTATATTCGTGAATTATTATCTTACAACGAATCTCAGATAACATTTATGTTGCGTGCACACTTGCGCTTTCACGCAATATGCGTGAGTATTATATTATATATTATACAGAAAATACCAGCTTATTATATTGCATGCACTACTCTCCACGCATATGTGTAATTTATTCGCGATGAGTATAAATATATATGTATTCTACTCAACGTCGACACTGTACGATGCCCGAGACCAATGTCGAATTACAATATATTGCCTAGCATGTCATTATAATTCGTCAACCGAAAAACTTTTTTGTAAATTAGCATTTAACATTATTGTCATTATATTTCTATCAATTTACAAAATTACTTTCATATTATTATCGTTATTATTGTAAATTTTTTTAATTAATTTATTAGAGTAATTTTGCAAATAATTTTTCTAAAATTTCCTCTACTAATCAATAAATAAAAATATGTAATACTGCATATAAATTATTAATTACCAATCGAGCAAATGGTTGATGAAAAATTGTGGATAAAATTTCAGTGATAAAAATAATTTGCGAACCACTGAAGAAACTAGTCACGACGACCGAATATCGGAGTCGAAAACCTCTGGTGAACCCTACTTACCCCCCACCACTGGACATAGTCGCAGCTTTCGTTTGGCTGAGGGCCCGTGTAACGATGTGAGTGCCCAAAGTGTACAAGATCGAGCATACCTAGTGTGTAGTACGTACATAGTATAAGTGATGTAAGATAAAAAAGTGGTCGAGTATGCACTACCACAAATGCAACACTCTGGATCGGAGAAGCAAAACGGCACAACCTGTATGCACCTAAAATGCATGCTAGTTCCCCGGGCCAGGCACTTCGCGAACCGTCTCGTGGTATCGTGACTCTCCTTCCCACCAGCTCGTTGCTAGGCGTCTTCCTCTCGTTGCTAGGGCATGCCGGGCCTCTAAAAAGCAAGCTAATGGCACTCTATACTATACATACATTCTCATCTGCAGTCAATAGTTTTGGGTCTGATGTTACGCTCCCCCACTTGGTACACCGAGCTCAACCCAAGTACAGCCACCGAATAGTCCCAAAATGCAGGTAAGGTATGCCCGGGTTTCCCATCCCCGAGCCCCCTCTAACCGTCCAGTGTAACTCAAGCTTCTCTTTTTATTTTTTCAGCTTTTTATTTTTTTCTTCTTCAGCTTCTTCTGGCTCTTCTTACTCTTGTTAGCCTTTTTAAACTTTTTCTCAAAACTCTCTCTCTCTCCATCTCCCTTCCGGGCCTGGCTGCACTTTTTCATCTCCTCGCCCCTCCACTTCCGCGGTTTTATTCCCCTCTAGTTGCTAGGCCCACTTGCCCCTTTTTTTCCCCCAATAGACGTATATATATACAAAGAGACTTTTGAGTTGCGCATGCGCTGCTCTGGGTTTAAGTTTCGCCAGGGCCTTGTGCCCCCCACCTCTAAAATATTCAAGTGCAACGTCCTAAATGCAATTTATTCCCGCAGCCAAAAGACTATACCCACCTATACCAAACGTATAACATTTTTTTTTCCTTTTAATTTCTTTCTTTTTACCTAGAACTCTCTCCTGGTCGTTCGGCTTCGTATTGCGTGGATTGGTTACGCTTGATATAGAAAGCCCAAGAAAAATATTTTGTCTGGTAGATTGAATATCCTTTTTTTTTCGCAATATAATTGCACATTTAATATTACTAATGAGCAGTTTTCTATTTATATATTTATAAAAAATATTAAAAAAAAAAAAGATGTTTTATTTTTCAAAAATAAAATTGTATTATTTTTTGTCTGAGAATCAGAATGCAGTTAACCTTTTTCTTGTTGGCATCCATCATTCGGTAGATATAATGGCGAGTTTCTTTGTCACTTGTAATTTCTTTGACGGACCCGGTGAATCATTAAAAAGGAACCAACGTTGTTATATAAATGAAGAAGAAAAAATGTAAATAAAAAATGCATATATATCAGAAGCGGAGAAAAAAGAAATACATGATGGACTTGGGAGGAAAAGATCATGATGCTTGCTCGGGTCTCTGTTGTTTTGTTTTGAGTTCACATTATAAGGTTCTTTAATCCCCCATGCGGTCCGTCGTTGAAATATTAGCGCTGTGTATATGGGAAGTACATCATAATGAGCGTAGCGCCATGTTGATGAATCGCCCCTGGTTAAATGTGCCGTTAGTATTATTTCTGATGCTTTTCATATTATACCTACGGACTCTACCGCATCACTGGTGCTATGCAGCTTTTAAAGCTTTTATTTCTCTACTACCCAGAGGTCTACGATACACATATACATTTGTTATATAACTATAATAATAATAATAGTACTTATACACTCTATGTACATACATTTTACCCTTTAGGTTGCAGTTAAGGAAGCTGCCGCTTTGGCTTTTATTTTACTACTTCCCGCAATTATGCACGAGACTTAATTTTTAAAAATATGCAAATGCATACGTATCCTTAAACACGTTTAATTGTAAATACAACGTACATTATATTTATATACATATATTTAATATTTAACCCTTAAAAGAAATAACCTCGAGATAATTTTAATTATTGAAGTCAAACTTATGACTTTTACTAATGAAAAATATTAAATTGCTCTTACTCAAACTTTAAAAGCTTTTATAACTTTAAAAACTGAATAAATTACTCAAGACCCAGAAGAAGTAATTCTAAAGATAAATTTAATTTGTAAAATTAATCAGCATACTTTCTAACGATAAAATAAATCCTCGGTAAAAAAATTTTGAAAACGATTGTACTAAAAAAATCGAACGTACCACCATAAAAAAATAAATTTAACTTCGTGGTCGTCGATGAGGCGGCCCTGTCTCTCTTTACTAGAGATGGTAGAACGTCTCGCCTCCCCCCACTTTGGGCTGCACCTAAAATGCACTACTATCTCTCCTTAGCCCCCGAAAGTTCCTCATGTTAACTTTTCCCCCCTCGGCTCTTCATCCTTTATTCCTTCAGCTTCAGCTTCAGTTCGGCCCCCTCTTTTTCCCCTAACATTACATACACAAGGATCGTGGAGCGTATACCATAAAACTAACCATCATCCACTCTATCCGCCTATTTGGGACCCCCACCACCAGGCTGTCGAAAAGTGCAACGGCCTAAATTCCCGAGCAAACTGAAGAAGTGGCCGGGGCCTTGGGTTTTCCCCCCACTTTGGAGGCCCGGTGCAACAACCTAATTTCTAGAGACTCTCCCTTTGCCTCTTTGGCCTCTGGTGCTGCGTCCTCGTCCTATCTCTCTCACTCCTGTATTGCGTTGCATTACATCAGTTACTTCTTGTTCTTATTATCTATATATAATACTTTTAAAGCAGTCTTCACTCTTTTCTATACAATATATAGTATGCTCATAATCTGGCTGCATGGACTGCGGGTACTGTTGCTGGCTGCTGTTGCTTCTACTGTCCAGCCGCTAAGCTTTCCTTACCCCGTTCTTCGTTTTACGTGTCGTCGTCTGCTACTCTCACACACTTGTGTTTTGCTATACTTTACCACTTTTTATATTTTTTAATACATAACATACGCACTAGCCAGTTTTGAGCAACACTGCCTTTTTTTAAGTTAATTTTTTTCTTAAAGTTCACCCCCGTACGTCTTACTTGCCCAACTTTTTTTCCCTTTACAGTCATCTCCGCTTACATAAACATGTATACCCAGCAATATAAATAATAATAATAATAATCACAACAAGACTATACTAGTTAATATAATATAATGTTAGACCCGCAATAGGAACCTCAGCAGCGTGTAAGAAACCCCTCTAGTTCGCTTCTACCAAAACTTATTTATTTTTTATTTCCTCTCAACCTGTATACTCTCTTCTCTCTTGTAGACTCTGCTCTACACTAACGTATACGTAAGTATGTGGCTCTTTTGCGATAGGTCGACGAGATCGACGACCAGGATGAGGCCGAAGGCTTTGCTACAACGCCTTTGTCGTTATTTGATCCTTGCTCCTTCACTCGATTATGCAAGACAATAAAAAATTCATAGAAGCCAGAAGCTAGCTTGTTATTTTTCAATTTTTTACTATTTTTTAGTAGATTTCATAGAAATCTAACTATTGCATTTGTCCTCATGACGCAATTTTTGAAAAATTTTGCTATTTTTTGACTCAGTTCGTCAAGCTGGTTCAGAAAATACCATTAGTTCAAAAGTTTATATATGTATGTATTTATAAAAATGAATCTTTTTCAAACTCAACATACTTAATTTTTAGATGAATACCAAGGCCAAGTTCAAAGATGAGCTTACTCGGTCAAGTAGTTCAGAAATTACAGGGTTTCAAAATTTTCAAAATCATAAAAATTCATTTTTTGGCAGATTCTTTCGCGCATAACTTTTGAATAAAACAACTTATCGAATTTTTGTAAATCGCATTTTAAAGCCCATTAAATGAGCTTTGACTTTAATACCATTTCATTCTCCTAAACTTAAAATAACCTATTCGTCTGTAGGTTTCCAATGAAATTTTACTCTTGCAGTCGTTCTTTCGATAGATTTATTTATGTATTTATTTATTTATTATAATTTTAACGCCAAACGGCTTTGTACACATTGGTATTACAAAAGTTTTGAGGGAAGTTAAATATAAACAGTATTAATAGAAAAAAAAGAGACAGAAAATAGATTAATTATACATGAGGAAAAATATTGCAGCATTATGAGTTACAAAGTTTCTTTTAATTTTGCTACGAATGATTTATAGGAGCCTTCAAAAAAATTTATATTAGTGTGATATCTGTTAACAAGAGTTGATATTCTGTTTTTTGGACTATTGATGACGTAATTTTTATTGGACTTCGTTGTTTTCAGTAGTCGATTTTGCCTAAGGTTGAGAGTCTTTTCGATGAATTCAAAGCTGTCTACTAAGTCAGGAGCTTCAATTAATCCTGTAAATAGTTTGAAAAAGATAGTACAGTCGGTGATATGTCTTTGCTTTTCAAAGGTATAAAGCTTGTAGCGTATTAAAACTTCATCTGGTGTGATTGAGTATCCGTATTTTTTGGCAAACTTATATGCCAGGATTTTGGAGAACTTGTGTCTGACCCTTTCGATTTTGTTGATTGAGAAAGCAGTATTTGTCCAATATATCTCATAAAAATCTATTTATATTTTTATCCTTATTCTCAATGAATCTTTTTTAACTTCCCGCTAAGAAAATTGAAAATTTTCAAAAATCGGGAAGTTATTGTTTTCACCCCGTTTTTCGAAAATCGAGTTTTCATCAGATCTCGACGTTTTGAGGTCCTAGGAAGCTTTCCTGACTATTTCCGCGGTGATGTCACCGTGTATGTATGTGTGTGTGTGTGTGTGTGTGTGTGTGTGTGTGTGTGTGTGTGTGTGTGTGTGTGTGTGTGTGTGTGTGTGTGTGTGTGTGTGTGTGTGTGTGTGTGTGTGTGTGTGTGTGTGTGTATGTAAATCTCTCATAACTTTTGAACGGATCATCCGATTCGATCGAAATAAGCGGCGTTCTGAAGAGTTCCTTTGCCCCTAGAATTCTGATACTAATTTACAGAATTTGAGTCGATCAATTTTGAGAAATCTCAAAAATAAAATTTCCAAAAATTCGTTTTTTTGAAATATTTTTTAAACAGCTAAACCGATCAATTCCAAAAACTAATCAGTTCGTGATCAAAAACCGATCAATTCGTGAGATATCGTTGTCGAAAAAAATTGAAAAAAATGTTTTTTTCAGAATTTCTATGAAATTTTTAGTCTGATCAGTTCGCGCTTAAAGATTTTTCAAAGAAATAAAAAAACTGCGTTGAATGCCGTAAACCGCGAGAAAATCGGTTGATTCATTCAAAAGTTATTGCGGTTTGAAAATTCAAAAAATAGTATTCTATAAAACTTCCATCAGCCCTTTGAGCTCGAAGAGCTCAAAAGCACAGAACAGCAATTTATTTGAGCTCGGAGAGCTCAAAATTACACACAAATTATATTTTTGAGCTCGAAGAGCTTAAAAAATAAGTGAATTGTTGAGCACTTAGGTATGGAGGTAGCGGGAAGTTGCAGAGATGGCCTGTAGGGTCAACCGTTTTCCTAATTTTTTTTGTATACAATCCTAGTAGTTTTTTTTTCTATTCATTATGAAATCTACTTCCATTTCGGCTGCCGAATGGTTTTTTTATTAATTTAAATGGTTAATTCTAAGTAAAAACGGTACTTGCGTAAAATGTATCCACTTGTCATATATTATTATGATTGTTATTGGTCGAGTATATGTAGAAGAGCTGGAGGACGGATGAATATAAAAAGATGGATTGAAATGAAAAAATTTGAGAAAGTTTTATTAGAGTGTACGAGTTTGGTGATCGTGATGTGATGCTTGGAAATTGGCTCATTGGATGCCTTTTTAATATAACCAGGGCAATATGTATGTGGATATACATATGTGTATGTATATTTAATTTATAAAGCCAATCGACGGCAGCATGCAGCGAGATAAAGAGCATCAGGGAGATGAGAGTGTAGTGTGTATATAGAAAAGAGGAAAGAGGAAAAGAGAGAGTATTTAACGTTGTGCTGAGGGTCTTTCTCTGGATGATCGTGTAGTGAGGCCCGCCGCCGTCATATATGTATTAAAACATGCGAACCTTCAGCACAGCTAATTCTCAACGGTCCACGTCGTGTGTTTCCAAGTACAAATAACCGCTCGAAGGTACATCCTTTTTCGTCGAGTTTCACACGAAACGTGCATTCACGCTCTACTCGGTTTGTGTTTTGCGTTCTATACTTATTTTTTGGGTACAAAGCTATCCGCCGAACTTATTCTTTGACTCTTTTCGCCAGCAGACTCTATACACTACATATTACATACTACACACTGCACACTACCTATAATATAACGCAGGTCCATGCGCGGAAGTGTATGTAAAAGTTTGGGACATTTTGCGTTTAGTCTGCACATACATAAGCTCCTACTTACAAACATGCATAACATATACATGGCCACGTATATGCATATATATTTAATATATATACACTATTTTACCGAGTATAGGATCAACGTCCGTGAAATAAAGTTCTTTCAGCAAAGAGTTCTGCAACCGGACCACCTGCCCACCTTCGTCATTCGCTGGCGTGCATTGGCCCCTGTTGACTTAGCCACTTAGAAACTACACATACCACTATCACATTCCCAATATATACACATGTGTTCAACAGTCGATTCCATACGTGTATTGTATACATCAGGATTCTTTGTGCTGTGACTGCACTTTACTAGGATCTGACTTCACTGATATTTTTAACTTTCACGCTTATTTAGTACGTTAGTCTCATTCCCAGCGATACTTTGCACGAGATCTTAGAATCGCGATAACATTTTTAATGAAATTGCTTCTCTTAGTTTTCTTAGAGACTTTTGTTAGGTCCAGAAAAAAAAATTTTTAGGAATTAAAGCGTGAAATATTATTATTAACTTTTAGAGTGGGTCTGCAATAGAACTCTAAAAATACCGCTCAATTTTTAACTTCCCGCTAAAAATCTCAGATTTTCAAAAATCGGGAAGTTATTGTTTTTACCCCGTTTGGCAAAAATCGAGTTTTCATCAGATCTCGACGTTTGAAGGTCACAGGAAGCTTCCCTGACTACCCCCGCGATGTTGTCACTATGTCTGTATGTATGTATGTGTGTGTGTGTGTGTGTGTGTGTGTGTGTGTGTGTGACTATGTGACTATGTGACTCGCTTATAACTTTTGAACGGTTGAACCGATTTCATCGCGGTTGGTGCCATTCGAAAGGGCTACGCTGAACTTAGATTTCCTGAGAATTTGAACCGATTCGGACCGATAGATTTTAAGAAATCTTGAAAAATCTTAAAAAAAATAAGAAAAAAATCATTTTTGAAAGTAGTTTTTTTGGAATATCTTTTAAACGGCTCTATCGATCAACTTCAAAAACTAATCCGCCCTTAAGCTTGAAAAACCACGCCGATCGGCGTCAACCCGATCAAAATCGGTTGATTCGTTCGAGAGATAGCGTGAACGAAAGAAAACCGAAAAACCGAAAAGTGTTTTTTCACATAACTTCGTCATTTCTTCTCGGATCACTTTTGATGACATAGCATAATTTATAGAGCTTAAAAAACCGCGTCGATTGCCGCCAAAAACGTAGAAATCGGTTAATTAGTTCAAAAGATATCGTCAATAAAAGATTTAAAAACAAGTGTTTTTTTAAAATCACTGCGACATTTTTAACTTCCCACTAACAAAATCGAAGATTTTCAAAAATTAGGAAGTTATTGTTTTCACCCTGTTTTTTTTTTTCTTTACTCACGTCTTAACGATAATAATTTTTTGAATGAGCTTGGATAGCTCAAAATGACACGAAAATTATATTTATGAGCTCGAAAAGCGCAAAAAGTAATAAGTGCAATTTTAAGCGCTTAAGTATGGAATTAGCGGGAAGTTGCCGGGATGGCCGTTAGGGTCAATCGTTTTCCAAATTTTTTTTATTAACTGTTTATGACATTTATTAAAATATATTCAATTCAATATTTAAAAAAAATGATATGGTCTGTTTAAAATATTTTATTTTAAAAAATTATTTTTATTAAAATAATGTGTGGAGTATCGAATAAAAGCTTTTTATTGAGGACATATCCTCTAGTTCGTCCTCTGGAAAATTTTTAAATGGGTATCAAATAAAATTACCAGCAAATGATTTTATTATAGTTAATATTATCGTCCATAGTTATCATAAATAAATTTTTTTTATCTCAGGAATATGGACAAGATAGGATCATAATAACAAATTACATTATTATTTCTGCCGAAATGCAGAAATAATACAGAAATAATAATGTAATTTGTTATTATGATCCTATCTTGTCCACATTCCTGAGATAAAAAAAATTTTAATGATTTTATTCTCAAAAACTCGAAAAATTCAAAAGTTTAAATAATTAATAGTGAACTCTAGTATGACAGGAGTATTTAATTAGTAAATGAATTCAAATTGAGGTCGCAATCTATAAAATTCAAGAAAATTTAAGTATCACAAAGGAATGACAGAAAACATCGATATCAATTTATAACTCACGATTACATAAAATACCAGTCGAAAATCGGACAAGTAAATTATGAATTATTCTTTTGAATTTTTTATGTAGAATATCAGTAAAATGAAGTAATGAATTCAATGTATTTTAAAAACACTTTTTGTTGATCCGAAGGCATATGCATCCGAAGAATCGAGATATAAAAATAAAGAATTGTTTGCGATTTAAAAAAGTAATTGAAATTTTTTTGGAATAAAACAAACTAAATGTTTTATTGATCGTGTATACTAACTCTTCTGGTGTAATTCCTACAAAAGTAAGCGCCGTAAACGATACGCGTAATATAAATAAACGGTTAGGATCTTTCCTGGATTCCGCATCCGATCAGCGCTGAGTGAAGCCTCGTTTGGTAAACCATCAGCGCCCCGGGCAAATCAGCTACGGCAAGAGCGAGTGAAGATCGCCGAAAGGTTCATCGGGTGTATGTGTATTATATCGTAAGCTCGATGATCGTCGCTGTTCCTGTCGTCCATCGAGGGCTTCAGTGCAATGGCCTCAATCTCTAGGGCCAAACTTTTTTCCACCATGCGTGACCACCGCATGCGTGCATGCCGAGGCTTATAACATTCGCCAATATTTTTATACACACATCCATGTATATTTATATTATATTATATTATATATGCATGCAAAAATTATCGAGTGACAGTATGTTGGTAACATTTGGATGAATTGATGATAATGACACTAATAATAATAATAATTATTATTATTATAAGTAATATTGATAGTAATAATAATAAAGATACGATATTAGTTCTCAAGTACAGTGAACTCGTACTTGCATTCTTGCTGCTAACTCGACGTTTATGAATATTTTTATATATGTGTATATTATAAAGAGGGAGTTACTACGTAACTACATACAGGATACACAAAATTATATTTTAAGACTGTTTGATTATTTGAAAAAGAATTAAGAAATAAAGAAATAGCTTGAGTGCAATATCTCCTTAAATACTTAGATGGATATTTAAAAATTTATTTCTCTGTAACAGAGATAAAGATTATTTTAAAGCTATGTTTGTATACAGATGAAAAAATTTACAAGTTTTTTGATCCGCGAATAAGCGCAACGTAACGCATCGTGCTGTGAGTATAGAGTGTAGTTTATCGAGTATATAGATACAAGGAGCAAAAAACTTTAGTTTTAAAATCATTGACACCAGTTTTATAAATACGAATCTTTTTGTTGATTTTTTTTTTTTTTTTTTAGTATTATGAAACGTTTTAGTTGTTTTTTTTTTACCATAATTTAAAAAATCTAAATAAATGACTCAAAGTTTAACGTTGAAATAAAAAAATGTAACGAGTTTGTGAATAAATATTTAGTTTTTATGTTTGTTTTATCGGTCTCACTATGAGTAAGGCAAGTTTTTCATTAGGCAAGAAACTTTTTGCGAATTTAGTTACGGTACTGGGAGCACGGTGAATATTTTTTAGTTGCTTATAAACTTAGCGATTGTTTCGGCGCATCCTGGCATCAGTTTGTATTATATTATATGTATATATACTGTGTATATATACTGGCAATGCTCTCTCCTACATTTTGGTTGCAGCCGAATAACACTGTAGTACTCTTGATCTGAGGAGGAGAGAACTACTACGACGCTACGACTATGAACTGTTCCCGGAGGGCGTCTTTTCGTTTATGTATATATATTCGACTATATAACTACATACAGATCCCTATCTTCGCTACATTGGCCTCAATATGACTGGTTGTTGTATTCTAGTAAAAAAATTCTACGGCTTGAATTTGCATTTGTCTCTTGGTACACACAAGTTCATTTATTTTAATTAAACCTCATTTTCATAACAGTAAAAAAATATTCATTTTTTGATGTGATGTAATGAACATCAGTACTAATGAAATTATAAATATTTGAGCGTGTTAATTTATTTATACTACATTACTGAATGGAAATTCTTGCTATTCTCAATTATTAAAACAATTTGATAACAAACTCTGAACTTTTATTATAAATAAGCATGACAAGTGGGAGACGGTTTCTATCAATTTTTAAGTTATGTCAATCTGAGAATAACTAATGTGACCTGAGTACAGTCATTAATTATAGAAAATGACTGAGAAATAACATTTAAAGATCGATTCTTATGAAAAGGGTATTGATATATATAAAAGTGTTATAAATATAATTTTACTTTTATTGGAATTTGATTATTGATGATATTTAATTTATATTGTTAATAACAGAATAAAGAGAAGGTATGACAGTCATGAAATTAAAATTGATTTTTTTTGAGCTCCGTATTTTTTAAAGTTATTTTTTGTAATATTTTATAAAGATCAAAAATATTTTCTAATATTATGAGACTGCATGTGAAAAAACAGTTTATTCATCGATTTGACGAATTAATTTTTTATAAAATTCACAACTAATGCTGTCGCTATTTTCAATAGAGTGTTTTAAAAGTGTTATATATTATATAATATGTAAAGTCAGTGCTTAGCTCTCGTACTCGCATAAGTATTTACTGAAATAACAAAATAGTTAATAATAAAAAATATATGCAATAATTCATGAGTTGTCTACTTGACAGCGGCGTTGAATATATAGAGATTATAAAATAATGTCGAGTGAAATCCATTTCTAGATATTTCAAATTTAAACTCTGCAGCGTCCGGAAATTGTTGACGATAAATATTAATTATTATTTTTGTTTACTACCCGCCGCAGCATTAATAATCCACCTGGATGCTATTGTCAGTGTGTAAACCTTGTGTATATAGTTATGTATGTATATAAAATATTAAATATAAATATAAATCGTGGCAATCGTTGAGAGACACATAGTATAAAAACATACATAAATATATATGTATATTGAAATAACAGATTCACTAATACTCAATCGTATTATAATTGCGATGCCAAATGCGTAATTTTAACAAACAAAAGCAGTACCAGCTATACGTAAATAATAAAATTTTCTATTTGTACAAGAGATATGCAGTATTCCCGATTTTAATTATGAAATGTTCGTTATCGTGTTCGTTTAATTATTTACATGAATTTTTTTTGCCCATATTTACAATTACCAACAATCTCATGATATTGCAATGGGAAGTACACAATACTGAATTTAATAATCTATTTTTTGTGTTTCATATTATTTCGTCATTCGCTTTAATATATACTCGTTTTAATTGAAATATGCGAAAATTAAATATCTGCATTTACGTAAAATTTCTATCAGCAGTGAAATAATTATCATTCGTTTTACCTCCAATGTGTATTTTTACAGTTTTATATGTTTACTTTTTTTTTAATGAAATAAAAAAAAAAAAAAAAAACATTTTTTCACATTGTTGTAAATTGGAAAATTAAAAAGTTAATAATGGAGTTTTTTTTTTTTTTTTTTTTTTTTTTTCAATTCTTGATTGACGTAAAAAAAATGCATTTATTTAGATTTTTCTAATTATTCTGGCATGATTTAAATCGATTTTTTTTGTTATCTAGTTTTTTTATCCATTGAAATCGAAAATTATTGAATAATACAATGAAGCTATGTCAGTCACAAGAAAGATTAAAATAATTCATGTCACGTTAAAAATTAGATTACTTTTAATTAAAGTTTATTCTTCTACTTTCGTTTTGCATCAATGAAATAAATTAAAGTCAATAAATAAAAATAGTTATCAGTTATCAGTAACGTAAAACTCTAAGTTATGTATCGAAATATTTGTAAAAAAACAAATACTGAAATTCCGTAAACAACCGAGAAATTCCAACTTAGTATCAATTATTTTGACTATCGATTTATTCGTGTCAAATTAAAATTTCTCGAATATTTTATGATTATAATTATCATCAATAATTTTATTACAATCTGCATTCTTAACAATCCTTACTGAGTAACGTTAGTAATTGGTAAAATTTTACAATAAAAATATTTCTACGCTGAAAAAAAAAATTAACTTGATTCGAGAGAAAAATTCTTGAATTAAGAAAATATAATTTTGAAAAGGGTAATTGTCTTGAATCAAGACGAAATATTCTTAAATCAAGTAAAATTTACTTAAACCAAGTAAAAATTTCTAAGTTTAAGAATTTTTTTACTCAAATTAAGAAGATGAAGTTCTTCAAAATTATATACTTGATTCAAGAACATTTTTTTTCTGTGTAAGCTTCCAAGATAAATGACATTTATAATTTGTATAAAAAAGAAATTGTTCATTTTGTTGTTTATTTTTAATATATAAAAATTAATTAAAAAATAACGTTATTGTGATTGAACTAATGACTGACAATTATGACTGAGACAACTTTGAAAAGTTACAAACAATATAAACTTTTCGTGACTAAAGCCAGGTGCATATACAACCTTTGAGAACACTCGACGTCTATAAAAGAAACTATACCATCAAAGTAAAAGTAATCGATGTATTCTTATATTACATAAACAACTTGTAATCTTGTGGGTGTTAAAACACACCGAGGTCATACAATTAATTAGTCTAGTTACATATTTGAAAAAAAATAAATATTATAGTGAAAAATTGTTAGATTTCTGTCAAGATAAACTTTGAAAGAACACTTAAAAAATAAAGCAGCAACATAACTTTAAATTATTCATCCCAAAGCCCTTTTTCAAACCCAAAATGTTATTATAATTTTAGCAAGCATGCAACTGATTTTTCCCGTAAAATAATTACACATGCTAATTAACAAAAAGAAACCGTTTCTCTTAAAGTGACGTTAGGTATATACACTCAAAACGTGACTTAAAATCTTAATCATGGTTCGCCAAAAAACGAGGAGGAAGTTCACATGGGTAATTCGCTTACAGCTAGACTTGTACTGTATATGCGACTAATTATAACTATCTTACATCTACTCGTTACGTTTTTATTATTAAATCAAAAATATGTATAATACAAATTCGCATACATGCAAACATATTACATATTACTTATCATTTGTTGCACATATGTATACATTTATATTAATAATTTAGCGCATCCATAAAATGTATAATGTATAACACAGAATATATATGGTATCAATCCAAGCCGCGTGCAAAAGAGTGAGCATGAATGCATGCGGTCCTCGCATTAACAAACTTGACTGACGAAAATTTGCAAGGATGCACATAATAATCGTGTATTACATGGTTATGTAGCTACACGTCCGGGAAGAGGGATTCCCACGTGTGTATAGACTATATCACTGTATATACCTTCTAGTATAGAAAGGGTTTTGATCAGATATATTTTCACGGCAGTGTATATTTGCGACTAACCGATGATTTCCGCCTAAAAGTCCGGTTGCATACATCATCATTCGCTAAATTATTATTATGTGTTTGCACGTAACCGTAATAATATCCTACCAAACAGAATTCCATCGATAAATATTTTTCTTATAGTTTTATTTGTCATTTAGCAAACAATTAAATTCTTTTCCGTTGCACAATTTCATTTATGACATCACCAAACAATTGGTTAATTATTTAATTGATTTGTTTAACATCTTATTTTATTTCCTTTTAAAAATGATTTTTTACAAGCTTTTTTATTCGTAGAAAATTATAATTACTTACAATAACTGGGTCATATGGTAATTGAATGTAATTGATTTAGATATATATTTTTGTGGTACATTATTACATTATGATAATGATCAGCATTTTTTATTTAAATAGTACATATTCATACAATGCTATTTTAACCGTCAGCAGAATTGAAAAGAATTTCTTTCTATTGAAATCCAACAATAATAATAAATAACGATAATGATAACGATAACGGCGAAGGAATAAAAAAATTGTTGTATTTATTGTACATATAAAGCTCGTAAATGTTTTGAGGATTTCGTAACAAACGATGTTGCATCATTAGGAGCTGAATGTGTTGGATATACACAATATAAACGTTACACTTATTCAATGAATAGCCGAGTTGATTGTAGCATATAACATTAGCAACAGTGTGTACTGAGAAGAGGGCCAGCAATGTAATGCCAGTATGACGATGAGGACGAGTATGACTGCATGAGTGGGATGAAGGAGGTTTAAATGAAACGAGAGGGCGAAAATCCAATTCAAAGGAGTAACTTTGTTGTCACGGTGTGGTACTTAGTGCTCCTGTTATAATGCCATTGGTGTGTTATGTCTATATTCCTGATGTTGATGCTGATGCTGATGCTCTGGCTTATATATGAATGATGTGCATTCCCACCCAATAGGATAAAGAGTACAACACACCCACGTGTCTACTTGATGATCATAATGACGACGCTATTACTACACTCAGAAACGGAAAATACGTAAGAATAGATTTCAAATTGAAAGTACATTCAGACGTTATGAATCGTTGATTATTTTTTTTATAACCGGAAAATTTATTTATTCTTAAAGATTAACAACGCACAGAAAAATTACGACGTCGCAATACAACCCAGAACTATATTTTTGTTATTGTTACCTTTACAATATTTTATTTTAAAGCTTACATTCCGTTTTTTACGACGTTATGATCGTAATTTTAACAAAAGCTTTCCTTAATAAATACCATTTGAAACATTACGATGTTACATCGTAAATTTTTCCTGCTTTCGGGTATTAAATGCAAGTGAGCGAGACAGAGTGTACCTCTGGTGTATAAAAATTGTAACTAAATCACTATTACCTATACAATACTCTCATTGTAAGACTTAATGAATGTAAACACGCATGGACATTGTACACCATTTGTTTAGGTGCATAGTATTTTTTGGTGGTTTATTTAAATGCCTAGGGGTACACATTTATTGGGTACAGAGCAATAAGTAATGTAGATTTATTTACCTGAAGAATCATGCAAAGTTTCTTGTAAAATAATTAAGTATACATTTTTAAAATAAATTAAATTTTTTGTTACTCAAAAATTTTATCTACTGTTTATATAATATGTAATTATCTTATTTAAAAGTTTAATTGTTTTCAGTGAAACTATTTACTTAAAGTTAATTCGATTCTATTCGGTATACTTAATGCAAATTTATTAGAAGAGAGGGCCTATCAGAGAGGAGATTTGAAACACTGCGAAAGAGGGTTATGACTTTTGAAACTTTAGATTTCAGGTAGCCCGATAACTCGGCGTTGGGTTGAGGGTGAACATCGTTCAATTATCTTTAAATTAGTTTTACAAATTAGCGGTTTGTTCACTAAATTTACATCGCGACCTCTACCGACACTTTGTTTTCATAATTTATGGCTTTTATAAGATTTATGTATTTTGGTAGTGATCAATAA
The DNA here is from genome assembly GCF_020080835.1 of Cotesia glomerata. Classification (NCBI taxonomy): domain Eukaryota; kingdom Metazoa; phylum Arthropoda; class Insecta; order Hymenoptera; family Braconidae; genus Cotesia; species Cotesia glomerata. The sequence goes on from NC_058158.1 coordinate 3,882,972, forward strand.
TTTGTAAGGTTTTTTAAATTGATCTGTATTAACATTTAATTTATCAAAAATGACATTGAAACATACTCGACTAGTTTTCGTGGTATACACATATACGCGTCTAATATAACTGCATGTAGAGAACGATAGTAAAAACAGAGAGAAAGAGAATAAACGTGAATCGGTTTAAATCACCCCGGCAATTGTGCGGGTGACGGAGTATGCGTGAAATGTCGATCGGAAAAAACGAAATAAAAAAATAAAATGAGAAAAAAAACGTAAAATCTGTATTCAAACTCTCGGAAAATTGACTGACTGCAGCCCGACCGCGTCGATTAATTCACAACGCGAAAAAAAGAGTGTTATGTACAGATTTTTTGTTCCTTTTTTATTCACTTGTGTAATTGGAGTACGTCACTCAGAGGCATGATATCGGCTTTTATCACTACAATACCTATGAAATATGTACTTTTAAGTAGACTTCCGGTATAAAAGCAATACATACGTTAAATTCGTTATTTTTGTTTTTCAACCCTCATGCTTTGGTCAGCGCAATTGGGGTGACACATTGCGTGATCACTGATGGTTAAAAAATAAAGTTAAAGATTTCATTTTATTTTATTTTATCAATTAAATGTTTGATTAAAAATTAACAATGGCTATTTTATAAATTATTTTATTGAATAATTAATTATGAATTTCGTTGAACTCGGTTTATGTAATATTTAAGATAACTGTCTTAAGAGTCGAGGTATAAGATCATACGAAATATATTACATGTGGATTTTATAGTTTAATAATGCAATGTAATAATTTAATTAACAATGAGAAATTTAGTTAATTACTTTTAAAGATATAATAACGATATTTGAACAAGATGAATTTAAAATTTTAATGTACGACATTACTTTAGTTAATTTTGAAGATTTTAATATGTTAATTTTTAATGATCATGTCTCTCTACGCAATTGAATAATTTATCAATGACCTGAATAGTTTAATTTTAAACTACCAATAAAAAAGAACAAGAGATAAGAGGTTGAATAAAATAAAATAAAATAAAATTATATGCATGTATATACTTGTATGTATTTATATATACAAAATAAAAAGAGATAAAGAATTGAAAATGGAATAAAAAAAATGTTTTGCATAATTCTCAATGATTTTTAGCAGACAAAAAGCTGTCCTCGGTGGTCCACATTTTGATTCTCCATGGGTTCGAAAGATCCGACTCTACTGATGTCTTCTCGTCTTAGTATACCAGAGCCTAAAGAAAACAAAGTGGTTGTGACAGTGATGAATAACATTTAGCTACCTATTCTCAATACAGCCGCCTAAATAACGCAAATGCATAATTAATACGTTTACTGGTGATTTATCTGTCAATATTTACAACTAAATATCTATAAATTAGTTATTTTCATTAACTAAATGTGAATTTATTCACTAAAAATTAAATTCACATGAAAAACTAAAATGAATATGCTAATAAAAAAGTATTAATACTTTTATACGTAAAATGATTTCTAATGCGATAAATATAAATTCCAGGAATATGAATTAGTACGTGATACAGTGTCGCAATAAAATGCACTCAGCGTAATTTAAGTTCTAGGAAAATATATATTTACGTAGGATATAAGTATACGGTTGCTTACGTGTATTATTTTTTTTTCTAACTAGCTAACTCGACGCTCTATGAAGAATAGATACTCATCAGCACACATTCTAGATTACTAAATTATTATTATATCTGCTTGCACGTATATATAAATGTATTATAAAAAAGTGCACTCTAAGTAATATGATTCTTTAGTCTCAACAGAACATGCTAATCGTGGCATTTTTTTTTTTTACCACTGACGTCTATGCTGACTGGGTGTCATTACACTTTTGCAATATATATTTGGTGTACTCGAAAAATGTATTGATTTAAATAATACATTAAATTTACTTATTACTTTAATTTTATTCGAAAAAGCAATTATTTATAGCAAAATTTCAATTTTCTATTGATCAATAATTCATATCTCTGAAATTTATATATATTTTTGCATTTTAAATAGATGTTGGATTTATTCAAATTGGAATGATGAAAATTTTTCAGCATTAAATTAAAAATTAGTATATATTTATCAGTATAATATGACTTAAAAAGTATTTTAATTTTACATATTATTAATCTGAATAAATGATGAGTCCAAAAATATATTAAATAATTCAATGTATAATGTCTCTAATAATTAAAAATTAAAAATATTAAAAGTATATTTCAGTAATAATTTTTAATAAAGTTTTGGTTCTACAGAAACGCAATGCATTCCCAATCAATAATAAAAATAAATGTTTTACGTAAATTTTGTTCTGTACGTGTCTATAAAGTGGAAAGGAATTTTTAAGGATTGCCAGAAGGGCAAAGATTTTTTTAATATTTTTAATGCGAGAGATTATCTAACACTGACGTGGAACGTGTACACGCCATCGCAGACTCGAGGGCCCGCGTTGAGATATCGAGTATTATACACTACACCCAGAATATAAAGGGAGGAAAAAAGGTATCAAGACAAGAGACAAGAGTACGGAGCAAAGAGTGCAGAGTAAAAGTATGAAGACTAGAGCGAGAGGCTTACAGATGATAACTTTTCAGGACAAATATTAAAGAGAGAGAAAGATGAAAGAGCATCATCAAGTTTTCGTTTGATTGCATTAGTGTGGATGAGTCGAGAAGGTAAAAAGTGACAGCGAGAGGCTGAACTGAGACTCGGGAGGAGGATAAAAGTTTTAAGGATAGGGCCCGAGGGCCAGGGTGGCTAGCATAGCTTTCGTGGTCGAGAAGTAGGCATACAACAAGATGAACAAGTTAAGGAAGGAGGAACCACAAGAAGAATAAGAGGGAACACCGAGTAAAGTGAGTACCGTCCTATCCAGCGTTCGCCGACTCGACTGGTGTACACCGATGGAGGGAGTACCAACAGAAGAGGGAACTGATGCACGCCTGAATTTTGGCTGAATTTTCGTCTCGAGTATTATATTGAGGTAGAAGAGTTTCGTGTAGTCGCGCTCTGTTGGTGGGGAGAGGGACCGAAGAGGGGAATGCAGAAGGTGAACGTCCAAGGGGGCAACCTGTTCGGGGTTCATGGCCCTCGGACAACTAGCCGCGAACACGAGAGAGCTGTTTTGTGTGTTGTGTGTGCAGAAAAGAGCTGCGTCCTGATGCCGAATATCTGCTATGCTGGTTAACTTAGCTGGTTTGCTCGCTCGGTTGGTTGCTAGCATGCCTACAGTAAGAAAAATCAAACAGTGACGACCACGACCACGGATTAATACTCTACAGGGCCATGAGAAGAGTCGATGTTTTAGAAGAAGAAGAAGAAGAAGAAGAAGAAGAAAAAGTTGAGCTAATCTAGCAACCCAACCAGCTAACAAATTATTCGTTTATTTCTGAATAGAAGTAATTTCATTCTCATAAAAGACAATTGAGCTTTTAATCAATTTTTATTTATTTTTATTAATAATTTATATTTTATATATCTATTGGTGTTCTTTCGATTAAAGTAAATTAAATTTTATAAGTGGTTAAATTATCTAATTAAGGGTAGTTATTTTTGGTAGAATATTGTTCATAATTGATGTCGAGTATTAAATATTATTTGGGATAGAGAAAATTAATAGAATTAAAATAGAATTGTGAGAAAAGACGTGTGATGGCTCAAAGAATTTTATGATGGGATGACTGGATCGCTTGGGGGATATAGTTGTAGATCGAGAATCATTTTATTTTCATACTCTTTTTAAGGGGTCGTGTCATGTAGCAGTCTCGCTACCGGTTTTGTCATCGCCGTCGCCGCGTCTCACCTGCGACATATTCTGATGAAGCCTTTCAAGAGTTTCGACGCTCAAACGTCCTTCACTTTTTTTGTTTAATCATTTCGCATTGTTTGCTTGTTATATGCGTTAGTTTGCGCAATAGATACAATTTTTTTTTATTAAAATCGTTGAATTTTTTAAATTAAATTTTATTTTATTAAATTATATTCAATTTCTGAAATTTTAAGTTTAACACTGGTTCTAAGGATTTGAATATTGAAAAAAAAATTGATATATAGAGAAGTATGGGCTGAAATCAGAACTATGATTGAGTAAAAAAATTATGCAGAAAAATTTAATTTATAACGTTTAATTGAATATATATGATGACACAAAGTGCATCACAGGACAGACATGAAACCAGTTTTATTTCAAGTCAAAAATAAAAAAGGATGAGTTAGGACTAAGACCACGTCACTGTAAAATAGATCTTTTCAGTGTCTGACGCTACTCATGTCACTGAAATTCAACAGGATCTAATTCTTTGTGAGCATGTGTCTGACTATTCAAAAATGCCGAGAAATAGTTTATTTAATTTATTTAAAAAATTCAAGCTTGTGAATAAATTATCCATTAATGATAGTAATAATTAATGGTAAATAATTTATTCATGATAAAAATATTTTAATGAGAGTAGAATTCGCTATATGATGTTATCGTTGTCAGAAAAGAGGGCGAACGGATGTCGTCAAGGACGTTTGTGAAAATTGATACTTTTATAAAAAATTTTAATGTTTCCAGATGAAGTTTTTAATGCTTTAGATACTATAATTTTTTTTTCTCCTAAAGTTTGCTTGTGTAAATGTAATTCTTTTGTGTAAATGCATTAAAAATATTAATGAAAATAATGATAATGACAATGATTATTTAAATGCGAGGATGATTAGAATAGTTCAGTGACCAGAAAATAAAAATATTTAATCGTTGATTCATATTCTGCATGTGCAATACATATATATTACTGAGAATAAAACTTTCCCATTTCTATTTTTATCACGGACGCGTCTAGCTAATGTAAAGAGAACGAAAGAATAAGTCCGGACTACGGTATGTATATATACATATGTATTTATATAATTATATACATGTAGTGTTGTATATCTCAAACTTTGCGTACAGTGCAATCTTATCTTGTTTGAACTTGTGTGTAATAAACTTGTGGTATGTGTGGTTGCACTTGACGACTAGAAAAAAATATCTTACATTTATAATATTGCGTTATATTTTTTTCGCGAAACTCATTTAATTTTTTAATTCAGTTTTTTTTCTTTGTTTTTTTTTAATGAAAAATAAAAAAATTGATCATTAAATGAAATGTGGACATGATTCGAGACTGATAGTGGACAGTAAACATTTAAATTTGTGTACTTGTTCGACAATGACTCGGGTCTCGATTTACCTTTGTGGTAACTACAACGGAATCGATGCCGAAGATTTAACGCTGGGGTTGAATGTTAATAAGTACAAGTATAGAAAGTAGTAGCGAGTATTCTTTACATTAACCTTTTTTTTTTTTTTTAATTTAAATGCTTAATAATATTAATAATCATGATAATAATTTTTCCTATTTTTTATTAGACGTTATGTTAAAAATTAAACCATGAACTTCCAAAAAATTTTCAATTATTAAAATGCTTAACATTAATAGTTATTATAAAATATTTATGAATTTAAACCTTTTAACATAAAATTCAATCAATGAATTATAAAATAACTTTAAAACGATAAAATTATTAATAAAAAGCTTTCAGACATTTGAATTAATTATTACAACTTAAATAATGTATTTGTTCCAAATTTTAACAGAAAATGAATACTTCACTTAAAATTAAAATAATAAATTACATTAAAAAAAAATTCACTTTATTGCAATATATATTTTTATCACTGATTGGAAGTAAGATTATCAATCGATAATTTCACAGTTAAAAATATCAAAATTATATTATTATTATCATCGTTTCTGTACATTATTATTTTTTACACATTATTAATTAAAGTCCAGGAGGTGCACAAAAAAGTACATTGTTCGAGAATATGCCACGTAACAGAGTGATATTTTCTAATTAAGGACAAACCAACGGGCGGTCAGAAATGACCTGAAAGATAGTAATTGGTTCAAAGACTCTGTAGCCTGTTGAATGCTGTGTAGTAGCTGTTGCTGTTGTATATTGTGGTACGGTGAAGCTTGAAGTGAAGCAAGTAAGCAACGAACCGACCGACCGACCAACCAACCAAGCTTTTGCTACATCATAACGGTATTCCGTTTCTTATTTGGAAAGTCCTTCGATGTATCTTTTTGCCCTCTGATTTGTTACAACGCCTCTACGTAAATTTGTATTCAATCTCGCATATTTGAGAGTATAAATCATTTTTTATGAGAAAAATTGTAATTAATTTTTGGCTTGTAGATTATTTCAGCGACTGGATATTATTTCGATCTATTATTTACTGTTCTAAATTTTTAAAAACTCAAAATACATCAATTGAGTTAGCAAGCAATGTCTTTGCTTGAACTCAACATTAATCACGTGGCTTTCGTCAATAAATATTGATTATTTATGATAATCAAAATTTCATCTTGTTTAAAGTTCACAAAAGTGTTTCAATTCAATCGAAGTATATTTTTGACTGATACAATTTTCAATTATTAACTTCAACTTTGTATATTAAGATACTTTATTTTAGTGTTAATATTAGATGAGTATTCCAATGTAGATGTCATTAATTGATCAAGTAATTATGTATTGAGTTTAACTATTAATCAATGAATGAGAACCGATAATTTAAAAGTTCAACGGGTTTTCTAAGCCAATATTCAATTAATTGAAGCCTTATAAAAACGTCTATGAATAAACGTTAATACACTAATCAAAACGGTGATATATCCTGATTTTTAATCATGCCATAAATGACATCAAAATAAAAATTTTTCTATAAAAAAAAAAACTAACAATATTTCGTTTTAAATCCTCGAACATAAGTATCGCAAGTTATCACCGCATAGATAAGAATTTCGTAAAAATTTATCAAAAAACATTACGCAATCTTCGGAGCGAAAAAAATGATAATTTGCGTCGAGCTTCTCAAAGTTTTAAATAAAACGAAAAAAAATGATAAAGGTAATAAAAATCGGGAAGCAAAAAACGGACACGGAAGATGACTGCTCGGTTCAGCATTGGTTTGTCAGCATCGAGGAGCTTCTATATAGATACATTATATACAAAGAGAGTTGAAAAATGGCCGGGACTGCTCTTCTGCGGAGTTAACTGTACATAAGTTTTGGCTGTGCTTGGGCTAAATGTCGGGCCAAGTGAAGCAACGTTACGGGGCAAGACGGGAGGAAGAATAAAAAACTAAGAAAGACAGACGAGTGGTAGTGTATGTAGGAGGTGGTGCCGTTGGTGGTAGTGGCGGGTTAGCGGGCCGAGGGGTGCCATTTGCCCGGCGGGGTGAGGTCCAGAGGGGCCGGGGGACGCACACCAACTAAACCATCACCGGTGGTAGGAGTTCGCGGGGTGATTCGCGGGCATTTCGGGTGCTCGCGGGGTCAGGAGGAAGAGTAGAACAGCGTGAGCGTGTATTGCCAGTAGAATTCGCAGCAGCAGCAGCAGCAGCAGCAGCAACAGCAACAGCAACAGCAGCAGCAGGAGTATCATACATTTGATGGGGAAAAGTATAGTCAGTAGAATAGAGGCGAGGTAGAGAGGGACCAGATCGTTTGGGGAGGCCCAGGAGGCCGAGTGGGGCGCCGAAGAATTGCCTCGACTGAGGACCAGGGACAGAGGGGTGCCGTTTGGCGAATTGGTGGGGACTGTCGCCCCTTATGTCCCGTTTGCTATTCCTCCCTCCTTGTAATGTACTACAACTAATACTAATACTACTACAGCGGGTTCTGATGCGCCCTCCGCCAGCAAAGCACTCTCCCCTCTATATAAACTTTAACCGCTCTCTTGGTCCTCTTTTTTCATTTTTTTCGACCATCAGCCTGTCTCGCTCTCACTCCGGTGGTTCCTATGAATTTTGCGACACTCAATAAAAAGTGGTTCCACGAGGTTAACATTTCGGTAACTATACCTCCTCGCCTAACCAACCAGCCAGCCAGCCAGTCAGCCAACCAACCAACCAACCAACCAACTAACAAACACACACACACGCACACAACGACTAAGGACTATAGACTATACACAAAAATTGTGTGCTGATGCACATGCTGTCGCACACGCACTCAATCCGGTTGCCCGCTATTTAACTCACTCATTTTTCGTATACAATCGTCGGGCGTACACACATCAACATCCGTCCATCCATATTGTATATAATATTACGGTTCCTCTACTACCACCACTACCATCAACAACATCAGCAGCAACAGCAGCAGCTAATATGTACTACTGAGACTCGTATTATGTGCACATGGACACACTGCGGTGTATAGACGTAGAGAGACAGACAGACAAGCTACACATTTTTATATTTAACACTGATACCAACACACTCTCGTGTAGACCCGAATGTACAGACACACACGAATACGCGGTACCCGAAAAAAAGTGCATGGGAGAGGCGCAGCAAACCGAACCGCGCGCGAATCAAGTGCTTTGGCCAGTCGCGTTCCCAATCACTCTACGACTAGGTAGTCTCGGTGTCCAAAGACTGCTGGTGTGTCATCATCTCTCATCGTCCACGACATTACACCCTGAAAGTTGTTAAATTGATAACCACCGTGCCACAAACGTTATCAATATCGAGGATTATTATTATTGCTCCAATTACGCGAGTCTCAATAATACAATTTTTGTGATTATTAGACTGTTTGCCAAAATTTTATCGAATAGTCTAGTTTTTTTCCTATATAATAAGCATGTTAATATTATTATTATTATTATATTAAATATTATTATTATTATTTTTATTAATTATTGTAATTGAGCAAGACTTGGTGAGGAGAACTTTGTGGTGATAAAAAATAATTTAACAAATCGTACGTGTTATCAAGAGGAAACCGCGTGCATAAGTTTTTTTATCGTCAAAGGTGTCGGACTGTCGGAGACGATATATATATATATATATATCTATATACTGTATGTATGTTTATTGAACACGAGGACTGATTTAACAACGTGAGTGGTGATCTATTGTGCAGACAAGACTGATTATCGTGACAAGACTGTGACATTAACCTAGACCAAATCGTAAAAAAGTGAAAAAAAAAAAGAAAAAAAAATTGTTGATATAAAAAAAAAAAAAAAAATAATATCTTAATGAATGCAAAATACGGAGCAAGTGATACTTTAATTGCCATGGACGCAGATCTAAATGTAAGTGATTTGATACTACTGGACGTTATAATCCCGAGGAACTTTGTGTCGGCTTAGAGAGCAGAGAGGAAAACGGAGGAGAAGAGGAGCCAGCACGCGACGAGGACGAAGGTGACGGCGACGACGAATTAGAGAAAGAAGAAGACTGAGACAACGGCGGACCTTAGTGGCGGAGGAGGAACATCAAGAGGATACGTCCAACGTCCATCCAGAAGATAGTAAAATATAATAATAAAATAATATTATTTTTAAAAATAATATTACAAAGCACACGAGATAGAACAGAGCACACACACCACCCCACACACATTCACACACAGCGCCAACCGCATAGACAAAAAAAGTATAACTAAGTCGTCCTTACAACACCGCTCGCCGATTCGCAAGGACACCGCAGGAATACTTTTCTTTACAACGACGATCAAGGTACGTCCGGACTACTTTACATCTTATATTTATATTTATCCATGTATTATTACTGTATTTTATTATAAACGGGCTATTTTTTTTTATCCAAGACAGCTTTCTCATGCCTACCATCTACGATAATAATTCGACAGTGCATTAAATCCTGTAGACTTTCAAATTAAACCATTTATTTTTTATTTTATTCGATTCAATATAATACCCCTCACTCATACAATATTTATATATACAATTCAATATAAAATAATTTAAAAATATCTATAAATAAAAAACATAAAAATGCTTTTATCACATAAAAAATGCGTTTTATATAAAACAAAAGTTTGTTTTATTTCACGGGCCCCTTACTGAGTTTTTTATTTTATTTTTTTTTTCGGCTAAGCGTGTATGGACGTCTAGCATTTTTTAAAGTATTAGTATTCGTGTATACACATATGTGTGCATACATTGATAGGTATAGTCATCGTTTCCCTCTTATATCTGTATACTCTCAACCGGAGCGTCTGGTTTACGATCGCATTTGGCCTTCTCTATTCACTCACTCGGTCTCGGTCTCGGCCTCTACTTTACTCTACACTATACTACACTATATTACACTCACCAGTCTGCTCAGATACAAACAAACTGGTATATTTCAGCCAAGTATATGTATAATATGTTTTCGCGAATGGATGTACGCATGCATAAATTAATAGATGTAATAATGCCGATGCGATGAGAGTTACGTATTAAATTATATAGAGTACGAGGTATAAGTATATACTGCTATTAACGGTTAAGTATGTAATATACGTTTGTAACAGATGAAATGTATACCCGAAGCGGGCTTACTGTGTTAGTAGTGTGTCGAGACGCACGGCTAGTATGTGTAGAGTCTAGACAAACGCTAGACGAGCTGAATAATATGTCGGTTACGGTTTGCCGCACCACACCGACAACTCACTACTTTACTCTACTTTAGTCTATTCTACGCGCTACTCTTTCTCTATACTATTACAATACTAACACCAATATCTCCAACAGCTCTTACACAGTATATTGTATTATGTTATGTTACATTCTCTTGTGATGCCGCACGTTTACTCAATGATGTAATCGCAAACTTAACCATACCAATACAACGCTCAAATCTATCCTTTTGTCGCTAGCCGTGAAGCCGGTGTAAATAGTAGACGGCCTCTAGACTAACTATATTATTATTGAGGGAATTGAGGAGAATGTACAGTCCTTGCCAAAATTTATTTTTTAATCTTTCCTTTGTATATTGTGGTTTTATAATTGTAATTAAATTAAGCCACAATTATGAAAATTATCAGAAAATTTATTTCTATTTTCAATATTGTAAGTTTATGTCTTAGCTTTTTAATTTAAATATAATTTTATTGGTGATAATAATTATTTAGAAGTTATATAAATTATCGCGGATTTCAACATTTGTAGTTCATGCTAAAACCAAAATAATATATATTTTTTAATCGAGACTGACTATTACTACGATTATTATTTTATAGCCAAATCACAATGACCTTTTCGCAAGTGTCATTCTGCGATACTAACAAATCTAACTTGTAATCTATTTTTGCTAGAGATAGTAATAATGTATGTCGTGAAGAATTTAATTTATTATGTAATAAGTAGTATCATTAAAAAATTTTATCGAAATGATACATTTATAAGTTGCAAATTAGGGTAATAAAATAATTAATTGGTTAAGATTTTTTTGTAGTTACTCACCCGGTATTTTTTTCACGCATCAGTTCAGAGTTTTATTTTTCCAGTGGTATTTATTTGCTCCAAGTCCTAAAAATAGACAAAGAAGAATAAATTTATCTCTCTAATTATAGTATAATTTATTAAACGATTGTCAATAGGTCAGGATTTGGGGAATGATTTATTCAATAGCCAAGCAAACGAGGAATATCGAGTTGAAAATAGATAATTAGTGCCGGTGGGGAAAAGCTCGAATCATGTAGTATGCAATCGAGAGGGAAAAGGAGGAATGAGAGTTAACAATAAATATGAATATAACATGTCTATAATCCGTATAGTCCTTAAAATAGCCAGAGATTGAAAGTATACTTTTTTTTTTATTTTATTCTATTATATATTTTCTCCTGTCGCTTTTATTCAGTAAACGATGCGAATAATTTACGCGATTAGTCGGTGCATCCTGGGACGTCTCGTTTTTTACAACAGTGCAATGTAAGTATGAGTAAAGCAGTGTATATATTTTTATCAGAATGTTTCTTTATAATTTCCCGTTTCACATGTTATGTACTTTTGGAGAATAGGGTGAAGAAGAGGACATAGTCAGGGTGCAGCGTGAAAATGTACATAGCATTATAAATAGAGATTTGTGCCAAGAGAATTTATGCGAGACGCAAAATAAAAATAGTTCCAACTCCTCGAATGTTCTTAGTATATCTGTATCTATAATACACTCGAGCCGTTTGCGCGTATGCTGGTACTTAAGTTTATCTCTTTCTAGAATGAAAAAAAATTATTGCGCGTTCTCATTCTTTCCCGCTTCAAACGATGTCTCTGTTATAGACTCTTACTCTGTCAGCGCGCTCTCTACTCTCTTGAAAGTCAAGCCAAAGCTATCGTAATCGTGGGATGTTGTGTATGCATGTGAGTGTGAGTGCTGGAAGTGTAGGAGAGTTTTTGGCTGTAGATGTAAGCATGTTGTGTATAGTCGTGGAGAAGAGATGCCACGCGGGAAGTAAGCAAAAGAAAGGAGAGAGGGGGCGTTGAGATGGACTCCCAGTAACGCGGTATGCAAAGCGAATCCTTGAACGTGAGTTTCAAGTAGAATAACGTTAAGGATTTTACTCCATGAAAATACATCCGATCATCTATATTTTTTTTCTATGTCTATAACTTTTTTCAAGAATTAAAGGACAATTATTATATTTTATTTCATTTTATTACATCCATATGAAATTTATTTTATCGATAATCTATCAGATTGTAATGTAATATTTTTTTTTGAAAATAATTTTTTATTTGCAAAATTCATACTAATTTAATATATATATATATATATATATATTATACGATATATCTATTGACATTTGGGCTTTACGTAAGTTTGTTTTTTCAAGTGTTGAAAAAAAAATTTTTTGCGGTCGACTGCAATTTTTATAGATAGAAATAATTTTTTATTTATTTTTTAATCCACTTGATGTTCATACTTATTTTATTTAGTTTATTCAGTATTAATTGAAATAATAATAATTATTATGATTATGAATAATGAACAAACTAGTGACGACGATTTTAGAAAGTTTAAATTTGTATAAATATATTTTACTGTCGATACAATAAAATAAATTAAGTATATGAAACGGAAATATCAATTTAGTGTTTCACTTGTCGTTCGACTTGAACGGTGTAACAATGAAGTTTGTTAAATTTAAAATTGATTATCTTTAGATATAAAAATATGACTCGGATATATAAGATATTCATAAATATATAAAGGTATATATTTAATTGAATGGTGAAATAGGTGAATAATAAATAAATTTATTTAAATTAGTAAATCGCAATTTCGAGTTTTTAACTTTTGTCGATATCTTCTTAACTAGGTCATCGAATTTTCATATATTCAAATCTTTTATTCAATAACTTTAGATTGTAATATTATATATTTTATTACCCGTATGGAGAATGTCAAATGTAATATATAATTTTAATATTTTTGATTAGATTAAACGCTTAGTAACTAGATTACGCGACAGCGTTATCTCTGAAATTAGATTCCGACTGGGTGAACATGAAACTATGTTATATATATTATATTTTGACGGAAGAATATCGTCAATTTAATACAATTACCGCCATTTTACTCTCAGTTATTATATACATATATAATATATAATACATATTAAAATAATCTTTGATAATCAAACCCACAAAATTATTCATATCTTTAAATTAAGAAAAAAAAAAAAAAAACAATTATTAAAAAAAAAATTTAATGAATACAAGTTAAATTCCTGACCTTTGTATTTAATCATATCATTTGATCAACATATAAATCAATATATATAAATCATGATTAATTTAACACACAAGTTTACTCAATAAATTTTATTGTTTTAAAAAAAACTCGACCTTGATACAAAAAAATAAATTACATAAACTTTTAAATCGTTTAGTCATCAAAGTTAATTCTTCAAATATTTCCCGGTAGGGTTTATGCTTTCGAACATTTTTAACTTACTTTGTCTGAAGCATTTGTTCTATCAAAGACACTTGCTTCCGAATTCCCCGAAAGACGTACATATATTGCGTAGACAAGGGTTATAGGGGTCAAAAGTTTAAGGAAGGCTTCACGTACCACGGGCAGAAAAAAATCTAAATAAAATAAAATAAAATACTCTGTAACTATAAAAATAAAAAAAACGACAAACTTGTGACCTCAATTGTCGGTGAATAAATTCTTCATGTCATCTACTTTTATATATACATTTTGGTTATTTTATTCTTATATACAGGTTAATCAATATCGGAATTCATTATTTACCATGATAATAGAGAAATACTTAAAAAAATTGATTATATTTCAAATTTAAATTCTATTTAAAAATCTCAGTTATCATTTTATTTTGGCAATTTAATTTAAAATGATTATTGAATATTAAAATGTATCAATTATAGCGGGCGAAAAATAATTATGTAGAGTGTATAGTACAATTGCAAGTCAAGTATTCTCGAGTATATTTATGCTAACGGACATACGGTTTCTTTTCGGCAGTTTCGTTCTTTGTTTCACATATTTAAACTAATACTGTTTAAAAATTCGTGGATGCGTGTATGTATATATGCTCGAACTAACATACACAGGATTTAAATTCACATAGACATAAGCATACCGCAACTAATCCACACCAAGTGGCTTTCTCTGTGTCACTTCCATCCACCGCGAAACGCAGTCGAGAGGCAGCTGGGTGAGAAAAAAGGAGTAATATAAAACGGGTCCGTGAATTTCGAATGCCAGTTTAACCGTACACATGTGAGTGTGTATAAAAATACACTTGTACTTGTATTATATTGTGTGGGTAAGGATATAGAGACTGTGAGTTGCGAGCAGAGAAATAAGAGAGTAGGAGAAGAAATCAAAAAGAATAGTAGTAGTAGTATTAGTATTAGTAGTAGAAAAGGAGAAGGAGCTGTAAAGACGAAAGTGCATGAGAATCTCCATGACGCAACCACGACGTTAAAATCTGGCTGCATCGTCTGCGCCCTCATCTGCTTCGGCAATTAAAAATATATCTTTGACCCATTTTCATTATTTTTAAATTGACGGGGATTAAAATAATACGCTACTAATAATTTCAACAGACTATGTTACGATGTGTCTTGTCTTTACTCGATTTAAACACCTATTTTTTTATCTCTATTTTATTTTTTATTTTTTTAATAAACGTGTTGTCGGATATCTCGGTCAGCAGAAAATAGTACGGTTATATTGTTTTTTTATTTAGTTTATTATTCTTCATTCATAACCGCGATAAATCCATCTCTATTTTAATTCTATTCCCTGTTTTTTTTTTTTTTTTTTTTTTTTTTTTAAGACACTTAATTTATTTATCCAATAAAATGAATAATTGGTTTTGCTAAATGGATGTTTTTTTAGCGATTTAATTTGATGTAACAGACATGAGAGTTAAATGTCAGACATTAAGTACAAGTAGTTACAATCTGTATCTAGCCAGACAGTGAAAGGTCTAGTAGTCTGACTAAAATAGTCTACATCTACTTGGACTTTGTCATTTTTCCGCAGCAAGTAAAAGAAAAAGTGTTTTTTAAAATACAATTTTTATTCTTTTCAACTGAATAAAATTACAATAATAATAATAATTATGAAAAGTACAAAGAAAATATTGAAAACGGTATTGTTGAAAATTTACAAAAGAATAATTAGACTCGTATACTTATACTTATATTAGCGGTTCTGCGTACACTGAGACTTAAATTTTAAAAAATGAAAAGTATTTTTTTATATACACGCAAATTTTTTGTGGACGTCCGTTTAGCGCTTATGACGATGGAGAGAATAGTCGCTTGTTGTTCCAAACTGTCGGTGGGTTTGCCCGGGGTTCAACGACCGCCAAATGTTTTCGAATGTGAGCATAGTTGCGAGGGTCGGGGCAGAGGGGAGGAGGAAAGAAAAGAACGTGAGAGAGAGAGCTCGAGAGCCGAAAGGGTGAAGAAAAAGCGAGACGGCAGACATCGAGGCATAAATTTTTAGGGGCACTGGCTTGGTGCAATCGCTGGTTCCTCTTTTATTCCCTCTTTCTATGTCGTACGATGCGTACTCTTAGATCCGCCCTCACTCTTTTACTTTTTTATTCATTTATTATTTTTTTAGTTACACAGCCTGAGCGTGGTATATCCTTCTCACATGCACTCAACTCTTCCAAAATTTGCGTGTACGCTGCATTTTAGCGTATTATATTACCCTGTGGTATCAAGGCGTACGCGTACCGGCCAAAAAGTATATGTATATACACTTTTTTTGTTACCGAGGTTTATAAAATCAGTCGGGAACTTTATTTGGCAGGTGTGCTGGGCTAATAAGTCACTGGGGTTGTACTTTTTTTAAAGTTATCGTTAGCGAATGTACTATTTGTCACTTAATTTTATTACTACACAGTAAAAAATTTTGCGTCATTGCGACAAAAAATTTTGTGTTAAAAATTTTAGTGTTAAATATTTAACACTTTTATATGTAAATTTAACATTTATTGTGTTAAATTGACACAAAAAAGTGTTAAATATTTAACATAAAAATTTTTAACACAAAATTTTTTACTATGTATCAATTATTTTTTTTCTGTAGGAATTATTAAAATTGCTTAATAAAATTAAAAAATTTTTTGGTAAAAAAAAATATTTACTTAAGCTTGAAATTAAAATGTTAAAATTGTAAGTTTTTATAGAATTTTAATAAAACAATATAAAAGTTTAAATGACAGAAGTACCATTCTTATGCTAACAATTTTTTAGTGGTGTTAGTAAAATAAAATAAAATAAAATTTCGCTTAACATTAATTTATACTCACATAAAACGTGAAATAAAATTCGATATTACATAGTATTTGGAAGCTCTCGATGATCAAAGAGCTTTTATAAATTGTCGTTTATTCGCTTTTACATAAATTGGAATAAAATATTGTTTGATTGTATTTCCCGGATTTATATTAGTCTACGTGTGGATACAAAAAATATTAAACGGTGATAAAAAATTACGAAATTAAAAAAAAAAAAGTAGGAGAGAAGGATATTTTTGTTGTAGAGTAATAAATAATAAAATAAAACTAAATGGAGGCAAATGAAAGAGAATTATAGAAGAGTTCGTTTAATTCACTTTTAGAAATAGCAAACCCTTTATCTTTTTTAGCCCTCGTAGGTTTATTGAAAGCTAGCGGGCCAGTGTGAATGAGCCGCGGTGCAGGTGCGAGTGATTCACGCGAGGCGAGAAAATCCCTGGCACGGTTCTCTCCCTCTATATATTCTCTCAGCGGTGGTTAGCCTTGAACTCGAAGAGCAAAAGCGACGCCCGCTGCCGGTGCTCTACATCAAGCGCCGTCGTTGTCGCCCATAATATAAAAGGGCTTTGCAAAGAACCACGCTCTCTCTGATGTCCTCGTTTCCTCTTTGTCTTTCAAACTACTCTTTACTCTATTTTACTCAAACCTAGATTATCATTACTTTATTCAACATAATCTCTTACGCTCATCACACTCAGGTATAAAATTACATTTAAATAAATATTACTGTTGATCATAATTTTAAAAAATACTTAATTGCAATTTTTTGCTGGGAAAATTTAAATTTATAATTACAAGTTTCGGTCTCACAGACAAATCAAGTATATTTAACAATTCTGCACACGATTATCTCATTACCTAGCGACTAAATAAATTTTTTTATTAACCACAACACAGCATACATATAGATATATACATTATTATCATGTTCCGTTTTATCCGTCTTCAAGGACAGTTTAGGTTGACTCACCGGACGTCCCACGCGACGTAGAAAACATCCTAATTGTCTGCACTTGACTAAAATGCATCTCTTTTTTTTTCTCTAATATTTAAACCATTAAAAAAATTCAACAAAAAAAAACTAAATTTATGGTCTACAATCAGGTTCTCCAAAACAAATTTTTTGCTTAGTAACCCCATTTAACCCCTAAATTACCGTGCAAGGGAATGCGTATCGGTCAAGGTCTTCTGTAACTCAAATAAATAATAAAAGGGTGTGACCTAAAGTTCATTCTCGGTACCCTAATCGTAAGCACAATAGAGAAGGCAGGCAACCAGGGCAAATATAAAAATATAAATTTCTGGTTGTAACAATAAAATAATATAAAATGTAAGCAGAGAACCGGAGTAGAATTGTGAAGAAAAAGTGTACTTACGGGTGCGATTATATCATCATGGACCCCCTGTAGAATCCAATCAATAAATATTACAATGGAAGCCGCGACGTGCTTAGAGTGGGGAACATAGAGGATAGGAGTAAGAAGAACAAGCAAAGGAAAAAGTAAAGAAAGGAGGATGTATCTAGCTAGCGTCTAAGACACCGTGCCGTTACCGTTGGCAGTTCACCACCCCTATTTCATCTTTCTCTGTTTAGTTTCTCTATAGCATAGCATACCATACCGGCAGTATAGGTTTTGCCCTTCTTTCCATCTGTCCCAGCAATCCCACCTACTACTCCTGTCCTGTGTACACTGTAGCGAACATAGTTGTGCTTCTCTGACTCCGAGTCAACGTCGCAACCTCCACTGTACGGTACAGCTACTATCTCAACTCCTTTTCCTTTTCCTTTTCCTTCTTTTTTCCTCCGAGCTTTATTCATCCTTTTCGGTTTATTTTCCCGAGCTTTTCGTCCTTGTTCTGGCCGACTGCGGGCGGCAGGGCACCAGAGAGCCGGGAACTTTCTCTTTACTTGCTCGCCGCGCCGGTTGTATTTTACTTTTCTTCTAGTAGCGAATTAAAACCGCGTTCATGCGCAGCCCGCGGAACGGCGTAATGATTTTTTGAGGGGCGAATCGAGTGGGGTCACGATGTAGCTGGAGCTTGTTGCCTGAGAGAAGGGAGAGTCTATGGAATAGAACCGAAAGAATGAAATAGAAAGAGAGTTTAAGAGTAATAGGGTGCCAGGAGGAAGCGAGAAAGATTAAAGGGTTGGAAGGCTTAGAAACGAGAGGAAAAAAGAGGGATGGAAATATACAGAAAGTTATAATCGCAAGCGGTCCTGCTCTTCTATACAAAGTAAGAGTACTGAGTGTAGGGCCACTGCCAGATAGAAATGAGAAGAGTTTCGCAGCAAGAGACGAGGGATAGGAGACGGAAGACGGAAAATGAGAGACGAGAAAGAAGAGAATAAAAGAAGAAACTACTGGTGCTTATACTCCTACAGTTTAGTTGTATGTATGTATATATGAATGTATGTAACCTTTACTTACTAAAAGGAGAGGTGCAGAGAGACTGATTCGTCTCATTAGATCGTATTCTGTGTTGGTAAAAATTTATATGGATACGTTTTTCCGCGAATATAAAGAGGGACGAAATTTTTTTTTCAGCCTCCAAGTCAAGTGTGCTCTTTTATATGTGTACTGCATATACTCACTTACGCCTTTACTCGGTTTGTGAGTTTGCGAGAATCCCAGCTAAAGTAGATGAACAAGTAAATGTAGATAAGTTTTGTCTGAGTGAGATAACCAGTATGAAATTAAAGCTCGAGCAACAAAGACCCAGCAAAGCGGTTGGGTAAAGACTGAAGACTGAAAAATGAGAATAAAGAAAGAACGGAAGAAAGATGACGTAGACATTTAAATCTCGACGTATTCAAGAAGAATAAAATGCTTTTAACGTCGCTCTTTGCTTACATCTTTACTTGATGCTCCCAATTGCACTGTACCCGCGAATACGATGTACGGTAAGAAAAACAGCTCCTCCTTGAGTCTTCAGTGCAACATCATGTTATATTATATTCGTCTTTGGGATCATTTAAATGATGACTACATTTTTAATTGCAAGTCGTTAGCTTTGCCATTTTTATCTCAATTGTGAGCAGAGGTTTTAAATCTCCTTCCCGGGCGATACAACGACCATCCAAGAGTTTCTGTACTTTGTTGTGTTAGAGTGCACCAGAGACAGAGAGTAGAGACAAGTTGAGCTGAAACATAAAAAAGAGTCGAATACTACCACCACACGTTACACCTCCTCCCCTCCACGTTACACCCAGTCTAGCCTCTCAGCCATCGAGACTCTTGTTCTATCTTTCTCGGGTAATATATCTGGTGTGCGCAGTTATTATATTCTTTCTCCGATGCATAGTCTGTAGTTCTTAGTATCATACATATACATACATACATATATACACACATATGTGTATAGTAAAGCGGTATTCCGTGAGTTTGGCCCCCTCGTGCTCTGTCCTTGTCTTCAGCGTTTGCTCGCTCACTTAGCGTGCTACTCTCTCGGGGTCTACTTGAGTCTCGACTCGTATCGGGCGTAGTGTGTAGCATTATTCTTACACTAATATAGCGGCGTAGATACTCTATATAATACTATACTACTCTCACTACACTCGAAAAAAACTTTCTATCTCTCGTTTAGCTCACTTACTTTCTCTCTCTGCGTACGCACTATTTTTTAGTCCGTACTTATTACGACAGATGTCTCATGCGCCGATAAAGAATAACGCCACACCGTGGACCTGGAGCCGTAGTTACCGGTGTTAGTAGTACTCGTCCTAACTCGGTTCACCAGCTCTCGCAACGTAACGCCGTGCTGCTGCTCCTGCTCTTCTCTTGTCCAAACTAGTAGTACCTACATCTACATATACATACATATTCGTTCAGGAGAACCTTTACCTCTTTTTTTTTTCTTTATTTGTTATCATTTTATTTTTATTTACACTAACCATTGTCGTCTACAATCTACGTTAAGATATACACATTTTTTTTCGAGGTATCGAGATTCCTTTTTTTCGTACCACTACCCAGAAAAACAGCTGCTCAGCTATTCGTAAATCTCGTATAGTTTTTTTTTTTCGACCTCGACTTTATCCAAACTATCCTATCCAGTCTTAGTCTGTCTGACGACACCAAACGACACCCTCGCAATTTAAAACGCCCGAGGCTCGCAAATCGCAATATTAGTCTCTTAGTTAATCCCGCTTTGTTGGGCTACATTAGCTCTTTGCTTAATAAAATTAAATTCACTTGCATTTGCAATAATTATAATTCAAAGGACTTTAACTGAGAGGGTATAAGTGACTAAATTATATCTTTTTCAAGTACATACAATATCTGTTTTTAAAACAGGTGCTAATTTTTTTCACTTATTCTCTCTCAGTTTTAATACTATAAATTGAAATTATAATTACTTATTACAACTTGTGGTCTACGGGCTTTATTTTTACTCTCGGGTGATTAGAATTTCAACAGACCGCCGGGGAATATTAATTTAATACACGTATCACTTGGAACAAAACAAAATAGCATAGATAAAAAATAATTAACTTAAACGTAAGGCGATTTGGAGGTTAGAGACAGTCATCTAACACAAGTAGTAATCGCGATGAGATAAAAAAAAATGAGAGCGATTAATGCAAACTAGACTCGCGATTACGCGCAAATCCGTCAGGTGCTTGAGGTCAAAAAAAAAAAATATATGTATGTAATTGTGCGTTAGTAATAAATAAAATAATATCATACATACTTACATACATTTATATAAAAAATATACAACCCACAGTATTTTTATTCTGTATCTTATCTTCGTCATTCATTCGATTTCTTGGCTCGTATCATATTAACCGCGTGTTTTATTTTTTTACTCATTACCATTACACTAGATTATTATTTTTAAAAAAATATTATTCAATATAATATTGTTGTCTTTGTTAAAATGTTTTAGTTAAAAAAATAGTTCGTTTTAATTTTTAAAATCTTTAAAATTGATTGTCATAATCTGGTTAATTCTTTAAATGTTGAACATTAAAATTTTTCTGTACTGTGTAAGTAGTATTTTATAAAGTGCGGTTGTATTGGATTCACTCGCGATATTTCGTGGTCTTTCGGGCGCTTTCGTGGGGATCCTCGATGCTCAGCTATAAGCGGGAAGGTCGTCGTCGACGTAGACGTCGCCGTAGTTTCGGCTGTGTGACGTTTAGTTTCGGGGGTTAGTTCTGCCGGTGTGACTGATGTGAGACATGGGTGGTTGTGCGAGCAGGATACAAACTGTTGGTCGGCCACGCGGTTTACTCATTATTACTCTTACTACTCGTCTCGCGGTGTCCACATCTACTAGTTAACCATTAATACTTACGCGCATTTAATTAATACTACGCTGAATAATATTAATAGTATTCTTCATCGATTCATTTATTTATTTATTTGATAATTATTTTTTTTTAATAATAAAATATATTAAAATAAAATAAAAAGACGTGAAAAGTATGAAATAGCACACTTTGTCGTTTTAAAACTCGACTGTGAATTTTAATTTTATGCATTGGCGCGAAAACGATTTATCGCGTATTCAAATTAAATTTATTTTAGTTTTATTTACAGTTGTGTGTAATTTTATTTAAATAATAAAAATAAAATAAAGTGAATTTTTGACCATACCAAATAACGATCTCTTTTTGTTTGAATTAGCGCTGTTAAAAAATAGAAAAAAAACTAAAAAAAAAACCCGGAGCTGTGAAGTGTACTCAATTGATTAATGTTTAAATAAGAGACAGTCGAGCGACTATATCACTTACATGTAAAGGTTACATATTATTAATTGTGTGATAATGATTAGTGATAGATCTATGTAACGAGGATGCATTTTTTTTTATTGTTAATAACTGTAATTATTATCGAATTCAATATTGAATTGTCAAGACGTTAATATAAGAATAAGTTTTGCCAAAAGTTATTTATTAATATTCATTCTGTATGCAGTGAAAGTGCCTTCGTAGTTATTTTACAAACTGCACAAGTATTTGAGGTATTGTATTTTTTGTCTTCAAGCATTCTAAGATTTTTATATCGCTTCAATTAAAAACTTTTAAGTAACTTATGTACAGACTAAAGGCGCAATTAAATTTATTTTAAACAAAATAACTTTATTCACAGTCGCTAAGTTTTATGAATGAAGATATTTTTTTTTCTTTAATATTTTAATAAAAAATAATACTAAAGTTAGCCGACATTTTCAATTTTTTAATTATTTTTTATTTATTAAATAAAAACTAAAAAATATTTTTAAAAAATTGCACTGGTATTTTTTCAAGTTTTTTACAAGTAAAATTTTTTATTTTCTTCTCTTTGTAATAATTTTTCAATAAAAAAATTTCTGAAAGTTTTTAGATGTCGGCTAACTTAATTTTCATTGATAAAAAGTTCATTGTCATTTTTAATAATGATTATGTTATTTATTTGTTTTTGAGGATTTACTTTTAAAGAAATAATAATGTGCGTGTAAATTTCCATGTTGGATGTGCAAATTTATGAATAAGGACGATGTATGCGAGCATATAAATGTATACGACATCTAAATTCGCGACTAAAGGTTCAGCCAGTGAATTTATATTTTCAGATTTTTTTTTATCATTTCGCCGAGATAATAGTTATCAGTAGACATTTTGTACTTGCAGTTCTATAAGTAACCAGCCATTTAATCGTATTTTCTGGCTCGGCGCCAGAATGACGACCCAATTTTTTTTTCTACTATAGGAAAAAATACACGTTTAATAAAATAATTTTTGAAATTATTTATACATAAATTTTTCCGGGCCCAATCTTTAAATTCATTCTAAAACTCAAGTACATACTTAGAGCCGACAATAACTTTTGTAATTTTTATTTTTAACAATAAAAATTTCTGACTGTTTTAGGTGAACAAAAATAACGATGGTAGATACGCAACATTTTTGCCTGCGATGGAATAATTACCAGAGCAGTATAACGTCGGCGTTTGAAAATTTACGCGACGATGAGGACTTTGTAGACGTCACATTGGCCTGCGATGGCAAGAGTCTCAAAGCTCATCGCGTTGTGCTCTCAGCATGCAGCCCTTACTTCCGTGAATTGCTCAAGGTTTGTAATTTGGAATTATATTATACAACAAAAATTAACTTATTAATCTGTAACTCAATAATCGATCTCCTATCTTCTGTACTGTCAATCAATCAATTAATTAGTTCATTCTTTAATTAATTAATTAAATATATCGAATCTATATGTATGTGTGTTTATTCACTTGTATAACAGAGTACACCGTGCAAACATCCGGTGATAGTACTTCAGGACGTGGCATTTAGTGATTTACACGCATTAGTTGAGTTCATTTATCACGGGGAAGTTAATGTACATCAGCGATCTCTCAGTAGTTTCCTCAAGACTGCTGAGGTTTTGAGGGTGTCGGGTCTTACACAACAAGCCGATTCAACTGAACGAGATGAGGTAACTAATGTACACACTCACACTATCATATATGTTGCTGCTTACTTAAACTTGATTCATTTAATTGCGAGTTTAACTTGTTCTTTTTATTGTACTTCCCTTAAATTCCGAATAATAGATGTTTTTTTTCCATTAATTTTTTTTTTACTTTAAAATTGATAAATTTTAATAATATGTGTCTAATAATTATCAATATTAAGTGATTAGCTTAAATTATATTTGGTAAAAGTATGTTATCTTGATCCTGCCCCCTTTAATCGCTAAAATTCTCGAGATTGTCATAGGTCAAGCAGAAAGTGATAAAAATAATTAAATTTGGTTTATTTTTCAATATAATGCAATTTTTTTATACAAAAATAAAATAACAAATAAAAATTTATTAGTAGAGTAAAAAAAAAATTCATTTGGGATATTATTTTGACTGTTTGTTCTGTTAAATCCAGTTATCACAAGTGCGTGCATTAGCAGCACGCACAAATCATGTACCACCCCATGATAAGTTGTCGGACGAGGGTTTCCCACGTGGTGGTTCTCCACCAACTCCACACACCCCGACACCAACAACAGTACAGCAGTTGTTGCGACGCGCACAAATACGTAGGAACGAGAGGCGTACACCTGATGAGCATGATGACTCTATAAAGCGTTCCCGAGTACCTTCACCACCGCTCAACAACAACGACGCGACGCCCACGGATTTTTCAATGGTAAAGAACCATTTGTCAGCGAAAGTCGAGGGCAATGGTTTGCATGACGAAAACAGCCGCATAGAGGACAACATTAAGTGCGAGCCCCTGGAATTGACCGGAGGAAACGGCGGTACCGGTGGCCACAACGAGGACTCTTCAGACTCCGGAGCCGCGGCCTCTGACCGGCCACCAGCTTCTGCGAGTAGTAATGAACATGACCACGAACCGGAACATCCTTCAACGCCAAACTATTTACCCGATAGCAAATTGTTCACATCTACGCCTGGAAGTTTTAATTTCAGTATGGCTGCTCTTACTACCGATCACAATCCGCTATCAGGTGAGTTTATTTTACTTTTTAGTATCTTTTATTTTGGCCTTTACGCACAGACCAATTTATGATTTTATTTTTTTTTTGTTTGTTATTTTTTGAGTTACTAATATGATGGAAAAAATTTTTTTATTATTTTTAATGCGAGAAAAAATTTTTTACTTTAGAGTTATTATTTTTTATTTTTAGTACAATTGCACGGAAAAAAGTAAACTGTAATAAATAACAGTCGATTTATAACAAGTAATGATCAACTGCTAAAAATGATCATTTTATATAAACAGTAAAATCGTGATTTTACTATTTACTTTATAATATTTACCATTTAAACGTTACAATTGACTCTTTACATGGAAGAAAATACTATTTCAAACAGTAATATTCGCTATGTAAATGTCTAAAATGTTTAAGTATAATAATTAAGAATTCAGACTTTGATATTTATCATTTCGTACCTAAAAAATGATCTTATGATATGTAAAAAGTATAAAATAAAGTTAGTTAATTTCTAATACAAGCAACGTCAATATTTATAAAGTAAAATGGTAAATTTTAAACGCAACGCTAAAAATCAAACTGTAATTATTGAC
Source organism: Cotesia glomerata (assembly GCF_020080835.1). Taxonomy (NCBI): domain Eukaryota; kingdom Metazoa; phylum Arthropoda; class Insecta; order Hymenoptera; family Braconidae; genus Cotesia; species Cotesia glomerata. The sequence goes on from NC_058158.1 coordinate 3,908,666, forward strand.
TTGCTTGGATTGGTAAAATGTATATTTTAAAAGTATAATTTTTACTGTTTCAAATGTTAAATTCTCCCAGAGTGAGACCCCCTTCTCTTTCATCTGAGTTCCCCTTCTCCTCATAATATGGACTATATATTGAAATGGCAATTTTTACTGTTTGAAACTGTAATTTTTTAAGATGAAAGCGTCGTTATTTACTATAGTGACAGCTACTAATCACTTATTTTGGATATTAAATTATAAATTGTGGCTTTTATACTTTCTACATTAAGTTCTGTAATATTTATATTTTTGCCACCCCGATGTCCGCTTTACTGTTTGAAACTATAAAAATTAACCGGAATCCGAGTGAATATTACAGTTTAATTTTTTCCTTGATAGTCTTGAGAGTTAAAATAAATAAATTAGATTCTAAACAACTCGAGTAGTATCACATTGCAACTGACGAGGACGTAGAAAAAAAAAAGCATTGACAAAATAACTAAACAGTGTCGCTTTGATAAATAACGTCGTAAACCAGTATAGTAATACAATAAAGCCATTCTTTATTCTAACGAGTATTTTTTTAAGTAAGCGGATATTCTTAATATAATATAATAGTCGGACTCGCGTTCCTCCAAAAGTTCCACTAGCCATTGATAAAAACTCGTAAATAATTAAAAAATAAATAAATAACGACTGAAAGAAGAAAAAAAAAAATTATCATCTATTATATTAGTGTCTCCAGATAAAAATTGAATCATTTGACACGACTGACGTATGTGTTAGTATAATTATTATTTAAAATAAAATAAAGTTTAATTGTGATTGCGAAATTGCGTACAGGCCCCTGTTTAAAAATCTAAGCAAGAGTCAAGGTCTCTACGTTTAACGACAGTTAAATTTTCAGGGTTAAGCCATGGATTACAGACGCCGGATTTAGCTGGGACTTCACAAGGTAAGAACCACCTATTTAATTATCTTATTTCATTGCCCTATAAAATCACAAGAATATTATTTAGCAAGGGTGTAGCGAAAAAATATATACTATTTTAGTATTACTTTTCCTCCTCGTTATTACGTGTGTCACATCGAGGTTACGACGGTTAACAAAAACGTTTATTGTTACATAAATGATATAAATGAATTAAAAGTATACAAAAATATCAGTATCAATATCAGTATAAATATAAATATCAGATATATACGTACAAGTATATCAAGCAATAAAAAAAGTTAGTTGCATTCTTTTGATTTTTTCCAAGGGCACTCCTCGCTACACTATTTTTAATAAATTAAAGTATAAATAAATAAAAATTATTTTACTCTCTTAATTGATATCCACTGTACTGCACGACAGGTTAGATTAAAGTAATAATTATTCAGTATAATTAAATAGTAAATTCACCTGTCGTTATTAATTATTGTTTAATGGTTCGGTCTGATGGTCACTACGACTTGTGCAGTTATATCAAACTAAAAAATAAATTATTTTTTTATATATATATATATATTATATGAAAACAAATTTTTTTTATAAAAACGACTACAAAATTTTTTTTTAAATTATTAATTTAATTATTATATTTTTAATAATTGGTTGCGGTGAATAAAGCACTACTGTCTGCTTGTAAAATTAAATTTTCTCTTAATTGGCATGCGTTTCCAAATCAATCATCGATATCATCATTTTTCTATTCTTGTATATGAATATTATTTCATTAACAAGTATCATGACATCGCATTTCATTAAAATTCATTATTATAGTACAAAAATTTATTACAAAATTAATCATTTTATTATTACTTATTATTATCATTGTGATTATATGATTATAAATTAACTTGGTGGTGACGTGACGACATATCACTATTAATAAATATATAAAATAACAATAATTACTTATAAATATTTCGGCTTATCAAAATCACAGTGAAATTAAATTTTTTATCTCACGAGTGTTAATTAAAAATGAGTGAAATTTAAAATCGTGATCAAGGTCGTTAAACAAAAAAAAAATTGAATAAATATTTATCTAGACCCAGAAAAAAAAATTAATCTAAACGTACTTGATAAAAAATTTTTAAATTTAATAAAATTAAGTAATATAACGAAACAAGACAATTCATAAATAATAACCAAATCCACAAAATATGTAAGCTATTGGAAAAATCTTATCGGGTGTTGCGAATACAAACCCCAAATCGACATTGAACCACCAAGTTCGCGTTATCATACCAATTGGCGTTAATTGACCAAGAAATGAACAAATGAATGAAGAGTTTGGCATCACTGTACAATATATTGACCGTTATGAACGTCACCTCTATGACACATGACCGTTAAAGAGAAAGAAAGAAAGAAAGAAAGAAAGAAAGAAGGAAAAAAAAGAAAGAAAGAAAGAACAAATTGAAAACATGAATCCAGTAAAAGTATTTTTATAAATAAAAATTCATATAATACTAAAAAAAAACGTGTAGCTAAACGGTAGGCTGACATTCCATACTCATTGACATCAAACATATCCAACATTATTATTATTAATATTATAATAATTAAAATCGTCGCTTTTAAAAAAAACAAAACAGTTATTATTTTATTTGCTATTAATTATTAATTATATAAAATATACTATTAGTAATTAATAGCACAATAGTTATGACAGTGACTTTTAATCAATCGTATCGTGTATTCGTACTGTACATTCACACTATGTCAGTTTTGTATAAATGTTTGTAGTCATTACTGTTTAATTTACCGAAGGTGATAGATTTAAATGCTTTCGCGCAATTGGTAAGTCAGGGCCGTTTAATCGCATTTAACTAGTCAATTCACACATATATATATATATATATATATATATATATATATATATATATATATATATATATATATATATATATATATATATGTATATATATTTTATACATATTATTATTATTATTATAATTAAAATTTATTTATTGAAACGTTAGGAATTTAATGGCTACGCTTTTTATTATTTAGTTATTTATAAATGTTAAATTAAATATATAAAAATAAGTCTTAAGTCTTTATTATTTATTATGATTACGATAAAACCGCCGGGAATATTTTTTTATTATAAGCGTAAAAAGGATGTGATAGGTCTTAGTTATCAACAATGTTGTTATTTTTTTATTTTTCACCTACTCAAGTGATTTATTATTATAACTTGATCTGTTAAAAAATGCTAATGGGTATTACCCTAAATCTTTATTTTATGGCGTGTACTGTGTCTACGCAAAACACTAATTTTTTTTTAAATAATTATTATTAACAAAAATATTATTATTATTATTGTTATTATTATTGTTTCTTAACTTGGATAATATTTATTATCACAACTAAGATAACGAAGATCGTAAAAAGGATAAGATTAAATGCGTGAAATAACTCCTTTATAAAAAGTTTCCTTTTTAAATTTTTACTAATTTTATTGCTATTGTGGCTATCTTTTTATTATTATTATTATTGTTGTTATGATTATCATTACTATAAATAGAAGGCTGAGTCTGGATGATGAAACTGAATTCGAGCGTTTGATTAATTATTTAGAGAATTTAGTGGTTAATTTATGGCCGTTTATTGTGGGATATGAGTGTCTCGCGTAACTTGAGTGATAATTTAGGCGAGATAACGACAAGTCTGTTGGTGAAATGGTATAATCACGAGATGACACCGTGCATACTCTCTTTATTCTGTTTACATAATAACGCCATTTCTTAATGCGATTTTACGACCAAGGTTTTTAGATCACTTTTTGCTGATATACATTTACTAAATGATAAAGAAAAAAATTTATTCTTTTAATCTATTTAAGAACAAATAATAATAATAATTATTTATTATTATTATTATTTTTATTAAAATAATAATTTAAAGTAAAAAAAAATTTTTTTACCGAGTAAAGAATAAATTTTTCTATGAAGTTAAGAAAGTTGAGATAATTTTATTAATAAAACGAAGTAATAAAAAAAGTAGCGTCATATTTCGAGACACTGTGTAAATTCAGGTGCGGTCTGGCCCGTCGATTAATATTTGAACGCCTGGCTTATGCTAGGTTAGTACTGCTAAAGTTATCAAGGGGCGTTGATAAGACAGCAGATGTTATCCGCGAAATTCAAGGTCTGTCTATATCTGCATTGAACGTTGCCAACTAAACATTGGCCCGTAAATAAAAATACCATGGCCTTGGTACGTCATTCTTTTTTAACATTCGTCCATTATACGATTCGGTGATTTCATTAAACAAAAAAAAAAATAATAAAATAATATTAAATATTTAAATAAATATAGGCGATATAAAAACAATATATAAACATATAATAACTGTAGACTTTAGCTTGGTGATTAATAGAATTGACAAAGAAATTTTATCAGTCAGATATTTGGCAAATTTCAAACGCGATATCAAAGGTTGTCGTTCTCTATTCGTTATCTTGATTATTTTTCGCCAACACTCGTCTATTATATCGAAATACAGCGCACGCAATATATATATTTAGGATTTTTATCTATTATTCCGAATAATTAAACATATATTATTTTACTTAAAAGTAATTTTTTCAGTCTTTAGATTCATTGCAATTTTTTTTATTTTCCACTTACAGCTCACACACTTAGGACGTCTTGCTCTTAAAGAAATTTATCTATTCGCTCTCTGGCATTTCAAATCCTCCGAAACCTCTGCAACCTCTGCAAAAATAGAGCACGGCTCAGCGCGATACACTCTTTGACGTTATCTGACAGAAATAAATGCTTCTGAGGCGTGAAATATATACGTACATATAAATATATATATCCGTACATTAATTTTTTATTTTCTCCTATTCATTATATACAGCAGCGTTTCTCTTCAATAAGCCCAACCACTTTATATATTATATTCATTTAATATATATTCATTTTTTATCATCCTTAACGCGTAATGTGGTTACGCAAAAAATTTATAAACCAATATAACCGATAAAGATTATACTTTAACAGAGGGAGACACGAATTAGAGCGAATAGACAACTCTTATATTAAATTATTAAATTAATAATAATAATAATAATTAATAATGTAAAATAATATCGCCGATATAAAAAAAAAAATAGACTAAAGTCTCTCGTTACAAAGTGTCAGGCCGGATGCGCTTTTCTTTGTTCGATAGGTTTAGCATTTTTGCCTCTTCTCCTTATTCTTCATCTTAAAAACGTTTTATACTTTTTTTAAATATACATATACATCTATATAATATATTAACAGGCTGTGTGCATATGGCAATGGCGTTGACTTAAGACAGCCTTGGAATATGTACTGAAAAATTAGTGTTAGCCGTATGACGCATTGATGAACCCATTTTTTACATTTACATTGTCGATGTTCACTAGCTATAAAATATTAAAAAACACACATACAAAATTACCATATTAATAAATTTAGTATCACGATTAATAATATCAATAAAAAGCATCGTGTCGGCATTTGTTTGGCCTAAAAAAATTTTTGCTCTGATTGCATTGAGGTCAAGAATGACTTAAATTTTTATTTAAATAAACAACGTCTAGTATCTGTATCAAATATTTACCTACTTTTTTTTTTTTTTTTTTTTTTTTATTTATTAATTAATCGCATTATACTTAATTAATTATTGCTTACTTTGTCAAAAATTCGTTATCTCAGTTATGAGAGACTAATCGCAATTATTTGTACTCTGACTAAATAAAAAAAAATTTATTAAGTATAAATTATTAAACGATCCGTACTCTTGGACACTTTTTTTTTTATTTTAGTAAAGTTTGTTTTCAAACATTATGTTACTAGTCACTTTAATAGATTATTTTTCGTCAACGATTGGGGCGTGTTCACTGCCAATTTATACTTTTTTTATTTTTCTATTTTTTTGCGTATTAATGCTCACACTCATACTCACATTTGTGTGCTTTAAAAAAATCGTGGTCAAGTAAAAATAGCACGTGGTTTTTTTTAAAACGAACTACTTAATATATGTTTACGTATATATATTTTAAAAGAACTGCATTGCTATCTCCTGATGCAATATTTTTAACAAATATTTATTTCGCGACTGTCGCAACTAAAAATGTACAAAAAAAGACAATGTTTATTTTTTTTTTTAATTATTTATTCAACACCAGTTTAATAGCGAATAAAACCACAAATTTTATCTGCTCATGGTCTGAATTTGTATTTGTTAAAAGAAAATAAATGAAACAAAGTATATTTGTTTGTTTGATTTAAATAATATTATTAAAATCAATTATTAGTAAGTTTGATTGACGTAAAATTCAATAGAGAGTCATTTTATATTTAGCTTACATTTAATTATTTAACTTTTGCGTCACAGCAATGTCTTAAATAGTTAAAGCCTCTTTAATGTGACATATTTGGGTATTGTTACGATCACTAAATGTCTCAAGTGAAATATCCGTGTTTACACTTAAAATTACGTCACCTGTATATTCGCAAATGTGTTCAATACTGTGAAAGATATTCCAAGGTTGTCTTTATAACATAAATTGTAATTGTATCGATTACGAAATTTTTCTTTTTATTTTTTTCTTCATTTTACACAAAGTAAAATTACGTTCTAAAAATTTATTATTCATCGATACATTTATTGAAAGTCTATTGAAGACGGTGAAAACCTCGATAATTTTATCAATTAATTAGTCTGCTGCCGGTCATTTGTAAAACGTAGACAGGAGGTCATTAAAAAATTTTAGTTCCTGAAATAAATTAAAAATAACTTGGCAACTGATTAATTAATCGCTGTTCAAACTTCGGGTGCTCGGAAATATTTAGTTTAATTATTCATCGAATCGGAAAATTATTTCAAAGGCATGTAAATTTTTAAACTGTTAAACTACGAGTACAGATAGAGGAAATTTAAAAATAAAATAAAAACAATGTGTATATATGTTTATAAAAAGATAGACTGGAATGATTATTTAAGAGAATCTGACCTCGGAGAACCGAAAATTTAGTTTGCCATTCCATAATCAATTTATTTAGGTCGCGATTTTTTTTTGTTGGGATGTCGTAAGTGAATTATTTTTTTTTTCTGTTATTTTTAATTATTTTTATCAAGCTGCGTGTTGAACGGAAATACCATCACTGCAAACACGACCGAGATTCCATAATGTTGTTAGAGAGTTAAATGCCGACATCTAGCGGAGTAAATCGTGATTTAAAGTGTATGAATGTGTATTCACTTGAATAGAAATGTTCCGCAGACTTTTTAGCAACACAGGGCCAAGTCGCGACACACTTGTGCAACATGTTTGATTATTGCTAACGCATACATTTACCATATAAAGACATTCATATTTATATTTATATTCATATTAAATAGAAATTATTCCCAAGTGCACGATCTTAATTTAATATTTATTTTTTATTACACATTACACATAATTTCGCCGAAATTATTAATTCTACGAGGTCATAAAATAATTTATCGCGTTAATTCTTTTTGCCTTGAATATTCAGATAAACGTCAACGTTTTAGGCTCCTTGAATGTTTTATTTATTTATTTATTTATTAATATTTTTTTTATTAGCGTAATTAAAATGGCGAACGAAAATTATCAAGGTCGAATGAAAGTGTTGATATCAAATTCGCGAATCCAACCGAATTTTTATCTCTAGTATGTAGCCATTTATCAGTAACGCCCAAGTCTAGCTTTATGTTTTTATTTTCAATCATTTTTTATCGATAATGAACTTTAGGTGACCTTAAAACAATATATAATAACAATATTAATTATTATTAAAAAAAGAAAAAATAAATTAAAAAAAAACGATCTGGGAGATTATTTTTAAGTAAGTGTACGTGCAAACAAGAGCAATACATAATTTATAGAAAAAGTCATCCAACAAAGAAAGCTACTGATTTATACATTTTTTCTTATCTAACTCAAGTGTTTTATTGCCTTAATATTTTATCAAAGTTATATTTTTTCCTCCTTAATCATTATAAATAATTTTTTTTAAAATAAAACATATTGCCGATTATGATTTCAGTCTACTACTGATCTCAATCGATGATTAACTATGCTTCTTTGTCAATATTAAACGACTTTAATTTAAAAAACTCTATTATTATCATCATTACCAATCTCTTGAAATTAAAAATAAAAAAAAATTCTCTTACAGTGACATATCCTTTGACCAAAAGTCAATTTTATTTTATTATTTATTTTAACTATCGCTGAATTGGGTCAATTTAATACAATCACTTTTCGTCATCTTTGAAATGTTAATAATAAATGATAAATAATAAATAATGAGTTTAAATTTATTACCTAGAATATTTCGACAGTAAATGTCGCCAATTAAGTATCTCTCAATAGCTTGAAAAAGAAATTTCTAAAGATTATAATCTAAACAAAAATAAATCAATCAATAATAATAACTACTGAGTAACTTTTATTCTGGATTGTGACGAATAATAATCAGTGATGATTATTTTAATTGGCATTATCAAATGACGGAAAATAAAAAATGAGCACCCTTCCGACTAGAGATAGAGTTAGCGACACGTGCTTATCGTTAAACCGAGACATTGTAACGCCAGCAGGTGCTTACACTTCATTTTTCATCTCTACAATTTTCTCCATCATCCAGACTCTTCCTCTCTGCGTCTCTTACACACTTACGCTCTCATATCGCGTTTATATTCCACGGTATTACTCTTTTTATCTGAAATATATCTCACGTGTATATAAACCATGTATAGCAGGGGGTTGGTAGGTAGAAGGTAGAAGGTCTACTGTGCTGTAGACAGTAAGAGTAAGAGAAAGAGTAGTAGGGTTCATAATATAACTGAGCTAGGTAGTTGTAGTAATAGTAATAGTAGTGGTATAAGTTTATGATAGCGACCCCTTATACATTTTTGCTCGTTGAACGAGTTGGCCTATTGATCGTCTCGCGAAGCTGGCTCCGCGCTCAGAGAGTCAACATCAGTCATAATACGTAGCTACGCCAGGGTTATTAAGAATAATACGCATCGTAGTGGTAGTTGTATTTATTTATATATATACATATATTTCCCCTCAGACTCCTCAATACCTCAGTCTCAGTCTCAGTCTCAGTCTTTTTACCCTCATTCTCAGTGCCTTCTCTTCTCTTTTTATCCCCACACTCTTGATTCCTCCTGAACCGTAGTCTCCTCACCTGCTACACTCTTTACTTTACCAACAGGATCTCTCCCTTTACTACTCCCTATTCTCCTATAGACTAGTGTAGTTGGCTCTCGCGAGAGCGAAGGTTTTAGCGGGGTAGACCGTTGCTAAGGTAACCAGCTGGGTTAAATCCCGCAAAGAACTACCACCGGCTCGAAGGGTTTCCGTTGTATTGACATCCCATCTGTACAGGCGTTACACAGACTTTTATGAGCAGTGAATTTATCTCCTGTCATTCTTATATGTAGATACATAAATAATAAAAACAATAGTCTTTTACTTTAGTTCTCTTGTCTCAAGCAAACTTTTAAATAATTAAAGTATATTTTTATTATTATTCTGCGCTTAAAATTCATATGATTTTTTAAAACAATCGTTTGTACTGAATTGCTATTTCAAATAATTATTTTAATAACTACAATATTAACTGATGGATAATTTTTTTTTTTAAATAAGTTAAAAGTTACAGACAATAACGTATTGTTTTATTGTTTCAATACACGATACATTTATTTAGTTGAGTCGGATAAATTTTAATTAAAATTAATTGCATACAGTTTAATTGCTAATAAAGAAGCTAATAATAACAATAATTATGGTAACGATATAGTTAGTAAATTAATAAATTTATTTGTCTTGTTTTCAATAGCATGAATTTTAAAAAGCGTGAATACTGTTGTACTATTTGTTAATGGTAATTAAATTAAATTTAATTGTTACAATTATATTTTCAATTGATATCTGTAAATTGCAACCGGTACAATAATTAACGAGTGATCTATATTTAAGTGTATCGTTCATTATAAATCTGTTATTAGTAGAGTTGAGTATTACATATTGAAATTTTTCTTTCTCATTTACAAAAATAGAAAAAATAAAATTATGAACCATCATTAATGTTTTTTTAAATTTGAATGAAAATAAAACTTATCTCAATAAAATCATTATCACGCCATATATAAATATACACATCAGTCATTTTAATCCATGATCCTATACCAAATCATTTTTATAAGACAAACAAACAATAAAATAAACATTAAAAATATGCGATTTAAAAAAATACGGATGGACTGAGCCCCCCCTCCTCTTTGGTTGCAGACCGGGAGGTTACCGGGGAGGACGGGGGCTGGCAGTCCGCCACGGCAACGTGCGAAAGCCAAGGGGATGATGATGATCGTGATAATAATGATGATGATGATGAAATGAAGCCCGCGAGCCGAGCGCCGGTGAGTACTTATCGAGGCGTGCAGACGGCCACCGAATTGCCAATTATCGAACTACTTGACGACATTGACGCACAAATGGCATTTAAAACGGAGTCTGTGTCACCTAAGATTCGCCATGAGACTCAGACGCTCGTCAACTCGCCCTCGTACTTATTGGACAAAATAGATAACAACCTGGCGCACAAGGACTCTTCTTGTTCATCGCCGCTATCCGCAGTCATAAATCCGTGCCATTTTCACCAGGATTACGCCTTTAATATTGACAGTATTCCTTGTGAGACATTGATGGAAGAAGGATCTGTCAGTTCGCCAAAGCTAAAAGATTTTAGTGCGATGATGACTGGTAGTCGCAAGAGTGACAATGAAATGAAAATTTCACATCGCGCTGGTACCAGCAGTGGAATCGCTCCGAGTGGAAGCGGAAGTACCAGTGCAGGTGCTTACTGTACATTTTGCCGTAAAATGTTCTCGAGAACTTGGTCATTGCAAAGACATCTTGCAGACACCCATTTTTATGTACCACAGTCACTTACTTGTGACCAATGTGGCAGAAATTACAAGTCGAGAAACAGTCTCATTAGTCATAAAAGCCAGTATCATGCACGTAAAGAACGTGAAACTACTTATTAATAATAATAATAATAATAATTTTTAAAAATTTAAGAAAAAACTGAGGACTGTTGATTTAATTTAAACGAGTGATGAAATACCAAAAAAAAAAAAAAATATTAATTCAAGTATTTAAGACTAACAAGTATTATCACGTGATAAAATTATATATATATATATATATATATATATATATATATATATATATATATATATATATATATATATAAATACTAGCACCTGTATTATTTGAAGACAGGCTTGTTTTTTTATTATTTTTAATGAATAATTATAAATGACAGAAAACAATGATAATTAATTATAACACTATGTTTATGTTGTTCTTTTGCTGCTGCTGCGTTATGTCGAATATATTATACCGTTTAATATATGTCTATGTAGTTAAATCTGAAATAATAATTTTTACATTACATGGAAAACAATAATATGTATCAACTGCATACTCAGCTGTTGATGTGAATAATAAAGTGATAATTAAAATAAACTATGGGCTTGTTTCGTTAAAAATATATTACATCAAGTAAATAGAACGTGCTTTATAAAAATATGGCGATTATTTGGAGATTAGTTTGTTTGTTTGTTTGTTTTTTTTTTTTTTTGCTATGAATATTGATAACTCGCGGGTGAGTGATAGGTGGGTTTTTATTTATATGAGTATATATCGATAATAATAAAGTACGACAGTATCACAAGACTGCTATATAATCCACATCATACCTCAAACTACTCGCTTCATTGCATCAATTCATCAAAACAAATTGCACTTGTATATACATATATATATGTTATTATTATTATGGTTATTTATTGTTAATATTATTATTATTATTATGAGTATTATTATATAATAATCTGTATCTGCGTTAAGTCTATGGAACTATTTTTGCTGTAAATAATATGCATCAGTAATTAGTAATTTAATTATAATGCAAGTAATGATATAGTTATTTATTGTTGTTATTATTATTATTACTATTACTATTATTATAATAAATATGGAAATGAATTCATCGGGTGTTGTTTTAAACACTAACGCCATCGCCCTCAATTGATCGCTGGACTTCTTGGATTATTATTGCTTTTACTTCTACTATGCGCTAAAATATCACCCAATCAACGACTCTATTTTTTTATTGCCTATGTTCTTAATAACTATTTTATTTTTAACACTTATTAATAACGGTTTTTGTCTTTCATTTTTTCTCATCTATTTTCACCATTAAAAAAAAAATTTTTTTTCTATTTTTTATCATTAAATTTTCCATTTTTAAATAATTAATTGATAATATAAATGAAAAGATAGTTCTCAAAAACCGTTATAACTGTTAAATAAAAGAATCATTTGCTTTGTAAATTATAATTGATAATTTTTTGTATTTATTGAATTGAATTTTACCATAAAATTAGAGTTTAATTATTCTAAAAAAAAAAATTAATTCCAGTTGTATGAGAACATAGTGTGAATAATGAACAAAAAATAGAGTCTATTCAATATAAAATTAACGAAAAAAAAATTTTGTAACTTAATCATAGATTGCATCAACTTAAAAGAATAATAAGTAATAAATAAGAATACAAAGCAGTGTAAAAATTCTGGCACGGCTTGTCGTGGTGATGGTGTGGCCTATTATTAATCGAAAGGCACGAGTCAATAAACTGGTAAAATAAAATTAAAGAAAAAAAAATAAAACGCGAGGCGCAGACGATTTAGAAACTAAATAAATAGAGCCTCGGATGATGATGTTTTTATGTGACGCATTTGAGACGAGGAGGATAAGTGTGCGCCTCTAATAAAATCTAATATAAATCAAATAAAGCTAAAAGTAAAAATCGAAAATTGGCGCTAAAAAATTGTGCCATGAATAAGCTAAAAAATAGAATAGAGTCAACCAAAATCAAATCAAACTGAAACCAAAAAAAGTAACCCTGTGTCTGGTTCTGCCGCCAGGTCTGTTGGCTGGCAGCAGCGCGACCGATGAGTTTCGATGTGAGCCTTGCAACAAAAACCTGACCTCCCTAACGCGGTTGAAGCGGCACATACAGAACGTGCACACCCGGCCGAGCAAGGAGCCTATCTGTAACATCTGCAAGCGGGTTTACTCGAGTCTCAACAGTCTGAGGAATCACAAGAGCATCTATCACAGGCAGCACGGGAAGATCGAGCAGCAGCGAAAAGACGAAGAGCATCAGCACCAACAGCAACAGCTGCAGTTGCAGCAGCAGCGTGAGAGAGAAATCCAAGAGAAATCTTATTCTCATCAGCAGCCTCAGCATCAGCATTCGCGAATGGGCTGATTATTATTATTAGACCGCCTAAAACTTTAAATTCACGCGGGATTAACACGCTCTAATATAATTTCATTTTTATTTCGTCCTTATTTGGTTCGATGTTTTGAAAATGAGATAATCAACGATTTATTCAGAAAAAATATGCAAAAAAGCAAAAAAAAAAACCATTTTTGTGCCTTGGATTGAGAGTCTTTACCTTTATTTTATTTTTATTATTATTATTCAATATCGAGAGTTGTGTTCCGCAGTTGTGTTGAATATGAAGTTAATCGGGAGATTGCAATCGTTTTTTATTTTTTATTTTTAATTTGCATCGTTAAAGAAAACAAACCGCAACGTACACTGAGAAAAGAGTTTATTTAATGTTAATAAATCTTACTTTATATTTTAGTTTTTAGAAAAATATTTTTAAGTAAATAAATTATTTTTTTTTTTTTTTTTTTTTTTTTTTTTTTTTTTTTCAAACATTTTTAGTTTATAAATAATAAGGTAAATGTTCTCAGTAGTTGGCTATGTCCCAGTATTTGGGCAAAATAAAACATTCAATTTATTTATAATTTTAATTTAAATAAAAATTTATTTTCTTCTTATAATTTAATGATATTATACTTTTTTAAGTTAAAAAATTATCACATTTACTTTAGAGATAGCGAGTATTGAGATATTATTTTAGTAAAACATGATTAATTATTTAAAAATGAATATTAATTGACAGTTAACAATAACTGATCGCTTATCTCAGTGTATAAATTAATAATTAATATTATTATTATAATTATTATTATTGATCCAAAAAGTTACCAAAATAGATTCACACAGAAATAACTAAACAGAATGACAAAGTAATAGATATATATTAAAAGTATGAATGGAAATAATTCAAATATAAATGATAGAGATTTTTAATTATTTAATAAAACAACTGTCATGTCGGGTGATCACTTACTTCTTATTCGCAAGCTTACAATAGACAGATATAGGTTGACTGTTGAGGTATCTTTATACGGGTATTGGTATTGTAATATAATATTTATATACTATTCAATATTCAATCCAACATGATGTGAATTAAAGTTATTTCAAGATATTTTAATCTATTATAAATGATTTGAAATCTTCGTTCACCTGCAACCTAATTTTACAAAATGATTCACATATAATTTTAGTCGTTTCAATAATTTAACATTCAAGATATCATGTACCTAAATACTACGATCATTAACAATTCAATCGGTCAAATTTGTAAATCTACGGATGAACTTTCAACTATTTTTTTAAAAATTAGTTTACCGGTGATTTTATTTCAGTAAATTCTCTTCTTATCTTTGGAAGAAAGTTTCAGCAAAATGGCGACATTTTCAGGGGGACACTATTGATCTTGTAATATTTTTTTACACTGATAAAAATTTTAACTTGACTCAAGAGCAAAAATCTTGAACCAAGAACACCAATTGGAAGAAAACGAATTTCTTGAGCCAAGAGGAAAAATTCTTGAGTCAAGATAGATTCTTGGCTCAAAAAATTCATTTTCTTCCAATTGGTGTTCTTGGTTCAAGATTTTTGCTCTTGAGTCAAGCTAAAATTTTTATCAGTGTATGATTGTAGTAAAGTCGAGGCTTTTAATAGAACGCGTAACTTCTTAATCGTTGAAAAGATAAATTTTAATTATATTTGTTTTTAAAACAATAGATGCTTAATTTATTTTTAAACTAAATTATTTATAGTTTATACTGTTAAAGATTAAATATTAATATATTTTTTTGAATTAATAATTAATGATAGTTTTTGTTTTAAGTCATCACTAGAGGCAATTTTTTAATGGCTTTATTTTTAAATTCACTTTAATAATTAAATAATTAGTTTATTAATTTATATTTTTCTTCTAAATATATTTTTGCACTTGCGAAATAAATAAATAATTAATATATATATTTTATTCTGAATTTTATTAACAATAACAATAAATAATTTTATCGATTTATCGGAGTTTAAAAATTAACGTGATAAATCAACTCAATAAATATTTGTTCTTTGCAATTAATATTATTATTTTAAAAAATCTAAATATGTGATATGCATTTCAGTTTGTTAAGTACTTAAAAATGGTTCAAATAAATAAGTTCAAGTACATATATAATAATTGATAATAATTCATTAGTTAAAATAAATAAATGAATCACAGAGAATTCATTGATTAATATATTATATAATATAATAATATAATATAAATCCACTGTAATACTTGTGAGATTAAAAATAATAGTTATCATAAAATAAAATGCAATAGATAGCGCAATAGCAGTCGTTAAAGTAAATAACTGTAAATACCTGATCGTTAGAACATATATACATTTTAAACAACAAACTAAATAGATAAAAAATGATATTAAGCAAATGGCAATACAATAAACAATTGCCAATGTAAATATAAATATTAAAAAGAAAAAAAAAGAAACAAACAAACAAACAAACATTTGTATACCTGAGTTTTAAGACATAATATATTTTTTATTACTAATAATTATTAATGATAAAAATATTGAATAAAATAATTCGCAATTTTTTGGGGGTCCAGGGTAATGTATTTCCATTGTATTCGCGTTATACGTTATTATTTATACAAAAAACAAAAAAAAAATAAATAAATAAACAAAAATGATTATTTCTTTTCTTTTGTAAATAAAATGTATTTTATTTAATTATAAAATTAAAATCCACGATCAATAGTTGGGCGTTGGTGTTTTTGCAATTAATTATTAATACTTAGTTATTAATTTAAAATAAAGACAAACAGATAGGGCAGAAGTCAAATATTTATCTATAATCCAGTACTAAAATAAAGCCTCAAAATATAATTTTCCTCATTAGACTGATCCGCACCCTGGGAGGCATTGAAAATGGTATGTTGGAAGAAAACTTAATTATTCATTTCGAATATTCTGCTTTCTGTCTACAAGTTTGCCGTCGGTAACGAAAGTTTAACTTATTCGCAATTGCCCAAAAACTTTCTGTTGTATTCTCTTTAGAGTTTTCAGTCTACTTCCTCTGCTATACTCACTGCAATAGCAGTAGAAATAGTCTAATTACTGGCATTTAATTGTCTCTAATTCTTACTTTTTCCTTTAAAAACTTCATTTATTTTAATTCCCCATGAAAAAAATTCATTTGTATTCTCACCCTCATTTTATTCTCTTTTGTTATTTTCATTTCAAAGACGAAATACAACAGAAATTATTAATTACTATAAATGGGCACTTGCATACCAATAATAACTACAATAATGATTATAATAACCACTATAGTAGTAATAATAATAATAATAATTTAAAAAAATAGCAATAATATTAAAAATAAAAAACAATAACAATAATTACACGCGCGTGTCTCCCAAGAGTGTTTGGTTATCGCTGACACGAGTCACATTACCATGATCAATGACAAACCAGAGCCCCGAGCCTTGTTTCTATCAGTACTTTGGATTGATTACCACCACCATTATTACCACTACCAACCACCGCACCTGAGTGTCAGCTAAGCCGATGTCGTTATACGAGTAAAAAAATAATAGCAGAGGAGTGTTACAATAAATTCTAAAACCCAATTAAATGAGAATAAACAAAAATAATTTTTAAAAAGAAAGTATCATAGCAAAAGTATGAGAAAACTAGCCAATTACCTTGCAAAATTACCACAAAACTCTTTCATTAACCCCTTTATTCCCAATTATTTATTTAATCTTTTTTTTTTCTGTTTTTTTTTTTTTTTTTCTATTTTTTATTCACCCGGCACCCACGAATGTCCTCTGTATAAAAAAATAACTAGTATCGTTACTAATGTGTCCACAATATTAATGGCAGTCGTATCTTTGTTCTTGTTTGTTCCCGGTCCCGCTCGCTCGGCTATACGTGCTCTGGTTCGTCATTGTTCTGTGTGTACCTACTACTACCTTCATGAACGGATTATGCGCTGGGGGTCCATCCACACGTGGCCTCTCTCTGTGTGTCCGCCTCCTCCACGTCAATTGGTTCGTAACGGATATATTTTTTTTTTAAATTGGGATCAATGTAACGGTGCTTGGTTTTATTTTATTTTCACTGTAAATATATTTGTATACTTTGTTTACTATTTTTGCTTGCAATATATATTTAAAATATCATTTTTATTTCAATGCATTTGCAACAAAATATAATTATTATTTAACTGAATTTATTTTTTTTTTATACGTTAATTATTGGGAAATTTTTATCAATACTAATCTTTAAATGATCTTCAAATAATTTGCATTTTGTTATGAATTTATCAAAAATTTTTTTACTTTACATTTAAATGAATGCTTTATTTTGATATTTATAATATTAATAATAATGATAATTATTTTTTAATAATAATAATATTAACAATAATTATGATGATGATGATGATAATGATGATGATGAACGCGAAGGTCCACCATCAGCAATATTAGCAATGCGATTATCACATCCATTACACAATAATTTATTACCACCAGGTATATGTTATACTTGTGATGTGTGTGGAAAAACATTATCAACAAAGCTAACATTAAAACGTCATAAAGAACAGCAGCACTTTCAGCCACTCAACAGTGCATTATGCGTCATGTGTAATAAAGTGTTTAGAACGTTGAACAGCTTAAATAATCACAAGAGTATCTACCATCGTAGACAGAAATAAAACGAGTCTACTTATTTATTATCAACAGAGACTATAAATAACTAAACCAACCGAATTTCATCTAATATTTTTTATTAGATTCTAGATCGATTACTTTTCTATCGTTATTTTATTTTCGGTTTATAAATAAATTTATAAAACTAATTTAGTAAAAAAAAAAAAAAAAGGAAATAAGGGAATAATGTCCAGTGCTTCCAAAAAAAGTACAGAGCTTTTGAATGAGAACGTTCCGGGAAATTCGAAGCACTAATGGACAAGCTGCCCAATTTAAAATAAAATGTGTCAATAATTATTGTTAAAATTTATTTGTGATAGAAAATGTAAATGGTAAATTGCAATATATAAATTAATGAGTAAAAATAATTATATATATAAATGAATATACATGAAAAGAAAATATAAAGTAATAATTATAATGATAATAAATAACAGTAAATATAATGATGATTATTATTATAATAAGATTAATTAATAATTGTAATTATTCATATGTAAATTGTTTCAAGCTGTATATAAAATGAAAATAATGGCATGAAATTATTTATTGGATGATTATTGATTAAATATTACTATATTTATTTGTATTTAATTATTTTTACTCGTGTATACTTGTGTCTATTATTATTGTTGATAGGCATTATTAAAGTAAATTGAATGATTATTATAATTACGCGACTGAGTGTGTGTTGGGGGAAAGAGAAGGTGTAAATCGGATTTCCCATGCGAACTCGTTAGTTAGGATTTAATTGAATGAACAAAAAACTAAATAATTTAAATACAAGCGTTTAGTATTAACGCTTATCGTCCAACTAACTTTAGGAAGAGACATTTACATATTAAAAGACTGTAAAAAAAAAAAAAAAAATGAAAATGATAAAAAGTAACAAATTGACTTACAAGACTCGAGATAAATTTATTATTTTTTTTTTTTTAATTTAGAAAACAGAATTTTATTACGATTGATTAGAAATTTTATTTATTTAAAATTATTATTATTATTATTATCATCGACTTAATTTTCGCGGATTGAATGACAGTCCCTGACTTATGTATAAATCAGCGATTACTTCGCGATTAGTGATTGGAATTAATTAATTAATTATTTAATTATAATATATATATTTTATTTTATTAATATATAAATATTTTAATATATATATATTATATTCATTCCATACACAAACACAAAAAACATGCTTTAAAATGGGGTACCTTTTATAGATGCGTTAATTTTTAGTAACGATCCCGGTTTTATTACGCCGTACCTTGATAATTCATATTTTTAGTTACTATTTTATATATTATTATTATTATTATTATTATTATTATTACTATTAATACTATTTTAATTATTATACTTCATATGTTTATTTCTCTGATCGTTGACTCAAAACTTTTTTACATTTCCGTGATAAAAATATTTTTCAACCCAGTTTTTTTTACTCAGAAAATATTTTTTTTCAACTTATTAAAATAAGCATAGCATAGTCGGGTTTACAATACTGCACACTAAAAATTGCTAATAAAACAAATCACATTTTAAGTCCACGCAAAAAAAAAAAAAAACAAACATATGCATCTAAATAAATAATAGCTACAGTACGTATATAGAGTACATATATAGACATATATTTTAGTAGGATTTTCATAAGACACTCCAGAGTCTTCTGTAATTAATCAGTATAACTATGCAAGATATTTTTAACACTGCAATTAAAAAATAATTCATTGTAAATTATTTAAAAAAATCTAGCCGCAATTTGACTCTTCACGCCGGTTATTTTAACCAAATTCGGTAAAAATATACAAACACTAAAAATCAATATCATTAGTATAAGTACTGAACGGTTAATAAGGGAGGCTCTGATGTACCGGAAAAACCGACAGCTCTTGATTCGTATCTCGGTTATATGGTTTAACTTTTATTTGTGTAACAGCCTGACGTAAGAACGTTGTACTCTACTCGGTATATATGATACAAATCTACGTATATTATCTCAAATATATATTTAATAATTATTGCATATTACATTATATTTTACAGACTACAATATCGAACTACTCATAACACACCGATTGAAGTAAACAGACAGTTAATTAATAATCAGAATAAATAATAAATAATTACCGAATAACAAACACTTTCTCACGCTCGAACACACTTCATCTATAGGTAGGCTATGATAGATTTATTTATATTATTACCGATTATCATAATGGAAGAATTATTTAGAGTATGTTGGATTATGACTAGCACATACTTTTGGAAATTATAAATTAAAGAATGAGAATTTAGTGGACTTGGACATAACACTGTAGCACTTGAAAGTATGTGCTGGTCAGCAGGTGCAAATATGAATTTATAAAGTTAATTTAGTAAGAAACAGATTTGAATGTTTGAGACTGTAAATTCGGAGTCACGAGAGGATGAAGCTTTAAATTGAGAGAAAATGGTAAATAATGTCGAAAAAATTAATTTAAATTAAATTAAAAAAAAAAAAAAAAACGTTTTATAGTAGTTGAAACGGATGATAAAGAACTGATATTGATAATTATTTAAATTGATAAATTTAAAAGTAAAAATAGTAGTTTATTCAATAAATTGACTTGTGACTACTGTAAAAAATATAAGAAAATTGCCAAATACGCGGATATTTGTCATTCATTGTGTATGAATGACAGACTTATAAAAATAATAAATTATTAATGAAATTAATATAAATTGATTCTTTAATATTTAATTGCATATATACAATTTATATTTGTAGATTTTTATTTGATTTTTATTTTTATTATTAATATTATTATTATTTTTTGTATGACCATTATTATTATTATTATTATTATTATTATTATTATTATTAATTTTTGTTACGCGAGAGATAAGTTTATAACTGAAACGAACACGTCAGAAAAAGATTGTTATTTTGTAGTTACGAAATTTCGGTTACATTTAATATCGTCGACCATTAAATTATCTCGCGCGAAAGAATAGCAAATCTTGCATTTAATTTTAAATATAAATGAACTCTTTGTCTAGACAATATGACATTAAAGAAAATAAAAATATATATTTAATTTAAAAGAGAGAAAGGAAAGTTAAATACAATGGCTTCTATTTTGTTATTGAAAAGACTGAAATTAAAAAAAAAAATTATTTTTAAAATGGGTCGCCAATAATTTAATTGCCTTGGACTGTAAATTGGCACAAAGATTGTCACAAGTTATTTGCTGTGACGCAATTCGACTGATTTGATTGATTTATTTATAAATTGATAAGTTGTTTTTTTTTAATTAGTCAATTTTATTGGACTGATTTTTTTCACTAATTTGACTGATGTTACCAAACTTGCTAATTAAAAGTACCTAATGATTAAGTTTTAAAATGGCGGTTTTAAAATAAACGGAGTTAGGGTCCGAGTTAAAAATGGGAGTGGAGTTGTGCAATTAGTTACGAAAAAATAGAAAAATATGATAAACAAAAAATGACAGAGTCTGCAAAAAATTCAAAATAATCGAGCCATAAAACACTTGAATAAATTACAAATAATTATGTCATTGTCACAAAAAAAAAAAAAAAAAAAAAAAAAAAAAAAAAAAATTGAATACAATAACAACAATCAGTTACTTGAATTCAAAATAGACGTGATTGCTTGCTATTATTATCACTATAAACATCATCATCATCATCATTTATTAACATTATAATTAATATCTAATTATTACGATTATTTTTCACGGTAATTATTATTGAAATATTTATAAACGAATAGATTTATAAAGTATACACATACATACACATTGCTTTTGTTTCCCCCACATTTATTAATTAATCAATAAATTATGTAATAGTAATAATAACCATACAGGTTTTATAATAATACAATAGCCAATTTTTCACAATAGCTTATAGCCCTACGTTTAAAGATTATACTTAATAATTTACAACTTATTATTCTATTATTATTATTATATTATATCGTTATCGCCAATTTCATTCGTATGACGTAAATAATTTGATAATCATCCTATTATTAATAATAACAATAACTTTATTCAATATTATCATTTATTCTATAAAATGCAGACAAAACATTAGTACCTGCGCGAGTGAAGGTTTATTTAAATGAAGAAATACTAATTTTAAAAAAATTATATAAAAAATTAAGACTTGGTGGCGAAAAAAATTAATATATTAATAAAAGTGCGCTAAATTAAAACTAGAAAATAATCGCGCATTCATTAAGTGTAACTGATAATTATAGAAAAAATCGAAAAGACAGTTACTTTATTTTGCTTATACTTATTATTTGTTATTTTCCGAGGTGTTTTGGTTATATATTTATTATTGATTACGATTATTACAATCATTTAATATTATTATTTCTATTTTTAATTATTTGAACTATATAAGATGCATTTTAATATATTTTCATTTTTGTATGATGCAAAATGTACTGTTTGATTTAATAATTTTGTTTTTTTTTTATTTATTTATTTTTCTACATCTTTATTTATTTTTAAGATAATTTAACCTATCACATCCTATCGAAAACGCTCAATAATTGATCAACGATCAATAATTTATTAATTAGAAAATATCAATGAAATAACTGTAATATTTTCATAGACTTAAGCTTATATCATGGATTTTAAACTAAGTAAAATAATTTCAGCTGCAAGGTAAGTCAGTTTGAATTCTTCCAATAGGGTTTACTGTTAATGTGTTGTTAAAATACTGAGCCATTAATTCCTGACGAGTCAATAAAAAAAAAAAAATTTCTTTCTTTATTTTTTCGAACGAAACAGTTTTGATATAAATTCAAGTAATCGCAGTGCAAATTGAGCCATTTTTTATTTGTATAGAGCAAAATTACAATATAAATTAAAGCTCTATTTAAATATTTTTAATGAGTATTTGAAGAAAAAGATTTATTTGAACTGCGAAGACTTGAGCTCTCCTCCTCACGCTTAATTCTTATTTCAATTCTCAGCTCGCGATGTCTTTTTGTTAACAATAAGATTCTCGTTTTTATATTCAATGCAACAGTCCACCAGATCCAGACGTTTATTATTTTCTATGAAATATATATTTCTATAGCCCGTTATAAACACTCTTTTTTTTTTTTTTAATTTTTATATATCCACACAATAGAATAAAAATCTAGATATTTATGTATTTATAATAGAGATAAAACATTTGAATTTACGTAAATTAATACAACAAGTAACAATAGAGATGCAAGAGATTTTAGAATACGACAAAACGTTGCGGGTTACATTGTAACGCGAACTGCATGCTTTAAATGTCTTCCAGAATGCTCAGTGTCATATGTTAACCCTTATTCAAACAAAACACCGTGACTTTTTTTTTTGTTATCAAAAGAATTGAAAGTATTTTCAACAATATGCGTCTTATTCTGCATCCCCCGGTTATAAGTTTTTCTGTTCATTTTTTTTGTTACTTTATCTTTTTTATTATTATTATTTTCTTTAAATGAATATAATTTCTTGTGATTTACTTTAATTATGTTTTGACTCGGGCGTGATTATGAGCAGCCATAATTTTTTTAAGTTAAAAAAAAATGTTCCTTACCTTATTCACCAGAACTGAAGATCCTCATAATAAATATCACGTCGCAGTGGTCTTTATGTAAATTGTAAAAGCGTATATAAGTATAAATACTTATAACCCCTCGTTGACTTAGTTCCTTGTGATAGCAGAAGTAGAGCGGACTTTTTAGCTTCAAGTTTAACGAGACACAACTCGAGTAAGAATAAGTTGGACAAAGAGTAATTTTCAATGAAAATTAATGGTTATATATATATATATATAATATCCATCATCCAGTACTTTCAGCGGTGCTTACTCTCTCTTTTCTTATATTTTATATTATACACCCGAACGCCCCCAGCTCTCTTCTATTCGATCCCTCGGTCTAGAACAGTCAATATAATACAGAAATGTTAAATAATAATATTGTTATCATTATTGTTATAATAACATCTAAAGAGGTGAAAGAAAGAGACGAGAATGCAAGAGAGAATGAGACAAACTTTAGTATAGTTATAATAGTTGTTAGATAGCGTAGCGCCATCCTTCAATCCTTGAAGTTTTTAAGCCCTCGACCGGACTAGACTAGACCCATCAAACAATAACTTTTAAGAATAAATGACCCGCTCATACTTATCGCCATTTAATTCGTATCGTTGTGAAGCTCATCAAAACGAGCATTTTCACTTTTTCCAAGCCTTTGAGTTTTAGTTTTTAAAGAACAAATAAATTCCTCGGAAAAATTATTGTCATTATTTTTATTATTGTCAAGTGGGTAAAGTTTAAAGTTTTAAATTTTAATAACTTTTTTTATTTACAGTAGAGTAAAAAAAAGTTGTAATGTTTCTCTAAGGACCTACTTTGCATAGAAATAAAAAATGATAATTGATAAATTTTATCATAATGATTAATAAGGATTAATTAGTTAAATGCGTTAGAGGAGGGGACTGTTAGAGAGAGAGAGAGAGAGAGATATTTAAGTAAGAGAGTAGTTTTTAAAAAGAGAGTAAAAGTAAAGATTTTTAAAGATTATAAAGAGATGTTAGACTTGGTGTAGGTAAGTGTGGGGTGTGCTGCATGAGGTGCATTGTTGTGTTTCAGTGCTCGCCTCGATGCCAGGGCTGACCTTGAACTCGCTGAACACGCCGTCGCCCAAGAAGCTCTTCACCTGCCAACTGTGTGGCAAGGTGCTGTGCAGTAAAGCATCACTAAAGCGCCACGTTGCCGACAAGCACGCTGAACGACAAGAGGAGTACCGATGTGTCATCTGCGAGCGAGTATACTGCTCGCGTAACTCCCTGATGACTCATATCTATACCTATCATAAGAGCAGACCTGGCGACATTGACATTAAGTTCTTTTGAAGGTTTAGATAAGGTAGGGCCACGTACTACCATCCAAATTTAACAATTCGGTCTTTAGTTCTCCCTCTAATCTTTTATTTATTTATTTTTATTATTATTTTTTTTTTACTTTACTTAACTTTTCTTTATTTTTCTTTTGGCTACTCGTTTTTTCGTTTATGTACATATTATGTATTAAAAATATTTAAATCCTTGATAATGCCAAAAATCCTTTCTCCTAATTTTTTTTAATGTTAATCTTAATCCTTGTTTTTCTTTTTATTATAATTATTATTATTATGTAAATTTTAGTAGGACATGCATGCACGACTAACCCACTCGGTTATCTTTATTCACTCGCGATTTTAAAATAAAGATTTTTTTTTTCAAGTCAAACATCTCTTTTAAATATTTTTTTTTTATTTTATTGGAATTCTATTGAACCTCAGTTTGTCTATCTTTTGTTAATTAACTAAAAAGTGGATTTTTTAATGCATGAATGGGTTAATAAGTCATAAATTTTGTGACGGAGAATGAAAAAGGACTTTCTAATCAATAAATAAATAAATACTATTCTACTTATACATATATTGTTGAAGAAATATATAAAATGGGGTATGAATGGATACGGGAAAAAAAAAAAAATTAGGTAGAGAAGCAGATTTAATACTTGGTATTATCTGACTAGGAAAGCAGGGCTTTTATTTTTCTATCGGACTAAATGCTTCAGGCTCTTCACAACTAACCAATCCTTCACCGTATCTTACTTTATTATTATTAATATTTTATTATGTTTATTATTATGTAATTTATTTATTATTTATTGGTTGTTTATTTCGTTACATTTTTCACTTTATTAACCATATGCTTTACGACTCATTGCTTTCAATGTTTGATGTTGCATGTACTTAATAATATTTTCATTACAGTTGTTTAACTGCTGCATGACCTGACACTGACGTAAATGTCCATTTACATTAGTACTAATAACATGAAACTGTCATTCTATTAGAGCATGATTAACACTATTACTAAGTATTTTCTTATATTCTATACGAGTTATTGTTTTTCTTATAATATTTTAGTGGTTACTGAGAATTATCGGAGCTAGATTTAACACCGTAAAATTTTTGAGTCATTAGGACAAATAAATAAAAATAATTGAAGGAGTTAAATTTGGAAAAAATTTTCTCCACTTTCAGCTTTAATTCCTTCAATTTAATTTTGATAATTCTATTCTCAGTATCATAGAGCATGTAAAAAATCTCAGCATGATTTAATGAGTAATAACTTAATAATGTAATCCACATCCTACACTACACACCCTAATTACTAAATCTTAAAAAAAATATATTCAATTTTATATTACATATATTGATAATAAATATAAAATTTTCCTACAAAAATGCATAAACTGAAAAATATGAACTCTAAAATTTTTAAATAAAAAATTTATCACCAAAATATATTCATTTTTGTGGAAAAAAATGAAAACAAAAAAAAAAGAAATAAATTAAATGAAAAATGTAATTTGCAGGTACGGGCAATGGGATGCATCCAACGTCGACGCTTCCCACAAATATATACCGTATGCCGCCGCCAACAGCGGGAGGTATAAATGAGCCACAGGAATGCCCCTACTGCCGCCGTACCTTTTCCTGCTATTACTCGTTAAAACGTCACTTTCAGGATAAACACGAACAATCAGATACTTTGTACGTGTGTGAGTTTTGTAACCGTCGTTATCGAACTAAAAATTCATTGACGACGCACAAAAGTCTTCAGCACCGTGGCTCAAGCGGGATGTTGAAGAGGCTGCTGAAGACATCCGCTATGAAGAGTGTCTTGGCAGCGCAGCATCACCCACCGATCCAGCAACAATTGCCCCAATGAAAGTGGTGGTCCGTTCGTCAGCCTTCTCCTGATTATTTTGATGACTCTAGTGATTATTATCTTAAATTTAATCATCGAAATCGCCATAACAGTAACAACAGTAGTCATAATTATCATCAACAAAATCAGACAAACTATCAGCAGCATCATTGGCCATGGGGAGAACGCGATCGGACAGATACTTCATTAGATCCTGGGCCGTTGAATACAGGATCAATGATTGACCTCTCGTTGTAATATTGAATATTTAAATTTATTTTTTGTGATCTCGGACTCGTCTTGCGGTTGATCGTCGCTTTAAAGACAATCAATTTAATGGGAGTCATTGTGTTTTATCAATTTGTTTTAACTTTAATTTTTTTCTTTATTTTATTTTATTCTATTCTATTCTATTATATTTTTTCCATTACTCAAGACAGTATTTTTTATAAATATCATTTTTATCATTATTAATTTTAATATTATTATTATTATTATTACTATGATTATTATTATTATTAATATAATTATTATGATTAAAGAATACTGTCTAGGGTAATTTATCTTGAGAAGAAGAGAATGAGAGAATTAAAACTACGTAATTGGCTCTTACGTATCGCCTCGCTTTCAAATTAAATTTGAAATATTTTTTTTTGTTTGTTTTAATTCGTAATTATTATAAATTATTTTAATAATTTTTATTTAATATTGTTTCGTTTTTAAACACATTCGTCAAGACTGCGTTTAATCCAAAGAATCACGACGAATTGACTGAGAAAATTAAAAACAAATTCTTAACGTAATTAAGCTTAACCAAACAAATTTAATTAAATCAATCGGGAAAGTAATACGATATTTTAAAATTTATTAAATTTTTTTTTTTTTTATTTTAAATAATTAATAACATTCCAGTCATTATTTAGAGGCAAAATTTAATTTAAATTGTTTATTATCTAGTTTGAAATATTATTTTAAATAATTAACGGACTGATTATTATTGCCGATCGAGCAACAATCGGATTAGATTTTTAATTATATTATCTATTAAATTGAATGAGAATTTAAAAATTTTATTTTATGCCAACAAACTAAATTTTATCTAGTGAAGATTATTTTATTTTAAATAATAAATAAATAAATTAATCTTCTTTTTGTTTTATTATTAATTCTTTTTTTTTTTGTTTCGTTTTGTTTAATTTTAACTTTTAACTAAAAGCGGCGAATCTAAGCGTATACACGGCGTAATAAAACGTTGCAAGCGTAAGACATAGCGAAAGCAGGATATAGAGATAACGGCGTGATAAATATATATCCATATATATATATATTGACGTCTCAATCCGCAATTACGAGAGATAGAGACTAGTTAATAATAAAACGTGGCTCGTTTTAATGTTAAACTAATTTTTTCCCTCGCACGTTTATATTTATTATTTTATTGTCCATTTGAATATATAAATATATATTTACATTTTTATTATTATTATTATTATTATTTTATTGACAATATTATTATTTTCATTTTAACTATTATTATTAATAATATCATTATTACAGTTATTTTTATTAGTATAATTAATATTAATACAATAATTATTACAATAAAAAAGAAATTAAACGTGCGATTTATGAGAAACATAAATATATAGATAAATATATAAATATATATATTAATATTATGATTATAATAATATATTTAATTTAAGTAAAGACAAATTAAATAATAGCCAGTTAAACGTCTTAGGCCTAAGTGGAATTCAATTACGAAATCTGATGTGCTCAAATTCCATAAAATCTTATACAAAATAATAAAGTTAATAGAAGTTTAATTAAAGACTACAGTGGCAAGAGATAGATAAAATGTTTTTAAGGACAATGGACTCAAAATAATACATAATAAATATATTTAAAATATATATTGCACAAAAGTCCATCATACATAAAAATAAAAAAAAAAATCAGACTATATTTTTAACTCTACAAAGTAATATTTTGAACTGTGTACATATATACATACTTACATATATTCATTACATATTATTATATATATAAATATTATATATATATTACATTGGTACAATATTAATAACAATAATATTTCTATCTTTGGATTTTCTCAAGGTATAATAAAGTTAAATAAATAAAGATAAATCATATGCAATTTTGGCATGGCGTCGGACACTATTCATTATTCTACGACGAAAAATTATTTTTTTTTTTTATTAGTTTTGTTGTTGAGTATTAGAAAAATCACCTGATGCCATGTTTTTGTGTAATTAAATAGCTGAAAAAATTACGGAGTTACTTGTTTGATTTTTTATAACTTTTAATTGACTTTAAAAAATTTTTTTGAGATAAAAATTTTGAAGTTTCTAGGAAATGAATGCTAGTCATTGGACTTAGAAGTAATAAATTATTGTTTTGGTTTGGTTTTCATCAAACAAGTAATGAGCTGTGTTGATTTTCTTGCAATAAGTACTGAGCAAGTACGCAGTACAAGAGATAAGTAGATAAAACAAAATTCTAAGAGTTGTTTGAATAACGATCGTAACATATTCAGGTTTTAAACTCAGTGATAAAACACTTAAATAAAAAAAAAAAATAAATAAAAAATGAAAAAAAAAAAAGTTAAGTTGTTTTATCAAATATGTAAACGCCATTATCATTAATAATGAGCAAGTACAAATAATTATTAAAGAGCAGCTACAACTATATTAGACTCGGTAGTATTGAATGCGAAAAATAAAATTTTGTGAATTTTTAAGATTTAAAATTTATAATTATTAAAGTGTAATGAAGAAAATTATTTTAGACATATCGATCATCAAGTATACCATTAAAAATTATACGATT
This sequence comes from Cotesia glomerata, assembly GCF_020080835.1. Taxonomy (NCBI): domain Eukaryota; kingdom Metazoa; phylum Arthropoda; class Insecta; order Hymenoptera; family Braconidae; genus Cotesia; species Cotesia glomerata. The sequence continues at coordinate 3,938,314 of NC_058158.1, forward strand.
TAGATTATAAGAATCCCGGATAAGGGAATATAAATTTGTGTCAAATTTTTTTAGAGTCGATGAGATAAAATAAATTAAATAAAAATTATTCTCTGTTCCGTGACGTACTCATTAACCACTGTGTAGATAATTTGGATTCAAGATTGACGAGTGAAAAAAAAAAACATTAAAAATGTTTTATAATTAAGCCAAAATTTGATGAAATTATAAATGCCAAAATTATTTATTTGGGATATGACTTAATTATATAATTTATAAGCTCGTAAATGGAAATTATCCTAGTCATTTTTGGACCCTTCTATGTTGCTGTGATAAAAGAAGGCGAGTAAAGTTATTAAAATAACGAGCTAATTAAAAATAAACATTGTCGATTTGAATTTAAATTAGTCCACATAATGGCAGTCAGCGTGGCGTCAACGGACAAGAGAAAGAGAGAATAATTATTATTAATAAAGAACAAATTGATTATGATATCGGAAAGTTCTGTGATGTTTTTCAGTTGGTATACTAAACGAAAAAAATGGTTAAAAAAAATTTACAAAAAAAATAAACTAATTAATAAAAGATATACGGATTCGAATTTATCTTGAATGTTGTAAAATTAGTCATCGAGACAAAGTAGAAATTTCGTAATAATTTAATTTCTAAATAAAATTAAAATATTGACAGAGTGAAACGTCTGCTTAATTGGCAAATTTACAATCGATAATAATAATTAAATATGTATTTGAATATACAATCTATTTAACTTATTATTCGCTACGATAGTAAAGATATAGTGTCATTGACTTGTGTAGAAAATTAAAGATAACTATTTATTATAATGTAATTCAGTTATCGGAATCTTGTAAGTGTAAAAAAAAAAATTATTATTGATTGCTAATAGCGAGTTCAAAATTCATTATTCGATGCCAAAATTTACATTGCATATTAAATGTATTCATTTTTCATAAATTTTTAAACCTAAGATTTTTTTATAAAAATTTTATTTGTCAAAAAAAAAATCAAGTTGCAATAACTATTATTTACTTTTATAGTTATTTATTTTTTATAAAATTTAAATTTATAAATTAATTTACAAAAACGCAGACACTTCACTGGTGTTCAAAATTATAAATTAAAAATTAATGTGCCAACACATTGAGGGTTCGTAAATAATTAACGGAATTACTTCATGTCTTCTTTGATAAGCATAACTAAGGTAGCAGTAGTTATCAGAAAAAGAAAAACGAAAAAAAATGTATCACTGATTAAACAAACGATCCTTTAAACCTGCACAATTTTCGGTCTTTCGAGCTCGTAGCTGAAAGAGAACTACAGAAATACAGAAAAAGAGAAGTACAGAAATAAATATTTTTAACTATTAATTTCCACTCTTTCATTATATAAATATGTAGATATATACGAATATATTTATATATTTAATAATGTGTATATACAATAGTTAAAATAATAATACAGAAATGATACTTTAATAGCAGATGAATCGACAGTGTGACGGGTCTACTTGAAACTTGTTCGATCAATGACAATTTGCTCTAGAAACTCTATCCCTTAAACATTTCTGTAAAAATATTTGGGGTAGAGTTTTCAGACAGTTATCATCAGATAGAAAATTTCTGAGTAAATCTTTCACACTGCTGATAAACCGGAATATAATCGTTAACACAACGTGTCCGTATTTTAGTTTAAATGATATTGATTGTGAGTAATTTTTCGATGCCACTTGTAGGAATAAGTTTATTGCTATTCGTTTAAACAAGTAACTATAAATTCCGCCTTTTATGTTGAATAATACATTTAATTGATATTTTTAATATTATTATCAGAAGAATTTTTAATAATTTATTGATATAAAGTATCGGCAGACGTATCTGGAATGAAATTGACCGGAAATCAGGGATATTTTTTGGTGTTAAAAATAATTATTTTGAAAAGTGAATTAAGATTATTTAATTGTCGAATTTTCTTCCGAATTAGTGATTAAATTAAATTCTAATTAGTAAGTTTGTTTTAGTATATATTATAAATATATACCTATATATATTTATGATAATAAGTATATGTATTCCACTTCCGGCAATTTTTCTTCCACTGTGATGAGCGGTTTTCGATAATCTAAGCTTATTGAATGTGACTGTTTATTTAAATTAATGATAATGATAATAACGACTAATAACGAACGAGATATGATAGCTAAAGTTATTAATTGTTTAGTTGCTCGATATTTAGAGCCGGCTAAGAGCAGCGCTCAATTTATTGAAATTTTGTTATCGCGCTGTGACGAAATAAAGTTATTATTTTGTTACGTAAATTTATTTTTTAACAAAAAGGCTGATTTTTATAATTTAGCAAGGAGATAATGAAGAATTGATGATATCAGTTTTATTGAATAAATAAACGATTAGATGAATTGAATGAATTAATAAAATATTTAACTAATACTATCGAATTTATTTTTTAACTTGTTTCCATTTTCGTTTTTTTTCTCTTTAATTAGATGGGGAATAATAATGATAATAATTATTATTATTACTATCGATTATATATAAATAATACTATATATTTATAATAATTGTGACTGATTAGACTGCGACAATTGGCTTTGATGTTTTTATTATATATTTTTTTTTTTTTTCATTTTTTTTTGCTCTTTATCATGTGATATTGTTTTACCAAAGAAACATTGCGAAATCGTTCTTAAATCGTAGATCGCTAAAAAATTAACACCAATGATTTTTATGGCTAAATTCGATTAATTATTAAATAAAAATTTTCATCAAAAATTTGTAAATTATTTAAAATTTCTGAAATAAAAATGAAAAATGAAACAAGCTAATATTTAAATAAAAATAACAGTAATGAAAACAAAATAGTAATGGCAGAATTTATCCATCGAACTCTTTAGTTTTTTTTTATTACTAAAGAGCATACTTGTATGAAAATATATAGAAAATATATACACTCGAATTATCATAAACTAAAAGTGAAAATTGATGAGAATTTAAAGAATGATAAAGTTGTCGAACATAGGAGAAAGACTACTTAGATTTATTTTCTATTATGTCTCAAAAAAGACTTTAAATATTAACATTTATATTGTGCCATAACTATTATTAATAAACCTTAAGTATAAATTAATTGTTAAATTAAAAAATAAAAAATAATTAAAAAAAAAAAATTCTTAAATTTATCTGACGGGAAAATTGCAAACAAAATTATTATTGATTGTTGCGAGTCATGAAGAAATTTGTCGTTTATTGCAATTGTAAAGAAATAATTAAGCAATTAATAATTATTTCTATTTATTGTTTGTAATTTATTACATCTGCTTTCAATGATCGTCATAAACCTATGCCTGATTATTATGAATGAAAAAAATCAATCAATTATAATTATAAGATTTTTGTTAAATTGTTAATTTAATTTTGGCTCAGTTTTGAAACTTGTTTTTTTTGTTTTGATTGATTGAAAGGAATGATAAAATATTTACGCTATTTTTAACAGCAGTTATGGTTGAAAATTATTAATTCATCAACGATGTTTGTCTCGATGTATATTTAGTTATTAATTTAACGTGCAATGTAAACTAAATTTAAAAATTCAAGACTTTGAGGCGTTTACACGCTCTAATAAATTATTTAATTGATAAACAGATGAAATTGATATGCGAATTTTTGGACGATTATAAAGAAGTGTGTGAATGTGATAGTGATAATCATAATCGAAAAGAAAAAATCACTAGACAACTTGACTAATGGCGAAGCTGTTAAAATAACGTAATAGAAAAACATTGACGCACATTATTTTTTATTTAACTTGAAACGAGTGTCCAAAATCAATATTTATGTTCAAAGTTTTTCTCCTTTGTTCACTCTGTAATTCGCTCTGAAAAAAAGTTTTGCTCTGAAATTTTTTCCCCCAGAACATTTTTAATTTAAACAAGTTTTAAATTTGCAAGTAAAAAAAATTTCAAAGCAGAACTTTTTTTTATAAATTTAATAACAGAATTATTTTTTTTTTCGCATAATTAAGTATTGCATCAACCCTGTACTATATTATGTATTTTATTTTTGCAATGTTTATTTATATTTTTTAACTCTTACGCTCATTGTTTGATTATAATTATTACTACTATTAATTATTAATTATCACAGTTATAATCATCATAACAATAATAATATTATGAACACTTAAATAATATAAGCATTTTGTACATGTATCGCATCACATATTTACTAGCAGTGGACATTGATAGAGTTGACGATTGTATTTTTTAACTAATAAAATAACTCATTGAATACTTACATATTATATATATTATCAAACAGTTTAAATAACTTTATTGAAATCTCCAATAGAGTATACGTATATTTATAATACATTCATACGGGCATAGGTATCTTAAGAATGTATTATAGTTATGCAGTTAAATAATAATTAAATTTATTATTATAATTATTATTAATTTTTTCAACTGAGGGCAATTCAATGTACGTTAGTTCATTAATCGACGGTATAATACACGTAAAGTAACGTAAAGTTTCTGTATTACGTTATTTTGTTTATGTACATATACATATGTATATATACAATCATATATATATATACATATCTAGGCATATAAATATATTAATATTATTATAATTATTTTAAACTTTTAAGTTACTCCACTAGATTTTTTTTCGCTATACGTCCGTTGTCGAAGTGATTGTTAAAATATGTTTATGAGGACTTGACAAATGCTTATAATTATTATCTGCGTATTAATATGTTATATCACTATTATTGCTATCAATATTATTATTATTATTATTAATTATTAATTATATGACAGTTATTGAAGTTTATGTTGGTTTTATAAATTTCTTTACCGTAAAATTCATATCATATAATTAATAAAATAATTAGTTAATAAACTTATATTATTTTATTGTATTTTATTTTTATTTTATAATTATAAAAATCGTAAAAAAAGTTTGTAATGGTTATGGAAAAAGATTTTTTCCAGATAATTAAATATTAATTGAAAATAAATATTTTAAAAATATAAAAGACAGAATAATTAAAACAATTAACACATTGATTTGACAAAAAATGTTGTAATTTTTTTTTTCAATTGTCGCTTACCATTTCTTTTTGTCAAATACATCTTTCAAATAACTCAATAAAATATAATAGATGATTTTCGTCCATGTTCGTGATAAATGAAAAAAAAAAAATAAATAAAAAATAGGAAACTGAAATAGAATATTTGAAAAAAAAAAGGGTGAGCGATAAAAAAACAGTAATTTTCTTTAGTTGATAATTATGATGTAAACTTATTATTTTGCATGAAAGTGGTGGGAATGTAGTGATTTAAGTAATTTAATTAAATTAAAGTGCGTAAATGAAAACTTTGGTGAATAAATATATCAATGAGAGACAGAGTGAGAATAAATGTGAGAGAGAAAGAGAATAAGAAAGAAAGAAAGTGACTGTCATGATCTTTCGTACATAGTATGGCCCGTTTAAAATGTAAAGTAACAAAGTGCAACACGCTGCCTTGCTAAACAATACAAGTACAAAACGAATACAAATACATTAATAAAAATAATAAATAAAATAAAATAAATGATAAAGATGATGGTTGATTAAAAAGTAATAAAATAAAACTTGTCTTTTACTAATAAAGTGAAAATTAAATTTTCTGGTTGTTATAACTTTCGAAGCTAAAACAAATTATAAATCTACGGTTAAATAAATTCTCCGAAAGTAATGTCACTATTTTTCTTTTGACGTAGTGACGTTTCTTAAATAAAATACCTCAAATGTCGTAGCCTCAAATTTGAATAAAGTAAATTTTTTCTCATCATTTTATTATTTAACGGTTTCATTAAAAAATTGCTTACAAAAAATAAAGTATCAATTGTCCAGACTTTTGAAAATACGCGTCAGGTGCCTTTATATTAGTTCGAACCAAACCACACTGCCAGTAAAAAAAAATTTACAAATAAAAAGGTATTTAACGATCATTAAATGAAAATTGAGTATTTAAAACAAATATTTTTTTATATGCGATAAAGTAAAATAGCAGTGTAGTGATTTATTGAAGTTTAAATAAATGAATATTTATTATTTTATTGAGGCACGACAGTAACAGATTCTCATTTTTAAGCTACAATAGTTGTACTTACTACTTACGTCTTGTACATTATTTAATATAACGATAGTCTATAATAAAAATAATAAAAAAAAAGAAAAATGAAAAAAAATATTGAAGCCGGGAGATAAATTTGATGGGAAAAATCCTATCAAATCGTGTAATTAGCACATTCAATTATAATTTGAATGTTGCCTTTTTATTAAGAAAAAAAAATTTATATATATATATATATATATATATATATATATATATATATATATATATATATATATATATCTACTATCATATCATATTTTTTCAGAATTTATTAACTAAAAATTTTCATACTCTATTTAATTGTTTTGTTATTATCAACATGTAATATAATTACTATATTTTTAATTAAATTGAAAACTTGTAAGGACAAGACAGCTGATAATTTTGTGATTTTAGTAAAAAAACAAACGAACAATTTATCAATTACTGTTTTTAAATGATAATACTAATTATAAAAATGAAATAAAATTTAATTATAAATAATTACAAGTTATTTTTTGTACTAGTAGAAGTTGTAATGTAATAATGCTTGTGTTTATTTATCATTATGTTATAGTAATCATTTTTGAAAATTTTTATTTTTATTTTAGTCTTCAAGTAAAAACTGATCGTTATTATTATTGATAAGCATTCCATTGAGAATATAATAAACGGACGAAAAGAGATTGTAAATTGTGAGATTTGAAATAATGTATGTGTGTGAATGATATTGAGATAAATAATAATAATAATTTAAGGACTAATTACGCAGAAATAAGTGCGTGGTAAAAATGAGGGTATAAGAGAAATGTTCTCAAAATGCGCATATCTAGGCTATAATAATAAATATAAATAAATATATATATATAAAAATAGATATATTATACAATCTTATAAATTAATAATATATATAATATATAAATATATATATTATATACATAATGAATTAATTATATATTAATGATAAGTGTTTATTCGCATTTTTAACACGATAAGGATTTATTATTATGAAAAAAAATAAAAAAAATTCATTAATAGTTGTTGGTGTAATATTATGAAATAAATCTTTAATAATAGTAAAAAATATATTCAAGTATACTTTTATTATTCCATTAATTGATTATTTATTCATTTTTTGTATTATTTTTCAATTCACTTCGATCAAACAGCATGCGAGTTTGTAAGTTGACCTTTGAAATATTTTTCAATTGCTGATGGGCTGGCAATTTTGGAATGAATCTCGCTGCAGGAAGTTCACTTGCATTTACTTTCAGAGGTTTTACTTTGTGTAAATTAATTAAAGTCTGGTTCGAAGAATTTTTCCGTTTTGCTGAAATGAATTTCGTGTTCTCTGTTCCATTAAATTCGGGAAGAAGAATTCTACCTGAAGGTTTTATTAACACACTATCCGGATTGAAGGTCTCGTCTTGATTGACTTTTATTTCATTTGCTCGTTTTATTCCTTTGGTTGAATTCAATGAAGGTGTGTTTTGCACCGAGTCGAGATTAGAAACATGTGCATTTTTCTTACGACACTTCTAAAAATTATAATTAATTTTGTAGTAAAAATACCCATGAGAAAGGAAGAAAATGGAAAATTTTTTTACAAATAAATTGCAATTATCGGATGCGTACTGAAATTGTTGGAAATTGAGTTGTTGCAGTAATCTTTTCTATTGCTAATAATCCAATCACGACGTACGCTAGTAACGATTTAAAGGGTAATTTTTTTTTATCACAAGGACACAGAGAATTTCTTCGTATAAATGTCATTATCAGTCGAGTAAAAAAATCTACATACTCGACTTAATTTCCTTCAGTTCTTTTTCCGGATATTTAGTAATTTATACCTGTGAAAGTATTAATAACAATACAGCATTTTCATATATTATTAAAATAATTAATTTTTTTGAATGATTAAAAGTTTATATTTTAATAAATCTGTTGATCAAAAATTTTTTCTTTAAAAAAGTAGACTCTTTGATTACCGACTGATGCAATGCTAGCGCGATAATAAAACATCCGTTGGATAAAAAAATTCCACGACTTTTTCTTTCGTCTATTATTTTTAAAAATTCATTTAAATACAATATTAAAATGATTCGAATAAACTCGAATATAGCTCAATATTTTATTTAAAAAATAGAACGGAAAAAAATTTTTTATTAGGCTTCAAAGCAGTAAGATTGTTATTGATTTGAATATTGCACTTAAATTAGCTTATAGGAATTTATTACCACACCTGTATAATTATGATAATAATCAGTTGCGAATGTAATTAGAATCAGTAATTTTATAATTAAATAGAGTACTTGATAAAAAAAAAAATATTGTAAACTCAAGTGTATTAAAATATTTTATTCTAATTATCCTAAGCACCAAGTATGAACTTTGATGTAGATTAAAAAAGATAAAGACAATCTTTGCATTAATTTTGATATGAAAAAATATTTTAAAGCCGCTTAGAGTTTTTAGATATTAAATGTTTGCTATTAACATGGCGCAGGTGGTATAAACCGACAAGTAAAGGCTATCCAATTCAATTCTACGTTAATTTTCGGTCAACTAATCATTCCCAAGACCTTGAACTATACAAGGATATTCCATAAATTTGAAAAAGAATCAATGAATAATAAATAATAAACAAACATGTTTGTGTTATTTTAAAGTACAATTTATTCATTGCACCTTATAAATAAATAAATTTAAAAACAAACAAGTTCAGTTCCTATTCAAATACGTGAAATGCGTTTCACTCTATCATGTATACATAAAACTTTTCTATAAAGCAGATATTTAAATTCAAAGTTTGATTTTCAGATTTCGCTTCCATCGCGCAAACAAACGTCTGTCATGTGGTGAATATTATATTTAAGCCAAAAAGTTTTGTTCCCAACTAAATTCAAACAATAAATAGTAATGGTTTTAGTAGCAGTAGTTTGTGAAATAAATGACGGTCATATTAGTAAATAGATTAGGGTGAAACTACTCTAAGAAATGAATGTTCGCTCGCCGCCATTTGACCCGACATTTAATTTACATTTTCACGAGAATCAATAGTAAAAACGAATCGATTTTCTCAGAGTCTAACAACACGAATTAATTTTAAATGCTACTTATTTAGATTGTAGATAATAGATATTATCAACTGTCACGCACTACTATAACGAGGTTTTAATATTTACAATTAACGTGCTTATTCAAATAATAAAAGTAAAATACAAAAACAAAAAAAAAAGAAAATAATAATGTTTACGGAAGGAAGCCTGAAATAAGTCTCAAGTCTACATCGTTTATACAGGCCAGAAGCTATATTTTCTTTAAGGCTTCCATGATTGCAGTGCTATACATCACTCCAAGTTAGTAGTGGATTCCACAAACTTTTCACCAGTCACATTGCTTTCGACTTAATTAATGCCCTAATTTAAATTCTCATTCTTTCCTTAAACTGTTAAATAATTTCACTAGCCTTCGTTCTGCTTTTATCAATTTTATTTTTTATCAATTACTTGATTAGGAATTTTTTAATCATCCAAGAAAATTCAGTCACTTACGTGTTGGTTTAGTTAATTAATTTATTATAAATTATAATTATAATTAATTGGTCTGCAGCGACTTTGATTTTCGGACGTCGGAATTACCAAGTTGTCAGACAGGGAATATTTAATTGAATGAACAGTTTCCGAGCAATGTCTGTTATTTAGAAGCAACTAAACTACAATAACGCTTGTGGTTAACCGCGCAATCCAATCGCCACTCGTTAATTGATTTCTAACTTTATCAACGCCCGTACGGCTTATCATCGGTTTTAATAGTTCAGACCAAAGATTAATCCGTTGGTCAATCAATTTTACTATGTTGATTATTTTTTTTTTTAATTCTTTCAAGTGCTTGTTCATATGTGATGCGTTTTAATTCCACCCAAAGTGATAGAATAATAGAAATAAAAATTGTTTCATTGGAAGAATTTGGTCGCGAAATGGATTAAAAGCGTAGAACATATATCATTCGAAGATTCAATACGATTGATGACAATCCAAAGAAATAAAATTTTATAGAATTACTATTTTATATTTTACGAGTATTGTGGAATGCTCGTAAACGCAAGAAAGCTATCAAAGTACCTTACTACGTACTTTCTTTAAAATGACCCTTCGAAGAACGACAACATGGGCAAAAAAACTGAACCAATTTTTCCAGAAAGGGGTTAAAGGCTAGGTTTAAAGGTTTACTTCTGAAGAAAGTCTAGCCCAAGAGTAATGGTTTTAAACCGCCAACCTTTCTCATAGGAGTAGGAGCCTTGTTTTTAGAGCACGTTCTAGCCACTAGATCGTCAAGGCAACATACCTACTCTCACTTAATGTTACTTTTTTCTCACTATAGTCTTAGCTGTATTCAGGGACAAAAACTTTTCAAATAAGATTTACTTGAAATTTTTGTCACGTCTTGTATGTCGGAACTCATGGACTAAAGCACGGATATGTGTGAAAATTTTTCTAACAATATTTGTTTAATATTATCAAACAAAATAAAACTTGTTGCAAATAAATATTTAAATTAAAAATTTTGTGAATTTTAATTTTTATGCTTCATTCTACAGGATTATTTAGTAATGTATAAAATTTAAGTTCACCATTTTTATTATGAAGAGTTACTGAACGCAGCTTGTATCATGATTCTAAATTACAGTGCTTAATATTTCAAGAAAGAGCTAAGTGATTAGATTCTGCGATGGTAGTTCGGAAGTAGATGCTTAATTTTTTCTATTGTTGAATATTTACTTAAGTACTAATATTTTCCCATATTAATACACTAAAACAATGAGATTACAGCTAGCTTTTTTTCATAAAAAAACAAGTCAAGTAAAAAGTTTTCCTATATTATTTTTTATCGACGGGAGAACTTTTTTAGAGTTTTTTTATGTAAATTTTACGAGTGAGAAGCTTTGTAGTACACAGTGTAATATTTTGGTTGGTTACATGAAAAAAGGTAAAGTTTTAAAGTCTGATCGATGAACAGGTCTCTGGTCGGTTCGGCCGAGCAAAAAACTTTTAGATTGATCGAGCAGCTTGAAAAGCCAATTGGACTTGTGACCTTTGTATTGTGAAGAGTAAAAAAAAATTTGTTGCTGATCAGTTGATCACATACTCGACTTTAATGACGCACAAAGCTTTTTATCCATTGCCGATATCATAGAAATATAGTTGAATCTGGTTTTAATCAAATAACGTGACAACAATAAACAACGCTTACCAGATTATATGCTTGTTAGTTTTTCATCTTTCCTTAAACCAATTTAGACCAGTGACTCAAAATGATTGATGATTTCCTAGACGAAAATATTGTTTCCATTGTTAAAGTTAAACTTATAGTAATTGAAACTATTCTTTAGACTATAAAACTATCAGACATCATTTTTCATTCTTATTATAATATTTAATTCAGTTATTCTCCCATTTAAAATAAAATGAGACGGGAAATATTACTTCTTCACGAGTGTCTGATCAAAATTATCTGATACTACTTGCTTCGAATAAGAATAAACCTTGTATGTAATTAATTATTTCTCATCACTTTTGAACACTAGAGCTTTTTTCAATTTTATCAGAATCTTTTCTTATCCTTTATAACTTGTCAACACTATCGAATTTTTAATTTAAAAAATATATAGTTAATCACAAAAATAGTCTTCTCTTATATAATATACTTCATCTCAACCTCTTCTACTGTAATAACCTATCACAGTATCTTGATAACTAAGCCAACCATGAAATTACAACTCGAATCTGTAATTACGAGTAATCAAAACCAATAACGAGTAATGTAATCCTTGATCCTATCACCGACAATTATTCTCAATTGATTTCACTTGACCGCATATTAAAGTTCAGAATCTTGGTTTCAAAACTCCTTCACTCGCAATTCCACCAACTTCATTCATCAGGATCAAGTATTTGCGTGGAGAACAGAATATCTCAATATTCCGTAATTTATCTTCTCTTTATACACTATTATGCATATCTATAGATATTCATCACTCTCGCCTCTTTCAGTAGCGGAGCTGGGAGGCTGGTGGCTTCCAATATATATGTATACAATGCAACAGGCGGCTCTGTATCAGCGAGTGGGTCTCATTCCACTTTAAAATGGTTGGTTCACATACAATACAAAGCACGTATTGAATTCATCTATACCATCATACATTTTAAGCACACAAATAAAATAATGAGTATACCTCATCTATACATTCCAAATTGGCAACAGACAGACGCAATCAGCATTCACATTATTCATATATCATCAATAATTAATTTCAATCATGAGTCAGACGATACATCGAATACATGAAGAAGCCCTAGCAAAACCGCAAGCTTCATGTAGAGATCCATATAATGAAGCTCACATGCAACACAGCAGAGCCTAATGGTGATGATTAATGATGAAACTGTACTAATGATCTGGTTTGGAGTAACCGTTACATTATTGGTGTTTAGATGAATTTAGTTTAGTGAATACTCTTTGTGTGGCCTTGAGCTGGAGGAGCTTCTGGGGCACGACCAACACTTTTAATGTCAGTTGGTGCTCGGTGATCTAGCCTGGGATACTTATCTCTGTCATAGGAGTAATGATAGTCATAGTCGTCGTTCCGTGTCATGTCATACGACCCAGTCGCAGACCTTCACAGCCTTAAGGTAACGTATAGCAGGCGCACCCCTGGCTACGGGTTTCTATGGGCCTGCGCGGTACCATCGCAGGCTACAAGGTGGAATAGAGTAGAGAGGATTTTAATATATCTATTCTACTATGCTAGTATAGTACAGAGACCAACCGAGGCCAGCCCGATCAGACGTTCGGGAACTGCGTTCACGTACCAGTCGAAAGTACTCTTAAAGTCGTTCAAGCCTCCGAGAGCTTTCGTATCATATCACGTTTCAAGTGATTGACATCACTCACATTCACCTACTTGGTCAATGGACGCTTCAAACCGAATATTTTTACTCGAAAATTGATATACCGCCGTGGTGAACTTCCTTTTTTTTGTCCGGAGTCTCTATTACCGAGTAGTCTTTTCGCGACCACCTGTACGAGCAGAGCCAACTTAAAGTAATTTTTAATAAAATTCAAGACTAGTTTATTATTACGTTATCGTTGACATTAATATTCGAGTTGGAAGTAGGTTGTTTAAATTATAAGTTCAATTGCATTTGTCTTTGTAAGATTTAAAGTCGAAAGACGAACCAGCTGAGAAACTGAAACCGGATAGAGCTTCAATTTGTTTAGTCAACTTTAGTCACTGAAAAACGGTTTAGTTTGAATTATTTTTAAGGAGACAAATAACTTTTAAAGTTTGCTTAATAATTCGTCAATATGAAGACATCATCCTTCTCGTTACGCGTTATGCGGAGGGTAAGTTTTTTTTTTTTTTATATTACTACACTGTCGCTGAATTAAAAATTTTGTATGAATTTAATTATAGAAGGAGAAAGTCATTGTTTTTAATAGAACGAAAAGTTTTTATTATGTCACTTTAATTAAGACACTCTACACTTTTTTTTTCGTGTTATAAAAAAAAGTTAGGGTAATAAAAGTCAGGGTATAAAAAAAATGTATGTGATAGAATTACAACAAGTGTATGATATAAATTTACATGACCGAAAATTTATGCATAAACTTTCCGATTTATGCAGCGCATTCATTATGCCCAGGTATATTATTTTATTTCTAAGGTTTTTTTTTATTATTTGTTGGTATTTCTGTAAAAACTTTTTGACGATCTACTATTTACAAGTTTATGAAAAAAAAAAAAAAAATCAGTATGTTGGTGCCGTGTGCATATGAAGGCTTATAAAATTAAAGTTAACGTATAATCCTGCGAACATATTGAAGTCTGCAGCTTTACAAGCACTCGTTGCACCCTGATATGATGTAATATAGTCTATGAAACATACTGTGTATGTGAGATTAACAAGCTCTAGTGTGTTGTAGCGTAGAACGAGAATTTCGTATGATGAATTAAAATTAATATCTTTTGAATCTTAAAAAAACGCCAAATAATTAAACCACCGAGTTCATGTATTATTTGCTCATGTTACTCAACTAATTAAACCGTTGTCGACATTCCCGTCTGAGTAAATTACAATAATCGAATTATTTTAATTTTAAATTACCATTTAATTAAGAGATAATTAAAATTAATTTTTTACTCAATTTTCGTATTATGGTTATGACAGAATTTATAATTAATAGTTTTTTTTTTTTCGCGGGCTAGTTAAATTTTTTTAGACACCATATTTTTTTGATTATAATCCCCCGAGCGACAAGATTATTTATTTAAAAACTTTTTTTATTTTTTAATTCATCTTCTGACTGCAAATTTCCCGGTTTTGATCTTATTATTTATTTTATGATGGATAAAATACCCGACAGGAAGAGTGATTAATCGCCGACTTGACGTGGTTATGCAATTTTTAATAATTCCAAAGATGTTGATAATTCATTCCGCAAAGTTTCATTTAACTTGCAAATGAACTGATATTAGTATACTTGAAAAAAAAAAAAAAAAGTCGTAAATAAAATAAAAAGAACCTCTAATTTAGTTCAAGTTTTATATTGTTACGCGAGTTAAAATTTCAATGGATTTTTTTTTTTTCAAGCTATATTTATTCGTGTGAAATCTCCTTAACACCGTGTTGACTGTGGACCAGTAGATATGAAATAAAAAATACATACGTACATATATATATGAAAGTAATAGAAGTTCAAGTGTTAACATTTGCAGACAGTAAATCGGCGTGTAGTCAAAATAGAGGTAACTTTAGGAGATTATTTCATGCGTTATTATTTACTTAGCTAACCTAATGGTCTAAATTAGAAATAAAAGCTCTACAATTATTATTATTATTATTATTATACCCACTAATTGTGGTTAAATAAATTAAAAAAATAATAGTCGCATTTGATGAACATCAAAAGAATTATTTTCTTTTGTAATAAAAAAAGGGGGTATGAAAGTGAAGAGTCGCGGATTTTAAAAATACTTTTAGAGTGTCAAATAAACTTATCGGAAAATCAGTCTTTGAGAAAACATACTCGAAGACGATAAGTTTTTTTAAACACGTGAGCTTTTATTTTTATTTAACTCTTTTTATTCTGTCCGCTTTTTTTAATGTATTTAATTCAATATTTTATAATCGCGGAAGAGCAATAACAATAATGAACTTGCGGAAATTATTGAGCAAATTCTCGTCTCGATCTTATCAACCCGGAGACAATTACTTTACCAATCTATTTCCGTTTGTCACAGGAAATCAATTGTATTTTGCATGAGAGAACAATGCTTGTAAATTTTACTATACATGAAAAAAAAAGTTTCGTTCTGGTAACCTAACTGTAGAGTTACCACAACTATACACAGTTTACTATTCGTTGTAGAGTTACAGTAACAAAATGTTATTTAGTTCTGATAACTCAATGTTGTTGAGCTCTCAGAGCTCTACGGGATTGTTCTCAGAGCCAAACGGTATAGTTGGGAGCGCTCTACGTTGCGCAGTAGTGGAGTGCGCTGACATATTTTATAACCTTCTAAAATGACAAACAGAATTATTTTATTACTCATCCATATTATTAAAAATATATGAGGACAATTAAGTTTCCAGTTTATTTATTTAAGGAAATAGGTTTTTTTTTTGTCAAATAAAATTTCGTTAGAACTGTTTTGTATTTATGGTTTTTCAAGGTTCATTTGCAGTGGCTGTTAATTTAATTTATTAGTTGAATAGATTGTGATAAGTAATAAGTTATCAGAATACATTAAAAAGACCCCATTTAACACAAAATAAAATTTGTTTTCATTTATTTATCTTTTCTTGTGCATATACGGTAGTGATTTTATGTCCAATATTTATTGATATAATTAAGAAAATAAGATAATTTTGACTGCCAAAAATTTGTTATAGTCTCAGAACGATCCTGTGGAGTTGTGAGAGGTAAATAACGTTTAGCTCTCGGAGCTCAACGATGTAGAGTTGCAGGAGCCAAACGGTATTGTTACCATAAGAATACGTTAACCTACTGGAACTTTTTACAACTAACTAACTACTATAGAGTTCCTATAACAAAATTTTTTTCTCCGTGCACTAGTTTCATTTATTTTATTATACATTTATTGAATTTAATAATAGGAACTTTCGAGTAATTTAATTAAAATTTTTAAATTGAGTTTTGTGAAACTATCCATTCTTAAAAGATATTGAAAAATAAAATCATTTTACTTTTTGTCACTGAGCAGAATCTTATGTACCATTTATTATTAATAAAATAGATAGAAAAAAAATTGGGAAAACGGTTGACCCTGAAAGCCATCCCTGCAACTTCCCGCTAATTCCATACCTAGGCGCTTGAAATTGCACTTATGACGTTTTTGAGCTCTTCGAGCTCAAAAATACGATTTATGTGTTATTTTGAGCTCTCCGAGCTCGAAGAGATAGCTTTCTTATGCTTTTGAGCTCTTCAAGCCCAAAAGTCTTATCAAAGTTCAATAAAACACGATTTTTTTAATTTTCAAACTGCTGTAACTTTTGAATGAATCAACCGAATTTCACGCGGTTGACGGCGATCGATGTAGTTTTTTGAGCTCTATAAATAATTTTTCACAAAAAAATTGATCCGATGGAAAATTTCGGAGTTATTACAAAAAAAACACTTTTTTCGATAACGATTTCTCACGAACGCATCAACCGATTCTGACGCTTTTGGTGGCGATCGATGTGGGTTTTCAAGGTTAAGAGCTGATTAGTTTTTGAAGTCGATCGGTTCAGCCAATTCGGAGATATTTTTAAAAAATGAAAAAAAAAAACAACTTTTTTTCACTTTTTTTGCAATTTCTCGAAATCTATTGGTTTGAATCGGTTCCAAATTACAGGAAATCTAAGTTTGGCGAAGACCTTTCGAATGACACCAACTGCGATCAAATCGGTCAAGCCGTTCAGAAATTATAAGAGGTTTACAGACATACACACACACACACACACACACACACACACACACACACACACACACACACACACACACACACAGCCGTACGGACATCATCGTAAAAATAGTCAGGAAAGCTTCTTAGGGCTTCAAAACGTCGAGATCTGTTAAAACCTCGATTTTTGCAAAACGATGTAAAACCAATAACTTCCCGATTTTTCGAAAATCTTCGATTTTCTTAGCGGGAAGTTAAAAATTCAGTTTTACTTTTATATAGAAAAAGAATAATAAAAGTAATTAAGTATTTTTATGGTATTGTAAGTTAAGATTGTGGTTAACAATTAATATCCGGATTAAAACAATACTACAGTGAAGATACAAAGAGAAGTGACATTAACAGTGACACGAAAGTATGAATGCAAAAATAATAGCCTTTTACATTGAAAGGGGAATGAAAGTATCTGCCTCTGCAGAGAAACTCAACAGTTAACTCATTTTGTCTTACTTTTCCGTGATGAGTTGGTCAACTTAAGTTGATTCCTCTTTTCTGTCAAAGTTTTCTTTGCACTTGTACTTTATTTACCCAACAAAAAGCATAAAATTTTCTTTCCCTTGTATTATATATCATATAATATATAAACATAAAAAAAATTGCGTAATTTCTGTTCTTTCACAATATTCTTGATCAATTTACTCAAAAAGTTTTTAGTGAAGACATTTCTTGTCATGTAGTTTTATATTTTATAAAACTTTTTACATCTAGCTATCCTTTTGTTTTTTACATTAATAACTAGATCTTTAAATTATCACTATTATCAGAATTTGGATTATTATTCCTAAGAAGATGTCGTTGTAAAGGATTTAGTAAGGCCTTCGAATTCATTATATGCATTAATTTATATATGCAGGGCTCAATACACATATATAACGATACTGCATAACGTAATGCTTATGATTAATAGCTTTAATGCCACAAAGAGCCGTGATTTGGTTTAGTTCAGATGTATATATATTTACACGCAAACAAAACGTGCCTGAAGGTTAGTTTGCATGGTTATTAAATTAATGGTAGACTTTTAGCAGAGTGTTTCGTCGATATATATAATAACGATGAATGCTAATTGAATCATTTAGCAGATTATAATTTTGATAAAGTCATCATTAGAGAATAATTTTCAATTATTAATGTGATCAGAATATAGTAATCTCCAAATCCGGATTTATTATTAAACTTTTTTTTGAATTTATAAAACCGAAAAGTAGAAAGGGTTGATTTAGTAAGATGCAAATATTTGAAAACAAATGATAATTCTATTTATCAAAACTATAATCAGTAACAATAGATAAATTGAAAATTTGCATACATTTGAATTATTGCATGTTTCTCTTTATTTATTGTTCTTGTTTGAGTATAGCGGTGAAATTATTTTGAATATTTGCTAGTAAATTTTGTTTATTAAAAAGAAAACAAATAAATAAATAAGCCTATACTGACAATATTTTCTACTTTGTATGTGAATTAGAAATGATATGTCTGTTTGAAGCAACTAGTTAATTAAGTGCTCTCAATTATGATATAATTCAAATCTCTGGAGATTTCAAAATTACCACAAGGTAACATTAAGTAACTCTGTCTTTGTCGAAATCTCAATTTCATAACTTCATAATAGCGCTTTCTAGGGACAACTTATAATTGTGATTCTGATGATGTTACTACGTCAGTGTATCTCCCGGTGTATCATAAATACGAGATAATTCTATGAATATATATGTGTATGTATCGATCTAGGTACCAAAATTTGAATGCGTATGTAAATTATTACATTCAGTCCTGTATAAAGGTGACAAAATCAAGTATTTTGTGCGCTAAATGTTACGACTGATACATGTAGAACCATGAACAATATAATTTAGGAAGTTTCTGAACGGAACTTTCTACTACAAAACTCTGTAAAAAAATATTAACCGACCGAATAATTACTTTTTTTTATTTCACCTTTCAAAAATTCGATTTCAACTTTATTTAGCTTTGTAACTTGAGAAAATAACATACAAAATTCTCTTGGAAAATAAAATTCTGTCCATTTGTAGAGATTTATTTGTAAAATAAATTTTATTCATAAAATATAAAAATGGTATTACACAACTATTTTTTTTTTAAAGTCGACTGCCTAAAATAAAATAGTTGAGAAATTCTCGATGGATTTCTATTATAAAATAATGAAATTTATGAAGGAAAAGATTTTTTAGATTATTTGTCGGTTATTTTATATGCAACACAGTGAATCGTATATACTCAAGGATGCAATATTCTCCAGATGTAACTCTATTATAGTTATCTATCTGTATGAATAATTTATTTCATGACGCATGTGACAATATCACAGGGTTTCTACTACAAATTCATACGATATAACTTTATGATTTAATGAATAATTGATGAATGTCTCTCGATAACGATAATAATTATTATATCTAATTTTCGAAACAGTTTTTTGAGATGACAAATAATTTACGATTATATCTATGGTAAAAATATCAGTAATAAAGATTATTACGTGATTGTATTTTTTGATAAATCTACAAAGTCGATATTCTTTTATATTTTTGCGACGCTTAAAACTAATTGCCATAAAATTCAACTGATAGTTATTATCCTGTAAAAGAAAATGTAACTGATCGTTCAACTTGAACAACTCTGACCCTGGATAAAATGCGATTGCGATTATCATCATTTTTTTATTTTATAATGCAGTGTGTAATGGCTATAGATAATGGGATAAATTGGTATAATCGTTGAATCATTTTTTTTATGACAATGATAATAATAATAACAATAATAAGAGATTAAAAAGTTTTTACTAATATTAAATACTATCACATTAAAAAAAAATTAATTTTATCTTTTGAATCAAGTTAATTTTTTCTTCATTGTCATAAACTTTAAATTGTCATGTTACCTGTCGTCAAAATATTAAAGATAACGTATACGCGTGACATTGATTGGTTTTTGAAATTTTCGGTCAGTTTCACAAATCAAATAACGCAATAGGAACCTTATGAAATTACAAATATGTAAATTGAAATCGTGAATATCGAGTGATATATCGTGTCAGTACAATAGCTCACAAATTGCATTTCCGGGCTTATTTGCGTCTACTCTGAAATCCTAAAGTCAATTTTATGGTTTTCGTAGTACATGTACAATAGACCTGCAATATTAAATCTAAACCAAGTGCGAGCTTTGCGTAACTTTTTAAATTTATACTATACCCGATTTTTCGCTTTTATTTACTTTTTTTTTAAGTAAATAAGTAAAAATCTTGTTATAACTTTCAAATACAGTTTTTTTCTATTTGATGAGTAAATAAATAGCATTTCACAGGTACGATTTTCAATTATTTTTTCGCGTAGAACGAAAAAAAATGAACGTATAAAGAAATATGAAACAAGTGTAAAAATAAAATTTTTAACAATTGCCTATCAACAATGAACCAAAAATTTAAATTAAAAAAAAATATTAAAACGTATATTATATGATCCAGTAAAATTGTGGCTGAATTACCAACTGACAGATTTTAATAAAGCTCAATTAAGATATTTAATTATTTATAATTCCAGCGAGTTATTCATATTATTGAAATTAAACACTCAACTCTCCTTTTCTTTTTGCATTCATTTATAATTTTTTAGTTATCTATTTCTGCAGAGAAATCATTCATTAACCTAATTAAAAAATCCTGCTACGCCTGAATGTAATTTATAAATTAATGAAAATATCACCTACTATTTTCTTTTTTATATTCTTGTTCACTATTCATTAGTCGGATACGAAGGCTTCAAAAAAGCATTCGATCTCCGAGGGGTATTAATCAATTGATCAACTCAATTAATATATTTACTTGCGTCTCCTTACAATTCAATTAAAACAATAACTTCAAAAACATAACTGAATATCGGCTGATGACAACAAATAAATAATTTGAGCACTTAGAAGTAATAAAAGAGTAATAAAACGATTCCCTAAATTTATCAGTCATATTTAATTCCTATAAATGAAATAAATTCTTTAGTCATTAAACGAGTAATAGCAACAGTCTATTATAAGGTATATAATACTATATCACTAACATACGCGGAAGATTAATTCCCGACAATAATTGTCTTATCGCTGTCTCACCTAACAAGCCTTAATGAAAATGAAACTGAGCACCAATTTACGGTAAAGATAATCTTTTATTGTTAACAGTGGTGTACATGTGTAATGGTCTTTTTCCGCGAAATAGCTCCAAAGCATGTAACAACTGCACTATACGGTTTTCCTGAAATAAATTTTTATTTTTACACGATGCTTAAACTGACCACCCTATTATTATTTTCTCTTATCTACTGTTTTATATTTTTTAGACGTAGATGCAACAGCTATAAAAATTTTCTGTTCTATTTTTTTCACTATATTATCATTTTACTGGTTTCATAATATGCGATAAATTATATTACACCTTCCAGCTGCGAAAAATTGACGACCATTAAAAAAAGTATCACTTTTACATTCCCCCAGAGATCAATTGCGATGAAAAATGTGGTTATTAACACGAGTAATTAATGCTTTTCACGTTGTTCGATCTGCCAATTTCCTCGATAAACACTTTACTTGCGTAATTACTCGAGCCATTTAGCTCAGTAATATACTCGGTTAGGTCATCGGAGTGGTTCCAATTCCACTATTCGATCGGTTTATTGCAATTATTTTAAATCAATGTAACATCTAGATAAAATATTCTGTTAACTAAATTAATAATATTTTTAATTAAAAAATGAATTATAAAATTTTTGTAATCCAGCAATTTATTCTTAAGTGAACTAACATCCACCAGCTTAAATACAACCCACCTGTTGCTAGGCCTACAGCACACGATATTTAATTGGCTTACGTGGAAGATGCTTAATTTGCAGTTTGTTAATAAATGAGAACAATTAAATTTACTGTAATATTTTTTTTTATAAATAAAATTTTGATGTCACCTAGATAAAAATATCTTTCAGAAAAATTTATTTATGTTATTTTAATTTGAAATCATAATAAAAGCACTTTTAGATATAAATAAATCAAGAGAAATATATTGCTGAATCCATTTCAAATGATAATTCGACGGATCTCAGAAGATTGGAGTATCAATTTTATTTTATTGTTACGCATAACATTTTTTTTAACACATGCTTGAAAGATATAACGTGTTGATAAAGAGCATTTTTAATTATTGTTTAAGAGTAATAAATAACTAAAAACAGACTTTAAAATTTGCCAATTTAAAGTAATACAATTTATTTTACATAAAAATAAATTTAAACTTTAAATTAAAAATTACTTTTTTACTAAAGGATAAAATTTATAAAACTAACCATAAAACTTGAAATAAAATGGATTAATGCGTAATTAAAATTAAAAAACACTTTTATAAACTAGCTAAATTTATGACGCTACCGTAGTAATTTTTATGTTCATTTTTTTTTTTTTTTTTATAGTAAGTGTACACATGACACTCAATATATAAAACATAGAGTTGACATTTATTATTTTTCTTTCTACCCTACTCGTTTTGTCCTGAAACTTGTAGTTAACGGTACAGTAAAGTATAGTCATTGGGGATTACATCGCAACGTCATTAGAGGGGTTGACGTAAGATTAAACCCTAGAACAAGGTGTGCATGCGTAAAGTGTATTTCGCTCTTATCGCTAATGAGGTTTCCTTTCCAAAGGTGTTAAACTTGCCTGTGTTAGATAACAGTTTGTGTAAATACGAGTGTGTTGTTTGTTATATTGAAGAATCCCTTGAATTTACTATTCGTTGCTACGGAAACCGAGTGCTTCTACTTTGCGATCACGTTCTGTTCCTACCACGGGAACTTCACCCACCTAATACCCCTGTCACATCTTTTTTTTTTTTAAATTCTTATCCACCTTCACTTTGAGAAAGGGCAGGAAACGCGAGAAGAGCAAGTGAGAACAGCCATCTAAAGTCGTTCGAACAAGAGTAGAGCATCGAGTAGATGTTGAGGAATTCACAGTATGAAGACTGTCAACGTCATAAAATAAATTACGGTACTTTAATTTATTTAATATTCAAGTTTTTTCTCAGAAAAAATTCTTTCAAGACTTTTTCTATTGAGATCAACTTTTTATATAAAATATTTTTCGATCTAAGTAATATCGAATTATTTTATTGAAAAATTTTTTTAGTCGTAAAAGTGAGTAAAATTATCCTACCTCAAGACGAAGAGCCTCCAATTCAGTGGAAAAATTGTATTATCCTGAATTATATTTGTATACATCAATAATATATAAATATATGTTTTGTATAGTAAGAAAACATTATTATTCGATATTTATTTTCCGTGGGTAGAAAGTTATGAGAGCGATTTAAGATAGCGAGTAATAATAAAAAATGAATAAAAAGAAAAAGGAAAAGAGTAAATAAGAATAAGAAGACGGAAGCCCTAGAGTAGATGAAAGAAGGAAATAAAACAACTCAGCTAAAAGAATAGTAAAGCCTTGAGCTTGATTGTTGGATGTACGGAAAAATAGACAGGATGCCTTTCTTCTATTCTCTGCTCACGATCACAAGCTCATTCTATTTTCACTTTCACTCTTTGGCTATGTCCATTTTCCATCTCTATCTCTATCTGTCTCTTCTATACATGCAGCGACTTATTTAGGTCACGTATCAAATGTTCATAGATACCTGTATTTATCACCTCTTAATTAAATCTTATGGCTTACTGCATCCATCACAATTACCTTCTACTTTTTAATCGTATTGACAAGTAACAATTTTTTTTCTAATTTTTTTTTTTTAGTTTTCACGTACTAGTGCCGCAAACTTTCTATAGATTTTTAATAAATATTTTATTCAATCTATTTCGTGTTCCTAATACTGAAAGGGTGTATTTATTTATTTTCCTTTATTTACATCCGACAGTTGATGGCCAATAACAGTATTTCTTGATAACGTATCCGACAAATGTGATAACAAATAATAACGATAGTATGATAAAACTAGGGCTATAGAATCTAAATTGGGTGGTAATTTAATTTGCTCTCTAATGTATGATTTTATTTAGCAGCGGGTCCATAGCCTGAGAAAAGACGCATAGAATTGTTGTAGAGTGCTAACGAAAACGTATTCAAATCTTCAAGGCTCTTATTCCATTGAACACTGTGAGATTTTGATAAAATTTATTTATGCATTTGTCAGTATTCTGTAAAATTTTTACGAATATTTCCTATGGAGTAAAAAATTTTTATACAAGTATATACAAAGATACAATTAATAATCCAAAGAAAGTTCAACTAAGCAAGGTCATTTTTGGCCAAAGTTAGAAAAAAATTCAATTATACACGGTAACTTTACCATCTCGCGAGTGTAAATATAGTCAGCAGTAGAGTTTTAAAAAATAGAAAAATATCATAATTCTAGAGATCCAGCTTTTCGGATTAAGTTTTTGTTTTTTCACTTGAAAATAAATCCACGAATTGATTAGAACAGCAAAAAGTTTTATCTATGTTAGTTTTTTTTTATGTTACTAATCAAATAGGGCATGCACATGTTTTTTCCACTAAAAAAAGAATGTGTTTATTTTTCATTGAGTTACTCTATCTAAAGATCCTGATTGACTTAGACAATGTTATTTTTTTATCAGGAAAATAAATTGAGTGGATGCAAAACTAGTGAGTCATTGAGTAAATATAGGGAACAAAGAAAATATTTGTAGGGTGTGTTAAATTTTGAGGAAATAGAAAAAAAAATAGAATAAAGGAAAAGAGGGCTCTCACTAAATATTTAGCTTGTTAGTGAATAAAATCGAGTAAGGTGTCTGTGTGTGTAATGACCTTATAGTTTATTTTTAGCCTCCAATATAAATACACTAGATCGTTATAATAACTAATAACCGCTTTATAATATTTACTAATACTAAAGTTGCATAAAATAAAGTGAGGTCAAGGCTACGGAGAACTGCGAAAATAAATTTCATTTTAACGAGAAAGCAAGAATTATTTTATTTTGATGTTTAGGACGCTTAAAATTTAACGAGTTGATTAATAATAAAATACTTGGCCATTCATCATCCTCGTGGTATGAACTAATTATTTTTTCAGTAAAATACAGTTCTTTGAGGTGGTGAGTTGGTTACTTTAAATTGAAACGGAATTTTTATTTACTTTATTTTATTTCAGAAATGAAATAACTACTTGCTGGTGCGGATTCGCGAAAGCAGTTGTCAGTGTGAAAAGTATAGCGAGCTTAAAGTATTTCGTGTGAAGAGAAAATCTGATTACTTGAAAGCCAACAGAGTCGTGAATTTTTATGGTGAAGCATGGTTGCCTAAAACCCTGTCAATTTCAACATGAAAAGCTACTTGACATGTTGAAAAAAATAAAAATAGTAATAATAGTGATAAAAAAATAAATAAATAGACAAAATTTGTTGATAGTTCTTCTTGAGTAAAGACAAATTGAATTTCCCATGAGAGCAAATATCTATTGAACAGATCTGTGTATTTATTTCCAATTTAATCTTCTTTACACGTATACGCTCTTCTTTTATTCTCTCATTTACTTCAGCTTGTTTTACACACGTGCTTCTTCAAACTTCATCTATTTCATTTAGTACATTATTCATCGACTTTTCTTTTTGTCGGTGATAAATTTAAATTTATTTTATTGAAGTTCTAATTCAAAAGCGTTAAAGTATACATAAAATATTTTTGATTCAAGTAAATATTTTTTGCGTGAATAATTTTGTTCAGTCTTTTCAACCCGTTCAACATATTTCCATCGTAAATTTATTCCATTACAATTTCAGGTCCAGCAACCACGCATATCTCTTGGAGAATTTATAATAGATAAGCTGATCCGATTAAATTTCTCTTCAAATGTTTTTAATGATAGTGATATTCCTCTGTTTCATCCATTTTTATTTAATTCATCTCTTTACATCTACTAACTAAAAGAAATAAATAAATAAGCTTATCAATATAATCAGTAATATTTTTATCATAAATGAAAAAAATAACTTTTTAGATTATCTATGAATGAAAGTAATCGTCTGCGTATTTATAAAGTAACTTATTGACGTCACAAAGTTCAAACGTTAATGTGTGTATAAAAGAAAAATATTTTTTCCGTAGTATCATGAAAACATTAATATACAAACGTCTCGTTATTTTATTAGAGAGCACTTGTCCGGTAAATCCCAACAGACGACACATACACATAAGAAATTATAGTCATCTTGATGACAACAGTTTGCTATACTCTCATGTGGGCATCTAGGTTGATTAAAGTATCTGTGAAGCTTTTAGCTTTCAACGTCCAATGAAGATTTTTTCATTACGTATTCACCCTGCGTACGTGTATTATATATACGGCCGTTTTTTCTTTCAAGCACAAACGCGTCACCCATAACGTCGATATTGAATTTATATGAACGTGTGTGTTCATATAAACCCCAGTAGTCAATGATATGGAATAATACCAAGGTGTATTTCACGCGGAAAATTATTTATTTGATAAACTATTATTCACATGATAATTTACTTCTTATTCTTCTTCTTTTTTTTTTTTTAATTTTAGATATTTTAAAATTCACCCGACGACAAGATACCGACAAATTATATTGAAGAACTAAACCATTATCCTCAATGGATTTTCTTTATTACCTGATGAAAATATACCGATAACCTCATTTAAAATTTTTTATTCTATTCGTTCTTCAACCTTGACACTTCACAGACGATTAGACACTGCTTCCATTACAGCCGTTGTTCCTTGTAATTCGCTATCACTCCAATGGATAAATTGTATACTGATAAATAAAATGAAAATTACATTAGCTATTTATCAGCTTCATTAAGTTGATCAACAATTTAATCATTGATTAAATTTTATTTTTTTGGTTGTTTTTTTCTGATGAATAATAAGCTCTAATTATCGTAATCAATAAACAAAAGACACTTTTAGCCTTGATTAATTTTATTATTATAATTACCCATCACAAAATCTTGATGATATAATCTTATACTTTATAAAATAATATTATTTTTTAACATAACTCGACGAAATAAAGAAAGTAAAAAGTTATTGTGATTAAAATCTGATATCTAATTCTTTCATTTCAATCCATCTATTGGCCGCGATTTGTATTAAGATAAATTCTTAGTCAACATAAATCTTTAATTGTAATCTGACGATAAGTTTCTAACAAAAGTTATCATTTATTTGACGTCAATAATTTAAAGAACAAATGTAATTTTTATTTATTTTTTTCTTACTGATAATTTTTAGCTGAATATATACATTGTGTTACTATTACCATCACTGAAACTATTTGAAATTTATTGAACATGTAATCACGCTAGTTGGTAAGTCAGAGAACACTTGTACTGAAAGCTGCAGTGGAGCTTATCGTGTGGAATAAAGCTCCCAAGCTTTCCGGTCAGCCATAACTTCTTTACCGACTCAGTAGATACAGTGCGTTGTGTTCAATAAAAACTTACTACCTACTTCATACTCGAAATTTTCTTTACCATTGACCATCAAGTTACTACTCCAGGAAAATTTTCTTTCTTTCGATCGATTTTACTCGGTATCTTTTTACTAAACTAGATTTTCAGTTTTTAAGTTAAACAGCTCAAACAACTAAATGTTAAAGACTTTTTCAGCAGATGTGTTACGTGTGTAATGTTTATCCATCATCATAACTGGTGATCGAAGGCCAAGTAATACAACTAAACTACCCTCAAAGTTCCACTACGTGAACTAGATCTAGACGATTTCAAAACGGTCAAGGACCGCAATCAAAGTTGATTCAATGATAAAAACTAAATGTGTAGTCACAAATTCCTTGCGGTTGTGCCATTTAATTTACGACCTTATCCGACAAATATTTTGTTGCGAACACAATAAACTAGTAAAAAATACTTCCGTTAAAGAGATAAATATACGAGGAGAAATAAATCTGACTAATAAACTAAACATACATTTTATTTTGTAGTCTTTTTCAGTTTACAATAGCTGCCGAACAATACAAGTCATTCATCAACATACAAAATCACTTTAGTTAAAGAAAGTCCTAAAACATCTATTACAATCATCCTCCCACGTTACTGCCTGATATATATGGTAGTATAAGTAAAAAAAAGGTAAATAAAGTAACAAATGATGATAGCTTATAATCGAATTTTCTCACTCTTGTTTATTTATCAACCCTAACGTATACTTTTATAAAAATCATTATCAATAATTTACAGCAGTACGGATTGCTATTAAAACGAAACTAAATTCTTAAAATATTTGCTGTCAAGACAGTTGGAAATTTTGCAAATGACATTTTAATATCATGTTGAAAATAACTTTGCGTTCATAGTTAAATCAATTCTATCTGTTGTCAAAACTTTATTTGTGCAGTCATTTACAAGCATAAGCTTAAAAATTTTAATTATTTTTGAATTTCACTTATTTTTTACTATTTAAATAAAGAGAACAATATAAAAAAAATTATTTAACTTATGACAGTTTTTATATACTTTATCTGAGTCGAACTGGCGACAAAATAAACGATAGAAGGAATGTCCAACAAACTTATAGCTGGGTAAGATAAACAATACGATACTAAGAATTTGTGCATGATTCTTGAAAAATATGTTGTGACTTACCAACAGAAATAACATACTACATAAAGTTTTTACTGAAAGCGCAATCGTGGCCGAAACGAAAAACCAGTGAGTGATATAGGTATAAAAATAATTTTTCAAACAAAATGACAGCGTGGCAGGTGCCCTTCATTGCTTACTCTTGTTGCAATAAATCAAATAAAGAACATATCGGACGAAGTGACGCGAGATATTGTCAGTAAACTTCATTGAAAGCGCTAGAGCGTTGAAAATGTACAGATCAAAACGAGCTCGCCGAAGGCGAGCGAAGTTCGATCGGTATTATGCGAAGACGTCTCGTTCGAAGATGATTACAATTGTAGTAGCGTCAGCTGCTTCCAAATCCACAACATTTAGAGTATTTTAAATTTTATTTCACGAGATTGCCACCCCGCTCCTTGGCGCTCTCCGTTACTTACTTCATATTTTAGAGTTTTATCTCATCGATGATTAAAATTTTTTAAAAATTCACTTATAATGCTTATCTTAAGAAGATGATTACGGGCAGATAAGGGTTACTGATTTACGGGTGGGTATGTAATCATCTTCGAACGAGACGTCTTCGCATAATACCGATCGAACTTCGCTCGCCTTCGGCGAGCTCGTTTGATCTGTACATTATGCTTTGACGTCTCGTTCTCGATGATTACAATTGTAGCTGTTTAGAGTGATATTTGCATTATAATTCGATTTGTCAAAATTTTTATTTATTTATTTATTTTATTTTAATGTTACACATAACTTTTTAAGATAATATCTTGCGTGCAAATGTTTCATTTGACTCTTGTATTGGTCTATTATAAAATCTAGCGAATGCTAATGAGTTTTTTGACCATCCCGCTGTCCGTCTAATTGTATCTATGTCGACACCTCGGACCTTTGCTTTTGACACGGCCGCATGCTTTGTACTATATGCGCTGAAGTTGTCGGTATCTATTCCCGATTTCTTTAAAAAGGCTTTTACCCAATGACCTAAGGTTTGGGCCCCAACTGCTTTATGCGGTTTAATAGTTGAAATAAAGAGGTTCTTGGTATCACCTCTTAATGCTTGTGTTATTTTCAAATATTGTGTTAGAGTTTTTGCTACGGACACACTTTTTCTTTCCTTAAAGAATGGTAGAACCAAATTAGGTTGGAAGGTACCTGGTTTTGACGTTTTTATTAGATCAGGAACTTTAATCTCGATTGCTGTAGTAGATATTTTGATGTTATCTATGTTGATCAAAGCCATAGTTTGTAAACGATGAGCTGTCGCTAAGATCATTAACGTAATTGTCTTTTCGGCCAGTTTCTTAATTTCCAGCTTTTCGGTATCCGGCATAGCCTCTATGTATAGAAGAACCCGATCCGTATCCCACATGGTAGCGTACTTTGGTCGCGTTGGTCGTTTTTTAAAAACACCTCGCATAAAACGTGATATCAATTTGTTATCTATTTGGCGTTCGTGGGCGATGAGGGCAATAGCAGCCCTATCCGAATTTAAGGTACCATACTTACAGCCGCTGTTGAATCTCTTGGTTAAAAATTCTATGACTTTTAACTCGTCAGCGTCATGAATGTCGTAATTTTTTCCTTTTGCGAAAGCCCACCACTCTTTCAGTGAACTTTCATACTGTTTGAGCGTAGATTCTGTGATAGAGCTTAGCATGATATCCGCAGCTTCTGAAGATAGTCCTTTATTTAAATATATTTTCCTGACAAGCGTACGGCTACCAGGGAAAGTGTTCTCGCAAGTGGGTGTACCTTGGATCTGCAAGGAGACATTAAAAGTTTATTATCAGGTTGAAATACTACGGGCGAATCCCTGAGCAACGTCTTTAGTAACGGGTACCAAGGTTGTGTAGGCCAGTTTGGTACAACGATAATGCCTTCAGCTTTATCAGTGATAAATTTTTTAAGAGTAGGTGCGACCAACGCGAACGGAGGAAACGCGTAAATTTTTTCGTTTTCCCAAGGTATTGTAAACGCGTCAACTCTGAAGGCTTCCGGGCTTGGGAATCTGGAGCAGAATTTTTTGACTTTTCTATTTTCGAATGTCGCAAATAGATCTATCGAAAACGGGCCAAACTTTTTGTCAATCAAGTTAAATGCTTTTTCAGATAACTCCCATTCGGTGTCAATGTTCATGCTTCTAGACGCTGCGTCTGCATGAAAATTATCTTTTGACGAGATGTAAGTTGCAAAAATCCAGATCTTTCGAACTTCACACCAGTCCCAAATTTGTCGTGCTAAGTTACTTAACCTTGGAAACTGAATACTTCCCGTTTTATTAACGTATGCTATTGCTGTTGTATTGTCTATTCTCAACAAAATTTCACAATTGTTTAAATTTGATGCAAAAGACTTAAGAGCATAAAAGGCCGCCAACAATTCTAAATAATTTATAAAAAGTTTCTTTTGTTCGTTATTCCACCAGCCCTGCGCCGCTTCACCATTACAAAAGGCACCCCATCCCGATAGTGAAGCATCTGAGGCAATTTCTAATTGATATTGTCCTGTTCTTATCGGGTTATTACCGGTTTGGCTGTTTTTACTCCACCACGCTAGGTCTTCTTCAACGTTAACGGATAGCGTCATATAACCGTCGTAATTTCCGTCATTTAATAATAACGCGACATATTTTTCTCTCTCTAATTTTTTGCAATGACATAGTCCGTAAGCAACTGCGGGGCAAGCTGCATTCAGGACTCCTAATAAGGTTGCTATCTGTCTGATTTTGTATGTGGTTCCTGCTCTGAATTCAGTCAGTAGGCTTTTTATTTGTTCTTTTTTATGGTCAGTTAATTCAATGGTGTAATCTATTGAATTTACAACTAGACCTAGGAATTTACATTTTTGCACCGGCTCCATATCGCTTTTCCTAACATTAATTATAAATCCGAGCTTTTCTAAAGTATTTTTTGACCATAAAATATTTTCCCGACAGGTATTATAGTCCTTTGCAATAAATAATATATCATCCAGATAGATTACGACTAAAAAACCTTTCTCTCTCAGCATATTTACAACGGGCTTCATTATTTTAGTGAAAATAAACGGACTTAAGCTAAGACCGAATGGTAGGCAGGTAAATTGGTAGATTTCATTTTTAAAGATAAATCTTAAATATTTCCGACTATTTTTATTTATCGGTACAAGAAGATACGCGTCTTTAAGGTCCATAGCAGCCATAAAATCGTTTAACAATAATAGATTTTTGGCTGTTCTTATATCTTCCATTTTGAAGTGAGGTGCCAAGATAAATTTATTTAAATTTGTTAGGTTTAGGATAAATCTATGCGTTCCATCTGGTTTCGGTACCAGAAAAACGGCGAAATGAACTGGTCTACCAAAATTCACATTTTTCTATTGCTTTTTTGCTTAAAAGCTTATTAATCTCTGCCTCTAACAACCTTTCCTCGTTACTAGACCAAGATCGTTGCTGAGGGATGTATTTTTGGTACGGAGTTTCTATAAACGAGATTGAGTATCCGTTCAGACAAGATAAAATAAACTTATCTGTTGTTATTTTCGCCCATTCAAGTTTGAATGAGCGAAGCCTACCACCTATTGGTGGATTCCTTACCGTGATTATTTCTTTCGTGGGTCCTTGGTCTGGGTCTGAGTCTTCTCCCGGCTTGGTATTTGACTCGTTCGGGGAGCTTCTGGCTTTGAAGCGTGAGTACTTTCTCTGGTAGTTTGTGCCCGTCTGCCTGTGATAGACAGGCGGGCCCCTCAAGTTTCCCTGATAAGCTTGTGACCTCTGGAGCGGTTTTTTCGTAGCTTTTTCCGGAACTTTCAAGTTCTGGCAAGCATTCTCAATTGCTTTCGCTTCTTTGAGTTGCTCCGCCAATTTATCTCCATATAGCCATTGGTCTGGAGGTATGGAGTCGACCAGAGTCTTGACTCCCTTCTTCATTACCGGCGTAATGTAGGATTTTCGGGCCACTGAGTGTTGGTGAAAGGTTTCCGCTAGTAGTTTACCGGCATCACTCAGATACTCCATGAGTTTTAACTCGTCCACTTCTTTGTCAGAAGTGTCTAGAAGGAGTGATAAGGCAGCACCCACTGACATAATTGCCGATCCTACACACTCTTGCGTTTCAACAAAGTGCTCATCTCTCTTTTTGGTGATTTCAGAGAGCGCCGGAGTTATTTCCAAATTTATTTTTGGAGGTTCAGTGTAAAACTCTCCCTTCCTAGGGTATTTTTTAAGTAAGCTCTTTCTAACATCGTCAGATAAACCCTCCTTCATCCATGTCTTCCACCTGCCTTTTATTTCTGGGTGGAATTTGAAAGAATCTTCAATTTTTTCATTAGGATCTGTTCCTAGAATCTCCAAGATTTCTGTGTCCAGCAGTGGCCCTTGTTGGGCTACTTCAGTCTCTTTTGGAGTCTGATTGAGAGCGACAGGGTCTTCCGTGTCTACACCGTCATTTTTCTCCGTTAATTCTCCGTCTTCGCCGACTTCAGGCGTGACGTTTCTCTCTAAACAGAAAGGATTGAAAATTATAATTATACCAACCGTGTAGGTGTTTGATAATTAAAATTAAAGTTCGTATGGAACTTTTATGAACTATTTGTTCACATAACATGTAAATATCTGTATAGATATTTATACGGAGGCTTTGCCTTTATTAGGCAGGCATCATTCGTATGGAATGTGCTCTCGTTTTTTTTTTTTTTTAAGATTTTTATAAAAAAGTTATTAAAAATTTTTTTTTTTTTTTTTGAGAAGAGAAAAACAAAGAAAAAATTACCTGAAGATGAGGATGACTGGAATTCTTCCAAATTATTGTCCGCGGGTTTGTGTTGCGCTATTTGCGCCACAATATTTTGAAGGTTATCCAGTTGCCGTTGTATGCCATCCTGCCACTTTTTATTTTCCTCTTTTTCTCGCTTTCGATCTACTGATCGAGATCGAGAGCGCTTCTTTTTCTTTTCTTTGGGCATATTGGACCGCTAGTTCAGATGATTTTGTTTAATTATTTTTAATTAAGTAATGTTGTTTATACTCATAGATGTTGATCGTTGGGCACAACGAAACTATATGAAGTAAGTAACGGAGAGCGCCACGGAGCGGGGTGGCAATCTCGTGAAATAAAATTTAAAATACTCTAAATGTTGTGGATTTGGAAGCAGCTGACGCTACTACAATTGTAATCATCGAGAACGAGACGTCAAAGCATAATTAACTACTTCCATACAGAGCTCGGAAAAATCAAAGATTGAAAATATAATAAAAGTGTAGTACATAATAACATTACATAAATCCATTCTGTAGTGTCATAGTTACATCCCTTTTCAAGGATGAATGCATTTGTACTTTCATTTGATATTTTATACTATTTCAGAGAAAATAGTTCACTGTTCATGACAGCCAATAACCAATAAGATCGCTTGCACCCGACAGATGTCAATAATATCTACGCATTTCTATAGTTTTAATAATTATTTTAAGAGTTATATTATTTGTTACTTTCTATTTATCAAATTAAATACTTCAGTAGGTTTTTTTGATGTTTTTTGTATAAGCTGAGACTAAATCACTTTATTTTTCTTTATTATTACTCGTAAACAATATTTCTGCTCTATTTATTTTTCAAGCTTTCCTTAAGTCATTTATGCAAATATTGAAAGCTCAATTATTGTTGCGAAAAATTTAATGCTGTTATTATTCTCTTTTTTTCATGCCATTTATTACGTAAATTATAATACTGCAATTTTCATAATATTTGTAAAAAATTTTCTCAGTGCAATTTTAAAAATTAATTTATTAGTAAGTTTAAGTGTCAAGATAAAGTTTATTCCGAGTAGATGAAGAATTGTGGCGTATAAGTTTTAAAAAACAAATAAAATTGGGATATTGACAGTTTTTATGCACTCCATGAAAATTTAACTGTGAAAATAACAAATAAAAATAATTTTAATAGTCAAAAAATAAATAAAATCATAAGATAATAAAAAAGATACGGAATAGCTGGACACTAAAGAATCCAGTGTAAAATGGTGTGTTAAAAAAGTAGTAAAAGTTGAGTAAAATGATATTTAAACAGAGTTTTACTGCCCTAATAAAATAATAAACGTGGAAAAAAATTATTAAAAAATTCAATTGGTAAGTAGATAAACGTAAGATTACAAAAGAGTTTTAATCCTGCAATCTCATATTCAAGGATGCAATTTTTGTCTTGTACTAGTTCATAGTTCTATTCACTCTGATTATGTATATATATATTTTGAAGAATTCAGTTCAACTATGTACTTAAATGTTTTATCCTTTCTCCATACATCTTCTTATAATTTTGTTCAAAGTTAAATCATACCTACGATAATAATGATTTGAATATTCATGAACATGTGCATATTCATAAACTAAATATTATTTGGATCAATGTTAATCGAGCTTTTTTTTACTAAAAATAATTATCTCTAGTAACGTTTTTTTTCGACCAATTACTACGTCAATTAACTCGAGAAATTACTCAATTACGAAATTTTAAATCATTAAAATCAAAGGTATAAATTTATACCGCAATTTCGTAGCTGCTAGTCTTACTTAGTCGTGACTCTCACGATTAGCAAAGATCTACAGTGACACTCTGTACATTAGGTTAAGAAGGATAAGCGCACACACGTCCATGTACATTTATATAAATATAAGGTAGAAAACGTGTAGCAAATGAAACGAGGCGGTGACGGAACTTACGAAGGATGCACGAACCTGCGCAGTAGCGTAACTATTTGGGGGTTGCAATGAGTACATCTGCAAGGGGCGCGTGGTGTTACTGGGGTGTCAGTCACGGCTGATCTGCCTACCAACAATCACGTAAGTTCGTAAATATGTTCGTCTTGCGTTAATTACTCGTGATTAAATATGCCTATTTTAATTCTCACTCGTTACTTTTTGTAATGATTACTCGTAAAAATTAATGGATGAAAAAAAAAATTAAAATTTCAAACGGGTCAATCGACTTCGCTGATAGAAAATTATGTTACAGTTATCTTATTGCCGAATTAATTATTGAAAATAGTGAATGCTAGATATATTGTGAAATTCGCGATTTTATGAAAGTTTATTTATATTTTTAGAAGCCAAAGTGGTTATGTAATCAGTAAATTTGGTTTTTAAAATTTTTATTCATGATTTCATTGTTAGTGTCTTTGTTAAAAATAATTACGTGAGTTAGATTATTTTTTTTAGCTGCTGAATTTTATTGCAAAGTAATTAATAGTTGAAAATTTGTATACATGATAATTGAAGATTATTATCAGGATTATTACAATGTTTATACTACAATAAGCTTACGTATTGTTTATTGATAGCTTAGGCTTCGTACTTGAGATGGCTAGCAAATGTCAATGTTTAAATACACGTGTGTCACACGCAGTGTGTTCAGTTATGACAAAAATAGTTTAATTAACAAATTAAATAAAAAATTTTTTGGCATTTTTTAATTACTAAACAAAATTTTATAAATATCTGATGAGATTTACACTAAGTTAGTGAATAATAAAATTCAAAGTAATTAAAAAATAAACGAATTTTTTTAGTAGATTAATTAAAACGATTGCTTCCAGTTTCAAAGTTTAGTTAATTATTTATTTGACGTAATGAGTGTTGAGGAATATTTTAAAGATATTCAAGAGCTTTAATTAG
Source organism: Cotesia glomerata (assembly GCF_020080835.1). Classification (NCBI taxonomy): domain Eukaryota; kingdom Metazoa; phylum Arthropoda; class Insecta; order Hymenoptera; family Braconidae; genus Cotesia; species Cotesia glomerata. The sequence goes on from NC_058158.1 coordinate 3,974,796, forward strand.
TTTTTAAATTGTGCAATAGTGTTTTCATATGATAAATAATCAAATAAGTTGCAAAAAATTATTGCAATGCTTAAGAGAGTAATATTTGAATCAGTAGTTGATAAAAGTTGTAAAGCTCAATGAAAAAGGACTTGCGCGCAAATGAAACGGATGATTTTTCTCTTGTACTAGAATTTATATTTCTAATATATTATTTCTTGAGGAATCGTGACAGCTGAATAACCAAATAAAAAAAATTTTTATTGATATTAACTGTTTAATAATATCGAAAATTAATGAAACTATAGAAATGCATTTGAAGTGTTCATTAAAGATGATATTGACATTGACATGAATTCGAGGTTCATAAGAGAGTTACTGTTTAAATAAAGGTATAATTAAGAAAATTAAAAAACTATTCATGTTGTCAATATAAACAAATAGTGTATTATTATTATTATCATTATTAGACAGGTGGAGATTAATTAATGGCTAGTAAATCATTAATTAAATCATCAAGATTGATAAATCACTCAGCATTAATATGTACATCGGTTACCATAGCTGTAATTGCTATTAGTTACAAGATTGAAACACTAAGCATTTATGTCATATTCTGTAATCGCTATAATATCTGACGTTAATAGATATTCGTGTCATCGAATTTACTCACCGCTACATTATGTTTTCATGTATACACTTGACAGTAACCATTAATTGTCATAATACATCTTTACATACGGAGCTATAGGCTCCTGTTTAATATTTCAAAAAATTAAAAGCTTTATATAAGAAAAAAAAACATATCTAAAAGACTTAATTACAGTTATGAGGTAGTTATTTTTCTTGAAAGTTGATTTAAAGTTTATATATTTGCTAGAGTTGCGTGTCAAGGAAAATAAACTTGATAAGTATGGATTTTAGTATCGATCATTTGAGATTCTACTTGTAATTATAATTACTGTTATGTCTCTCTTACCTACATTACAACCTATATTCACGTGAAAAACTTGCTCATTATTCTTACTATTGTAGTAGTTGTTGTTGTTCTTGTTATAGGTTTTATTTTAAACTCAAGTTAAATTATCGCAGTCTTGGAATTAAAAATAAACAGTATTACTATTTAAAGAAGGGTTTGTTTTTTTTATCGAAGCAATACTTGGTAAATGGCTATCACTAGTCTGATAAAATTGTTTAATCAGTGTCGAGCATTAACCTACACAAGACTTATTTTTACACGATCGATTTTGTGATTACGAGCCTGCATTCATGATTTCACTGTTTTTTCATAGTTTATTTATTTTGTTTGTAACAAGCAGGTGTTTTGTCGCGTGCTTCCACGAAACATTATCTCATAAAATATTATTATAGTGTAGTTTTTCATCAGTAGGAAGTAATTAACTTATTTTTAAAGTGTAGGTCAGAGTTTTTGGATTATTAGGACACATTACAAAGGAATTTGAAAGCCAAACAAACATAAAGTTGGAAATGTATGCAATTCATGCACATTGCTACGTTATCATTCACATCGTATACTTTATGAGAAATTCATAAATTCTCGTACTTTATTTTGCTATAGATAAGGGGTTCTACATATCATCAAAATTATAATCTTTTTCATTTATATTTATACTAGTTTCATTTATATTTTAATTAAAAAAATTGCGACATACATCACAATGAATAATTGAAAAAGTTTTTCATTATTCATGAGCTCAAATCAATCAATTTATTAGGTGTTGAATTATTTCAAATCCTTTAAAAATTTAGAGCATAAATAAAAATGAAAATAAAATAATCCGTTATATAAATCAAATCCAAAAATATTCGCTTGCTACCCAGAAATTTATTGAATAAAATAAATACAAACATTTCATAAAACTACGAAAATAAAAAACGAGTTGAAACAAAATAAAAAATATCTAAAAAATATATCATATTTCAAACGAAACCGATTTTGTAAGTTGTCAGTACAGAGTATAGAAAAAATTGAAAACTTCAATTTAGGTATCAATAACCCGGTTGTATTGTCAAAAGATTTCGACAAACAGAAAGTGGAATATACAAATAAACGGAAAAATTAAAAAAGAAGCAAGTTGATAACAGGATGGTTACTTTGACCTCTGCTGTCAGCAGTTCAATATCGTAAGTGGGACATGAACCTAGTAGATACCCAGGGCTTTACACAAATGTTCAATACAACCGCGTTCGCTCACCCTCACGCTTAAACTCTTCAGCAAATACTCCATGACATATAACTACCAGAGATCTGTGATTTCTCTCTTTAGTTTTTCATTCTACATTTCATTGCTTACCCTCGTCTTCTCTTTATTTATCGTTCTTTTGCGTTTCGAATTGTTTTTTTTTGTTATCAAGCCTCTGCTCCTAAACCGACGGTACGCTGAAGTTGGAAGAGACTGTCCTAATTCCCTCTTCCGTCGTTTTACCCGGATGAAAATTCTCGGAAGGATAAGGAAGTTTGCCTTCGGTGTGCCGAGATGCGGCGGAAATGATTCCGCGGATTTCTATACCAGCATAATTCACGAGAAGTCTATATATTGTTTTTCCTAGATTTCTGTAATGCACTTTGTATGTGTTATAAATTGTTGTAAAAATATAGTCTTTAAAACAATACCAGGAAAATATATCTTACTCAGATTAATCATAAAAGAATTGAGAAAAATTTATTTTCAAAGCTTATATTGAAATAGTTGATTTTATTTTACATTCATTAAATTTTTTTCGTTAAATAATAAATATCGTCAAGTAGTATTAGCGAGTTGAATGTATAATTAAAATAGTCTCATTAGTATCGTTAATCTCAATGACATTTGTCGAGTGTCAGCATATAAATATCGCGAAATTTGTAAAATTAATGTTCACTCTCAGCCGATTGAATTAGAAATCATGATGAATTGAATAATTATACTATATCAAAGCATGTCAGAGTGCAACCAAGTATAAAGGATAGATTACCGCGTACATTTGAAACATACATTTCATAAATTCATCGTTATATATCGCTATTAATCACTTATAGTACATACATTCATAATTACCAAAGAATTAGCTGAATTTTTGGCAACATTTCAAACTCTTACTCTTTTACATTTTGCGTTCCCGCGGGAGTAGTTTTCTAAATTACTTAAAATGTAACCTCAACTAGTTCAAGTACTTTTCAGTGGTTTTATAAACCAAAATTGTTTCACATAAATTATTTAAAGAATCATCTCATCGTTAAAAAGCAATACATTTCAACATTTTATTTTTTTGGCAGGCAGTAAAAAAAAAAAAAACCTATTCTATAGTATTATCAGAGGATAAATTTATTTTAATTATTTTTTTGATACTGTCTTTATGAAATCAGAACACGTGATTCATTGTCCCAAAGGTTTACGGTGTGATATTGATAGCGAATCATTTTCTATTCACAGCTATTTTATTCCCAATTTTATACGTTTTTTTTTTTTACAATTGTGTGGTACTCTGATGTATGTGAAAACGGCTATCGACTATTCGAGAGACACGGGTGAATGTGCATACGGTATAAAATGTAATCAATCAAGATTATCAACTTTTTTTAAATTAAAAAAATATGTATTGTTTAAAAATTTACTCGCTGTTACAAAACTAGATTATTTATTTTGAAAAAACAACGAATTTTTCTTGATGAAAATTTAATACGAAAATACGGTCAAAGAAAAATCATGAAAATGAAAGCTCTGCGGACAATAAATGTATCCGTTGAATTTGCCAATATAAAATGAGATTTCTCTATTGAAAAAATTGAATTTTAATGACATTCTCTGACTTAATCAGGATGCATGAAAGATCAGAAATTTTTAGTACGCCAAAAGCTTTGGCGGATCGGAAAAGGTAAGAGGAGGAAGAGTAATCAAAAAACAGGAAATAAAACCCGGCAGAAGCCAAAACGAGCCAAAGCCCGTCTACGTTCGCCGGTCTACGAAAACTAAACTCACGAAGAATGGAAATGTGAATTGGTGGAACGTGAATAGGATGGAAGTAGTAGTAGCGATGGTGGCAGTGTGTGTAGTAGCTGCGGCGGTGATGCTGCTGCTGATAGTAATAGTAGAGCAGTAGTCGTATAAGTTGTTGTTGTAGATATAGAGGTGGAAGTGAAGAGAAATTGAAGAGAATAGAGAATAGAGAAATAGAACGGAGCATGCTGTCGTAGCTGCTCGGTGAGAGAGGCTGCTTGAAACTGTTGGGTGCGGCGTAGGAGTGATCAATACTCCCCCTGTGCACATTCTACATCGCCATAGAAGTACCAAAGATAAAGCAACTCGCGAATTTTGAAAAGGCTTAAGCGGGATTGCATGTCAAGTCGTTACATCTTCGTCTTTTTGTTTCGTTCTCACTTTATTTTTATTGATAGTTGATTTTTTTTTTTTTTTTAATTAAACAGTTGTTCTTGATAGTGCTTTAGGTTTGCTATTGCAATGGCTATCACTCATTAGTACTAGATCAAACAAATTAAATAGAAGGAAATATACGTCAAAATATTAATTTATAAAATATTAGTGAAATATTTCTTGAAAAACTTTCAAAGACATAATGAGAGGTAATTTTCATTTAAGCTAAAAAAATTCTACATTTTTTTTTATTCAAGTAACAATACTTTTATATTTAACTTTTGTTTAGATTTTATTAGCGTAAGCATCGGTGAGCTTAAACAAAAATATCAACTTGACAATATGTTGTTGAGAAACTCAAGTGTTAGTATAATGGATAACACCGTTGTTGCACTTACTGTATTTAAACGTCATACTGCTAGGACATTCATTTTCAGCAGAGCTTTCAACGACGAGCTACTCTCGGAATGTCGAGATTTAAATTTCCTTTGTCTTTGTCTTTGTATCTGTCTTTATACTTTCTCTCCACTCATAAGAACGACTATTGTTAAAGATAAATATTTTTAATGTCACGATTGCTGCAAGTAAAGTGTTTCTTTCATCTGAATACATTTTTTTTTTCAATAACTCTTTCTTTTCAAAAACGCTTCATTTCTGTCCACCCATATTTCACCGCACAATCAGCTGGTGTTTTTTTCTATTTCCAACTTTTTGTCATTTTAACGATGCTGGATTTATAAATTGGTTTCGTTTTCATCTGAAACCAATCTAAATTTTTCAAATTTATATATATTGCTCACTGCGTTATTTCTTTCTATTAATGATTTCAACTTTTTCCAATAACAATAAAAAATATTTTGTTCACTTGTTATTTTTAAAATTCAACGCATAAAAATAAATAGGCAACCAACAAAATACCTTTCAATAACATAGTTGTTATTGAAAGTTTTCTGTTTTAGCAAACAGAAAACAAAGATATATTTTGGACTAATGGGTTTAGTTTCCTGCAGAATCAGCAAAATACATTAGAGACTATATTAATATTACTAACGTGTTACATTTTTAGTGTTTTTTTTTTTTTTTTTTTTTTTTTTTTAATTCTAATCTATTTATCCTTAATAGCAAATTCTTGTCTAGTCCATTAAATCAACCGATTTATTTAAAAGATAAATTTTGACTCTTATAAATAACTAGCAGTCCGCTCCGGCTTCGCACGGCTATTTAACAAAAATTTCAACATTAATTATGATGTTATATATAGCCTATGTCACCCGGGGATAGTGTAGCTTCCCAACAGTGAAAGAATTTTTCGAATCGGTTCAGTAGTTTCGGAGCCTATTCGATGCAAACAAACAAACAAACAAACAATCAAATCTTTCCTCTTTATAATATCAGTATAGATGAGCGAAAAAAATAACAAAAACTTGATTTGAACAAATTGATATTATTGTAACTCGTGGCTTTCTTAAATTCAATGCGAAAAACATGAAAAAATATAATTCATAAAATTTTGTATTATAAGGTAAAATCCCCAATATAGGATCATGTACCAGTATATGATCACTCCATGTATTTGTATACCTATATTTGTGAATATAGATATACAAATACATGGAGTGATCATATACTGGTACATGATCATATATTGGGGCTTTTACCTTACTATTAATTCTGTCCAACGTTTCACTTTTTTATAAGAACTTTTTCAACTAACAAAAACTGGAAATATTACATAAGTCTATGATTAACTGTAATTTTTTGTAGTCTTCTTTATTAAGTTTTTAAAAAAGTTCTAATAAAGAATAAAATACTGATCAATTATCTACTTTTTTACCGCATTTTTAATATTATCATTTTATAGATATTTATTTTCAGTTTATTATAGATTAGATTCATTTAAGTCACAAAAATTTCAATTCAAATCAAACGAATTCAAAGTAAATAAAAATCAAACATTTCTATTTCTTTAAATATATCCCGTTTGTTGGTCAGTTGGATTAAAAACAAAAAAAAACATAACAAACAACTGACATTAACATTATTTTCTACTCAGTGATGCGTGACTGCTAACTTTGACTATTCAAATATAACTCGGACTACAAATCACGTTGATGATTGTTGCCACCTAATGGGTTCCCTCTGTGCATTTTATCAAATTGCATTAATGTGCTCTCGCATCATTTAATCCTTCAAAATTTTGTTATATTCTCCTCACCATCATCGTCATCATCATCATCATAATTACTTTCCAATAAATAATAATCATATACTTGCCGATTTTCAATTTTAATATTCGTTTAATTCATGGCTTCGTAAATTTGATCAAAAATCCAAGGATATTTTTATTACGAGGATATATATTGGAATTTAGAAACGAACGGTTGAAAGAAAAGAAAAAGTATTAAAATTTTGTCAGAATGTTTGATATATTGCCGTACCTAACTCAAGTCGGGAACAAATTCCGAGGGTATTACAAAGGTCGTAGCTTCTATTATATGTATCCTTCCTTTTAATGTACGCTTGAATAAAATTCAGAAGACATACATTCCTTCATGACAATTATTATACGTAACGTATGAAGTAGTAGATTGATTCGGCTTAATTAAAATTATTTTTAGTTTGCATCAGCCTGTACATTACACTGATAGAAGGATTTCTTAGTATTTAAAAAGATTTCTCTGTATTTAAGAAATCATTTCTTAAACATCATTTCTTAGTATTCAAAAAATATTTCTTAGTATTTAAGAAATATTTCTTAAATACTAAGAAATATAAATACTAAGAAATATATCTTAAATACAAAGAAATATTTTTTAAATACTAAGAAATATTTTTTAAATGCTAAGAAATGATGTTTAAGAAATGATTTCTTAAATACAAAGAAATCTTCTTAAATGCTAAGAAATCCTTCTATCAGTGTACCTTGGACAGTAGTGATGATTAGCCTTTTTTTATTTTTTTAATTATTATCCCGACAACTCGGAACAAAAGACTTATGTGAAGTATAAAACTCGCTTAATGACTTTTTTCAAGTTGTCTTCGCACCTATTTTTTCTCTCTTTGTTCTTGCAATAGTTATCTCGATTCAAAAGTAACAGTGCTAAGCTCAGAATTATACTCCTTTTTTTTACCACCCGACCATTAATTTTGCCTTTAATAGTGCTATACACTTCTCTCTGAACTTTATCAAAGTTTCTTTGATCGCACTAACAAAAAAAAAAAAAAAAACAAAAAAAAAAAAAAAAAAAAAAAATGTTCTTTGAGTTGCAATATTAAATTTCCTCAAAAGTCATTTCTAAGATAAAATTAAACATTGAGTCATAAGAATTGAAAATTTTAGAGAGCAAATTTGATGAAAAAAAAAAAAAAAATAGATAAAAATTTTTTATTCCAACAGAACTTGTCACAGATATTTAAAAGTATAATTTAATTGATTCTAAAAATTCACTCTTTAAAATAAACCGTAAAAAATTAGCATTATTCTTTGAAGTGATACAATTTAAATGCTCTGTAACTTGTTTGAACACCACCGATGACTTGAGCTGTTATTTCGTCTTTGCAAGTAGAAAATACAAGTTCAACACCAAAAAAGTTGACTCTGTACTTTGTTTTAACTTACAGTCGCTTTAGAGCAAGGACGTTTTAAATTTCATTACATATCAATCTTAATAATTATAATTCTTCATAGAAAAGATAAAGAATGAAATTAAGCTTTTTTTTTTATAAACAAGGAACCATCGAAGATAAAGTTACCATCTCCATGAGGATTTAAGACGTATCAAGTAGCTCGGCCTCAAGATTATTGCTAAAAGTTTTATAATTAACGTTACTCTGGTACTCTTGTTTTTTTATTCGATAAAAGTAAACCAAGTTCTATTAAAAACAACCGTAACTTTTGGTTAGAGTCAACATTATTGAAACTATTTCACAAGATTAAAATTAAATTAAATAACTTTTAAAAAAAAAGGTATCAGAGAGGGCTCAGATGTACTTTGAATTTAATTGCAAAAATAAAATACTTCTTTACTAAAATACTTGTACAATTTATAATAAGAAATGGGAAATTTCAATGAAAAATAATTTAAACTCGACCTATTTAAACTTGGTATTTGTATCATTTTATGTGCGCATTATTTATGTGTAAATTTTTTCATTGCGTGACTTGAGCTATCACTATCGTTAATCGTATAAGAATTGCACGAGAAAAATTATGTGGGTTATTCAGTAAATTATAAAGTTTACGCAAATGTGATATGTACTAACGTGACAGCTCGTAGATAATATCATTACTCGAATGTATATTATAAATTATTTAGGCGTAGACATTCTTAGTTTAAAACATAATACACTTGTGATTTCTGGTATTGCTATTACTGTCACTATTTCTTTAAAAATGAAGGCACTGAGCCAACGGAAGCAATTACTTAAAGAAAAATTGCATTGAGTATAAGTTTAATTTTCACTGCTTTTTAATCAAATAGGATATCAACCAAAATGTTTAATGCATTTTTTATTTATATCATGTTGAATATCAATTTATTATACGAAAAAAATGATATAGAGAGATTTGAATAAAAAATTCTCAAGTACCGTAGACTTTTCTACAACAATTGATAATTATTTACTGTTATAATTTATGAACTATGCATCGATTTAAAATACACAAATGTTAATTTTGCGAGATATTTAAATTCAACTTTTATTATGAAGTATATTTTTTTAATTAAAAAAAAAAATTGAGAGAAAAAATAAATAAAATTTGCGTTTCAATTTACATTGATATTCATCTCATTTTCTCCTTTCTCATTTACATTTACTCCATAATTTAAACGTCACTTTGGAAACATAAAAAACATACTTTTCTCATCTAAATTGAATTTAATAATTATAACTAAATATAGAGTTTATAATTTATTATTTCCCGTAAGATTATGTAGATTAACAAATAACAAAAATACTGGACATGAAAGTGAGTTAAAACAATAAAATGTTTATCGTGCAGAGTAGGCTAACAAGTTTATCGCTAAACAATTTCCGCGAGTTGACTGTCGCTTACTGAGCATGAACGTAAGCCATTAAAACTTTTAAACGAGCACTATTAAGGCGCGAGAATGAGTAAGGGAAAATAGTCTTGTTCATGTCAGCCGCAAAAAATTTCTCAGTTAGTTTTTAATTTTTCATCAACTATTTGACTTTATATATTATATAATATAATATTTAATTAAAATGAAAACACTATTGCAGATGATTTATATTACAATAAAATATAATTAAATAGGATTAAAAAAAAAAAATTAAAATTACTATTTTAGATCCATGGCAACATTCCAATAGTGATCAATTGTTAATTGATACCCAATCAAATCGGCTATTTAAGGATGCAGCTGAAAATTCAACAATCGTCAGTAATGTAGTTGTGTTGTACTAAAAGTTGTAGTAAAATTTAAATAATCGTACTTACGTTTGAAATATATACATAAATATAATAATTTATCGACGAAAAAAAATAAGTGACAAATGTTTCCAGTGAGCGAGAAACAAAAAAATATATTTACCACTAAATTGTATAACACCGACCACTTTACATCGGTTAATGCAATCCAGTTAAATAATAATAATATTAATGATAATAGTGATAATAATATCGATAGTACCGTCGAATTTAAATTTGAAATAAATTTAACAAGGAAATCCCATCAAACAATGCTTAGTTATCTCGCTGACATTCCAAGTTAATGCGTGTAATATTTACTTAGGCGTTAGCGGTAACATTAGTGTTCAATTAAAGTAACTATGCGGCTTATTTGTAACAGCAAAACCTCATTCTAAATTCGCGAATCATTATAATAATTGATAATTACTCCAGTGATAATAAAATTTAATTATTTGTTTACCTGATAGTCGGTTATATCAAGTATTAATTACTTGTATTTAAATATTTACCGTGATTTTAAGTATACAGGCTAGTAATATCATAGATTTTTAATTTGATAGATAAAAATTAATATTTACAATTCAAGGGCTAATTTTTTAAGTCACGGGTAGGGATCTTTATTTAGGGTCAAGTGTTTGATTAAATATAAGTAAACAAGATGGCTTTCGCCGCGGCACGTATGATCCTCAAGGACAAACGACGAAAAGCCAGCAAAGAAGATTTCGCGCCCAGAGCTAGGAGCAAGGTAATGTTTCAACAACTTTATCAAAAATTGTAAAAAATAAAAAATCGTTTCATTAACTGTAAATGTAGGTCAGTGTTCAATGAAATGGGTGTTATTAAAATTTTTTAATAGAGGGAATTGAAAAAAAAAAAATGTAATCGATCTGAATTCGATTTATGTGACTGGAAAAGTGGAATTATGAATTTAAATTCATTTCAACTGGGATTTTTTGGAATCCAATAATGTCGGTCTCAATTGCAATACTGGTATCGAATAGAAACTGATACAAAATGATAAAGTCCGATACGAAAATCTGAATGCAACAAATTTAATTTTTCGTAAACGTGATCAAGTTAGTACATGATTGGTTATCTGTCATTATAACTGTCCATACGAGCGCCAGTTTTCTCTGTGATGGAAAAAACTAAATTTTCCGAAAAATTTAGATAAACATTCAAGAGTCATTTAATGTGAAATTCCGGCAAGCTTTCAAGTGGATAATTTAATATTCAGCAAAAAATTTAATTTTTGATCATCAATTTACCGTAGCAAATTAATGCTGAAATATGTGAAGAATTTCACTGTTGACACTTTTGATCGATTGAAAATTTTTAAACCATGAGATATAAATATTTTACAATATGCATTCAACTTAGAAATTTTATCAGTTTAATAAATTAGTATTGAAATTTCAGATCAATAAAAAAAATGAACTTCTCATTTTATATTCAAGGAAAGTAAACAACTTTCCGAGGTAATTTTAATTAAAATGTTGAAACAACAAATTAACTAATTACCTTAATTATAAATTCTGTAACTATATTAAATTTTATAATTTAACAATTGCAAATATTTGACGTAGCTATAAAATAAATTTTCGAAAACTAATAAGAGCAATTTGTTAAGAGATTGGATTTTCTTTACTATCGTAAAAGATTATAACAGAAATAGTTATTAAGAGCATTGAAAAGAAAAGCCGATTAGTCTTTAAGAAAAAAAAGTAATTTTTTAGGGTGCTTATCGTGCTTTTTTGACAAAGTCAGCTGAGTTAACTTCAGCCCTACGATCAGCAATCGATTAATCGCGGAAATGTGATCTAAGCTTTATTGTATTGTATCAGTAATGCCTTGTGAGTTTGTCATCTGTACTGTTATCTGTCCTTCGAGCCTCTTTCCGAAGTAAAGCTTTTGATGCTTTTCAGCGTAAATTCTCTTATATCTACCACACTATGTACGTGCTACCACATGTACTACTCGCTCCCCTTATAAGCCGGAAAATAAAAACCGCAATCTGTTTTTCAAGAAAGCTTTTTTATCGAAACACTTTGCTAATATTTTTACTTTAAAAGATTAAACTCATTTTAAATTTTCCGACTTGGTTTTTTATTTTAATTTCACTTCACTTTTGTTCAATTCCGTTCCATTTCTTCTATTTTATTTTAACAAACAAGTTTTCATTGGTTCAAATTCTCTTCGATTATTGATTGCAACTGCTACTGGGCTTTGAAGTTGAAAAAAAAAAAAAAAAGAAAAAAAAAAACCGAAGTTGAACTTGAAATAAAAGATAAGGAATAAAAGAAACGTCGGAGATACTTTTCAAAAGTTCTTTTAATCCATTACTTAGTCCCTGAAAAGTAAAACCCGATGTATTGTTAAAAATCAATGAAATGACTAGTTTTTTTATAAGTATTAGCTCAATTATTTTTATTTTCATTCTTGTTCATTTATTCTTTTGAGATTTGAAATCCAAGATTAGTCGAGTGACTGAATTTCAGTGATTGAGTTGTATTAAATCGCTAAAGTGCATTTTGCTTTCAAAAAAGTTGCGAAAGCGAGAAAAACGATGTTCCTTTGAGTTTTTTCATCCCGGATAAGTTTTTCTAAGCTTTTAATAACTTTAAAGTAAGAATAATGACCGATCAAAAGAATTTCATTGTTAGCCGCTGGTTTGTGGAATAGAAATAAAATTTGATTAAACAGGCGAGTTGAGAGTTTTAAGTTTTCTCAATTAAATTATGGTGAGTTAGTAGTACGTCGCTATACATCTAACTTTATTAAGTTGAGGTGTCAATAATTAGCTTTTATTTCAAACTAGACTGCCCAAACGTTATTAAGTACTTATAACTTAACTTTGTGTTATTGAACAATTTATCTTGGTCATTGTATTATAAAACTTTCAAATCCAATGTTCTAGTTTTAAAACAAATCATTATTCTTTTGCTTCTATTGTATATATAATGAGCACCTTTGTTAATTTAATTTAAATATTTGAATTGAGATTAATTATACAAATTAACATGTCTCGTCAAAATATAAGTAAAACAAACTTTTTGAATAGTTTGAACTTTGAGCTAAATAATTTCAATTCTAATTATTTCATTGTAGTTATAAGTATTTAATTATTTCTCATGTTTAGTTTCATATATCTTATACATTTTCTAGTGAAAAAAATATTGTTCCTCTAACTTTTAACTTTTTTGAACAATTTAAGAAGACTATTATCAATATCTTAATAATAATTTGTCAAAAATTTATGGTATTTGAAGTATCATAAAAGATTTAATGTAAAAATTTTAAGACTAACTTTACTTTTGAAGCTTTGCTCTTAAGACTCACAGTATGAAAGTTGTAATAAATGTAAAATTAAATCTTTTGATGTGATAATAAAAAGTTCACACCGGCTGTCTAAGACTACTACAATTTTGAAAAATAAAAAATTATGAGAACACAAATTATTTTAACGTCCTGAACTTGCATAATAATATTATATTTCGCATAAAAAATTCAACATTTGTTAACGTAATTCTTTAAAATGTAAGGACAAAAATTTTTATATTTTTTTATTCAGTTCAAATTTAAGTTCAACTTCTTGTCTTTTTGTTTAACCTCCTTGTAAAACAAAAAAAATTTCTTTGACTTTCCATTTTCGCTCGCCTTTCCTAGCAATGTTTCACAACAAAAAAAACTTTTTCAATGAATAAACAAATAGACTTTTTCTAAAAGACTCTAACAATGTAGACATCTCATTAAATGACAATCCAAGATCCTCTTAAGTTAGAACAATCACGTATAATAGTACAGAAGTGAAACTCTATTTCACAAAAGTACAATCCTGCAGAATAATCTGCACATTATTATTACAATAATCATTATTATTAGCATTATGATTGTCAGATTATTATTATTGTGATCTCACACAAAATTTATTAGCGTTATTATTACTATTTACGCTATAGAACAATGAACAATATTTATTAGCGTTTAAAATATTTGTGTCGCTCACATCAAAATGAAGTTGAAAAAGTTTAAATAAATATTTTGCCGTCGCATATTGAACAGTGCAGCAAAATACATATTTATATACAGTAGTTTTTCATGTCGCGAATAACAAAAGGACGAACCTCATGTGGACAGTGATAGCGAAAATTTAACGTCAGTGCCAGTGATACAGAATATGCGAACTCCGGTTTCACTCACTGACTGACAGTTGTGGAATTGTGTTACATTCAGATTTGTGAAAACATAAAAAAATTAAAGAAACAAAAAAAAGTAACAACAGCTCTCACAAACATATCACATAAATAAAAGACAGCGCTGATTGCAACGCCAGAGGACAGATAAATTCACCAGTTTCATGTTACATTCCTCGAATTCAGATTACATTTACAACTGATAGACTATACAGATAGTTTATCATCCCAGTTAATACAATACTGTGTCAGGTATTGTTCGAGCGTCCTCTATCCGTAATTTTACATTTAAAAACAATTTCTATGAAAATATAGTCTCCGACAAAGATTCATAGTTATTATAATCTCCTCTGAAAACGTTTAACCTTCGGCATAAAACAATCTAAAATAAATTTATCTCTATTATTTATTTAGTTTATCAGTTTATATACATACAAACCAAACTAAATATACTTACTCAACTTTTAGGCTCATGCTATATAATTCTATCAATATAAATAATTATTTTATGTGTATTATGTGCTGCTAATTATTTATATATCATCTATTATATTGTCTAGAGAAAGTTTATCAACTAATAATCTATGTGTTTTTTTTTTTTTTTTTAATAAAAGTTACGCACGCTTTAATTGTCAACTCAAACAGAAATAAAAAATGTGTCAAAGCATACAATAACGAGTAAAATAAAATAGATTAACTAGCACAGATTCGATGAGTAGTGAGAACACAGAATTTAATAAAATAGTGAATGTAGATTTATAAGCTCTCACTGACTATGCTATTAATGTTTTCACCTGTCTATTATATCTCTCTCCACGTCTATCTACTATTTTTATTAATAATAATTATTATTACCACATTTAGTGTGTAGATAGTTTTTTTTTAATAATTATAAATTATGTATTATAACTCAAACGTACAATATCATGCAGTTAAGTGTGATTGGTGACCACCACTGTACTTGTGTTTACAGGCTCGCAGTGCCAGTACAAGTAGCTTTAGAAGCCTGAGCCAGGTACATAATAAGATCAAAAAATGATCAACATAGATAGAAATTAGAGTATTTTATTAGTTGAGTTTATAACTATTATTATTGTTAATAATTAGTATTAGACAGAAAGAGTTTATAGTAGTTTATAGAATGAGTTTTTTGCATAATGTTAAATTTCATTACTATTATTATTATGGTTAAGGGTTGCAAATATTAAAATGATTCTATTAAAAAAATCAATTATAGATAAAATTTTCAATTAATTTTAATTACTTGTTTACTTCAAAAGTTGAATAAAAAAAATTATTTTTGCAACCCTGATATAATAATTATTGTCAAGATTTTTTTAATAAACACTTACAAAGTAAACTATTATTTATACTTCATAGATCTTCGAAACGATAACCAGTTAGTGAAAAGTACTCATTACAGTCCAGTTAATGCGATGCATTAATTACGTCTTACATCACAGTAGTTGACATATTTACTTTTTAAAACTTTCTTCACATACTCTTACTCAAAATCATACCTTTTTTTTCTATTTTTATTTCATGCTAGTACTCTTGTTAGCTGTAGTACTTGCTCTATTGAAATAAAAATGACTTTTTAAAATAAACGTGAGAGAGGGTTGAATTTTTAATCTTTTTCTGTAGCTTATTTATATTATAGTGTGTTACAATTCTTTTTTCCTCTTATCTTTGAAATTTTTGCACGAAAAAAATTATGCATGTTCAAAGCTCATGCTCCCGTTTAGCAAACATGCAAACATTCAACATGACGCATGCTTAGACACGCGAATGGGTCTGCAATCTTTATGTTCAAGTTTACAAAATTTTTCAGTAAATAATAGATCGTAAACTTTGTAAGATTGTCGAATATCTTCGCATGGTCATTTATTTTACTTGTATAATCATTACTTTATATATTTAAACAGAACAAGACATCAACTGACATATATTTGATTATTTCTATTTTGTCTTTCAATACTATGAAATTTCTTTGCAGCTTTAACTCACTGTAAAATTAAGTACTTTTTTATATGTATATATAAAAAAAATTAAAGACTTGAGATTTAAAGTTAATTTTCAAGTCTCAGCTCATCATAAAACCTTGGAGAGCAATTAAAATTACACGGAAAAAAAAAAGTTTGGAAAATCCAAAAGTGCACACCTCATAACGCTCATTCATTTTTTAAGAAAAAAATTAATTGTGTAATTGATTAAAAAAAAATAATTAAGTAATTTCTTACATATTTTTTATTTTTTTTTTTTAAATATCAGCGCCCTTTTTTCTTGTCATATGCGCACGCAGTCTAAAAAATCTAGCTTGATCAAGTGGCGCCATAGTTTTCACGTGACAAATAAGAAAAATTCGTTTGGCTTTGTACGGTTGTAGTGAATTTTAATAAAAATTCAATTTAAAAAAAAAAATACGTAAACTGGGCCACTGATATGAAATACGGACCCAGTTAATCGAATCCTTAAACTAATAAAAAATGTCCGATCTTGAAATATCAATTTGTTCGGGAGCAATCATTGGTACATCCAAAATGGGGTGACATCCGGACGTCCACGTAAAATTTTTTTCAAAATGTTTTTTTTTTTTTTCAAAATAGCAACATGAAATGATTTTAGAAAGTAAAAGATGGTTTAATTTAAGTGTTTTTTTCGGTGTACATCTACTTATATCATTGTATAAATGTAATATGGTTGTGATAGAGGCATTTAAAGATCACAAAATTGATTGACCTTGATGAGTTGAGTATAAAGCACAACCTCACCCGCTTCGCGCTATGAGGCGTGCAATATGGGAACTATTCCCATAATTTTATAGGAACTGTTCCGATAATTATAGGAAATTTTCCCAGAATTATGGGAAAATTTCCCATAATGATGGGAATGGTTCCCATAATGGTATAGGAATGGTTTCTATAATTATAGGAATGATTCCTCTATAATTTTTTTATAGCCCCAATTTTTTTTTTTTCATGTAGGATTTAAACCTTTATGTTTTGAGAACCATTCCTATATTCTTATGGAAACCATTCCTATAATAGTATAGGAATTATTCCTATAGCATTATGGGAACCATTCCCATAATATCATAGGAATTCTTCCCATAATATTATGGGATTAGTTCCCATAATGATATAGGAATAGTTTCTATAATAGTATAGGAATTATTCCTATAGCATTATGGGAACCATTCCCATAATGGTATAGGAATAGTTCCCATAATTTTCTTTCCGTGTACAATAAAAATTTATATGGAGCGATAATTTTATAATAATACACTGAGAAAAAAGTATTGTGATTATCAGAATATGTCAGTTCAAGACCTATACTCTGCGCAGTAAACTATAATATATGCGCTGTCACTGCCATCGACGTTTTACCACTAACAGTTAGTTTATTTGATTTATGCACGGGTAAAAATAGAATTCAACTAATATTTATTATATTAGCTTGAAAAAAATTTATTATTACACTTTTAATTTTAATTTTAATTTGTTTTGTTAGCTTTATAAGTCAATTGATTTGTGCCAGTAAAGTGAGGTTATAAACATCTAATAGTCTGTAACATTGGTATACTGATAATCAGTATACCTAGGTATTGTGAAAATCAGTATACTTATTGTGATAATCAAAATACCACGTATTCTTAGTAGCACAATACCACGTATTCTTAGTAGCACAATACCAAGTATTCTGATTATCAAAAAAAATATCCTTAGTAGCAAAATACTTTTTTCTCAGTGTAACTTTATCCATCAATTTTTAATGATAACTTCAAAGTTTTCTAATTAAAGTCTCAAGTGGCTTGTTTTATTAAACAGAATCTTAACAGTTAATTATTGCAATCATCTTATAATAAAAACGGTTAATAATTTCATCGCTATTGCTGTTATTATGAACTGATGATCACCTTACTTATTTACCGAAAAAATTTCTTCTCATTTTACCGCCATTTTCTCTAAATATTTTCTCCTCCAATAAAAATTAATTAAAATTTTTTCTGACCACAGAAAAGTTAGTTGCCTTGGGCTACTATTTACCGATTTAATTCATGATGTTTCCGATTCTTTAGATGGGGTTATTCAACATGACGCAAAGTAAATAATTTAAACTGTGTTGTTGTATGAATACGAGGTATTTCCCAAAATTCCTGACATAACTGAATCGAATTTCAGTTTGAAAGCACGATTTCTGTTGCTGCTTATAGCTATAAAATCAATATAATATATAATTAGCCGTTTCGACAAAACTCCTGCGGAACTTGTATAATAGGCAAACATAGTATGGAATACTATTTTTTTAATTATTTCAAGCCCGTACAGTCATATCTCCTAATAATACAATAAAATTCTATTTTTTACGGCCTCAATAAAAACAATGGGAATAAAAAATCGAAAATACTAATTAGCAAAATTCTGGTACATATATCATGATACACAAAGCAACATTCCATATGGCAGCACAGATTATAGTGCAAATATAGTTAAACACCCGCAAGATATTTCTATTATTTCACTTAAACTCCCGTTACAGTCGCATCAGACACGTGGATTCATATAAATGCATATATATATATTTATCTTTCATCGCAAGCTGTATAAAGCTTGACATATTAATGATATACGCGTTCCTTCCGGGTGTACATTCACTACTCTGCATGACTCTGGAGTGAATCAGTGAGATACTCGCTACACTCCATATCTCCAGCCCCAGGCTACACTATGTCTTGTTTCTCCGAGTACTACATCTAACCGACAATCCTTTTTAAGTCTGTTCTAAAGAACTTCCTTCACAATCTACAAAGCCGCAGATATACAAAACGAATCTCCCGGGTTAGGTACAATTCAACAAAATAAACTCCAAAAATTATTATTATTATTATTATTATTCCCGAGCGCGGATCATCAGATGAAAAAATTTATAATGAGAAAAAAGTAAATCCTCTTTTAAAATGAGTATGAAAGACGAAATGAACAGCTCAATGATGTGCAATCCGTCGGTTCAAGTATCATTTCACCGTACATAGGTTGGGATTAGATAAAAGTATCTAGAATCATGAGAAAAAAAAATGATAAAATAAGAGCTAAAAAAACTAAATCACGTGAAAGCACTGAGAGCAATGAGACCATGGGTCCGAGGTCGGTCCAACTTAAAGAAGCTCGAGAAGTAGAAATGACGAAACGATCGATAGACTCACGGTTAGTCACGTGTTCTTTACTTTACTATTTTCACATGTAACTTCAACATTATTATTATTTTTAACATAGTTGTGGATTTGCGGATAAACACCCTGTTGTTGCAAAAATTACTTTTCACGTCTGAACTTTCAAGTTTCCAAAAACTTTTTTCGTTTAGCAAGAACATTTTTTTTCCTTAGTATAGACATGAAACTTTCGTCATCAAAGTTTTTTTCATGAAGATGGTTTCGCTCTAAAAATCACCGACCTTATTCTAATTTTCTTCCTTTTATTTAATTCTGATTATGACAATTTTCCAATTTATTGATAAATATTTTCATCAGAAACCCGACTCGACTGCCTGACTCGATAGTAATCTCTACTACTCGGAAGTGGATCCTTGGAATTTCTCTGACATTCTTGTGTTTGTTGTGTACATAAATTTAATCCGTTACATCTGTGATAGCTGATGTTAAACAACATAGACTATAAAATTGAACAAAAGTACGCTATCTACTATCAGGTTCATCCGCATTTTTATTTATTTTATCTATTTCTTAGTCTGCTTCTTTCAAGCGAGTGAGTTTTGAACAATTTGACCTGGTACCGTTCAATGAGACTTCGTTTATTTTTATTGCCGAGCCATTGTTACAACAACCTTTCAAAACTCGTCTACGTGCACTTATAGGAATGAGAAAACTCAATATTCTAGTTCTGATAGTAAACTTCTAAAATGAACTGTCGATCGAAGTTTAAGAAAATCAAGATTTTTGAAATTGTACTTTGACCTATTTGATTGGCAAGAAGATAAAACTTATTAAAACTGAGCTATCGGCAATCGTAGATAAAATTTCTAAATGACAGTAATTGTACAAAATAAATTATCAGTTTTCAAATAATCAATTTAAAAGCTGTTAAGATCGGAATCTTTTATCTTGAGAAGTAAAACTTTTGTTTCAAATTACAATACCGATTTACTTTTATAGCAATTTTAACCCTGCTATCCGATTTAAATTTCGCTAGTCAATTATTGCTCATTATTCATTCAGCGCATCGACAAATTAAACCGATAACATTTTAAACCTGATCGGAAATAATCAATTCCACATCACACGCTCATTAATTCTCACCAGATGGATTTGGGAATTTACGCGTTGTTTTTTACATCGATTTATATAAAAAGAGAAAATCTGCTTAACCATAAAACAACTTTTTTTTTATAAATGAATGCTTTTACTGGTCCCGTAAAAAATATACATCATCGTTACACGTACCAATTTTTCATCTTTATAATCTAAATCCTATTGCATTTTTTCCTAATTTTTAAAGTTAAGAGTTGTGGATAAAAGCGCTGAAGTAAGTCGCAGCACGTTGGAGAGAAACGAGAGATAGAAGTAGTAAAGAAAGAGTAGAACAGAATGAAAATTTTCAAGGACACACAGTGAGCTTCTTATTGATCTCAAACAGTTTCCAAGCCCGGTAGTAAATGCGAGGATAAAACGCCCATTAAAAATTACGATATTACATGTAAATATATGTTATTCTTTATAAATCCCCTATACCATACAAAGTAATTGAAAAAAAGAAAAAAAATTAAAAATGAACGATAAAACTGTTCACCGACAAAGCAATCTCGTTATAGTTTATGGCCAGTATTGTGTATAGTATCTCAACCCATAGCAGTATCGTTAAAAGACAATTATTTACTGTCTTAAGTAAATTGCATCGTTTCTCCTAGAGTGCAGTGGAAGCATGATGATCTTGTGGTCTGGGAACACATCACCGTTAATGTTGAGCGCTGACATAAAGCGTGGTTTCATGAAACAAGACACGTGACAACAAGCTTGTATACCGTCCCCTTGAGATAAATTCTTGGACGTATATGAGTAGGAAACGGTGGTTGACATGCATAACGCGACATCATGTTAAAGTGAACCTCAACACGAAACAAAGTCGATTTTGTCAATAATATTACATGTGTTATATCGTGAATTTTTTTAAATCCAGAGCAAGGTGGGGCGAGTTATGTTTTTATTGATTTCATTTTTGTTTTATGTGAATATCACAATAATTAATGAAATTTGTTGGTTATAACAGTAACTATATTTAATTACCATCTCGGGAGCTTTTTCGAACTGTTATCATATCAATATATTAATTGAATTTATGATACTCTCTCTGGGGTAGATATTTTTAATTTTACTACGACTTGATGGTGGTCGCGAGTTTTTAAAATTGGCGTATTAACAATAGTATTAGAATTTATTTCAAAATAAAATTCTTAAACATTATTATTATTATTATTATTATTATTATTTTATCTTTAGCTATGACAGAAATTTATATCTTTGTGGCGTAATAAACTGGAAATTATATTACCGGTGAGAATGTACTTGATAAATTGAAGTTAAAAATTATTATTATAATGAAATTTTTTTTTAAAATCTATGACCCTGATTTTTTAATGCTTGTACCGATGTATAATTACCCCTATTCATAAATAATAAATTAAACAATGAGAGAAAATTAAAGACTATATTTATTTAAAATTGACAATTCTTACTATTATTTGATCGTAGTTATAGTCACAGTTGTGTATGCCAATTGCTACGGAACGTGTACACGTAAATTGTACGACATCAATAATATATTTTTGGGCAAATATCCAACGCGCGTAGGTTGTATGAATTTATTTTCCATTCATTCTTCAATGAAGATGATAATATTACATCAATTTTTTATTTGTACTCTATAGATAGTTTGTCCATGCACCTTTATTTATTTATTTATTTGTTCTTTTTATTCATTTCAACATGTTTTTTTTTTCATTTATTAAATCAGTGCAAATATTTATAAAATATGACGTTTATTTTATTTCATAAAAAACAAAATTTGCATCAATGAAATTCAAAAGTAAACGTATACAGGGATTTAATATCGAACACATGGTAAACTTCATCGTGATCATATTTTATCATAAATTTACATAAGCTTTTTAAACTATTTAATTTGAAAACTCTAATAAGCTCTAAAAACAAATTTAATAAATATGGGGAATCTGTAATTTAAAATTCCTTATATACATCTACTTGAACTGTAACTTTTACTGATGCTGGAGCTTCTATATTCTCGACGTTTTATAAATAATAAATAAAAAAATTTTAATTCGGCTAATAGATGTTAAGCAGTTTCCCCCTTGGTTTTATTATTTTTGTTAAATTAATAATAATGGCATCTCTATATAACTGCCCTAGATAATACTTTTAAAGAAATTAATAATCTCCAGTGATGTGTAAATAATTCAGTGTAAAATGTTAACCACTGATGTGGAAATTATGCTGAGTATAATGTTTTATTGTCGAAAATTTTACAATAGAAAATTATTATGAATCAGAAACAAAAGTTTAATACTATATAATTTATTTTTATAGAAAATAATTTTATCCTAAAAACAAATTACCAAAAAAACTAGGTTAGTTTATAATCAAAATTGTCACGGCTGTAGTGCAGCGGTGGTGCGGCGCTTAAAAAGCCGTGCGGCGGTGATGCGGCGGAATTCTGTTTTTACTCGGGTATATTTGTCTTTTAAACATTTTAAAATCCGTGTATATCAAATTTCAATGAAACCGTTCAATGGCTTCTCATATCATATTAGTTTCCAAACTGTTAAATCAACTTGATTGAACAAAAATGTTTATAACTACGACGTGAAGTATAATTTCTCCGACAAAACATAATATATATATATATATATATATATATATATATATATATACATATAATTTCTATCTAATTAATCTAGTCAAACGACTCGCTAATTCATCAATAATTGAACTGCGTTAGTTTTAGTGGCAAATTGTCAATCAAGTTCAATTTTACAATGACGTAAAGCTAATGCTTCATGAATTACATCAATTTATCGCCTAATTTGTAGTTTATAGTGTTTTCATTAAAATGTAGTAGTAAGTAATCAATGTCAAATACAATCGTAGTGTTTTGTGGAAAATTTAGATTGTTATATGTAACAAATTATTATTTGATTCAATATATCTAATAAATTTAATATTATATCTTTTATATCTTTAATGTATATTGCCGCTTGGCGTAAAATGAATAAATAAATAAATAAATAAATATCGTTGATTAAATTAAAAATTCGAAAAATTCAAAATCCACTTATCTATAGAGTATTAAATAAACAATAGAGATAGTATGGGTCTGTAATTTTCATAACAATCCCACGATCCTTGTACCATAGGTCCTGGCGTTGCTATAACTCGAAATTAGGCAACAAAAGCTCGCGATCGACGACTATACCGACATAATATCCACGAGCTGTATTGTCAAAACACAATGACCAGAATGCCTACGGTTCATTGTTTAGAAAATATTCACGTACGGAAATTCCCTAAACTACTGTA
The DNA here is from genome assembly GCF_020080835.1 of Cotesia glomerata. Taxonomy (NCBI): domain Eukaryota; kingdom Metazoa; phylum Arthropoda; class Insecta; order Hymenoptera; family Braconidae; genus Cotesia; species Cotesia glomerata. Next base: position 3,998,379 of record NC_058158.1, read on the forward strand.
ATAGGATTAGAGAGTTAGTTAATTTAGATAATAATAATAATTATCAACAACCCACTCAAATAGAATAACGATTGCGGTTCAGGTTTAGCTTTAGATTACATAGAAGGGTAGACGTGTATCTACATTTTGACTTTGACTAGATTTAGCTTCAAGGTGTATCGTTATCTTGACACACTATTAGCTCAGTAACCCTCTACTCAGTCTTATGGACAGCCGGAGGCTTGAATTTCTCTTTATCTCTCGCTCTCTCTCTCTCCATCTAGCTTCTCTAGTAGAATGTACTTCAACACCCTTGAGAGATTACCAAGCGGACAGCGCAATGCATCTCTCGCACCTTTTCATCCTCCTCCCGTTCGCCCTCTTACCTGTTACCAAGTTCACCAACTATGAATATTTAAACGACAGTGAATTTTGTACATCGTTGCCGGCAGCTTTCGCTTCTCCAGTCCGTTAAAGTTTATTCGATTTAGTTAGTTTTATTTTGAATGAATATATAAATAAAAAAAAATTAAGCAGGGATGAATGAAAGATAAAGTAAATCAAAAATAATGATCATGATAATAGTGTTAGTAATAAAAAAAAGACGCCTCAAGCATCCTCTTACTCTGGCTTTTCGTGCAAAATCCATTAATCTCGACGTCAAGAGAATGAGAAAAAGCATACGACCTGCACAAAACCTTTTCAAAATGAGCTACCTACGTGATTAAAATCTTCCGCTTTTCAATTTTCGCCTATATCTATTTCTAATCTTTTCTATTATATTTTATAAAATTATTTGCTCCACTTTCTCAAAAACTACCGTTCGCAATTCATAAATTTTATAATGAGGACAAAAAAATTTGAAGGGAGAAATTTGTATGCATAATAATCTTTAAAATAAAATGAAAGTCATTCCTTGAGGATATAATAAAAAATTATAATTATGGAGAATTACTTACGTCAGGATCACAGGATTTATGGGATTTTATTAAATGAATATTATTTTATATTATTTCATTATAAACCACGCTTTGATTCTTCTTTCTTCTTTTTGTATTTATTTTTTATTTTTAATAATTTATGAGTTTAATTCTTCTGTACGAAGAGAAAAAATGTTTTTTTTTCTTTATATTGTATTAAACTATTTCTCAACGGGCTGGGTATTGTATAATTTATAATTTTATTATACGCTTTTTGTTTTTCATTGTGAAACTTGCATATTTTTAGTCTCCAGTCATCATTTCCATAAATTCTGAAAAAAGAAAAAAAAATAAAACTTCTACTTTTTGCCCTAGTAATTTGCATTTTATTATGATTATTATTATTAATATTCTTATTCTTATTATTATTATTATTATTATTATTATTATTATTATTATTATTATTATTATTATTATTATTATTATTATTATTATTATTATTATTATTATTATTATTGTTATTACTTTCCTATAATAGCGAGAAATACGAGAGGTAGTAGAATAATTGAGGAATGAAGATAATTGGGAAGAAAATTGTACATTTAAAATTTAATTGTCTACCAAGATTATAGATATACTCGGCTTAAAATTGTTCAGATGCATAGTCAGCTAACTTAAGTGACTTTTTAAGACGGTTCATATTAAATCTTATTTAAGATAACAAGAATTTTTAATTTTTAATGAAAGTGCTCTTGAGTTTATTTAATATTTTAATAACTTGAGCGTTTACTTAAATCTTTAAATTATTTATTAAACGAAAAAAAAACATCTCAGTATTAAAATTGTGTCACGGATTATTAAAACACGTTGCAAAAATTATAATGAATTATTTATATTTACATAACAGAGCGTGTATACGGAAAAAAATAAATGAATTATAGAAGCTTTGAGCTTTTAGTGCAATTAAAATCTTAACCTACTCATTATGCCAAGGGGAAACTCGCGGTTGTCGTAATGGAGGTTTGTTTGCCACAAGAAATTTAATTCAACGTTATTCTCACAGTCTAGAGTCAGTATAAGTATAGGGATACATGTTTCTTTAACCAGCTCATTCTTTAAACAACCGAGTATGAATAATAAAACGGTAATAATCGTGTTATGAAATCCTCACAGTAATTTAAAATGTGATGGAACTTGTGTAAATCCAATCATATAGAATTGAACATTTGATACAAAATTTGTATAGGAGAACAGCAATCAGAATTAAAGGAAATATACGAAACAATGAGAATGTTATAAAGACACAAGTAAACAACGCTGGTTTATTTGCCCGTTGATTAATTACTGAACAATAGGGGTCCGTTCAAAGGGGGTTGCTTACCATCAAAGTCAACGGTTCCTGATCCATCGGTATCAATTTCACCAATCATTCCGTCCATTTGATCCGGTGTAATTTGATCGTCCAAAGCAGCCAGGATTTCACGCAATGAACTTGTTGGGATATATCCATTGCCCTCTTTGTCGTAGAGACGAAATGCTTCTTTTAATTCTTTTTGAAGCGCTTCATCATCATCTTCTTGGAAATGAGTCGCCACGCGATAAAACGAGTCAAAGTTAAGCACTCCATTGCCTGCAAATTAGAAACAATTAAAACTAGATTTTTGAATGATATAAATAGAGAATTTTTTTTTCAAATTTCTCCTTGAATTTATTGTTTATAAAAAATGAGTAATTCGTAAATAAATCGATAGTTTATAATTTTAAATTTGGGTAAGATAGTTTAATTATTGGATATAGATTTATTTGGGCAAAATTTCCGTGATGTTAAATCACTCAAGCTATTTATCAACGTTGGTGTTATTGAAGTTTGATATCTATTCAAAACGCGGCTGATGAAGGGAAGTTGATGAGTAAGTGAGTGAGCGAGCGAATGAGCTATAACAGAAAGTTGCAGAGAAGCAGAGAATAGTACGGTCGATACCTACACTGAGTGTGAAGTTGGATGCTATGTAGAGATTAAATCTGAATCAACTCCTACACCTGCATTGATTAAATGTTGATAACAACTACGTGCTTTGAATAATAACAACAATAACAAAAACAATAATAATAACAATAATAACAATACATATCAAGTTAAGGCTCATACGTCTTGTCGGTAGTCGACTCGATAAAGGACCACCAGGATAGCACGCACACATGGCGGTATCACGTACATCCTATATACCTTCTAACAATAAAACTATATAGTACGTAATGATATATATATATATATATATATATATATATATATAGTGTAGTTGGGTGACCATTGTCACTATTTCGTACACTGCTGCAGGGAAGAGGCGACTAATTTAGATGCTGGCAGTGTTACTGCTCTGTAATATATATATGTGTGCGTATATATACTGGTATCCTATACGGTCTACTGTGATGCCAGGTTCAGCCATTACACGAGAGTTAAACGCCAACATTGTCTGCTCACTCTTGTGTAGAATGTACGACACCGTGTGGCTAACAAGAATCTCCACCGCGTTTGCTTTCCTTGCTAAACTCTACCTTTTGTCTCTGCTTGGTTTTCTCACTCGTCTGCTAAACTTTATTGCTCATTCTCTCCCTCACTTAGTATCCGATCCACCGACATTTGTATACCGGGCCAAGTAACACAGGCTTACACGTTCACCAACACCTTCGTTACGCCATGTCGCAGATTCATTGGAGCACGTCTTCCAAATTGCCCAAACTAGGTATGAGCATCAACCTCCTACCCCGCCACCTACCCTGACCCTCGACCTCTAAACCCTCATGCCGATTCTGCTAAAAAATCGTTCTCGCTCTCTCTTCAATCCCTCTCTCTTCTTCTATTCGTGATATATTGTTCACACACCGGGTGGAACAAAATCCCGCGCGACGAGTTACAATGAAAATTTTGCGGTGTCAAAATGCCCCCGAAGAGCTTAACTCGGTGGCTTTTTAATCGGGAAGTATGTCGCGGGAACGAAACAATCTCCGCGGTTAGCCAGAATAAAAATTAAAATACGATATTTTTTATTTAAAAAAAATTAATTTAAATTATTATAACTATTTAAAAAGAATAATGAGAACTATTTTGAGAATTACTGAATAGATTGTTAAAACTTTTTTTACATCATTATTATGTAGTAACAAAAGTAATTACAATGGGAACCTAATATCGAGAACATCATTATCCGAGTTTGAAAGAAAAAGAAATAGATTTTGATTCATGACGGGTGAAATAATGAGTGGATATACGATACATGATGGAGAATATCGAGTCGTTATATATGGGATCGTTATACAATCTGGGTTGCAATTTTACCCAGGATGTAAAGTTTATCTCATTTACACACTTGTGTGTATCAGTGTAGCTTAGCTGCATAGCGTATTTGCAATCTGCGCATAATCTTCAGAGCTTTATAGGTTTGTCGAGTAAACGTTTTTGAGGTGTGTGAGTATGTAGGTGGGAGGTGAACAAGTGTGTGTGTTTGCATATATGTTGTAGATAGTGGCACAGCCGGTTGTTGAGATACAAAATCTATTACCATATACAGCAAACGAACGATGTTTGTATTACATAGTTGTAGAGCACATCTGTCTTTACATACGATTGATTTATTTTATTTAAATATTGCATATTCAAGTTTCATAAGGCAGCCAAGGCTTTATTTGATTATTATATTTGTCTTTAATTAAATTTAATGATCCTATTAAGAGTTATTATCATTATTACCTGAGATTTCAATGTGAAAGAAAAATTGATCAATTGTTAAACTACTAAATTATTTAAAGTAATTATAGCTATCACTGATCATATTTAAGCACTTTATTATTTACTATTATTGTACATTGTAGATCAATACATCGACTTAGAAGTAAAATACATAATAGAGTTTTATATTATTCGTGTGAATCGACCTAATCACTATTTAAAATTTATGTAGGTATATATAGCTCTCTTAAATCGAAATAGTGACTTTCGACTATGAAATAGTGACTATTCACTATTTAGTAGTGAAAAGTATACCACTATTTGAATTAGTGATCTACTCTGCACTGCAAAAATAGTGAATAGTCACTATAGTCACTATTTCGATTTGAGAGAGTACTGTGAAAAATTTTTAACATTAAAACAATTTATAAAAATTTAAGACGATGAATTTAATTTTAAATTATGTTAAATTTTCTCATATTAAATTTTTTATCATACGATTGTGGATATGTTCACTCGCAACAGTGAATACTTATAGTGAATACTTATAGTGAATACTAATAGTGAATACTTATAATTTCAATTGAAAATTAAAATTTTTTCTAAAGGATAAGAAATACAATGAAACTGACAATGATTTTTCTATTCAAATTAAACTATCCCTAAAAAAAAAAAGTCTCACAGTTTTTCTGTATCTCTAATATTTGACGCACGATCTTATTAATTTTTTTTTTTTAACTTCTTAAGTAATTCCATTGTATGAAATTCAATTTAGTTTCTCATTGTAGATAAGTAAAGATGTTAAATTAACATTACGTGATATCCCTTCACGATGTAAAAGTTAACTTACCATCAACGTCTTCTTGTTTCAAAAGTAACTCGAGCTCTTGATCATCGAAAGTGTGACCCAGTGTATTCAAAATGGTTCTAACTTTTTCTTTGTCGATTTTTCCAGACTTTGTTGAGTCGAACATTGAAAAAGCTCTTTTTAACACTGAGATTGGATTGAAAGGATAAATGAGGTTACTTCACTTGCAAAACGCTATTCTCAAGTGCAAAAAATATCAAAGAAGAAAAAAGCAAAGCATTGGCATTAAGTGCTGGCAAATATCATTCTTGTTCCATTGATTAAATATTATTTCTTGGTACAAAAAAAGCAATTTAATTTTTAAAATACTTGAGATGGCAATTTCATAACCCCCGCGTGTTGAAAAATCCGTATCGCAGTAGTGCCAAATGTATCCATAGACATTCACACTCATTGGTATTTATTTTTTTAAGAGAGGATTGGGAAACTATGCCAAATCGGCATCTGCAGAAATGCTATTTAAAATTAATGCACAAAAATTTAATATAATCCTACATATATTCTACTTTAAAATAATTTTATTGTTTATATGTATTGAGTAAATTTCCAGCGATTAAAAAAGATTGTTTATAAATAAAAGGTGAATATCTACAATTATTAATTTATTATCGGTATCGAAAATTTACCTATTATATACATCATTGTTATTGCTATATTTATTTTAATTTATTAATAAATATGTCAGCTGACCTAAATATATATTCCAATGAATATTATCTCCCCATCGCAGATGATAGTTGTTGACATAGTTACGATGCGATAGTATAGAATTAACATATTTATTAAAATTAATTGATTAATTGTATTAATAACAACAAAGAGCGATTTAATTTAAATTTTAAATAAATATACTGTTAATAATAAAAATTAAAAAAAAAAATAATGAATTTTTGGTTTAGAAAAAAAAAAGTTAATTTTGAAATAATATCAAATCGAAATAATAAATTGACATTACCCAGGTGGAAAAATATTATAATGTCATTATAATGATTTGCCCATTATAATGTCATTATAATGTCATTATAATGTATTATAATGTCATTATAATCCGTGTAAAAAATATTTATTTTTCCAAAATTTCTCAAAAAAAATCTAAAAAATACCAAAAACTCTGCTTTAAGATAATTAGGTTTGAGCTGGAAACAGTCATAGCGAGAGAGGTCAATTGATAACTTTAAAATAAAATTTTCTGAAGGATCAGAACTCAGCACTAAAAACGTTTTTCCATAAGCTTTTACTTAAACGATTAAATCAAAAGAGGTTTACACAAATTTCACAAAAAAATTAGGAAAACGGTTGACCTTAAAGGCCATCTCTACAACTTCCCGCTAATTCCGATAATACATGGCCTTTTTTTTAAGCTCTTCGAGCTCAAAAATACAATTTGGGTGTTATTTTGAGCTCTCCAAGCTTAAAAAGATATCTTTTCTGTGCTTTTGCGCTCTTTTAGCTCAAAAGTCTGATAGAAGTTTCATAGAACACTATTTTTTGAATTTTCAAACCGCAATATCTTTTGAATGAATGAACCGATTTTTACGCGGTTGGCGGCATTCTACGCAGTTTTTAAGCCTCATAAAGAATTTCTAAATTTTAATTGGCCAAACTAGAAATTTCAGGTAACTCCGAAAAACACTTTTCGGTTTTCTTTCATTCACGATATCTCTCGAACGAATCAACCGATTTTGACTGGATTGGTGGCGATCGACGTGGTTTTTCAAAGTTGAGAGCTGATAAGTTTTTGGAATCGATCGGTAGCGCCGTTTAAAAGTTACATACATACACACATACAGACATAGTGACACCCTTTCCATCGGTTTTGTCCCTGAATACATGCATGGTCTTATCGGCGTATTTAAATCTATGATAGGAATGTGGTCAAAAGAAACAAAAAAGTATCTCGAAAAAGGTTCGATAAAAAAATTAAATCAAGAAATATCTGACATAAGAGTTCCAGACATTATTCATAGAGTACCAAGAAATTTAAAGTATGCATCGTTCTATAAGAGCTCCAGAAATTTTAAATCTTAGCCTTTTCATTTTCCAATTTTATGGCGCGAAAACATGAAAGATAAATACTATCAGAACTATATACTTCTAGCAAAAGCTACGTCGATTTTATTACAAAAAATGATAAAAGTAGAAGAAGTTGATTTTGCAGAAGAATTAATTCACAAATTTTTGTATTGAATTTGAACAACTATATGGACTCAACAAATGTACCTTCTTCATTACCCATCAACTGATTCATTTACCACGATTTGTAAAATTATGGGGACCAATGTCAAATTGGTCAACCTATCCGTTTGAAGATGGTAACAGAGAATTATTGAAATGCGGCCATGGTCCAAACAAAATTAATGTTGAAATTGCTAATACTTTAGAATTTTCTAATGCTATGAATATTATGGAATCTAAATTTACTGAAAATAATAATGTAAAAGAAGAAACAATTACGTTGCTGAACGTTTTAAAAAACAATTTAATTACAAGACAAGTAATATCAGCTTTACATAATGAAACATTGATTGACGTTGATGTATTAGAGCGAGAACCTTATGCTATTTATGCAAAAGCAAAAATTAATGGTATTATTTATAATTCGGAAAAATATTTAAGAGAAAAAAAAAGGTGCAATTCTTGTATAGTATGGAATAACAATCAGTCGTTTGGTACTATTGAATTTTTTGTCAAGTTTAGGAATTTATCATTTGCAATCATTAGACAGTTCATTTCGCGCTCTGTTAATAATATTGAAGTTACTTTATCAAACAACAGAAGAACTCAATTGGATTATATAATTGCAGTACAAGATTCATTTCAAATTCAAGCTGTTCAAGTACATGATATTGAAGGGAAAGTTTTAAAAATTCAAGATTTTGTTTGCTTGCTTCTACCACTAACTTTACAAAGTTAACTTTAATATGTTAGGTTATCATTTCATCTTATACAAATATTGGTTAATTTATGACTAATAAATATTATATTTTAAAAAAAAAATTTTGGTGTTGAGGTCCCAATCTTTCCTAAAATTTTATTATGAAGTTATCATAATATATCTTTCTGGTTTTGACTGTTTCCAGCTCAAACCTAATTATCTTAAAGCAGAGTTTTTGGTATTTTTTAGATTTTTTTGAGAAATTTTGGAAAAATAAATATTTTTTACATGCATTATAATGACATTATAATACATTATAATGACATTATAATGGGCAAATCATTATAATGACATTATAATATTTTTCCACCTGGGTACGCTTAAAGAATTTAATGAACTTATATTGAAACTGCAATAATTTAAGAATATGTAAAATTTATTAAGAATGTTATAAATAATATTATTAATCGATTTCAATCCTCGTAATTGAAGATGATTTGACGTTTAATTAAAACATTTCACTGCTCAAATTGTCACTTAATATAAAATTATTATCTTTAATCATTTTTATATTGAAGTTCAATGAATTCAATGTAAGTTCACTATTTCAACTCAGAAGCGTAGAAAAAAAATGTTCTTACTTTGTACTTGTTCATCATCCTGAAACATATTAAGAAATATAAAATAAGTTAGGATGTTATAGAGTTTCCGATCGAACGATAGAAACGTTTACAGTTGAAAGAAATCTAAGAGTTATTTAATTGGAAATTAAAAAACTGAGGCACATACTAACATCAATGTTCAGTTAGATCGATGAAAAACAAACGAGCCCAATGAAATTGAATTGAGGTGGCTTTTATCTTTCAGGATTTTATATTCTCATACACACATGTATACAATTCTACGGTTCGTATACGGGCTGACGTAGATTAATAGAAGAGCAAAAGATTGAAATTTGGCAGCGATGTGACAAGAGATAAAAAAGTGAGTTATCAGCGTCATGAGTAATTTATTTAATGTGTTTTATTTTATGTGCTCGTTTGCAAATTATAAATACTAATTAATTCGTTATTTGAATAGCTTTAACTAACTGCTTTATCTATAAATATATATTTTCATTGAAGCATTAATAAATGATTAATCTTCGGTATTAATCAGCTTTCATTTGATTATTAAAACATCGTTATTTATTAATATTAAATAGTATGCAAAGTTATACCGTCACCAAAAATCCTCTTTTTGAAAATTTAGATACGGTATTATTGTTAATTAAAAAGTTTTCTAGCTTAAGCCGATTACTTTGTGCGTTTAAATTTTTAACAAGGACTAAAAGGTTTTTCTCTGTAAATACTATTACATCTCTCAAGTATATAATGTTTTTTTCAACAAAAAATGAAACTGAAAATAACGTCAGAGAAGAATGAATTCAATTTAAAACCATGAACAAGATAAGAAAATATTTATAAATATAAAAATTATTTCCATGAATGAAGAAAAAATTATAAAAAAATCTCTTACAAAATCAGGAGGTGTCCTTTTGCAAAATAATATTAATATTAATTTACCGAGAAATTCAATTATCGGTTTATAATACAATATTGATTTTATTTTTGCTCCAGGGTGAGATGCCAATAGTATTATGAAGAAGAAAAAAATTTCTACAGGCAATTTCGTACGATTGAAAATTTAATAAATATTATTCTTGACACATTTTTTTTTATAATTGAAATCCTTGAGATAAGAATTAATTTATATAAACTATTCAATATTTATAATATATCTATTAAGAAACATTGAAGAATTTCCTCGCGGTAAGAAATATTTAATCAGCACTCGTTAATCCAATAAAAAAAAATAACAATCTGTCAACTAACCATTTTTCCGGACATTTTCTTTTTACTTATTTCTAGAAAAACACGTCTATCCTAACAAGCAAACTTCCAATGAGTGTCTCCCACACAAACTGAAGCCAAAACTCACAGGATAACTTTTATAACTATCCCGGAAATACTTTTCCACCTCCATGGCTTTTTCTTCTTCTTCTTTCGTCTTCTTCCCCCTCCCGTATTCTCAAATATAAGTGTACACATATTAATATGAGATAATACCATCGTGCAGTAACTATTCGAATTAAATAGTAATTTCTTAAAATTAACTACATAATTCCAAAAACGTGTTTGCTCTACAACTTTTTCTCCCGAGTATTACAATATTTTTACATTGACTAATTTTTACAGTACACTAAACATTGTCAATCCTAAACCATCATTTCGATTAACTCTACTGCATTCACAGAAATTATTCAGTCTCTGAGATGATATTTTATTCCTTGAAATCGATATAACCCGGCTATCTCTACTCGAAAAGTTTGAATAAAAGATTATAGTTTCACTATCAAAAACTAAATCTCAGATTGCTCGGATTATACAGAATTTATTTCTTCATCTTTTATTACTCAGCTGATCATCACGACTTAGCTTGAAAATTTTTCGAATTCTAGCACACATCTTTTCAAATTTTCAGTGATTTTAAAATAAGCTTTTTTTGAAACATTTTCTATGTCATTGCTACAGTTTCATACCAACGATTATTATCATTATACACGTATATAGATTGTGCCTTTTTTTGTTCCTGTTTCCCGAGAATAACGTAACTTCCGGTTTAGAAAATGGTCGACAGTTATATTTTTTCTCTGAAGTGAAAATTGGGCAGCAGTGAAAATTGTTTGGCATGGGTACGGCTACTAAATTACTTTTTAAATTTTTATCTTTTAAATTTTATTCCCAACAAGCTTTTATAATAGATATTCAAATTCATCCAACAGCAATGCTACATATTTCTCATCTATTACTAGAGTGTATCGCATGTCGGTGAAGCGTACTGAATAACGTACGAAATAGTTGGTCGTTTGGTAGTTTAAAAATTCATCGTATGATAGCTCGGACGGAAAAATATCATACAATACTAAAAAATGTATACACTGCGTATTTATGTTTCTACATTCAGACGTATACATGTTAAGATATTTTTACCGTCGTTTCGGTCTCGGAAATGTGAAAATCTCATGAGTATTTTTTTCACATCCACTCATGCACTGAAAATAGTGTTATATGTGTGTTTATAGTTTACTAAAGAAACGCTAATAACTTTCATGGGCGGTATACAGTACTTTTAGCTTATTTTAAACCACACTGGAATCTTCTCGGGCTGCATTATGTTCCTCCGCTGTTTAAGCTCAACTAACACTGTCGACACTACACGTCAGATTTTAAAAGTTATGTCCACCGACGCAATAAAACATTATAAAAAACCATTGAAAGTGTAAATTTATAACGTGTTACGACTCTATTTATGTTGCTTTTTGTTACATTCGTCTGAGTAAATACTTTATTTATTTCAACCAAAGTCTCTTCTCTTTCGCTATCAAATTTTCGTCTCACACGTTGTAATTTATTTAAAAAATTTTCCACCAGACAGAAAAAATTAATAAAATAATTAAACCGTAACAATATCGGTAAATAAAGTAAAAATTAATCTTTATTAAATTAAACGAACACATTAACTCCTCCACAATTATGACAACAGGAATGATTATCAAGGGAGTACATTGCAAATTGTTGGTAGTTATCTCTCGGGAAAAACATCGACCACCCGCCTACGTAAATACATGTGCCAACTAACACTAGCAAGTAACGAGAAAAACGAGTGGATCCTGGGACACATACACCAATCTGTAAATGTATAAGTATAGAGTAAAAGCAGTAGCTGAAGGAGTGTGTATTAAATTGCCATGTGCTCTGGTAACTGGTATCTCAGCTGAGGCTGATTAATGGAACATTGATCAAGTGTCTTGGGGCAACCATCTCATAGTAAAATGAGAGTATCATCAGGTCCCTCGAGGTCCTCTTATTCGTGTTTATAATGTCTCTAAAGCCGAAGAATCAACTATCGGGCGTGACCTTATGGTAGGAGTCTAATGTATTAATTGATATAATATTTGTGCAAATAATTCTGAGTAACATGCACACCTGTCACGGGTTAATATTAATGTTTGTTTTATTCTATTTGGTTGGCTATTCATGAGCTGCTGTTAATAACGAACAAATGTGTACTTGTTCAATGCACACCACAAACTTAACAAAGTCTTAATAATTTATTCGTAAATATATTTTATGAAGTCTTTACTTGTAAAATAATAAACGTTGGGCTCTAAAATTACCAGTGTCACGGTATTTATATATATGTATATATATGTGCATGTACTCATATACTTATAACAGATCGCGACTGATTAATGTAACATTGATGAAGTACGCCAGAGCACGGAGAGTCTACATGTAGCTGGCTCATTCTGCTGCCGTCTAGCTCGCCGACTTTCAGAAAATATACTCCACAGAATAAATTAGTAGCATTATTACGTATTCATATATTGTATAACATCTACTATTCTGTCATACGCTTCAGCTGACTACTTGAGACCAGAATATTTATTTCGTTCTACAGTTTTATTTAAACGGTTTAACTATTATTTTTTATTTCATTTTTTAGACATTTTTGGGGCGAAAGACTAGTAAAAGGCTATTAACGACGAATTAGATTGTAGTTCGTGGTAAATTAATTCTATTGGAGATGGAAAAGTAATGACGACAGGTTATTTTAAGTTTAATTAGAGCGCTATAAATTTTTCAAAGCACTCTGACGAGGGAGAGTAGATGTAATACAATACAATCCTTTTGAGTGGTACAAAGACACTTAAACATTGAAAGAACGACTCAGTTACTACGGCAATAGGAATGAATTCTTCTATAGGTGAATAAGTACTACAGGAAGTACTCAATGTCAATTGTGAATTTTGTTATTATTTATTTAGAGACATAAGAATAAGATGAAAAGTTAGATCGCGAATGAGTAAAATAAATAAAAAATAAATGGAAATAAATGTTCTAACAGGTGATGGGCCACGAACATAAAGATTATAAATACTCAATATTTGAGCTATAATGTCGGCATTGGCTAGACAACTAGCAACTTAGATTAATGCCGAACTTCACAATAAGATAAAAATGTGACGCGGTAATAATGTTTTGATGGTAAAAGATATTCAAACTGATATGTATGTTTAAATGTAATCAAAATGTTGTCACAGATTAATATAAGAAAAAAAAACAAAAGATAAGTCAATCCACGTATGTAACTTTGAGAGAAAAGAATTCGACTTTGAATAAATTCAACGAAAAAAAAAAAGAGTTATTTTTTTCTGTTCGAGAAAGCTCAGTTTCGTAGAACAGAAGATAAATTTTATTTTTACATTGAAAATGAAAAATAAGTAAATCGATCGCATTTTTTATCGAGTATTTTCGTTTTATCGATTGATATTTTTAATCTAAGTAAACCCAGATACATGAATGCTATTTTGTTAGAAATTCTAAAGCTATTACATTAATGAGAAATTTTTTTTCCCATCAATGACTAGAAGAAGAATAATGGTTGAAAATAAACTCACGAAAGATTAATTGGAAAAACATAAAAAGAATTGTTCTTTCACTTATTTTTCTGTTAAATAACATTGTTAACAAGAAAATTCTCTGTGGAAATGAATTTCAAATGAAACTAAAAATATAAAAATAATACTGGAATTCAAAGTTATTTTTATAATTACAACTCTAAAATTAAATTTTAATTTACAATGATGGTATTTCAATTGTACAAGATTTTCTTATAATGAGAGATAAAAATAGAAAGTCACGCACTACAAATAAGATTCACATAGTCACGATAATTATCACATACCGCCCACGTTAAGTCAAAAAAAATACGGATGAGAAAATAATTTCATCCATGCGTTATGTTTAGTTTTAGATATCAGTTCTAATTATACGTCGTAAAAATAACACAATATGTAATAAGACGTTGATGAATAACTTTTCAGTAACTCGTTATTATTATCGGATTTTCATTAACCTTTTTTTAAAATTTAATTAAAAAAATGAGCATTGAGCTTTAACGTGGAAATGGATTTGATGGGAAGGTTTTTTTTTTAATTGATTTTTTAATACGGCTGATGAAACTTTTACGCTTATTGAAATTTTCGAGGTTATTATTGATAGCGTCAAACCAAATGTCAACACTTTGATGTAAGATAAATAATAATAATAATAATATTGTTGAAATGTACTTTCATGTTGCATTAAATCAAAACATTGAAATTAAAATAAATTTTTATGGAGTTATTTAAAAAAACAAAATGAATTGAACAAGTTTTTCATATTGAAGCTATTAAAATGCTTTGAAAAAAAAAAATTGGAACATAAACTGAAACAATAAATGAAGCTAGAATAGAAGGCAACTTGTAAGACATTGATATTGATATTGGAAAAGTAAAATGAAACCAACAAGCAATGGAAAAAAAAATTTTGCTCATTGTTCACTCTTAGATGCTGATAGCATAGAATGCCGAGCTATTATATGTTCATCATTCATTTTGTATAAAAAATAATAATGATCATAATAATGACAGTAAGAAATATTATTAAAACGACTTTTTTCTTCCATTATTTTTTCTATCAAATTGAGTGGCATTTGTGTGATTTCGCGGGTGAATTCAGGTCGATGTAAGTCGATTTTTCATCTCAAAACCTTTCATCTAGGTCACACACTACGCTTTGAATGAAAAATTACAAATTTCCGAGGGTGAATACAGTAAATGCACAAAAGTAGATCCCAAGTTTTAAAATATAAAATTTAAAACTTTTAAAACTTCACATACGAGATGGAAATTTTAAGATTGTTCAAATGTGTACGTGCATGTCAATACTGGCGTATTGATGTATAATATAGGTATCTGTATGATATGTAACTGGTAAAATTTCAGCAGATTTGTTTTTGTCACAGATATTACCAATAATTTATAAAACTTTGATTGGATATTTTCTGAAATTTTCAATCTTTATCTTGATTAGTATGAAATATCCCATAGTCTATTTGTACATAGATGACACAATATGATGATGCATTAACAAAAGTTTTGATTACGAAATTTCAGGACAGTAACTTTTAAAGCTTATTATGCTTTTTTTCATTTTTAATACTCCGCCTAAAGATGACTAGCTTTTAAATTGCATCCCCCGTAAATCGGATTAATCATCCTCAGCCTGGCCTTACTTTAGCTTTTGCGAGTTGGTGGATATGCTTGTACGAGTAAGACTCTTCCAAGTATAAGTATTATGACTGGAAGCAAGATTCATGAGTATACTTTGTAGTAATTTTCTTGAGACGAAATTTATTACAACGTCATGTTTTAAATTTAATATAAATAAAATAAAATACTGGTAAATATAAATATGTATATAATATAATATCAAGGTAATAAAGTATTAGTCCTAATATATAACGGTGCCTTTGAATTTATAAAGGGCTGCTTTTTGAGTGCTGAACAAACAGCTTCATCCTGATATATCGGAAAATACATTACAATATAAGAAAATAAATAAACAAACAAACGTTTCTTCACTCAAAATTCCTCGGCTCTCTCACTGAGAAAGATAGTATACAGAGATACGCTATAAGTATACTGTACTTGGACTTGCAACCTATTCTCCGTTCGGTGGTAACTTTCAGGAAAGCCCGTAAGCTCTCTGCAAGTTTCGATCGTCGGGTGTCCCAGTTTCTTCAGAATTCACCGACGCTTCTCAAGCGCCAGAGAGTCGCTTCTCTTTTCTAGAGTTTTATATATTTATATATATATATATATATATATATGTATATATATATATATATATATATATATATATATATAACTCTGTATACTTCTAACAAGTACTACCGTACATAAAGCATTCGCAAAATCTTATTTCACATTCCCATTCTTTTCTTACTGAACTTTTCACTCCCATCAACTTTGCCTTGATCCCGAATAAAAGCTCGAAATGTTGCAACACAAAAATTCTTGTTACTTAATTTCAAGAGTTAATCACTTTGTTTTTGTTTGAGAATTTCAAATTCTTCTATGAATATTTAAAGAAAGAGTACAAACTCTTGATCTTAGATGAAAGGTGGATTTAAATTGGATAGTAAAGAATGCATTTAAATTTTACAGGCTCGCAATAAACCAGCTGACGGAACCGGACACGTTAATCAAAAAGGAACTAGTGGGCAAAAAGCACCCTTAACTGGAGGACAGAAAGGTGCGGCCGCAAAAGGATCCGGTAAGCCGGCTCAGAAACCAAGCGCACAAAAGGGACAAGTTAAAGTAACACCAAAAGCGGCTTGTGTTAAGACCGGGAAAAATAAAAAGAAGGGACAACGACAACAGTACGATTTGATTGTCACCATCAATTTGGTAAGTCGCCACTATTTTTTTTTTATTCAAAGATTTTAAAACGCTTAAACCCATGTTTAGAAGTTTGAAATTCATTAAAAGAATGTTTTTTAAATAAAAATAAACTTCCCTCAAGCTACTACGTGCCTTTTGTACTTTTAAAAATTATACTAATTTTCTCACATGCACTAATGACGTAAAAAAAAATTTTTTTCAACTATCTCTACTCGTAAACTTTTCTGAGATTTATTTATTTGTAAATAAAATACTTATGCGTAAATATTGTAAGTGTCTTTGATTTATTTTATAAAATATTAGAGGTCAATAATTTTTTTATTTGTGTCTTTCGAAAATATTATTTAAAAATAAGTCAAGGCCAAAAATTTATTGCCATTATTTATAAAACGATTAATAAATTACCCGTCTGATAGTTGAATTATTGAGAAAAAATACAGACGTCTGTTAATTTTTTTAATTGGAAAAAAGTGAATTATTCAAAACTTTGCTATTAAAAAAATTATTTCAAGGTCTAAATGACATTTTTAACATCAAAGGTAAGCATATATATGCTATTGGGTAAAGAAAAAAAATATGTGAATGTAAACCATGAGCTGAGTCGACCAAAAAGAAAAAATAACTAAAATATCTTCATCTACACTGAGGTCTAAAGCTTTTATATTTTTTCAAGTATTATGATTATTATCATTATTGTTTTTATTTTTTTATTAAATTTTAAACTTCATTTTAATGTATACGGCGAGAATTCGGAGAAGCACGTAACAAAAATACCCTCGAAACCTAACTAGTCTCCATTCAAGTGGAATATTGAGTACCAAATAAAATTTACAAGGTACCATAATTTATTGCAAATTACATAACTTGATAAATTTAAACTTGAATTCGAAATGTTCTGCTTACAAAAACACGTGAGAAGGAAAGACTCAACGAGAAGCTTTAGCTTTTTTTATTCAGTAGCAGTGAGTGGTACTGGTAGCGAATAAAACGGTTTGAATGTGACCCACTTGTACTGCTGCAAGAATGATCAATCAATAGTTATTTAGCACCTGGAACCCAACGGTATCTAATCTCTCTGTTCTACCATTTCCAATTCTTAGTGTATATTCTAGTAATACTTTAGGTTATCGCCTGCATGTAAATGCCCTCGTCCATATTATTTTAATGTTCAGTGTATGCGGGTCGTAAAATACTTGAGTAACTGTTAAACCTTGACAGCTAACTAAAGTTCAGATAACTAAATTACCGGGACTCTACTCTCTAACAATTTAATTATTCATGCATAGTACCCACGTTGTAAAATAAACATCTCTATGGCTAATAAACCTAATTTATATCTTTTATGGATTGTACTTCTTGTAATTATTCCCAACAACTAATTTTAAAGAAATACTAGACATTAAATAGAAGAAAATAATTGATAAAAAATGAGTTAAAACAAAATTCTAATGTAATATTCAAATTGGATAAAGATAAAATTGTTGATGGCCAAAAACACTCTAAAATAAAATATTTTTTCACTCAATTGGTTTTGTAAAAAAATTCCATGTATTTTCCATGGAATGTAAAAGCTTTTTTTAGTAGCTTTAAAAATTTTTGAATCTAGTATAAATAAAAATAAATAGAACAAATAAAACTGGATGTTATATTAGTACAGCATTGGATCGAGTAGGCAGTAGACAAGCTTCTAAGCCCTTGAAATATATTTAATAGATAGACAGATAGATCGCAAGCTCTGTCTCAAAACACATATCTTGGCAGACTGTGTTATTTCCTGTATGAGAAAGAGACTGAGAAAATAAAAACAAAATAAAGTGTAGAGGCAGAATTGGTCCACCAACGCGTACTGGCGCGACACAACAACACAAAAGAGACACGAGCCAACAACCAATCGTCAGAGGTACAGAGGTTTAAAAACGGTCGAAGGTTACACTCGACAAGAGGACAATATCATCGTGTTCCTTTCAAGTCAGTCACAATCGCGAATTCACCCACGAGTACAACTAACAACCGATGTTTCTTCGAGAAAAATTTTATCTTTTTTTTTCAAAATTTTATAACAAGCTGAGCTCTATATTTTCTGCTATATTATCCACACCGATTGTTTGAAATTAAATAATTATTAATTACTCAAAATAATAATGCTGAGTCAATCGATTATTTATAATTAACCACGTTAATTAACTTTATGAATTTATTTAATGATTACATATTGTTAGTTAATGCAGTGTACAAGTGAGAATCAAAGAATGATGACAAAAATTAAACTAAAAGTTTGTTCCCAACAAACATAAGTAAAGTCGGGGAATCCGGGAATTCTGGCAGAGAACTGCTCTATATACTGATGCTTATAGCTTATACACTATTATATATACCATATACTTGTATAGCTGGGACGTGCCAGTAATAAATGTAGCGGACTATCTTCTGTCTATACTACACAGTGTACATAATATAAGTGAAGTTGAGGATACCGAGTAAAAGCGCGTCGACGAGTATTAGTTATAGGCAACTATCGTAATATAACGTTACGCCATTTCCTTTAAATTCCGCAGCAATTTCACTATCGACATAGTTAAACTGTAAAATATATACATATATAAACATACATACACACCTATATTTCATTTTATCTCACTATACTAGTAGATTAACAAATTTGTTGAGTAAACTCCTCTATACACTGGCTACTGATCAATGAGTGCGCTCTTCTCGTAACATCAAACTACTTGTGGGTTGGAGTAAACTTTACAACGTGCTAACGTTAAGCTAAATATTTAAATTTCAAGTGTTTGCTTTGAGATTACTGAGTCTAGATAAAAATTTAATTGTTATTACATCTACTTATTTATTTGTTCTTTTATTCTACTGCTCTACGTTTTATGCTAGTTGAGTTCATTATAAGTATTGTTTACGTTTTTATTTGTGATTGAGTGATACACAAATCGAATAATTGACTTTTAAACGCAATGGCTGATACAGAAAAGAAATATACATCTGAGTACGGAAGACTCCGCAGACTAACAAGCTCGATAGATCCCCAAATACGGCAAATCAGTGTAAGTTTTCGGTCTATTGATTTAATTTAATCATTACACATTGATAATTAAGCTCTAAAATTGGCTAAAACGTTTTCATTGCTTGTAATAGTTGGTACTGTGCCAAGTGTGACTAACAAAAAATCCCATGGCTTTGGTACTTATGTGTTTTTTATCATTATTTTTGAATAATAAAATTACCTTGTGATAATAAAATATTGGTAGATGGTAAAATAAACATTCGAGTTAACATTATAACTGTAACTGCGTTTTAATTTCAGTTGAATTGGATATTGAAATAGCAGTTCGTTCATGCGAGTGCATATAAATGCGTGTGTGTATTAAAAATGAGTAAACAAAAATATTTATCTCTGGCTCAGTGACTATGATGTATGAATGAAGTTTTTTTTTTAATTTTTGTGTTCAAAACTATGAAAGTAACGAATAAATTTTTTTTTTTTTTTCAAACGATGAATTGGGTCATTTTGCAGCAGAACATTTGACAAAAAACCAAGTCAACTTTTCCAATAAATTTTGCCTTTTTTATCATTAGTAAGAAAAAATTGTTGGGAACACAATTTGACAAATAGTTTAAATGTTTTTCAAAATTTACAAATAACGAGCCAATTTGCAGTCGACTTTGCATCAGCAAATTTCGAAATATTAAGTTATAAGTTATAACCGCGAATATACCGACTGAAAACCTCAAGTTTTTATTGCTGACTAATATCAAAATAGATAACATTAGATACAGCTGTGTCATCGTTCATAAACACCAAGTCGCAGAACATGTGCTCGTCTGTCTAGCAATTTTGTTTTTATTTTCTTTTCATCCGCTTACAACCGTGTGCTCGTACTATACCAAAATTTTTTTAAGTATTGGCAATAAAATTGAAGGCTAACTAGAAAGAAACCTCAGCTCTAATGTCGTAAAGTTATGATTATGTCGCTCATACACATAAAATTCAACAAACTCCTCTTTATATATTTACATAGAAATGACAATTTTTTTTCCCTAGTTTTTTGTGGCTCGTTTATTCTTTTGTTTGAATTTTTTTTTTCTTTTAGAGACATTCATCATTTCAGTCGAATAATTTATCGGAAATTGGAAAATTGTCGAGCTTTGAAACTCGAATGTGTTAATGAATGGTTTTCGCGATGTTGCAAACTACCAAGCCATCTACTGATTTTATTTTTAAAGTACAAATAAAAAATATTTCTCTACACTCCTTTAAATCCAAAACGGTTGAAAAGTAAATTTTAATTAAAATTCCTATTTACATACCAAAATGGATAGTCTTTTTAAACCGTACACTAAATATGTGAATGTTCATTGTACTAATGAAGACTTTGAAGAATTAACGCGAGTGTGTTATCATGCATAGGGTGAATTTTAGTTCGAGCAAGAAACTTTTAACGAGCCAATTACGTGGCGACGGACATCCGTTACCATAGAGCAGAGTATATACCGGTTGTGATGATCGTCGTCTACCGTGACATACATTACTAATAATACGGGAAATGACCTCTCATCTGACCGCACTACACATACATAACACGTGGATTTTCGTGTACAAGACGAGAAAAGTTTTGAGCGTAAGCTTTCGGCAATCGGCCAAAGCTTCTCTTCCTCTCGCCTCTTACTCTTCTCCACCGTCTTAACTTGCTGTCACATCTTTCCCTCTTATTCTTGATCTCTAAGCTTACTCTCTATTATACATATACCAAGCCATATCCTACTCTACTCATACAATCTATAATGTGATATCCAACATTGCTATCAAACGGATTAACAAGATTTAGCCTTCACTCTGAAATCTATTTACTTAACGTTTGCATGATTACATGATAATAGTCTCCAGTATTACGAGGATAAACGATTTATATCACTATCGTAATTTACACCGGCTTACTAATCAAATAGATTGTCAAACTCTTAATTTAATGTAGTAAGTGCTCCTTCATTGTACAACCTCAAACTAAGAGTATATGATTTCGTCTTTGAATTCATATAAAATTTACTATTATTATAGCAAAGTTGTTTTACAGAGATAATTAATCAAAGTTTCTATTTTTCAGTCGGAATATGGCCTCACGGAGGATCAAGTTGCTGGTAAGATTATTTGATGTCTTTAAATTCATTAAATACTATTATACTCGATAAAAAACTTGAAGCTGAAATTTGTAATTAATTGAAATATTGTGCCTCGATTATAATTCGTTTAGTTATACAAAGCAATTGTTTTCAAATTTTGCCTAATTAATGAATTGAGTCATCAAGAAATAATTTCTAAGTACAACGTAATAGTTGGAAACTGTTTAGTCGCAAAGTTATACAGTAAACATGAATTTTGATATATAATGATAATCATGAACATAATTTAATCTAGATACACATATTTTGTAAATGTGTGCGTGTGTGTGTTCTCCTCACCTAGTAGGTCATTTGCATACGTAAATATGTATACGTAAATATGTAAATATGTATATACGATCCTTTGACTAGGTCATGCGAAGAACTGCAAAGTTTACATTTTATTAAAGTGCTCGGTATTTTTTTATAGAAATATGTGAGTAGAGCTACTAAAAAAGTTTTAATTGCTAGGACAGTTGAGAATTTTATTTGGAGCATGAACGCAAATTCCCTTTCGCGTGACTGTACAAAAAAAAATATTATAATAATGATAATAATTAATAAATGAAATGTATCGAAACTGTTTAATGCAGGGTATGTAGAATTTTGAATTAAATTGAAATGTTCGATGAATAAAGTTGGTTAGTTGAATTAAATAGTTAATAAATCATGTGAGAACAATTAATATTTCGAGATAGAGAAATCTATGTGATTTATATCTTTTTATTGAATAAGTGCTATTATATTGTGCAGTGTTGATTAAACTTTTCTTGTGCACTCTGGGCCGTAAATTTGTAAGGAACTATACATGAGAATTCGCAAGGCCAGATCGACTCGATTTCGATTCCCATTGGATTTCCGCATCGTTCGCACCCGTTGCACTGTTAGGAGTAAGAGTAATGGTATTTCTTGGGTTATATACATTGGGTTATATATATATATATATATATATATATATATATATATATATATATATATATATATATATATGTAATTCTCTGGCTTGGATAAATTCTCAAGAGAGTCTTTGAGCTCCGTATAAGATTAGATACAACGAAGAGAATTTTAAAAAATAAAAAATATCACGATTAAAAGTCACAATTGTTCATACTGTTAAAAATAATAATAATAATAACGTGAAAAAATCGTTTTAAGTTATGACTAAAAAATTTTAATAAAAAGGTAATAGAAAAATTAAACTGAATAATTATTCAAATTTATTCCGTCATTTTAAATTTAAAAAAATTTTTTGAGTCAAATGCAATTCAATTTTATCCATTAAACGGGTATTTTAAATAATTTTTCACGGTAAAAAGATCTACTGAAGCTAATAATGAATAATGGGATACGTAAAAATACACATTCGCAGAAATAAAAAGTATAGTACAATCTAATTTTCGATTACTTTAAATCAACTTTTATACAATAGAAGTACAAAAACTTATCCACATATGACAGCTATGGTTACGAGCATGTATGAAATATGTAAAAAAAAAAAAAGTATCGATACGAGTATTGGTGTGTCCCAGAATAATTCCCAGTTACAAGTGTATTGAGGACTAAAAATACAGTGCTGGATAGAAACTGGATAGAAACACGAGAACCCACTTGGGGGTTTTAAAATCGAGATTTATAATATCAAGTATCTGTATAGCGATAGTTATGAGAAGTGAGGAGTAGGTGTGGTACAGTATGATATAGACCAGTGTTGAGAATTCTGGCCATCTGCCCACTAGCTTGCAGAGCGCATTCTTACTCGTACATGGATATTTTCATGTATAAAACACTTCGCGACCACACAACGCACACAAATATTATTTTTTACACCGATATCACACATGAGCACATATCCCCGTCGAAACAAATGATTAATAGTCAACGGAATGATAGTGTAGGGGTGTTCTAAACTCTCGGCATTAGTGAGTGTCCAAAAGATATATAATATATGAATGCTGCCAGCAAGTTAACTTATTCACTGATCGTTTATTTGTCATCTATGTGCTTGTGCGTTTTCACCATCCAATTCGTGTACATACATTTATAATAATGTACTTTGGTCGGTTGCCGCCAAACAGTCGCCAAGCCTTTTTTTTTTTTATTAATCGCATCACTATATCTGATGTTATTTATGTTTGCTAGATAATAAAAGGTATTATGCGAATTTTTATTGTTACTCTGACCGAGATATTAGCTTATTAATAGTACCGTAAATCTTTACAGCATAATTTCAACTCATTATTTATTATTATTGTTATTGGTCTGTTACAGAGTTCAAAGAAGCATTTATGCTGTTTGACAAGGATGAAGACGGTACGATTACCATGGCCGAGCTGGGGGTCGTGATGCGCTCACTGGGGCAAAGACCATCGGGTAAATAATTATTTTACCTAAACAAAAGACTTGAAGCTCCCGTGATTAATCACCGGTTGTTGTATGTTATTAATCATGTGTCTAGACGCATAATTGATATAAACAGTATGAGACTTTACCATAAAAGTTAGAAAAATATTAATTTTTTAGATTAATATTACGATGTCAAGAAATTCTGTGTAAAGATCCACTAAGTATGGATAATAATATCAATGATATTTATCGTTTAATTGGCTATACACCGCATTAGCGTAGTCCCAATCTAGATAATTATAGAGGCAACAATTAGCCAAACCGAAGATAACCGATCTAGCAGTTCAATATGGCTAATTGAGCGATTATAAAACAGTCATATTTTTTTTTTAAGTATAAAATGTCGTAATTATGTTAGAATTAAAAAGCTTTCATTGTAATTTATAAAATATATTAATATTATAAATTTATCTACAGAGCGTAATAAATCAATAATTATAGAACTCATTCGGTATTGTATGATACCAATGACAATGACTGATAATTCATCGCGAAACCCTAGAGAGTGTGCCTTAGTAATGTAAATGTTAAATAACTAGTTAATTGGATACCTAAATATCCGGTTAATTAGCCGTGGTTATTTATTGTATGTAGTATGCGAAATAGGAACATCTATCAACTGACATAATTTTACAATCAATATTTTGGACATTTCTATTGATGATAAATGCATTGTTTATTAATTTCTATTAATTTTTTATGACTTTTACATTAAAATCAAGGAATTGACAGATTTATTTTATCTACTAAGATAATAATTAACGATATACATTACTTGACAGTATAAAAAAATTAACTTATCGTCGTTACAAAAAAAAAGATTAATTAATTACTAGTCATTATAACTTTAATAGAAGATTAAAATTTATGTAATACGTGTGTATAAGCTTAAGAAAATGGAATGCAATTTGTCGAGTATTGGAAAATTTTCTATAGCATATACTCGAGTAGTTGTTGTACTAAGTCTGTATAAGCTCCGCGCAAGTAATGAGGAACGAGATGATTCAACATGTACTCCACTAAATTTCCTTTCACCTTCCAATCTCTTAAGCTTTAGCTTCATCTTTATCCCCAATCAGGCTTGACTACGTCAAAAACACTTGTCTCAAAATCTTTTAATCTCTGCGAATATTTTTTTAACGATTTTCTCAAGCACTTACCACTTGTTCAGTGTATTGTAACTTTTAAAATCGATACAATTACATTCGAATTTTATTTTACAAGAGCACTTTAAGCGACACTTTATAATCATAATCACCAGGGCCTGGAAGTTGGGGCCAACAATTGCACGTAAATTAAGCGAAAAAAAACACGCTTGAATAAAATAATCGAAAAAAAATGACAAACGTAAACAAGTTAAATTGTTTACATGCAAAATATAGCCTCTAACGCAAATGTCAAATAAAAAAAAAAAAAGTTGACAGTAAAACGAGTAAAAATAATTTAAAATTATAATAAAAAAATAGAATAAATTTTAAAATGAGAAGGGAATTTTCGAATAAGTAAAATATATGAAAAAATGTTAACTATGAGCGCAGTATTTTTTTTAACTTCCCACTAAGAAAATTGAAAATTTCCAAAAGTCGGGAAGTTATTAGTTTTACCCCGTTTTTCGAAAATCGAGTTTTCAACGGATGTTGACGTTTTGAGGTCCTAGGAAGCCTCCCCGAATGTTTCCGCGGTGATGTCCGTATGTCTGTATATATGTGTGTGTGTGTGTGTGTGTGTGTGTGTGTGTGTGTGTGTGTGTGTGTGTGTGTGTGTGTGTGTGTGTGTGTGTGTTTTTTTTTCCCTTTTAGGGGGGGGAATCCTTTTTACGGATTCTAGGCATAGTTGTTTGGCCTGGATATGTGGCGACTCGACGCAGCGTCATACTAAAAACTCGACGCTAACGCCCCTACCCACTAAACCCTAAACCCCTTTCTCTTCTATCCTCTGATCCCCCATGGTACCGCCGTAAGGCATTTCTTCGCGGGGGTAGGAATTAGCTGCCGCTCTTCCTTCTGGTGGCTAAGATGTTATTTCTTCCTTCTAGATTCTGTCTTTTGCTCTTTTTCTCTCGATGGAACGCAGCTCTGTAAGCACTTCTGTGGCAAAAGTGTTCGTTGCATTCCAGGCAGCTTCTGAAGACAGCATTGCTTCTACGACTGACTCTGGTTGACTTCTCCTCTTCAAGATCCTCTCCAGCTCCTCACGTTGTGGATTAAAACGCGAGCACTCGAAAAAGACGTGCTCCGCATCTTCAGTGACTCCAGGGCAGGACGGGCACTCCGGAGAATCGTCATGCCTAAAGCGGTGAAGATAAGCCCGAAAACAGCCATGTCCTGACAACATCTGCGTTAGGTAGTAGTTGACCTCTCCGTGTTTCCGGTTCAGCCAAATGTCGATCTTTGGTATGAGACGATGCGTCCATCTACCCTTCTCTGCGGCATCCCACTGAGATTGCCATCGTGCGATGCTGTGCTGTCTTTGTTCCGTTCTGAGTTCTTCTGCGCTCAGTGTTGTTGACCTCTTTCGTTGGTAAAGGTTCCTTCTTTCTTCAGCTAGGACTCTGAGAGGTAGAGTTCCAGAAATTACGCACACTGCTTCCTCAGATATTGTGCGGAAGGCGCAAGCTACTCTTAGGGCACTCAGGCGATATACTGGTCCAGCCTTTCTCCATGCTTCTTGTAATTCTAGCGCATCGGCCCAAATGGATATTCCGTACGTAAGCACTGATGTGACTACAGTTGCCAACAATAGTCTCCTGCTCTGCTTTGGGCCTCCGACGTTAGGCATCAATCGTGCGAGGCTTGCCCTTACTACTGACGCTTTGGCACTGACGTGTTCCACTTGCTGTTTAAAGTTGAGACGGCATCAAGCATCACTCCCAAATATCGGATATAAGGTTGTGATGTGATTTCTTGTTCGCCGACTCTAAGATTGATGGTCTCTAACACTTTCCTGCTGGTAATAAGCACTGCCTCAGTCTTATGTTTCGCCAGTTGAAGATTCATTGTGTCCATCCACTGGTTTACTTGCTGGAATGCTAGATCAAACATGTGGTGAATCTCGTCCAGGTGTTTAGCGACAATCACTACGGCCACGTCGTCCGCATACGCTACAAGTTTAATATTTCTTGGGATCTTTAGCCTTAGAAGCCCGTCATACATGATATTCCACAGCAGTGGGCCAAGAACCGTCTCCTGCGGTACACCTCCGGTGATTTCGTACTCTTTCGGACCGTCCTTTGTGTCATATCTGAGGACTCTATCCGTGAAGTAGCTAGCTACTATTTTACTTAGGTATCCTGGCATCGTTCTTCTCTTTGAAGAGCTTGCATAATGCAGTCCCAGTTAGCAGAGTTGAAGGCGTTTTTGATGTCTAACGTCGCCACCAGGCAGTACTTCTTCGTACCACCCTTCCATCTGGTTCCTGCAATTGCCTCCTGGGCCGTAGTAACAACCAGATTGATCGCGTCCAGGGTTGATCGTCCTTTCGGAATCCATACTGGTTGTTTGCCAGGAGTGGATCTGCAACTGCTTCTATTCTTTGATGAATTATGCGTTCGAATATCTTACCGGCTGTATCCAGCATACAAAGTGGACGGTAAGATGACGGCTCTTCTGGTGGCTTTTTTCCTTTAGGGAGTAGAACCAGTCGTTGTTGTTTCCATTTCCGAGGAAATGTCCCTTCCTTGAGGCACGTATTGTAAACTTTCAAGAATAACGTTGGTGCTGCCTTTATGGCTGTTTTCAAGGCAATATTAGGGATTCCGTCTAGTCCCGGCGCTTTGTTATTCCCTACGCGGTTACAAGCCTCCATTAGTTCTTCTTCCGTGACAGATGGAATGTCTTCAGGGTTTAGCTGCCTTAACTGGCCGGTGAATACCGGTTGTTGAGGAAACAGCACAGTAACAATCCTCTCTAGGAGCCGCGGACACGTAGGCGACGGCATTGGCTGGTATTTCAGGTGGGCCGTGACCACCTTGTACGGTTTGCCCCATGGGTCCTTTCTCCACTTCTTCGACGAGTTCTTTCCAACAGCGTCTTTTATTATCCTTGATGGCTTTGTTTAGTTCCCGACGGGCCTTTTTATACTCTGCCACCAGTTCTGCAAGGTTAGGTCGACGGAAGCCACGCTGTGATATTCTTCTTTTCCTGAGGCATTCTTTACGAAGAGCGCTGATGTGATCGTTCCACCAGTGCACCGCGGGTCTTCTATTTATGCCTCGTTTTCGTGGCATACTGGCGTCACAAGCTTCGGTCACTCTTTTCATAAGTTCTTTAGTCTGATCTTCTGCGCATCCAGCGGTGATCGGGCCATTATCCAAAGCAGTCGTCAGCGTACCCACGTCGAAAGATTGTACTCTCCACCGAATGTGGTTAGGTAACCTACTAGTTCCTCTAGTATCCTGGTCATTTGATATCTCCCAGAGAATCGCGTTGTGGTCACTGGCAGTGTAGATATCCAGCACCTTCCAGTTGAGGTTACCTCGCGAGGCTGCTACTGACGAACGTGAGGTCTACGATGGAACTTGCGTCTCCTTTGGTGTAGGTTGGTGTGTCACCACTGTTGAGTAAGACTACGTCTAATGCAGTAAACGCCTCAAGTAACGCTTTACCTCGTGCGTTAGTTAGCTTGCTACCCCAGTCTACTGCCCAGGAGTTAAAGTCGCCGGCTATCGCGACTGGATGATGCTGCTTCGCGTCCTCTGTCAGTCGATCCAGAAAGTTAGTGAAGTCAACAATAGAGAGGCTAGGTGGTGCGTAGCAGCTATAGAAGCGAACGCCATCTACTGATACTGCTACAAAGCCGGCATTGCAATTATTAACTACGCTCTGAATGGGAGCTTGCCACAGGACCAAATGACGGCCCTAGTGGTCGTGTCCGTTTCCCCATAATTTGCCTTTAAGGCATTTATATGGCTCAGCTATTAGTACAAGGTCAGGCCCTAGTTCACGCACTGTCTGCAGAAGCAAGTCATGTGCAGCCTCACAATGATTAATGTTTAGCTGTAATATTTTCATGCTCGTTTATTTGTTGTCTTCTGAGAGCTTCTTGGAAAACTGGGCATTTACTAGAACCAGCCCGGTGGGCAGTATCTGTTGAGCCGGGTTTTTCATCACATAACATACACTTTGCTTCATTAGGGCATTTAGCTACTAGATGGTCAGTTTGTCCGCACTTAAGACAGAGCTTTGATCGATCTATTCCGCTTCTACACTGGGCAGCAACGTGTCCATAGTGCCAGCATTTGAAGCATGCTTGTGGTCTTTTCACAACTCTAACCCGGCAGTTCGACCAGCCGATCTTGATCTTGCCCCTTTCTCCCAGTACTGTCTGCGCTGTTGTTATTGGTAGTGTTACTAGCGCAGTTTGGGTACCTCTGTAGGCTGGTCTGATTTTGATAGCTCCTTCCGGTATCTCAAAGCTATCTCCAGCTACTTCCTGTAACGCCGCCCGTTGGTCATCTTTAGTTGTTGTGTCATCGATGTCCCGGATTTCTAATTGCTCCTGTGGGCCCTTACTGATGACTTTGGCCTCCTCTTTCAGGATACTCTGGATCGTCTTTTGCAGAGCTTGTCCTTTGTCAGTGCTCTTTCTAGAGAGCTCGATGAGCATGTCTCCGTCTCTGGTCTTGCGGATCTTATCAACCGTATCGCAGACTTGCTCATTAGGGACTTCCTTCTTTATTCGGCGCAGTATCTCAGCATAGTTCGCCTTTCAACAGGCCGAATTATTAATGCGTCCGCTCTGGTGAATTTTAGCGGTTTTTTCCGCTTAGGCTCAGGTGGTGACTTCTCAGACAACTGCTTCAGGAGTTGCTCTTTCTTCCTTTCTTTCTTCTTTTCGCTCCTAGACTGTACTTTTTTCCAATCAAGCGCCTTCGGTTGTTCTCTGGTCTGCACTGCCTCTCCTTGTGGAGGGCTTTTCTTCATATCCTTTTTCTTCACGACTCGATTGATTGTTGGGTCAGGAGAAGGTCGGTCTTTTCTCTTACCTGACTTGCTGCTGGCTTCACTTTTGTCTTCCGCGACTGATTCACCGTCACCTTCAGCTCCGGTGTCCATTGCTTCGTCAGTCACGGCGACAGCCTGACAGGCCTTCTCCGGTGTAGCATGGGATATGCGCTGCAATGATGAGCGCCACTCCTCGTCTAGCTTCTCAAACCTTTGAAGGGCGTTAGTTACACCGGTCATCTTGGATTTTATCTCTTTGTGAATGTTGACCTTTGGTTGGACGAAATCATTCAGCTCACTAATCAGCTTTTCAAGGCGTTTGAGCGCTTGCGAGCGCTTCATTTCAGCGCTTGCGTCAATCGCTGCTTGTTGGGCATGTAGCCCGTTTCCACTCTTGTTTGTTTCCTGTAGGTTACTCATACTTTTTTGATTTACCAGCGCATCGTACGGAGTGGAGCGGGTTGTCATAACTAAGAACGGGTGTACCCTCGGAGATAGTACTCCTACCCCAGTTCCCTGAGGCCTAGCCGACACTTAGCCAGTCCCGGAATACACGTACGGACTAGGACTCGCTCGGAGCGGTGAAGATTCCGATCTCTAACACTCACTGCGTACTTCCTGATCAAGGCCCGAAGTGGCTGGCTCCTGATCCACTGCTGCAACTTACACCTCGGCAGAGCAAGCTCACATCAGCCGTGGCCTGCATCGTCGGAAACTACGATACAGGTTCCGGTCACTCCCAGTGGGTCACAGCAGAGAACGATCGTCTTGTTAGGTCAGTTAGTGTGACCAACCCATTTAAAGGGGAGTTTTGTCCACGGGAGCTTATTTTGTTTGGTTATTTTGCTTGGCTCCTACCCGCTGTACCTCATCAACTAAGAGATTAAGTGTCATCCAAGGACAGCGAGCGTTCTCCCATCCGCTCGGGGAGACGCGCCCGGTAGCAGTATCTCTTCTGCCCCGAGTGTGTGTGTGTGTGTGTGTGTGTGTGTGTGTGTGTGTGTGTGTGTGTGTGTGTGTGTGTGTGTGTGTGTGTGTAGCCGTATGT
Source organism: Cotesia glomerata (assembly GCF_020080835.1). Classification (NCBI taxonomy): domain Eukaryota; kingdom Metazoa; phylum Arthropoda; class Insecta; order Hymenoptera; family Braconidae; genus Cotesia; species Cotesia glomerata. The sequence goes on from NC_058158.1 coordinate 4,029,648, forward strand.
AAACCTCTCATAACTTTTGAACGGCTCGACGGATTTCATCGCGGTTGGTGCCATTCGAAAGGGCTTGATTAAACTTAGATTTTGAATACAATTTGGAGCGATTTGAACCGGTATATTTTGAGAAATCTCAAATTTCAGAATTATTTTCAGAAATATTTTTTGCTACACATTTTGCTCGGTATCTTACAAAATGCCTTTTCTCACCTCCGGGCGGAAAGCGTCAATTTTCCTCCCGCTGCGCTAAACGAAAATGCCGCTTTCCGCCTCCGTCGAGGAGAAAAATAGTATACACACCACGGGCAGTAAATAAGAAAGCCTCAGATCACATGTTTATTGACCTCGGCTTCGCCTCGGACAACAATTACATGTGATCTGAGACATTTCTTATTTTACTGCCCTAGATGTGTAATATACTATTTTTTGCTGAACGGGCAGAAAGCGTCAACTTTCGGCCCGCTGCGATAAACAAAGTTGCCACTTTCTGCCTTCGTCGAGCAAAAAAATAGCATACACTCCTCGGGAAGTAAATAAGAAAGCCTCAGATCACATGTTTGTTGACTTCGGCCAAAAATTACTTTCTTCGGTGTGTAATATACTATTTCTGCTTGATGTAGCCAGAATGTAGCAACTTTGTTTAGCGCAGCGGCCATTTTTTTAATTTATTTTTTTCAGAATTATTTTTTAGTACACATTTTGCTCAGTATCTTACAAAATGTATTTCTCAGTGTATCTGGCCGAATATCTAAATCGGTTTCTATTTTACTATCTCTTTAAATATTTTGTTTAAATTGGAGATAAAATTCAAGACAAAATTCAGTACAACATTAAATGTGAAATCCAAGATAAAACTCAAGACAAAATTAAGGATGAAATTTAAGAAAAAATCTAAGATAAAATTCAAGACAAAATCTAAGATAAAATTCAAAACAAAATCTAAGATAAAATTTAAGAGAAATTTCAAGACAAAATCTGAGATAAAATTCAAGACAAAATCTAAGATAAAATTCAAGACAAAATTTCAAGACAAAATTTCAAGACAAAATTTCAAGGCAAAATTTCAAGACAAAATTTTGAGATAAAAATTCAAGACAAAAATTTCAATACAAAATTTTAAGACAAAATTTCAAGACAAAATTTTAAGACAAAAATTCAAGACAAAAATTTCAATACAAAATTTCAAGACAAAATTTTAAGACAAAAATTTCAATACAAAATTTTAAGACAAAAACTAAAACCAAATTAAATTTCAATTTGGTGTTGATATTTTATTTCTCCACCAGTAATCAACTGTTATTTCTCCAGGGTTGAACTTGGGGCAATATACTTTTGAATTTTTCTGCAGAGAATTTTATTTTCCATAATTCTCAATAAATATAAAATTTAATCAAGTCAATACAAAATAATGGAATACGGAGAGAAAGGAATTGATGTTATTCCTACGTAGAATGGTAACCATTACTATGTTACATTGTACGGAAATTTTTGTGAGAATCCTGTGTAAATTTGCAGAGAAAAATCTAAAAAATTTTGATAACAATATGAAAAATCACTCATTCGATGTGGAATTAAATTCTAAAAATAGCGTTGTTTTTTTTTCATTTTTGATAAAAATTTCAATTTTTATCAACTCTTGAATTTGGATTAGCAATCTAATCCTCACTCTGCTACTAGCTTCAGCTGATTACGAGAAACAAAAAATATCAAATTTTTTACAGCCTATCAGAAAGCTTGGCTCAGACTATCTTTTTTCTCTCTCTTTTAGCGAAACCAGATTCCTGGCCCTAGTTATATATAATTACAATCGTGGTCATTAATTTAAGTATGTTTTTAATATTACTGGAAAATAGCCGAGGCTTTGCTAGACCGGAAATTTTTTTTGTGGTTTTTTTGAGATTTCTCAAAATATACCGGTTTAAATCGCTCCAAATTATATTCAAAATCTAAGTTTAGTCAAGCCCTTTCGAGTGGCACCAACCGCGATGAAATCGGTCGAGCCGTTCAAAAGTTATGAGAGGTTTACATACGGCCACACACACAGACACACACACATATACAGACATACGGACATCATCGCGGAAACATTCGGGGAGGCTTCCTAGGACCTCAAAACGTCAACATCCGTTGAAAACTCGATTTTCGAAAAACGGGGTAAAACTAATAACTTCCCGACTTTTAGAAATTTTCAATTTTCTTAGCGGGAAGTTAGAAAAAATACTGCGCTCATAGTTAACATTTTTTCATATATTTTACTTATTTGAAAATTCCCTTCTCACTTTAAAATTTATTTTAATTTTTTATTATAATTTTAAATTCTTTTTACTCGTTTTACTGTCAACTTTTTTTTTTATTTGACATTCGCGTTAGAGGCTATATTTTGCATGTAAACAATTTGACTTGTTTACGTTTGTCATTTTTTTTCGATTATTTTATTCAAGCGTGTTTTTTTCTCGCTTAATTTACATGCAATTGTTGGCCCCAACTTCCAGGCCCTGATAATCACATTATTATTTTGATGGTTATAATGATAAAATTGTGCTTTTCAGAAACGGAACTTCGAGATATGGTGAATGAAGTTGACCAAGATGGGAATGGTACTATTGAATTCAATGAATTTTTACAAATGATGTCGAAGAAAATGAAGGGAGCTGACGGTGAAGCTGAATTACGAGAAGCATTTAGGTAATTTTAATTTTTTTAAACAATTTAAGTGAGAAGATTTTTATTTATTTTTTGAATTAATTTCTAACAGAGTATTTGATAAAAACAATGATGGGTTAATTTCATCAATGGAATTACGACATGTAATGACGAATTTAGGAGAAAAATTATCTGAAGAAGAAGTCGATGATATGATCAAAGAGGCTGATTTGAATGGTGATGGAATGGTCAATTATGAAGGTAATTTATTCTGTAATTGATGTAAAAAGAAAAATTTTATAAGAAGACTCACGCATGATTAATTTCAGAGTTTGTGACAATCCTGACGTCTAAGAATTAGTTTGTATGACAAATTTAAGAAGAGATGAAAAAAGAAAATCGATAAAATACTTCGACCACTTCTAGAAGAGGATTTAAAAAACTTCTATGCTCCTGATGAAAAATTTTTAGTTGGTTAATACAGATGATAAGTCGAATAAACTGGAAATCTCGAAAAACGTAAGCTTCGAATGAAGAGTATTGAGGTCATACAAAAGTAATAAGCATAAAAGAAATGTAAAATAAACTAAAAAACATGAACGAAAAGTTTCTTCGTAACAATATTCAGACTATCAAAAACCCTTAAAAAAAGTTTCAATTTCAAGACGACTGTAATATTCCCACCAACTTCAACGAGTTGCTGTATTACTAACGCTCCTCCGCTGCACAGCTGCTAATTGCATCGTCAAAACTATTTATACTATAATTCAAAGTTAATCTGTTGGTAGATTAAGAAGGATGAAAAAATAAATAACTAGTTTTTTGAAAGGGGAATTCGACAAACATTATTAAGTTGCATCCAAAAATAATCAACTGAGAGCTTCGGTTAACACACATTATATTAAATATACATGTGTGTTTCTATATTACTATTTGAAAATTATTAAACTTCACAGACTTAATTAATACAAATGAACAAAACAAAAACGGCTTTAAAATATTGAAGAAAGTCTTTAATATAAATTAAATGTTTATTTGCTACATCAAACAGCCATATTGATAATTAAAAAAGAAGAAACAAAAACAACTTTATGATAAGTTAAATTTCGCTCAATTAAAAATATAAAATTGCCAATATTGTTCGGATTTGAATGAAAATAATTTTTTTAACGTATATTATTTTTCGCGCGTTGGAATTTATTTGAATAAATCCTCAAAGGGAATAATAAAAAAAAAATTAAAATTAAAACGTTGCAACGTTACTGAACTGAAACCGTACAACATAGATGATTCCATTTTATTTTTGTTTTTAACATACTTGTTTTTTAAATAGCTAATTAAGTAATTACTTATTTAAACTCAAATAAATTTATTTAAAAAAAATACACGTTAACATTACTAGTAGCTGTTAAAAAATAAAAAATAAAATGATAAAAAAAAATAAATATTTCGACGTTAAGTAAACTCAGTAACTTCGTCACTGTTTTTCTCTATCATTACACCCGCTAGTAAATAACGCACTTATAATGATACACACAAAGAATCCTTGAAGATCTAAAATTAAAAAGTTAACTAACAAAATAATTGATTAATACAATTAATGAATAAACATAATAAATAATAAAAATTGATCCAATAGACACTAGATTAAACATTAAACATTTTTCAGGCATTGCAACATATAATAGACAAACAATGCGTGAAATCAAATGTAGTTCAATAAGTGATGTGGCTATTAGATAATATTTTTGTCGTTTGATATTAAAAAAAATTATAACAAGTAAAAATCTAACTATTTTAGAATATGTTGTGTTAAGCCCGTGCCCTAAATTATGAAAAAACTAAAAAAACATCTGATTAACTAAAGAAAAAAATCAAATGATAAGCAAGATTGAGCTGAGAAAAAATTATCATATATTATTTTTATAATCATATATCATATTAAAATTTTTATATAATTTATATTCATATCCGATTGTATACAAATAATTTTTCACAGTAAATACTTTTATATGGTTTAATATAATGGTATACAAAATATATTGATATACAGGCGTGTTTATATTCATTCATATATAAATGTATAACCATATCGTTTATGTATATTCGTATAAATATACATAAACATATATATGGTGGTATGTGATCGTGATCATGAAACATATATATGAATATATAGGACTATATCTTCGTTATAATTAGTATATTTATTGTTACATTTGATATTATTACTATTATTGTTATATTTGAATTTATTTCATTCTTAACGGGTTAAAATTTAAGAATTAGATATGAATATATTTTATTAATAAATATTATCATATATGATAGTATAATATTTGATCATTTTTTCGCGCAAAATAATATTTGCGCAGGGGTGTGATAAATGAGCTGAAAATAAGAACCGGTAACGTCGATTATGTTATCAAGAGATTGACAATAAGTATTGGGTTATTTACTTGTATGTTGAATTAAAACGTCCGAAAAAAATACATAGAATTACTACGACATACATATATATACCTATACATACGATATTGCATAATATTGTGGGTACATATATCTATAAACATACGCCCCTAAACTACCTGCAATGCTACTGCTTGAGAATTTGCGAGGGCGCATATCAAAATGGTAAAATATGTGGGTACTGATAATAAAAAAAATAAAAATATATTATATATGCAACTGAACAAAAAAATATATACACATAAATATATAAATATGAAGTAAATAAAATGAATGCCACTATCGACGTTTTCGTTTATCACTTAGCGTTGCAATACGACAAGGATCGATCGACATTCACAAATAAAGTAGAGCGTTCACGAAATATAAATAAGCAACAGTACCTTGAAAAATACTCTTCAGGGAGCTTTAAATGTGTGAGAGACGGAAATAATATGTAATAATGCAATGAAAAAAAAATATATATATATACTGAAACAAATATTATGTTACGACAGGGTAAAAATAACTTGCACTTATATATATATATACATACTTATGTCAAGTACAAGATTATTATGATCATGATAATGAAGGCAATGATGATGAGACAATTAAAATAGTAATACAAAACGTCCCAATGACGATTATATACATACGTGACAGATTTAAATATATCTATCCGAATGGTTAGTCGACTAGGACGGCCTAAGTTTATGCTTTTAATTAAAATTTTACTTATTTAAAACTTTAAATAATTGAATTAGCCATTTTCCAATGGCTAAAGTGTTCACTTTATTACTTCAGTTACTGATGATAAAATACGTAATAATATTTTTTTTATATGTGAAATAATTTAGTTTGATATTGAATTTACACGAAAATATTTAGTATATTAGTTGTATATATTTATTTTGATAATTTAACTACCGAAAATTAATCAAGTTAAATAATAGGCCGTTTTAACTGTATCCGAAATTATTATTCTAATTATTTATAAATAATAAATACTTGAATTTCATGATTCGGTAACAAATTAATTTATGATTCGAATTGATTAATTTATTTGGCTCTAATCAAAAAATTTTTGTAACTCAAGTAAATTACAAAGTTTTTAAGGTTGTATTAAAAAAATACCTGAAATATTAATTTATGAATTATAATTCAATGAATCAATTATCGCAGCTTATGAAGTCACAAATTATTTAATGCTAAGGTCTTCCCTATTATATTACTCTTGACTGCGTTATGAAATTACCGTTTTTAATAAATTTGCAACCGTCGTTACAAAATGTATTATAGTTTGAAATAATTATAATAATTACAACGAACCTTCTTTATATTTAAATGATTAAGTAATTATTCAAATCAAACATCTAATCAATTATTCTTAAATTACATAAACTTTGTTATATACAGTTTTAAGGTAAATACTTTGGTAAAATAATCGTTCAATACATGGATTGCTTAATAATTAAATAACCGAAAATTTTAGTTCAATTTCTCGTGAATCAATTCATTAATTATTCAAGTTATTAATTAGTTCGTTTTTAAATTACTTTGACATCTCACCATTGTAAAAAAAATGGGAAATTGTATTGATATATATTAAATGTATAGTAAATTTAGAAGATATCATATGTGTGTTGAAATTGCGAAAATAATCAAATTAGATACTTAATTATAAATAAACAAACATAAATCCATCTAGACAAATCCATTAGTTTGATAATAATATTTAGATGTTAAATAACAATCATAAATAATAACAATGTCACTTTATGATTATATGCGTTTTGAATTGATATATATTTTAAAATTCATTTTTTTTTATTGTGTTTAATAATTTTATTATTGTAGGTATTAATGTTTTTAATGTCTTAGATTCAGTTATTATAAAATATGTTCTTGTACCTTGATAAATGAAGATGCCCAAACAGTTAGTATCATATATAAAACAATTAAATAATCTGCTAAGTATCATTGCAGCGTCGAAAGACAAGAAAGATATTTGCGGAGTAAAAATAAATTCCGTGTCGCATTTTGTTACAAGTTATGAAATTATTTAAATATTCGTAATATAAATATACTGTGTTGATTACATACGCGTAAGATTAATCATTATTAATATTTAATTCGTCGAATTTTTCTCTTGTATTTTTAATAATGCATACCATCAGCAGCTTCTTAAATTGTTATTATTAAATACTTTTACTTGCGTTGATACGATAAAAGACTATGGAGAAATATTGATCAGATAGTTGAAAAAAAATGTTAATTTGTTGTTAAAAATTATCTGTACGTTACTAAAAAAAAAATATCACGATAAAAATAAAAATATTTATTTAACTCTTGGTGGGCAATTTCAGAAAAATCATAAAATGGTTGGCCTAAGAATTGCAGTTTAAAAATAAATCTACTGTTCAGTATAGCGAAAAATAAAAATTGAAAAGTTAAAAAATTTGACGAAAAAGTCAACGAGATTATAATTTATAATAATAATTACAAATAACAATAATAATATTAAATAAATATAATAATAATAAAAAAAAGTCTTTCATTAATTTATTAACTCAATAATAGAAAAAAAAAAAAATATATATATATATATATATATATATATATATATATATATAAATATGAATAAATAAATATATGATAATTATTTCATTATAAAAAGGGGTGCAACAGCTGGACTGTGCGTTTATTATTTGCACTATAAATTTATCGATAAAAAAAATGTTTCAATAGATTATTTAAAGAAATTATTCGCGACTATATAAATATATGCTTGTGTATTTGATTGAAATATATAAGAATTATATTAATGATAATACATTATTTATAAATATATACACTTATATGGAGCACATAATAATGTACTAAGCGCAAAAAAAAAAAAAAAAAAACGAAAGAGCCACTGTAATGAGGGTAAAATATTTTTATTTTTTGTTACTTAAAACAAATATTTAAAACTAATGTTTCTAAATAATTATATAAGGATTATTTACCAAGTTATTTTTCTAGCATAAATTTTTAAAGTTCATGCGTGCGCGGTTAAGAAAAATTTAGTAACAAAACAGTTGTACATGTACACTCGTACAAACAATAAAACACTAAAAATTTCAATTTTAAAAGTCACGGATAATAATAGAAAAATATTTATAAAGAATAATTATATTAATTAGTTCAAATATTGAATTTTATTATTGATTTTCGTGACGTTTAAAATTAATGGCATGGTGATTAATGAATTTCGAAATGCAGCCGTTTAACACTTTTGTTTTATCGACTTACGAGCTGCTAATTCAAAATTAATACTAATTTTATAAGCAGCTTAGAAAGAGATAAATCAAAAATGTTAATAAACGTTTTGAAATTTTGATCGATTATACGCACATTAACTTGCTACTCAGCGATGCACTCAATCTCTAAACCACTCTGTACGATTAATTTGAGTATTAAGTTTTTTTTTTTTTTTATTATCTTTGAAACTTTATACTTAAAAAAAAACCTCAAAGCACAACACAACTGAATTCCAATAATGTTGGGAACAAAGAATCATAAAGGAAACAAACAAAAAACTAAAACTAAAAAGCACAATCAGCCAAAATAAGCCGGAGAAATATTTGGAATTGAAAGTCGATAAGGTAACGCTTTGATAATTTAAATGATTTTAAATAAAAATAATAAAATAAATAAATACGGACGTTAAATCGTGCCTGGATTAAAATGTTGACGGTGATAAATATTAATAACGTTTAATTGAATAAATAACTTTACGTAAAATATGAAGAAACAATAAATGCAATGAATTGATCTAATTATTTTTGAAATTCAAAGTCACTTTCTTGAACATTGATTGCACATTTATCGATTTAAAAAAATATATATACACTTTATTGACTTTCTATTTTCTACGATCCAGAATATCGTGAAAGGTCTGCTTCATTAGGATTTTCGCCAGAGTAATAAATAAAATAATTAGAGATGTGATTTTAAAAGATTGCTAAAATAATTCAAAATAAATAAATAAAACTGTATGTGTGGTTTTAAATATACATATTAATATTATTATCAATATATATGTATATTTATGTGTGTTAAACAAAATATACGCTGTCTTATATAAAGATATAAAAAGGATAGTTGATAATTACAATGAGTTATACGGTGATGATGTGTACTGATGGAATGTAATACATGTATATCACGTTATTCATGAAATACAGCCATTTTATAATGGACATTCAAACCAATTATTGTCAATAATTTTTTTTCCCTCTCCCAATTATTATAAATGACGGAATAAATTATTTGTTTAAAAAAAATATTAATTTGTCACGGGTTCCAAGGTTTGTGGAAGTCTTCTCTCATCTCTTTAAGGTAATTTATTAAATAAATAAAAGTTATTTATTTCATTGTCATTAAAACAATGACAAATGTTGGAGTTTAATAATAAATAATAATAATGATCAATGACTTAGACAAATGTTTATTAACAATAAAATTAATACCGTCGTCTATACAAATAGCAGAACATTATCAGAATGATTTCAATAGCTCGTATATAATATATTAAATGTACTAGCAAATCTATGTAAGATATAAAAAGAAAAGATTCATCACGAAAATAATTCGATTTTTTTCTATGTTAAATATTTCATCATCCATCAGATTCAAATTACACTCACACTTGTATCATTATTAAACCAATAGACTCATTTTTATCAAATATGAAACTCGTATGCATATATACAGTTACATCGTTACTTTGTTAATAATTGTACAAAATCATATCCTGCAGATTAGATCGACCGAATAAAGTACGTGAAAAAAAAAAAAAAATAATAATAATAATAATAATCTTAAGATTTATTTATGTTATTGCCTTTAAATTGATTGTATCCATTTTTATTTAATAAATCAGAGATTCTTTAAATAAAATATTTAATATATTAATAAATTTACGGAGTAATATAAACATAATTATAATTATATTCAATAATTCTATTTATAATTACATAAAAAAATAATTAGTATTAATTTTATTTTTTAACTTTTTTTTCTTTTAATTGTACTCCGTTCAATTATCCCTGATTCATTTGATTAAACGAGATAAATTGCTCAGCATTAAATCCTGTGCCCCAAACGATAGTTAAACAAAATTAATCAATACAAATATTCTAACGTTTTTATAAATCATAAGTATTAATTTACATAGTTATTATTTAATTATACAATTTATTATTTAATTCATTCATTATTAATCTTATCAAGAGCACTTTGACAAAAGATTGATAAGATTAAAACTCATTTTCTATTTAATTAACCGTTTAATATTAATGTTAAATTGTTTTAAATACAATATAACAACTAAAACTCATTTTAAAAAATTTTACACTCCATAAAATCGCTAAGCATAACGATTTTATAATAAAGTAATAATTACAAAACCAACTCAAATAATTATTAACTCACTATTTTGAGCTGTTTTCTTTTTTTCAATTTTTTTTTGTTTTTCTTCATTTTTTTTTAAATAATTCACATGTCTGTTTCTACAGTTCATCTTTAAGTAGCGTGTATCTGTTTTTGCTTGGCGCGAGCTTCTTGAACGTTGATTCCGGTGGAACAGTAGGTGTTCTTGAGTCGTCAGTTAATTCATTTGTTGGATCTGGACCATAGTGATATTCACGATGCAATTTACCAGAATAAAGGTCACGTAAAAATTGTTTTAACTTTCCCTCTTCATCAATATCTTTAAATCTCGGGAACAGATACATATGCCGGAAACTATCAATTGCTATCAATGGTAAATCCGATGGACTTTTGCCTAGATGGTGGAGCGGATGAGCGAATTTAAATCCATCAGCCGTCAAGAAGTTTACATTCTCTGTTAAAAAATGTAAAATATCAATTAATTAGCTGTTTATTAACATTCAATTACTTATCACACCAGCCACTTAATCGATAAATTTATAAAAAATTTTAATAACAGATTTCATTTAACTTAAAATAGTTATCAACTTTTTAGTTCTTACAATAAAAATTCTGTTTACATTCTCTTTAAAAAAATATAAAATATCAATTAATTAGCTGTTTAATAACATTCAATTACTTATCACACCAGCCACTTAATCGATAAATTCATAAACAATTTTTATAGCAGATTTTATTTAACTTAAGGGGGAACACCACTGTAACGATCGAAAAAAAGAGGTGATTTTCGGGAATTTTTTTGACAGCCAAAATAAAGAAATTTGGGAATCGGGGGGTTTTTTTTTTTTTAATTTTATTAAGGGTACATTAAAGATTATTACCATTAATTTTTATTAAAAAATATTTAATTATTACAAAGTTATTAACAATCTCGTCGAGCACTGGAGAAAATTTATCCCCTCCACGGTCGGTTCGATAACTCAAAAACAGATCATCTGAAAATAAAAACCCAAATTGCTTTTTAATCAGTAAGGATGTAGTTACCATCGCACGTACGGAATTTGAAAAATTCTCATGTTAAAGAATTTTTTAGCCGGGTTAAAACAAAAAAAAATAGTAAGAATAGTGAGAAAATTTTCAATCAATCGCCATTTGTTTTTTATTAAAATTTTTAAAATTCCGTACTTGCGACGATAACTACATCCTTACTGATTAAAAAGCAATTTGGGTTTTTATTTTCAGATGATCCGTTTTTGAGTTATCGAACCGACCATGGAGGGGATAAATTTTCTCCAGTGCTCGACGAGATTGTTAATAACTTTGTAATAATTAAATATTTTTTAATAAAAATTAATGGTAATAATCTTTAATGTACCCTTAATAAAATAAAAAAAATCCGATCCCCAAATTCCTTTATTTTCCCTATCAAAAAAATTCTCGAAAATCACCTCTTTTTTTCGATCGTTACAGTGGTGTTCCCCCTTAAAATAGTTATAAACTTTTTAGTTTCTGTAGTTCAATTAACTCGAAACTTACGTTTTTCATCAGTTAATTTCGATGAGACAATGTCTTTAAACTTCTTAACATTTTCAACATCATCAGGTGCATGAAATAGAATGAGGAACGGCAAGCCTTCTTCGGTTAACTCCTCAGCATTTTCAAATGTTATTTCTCGTACAAGCGGTATACATTTCTCTTGGGCCCAGATATTTAGTTCATCATAAACAAGTAAACTTCCTTTATAAGTTTCGTCTTGATCATTTGATAGAGCCTTATCAGGCCTAAATACAATTATTGGTTGGTTCGGTGGATGCATAGCACGGCTAGCGTCACTGATTGGATAAGTAAAGAATTATTAATGTTTAAAAAAAAAACTTGAAAAGACAAAATTATGAAAAGTATTACATGATAAATAAATAATAATAAACAACATGTAATATTTTTAAAAATAATAACATTATGCATAATATATTATCAGATTTAAAACGATGAGTCACAAAAAAATTATTTGCGACCTTGAAACTGAAATAAAAAAAATAGTGCAAGCTAGTGCTTAGTGATTAGTTATGTTTTACTCACAATATTTCAATATATTGTCCTATTTCACAGGCTTCATTGGAGCATAAGCTTGTTAAATTATATTAGTCATTTAAATTTAATATTAATGATAAATAAACCCTATTTTAATTTTTTTAATTTAAGTATTTAATAATTAAAATAATTAGTTAAACATACCCAAAGCCAACGTGAAACTGACAGTCGTCTTTTAAGTTGATAGCGACCTTACGGAACGTATCATACTCAGGAAGGTCTTTCCTATCAAAGTAACCAATAACCATACGTTTTTTATCGTCTAGATCTGTTAATTCTTTCAAATCATTGAATTCTCTGATAGGATCTTCCAATTGTTTTTTAATGAATTCAACAAATGCCTCGGCTGATCGCTGGCCACGATACTCTCGCTTGGCCGGCTGACCATTTTTGATTATCTTCAGAGTTGGGTACTTGGTTATTTGGAACCTCGACGCTATGGAAGCTGTAATTAAAATATAATAAATATCTTAGACTATCTTGAGTTACCGGTTTATTATTCAGCGAAGTATGAAAAATCATTGTTGATATCTTCGATTAAAATCTGGAATCAATTGCCAGCTGATTGTATGACGTTACCGACCTTTACGGAGTTTCGAACTGCTTGTTATCAATATTTTTTAATATCGGATAGAATTTAGTGATGATTGAGTGTTTAACACACTACTTTATATATTATATATTATATTAAGATTTTTTTGTATCAATTTTGGATCGCCGCAAGGAGTTTTGACTTTATGGCCAATTAAATAAATAATAATAATAATAATAATCTTGTCAAAGATCTAATAAATATAAAAATAAATTATAACTTACACTCTTTATCACAGTCTACTTTTCCCATCACCACACTTGCACCACTTGGCAATTCTTCCTTTAGTTTATCTGCGGCTTCATCGAATATGGGAGCTAATATATTACTAAACCGACACCACTCAGCATAAAAATTAATAAATACTAATTCATTTTCTGGAAATAAAAAATTTTAATAAGTAAAGTTTTAAAATTAAAATATTAAAAATACCCTAATAATTACAATCAATCAACTTATCATAACAAGTATCGAGAATTTTTTTTTTAATTTTCAACCAGGAAGAAAAACACAATAATTATTAATATTCTAAATTACAGTCATTAACTTTAACGATAATGTTCAGTGCATTCAGTTTATTAAGACTGCTGTTATCACTAAAAGTATTTGTTTTTGCAGTTAACTAACTTTAATAACAAATTTAAAATACAAACATGAATTTTTTTCTTTTTCAACTGAACATAATCAATTTAAAATAAATTTTAACGTTGATTGAAGGTTTAAATTACAAAGAAAGGTTTAGGAATTTAATGACACCTGCTGATAAATGAAATAATTGATAAGAATGTCATTTAAACTAAGTAAACTAACAAAAAGCTACTATATACTTGGTGGCAATATTAAATAGAAAAATAATATTTAACACAAACATACAAAGTGTTGAAAAAAAAAAACATTAGAGAAAATTTAAATTATAATAAAATATTTTCATTACAAACTTATTTACTCAATCTAAATAATTCATAAATATTATGCGATAACATTTAATGATAGTTGTTATTGATTGCAAGTATTATAATGTCATAGATTTTATAATTATGATAATTAAAATAAAGTAATTACTCATTAACTCATCGAAATTGCTACTAGTAAGTTGAACTGCCTCTCCATTGACATGATGTGTCAAGAATACCTAAAAAAAAATTTTGTTTAGCATAAAAAATAAATTAAATGAAACCAACTGTTGTAATTTTTTTGTTCATTAGTGAGAAATTTATTTAACAAGTGCAAAAACGAAGAAATGTGATAATTAAATTCAACAATAAAGTTGATAAAAAAATTCGTTGATAAGCTTGATAGGTTATAAGTACTTGCAAGGTTATACTTGCATAAATTTAAAAAAAATTTTTGGAAAAAAAATCATGAAATTTGTGGCCAATCAATGAAAATAATACTGTAAATATGTTAGAAAATTGTCAAACTATTGAACATCAGGTACAACGTCGGCTTCATAAAACGTGTCACAAGAACAAGTGACAAGTTGAATAATTCTAATAGTTAAGTGTTTAAAGGTATTAGGAATGTATTGATAATTAAATGAAAGTGTACTTACCGATAAAATTGTAAAAATAATAAATTTAAATTGGAAGAAACAGCGGTTATTCGGCATTTTTTACTCATTAATTAATTACGTTTAAAGTTTAACTAAAATGCCAACATCGACAGTAGGCACCCAAAGATGCGTCAACTCAAGTGAAGTTAGTGGGTAAGCAGGTGTATACATATCGAATGTCAAACTGAGAGTAGGGATATTACACGTATCAATGTATCGATACTGTTTTAAACATCGATCTTAGTATCGAGATGAGAAGAGTTTTAAAAGTTTAAATTGTTTCACATTATGATTCAAGGGATTAGAGACTTTTATAAATAAAATATAAATAAGAAAAATTTGTTTTTTAATAAATTAAAATACAAAATCCTTTTTAAGGTATTTTTGATAATTGCATCAAATAAACTTTCAGAAAGTATTGTTTCATAAGTGATGATAAAAATTTCTGATTATTTAAAAAAAAATATGAAATTCTTATTCAAGTATTTTGTTTGGTAATACTCATTGAATTTTCAAGTATAAAAGATATAATTATATATAATAAATTATCTTTTTTTTTTTTTTTCAATGTTAATGGTACAATGCCTTTCAATGATTCGTACCGGTCAAGAATTTTACGGAAAATGGAAACATCAAAATTTGGCCAACTCTAAATAAAGAAATCACTAAGAAAAAAATTTATATAAATATTATATTAGAAATAATAAAAAAATTATTTGTCTAAATAAGGATAATTCAAAATTTCGATAATAATAAAGGTAGTAATGTAAAAATTTAGTTACCAAAAAAATTGGAATTATTTTAAAAAAGATAAGCATAAAATTATAAAATTTAAAAATAAGAAATCTATGAAATTAGACAAATCATAAAACAAACAAGTGAAATGACAGATATTTAAAAAAATGGAGAAGAATAAATTTAGACAAGTCAATAAAAAGACAATTGAAAATTTAGAAATATAAAAAAATTGACAGTTTTAATTATTCGTAAACTTAAAAAATAGCCATCTCTAAATATAGACCAGTAAATTTAGATATCTTTAATTTTGGACATCTCTAAATATTTACAAATATAAATTTTTACAATTCATAACAAAGACGATTAAAAACATAGTAATCATACAAAATAAGTACTAAGAAATTTAAAATACAAAAGATAGCTAAAAATTAATTAATTTTCCTGTGACCGCTGCTCCAGGAAGTTATAAAGTTATTTGCGATCAATTGTCCTGTTATTTTTAAAACACACCAAGATTTTGCTTTTAATCTTAGTAAAAAATATTTTCGAGGACCCGGAACTACCAACAGCTCCTGTGACCGCTGGTCCAAGAAGTTGTAAAGTTATTTGCGTTCGATTGTCCTGTAATCTAAAAAATACACCAAGATTTTGCTTTTAATCTTGGTAAAAAATATTTATGTAGACCCGAAACTACCAACAGCTCCTGTGACCGCTGCTCTAGGAAGTTGTCAAGTTATTTGCGATCGATTGTCCTGTAATTTTAAAAACCGACAGAGATTTTACTCTGTCTAAAAGAGATTGTCTAAAAGACAGTCGATCAAAAATAACCTACAACTTCCTGGAACAGCGGTCACAGGAGCTGTTGGCAGTTTCGGGTCTACGTAACTATTTTTCACCAAGATTAAAAGCAAAATCTTGCTGTGTTTTTAAAATTAAAAGACAGTCGATCAAAAATAACCTACAACTACCTGGAGCAGCGGTCATAGGAGCTGTTGGCAGTTTCGGGTCTACGTAAATATTTTTTACCAAGATTAAAAGCAAAATCTCTGTGGGTTTTTTAAATTAAAAGACAATCGATCGCAAATGACTTTATGGCGCGCAGTGCAGAAATCTCAAACTTTCTGCCCTAATAGTGTAATATACTATTCTTCTCCATTTTTTTAAATATCTGTCATTTCACTTGTTTGTTTTATGATTTATCTAATTTCATAGATATCTTATTTTTAAATTTTATAATTTTATGCTTATCTTTTTTAAAATAATTTCAATTTTTTTGGTCACTAAATTTTTACATTGCTACCTTTATTGTTATCGAAATTTTGAATTATCCTTATTTAGACAAATAATTTTTTTATTATTTCTAATATAATATTTATATAAATTTTTTTCTTAGTGATTTCTTTATTTAGAGTTGGCCAAATTTTGATGTTTCCATTTTCCGTAAAATTCTTGACCGTTACGAATCATTGAAAGGTATTGTACATAAATGGAGATTTTGTCAATTTCCCCAAAAAGAAGTCGTCTATAAATTCATTCAATTTTCCTGGACTATATAAATCGTCAAAATCAGGAAATACATAACAACCTTCAATATTTTTTATTTCAATCATAGCTAAATTAGGCTTATATCGCTTTGGATAATCCTTGAAATATGTTGATTCAGATACATTAATCGCAATAAATATTAGTTTTTCTGAAATAAAACATAAAAATTTTCTGTCTATACATTTTTTAAAAAATAATTGTTTAACGATAATTTTGCTTACCTTTTTTATCAATAAGTTGAGTGGAAATAATATTTTTAAAAGTTTTTACCAAATCACTATTATTTTCATGGTATAAAATAAGGAGTGGCAATTTTTCATTATCTAATAAATAATCCAAATATTCTTTGGTATCTACTTGATGTACTACTGACAAATTTTTATCTTTTATCCAACTGAATAATTCATCAAAAGAAGATAAATTTCCTCCATAAGTCTGTGATTGTTCATCAAAAGAATTTTTATCAGGATGGAAAATTATCGTAGGAACCGTAGAATGTCCTGGATGTAAATTTTTGCTAGAATCACTGATAATAAAATATTTAGGATATCTTAAAACCATTCATTATTTATAACTTATGCAATCATTTTACCCAAAACAAGCATAAAATGTACTGTTTTCCTTAAAATTCATTGCTACTCTTCGGTAACTATCATATTTTTGGTCTTTCTCATTGAAATATCCAATAAATTTTCCACAAATTATTTCAGAGTCGACATCAATAAATTCCTCTAATTGAGTAATTTCTATCACTGGATCTTGGACTAATTTCGAAACAAATTGTGTAAGTTCTTCAACTGTTCTTTTGCCTGGATACTGTCGCTTAATTGTATGGCCGTTTACAATGAATTTAATGGTGGGATAAGCACAAATATTGAACTTTAGACCCAATGTATCTAAATAATACCAAAAAAAAAAATCATAAAATAAATTTTATAATTATTTAAAGAAATATTTACGTTCAGTATCCACGTCAACACTGCCCATCACAACTTTAGACGGCTCTGGATGTAACTTTCTAACTTCTTTACATGCTTCCTCATAAATTGGCTTTAATCGTTGACTGAATCTACACCAGTTTACATAAAAATTAATTACGACCACTTCACTTGATTCTGAAACATTCATAAACCAATTCCTAGCCCTGATTAAGAAATCTCATTTGGAATGATTCGAAAAGACGCGGGTTTCATCATTTCAAATCATCCCAAATTGTCAGGATGATTTGACTTTCAAGCATAAATTTTACAACGAATCATTTTATATCATATCAAATAATAAAAAAATGTAATATTATTTTATGATTTAAAATGATTTGAAATGATTTCAACTTCCAAATCATTTTGAATAATATTGAATGATAAAATAATATTATAATTTCTGGTTTTCTAGATGATTTAAAATTATTTGAAATGATTTCAACTTCCAAATCATTTTGAATAATATTGAATGATAAAATAATATTGAAAATTCTGGTTCTTCAGATGATTTAAAATTATTTGAAATGATTTCAACTTCCAAATCATTTTGAATAATATTGAATGATAAAATAATATTGAAAATTCTGGTTCTTCAGATGATTTAAAATTATTTGAAATGATTTCAACTTCCAAATCATTTTGAATAATTTTGAATGATAAAATAATATAGAAATTTCTGGTTTTTCAGATGATATAAAATTATTTAGCATAATTTAAACGTTCGAATCATTTTAAATAATATTGAATGATAAAATAATATTGAAAATTCTGGTTCATCAGATGATTTAATATTATTCGAAATGATTTCAACTTCCAAATCATTTTGAATAATATTGAATGATAAAATAATATAGAAATTTCTGGTTCTTCAGATGATATAAAATTATTTAGCATAATTTAAACGTTCGAATCATTTTGAATAATATTGAATGATGAAATAATATTATAATTTCTGGTTTTCCAGATGATTTAATATTATTTGAAATGATTCCAACTTCCAAATCATCTTAAATAATACTGAATAACATTGAAAGCTCGTTTGGGTAATTTTAAATTTTATAAATTTCTTTTAATATTTTCGATCCCAGAGTGATCATAATCATTTAATTGTTATTAGTTTGATAAATAGAATGGTAATGAAGGTGTCGTTATAGGGATACAAAAGATTGAATTGTCATTGTTACATAGGTATAATCTTATTTTTTATTGAACCTCAAAACTATTGGGTTGTAGACATACATAGTCAGTCATAGAAATCAAAGATAAATTTTCTACTCTAATAAATACCATTTTTGATACTATTTTTTTTATATCTATAATTGTAAATTTATTTTCCCACTCTTTTATAACAAATATATGTTCAAAAATATCAAATTTTTCTACTGCAGCTACTGTTACCTTTACGTAAACTTGATCATGTCGATTATAAAAGCAATAAATTATTTCTAATAATAATGTCGAAAAAATAATTTAAAATTAATAGAAATTAAATTTCAAGTTATTTTGAATTAATTTAAATCATAATTTTACAATTTTTAAGTATTTAAAATGAGCAATTTTTAAGTATTCAAAATGAGCAATTCTAAATCATTTCGAGTTATTTTAAGTCATAAAGTTATGGTTCAAAATTATGGACAGCTAAGAATTTTGAATCATTTTAAATAATTTCAAATAATATAATTATGATTTAAAATCATATACTACTAAAAACTTTGAATAATTTTGAATAATATAATTATGATTCAAAATGATTCAGAACTAAGAATTTTGAATCATTTTGAATAATTGTGAATCATAATTTTGCGATATCATACAATATGAAATTATTAAAATTTTTCGAATCATTCCAAATCATATTTCTTAATCAGGGAGTTGCAATTATTCGAGGATCGCAATTTCATATTATGGTGCAATACATTTAATAACGTTCTACTAACCGATTATTCTTTCAATATTTTTTTCATTAATTGAAATTACACATTTTTTATTTAAATTTGGATCCATTTCCTGTGAAAATATTTAAAAGTAAATATATAGTTGAAAATTGTATGTGATCAAACGTATATGATCAACAAGTACGTTAAAGTAACAACAAATCATGC
The DNA here is from genome assembly GCF_020080835.1 of Cotesia glomerata. NCBI lineage: Eukaryota > Metazoa > Arthropoda > Insecta > Hymenoptera > Braconidae > Cotesia > Cotesia glomerata. Next base: position 4,049,772 of record NC_058158.1, read on the forward strand.
AACTTTACTATGTATGAATAAAAATAAATAATTTGCAAATACTTACTAAAAATATTTAATAATAAACTTTTTGTATTGATAATAAAATTCACACAATCACTATTTGATAACAAGTAAAAATATAAAAAAATAAAATGTGGAATAAAATTTATTCAAACTTGTCGCGTCAACTGTCTAGAGTGAAGTGAGACTCAAGACTGAACCTTGGAACCCCGCGAGTAAAAAAATTTTTAACATTGATAAAAATAACAATAATAATACATCATCGTAGGGATAAACCTATTAGATTAATATTTAAGAATTATTATTCTGTTAATTTATTTACAATTAAATAAATAACCAAAAAAATAAAAATATATATTATTAATAAATGGAAGAAAAACATAAAAATATGTAATGACATTAAAGTTAGCTGTGCCATTTGATAAATTTTGAATTTTATTTAACAATTAAATTAATTCTAAAAAATTATTGAAAAAAAATTGCATTTTTAATATTTTTAAATTTCTACATGCCAATTTTTTTTTCTTATATTTTTTTCCACAATTTATTAGTTGACAAAAGTTCTAAAAATTATTAAAAATCTGCTAAATTAATTTTCATAAATATGTATGAGAAATTCGACTTACCGACTGCAGTCTTTATGGATTGAAGAGGCAAGTCACGAGAGATACGAGTCGAGATGAAAAATTATAGCCCACAGTTATTTACAGTTTCATTGAGTTTACTGACCTTAATTAGAATAAAACTTTTTACAATCACTACTTTCACTCACAATTTTCACTACTTACACATTCACAATACACTTATATTAATTTATTTAATTAAAAAATACGATCGACTTCCCGCCTTTTTTTCTTTCCCCGGCAAAGAATCAACGCCATTTTGACAAAACGCTAAACGCGGAAAAACTAATGAAAAAAAAATATCAAGCTCCTTATTTTTCCATTATCGAGTTAATAATAAATAACGCAATTTAAGTAGAAAAAAAAATGATAATTACTCGAAAAATATTTATCAAATGACCGCTGGTGTAGTTAAAAAGAACATTGTACGATCGATGACAACGTAATTTTTATTTAGCTCGTAATTAGATAAATACGCGACAAAAAACAAAACTTTATTAATCTATTTGTTCATTACGATCAATCTTACCCGATGAATGTACTATCATAATATTTTTAATGGAATTACCGGAAATGTGAGCTAAAAAAGAGCAAGTACTTGCGAGCGGTCTAGTGCAGCCGGGATCCGGAACGTTTGTGTCCACCCGAACAACGTTTAACGGTTGCACAAGTTATCTGGCTGAAAGTCTCATTCTATTGGCTACTAACTGGCGCCCAACAGAATAAGCCAATGAAAACTTCCCATTTAAAAAAACCACGCTATTGATTCTGGACCAATCATGAAATTCTGTGTAGAAATACATGCGCAGTGTCTTAAAAAAATCTTTAAATAATAAGAATAAAATAATTTCAATTAATAATAATGAGTATTAAAAAAAAAAACAAACAAGCTTTTTAATAGGAATTTGTGTTTTTTATTATAATTATTATTATTAATTTTTACTTGATAAATTACCCAGCAGATGACGCATCGAAAGTCTGAGAGGGCGGATTCTAACCATAGATAAAAAAAAAACAGATAAAGCCGCTAGAAATCGCTCAATTTTGTGATAAATAATACAGCGTTCATTAAATAATCATCCTAGTCGTCAACAGTAATTTAATTTATAAATAAGAAATTTTAGTTAAGGTACGTTAGTTTTACTTTATTTACTCCAAATTTATATTTACATGTCATTACCACCACCGGTGACGATGACACATAGCATTTAAATTTTCTGAAACTATTTCAGGACATTTCAGTTGTTTATAAACAAGTTCACTCAGTTAAGGAATAATGATGCGTGTTTTTATATTGATCTGTGTTTCATTGCTCATACAATTGGCCTCAACCCACGATGAAGATGTCCATACAGTTCAGTATAACGAAGAAACTTTTCCCACTGAAGTGCCAAAAAAAAATCACTTTATCATGTTCTACGCTCCATGGTATTTAGACACTTTTTAATTTTATTTTTACAATTTTTCTATCTCAAAATATCGAGTTTAATGTCGAAACTATTAAATATTGATAGTAATGATTAGATTTATTTAAAAATAGATTGATATTTACGATAAATTTGACAGGTGCGGACACTGCCAAAGATTAGCTCCAACATGGGAAACCTTAGCTGAAATGTTGAACGAAGAAGAGGATAGTCGTGTTAAAATTGCTAAAGTTGATTGTACAACTGATAGCTCTATTTGTTCAGAACATGATGTCACGGGTTATCCAACGTAAGTTTTATATTTTTATTCAAAGTATTGGTTTTCATACAATATACAATACATTATTTTCATTTTACTCTTTTTTCAGTTTGAAATTTTTCAAAGCTGGTGAGAACAACGGCATCAAGTTCCGAGGTACTCGCGATTTACCATCATTGACTGCATTTATTAATGAACAATTAGGAAGCATACCCAAGGTAATATAATTTTATTATTTTGTATTTAAATATAACTTGGGTTTTTTATCATATTATTAAATTTAATTTAATAGAATTAGATTGATAATTATCTAAACAAATTTCAAGCAAAAAATTAAATTTATATTCTATTTTTTATCTTTTTTTAGAAATCAAATTCTTTTAAATGATTAGCATCTGATTTATCTATTTGATAGTGATAGCCATAGTTGAATTGTAGTATACTTATATTTACATCAGTATATCCAAGACTAAATTAATAGCAATAACATGAGTAAATATTTCGATTTTATTTCCATGAGAAATTCATGCGCGAAGGCTTCAATTATTATAATTATTAAATATTGGATCAATAATAAAAACTCTGAAAAAAATATTTTTGGATTTACACTTTCATTAATGTTTTAAAAATCTATATTATTAAGAGAATAAGCAAAATTTTTTGGCCAGTGTATTTAGATGATAAAATGGGTTTTTATGGTTGTTACGTTCTGGAATTTTGGGTCTTCCAGATAACGACCTTTAATAATTTTTAAATCCCAGGTTATCCTAGTTAGGGAGTCGATAGACCCCAGGTGGGCCAGTTGCTAGACTCTTTCTTAAATTTTTAAGTTATTGCAGGGTTCAATTGAATTAAAATGCAAGATTTCAATTAATTAAATATATTATAAAAATTCAAATAAACTCGGTGGAGTCAGTCGGTCTCCGGACGTACGTCCGGGGCCTAAGATGTTTGTCGGCTGACTGACTTGCTCTGGATTTGCATCCAGTACAGTAATTAAAATTTATAAATTTTGCAACGCCGCATCTCAGGTTACCCAATTCTAGAGACGTCGTCGGAGTCCAGCTCTCACACTGAAAAAGTGTTTAGGCTGGAGCCCGAGGAGTCACTTATCAGAAAGAGATTCCGTTACTTCGCTGATGATAACTAAAAGTCTTCACCAACGAAGCAAATGATAATTCTAGGAACTCTAAACTAAATTAAAATTAATTATTTGTAATTTTTTAAAATTTTAAATTGACGGGAACGTTACAATAGTTAAATTTGGTATCGTTGGAAAATTCTTGACCTGGAGTTTTGTCTTTTCATGGTTTCATATCATTCTCACCAATAGTCAATTAATGATGATAACTATTTAGGCTGCATTCGATAATGATCTATCTCTAGATACATAATTAAAAAATGACTTTGTATCTTGTGAACTATTGACATTTTTAAAGATATAACCTCATCCAGATGTTACACTCATCAAGAACTTTCATTTAAGTACCCACATCATTTTTTCATATATTTATATATATTATATATATGTATATATGAAAAATATATTAAAATGCATGTGGGTACTCAAATGAAAGCTCTTGATGAGTGTGACATCGGGATGAGCTTATATCTTTAAAAGGGTCAATAGTTAAGACAGCACAAGGTATTTTAACAAGTATTTTGTGGACTATTGACATTTTTAAAGATATAAGCTCATCCCGATGTTACACTCATCAAGACCTTTCATTTAAGTACCCACATCAATTTTTCATATATTTTCATATATTATATATATGTATGTATGAAAAATACATCAAAATGAATGTGGGTACTCAAATGAAAGCTCTTGATGAGTGTAACGTTGGTATGAGCTTATATCTTTTAAAAGGTCAATAGTTAAGACAGTACAGTGCAACAACAAAAGTCATTATTTAATAAAGCAAAATTTTACTTATTTATAGTTCACAAGTTACATAGTAACTGCAAGGTTGCTAGTAAAATTATTGAATTTATTAAAAAGAAAAGTTCACTTTTTAAATTTACCAATTTAAAATTCAAAAGAAGATAGCACAAAAAAAAACAAGACTAATAACTTTTCAAACAAATAATTAATTTGTATTCACAGGATGCTGAGTTAGACACAACAATCCCAGACCCTGTTAATGGTCTGATCGAATTAACAGATGCAACATTCAACGACCATGTAGCTAAAGGGTATCACTTTGTTAAATTCTACGCACCATGGTGTGGCCACTGCCAAAAACTAGCACCAACATGGGACGAGCTTGCCAAAAGCAACAGCCATGACACATTAGTGAATATCGCCAAAGTCGATTGCACGCAGTACCGTTCCGTTTGCGAGCAGTTTGATATCAAAGGATACCCGACATTGCTGTGGATTGAAAACGGTAAGAAAATAGACAAATACTCAGGCGCTCGCACCCATGAAGAGCTAAAAGAGTACGTTGCTAAAATGCTACAAAAGAGCACCGAAAAAGTTGACGAGAGCGATGAAGCTGTAAATGATAACATTCAGTCGGTATTGAACCTCACTGGTGAGACTTTTGAGCACGGAATTGAAAAAGGAGTCACCTTTATCAAGTTCTTTGCACCTTGGTGTGGACATTGCAAGCGTTTGGCCCCAACCTGGGAGGATTTGGGAAAAAAATTCATCGACAACCCCAATGTCCATATCGTTAAAGTTGACTGCACTCTGTCGACCAACAAGCAATTGTGCGACGATCAAGAAGTCGACGGATTCCCGACCCTTCTGTTGTACAAAAACGGACAGAAGATTGATGAGTACAATGGATCTCGTACGCTCGACGATCTTCATGATTTTGTCGTTGAGCGTTTACAATCTCACGATGAATTGTAATTGCATTTAATATTTTTAAAATTGATTGTTGTGATTTTTATTACAAGTTTTAATCAATCAACTTCCACAATAACTTAGAAGTTTTTATTTTACAAATTAATTAACACTAATATTAAATATAAGTTTGAGAAGTTTTGAATCTTTTTTAGAAGTTAGAATTGTGTTGAAATAATTTTCAAACAAACACATATTGTCGATGTAAAATAGTTATTTAATATTGTGCTTCCAAAATTATCAATAGACATAAATTACTTAATGAGCAATACAATATTTTAAACGTTATTGTATTATTATTCCATATCAGTCAAACGATACAGACCAGTGGGGATTCCCAGTAACAAACATTTATTTTTTAACGAACAAAAAAATATAAAATCCACATTTTTTAATTACTTTCATTGATAATTATTTTATTAATAAAAATAAAAAAAATTGTTGAAATTATTAACTAATAATTTCGACAATTAAAATAAGCAATTATAAATTGTGTAATAAATAATCATAATATTTTGAACTAAGTATAACAAAAAAAAATTACCCAGTGAATGTTATTACCCAGTGAATGATATTATCAACAATAAAAGTATGCATTTAATTATAATATTTAGTAGACTTAATATCAACATTAAATCAATTGTGATTTTAGTTTGTATGATATTGTGCAAATATATGGTAGAATGAATTTAGTAACCCGAAATCATGATGTACTTTACAAATTATAATTATTATTGTGATAGATTAATCTTTATTGTAATTAACATTTACATCGATAGGTATTTGTATGTGAACAAACGAGGCAATCTACATTAATTCCTTTCTATATAATAACTAATAATAATAATCAACCTAATTTATATTTGATACCATCTATATAAATATTAATTAATGTAATGATTGATTTGTCAATCAAAGCCAGACTTGCTAAAAAACAGATGTTATTAAATATTGTGTGTAAATTTAAATGAAAAAAATTATGTTAATAATAAAATGATATGATATATCACAGATGATGCTTTAAATATAATAATAATAATAATAATATTCCTAGGTAGTGTGTAGTAATATTACAATAATAAATAATTAATTGGTAATTAGTAATTATAATTACATCTATATTTAAGTAACGTATCTTGGTAAATACATATATTATTAATTTTACATTTTAATTTATAATTTACAGTAGCGCTACTTACAAAATTATTAATAAGATATGTTACTTACACAGCAATCACAAAGATTTACTGACTAGATTCTGATTTTTATAAATTATTAATCAATTCAAAGTTTTTTTTTTTAATTTTATACACAAAGAAAAAACAAATTGCATTTAAAAAAGAAAATTTTACCCTCATAAATTTAATTTAAAATTTTTCTAGACAATTAAATTTATGAAGCTAAATTTTATTTTTAATTTTTCTATTTTACTTTTTTAAATCCGTCGCTTTTTGCAGATTCATCATACTAAAATCCGGGTCCTGTTTGTATTCTATGTAAACAGAAATAAATTTTTTAATCTTTACTATAATTTTAAAAAAATTTACAAGTAATAAATTACCTTCTGAATGATGGTCCATTTGATACATGTCACCAAGCAGACGCGCGATTGGTATTTCCCCAATAGTCTCGCGGAAAAACAATAATTCAACAGTCGATGGTTTCACAACATGTAGCATGGGTAGAGATAATAGAAATCTACCGAAACGCTCCGGTTGTCGAGGATAACGTGACCTTATGTAGTCATTTAGGATACATTGGGCTTGATCTTGAAGCATTTCAACAGGCTTCGGGTCTGTCAGTCCTTTTGTTTCTGTGGAAAATTATCCATAAATAAGTAAACAAATAATTCAAACCTTTACACTTGAATTTTGTAAATTTTTTTTAAATTAATACCTGGCCTGAATAAAACAATGGCTTTCATGCAACCGCATTCCCCACCATCAGGCGACAATTGACGAAACCGTGACATGATGTCCTAAAAATTGATGCAAGATAATATTGAAAATTAATTTCATACGTTGATATATAAAAAGGGTAATTATTTAAAAGTGGAGTCAATCCCATTTTGGGCCATAACTAGGTGAAAAATTAAAATTTTTTAATTTTTTTTTATTCCGCTTGGTTTTACGGCGCATTTATTATAAGAAATGTCGTGAAAGGAAATAATAAAGATTCCGATAGCTTTTTTCCCTTTAAAAGTTGGAAAAAATATTGGCTTTCATGTTTTTGGATATAATTTCTTTTTTATCTTTTTTTGATGTTTATGATATATATATATATTTTTTTTTTTGAAAAGTACATAAAAAACGAACAATTAAAAAAAAAAAAAATTTATCAGAAAAAAAATTTTATAATTTTGCTACATAAGGAAATGTTGTAATATGAGCCGATTTATATAATTAATATTCTGATTTATATTTTCTTCAAAATATTTGTACTCTAATGTCGAATTATCTATTTGTATTAAATAAGGGCTAGTGCTTACTACAATTATTTTACGTATAACTTTTTCCTTGTTCTTCTCATAAAATTTAGAATTACGCTATAAATTAAATACTCAATCTCTAACGCACAGAAAAAAAAAAAATGTTTTTGAATCAAGTATATAATTTTGAAGAACTTAATATTCTTGATTTGAGTAGAAAAATTCTTGATTTAAGGAAATTTTTCTTGACAAGGAAATTTTACTTGATTTAAGAATTTTTCGTCTTGATTCAATACAATTACCTTCTTCAAAATTATATTTTTGGTTCAAGAATTTTTCTCTTGAATCAAATTAATTTTCTTTTCAGTGTGGGTATTTTAATGAAATTACCATGTATATGTTTGCCATTCGGCCAATGCCTTGGCATTAAATTAATTTAAATAAATAAAATAAAAAAATAAAAACATGGCCTAGAATGGGATTGACCTCACTTGTAAATAATTACCATAAAAAGTAATAAAAAATTACTTGTATGGTATTAAGTTCTTGTCTTGAAGTTTCATCAGGAAGCCTTCTGCGAACTTGTTCATCATCGAGTAATGCCGTGATATCCCAAGAAACTGACCACTGGGCTAGATGTAAAAGAAACAACTGCGTCCAAGTTTGCTGCAGCAGACCAAGCTGGTCATCTTTAAATAAAGTTTGAAAGGGTACTAAACATCGGACCCATTTTACTGCCATGAATAATAGTCTCGCCGTCGTTTCCTATAATTCAAAAATATTTTGTTTCAAGTTAAGATTTATTTATAGATATTTTCTGACGTAAGTCATTGAAAATTTTCAGATTATTGGCTATCCTGTTTAATACAACAATTTTTTTTCCTCTAATTTTTCATAATATTGTTAGCCTGTATTTTCTCTCCAGGCATAAACAATTCATGAAGAGAATTACAGGCTAACATAACAATATTATGAAAAATTAGAGGAAAAAAAGTTGTTGTATTAGACTGGACAGCCAATAATCTGAAAATTTTCAATGACTTACGTCAGAAAATATCTTTAAAATATTAAAACGAGTTTTTAGAAAAATAAATATTAAGATTTATTATTATAAATTAAATTAATAAATAAATTACCTGAAGTATTTCCCAAGTAGGACTGAAATTGGGCAGCGGTCTTGTAGGACTGTGACTCGCTTCAGTCTCCAATCGGTCTAGTGTCTCGTCCGGCTGCAACCGAGTGTCCCATACAAACTCCTTTTATCAATAAATAATCAACACAGACACCGTGTTTTAATGAACAATAAGCAATTTTTTGACAAATACCTGGCATTTTTCGGCAGACATTAGTATCTGAAACAACGGAGGCTGTTGTCCCAGTGCGACCGTCGCCGAGTGATAGAGACCCGGATTAGGTGGTGGTAGTTGCAGAGGAAATGACACCGGTGATGTAGCATCACTCGGTGGTGGTGGTTTTTGCATCAGCGATGCTACTTGTGGAAACGGGACGTACCTCAATCTTCTCAGAGGATTGTCACTGAAAACAAATCTTCATTTCAATATAAATATGAATATTTTTCAAGTATTGGGTTCCCAAAAAATAAAGTTCTTAATATTGAATTTAAATTAAAAAAAAAGTGTGTGTGTACTTATGTACGCACGTTAGAAGTTATACTTCTTTGACGTGACAAGATAAAAATCTTTCTAAATATTTTATCTATCGCGTTATCCTACGTTTGTAGAAAAAACGACACTAATAATAGAAAAAAAGGTATTTAATACATTGAAAGTTTTATTATAACGCATTGTCTAGTTAAATAAAGTTTATTTAAATATCATAAAAAAATTATTTCTACATAATCAAAAAAATCTGGAAATCGGTTGACCGTGCAGGCCAACCCTAGAACTTCCTGCTAAGTTTGCATTTCAAGCACGTTAAAATGTGTTTTTTGATTAATATTTGAGCTTTTCAAGCTCAAAGCGCAGTTTTTCACATTTTGAGCTCCTCGAGCTCCAAATGTATTTATTAAACAACTGTAACTTTTGAATGCGTCGTTCGATTTTGTTTTTTGAAAAAGCATTCGGTGTAGTTTTTAAAGCACAAAAAGAAAATGTACAAGTTTTTATTGATCGGTTGAAGAAACTGGAAAATATCTTAAAAAAATACCGAAAAAAAAATTTTGTGAATTTCTAAACAACTATAACTTTTAAATGCGTCGTTCGATTTTCATTTTAAAAAAAGTATTGGACGCAGTTTTTAAGCAAAAAAAAATGTATACGTTATATGTTTCATTATGATTTTTTCGTACGCTTTAAAGTTATTTTTAAAAAACATAAAAATTCAAATTTTTTTTTTAATTTCTTCGGAATGGCTGGATGAATTAACTCTTAAATCTAATCAGATCTACGTTTTAATAGACCCTTTCGAATGACGTGTCGTAGAACTCAATCGGTTGATTCGTTTTTGAGAAACCGTACGACAAAAATTTATTGACACACACACACACGGCCGGACACCTCGGTGGGAATAATCAGAATGGCTTTTTGGGACCTTAAAACGTGGACATCCGATGAAAAATCGGACCGAAATCAATAACTTCCCATTAATAAAAATTTTCAATTTTCTTAGCGGGAAGTTAAAAATATATATTTATATGAAATATCGTGAATACAGTACCCAGTTCTCACGCAAACGTACGTAGATGTACTTATTTTTATTTTGTTGGTAAATTTTTTTTTTTAAAAAACTAAAATGTTGAGTAGCTAACTTCAGGGTGTCGGTTTTTCGTGACGCCGTGGTCGCGTATCGTAAAAATTTACCCTCATCATTTTTACCTAACGCGCCAAAAGAAGTATAACTTCAAAAATTTTAATAATAAAAATGAAAATATGTCTTGTTTTGGAGAAATTTTCTGGGAGCCCAAAAAATAAGTAACTGAAAAAAATAAAAAAAAATAAAATAATTACCTATGAATAGGAAATAAATGAGAAGGACGGTCACGTCGATTACGATCATGATGTCCAGCAGCACCGATTGGTTGCAGAGGATTAACTACTGAGCTATGATGAGACAGCAAGTGGGCTGTGTTTAAATCAACCCTTGCGTCATGATGAACTGGCGTCCCAGAATGTGATGACAGAGGTGACACCATGGCTGATTGCTGATGATGTTTGTCAGACATTATTGACGGATGTGGCTTAGGCTTTCTGGGTCCTCGTTCGTGTTGTACTGCTAAACATTTATTTATTTCATTCATTCATTATTTATTTATTTATTTACTGGCTGACAATCGCCCGATTCGCTAAATTTGTTTATGTTTTTTAGTAAGACAATTTTTTTGGTTCACTTCAAAATTATATTAATCTTAAAAATATCAAATTAGTCAATTAATAATTATTAATAAAATTATTTCATTTTGAATTTTAATCTAAAAATTAGAATAAATTTTTTTATTAAAACTCTTTAAAATGTTTACTTATTTTTAGTTTGATAAAGTAAAGCTGTTAAATTAAAAATTATTTAATAATTAAATATCATTAAATAAATAACGAAAAAAGTCATTGGATTTTTTTTTAATCTATATTATTAAGAGAATAAGAAAAATTTTGTGTCCAGGGTAGTCATATAATAAAATCGGTTTTTTTAGTGAAATTTAGTGTCATTGCAAAGGTCTTGATTTGAATTTGTGCCTTTTCAAGGTTTCATATCATTCTCACCGATAGTCAATTTATTATGATAAGTATTTAGGCTGCATTCGAAAATGCTTTATCTTTAGACACATAATTAAGAAATGACCTTGTATCTTGTGAACTATTGACATTTTTAAAGATATAAGCTCATCCCGACATTACACTCATCAAGACCTTTCATTTGAGTACCCACATCAATTTTTGATATATTTATATATGTTATATATATGTATATATGAAAAATATATCAAAATGCATGTGGGTACTCAAATGAAAGCTCTTGAAGAGTGTAACATCAGGATGAGCTTATATCTTTAATATATATATCTTTAATATATATATATATATATATATATATATATATATGCTGCTATATATATATATATATATATATATATATATATATATATATTATTTAAATATATATTTTTAATTCTATTAAAAATTTTTAACCAGAACAAATCATTTTCAAAATATTGAAATGGTGCATGAAATATCAGTTAAAGGGTAAAAATAAAATATAAATATTGTCACATTTTAAGCTAACATTAACTAAAAATAACTGCAATTATATTGTGAATTGTATTTGCTTTTGATATCTTAATGATATTTTATGTCCTTTATCAATATATTTTATAAAATAGTTGAAAAATCATAAAAATATGACTGACTCAGCCTGTAAATTTTATGGTTTGATACTACGAAACATCTTATTCACCAAATTTTGTTGTAAATTTGATGTGTTAACAAATTTGCACCAAATTTTTTGTATAATTATCGATATTTCAGTTCGTAAAAGCGAAAATTTGAAAAAATAAATATACATGAGCCTGTAACTTTGTTGTTTTTGATGATATAAAAAAATTGACAGGAACTTTTTTATAGAATATTAAAAGTACTACAAATTTGCTATTTAACATTTTTGTCTAACTCTTACAGTTTAGATAAAAAATGCAAAAAACCGGAAATTTGAATTTCAAAGCTATGTAACAAATCAAATATTAAAGATAGAAATTCGACTCAAAAGAATTTTTTGTACTAAATTTAATAATAAACAAGGTCCATCCATTCGTTTTTTTAAAAAATAATTTCATCATAGTTTGCAAGACAAAAAACTAATGAAAAATCATGTTTCCCATGTTATTTAAACGGAAAAACTTTAAGTTCGATGGAGGACATCTTAGAATTGGAATTTTGAGCTCCGCTTTTAACAGAAGCTTTTTTGGCACATCTTCTAAGATATTTTGGATTAAGAGAAAAAAAAAATATCGTTTTTTTTTTGTCACACCCTAATATATATATATGTATATATGAAAAATATATAAAATGCATGTGGGCACTCAAATGAAAGCTCTTGATGAGTATAACTTCGGGATGAGCTTATATCTTTAAAAACGTCAATAGTTAAGAAAATACAGTGCAATTTAACAAAAGTCATTATTTAATGAAGCAAAATTTTATTTGTTTATAGTTCACAAGTCACGGTAGTTTCATAGTGACTGCAAGGTTGCTAGTTCTAAATGAATGAAAATTGAAAAGAATACATTTTTTTTTAAAGATTAAAAAAAAACTCTTCATTAGTAGTATAGATTTATTTATTTATTTTTACCATCTGCAAACAATTGTCTAGTCTTTAATTAATTGTATTTATAGAATAAAATATAAATTAACTATGTGGTGGTAGCCAGACCATAACAATTGGTGAAAATTAACCGTAATAGTTTTATTTATTGGGGTAAGTACTTCTATATATATATATACAATGTAGACATTTACTGTATATAAGATAGATTGTATGTTGTGTGCGTGATCAGTCACATCAGGTGGATTAGGATCAGAAGAGAAATCAACTGATGTAGAAATGACGAGCTGACTGAGCTGGAAAACATCATGAGGGACAAATGTGTGTATAAGTGGGTGGGTGGATTGATGTTGGGGTGCTTGGATAATCGAGGGGCGAAGGAAAGAGGCGGGCGAGAAATTTACGGGATAGAAAATAAAGTTTATAGATGTAATAAGTGTTATATAGTAGCACGGACCATCACGAGATCTTCGGGCATAGCCTCGCTAAGGCAAGAGGGTATGTCAGATGTGTGTTGGCCAAAGTTGTATTCTATTCGAGGGGGATTCGCCGACTTACTCTATCTCAAGCTCCCTTTATCTCGTGGTTCTGATCCTCTACCGCCGTACACCACTGGGTAGCTGGCACATCATCATTAATGAGCCTGAGTGGTGAACACCTGGCTGTTCCCACGTTCGCACTCCAAACGGGAGTTCAGCTCTAGATATTCTACGAGGAAAATCTTCAAATCCTCTGATGCTTGACCACATTGCTGGGATGTGTATTTTGTTTTTATAAATTACAACTAATACACAGAGAAAAAAAAATTTACTTGAATCAAGTAAATAATTTTGAAAAATTTTATCTTCTTGATTTGAGTAGAAAAATTCTTAAACTAAGAAATTTTTCTTGGTCCAAGTAAGCTTTACTTGGATTAAAGAATTTTTCGTCTTGATCCAAGACAATGAAACTTTTCAAAATTATTTTCTTGGTTTAAGAATTTTTCTCTTGATTCAACTTAATTTTTTTTCTGGGTAAGAATTCACAGAAAATACTTAACAGTAAAATTTATTAAGATTCTGGTTATTTTTTAGTGATCCAAATTAAACACATTAAAGTTAACAAAATATGATGTGAAAAATTATAAAAGCTAATATTTATAACTAGCTGTTACTCGCCCGCTCCGCTGGGTGCTTTAAAGAATTGCATTTTTAAATCTAGACTTGAAATTTAATTAGAGTATTCTTTTGACTTGCACAGATTCCCAATTCTATCGAATTGGCATGCACCTTTTATCCATGTGATTATTCTAGTTAATATTCATTGTAACTTTCAATGTACAATAATTATAACAATCCCGTGTCTTTCTTACAAAAATCAATAATAATTGATATGCAAAAAACAATTTTTAATGACCATTGAAAGTTTCAATTAAAGAAAATGCAGGTCTCATAAGTGAAGAAATCTGCCTCGTATACATATATGTAAACATAACCAATAGAATTAAATAGTATATTACACATCTAGGGCAGTAAAATAAGAAATGTCTCAGATCACATGTAATTGTTGTCCGAGGCGAAGCCGAGGTCAATAAACATGTGATCTGAAGCTTTCTTATTTTACTGCCCTAGATGTGTAATATACTATTAAACAAATGACAATCGAATAGAATAAATTTAGTTACAATAAAAATTCATTATTTCTAAGTCAAAAAAATATAGGTTTCAGATAAGTAATCACCAACATATCATACACTAAAACCTTCTCCGAAATACGCTGCATCTTATGGTATAAGTATTATTCCGATCAGTTGAGTAGTTTTCGCAATATAACCGGACAAAAAAACCGGCTCTCCATTTATTAGTGTAGATTTAATAATTAAAAAAATTTATTTGTAGCGGCTACTATAGTAAATAACTACTCTTTAAAAAATATCCTTCCAAAACGTAAAAAGAACTAAGTCAATAACTATAATTTCGTTTTTATTATTGCGTTTAAAATTTACTAGTTTACCTTCTATATTTTGACTTTGGCTAGATTAAAATCTAAAATTCTTACTATGAAAATTTAGTTACCTTTCTTGATATTTGTGACATATCATACGATAATTTTTTACATGCGAAATGATAAACATTAAAGTTAGAAGTATTAATCATTATACTTAAACTTTTTCGACATTTACATCGCTTTTATTACTGTTTAAAATTTTATTTTTTTAAATAGCTTTTACTATTAATTGATTACTATTTGTTATAAATCCATTATTATTTATTATAGTTTAGTTTTTTTTCCGTCCAGTTAGTTGATTTTTTCAATAAAAAAATGAGTGATAAAAAAAATGTATTATTTATTTCAAAGACGATTCGATAGTTGATTAATAAATAGGCAAAGAATCTGAAAAATAAAAAAAATAAACAAGACATTGAATACGATGCTAAAACAAACAAGGCTTGAAAAAATATAGACAGAATAGAAGAAGTAAAAAGCAATTACTAGACGATAGTTGCCATGATAAATAAAAATAACTATTCTATTATAAACCGAATGTTGAGATGTGAAACCCTGTGGGTGTTTTCTTTAATCGAGTACCCTAGCTCCCGTGATTAGTACAAACATTCGTGGATCATCCTGTTTTTCTTTATCTTTATTTCTTTTTGGCCGCTCTAAATATCAATTTTTGCCCATTGTTTCTACAATCCAAACACAGACACACACATGCACTAAAAATAAGCTTCAAATGTGTGTATGTTGACGTATACTATAATATAACAGCTTCCATCGAATTAGAGGCGGCCAACTGTAAACTGTAAACGCCTCAAAACATTTTACACGAGATGTCGGACGAACGGTCAAAGACTCTACCCAACTTGCAACAAAGTTCACGCCTGTACCACTGTTGAGACCGAGCAGAGGGTCTGGATCAACTTTCAAGAAACAACAACTTCAAAGTGTCCAAGTTACCCAACACACTCAACATTTGCATGATAAATTTTATTGTTCTTGTTAGCAAAATAAATTTTAAGTATAATTTTTTTTTTTTTAATTACATATTATTATTACTAGCAACCTTGCAGCCACTATGTGACTGCCGTGACTTGTGAACTGTAAATAAATAAAATTTTGTTTTATTTAATAATGACTTTTGTTGATTGCACTGTACTTTCTTAACGATTGTCATTTTTAAAGATATAAGCTCATCCCGACGCTGCATTCATCAAGAGCTTTCATTGGAGTACCCACATGCATTTTTAATATATTTTTCATACATACATATATATATAATATATATAAATATTTAAAAAATTGATGTGGGTACTCAAATGAAAGCTCTCGATGAGTGCAATGTCGGGATGATCGTATATCTTTAAAAATGTAAATAGTTCACGAGATGCAAGGTCATTTCTTAATAATTGGCATTTTTAAAGATATGAGCTCATCCCGATGTTACACTCATCAAGAGCTTTAATTTGAGTATCCACATGCATTTTCATATATTTTTCATATATACATATACATAAATATATAAAATATATGAAAAATTGATATGGGTACTCAAATGAAAAGTCTCGATGAGTATAATGTCAAGGTGAGCTTATATCTTTAGAAATGAGATAGAGATAGAGCATTTTCGAATGCAGCCTAAATACTATCATAATAAATTGACTATCGGTGAGAATGATATGAAACTTTGAAAAGGCACAAATTCAAGTCAAGACCTTTGCAATGACACTAAATTTACCTAAAAAAATCGATTTTATCATATGACTATCCTGGAGACAAAATTTTTCTTATTCTGTTAATAATATAGATTATTATTGTTATTATTGACGAGAGAATTATTGTGACCTGACCAAAAAATGACAAAAGGTCATTTGGCATCCATACAGTACATATAGTTCATGTACGGATTGTTGGACCAGAGGATGAGAGCAAGTGGGTGGTACGCGAGAGCTGAAAGACCCAGGAGCTAGAGTTGAGTGAATACTGCTACTGCGGATTAGGTTCGCATGCGCTGGAATGGACCGCGCCCTGTGCCCTTTCCATAATTCTACCTTTGGCTGGCTCAATTTTTTCTTTCTATTTATAATTTTATGAATCTTTCTAACTTATATTTTATGCTCTATATTGTAAAATGTACTGTGTAGATGCATGTAGATGTAGAGGAGACAGGAAGCAAAGGTTGATCGTGGCACGTGTGAGCGACAATGCCCGTTCCCACATGCGTTTCCACCCCTTGAGGCTTACCCCGATAGGCAGAAAACAGCAATTCAAGTGAGACAGATAATGCGAGTCGAGCTGAGCTGGATATTCGCTCATAGATCATGACAAACTCACATATACTGTACTATACGGTGTATCTGTATAATACAGCTAAACGGTAAACCGATCTGTGAACATTTCAGCAGTCACCGATCTCCAAGGCTAATCCCCGGGTGAGTGGGGTTTGATACATCATCCACTGGAGCATAACAGAGAGGAGAATGAGGAAGAGAGAGAATTTAACATCATCCCTTGATTCGCACTCAACAATCCCCTGTCATTGTCACGCGATCTCGTGTGAATGTGAATGTGAGCAGGAATGGGATGGGGATTTAATGTTTACGCTTGTGCTTTAACACCTACGACCCGCACAGCCCATGAATTTATGGAAATAATACAATTGTTATATGCATTCCTCTACTTGTTATATTATTGATGGATATGTACGCGGGCTAGAGAATAGAGATGGATATAATACCACTTGTACACCGGATAATAAAGTGTTGTGTTTTCTATTATATTCCATGGGCATAACATTGGATGACACGTGCCGTAAGCCTACGATTAGATTTATCCGGTGGGTAGTCGCGACAAGTATCGGATGATAACACCGCTTGAGGTGGTAATTCATTCTCGAGGACTCTTTGGGTATTCAATTGAGAATGTAATTTATGCGCGTGTCCAGAGTGTTATTGTAATGAGATGGTGTTGCTAATCGAGTGCGAGTCGAGTGTTTTGCTACGGGATTTATGGGTGTTATACTGAATTAGTAGAAGAAATTGTTCTTTTTTTTTTTTTTAATATTTACTCTGAAAGAAAAAAAGTATCTTCCACAAAGCAAGGACTGAAACCTCGTGTTTATTTGAAGATTATTGTTGACAATTTGTTACTTGTCAATATTAACTAAAAAATAATAGAAGAAAAAACTTTTTTAAAACATATTTTTGACGAGGTTTTTAATATATTTAATTGTATATGGTTCATTTTATTTATTACGGACTCTAAATATAAAAATAAAAAATTTTTTTTGTTTATTAAAAATATATTGTAAAATTTTAAAGTGCCTGATGATGTTAGAATAAAACTGACGAAACGTCGCACGTTAAAATAAATTAAATAAAAAACATAACATCATTTTGGTCTACAACATCCTGATTTAAATTAATTATAGAAGAATTTAGACCTGATTAGAGCAGTAATATGAAAAAATATTATTTTGACAAGTTTATCATATCCATACAGAAAAAAAAATTAACTTAAATCAAGAGAAAAATTTTTAAACCAAAAAAATAATTTTAAAGAGTTTCATTGTCTTGGAACAAGATGAAAAATTTTTGAATCAAGTAAAATTTACTTAAGCCAAGAAAAACTTCTTAGTTTAAGAATTTTTCTACTCAAATCAAGAAGATAAAATTCTTCAAAATTATTTGCTTGATTCAAATAAATTTTTTTTTCTGTGCATTACATTTGAATTCAGTTTTTGTAAAAACAATGAAAAAAAATAGACATATCCTTTTTTTATTCAATTGATTGTCTATTAATTTATTAAACATCTTCAATCATATTTATAAATTATTTCGTCAAATAATTGAGTGAAATTATGACAGATGACATAAAAATAAATATATTATTAATATTTATTTAATATACAGCACTGAGAAATATTATGTAACGCGTAGACATAAATAACAAAGAAAAATGAATGCATGACGATCCATAAGCTATAAAACGCCATATATACAAATGCATCATGTATTACCCGAACCAGCTTGCACCCCAGGACCCTACTCAATTCAGAACTCGTGTTGATCATTTATATGGATGAATAGATGCTGTCCGTCGCTTACCGTGTGTTGAAGGTACAGCCGTACAGATCTACGGTTCACTGCGTTACCACTTGTGCACTCCCACGCGATCAACTATACACTGTTATATGTATATAATTCGACCCCTTGGACTGTTACTATATACCGTTTAAATGCTTTTCACTACATAATATACCATCTCTGCGTCTTATTTGAAACAACTTTTTCGCTGTTGTATATTATATAGACTGCTCTAGTTCAAAGCTCAAAAGTATCAGCGTCTTTTACTACTACATCATATTATATGCAAAGAAATCATATTAAATTTAATGTCAAGAGTCTTGCGATGTAATCGCATTTACCTCTTACTTACTTCGATAAGCATCCAATTTTTTTTTTTTTTTTTTCTTTGTAAATTTTCATTCGAGCATAAAAGTTATTTTTTATCTTATTTAATTTTATATTAACTGCTTCGAGAGAAAAAAATTATTTCATAATTTTTCTGTTTAGCAA
Organism: Cotesia glomerata; assembly: GCF_020080835.1. Lineage (NCBI taxonomy): Eukaryota > Metazoa > Arthropoda > Insecta > Hymenoptera > Braconidae > Cotesia > Cotesia glomerata. The sequence continues at coordinate 4,069,194 of NC_058158.1, forward strand.
CTCGTATGATTTTAATAAATTTTTATTTAAAAGAATTATTTATTTTATTCAGAAGAAAATTATATGATATAAAAAAAAAATATTACCAGAACGAAGAGGATAGCCAAATGTAGAAAAAATAAAAAGTTTTATTTTAAAAAGTTATAAAAGCAATTGAGCGTGAAACGTGACTTAGAGTTTAGTTTGTAAATGTATAAAGGGAGATCAGCTAGAACATACATCTGAAACTGTTTACACAATAGGAATGATGTTTATCATACATCGTCAACGGCGAAATAAACAACAAGAAATAAAATAAAAAAAGAGTTTGATAGAAAAATAAAATGAAAGCTTGTGCGAGCTTAAAAATTTATTGACTCGTCGAAAACACTGTCAGGTAATATTTATATTAAATTTTGTATTTTTTGTTTAAAGTAACAAGTTAGGGATAAAATTAATAAAATTTGACGACTTTAGAGATTCAATTTATGATTTTTAAATGGTTATTTCAAGTCCTAAGTATTTAAATGTTATTTGTAGAGCATTATTTTTTTTTGGAGTGTGAGTATTGCGCATTAAAAATATATTAATCCGGAAAATGACTGTGGTAATGGTACTCAAGTGTAAGCTCGGCGATACGTGCGAAAGTACAGCTCCTGAGAAATCCCTCGCGGGTGCCACTAATGCCGATAATACCTAAGGCTTGGTGTAGACGAGGTCGGCGGTGGCATAATGGGATGGAATAAGTTATAGGCGAAAACGAGAATGAGAAAATGAGGATGAGAATAAGAGTTTGAGTAATAGGAATAAAGTGTAGGATAGTGATGCGGAATGTAACTACTCCGCAAACTAAAACTAACGAGTTTAAAGTTTAAACGAATAGAAAGGAAAAGGACAAGTATAAATGTGATGCCATGTAAAGTAGCAGATTCGTGGGCATTTACAATCCCGCGGAAAACGTATGCTATTTTACTTTACTTTGGATACATTAGTCATGGATACGGGTACAAGTCTCTCTTTTGTAATTCTCTTCGTTTCATTTATATTCTGCTCTGATGTCATCATATACTACCAACAACCCGCACAGCTACTGTTATTTATAAAGAATCAAAGACATTTTTTATTATTATTATTTTTGCTAGAATTTTAGATCCCCATAAAATTATAACATAAATATTTTTTTTTTTTATTAAAAATTATCTTAAATAATTATTCATTATTTAAGAAAATATTTTTCAATCTAAATAATTTGTTTGAATGTTTACAAACTGTTGGAAAATAAATATATAATGCTACAGATGCCATAAGAGTAGTGTGATAATAATTATACGCCCCTATGACACCTGGGGACTAACAGAGCGTGAAGATAAATTTTTTCCAAAACCAATGTATCTAATTATCACCTGGAAAAGGAAAAATAATAGAAAAATAAAATTTTTATCCCTACGTCTGTTTCATTCAGATAAACATTTATGTTTTTTCTACTTAAAATTTTTTCGAATTTCAGACGTCAAATTTTTATCGATTAAAAATTTTTAGAAAAAATTACTTATTAAGGGGGATAACCACTGTAAAATTTCAAAAAAAATAATTTTTTTTTTTTTATTAAATCAAAGTTTATATGTTCAAAAATATGTATCTAGAGTTTTGTATGAAAATTCCGAATATTTTCCGAGTTATAGTCATTTTTGTGACAGGGCGTCATATGACTTTACACACGCGGCACTCCAACGAAAACGCGTTTTTCTCGAAACTACTTTTTTTGAACTGATGAGAACTGTAATTTGTATAAATATGAACAGATTTGCAACTTTTTTTTTCTCTCCGTATTCGTCTACTCAGTAGCTATCGTTGCACGTAGGGGATTTTGGAAATTTTGATTTTTAAGATTTTTTAGGGCTGTTTGAATCCAAAAAAATGAGGAAAAAAAACGAAAAAATTTTTAATATGTCGCCATTTTTTTTTAAATCCAAATTTTCAAAATCCCCTACGTGCAACGATAACCACATGCATGCAGATTACAACGCTTTTTCGTTTTTTTGTTTTAGATAATCCGTTTTTGAGTTAGAGATTGCACCGTGGAGGGGGAAATTTTTTTGGTGCTCCACAAAAATGCTAATCTATACTGATATTATAAAGATAAAAGATTTGATTGTTTGTTTGTTTGTTTGTTTGCATTGAATAGACTCCGAAACTACTGAACCGATTTGAAAAATTCTTTCACTGTTGGGAAGCTACACTATCCCCGGGTGGCATAGGCTATGTTATATTTTCAAATTTTTGTTAAATACCCGTGCAAAGCCGGGGTGAACTGCTAGTATCTTTATAACATCATGATATTTTTTCATAAAAATTTAGGAGAATAGTCTTTAATGTATACTTTATAAAACAAAAAAAAAACCCGATCCCCAAATTCCTTTATCATCCCAGTCAAAAAAATTCCCGAAAATCACCTATTTTTTTGATCGTAACAGTGGCTATTCCCCTTAAGATTTTAACTTTAATAATTAAAAAATGTTCAACTATTAAAAATTGCACAGTAAAAAATTTATCGTCAAATTTAACACAAAAATTTGTGTTGATGACTTTTTTTACACAATTTGTGTTGAATCAACATACTAAAATGTTAAATTCTACACACTAAAATGTTAAATTCTACACAAACATTTTTACACTTTACACAATGACGAAAAATTTTTTACTGTGTGATAAAAGAAAATTTCTCTAAAGGATCTCGTTGATTATTTTTGGATAAATTTTGAAATATTCAAAAAGTTTCAGTCTACTCTGAGGGATTTTAAAGTTTGTAATTCCTTAAAACATAAGTCAGCTAATTTCAAGGAAGATTATTAATATAAATACTTGAATAAAATAGGAATAAGGAAAAGATTAGAGTGAATAATAATAAAACAGATTATTAAAGATAACATGATCTAAATCCGAATGATAAGCCGGGTGGTAATCTTCAACTCTCATTTGAAAGCATATTTCATGAAATAGCGGCGATGTTACAGAGAGTATAAAGTGTAAAGTGCCTGTACGGTAGTACCGTGTACAGTGTACCAAGTATCAACTGGAGAGGCAGAGTACCAGGGGTGGAGGATGATATGACGGAATAGAAGCAAAGGGAAGGAAGAGACAGATAAAATAAAAATACAAAAGTAAAATAAAATAGAATTTAAAAAAAGGAAAAAGAGAGAGAGTGAGTGAGAAAGAGAGACAGAGATAAAGAGAAAAGTACAGAATGTGATAAGGGGTGAGGTGAATTGGTTAAAGCAACTCGGGATTCGTGGAATGAACGTGAGAGTAGCATTCTGGGGGCTTGTCGACGGAGGACGATTGCATGCCGCAGGCGCTTGCCAAAGCAACGTTAACTGAATAATGGGTACAGAGCTACTGGGTACTCTCTACGGATAATTCACCAGGATATCTCTTGCATTTAATGTCTCTCTCTCTTTTCCGTTATCCAGCTGGACATATATACAATTATAAGACTTACACAATGATGAACTTACCATTCTGATTTATTATTTGAAACTTTTTATACCTCTCTTTCGTCATTTTGTCAATTTTTTTATTTATTCTCAATATTTTTTAAGGTGTAAAAAATTTTTAAATACAAAATTAAGTATCAGTTTTCTTTAAAGAGAAAAATTTTTTTAAAAGAATATACAATTGCAAAATTAATTGTAATATTAAAAGGGGATATAAATAAGAAACTGTGTATAGGGTAGAAGTACCGTTTTTGGCCAGTTAACATTTGAATTAATTTATAAAAATTTTTTTTTATGTAATTTTTTAATATTTTGATGTAGCAATAGTCCAATTATCAATTATTTGAATGATCCAAACCAAAATATTATGCCTCTATTAAATATTAAATTGTTTTTTAAAGTGATAATAAATTTTGAATTAATTACTTTTTCGTACAAATGGAAGATCCTCTAAAATGGAATTAGACAATTTACTAATTAGAACGTCGTAATATTATAACCATATTTTAATTGAGTTTTAAAAAATTTATATCAAAACAAATTGAGTTTGTAATGGTTTTTATTAATATAAATTAATTTCTATCGTTTATTTGAACAATAAATTGCCATAAACGATACAATAGCCACAAACGGTACTTCTACCTTATATAAGTTGGTGAGATTGAAAGACTGTGTAAAGAGAATGAGTGTTACAATATAGAATGTCAGAAAAAGACTACCATCGATATACTTGCATAGATACTAGGTTAATATAAGTATGAAAAATTATAAATATTATTGTATTGCGAATGTGATAAATGAAGGATGAAGTGTAATACAAGTTAAAAAAATAAAGAGTGTACTAATATACCGACGTTCTAATTAGCAAATTGTCTAACTCCATTTTAGAGGATCTTCTATTTGTATGAAAAAGCAATTAGTTCAAAACTTATTATCACTTTAAAAAACAATTTAATATTCAATAGAGGCATAATATTTTTGTTTGGATCATTCAAATCATTTATAATTGGACTATTGCTACATCAAAATATTAAAAAATCACTCTCTTAAAAAAAGGAGTTAGACCAATTGCTAATTAGACCATTGATATTAAAAAATAAGTCAAAGTTAGTGTATAAGCAAATGTAAATAATTAATTTAAGACATAAGATATAGTTTTGTAAAACACGCTATGTGATACAAATAAAAACGATATTCTACAATTGCAAAATTTTATAAACGCGCTTAAAAAAATCCTATCCTTGGATGAAACATTTTTGGAAAAAAAAATAATTTTTCTGTCTTATGACTTTTTTTTATGAATTTTATACTGGAATTTAAATAAACATTTTTACATAAAAATTACTGATATATGATAAAATTTCTTTTAAAAAATTTAATTACTTATAAATTTAAATTTTTTCAAAATTTGTACTATTAAAAATTCTAAATTTTAAAAAATCAAACCCGTTAAGACAATAAGATAAATAACGCAATTAAACCATCAGATGAATTCGCGGAAATGGGAAAGATCGATCTACACACATATGTAACGAAAGATTGCCTTAAGGTGAGAAAGATGAACAGAGAATAAATTTAGATTCGTGTGTAGACTCCCTAACGTTAGGAAGCTCTGCCACTAATTGAATCTCCTCAGTTACTCGCGTCTAGAGCCCCCGCGGCCGCTGCTGGGAACCGTACCACCCGTCCTGCATTAAACACCCCCGATACCCCCAAACACCCTAACACCCTCATCGTACGACAAGCGGTCCCGCCCCGCCTTGTCCCAATCTCTTGGCTCTTGGAACTTGATGCTCCTTTTACTCCTCTCCTCTCATTCTCGCGAACCTCTTAACCTTTTTTGCTTTTACCTTTACATCCTTTACCCCACTCTATCTCCATCTTATCTACCTAAATCTATCCCACATGTTCTTCGCTTTTTCATATTCCTTAAATGGTTGATCCATCTCTTTTCACAATGATACTTCTTATACTTTACAATTGTAGCCAACTAAACAAATTGTATTTTTCTATTTCTCTGATATTATTTATAGTCCAGTAGAGAGAAAAATATAAATAAAAAAAAAAATATAGAAGAAGAAAAGGGAAACACCTGCGTGTGTATGTGATAAAGCATTAAATGGACAATTTAGATGACAGGATCCGGAAAAATAGCAAGCTTGCATGACTATACATAAATCATTATTTTCCTAAGAGTGAGAACTCTATTTTCTGATCAATTATTAAAGGACTCTTTCTCTGCTCCGCTCTTCAGCTTCCCTACTGCGACTTTTTACTTGATATCGATTATTGTTATTATTATCCACTTACATCTTACTTTATTTTGAAAAATGGGAATAGAATTTGTAAGAAAATTCATCGTTTTAGATTGGAGAGGAATATTATTAATGCGCCTTTTATTTACTTTTACAGATTAAAAATAATTAAAGAGCTTTATGTATCGAATGCTATTGGGTGGCCTCGCTTACGCTGTTCAAAGGGTTGAAGTATAATCCTCTCGAAAATGACGAGCCGAGCGTGAAAGACAGTTAAATTAATAGGATTTTCAAGTGACTCTCACCCACTATATAGACTTATGTAGCATTATATATTATATACTATGTATATAACCAATCGCCTTCTAAATTCTAAACAACTTTCAGATGATTCGGGTGTGATTATTTTCTTATTGTGTAATTATTTTCTTTGAGAGAGGCTGGCAATAGCTTGGTCGGTTCGGTGCCCGCTTTTCGAAAGAGTGGGACCCGGGTTCGATCCCGACACGCACCAATATTTTTCAGTGATTATAAATAAAAATATGTGCGTTAATGTTGCCAGCCTCTGGAGGTGGCAGAGATAGCCGGGCGGCACACGTCTGACTTGGGTGATCACCCATTTAAGCAACAACTTGAATGAGTGATCATCCTAGTCAGCGTTGGCTAGCGCGAGGGATCTCTGCACACTAGGATAGGGGCCTAATGCTCCAGTGGTCGATAAAGAAGAATTTCTTATCAATCACTGTAGACTTAACCCAGCTCCGACTGTACTAACATGGGTTTTCTCTGTGGTTTCCCCATGTTTCTGTTCCAATACCCGAGTGGTAAGGACCAGGGTGAATGCGGTACAGAAGGCACAAGTCGGTCCACAGCCGCATTAAGAAGTGTGTGTTGGGAATGAAAAAATCCCGACATGCAGGGGGGTGGGGTCAAAAGAAGTAGTGAGTATAATGAAGTGATAATAATGATGGAAGTAAATACAAAGTAGAGCTGGGAAAAAAGTGTGTTGTGTAACAAAGGGAAGTGAGAAATAATACCCCACCCTCCCTTGTAAAACACTGCCCAGGTGATACAAGTAAAACCTCCATTATTATTATTATTTTCTTTGAGATAATTTTTTTTTTTAAATAACCAATTCAAAAATTAAATTTTAAAAAGGAAAAAATTTTGGATCAAGTGACATTTACTCAAATTAAGAACACTTTCTTAGTTAAAGAATTTTTTTGTTTGATTCAAAAGATGAAACTTATCAAAATTAATTTTTTTATCCTAATATTGTCATAAATTATTTTTCATTATTTTTAAAGATATAACTTAGTCACAACTTTATTAATAATAAAATAATTAATAATCTATTACTTACCGTCTTTATTCATTCCAGCTTCGAAGCACTTTTTGAGGCGACAAGCTCGACACTGATTCCGATGAGTTTTATCAATTGGACAGCAGCCTTGTTTAGAACCATGCGCTTTGCAGGAATAATCTCGATTACTGTGAATACTTCGTTTAAAAAATCCCGAGCAGCCTATTATAAAAACAAAAACAATTATTATTATTTTTCACTTAACTTAACCTGACTAATAAATAAAAAAATGAATAATATTACCGTCACAACTATAAATGCCATAATGCTTTCCGGAACTTCGATCTCCACAGACGTTGCATGCAATGTCTAAAAGTCTTTCACCTGCAAGTAGTACAAATATTAATCCACAACCGCAAGTAGAACAGCCACAGACTAGCCAGACAATTTGATCATTTTATTATTCTTATTATATTTACTCACTTAAATTAAATTAGATTAAATTTATTTCAATTATAGAAGAGTAAAAAAGTAAAAGTGAATAAAAAGAGGTGAAAAAACCGGAAAACGGAGAAATTCTTTTTAGACGACTAATCTGTTCGCTCCCTTTCACGGGATCCTTAATCGTCCTAATGATCCGCGGCAAGAAAAACAGAGCCGCGTCTAAGCCAACTCAACTGCTCAGGGTGTATCAGCCCCTTCACAAAAGACACCCTTGGTTTAGCAGCAAAACCAGCCTAACCCGATCAACCGTACTTCTCTCGGGATTATCTTCTTCCGGATTCTTTTAAGTGATACTTTTTTATTTATGAGCTACCGATAAATACTTTCAAGAATTAAACTTGTTTTAAATCTTCTCCACTTTTATCTTCACTGTCACTTTTTTTTTAATATTAACAATAAAGCATTAATACTCCAAAAATAAAGCATTAATACTCCAAAAAAATCAAATAAAAATAAATTAAATCACTTAATGATAATTTCACTTATAATAAATCACCACTGGCTCTAATAAATAAATAAATAAATAAATAAATAAAAAACTAACCTGTGGGCATCCTCCAACCATCTAGCCAAGACGAATAACTGATACCAGGTCGCAGAGTTTCTGAAAGTCCCGGTTAGTTGTCCCTGGCTCGGTGGCTGAGAGACTTGACGTGGCTGCCCGTCCACCAAAGTCTCCGTGTGGACTCGTGTGAGCACTCATAGGTAGTTAGAGTTAACGGTGGCCTCGCCCGGGGTGTCTATTCTACACACTACACAATACTCCTATCCAGTCTCTAATTTTTCTTCTCGTCTGTAAAGGAGCTCGTAAATAAACGTACACGTCTGATCACTAAATAAGAGTGTGAGTTTGTTCGTCCTGTCGGCTTTTTTTATCCCACTAAAGTGAAGTGCTTGTTGTCTTTATCGTCCTCCTTCTATTCTCCCGGTTGTCGGCCGTGGCGAAATATAAATGCTGTACTCGGTTTCACCGCCAGGTCGGGGCTAACAGAGTTTCTACATATATTTGTATGTAGAGTGAATTAAATCTAGCTGCAGTGTTATGTAGATGTAGATGTAGATGTAGATGTAGATGTTGGATGTTGGATGTAGGATACAGGATGCGGGATGCAGAAACAAGAGCAAAAGAGCAAGAACGAGGATTCTGTTGAAGATGGTTTAGGACTTGCTGGCTGAGTGGCTCGTCCTTGCGTCACGGGGTATCGCACAGACTCGAGGGGATGGTTGCTGATGCTGATGCTGATGCTAGTTAGCCACGGGGGCGGCTCCAAGGCCACGTTGTCAGCTGACTCGACTGCGCCACCACTATGTCATTGGCTGGCTCCACCCTTCGACACAATAATAACGATCGCGGTACGCTCGCGAGGGGGTCGTGGGCGGACCACCGAGGGGATCATTAAGACACGCCCAGATCGCCTTTTCATCCCCCGTAATCGACGGGCTTTTTAAACCACAACAAAGCTGCTTCTGCTTTTATTTATGCTTATACTGATACTGCTACTGTTTCTGTTGCTGGTGATACTACTCTTCTATACATATATATAATACTACTCTATGCTTGTCAGATGTGTCAACTTGATGAACGTCATTTGGGTTCTAAGCAATGTAAAGGTGTCTCTTTTTTTCTGTTCTGTTGATTTTCCGGACAAATTCGTGTAATTACAATATTTTGCATCTGTATTTTTATTTTAAATGGAAAACGTGGAATAATCAAAACACGAGTATGTTAATGTAACAATTACACAAAGAGATGTATCGATTGTAGAATAAAAGTGTAAATAGTATTTTTTATTTTATTGCAGAACGCGATGAATCGAGAGTTCAGGTATTTATTATTAAAATATTGTTGGAAGTAGTAGATATGTATGCGCGGTTATAAGCTTTTTACGGATCATAAAATAGCATTTACACGATCTAATGGCTCGGTACGCCGCGCAATGTCCCACCGACGAATCCTCTTTCATTCGCATCGCGATGGTAACGTTGGTGAAAATATCTACCCTCGGGGCTTATATAGGCCGGATGCTCGGTGTCGGCTGAGGGGAAAAGAGCTTTCAATATCAAGGGTTGAAAACCCTTTAAATGGCAAATAGACATTTTCACCTTTTTAGGATTATTATAGTATACATGAAATCGGTCAATTTTATTTAGTCTATTTCTTATTTTTTGGGTTAGAGCTGGTATTTTTTTTGTAAAAGATTAAATCATTGCACAGAAAAAAAGATTTCTTGACTGGAGAATAAAATTCTTGGCTCAAGTAAATTTTCGGGTGCCCGAAGGAAGACCGAAGTTGTCTTGGCCGAATTAAAAATTTTTCTTGAAATTCTATTTTTGGTGGAAGTAATTTTTCTTAATTCAAATTATCATAAATACTTGATACAATAAATTTTTATATTGGATCAAGATTTTTAGATACTTTAGGGAAGCAGCGCCACCTACACTGGTAGAAGGATTTATTTGTATTAAATAATATTTGTTAATAGTTAACAAATCATCTATTAGAGACCACTTTTTAGTATTAAACAAACATTTCTTAGTATTTAAAATGATTTGTTTGTATTTAATAAATCTGATATTCATTTATTAAATATTAATAAATCTTTTTAAATACTAAGAAATATTTGTAAAGGACTAACAAATGGCTTCTAATAAATGATTTGTTAAATATTAACAAATCTTTTTAACTATAAACAAATCCTTCTATCAGTGTACTTCAGCTGAGAAAAAAATTTTCTCACCTTGAGAAAATTTTTTCTTGAATATTTGATACCCATTTTAGATTATTTTAGCACGCAATTATACATATTGAATGAAAGAAAATGGTTCAATATTATTTGATCTTCCCATTTGACATGTTCGTCAACAAAAATATTAATGAAAATTTATTATCAAGATATTTAATTTTTTGGAGCAAGAGAAAAATTTTCTCAAAATAAGAAAATTTTCTTGATTTAAATAAATTGTCTTGGATCAAGATACGTATTTCTTGAAACAAGAGAGTTAATTTTGTTGGGATAAGTGAAATTTCTTGTGTCAAAAAAATTTTTTTTTTCGCCCAAGAAAATAATTAGCCAGAAAAATATTTTCTTGGTTCAAGTGAACCATTCTTTCTGTGTAGTTTTATAAATTAATTTTTTTTTTTTGCTTAATTTTAATACATGAAAAGTAAAACAAATTTTTTTTCATCGAATTACAAAACAATTTTAAGGTGGTACTGCGACAAATAAAGACACCAATAGGTTATGGCTATTGGTTTCTTTCTCACGCACCTGTGCTGCCTCTCTTTACAGGCTATCGCTCACTTACTTCCACTCACGTAAAATATCGAAAGTCGCGCTAACTTCAAACATTTTTTATAAGAAAATAAATAGCGCTCGTTTATGTTATTTTTGATAAAAAATACTTGTTATAACTTCAATTAAATATTCTCAGTTTTTCAAAAAAATCCTAAGAAAAGTATGGTTGTTATTCAATAAAATGTTCACTAACTACGGTCAGGATAGGGAATACATGTTAGATGTATGATTTTCAATTGCTAATATTTCAAAAATTAGCACTGTAAGGACTATTGAAAAAAATTTATTCGTATAGAGGAGACTTAAAAGTACACGTATTAAAAAATTGAAGAATATTGTAAGAAAAGTGATTTTTTTTACATGTTCTCTATGAAATTTATCACATTTTCATAAAAAAAAAATTTTAATTTATTTGATAGTGATTAAATTAAAAAAGAATTGTTTTAATTGTTTGTCAACGATTTCTTGGAATACTTGAATAATAATAAAGATAAGAATTAAAATAACAATAATAAAAAGTGAGCTGTACTGAGGGCTAAAGTGTGAGTCTAAAGTGTTGTATAAGCACGAGACGAACGACGGGCCACTTGGATTAGAGTTTGGATCAAGGATTGAGGGTTGAGGGTGCGAGAAGAATATCTTGATGGGTATAGATAGATGGACGTACATATTCTCTTGTCGGTCGTGTCGGAAACTCGTGTAGAACAGCAATGTGTGCTCTGCTGAGCCTCGTCGTTGGCTTGAATAAACTGTACGAGGCCTTCTGACCACCCTGTCAGGCACGCCTCGGGTTCGCGCCAACCGCCGCGGCCAACGTTCGAGGATTTAGATTCCAGAGGGTTTACGCTCGACAACCGCTCGGTTAAACAGATTTTCAACTTCAATCGTTACGTCTTGTCTGTGTGCTTTGCATCAATCTGATTTATTCACTCTATATATGTATCTATGTGGACTTTGTTTAAATTCTGTTAAGATTTACTTAATTTCAATAATTAATTCGATTATTGCATGAAAATAAACTCATTTTTTATTCTGGTCAGTTTAATAAAATTTTAACAAGTCTTTTTTTTGTTCAATTTTTTCAAATTTTATTAAGTTAAATTATTAATTTCATAAAAAGAAAAAAATTTTTTCTAAAATATTAATTTGTTCAAAAAAAAAATTGTTTTGAATCAAGAGCCTTAATTTATTGATTCAGCAAAAAGAGGTATTCAATAAAATATATATATACTTAGTCACAATAAATAAAAAAAAAAAAAAAAAAAAAAAAAAAACAATAGAATGCTGTGAATTGAACGTAATAAATAAATTAAATAGTAATTTAAAAGAAACATTGAAAGAATGAAAAAAATAAATATTATTTTCACCTTTCTGCCTTCTGAGTAACATTTCCCGATCAATAGGAAGCGTTTAGTTGTTTAACTTCCCCAGTTGCAATGCCACCTTGGTAACCCAAGTCCCTTCACCCCACGGCCTGCACACCACCGTAATAAACCTAAGTCCAGACCCACTACAGGCCAGACACGTTGCGTGTACTCTAGAAATCCAGAAATCCAGCTTGAATTTCGGACATCTACACACCCGAGGAACAAATCTACCTTCATCCCGACGATAAAGTAAGCTCGTGATTATTAACGATAAATCATTATCTCCACGTCACGCACCTAAAATAATTTTGATTGGTTTTTCTCTTTTCAGATTAATTTTGTTAGTCAGGATGCTGAACCGTCAGTACTTGGACTTGCGATGCAGTTCAAATGACCCCGGAAGGGTCCGTGATGAACGATGTCGTATTGACGAGCATCCGACGGATCCAAATGCTCAGCAGAGTCCGCAGATTGAGCCTTGTGGTGTTGGAAATTTTAATTACAAACCGGTAAATAATTTTATTATTCATTTATTTATTTATTAATTAGGAAATTAATTAATTAATTAATAATCAGGAAGCTGGAGACTGTCCAACAGTGAATGCTTTGAGAGAAAGGATAACTGAGGCCGGAAAACCTCCGCCGTATTTTCCTCAATTAAATGACAACGTTCCAGCGATTGATGAAGGACCGATGGGCCCAGTGGGTCCTTGGGCTACAGGGAGGCCTGTTTTTTCTCCGGTTAATGGAATGACTGGAATAAGACCTGTTGTTGATCGTTACTCTATGACCCGGTACACTCCAGCTCAGTGGCGAAATCACAATAAAACATTTTTTGATCAGTCTAGTCGAATGATTAGCAACGCTAGGTATTTATTTTTATATTTAATTAATAGTATTGGTTTTTATAAATGTGTAAAATGTTCCTCATGACTCATGATAAATACTAGAACGCTGGCTAAGGATGTGAGGGAACATAACTCGAGAGCTTACAGAGAAACAGATAAAAATCAGCTGGAAAACAGAGACCGGCTGAGTGGCAGGTCTGGAGAAATTCATTATTGGAAAATGGAACTCGAGCGAGCGATTATTGAACTCACTGATGAAATAGAACTACTTGAAGTTGAACACCGACGCGTTAAACAATCACTCTCTGTATTGACCATTCCAGAGTCAATTGCTGGGGAATTTTTACAAATTCGTTCCACTAGAATGGAACCTGATCTTGTACGTGATAAAGTTGAAGATGAACTTGTCAAGGTATTTTAAAATAACAATAATAATCCATATTATTAAGAGAATAACAAAAATTTTGTGACTAGTGTATTTATATGATAAAATGGGTTTTTATGGTTAAATTTGGTATCATTAGAAAGGTCTTGACCTGGAGTTGTGCCTTTTCAAGGTTTCAAATCATTCCCATCAATAGTCAATTTATGATGATAAGTATTAAGGCTACATTCGAAAATGCTCTATTTCTAGATACATAATTAAGAAATGACTTTATATCTTGTGAACTATTGAAATTTTTAAAGATATAAGCTCATCCCGATGTTACACTCATTAAGACCTTTCACTTGAGTACCCACATCAATTTTTCATATATTTTATATATTTATATATATTATATATATGTATATATGAAAAATATGCCAAAAATGCATGTGAGTACTCAATTGAAAGGTTTTAATGAGTGTAACATCGGGATGAGCTTATATCTTTAAAAATTTCAATAGTTAAGAAATGACCTCGTATCTTGTGAACTATTGACATTTTTAGAGATATCAGCTCATGCCGGTGTTACACTCATCGAGACCTTTCATTTGAGTACCCACATCAATTTTTCATATATTTTATATATTATATATATGTATATATGAAAAATATGCCAAAAATGCTTGTGGGTACTCAAATGAAAGTTCTTGATGATTGTAATATCGGGATGAGCTTATATCTGTAAAAACGTCAATAGTTAAAAAAGTACAGTGCAATTTAACAAAAGACATTATTTAATAAAGCAAAATTTTATTTATTTATAGTTCACAAGTCACGGCAGTCATGATAATAATAATAATAATAATAATAATAATAATAATAATAATAATAATAATAATTTTTATTTAGGAAACAGCTTTATGCTCTGTTGTAAGAAATATACTTAATAAAACTCGTGAATCAATAGAAGATCAATTACTGGAATTAAAAGCGGTAAAAACCCGCCTCGAGTTTGATTTAACAGATAAAGTTGATGCTTATGCTAATGACTCGGCGTGTATTGGCTTAACAAATGATTCTCCGCTGATTATGATGAAGCCTGGGGCTACTAGAGTTCCACCTGAGTAAGCTTATGCAATTTAATCTTTATTTTAATAAAATATTTACTTGATTATTTTATTTTAATCTTAAAACTTTTTTTTTAATTGATAAGAATAAAAATTATCATTTTTTAATAGACAATCGTCACCAGAAGGATACGATAATTTTACAAAAGTTAATTTGGAAAGTTCTGAAAATACTAGACAAAAATCAATAGCTCTAAGAGCGACTTTAAATGATACTTATTTGAAAGTTGTGAAAGATTTGCGACAACAAGCGACTGAAGTCGACTTGGCCTTAACGGACAATGTCAATGTCACTGAACAAGTTTGTCAAGCTCTGGAAAAGGAATTAGTTAATGTAATAACATAATTATTTCTATCAATCAGCACTTAATCAGTAGAAATAAATTATTAACTCCAAAAATTTTTTGTTTTATTTGATTTTTTGTAGTGCCTGAATCAATTGTCAGATACCGAAAAATTGATCGAAGAATTAAGAGGAGCCAACAGAGGACTAGAAGAAGCTATGAAAGTTGCCCAGACTCGATTAGATATTCGTCATGAGCGTAGAAATGTTGAAAATTGCCGCGACATTCCACAATATGGGTAAAATATATTTTTAAAATAATTTTATTGTTTTTATTTTTATTTGAATTTTAATGTTTGGTTTTTTGGACAGTTTAATTGAAGAAGTAAAAATTATCGGAGAAAATTTAACGTCAATGGCTGGTCAATTGCGACAAGCAGAAGAAACACAAGCAGGTCTGGTGAAATCTCGCGGTGACTTGGAACGTGAAATAATGGTGAAGAGAAAAACTCTTTACATAGACAGAGATCGTGGGCAATTGTTACGTTCATTTTATCCCTCAGCAGAAGCATTGTCTGGCCACGTATAAAATTCTCCACCTCTTCCTCCTTCCTCATTGCCACCACCATTTCCTGACTACATATCACGGCTCGACTGATATCAATGAATTTTTAATCCTTTTAGAATTAAATTTTTACGCTGTTCTTTTTGCCTGCCTTATTTCTATTCGCTTTTTTAGCGATTCTACAATTGTCTTGTAATAAAAGTTTTTTATCTTTTACGGCTGCTTTTCAAGTGTTAATTATTTTAATTCTGCAATCAAATTTTCTTTTGTCTTTTAAAAATCAATATTCAATTTTTTTTTTTTTCAACTAATCAATTTATTTACTCAACAGTTATTAGGCTAACTAACATATGATCATATAACTTTTTTTAAGCGATATATTATCATTTTAAAATGTCCAATGTAACAAGATGTCAACCAGTCAAACAATTTTATCGACAAAGTATTGATCATAGTACAGTTTATGATAATGATAAAAAATTTGTATCGAATGATAATAATAATAATAAAAAAGAATTTTCTACACCACCAAAAGTTTCATTTCTTCCATCGGAAAATGAGAAAGAGGTATAATTATAATAACTCGATTTTAAATAATTAAATCTTAAATTCTTAATGAAAAATTTAATTAAAAATAAATAAATAATTAAACTAAAAAAAAAACTCGCAAGGATTATTATTGATTAATACAGATAAAAATTGTTCATAAATAATAGCTATAATTTTAACACTGCTGAATTTTTAAAGGAATTTCAAGAACCACAAGCTGACGAATTAGAAAAAGAAGCAGCTGAAGAAAAACTGTACCAAGACTCGGTTGTAAGAACATCTGACTGTTCATTGCCTCTAAATAAATGGGCAACCCTCGCCCAACAAACGGGGTCTAGACCATCAGTGGATAAATTTACCGTCTCACGATTCAGCCCTGGCGAGTGGTATCTGCACAATGAAGCTGTAGCTCAGAATGCTTTCCAATCGATCAACGATATCAAGTTAGAAAACTAAATTCAATAATTTTAACTTCAGTAAATTAAGGCTTTTATTTTTTTAATTTTGATTTTGGGTAGAAATGAAGCTTTTTCATTGGAGCAAATCCAAAATGAAATTTACCACCGAGTGGACGAAAATCAATTGAACAATAAGTACTATCTAACAGTCAACGCACGTGCTTTATTTAACCGGAAGCGTGAATTGGAGCTGATTAATAAAGACGTGATTGATGAACTGGAAAGTATTAAAAATTTAATCCAGCAATTGATGAAGAGTGATCGTGCGATAGAATCGATTAAAAAAATCGTTCAAGACTTGAAGTGTCTTAGAAATACGAGATTAGAGCATGATCTAGTTCATGATGCAGTTACTGAAGAAATTCTTAAAGTATTTTTAAATTTATTTATATAAATAATAATTTTAATATTTATTTTTCTAAAGACTGGTTTTAATACTTTAAAGATATTTTCTGACGTAAATCATTGAAAATTTTCAGATTATTGGCTATCCAGTTTAATACAACAATTTTTTTTTCTCCAATTTTTCTCTAATAATAATAATAATAATAATAATAATAATAATAATAAAATTTAGGAGGAAGAACTTTGTAAAGAAAAATTGAAATTGAATAAAAAATGTATCGAAAGAGTAAAACAACAATTAAATGAATTGAAGGAAGCTAAGCAACGAGTCGAATATGATTGGTCATGCAAGAAGGATGCTTACCATATAGACACAGGTTGCCTTGCTTTAAATAATATTTCTAAAAACCTGGAATGGAAACCAGGATGTGCACAGTTACCCGCTGGGTATTATTAAAATTAATTAAATAACAACTATATTTACAATTTTTATTGTAATATACTTTATTAATTAATCATTAAAATTACTCGTAATTAGACAATGTACACCATTAGGACATGAACAATTTACCGACGAATCAATAGCATACGCTCAAATAGCAATCAACAGATCTCGAGTACTAAAAACGACTATTAGAGACCATATTGATAAACTTGTCAAGGATTTGCTACTACAAGCCTGTCAAGTTGACATTTCTTTAACAAATAAATTCAACGAAACTGACCAAGCTTGTAGGAGACTTGAACAAGCTTTACTTGAGGTAATCTATTAATCTTTTTTTGTTTTTATTATTTAATGTTCTAGTAAATATTTACTATACACTAATCATTATAATTATGACTTAAGACCGAATAAAGTGATTAAATAAAAATAAATATTCTTACATACAAAGGAATATTTATTTTATTTATTATGGAAGTTTTTGTATAAATTTAGCACATATTTATGTTTTCTGATTGTATTAAATATTGCTTTATATTTTTATTTTATTCTTTCAGTTAATTATTTTTAATATGCAATATAAAATATTTTTTTTAGTGTTCAAAATCTTTAGCTGATTCGGAGAAAGTTATTGTAAATACATCTAAGGCAATAAGAAAATTAGACGCGCCAAGTAAATGCGCTCAGACTCGTTTAAGTATGCGTTTAGAACGTCTTAATATTGAGCATTGTCGAGATATTCCACAGTTTAGGTATTAACTATTTTTTTTTCTTTTTATTCTAGTTAGATTTACAGTAAAAAAATTTTAACCCTCGAGTCAGCGATGGCAATATTCAATGTTGAAAATTAAAAATTTCAATTAAAGTAATTGAGTAATTTTGAGGTTTTATACTTTAAAAAATAATTTAAATTATACAATTAACTTTAAGGAAACCCGGTGGTTTAGCCGCCTAAAATTTAAGCTATTTTCAAAATTTTATTTCTATAATATGAAGGTAATAACTAATGCTTTCAAATTTTTTTTACACTTATTCTATTACTTATAAACTACACAAAAATGAAAATCAAAACAATAAAAAAATTTTTTTTTAATTAGAAAAATGGCGCTGAAGTTCCCATCTCCAAAAAAAAAATGGACCTAACTGGTGCGTGTCAATTGATCTCTCCCTCTGAGCTGAAATAAAAATGACGAATTTTTAATTAGTATAAGTATAGTTATCGTCGGAACTAGAATGAAAAAAACAAAATATTTGACAAAATGGCACGTAGTTAAAAGTACGAATCTGAAACTCGTTTTCAAAAAATTTTTTTAACTGCACGGAAAGAACAAGATTACACTGGATGTTATCCTAAATTATATTGAGTGAAAAAAAACTTCAGATAGTAGCTAGTATAATCCAGATTTCAATGAATATATTCCAGATTACAGTGAGTATAATCCAGATATCACGCAGTATAATCTGGATTTTTTTTAGCTACTATCTGGAATTTTTATCACCACAGATATCACTGAGTATAATCTGGGATAATATACAGTGTCATCTTGTTCTATCCGTGCACGTGCCATTTTGTCAAATATTTTTTTTTTTCATTCTAGTTCCGACGATAATTATACTTATACTAATTAAAAATCCGTCATTTTTTTTATTTCAGTTCAGAGGGAGATCAGATTGACATCAGGTCCATTTTTTTAAGAGAGACTTCAGCGCCATTCTAATTTAAAAGTCTTAATTTTCATTTTTGTGTAGCTAATAAGTAATAGAATAAGTGTAAAAAAAATTTGAAAGCATTAGTCATTACCTTTATATAGAAATAAAATTTTTAAAATAACTCAAATTTTAGCCCGCTAGACCACCGGGTCCCTTTAATATCAAAATTATAGAACAAGAAGTTGAAAATTGTTCACTGACATGGGGATTTGATTTAAATGAAATTTTTATTCAACAGTTTAATCGATGAACTTAAAGATATCTCAGTAGGCGTAAGTGCATTGTCAACTAAAATAAATAACACTAAAAATATAACAGAAACACTTGATAAGTCATACAAAAAAATCCAACATGAAATAATGGTTAAGCGCAAAAGTTTGTGGATCGATGGCGAACGATGCCGCATGCTGAGATCATTCTATCCTTCAGAACAAACTCTTTACGGCTATTAATAAGTATTAATAATAAATATCATTTTTTAAAATCATTTATTGTAATAATCGAAAATTATTATTTATGACAAAATATTTAAAATTATAAAACCAGTAAAGGAACAATGAAAAATTATTTTTTTATGAGAACGCCAAAGATTACTACATTGAAGTATATGTACAAATAACTTTACTTCTTTTGACAGAAATAATAATAATAATAATAATAATAAGTAAAATAGTAGTGATAAGTTAACTGATAGCTGGGTCAATAAATTGATATTTTTATGTACATAAATTTAAAGAAGTTTTAAAAAAATTTAAAACCTTTTTTTTTTTTTCGATGTTAATTATGGATATCAATTCAGACCATTAAATACTTTATTTTTTATTAAGATTGATCGATACTTGTTTTGCAATCCAATAGAAGAAAAAAATCATGTCTTCACTACTACGATTATGTGATTAATAAAAAAAAAATAACAATAAAACCGATAAAAAAATGACAAACATCTCGTTGATAATAACGTGTTAGTTATGTAATATGTTGCAATCGCTCATCAGCCATTTCTTAGTAATAATAATATTAATTATAATAATTGTGATAATAATAATAATAGTAATAATATTTCTAGAAAAATATTGGTATTTTTTTTTAATTTTCAGTTCTGAAATCAACAGTCACTGTGTATTTCATTCAACATGTCATAAAAAACTGTTTTGGAAGTTAAGCTGAGCACAAATATCTGTTAATCGCGTAGATATTTTTATATTAATTATTATAATTTTTTGTTTGATAAATTTAGTGCGCCTATTCAGTCTCTAAAAGTTTACAAATATTGATTCAAAATAAAAAAAATGCACCCTCAACGAGACTTATCGGCTGCATAATTATTATTATTGAATAAAAAAAAAATAATAATGATAATCAACAAAAAATTAGCGAAACTTAAATATATTCATTGCTTCGTGGTAGATAAAAATAAAAAAATTCTACTCTAAATTCTACATTTTTAACTTTTCGTATAAATCTCTTACACAACTTATTTAAATGAAAAATTTTTTATTTTATGTCACTTCAATCCAAGTTTTTTAAGTTTTTTTTTTTATTTTATTTTCTTATTTTTTTTATTTTGTAGTATAAAAATTTAAAGTATGTCTCGATTATTAACGAGATAATAATAATTATTACTATTATAATTATTAGATAGATATATATCAAAAATTACGTATGAAAATTATATGAAAAAATATTGAATAACAATTATATAAACATTTTTTAATAACTTGAGGCATTGTAAAATATTCTTCTTTTATTATTTCCGTCACTTTTTTTTTTTTTTGTAATATTAATTTTTCTATCCTATGATACTTATTTTTTTTTATTATTATCGTTATAATTATTCATAGCATTATTATTATCATCGGAATAATAATGATCAGTTATGTGTTCTTTAATCATCCTGAAAATTTTAACTCCCAGCTATCGAGATTTATTATTTTAATTCTATGTAGAGAGTTTTTTGACGCTCAGTATAAGTGTTATTATTATTATACTTCTTTATCGTAATAAATTTTATTTCGTACGATAAAAATAAGGGAAAAAAAAGTTATGAGCAAAGAAAAGTTACTAGTTTTGTCTAATAATATTTTAAAAATGAATAAACAGAACGCATTTTAGTTAACTCGTATTAACTTTTACAACTAAACTCATAATCCGCATCAGTATTATCATCATCATTCATCATTATCAAATAATTTTTTTATATTTTTATTCATCAATGCGCTTAATTGATATATATAATAAAGTATAAATATTTAATAAGCTGATATATAATGATACAATATTTACAGAAAGATGTATGATGACCAAAATAAGCCTGAAAGTCTCGTAAAAAGCACAACTCTACATTCTTATGTTATGTTATCTTTATAGATTTTATAATCATATTTTTTCATGAATTTTTTTTCTATCTGTCGTAAAATTCAATTAAACGTCAATGTTAAATTTTTTTTTTCATTCTTAATCAAATTATTAAATGCAGAGCTATTGTCATAATGCAAAAAGAGAAAAAATTAATAATTTAAAAAAAAACCACAATCAACTTAATCTATTCGAAGAAAAGATTACTTGAATTAATATCCATTCTATACAATCAGTATTCAATGGCTTTTGAATACTCTCTAATTAAATAAGTATTATCTTATTAATTTACTTTATAAGACGCGTTGCACTAAATCTTTCAAATAAATTAAGATTTACGTAAACGTAGTCTTAATTAAGTCAGAAAATGCATTTTTAATCTTTAATATCTTAAATCGACTTTCGATAAAATATATTACAAAACAAGTAATCATGCATTGTTAAATATGAAATGTCATAAGAGAGAATAAATATTAATTTTTAAACGAATGATTGTTGCAAATATGAATGAAATATTTTTATTTTTATTTTTTTTTTATTTTTTTATTTTTTTATTTTTTTTTACTATAAGGTAAAGGCCCCAATAGATGATTACGTACCAGTATATGATCACTCCATGTATTTGTATATCTATATTCACAAATATAGGTATACAAATACATGGAGTGATCATATACTGGTACATGATCATCTATTGGAGCTTTTACCTTACTTGAAACTTAGAAATTTATTTAAATACGGTAGAAAATATGAAAAGTTGTTAAAACGAAACGATAAACTTATTGCCATTAAAATATATAAATCATTCATACATTTACGCTTTGAATCACACATTTATAATTATTTATCAATAGTAATAATCCTATCTGACTTACGCAGGTACGGAGTCTATTTTAAAAATCACACAGATTATGCTACCAACGGCGTACAATGCTCTGCTAACAATTCTTCAAAACTTACAGACTCCGCGTAACCACGTGCTACTAATTCATCTGCGAGGGATATCACCTGAAATATTTAAAAAATAAAAAAATTTAATTTTTAGTTCTAGTTAATTATTATTAATTATAATTATAAATAAATATCTCGATAACTTACCCCGTGTTTGGGTAATTCAATATATAAACTGACGAAAATTTCGGTATTAGTATATGCTTCAATCTGTGCTTGACTAATACGATTACTACAAATTTGAGATACTACATCGTACGCTTCTTGCGTCCATTCACCTAATAAAAAATTAAATTCAATATTACAAACATTACGAAACAATTTTTATTAATTTTTTTTTTTTAAGTGGATTTTAATTGAACGTTGGCAAACATAAACAATAAATATGTACACTTACCATTAATGGGTCTTACATAAGCTAAATTAACTTCTAAAGTTTGAAAAGGCAATGTAAGAAATTCAGATCTAATTTGACGAAGTTCAGCACTACTAAATTTCCAGAAACCTCCATGATCAACTAAACGTAATAAATGCTGTAAACCTTCAACATCTGGCTCTTCTACGTACGCCCTCACCCATTTATTGTACCACCGTGCGACGACAATCATACCGCCTATAAATAAAAAAA
Organism: Cotesia glomerata; assembly: GCF_020080835.1. Classification (NCBI taxonomy): domain Eukaryota; kingdom Metazoa; phylum Arthropoda; class Insecta; order Hymenoptera; family Braconidae; genus Cotesia; species Cotesia glomerata. The sequence goes on from NC_058158.1 coordinate 4,092,020, forward strand.
AGAAATTAGTGTATACAAAAATAATAACAAACTAGAAAACTTGCAATCACTATGTAACTGCCGTGATTTGTGAAATATAAATAAATAAAATTTTGCTTTATTAAATAATGACTTTTGTTAAATTGCACTGTACTTTTTTAACTATTGACATTTTTAAAGATATAAGCTCATCCCGATATTACACTCATCAAGAGCTTTCATTTGAGTACCCACATGCATTTTGATATATTTTTCATATATACCTATATATAATATATATAAGTATATGAAAAATTGATGTGGGTACTCAAATGAAAGGTCTCGATGAGTGTAACATGGGGATGAGCTTATATCTTAAGAAATATCAATAGTTCACAAGATACAAGGTTATTTCTTAATTATTAACATTTTTAAAGATATAAGCTCATCCCGATGTTACATTCATCAAGAGCTATCATTTGAGTACCCACATGCATTTTGATATATTTTTCATATATACATATATATATAATATATATACATATATAAAAAATTGATGTGGGTACTCAAATGAATGGTCTTGATGAGTGTAACATCGGGATGAGCTTATATCTTTAGAAATATCAATAGTTCACAAGATACAAGGTTATTTCTTAATTATGTATCTAGAGATAGATCATTTTCGAATGCAGCCTAAATATTTGTCATCATAAATTGACTATTGGTCACTGGTCACAAAATTTCGCTTATTCTCTTAATAATATAGATTACTCTCAATAATAAAAGAAAAAAAAAAGAAATAAAAGATTGAAGGGATAGATTTTTGAATGAATAAATGAATGAAGACACTTACGGGTAAGTTGGTCTGGCACATGAGGTGATTCGACAGTGCTATAGAATTGTGTCAAGTTGTAATCTAATAGCTTGAATGAAGGATACGTAGGATGTGTGGGTAATTGTATGAATAAACGATTTGGTTGTAAAATATGACACACCAATACATCATTATTAAGATTCTCAACTAATTGCAGCTGCATCAATTCTGGCACCCAAGTTATTTCTTCAGGTGATGTCGTTATATTAACTTGTTCAAGTGTAAACCCTGGGTAAGCTTTTTTAGGGAATTTTTGTCTGATCAGGTCCAACGCTGTCGCAATATTTTCCGGCAGCCCTTCAATTATACATAATCTCAAGTCTTCATCTAATGGATGAAAGTCAATGGTAATATTAACATTTGCCTGATCGTTCAGGCTCTTTATTGAAGCACCGTGTTTTCCTATAAGTTTTCCGACGAATTTTTCAGGGATTAAAAATTCATAAAATGTTTTGCTATTGTTTTTTGGTACTTTTCCATTAATGCTTCCACCTGTTGTCAAAGAATTTAAATTAAAACAATAATTTCAATGCTAAATAAAATATAATAAAAAAATACCTTTTCCACTGTCAGTGCTGCCTTCGCTCCTGATGTCATCATTGACACTGCCATCTAATACTCCGGAAACAGGACTATGATTTGCAGAATCTCGTTCAAACAAAGTCTGACCCGTTTTAGTCTCATCTCCAGCGGAAGCAGTATCATTTGTTTTCTCACAAGTTTCAATGCTAATTGAACGTGATCTGGTTTGAGGCGAAGCAACAACTGTTTGATGTAATTCATTTTGTTCCTCTGGTTCAGCTTTATCGCCTTCCTCTTTAACCGGCTCTTGCACCTCATTCTGTTCCTTATTATCAACTTGTCCCTGCTCAACACTCGCTTCAACTTTACTGACAACAACTTCCCTCCCAGAAACTTGCTCCTCGCCAATATTTTTATTATTATTAGTATTGTTATTGTCTTCAATATTTTCAAGAATAACTGGAGGTTTCTTGCGGATCATTCTGTCGAAGCTTGAAGATTTCGGGTTACTACCCAAAACAACTTCCTTCATGTCGGGCAAACCTTCAACGTCCTCGTACCAAGGTATGCTGTTGCCCGAAGATTTTCGCGACCTGATTGACATTGAGTCAGATTTCTTCATCGGTATATCTAAGCTCTCGCTAACTTTGCGGGGACTAAAAGCAACCACCTGCTCTTTTGGCGGGGTCTGGTCCAATAGGCTCAGTGAGTTTAATGATTTTTCGACGTGAATTCCTGAATCGTACAAGTCTAGGTCGTTCTTTTTAGATGTATTTAAGTCGCCGTTTGATTTATCAGTGGCTGATTCTTTCGGTGGTGAACTTTTATCTGACCTGGGTATCCCACCGGGGTCAACTCGATCTAATGCTCGACGTTTGTACCAAAAAAATCCAATGATAAACGCAAATGCCGGGAAGCTCCACTTCATTAACTGGATATTTTTGACAGACATGTTTGGTGTCCACGGTAGCCGTTTTTGTGCAAAGATGTTAAAAGCTGAAACGAAAATAATTGTTTTACACTTAAAATATTATTTTTAATTGATTTAACATCAACAGGTGTTTTTTGTTTTTATTAAAAAGTAACAGAAATTGCATAATACAATTTTGCTAACTTTTAAAAGTTATAATAAATTCCGTTTCCAGTAAGTTGAAGTTAAAAAAAAAAAAAAAAAAAAAAAAAAAAAAAAAACATTGTATATAACAATAAAATACAATAAAAATAAAATTTATAGCTCGAAGTAATTAAAATTATCGATAAAGAAAGCGTGTTTTTAAGTTACTTTTAGCAGCCATCGATTCTTTGTCATTAGTACACTTGATTGTATTAAAGCTACGTGGCAATTAATTTGAAGGAATACAAAAACAACTTTTAGAAGTTTAAAATTTTAAATATTAATTAAAAACTAAACCGATCAATTGATAATACAGCTATTGAGTGGCGAAATTTTGCCACGTGTGTTCTTGAATCGGCAGACTCTGAAAGACCGATACGAAGAGAATGTAATATACGAGAGCAAAAATCTCGTTGAACTTTCTCAAAGAAGTTGCCTCAAGTGCGGGCGACCGGTTTTGTCGTATGGCCAATTCACATGCACAAGCGGACGTAAAATATCAGCTAAACTTTATACAACACACATACTATCCACATACAGTGAGAATAATAATAACAGCAATAACAATTCAACTATTTTTTTTTTATACTATCAAACTTTATCAATAACTACTGTTACATACTATATTGCTGTTATTTTAGTTTAAACAATAAAACGATAAATCATACAAAGTAATAAACAACTGTCAAAAATTTTAATTGCAGCAAATAAAATCACGGTAAATTTAATATTTATTTAATCTTTTTTAAAATCAATCAATTTATATTTGATGATCAATGCATACACCTACTGGTACATATGGTTATTGAAAAATTTATATTAATTTAATTAAATTACATACATAAAAAATAATTAAATATTTATAATTATACCGAAATTAATTTCATGATTTTGAAAAAAATTACTAGAAAATTTAATAAACTATTTATTTATTCATAATTCAAATTTTAAAATCCAATTATTTACTCAATAACAAAACTTCCTGTTGAAAACCATCAAAATAAAACTATAACAAACTTACCGAAGCAAAATCCATATTGATTCAAATAAAATAAAACAACAAATTTAATTATTTTGAAGAATACTCATCGGCAAACAATAAAATTAATTAGAATGAATAAATAAATAGATTAATTAATTATTACGATAAATAAAAACCAAAAAAACAATAAATCTGTTATCACAATAATTATTGCACAGCGTCCGCGAGTAGTGGTGATCGCGATATAATATTGGGTCTGTGACAGAGCAACGACTCAAGCTTCCTGCACGTGGTCTTACAGCAGAAAAGCGACTGAAAACTGGTCTACCCACAGCGGCACGCAGACGCGCCGAGTACTACGTGTCTTTATGTATAATAATAATACAACACCGACTATATACTCGAGGTACGCAGCAGGCAGCGGTCGTCGTGCCGTTCGACTTTATATCAGGCGAGAATAACTTGATAAGAGCTGCTGCAGGTAGGAAAACTATTGCTCAGCTTACTGAGTTTAAATTGCCCTGGATAGCCTTTTTGGTTGAATTATTCAATGACTTTTAATTTTTATTTTTATAATTATAATTACATTTACATTTACACGTTGGTGCTAAGAGTTTTCGTTTTTTATATTCAAATATACCAACAGATGCGTACTTTTATTTATTATGCGGAACAAATTGGAGTCTTTTGAGTTTTATCAAAAGAGCTTTTAAAATAAAATATTTTAAGTATGTAAATTTTTTTTTAGTAATAAAAGAGAAAGTTTTTGAGAAAAATTTCAACAGAAAAAATTAAATCTACCGATTATTGTTTTATTGCTTTATTTTTCCTTGCATTTCTAGCTGATTAAAGTGAAAGAATAATAATAGGGTGATAGTAAAGGAATAGAATGTAAAAGATCCTAGTTCACTTGTCTAGATAGATTTCAATGTACAGATAACAGCGTGAGACTTGCTATGTAAAGGTATAGGTGCTTGGAATGTCCGTCAACTTGTATTAGCTTACGTATGCTTACGACTTACAACTTCAACTCGGTGAGAATATATCTATAGAATAGATATAGCTTTTTTCAACGTGATAGTAATCGATGAGGCAATCGAAAACTCCACGTGTGTTTGATAATTTACAAAAGATAAATTTTTGTCTGTTTGAGTTAGACTATATAGTAAATATAAATAGTACTTAAAAAACCGAGAACGGTTTAGAGACTTGTTTCAGGCCCGTGAAAAGGAAAAGTTGAAAATGATAAATATTTGGATATAAATAAATCTTTGGATTTTTGGAGCAGATATCTGGGATACTCCTTTGAGGGATTAGGTCGGAAAATCGGCTTGAGTGTCATGGAAAGTTTTTTTTTTAATTTATGGCTAGTTTTCAGAGAAGGGGAAATTTTTTTCCAAAAATCGTGAATTTTGATAAATTTTTAGTAGCCATTTAATCGATAATATATTTCGTGACTCATTGTGAGTCATTTGGACTACTAATTATTTAATTATAATCGCCATTTGTATGACGATAATAAGTGATTTTTAAGAGCGGTTGATAGTTGATTGTCAAACGTGTTTTTCTCATGTATGTGATAAAATTTAGAAAAAAAAAACGCTTCGCTCTTCGATAGATAATTAAATTATCTATCGAAGAGCGAAGCGCTTTTTTGGAAAATTTTCATTTATTTATGCATAAAATGCGTTTTAAGATTCCATTTGTTGTACAAGTATGACAGAGATACTTTCGTTTGTCCAATAGAGGGCGAGAGAGAGAAAAAATGTAAACCCTTCTTAAACTATTTTCTTATCACATTTTTTTAAACTGTTATTTTTTAACTTTCCGCTAAGAAAATTGAAAATTTTCAAAAATCGGGAAGATTATTGTTTTCACCCCGTTGTTCGAAAATCGAGTTTTCATCAGATCTCGACGTTTTGAGGTTCTAGGAAGCTTTCCTGACTATTTCCGCGGTGATGTCACCGCGTCTGTGTGTGTGTGTGTGTGTGTGTGTGTGTGTGTGTGTGTGTGTGTAAATATCTCATAACTTTTGAACGGATCATCCGATTCGATCGAAATAAGCGGCGTTCTGAAGAGTTCTTTTGCCCCTAAAATTCTGATACTAATTTACAGAATTTGAGTCGATCAATTTTGAGAAATCTCTAAAATAAAATTTCCAAAAATTCGTTTTTTTTAAATATCTTTTAAACGGCTGAACCGTTCAATTTAAAAAACTAATCAGCTCTTAACCTCAAAAAACCACGTCGATTGCCACCAGCCCAGTCAAAATCGGTTAATTTGTTCGTGAGATATCGTTGTCGAAAAAAATTGAAAAAAATGTTTTTTTCAGAATTTCTATGAAATTTTTAGCCTGACCAGTCTACGCTTAAAGATTTTCCAAAGAACTCGAAAAACTGCGTTGAATGCCGTAAACCGCGAGGAAATCGGTTAATTAATTCAAAAGTTATTGCGGTTTGAAAATTAAAAAAATAGTGTTCTATAAAACTTCCATTAGCCTTTTGAGCTTGAAGAGCTCAAAAGCACAGAACAGCGATTTATTTGAGCTCGGAGAGCTCAAAATTACACATAAATTATATTTTTGAGCTCGAAGAGCTTAAAAAATAAGTGAATTGTTTTCCTAATTTTTTTTTTTAATTACTGATTTGATTACTGTTAGTTTAGTATTTATGGTTTGTTATTATTGATAACTTTTTCCCCAACATTTTTTTCCGTGAAACAGAATTTAATTTAACTGTTAATAAATATTACATAATTTAACGCTAAACTTTTAGTACTAATAAGTTAAAAAATATTCAACTTGTTTAATTTTTTAACCCATCAGTAAAGTTATAAAAAAATTAATAGTTACAAGTCAAAAGAAATAAATTGTAACTGTTAATAAGTATTGTTTAATTAAAAGTTGAATTTTTATGATTTGTTTGTTGATTTATCAACGCTGAAAATAAAAATAATTCCTGTTCAGCCAAATATAATCGAAGTTGAAATTTTTATTGTAGTTTTGCGGTATAATATTGTTAATATTATTTTAAGGAACAAAAATTTTATTTTAATTTAAATTTATAATTTAGATTAAATAAAAAACAATGATCTGGTGAGTTTAAACCGTCAACAGAGAGTAAAAATTATATTTTCATAAGTTTTAACATCAAATAGTCAAATAATAAAAATTAACTATCCCAATCTGTAAACTAAAACTTTAAAATGACGATAATTGAAGATAATTTGCTCGTTGAAAATATTTCATATGATTGAGTAACTTTAAAAATATTATTCTTGTGATTTTTTTTTATTCAAGTTATTTTATAATTAATAATTGACAATCAACAAGCTGAAACTAGCTTTTAAATTATTCGAAGATCAAAGAATAATAATGACTGCTCATTACTTAAAAATAACATTATAAAGTACAAGTATGTTTTTTATCACAACAAAGAAGTTGTAAATGACAAAAAAAATCAAAACTCCAAAAACAAACTGTACGTCTACGCGTGCTTGTAATAATAAAGCCTAAAAAAAATAATAAAAATAAATTTTTTTTGTCAGTCGAAATACAAATTACTTTAAAGCTTTCTCTTATATTACATGTATTATAAACTCTTGGAGTTATTGTCAAGGCTATTTATGTAGTAAGCAACTTCTCGTCACTCTAGCCTCTACTTCTGCAATTTAATACATATGAAATATAAATATTTGCAAAAACCATTATATAATCATTTTAATTAAATTAATTAAACAATAATATTTTGTAATTTAAAAAATACAAAAATATTGATTTTTGGAAAAAAACCACAAAATTATCAGAGTCACTCAATCAATAAATTATTAATAAAATTATATAAATTGTTATCAGTGATTTATTAAATCATCTGTGTCAATAATTACCCGAATAATATTTTTCTATTTTCGATACTCGATAATCAATCAATGTGTCATTAGTTTATATATTTAGAAGAAAAATTAATTTTAGACCAGATTTCACATAAATCGACGACCTATTTAGTAAACTAGATAAATAATTAAATAATAGTAGTAAGTATTTTCTACAGCAAAATTAAATAATTATTTTACTTATTAATCAGTTACTTAATCATCGCGAACTAAAGCAAAAAAATATAAAATATAAATATCACTGATTAAAATTGTAAAATAAAACGAAGTTTACACTATCAGCTAATGTTTTGATAATTGTCAGACAAGTACTTGTATGTAGTGATAAAGTCATCATTAACAAGAAAACGGTGGAGTAATTTTATCCTGACAATGAATGAAAAAAACAAAAAACTTGTACTGCGTAAAAAGATTAAAACAATACTATTGTAACTGTGATTGCATAAAAAAAAAAAAAAAAAAAAAAAAAAACAGTACCAGTTGTCCTTTGAGTAAAATTATAAAACGATGCATTAAAAAGCAAAATTATTAAGACAGTAACTAGCAGACATTAGACATACATTGTTGAATAATCATATGTTAAACTATTATCTAGCTCTTATCGCATACATAATTAAACCATAAATAAAATTAATAACAAAACAACAACTTGCTCGATTACCAATAAAATATTTTTAACAAAGAAAATTTTAATAAGTAATGAAGGTAATTTTTGTGTGGATGATATTGATATTGTTATTAATAAACTAATAAAATAATTTTAGTATTGAATTTGTAAGTGAAAATTTTTTGAAGAAAAGCAATGGATTTTAAAAGTCAGTATTAAGTTTTGGAATTCGTCTGCGTCCATATTGTCCTCACCATGCACCATGAGCCATGATCAACCATGAGCAACTCAAATGCCGGAAGATATTTTTAACGTGTATAGTTGTTTCAAAGAAAATATATGTATACATATATATACACATGCATACTTTTTTTTTGTAGAAAAACGGGACTATCAGTTGACTTGCTGATAAATTGCCAAAAGATTGTTGATCTGTTTGTGAAATAACGACAGAGATGGTTAGTTAACATGTACATAAAGAGTTGTATAATAAATAAAAAAGCAGAACGAAGAAAAGCCGTGCGGCGAGCTGTAGAGGTAACACGAGGGCGGCGATAATTTATAGACGCCGGTATAATATATTTTAGTGTTCAATAACTCACCAATTATTAATACTTTGAGTTATATTGTTGACGGTTGTATCCGAATATCAATTATTTGTATCACACTCCACTGGGTAATTATTTAAATAAATTTAGGAAAATAATTACAATTACTTCACGTGAGCACGAATCTGTTTTCATAGGCTCGCTTGCCAGGCAATATGGCGGATTGAGTCGTGACTATATGACGGTGGATTCCGACGCACACACACAAAATACATGGTTTTTTTTAATGTGTGTTGTGTGCTTGAGAATGCTGAGATGTGTGAGTGTATCTTCTTTCTTTTCACAGCGCCGTCTGTTGAAATATTTATGTAATACAAGTACATATACCAGGGCGCTTCTGCTACTGGCTACTGCTAAACTGCTCCCGTTAAATTTTCAGGGATGACAACGTCGAAAATTTTCATTGTTCTAGGTCATGATTCAAATTAAGTAGGTGTAACTCCTAATTATTTTTTAATTTCTTTTTGATTTATGTCATGATCCTGAGATTAAAAATCTTTTGATAATTTTTCATAATAATAAAGTTAGCTGACATTTTTTATTTTTTTATTTTGCTTAATTTATTAAATTAGAACTAAAAAATATTTTTAAAAAATTGCACTTATAGTTTTTGAAGTTTTTAATAAATGAAAATTTGTTTTTTAATTTTTTTGTGATAATTCTTTAATAAAAAAAATCATAAAAATTTTTAGATGTCGGCTAACTTTATTTTCATTAATTTTTCTTAAAAAATTAATTATTTATTATTTTATCTTTTTTTTTTTTTTGATTAATAAATTAAAAAAAAAATTTTGATTTTTATTTTTCATTTAAGAAATTATAAAAATGTTTTTAAAAATACAACTGTCAAAAATTTTAAAACAACTTATTAATTATATAAAATTGAAGAATTAAATATTTTCTTCTATTAGTATTTAATTAATCATTAAATTTTTTTACCTTTATGTAAAATCGTAAAAAATATTTATTCATGATAAAAATTTTAAAATTCAGTTATCAAAATAAAATATAATTTGATTTGAATTTAGAGCACAAACAAATCAGCCATGAAAAACTCTCCGCCAATGAGAGTGGAGTATTGGTTCCCCTACTTTTATCACTGCGCATGACAAAGATGCCATTATATATACCAACGGCTTCGTGCGAGTAACAACAACCGGTGTGTCCGCTGATGATTCAATTTTGTTTTTTGTAATTATTACTAATTGTTTCGCGGTAAATAATACATAAATAATTCGGGGTTAGGCGTCGGTATCTTTATTTGAATAAATTTTTGCGTGACGCGTATAAGTAACGTAATTTAAATGCGTTGAATTATGTCCATTGACCGTTAGTAAAAAATTTTTTTAAACAATCATAGTAAACAGAGTACGTACATTCAAAGTAGTCGGGGAATAATTATTTCAGGAAATTTTCGTATAAATACTCGATCATTTTATTTTTATAGAACTAATCAATAAATATTTTTAAAAATTTATTTATTAGAGCCGCTCGTTTTATTTTTAATAAAGTCATTTCTAAGTTCGTTAATATAATAAATTTAATTTTGTTGGAAATTAAGGGTCCTTGCAGTTGACGGTATTAGATACTGAACCGATGTACTGATTCACGTAAGCTTTATTAAATTATCATTTCATTTTATTTAATCGATTTTTTTTATCACTAATTAATTTTATTTATTGAGGTTATAATTGAGGATGGTTTTACTTGTATCACTGTAGTGTTTTACAAGGGAGGGTGGGGAATTATTGTCTCTCTACTTTTTTCTCCGCAATATAATCTCTCAACCCCGTCATTATTACTCTCAACCACTTTTTCGTCCCCACCCCCCTGCATGTCGGGATTTTTTCTTTCATACCCGACACACATGTGCTGCGACTGTGGCTGACTTACGCGTTATAATCAGTACCTGCATTTGCATTACGGTCTTAAATAGTATGGAGGTACTTCTATAATGACTTTTTACCTCCATAACTATATGGGAAAACCACAGAAAACCCGACCAGTACAGAGGCTGGCAATGAAACGCACATATTCTTAGTTTATAATCATTGAAAAATATTGGTGCGCGTCGGTATCGAACCCTGGTCCCACTCTTTCGAAATGCAGGTACCAAGCCGATTAGGCTATTGCCAACCTTAATTTTATTTATAAAACACAAAGGAAAAACATTCTGCTTTTTTTACTCATATGTAATTATAAAAATACTTATATCAAAAATATCTTATATATTTAACAGGCGAGACCATCTTTTTCTCCCTTTGCTCTCACGGAGTTCAACAGAACTCCGAAACTATCTCTGTCGCACTCCCAACAGCAGAGCAATTGCAGTTTCGATTAGTTTCACGAAATTGAAACTGCAATCACTGGTCTCGGCTGTTAAAATGATTAACAATAAATTAAAACGATTTTCTCTAAAAAAATTTATCTAAATATTTATTATAAACAAAAATTTAATTATCCTTAAGATTAAATTTAAAAAATAAATAGGTAAATTTTTTTCCCGCTTTTTTGTTTGCTGCAAGTATTACCAAGTATTACCAAGGCTCGATATACAAAATTCTATATAAAAAAAGTTAAATAATGAATGGTTGATAACTAAGTATTTTTTCTTATCCACAGAAAAGCGCGCCAACTATAGACAGTTGTGCTTGGGACTTCACAAAATGGCCGCATAGCGTTGTAGTGCTTCTGTCCTGTCAGCACGTGTACAGCTGTGCTCCGGATAAACTGCCGAAAAAAGTGAGTAATTTAGAATTTTTATTTAACTATTATTCATGTTTTATATTTCCCAATGCATCACCCCAATAAATATGACAGTCAAGTGTTATAAAGACTCGCACAGTGAGGAGTATCATGAGGAACTCGGTCGTCATAACCATATTTACAAATTTTTTTAGCGTTACCGCACGTGTATGACACACAACACACTGTTGCTTCGACAATAATTTTTAGTTCAATGTCAGTTTGTGTTAATCAATCCAACTGTGACAAACTTATTTCAGTGGCCTAATTTAGTATGTCCGCAGTTGGTTTGCTAAAAAATCTTACGGTTGTATTTTAAAAGTTTTACGGAGTAATTTCGATATTAAATCCATCTAAAATGGTGTTTACTTGGTCTTGTTTTTTTCTTCGCTTCATTTTATGAAATATCTATGCTTTGTTATTATTGAACGCTGAGTTTCTGTTCAAGTGTCAGTATATTTTGATAACGTGAGTTTTTTTAATTTAAAATAATCAAAGATTTTTTTTTAATAACATTTTCAACTAAATTATTTGAAATTAATCAATTATTTTCAGTAATTTTTTTTTTTTTTTTTTTAATTTGAACTATTATAAATAAAATTTAAAGTTATTCATAAATAAGAAGCTAAAAAATTTTTTTTTCATAACTTTAACAATTATATTAGTCTAAATCTGATGTCATTAGCAATGAATTCAAATATTTTCTCGATTAGTAATTAAAATAAAAATTACTTTGAGTAATTTGAAAAATATTACAATGAGTTATTTTAAAATACTGACTAAGTGATTAAATGATTTGTGACTATAAAAGTGAAAATAAAAGACAAAATTTCAGCCAATGTTGCAAAGATGTTAAAAACAGCATCAACTATAATGAAATGATTCATGAAACTTGAACCGATGTCACAACAAAATAAATTATAACTGTATATATATATATATATATATATATATATATATATATATATATATATATATATATATATATATATATATATATATATATATATGAATAGTAAGGATATGCTAGGTCAGGGTTGTATAGTAACTAAAATAAACAAAATTCAAGGTGATTTATATTGAAATTAATTAAATTTTTATTTTCTTAAAAAATCTAGTATCATCTACTACCAACTGCATCTCTCTTTACATTTAAATATCACAGGTACTCGTTTCTCTATCACAAGACCCTCTACTCGGTCATTTTTTTTATCAACTTTTTTTACAAAAAATGACGATAACAATTTTCAAGGATCTGATGATCGATATTTTGTCGAAAACAATTTTTTTTTAATTTTTTTTAATTTTTTTTTTTTTTTTTTTTTTTTTTTTTTTTTTTAATAACAGACCGAGGCGAGGCACAAGTTTCGGCGCTTAAATAATTAATTAACAACATTGCACTCGCTCAATTACATATTTTAAAAAATAATAATCATAATAATAATAATAATAATAATAATTAATCAATTACATAAAAGAATCTACTTGCGCCGAAACAGTTAAAAAATCAATTGGTCAATAAAAGTATGAAATTAAACAGTACAATAAAAATGTTGGAGCAAAAAAATATTCTAACTCTAAACCAATAAAAGTAAATTAAAGCTTAACCACTTGGCATATTCATTTGAAATATAACCACACGTTAAAAGTGGCCTTGACAATTAACGAGATCAGAATGTCTTAATCTCTCCTAAAACAAATTCTATTGAAATGATTTGCTATTTTAAGAATCGTTTCCTTTGTATTTTGTCGTACTTGTTTGATTTTTTTTTTTTTTTAATAACGCAAAATACCAACAGATCGATTTGAGCAATTCGAGGTGTCTTATATTTATTATTTAAATCTACTATACTTTAATAAAATTTAATAACCATCTAATGCGTGGTCGTTGATTGAAGAATCGATGATTATTAGTCTCTTCTTTTAGTTATTCTTCTCGTCTTCTCTTGTTTGATCCCAGATCAACGTGTAATTATTAGGACCTCCATTGAATCACAGTCCAGTCGTCTATATCATCGCCAGCTCCATTAATAATTGTATAGACATTTTAGCTCAGCAGAAGTCGTTTAATAATTATTTTTCTTCTCTTTCTCCTCCTCCTTTTTCTTCCTAATAGTATTTTTTTGTACAGCAGAATTTAATTCCACTGCACAGTTGGCTGTCTGCCCTGAGTGATTCGGCCAATTCTCACAGTCAATATATATAGATACATGTACTTATATAATGAAAATTACAGTAGTACGTAGTAAAGTGTAAGGTCGTTAATCCCAATTGAATTGATGAATTCAACGAATTTCATTACCATGGTCGCCAGACAGGTTCGTTGGGTTTCGCGACTTTTAGTAATCCTTGGTGAGTTTGTGTCGAGAAATTTGTTTCGCCTTCTGCTGATCGTCCAACTGGAGATGGCTGGCTGGAGGCTGGTGTCAATGGCATCGAGTATTCCGATGAATTCGAGGACTCGCTGCACACTGACGGCGAGGACTGAGGTGGTGGTGGGGTCGACACGTGAATAGTCAGAGGTCCGGTTTTGTCCATTGAGATGAGTTTGTGACCGAGGTGGGTCATCAGCTTGGTTCCCAGCGCTACGTCTACTCCGGGTGTTTCTGCAAGGCAGCGGCTGACTTCGTTGGCACAGTGAGTGTATCCAGCGCGGAATCGATCTGAGTCGAGCACGGGGTTAGCTGACAGGCGTTGTTGACGTTGGAGTTTGTGGAGGTGACGGACTGTCAGTTCGAGGATGTCGGCTTTTTCGAGTTTCGCTACGTTTTCACCGTCACCAGCGAGCGCGGTCACCATCAGGTCCTTGAGCTCGTCGAGGCAACGATTGATGCGAGCTCGTCGTTTGCGTTCAAGCATTGGTTTCATAACCTGATTAACAAAAATGATAGTCACCATTAGTCACTGAATTTTTTTTAAATTATATTTTGTAGTTTGAAAAAAAAATTAAATAAAATTTTTTTTTAATAAAAAAAATTAAAAATTTTAATTTAATAAAAAAAATTAAAAATTTTAATTTAATTTAATTTTTGAAAAAAAAAAAATTTTTTTTTAAACGGATTAAGATCCTTACCTTTCTGTATTGATAAGTTCTGGAGATTGGTTGTTCTTGCCCATCGACAATCATCATTTGCTCGTGCATCTGCATCTTGTGTTGTTATTGTTGTTGTTGATAAATAAATTAATCCTTTGATTAGTCACTGAGAGTTGAACACAAAATAACACAAGTGTCCAACAATTCACTGAATACTCAATCAATATTAAAGTGAGTTAATAGCGATTACGAGTTAACACTTAATAACGTGTAATTATTAGTGAATGAAAATAAATGTATACAGACTTCGACTTTAAACCGCGTGCGGTGGTAATATAAAATGTAAAGATTGCTTGTGAAGCGCACCGTACGAGAGTCAAAGCAGAAATGTGGAGATGACGACGTAACAGGGATCCTTATATACGGGAGCACAAGTGAGCGCTGGTAGGGATAGAATAGAGGGGAAAGATATCGGGGTTGGTGATGGGGACGAGCCTTCCGTGGGAACGCGCCGTGGAGCTTGGTTCCCAAGCAAGCACACCACCTGTAAGCGGCAGCTGCCAGACACGCGCCCACACCAAGCCATCGTCACCGTTTTAGTGTCTTTTTCTCTACTCCAGTATTACTGATACTTAAGTATCCTTCTTCTTTACTCTCTATACATGTATAATATAATACTAACTGTTGGTTAAACGCGCAATGCACTGCGATAACTGCACTCAATACATACACTGAGGATAACTTTTTCTCTTTCTTTAACTTATTCAGTGATGTCATGGATACGTCGCTCCCAGTCTAGCCGCTTATATTCACAACTACGTGATATAAACCCATATCTCTGATTGTGAGTTTAGTTGCTACTCTTCGACCATTCTCGTTAAAACTTAAGCCTTTACCGGCACTACCACGGCAATCCAACCTCCGAACGGGTTTCTCTATTCATAATTTTTATTTAACGACTTTTATTCTCAACACTTTTGAGTTATTTTCAGACAACTATACTTTTTATCTTTTATTTAAAACCAATTCATCGGCTCTCTTCCTCTTGGAAACTTTTATCTTCTACAGATACATCCTTTGGTTCGTGATATGTTACATTAATATCTAGTTATCATGACCATTAAATTTTTTATCAATTTGTAATTTCAACTCTAAGTTGCGATGAATCCCTCAGGCATCCACATGCTTATTTTTTTTATTTTTTTCATGAGGTAATAACTAATAAGTAAGTGCTACAAGAACTGTCTGTTGGATATTAGTTTTTTTTGTTTCGTATCGAGCTTTCGTGATTTCGATCCTTCTGTACCTGGTTGAATTTGACTCAGAATGTATTAAGTGTGCAATATTGAGCAGCACCAAGCTCGTTCTTGATTGTTCGTTATTCGCTCGGTCAGTTGCACTTTGAAATGCATTTTAACATACTGTAAGCGCTAGATAAGGATAAGTGACCATGCAATTCACTCGTTGTACGATTAGTCATCTCAAGACGAGTGTCGCTTAATGACTAAGTCAGAGACCGGAGTGAGGTACAAGAGTCGCATGTGGATACTTATGTGGATGTATGTTGCATATTCTTATTACTTATATATTGCAGTACATGTATGTTGGCTAGCTCGAGTATCGGTGTAGGAAGAAACCGCACGAGGCACAGCTCGTGGATAATATATATATGTACTTATTATATGTATTTTTTTTATAATATAGATGTAGGTTTTATTTGCCTGCGCGTGATATCAATTGTAAGTCACGCGTGGATTATCCTTGGGAATTAAATTACCCCTTATTGTCAATTATTTCAATTATTTTACTAATTTTATAACAATACATGTTTATTTATAATGTATAAAATGCGGATTTATTTAGGTCGTAAGATAATTATTATATGTTGAGAAAAAAGTAAATTTGCTTATTTTAAATTATACTAATTTAATGTAATTTGAAAGCAATAAAAAGAATAATAATATATATTTTTATTATCTGTTTAGTAGTATTTAGTTAAATGAATTTTAATAACTGAAAAAATTCTGCGGATCTTGTATAATTATTTTTTACGATTATTTTTGGATTTTATAATACATACTCGCATTAAATTTTAATTAAAAGACATACACAGACGTATAAACATCGCGAGACTTGAAGAATGTATAAAAATGAGTAAAAAAACGTTTTAAAAATTACAACTTCGTGCATAAAGTAATCTTAAGTCCTGAGAAACGACTGGCAACCATTTCAGATGTTTTTAAAATGTTCTTCTCTACCAGTATTTAGCTTTCAAGACACACGCATACATATATGTATATTCTTAGCAATCGTTTTTAAACTGGCAGCTTCCCGGAGAATTACACATCCTCTTATATCTTTTTAATTTTTATATTTTTTTTATACCTCATCCCTAATATTTATTCCTTTTCGCCGCGTCCGCGTCGTTTTCATTATGTAGTTTTTTTTATTTTTTTTTGTTTTTAGTTTACTTTTTTCAACCATCAACTTCTGTCTTGGTCTATCTATTCCCATTTATTTCTCCTCGACACCACGGCATTTAAAAGTCGTTTGCAAATATATAATTATAGCGAAACACTACTGGTACTTCCACTCTACTCGCATCTCTCGCGTTCGCTTATCTGGATCGTCTAGTAGCTTGATTGCTACTGCATTTTACTACTATCTTACCTCTGGCGTTTAATTTACGATATTAAATCGCAATTTTAATACATTATTATTTATTTTTTTAATTCTTTTTTTACGATTCTGCATTCATTATTGTCAACTTTTTTTCACCGAAGATCATTCAAGATACTTATAGATGATTAAATCACGGATAAAAAAAAAGTATATTGATAATAAAAAAATGCATTTATATTATCCTCCTCGACGCATGATATGGTAAGCTCAAAGTCTTATAATGTACCGAACATAATCGTTGATTATCTTCCCGTAATTTCCTATTCGATAATAACAATAATGATGATGTACTGACGAAGAAGAATTCAGTTCATTAAAATGATACACTGATGGGTGGAATAATAGTAAATGCGGGATGAGGATGCGCACGTGTCCAAAAATTTACGCGTCAATTTGCTCGCACGTGCGTCGCTCTTATTCGAAATCACTCGGGAGGATTCTTTATAGATAAATAATAAAAATAACGAATAAAAAAATAAAACTAAAGAGAGAGATCAATCCAAGTCGAATTTGCAAGAGGTATATTGAACCGAAAAGCTCTCGTGGGGCCAGTTAATGTTAGGACACGTGTACATTGAAATTTTTCTTGGATAGGGAGTAGAGCTCGTGATATAGGACTGTATATATTTAGCTGAAAAATCACGTATTCGTTATAGAGCCCTTGGTCAAGTCTAGAGTATAGAGCACATATAGTATTATGTATATAAAAAAAAAAGAAACGCGACAGCACGTGCCGTGGGTTTAACACGTGGCGTGAATTACATCGTGGTACAATCAGACGGAAGGAAATAACTCAACCCGTGTGTGTTGCTTATCAGTAAGAACACTTGGTTCAACTTGGCCTCGTTCAATATGTGTAATACGACAGAAAGTGTGAGAGAGAGAGGAAAAGAATGCTTGTATACGTGCATGTTATATACGTACTTAGTGTGTAGTATGTGGTGTAGTGCCCAAGCGTGTTATGTATTATTCATGAATGGATTTGATTAAAAAAATAGAAACTACGTTTCAAGTCTACGCTAATTTCAATATCACGTTAGATTTTATTTTGTTAATATTGCCCCGATTTATCATATAATTTATTGAAACTTTTTTTTTTGTCCAAAAAAATTTCAAGTACTCAAGTGTAAAATTAAAATTTAACAGCGATGAACACAAAAAAGGCTGTAATTTTAGTTTTTAATAACTAAAGTATTTGGTAAATTACCGTAGCGTGTTGTCGGCTGCTGACATTCCTGCGAATTTTCTCACATACCTTTTCTGGTTGAATCCCCGTCGACCGTATGTGTATATACGCTTTTTTTTTGTCTATTAAATACTTTCCCATGTGCCGATCTCAATTGCACACCCGGGCACATGCTTGAGGGGCCTTATTAGTACATCAGCTGTCCCGAGAACATATGTCACATCGTGGCACGAGCCACGAAATCGTTTTGAGCCCCCCTGCATATTCTTACTTTTTCCCCTACCCTTTAAATCCATTTACTTATACATACACATGCTCACAAGCATATATTACATTTATATTGTAAACATAGTATCTCCATAACTGTATAATTTACCCCTCTAAAAGTCCAACTCTAGTATCATCCCCTTACTTTTATTATTATCATTACTATTATTATTTTTTCTGACCATCATATTATACGTATAAACCGCTAGTATTTCTATTTCTATTCTCCCCTGTACTGACTCGTAATATTAGTTCGCACGCGTCACTTTATCCACTACAAGAGTTATACAGGAATAATAATGCGGGTCTTGAGAGAGAGTAGACTACTAAGCAATATATATACATATATAACAGACAATACAATCGTCGAGTTGACACGGTATGTAAACCAAACCGGGTGTTGAGGGGAAAACAAGGTGGGCTTAATGTTCAAACCCTAAAAAGACAAATGACATTTACAAATGGAATTACTGATGTTGATTGCAAATGAAACAAAACCACGTGCGTTATTTCCGTGAGAACTGATTTAAAAATACCGGATATCCAGGTTACTTTTGTTCCGCCCTCATACTTGTCATCGTCTTGGATTTTATTGCTCCTTTTAATAAATAATATAATCATTACAATAATACTGGCTACATTGCACACATCGAATATTAAAAAAATTTAACTATTTTATTTAACAAACAATATACATTCAAACAATGTACATTGTACAATAAACTCGAGCTCTGTTGTATCGGTCTAATATGCAATTCAAGTTACCTGACGACATTTGCTAAAGGACAAGGGTCATACGATTTACGTATTTATTTATTTTTATCTTAAATTTATTTATTATACCAACGTATACTTTGTATCACCGATATATTTATTGATAATGCTTGACAACCAATATTTAATATACACAATATATAATATATAATATATTTGAAACGCGTTACTTACAAATGAATGCAAATTGCATTCTTGGTAATGTAATAATATAAATAATAATGTTATCATTATTACACAGCGAGTTTAGCAGTAAGCAGTGTGATGTGAATGAATGAAGCGCTGATTAGTTGATTCTTAGGTATCGTGTGACTTTAACCAATTGACTCGGGTAGAAAAAGACTAGAGCATGTATGTATGTATTATATATTATATAAAGAGAGTTGAATAAAATATGGGTAATAGATATCACTGTTTCACTAATGTAATGTAAGAGATTCAAATGACCCGGTACAATGTACTCCATCTGTTAATATACTTATATGTATGTGAGAGCTGTCTGCATATGTGTATGTATGTATATATGCAGGATTAAAAGATATATAAACATAATACAAGAACTCGGGTTTTTCTCACGAAGTCGAGTTCACCTGACGTAAGTGCAAAATGAGCTGAGAAAAGAGACAACTGAACAGTTATACTGTTAACTCACATATTCCTATTGGTATTATTATTGGCAATGCGCTATTCCAGTATTTCTTGAAAATAACTCAAGTTAATATATTGTTGCTGTCAAGTACTGGATACATATATATTTATGTATGTTTTATGATCATTATTATTATCATTATCATCACCATTATGTAGAGACTCTCACTTGTGTACTGTATTACATTGAATGTGGCTTTTAATCGTACGGCGCCTCGTTCTCCGCACGTGCTTATATACTATATACCGATCCTATCAACTTATATTCTTCTATATACACCCGTATGTATAAATAAATGGATATATACTATTTATAAGCGCAGGCAAATAATTCTCAACAATAGATCCTTTAGATAAAACTTTTAGAGTGATGAATTAACTTTTACTCTCCTCTTTACTCGGCTACAGTAACATTATACATATCTATCTTATATTTTTTAAAGTATTCTATTCTTTATACTTAAATTTATTATTATTTATTATTTATATAAAATAATTTCCTTCTTAGTCTACGAAGGAATAAATACTTGTAATTTATAAACATGATACATTTATAAAAATAAAATGAATAAGCAACGTACATATCATAAGTATCAGAAAACACGCAACTCGCAAGTGTTTGCGTTTTTAATAATTCATTGTGTTCAAATATGTACTAAAGTACAACAGACGATATTCTCCGAATGCGGTATAACCCAATACAAGTGACGGTTGTTTTTTATTGATTACGAATTTCATTATTTATTTTTATCTTGGAAACCCATTCGCTTCAGTATGTATATAGAGGATAAGAAAATAGCTTCGACAAGTTGGCCTTCGATCAGCACGTGCGCGTACTCCGAACTATACCACATTACATATTACTGTACACTTGCGTGAGTCTTGGGTCTCAACTCTTGTACATATTTTGAATCAAGAAAAAAAGAATTAAGTTTGTATGTTATATATAACATACTGAAACGAAGTATAATATATTCCACGGGCTGAGTTGATATAATATGGAGTACACTGCCCAAGTTACGTATATATATTTTCGAAACTTGTCCAGTGTATGTTTGTTTTATTTTTTGATATTATTTTTTTTTTATCTTACTCATTTGCTCGCTCGCTCACTTACTTTTGAATTAACTGTACAATAAGTCACGTGTGGTGACACTTGTTCCGATAAAGTTGCTCGTATATATTGTAACAGAAGTAATGTACAACACCAACAACCGATTTCATATTAAAATTAATTGCTTATTTGACACGTGCTCAAGTACTCAGTAACTTTACACGTGTACTGTCAAGATCATTTTAGATTTTTTATTTTAGTTATTATCGGTTTTTTTTATAATTTTACAATCAATAAGTCAATGTAAAAATATACCGGTAAAGTTAGGGGGGGGGGGGAAATGGGGTACTTAAGAAACCGTTATGATTTTAAGGACTTAAATATGTTGATTTTTCTCGTTTTCAGTCGTAATTGAAGGAAAATAATCAAATTTCAAGTTGCCGTAGAAAAAAAATTTTTTTTCTCCCCTCCGGGCGGAAAGCGTCAATTTTCCACCCGCTGCGCTAAATGAAAATGCCGCTTTCCGCCTCCGTCGAGGAGAAAAATAGTATTCTCACCACAGGCAGGAAATAAGAAAGCCTCAGATCACATGTTTGTCGACCTCGGCTTCGCCTCGGTCAACAATTACATGTAATCTGAGACATTTCTTATTTTCCTGCCCTAGGTAAGAAAAATACTATTTTTTGCGGGCAAAATGGGGTACCCCCTGAAAAAGTGAAAAAAAATTTCATTATCTGAAAATGAAATGTCGTTAAAAAAATAACATTTTCTTATTGATAAGTCTACGAAAGAACCCAGAGAGATGAACAAATCACCCAAAAAAGAAACATTGTTATAGTTGACGCAATATACTCCTAACAAAAATTGAGTTAGCAAAAAAAATTTTTTTATTTTGTAGTAATTTTTGATGGGTTTTGCTTGAGTAAAAATAATATCAAGATAAAAAAAAGAGTTCCCTTGAGAAGATTCTAATTTTTGGATCTCCCGATGAAAAATTTTTTAGACATAGTTCTCACGTAATTCCAAGCAATAGCACGAAAAAAAAACAATCGTAATTTTTTTGCACTCTCTTTCTTGGTTTAGGGATTCAGGAAAATTTTTTCAAATTGAATGATCTTGTAGGCCTGAAGATCTTACTTTTTAAATTAAATATCTCACAAGCCCACCAAATGATTTTGAAGAATCTGGCGGCCTCTGACACAGTTTTCTGAGCATTGATAGTTAAATTATGACATAAAAAATTATCCGAGAATAAATTTCGAAGTTATTTGAAAAAGACATTCTTTTAGAATGGTTAGTTTACACAGAAAAAAAGGTTCACTTGAGCCAAGAAAATATTTTTCTTCCTAATTATTTCCTTGAGCGAAAAAAAAATGTTCTTTTTGACACAAGAAATTTCACTTATTCCAACAAAATTAACTCTCTTGTTTTAAGAAATATGTATCTTGATCCAAGAAAATTTATTTAAGTCAAGAAAATCTTCTTGTTTTGAGAAAATTCAGTCTCTTGCTCCAAAAAATTAAATATAAAGATAGAAGTAAATTTTCATTAATATTTTTATTGATTAACATATCAAATGGGAAGATCAAATAATGTTGAATCATTTTTTTTTCCATTCAATATGTATAATTGCACGCTAAAATAATATAAAATCGGTATCAAATATTCAAGAGAAAAATTTTCTCAAGGTGAGAAAATTTTTTTCTCAGCTGAAGTAGGTAGCACTGCTTCCCTAAAGTATCTAAAAATCTTGATCAAATGTAAAAATTTATTGCATCAAGTATTTATGATAATTTGAATTAAGAAAAAATTACTTCCACCAAGAATAGAATTTCAAGAAAAATTTTTATTTCGGGCAACACAACTTTAGTCTTTCTTCAGGCACCTGAAAATTTTCTTGAGCTAAGAATTTTGTTCTCCAGTCAAGAAATTTTTCTTTCTGTGTAAGATTTTTCTTCGACACATTAGAGGTTTACACTCACATACACACACGCCGACAGATATCCTCGTAGGAATATTAAGAACTAGTTCCTAGGACCTTAAAAATGTGAAGATCAGATTAGAACTTGATTTTCGAAAACTGGCATGGAACCAATGACTCCCCGATTTTTTTTTTTTTTTTTAATCATTCATTTGTAAAGCGAGAACTTAAAAATTTAGAAAAAGTAATCGTGGATGTGAAAAAAAAATTATTACGATGCACAATAACGATAAAAATTACTGTAAGAAAAGTTAGAAAAAAAAATTTTTTTTTGTTTTTTTAATTAAAAAATTTTTTTTTCTTTTAAATTGTAGGAAATGACGTTAAAATATATTTTAGGAAGCTGAAAGAGCTTTTTGGAAAAAAAAAATTTTCTTACGAAATTTTGGGGGTGCCCCATTTTGCCACCCCTACTCCATTTTGCCCCTCTCCTCCCCTATATGTTGGAAAATTTTTAAAAATATACCAAACTAACACTAATTGACTAATAAAACCATCAAACATAAATAATAATTAATTTTATAAATATATAAAGATAATGAAGGATACATTGTCGAATGCATAAAGATAAATTGTTAAAAAGAAATAATTTTATGACAGGATAAATGATAAATCTTGATAAATCCTCCCTTATACTTAATCGCAATAAGACGTTTGGTACTATCGAAAGTATTACCGAGGATATAATCTCAATTTAGCTTTAAAGTATGTGTATCTACAGAGTTAAAGAGGATCGGATGCAAATGACGGTACGCGTATGCCCAGAAGACGAACCGATCGTTTACTCGTTAAATCTGGGAGCAATTGCCCACGCGAGAACCCATTATATTGGCTCATTATCGTCGTCAATCTTATAGATTTTATTTTACTTTTTTTTCATTTTATGTTTATCCCTGCTATGCAGTGTGTGCCCTGTCTCGACGCCTAATCGGGGCCTTACGCATGTGTGTGTATACATGTAGACGTTTAAGTCTCGTTCCACATTTTTGTTGTTGGTCACGTCAACCGTATCTGCTCATCGTCTTGGTTGTATCGCCGACCCACATCGAAAATAACTAGTCTAGTGTAGCATCATTATTGACCGGTTTGATATAAACTTGCACCGCGTAAATTGGTAGTCTAGCGTGTAAAGAAGCAAGATAAAATGTTTAAGTGACACAAAAAAAAAGAGTACTTTACGGCAAATAAAAAGCACGAGAGAAAAATAATGATAAAAAAAGCTGATGGCGTCTTAGATTTCTTTTCTTTGGACGGTAACCAAGAGCTGGTGGGCGGACGAGTAAAACCGAAACCCTCGAGGGGGATTTTAGGGTGAGACAGCTAACAACAGGCTGCTCCTGCTCCTACTGCTGCTGCTGGTCGTCCGGGTTTCGCACGTGCTCGATTTTCCCACGAGTTGGCCGCAGCCGGCAGTCTTCAAGCTCTTCGAACTTCTTTTTAGTTTGTTTCACGTGTGAGTGTGTGTATGTATGTTTGTATTTGTATTTGTGCGTATACTTCGTAGAAGGAGCATAAATTTAATACGTAAAGAGCGCGAGAAGGACAGAGAGAAGTTAGTCGGATGAAGTAAAGAAGTAAACCCATGCCACGGGCCCCATTGTGTCGAGCACGAGCGGCAAAATGCTGATGCTCACCCATGCCCAGGGAGGTCCTCTCTCAATTGAAAGATAAAACAAGGCCCGAAAATGCACACAACTGTAGTTAAACGCTGCTTCTGCTACTGATTCTTCGTTCTTCGGCTGCTGTTCGACCCCCTCGATATATGTCCGATGTATTTTTACTCACATTCGTATACAAATTATTCTACAATAAATCGATTTTATTTAACTTCCCACCCGTATTATCTTCAATTTGTCTTCACTCACTAATTTATCTCTCTAATTATAAATTATGACATTAGAGTTTTTTTCCAACAATTTTATTCTTAATGTAATAACGATGAATCATTTTTCGACAAAGTATAATACTGTTGGTATCGCGAAGATTTGAGTGGAATTTGAGAAGTAAATAAGACATCGTCATTGTCGGCGTCTCACTTACATTAAACTCAAAGATATTTAATTCAGTGATGTGTATAAGTCATACACTATTCTTCGCAGGAAAAGACCACCTATATGCCACACATAACATGAGAATGAGAGGAAGGCAGGTACACATGCGATTAAATTCCACAGCCACTGACTCACGCGGATTCTCCGAAAGTCTGGACCCTTGTACCCTCGCACAGTATAATATCAAACTAAAAGCTAAAAAAATATTAAATTATAAATAAAAATAAAGAGAGAGTTTAGTAGTATAGTCATCGCAGTGTGATTTTTCATGTATCAGCAGATGTTCTATCCTCTTTTAAGCTTCTTTATTACGTACCTTGCATCTACAATCTCTCATCCTCAAAATATTTATCACGTTCTAAGTTCCGAGGCTCTCTCTCGTGTTTCTGCTTATAAAATTTTAATTTTCACCCTTATTTTTTGTCTTTTTTATTTCTCAAAGTTTTATTGCTGATGAGATTTTTTGCCGTTCTTAAAAGACCGATAGTCATTAATGTTTAATGATGGTTTTCCCGCAATCCCAGAACTGAGCTGCCGATGGTGAGGATAAGAATAAAAGACGTACAACAGATACAAAAGCAACACAAGGACGAAAAAATAACGAGAGATATATTTAGAGAAGTCAATCAGACATCAGACAGCAAAGTACTGCCAACATTTTTACCAGTTGTTGTGTACAGCCAAATGCATTTAAAAGTCTGAAAACTCGATTCGCTTGGACGAGTTTGTAGACCGTACACGGCAAAGTACTGCCGTTAAAATAATTGTGAGGGACAAGAAGACAAAGAAGATAAAAGTGTAGTCTTTGAAGCAAAGCAGTACTCAAGAATATACATATTATGTTAGATATGGTGTAAAGTAGTGTGTATATTCTTTCATCCATAACTTTTAGTTTACAGTGGGTCAGACAAGGGTAAATATATTCAAGACGTAATTATCTTGCAATGTGACCTTGACTCGTTTTTTATGTTGAATGGCGAGTAAATATGATGACATCATTTTTGGATTTTAAAAAGTATTCTTGACATGTTATGTATATATATATATATAACAAGCAACATTTACCAAAGTTGAAACCTTACTCTTAGTTATATACCATATCATTTTGTTGAAAGAAAAAAAATAATTCACAGTTGGTTATAATTTCCGCAGTAAATTTGTCTTGGGTTATGTAATACGAAAAACTTGATTATTACCACGAAGTGAGTATAGGTCTGATCGTAAATTGAGGAATTCGCAGTATATAGGGGTCTACTCTTGGTGAGTTGACCAGAGAAGGCGGAGTTGTAGTCCCAACTAAATTTTAAATGTTGCTTTTTTCTCCTTGTATTCTTATTCTACTTTATTATTTATTTTTTTTATTTTTACACAAATAGACACTGTACGTGTAATAGTGATTAAATATATAGGTATGTCGTATGTGTAAATATATATGCTGAAAAAGAAATTATGCCTTCTACGAAAGATGCGTAATCGGGAATAATTAATCCCGGATGTTTCGTGTGTGTCATACATACACATTACATTACATACTACGTATATGTATCTTGTGAACTCGTGGATGATGATGATAATGATGATGATGATGACGCGAGACCAATTTAAAGTTAGACATAGATTGGCTATTTTAACTAGCACGGCGTAAATTGGCAATCCTCCAACCATTTATTATATACCTACTTCTTAATACTAACACCATTAAGGTTAATACTTATTTTGCTAAATAGATACAGTATCGCTAACTACTACCTGAAGTGATATCACAAAATTAAATTCATCATGTTGAGTACTTTTAATTAAAAAATAATTAGCTAAGGATATTACTACCATGAATTCTAGGGAAATCGACTCATTTTTTTTTTCGTAGAATTGATTTTTTAATTATATTATTAATAATTGACTTGAATGGTATATTTCTCCAAAAAAATTTTAACCCAAGTAAATTTACTTACAATAAAGTTGATAGGAATTTCGTTATCACATTCTGCCATAATTATTGCTATTCAGGTTGAAACTCAAGGTGAAAAATTATCAATTTTAAAAGCATTATCTTTATAACTAATAATAATTGCTGTAATTAAAAAGATACAAATTTTAATAAATTGTTTGAATTTTGTGACAAACATTTCAATGAATTCGTGTTATTGTTAATCAAATTCATTTATTCTTATAACAAATATAGTCTATAAGACTTAAATACATCTTTAAATCAAAACAAATATTGAAATTCAATAAAAAAATATTTTGTTGTCAAAGATAAAAAACCAACATTTCGTGTATCGTATTACATAATTTTATATCTCTTAGTCGAATAGAATGGACAAATAGAAGGTTATGGCTGAAACTGATGATATCACGAAACTAATTATTTCAAAACAATGCCATTAGCCGATAGCAAAAATTTACACGTGTATTATATATCACATACGTGACTCATATGACCAATATCGCGACAATTTTCGTTGGTATTATCCATCTTTTTTTACTTGACTCATGAATCCACGTGTAGAGTGTGTATGCGATAAAGTGGGAAAAAACATGGACAATTATTCCATACTCGTGATTATCTGTTTTAATCGAACCGGAAACTCTCGTTAAAGAGTATCAGTTAATTGGTTTTATCGTTTTACGTTCCAAGACTTGTGCATGATGTCTCTTCCATGCATCAGGATCAGCATCAGCATCAGAAGTAACAGCAGCAGCTACTCACGTCAGTGAGAGAATAATAACAGCGATAATGATAATAATATATACCTACACGTGTGATGTATATATATATATATATTCATACCGATGTGTAGTTTAAATTTATATGGATAAATACAAAGATAGTATTTATCTGTATAGAAACGAGTAAAAAAGGTGTGTACAATATTATATATATATATATATATATATATATATATATATATATATATATATATATATATATATATATATATATATAAAGGATCCTCCTTGATACGTACACGTGAATGGCTCACGGCCGGTTCGTGCCTCTACTCTCGATGCCTCGCCCGAGTATACCGGGATCTCTAACTACCACCTGCCTCATTTTCCCACGAGCCTCGCGCGATCCACTCGAATACCGATGAGATAGACGAGGACGTGTACTGGTAACTCTGCACGTGCAAGCGGGGACCAACAAAGAAAGAAAAAATATACATAAATATACTGAGTAGATATATGCATGTATGAATGTGTGAGCCTCTACATGTTTCATGGTAGTACCTATACTACTTATTCTATAAGTCGAGAGACACTATACATGTACAGAGTATTGGAGAACCACAAAATGACGAGAAAAAAAATAAAAGAGGAAGAAAGAGGTATAACATAGCAGTTAGCTTAGTAGGTGAGACAGCAGCAACAGTCAAAAAAGTAAATGAGACAGTGGTATATTATAGAGAGGTTAGTTGGTTCAAAATGTTAGAGATTGAATGAGACGGCAGTATAGTCCACAGTATAGTGGCGTGATCGCCTGTAAAACAAAGTAAATGTATACATAATGTTTGAGATTCCGAGGAGGATAGAGAATAATATTGGCAGCGGAGTGCAGGTAGTATAGAGAACACGTGCTGGCACGAGGTGGGTGAGTCAGACACGCGGGAATATTGAAAGGCGATCGTTTCTGCGATTCTCTAACTCAGGTGTATATATTTGTGGATGTGTGTGTGTGTGTGTGTGTGTGTGTGTGTGTGTGTGTGTGTGTGTGTGTGTGTGTGTGTGTGTGTGTGTGTGTGTGTCACGAGATGTGTGTATTTTATGAAGAAGGAGTATTGGATTGGGATTGGGATTGAGAATGGGAATGAGGAATTTTTGCGTCGATTTGCCGATGGCTAAATAAAGGGGCAAGTGAACAAGTCGAGAAGATTCGCCTGAGGATTTTCAATCGACTTGTTTCTCGATACTACAACTCCTTAGCTACAGCTGTTCTTCCTGTTTGCCAATCGTTTTGCCTTATTCACTACTTTATGTACTACTATCTTTCTTTCGTTCCGAGAGTGATTATGTTCTCGCTGATGGGTTATTATATTTTTATTTTTATTTTTGGACTTTTTGCCATCGCCCGTCATTACGAAATACCACCAGAGCAATCAAGGTATCCGGCTGATGATCAATTTTTGCCGGTCAATCTAGTCAAAATTATCATCACCGAAAAAAAATTTATAAATATGCAGTAATGCCACAGTTTAAAGACTTAATTAGTACCTGTAGTCAATTATTTTTTTAATTTTGTCAAACTAAATTCGAATGAATATTTTTTTTTTTTTTTTTTTTTCATAATCTCTTTTTGAAGTGGTCGGAGCAATTATGCAGAAAGAAAAACAGAAAACAAGCTTTTGAGCAAACTTTTAACGAGATAATTTGTACCAGCAGGTCGAAAAAAAACACGTTTTTAAGATTAGGACGATCTTTAAATATAATTAGACTTCAAGGAATTACCCTGGATAATAAAATGACAAACATTATCCTTTAAAAATACACTTAAAATCTAAAATTCTACTCCACTCTCGATTCTATCTATATACACACTTACACTTGAGTTTAATACCAGAACTCTCTCACGTCGATATAATTCCTTTTGAGAGAGTTTAGAGAGCGCTATTTATTCTCAACTCGTAGCTCTCTATTCATTGGCCGTCTCGTAAGGCGTAGTGACTAATACGTCTTTGCAAGATGTGCGGCATGATCTGGCCATTCATGGATTAGAAATCGGATTTGTAGGATCAACACTGTTTTTCAACTAATTCGTATTTAATCACCTGATTGTCCTAATTTCAAATCTAAATTATTTTCGAGCCACTGAACTCACTACAACTATCCACACATATTACTATTTTTATTTATAAAAAGATATATTTACATTAGTACAGTATAAAATATATAAATACATTTTTTTCCCAACTTGGAAGACATTAATAATAAATAAGAACATAGTTGTTATTAGAATTATTTTTACAACGTTAAACCCACGTATTATCGGTTCTTTTCATAACCGGTTTCGCGGGGGCGACTTACAAAGAGTCTTTTCATTGGCTCGTTAGCACGCTTCCGGAACTTCTTTTTTCCTTCCTAGTATGGTGTTGTCATACACACCGTCAGTGAAATATGTATATGACTAACTTATCGATGTTCATTGCTCTGTCATGACTCGTTCCTTTTTTTATGATTTTTTTTTATTTCTCACACATCTTTTACACTCATACATCATCTACATACACGTCGATATATTCTTACTTCCTTATTACTACTCTCAGCTACTGTAAATAACCCATAGGCATTTTAATTAAGTTTTTATTTCCCTGACGAATTTTTGTCGGTCAATTGATTCTCGGAATATGTGTAGGAAATTCCTTACCCAAACTCATAATACTGAATATGTAATATTAATTACTATTTACTCGAGTAAGACCCCAGTGACGAAGATCATAAAGATTTAAATGTTGAAACAAATGCTGCTCAAAATTATTTACGAGAGAACAGTAAAGGATGTTAAGTTATGTTGTTACAACCGCCACATTTGGAGTCGTTTATTTTAATATATTCCTGTCACTGCCTCATTTTCTTCAGGCTCTTCAACAAAGTTATGTTAGGATGGTTAGTCCTCGACCCAGTGATGTTTAGAGACACAGATTTTTCTTATTTATCATCCTCCAAATAAATTTAGAACTTAGACGACAGCTAGTTATTTTTTTCGAGTGTGTGGTTCTCGTATAGGGGCGAGTCTTGAGCCTAATATAAGGCAGTAGTACGGTATAAGTATGGTTAGGAATGAAGTAGAAGATGATTATGACCTCACACATGAACGTAACCGAAGCATACGGGTGTTCTAGTTTCTTATTATCGCATATCCGTTCCCACACTCTATTGGTATCTCAAACACCCCTATTGAAGTACATATATCTTAAGATTTAACCCCTATTGGTAACGACTACTTTTAAAATTTTTTCCACTTACTTCTTATTCTCAGTTAGGCGCAAATACCACCCTTGTGTTTAAATTTCTAAGGATCTGCTTTTTCACTCCGCTCAATCTCTATTGAAATAAAACTTCAAGCCCAAAAGTTCAGCCCCTTTTTGAGCAACTTTTTCTGTTGAAGCGTGCAATGCACGAGCTCAACAAAATTCCACTAATTCTTTCGCCCGTTTTTTTTTCTTTGTAGTCTTTATAGCTTCTTTTATTTTCTTTGAATAAGTCATCCATTTCCGGGTGTGTTCACAACTTGACCCTTGGATATACACCTACAAATATCCGATTGTATCGGTTGGAACTGAGACCCAAATACTTTGGCTTGACCCTTTTTTTCTCGGTCTTTCTTTTATATACACACCAAATACATAAAAGATTATTATCCTCTGTAACCACTACAACGACAGAAGAATATAATAACAGTATATATGCATGTATAAATTTGAGTTGCTTACGATGATTTATCGAGAATTTCCCATTAGATTATTTGCAGCACGCACACTAGCACCGGCTGATGGCTGGACAACAGAGCGAGCAAAAGGATGAATAAATAATTTATTATTTGAGGTTCTTTGATCACCATCATAACTGAGGGTTTTAAACCCGTGGGAAATATTTTTCTGCACATGTGTTTATCTTGTTTGTGAATATACCACCAAGTAAAGCAGGTGAAGTTATGTACCTGCTAAGTCGGAATCGCTTGTCGCTCGTGACGCTCACGTGTTAATAATGCTACTAGTGTTTGTTTATGATGCATGAATTTTCCTTATCTTTTATTCGTCTGTCGGGAAAATATGTTTGTTAATTTTTTTTTTATTTTTTTTTTTTTATTTTATTAATATACATATACGCATCTTGTAGTTGTACATCCGCAAGATTTTACTTGCAACGCCGATGTACAAAGAGGATTAATTGCATGCAAAGTGTAAAAATTCTCTTCAAATACATATTTTAATGCTAGCAGCGTATCCGGACTCATGCATTAAAAGTATTAATATCGTGTAATGAATAACTAATTAATTGATATATATTCATGCGGGCATCAGACGAACAACTTACAGTATTCACTGTATCGCGTGACAATAATGTCATACATAATATTTTTGAATTACTATTTTTTTCTTTGACGCTATCAGTTATTGGAATAATATTAAAATTTTATTGATTTATTTTCCATGGACTTATTATTTATTAACTAATTAAATAAATTTCAGTGACTTCATAACTATTAAAAAAATTTATTTTAATTAATTTTTATGATCAAATCAATAGATTGTTCCAATTGAATGATAATAAAATAATAATCAATTGAAATCAAAGCAAATAAGGATCTTAAGAGGCAAGAAAAAAAATAATTGTCGTATTGACTCCCTGGGGGTAACTCGTGCGGTACACGCGGCGAGCACACGATTCCAGGGGTGAACTCGTAACTCTGTCAATACAAGTAGTAGCTATAAGTAAGAGTCAGACTGTTGTTTAACCTCTTATTTTTATTTTTTATTCCTCTGTTCCGTTGTCGATTGTTCTTTTATATTCTTGTGTAATAACGACGTCATTGACGTGAATGAGACGGAACAGAGATAAAACGATCATGAGCATGAGCATAAGCATGCCAGTAAAGGCAGCAGCCCCACTAGCATACTTACACACGTGAACCAAACGCAAAAGGAAGATATCGCGGAGAGCCGGTCGATGCACGCTTATACGCGCGCGAAGATATCGGCAGCTGGCACGGAGCCGTGAGAGACTTGGGCAGATGGTCCCAAATAGTAGTATGTATATAGTAGGTCCGGACATATCGTATAGTGTGTAGCCAGCCACGAATCCTACTACGCCTTCCTATAAGGAAGGAACCGAGCGAGTGCTTTCCCACGGGCCTCGTTCATCTGTTCGTCCTACGAGAAACGAGACTGTCTCCTTGAGTGTCAGCTACTCACCGATTACCTTCTTTTCTTCTATCCCCCTTATCTCCTATCCCCTGTTTATCGAAACAACTTCAACATAAAACTAAAGATGTCACTTCTCAATTCAATGGGTGGTATATTACTACTCTAAGGATAAATATAATCTTCCATTTCTTTGCTTTCTCACCTATCATTTTTTTCATCCGTTATTTTACTATTTTTTTTTTTTTTTTACCTTTCTTTGTACATAATACGCTATACCTACTTTTACTGCCTATTTATTTGTTATGAGCTTTCTTAACTTGATTTTGAGCTAACGCGTGTCTTGCGTGTGACTGACCCTGGTTTTACACGTGGCCATTCAATCATTTTTTGACTTTTGTTCTTATTTATATTTTTCATTACGCACTTTTTTTTAATATACTCCTATTAATTTATTGGTAGAAATAATTACGACCTCAGTAAGTCTTGCAAAGTTGAAATTAGTTTTGCAATTTTATTAAATATCAATTAACATTTTTTATAAAAATTCAGGATAAAATTGGTCATCACAATTATTTTGAGTTAAAAAAATTTTTCAAATTAGACTTCTTTTTTTTCACTTGATTTCAAAGAAATAATCTTCAACAAAAAAATTATTTTTACATTTATAATGTCTCATTTTACCTCAAACATTTATTTCATAACATCTAATTTTCCGTTTGATCCCACTAAATAATTATAATAATTTATTTACAAAAACTATTTCCTTACCCAAATAAAAAATCTAAATAATTCTTACCTGGATCTTTAATTAAAGCTCAAAATTATTTCAACATAAATATTTTTATGAATAATAATTATACGTTGAATTTTATTTCAACAAAAAACAAAATAATAATTTATAATTTCCCAAGAAAATTAAGCGTATCCGTTGAGAAAAATCCAATAGATACGTATCATAAATACGTCGGTTAAAAAAAAAAAAGTGATTTATAATTTTGTAGTTAAAAAATAATCTCGTTTACCCGTTTAGTTCTCATAGAGATTATACCTAACAGCAGGAACATTATCCTCGATTGACTCACCAGCTCGCGCGTATATAAATATGTATACACAAGGATGATCACGACAATGAGGACGAGTAGGTGTAAGAGGATGCATGCACATAGAGCCTCAGTTGTCAGACTCAGACCAAAAGAGAAGAAGAATAAGAATACGAATATAAGACTAAAGAATAAGCGTGAATGCGGGCGCGGGAAAGATTGAATGAGCCGCCTCGTGGCATCACAGTCACACGGTCTTACTCTCTGCAATCAGTGGATGAGAACTAAACGTATTTACACCCACGCTCTCAACAGACCTCCTAAAGTAGTAATACTTGTCTCTTTATTCATACAACTAAACACACTATATAAAGGAGTTAAGTCGAGCCAGAGAATAAGACTCTTGTCTATTCCGGATGTCCGAAACTCTCGGAATAATCGTGCCCCACATTAATCACGTGACATCACTTTAGATTAACAATGACTATACTAATGAATTATTATAACTGTCATTGTCATTGTCATTATTTTTATTCTTCATTTACTATTCAATTCAATAGAGCAAATATTAAAAATAAAAACTTTCAAGGTTAAAAAAAATAATAAGAATAACAATTTGTAAGAAAAAAAAACTTATAAGAATGAAAGAATGACGTAGTGGAAAAAGCGCGCGAAAGATGCACGCGAGCACACGTGGTTCTTATAATCCCCTTGCCCTTCATTCCCCTTTTCTCCTTTATACATACGTATCCTCGAAATACAAGGGCTTGCGTCCCCCGCAAGGTGGTGGCATCTAAAGTGTGGGAATTCAGGACATGTGCGTCCCTCGCGCCTAACTCGTGGTCCGCACACGAACAGGCCCCGAGGGGAAATCTTACGGTGTATAATAAAAAAATATACATGTATATAAAGTGAGGGTCGAAAAGAATGAGGGAAAGAGGGAGAGGCCAGATTCATCCTCGAGTAGGTCTCACCGGCCGCCATAAGGTAAAAAGAATCCATGGGAATATCGAGCATGTGCATTCACGTGGACTACTCGTGGCCTGCACGAGTTACTCATACAGGGTCATTATTGGCTTCTGTGGCTCTAGATTCATCTTCTTTTACCTTTTTTTCAGTGTCAAATTCTTTTACTTTTTTTCTATACGGTTACAAAATATGAGATGTCCGCGATAATTTTTAACCAGTTGTTGAAAATATTTTTTACAAACGTAGAAAAGAAACAGAAGTAAAGGGAAAGATTATTATCTATGTTATGATAAATTGCTTGTGCAATATTTTTTTTTTTTTTTTTTTTTTTGACTAGTTGACAGAATATATTTTTTTTTTTTTGTAAATAAGTTGAGTCATTCATTAACAGAAATTAATTAGTCAAAAAAAAAAAAGAGGATAGTTTTTCTTTGAAAAATGACATGGACGATAATTGGACTAGATGTTAATTACAATAGTCTAGACGAAATTCAAGCAAATCAATTATACAAAAAATGAATTGAAATAAGCGATTAAAGAGATGAGACGAAGAAGGGTGGGTTGATTTAATTTTTTATGTAAATGTAGGAAGATACGTAAAAGGAGAGAAGATGGTGGAGTGCGTTGGCTAGTGTAGCTGATGAGGAAGTCAACGTTTATAGAGATTATACGTTGATTGGAGTGGTTTGAGCAGAGAACGGATTCAGAGTAGAGAGAAACGACCACCTGCGAGATTATTATGTGTCCAATGAATGTGTAGAGTACGGATTTTAGTGTAGTAGTGGTATCTTGCCTGTAACTCGACAATCTGAGCGTAATCTCTGCACGTGTAGCACCTACGGATGTGCACTCATTGAGTCGGTTCACAATTATCGCACACTCGTTTCACTTGATACCCACCTACCGGAGCCAAAGCCTTGCTGCCTACTCAGCTCTTCGTTACTTGCTCCCCAATTGTTTACTATTATTATTATTTTTTTTTGTTGATTATTTATTGGGCGTTTTTTTGGTGACCCTAATATATGATATTGGATGTTTTCCATTCACTGCATTATCGATGCCTCGATTGCTCTCCTCGCGTAAACAAAATACCTCAAATGAGGTCACACACCTGACACCGGTAGCTTTGGTCCACACCGCCGTAGGGGTAACATAAACTGTGCCGGAACTTCAGGGATTGAGTCACTAAATATTTTGTCCTATTAATTTTTCTGACAGTGAACAAATAAAAATCTTAAATGACTTTATTTTTTTTTTTTTACTACCTAATAAAAAATATATTTTTAAGTTCATAAAAAAGTCTCTAATAACACAGATGTTTATTATTACATTTAAATACACAGCTTAAAGTTTCTTTTTAAAACTTCTAAGCATTCAAAATTCTCATATGTATTTTGATTGCATTAAAATATCATCTCTGAAAAAATCTATGATCCAATTATGAATGACAAATTCTTAATATATCTTCAATGAACCGTAAATAAGGATGTACATATTACATATGATATAATATAAAATATAATATACCGTAATAATATCATATCTCAAAATAAAAAACTTTTCTGGTTCCCTATTTTTTTTTCCACAACATCAGATCAAAGATGTCATCGTTCTGACGGGCTGTCAAGTTTCACATCATCACAATCACAAAAAAAAATACTCATATGAAACTAAAAAAATATTAAAAATATCCAATCTCTCAATAATATACTATAGATGTAATATGTATTTGATAGCGTATAATGCGATCGATGATTCGAGTTGATGTCTCATAAGTAGACAGCCTCTTACTGGGCAATTTCGATTGACAACGAATATAGGAACTCATCCCTATAAAAGCTATCGATGCATAACTGTTACGACGTACCACATATTACAACCGATTATCTGTTATATTATATTATGTATCGTATAAAATATACTATAATATATATCGTAGAATAATAAAATGAAGAGGCACACGTCTTACACGTTCCCTATACACGCCTTGACATATTATTGTAATAATAATCGAAGATTTGAAGGAGATCTAGTCGATCGGCAGCCACGTTTCATAAGTGTGTCTACCAGATAATAAACTATTTTTTTTTTTTTTTCAGACTATTATAGTAGTTTAGTTGTCTAGTGTGGTGTAGAAAGAGGATAATGTATATGATATTACATAGGACAAAGAAAATCAAAGAGTATGATAGAATGGAGACATGAAAAATAGTCTGCACGTTTATTTTGAATCGCGATCAGTTTTGAACACGTGAGACATCACATCGTTATACATATACACATACAGGTATACGTGCTAGCTATACAAATATGTATAGAGGGTTAGTGCGTGGCACTCAAGAAGGTGCGTAAGTCCGCATCTGCCCGAGATTCTCACGCGCGACGCATCTGTCTCAAGTTCCCACGCGGAGAAGCCACTGGCAAGACGTAAGATAAATTTTTGTCCGATTACTGGCACACCCACTAGCACCTTTAAGGAGTTGCCTTGGTGTCAAAATATATCCAGCCTATCAACTGGGTATTTTGTTGTCCTTGCAAATCCACGTTGACTCGTTTATCGCTCGGCCAATTCTTCACCGTTCTTCAACTTATTCGCCACTCGATTCTCTGTCAGATTGCTTTTTTTTTTTATTATCTATCATTTATTCTTACTATCATCGTATATCTTATTTTTTTTTTTTTTTTTTTTTTTTTTTTTTTTGCCAAGAATACTCCTCGAATCAATAATTTCAACGCAATTATTTTTATTGCCGATTCTCGCTCGTCTAGCTTCATTAAAACTAATCATAATATCCATATTTATGTTATACTTTTTTATTATCCGCTTGATTGCGAATTTATTTTTTTATAAACTCTTATATATTTATGTAGTAACTTATGTGTCTCTGAAATATTTTTATTGCTAAGGAATTAAATAATACATCTTAATAAATTAATGGAACTATTGAATTTAAAAATTTAATATTAATCATTTTTTTCTAGGCTCATTCCAATATATGTAGATACGTTTTATTACAATAATCAGAACTCATGCAAAAAACATTCTCATAAACACCAAAAGCGAGATCTGTTATTTATTATTATCATTATATACTTGCTATTTTATTTTTTTTAATTCTCTGAGATTTATATCGCTTCTGGCACGTTTTAATAATCACACGGCTACGCTTATAATAAAATGATGTAGATTTCTCGTTGTTTATACTATATCTACACTCTCGTACTTGTGAAATATTCATAATATTTTTTTCTCATTTCTTTCAATTTTAATTTTAAAATTACTACTCAAAATGATTAAGTATTTCATGTAATCAACTTTATATACAGTTGTAAATATTAATTCACTGGTAAGCTATTATAATTTATAATGATGATATTCGTATAAAAATATACAAAAAAAAATGTACAAGTATAATTCTTTCTGGTGTGTAGAAATTGATTATCGTTGACGAAATGTATTTTTAATAATCGTAATTCGTCGAATTAATGAAAGTCAGGCATCGGAAAATGATAAACCGCGATTATTATATAACCTAATGCGAAGTAAATTACAAATACATATCACACATATACATACTTAAATGAATAAATAAATACTTAGGAATTCAGTGGACAAGGACAAGCCTTCAGCTATTTTCTGCTGTGGTTCATCCAGCTTCCGGTGCTTCACCACTTTATAATGTTATAGAGAAACGTGGTTTTACAAAAAAATAATAAACAAAAAATGTTAGGAGAAGAAGTAAAAAAAATTATAAGATCGAGCTGGTAAGAAGCGGTTTGATCACGCGAACGACGTCAGGCCAATGTCATATACACACGTGTGTATATTATATTATCTTATGTTATTTATATGAAAAATTTTTAATTTGTTGTTGTTTTTTTTATTATTTTTTCTTTGGTTGTTTGGTTAGATGCTGGTGAATGAAAGTTCGCGTGTCGTTCATATCATCTCTATCTATCACCCTGGATACGTATGTATATATTTACAAGTCAAGACTTCGGTATATAGTATACACTTTTGTATGAGAGTCTCACAATTGTGGGTTTTTTTTATTATCTTTATGTAATTGAGTCTTTTGTGTTGTATTATATTATTCAAATCCTACGAATATTCATTACTTAAAAATAAAATATATACATGTGTGTATATTTTTTTATATTTATTATTCACACGCTCGAGAAACGTATATTGTTATTTATAATAAAAGAGTTTGAGCGAAATAAAAAACGAAGACACATTTAAACCACAAAAGTTTTTAAGTCTTTCGTCTTTCATTAAAAGACTCGTATGACTTTTGAATTATTCCATTATTTAAATTATTTTTTTTGTCCACTCGATATTATTATTCTCTCAAAAAATAATTAACTTATTGTATTTAATATTCAATAGTTATCATTGTCTGTTTAAAATTATCATTTAAAAAATAATACGATTCAGATGGATAATAAATTTTATTATTTTTTTATATTCAGAGAAAAAATTTATATAAAATTGTATTGGTAGGAAATTATCGTACGTTTTATTATTGTTGTTGTTGTTGTTATTATATAATATCTGACCGCCGAGACACACGTCCACGCGACTGCACGCTTCAATTCGCCGACAACGGCCACGATCTCGACTCGCGTATATACGGCCTCCGTGATCGTGATTGTTGAATGTGTTTTATGAACGCGCGCTAGGCACGAGCAAGGCGCGAGCTCGATGCTATCATCATCTCCATCACCATCATCAACCTGATGATCATCATCTAACCGTACCCATCTTAGAAGCTACTTCAAGCTTACTTTTCCTTTTACATTCTCTGAAAAACTCAATACAACTCTTGCAAGTGTTCTGTTCCATGAAATCGTTTTATAGCCAACGTCACACGGGAAATTACTATTTTTATAACTATTTTATCATTTTCTTCAATTTATTTTCCATCAGTAATTTATGAAATTAAGTTTTATGGTTTATAGCTCCGATAAAAACAGAAATATTTTTAATTTTAATATTAGCAAAATAAAAATATTTATATTATCGATATTAAAAAAAAAATTTAATATATATTATTGACTTATAAGTATCAATCCATATCCGATGGCTTCTGAATTTTATTTATTTTTGTAAAATGTATAACTAATTTAAATATTTTTAACTTCCCGCTAAGAAAATTGAAAATTTTCAAAAATCGGGAAGTTATTGTTTTGACCCCGTTTTTCAAAAATCGAGTTTTCATCAGATCTCGACGTTTTGAGGTCCTAGGAAGCTTTTCTGACTATTTCCGCGGTGATGTCACCGTGTGTGTGTGTGTGTGTGTGTGTGTGTGTGTGTGTGTGTGTGTGTGTGTGTGTGTGTGTGTATGTAAATCTCTCATAACTTTTGAACGGATTATCCGATTCGATCGAAATAAGCGGCGTTCTGAAGAGTTTCTTTGCCCCTAGAATTCTGATAATAATTTACAAAATTTGAGTCGATCAATTTTGAGAAATCTCAAAAATAAAATTTTCAAAAATTCTTTTTTTTGAAATATCTTTTAAACGGCTGAACCGATCAATTAAAAAAACTAATCAGCATCCTCGAAAAACCACGTCGATTGCCACCAGCCCGGTCAAAATCGGTTGATTAGTTCGTGAGATATCGTTGTCGAAAAAAATTGAAAAAATGTTTTTTTCAGAATTTCTATGAAATTTTTAGTCTGACCAATTTACGCTTAAAATTTTTTCAAAGAACTCAAAAAACTGCGTTGAATGCCGTAAACTGCGAGAAAATCGATTAATTCATTCAAAAGTTATTGCGGTTTGAAAATTCAAAAAATAGTGTTTTATAAAACTTCCATTAGCCTTTTGAGCTCGAAGAGTTCAAAAGCACAGAACAGCGATTTATTTGAGCTCGGAGAGCTCAAAATTACACAAAAATTATATTTTTAAGCTCAAAGAGCTCAAAAAATAAGTAAATTGTTGAGCACTTAGGTATGGAGGTAGTGGGAAGTTGCAGGGATGGTCTTTAGGGTCAACCGTTTTCCTAATTTTTTTTTAGTAACTTGAATGAACTATAATTCAAATTTTTTCTCGAGTTTATCGTATGTAAATAGATAAACCTTTTTTCGTAGAAAGATACCCGAGATGTGTATGATTGATGTGACAGTAACTGAAATTCAAAATCATAAAAAATGTCATGATAAAAAGTAAAATATTGACTAATAAAATACAGCAGTTTAAACATTTCCTAGATCCCGTGTTCCATAAATAATTACATTTAAAACTCTAAATATACATGTATTTCCTATCTAATTAAATCAATTTAGAAAACAATAAATTTTTTTAAATTGCCCAACATAAAAACTCAATAAGTATATTCAGTGTCTTGTTACGTATATAGTTGCATGAAAAATTCGTAGAAGAGACTTTATCTTTAGAAAACTGAACATGTGCCCAATACACGATACGGTGATGCTCGTAGATTTTTTTTATGTTAACAAATGACTTTTCGTAGCTAAGCAGTAGGATACCATTATATGGTTTATAGAAGTATATGGACAAGTTTGTACACGAACAGACCTAATAGATTAAAGTGTCGTTTTACGTACAAGGAAAGTCAACATGCGTGTATACCATCGGTCAAAAAGCACGCGTTCAGCACACGTCGATTATAGTCCATGTTTTTATTTCTTTCATATGTGTTACTATATTATTCATATTGTCCATGTGTATTTTATTTATTAAAATTTATACATACTTAAAAGTTTATCGCTAATGTTATTATGCATAATAATTTTAAAGACTTCGAAAAATATATATGTACACATGTATTGTATGTGTGTAATGTAACAAGTATCGAATCGGGGCCGTGGGAATGAGTTCCGTAGCGACAGTAGATATTGCAAATGGCACGAGCGACGCGACAACCGACTACACTTAACATTACGTTTGTGTATATGTATTGTGTGTATGTGTGTGTTTATATATAAACCCATTAAAAAGAAAGACAAGAAATGCTAAATATATAACAAGTGGGTGTCCAAGAGACGCTCTTATACGCCAACTCATTGCTCATAAATATTTTTTACCACTTGATCCTTTTACTTCTCGAAAAGTCGTTTCTCAAGTATGGGTTACAGTGATGCTTTTTTATTTTCACTCTATCTTCGTTCAAAATTTCTTAAATCGGCTTAAATGCACGACTTCTACTTCGTGACTTCGAAATGTCTGGTTATTAAATGATTTATACTTTTGTTTTCAGTGCAATTTACATTGAGTTAAATTGAAATGAAAATTAGCATGACCTCGATTGGCGTCATATTGAAAAGTGAAACTTTTCCAACTTGCTAATAACAACAACCATTTAAATGCGTTAAAAATAAATGCTTCGAGATTAACATACGTTAAACATTGATTTTTTACTTCCTTTTTTGGTAACAGTTAATAGCAGTTTTTCTTATCTCAAATAAATAGCTAATTGTATGTTTGAGAAATTTTAATACAGGAAAAGAGAGCTTTTTAAAAAAATTTTTTTTTACTGCTTAATGACTGCAATGAACTCGTTAGCCTTATCCGTTTTTTTTTTTTATTTTTTTAGACCATAAAGTTATTAATTAAGGTATGAAGTTGTTGTAAAATAATGAGCAAGCCAAATTATTTGACTTAAAATTTTTTATTTTATATTTTTTTAGTCAAACTCGATTTCTATTAATTTACGATTTTATGAAACTTTTGAAGGACTGGCTAAGTTATACTCAATCTCGAATACTGAATACACGAGTGGGCTATCTTAATTTTATGTGTATTTAATGTTTTTTACATTCGCTATAAATTATTATTTAGATATACATACTTTCAATACGGTTTGACTATTTGAAATTCACAGA
This sequence comes from Cotesia glomerata, assembly GCF_020080835.1. NCBI lineage: Eukaryota > Metazoa > Arthropoda > Insecta > Hymenoptera > Braconidae > Cotesia > Cotesia glomerata. The sequence continues at coordinate 4,134,719 of NC_058158.1, forward strand.
ATAACTTAGTATACATGTTTATTATTTGTAATTTGAATTTACATTATTTTTATCAAAAAAAAAATTACATCTGCGGTGATCGAATAAATTTGCGATCAAATGGAAGAAAGTTTATCGTATCACAAAAGCCGATAATAGCCGTAATTATGGTGACCATTTATCGGTCCAGTATTAATTGAAATTTGTGGGGCTATCAAATTTTATTGATTCCAAAATGATTATGTTTTCTCGATGTCCTCGATAGAAAATCATTCAATCGTTGACGAGAATTAATATCGTTATTATATTAATTATACATTTTACATATGCAACGAGAAAAAAAATTTCAACAGAGATTAATTAATAATAATAAATGATTTCCACCAAATTGAGTTTTTAAATTTATCAAATCAATTAACTTAATTGATTTATATCGTTCCTCATTAAAGAAAGTGAATGATTCTTGTCAATTGGGTTGTATTTTTAATAATTTTGGTTAGCATATTCATTATTATTATTTATGTAATATCGATTATTGATCACTTTTATTAATGCCGGTCATATTTTTCCTTTCAATTTAAAAGCCGATTTAAATTAAGGTTAATGACATTCCATCGTAAGTATTACACATACTTTTAATTGAACTCTCAAATAAAAATTACCTGTCGAGCTTAACTCGTAAAAACAATTTAAATATTTTTAATTCGAGTAATAATTACATAAGTTAGATAAAAAAAAATTCAATTGAAGTGTCACGGTTGATTCACAAGTAAAATTCAATATCGTTAGTTTAACGGTTATAAATTTTTATTTTTATTTGTTTGTTACAAAATCATTTTATTTAAAACGGGGTTGGTAATAAGGGATGACACTTTTTTTTTTTCTAAATTGTAGGTTTCTACTATACAGGTTTACTACGAGCGACATCTAGGCTTTACTAGCTGAACTTTATAATCAAGCATTAGATTTTGGCGCGATAACTAGTTGTGTTGTCATTATTATATTCATTATTTATAAATTTAAGTAATATTAACTAATTATTTTAAACAAATAATTTTTTTTGCTCGATCAATTGCTTTTTTTCTTTTTCACAAAAAAAAAAATTAATAAAAATTATCTTTTTGTCAAAATTACGTGTTAAATTTTTAAGCTAGAAAAAAAAATAAAAAAAAATTTTATAAACAAATTTTTTTTCATTTACATAATAATAAAGATTAAAAATTTTCCCATGACGTAAGTGCAAAGTAAACATAATGACGAAATTAACCCTATCGTTAAATCACCCCTGAAACCAACCCCCAGTCGTTTAAATCTATTATTATTCGCGGCTACAGTCAGTGAATTGGTTTATCTTTTATTATAATTTATATTATTACTATTATTATTTCGACAGATGGACGTGTGGAAGTTTGATTCGCATCCCTTGCTTTAAGTACACAGTCAACACGGAAAAATCATGCGAATAATCTAGGCTCGCATATTTTTCGACCCCCCCTAGTATTATTCAGTTCACCTTGCATAGATGCACATGTGCTCACCGCATATGGACAACACGTGTCTATATTGTAACCATTTTCATTATCAATATCGCGTAAACTCTTCATTCTTATTGTCATCAATTGTGATCGGCGACCCTTGCTATAAAAAATATTTTAATGAAAGCTTACAATTATTCTCAGCTGCGACCGAACAAGTGGTTTGATGATTTCATTTAAAAAATTTTTTTCACATACTTACTACCCTCATTAAACAGCTCCATTGTAATTGCTGGCGACGAAAAATAAAAAAACGACAAAACAACGAAATAAAGAAATTATTCGAATGCTCGGCAACTTTCGGCGGGAATTCCTCCAAGTGTTGGTTGAAACGTTAGAGAAATATTTAGTGACTTCACTGAGGGAGAGTCGACGGACCCCAATTGCTTAATTCCATCGTCTCCCTCAGGTACGCCACCGGTTCTTTAACGGCTCCAATGTATTGTCGAAAAGTCGGTTGTAAATTAAAGTATTGATTTTTTTTTTCTTAATACTAAACCGTTGAACTTAAATCTAAACTTAATAATAGCTGAAATATGATTAAAGAAAATAAATAAATTGTTAAATAAAATTAAATTAATGAAAGGATTATTAAATAATAAAAGGTATTTAAAAATAATTTTTTTTTTTTTATTAAAAAAAAAATGGAAGACAATCGATCAAAATATTACGATAAATAATCGAAGATACAATTATCACAAAATAAATGTTTTATAATTATAATTTTCTTTTTAAATTAAATATCTATAGTATCATAGGTACAGATATCACAATATAATTATTAATATTATCAAATTACAATAATATAAATGAATTTAATTTAATCAAAATTCGTGCACAAAAAACACGAAATAAAATTGAGCAAAATTCAATTGAAATAAAAAAAAAAAAAAAAATATTCTAAACTCTATTGATCACAGTATTGAAAAATTTCTTATTGCTAAAAATGTATCAGTTGTTGTAGTTGACAGGTGGTGTCGTTGACCGCTGGTGAATGAGACTGGAACTGGCCTTGCTCTCAATAAAGACCAAATCTCATTGTGAAAATGAATCGGTGAACCGGTTGTGTGTCAGCTCACCTCTGGTGTCTCAGAATTCCAGGCGGCGTTGAATGTCGTTGGTTTTTCATTAGTTGTTTTTGTTTTATATAACCATCCATCCACAAAGTCCATCCATGGATGTAAATGTTGAGGTAGATATCGACGGCAACTTATAGCCATATAAGTTGAGGTACATACCGTTCAAGCGACTTGCATCTCGGGCAATTGGTTCTGGGAGAAGACACGTTCCTTGTAGCAGAGATCACTGTCAGCCAGTGAAATAGTTGTCCAGTAAAAGTCCCCAGCACATGTGTGAGCAAAGTGAACTGGTACGTAGCACTGTCCGGGAACCACAGGCACAACTGTCATTTGACCGTCGAGGAACACTGTGATAGCAGCTCCTTCTTCAGCGTTTGCCAAATCAGCGAGCAATCGTTGTTCCAGTGCTTCGTTGCAGTTGTTTTGGTTGTCAACTTCTTCGGTGAATGTCTCGGCTTGTGGCTCGGCTTTCTGGCTCTGGTTCTTGGCGAATCTGTAGCTCTTCTTCTTCAGTAGGCGCAGCAGTGGCTTCAATAACTTCCTGACCTTGCGGCTGGTTTTGTTGCTGCTGCTACTGTTTGTTTTGTTGTTTCCTGACATCTTCAAGTTGTAAAGATTGTCGTTCAACTCGTTCTCGTACTCAAACACGTGGTTTACGGTGGCGGCCATTTTTAGTATAAAATGATTACGTCACAAGATTGATTATTAAATGAAACTTAGAGAATCAACACTCCGCGAAACACGTGATAATATTTATATTGATAATTATTTATTTATTTCGTTTGTTGAAAACGTGGACGAAGTAAATGGAGAAAAGTATAGGCTTTTAAGGTAGCTTTTACTCAAATGTGCGCTAGTGAGCGAATGATGGTGAGTGGAGCTACCCCGAGCTTATATACTCGTTGGCTGGTCGGGGGTAGAGCAGAGTGGGGAAGGCAGGTGCACTCTGGCTGTGGGAACTCAGAGAATTCGGAGCTTCCCACGTCGAGGTCCACGCCGACCATCTGCCGCTGCTCGCCTTCACTCAATACAACAACACCACACACACCCTAACCTAACCCATCCAACCCCAGAGCAAAGAAGAAGAATCTGAGGAGCCCCCTCGGCCACCCCCGCGCTCCCTTTTCTTATTCACAATCCGGGGGTCCTTAATGTTATAGCTGGTATACGTCTCCTTCCTTTACGTGTATGCATTGCTTTCCCTTTTACTGTGTGTATGTCGAGAAACATAAACGAATTGGGTCTTCCTTATATTATACTTATTCTTAAGAGATTGGATAGAGATATGCTACGCTCCACTATTCAGGGGTTGGCGGGAATGTTTTTTATTTTTCTTTTCCTTTTTTAATCTCTAAACTTGCACGAACTTGTTACGACACGTTTCGGCGGGAGGACTTTCTTACGATTTACTTTCAATTGAATTTTTTATTCAATTAATGAATTATTCAATCGTCTGATTATCTTATTAAGTTTTTTAATAATCACGTTCCATTTTTTCTTGTTAACAGGCAAAGTTTGTTTTAATTTTTTTAAATTATTTTATTATATTTTTTTTTTTTATGAAAGTTGACAAAAAAATGTTAAAAAAGTTGTTTTGCCAAGTCAAATATTTTTTCAATGGTATTCACTGTAGGTGGTGGACTAAAAAAAACGGTACCTACCCCCGAGACAATCAAAGCATTTCATTTTTTCCTCGTAAAGTGTTTTTTTAGACTAAAACTAAAACTCACTGTGGGGCCAAAACACTTGAAACAAATCTCTAGAATTCAAATTGTAGACACAGACATATGGGGGTGGAAAATCCTTAAGAGTAGTCTTGACAAACACACGTGTTAGTAATTTCAAACACACATTCTCGAGCTATTACCACTGTTTTTTATCTTTAACATTTTTCTTTGGCTTCTAACGAGCCCTTACTCAGCAGAAAAAATCCATTTTCACTAAATTAAGACACATAAAAAATTATTTTCAAACAAAAAAATAATTATTAACAAACTTTAAATGATAATTAAATCAGCTTAATTTTCCCACGCAAATATCAAGTATTTAAATTTTACAACCAACAACTCAAGTTAAACTAAAAATTTAAATGAAAATAATAATTTGACAGGTTAATAAGCTTAAAAATGCATCTTCAGGTCCGTTTGGCATTAGCACAAAATTTAAAATGTATTTACAAATTCTGCACCTGAGAATTTTACAATGATGGGTGTACAACCTGTACGGGGGTCTTTTTTCCAGTTTCACTGTTTCCCTTCCAATCCCGTTAGGTGAAGTTCCCCTTCAGCTCATAAAACCTCAGGCTGTACACTAATATTTCTAGTAATACAGGCTATAGCAGTAAAGATGGGCAAAGTATATTCCTACCTTGCAAAGTTTATGTCAGGTACATCATCAAGCATGTAGCCTTGTAGCCTTCCCCTCTCTCGTCACTGCCTTTAGTTAAGCACCCTACAAGTGTACAGGCAAACAAGTGTACAACTCGAAATTAAAATAAGAATAAAAAAAGACTGTCTCAGGTACTGAGAAGAGAGAAGCCATGCCCATTGCCATAATGGGATTATTTATTTTCGCTAAAATTCTCTCTTGCCTAAACTAAATGCAGGTGGAGGAGTTTATGACTTCGTAAGACCCGGAAAATCCGTGAGACTTGTACACTTTGCTTGAATAGGTTTGACCTTCTTCTACCCTTATATTTAAGCATAAAAATAATGATACATATAAAACTATCGGCACGTGAAGTTGTAACCGAGGAGAAGTAAAGCATTTTAAGTGAATTTTTCGTTCTTTATTACAGATACCGAGAGGCAAGTGGAATTATTCGGCCTTGGACAGTTCCAGGTACTTTGGTTTCTGGCACCCTTGAAGATCCTTAAGCTTGTCGGTACACGAGTCTGCCCATCAGAGTCTGAGTATCAACCTCATCCGTTGAAACGCACAAGAAACGTGAGTCGAATGTTTATATCCATACCTTATATGTACTTTTTAAAAAAGGACTCGCGCTTGGATGTGTAAGATGTCTTTTGATGAATGATGAGCTCAAGCCACCACAATTGTCTCATTGTTTCCTTTCAACGTAACCACATTTGCCAATTATATTCAACCACTTGTATATAGTTTCCTGCTGGCTCATCTCTTTCACCACGGACTTCTAATCCATAACCGGTTCGCAATCAGCAACCCTTTTTGCCCTTGTGAAGTTTTATCTATGAAAAAAAAAATTATTACAGAGATACTCCATATATATATACCATCTCGTTACACATGTCACAGTACCCAATAGAATATCACAACCGGTTTACCTAACTTTATTTATAACATTCAAATTGCAATTTACTTGGAGATCATTTTTTTTATTCATATCCAGGCACTATAACTGAACTAACTAAACGGTCAGATAATTTTTCGCAACATTTTGGCTTATTGATAAATTAGAGTTAATTATGTATAGACATAAATTGGCTCTATCGTCTCGATTTTATAACAATAAAAGATAAATAGCGCTTAGTTGATTGAGAAATAAGTGGATAATTTGATAAAATATGAATAACAATAAAATGTAAAAAGTTGGCTCATTAACCGGCAGGTGCTGATATATTTATTGTTACGTTACGTTGTTATATTGTATGCGAAAATCATGTCTTAGATCATTTAGGAACAATTTACAACAATATAACAGAATAACACAATAAAAATCGCGTGATCTCAAAATACGTGTAAGGATATATAAGCGTGGATATGTATATATAAAAAATAATATGGTACAAGAGAATAATAAAAATTTTTTTTAGAAAGTAAAGAGTCGCTGGAAACCGCAAAGTAGTAAAGAAAACCTTTCTCGCTAATTTGTAAATTTTTTAACCGATTAAATTATTGTTGTTCCCTAAGGGAATCACGACGCGATTACGTTATACAGAGCACGTTGTTACCTGAAAAGGTTTTTTTTGCACCTTAGTTTCGCCAGAGGCGTTCTTATTTTCAAGTCCTTGCTCTTTCTTTTGGTTTTTGTTCTTATTCTTGTTCTTCTTCGGGTAGTTTCATTAGCATATAAATAATTCGTGGTCCTGGTGAAGCTTAAGTATAACCGAGTCGTACATGGACTTACATAAAATGAGTAAGAATTCATCTCGGGGTAAAGAAATCTCTGGATGGAAAAATGAAATAAATTGGTGTAGATAATAAGAGAAAAAAATTAAAGAGATTTAATGTATTAAGGGGAAAATAATTTAAAAATAATATAAATAAAAGCGATGCAAGGTAAAATAGAATGGATAATAAAAGTATTTTACTCGGTCCGAGCCCCGAGTAGAAGGATAAGTTTAAACAGTAGTGGTGACCCCCGGGGCTGCAATGAAGCGCAGGTCCAAACAAAAAATGTCTGACGTCAGCGGCAGGTGCAACCTGTAACTCTCATTCTTTCTTTTTCTATCTTATTTATTTTCATGCATCCACATATATAATATAATACATACACTGGCACGTAGAGTGAATAAAAACTCGAATTATTTCACTCACTTACTCATATTATCGGCACACACCTAACTCTCATTAATATATGTACACATGTATGTTACTCTTTTCTTACGTGAAACAACTACTCCTTGTCATCTCCGCCCCTTTTATATACTTTTATACTTATACATATATTTCTCAAGTCCCATCTCTCTTTAACTTTTTATCTTTTCTCGTCTTCGACATCCCGCTCCAGAATATATACCATTATATATTATGTTATATATATTACATACAAGAATATAAGAATAAAAGCAAGATAAAGAGAAGAGAGAATAATCTCATCCTATCCAGCACGATTCCCTTTCACGCCACCAGCTCTTATGTATGTAATCGCGTACCGATTTCAAGATCATCGAGATATGTACGTGAGTCTCAACCACCAGGGATTTGGTTACGCTTTTGATGATGACTACGATGATGATGGCTTTAAGACCAGCGCGACTATATTCTTCGTCTCGCGTATGTGGTCTCAAAACTTTTAATCGCTTCAATCATACGAGATTAGATTAGATATATGTATGTTCTAAAGACTTATACCAAGAGTTAGTAGAGTAGTACTATTTTTTTGTGTGTTGGGGATTAATAGAGGGATAAAAAGTGAAATATCATGTTTCAATTAAAAAAAAAAAAAAAAAAAATTAAAAAAATTCTAATAATTTTTTAACCTGTTGATCGGCTGTCGAGATTAGGGAAATAATTTTATCTTTTTTTTGTCAAAGATTATTGTATTTTTTATTTTATTATTTTGGGAATGATTTAAGGCGTTTTTTTATTATTTTATTCGAAAGCGATTTTTTTTTACCTGTTTATAGAAATGAAATTTATTAGGCTCGTAAAAGTTGTAAACAGCATTCGGTGGTATGTATTATTATTTTATTTTATTTTATTTATCTGAAAAATGTTACCGGTTTTCTGTTATCGGTTTTGTGTGGTTCACTGCCAGACGACTGGGAAAAAGATTTGAGTTGCGTATAGTTGAGGTGAATGGGGGAATAATAATCTTTTGGTCTCGGAGTGAGAAGCTGTGCGGACCGAGTGAAAAAGTATTAAATGATGTTTTAAAGAAAAGATAAATGAGTTTGATGAAATGCCGGTAATTTATAAAAGGAATAAAACTTTTAAACGATCCTATAATATATTATTTATGTTTATTTATTTTTTATCATTATTCTCCGTATATCTTTCTGAGCTTGCTGCGGGAGAATGAAAAGTTTTTTTTATTTTAAATACTTAGACTGAGTCTGAGGACACTAAAAATAGTTTGAGCAGCAACTACTGTATATTCATTTCTTACTTTATGATCTCTGTAATCGCTCACGGCAGGTAAGCACCGGTTTTCGCCAGGATAACAATCTTTTGTAATTGGAATTTCATCTTTTCCTTTAAGGAGGACCAGAGCCGCGAGATTCTTCTTGGAGCTGCCGGGTTATATTCGTCTACTCGCGATACTGAGCGTCTCCTTACATATTCTCCCTTTTAGCCCACGAGGTAAATTTATCGAAGGGGGCGAAGAGTCGAATGGGGCAGAGGCCCATTACAAGCTATTTTTTTATTTACTTTTTTTCATTTCACGACTTATTAAATATTTTTTTAACGTCGCGGCTTCTCAACAGGAATTTTTTGGCTGTTATTCAGGTTGATGTTCTCAAGTTACTTAAGTTCTTGAGAGCCTTCGGCTTTTATCTTGTGATATGAAAATTTCCCGTTGGTGAGATTCTTTACGCTTGAGGTGCAAATAACTTTTAAACACCTCACTTTACACATTTTATCGTGTCGCTAATTTAATTTTTTACTTAGTAATTTTTTTTTAGTTCTTAATTTTTCCATAAAATATCAACAAAAAAGAAAAAAAATCATATATTTATTAGCATCACGTGAGTTAAAATTTTATAAAAATACTTTTTTACAAAAGAATTATTTTTTTTCTAACCATAAATCAGTTATTTTTTTTCCGCTTGTCCATCTCTAATTCCATTGTCAACAGGTCCGGCAAGATCGTGAATACGGATATATATTTATTGTTAAAATCTAAAAAGGGTCGAAAAAACCGACTGGACCCTTTTTATTCATCCTTTGAGCTCTCCGGTTGATCGAAAGGGGGATGGCGTTTTGTTATTATTGTTATTACTATTACTATTCAAAATGACGAAAATCTCCGGTGGAATTTGGTTATTTTGTTCCTATTGAATGTTTGATGGTAGATGCATATCTGGAATATATTATTATGTGTATAAAAACGAGGGTTATGTATTATAATTGAGAGTGGAATGAAGTGAATAGACATTTCACTGGTAAGGTACCTGATTATTATTGTTGTTGTTGCTGCTGCTGCTGCTGCTGTTGTTGGACCTGATCAAGGTGGACCGATGACGGCGTAGGGTGAAATTCAAACGAACGAGTGAATTTCAGGTAAAAAGGGTCAACTGATCATAAAGAAATTCACCGATTCAAAAGTTCTATTGGACGTAATCATAAAAGGAATATATATACCAAATACAAGGCTTTTTACCTACGTCGCACTATTAAACCCACGCTATCCTGTTTCACCTACATACCACTATACTACTATACTCTTTCGACATAATATAATACAACTTCACTCAACTCATCCGATTTATTTTCGATCTGCGATTGTATTCAATCAACACACCAGTCAAAGGAGTTTACTTTGTTCCGGGATACTCAATCTATCTAAGGGTTACGTTTTTTTATAATATTTATTGTTATGTGTATTTTTAAGAAACCACCTTGCCTCAACGGACAAACTCTGCCAGCTTGATTTGATTCAAAACCTTTACTCTACTCTAAAACGCATACTTTAAGTAAAAAAAAAGTAAAAATAGTTGAATTTAAGTTCTGACGAATCGTAAGAAAAAATATTAATTATTATTGAAAAACGGAATTTTTTTTGCAGCTGTCGTTTTCTATTCTTTCACATTTTTTAATGTCACATCCTTTTTCGATTATGGATCCAGATGTCCTGCTTTTTATACCAATTGAGTCAAAAATTCGCAACTCTTATTATTTTTCAGATAAATTTCAAAATATGCACTTGCTGACTGTGGTGTACTGTTTTGTGTCCTACTCTGCTTTCTTTTGTTCGGAGAATTCAACCCTTTCACAGGTGAATCCCTTTTCGCGGTAATCCTTTGTCAAACCATTGTTCGGCTGCTTCCGCTAACCCATTCGTCGGTCCAGACCAAATAAAAGAAAATTGTCACGCATTTGTCAATTCCAACTTGTGAGAGCGCAGGTAAAGGGTTGAGTTTTGGGTCACCAGACCAAAGAGTTAAAGGAATATGACAGGATGCTTATTATTAGTGGTTGACTGTTAGTAAATATTTTCGATAGATGCACGTGGTTCTACTCATTTTTCTTTGTCGTCAATTTTTCCAACTCTCTCATCAAATAATTATTTTTTTTACTGTGCAATAAAACTAATGATACATTTTGAATGAGTTCTTATCAGACAATACTTGTTATTGAAACGTCAGTTAAAGTATTTCGAATTAAAATTCTTTTAAAATTCATATAATTAATTTCAATGCAAAAATTGTTGTTTTGCTGATGTATAATTTTTTATAGGACGAGAAGCTGCTAATGGTAAAATATGCTGCGTTTTTTAAATAGCAAATAATAATATAGAATTTTTTAAAAATCATTAAATATAAGTGGATTGAATTTTCAAGGACAATAAGCGCGTGCTAGAAGTGTATAGTAGATGATGCAAGCACGAGCAAGTTTCTTTCGGATCGTTGGCACGATTTAAGACGCCAGGCCGCTTATGTTATTTATTTTTATTGCGACGGTATTATGTCAAAAAAAAGAGAAAAATCCTCTGTTATCATTTCTTCTTTTTATTCTTATTCGGATCAAAATTGCACCTGGTCGCAGGCATGGACCTGTAGGAAAACGATTTTTTTAGATAATATATGGCTCATGTATATATATGTATATATGTCCCTTGGATTGCATGAGTTTCTTACAATAAGAAAAGTAAAGAGTCGACGAAAACAAGTTGAAACTTGCACAGAATCTTTTTACTGAGCAAAAGCAGGTATATAAAGTCTCTATATAATAACATCCAGGTCGTCGCGCTTCGTGAGCTTGTTACGTGCAATACAATTTCTTTCTTCGACAATGCCATTATGCAAACTACTTGGGTTTTGTGTTCAAATGCCAACTTTTATTTTTTTTAGATTTAACTGCATCTATATGCGTCTCTTTATATATATACGTATAGAGAGATCTGTACATATGTCACGGGGGCGGAAAAAAACGGCGGATGTCGAAATCAATTGCCAAGGAAACGGTTCGTCCTTGTAACACCTTATTTTTATGCTAGAACACGTATTCCGAATTCATCGTCGACAGGAAGTCTCGCGGGAATATCTATTCTTAACAATTTATACAGTTTGAAAATATAGGCTTTATTATCCAAATAGTCAAAATAAATAGAGGGATAAAATTTAAAATATTTTTCATTTTTTATCGGCAATAACAATGTAGGATTTTTTCATGTTAAACAGTAAACACTGTATAAATTATTCGTAATTATTTCTTCAAAAAGTTTAAGCTGGTTTTTAACAAATAATAAAAGAATTTCAATAAATAATGGTGTTTAGATTTCACGATAAAGCTGTCAAAATATTTTTTAAGTTAGAAATTGAACAAATTCTAAATTTATTTTTTAATGTTAATTTAGTTTATTTAGGTACGGTTTTGTGTGCATTTATTTTTATTTTTATCGTAATATATCCAAAGTACTGATGGAATGATTATAAATTCAAGATAAATGCACAGAACAAACAAACTAAAGAAGAATTTTTTTTACAAAAGTTGATGGTTTACGATACGACTTCCTGAGTAGAAAAATCAATAAAAAAATGAATAATTTTTTTGAATCAATTGTAATTCTACTTGATCAGAAAATATTTTTTTTCCATAAAAATGTTTGTATGTTTTCGGTTTGCAATAACAGTACAATAGTTTTCTGATTAATTTTAACATTAATAATAAATTAAATAAAATTTGTTGTATCAACAAGTGTTACTCAAAAGTGTTGTATTAATAAGTGTAAAGTCGAAAGAGTCCTGAATCAAGAAAAATTTTGTAAACTACTCTTCAAACATAGTTTAAACGAATATAAACTTAACTTTAAATCCGCGTCAAAATAAAGATAGTTTCCTCTTGAGAAAAGAAAAACCATTCGAACAAATCCACTGCCGATAAACTATATTTTTATTGATAAATTTTCTGATCATCCTAATATCAAATAACACACAACGGCTTCTCAAATAACTCAACAAACTATTTTAAGATCTAAGTAAAGTTTGCATTTGGTTCCCAGTTTTAAAAAAGGGCTAAGCGTAAAGAATTTGTTCAAGGTAAAATGATATAAAGAGACTTCCTCAATGCCATTTGCCGTCGAAATCTGTCTTTATAAATATATTTATTCATTTTCTTTATTATAAGTTTCTTTATATAATAGTTCGAACCTAAATAAACACGCAAAGCTAAAGCTAGAGCCCTATATCGTGGTATATACACCTTTAGTCCACTGCAGAAGATGTATAAAAAGATCTTGTGAAGACCAAGCGTACAGTTTTTTTCTTACGAATGCACACCTAAATAAACATAAACCAAAAAATATAACGAGGACCACGTCGAGCCATTGGATCGATCTTAAATTCATTCGTTCAAGACCCATATATAATTTTGAAAAAAATGGTACAAGATTTAAGGGTAAGGGTAGGTTGTATTGAAACCCGCGACACCGTGAATCAGCCAGCAGTTCCAAGCCACGACTCTATTCTTAAAGGATTATCGTTATAAATTATACATTTCTTAGCTACCGAAAGAAAGAGAAAAATGAGGGGAAGAGAGTCGCCCACGTACGTGTATATTTTACCCCAACTAAAGAACCAAGTCCGGGTCTCTGCGTATCATTGACCGGTAGCAGCTTAGAGATTTCTATCGCGGGATTAGTCGGACCGTGTCATCGCTGTATCCTGTCTATTCGTCTTCTTTCCTCCCTCCTTCTTTCTTTACCTCGTAGAACACTGAGACCCATATAAATGTATTGCTCCAATGTACCAGCCATAGAATACTTATAAATAAAAAGAGAGAACCTTTTCAAGAGCTTCTACATTTCGCATTTTTTTTACATTTACATTTTTTGCTCCTATCAATGGATTGGAATGCGAGGGAGGTTGATGCTTTCAAAGAAAAACCTCAGCTATTACGACAGACATTTTTCTATCAATTTTTTCTGTTCTTTCAATAAATGCAGTGACCATTGATCTACTTCCTGTTCGAATTTCATTACACTTGATAGACGGTGCTCCGAAAAAAAATTTTTTTTGTTTAAATCATTTTTTTTTTCGCCATCTTGTTAATAAAAAAATTTCAGTAGTAATTGATGTTAAATTTTTTGTTCGATATTGCTTTAAATTCACATTCAAATAAATTCTTCAATTTATTTTCTCAATAAAAAATCGATTAGTGATGATGACTTAAATATTTTGTTTAGAAAGAAGTTCTGAAAATGCGGGCGTTTTGTATTTTCTGCCATCGACTGTTCTCCCCAATTTTCATAAAAATAAATGTCAGGTAATTTAACTTGTTACTCGGATGGAAAAGACAGTGTCGAGCCCGCAGAACGCCCAAAGGCTGGATAGTTTGTCATATTTTTCTCCTCCCTCATCATTTCAGAAACTCAAAGATACAAAGGCTACAATAATTTCTAGCCGTGTCGTTTACTCGAGCTGACTTCCATTCGCACTTACAATATTCTTGCTTTATAGATACATTTATTATGTATAAATGGATATCGCTACCAATATACATCTCACAACGGACTTTATGCTCAAAGGAAATGTTCATAATGTGTATAGTATATAATGGCCATAGAGATTATCGTGGGGAAAAATGCATGTATATTCGACAATAACTTAAAATCGGTGCAATATACGAACCGGGAAACCGAATAGAAACTACTCTAGAAAAGTTTTTTAAATAAATAGAAAACTAAGGATAAAATATAATAACGTATAGTCGGTATAAATGAGCTCGGAAGATATTTTGTTGCTTTACGATTTCTTTCTTCGGCAAAGGCTCTTGTGGGCGGAGCGGTAAACCAAAAAGAACTAGGCATAGACGTAGACGAGGATATATTTAATTCTACAACGGTTTAGTTCGTAGTACTATACATAACAAGAGTAAAAGTGAAATGAGCAGAATGGAATAGAGGGACTGGAATAGTTTAACTAAGGATAAGAGATCCTCACTGAAACTTGGGAGTAAGAGAGACCGAGAAAAAATGACCCCCCAGTATCTTCCATTCTCTTCCCTCGGTTCAGTTTCTTTGCCAAGAACCAAGACCGTTGGACTTGAACACGTGCAAGGGTGAGTCAGAGTCTTGGTCGGACTACTCCGACGGTCAGAGATCCAAGTAAAGATCTACTCAGCTCGAATGTAGAATGAGAGAACGAGGGGAACATGGAGGAATTTTTTTTTACTGATTACGTTGCCAGATAGCACATGTAGAGCCTCGGACTTTTAGGGCTGCACCCGATGATGAGTTTCAAGTATAAATAGTCTTCCTACTTTTTATTACGACGAGATAAGGGTCATAAAGCTGTCGAAATCTTTATTAATTAGTGGCTCTATCTTATTTCAATAGTACTTATATATATTTTAATAGCTTATTATATTTTTTTGTTGTATAATTTTTTTTTTTATTAAAAAAAAAGTTAGATTTTTTTTTAACATCAGGTACATTTTTATCAGATTTAAGTAAATATTCAATTAATTGATGGCAATATTTCTTAATTAAAAATGAAATTATAAAACATAAAAGAAGAGATTGTTATTTTTGATTTTAATTTGGAAAAATTTTTTCTCCTTTAATTTTATTTATTGTTCGAGATCAAGATTGGGGAAAAATATTTTTTCCATAATTAGCTACGATGTTATCTTAAAGTAAATCAATTTCATTATTAAATTTTTTTTTTTTTCAAACATCTAATTTAAAAATTTAATTCAACCGTAAAAAATATTCAACAAAATCATGTTTTCTAATGAGGTGAGATTATTTTTTTGGTCAAATATATTTAAAAGTTGACAACTATAATATTTTTTAGAAAAAATATTTTCTTAGTACCTGTTGCTTAAAAATAAAATTATAGAGGAAAAAAATTTTGCGTCATCCCAATTTTTTTTACAACCGCCCTAAAGGTCCAGCTCATCATCGTGCCTTGTCTATGTCCAATTTTCTAGCTAGACCTTTACTACCTACATTACTATGGACTAGACCACGACCCGAGCTCTGAGATTGATCGTATTTTGTTAAGTTTTTTAGTTATTCTTTTATTTTTTGTTCCTTTTATTTTTTTTCTTGGTTTTATCTTTGATCCATCTTCTTCGAGGGGAACCCTCAAGATCCATTAGAACACGTGCATCCACTGCGGTAACAAGTGCCCCATCAGCGTTCGTTCCGAGGAGAGGAGACTGTCATGAAAGAATAACGGAGTGAAAAAGAACAAAAAACCATAAACCATATCCTCATCTATTCACCTACCATCTTATTTTATATATCGTCACACCTAATGATTCTAGTATTTTCGAAAAATTAGTGGGCCCTTTACAATTATGTACTTCAGAATCACAAAGGAATAAGACAAAAGGAAAAAGAACAATAATAGTAAACTAAACTTAAACTATATTCTTATGTCCTTTCAAAATGGTTCGTAGAAAAAACATTTTTAGGATATACTACTTTTCATAGTTTCTTTTATTTCATTTAATGACTAGAACGATACGAAATGGATGATTACGACCCAACAATAGATACAATTATTTTTTTTTGCTATATTAAATTTTAAGAAAGAACTAGAAAGAATTTTATTCACATCCCACGTAATGATTTAATTTTTTTTTTGTAACCTAATGGCTTATCAAAAAAATGCAATGATGAGTTTTATCTCATCGTCTAAAAAAGCTACGTCCTGCGTTTTAACGCAGGCTCATTTCACGGTACGATGATTTTCACTGCCTGGAAAGATGCTTTTAGTTTACTCAAAGATTTGGAGTATGTAACGCACATCAAGAGGATGGCTTCACTAATCTCAAATGTAATTTTCGTTGGGTGTTCCGCTTAATGCTCAGCGTGGGTAACGTCGCCAAAAATTTAAACCAATTTCCGCTTTTGTAGACATAAGACTTTGTTTTTTGGTTCATTTAACATGCTATACCCTTCATTAAACATTATTTACCCATTTTTCTTCTCAGCCATCATTACTTTCTATTTTTAACATGATCTTGAAATACTTAAGATAGGAAATCATGGTTTCTGTAATGCATACTTGTTGAGAAAATTAAGAAAAATCTACGATAACCATCTTTTTTTGTCTTAAAAGTGATATTATCTGTGGAAAGTTGGCGCCAGTAGAAAAGAGCATTTGATTTAACTGGTGAGTTTCCACAGATGTCGAAGATTGATAATTGATGATAATAGATCTTTTAGGCGCCAACCATAAAATTGCCAAAAAATTATCTCAAAATGTTTTAAGGGCTACAAGGATTTTTCTTATCCGTAAAAGATGTAATCGTATTTTTCGACTGTAAATTTTTTTTATCCGTAAAAAAATCAAAAACATTGAAATTTTGTGCTCGTTAAAAGTAAAGATACACTGTAAAAAGAGCGGTGTTAAAATAAAATAACACCGGCGTAACTTTTTCGGTATTAAAATACCGGTGTTAAATCGGTGTAAAACGGAGTAATAGCAGTGTAAAAGAGGAGTAACCATTCTATTTAAAATATCAAGATTATAAAATCTATAAAACATAATAAAATTTAGTTTTTAAATTAAAAAAATAAATAGAAAATATATTAAAGTAGTATTCATTACACTGGCCCACAAAAAAAAAGTAGTCTGTACTTTTAACCAGACCTATCTTTATGTATTTTGACGCGCTAAATCCGAATCTGAAGTTAGTTTCGCCCGTACACCCTCAAAATTATGAGTAAAATGCAAAAAAAACTCAAAAAATTGCAAAAAACTGCAGTCACAGCGATGAATAAATTTTTGTGAACCTAGATCAAGTATTATTTTCATGTACGTCAATTCACTGAATCTAAATCTAAACGTTAAGCAGCTCCTTGATCCGTCAAAATTTGAAAAAATTGCAAAAAACCGAAAAAAAGGCAAGAAATCATGAAAAATCGAAATTATCGAGATGAAAAAAATTTTTTGGATTCAGATTGAGTATGATTTTTATGTACTTTGTTCCACTGAATTTGAATCTGAAGTTTTCTTGCCCTATTGACGTTTTAAAATTAAAAAAAAATCGATAAAATTGCAGTTTTAAATATGAGAAAAAATCTATTAATCACGATTGTTAATGACTCAGGTGCATTTTAATGGATGAAATATGATCTTAGAATTTAAATATTCACAAAATTTTAAAATCTATAAAAAATGAAGTATAAGTAGAATGAAGGGAACGATGACTGAAGTTTTTCGGGATTTTTTGCCTTTTTTGGGATTTTTTGCATTTTACTCATAATTTTGAGGACAAAAATGACTTCAGATTCGGATTCAGCACGTCAAAATACATAAAGATAAGTAGGTCCGCTCAAAAGTACAGACCACTTTTTTTTTGTAGGCCGGTGTGATTTTCATGATTTTTACTGAAATAAACAAAATTGTGCCTATAAAAGTTAAGAAAAAAATGTATGACATAAAAAAAATATAAAAAGTCTATGAGTATCATCCAGAACAAATTTTAATTTCGGTTTGTAGTTATTTAAATTGTTACCTATGTAATACAGACTTTGTTTAAAAATTATACAATTTTACACCTACCATTTCAATAATTAATAGTTTTATGAATTAATGAATATACTGCCCAATAGTAGTAATTTAGTGAATAAAAGTATTCACAGAGTAAAATAACTTCAACATCAAAAAATATTTTAACACCGGAAAAAATATTTACACCGGCAGCGGTGTTATTTTAACACCGCTTTCGGTGTTGGAATTTAACACCGCAAATTTCAACTGGTGTGTTATTACAATTGAAGACGGTGGAGAAATTTTGGATTTAAACTCAATTTCATTTTTGATAGTATAAAACATTTCTCCAGTATTTAAATAAATTATTTATTAACAAAATACTCATATAAAACATCATAATTTAATAACCAAATAAAACACTTGTAAAAATAAATAAAAAAAGTTGAACAAATCACATACAAATAACCACACGGTCCTTCACTTTCAAAATATTTCAAGTGTATTTAAACAATCTGTTAATGATATGATTATTACATAAATCCACAGTGAATCACTCACTAAAATGTAACCGTGGAATTAATTCACGACGATTACTCGGCTCATATAAATCGTTCAGTTACGCATAAGTCACCGTAACATACAATCCGTACTCAACTTATTTTCATTTATCACAACATTCTCATCTCATCTATCCCATATACAATTATGTGTCTCCAACCCTGAATATGGAAAATTTTTTTGTCAATAGAAAAACGGAAAATATTAAAAGAAACAATTTTAAAGTTCTTTTTAAGTTGTAAAACGATGAAAAGCTTGCGTTAACACTAGGGCGGTGTCGTTTGTACTCAACACTCCTCATTGTAAATAGTATTTTTAAACGCTTACACACAAAGACGTGTCGGGCATATGGGTTCCGAATAAGTACTATATATTTTAACAAGTATAGTGATCTGTCGTCACGGAATATTAGGGCATTTTTGGTTATAGTTAGGTATTCCTTGCATACAATCTACCGCTTTTTGCTATTTTTTTTTTCCTTTTTGTCCGTTTCTTTATATAAAAAAAACTTTTAAGAAAAATACATACATATATTCTTAAGAAATATACTGCAGCAAGAAGACAGCACACGAAATGTATAATAAAAAGTTAGTCGAAATGAAGGAGAAAATCGGCGTGTCGGTTTTTCTAACATCACTCAAAAGAATATAAATATAATATAAAGAATATCTTTAGCTTTAAAAATATATAATACCTTACACCCGTCTCATTATTTTTCATGAAAAGTACCTACTAATTCGGTGGAACGGGTGGTCTATTTTTGTGGACCCTCTTTTTTATAATAAACGCTATAGTGATACGTCGGGACGCGAAATCGGCGTGACGCGGTCCAAATCCAGAGATTTTCTATCTAATAAAAGTGAATTCACTTTAACAACCAGCACCTTGACTTTTATATAATATAATATTCAATCTTCTGTATGTGTCTATGTCGTTGGTTTTAAAGCGACAGATCGTGCAAGGGATCAATCCATACATATACTAAATCCTTAGCCCCGTATCTAATCGTTTCTTCGGAATGTAACAATAATATAAATTGTTAATAAAAGAAAACGTATATACGTACAATGTAAAGGCTCAGGATGATGGGGTCGTACAATAGGCCGCGAAAAATAACCGCGGAAATTCCGTGGCGTACCGTGTCATGTTGCCGTTGAAAATTATTTCGATCTAGAACTAAAGGTATGTAATTTGTTGGTAGTATTTTGTAAATCGATGATGTATTCAGTAAGTTACTATGTATATTGGGAGTTGATTTTCCGTGGATGGAAAGGGACTCTCGAATTAAACGCTGGTTTGCAGCGAGTACAGGTGACATATCTAGAGGTGAGCAGTCGATGGGATCGTCACGGATTTCAGCCCAGGATTATAGGTGATATTACTCGCATCATTCTTCGCGGTACTCTGCTCATCGTTTACATCACACTGTAACTTAATGCAATACTTAATATGTGTCGAGATTCAAGATTATTATTACCTTAAAATATAATACTTCAAGTCTCTGTATTATATGTTATATATTATATTATATCTTTTACAAGTCGCGCTTTGACATTATCCGATTAAAAACACCTGCACGGATAACATTTTTTTATTACGGATTATTATTTATTTTAACACGCAACACTGAATATACTTTACATTATAGAGATTGAGTTTAATTTGATAATTATTAACATACATTTTGCGAAATTTCTCTGATTTATTTTAACGTAAAATAAACTATTTTTTTACTCTCGTCATTTATCAATTAAAGTTGAATAATTAGGGATTTGAAAGTTACGCAATTTCGTTTAGTAATTATATTTGGTCGAGTAGTTTGAGAGATCGTAAAATCTTTCTTCGAAATATTATGAAAAAATTTCTCATTGTGATAGTATCTTTATTCTTATTCTTGGAAGAGAGAAAGTCGTAAAAGTCAATTGTTACATGAATTATATTAAATAATCTAATACAAAAACTAGAAAAAAAAAATAGTGACATCTAGAACTTCTAGCCGGGCTTAGCTTCGAAGTTTCTTTATCTTATATGCTTGGTAAGATTATAAATCAATGATGCGACTTAAATAAATAAATTTTTTGTTTTCTTGAGACTTTTGATCAATTTTCAGATAAGTTTAAAGCTTGAAATTATGTAAAAAAAACTTTTTTAGAACTTTTTTGTCAATGATATTTCTTTAACGAATTCCCCATGATTGCTGAAACTAATAACCATTCAATTTTCGACAATCATTGATTTTCATAGCGGAGAGTTATCAATGATAGGTGTGTTAAACACCGAGTAAGTCCCATTGAATTCACAAAATCCTAATCCGGGAGTGCTTGCGCGTTTGTAGGTTACACAAAATCCTTAAGACATCATACATGGACTACATACAGATGTTTAGCTTGTAGGATTTACAATAAAAGGTAAAGGAGTTCATCGATGCGTGTGGTTTTTGGATCTCTTAAAGCCAAGGCGTCGTACACACTTCTTTTCAATTTATTATGTTATTGTACTATATTTTATTTATTTTTCTCTTTATCTCTCCACTCTCTTCGCTATCTACATCGTATTATATTATCTTGAACTATAAAATAATCTCCGGCAAGCCAGATTAGCCGCGAAATTTGTAAACGTCTGTATTACGCTTCGTTCAACCTCCAAACTTCCGTGTAATGTCAGTAAATTCTTGAGTCTGTGTACTATACATCGTCCTGGAGATTTATTTGTTATGTTATGAAGAGAAAGATTTTTTTTATTCGAAAATACTTATTTCACACACCGTTTGATAAATTTAACGAACCGATTTAGAGCGAAACACTAAATCGCGTACTATCCAATGCTCGAAGGCGAACCAAAACAAACTTTCGCATTTCTTATGTATTACATCACCCAAAAAAAGGAATACCGCAAAAAAAGCATCGGTGATTTTCGACAATAATAAAATCCCCTTCGTAAATGTAATTTAAGCTAGATACTTATGTATACATATTATATCATACGTACAGATACATATTATATATTATACGTAGAAAGAAGATACCCGTATATATTTATAAAATAAATTGACTGAATTTATTTGTTATGTATTGCTTTTTTTTGTTTGCTATTTTCTATACATATCAAATTACTCCGTGATTTCTATAGGCGTATACTCTCTTATTAATATTTTATGAGTAAAAAAACAATAATTTATGTATTATAATGCATAGATCGAAAAACCATTTTATTATACCTCTAAAACATCAGGGGGTCCGTCAATAAGTCACTCAAAAAAAAAATCCTAAATTGTATAAATTTAATTCTGGAATTATGGACTGATGAAAAAAAAAGAAGCATAAAGAATGAGGTGTGAGTCATTTATTTAAAAAAAAAAAAAAAAAAAAAAAAAAAAAAAAAAAAGTGATCGTCAAGTGTATATTTTTCCATAACGATAACATGCGTGATTTTTTGGAGACCTTTTTCTCGACTTACAGACCTGCAGTCTCAATAAATATAAATATGAAAGCCGAGACACTATAAGTAAATTATGATTAATCTGAACACTCTTTATTATTTAATAATTTCATCTTGGGTTTTTTTTATTGTTATTTTAGAATATTTGTTACCCGAGGGATAAACGTGAGTTGCACCTGCAAGCTCCTCCCTATTATTCTCACTGGGGCACACTAGTTAGCTTCATTCTATTTAACAGTGATCCAAAGAGAATAAGAAAAGCATAGAGAATCTAACCCAATATAAAAGTATTTTTTTTCATTATTCTATTCTACACTTCGTTTTATTTATCTCTCACTCACTTGGTAAATTCAACCGGGGGCATGACCCGCCTACAAACCCGTGAATCTTCTTTTAGCTCTACTCTAGGAATTCTCAGCTCTAAAAATTGCCCTTAAGAAATTTTTACAGGGCTCCAATTTACGAGCTTTTATCTTATACATTTTCACTACTAAGGTTATTTTCTTATTCTTGTCTTGCTCAATCTTATTCATTTAAAATGTATAGTTTTTTTCTATAAGTGTATAAGTATATAATAATAAAAGAGGATCAGGAAACGTCGTACACTAATTTGATGCCTTCCAATAGATCTCTGCGCCGGAAGCCAGTGAAATCCAGACATCACGGCCTTTGATGATCGCCGCATCATCACTGCTCTTACTTAATCAACAGGTTTACCAATAATAATAATTTTCTCGAGTCATTAATTGGGTAGACTGTTTCTCGTGTGATTTTAGTGAATTATCGTAAATGAGCTTGAGAACCGAAAACTGCCCGCCCTTTACTCTCATCTACGTCTCTTCTTATATTCTTTAGTGACTTTTCCGACCCGCCTTCTTTTACAGCATTACAGCATTACAGATTATAATCATTTTTTCTAACTATTTATCTTATTTTTTCCTTATCCCCTAACATATTACCTCCGACTAGTAATATACATAATCATGGAATTTTACGAGGTGCTTTTTAAAGGATTATTTTATTTGAAAGTTATAATTAACCACCGAATTACTGTATCGTTTTTTACCAAACCAGTATTTTCTGATGGAATAATTACTAACTAAAATTAAAAATCCCACAGTTAAGATAAATACAATTATTCTAAAACGTTAATTCCATAATTACGTTAAATATTTTTCTTCCACATTGTCAATTAACTAGCGCCTGTCAGATTTAATCTCAAAGATTTACTCGTTTAAATTTTAATCTATCTATCTATCTATATAAATAAAAATAAAAATGCCGCATGTATGTCCACGCATCACTTGAGAACGGCTGGACCGATTGAGCAAAAATTTTTTTTGTTGCCTTCGAAATTGTTAGGAGAAGGTTTGTATGTAAAAAAATTTTTAAAAAATCCTCCCCCAAAGGTGATTGCGAGGGCGTTAACAATGAATAATTCCCGTTTTTGAACTATAGCTCCTATAGTTCCCAAATTTGGTAGGAATCTTCTGTAAGAGATATAGAAATAATCTATGAACGAATTTTACGATAGCTCGTTCCACAGGGGGTTGCGGGGGTGGATATTAACAATGAAAATTTTTAACTTTTAAATTGTAGGTCCTACAGACGGCAAATTTAGGTGGAGTCGTCCATATGTGATGCGGAAATGATCTAAGAGCGGATTTTACCCAACCCACCCCCAATAAGGATTGCAGGGGTGGGTGTTAGAATGTTAACTTTTCATTTTCAAAATGTAACTTCTACAGACTCAAAATTTAGTAGGAATCTTCGTGAATGATGTTAAGTTCAGCTAAGAGTGGATTTTATCAAATTCTAACCCTAAAAGGGAATGCGGGGGCGTTAGCTATGAAAAACTATCATTTCCAAACGATAGTTTCTATGGAGTCGAAGTTTTGTAGGAATCTTTTCTTTATAATATAAAAATCATCTCGAATAGGATCTTACGAAATTCCTCCCCCATATACCCGTGTAAAAAAAAATCGTCTTAAAATTGTAGTTCGTTTAAGATCTTAAACGTGACACAAACTAAGACTCTTTTAAGACGCCAAAAAAAAAAATTCCGAGAGCAGATTTTTGAAAATTTTGTTCTCGAATTTGTTGTGAAAATTAATTTTTAGACATTTTTTAGACGATTTTACGACTTTCTAACCGCAATATTTTTGAGTAAGATGTTTTTAAATTGAATTTAAAATTGTTAAAAAATTATCATCTGACAATTTTAAGACTTTTTTAAGACGTTCCGTTTTAATGTTCCGGGGCTCTGTCGCTGTTAGCTCATCTTAAAATAGTCTAAATTTTTTTTAAGACTAATTTAAGATAATTTTAAGACAATTTAAAGACGCTCCATAATAATTTTCCGGAGCTGTCACTGTGATGTCATCTGAAAATAGCCTAAAAATTTTTTAATATTTTTTTTAAGATTTTTTTAAGACTATTTAAAAATTATTTTAAGACTTAAATCTAAAAATAGTCTTAAAAAAATCAAAATAATTATTAAAAAATTTTTAGGCGATTTTAAGATGACATCACCGTGACAGTTCTAGAAAATTATTATGGAGCGTCTTAAATTGTCTTAAAATTATCTTAAATTATTCTTAAAAAAATCTTAAAAAACAATTTAGATTATTTTAAGATGGGCTAACAGCGACAGAGCCCCGGAACATTAGAACGGAACGTCTTAAAAAAGTCTTAAAATTGTCAGGTAATAATTTTTTAACAATTTTAAATTCAATTTAAAAATATCTTACTAAAAAATATTGCGGTTAGAAAGTCGTAAAATCGTCTAAAATATGTCTAAAAATTAATTTTCACAACGAATTCGAGAACAAAATTTTCAAAAATCTGTTCTCGGAATTTTTGTTTTTTGGGTCTTAAAAGAGTCTTAAAATAGTCTTAGTTTGTGTCACGTTTAAGATCTTAAACGAATGACAATTTTAAGACGATTTTTTTTTACACGGGTAAGAGTGCGGGGGTATTAATTGTCGAAAAATTCATATTCTTCAAATACAGTTCCTACAGATATAAAATTTAAAGAATCTCAAGAGATACAGGAAATTACAGGGATGGCCTTCAAGGTCAACCGATTTAAATATTTTTCTTATTCAATGATTAGATTTCAACTAAAAACGGATTTCGTGATAATTCAATTGATATATAGGTTGTGTCAAAGTGGTGGGTAGAATGTAAACAAATATTTTTGTTCATAAACTAGGACTTTTTGAACTTTCGAATGAATCGACTGATTTTTACGCTGTTGACGGCGATCGATGTAATTTTTTGAGCTCTATAAATAATTTGGGACGAGAAAATTGATCTGATGAAACATTTCGGAGTTATTACAAGAAAATACTTTTTTCGATTTTTTTTGACGATATCTCACGAACGCATCAATCGATTCTGACGCTTTTAGTGGCGATCGATGCGGGTTTTCAAGGTTAAAAGCTGATTAGTTTTTGAGGTCGATCGGTTCAGCCAGTTCGGAGATATTTTAAAAAATAAATCGCCAGGCCAGTCGTTGAAAATTTACGGAATCAAATCGGAGTTTCCCTGTTTCGTGCATGGGAAATTATACGTCCTGTGTTCGTGAATCGGAAAACCATCATCTTTATATATTTACGCACCGCAAAAAAAAAGATAAAAAATGTAGTCCATCAAAAAGCTTTAAATTGATTGTGTATAACTATGTTGCATTTAATGTAAATAAAAATTTTGTATTAAGTTTTGACTATACTTTTCACAAATATATGTAGGTGATACGAAGTTCACCGGGTCGTCTAGTTTATTATATAAGTGAGAATAATAAATAAAATAATAATAATTCAAATGGATACATTTTATTGATCATTAATTATTGATAAATTTATTATCACCGATTTTAATCATTGTCTCCTAAAATTCTCGACATTTTTAACCAATAAAATCACACACTATTTCTCGCCAATTAATTAACTAAATTATCCTATCCCCTTCACTTAATTTATTTAAATTCCAAATATTTATTAAAGGTTCAGAATTAAATTTAAAACCAAATTATAAAAAATACAATTTTTATACATTTTTTAGTGGTTGTGTAAGAAAAGAAATATAACATTAACAACAAAGGATAACTTCGTAATTTTTATAAATCATTGATTTTTATAGCAGGAAATTAAAAACGAGAACCCAATGAATCCCATCACAATAAACTTCCAGTAATCGAATTCTTTGAAAGAATTTTCTAAATTAACCTTTTATTCCCTCGAAAATTATTTATAATTGTGAATTAGTTTCACTTTTATAGTACACAATATAAGTAATATAGAATATAAACGAGTTAAGTCAACAATGAAGAGGGTATGTGTACATATTACATATAAGTTTATCTCTCAAAAAATCAAACCGAGCGTTTAATTTGACGGGACCTTTTTCCATGTGAAGTGTCTTTTTCATTCAAACTTTTATTCACACATACACCACTTCATCCATGATAAAATGTTACTTTAGATTGAAGCAAGGTGTGTCGCGTCTGAGGATCATCGTTTACTCGTCAGCCAAGTGAGTAATTGGGTTCTCGAATAAACTGAGTCTGCAGACTGTAGACAGGATAGCGCAAAAGTTCTTTTACTTTGGTTATATTACCAAAACTCTACTTTATAAAATGTTCTCCTCCCTTTTTTCACTTGGCTAACTATATAATAACACAACAGCCAGCCGCAGTTAGAGACTTTACTAAACTAGTGTATAGTTAAGAGTGTGATGTGCATCATCATTTACTTAACTTAACTTAACAGTGTGTTGGGTATCGGAATTCAGTACCCCGTAATAATCTACGAAAGAAGTGAACCAGCTCACCTTTTATTTGTCACTCTCATCGCACCAATGAATATTATTTTCTAAAAATCAGCTGGATGAGAAAGGAGAGCTGAGTAGAACAGTGTTTAGCACCTATTTGATGAGCTGAGTAGATGAGTATTAAGTAAAAGCAGAAGAAAGCTTAAAGGGGCTGGGCTGAACCGGTCGAATTGACGCTGATGGTGTCAGGCATTATCGCAGATGAGTCTAAGCCCACTGTTACTGTTACTGTAAACTGTACTCTATAGTAACGGTATGGTAGTATTAGGCAGTCTTCAACAGTAGTAAAAGAAGTAGTAGAGCAGTCTGATGATGCTGCGGCGTGTAGCGGCACTACAAACGACTTTGAAGTAATCTTTAAGAGCTACCGACGCCTCTTTCATTCTTTTTAGTCTCAATGGCATTTACATCGCCACAAACCACGTCGGATAGAATGAGTCTTTTTACTTTCGGCGTGATGCCAATCTCCGATCTCTGACCATCGGTCAGCTAGTATAGTATAGCATATCTATCTATCTATCTATCTATCTATCTATCTATCTATCTATATAAATAAAAATAAAATGTCGCATGTATGTCCACGCATCACTTGAGAACGGCTGGACCGATTGGACTAGTTTTTTTTTGTTGTCTTCAGAATTTTCAGGAGAAGGTTTGTATGCAAAAAAATTTTCAAAAAATCCTCCCTCAAAGAGGATTGCGGGGGCGTTAACAATGAATAATTCCCGTTTTTAAACTATGGATCCTATAGACCCCAAATTTGGTAGGAATCTTCTGTAAGGGATATAGAAATAATCTATGGACAAATTTCACGATAGCTCACTCCACAGGGGATTGCGGGGGCAGATATTAACAATGAAAATTTTTAATTTTCAAACTATACTCTCTAAACATGAATTAGTGAAAATTTACTCGAATAAGTGAATATTCACTATTTCCAAGTGCCAATCGTACCACTGGTTCGAATCAGTAGTACGATTGGCAAATAGTGAATATTCACTTATTCAAGATTCACTAATTCATGTTTAGAAAATCCTACAGACGGCAAATTTAGTTGGAGTCTTCCATATGTGGTGCGGAAATGTTTTAAGAGCGGATTTTACAGCAACCCACCCCCAATAAAGATTGCGGGGGTAGGTGTTAGAATGTTAAATTTCTATCTCCAAACTGTAACTTTCTACAGACTCTAAATTTGGTAGGAATCTTCGTGTATAATTTTAAGTTCAGCTAAGAATGGATTTTATCAAATTCTAACCCCAAAAGAGATTGCGGGGACGTCAGCAATGAAAAACTATAATTTCCAAACAATAGTTTCTATAGACTCGAAGTTTTGTAAGAATCTTTTATTTATAATGTAGAAATCATCTCGAATAGGATCTTACGAAATTCCTCCCCCACATAAGAGTGCGGGGGTATTAATTGTCAAAAAATTCATATTCTTCAAATATCAGTTCCTAAAGATATAAAATTTGATAAAATCTCAAGAGAAACAGGAAATTTTGGAAGTTCAGAGAAGGTTTAAACGGTGAAAAACATAAATAATAAACAACAGAAAATACTAAAAACGACAATTTAGTTTTCCAATACACAATGTTCTAAGCTGAGTAATGAGGTCCGATTTCTTTGGGTCCGTTCCTAGCTGTGAAGTGAGGTCCGATCTTTTTGGTCTGTTTTGTTTTCAGAAATAAAAAAAAGTGTCAGTTAGTTGTTAAAAGAAATAAATTAATTTCAAGCCAATTAATAAAATCTATCATCAATTTATCAGTGCGCAAGAAATTTTTTATTGTTATTGTTTCAAAATACCAAGGAGAAGACGACCTGACTTAGGTTGTTGAAGTTAATCAAATGTGGGAATCAAATCGGAGTTTCCGTGTTTCGTGCATGGGAAATTATACGTCGCGTGTTCGTGAGTCGGAAAACCACCATCTTTATATATTTACGCACCGCAAGAAAAGATAAAAAATGTAGTCCATCAGAAAGCTTTAAATTAATTAAGTGTATAAATATGTTGCATTTAATGTAAATAAAAATTTTGTTTTAAGTTTTGACTACACTGTAAAAAATCCGGAGTGAATCGGGAGTGACTCCCATCACTCGGAGTTCCGAAGTGAAGTAATTAATCACTCCGCGTAGGGAGTGAATCCGGAATTTTTATTTGCGGAGTGATTTCAGAGTGATTTCGAATTTCACTCAGAAAAACATCCGCGTTCGGAGTTTTTAAAATAAATAAAATAAGGATGAATTTTCGTTCTACAAAAAAAATCTCAAAATTAATCTTTATACATATATTTCTTCTGTGCGTGTGTTTGTCACTGAACTCCTCCTAAACGGCTGGACCGATTTTAATGAAATTTTTTGTGTGTCTTCCGGTGGATTCCAGAATCGTTTAGATTCACAATTCAGTATAAAATATAAGATAAAAACATTATAATAATAATTAAAGTGAAATATTATTAAAAATAATAAATTAAATTTTTAATAATTAAATATAAAAAGGGTTGATAAAAATATTTTCTTTACAAAAATTTATTTATTTCTAAATTCATTTATTTTGGGAGTGAATGCGGAGTGAATTTTATTATTAATAAAAATTAACTCCTTCTTGGAGTAAATATCACTCCCGCTGGGAGTGAATCAATTAAAAATCATTCACTCTTCATTCACTCCGCAAATTTTTTACAGTGTATACTTTTCACAAATATATGTAGATGATACGAAGTTCACCGGGTCGTCTAGTATATATATATATATATATATACATAGAGCGTACACAGAATTCTAAATAAAAGAATGAGTATAAGTATCCATTGGTGCTTCGTTTTATTCTTTGAATTTTTTGAAGCGCGTCAAGGGTGTCAGCGGTCGACACGTTCGCGCGCGGCTTTCATTCTCTGATGTCGAATCACGGGT
The DNA here is from genome assembly GCF_020080835.1 of Cotesia glomerata. Taxonomy (NCBI): domain Eukaryota; kingdom Metazoa; phylum Arthropoda; class Insecta; order Hymenoptera; family Braconidae; genus Cotesia; species Cotesia glomerata. The sequence continues at coordinate 4,164,365 of NC_058158.1, forward strand.
AAAAGATAATACCATTTCTCGGTTTTATGTATTATACATATACACATACCTTTGAGTCACACGACGCTCAAAAGTTGACAGATCTGGAACGAAGGATCTTTTTATATCTGACTGAGAATTATTAACCATCTGATAAGCTAACGGTATTATATCACAAATGTGAACGCTTCAATTTGTAGTTAATTATTTTTTATAGACTTTTTTTTATCGTTATTAGCTGATCAATTAATATTTATGATTTACAGTGTGTTGAAGCTTTTAGATTTTTGGTTATTTACATAACAAAGAGACGGTTTAATGAATATATGATTTTTTTTTTAGATTAGTAACGATGTTAAAACGGTCGTTTTTAGTGGGCCTATGATGAAACACTATTAAATTTGAAATAGAGATGAAATTAATTTCCGTGAATCCCAAAAGTTGGATGAAAAGAAAATTAATTGTATTTATTTAAGAGTATTTTATATTTTGGAGGCGTGAAATCCGGGCATTTTCTTCGGATTCGGGATAAAAAAATAAATGATATTTTTATTTTTCATTTTTTAACAGTTCATTTATTGATCCTTGTGATGATATTGAAAATTTTAGAAATAACAATGAAAATTTAAGAATTTATTAGCTTACAAAATTTGGAAAAAAGATCATAATTAAAAAAAAATTTGTAGGATGAAACTTTAAATTAGCTATTACAGAAATAGCAAATTTTTATAAACTTATGCTTGTATTGTGAATATCAATTTACATTCTACGTCTTTAAATTTGTAGAAATTTAATATTTATTTTAGTAAAAAATATTTTTATTTGTATTTACTTATAAACGTGAAACGAGTAGACGATGTAATGTGTATCTTTTTGATGATACTTGACCATCAGAAAATTATCTTGTCTGAGTGTGCTAAAGAGATGGCAAGCAAGCTGCTAGCGATGAATACACCTAATTTAATTCTGAATTAACAAAGAAGTCATCATATGACAACACTGGATGGCAGTTAGCCGAACAAAGAAACTTGGCAGCTTGACCACCCAAGGCGGAGACACGTTCTGAATAATACGTAACATCTCTGTGTACCGATCGACTACCCAATTGTCCATCGTAAACGGCTCTCTGACCTTATGGATAAATTTCGGTCATCCGGGCTCACAAACTGTTGGACAAATATATGCTCATTTCTTTTCATTCCTCTTAATAGAATTGACCCGTCTTCATAACACTTAATCCAAAGACTAAATATTGTGTCTTTCTTATTGCTTTACTCATCAATAATTAGTTTTAATTTTAATAACCAGAAAAATAATAAACCAACATAAGTTTTTCAATCATTTTTACTCGGAAAAAATTTGCAAACAGAAAATAATCATTAAAGTTTTTTTCAACATTTAGTTAAATTTTATAATTTAATTTAAAATGAATAATTGTTTGAACATTTTTTTTATAAAAGTTAAAAAAATGCAGTAGTCTGCTTTGAAATATCAATTGAAAAACATTTGTGACAAATTTCCCTACTCTATTTTACACCCAAAATTTCTTTTAAAAAAAACATCTTTGACATCTGTTCCTATTCTGTATACATATTTGTACATAAAGTTATCTTCATAAAAACATTTTTCGACATTTGCAGCCATTTCTATTTATGCTTTAAAAAAATTAATCTTTACACCTCAACAATAGCTCTAATTTAGCACTGTGTACCCAAGAATTCAGCCATCATCTTTCAGTTTCATTTAAATCACTATACATACAAATATACACAAATAGTTCAGTACCACACAGATTGTTATTAAATATTTTAGTCACCGGGGACATCTTTGTGAAGAAGACCACGCTGTGGCTCTTAGAAATCTCGTCTCTGCAGGGGGACTTTGGCATTAAAAGCACCCTCATGCCACAGCATCTTCATCGCACGATCTAAGCTCGCGATCTATTTCATTGTCACGTCCATCAGTGTAACATAGTGTACGCCAACACAATATAACATAATCTCCTGGAAATAACAAACAAAACAAAACAAGTAAAACGTTCTCTGCATATAAATTTCTACAGAGTAGAGAGATAAAAAAAAGGAAACTGTGGAAGGAAATGAGATCCCGCAGTTTCAGGCTTGTGTTTAAAATTTTCTCTGACATTTAGTTGCTTCATTTTATAGTACAAAAAGACAATTTCATATTCTCATGACACGTATGCGACAATTTAGTGCATCACATGACAATTTAAGCACCCAACAAAATAAAAAGTCTAATGTGAGATGTTTCATGCGTCAGTATTGTCCAGCATCTTCCGTTGGTTAGCTGCTTACTTTTTATCATTCAACTGCTGGCCAAACTGTGGGTAGGTGTGTCGCAGTTTGTCCTCTTCACTACAGGGGCAGTACGATGTATGGAAACACTATCGCTTTTCACTTTTGTACATAATACACTTGATATATATTTTTATTCATCTTCAACAAGAAGACATTGTACTTCGTGACGACGACTGCGACAATAACCAAAAGTCACAGTACAGGGATCACTTCCTTACCATTACTGACTTTTTATTTTTTCTTCTTCTTATTATCATTTTCCATATATGACTGATTGAATAGGTCTCAAGACACTTTGTGTTTATTGTCAAATTTATATACACCGGAACTTTCGAAACGTTTGCTTACCCATAATTTATACTACAGCACAATCCAATAAAGTTTTATTGTTGTAAATAAGAGTAACAATGTAGGCAGCAATGTCATACAGTTTTGTTACTTTCTGAGAATCATGTTGTCAGTTTTGTCGTGACAACATATGGACTATTACGAAAACCCTTTCAATATTACAAATTTATTTGACTTTTAAATAGTTCGTGTTTTTGGTAATCATATTTGTTAAATAATAAAATTACATAAGTTTAATACTGTACACTACGTTGTAAAAATCGGAACTGAAGTCAAAATTAGATACTTGATTAATAAATTTTTTTAACTTCTTGGAATTTGTAAAAAATTCAAAATTTAAACGATTTTTTAATTAATAAATATTTATTTCTTTTTCTTCTTATGTTTTTTAGCAATCAAAATTATTTGTAATTGTCTACGTAATGAGTTTCTCTTTCAATAAATCAATTAGAGAAAAAATAAATAATTGAAGTGTTATGAACGGAAAATTATAGAAATATGGGTTTGACGATGATAAATGACGAATGATAAATGGTAATTTAATATCACAGATAATTTAAATTCGCTCATGATGGCTGACTTACACGAGTCATCCAACACCTTACCCCGTAATTTATTTAGTGCAAATTTACAATCACCGTGCTATAAACGGGCGATTAATAATTACAGATTGCACACTCGAAGATGCATCAGCAGAACGATACCCATAACAAAAAACGTTTCGCCAGGAAGTTCATTATCCGACTATCAAATTACTTTATGAATATTCTTTTTATAAATTATTAATTAAAGGATCGTGAGTTAATTTTTCTAGGTCAACAAACAAGTGTGTGCTTGTCAATGTACAAAAAAAAAAAAAACATTTACGTCAGTTCGTGCTATGTACACTCTCTTGCATGCACGTGCATGTTTATGCGCGAAAAATTCACGGTGTCATAAAGTTATAAACTTTAATTCAGGCCAACTCTCCAATAATTTAAAATTACTCAAGTCTACACGTATAAATCCAATTTAACGAAATTTTGTGTGAATTGAAATAAAAACTCGTTGTTTTTTTTTTTCCTGGTTTCACTCTTTTATTATTCTTGACCCAAAAGACTAATTGGTAATATTTCTCTCGGTACGGGTTTATTGTTGTTAATTTAAATCCTCTTTGATCGTGAAAATAAATTTTTTTAACAATACATATAACACTACCGGCGGATATTTCCTAATTAGGAGAATCGTAATAATTGCCCATAAATTATAAAATAAAAATATATTATAGACCGTACGCATGTTGTGTGTATATGAGTAGAGGCGACAGGCCGCATGCGTTCAAATAAAACGGTTGACGCCATATAATAGTACAAGAATCCTTCCGTAAATTCTTGAGAAAAGTTCGGCTCCTTATTTTTTCCACATGTGTCGCTGGCGATACTGATGTGATGAGATGAAGGATAAAAAAAGCACGCGCTAAAGGAATATAAAGACTCTTAATAGTTGACTGAGTTATTTTGGGAGCCAGTTTTATTCATTCGAATCTGAGCGTCGCCGCGAGCAACTAACAGCCAGCAGCGTGAGTTTCCTTGGGCCAGATGATGAGGATGATGATGTTGATGAGGGTGAAGAGGCGAAATAAGTGAGTTGAGGAAGAGTGAAGACCAGGAGTCTTTTGGGTAACCATAACAACGCCGTGGAGTCCCACAATAGAGCGACACGTCATACTGAAGAAGAATATAAAAAAGTATAAAAAGCCCGAGAAAATGAACAAGATCCTTAGGAGCATAGATAAACTATAATAGTTTTGAGCCTGGGGCTGAAGTATCAGCCCAATGGATTTTCCGCGTGTCTGAGCAAACACAACCAAACATGGGCGTCGGTATATATAATGTATAGGAGGTAGAGTAGTTTTGGCCTCCGTCCGCCTCCGCTTTTGCCTCTCGATATGCTTTTCGCCTTTCGTTGTATTAAATGTGTTCCCGGCTTTTTAAACTAATGTATTGTCAACTCAAAAACTATTATTATAAATATAGCCCAGACTCGAGACTTTTGTTGTTGTTGTATGATGTTATAAATTGTATTGAAAATAATATTGGAACCTAATCTATTGTCATGAGCTACTACTGACGACTATTTTACTCGGTGACATGTATTTTACTTGGATCGAGATCTGTTTAAAAATTGCCATTCATTCTGGTATTATTAAGTGCATTGTGAGGGGGTGGTAAACCGATCGACAGTAATGTCACGATACTGGACACCCTGCTGGGTCCACTGAAGTTGCAATAAACGCGTACCGTTGGAAATTTTTCTTAAAAATAAATTACAGATTATAAATAAGTTTTTTGGGACCGTAGAAAATTTTACCGTCTAAAAAATTCATTTTTTACGTAACGGAAAAAAATTAGTCATAGTTGGATGTCTACATGACTACCAGAAGCAATTAATTATTTATTAAACCAAATATTTTTTAAAACTAATTATTGAAATTCGACTCGTTACTAAAATTATCGAAATAATTAAACCATTACGAAAATATTTATAAATGATTAATGGGTGTGGCGTATCACTGTAGAAAATTAACGAAAATACTGAGTTATTAGCACCGTGCATATGTTCAAAAATTCCAAAGTTACTTCTCTTGAACTTCCTGGTTTTTCCTGCTCTGGTATATACATTTAACATATATAACACAGTTGAACATTTGTCAAACGGTCATTAATAACATACCGACGACACTTGAAAATGTTAAAAAAATAAAAAAGTTAGGTATTAAACAGTCGATATCTTCCTTGGGGGTTTCCTTCACTGTTTAATGTTCAATTTTGAAAGATGAAACCGGATATACGGATTACGAATCATATGTGCGCGATTTCTTAAGACCCATCTCAATAATATACATTATAAGCAACTAAAGTAAAGCGAAACGAAATGGACATACACGTAAAAAAATATCTCAAAAACGTTTTTTATTAAAGTCTTTATTGTAAGTATTTCCTGTCTGACCATCTGAGATTCACTGCTGGATTTATCGGATTATAGGCAGGACATCAAAAAAATTTTATTGTAATTTGAGTGCAATCTCAAAATGGTTGTAGCACGCTACACATTCAATCCAATGATATGTCGCTCGTTTTATCGTTTCTTTCCTTGATATTTCCTTTCTCAATGAAGATGTATACGGCTAAAAAAAATTTTGTGTAGCAGATGGATAAGTAGATAATATTTCGCAAAAAGCATGGTTTGTAACCAATGGTTATGTTACCGGATCGGATATTAGTGATTATGTTAAAAGAATAAATGAGTAATATAATTGAATTTTTAAGTATTACAAAAGGACCAAAACGAATGAGTATCCATAATTTTTTTTCAAAGGTTAATAAAAGTTATCAAAATTCGATAAGCTATTGAAAAATATTTGGTTTCACATTGAGTTTAAATTAAAAGAAACCCTTTGTGTTACTTTAATTCTATATCATATTTCGATTTCTCTACAATGATCATGTGAAACCCTTGTACATCGATCGTTTACCCTTTTTTAAAATGCATCAATTCAGCCATTGTATTTATTTGAAGTTAATGCTTTGAAATAAATAAAAAAAAAGGTATCACAAAACCTCAAATTACTTTTTTAAGCTTGAGGTTTTGTGAATGAATGACCGTAGAAAAATAATAAAAAAAGCATTAAATAACTCAAATTCACCTGTGCGTAAATCCTTGGTGTTTTTTCACTCATTATTTTTTGTGATAAAAAAAGTGACGTTACCTGAAAATTGAAAAAAAGGTTGTGTAGCAATAAAAAAACACGTAGTATGTGAATCCTCAGACATTCTTTGACTCGACGAGACTCAATAACATCACCGCCCTTAATAAGCTATGGCTTCTTTTAATTTTTTTTTATTACTACTTTTTTAACGTATACATTTTTTCTTGATTCTTTTTTTATACATCAGAGTTCTTACATTTCCCACGACACATCACGTGCTCGGTTGCACGTGGTCATAATTTTTTATTCAATTTTTTTTTGCTTTGCCACTATACTACTACTATGTATATTGCTGTTGTACCTACTATACGGAGAACTTTTTTTACAGCGTATAAAAGGTCACGAGAGCTTTTAGAATTTTTTTTATTCTTTTTCGCCGATTAGGGCGCGTTATTTACCGAGATTATCTATTAATAGACACGCGCGTAACCCATAGGGTTTTTTGTTAATTTTACGAAAATTTTTTTCCTTTATATTGAGTGACAAAAACGTGTAAAGTATCATAAAACGTCAAAAAGTAACTTTTTCTTTTATATGTCAAACAAAGCCAAAAAAATTAAAGTTAAGACACTAAACATGACAAGGGTCTTTTTATTTTCTGAATACCCTCTCTTAATTCAACTGATGTGTAATTACGATCGATAGAAACCAGTTTTAATCCTGAAAGGAGACTCAGTATTATATTGAAAAAATATAAAAAAAAAAATCATGGTTTTTCGATCGAATAGTGATTCAACCAGATATCGTATCTCGAACTCGAAGCCCTTATGCAGATACCATCAAGCACAAGTGGGCACTTCTGGGGACCATAAGAGTACTATACAGTGGATTATACTGGAATTGGTATTTCATAATCAGCATCATCCACTTGATGGCCCTGACATCTCTCTACCTTTAAGATGCTTACCACAAGTACGCTGGTGAACCAATTGTAAGTGAAAAGGCATGTTAATTTAGAGGAAAATTCAACCAGAATATGCCACTGTGTCTGTTTTGTAATTTTCATGGTCACGTGTTCAATGTAATGCGATCTACACGTGGTTGAAAATCGAAACTTACCATCCCTGTACTCCAAAAAATATACTGTCACCACGGTGGGTCTTCCGAATGAACACTTGGGTATGATATAGATAGGAGTGGAAAAGAATCTCTTGAGAAATTTTTTTTCACCCCACTCTCTAAACATGAATTAGTGAAAAATCACTGGAATAAGTGAATATTCACTTTTTAGAAGTGCCAATCGTACCACTATGGTTCGATTTGCACTTAGAAAAAGTGAATATTCACTTATTCCAGTGAATTTTCACTAATTCATGTTTAGAGAGCAATATGTATGTACTAAAGAAGTAGTTGTAGATATATATAATACAGTACAGTATTTTTTTTCCATACAGGTTGTTTTAGGCAGGAACAGTTGATGGTAATTCTCACTACTGGTGAGTCTTAGCAGGATTTATATATTTAGAAACAGAGTGTATGGGAGTTTTAAAACATATGCTGGTGTTGGATATCAAGTGGCCCCGAAAATCTTACCACCGCTCAAACTCTAAGGGTCCCATTTATTTTCTAAATAGACGACAGTCATTTCATTTATTTTAGTGATACTTAATGCCTTCTTTTCCTCGCCTTCTAAACCAGTTATGACACTCGTTAAATTAAAACCATAATATTATCGAGCTAGCTGTTTTTTGTCACAGACGCAGTAGTTTACTGATATGATAAAAAGTTGTGACTTCCGTGAAAAATAAAACATATTTTTTTTATGGATTACTTTTTATCCTCTGAGAATAATTATTACCACTATTAAAAAGATTATATATCGGTAGTATTTTATCTCACATGTTAAGTATAAATATAAATACCCTTTTTATGTCACACGAGAAATTAAGACATAAACTAATTTGTCTTTTAAAAATTTTATAAATAGAAATTCAACTAAACAATTTTTCCATTTTTTAATACTGTTGTTCTGGTTGAGTGCAAAATAACACGATGTGATATCTTAAGTTCCTCAAATTGCTAGTTACAAGCAAAATAACCGAGCTGATGTAGAAAATCGCGATTTTACCGATCGGAGCAAGTTCAAAAGACCCTATTAGTAGCACAACTAATTTTTAAACTTCATCTGTTAATCATAACTCTGCTGAAGAATGAAATACGATTAGATAGCTCGAGTCTTCTTCAAACGGCTAATTATAGGTGAGGTGAAGATAGCGTAAAAAATCGCGATTTTACCAACTTGTGTGGGTTCGAAGCTGCTGCTAAACCAGAACTACACCTTTGAATGCTATTGACCTTGATGAGCAAAATATAAGGATGTGTTATTAAAGTAGTTTAAATTATAAAATACTTCACGAAGCTGAAATACAATTAAAGTAATAACTCCTCACAAAACTATCGTTACAAAATTAGGTTTTGGGATCACTACTGAATAACTTAACAATGGAAAGAAAACAACAATGTATCGGCAACACGATCGTCATTCGTAACGTTTTGAAAACTCTCTGAAAAGTCTTTAAGATTAGTCACGGCGTAAGTGAATTTAGTGAATCTCTTTGCCAAGTGCTCTCAAAACTCAAAAAACAGAAAATAAAAAACGTCTCATCTTGTCTATCGTTTCCTTTCAAGGACTCGGCGTCGTGTCTTCGAAGATACAAATATTTCTATCATTCAGCGATATATATAAAGGCCAACTGTAACAATAGTTCTATACTCTCCCCTATTGACCGAGGATCCTCCTTTCAAGACTTTAACAACTTGCAGGTACCGTTGACAGTGGTGTAGAGCAAAAAAAATTTTTTTTATCCTGTGTGCTGAAAGTATATGTGTTTTGTAATACAAGCTCTCGGAATAGGAATGGAAGCGAATAGAAGTAAAAATTTTCGAATGGACACCAGTGGACTATTATCCACTTAGTGTAGGTTTCTTAGAGCCCCTCACCCTCTTCTCGGCGTATATATATGTACATTGGTGTGCCATAAAAACCCCGATGGTCCATTATTCCGAGAGATTCTTTAGTTAGATTTACGATTTCTTGTGCACGTGTTCACAAAAGATCACTGGCAACTCAAAGACGTCCTGAGCCCACTGTTATATGGGTATTGTACCAATTGGCCGAGGCGAGTTGTAGGTGGACTAGAATTATGGTATAGGGTGAATATAATAATAATACTGAATAAAAAAGAATAAGAAGATGAAAAAGGGCTCGGTGTCGTTTGTACGGTCGAGCAATTGCTTCGAAAACGAAGATAGATGGAAGAGAAATCGAATCGTAAGTGCCGAGATATTGCCCGTATATATGTAAAAGCTTTTCTTTAGTTTATATATAATAAAATTTCGAGTCATTGAGTGCCATCGTATTTGAGGGCCTGTGACAGACATAGGCAGTTCGCTTCTTTAAATCTTTTCATTGTTATGTACACACGTATACTTTTATATTATATATTATACATTATTTCTCTTTTCAATACAAATACGACTATGAGATTTCTGTTTTCTTGCAATCAAAAACTGACGATATTTCTTAACATTCCCTCCCACTTAATTTACAATAAGCACCAACTTGATTTAATACTTTTATAACTATCAAATATTCAATTACTCGAGTGATATGTCATTTTACATAATTTTTTATTATCATTGTTGATGTACATACTTGAAATGATGTTTGACTGATGTAAACAAATTTTATAGTATTCATTTTTGATTACCTCGTCAATTGCGATGACTCAATATTTATTTTGGTAATTAGTTTACGATAATATGGATAATATTTTTATTTTCACAACAAATATTGATAGTCAATCTTAATCAAGGTTGTAATTATATTGAATATAATATTTTTTTGTTGTAGGTTAACTTTTTTTTCATTGCTGATTCTTAATTTTGGTGAGTGCAAATTATTTTATTTTAATATGCATAAAATTTATAAAATTAAAAAAAAATTTTTTCCGATAGAATCAAAGCAAGAGTCAATTCAGCTAAACAAATTAAAAAATATTTTTTTTAAATCCCCAGAATTTTTTTGACATTTATATTTAAACTGACAATGACTTTCTTGAAATTTTAAAATGTTATTTTAACTTACTTCAAAGCGTATTCTGGTGTCCAATTGGACAATTTTAAAGTTTTCTTTGTATCCCAAGTTGGACAGGACACTCGGATGCTCCTCTGACAATAAATAATAACAATCTTTTTGCCCAGGCTGAAAAAAGTATAAGAAACTAAATAGTAAACTAAAAATTTTGTGTCTATCTGAGCTGACTCACCTGGCGAGTATGCGAATAACAATAAAATACATTTGACGTTAAGGATTGACTTAATATGTCTATTATTGAAACCAATAAGCCATATTATTATATACGACATCTGTTTAAGCAATTCGGTCAGACAGAAAATACATACATATTTATAATAATAATGTGTAAGATAAACATAGAAAACCAATCAAGTTAAAACTTCCAATAGATTAATATTATTCTTAAAATATATATTCATTGAAATAAAAATATTTCTATGATCTTCAACTACTCAATAATAATATTCTCGAGGAATAACTTCAAGCATACGTTTGAATTTGAAAACTATTCAGTAATATTATCCCGCGGCCACTGAATCTTTTGACTGTGTGATTCGAGGCATGGGATATACCTTTATGCTTCGAAATAGCTTTTCTTATAGTCACTAAAAGGCGTCAAATAATACAATAATTGTTCCTTTTAACTATTCAAAAGCTACATCTTTAAGAAATTTGTCTCTATATATTTTTTCGTGATCAGCACATTCGAACGATATTTTTTTTAAACTTTGCCTTTTTAAATGTACTCACTCGTGTTAATTCGATTGATACATCGTGAATTTTTTCACAATGAAAATATATTTTCAAACATATATTCGTAGAAAAAAATTCAGCTTTCATTTTTAAAAATTCTTTTACGACAAAGTAAATCGTTTCTAATTTTTTATAAAATGAAAATTTATTCAAATAATAACTCTATCAACTGTGAATTTAATTGGAAGTAATTTTATAGTTGGAAATTTGATACTCGATAGAAAAAAGAAGCACATAATTATATTATTTCTTTTATTGTCAAAAAAAGTTCCATCTAATCTCACCACGACCCGTATAAAAACTAGGTGTACGGTGTACCGATAGGTTTTGTACAAATAAAATACAAGAACCAAATATTTGACAATATTTTCCGTAGTTTCCAAAACGTAACTTAATACACGGCGAGTGCATCAGGTCGAGATTAGGTCGCCCCTTATAAAAACGAGAATTCTTTTATGCGGCGTAAGATCCTCTTGGGGCTAAAGATGTTTCTCTATGGCCTGTCAGTGGTGGTGTCATATTACTCCCATGGAATTTTATGTGTCACATTCGACTGTTTATATTATATACATCGTATAATAAGGGATTTTATATAACATGAGTTTGTCAAGATCTTGTCGATAATCTTAATGGAAAAATATAATAAGAGTATGAATTATTCAATTCTGTCGATTTTTATTATGAAATACTTTTCGTTCGATTCAACCTCGATTGCTTGATTTTTAATGCGGTAATCTGATGGTAAACCAAATATTTCTGAGCATCAATAGAAAATTTGGTGGATAATTTATAATCTATAATTATAATTATTAAATTCAAAATAATTTTTAACAACATAAAAATAATTTATTTTTATGAAAACGAATATTATTACACAGTAAAAAATTTTGCGTCATTGCGTCAAAAAAATTTTGTGTTAAAAATTTTTATGTTAAATATTTAACACTTTTTTGTGTTGATTTAACAGAATAAATGTTAAATTTACACATAAGAGTGTTAAATATTTAACATAAAAATTTTTAACACTAAGTTTTTTGACGCAATGACGCAAAATTTTTTACTGTGTACATATTTTTTTTACTTAAAAATAATTTCTGAACTTGTTTAATAATGAATAATAATTCTGTACTTTTCATTCTATCTCAACTTTAAAAATCTAAATTTATTTACATCAAAATAGAAAACTCGAGCATAGAAGTCTAAACCTAAATAGGGTCGCCCTCTACCGTGGAAGTTCGTAAGGTCAAAGGACGCGAGGGTTGAAAAAGTAAATAACAGATGGTGCGCTAAACTCCCGCTAAGCTTTCAGGATTTTTTGTGACCACCTCCACCTGGATGCTGGGTACCTGGAACTTTTTTGCCATTTTGTAATTTAAAATAATTATATCCAGTTACTTTATACCCTCCGGAACCAAGTCAATTGCAAATTAGCAATTATTCATGAGTGTTTGTACTTTCTATTTAAATTCAAGAAATCTTTTACCATGCAACCATTCTGGAAAATTTGTTTTTATCCTAAAATTATTGGAAAAATAAACTTTTATTGATTTGTTTAAAAAACAATCGAACTCAGAAAATATTTTCGATTATTTTTCAACAAAATAAAATTTAAAAAAATAATTAATCTATTTTGAAGGATCAAGGATCAGGATAAATTTTTATAAAAAAATAAATTTCGAATTCAAATTCACACAATTTTATTAATATTTTGAATACATAAAAAACTTATTAACTAGACACACAATTATATAAAATATCATGCAAGTATAGTAAAAAATTACATAAAAAAACACAAAAAACCAAACATAATTTTAAAAATACAAAAACATTGTGACATGAGTACAAAAAGTGCGAAGACAATCATATAATAATCATAATAAGTAAAAAAAAAAACACACAAGTATACATGGATTAAAAAATTTAGATATATATGAGTCATAAAAAATTTAGCAATTAAAAAACGTTACATCAACGCAAGTCGATTTTAACGTTCAGTGATCTATTTATCACAATGCATCGCTCGAGCTCTATTTATAATTACCAATCTAAATCTTAAATTTATTAACTATTATTATTGATATTATTTCTAAAATTATTGTAATTATTCTTAAATTTACGATAACATCACAGTTTGTTTATAAATTTTCATTACCTAATACATTGCACTGCACCCGTTTAATGGAAGACATATTTCAATAAATTTTAGTTTTCATTATAATATAATTTTTCTGTAAAGCTTTCATGTATTGCAAAATTCATATAACTAAAAATTAATATCACAGTTTAAAAAAAAAAAAGTGGAAGACAATTATGAGATCACAAAAATAACCTAAATCTACTAGAATTATCTAATTATCACAGATAATCATATTATGCGTAATATGCACTGGGCGGCCTATTCATCGAACAGAGTTCGAATATATTTAAAATTAAAGCAAACAAAAAAAATTCAAACCAAAAATTAATTCTAATTATCACATTTTCAGCAATCAATTAAAAGTACATGAGATCAATAATCATAAAATAAGTATCTAAAATTGCAACAAATATAAACAAAAATAAAACTAACAGCTAACGCGATGCAATGGATCTTACTCGAATTAAAGCTCCCTACCAGGAGGACAAAGTCAAAAAAAAATCAAAATAAAAAAAAAACTAAACATAAAATCTCATTAAAAAAAAAATCTTATCACAAAGTGGTTACCTTATTAAATAAAAAAGTCTTTATCTCCTATCAAACTCGATGACACGTCGCTCTTGGTTGTCTTCTGTTGGCAGGTCTATCTTGAAGTAGGCTTGATGTGCGTAGGCTAGTCTCTGACTTCCAGTGGGTTGTTGAGCTCCTTGAAGTGACAATTGATTGGGTTGTCGTAGTGTAACGAAGTTGTGTTACCAGATGTATCTGCTTGTCGAGTTTGTTGTTGAGTGTCGTCGCTTCTCCAATTTACAATTATTAGTTGTTCATGTTGAGGGTATCAAGAATTTCTTTCCACTCGTTTCTTAAGTTCTCGTTATCAGCGTTCTCCTCAGGAATAATGGTCGCCAATGGTTCATCAAAAACTCGGTGCTCGTTGATGTAGTTTTGTTTTTCTGCAGCCGAGTAGTTATTCTGATTGATAATAATTTTGCAACGACATGTTGCGTTATTGGTGATGGTGTCTGACTGCTGGTTGATATTTTCCGCTCGTTTCTTGAACCATTTTCGCAGGCCAATTAGCGTTGACTTGGTTGTTTTGGAGGTGAAACGCTCGGCGTTGATCAGCAGTTTGTTTAATTTGATCATTGTTTTGGATGATGATCTTTCAGCAAAAATAAATATTGATGGGTTATCAATACTTGATAACAGTTGTGGTGAATCGAATTGATTAAAATTAACAGAAGACTTGATAGGTATTACTCGTGATACACGTGTTTAAATTAAAAACACGAGGTGACTGTCCAAGAGATTTGATCTGCGTGGAGTTCAAGTCCCAGTGTCTGTTTTAATGTGGGTGGAGAAGGTATCGCGATCGTTTATATACCCTTAGATCTTTACGCATGCGCATTAACAGTGATCCTGTGTATACCGTTGAAGAAACACCTACACAATTACAATCTACCTGTAACAAGCAAGAGGGAGAGCCAGTTTTATCCACACATTTACATTTTAACTTGTTATATTTACTGCCATGAGTTTCTTTGCCGTTCAACTGCAACACACACATCCGTGTCATGGATCAGCGTTCATGTACGTATACATAACTTATATACAAAGCCATTTATATGAAGCAAGTAGTGTGTAAAGGCTCTGGGCAGCCACGCTTACACACACGTGGAAGGCACGGGGAAAAAGTCAGGAGCGGCCAAGTCGCACGCGCAGCACGAGCTGCGCACGGTAGCAACTAACGCATGCGCGGCGCGTGATATCAAAAAGCAGCGGCGACTGTGTTCGGAAACGCGTGCTAGACAAAGCAGGATGATAAAGAGCGCGGTCTTGTGCTCGGAACGAGCCAGGCTCGAGCTTCAGCGCATCAGCATCAGCAACCGGATTCCCTGTGACGTACCCGCAGTTAAGGGGCAAGGGGAGGACCTTGCACGTGTGCTCGATCCTCGAGACAAGGATAAAGATAACTAACTTGTAGAGTGAGGTAGGTAGGTAGTTATATAGGTTTAAACTGGAAATTGTCTGGCTTAAAAAAAGGACAGGGATAAACCGACGAGGATACCAATTACGGGTTTGTATCTTGAGTAATAAGGATAAGAGTATTTTACTGCTTTTAACGAATAACGGAGGAACCGAGTCAAACCTGTTGAAGTTACTCAAGAGGGCTTATTACATACTTCGTGAAGTTAAAATTTCATTTTCTTTACTCCAATTTTTTATCTTTCTTTCGTAATTATAGCAACGCGCATTTATCTCCTTATTTGTATTTGCACTTGATTGGATAATTATGTTTTTTAATTCAATATTAATTATTTATAATTTACTTTATGAAGTTGAGGTAAAACTTTATCTGTTATTGATTCTACGGTCAAGTAAAATTTAATTTTCAATTTTACTTATATCGTTTTATTTATTTATCGTCTTCGCTTCGTGAAGTTGTGATTGGCCATTTTTGGTAGGATTGTAGTGGAACACTTGTAAGATACATCGATTGTTCGTTTCTCTTTTTCTATAAATGATGTTTTTACCAACTTCAAAATTCACCTGCAGCTTTCATTTCTTTTTGAAAACTTTACATACTTAAATTTTACATTTATAAAAAAATTATTTCAAAATTTAAATGAATGAAAAAAAGGATATACCCTATAAGCACTCGTATACAAAAAAAAAAAAAAATTATTATTTATTATTATAATTCATCTTTTTCCGTGTATTCAGTGTATAAACTCCAAATTACCAACTTATTACTCTTTATGGACTCAAAAATCCGACAATTTCGCAACAATTTTCGATAAAAAAAAAAAGTAATAAAAGCCTAAGAATAAGAAAACGATTAAATCAGGTCAAGGAATTCGGTAACTGAAAACCCGCGATATCATCTGCTAGTTATTTATTGCTCAACATATTATTACTATCAAATACAATAATATTAAGAGCTATTGAAATATTCTTACGATCAATTGATACAATACACGACATAACATTCATGACAATGGATGGTTTCGTGTAACTGCGAGCCGTTGAATTGGGTATTCATGATGAACCACCGCCTTACCCCTCTCGTTATAAAAATATTTTTTTTTTATATCTGTACCTCTGATACACCGTGCACCTATCGAAGCTAAAGACCCTTGTTATACGTCGATTTTATTGATACTCGTCATCGAAGGATTATTCATCGGAAATTTACACAATATAACATTAAATAACTTTCTTACATCACTTTTATTATTAACCACACAATTTTTTTCAATACAACAATAATCATCCATCCAACACGGAGACATAATAATATACCCAAATTGTACATTTGCAAAAAACACAAATTAAATGTATTTATTTAAATATTCGATCAGAAAAAAAAAATAAAAAATACAACAGCCGGCGAATAAACCTCAAAATTGCATCATCCGAAGCTTGAAAGCAAACAAATGTTTTTTTGAGTAAAATTAAAAAATCCTATTATTAATATCACCTTTGCATTGAAATAAATAAATAAAGCGGACTTATAACTACGGCTAATCCGAGGTAAATTTAAATTAGCATACAACCCTATTCTAAACCGAGCACAATAGCCACCGTAGTTGGTAATCTTCTAGCTCCTATCCCTGTGCAAATAAAATAAAATAAAATAAAAAATAAATTGTGAATAAATGCAGCAAGTATCATACCCTTAGCCGGTCAGTACATACAGTGTCCAGCGTAAAAGTATCGCGATTGTTAGGTTGTATAACTGACCCCTCGCAACGAGCATACCACGGAATATGTACGGAATAAGGACGGCGTCCCAGCGCCCATTGAAGTGGCCAATGCTCCGGGTATAGTAGTACAGGGAATGGGCACCGAAGTCACGCCGGTGCAAGTATGAATGGCAAAAAAAGGGGTACGAGAATGTGTGTATATACCCAACATACTACATACTACATCCTACATACGGGCTACTACTATACACTGGCTCGTACTCGTATCGGGTCCTTATTCGAATGAGCGTCCGGTTGCTCGCGTCCAGCACCACCGCTTCTGTTAAGTTACAATATTTAGATTTAATTCCTGACCCACCACACACATAACACATCTGCTGTCGATTCTCTCTCGTATATATTGTACATAGCGAGTTCATAGTACATACTTGCATTGAATATATTTAACTCACTTTTATTTAACTTTAATGTATGCTACAGTAGTGCAGTCACTCTCGAGTACGTTCATTCTTTAAATGTAAATGATGGTGCATAAATAGTCATTAAGCTGTCCAGCGAATAATCGAGATCGGAGAATACGTCTTAACTTAACTTAAAGTTGCATTGGGAGCATCGAAGCAACAATAAGTAAAAATAAAACAAAAATGAAAAAAAAAATTTTTTTTTAGAGAAGCGTTATACATACATGTTATAAGTTATATATACGGTTACACGTGTGTGCATCTTATAGAGTTCTTAAATAAAAAGGGTAGGGCAGGAGGGAAGGGTGCGGGTGTGTGTTTGCTGGGACTGAAGGGTGTCCCCTTCCAGCACAACCACCTCCTTCTCCTCCCTCGCTCACTCATCATCCGTCTATAGGCATTACCAAGTATACGACGCATGCTGGCAGCTGGAGTTTCGCGCGTGAGAACTCGGTGGCTTCGAGGTTCCCTGGTTCCCCGTCGCCACCTGTCCTCGTGCCGGTCTCGAGGCGACCCTCTACTTTACTCTACTCTACTCAAAACGGCTCACATACCCATACACTCTCATTCTTGCCCATTTAATTTTCTTACACGCTCACACTCCTAAAATCTAAAACCATCTTGACAAAATCTTGTGCATATATGTCCATCTCTATCTCTTTTTATCTTTATATGTGTGGATACCTTTTACCCCTAAGAGAGTTTATTCAAGTCCCGTAATCACGCCTATACCTAGGATACTCTCCGTCCTTATTTACCCGGTTTATAGATGTGTATACAATAATAATAATAATACATATTATGTCTATCGCACTTGTGTTTACTTCTCGAGTGTGCATGAAGCGTGGGGGTCGTGTGCAAGAAACGTGTATCTATTTTTTTATTTTTCTTTATTCTTTTTCTCACCCATGATATTTTTCATCTTTTTATCTTAAGCTATTTCTTTTATTATTTTTTATACATATATATGTATATACATATATTTTTTTCTGTGGGAATAAGAGATCGAGTTTTTAGTCTTGCCCCTTCTTGGCTGGCACTTGACGAAAATAAGATGGAAATAAAAAATGAAGTGAAAAAAATTGTTATGTTTTTTGACTCGAGAAATAATAGAGAGTAAGAGAGTAAGCTGGGTAGTGTACATATATAAATATGTAAGTATATATATGATATAAAAAAGGAATCGTGTCAGGCAAGCTTTCAGATGAATTTATGAGCTGCTGCCAGTCCAATTGTGCGTTATACCTGAGGCGCGTTACCGATCAAGGAGAAAATTGGAGCGAATACATAATACATAATGGCCGAGGAATAAATAAATTGAGAGTGCTGCTGTAGTTGATGCTGCTGGTGCAGTTACACCGAGGGTATTGCAGCAGGATAACAGTAGAGTGAAGGATGATCCTGTTTGTGCATGGATCCGATCAATGTTGCGCATTCACCGTCGGCTACTACTTTTTAATAAAACACTCTTGTCAGGAGAGCCTTTGCTCGGTATAGTACCACCTAACCCTTTTTTTCACTCCCGCACTTATGTTCTTGTTCTTGTTTGCCCATTTGCATACTCAATATTTATGTTTCCTTGAGAAAAATATAATTAAATAAATAAATCCACTGGATAAATTTATCAAGAAAGATTTTTTATAACTTTATAAATTATTCAATGTAGGGAAAATAAAATATCAAGTTGCTTGAGTATGATTAATTGAGTGAATTAATTGAAGGAGATTGATTCGGAATTTTATGCCCGATTGAATCGTTCATTTTAATATGTGTCAATCGTTTTGAGATAAATTAATAGTATCCCGGTATCAAGGGAAGATTGTAAGCTGATGTAAAAAATTCTAAATAAATAATAAATAAAATATATGACGACAACGGCCTCGTTAGCAAGCGGATACGCAATTCATGAAGATTTACAATTTATATATACGTTGAGATCGTGATTCAACTGGTGATCTTGGAGCCAAGAATATATACGATACTATCTGTATTCATCTAAAATGTTGACGTACATATATGCGATACGGTTGATTCGCGAATGCACTTGTCAATTCGTTCATGGAACCTTCTCGTGGATGTATTATTATTTGACATTTGCTCAATTCAAAGCGTGGCGCTGTAACACACTAACTAATTGATAAGACTTAATATTTTAATTAATTGCTTCATCGGTAATTTCTTTAATAAGAAAAATTTTAGCCGTTTTCAATTTAACAATTATTATTAAAAAAAAACTTTTGCACGCCTCATAGCGCGAAGCGTGTGAGGTTGTGCTTTATACTCGACTAGCCAAGGTCAAGCAATTTTGTGATCTTTAAATGCCTCTATCCCAATCATATTACACTTATACAATGATAAAAGTAGATGTACACCGGAAAAACACTTAAATTAAACCATCTTTTACTTTCTAAAATCATTTCATGTTGCTATTTTGGAAAAAAAAAAACGTTTTGAAAAAAATTTTACGTGGACGTCCGGATGTCACCCCATTTTGGATGTACCAACGATTACTCCCGAACAAATTGATATTTCAAGACCGGACCTTTTTTATTAGTTTAAGAATTCGATTAACTGGGTCCGTATTTCATATCAGTGGTCTAGTTTACGTATTTTTTTTTTTTAATTGAATTTTTATTAAAATTCACTATCACTACGCGATACAACCGTACAAAGCCAAACGAACTTTTCTTATTTTTCACGTGGAAACTATGGCGCCACTTGATCAAGCTAGATTTTTTTAGACTGCGTGCGCATATGACAAGAAAAAAGGGCGCCGATATTTAAAAAAAAAAATATAAAATACTCTGTAAGAAACTACTTAATTATAATTTTTTTTTTTTTAATCAATTACACAATTAATTTTTTTCTTAAAAAATGAATGAGCGTCATGAGGCGTGCACTTTTGGATTTTCCAAACTTTTTATTTATTTTGCCAAAATCGAGGAACAACTTTTTGCTGTCCGATGATTGATATTTTTATTTAAATGTAAATTGAGGAAATTATCTTGAGATCAATAAAAATATTGTTATTTGTTATCAGTAAAATAATAAATGGATATTTGTTAAGAAAGCATACGTTTCATTATTGAATAAAACATTTTTAAAAGAATAATAAAAATTGTTATTTTGTTACGTAAAATTTGAAATTTAAAAAACATCCGGTTTATTGTATATGTAATTGTTGCGTTCTTCGACGATCCCGATCGGTCAAAATAAAACAAGAACGATGTTTAATAACGATTTAATAATAACACACCCGTGAATTGTTAGCATGATTTCGGGTAACGGCACCCCACAATTTAAATAGGGCACGAAAAATAACTCGACACACGTGGACAGGTCGAAAGTGTGTGACTTTTTGGACCCTTTGAAGTATTAAAAAAATATACATATAAGATATAAAAAACGGACATAAATTAACCGAGTAACATTATACTGAACAAAATACGTAAATACGTGTGTCTGAATAGCATACATCACAAATAACCGAATGTCTAAAAAAATATAAAGGGAAATAAAATTGATTGCCGCGAGTCATTAATCGTCTCCGGTCTCTGGTTTTACAATTCGTGCTGAAATCGGTTCCTTATTTCACCAGGTGTTCGTCTCCTTCCATAATCCACGGGGTGTGTCCCTTATTTATACAATATATATGCTTATAATATATACGTACTCGAGTATCCTGCACCTAGAGGGCACTGGAAAAATGGCACGCAATTAGCATAAGGAATTTCTCCTGGCAATATACAATAAAGAGAAAAGATATTAAATTAAAACTAAAAAAATTAAAAAATCAAGCATTTAGTCAATGACGTTTTAATTTATGCATATCCCCCCTTAATTTTTTTTTTATTCTTATTACTGTACATTTATTTAATATCTCACTCGATACATCTCAGGACTCTTTATCGCTACTCAGCGAGGGCATAATTAAGACTGTGTTTATGCCCAAAGGGACCAACAACAGATACATTTTATTCGCGCTTTTAAATATATGTATGAAGGATAACCTCAAGGATCTACTGTATCCCCTTTTTCATCCGCGTACACCCTTGATAAATACATACAATCGTTTTTAGCACTGATTAAAAAGCTAACCGATTTAATTCTTTCTTCAAGCAATATGTAATTATCAAATTTATTACCTTGTTTTATTACAAAAATTATTTCTTAGGTATACATTGGACAAAGTAGGTTTTGAAATAATAAATATCTGGAAATTAAATAGCTTGTTCATCCTCATGGGGTCGAGGATAAGATCTAGAGATCGTTAAATCAAATTAGTCACATGAAATTTTAACCTCCTGTCATATTTATTAGAGGAATCCATGCAGGGTAAAAATAAAGTAGAACCGTTAGGTTAATGTTTCTTAATAACATAAGAATTTTTGAGTCTCAAAAAAGGTGACTTATTTTGACCTGGACAGTTAAAAATTTTACGGTGTTTCAATTGGTCCCGGCATTTTATTTCACCCCAAAACTTTTAAATTAAAACCAATTTATTTCTAAACTTGAAAAATAAAAATTCAAATTATTGATTTTGGTTTGAGTTTGAAAAATTGAGTGTCAGATTTCTTTCAACCAATCGATAAAAAACCTTGTATATGCTTTTTGTGTTTAAGAAATTGCGTCGAATGTTGTCAAAAAAAAAAAAATCGACTGGGTAAATGTTTGAGCGTTGTGAGTATAAAAATAAAATAAATTTTATTCTAAAATTTCAATGATCTCAAATGATCTAGTTAATAAAATTTAAACTAATGATAGTAATAGTGATAAATTGGCGAAAAAATAGAGGTAATTACAGAAAGCTAAAATTAAATTTAATAGCCGGTAGTAAAAATTGTAGATGGGAATGCGATATATATTTATAATTATCTAAATATATCTTTTGTACGAAAGTGTCTCGTAATTTTGTTTAAGATAATTACACTGTTGCGAGAGGTTCTCGAGCACCTCGTTCATTCCCGGCGGGAGATGATGATCATCATTCACGGGTTGAGGTGTACAGAAAATATTAAGTGAGGAGGCGTTGGGTCGGTTCACCTACACTAGACATAGATAGACAACCTACCTACTTATATCCTCTTGGTCGGTACCTGTAGCCTTAGCCATAGCCGTAGCCCTCAACTCACACGTGCAAGGCATACTTACAGCTATCACGAGTATCAGCAGTCGTACAGTGAAATAAAAAATGATAGGGTATAATTCATAATTGGTGAAAAAAATAAAAATAAGTGTACATGCCCCTCTGGCGTAATCATCCAACCGATCTCGCTTATAAACGCCCTTGCCTTTATATTACTCGCGCTGGATGTTGGATTAAGTCTCTGCTCCGTACTCATCCACTCGCTGGTTCCTGAAACGTAGAACGTAGGCGGTAACCTGTTGCGTTTACTATAAATAGTAAACAACTGGAAAACGTACTATTAACTCGTTCACCAGATCATTCTCATTACACTCTCTATTGTCAATTTACCTTAACATTTTTCGCAAAAGCTTGCCCAAAAAAATTCTAAAAAATTTCATTATTTAAAACTGTCTTCATAAATAAATTATACACTTGCTTGTAATTATCACAGGTATACCAGGTATACTATAGTTTTAAAAATTACATGTACCAATAAATTTAATAAATCTGAAACCCTTATGAATAATTAAAAAAAATTAATTGCAGTTGTGATAATTTAAATGAAAATAAAATTTGAAAAAATAGTCATGCGTGATAACGTACAATTAACTAGTATAAAATTATTATTAATAAACTGTTTAGCTGTAAAATAATAACGAATCGTCGGTAAGGATAAAAATGTATAATTCCCCTGAGCGACAAGTACGAGACGCAATTTAGAGCGTGGTATCCAGAGACACGAAATACGTAGGCGTTTAATCACAGCCACATGGCTAAGTGAATAATTAATGAATAAAATATTTTTAAATAAATAAAAGATTAAAAAAAAATAGAGTTTACAATCTTTAATCTCGGATAGACAAATTGTTGATTAATCTCCAGTGGGATACACACATCGTGGGTAGCCGATAACGCAGTGAGATCTGCTGTTATGGAGAGAACAACTAACTGGGCAGAGATCATTTTTTTTTATTTTTCCCTTTTATTTATTTTTTTTTCTCTAGGCGAGTAAAAATCAAGCTCTGTTAATGTATAAGGCTTGACCTCAATCTCCAGTATGATATTTTTCCCTCATAGTTAGTTTATGTATATATGTATATGTGAGTCTAACCTCTAGCCTCTTCTCTTTCTTTTCTTCTCATAATATAAGATCTACCCTACGCGGCTGGATCTATATTCTATATCTAGTAGTTGTTATACATCTTTGGGTAGCCCTGAGTTTTTTCCCTCTAAAATACAAGCACGCCTACTTTGGCGTTACCCACGTGTTCCACACGCTCCTTACGCGTGCAAGCGTGTGCGTGAATAGTTTCTCTCAGTAGAATAATAATTCTAGTAAAGTGTGTTGGTGTACACTGTACAGCTATGTCTTTATTCATCTCGTTTTGCTCCTCACACACCCTCTTTATTTTTCTATATATAACGTTCTAAGGTAATACACGTCATGAAAAGAAGAAAGAAAGAAAGAAAGAGAAAGAAAGAAAGAAAGAAAGAATCGACCAAGTCTTTTCTCGGTCGAGTCACACCTGCTCCTTTTTCCCACGAGATCGCTCGCCTCGACAGCCTCCGCGAGAGAGACTTCGCGCGTCCTCGGTACAAACACTCGGCTCTTTTCGTAGTCCTGCATCAAAAAATAATGACCTACAGATAATGGAAATGAGATAATAACAACAATAATAATAATAATAATGATAATAATCAACTTTAAAAAAATAGATATACATATACACGGAAAGAACAATAACCAACTGCACATACTCGTATAGTATACTCCGTGATATCTATAGCGAAAAAAAATTTCAGACTATAGTCAATATCCTTCAAAGTATACTAAATTATTTTTGGACTGTACTCAGTGAAGTCTCCGATTTAATCGATTAATTTTTCTGGTTATATCGCGTAAAATTTCACGGGATATAATCTGAAAAATTATTTCATGTAAATTAAATTATACTCGGTTGAAATTTGGATTATGCCCACGGTGACTCCGCCAACTTTTTTCCTAGCGCCTGCGCACTTAGCATTATCATATCTATTATCTATTTTAAAAATTATGTTAGTCAAATATTGTTTTAAATAATTATTACATACATTAAAAACATTTAAGGAGCATTAAAGCATAATTTTTCCGATAATTTGGGGTTAAAAATTTTTTTTTTCTTTTCTTAGACTTTTCGAACTTAAAAATGTTAGGCTAAGAAAAAAATATTTTTACATATCAAAATATATAAATAGTCACTCACTCATATAATTCACTGATTATATTTTAATTAATGTCCAATATGCTGATTGACTATAACTCACAAATTATAAACAGCACTTTACGCGCAGGCGCTAGAAAAAAAAAATGGCGGAGTCACCGTGGGCATAATCCAAATTTCAACCGAGTATAATTTAATTTACACGAAATAATTTTTCAGATTATATCCCGTGAAATTTTACGCGATATAACCAGAAAAATTAATCGATTAAATCGAAGAATTCACTGAGTACAGTCCAAAAATAATTTAGTATACTTTGAAGGATATTGACTATAGTCTGAAATTTTTTTTCACTATAGATATCACGGAGTATACTATACGAGTATGTGCAGTTGGTTATTGTTCTTTCCGTGTATATGATACTTTGAAATGCTTGTCAAACCGGGATTTACTTTTCTGGACACGATTTTACAATTTTAAGATAATATATTTTTTTTTTTCTTTCTTTAATACCTGTAAAAAATCATCAGATGTTTTTTACTGAATTTTAAAACTGAGATATCTATTGAAAAATTAATTTTTTTTATTTTTTTTTTTGGCGGGAAGTTAAAATTTTTTTTAACTTTTATAGTTTTATTTTATAATAAAATAACTATTATCGATTTACATTAAAATTTTTTGGATGCAAATACTTAACTCGGATAATTTTGAACAAAAACATCATAAACGAAACATTAAGATTTTGATAAGCATAAATGATGCAGGTATATAAAAACTACGTATTATGTATAAAATAATGGCGATCTTAAAAAAATAAATGACTTAATTATAGGAGAAATCATATTGAATCAAGATATAATTAATTTCATAAGACGTAAATGTTCCAAGCCAGCTAGATCGAAAGCTAAGATAAATTATGCCAGATAGAATCTTACGGCTACTGTCTTAAGACCTCAACTTCCGAACCTTTTTTTCTCCATAAATATAAATATTGATTTTTTTTTATTCTTATATACTAAAACAAAAAATTTGACAATAATAATTTTTAGCAAGAAAGGTTACGGCCTAAGAATAATTAAAACGCATGTTAGCTTGCGGTTGTCATGCTAATGTACCGAAAAAAATATATGTAAATACATGACTCGAAATAAAAAGTCTCAAAGCGACACACACATAAATATAAATGTAAATATAAATATACTGCTAGATCCTTACATCCACATAAAGATATACATATATATATTGAAAGCGTAATATGTAGATGAATATAAACTATACTCTATAGAGTAGAGGAGTTGGTTCTTGGCATTGAATTTAAACCGAGAAAACAGAGTTGGAACAAACGACGAGACCGGCCATAAATTAGTTTAATCAACGGCCACGCCGTATACGCACATCTATCCGCGTCCTCTCATGTAGACACTCCTTCCCTTGTATATTGGTACACCCGAGTCCTTACCTCTGCATACTACCATTACATTATATTACATTAGTATAGTAGCACATACAATCCTACGTCTTCGCTACATGTCCCACATTATATTTTATTACTCGCGATCACTCGTATCCTCTTCACTTCACTTCACTTTAAGCTCTAAGCCTTTTTATTTTTATTTTCATTTATATTCTTTTTTTTTTTTTACCGGCATAAATATCCACCGAATGATATATAGACTAAATAAATAAAAATCACGAGTCAGCTACTCGAATTTATCAGGCTATAATTTAACAATATTGAATTATAAAATAATGTCCTCCGTCAAATTACCATTATTTATTTAATTACTGTCAAACTACCAATCTCATAATAGAGTCCATTATAAAAACTCTTAATTTCAGATAATGCCTATCATTAATAACAATAACTATTATGTTGCATATGCAAAAAATTGCTAAGCTGTCTGCTATAAATTTTTAATTGTATAAATTTCTCATTGTATAAATTTGCTGAAATAGAAGTTTGGTGAAGTTGAAAAGAAAAAAAAAAAATTATCATACTTAAAGAGGGATGATTAAAAGCCATTTCGCAAAATTGCCGAAGAAATAAATTCACGGGAAGTTTAGGCAAAGTATGGTAATTAAATACCGAGAATCTTAATTCGAAACGAGTTAATTACAATTTAGAATTAGAAAAGAGAGTCGAATGAATAAAATATCAAAGAATAAGAATAAAAATAAAAATAAAGAGAACTGAAATAAAATGAATGAATAAAAAAGATTTAAAAAAAACAGCAACTTGTTGAAATCGTATATGTGAAATCGAGCCGAAGGATTTTTTTTATGACCTCGTGGAGCCTATATATATATATATATATATATATATATGTATATATATATATATATATATATATATATATATATATATATATATATATATATATACAATACAGTGTGTCAAAAGAGTTGATCATAAGATTATTGGAGGCGAATTTCAATGTCCTTGGTTGCAAATTTACAGCAACGATTAAATTCTACCTTGTAAGAGTTCTCGGTGGTGGAGGTACCGGTGGTTGTGGAGGTGGTCGGTGGTGCCGATAACTCTGGTATCTGGAACCATAAGCGCGAGTTCTGCACCTGATACTTAAATTTATTTAAAAGTTATCCTGAATGTAATATATACGCGCACTCAGACTAGCTCAGGCACGGTGTATATTATAAGCGCCCCTAGCTTTGCCTTGATATCCTTGACCTCGGTATGAAACCCTTTACCTTCATTGCTTCTTTCGCCATACAAACATAACATCATTACATTTATCCGTACCAACTATAAACCTGAGTCCCGCGCAGAGATCTCCGATCCAATGAAACACGTGCAATGAAATTAAGGTCTGGTTGCACGCTACCAGCACCATTTCATGCCTTTTTTTATTCACTCATCTGTACATTATGTTATATGTTTTATGCTCTCAGGACTAAAATGTGTATCTTCGCAAATGCTTTGTATGCTGTGGCTGCAAAAGAGGGTTGGCCCTTTCTCTAATAACAATCCCCAACTCGCTCCTCAATCCCCGACCGCCGATTCGTGGTCTATTTGGGCATTAATGTTTCATATTATAAATATAATACGAATATGAGTTTATTATGCTCACTCCGAAGCTGTGTAAGCTGAATTGCGTTTCACCAAATTACTTCAAACTTATATTTATTCATTCATTCATCCAGACTATAATTTTTCGTTTTTCTCGCTATCAACGTAATTTCCCTCGCTGATGATTGTACCGAGTAAATTATTATTTTCGACTAAATCTCGCTTCTTTTTTACCGCAATGAATACAGTAATTTTTTTTAGTTTCATTAACTTGAAGAAATTGAACCGTTAAACTAATTTCTAATTTAAAAACTAACTCAAAATTTTTCCCTTAGTACTGATACCGGCATGCAGGTAGAATTTGTTAATTTACACCTCTATATATTTATATAAAATAAAGATAAAGATACATAGTACAAGTTAACTTTTTCTCCCCTTTATTTTTATCTTAAATTGCCCTCTTCCTGCTCCATCCGGTCAATCAATTTTCTCAAAACCTTCCCAGTAATTTTTATTTTATTTTATTTCATTATTCAGTCAATTCAATTAAAGTTATTTAAAATTTAAATTATAAATTCCTAAAAATAAAATCTTTTGCACTGTAAAATAGCTCTAAAAATGGATATCAATTACCTTACACTCAATAAGGCAATTAATTAACTAATTAAATTGGTTGTTAATTGGGGAAACTACTTAAAATACTTGGTTAACAAGCATCAAATGAGTTTGTTTTTTTGTGAAATTGAATATTTAGAGGCTGTCATTTTTTGTTAATTCAAGGTTATCGACCCGATTGATTTTACACCTGCAATACTTTTTGATTACTTTATGAGCGTATTCGCGGCAGGACACCCGAGAGAGTATGTATACAGTATATAGTAGGTACAGAGTGTGTAGCGTGTAGTGTGTTATAACGAAGGGGCAACGAAGGGGGGCCCCACGTCGTCGTCCACGTCCCCCCGTTCAAGTGGCTCCCCGGTAGCGCCGTCGCGCACCTGCCGCTTGTTCCCACGCCGGGACTCACGTTCGCCTCATCTTTCCTTCGTTCATCCTCGATCAAGCTTTGCCCCTCTCTCATCCTCGACTCTTTTCTTCCTTTTGCTGTTACTCTGCTTATCTTTACCTCTCAGTCTCAGTCTCAGTTACTTTCTCTCTCTTTCTCTCAATCGACCGCACCGTCGCCACGGCGTCGCGCACACGTGTACAACCGAGCCCCGAACGCGGGGAACCGTGGGGGGCACTTGTTTATTTTTGGATATTTTCGTTTCATGTTTGCCCGATATCTCTGACAAAGTTCTCCTCAAAAGACACGCGTTTTTTTTCTCTCTTTATTTTATTTTATTCCATTAATACTATTTTTTCTTATTAATATCATTATTATTATCATTAGATATGATACTGAGATGTAAAAATGACAGAAAAAAATTTCTCTGTTAATTTTTTTACACAAAAAAAAATACAATCAACAAAACATCAAAACATTTATTCAAAACCCGGATCCAAAAGATTTTTTTTCAAGTTTGTATTTGATTTAATAAGTTAATTACAAATGTACTTCTGCATTACTATGAACAATATATTATATCAATTAAAGTCGCAAAAAATTTTAATATTTTTTCTTTCATTCAAACGTGACTTTTCATACGTGACATTACAACTACAACATTTACATGCTCATGTCTTGCAATTAAAAAAATATCCAAAGTAGTTATTACAACCTCCATTAAAATACACTGAAATAACATAAATGCAAAATATAAAACATTAGTATAAATAATATGGTTGTTTCTTTTAGTTACATCTGAGAAAAACAAGTTAAATTTGCTAATAAACCGTGTAATACGATATCGAACACAACAATCAACGTAATTATACCAAATTAAATAAGCCACACTCTATAATTGTCAACCGTGGTATATATTATTTGATATCCTTTCCGATAACATTAAATACATTGATGTGAATAAAAGCAATAAAATAAAATAACAATCTCTGAGCACGACGGGCTGGTAATAGCAATAGCAATATAGGAATATATGCGGGTACTAAATGTTTCGTATTGAGGTTTGTATGGGTATGCATACACTCATTATATGTATATCTACGTAATATAATAAAGTATCTAATATCTGTAAATGTGTATGTATTCACCCTCATCTCATCTCATCTATTCTATTACAATACACGCCTATAAATTTTTAAAAATACCATTTCATTTTATTTAATATTATTATAATCTCCATCCATAGATTATTTGAATGCCTCCACATGATTTTCCCGGTGTTTCACGATTCTCTATTTATTTACAAATAAATTCATGCTTTGAGAATTTATAAAAAGCATCCTATTAGTCGAGTATATGGGTATACAAATATGGGTTTTATTTTTTATATACACATAAATATGAAAAGTTAAATCGAGGTAGATTAGAACCAGTGAATGCGGTGTGGGAATTAGGAGTTGAGAGTTTAGAGTAGAGTAGAGGGAGTGGAGGCGTACAAATACTCTAAAAAATCTCTGTTCAAGTATTTACAGTGTACACATATATTAAATTATGAGTGTGACCATGTACACGTAATATATTACAATATATATAAATTCTTTAGATAAAGTTCCCGAGTACTTAAATACATAAATGCCATTGTATAAATTTACCCCACCGTTGGGACAAGTGGTATTGTATTTATTTTGTGCCCTTGATGGTCTCGCGCAGGTGTACAGGTGAATATACTATATATGTATATTATAATACATATAAATATAAGTTCGTGATGTCTGATGTTTAAAGCCATGCGAGGAGGGACAGAAACATTAAAGTGAGATTTTACCAGAGAAGGTAAAGGGGAGGACGGAAGAGGAAAAGGGGGTAATGCAGGAGAATAAGTCGAGACTAAATCTCTCGTTTTGTGTGATTCATCCGTGTAAAAGTGTATATAATAATAAGAAGAGGAGAATAAAGTTGGGCATGGGTAAATTCGTCGACTTGGACTGGAACTGAGTACGGTGATGATTCTTCTCCCCCTGATGCTGTCTTTTCAATCCTCGGTGTTGTTATATATGTATATTCTTGAAATTATACTTTTTTACTTTTTCATTTCTTAGCGTAATGGTTTTTTCTCTTTATTATTATTATTATTTTTTAGCTGGGTTTCTTAATGCGCCGTCCTTATTTCCTCCTTAGATTATTGGATGGTCGAATGCTCTGAACACTAAGCATTAAATTCAATAGCCGAGGGGTGACACTAAATGAGAGACGAGCTTTCGTGCCGAGTAATTTTTAACATCACGAATATTATACGGCCGTGAGAAGGGGAGTTTTTTTAATGGTTCACAAAAGATTTGGGACTCGTAAAATGAATTAGAATTTTTTTTTCTTCAAATTACCTCTTTCTTACAAAACGAATTTATTAAAAAGTTTAATAATCAGTCAGTTGCACTGAAAAAAAATTAACTTGACTTGAGAAAAATTTTCGAACCACGAAAATCATTTTAAAGAGTTTCATTGTCTTGATTTAAGTAGATACATTTTTAAACTGAGAAATTTTTTTTTATTTATTTAAATTTTATTTGGTATCAATCAAAACAACGATCGATTTATTCCCAATAATTCTAATAATAAACAGTAAAATTTATTTAAAAAACTAATCAAGTGCTTTTATAAAAATACTGAAAAAAATTTTATCTCACGGAATTTCGGTTAATTATTTTTAAAAAATAAGCTCATCATGATGACTGTACATCTACAAGAAAGTCAACCGAGAGTAACGAATTCAAACTCAAAATATTCGGTTAAAGCCATCAAAAAAATAATCTCCTAATAAATATTACCCGTCACCATAAACAAGCCTCTGGACTTAACAAACCCCAACAATAAAAAAAGTAGGTAAAATAAATTTTCTCGTTTAAAAAAAAAGTAATTGATCCAAGGAGTTTCCAGTGTTGGATAAACGCAATTGGAAGATTTCTCAGTCCCAGAAGATAGGCTCACCCACCGATTGGCCATTGGAAACGACAAGAGAATCGTGAGTGGTTCTTTCACCACGCCTTCGAGCACTCTCAGCTCCTTTATTGGTCAGCTCTCGCAGATCTTTTCATACTCATCTCATCCATTATATCAAAAATTTTTTATTTCAATCTCCAACAACAACAACCTCCAGCTTCCACCGTCTCAACTTTTAGGCTTTATTTTACAACCTTGTCCTTGTTTTGTTTCTCCTACATCAAAGTTTAGCCTCAATCATTAATTCTCTCCTTCAGCTTGCGGCCACCCTCAGTTTAAATTTTTATTTCGCAATCGCTCTGCTCTAAGAATTGCTCCCAACTGTATCCTTGAATCTTTTAAAGACTTTTATTTTTGCTCCACAAAAATAATTCTTCTCATTTTTTCTGGACATCACCCCTTCCTACCATCTTCACCTTCTTCTCTTCTTTCTCTCAAGACACGTATATAAACAAAATACAACATATATATTTATGTGTATAGCTCAAAAGTTCTTTTAGCTCGAATAAAAAACTCGACTTCTGACTGTCGATTTTAGCCTCATGCAAATTCACCTCCGAGCGCCGTTCAAGTTGTGCTTATAAATTAACAAAAAGAAAATGTATTCATGCTGTGTAACACGCGTCTCAACAAGTTATTGCATATCCGCAATCTTTTTTATACACATGCATAATACAATCCTTGCTCCTTACTCTTTATTCTCTTGCTTTATTCATCCTTAAATTTTTTTTCTCAGTACATTACATATGGTATAACTACACCCTTCAACTCCGGTATATGTCCTCAAGCCATCCACAACTTGCTTCAACTTCACTTGCTTCCGAATATTTTTATTGTACCTTTTTACATTAGCAGTCTTCGAGCTTCTCCCTTTCATTCATTCATTCATTATAATATTATTTTATTTTTTAAACCAGACGAAAAGAGAAAGGCTTTTTATTAAAACCCAATGTCTGCTGAATATCTAATTAGAATTTTTTTATTTATTACTACACGTGTCCATATACTTAAAAATATGTATATAGCCAATGTAAAACATACATAAGAGTATGTTATGTATGTTTATAAGAATGAGAGGACAGGCAAGAGCTTTACCATTAAATATTCGAGGGTATTTAACTATTCAGCCGGTGTACACGTAACACGGCGGGAGATCTGCGCATGATCATGATCTTCATGAGATACAAGATAGATGAGCCATTATCGAGTAATATCGGGCTTCTCGAACCGCCACGTCAAGCTTCAGATTACACACCTCAAACATTTTTTAATGGATACTCCACACACGTGTTCCATCGAGTTATATTCTCAGGCTCTTGGATCGAATATGCAATTAATAATTACGCCGATATTAAATACTCGACGCCTCGTATATACAATCACGGTACCTCGACTTGCGAGCGGTGTTTATACTCATGCAGTTTATAATATACATCCTCGGTATATAATTCATGCTGACGGAAACGCACTTACTTTTACTTTTTTACCTATTTTTATTCAATTTAACTCACAATATATACGAATATTAATTTCCTCTATAAATAAAATTGACTTTTAAATTTATTGATAAGCGGTCAATTTTTCTTTATCTGTAACGATCTTACTGATTGAATATTTATACTTTCATTCTTTTTATAATTTATTACATTTTTAACTCTACATTTTTTAACGTCAACAGAATAAATAATTCCCTTGGAATGTACAAAATCAAACTTTTTTTATTTAACTCATAATTATTTCATCAATATTTATTTAAATTTTTTTACTGATGATAGTAAAGATAAAATTAATTTTTTCAACTCAATTCCAGCTATCAAAAATTGTAAATTTTTTTCAGGCAACTATTCCAAACTCGATCATAAAAAAATGTTGTTTATGTCATTTTACATAAAATCTGTTTAAAATTTTCTAAATGTTAAAAAACGAATAATGTTTTCAATTTCTGAAAAAAAAAAAAAAAATATATTTCATACCTCCGTCGATTCTGTCAGCGATAGATAAACAAACAATACTCAGAATAAAAATATTTTCAACATTTATGTACAGTTGAGATCTAAATGTCATAAATAGAAAACTATGAGGAGACACAAACACTGTAAGTGTCAAGTTACATTCAAAGTTTTTATTTTTCAAACTTATGAGCATGCGTGTA
Organism: Cotesia glomerata; assembly: GCF_020080835.1. Taxonomy (NCBI): domain Eukaryota; kingdom Metazoa; phylum Arthropoda; class Insecta; order Hymenoptera; family Braconidae; genus Cotesia; species Cotesia glomerata. The sequence continues at coordinate 4,198,403 of NC_058158.1, forward strand.
GTTGACCCAGCAGGCGGAAAAAGTCACCACCTACTAAAACAAAACTCTACTCTGCCTTTTTCATAGTCTCTTGGTAATATATTTTACAGAGGGTAGATCGCACCCTCATTTTATTCTAATAAATAATAACTATTGATTTTTATTCTTTTTATATATATATAAATATATATATATATATATATATATATATATATATATATATATATATATATATATATATATATTGTCCTTCCACTCTTATTAAAACAATACTGAGGCAATTTAAAATTAGACAGACGTGATAAAAATTAATAATTAAAAAAATTGACGACAGAATAAAATACTCGAAAAAAATAAATTAGCATAATCTTAGATTTAAGAGAGAAATAAATAACAACAATAATAATAAAAGTAAGAGTAGACGAGGTCATCGAAAGTTTTCAGTGGTTACGATACACCCGCGATAATCCTAAGTGAGTAATGGCTGGTTCTCCATGCCCGACAATCTTTATTATATTCCAGGTGGAGGATGTACGCTGTAGCTTCGCATTGCCTTGTGACGATAAATTTAATAGCCTTGCAAGGAGCTCAGATATATATATATATATATATATATATATATATATATATATATATATATATATATATATATATATATATATAAATGTATAATGTATGTATACTTTATAGTACTCGAGTTTATAGATATAAGAGAGAAGGCCTTTGGCAAACCATCAAGCTCCGGATGAACCGACCCATGTTACCTCAACTCCGTCCATCAGTTACTCATGTGTAACCGTGGAAAAATTAATAACTCTGTGAGATAGACCCCTATTTATTACAAACCGGATGTGTTGTTACGAAAGGTGTGAGAGCATCATATCTCTGTTGAATGAGGAGCTAGAAGTTACGAACAGATATACAGTATCTGGTATTTAAGGGTAGGGCTGGGCATACGCCTGCTAGATATATATAGATCGACGAAAGCTCTCCCTCGTAGAACTATTTATATTTTTATCAAATAGAATTCCTCGCATTTCTGTTGTCCTAGTACATTAACTTCTACGGAAAGCTTCGATTCCTGGAAAAGTGGCAACGATGAAAGCTTTTGTGATGCTTGGAACACAAATGTCAAAACATTGTATCTTAAAGCTTTATCATTATTAATAAGTAAAAAATGAAAAATTTCATTATTATTTTTTTACATTCTTTTATTTACAGTAATTTTTTTTACTTCATTATTTATGATTAAAAGAAAATTTTCTAAAACTCAGTATGAAAAAAGCTCATACAAGTTACTTTTTAGCAAGTTTTAATATTTTATCAGAGCCTACATATTTTTATTCATGTTTATTTACGCATTGAAAGTAATTTGTTTTGAAAACTTCAATACTTTAAAAAAATTATCAATAATTTAAATCAACTTTGAGCTTTCAAATTGTATTTTTATTAATAAATTGTTGTTAAAAAAGCCGAAGCTTCGAAATGACTGAACATTTTCACGACACGTGTTTAAAGTCCAAAGACAACACCAATATAGCTAAAAATACCACGTGAATCCCCCCAGCCAGGAGCGCAGCCGCAATCTATTTTCATCCCTCGCTCGTTGTCTTGTATAACAAAAAATCTATACCCGCGATAATTTAAGCGCAAGCGTCGCGATGCCTTGAAACCTCTACGCTTTTTTAAACTCCTGCTACGAAACTCCGTTATAACGACGCTTGACGTCGGCTCCGTCAAGACGTTGACGTCGACGTTGCCGTCCGGTAAAGTGACGACCCTTGTTATTGTTCTATGGCCATGGAAGTTGATCCTGACTCCCAAACTCGCATGCTCTCAGCCAGTGCTTTCACAAACCAACCAACATAACCCGTAAAAATAAAGCTCATTACTGATCTGATGAAGCTTCCCACTATAGGAAACTTCCCAAAGCTCTCGTGCACCCTCACATTCATACCACCACCTAGTTACTGCACCCAGAGCGTCGCGACGCCGAATAACCTCCTACACTTGGCTGCAATCCTGAGCCCATGGTACGTCAGACGGCGTCTTCCAATTGACGGGCAGCTTTGTCAGACGTCAACCCAACATCTCTAGCTCTTTCACTTGGACTATTGTCTTTCTTACTCTTCCATCCAACCCCAAAGCCGCGTTATCATCAGAACACGATAGGACACCCTATATCTGCGGGCACCCTCGCATCTACCAGCTCAAACTGTCCTCTACTCTCCCATTGTTCGAGCTTGCGGTACTCCACGTGGTTGTATACTACCCGGGTAAAATGTCGCAGCGCTAGGGCGTCGCAACGCTACTTCAGGGGCTCCTTTTCACTTCAAATAATTTCATCTTATCCCACGTTCACATTCGTATCAATTCAATCAAAAAATAAACCAAAAATGTCAAAAGAATTCTTTCAATTTGTTTCTTCAAGTTTCTAAGACAAAACATCGAATCCTCTAAAAAATTGGTACACTATTCAATCAACATACAAATATTTTTTACCTAAATATCAGTTTTTTTTTATCACAAAAAAAAATTGAACTCAATACTGCGAGACATCTCTAACATAAAAAATGATCGAAAAAAAGTTTGACAAGTGATGAAAGTCGACGCATCAAGCGACGAAGAGCTTTCTCAGCAGCTGTGCTTTCCTGTTTCCCGGGAGCAAGTGCAGAGGACTGGCGCCACTAAAACTGATCCATCGATTCTCTCAGTAGCGTCGCGACGACCCCTTATAAGCTGAATCCCCTAATCTATACTCAGGAATAGTTGAGTGTAAAAGCTCACAATGTTTACTAAAGAAGCTTTATTTCCTTGAAAAGCTTCTCCGAGAACATGATACCCGGATCTGTAAGTCCGCGTCGACCGAGCCGCGACAAGCGGGTGAGCGACAGATGGCCAGTTTTGATCAGACCCGAGTACCCAGTGCTTCCTCACATGAGCTTTGGCCTTAGCTTTTGTGGATTGTGTGTCAAATTTACTCAGACAGCAAGTAACACATACGCTTGTTGGAGAGCCTTCAAAAGCTCGACCCAGAGTAGGAGAAGAGGTTCTACACCTGTGCGGAACTCACTTGCAGGTCGAGAGACGCTCTGGCGCCGCACCAGGCGCTTATCAAGCGACGTTGGGCGTCGTTACCTCCATTCAACTTCAGTGCCGTCTTAAGCTCGAAAGCTCTCTTGGTTCATTTTTATCTATCAATTATTATTATTCTTTTAAAAAAAATCATGTTCTTCAAGTCTTTTCTGTCTAATGATTTATAAAGATTAATAAAAAATTCTAATTAGTTGCCAATTTGGGGGCAGTTTTAACGATTTTACACAAAACTCGGGAGTTTGAAAGCTTGAGACGCAACTGAGGTCTCGCAACTTGCTCTGCCACTCTCAGAGGTCCAAACAATGCGGTCGTTCCTTTGCGAAATTTGCTATCAAGGCATCAGGATAACGTTGAAAGCTAACGCAAGCTCAGAGCTTCGCAAGACAAAGCTTTTATCATTAACTCGAGAAAGCCTCACATTCTATACTATGTCTCGAAAAGCTTCTGCGCCTGACGGAAATGACAGTATTCCGTCAAAGTCGGCGCGATGGGCACGGATAGCATGCAAGAGTAAGAGTAATTTCCCGACTAACTGTACAAATAAAGCTTCGAGCTTTTGTTGATGAAACCTCCGGTTACACTTTTACGACTTACGACTCACTTTAAATTAAAATAAATTACTATATCCTTACACTTATTTTAAGAAATTAATTTCTGTTGGACCGATGGTCGCGATCATGGCTACGATTATTATTATTATTATTTTAATTATATTTCAAAAGCGGACGACATTAAATCAGAGGACGTTAATTAATACTTGAGGTTCTATAGATATATTATATATTTGAGAATGAAAGACCGGATGGGGGATTTATGCTGACGTACATTATTTTAAATGCCCATCGTCCTGGTACAGTAGAACTCCCGGACCGGAAATGATAGCTTTCTCTCTTCAGACGATTGCTTGTCGTCTTCATTGGTGTTGTCTTACTACCGAGGAGATAATATATATGTCGCTGTCGCTGTCGTTGTTCTTCACTGTGCACACATCAGCTACATCTTTCATCCTCGTACAACTCAAGACAACGACTCTCATTAATTACGTACCCGATCCGACAACTCGAATCGATCATGGTTTGATACGTGAATCGCCAGACTCTACAATTACTTCGAGAGTTGTGTGCATCAGTCTGAGGAAAAAACCATCTAGAACAAGAAGGGACAAAAAATAATTATAAAAAGGCGTATAAAACAGATGTGTGTATTTTTCGAGACATTGAGAGGAAGGTTTCGAAATTATATTACAATGATAATGATTGTCTTTATATGGTCAAATTAATCATACAGTACAAATGTGCGAATAGCTTGTAAGCTCGATTAGGAGAGTAGGAATTATTTGTAATAGACCAAGGAAAAACGAAAGCTTTCGGGCTTTAAGTAGGATCGCATGAAATCACGGTGATTATGATCATCATCATCATAATGATAATGACGGCGACAATCGTCGTAATTGTTATTATTATTGTTATTATTATTTTTCATTCGTTTGCTTTTTTTTACAACAATTCATGTTAAATATTTATGTAACAACAAAAAAGCTCAGTCGCGTGACAAAAGCTTTGAGTGCTGATGTTTCATATAAAAATTTTGTATTAGGAAATTATATCGTTGGTGTGGTCTTTCGTTAGACGTTTGTTGAATGATGATTGTACACAACTGACGAGAAAAAAAATTGAGTCACTTTGAAAAAAAAAATTTATTTTGGAAATTAAATTGAGCTTAAAATCTAGAATTTACTTCAAGAAAAGTAATTATTAATTACTTAAAGTATAAAATCTGTTGTCCGTTAAGTGGAAGCTTTTCAGGGCGTCGGCCGACGGATGTCCCGACGTCGTATCAGGGCATCAGATTGTCGAACGAAAATTAACGACGGATATTTAAAATCGCGGGAATGAACAAATGAAATATTTTTCTATCCCAGACGGGCTGTGCGTGAGTTGGAAATATGAAAAGATCGATGTGTCTGGTGTGAGTGTGACTTATGAGAGAGTATTTATTTATCAGGCGTATAAAAGCCCAAAGAAAAGAAGAGGGCGCAATTCATCAGGAAGGGATGAAATATCGCGGGTTATGATTCATTAAGTTAATTAAAAAAACGAGAGTGGAAATAAATGAGGAGTACAACGTGCTATACATGCCTGTGCACGTAAGAGTTTTTCGGAATATTTTTCTTCGGAATAAAGGGCTGGTGGGAGGATCAAAAGAAGAGCCCGAGAAAAAGTCGAGCTTCTGAGATGACAAACGGGGAGCTTTCGATAAGAAGAAGCACCCAGCGGTTGCTTGCGAGCAGCCCCCATCATCAGGGTAGCATACTAGAGTGCTGGCTGTAAAGCGTCGACGTCGACGGACACCGTGCGCCGTCGGATCTATTTTCAGTGAAGCATCGCCGAAAAAGCGCGGGCGTCGCGACCCTTGATCGGGAGAGCAGAAAATACACGTGGTCTAAATTGCTTCAACCTTGTGATATATTGACCCGAGTCGAAATTTAGAGCCCATTTAGAACCTTCTAAAGTCGGATCTATTTCGGACTTAGGGGCTCAAACTAGAGCCTGCCCGAGTCGAAATTTCAGGTCTGTTTTAATCGTATTTTGTGGCAAGTCTGTTTCAGAAAATTTTTACGATTAAAACAGATCTGCAACTCTTGGTTACTCTATAGGCGCAGGTCTGTTTTCATCGTAATCATGGGAGTTTTGCCCCATTCTGACGCAGTTACGATCAAACCAGGCCCGAAATAATAATAATGTAAAATATAATAATAATAGTAATAATAATAATATCTTTAAAAATACCTAGCGACTCGGGTTCGAATCCCACTGTGGTCATATATTTTTTTTTTATAATTTTTCATTTAAATAGCATAACATTATTCATAATTGCTAATAATAATAATAATAATAATAATAATAATAATAATTATTATTATTATTATTATTATTAGTTGTATTATGTATTAATCATAATTATATAATGCTTCATTAAAATTAATATTGATAAATACATAATATAAAAAAAAATAATCATGTTATTTGTGATTCAAAATCAGGATTAAGAAGCAAAATTTTTATTTTTCTTTTACTCTGGATTGTAGATGAAGGTAGGATGTTGTGGGTTCAAGGGCAGGAGAAGAGACTTTTATTCGCTTTGTAGAGATATAATCACGGTACATATTAGGTTATATATTACACATACGCTTAACTTATTAAATATTTTCGCCCTACCCGAGATTCGAACCTACAACCTAACGCTCGCCAGACCATCGCTTACGCACTACGCTATGGCCGACATATCAATGTTTTGTTTGAGGTGGATTATAAGTTAGCCTGCATCTGTTAAATAACAATTTTTTTTACCACTTGTTATGAAAATTAAGGAACCTTTTTTTTTTTAAATCATCATTTATCTGGGTCTTTGATATTAAAAGAGATCGATTATTATTTAAATTTTCATTGTTTATTTAATAAACAATTTTTTATAAGCAAATGAATTATCTCTTTGTATTTTGTTTCTTTTTCTACTTAAAAAAACAAAAACAACCATGTATTGTTAAAAAAAAAAAATTACTTATATTTTTTATTTAAACTTTCAATTTTCTATTTAGTCTAGTCAACAAGTGCTTTTTAGGTCAAAATTTTTTCGCCTTCTCCGAAAATTATGATTGAGGTGTCATTCGATTCGGAATGGCATGTAGATAGTTTTTGAGAAAATGTTAAGCCCGCTCGCAAAAATTGCAATAGTTATAAACTATTAAGTAAACAAAAAAAAGGGGTTTGATTTTTTGTCAATATCTCAAAAACTATTTAGAATAATTCGAATTTGAAAAAAGATTAAAAAAAAGGAGGAAATTTCATAAAAAAAGTCTTGACTCCCGGAATTGTAGGACCAATATTTACAATTTTCCCAGAGGGTTGAAAATATGCTCGAAAACGGGTACTACAGAGTGGTGAAATTAAAGATAACAGAAAATTGAAAGTTCAATAAAAAATATAAATAAATTTTTTTTTTTTAAATAATCCATGGTTGTTTTTGTTTTTTTAAGTATGTGGGGGTCATATCTTCCATCCACTCCTGGGTAATTTAATTATTATTATTTATAATTATTTATTATTATTATTACTAAATTGTTTATAATTATTTAATTATTATTATTTATAATTATTAATATTATATCATTAGTGTTATTATATTATTTAATTAGTATCATTTATGTTTATTAATATTATTTCATTATTATTATTATCATATAATTATTTCGTTAATTATTATTATTATTCATTATTAATAGTTAATTAATATAGTTATTATTTAAGTTGTAGATTTTCTACAACGCTATTAAGGTCTTTTGTTAGAAAAGTTTCAGTTGTGTCGTATCACCATAAATTATACCGGATTATAATTTACTTGGTGATGCCAAACAACTGATAGAGTCTCGTCTGCTACAAGAACACTTTGAGAAATTCAGTTTGACCGAGTGACCCCTAAGCTTCATACCGCATTTTTAGCAACCTCGTACACGCATGTAAATTTAAGTTCTTTAAATAAAGTATTGTAAGAATATCTCCGTGCACTTCACTTAAATAATCAACGCCCTTACTTCCCAAAAGTAGAAAAAGAAAAAAAATACCAAGAGATAATTAATTTGTTTATAACAAATTGTTCATTAAATAAACAATGAAAATTGAAATAATAATCGAATTTTTTTTTTAATATCAAAGACCAAGATAAATAACATTATCAATTATTTTCTATTCACGTATATATTGACAATATTAGTAATAACAAAAATAATTTGAATTTTCGCGGCTATGAAAAACAAGATGTCGGTGGTATAATAATAATAATGAATAAGTTGTTAAAAAATAATAATAATCGTACATCTTTTAATAACCTTTACGATCAAAATGGTACTGCTCAGGTCTGGTTTGATCGTATTTATTTTCCGACACCGTCATCTACGCTCAAAACAGGCCTCGTTTTAGGCGGTAAATGAGACTTCAATGGGTTTGGAAACTTTTACGATGAAAACAGACCTGAGATTTCGACTCGGGTGTTTCCATGTTTAAGTAGGTCCAGTTTTGGTCCCACAAGCGCTACGAATTTCCGTTTTCCTTGCTTTAGGGTTCAAAATCGGACCTGATGAAAATAAAAATTAGATCCGATTTTGAACTCCTGAGTCCTCTTTTATTATTATTTTTTTATTAATTAATTTTAATTCCCTTAGTTGCCACGACTGGCCCATGCCTGGTTACCAGAACTGTGCCCTAGTCAATTTTCAAGTCTGCCTCATGCTATTTGATAAGAAATAATAAAAAAATTAATATTTAAGCGTCATTTTTTTTTGTTTGATTTTAGATGTAGAGCTAACGCAAATTCAGACTGTTTGACTCTTACACGGAAAGAACAATAACCCACTGTACATCCTCGTATAGTATACTCCGTGGTATTTGTAGTGAAAAAAAATTTCAGACTATAGTCAATATCCTTCAAAGTATACTAAATTATTTTTGAACTGTACTCAGTGAAGTCTCCGATTTAATCGATTAATTTTTCTGGTTATATCGCGTAAAACTTCATGGGATATAATCTGAAAAATTATTTCGTGTAAATTAAATTATACTCTGTTGAAATTTGGATTATGCCCACGGTGACTCCGCCAATTTTTTTTCTAGCGCCTGCGCGTAAAGTGCTGTTTATAATTTGTGAGTTATAGTCAATCAGCATATTGGACATGAATTAAAATATAATCAGTGAATTATATGAGTGTGTGACTATTTATATATTTTGATATGTATAAATATTTTTTTCTTAGCTTAACATTTTTAAGTTCGAAGAGTCTAAGAAAAGAAAAAAAAATTTTTTAAGCCCAAATTATCGAAAAAATTGTGCTCTAATACTCCTTAAATGTTTTTAATGTATGTAATAATTATTTAAAACAATATTTGACTAACCTAATATTTAAAATAGATAATAGATATGATAATGCTAAGTGCGCAGGCGCTAGAAAAAAAATTGGCGGAGTCACCGTGGGCATAATCCAAATTTCAACCGAGTATAATTTAATTTACACAAAATAATTTTTCAGATTATATCCCGTGAAATTTTACTCGATATAACCGGAAAAATTAATCGATTAAATCGAAGACTTCACTGAGTACAGTCCAAAAATAATTTAGTATACTTTGAAGGATATTGACTATAGTCTGAAACTTTTTTTCACTATATATATCACGGAGTATACTCTACGGAGTATACTATACGAGTATGTGCAGTTGGTTATTGTTTTTTCCGTGCAGTCAAGAAATTTTTTATTTTTAATTTTTTCTATCATGAATAATTTAATTGTAGTTAATAAAAATTTATGAAGAGGCTAATATTGACGGACTTGAGGGTTCAAAATCGGAGCTATGGGACTACAGGGCTCTCAGTCGGATCTATTTCGGACTAAAGGGTTCTATATAGGCTCTAAATTTCGACTCTGGTAGCGATTCTCAAGCTCATCCGGTTTTATTTGAAATTTATACAATTATAATTATTTTATCATCGAACCGATAAAATTTTTAATAAAAAAAAAATTAATCAACTTTTAATTATTTAAACATAAAATTTTGAATTAATTATTTTAAATCAATATGAATGTGATATTTAATTGAATATATTGAAAGATTAAAAGAATATCCTTATCCAGGATTAAGGACAAGAATAAAAGATATTAAAAGTGTGGGTCTGTTTGAAATTTATTTATTTTTATCGAGAAATATTCATTTGATTTTTACCGACGACTGGATTTATAATAAAGTATCACTGCTTCATGGGCAATATAAATGCCATTTACTTTAATTGGTAGCTGTATACTCTTGTCTTTTATTTTTATAATTCTCGCCATACTGTCGATGCAGTATTTTTCATGATGATAATAATAATAATTATTATCAACGGCAGTCTGACTCAATATTTATGCACAAATAATTGTTTATTCTTTTCAAAGAAATCGACAATTATTTATTTTATTAAAACAGTCTTCCAAGAGTTATAAAACATGACAAGAATGATGTACCAGGTATAAATAATGAAAATAAAAATACATTTAAATCCTGATGTATCGCTATAAAGATTAACAATACCATCTTGCTGAATAAAATTTTAATCTTTTCGCAAAATTTATTTCATTTAAATTGTCAAAAAATGTATAAATATCTCAAAAACGACGTCCGGTCCCGATACACAAAACTTTAATGAACGCCAGTATCTCACCCTGAAATTTAATATCAGAATATATAAAAATAAATACATATTCATGAATATGGCTATCGAATTTTATGAATCACACTTAAGTTTCACCGTATCACTGCTATGCCTAATTTTATTATTATTCCAACTCAATAAAATCAATTGCCCAATTTAGATTCAATGATATATATTCAAAAAGAAAATAAGCTGCAATTTAAATAATTTTATTCAACACGTTTTATCATCAAACACAAACATAAATTTAATATTATTTTATTTTTTGTTATTAGTCTCATTTCGTATTAAAATTACCACTTACTTTAGCAACAAAGTCTAAAATCTTATCCTTGTACTACACATTATAATAAATCGATATCATTATCCTCTCTCTTTATAATTTTTGCATTATATATATTTATAAAGTACCAATTACTTAGCAACAAAGTCAAAACTCACTTTACTTAATATTGAACATCACCGATTTTTTATTTTATTTCTTTTGAATTCGTTCTGGAGAATCAAGTTGACTAGTTTTGAATTATATTTTTATACACAATCATTAATTTTGATTTATTTTCTCTTGTTTTATCACTTACTACTTATTACTACAAATTGTAAAAATATTTTTGCTTACTTGTTACTTTGTATCCTTATTTCTTAATAATAGCTTCGAATGATCAGCCGTGATTTTCATGAAATTACTTTCGAAAGTTGATTTGCAGAATGTACTTTTTTTGTTCATGCTTCAATTATTTTATCTCTTCTTATTTCTATTCGTTGTAATTACTATCGTGTGTGTATTTTTTGAAGAAACAAACGCGTAATTTTCAACCCCAAAATCGTTTGTATGCAAAAAAAAATGTATCTTTTGTTTGTTTGACTTTGCGGACATACTCTTGATGTACTTCGGAAGCAAATCATTGAAAAAACCTCAAAGTAATAATAACACGTTAATAAAAAGCAAAAAGAAATGGGTTTAGAGTTGCTTTCATAACACAGAGCTAACAAGTTTGTGATTGCAGGGTGGCCTCACAAAACTAATGGCCATAATATGTTGCTGTTGATCGTCTTTCGTCTTTTGACTTGGCATAAACATTTTTATTTTTTCTCATTATTTCTGTCGCAGTGTATACACGCTTTACTTCTTATTTCACTTCATGCGAACCCAAGCTTTGCACATCCTTCAGACCCATTTATCCACCGATGATTGCTAAGGGTATATTTGCGCATGTTCATTCATATCCGGTGTTCAAAAACCTTTCAGTCAATGCAGCTGTCAATCAAATTTTGACTTCACTTGGTTATTTTTTTAATGAGGTCCAACCGAAAACATTCTACCCATCCACATTATGTTGACAATTGTTCCTTCTTTTGTTTTCTTTTTTGGATACATAATGTTTTTTCGGAAATTGCCTTTTTATTTATGCATTTGGTAAAGTATAAGTTTCAGTTTTGAATAAGAACACCAAAGTACACATTGCAATATATTTTTTCTTTTGAAGTGTAATTCCAGGATATTTAAGAAAGAACCTTTAAATGAAACTGTAAACTTTTGAATTTTAAGATTGAACAGAAAGATAAATATTCGAAAGAAACAAACCCTGTTCCATTTGGTTTTTTAATTTTTATTTACTAGAATTTATAAATATTAATGAAGGAAAATTTTCCCAGGTCAACACAAAGTTATCGTGTTATCAAGAACTAAGTCCTTAAGGATCATATCGGCTTTTTATCTTAGGTCTATACTTATCTTATTTGTATGTTAGTTTTCTGATATCTTTAAAACAAATAATAAATATTTGTATTTGAATAACTGTTTTACCATTAAATAATCTTTAAAAAAAAAATCATTACAACATATAATTTTTTTTTTTGACGAAAAAATAATTCGCATTTTCTATTGGAAAAAAATTGAAGTTTATCCAAAATGAAAATATTTCAGAGCTTATACATGCTCAAATATTTTTTTAGGTTTTTTTTTTTTCATGATTTAAACCATTCTTAATCAAATTTTGAAATATTTTAAATGTTTCTTCAAACTTACTACACAGAAAAAATCAATTCCTTAGTAGAGAAAAAAATATTCTTAATTTGATCAAGAAAATATTTATAAAAAAAATAATAATTATCTTAGGCGAAATAAATTTTCTTGCTTCAATAAAAATTTTACTGGTATCAAGACTATTCTTATCTTCCTAATCGGTTTTCTTGGTTTGAATAAAAAATATGAGCATATTATTTTTTGATAAATTAATTCATTCATTCGTTACATGTTATTCCTGTATTTAAATAAAAATAGATTTTTACCCATAAAACTTACCAAGATTGTTCAATTACACTCATTACTACTAATGTAGCAAGTATCCACTTATGGAATAATCCATAAATAGAATCCAGCTGATAAATAATAATATTCTAAAAAAATGATTTTATAAAATAAAAATATTTAATTAATCAATTACTCGAAACAAACATTAAGCATATATGTTAACTTTAATTCAGAAGAAGTCTGAGAGAAGTTAAATTAATTAGTACAAGAAATAAAGTACAATTAAAAAAATTGATATGTCACACGGCTAATTATTAACAGTTAATATTTATAACATCTCAGCGGGAATTATTTATCATATGCACACCCGTTGCGCTTATAATAATAACAACAATATAATAAATGTATACTATCATCAGGATTTATATTTATATTTATACATCTTAATTATTAAAGTTGAAGTAATTAAAGTAGTAGGCGTTTGTATAAAATATTAAAATTATCACTAATGTCACGCAAGTTGAGCATTTGATAACCAACCCATTAAATCATACTCCAAGACAGCGTATGTAATTTAAATACACATGTCTTAAAAACCTTCTGTTGCTTATTTGTTTTATATAATAATTTTTCGTTTAAAAAAAAATACATATATATTTATTATTAAACAATATTATTTTATGATTTAATCCACGTATTTTTATTTATGTAAGATGACTTTTCGTTAAATATTTAATCACGCGGCCTTGATATTATTCTACTACAGACTTGTCGCAACAAGTGGATTATTTAATTTACCGGTTATTGCGTCTCATCAAATTTCTTATCACCAGTAACCCACTCAATTTTTTATCAATCGATTCTCACATAAATTTATAAACTTGCCTATTAATTTTTCTATTTATAATTTACAGTTTACTGAGCAAATAATGTGTCTATTTATTTTCCGAGTAATTATTTTAAGTTCTTTTTAACCAAAAAGTCGATCTATCCATACATTGAGCAACACGTGTTAGCAGTCAACGCATTTTGTTATTTAGTGTACCGTTACTAAAGTATACATATCTAATAATGAAAAATACAATAATAATAAAATAATACAATCCACATACATTCATATCAAAGCCAAATAAAACCAATTTCGAATTTGTTCAAGCAACAAAAAATTCAATAACTTGAAAAAAAACAAAGTTTAATGAATAAAAATAAAAAAACAGTAGTCATTCAATTGCGACCGCATTGAGTAGCCGCTTGAAATAAACCCCGTGAGACAGCAATGAAGCTTTCAATGATAATCCAACAAATAATTACAAAAAGTACATAAGTTTATAAAAATTTTATTGCAAAAAATAAATTAATGATGATTGATAATCGTAAAAATCAGTGAAAAAATGGCTTATTGGATTTTAGCTTGTAGTACTCTTGGCACGCCTAATACACACGCCTAACGCGTGCGTGTGGCGTGCGCGACGAGCGTGCAGCGCGCGGGTACAACTTTTTGCCCCTACCTTGCGCGTTATATTCTCCATTACCGTGAGTGTATCGGGTCCTTTCGGTCCGCTTATGTCCGTCTTTATCTTGCTTTTTATACTTTTATATATATACAGTGTATATAGAATTGTGTAGATGCAAAGGACAGAGAACGACAGAGCAACCTCTCCCCTCGCATCCTTGCCTCTGCCGGTATCAAGGAGAAAGAGATGAAAAGGAGCGAGATCGTGTGTAGTGAATCTCTTCTCTGAAATTCAGCACAGCGAAGTGCTATATAACACAATACTACTCGAAAAAGGAGAGAAGATAGAGCAGAGAATGATCCAGCACAAGTAAAGCAACACAACACTCATTTGATTCATCTCAGCTTCTCTCTCTCTCGATGCTCGCCTCTATATATAGACACAATATGGTGTGGTGTGGTGTAGAGTGTAGACCGTCCGTACGATCACTTACTGACTCGCGAACGCACCTGCCGCCGGTTCCCACACTCGTAGCCCTCACGCCGGACGTGACGTCACGCGCCCTCCTCGTCCACTCTTCTCCTCATCATCATTCTCATCCTCTTGTTTATTCTCTTCGTCCTTCGTCATCTTCATTTCTACACTCTACACGCTCTCCTATCTATTCATCCCAACTCATCAGCTACCGGCTACCTCGGTACGCAAAAGTACACACACTCACTCTCATCAACTCTCCACTGTCCACTGTAAATACAAAGTCTCATCACTCTGCACATCTCGCCAAGTCTTCCCGCTTAACCCCGACACGACGACACGTAATGCAGTTAATGCTCAGCTCGCTACATATTCACTTTATTATTATATCGAAGCTACATACGTGTACAGACATGAGAGTACAGTCACTTGACTTGTTCGTAGAATCAAATGGGTTAACTCGGCCACGTGATAATTTATCTCATGTTGTATTATTACACGCATACTGCTTTAATTTTGTTTTTATTTATTATGCTCAGTAAAAATTTTTAATTTTAATTTAGAACTGATTATTTTTAGAATTTTTTTTTGAGAAATTAACTATTTTTTTTTAATTCTACATGTTAAAATTTTTAACAATTATGTACATTTTTTTGTATTTCTCATGCAGGAAAAGTAGTATCTTGGCGCTCGCTGTTGCGGTTGAAAAAGAGCTGTTTGCCCATTTTAAAATTAAGCGTGAGTTTTTTCATAAATGAAACCGTTATTTGAGTGCGACAAGTAAACTTGTCGCACGCAAATTATTCTTGGCGCATTCAAACTATCCTTGTCGCACGTAATTGACTGTGAAAACTGCTAAAATTAAAATAAATAACAAAAAAAAACACAATCTAACTGTCAATATTAAAGAAGTGAGGTTGACATTACAAAGCTCATATTTTTAACAAAAATAAAAATAATTAATTAATATTGAGCTGTTTAATTGTGATGAAAATTAATTTAACAGAAATTTGATAATTTTAATAATTTTTGTGAAAAATAAATTATGACAAAAAAAATTTTTTTTTTAAATTGCCATGTAGGAATTTTATAACATAAAAAATGCAATTTTTATTAGTAATTTTTTGGAACAAATTCGTTTGTTAAAGAAAATTAAAAAATTGTAGTGACGGCTAAATTTAATGCCATTTAATTTTATATGTTGATTGTTTCAATGTATAAATTTATTTTTTGTTAATTAATATTAAATACTTTGCATTTATTATCTGATATATTTGTTTTTTGGGACTGAGGGGGCTCTGCCCCTGGATCCCAATTTTGTACCCACATATATCACCGCATTGTCGCACTTGTTGCACATTATACTATTTCTTTTAGTTTTCTTAGTTCTAATTTATTTTTTAAATTAAACCGAAAAATGATTAAATGAATTAAAAATCACAATGATTGAGTCTGATTTTATTAATTAGAAAAAAATTCATTTTTATTAAACTAAGCATTGTTCAAATTTTTTAGTCAACTTTTTATAAAATATTTTAAATTTCTGCAAAAGTTTGATTATTTTGTACTTTTAGATAATAAAAAATACAAATTAAATATTTTTTTGTAATTTTGAAAATATATATAAAGAACTATCCAAAAAAGAAAACGTAAAATGAACCATATAATTTTCACCTATGGGTTTTTTTTTACTTATTAAATATTACATATTTGCAACATTTAGCTTATATATAATTCAAAACATATAGACCAGGAACTTGAAGTAGGATAGGTTATAATATCAATGAATATTACAGCGAGCGCGTGACTTGCATACCCACCCATCAGGGCGTCCTGCCCGTGGTATCAATATACACCTATTATGTACTATACCTACTAGCGTAGCCTCTATACACGCTAGTTTGAATAGCGTGCGAGTAATCACCGGTGATGTTAACTCGATTCATCTTCACGGGGATCGGAAGGCCCGCGTCCGTTTGTACTCGTTTAGAAAATTAGACTTCAATATACATATTACACATACGCATACACATATATTTATAAACCGGACGCTAATAATTTTACTTTTTTAGGCTATATAAATATATATTTGTTTTATATCGGTAATTATTTTTAATCCGGCAAAAAGTACTCTCTTAAATCGAAATAGTGACTATAGTGACTATTCACTATTTTTGCAGTGCAGAGTAGATCACTAATTCAAATAGTGGTATACTTTTCACTACTAAATAGTGAATAGTCACTATTTCATAGTCGAAAGTCACTATTTCGATTTAAGAGAGTATCCAACTAAATAACTTATAAGTAAATATCTAAGTAATTATTCAAGTTTAAACTCTGTAGGAAATAATTATCAGTAATTTTTAGAATAGTTTAACCATAAATAGATATCGACATGAAAATTAATAATTACAATAAGACAAATACCTTGTTACGTAATTGCTTAATTATGGCTGGCGTAAGCGCGGTTGTAACTACTGAGAATTATCCGCTCGATTATTATGTCTTTGATATTACTTTTATTATTTTTAAGACAAGTTAGTCGTCTTGTAGCTTGTATCTTGTATGTCAGTCAATGAACTGATAATAATTAATGATTTTTATCTTACTTGTTATAATAGGAAGTAGTGTTACTATGTAATACACGCTAACACGGTTGACGTTTGTCATATGGACCGTAACGTTTTCTCTTTTTCACGTCATTTGCAATAACACACATTATATGTAACGATAATAAAAATAAAAAGAATAATAATCATAATAATAATGTGTATAATATACAAGAAAAGTTGGCTCGCGCGATCGCACGTACTGAAAAATATTTATTTTTACAAGTATCTGATCTCGATTCCGATCAAGTTATTAAAGCTCAAGAATGTTGATACCCCGAGTTGAGATTATAAAAGAAATAATAATGACATATGTGTATATATTTATGATAATAATGTATATGTACAGTAAGAAAAAGAGAGATGAGAACGTGCTGAAATTTTATTTAGTGATATTTCTCTATCTACTCGTTGTGCAGATGCCGCGGTATAATACCAAAAGAAATAATAATGATCAGAGCGTAGAACGACGACGGAACTGGTCGTTGGTGATGTAGATAAATGCCGACGACGACGACGACGACGATGTTAGATGACATACACAACTGCTTTATTATTACTAAGAGTATGTAATAGAACCGAGATTTAAATTAGTATTAAGTATACGCTGCACCGTGAGTTTTAAAATCCGTGAAACGTTTATACTTGTATAGAGGAAAAAGAGCTGCTAAATAAAAATATTATAAATGATAAATAATAAATTTGTTGTTTTATTGAAAATAAAATTGATGCTTAAGTGAACGTAAAGCGTTTTTGAATACCAGCAATAAATAAAAAATAATTTTTAATTAAGTAATTAACTTGTGTTGGCGTAGTAGAAAAAGAATAAAATAAAATAAAATTGTGTAAATAAAAAATTGAAGGTCTTTAAAGAGTAAATGTTACTTACGAAAATGCCAATGACATAAATTAAAATAAAAAAAAGTTAAATAAGTATGAAGTGACATACTAAATGACGTACACGACTCACAGGTGCGAGTGTCGATGTTGATTATTCAACTGAATAATCTTAAAAGTTGAGTGAAAAGGCGATGCGTGATTCGTTTACAAAAAAGACTTACCGAGTTCTTATATATGTACATATATGTATACAT
This sequence comes from Cotesia glomerata, assembly GCF_020080835.1. Classification (NCBI taxonomy): domain Eukaryota; kingdom Metazoa; phylum Arthropoda; class Insecta; order Hymenoptera; family Braconidae; genus Cotesia; species Cotesia glomerata. The sequence goes on from NC_058158.1 coordinate 4,216,602, forward strand.
ATAATCTACCATATATGCCATATACTATATAAGTATAATCGAATAACTTATAAGCTGCCTACATAAATATAATGCCAAAAAAAAATTTCGTCGGTCCCGAAATTCGACAACTGTCACACCTAATTATTTATTATTTATTTCATTCGTTACTCTTCAATTGACTTTTTTTAATCTTTAATGATTCAATTATTTTTAAAACTTTCAGATATTCGGATTTTAATAATCAATTTTTTTATTAAATAATAATTTTCTTATTAAATATTAAGAAGACGGAAATTTCACAATAATTTTGGGCTAAATATCAAAATTAAAAATCTTAAAAAAACCTTTATTTAATAAATCGGATGTTTTAATTAATCAAAATTTTTATACCAATCTGTAGTTAATCTTCGGAAGTATTCACCCAAAAAATCTACAAGATTAATAAAGATATAATAATAAAATGATCTCAATTAAAAAAAATTGAAACTCGTACATAAAAATTTCCGTGGTATAAAATTACATGTGAGCCTGTACGACGCATAACGAGTAATACTGTCTGGTCATAATAACTGAATATATTAGGATCGACGTAATTTTATTATAAATTCAAACAACATACCATCGGTGTGGTATCGAGGTAGGGCGTAATACCATCAAAGGTGTAGTCAATCATACAAAAACAAACCGATTGTATACCTTGCAACCTCAAACGACCTTCTGTACTACTTTTCCTCCCCGTACCCGCACTATCGACGCCTCAAATACCCACACACATTCAAATGCTTCCGTCCATACATAAATGTATCCACGAAACATACAAATAACCGCGAACACGCTTGATCAATATATATTTTCTTCAACTCCTTTGCATTTTGATAGCATCGCAATTTAACGTTCAACTTCTATCTGCGGGAATCCGTTCGCGTGAGCTGTTTGGCAAACTGTTTAACTAAAACTCTTTAACTCTCGTACAAACTATTTATTATCGTATCAACCTAAATATTGAGCAAATATTTGAAATGATAGATAAAAAAAATAACAATATTTAAAAAGTTAAAAAAGGAATTTTTTACTTTTAATAATAAAGAAAAAACTTGCAAGTGTTATCTTACTTTTATTTGGCTTGAAACCCGTTTGAAATTTGCACTCATGAGAATTCTGGTTTGCTTCTGGTTTATTCTCTCACGAAATTTCGCAAACGTGCCGACTTGGGAATGCCAATTAGCCGCATGAAGAACTTCCCCTTCTCTCACTCTCGATACTCATCCTCTCTTACTCTTATTTTTTCATTATTATCATTATCATTATTGTTATTATTTTAATACTTGTTCTTCTTGTTCGTTAGCAGTATAAATGCTGCTGCTACTGCTTCTTAGCTTTATCGAGTCGATATAACGATTGTAAGATTCTGAGAATCATCCATCAACTCGACCACGAAGAGTTAACCATTAACGCGTCTTCCAAGGCGGAACCGAGGCGACACCCTTTGACTCGTGATTCTGTATGTACCTCCACTTGACGTAATTACTGAGGATTATGCCAAGGTCCTCACTCTTTTTTAATCACCACTATACCGACGTACACCGTGTAACTCTAAATGCGCGGTCTTTTTATTTCTTTTTTGTCATTCACCTTCATGCTTATTGGAGACATTTATTATGACATTTATTTATTTTTTTCTCTTAATTCCTTTTAATGGTTCTGTCATTTTTTTATTTTACTAATTTTTTTCCAAATTCTTTGAAACATTTTTTTTTTTTTTTTTTTTTTTCAATTATTTATTTCTGACTTTCAAGAACTGGCAAGTCATAAAATTAACACCCGGTTGAAAAAATAAGCTCTTGATATTTTTTACTAATTATTATTGTAGTAAACTTTTTATATTTTAGCAATTTAAAGGATAATCAAACATTAATTTAACGAAATCTAAAGTCCATTCACCAAAGTAAATACCTAAAAAAAGTAAATAAGAAAAGGCAATAGCAAGTCTTATAATAAAGAAATGGGTGCTCGTGTTGTGGGAACCCGGGCCTACCGTACCTAACCGTGTTTTCCACATTCATGACTTGGCTGAGTATCTGTAAAAAAAAAAAAACGTAGGCGTTGTTGGTTAAAGTACAAAAACAATGTTGGTTTTAATGCTTTGACAGGAAGGTAAATCGTGCGTTGCCAGGCAGAGTTCACTGCCTCTGGTTTTTTATTTTTTACTTTGTTTATTTATTTATTTTTACTGTTTTTTCAACAATTCACCATTTTATCCTATTTATTGTTTCATTGTTATTCAAAAAACTAAAAAAACATATTCATGTAACTTTTAAATATTTATTTTATCAAAACTTTAAATTTTATCATCAGTCCTATCCCGTCCGTCTTGTTACCTTGCGATCGCAAAAACGTGTTCTGTATTTTACATTTAACACAACATTTCAGCAAAAAAGGACTACCGAAAAAAAAATATACTCCCGAAATAAATGGTTAAAAGATGAAAAATATATTCTTAAATTCTAATTTTTTCATCGTTTCAGATTCTCCATATTCCGGCATATAAACTCAAACGTGTTTCGTTTACTCGATTAAACTTTGAACATTTTTTATCGATGGGAATTCCAAAGGTTTCTTTTTTCATACAAATTATATATCCTCTCTCTTTTTCTCTCTAAAATAAAATCAAACAAGAAATTTTAATCCCACGCTATTTTTTTACGTCAAAAAAATATTTAGGAAGGAAAAAAACATTTTAAGGATTCAAACGTTGTCTTAGTCGTGCGCGTATAACGATCTCTCATATATCTGTATATATATTCTTAAAACCCGGGTATCGTGAAAGTTTTATCCTTTGGAATTAACAATTAATTGTTAGCATTGCACGCGAATAAACATATAAAATTCCTTATAAAATATTCAAAGCACGTGACAATGCTGCTATAAAGTATATTTCAACTATCCTATAATATAATATAAAATTGATGACTAAAGTGAACTTAGTTTAGTATCAAAATTCTCGATACTAATCAAAAAAATGGACCCTGATTTCTTGTTGGTTTAGAATTGGAGCGCGTGCGTACAGTGCCCAATTTAAATTTCTTCTTTAAATCGACCAACAATAATATTCAAAGTAATCCACGATAACTTCCTTATTAGGATCCATTTAAACTTATTAATTTTTTGAGTAATAGTTTTATTGGAATTAAGCACTCTGATAAAAAAATTAACTTGATTAAAGAAAAATTATCGATTCAAGAGCATTATTTTGAAGAGTTTCATGATATTGAAATAAGTAAAATTTATTAGAACCAAGAATAAGTTTTTCATTCAAGAATTTTTTGTTTAAATTCTTCTAAATGATAATCTTAAGATCAAAAATTTTTCTCTTTGTAATCTAATTAATTTTTTTGTCAGTGCAAAAACTATTTGGATCCTTTTGACCAATTTTTGAGACTAGAGCATATTTTCTCAAAAGTTATCAAAAAAATATGTTCTTGTATCAAAAAAATTTTTTTAATAAAAGTGTTTTTTTTTCTCAGCGTAATACAGTAGAGGTAAAAGGGATACGATAAGAGTATAGAGTAAGGAGTTTAAAGAGTATAGACATTATAGCACACATCAGAAGTTGGCGCATAAACGAGTGAGACGAAGGGGCACGGGCAATGGCATCACTTGGATCGATGGGAACTCGCGGTGTGAAGGCATGTGTTATTCTCTCGAGGCCGTTGGAGGACGTGTCACGTTGTGCATTGCCGATTACGAGCGGTTTATCGAGTCGTACGTCGTACACATTGTCGTCCCCTTCTGGTTATTCTTCTTGGTTATTGTCGTCGCTGTCTTGGTTATCGTATCATCGTAGGCAAACAATCTCACGTGGAGTGGACGTGACTCGTCAATACCTCGTGCTACTGCTTCTATCTTCTAACTGCTGACAGCTTATGTACTCGCTACACCCTCTTATATTCACATATTACATTACTGTGTTTCAATCTAATCTACTTTTATTTACGTAGAACGTAATATTTATCTCTCACTCTTATCGGTATCTACAATACCGCGCTCGCGACACATGCATTGTTATGTGTTTTTTTAACATCCCGATACGGCGAAAATAGTCCAGCAACTTGTGTTTGTAAGACGACTATTTATTTTATCACTTTTTCACTAACAAGTTTATAAAAGAACTTCACGCTTTTCTGCACTTAATAGTTTTTAAAGCAATAAAATTACATGTATGGCTTACTTGCAGCACGCACATACAGCTCAGACCTCAGATGCGTGAATTAAAATTATTTAAGCAATTATTATTATTATTTTTGTTATTAGCGATATTTTTAGTGGTTAAATGTATAAAAAATAGTGCTCAAAAATATGAAAGAAGATTGCAAAAAAAAAGTATGAATAAAAATAAATTACAATATTTAGAGCTACGGTTTTTTGTGTAAATAAATTTTATTTTTTTTATAGCAGGTGCTTTCAATTGCGGTTGAAATAAGTTGTGAATAAATCAATACGGATATTAAATGTACCAAAAAGTTCACTCAGTTTCGCAAAAATACGTGCTAATAAAGTTAACGGATCTATATATAATATCAAATGTATATATTTTTAAGGCTTAACTCTCTTATTGCGTGTGGTAGAGAAGTGTACGTGCAAAATGACCGTAATTTTTAAGAAAAAAATAAATTAGCTTTTTTATGAAAAAGTATCCACTTGCGATATTAATTTTTTTGTGAATAAAAAGTATGGGTCTTGAAATTTTTTATAAAAATAAAAAACTGGATTCAATTTTTAAAATTTATATCATATTTTTATTTAATTTTATTTTATACGTTAATCACGGAAAGAATTTACTAAAAAAATATTATTACAAAAAAATACAGCGTATTATTATTTATGTTTATTATTGTTATTTTGTAAACATGACCTGCGTCATACTTGGAAAATAAAAAACAAAATTTTGCGCTAAAAATATTAAAATAACAAAATAATTATGATATTAAAAAATAAATAAAAGAATAAAAGCAATTGACATATAAACGCGTTTAAAATATTTAATGGCGCCAGCGCCAGCGAGTATGAGTGTGAGTGTGTGTCTATTTAAATGAAAAGCCATTTCGATAACACTTGGGTATTAAAGTAATATAAGTACATAAGTAAAGAGAGAAGTTAACTGCTGTGAGCGACGTTATCGCGCATCCGCTCAACGGGACTGTGAACTTGCCTTTACAGACTACTTAAGTCTCAATAATTCGCACGAGTAATGAGTTATGCGCAAACATATATCCTTATTTACATCGACCTTAACTTATGATACATTTGTCTAAGTTTAACATTTACAATAAACAAAATAAAAATCCATAATCATTACAATCGCTCATTTAAAAATTATCCTTATCGTTCTAACATAACAATGAGCTTTTACAAATGTTACTTGTGATTAAGGCTCCACTTAATAATTTAACTATCATTAACCCTTCATTAAAAATCTAGATTAGAACAAAACTGACATTGACGTAAACGGTAATGCGAAAAAATTAAGAATAATAATTTTAAAAAAAGTTCTTACTACCGTAAATTACCATAATTACGAATATCTGTCATTAAAATTAGATAAAATATAAAAATTAAACTTAAATACTTAATACGCATACAACAAACAAAATTATACATGTAATGATAATGAATATACCTATTTGCGTTGTATTGTGTCATATTTCAACGCAATAATCCGTAAAGTAATTAAGCGAGTGGATACGGAGGTATACAATAACTCGTTTGTAACGGAGTAAAGTTAAGTACAAGCAATTAACTCCTGAACCGAAATCGATCAGAAAACTAGTTAGTTACTGCTCCCGCTGCTGTTGCTGTAGAACAGAACACATCACCTAAATTACATCAGCCACCGTAGGGGATCCATTGAGAAGTTGGCGAGCCAATGAGGCGTGGCGGATAAAATATTTGCTGGCTAGCTCGCTAGGATTCACTAAAACCTCATTATGATTTAATTAGATAAAAATTAGAAAAAAATGGATGTAAATAGAGTAGAACTAAAACGAAATTAGTAAAATTTTAACTCACTGAAATAAATAAGTATGAAAATTACATAAAAATTAGTAGTTTAAAATAGTTGCCGAAATGAGGCGAAAAAAATTTTTCGATCGTAAAGCACTCTCTGATGCTTCGCATCATGACTCGCGCAAAATCAATCTCCTAAAAATTTGATAAATTTAAATAAATAGGCTTTACTTTTAGTAAATTAGTTCTAAATATAACCATTTTTATTAATAAAAAAAGTTGATAACTATCAATTACTAGTAGTATACTTTTGATATTTTTAAAAAATATAATAACTACTAACAACCTTGCAGTCACCATGTGATTGCCGTAATTTGTGAACTATAAATAAATAAAATTTTGCTTTATTAAATAACTCTTGTTAAATTGCACTATACTTTCTTAACTATTGACATTTTTAAAGATATAAGCTCATCCCGATGTTATACTCATCAAGAGCTTTCATATGAGTACCCACATGCATTTTGATATATTTTTCATGTATAAATCTATATGATATATACATAAATATATGAAAATTGATGTGGGTACTCAAATGAAAGCTCTTGACGAGTGTAATGTCAGGGTGAGCTTATATCTTTAAAAATGTCAATAGTTCACAAGATACGTTGTCATTTCTTAGTTATGTTAAATTACTCTGTACTTTTTTAAATATTGACTTTTTTAAAGATATAAGCTCACCCTGATGTTACACTTATCAAGAGCTTTCATTTGAGTACCCAAATGCATTTTGATATATTTGTCATATATAAATATATATGATATATACATAAATATATGAAAAATTGATGTGGGTACTCAAATGAAAGCTCTTGACGAGTGTAATGTCAGGGTGAGCTTATATCTTTAAAAATGTCAATAGTTCACGAGATACAAGGTCGTTTCTTAATTATGTATCTAGAGATAGAGCATTTTCGAATGCAGCCTAAATACTTATCATCATAAATTTATTATTGGTGAGAATGATATGAAACCTTGAAAAGGCACAATTCCAGGTTAAGACTTTTCCAACGATAAAAACCCATTTTATCTTATAAATACACTGGCCACAAAATTTTGCTTATTCTCTTAATAATATAGATTACCAATCAATCAATTAATTATTTTTTTTTTTTTTTATTAATTCACTTTTAAAGAGTACCGCGAGAATTAAATTGGAGTATAGGCTGATATGTATAACATAATACAGCTATCGACCTACAAGAGAATAGAGAGAAAAGATAAAAGAAATAGCATCACATCAGCACACGTTGGAAACGTGCCAGGCAACGCTCTGGTCACGTTTCTTATTCTCGTGAAGTTTGTAAGGGAAAAAAAAGTAATAGAAGAAATGAAATAAAAAAATAAAGACTCGGTCAAAGAAGGGATGAGAATAAGGAAACGAGTAGTAATAACAATAATAGTAATAATAATTATAATAAGACCAAAAACGTTGATGGTGGTGTGTATAGGGGATAGAGGCGCCTATTTACCGACACCCACTAGAATGGGCCAATCTGGGGTAGCTGTCACACTTATTGCACGTTCTTTCATTGGATCCGTACCTTGAATACCCTTAGGGCCCTTCTACTAATAACACTACTATTGATGATGATGGTGATGCTGTCTATAACTATAACTATATAGAATGTAGAATGTGTAAACTTTGAAAGCTGTGTGTGGAATAGAGGTTTGAGGTACACGGGAAGATTCGAGGACGAGAGTTCCCACGAGGCGATACCACCTGTGCTACGGCGACGATGACGACAGCCAACCCCTAAAAGATGTGTGTACAACTTTTGTAAGCGGTACTGTGCTCCTTTTCTTACTTTTGCTCTTGTATCTTGCCCTTACAAGAGTTATCCATCCTTCTTTTGCTCTGGTCTGATTGCCAGCTCTGGCTCTCCCTTGCTATTGCTGGCTCTTACTGTTTAGTTGTATGTCAACTATAGGTATATAGTTTAAGGACACGGTTGATTACGAATAAGAAGGAGGGAGAACGCATGAGGAACGAATGCAAGCTGGCCTTGGGCCTCATGCGGGGTGTTAAAAGATTCGAGGGTTCCATTCCAGTTTAAACCAGTGAGACAGATGGATAATAAAAAGAGATAACCATTCTATTTAATAGTTGCTTTTATTTAGTTTTTTTACAAGGCGAAAATAGTTTGGATTCTTAATCGTCGCTGTCAAAATTATGCTGGTAATTTTTAGGAGATTCTTTGGTTGTTATATTTGTAAACTAAAATTTTGTTGGAAGGTTTTATACTTTAGTTAGTTTCACGATTTCTGGTCGAGATTATGCTCCAATTTTTTCAATTTTTCTCAGAAAAATTAGGATGAAATATCTGAATAGTTTATAATTTTAATCGATGAAATGAAAAATATATAATTGAAAGAAATGTGATATCAGAATTGATTACAGGAGACACTTGTTGAATAAATGTCAAAGATAATTTCCAAAGAATGTTAGACATACGAGTTTAGATTATATAAATAAGAATCAGAGACTCAACTGTCTGTCGAATTTAGTGATAGGTCCTCTGGGTGATTATCCCAAGAGAATCTCAAGATGCCTCTAAACCCCCGTAGATACACACCGAGCACAACACTCTTGACTTAACAGACTTGACAGACTTGACAAAGTTTCATAAACATCCAACTGATCTCTCAAGTGATCCTTCGAAACAAGAATAAATTTTACACAATAATACCGAGGATTCATACCTACGTGTTTCTTCAAAGAGTGATCCATTTTTTTGGAGTTTGGAACGATCTTGTTTTGAAATATTTAAAAAATTCTTGTTACAGTTATAATTAATAATTACTTATAAATCGAAAACAATAGGACCGTTTAATGGATAATAAGCAGCAGGTGATCGGCATTTGATCTTTCGAAAATACCCGTTAGTGTGTAATGTCACGGTGCGTTACTTTTTCTACCAACCCACTAAAATTAACCCTTAAAGTAGCCCATAATTAACTTGGCCTCAATTTAAAAACCAATAAATAAAATATTTATCTAATTTCAAAGCACACATATTGAAAAAATAATCGATATAATTTATTTTAACGAATCATGACTCATGACTCTTAAATTCTCTATCCGAGGATCAAAAAGATCAATCAAAATCAAAATCCAATACTCAATAAAAATAAAAGAAAAAATCCTTTCTACATTCCTAAACGGCGAGCTCGAGTTATCAAAGTCTCATCAGCTCCGGTAGTAACTACAAACCTTTTTTTCTTGTTCTTTATTTTCTTTATAAAACTCCTATCTCCCGACCACCAATTTTATTGATCAGATTAGAAATGATGGAGCATCGAATCCGCTACCGAATTATTATCGAGCCGATCCATCGATCCGTAACATTTTTTGCTCGCGTATATTATATGAAAGGAAGCGTCAAAGAGTGAATAATAACCGGCTGAAAACAAGAAAAAAAAATCTATAATGTAGATTAAGAAGAAAAGGGGGAACAACATTACAAGTTACAATATTCTTATTAGATATTAAAAGCCCTCGCGCTGGCTATTACACAGAGAATCGCTCGGATATCGATTAATATTCTGGTCGTGAAGATACCCATCATCCGATCATCGTCTAGCAGCGAATAAGTGAAGCTATAAGCAGGGATTATTATCGCTGATCTGAGCACGCTCCGTGTGCGACAGCAATGACGGAAGCTGTATAACCCGTCATGACCAGTCTCTCTCTCTCTCTTTCTCTTTCTCGTCCGATATTATATTAATAATTATAATTATTAATGCTAATTTGATCTGATCCGTATACAAGAAAAGCATAAGATAAACTGTACGGTACATTTTATTTAATAGAACATTTTCTAATCTCTTGTGATGTGAACGTACACGAGTAAGAGGACAGGTAGTATAGAGTATAGGTAAATGTAATGTATAAAATAAAAAAGTAGTGGTACTTTCACCCGAGATGGATTAAGCCGTCGCTAACGTCGAGCAAATCCAAGCCAATACAGTAAAGTTAGAGGCGCTAGTTTCTGTTTGCTTATATTACATTAACATTAACATTAGCTAGAGCTTCAGCTTGTGCAATAATTTACACCGCTCAAGTCTCAAGATAATATTTAAACTCTTCTTTCTTATTGTATAGCAGATAGAACTCGGCTCTTCCTCCTTACTTATACATATTAATATCCTGATGTATACACTCTTCTTTCTATATATTATTATATATGCTGATATAATACAACTTGCGTATAATGTATCTCGCGAGCAGAGTCAAGTTCCCGTCGTGATACACACTGTATACATCAGCTAAGTAAAGGTTGAATAAGCGGTTCCATTCGCGCGAGTCCAATTAATCACCTTGGTTTATAAGCGTGCACGAGTCGTTGGCACGCGGCTTCTGCAGAATTACCAGTTATAATTTTCTTTATATGTATATATAAATATTTTTTTTTTTTTCATTAAGATATTATTAATTAAAATAATGCCCAAAAAATCCGAGGTTATTAATCACATTGCTGGCAAGAAATATTATTATTGTACGCAAAACTAAAATTTATTGTGATTTAAGATTTAAATAAGAATATATATTTTTTTTTTTATTATGAGTTTTACTTGTATACCGTTTTCTGGTTCTTACAAGGTTACTTTCCGCTCTATATTATCAACTCAGTTTTTTTTCAACCCTTTTTTATAATCAACATATTCTCCGCTCTTTTTATACTCAACATGTTCTCCACTTTTTATTATCAACATATAATTTTCGCACATATAATTTCATTCCAATGTGGCTGTGGACCGACTTGTGCTTTCTGTACTGCATTTACCCTATTCCTCACCCCTTTCTATCGGTTGTTGGAATAGTGGCGATGGGGAAACCACAGAGAAAACCCATACCAGTACAGTTCAGCTACCGGAGCGACTCCCGACGGTTGGTGTTGAAACTATTCGAACAACCGTCGGGGCTCGAACCCTCGCCTCACGACATGATGCACGAACGAACTATTGGGATAATGACTTAGTCCGCTCGGCCGTCATTCCGCTTAAATAAGAATATATTTACTGTAAATAATTATTTAGCTGTTTAATTAAAATAAATTAGAGAGCGAGCGCCAGATAAATAAAAACAGGGTATATATTAAACGGGCAGGTAATTACGTCGCGACATAAAAAACCTACGGATAGTTTTACATATATTCACGTATGTATTATATGGGTAATAAATGGTCATGGGTATGGGTAATAGTAGTAATACGAATACGAACAGCAGCAGCAGCAGTCTAACCCAAGGTAATGGACTCTTGTCAAACAGCAATCCCATCAGCCCGAACGGAAGCGTGCGGATAATGGGCGAATCGTAAACATACACGGTGTAGTGGAATAAGTAATAATGAGAACGCCATACCAGACTAATATGCTGGAAGCGTAAGCTAACTTTAAACTACTTATACTTTATATTCTTGCTAGCTTTAGTTATACTCTGAGAGCCCATCAGAGTTGTAATAATAACATAACATAATAAACAAAGTCCAAGAAATTCGAAAAAATGTTGAGAAGGATAACACGGTTCTTTGACTTGGGATCATGCAAATGCCATCGAGATAAGATATAAAATTAAAATTCTAAATAAAAAAACAGCGAATAAATAAAAGATTGATAAAAGGAAAAAATCAACCCGGGAATTTTTTTTTTTTTTTATTTTCTGAGTGATTTTTTGTGAGTACCTCGTAAAAGTAGGGACATTTTGAGAGACAGAAAAGTTAGGATAACCACTGCTGTAATTCACTTTGCCAACAAAGATGGTAGCTACTGTCATACTTGTTATTCTTGTTCTCCAAGAATATGGCCCGTGCGACTGACAATAGCTTGACATTATGGGTATAGTCGTCGTCACAGTCGTCATAGTCTTCACTCAGTAGAGGTTACATTATCCCCAGTCCCGGACCAATACACACAAGTATTCTTCTCTCTTCAACACACAGCCTCAGGTATCAGCCTGCTAGTAAATCACATCTACAACTACATCCACAAAAACTAACACTACTAGTGTATATGTAGGCAGTTCTTTCATTTCGCTCATTTTTGTGTATAATATAATATAAATACATAACCAAGTGAAGAGAGAAGCAAAACAGCGATGTAATCTAGGTAAAAATGAGAGAGGACTCATGGTTGGCTGCACAATCGGCTCCGTAGATTGTATGCTACACAGTATAATATAATATCATATATAAGTAGAGAATGGTAGTGTAAATGTATGCGTGTCTGGCGATGCCCCTCACAGCCATCATCGGGGTGGAACGAAGCCTGGGAATATTCCCACGTTCTGTTGTAGCACGAGCCAACGAGCCAGTACACCCATGGAATTTCGGAGCCCACAGTATAAGTAGTTGTAGTATTATAGAGGAAGCCACTACCATCTACCGTCATCATTACCAGCTTCAGCCGGCGCACAACTCTAACTTGAGTTAAGATAAAGAGAGACCAACGAGGAATATATTTTAGAATAATCTTTTACTTCGTGCTGAAGAAACAGGGAACTGAACTCCTGTATACTACTTAGATTCTGGTACTATTGCTTACTTTGTTCGCATGCTTCTAACTATACTAATACCTTCTACATCACTAGACAAACTAAGACCAAGACTGAGACTTTGAACTTACTGAAGAGTTTTTTGCCGAGGCAAAAAGAGAAAGAGTTATTTATATTTTATGGCTACTCGCTAAATAAATGAATAAGACAAAAGTTTTTAAATAAAATTTGAAATTAAAAAGAGAGAAAGGCGCCTGCTGAGGCACGCTTCGAATTAGCATTGGACCCCGACGATGTTTGCACCGTTAACTTATTCCTCGTGGCTTCTAATCAAGCTCCTGGGGAGTTTTTATATACCTCACACTCAGCATCTTCTTCATATGTTGTTGTTGTTGTTGTTGTTGTTATTGCTGCTGCTGCTGTTGTGAGTTGGCAAATCTAGAAAGTAAATAATTATGATGAAATTAACATTAAAATAATTATTATATCCTTTTGTTAGGGCTTCAAATTCAAGTGAGAAAAAAAAAGTAGTTATGTAACGAATTAGATCATACTGTAATAATATTTACATGTTCGTGTTCTAGCTCTTACTCTCCGCTTCTTGGTAATCATCATTAATAATTATTACACAAATTTGGCGATAGTTTTAATGTTTTTTTGGGATTTTCATTTAAAATACACATTCATGTTGATGTTTTTGGATGAGATGAAACTTTTATATACTTTATAAAAATACAAGTGTCTTGGGACTCCCGTTTTTCCTCTTGAGAGTTGATACTTGATTGTAAAACTTGTTCAACTGGTAGGAGTAGATTTTCGTGAAAATTGATGTGTTAGATTTAGATGGGACTTAGATATCAGATTTTATAAAGAAAATCTTTTTAAAGTTTCAAGTCACTGTCATTTGAGGAATAAGAATGTTTCAATTTTTGACACCTTGATTCTTTTGGGAGTTGAGTTTATTTTAGTGAAATTCTTCTTTTTATAAGTATCGATGTAGTATATTCGAGGAACATTTCAGCCAAATTTATTTAGTTACATTATATAAATTAAATTCTAAATAATTAATCAAAAAAATTTTATTTAATATCATTTGATTTTCAATAAAAGAAATATTTTAAAGAAATCGATAAAATTATTCTCCGAAACAAAAATTTAATGGTATTTAATATAATAGTTTTTACGTTATCGTACGCTTGAAAGAAAGAAAAAAAGCTTGTTAATATGAGTAGAGATAATGGAGATTTAATGACATGGTACAGCGAGTGTAAAATTGACTTATGAAGCTACATCCTGTGGCTGCTCAGTGTAGTGTTTATCATTAGGCTTTGTATTTTAGGCATAATTGGAAATATTTTGATGGATGAGTCGGTGGATCTGGGAGTTGTTATTTATTAAGGAGAGTAGATTCAGAGGATATGAGGTAGGTCAAATACCGGTAGGGCAATAAAAATTCATATATCCACATCTACATATATGTTATCCCTGTCCCGAAGCCGGCGAGTTTATAGAGTTCCTGCAGCACGCTGGGTCGTGTCTCATTACAGAATCACCGGGGTAGCGAGCCAACTTAAACATCGCCGACCGATTCTCTGATCCGAGGCATCTCGTACCTCTCGGGAGTCGTAAAAAAAATTCAACATTTTTCTCATCTTTTTATTTTACTCTCCACTTATACTTCTATTCTTCTAGACTTACCGCTTACACTCGGCGATTTAAAAAAATTATTGAAAAACGCCAAGAACTTGGCTCAATTGTGTGTCTTTTCCAAAGAGGGCCTAAACACCTCGTTAGAGTAAAACACACCGCAACCAGTCCCGTTGTCAGCGCCGGGATAACCACCAGCACTGAGGCAACGAAGATTAAAAACCGAAACATAACAACTCATTAAATATAACCCACTTTACTTAACGTTTATTTAATACTCTCCTCGTTAAACCTTACGATTTTATTTCATTCTCATTAATTAAGGTGAAAATTTAAATATCTAAAAACAGTTTAAGTTCATTTTATAATTTATTGTATTTATTTTATTACTATCTAAAGTGTAATAAAATTTTTTTTAATTATTAATAAGTTCAAATTGATGCGAAAAATCAAATAAAAATTTAATTAGAAAACAATTATTAATAGATGTAATTATTTAAAAATTAAAAATATTAAAAATTTTTTTAAATCATAATTTAAATTCCTAAAAAATTACGTATATTTTTAATCCAAGACACTTTAATGAAAGTTATTACCTAAAAAATGTATAAATTATAATGAAAGCAATCCTCGTCAATCAAAAATTTGACAGCGTCAGTCCCATCAAGCTCATCAAAATCTCATAAGATATTTAGACGTATAATAAGAAAATACGTAGGTGTCAGAGAGAGTTAACATGCACAGTGGGCCTTGAATGCATATTTAAATGCTCGGTAAATATGTCTCGTGAGTGTTCGAGTGATCGTCAGAGTGTAAGAGGAGTAGCCGTCGACAGTAGCACGAGATCGCAATTACGGTGCTCGCGAGTAGTATGCACGTGTGATATATACCAGTATATACATCGCGGTGGTGCCGACAAGTGTCCATAAGACTGGACTCGGACTCTAAGCCGATGAGGTTCCAGCCTCCAGCAGCTCAGTAGTTGGCAAAAAGAGAGAACGATCAAGAGACTGCGTAAAGAGCCGCAGGCCATATAATATCACGGAGTATTACCTATACGCAGCATCCTCCTCAATACTAATGTGAGACGAGACCAGCAGAGATGAATAAGAGGTGCAAGAGGATCGCGGATCAGAACAGGAAGAAGCAAAGAGTTAGAAGAGAGGAAAAGAGCTCTGAGAGCACGCCATCCTCGTGCTGGTCGCGCGTCGTGGCGTGTGCTCGCTCCTGAGTTATCTTTCCCTTTGCTCCTTACTCACACTACCTCAGCTTGCTGCTTAGTCGTGTATTCGTATTGTGTTGTTATTATTATAAATATATACGCGACTAACTCAACACAATCAAACAAAATTACTACCAACTCGGATCTGAATCTGTATCCGTATCTGTATTTGTATCTGTATCCATAACATAGTTATACTCCTGTATTGTGTATTGTATAAGACACTAACTAACGTGACAGTGAGCAAACGAGGAGGATGGAGATAGCAAGTAAGGGTGCAGGTGTGTATCGCTGTTAAATTCCCCCACTGGGCACGCCACGGCCCAGCAGGCAACGACGACCGAGAGCTGTGGGAACATTTCGTCCCGTGAGCTTCCCACGATACGCTCCTCCGGCTGGTAGCTGTGCTGAGGTACCACACAACCAGGACCCTCTTCACATACACATAATACATACAATACATATTATACACGACCAACACACAGCTTGCAGTCATGCTCATTCTTAACTCCCCTCTCTTGTCTCTCTCATGCACTCATCCGTTACTAAGGCAGCCCCGTTTCAATTCAGTTAACTCAACAGCAGTGGGGATTCAAATCCCGACTAGTGGGGAACTGTACTCTTGGAGAGGGTATAAATACCCTTATAAGGCCCCCACTGAGCCAGAAACCACTCAGATATACTCGGCACTCCGAGCTAGCAAGTTATCTCTCGTTATAAAAAACAACCACTTTGTTTATTTCGGAGATTGTGATAATCAGAGTGTCAGTTTGTGATAATCAATCATTTGATTTTTATCTTTTTATTTGAAATTTTAAAAAACTTTCAACGTTAATCAACAATATGTCTCCACACACTACCGCTTATGCAGTTGCTGGTGGCATGGAGTACGAAGAGCCGGTGTCCAGGACTTACCAGTACCGGAAAGTAATGAAGCCAATGTTGGAGCGCAAACGTCGGGCCAGGATCAACCGCTGCCTGGACGAGCTCAAGGACCTGATGGTGAACGCGCTCCAAGCTGAGGGTGAGAACGTCGCAAAACTCGAAAAGGCCGACATCCTCGAGCTGACAGTTCGCCACCTTCACTCGCTGAGAGCCGCCAAAAGATTGACTCTCACTCCTGAAAATACCTACGCAGACAAGTTTCGCGAAGGATTCACCCAGTGCGCTCAAGAAGTTTCTACTTTTTTGCAAACAACAGTGACCAGTGTTCACCCAGTGGCCGGTGCTCAGCTCATTCGCCATCTCGGTGGCTGCCTCCGTCGGCTGGAAGGACCTGTCAACCCCAACGCCGTTCACCAACAATCCACTCCAGTGGTTCAACAGCAGCAGCATCAACACAATCACCAACAGCAGCTTCCTCCTGCAATTATTCCTGCAAATACTACGACTGACATCACCAAGGTACCACAGAACGTCTACACCCCGCCTCAAAGTCCAATGAGCGTCGCGAGCTCCTCAGGTGACTCCAGTGAATCAACATCTGTCTGGCGTCCATGGTGAATAATTTATTTCGGTAATAAATTTGTTGTTACTGATAAAGTTCATGATGATACCAAGGATCTACTGCGACTGGGATACGCTGGTGGTACCAATAAGGCTGACGGGCAAAGCGCTGCAACTTGAAATAACCGGACAACAACTGCTGCTCCAATCCGGGATAGTAAATAATATAAGAAGATAATTAAAATTATTAACATTTATTTTATAAAGATTTAAAATTAATTGTTAAGCGACAAATCAACGTCTTCCAATTCTGTTATTAATTTTCTTGCAATTTCGTGATTTAATTATTTCATTTTAGTATAAATTTATTAAAATTTTTTTCATTTTTCTTTGATATTAGCTTTCATTGATTATGAATAATTGTTTTTTTGATTTTTAAAATATCAAAATATTGTATGGGTGATGAAGCTTTAAGTAATGTCTGTGATAGGGTTTTTCGTACCTGAGATTACTATTTTCTCATATAAAATAAAATATTAAAATATAATATTATAGAAGTTAACTTGTTATGTTTAAGAAGCTTTTTAGCCTTACCACATTTATATATTGATTTGATAAAAAAAAAATCCACATTTTTAAAAAACACTGATTATTATTTTTGAATAAAATAATCGTTAAATATAACCATAACCATTTTTGATTTATTATTTATAGAATTTAAGTAATCCTTATAATTTCCCAAATCATTAAAACCTCATTCTTATCACTTGGCACTTTAATTAGTCATAAGTTGTAAGTTGTAAGTAGTGATAACTTGTATACAGTTAAGTATTCTATTATATTCATAATGATGATAATATATAAATTTCTATTAAAATGTACCTACGTAGTACGTACATATACTAATAATAATGATAACACAGGTAGTCAATTACCACGTCTGGCACACTCAATTGAGTGATTAATGCCTAGATAAATTAATATCTTATGCAGCAGTGGATTCATTTTATATTAATAGTAATATACTCATCTTTTAATACTTTAGAATATTTAGTCGCCGTCATCTATATTTTTTATAAATTATTTTTTCTATGATCAAGAATTAAAATTAAAAAATTATTAAAATAAAACTAGCAACCTTGCAGTCACTATGTGACTGCCGTGACTTGTGAACTATAAATAAATAAAATTTTACTTTATTGAATAATGACTTTTGTTAAATTGCACTGTACTTTCTTAAATATTGACGTTTTTAAAAATATAAGCTCATCTTGATGTTACACTCATCAAGAGCTTTCATTTGAGTGCCCACATGCATTTTGATATATTTTTTATATATACATAAATATATGAAAAATTGATGTGGGTACTCAAATGAAAGGTCTTGATGAGTGTAATGTCGGGGTGAGCTTATATCTTCAAAAATGTCAATAGTTAACAAGAAACGAGGTCATTTCTTAATTATGTATTTAGAGATAAAGCATTTTTTAATCGTCTAAATACTTATCATAATAAATTGACTATCCGTGAGAATGATATGAAACTTTGAAAAGGCACAAATTCAAATCAATATCTTTGCATACAGAAAAAAAAATGTTCTTAAATCAAGTATATATTTTTGAAGAGCTCAATATTCTTGGTTTGAGTAGAAAAATTCTTGATTTAAGAAAATTTTACTTAATTCAAGAAATTTTCGTCTTGATTCAAGACAATTACCCTCTTCAAAATTACATTCTTGGTTCAAGAATTTTTCTCTTGAATCAAGTTAATTTTTTTTTTCTGTGCAATGACACTAAATTTCACGAAAAAACCGATTTTATCATTTGACTACACGGAAAGAACAATAACCAACTGCACATACTCGTATAGTATACTCCTTGATATCTATAGTGAAAAAAAATTTCAGACTATAGTCAATATCCTTCAAAATATACTAAATTATTTTTGGACTGTACTCAGTGAAATCTTCGATTTAATCGATTAATTTTTCTGGTTATATCACGTAAAATTTCACGGGATATAATCTGAAAAATTATTTCGTGTAAATTAAATTATACTCGGTTGAAATTTGGATTATGCCCACGGTGACTCCGCCATTTTTTTTTTCTAACGCCTGCGCGTAAAGTGCTGTTTATAATTTGTGAGTTATAGTCAATCAGCATATTGGACATTAATTAAAATATAGTCAGTGAATTATATGAGTGTGTGACTATTTATATATTTTGATAGGTAAAAATATTTTTTTCTTAGCCTAACATTTTTAAGTTCGAAAAGTCTAAGAAAAGAAAAAAAAGATTTTTAACCCCAAATTATCGGAAAAATTGTGCTTTAATGCTCCTTAAATGTTTTTAATGTATGTAATAATTATTTAAAACAATATTTGACTAACCTAATTTTTAAAATAGATAATAGATATGATAATGCTAAGTGCGCAGGCGCTAGGAAAAAAATTGGCGGAGTCACCGTGGGCATAATCCAAATTTCAACCGAGTATAATTTAATTTACATGAAATAATTTTTCAGATTATATCCCGTGAAATTTTACGCGATATAACCAGAAAAATTAATCGATTAAATCGGAGACTTCACTGAGTACAGTCCAAAAATAATTTAGTATACTTTGAACGATATTGACTATAGTCTGAAATTTTTTTTCACTATAGATATCACGGAGTATACTATACGAGTATGTGCAGTTGGTTATTGTTCTTTCCGTGCATCCTATACACAAAATTTTTCTTATTCTCTTAATAATATAGTTAATATATTGTTATGTCCTAGACATTTTTTTAATTTTCATTATTTTTTATATTTTCTTGTTTTATTTTTATCTCTCATTTATTTCCGTTTAAATATTATTACAGTAAAATTTATTTTCCTTATGACTCAACGTGAGTATTTAGGTAGTTCAAAACGTGTTTGAAACTACGGTCGGCGCAATGCAAACAATGATTTTAGATAACAGTCGCCTGCATGAGCCACGTTGAATGGAATTATAAAGAATTTTTGAGTATCACATAAAATAATTTTAGAGAATATCAACTAGAAATATTAATAGTACAACGAATAATTTAAGAAATATTTAATACGACTGTTTAATTCAGAATGATTGAAAGTCTTTAAAAATATGAGAGTTAACAATAAACTCAACAAATATAGTTATTAAATACTGAAGGTAAAATAAAGTAATAAGGGAGATTTAAGATATATTATATAAGAATAAAAGGATTTAAGCTAAAAGATGAATTATTTTTTTTTTATAAAGTGAAGATGTTTGAAAAATCAACGTACTGAATAAATTTAGGAAATAATGTAACAAAATAGTTTCAAATAGAACATAAAATATTGTGCGCATAAGAATAAATGTGTTTGTGTGTGTATTGATGTGCCTATACATGGACAGATGTATATACCACTAACTTTAGGAATATACCTATACCCTTGTAAGAGATAACACACAAGATAGTCGATGCACAGCTAGTTTCCCGGAACATTTAGAGAGAGGGTGGAAGTCCCAAACTAGAGAGCTAATTGGATACATTGTCCCCCTACTGTTTCAATTATCGGACCCACCTAAACTCTCAGCCCCGGAAAACTGTCGTCGTATCGCTCTCTCGTGTCTAGGACATCCTAGTGTTAACATCGTCCTAAGAATATTCAAATTAAATACAAAAAAAATAAAATCAATAATTACACCAATCTATAAATATTAAAATCGTAAATCAAGAATAAAGTGTTAATTAAAATCAGTTGTAGTGAAAATTATAAAATTAATTGAAAGCGACAAACCAGGTATAATTTTAAAACATTACTTATTGTGTTAAACGGATTCAAAACTAAACATTGTATATAAACTGTAATTTTTAAGCGATAATTTGATTCTTAAACAATATATGTATTAAATTTAAACTACAAATCTAATCATTAAAACAAAACCTATCTTTCTCAATAAATTAAGTCTCAAGAGTTCCCGGTCTATAGGTCTTAATCGACTTGGGCCGAATACTAAATTATTTACAAAAAAAAGTCCAAATTCCGGACGTAACAATATTATTAATCAAACTATTTATTGAAATATTTTTATGCAATGGACTTCTTTAGCAGAGTGTGTCGATTATCATGCTCTCATAAATTACTCCAAATTCTCGGCCTTCATCCACCTAAATAAAAATTAATAAATATCCACATAATATTAGCACAAAAGTATTTACATGCACTTAAATCAGCATTGCAATGATATAATCATTTAAATTTAAGTAAACATAAAACCACATTTAATTAACAATACGTTATTTTATTTAAATTTATTATAAATGTAACTCATTATTATCATTATTACAAAATTATTTTTACTTTTATTAACAATCGTGTATACACATGTATTTGCTCACCAATTATTTACTTATATTTTAATCAATCGAAACAAATATAGATAAGAAATAACTCTTAATATTTTTGTCAATTACAATAGTTTCTTTTACCAATTGTAATTTTCAAGATCACTGAACTGTATAATAATAAGATTTACTACAAATTTATATATTCACTATGTATTTTACAAACAATAAATTTATTTTTCATTTTTGTTATTCTATCTGTTACAGTTATCAGCAGCTGAACAATCATAAGATGCCAAGCTCTTACCCTTGACTTATCCAGCTACTTCATAAAGGTAAACAGATTTTCAATAGTTCCTCGATATATATTTAAGTTAAAACAGCGAGTATAAATTAATCAAGTATGCTTCGTCATTTGTTTTGATAGTCGCTCACAGTTGACACAGTTGAAGCTTTGGTAAATTAATTTGTAAAGAATATACCTCGATATCGATATTGATAACAATCATGGACGTAATATCACGTAGCTACAATCATCACGTACTAGTTAATAGTAATAACAATAGTAATAGTACTAGCAATAGTACTAGCAACGACAATAGCGAAAGTAATAATCTAGACGAATTAGACCTCGAAGAAGAAATAGACCTCGATCCCGATTTTGACGATGAGGACACTCAGGATGAGACGCCGGACAGGAGTGAGTCGATACCCACCATCACAGATTCCGAGTCGACGGAAGACATCAGAAAATTTCCCTTGCGTCGCAGTTTGTTTCCCTTCGTACCGCCGTATATCATATTTAATGCGTTCGATTCTCCTGGACATGAGCTACCATCCTCGCTGGTGAAGCATCTCAAGTGGAAGCTGAGCTGCATAACGCCGATACTGGTAAAAAAAACTGTGATGAACTCAGGATTTCGGTTGCTGAAAAATACCGACGACTGGGTGGCCATTTGGGGGAAACAGATGAAGTCAAATTGCTTTAAGTCGCTGAAGGACCACCAGAAGTTCAATCATTTTCCGGGTACATTCCAGCTCGGGCGTAAAGACCGTCTGTGGCGCAATCTTAGTAGATTCATGAGCAAGTACGGGAAGAAAGAGTTCAACTTTGTACCGCGCACTTACGTGTTGCCCCAGGACTTGCGTAATTTCCGTCAGGTTTGGGAAAAGAGTGGTGGCAAGGAAAAGTGGATTATAAAACCACCGGCTTCAGCGCGTGGAACGGGGATTCGTGTCGTCCATCGCTGGTCTCAGATTCCCAAAAAACGCCCGCTGATTGTTCAACAGTATCTGTCAAAGCCTCTTCTAATCGACGGGGCTAAATTTGACTTACGTTTGTATGTTCTTATTTCGAGCTTAAATCCTCTGAGGATATACATTTATCCCGACGGACTGGTGCGTTTTGCCTCTGTTAAGTACAGCGATGATATAAACTACCTCAGCGATCGTCTCATGCATCTAACAAACTACAGTATTAATAAAAATAGCTCAAACTACACGAGTAACGATTGCGCCGATTCCTGCAGTGGCCATAAGTGGACCATCAAGACTTTGTGGTCGTATTTGGAGAAGAAAGGCGTCAATACTCGAAAAATTTGGACCTCCATCAAGGACATTATGATCAAAACAATCATCTCGACGGAGTCATCGATAAACTCATTGACGAAAATAAATACCTCGAATCGTTATAACTGTTTTGAGCTATTTGGCGTGGACATTTTGCTGGATGAGACTTACAAGCCTTGGTTGCTAGAGTTCAATATATCACCGTCCTTGCAATCTTCGTCGGCGCTGGACATCGCAGTAAAGGGCCCGATGATTAAAAATGTATTCAATATTATCGGCTATCGACTGCCAGGTAGTCTCCCAAAACGCGAAATTAAAAAATTGAGATCGTTGTATGACTATGAGGATCTCGTTTGCCAGCTCCCGGTACTTGACAAGTTGGTACTGTCGAATGAAGAAAAACAAAAGCAGAATTTGTACATCAATTTGGACAGAGAGGATTACTTGGATGACATACTTGAAGATTTGACACCGGATGACCTCAGGTGTTTGATACATCATGAAGACGAAATTAGCCAGACTGATAAGTTCGAAAGAATATTCCCGGCAAAACATTCGTCTCATTACTTAGATTTATTCGATGTGCCGAGGTATTATAATATGTTAATTGACGCTTGGGAAAACAAGTACGAAGACGATCGAGATGAGGGAATTACTTTGCTCAAAAAACTTTGCCGGGAGATGATGCACCTTGAAAGTGAAGCAATTTGAAGTTTTTTTTTTTAATGAGATAGCTATTTGTAGTCATTCAAAATTTTTTTAATTATTTTTTTCAACTGAGGAGCTGATTTTCAAAAGGGTATCTTTTCATATTTTAAAAGACCAGTTTTCTGAACTTATAAATATTAATTACTTCGAGAATAATTAAGATTTATAAATGAAAATCGAATTGCAGCTTCATAACCGATAGCACTTTATAGCTAAATTAAAAAAAGTTCAAAATAAATATTTATAATTGAAGATAACCAGTTTTTTGTCTGGATTAATCAAAAATGAAAAGATACCCTTTTGAAAATCAGCTCCTCAACTATAATTATACGAATTTAATTATTTATACTAATTCATCACATGAAAAATTTCTAAAAATTTTTTGTATTGAAAATTGAATGGCTATAGATAGTTCTTATAAAATGAATTTGATAAAAAATCGATCACTGATAATAACTGATGTATTTTTTCGTATAAGGAACTTTTGTGATTCATGTAAGACTTTGTACAAATTTTCACGTCATTTCTATTAGTGTTCATTATGACTATTATTATTAATTAATATAATGACAAAGCCCCTTATTTCGGGTTTTAGAAATAAATACAAACAAGCAAAAGCTCGTGCCTTTTTAGAAATAAATTTTAAATTGTAATTAAATTACTTCCTTGATTATTAGTAAAATACGAAATATCATTTATTATTACTGTTAATGAATAATAAATTTTAATAAGAACAGTAATTAATAAAAATTGATAATAACAATTTTAGATAAATCATTTATTGTAATATTGATACGTCAAAATTTAGTTCTAATTATTGTATAATTTAAACTTGTTTGATTTTTAAACTATTGACAACTTTCTGTCGCTAATTCTTGTCAAAATTTTATTTATTCCCACTAGTACATTAACTTAATAAATAAATAAATTAACTTTTGATAGAAGAATTTTAAAATAAAAAATTTTGAATATTAGATAAATAAATTAATTTTGATGAGAAAAAAAGTGCGATAGAAAATTGTCGATTAATTATAATTAAGATAATTATCTTAATTATTATTAAAATGTTAAAATAAGTAAAAAGTATAAGTTAAAAATTGAATTGTAAAACAAGTACATATTTTGGTACTTAAAAAAATACTCTTTGATAAATAAATAATTAAAAATGCATATAAAACTTTCTAATCCTTTAATCCTCGAATTAATAGCCTTCCGAAATAAAAATAAACCAGTAGTTACAGCTATAAATTCAAAAACAGATCTACTGAGACAAGAACATATGGTTTTAATAAAAAAAAGTGTTAAAAAAATTTTAATAAACACAACCGCTAATTTTTTACGGTAACCGAGAAGTTGAAAAAATAATTAACGGCATAAAGCGATTTCTCCGAAACTGTTGCTCAATAAATATATTAATAATCGGTTCTACATATGATTTGCGCTATCAATAATGATAGTACGTATACCTATAATAATAATTATATCATTGTTATGATAACATAATTTAATATTTATTTAATATTAAATAGTCATATAGGTTATTAAGTGATAAAAAAGGAGTAGACAGAAGAGTAAGTGACTTCTAAACATATGTAACAGTTGTGTTCATATCACCACAGACGCTGTTATGTATGATATGAAATATATGTATTGAAGTATTAAAAAGCACTGTACACTGTATTGTATATAATAATCAACAAGGTTTCACGGTCATAAACCAACTGGGGTTAATAAATGTGTACTGACAATTTGATGTCTCTATCGTGAATAAGCATCACCAGACGCTGGCAATAAAGGGTTAACCCAATATATGATTTCGTTAATATTAATAATGAGCGCTACTGATTTTTTCACTTCCGTCGGCTTAGATTTGATTTAATTAATAATTAATTCTATTTTTGTTGCATAAAATTAATACCGAAACATGAAAAACATTTTTTTAAATTATAAATTTTGAACAGAAAAATCGACAAATTTAAACGAATTAAAATTCTGAGAATGACGAATTTTTATTTTTATTATTCTTACTAAAAAAATAAAAGTAATAATATGGGATAAGATAATTTAAAATGTAAAAGGAAGTAAAAAAGTTTGACGTGCAGTTAAGGATAATTTCTTAGGATAAAATAAAGTGCAGATTACAGATGGATAAGTGGCGTAACTTGAGCCTGAGAAGAGAGTGAGTAATAAGCAATAACAATGATAATAATGTTAGTAGTATGTTAGCGAGAAAAGAGTCGAGTCGAGCGTAAGAGCATGAATGAAATTAGTGTTGTCTTATCAAGTAGTAAAGAGCCGTTTGAAGACAATCCTTCCAGTTAAGTCGCACGGTATACAGTAAATAAATTGATATCGTTATTGTAACAACATAATAGACATATTTTCTTATTTAAATTGCAGTCTCGTACGTGTGACATACGTGCGCCGATTCTCTTCTACAGTACTCGCTTCTTTGTGTACATCAATCTAAATATACATACGTGTTCATTCACGTTTAAAGTTTATGATATATACAACACCACCGACTTGCGCTACATTACATTACAACCTCTTAAATTCTAAGAGTCAACAGTCAAGAGATTATTATCCTTATTACCTATATAGCATTCTAAACTACTCATATCACATCATATCATGAAACTCTACACAGAAAAAAAGGTCTACTTGAGCCAAGAAAATATTTTTCTTCCTAATTATTTTCTTGAGCGAACAAAAAATTTTTTTTTGATCCAAGAAATTTCACTTATTCCAACAAAATTAATTCTCTTGCTTTAAGAAATACGTATCTTGATCCAAGAAAATTTATTTAAGTCAAGAAAATCTTCTTGTTTTGAGAAAATTCAGCCTCTTGCTCCAAAAAATTTAGTTCTTGATAGAAGTAAATTTTCTTGTCTTGAGAAAATTTCTCTCTTGCTCCAAAAAATTAAATATAAAGATAGAAGTAAATTTCCATTAACTTTTTTATTGATTAACATGTCAAATGGGAAGATCAAATAATATTGAATTATTTTTTTTTTTTTTTCATTTAATATGTATAATTGCACTCTAAAATAATATAAAATAGGTATCAAATATTCAAGAGAAAAATTTTCTCAAGGTGGGAAAATTTTTTTCTCAGCTAAAGTAAGTGGCGCTGCTTCCCTAAAGTATCTAAAAATCTTGATCAAACATAAAAATTTATTGTATCAAGTATTTACGATAATTTGAATTAAGAAAAAATTACTTCTACCAAGAATAGAATTTGAAGAAAAATTTTTACTTCGGCCAACACAACTTAGATCTTCTTTCAGGCACCCGAAAATTTTTTTGAGCCAAGAATTTTGTTCTTCAGCCAAAAAATTTTTCTTTCTGTGCATCATATATCTTTCTAAATTAAAAATTTACTTAAAAAAAAAAGTCAATCAGCAAAATTTCGATAAAAATTGTTCAATTAATTAAGCGAAATTGAATTGAATCTTCAACGAAGAATGAAGAACAAAAGCCTGAAATAAATCTGGAGCCTCGTGCCGGCGTTGTTGAGAATTCAGCGGGGACTAAAGCGGGGGCGTGCTCGAGCCGAGGTAACGACTTAATAAACCGTTTGTGCGGAAGAACCCAGTCCAGGTCCTCGTCAGGGTAGAAAGAGAGAGTCTTTATGCTTATCGTGTGTGCTTGCGAGGAAGAAGCACTGAGACTGCAGACAAACACATTGCCAACAGAGGAGGAGAAGGAGGACCAATGAATAAAGAGGTACAACAAGTGAACAAGTGAAGAATAAGAAAAAAAGAATGAACAAAATAAACGTCGAGTCGCTCGCGGTGGCGGACCGAGCACAGGCGGGGGCGGCTACTGGGCCTAATATAAACTTCTTTTCTCAGCCCAAGTTGGTCTTCTTCTTCATTTTGCTGCTGCTGGGTTTGCTGATGGTATACAACACACAACAGCACACTACAAAGGTTGTTGGTCAGGTGGGTCGCGTGCCCGGTTTAGTTTAGCAGCTCTTCGTCTGGTGTTTTGTTTTGGGAAGTCTCGAGCATGCATGTTCCCACGCTTCCGCGATACGAGCAGCGCCTTGATTCTTAACATCATTTGTCCTTTTTTTCTACACGGATTCGTTGTATTCCCCGTAATTTGTAGTGTTGAGCTTGGTTTTGGCTTTTTACCGGTACCGGGATGCCTCAGCATTCAGCATTCAGCATTCAGCATTCAGCATTGAGGCATTATATTGTAGTTTACATCTGGATCAGAGTCGACGAGCCACTGTTATCTCTGGTTAGGTCTTTTGATTCATTTCATTCATTCAATTCGAATTCTTATTCTTCTCTTGGGTTTGTGTGGACTATCCACCGTCCACCATACGGTGGTCACCTCGATTCTCGACTTCTGTCCCTGGAATCTGTGATACGATGCCTGGCGGCACGAGATGGAATTTCGCTGAATACGTTATGCTCCTTTTTACTTTATTCTTTGTTTCGTTCCGAATTCCAGTAGCTCTGCACTCGACAATATACACGACTATAATAAGCTGTAAATGTCCTTTTATACTGGTTTAACTTGCTTAATACGACGGCAGATACCTACCGGTAGTTCGTAGCTCGTGCTCATGATATATAGTTTTATTTTTTATCCCTCCTTTTTTCTGCTAATTCATTTCATGCCGTTTATTTATATTTTTATTTATACATCGTTTTTCCTCTTCGCCACCAAGGCTCAAACAATTTAAATTTAAATATCATTTTTTATTGACACACAGCCTTGAGGAGTATAATCGAGGTCATAATATTTGCAAACATACATTTATTATTTTTTTATTTACATGTCTCAGATAATACTTTACGTCAAAATTTTTATTTGTGAGCATGCAAGTGACAGCGACAATGTTACAGTTTATATTTCCACGTATTTAAATAGCCGTCAATTTTAAATTTTTAAATTATTATAATTTTTAAAAAGAAATGCCCAATAATTATCATCTGTTGCTACTTTGTGGTATATATCTGTGAAATTATTGTTGAATACTTTACATTGTAACAATATTTTGCTTGCATGTCATGTATGATACTTTTTAAATGAATTTTCATTATTATACTGAACCTTGATCACGTTCACAAGAATCCATGAGAAACATGAAATGCAGCTGTATCTCTTAAACTAATAATTGATGCGCTGTATCTTGTAATTTTTAACTTCCCGCTAAGAAAATTGAAAATTTTCAAAAATCGGAAAGTTATTGGTTTTACCCCGTTTTTCGAAAATCGAGTTTTCATCAGATCTCGACGTTTTGAGGTCCTAGGAAGCTTTCCTGACTATTCCCGCGAGGGTGTCACTATGTCTGTATGTATGTATGTGTGTGTGTGTGTAAGTATGTAAACCTCTTATAACTTTTGAACGGTTGAACCGATTTCATCGCGGTTGGTGCCATTCGAAAGGGCTTCGCCAAACTTAGATTTCCTGTTAATTTGAACCGATTCGGACCGATAGATTTTGAGAAATTTGGAGAAATCTAAAAAAAAGTAGGAAAAAAAATTTTTTCTGAAGTGGTTTTTTTGGGATAACTTTTAAACGGCTCAACCGATCGATTCCAAAAACTAATCAGCTCTCAACCTTGAAAAACCACATCGATCGCCGCCAATCCGGTCAAAATCGGTTGATTCGTTCGAGAGATATCGTGAACGAAAGAAAACCGAAAAAAGTGTTTTTTCAGAGTTACTCCGAAATTTCTAGTTTGACCAATTGAAACTTAGAAATTATTTATAAGGCTTAAAAAACTACGTAGAATGTCGCCAACCGCGTAATTTAGGTTCATTCATTCAAAAGTTATTGCGGTATGAACATTCAAAAAATAGTGTTCTATGAAACTTCTATCAGACTTTTGAGCTCAAAGAGCTCAAAAGCATAGAAAAGGTATCTTTTTGAGCTCGGAGAGCTTAAAACAACACACAGATTGTACTTTTGAGCTCGAAGAGCTCAAAAAAGCGGCCAGGTATTAACGGAATTAGCGGGAAGTTGCAGGGATGGCCTTTAGGGTCAACCGTTTTCCTAATTTTTTTATTTTTAACGTACGTATAGTTCTGAAAAAATTGAGAAGTTTGAATACAAAACCCAGAAAAATAAAAAAAAAAAAGTAAAATATACAGTACATATGTGGTAGTGTGTGATTACGGGATCTCGCGGTTCCGGAAGATATGTCCCATGAATGACAATAAATAACACCCACTATCGACAATCGACTACTGTGTAACGCGTTTGTCAAGGAGACATAACATCACGTGTGTATGTAACTCCTTGTTCCTTATTCTCTCGTACATTACGTACGCCTTACATCTTACATACGTGTACATGTACATATACATGTACTTATGTGGACGTAAATATTTAACGGCAGCTTTTTATTACACCTATAAAGACATTCTTCAGTTTGAGAGATAGGCTGCCGACGACAGCAAATATTGTCACGCATCCCATTCCCATAGCTGCTCGCTGTTCACTGCTATTACATTTTTATTATTATTGTTATTAGATTTATATATGCATGTATGTATGTATGTTGTTAAGACTTATTCGATATTACATTATCATCATCAGTAATACTGACGTCTGACGAGACAGCATGTATACACAGTGTTCTATTGAGACGACGATGCATGTCAATATGTCATTCGTGGTACTCAAAAACATTGTACACAGGATGTACGGTATATTGTTAAACGTGATTTTAAGACAAGGAATTAATTACAAGATACGTGACTTTTTATCATTATTGATGCACTTTACTTAGAAATTCATTTAAATTTTACACTTCACTCCGATTCATTAAATAAACTTCATATTAAATTAAGTGGAAGCTTACTATTAATACTCTCTAATTAGTATGTTAATTATTATTTTCAGTTTAGACTTTTAAAAAATATTTAAATTGTCAAATTTATTTATTAAATATGAACAAATAATTAAAGTTAAAACTTAATTATTTTTAGAAAATAATATTATAGGGCTACTTAAATTTTCTGTACACTGATTTTTTTTCATGTAATAAGAATCAAGTTAAATTTATTTCCTAATTTCCTAATTTACGATACAAAAAAAAAACTTTATTGATGACCATAATTTTGTTTTTAAATAAATGGACAAAATGTCTAAAATACTTGATAAATTGATAATTTTCTATCTTTATTATTCTAAAAATAATTGTAGAAAATCTTAAATGTTTCACAGTTAGATTTATAAAAAATCTAAAATTAACGAAATTTAATTAAAAAATCGAAATTTTTTCAATTAATTATTGTTTTTTTATTCAAGATTGTTGTTTATTATTTTAAACGCATAACCCACACAGAAAGAAAAATTTATTGACTGGAGAACAAAATTCTTGGCTCAAAAAAATTTTAGGGTGCCTGAAGGAAGACCGAAGTTGTGTTGGCCGAAGTAAAAATTTTTCTTGAAATTCTATTCTTGGTGGAAGTAATCTTTTCTTAATTCAAATTATCATAAATACTTGATAAAATAAATTTTTATATTTGATCAAGATTTTTAGATACTTCAGGGAAGCAGCGCCACCTACTTCAGCTGAGAAAAAAATTTTCTCACCTTGAGAAAATTTTTCTTTTGAATATTTGATACCCATTTTATATTATTTTAGCGTGCAATTATACATATTGAATGAAAAAAAAATGATTCAATATTATTTAATCTTCCCATTTAACATGTTAATCAATAAAAAAATTAATAAAAATTTACTTCTATCGAGATATTTAATTTTTTGGAGCAAGAGAGAAACTTTCTCGACAAGAAAATTTACTTCTATCAAGAACTAAATTTTTTGGAGCAAGAGGCTGAATTTTCTCAAAACAAGAAGATTTTCTTGACTTAAATAAATTTTCTTGGATCAAGATACGTATTTCTTAAAGCAAGAGAATTAATTTTGCTGGAATAAGTGAAATTTCTTGTCAAAAAAAAATTTTTTTTTCGCTCTAGAAAATAATTAGGAAGAAAAATATTTTCTTGACTCAAGTGAACCTTTTTTTCTGTGTAGCAAAAGATATATAAATATTGAACGCAAATTATTATGAAAATGACCAATAACATTAAAAAAAAAATTGATTAGAATGGGAGCAAAAGATAAAAAGAGTAAATAGATGAAAGATTCATCAATGAAGTAGTCGACAAATCAGAGAGATTTATCAAAGACAATTATCACGGACACTTTGAAAGTTAAATGGATTTTTTGCTTCCCCCTAATACATTAGTACATTAGTACATTAGCAGATATAAACATGTATGTAATGTGCATGAAACTCATTGCCGACAAACTCTCCATACGTTTCACTTGTTGACGTGTCCGCCAATCAGATTTAGTGGAGTATTAAAGCTCTTTCGCGTCCCCCACGCGTATCATCCATGCACGGATATGAATATGTGTAAAGGCATGCGCGATGCACGTGTGCCTCTTCTGTGCTCACTCATAAAAGGCTTACATTTAATACTCATACACAATACACACTACACTCTATATATATATAATAAAAGTTTTTCAGTTCCCACGATACGAGAGAAGTAGCGTGCTGCGTCAGGTGGTTAGCGCGTTACAATGTAATAATCATAGCAGTTCCTCCTCTTTCTTCTCCACCTTCTTCTTCTTCTTCTTCTTTTGCTTCTTCTTTCTTCCTTCTTTATAAATGCATACAAACTTCTTTTATACAATACCACACGTACACACAATGTATACGTGTTATTATATGTATAGAGGTGAATCACTTCTTGTCTTTTTCAAAATAGATGTAAAACTTACTTTACACCTTTTTCACGCAAATCATTCATTCAATGCATCGCATTCGACCATTTTATTTTATTGTATTATAAATATACACTCTTTCATAAGTTTCAAACATGCTGCTCTCATTATACGTATACTTATGGATATATAAATAGTCATACCTTAAATAAGCACGCTAAAAATTCATAAATGATGTTTCGTGATCTTGCTTTTGCTTGTAAACATCAACGTTCTTTGTTGTCAACTCAAGTCTGTTGCAAATATTTTTTATTTTTCAAGAACTTAAATGATTCTTGCGTGAAATCGTAGAATTTTTTTTTTACCTAAATTATAAATGCATACATTAAACTCAAAAAAAAGTTATACTTTAAGATAGAAGAAAAATAAATTTCTAAAAAATAATTAAAAATATCTTATGATAAATTTTTTAAAAACCATTTTTGTTAAAAAAAGTTATTGAAATTTTTTTAAGTAATTTAATAGAGTTTAATATTTTATTTTTAGTTCTGAACCCTTCAACTAATAAATAAAATTTTATCAAAAAAATTATTCCTTCTTTTAACTTAAATAAAATTTATGTATCTCAAGTTTGGAGTAAAAAATTTTCCCAAAACATCATTAGGGAAATACATTTATTTGACATCAACTTAAAGTAAATATATGTGAGAGTTTCATCCGCATGGATTATTTAATCATTAAAGTTCATTAGAAAATAAACAGGGATAAAAACAGTACTTTTATAAATTAGTAACTTCGGGAATAGTGTAGTTGTTCGATACATAAAAAAAGACATTAAGCTACACAAGATCTTCAAAAACGAGCACACATTTGTCTACTCATTTTTCGGTGAGTATGCGTGTACCGTCAAGTTTTAAATCCGGGAGAAGATTCCCACACTGTCTTGATTTTTATATATATTGCGTATCGTTAAAAGGAACCGCTAATATATTTTTGTTTAGTTTTTGACACATTGCTTGTTCTACTTTTTTTCTTTATATATAAATATATATATATATATATATATATTAGATTTATTCTTCTTTTCACCGCAACAGACTAAATAACAAGTTGAATTTCATAATAAAACGCGCTTGGTAAAATTATTATACATTTTTTTTAGTTGTAATTATGATTCGTAGTAAAAGATAAATTATATTTTAGATTAATGTGATTAAAGTAAAATTTAATCTTTTTAATAAAATTCATATCAAAGTTAAGTATATATAATAATTTAATAATATAGGGGAGGGGGGGGGCAAAATGGGGTACTTAAGAAATCGTTATGATTTTAAGGACTTAAATATGCTGATTTTTCTCGTTTTCAGTCGTAATTAAAGAAAAATAATCAAATTTCAAGTTGCCGTAGAAAAAAAAATTTTTTTTTTGCGGACAAAATGGGGTACTCCCTGAAAAAGTGAAAAAAAAAAATTTCTTCATCCGAAAATGAAATATCGTTAAAAAAATAACATTTTCTTATCGATAAGTCTACGAAAGAACCCAAAGAGAGGAACAAATCACCTAAAAAAGAGACATTGTTAGTTGAAGCAATATATTCCTAACAGGAATTGAGGTGGTAAAAAAAATTTTAAAACTTTGTAATAATTTTTGACAGGTTTCGCTTGAGTAAAAATAATATCAAGATAAAAAAAAAGAGTTCTCTCGAGAAAATTCTAGTTTTTGGAACTCCCGGTGAAAAAATTTTTAGACTCATAGTTCTCACGCAATTCAAAATAATAGCATGAAAAAAAAGATTCGTAATTTTTTTGCACTCTCTTTCTTGGTTTAGGGATTCAGGAAAATTTTTTCAAGCTGAATAATCTTGTAGGCCTGAAGATCTTACTTTTTAAATTAAATATCTCACAAGCGCACCAAATGATTTTGAAGAAATTGGCGGTCTCTGACTCAGTTTTCTGAGCATTCATAGTTAAATTATGTCATCAAAAATAATTCGAGAATAAATTTGATGTTATTTGAAAAACATACTTTTTTAAAATAATTAATGTACGATTTCTCTTCAACACATCACCCGATTTTGATGCGGTTGCAGCATTCAACGTCGTTTTTTAAATTAAAGAACTGTTTAGATTTTGGAATTGATCGTTACATCTGTTTAAAAGCTGTTAAAAGAAAAAAGTTATTTTAAATTTATGAGGAAGTCTAAGTTTCGCTGATCCTTATCGAATGACGCGATTGTCGTTCCAATCAGTGGAGTTGCTCAAAAGTTATGAGAGGTTTACACACACACACACACACACACACACACACACACACACACACACACACACACACACACACACCCTGATAGAAATCCTCGTAGGAATATTAAGAGCTACTTCCTAAGACCTTAAAAATGTGGAGATCAGATTAGAACTTGATTTTCGAAAACTGGCATGGAACCAATGACTTCCCGATTTTTTTTTTTTTAAATTATATATTTGTAAAGTGAGAACTTAAAAATTTAGAAAAAAAAATTTTAGATGTGAAAAAAAAATTATTACGATACACAATGACGATAAAAATTACTGCACAGTAAAAAATTTTCCGTCAATGTGTAAAGTGTAAAAATTTTTGTGTAGCAAATTACACTCTAGTGTGTAGAATTTTACATTCTCATGTATTGAGTTAACACACTAGAATGTAGAATTAACATTAGTTTGTGTAAAAACAGTCAGTAACACAAATATTTGTGTTAAATTTGACGAAAATTTTTTTACTGTATGCAAAAAAAATTAGAAAAAAAAAATTTTTTCATGTTTTTTAATTAAAAAAATTTTTTTCCTCTGAAATTGTAGGAAATGACGTTAAAATATATTTTGGAAAGCTAAAAGAGCTTTTTGGAAAAAAAAATTTTTTTTACGAAATTTTGGGGGTACCCCATTTTGCCCCCCCCCCCCTCCCCTATACTTTTTAATTTTTAACGATTGGAAAAAACTATGAACCATTAAGACTGATAAAAAAAAATTAAACTTGAGCAAAGAAAATTTTTTTGGTTTAAGTAAATTTTACTTAATTTAAAAATTTTTATTTTTTTTTATTAAAGACAATGAATCTCTTAAAAATAATTTTTTTTATTCAAGAGTTTTTTTCAAATTAAAAATGTAATCATAATAAGTATTTCTGGAATTATTTTAAGGAAAATGATCAAAACATTATTAAAACTTATTATTTCATTATTATAAATAGAATCATCTAAAGAGGATGCAAGCTTCCACTTAATTTTTATTCAACAAAATGAGATTTCAAAGAGGTTTTAAATGACTTAATTGTCAACTAACAATCGTAAAACAAATTAAAATTCCATCATGAATTAGAAAAAAAAATAAACAAAGTAAAAGAAATAGAAGATAACTGAAGATGATTACTGTCAGACTGCATGACAGTGTAGTCAGAAAATCATAATCTCATGGAGGCATAAAAGTGTGCTGTTCGCGTGGCGGTTGGACTGACGGTTGTAATCTGATGACGATACCGAGGAAGAGACAAGTATATATTATATATAGGTATACTATAGGTTACGGGAGAAATAAAGCAGTGATGTTACACTATTATAACCGTATAGAGAGGTGAAGAAAAAAAATAAACGAGGGAGGGTACGGTGCATTTAGTAATATGGGTACGTCCCCGTGTTCTCACGGTGAAAAACGTCAGGTGCACAAGGACCTCCTTCAGGAAGTACAACGGTTCCTTACAAGGATTCGCGACTTCTGTCTTGATTCCCCCTTCGGCCTCTTCTTCAACTATCCCCTTGACAAACCGACAGCGACACACTCCGCGTCTTCCTTCCCACGCTCTCGGTAGACGTAACGATGAGTACACAACCTCTTGCCACCGTTTCTAACGGACAGATTTGACTGTTTTTTCTTCGTTTTGCTTGTTTGGATTATGAAAAAACGTAAATAAATAACGTTATTAAATCACAAGTCCCAAGGGGGAATTTTAATTTGATATCTTTGCTTGTTGGATTATCATTTACTTAGAAAAACTCTACAGCCTTTATGTTTACTTCTATGTGTATAAATTATCAACTTTTTTACCGTCGTAATTATTTTAAATTAATTAATTAATTCTTTTAAGAAATTTAATTAATTTATTTTGTTCTGTTGCCTGGATTTTAATCAAAATTTGAGATTTTTTTTTATTATTAGCTCCCACGGGAAAAATATATATGTTAAATATATATGTTCATATATGTATGTATACAAAAGTCATATCCACCCACAAATATTTTATATGCATAAAAAAAAATTTGTTTTGGAGCAAAAAGGATTTTTTTAAGAGAAGAAAAATTTATGGCTTAAGAAATTTTTACTTTATACAAGATAAATTTTTTCTTTTTCTTTTTTGACTATTTTCTTGAGTCAAGAAAATTATTTCTATTAGAGCTAAAAAGTTTTTTCTTCCTGTGTATTTTTTCACCGAAACCGAATGTGAATAATTTTTTATGCACTGATCGAAAAATTCACTTGATTGAAGGAAAAAAATTCTAGAACCAAAAATAGCGAAGAAATAAAAATTATGAACATTAAATAACAAAAAATTAAATGACAAAAATTTGGGTTTGCTAAATTTTATTTCAAAAGCTAAAAAAAAAAAATTTAGATAAGTACTAATTTATTATGACAGATGATGAATTTTATTCATGATTGAAAATTGAATCGAGAGAAAAAAAGAATCGATGATGACACTGGCTTTTTCCCTTAACCTTTTTGGAAGTCTCAAATATAATCATGATCCTCAGAAGAAAGAATAGAAAAAAATCCCACCGTCTCGGGACCATAGTCTACAGTATTATTGCAGAGCATCCTCAGAAAAATTGGATGAACCACCTGGCTCGTTCCTTTTGGCCGCAGTCGGTCAGCCACGCGACGGACACGCTCTTTGCGTTTCAAAATCGTAACTTCTATCTCGGAAACGCGTGGGAACATTTTTTCCCATACCTCAACCTCGAACTGTTATTATTATTTTTTCATTATACAAACCCATACTTCGGATCTATACCTTTAACATGTGTGCATATATGTGTACAGTTTATTTTTATCCTTCTACATTATTGTCAATCGCACATCGGCGCAGATGACCACGATTTCTCTATACGTCTATAATGCTCACTCCAATAATATAATAATAAAAATTCCTTTATTGGCCCCCTTTTTACGACAAACTTGAACCAATTTAATCTAAAAAATTACCTTTCATTTCAATCTTTAATTTTCTCTATCAATTGATGTCACTTTTTCTCAGAATTTTATTGTACATTACATAAACTGCTATTCTGTTCTTTTTTCTGCGAATTGAAAGTTCATAACAATAATTTCGTAAACGTGCATGCGAGTCATTTGTTATGGGGAGTAAAAATCAAAAATCAAAAGTATAAATAAATATTATCAATTAGCAAAAAATAAATTTCTCACAACTTAAAAAAAAAATAGTCACGATAAAACACTGCGGTATACATACACGGAAAAAAATAAATAGTGAATGCAACATGATGCAGTCTTGGTAAATAAACATGATTTGTCATGTTGCGGTAACATGATTTACCATGTTGCGGTAGCATGAGAAAAATCATGTGGCAGCAACATGATTTTCATGTAGCCTTAACAGCATAAAATTAAGCTGCAACAACTAAATATTTATGCTTCAGAAAAATTATTTATTATCAAGCAACTAGATTTTTTCGGATTTATAATATTGTAGATGAAAATTAGAGTAAATTATTAAATTAAATAATTTGTAATGATATTTTTGCTTAAGGGGTTAGGGGTAGTCAGGATTTTCAAAAAATCGATTTTTTTTGCATTTTCTTTAAGTGTAATATCTTAAAAATATTGTCTGAAAGTTTGAAGTAAATCCGACATAGAGACTTGACAATACCAGCAGTTACAACATCTAGTTCAAAAAACTTATTAGTTACTGTAGCAACTAGGGATCAATTAAAAGCTACTTATTTGTCAATTTTTGGTGATTTTAATAGTAATATATTGTAGGTGAAATCTAAAAATAATGACGAAGATAAGAGAAAGTTTTTTCCTCTTATTTTACCATCTGATATTCAACTTTTAGATCACGTCGTGCATAATGGACATACGTATTAATCAAACACAGTGGTGTTGGTACAAATCGACGAAAGTGATAGACCGCAGTTTGGAAAAATTTACAAAATTTATGCAATAGCGAACGATGTTTTTCTTGTTATGTATGGTATAACACCGATAGCATTTGATCGTCATTATCATGCGTGGAATGTATAAATAAATAGTCACGCTAATTGTGTAAGAAACCTTAATCTCTTACCACCAATTGTATCTTGTCTATCGATAAAAAAAGGAAGGCTTGAATTATGTTGCAACAAGACACTTGATTTGAAAATAATAACAATCAATAATAATTTAATTACTTTTATCACAAACCAAAGCTATTGGCGATAAGAATTGTATATAATTTGAATCAGCAAAGATATCGTTCACAAATTGTATAATTCAATAATTTACTCTTATTTTCATCTGCAATGTTATAAATCCTAAAAAATCTAGTTACTTTATAATAAATAATGTTTTTGAAGCATAAACATTTAGTTGTTGTAGCTTAATTTTATACTATTAAGACTACATGAAAATCATGTTGCTGCCACATGATTTTTCTCATGCTACCGTTACATAATAAATCATGTGGATGCAACATGATTTCATCATGTTTATTTACCAAGACTGCATCATGTTGCATTCACTATTTATTTTTTTCCGTGTACGTATTCATTATTTCGTACAAACACCGTAGCATGTAATATACTTCAAATAGCTTGTTATTACCAATATTTAATAATAAGTTTTAAAGTTCGATTTGCATATTGTGAGAAGTGTAAATTTCTGCTAAAATTAAATTTTTCTCCAAGTATTCAATTATTTAATTACTATTGAAACGATAGTTACTAGATTTGTAATTACACTTTAATAAAATTAAAAGAAAAAAGTATTTTTTTTTTTCTATAAAATCATTTCACTTGTTACAATATCAATGCCTTTAATAGTTAGTCCGTTATCGAGAAAGTGCTGCTAGTCTGTAAATTGAACCGACGGTGAACATCAATGCTGGACTAATAAATATAAAAAAAAAATATTAAAAATAATTGCACCTAAAATTAAAAAGCCAAAACGCGTTTCGCTTAAATGAAGCAAGTATTATTTAAATTGTTAATAATTATAATTAATTGTAATACTTTCAAATTACTACCTACATCTCACTCTGTAGAAAATTGTAACAAAGTATGACGTGTGTTCTAATATCGACACGTGCAGGAATATATTATTAGATTATTTAACAATGAAAGTTTTTTTTTAATTATTTTTAATCTTATCTCTACTTCGTCAACTATTTCATAAGTTGTTAACCAAAGGCACATCACACGGAGAAAAAAATTTTGCTATAGGAACTCTATAGTAGTTAGTTAGTTGTAAAAAGTTCCAGTAGGTTAACGTATTCTTATAGTAACAATACCGTTTGGCTCCTGCAACTCGACATCGTTGAGCTCTGAGAGCTAAACGTTATTTACCTCTCACAACTCTACAGGATCGTTCTGCGACTATAACAAATTTTTGGAAGTCTGCTTAATAATTTTTTTTTACGATTTAGCATTGATAATTTAATAAATACATGCAGCAGAATGAATTTATATTGCCAACAATAATTGTATATGACAAATAAGAATAGTATTATAATAGAAATAAAATAATAATAGAACTTATATTAAAAATAAAAATTATTTGTAAAATAAAAATATGGTCGTCACAAAATTATCTTATTTTCTTAATTATATCAATAAATATTGGACATAAAATCATTACCGTATATGCACGAGAAAAGATAAATAAACGAAAAAAAATTTTATTTTGTGTTAAATTGGGTCTTTTTAATGTATTCCGATAACTTATCACTTATCACAATATATTCAACTAATAAATTAAATTAATAGTCACTGCAAATGAACCTTGAAAAACCATAAATACAAAACTGTTCTAACGAAATTCAATTTGACAAAAAAAAAAACCTATTTCTTTAAATAAATAAATTGGGAACTTAATTGTCCTCATATATTTTTAATAATATAGATTAGTAAAAAAATAATTGTTTGGCATTTTAGAAGGCTATTAAATATGTCAGCGCACTCTACTACTGCGCAACGTAGAGCTCTCTCAACTATACCGTTTGGCTCTGAGAACAATCTCGTAGAGCTCTGAGAGCTCAACAACATTGAGTTATCAGAACTAAATAACATTTTGTTACTGTAACTCTACAACGAACAGTAAACTGTGTATAGTTGTGGTAACTCTAAAGTTACGTTACCAGAACGAAATTTTTTTTTCCGTGCAATAGTGAATTAGCCTTATGTACATACTAATTTAATTTAAATACTTTTTGTCATTACAGTCGACGCTCTCTGTATTGGACCTCTCTGTATTTGACCGCTCTCTGTATTTGACCACATTCTTCCTCTGTATTTGATGATTTTACACAGCTCTAATGGACAAGGACGAGTCAAATACAGAGAATGGTCCTGTACGGGCGAGTCAAATACAAAGAGCGTTGACTGTAAATTCTTTTTTCGTGTATTTCAAGTCGAAACTGTGATAATTATGTCTATAAATTTAGAACTCTTAAATATTTTTGGTAATTTATAGTTTTCAATTTAATTGTTTTCATAAAGATGACACGTGGATTTCAATGACCCACAAAATAATGCCTCAAAGCAAAATTTTTATCCTTGTTTTTTATCAACATAAATTATCATTAATCATTACCATTAATGAGTACAATGATTGATCTTGAACTTGTATTTAGCCTAAAAATTTAAAAGCCATCGAATAACAAAAAAATATTTATATATTATGAAGAGAACCAAAAAATTTTCAAAGTAAAAATTAAAACAGGAAGTTTAAAAAAATGTATTTATTTTTTAAAAAATAAATACATAATAAATAACAATTTAGCTTTTAAATTTTTCACACGTAATGCTCTATTCTGCGTTAAATATATACACATACAAGCGTGTATATATCTCGTGCTTTCGTGGCGTAGACACAAAACAAACCGCAATTCACGCGATAAAAAATAAAGTGAGAATATAATAAGAGTACTCTGAAAAAGAACAAATAACTCAAAAATAAAAGGATGAAAACACGCAGCTACATTGAGTTAAAACCAAGCGCAATTTACTTACAACACGCTGATATAACCGGATGTACGGATTTCAAAAGTTAATTCGTTAGTATGAGCACGTGTCTGTAGGTACTGTCGGTCGATTTTTCGACTCTCTCTGGAAGTCTGTTATAGTCTCTGCTATACGCCGAGACCACCAATTCGATAATTCAGGGCACCTTTTTATTATTATCATTGTTATCGTTGCCTTTATCTTTATTATTATTTTTATCGTTGTCTATATTCGATATTTTTTAATATTACTTACACCGCAAAATCCAGCTCACTTTTCGTACTCCTTTATATATTTACAGACGAAGCATTGACGACTCGAAAACCACAGATCCCAAAGTTTTCAATACGTCGACAGTTTTGTTACAGATTTCCTTTAAAAATAACAAAAAAGTCTGAGTTACAGGTATGTAAATAATAAAAAACATTCATTCGAGTGTTGGTTTTCGAAAGAGAATGTACGGTAATTTGACACTTGTTGCTTTAAAAAAAAATTTTCTGTAAAAATTCAAACATTATAAGTTAAAAATTATAACACGGAAAAAAGAACAGTCGAATTTTTACAGTTTACAAACTCTGTAAGAAATATATTATAAGTCTGTAAAATTATAGTTTCAGATAAAATTTTTAAAATACAATTTGAAATATTAATTTTTTTAAGATTAAAATTAATTAATACTTCTTACAGAGTTTGTGAAACCTAATTATATCAAAATGTACACTGAAAAAAAAAAAAAAATTAACTTGATTCAAAAGAAAAATTCTTGAACCAAGAATATAATTTTGGAGAGAGCAACTGTCTTGAATCAATACGAAAAATTCTTGAATCAAGTAAAATTTCCTTAAATCAAGAATTTTTCTACTGAAATCAAGAATATTAAGTTCTTCAAAATTATATACTTGATTCAAG
This sequence comes from Cotesia glomerata, assembly GCF_020080835.1. NCBI lineage: Eukaryota > Metazoa > Arthropoda > Insecta > Hymenoptera > Braconidae > Cotesia > Cotesia glomerata. The sequence goes on from NC_058158.1 coordinate 4,258,935, forward strand.
AACATTTTTTTTCTGTGTACACTGTAAATTGTAATTATTCAACTTTAAATAATATAACTTATAATTCAGATATTGAACTTTGGTATTTAAACCATAAAAATTGTCGATTAAAAAAAAAAAGGTTTTTAAAATCCTTACATGTAAAAATTTATTATTATTTTTTTTTTTTTTTTTCATATAATATTCTCTAGAAAAAAAAATATATTTTTTGCATAAAGTTTTGGCGCGTAGATGAAAATAAATATCAGGCTGATGTAAAAGTTTGCCAAAAAAAATTTTGTTAATACTATTAACAAACTAAACATTAAATATGAAAAATAGGATACAATTAATATAAATAAATTGTGAGAACTGGAGCAGGATTGAAAGTACAGTGAGAAAATAATTTAATTAATAGCACATAACTACAAGTATATAAATTTAAGTATATATTTATCAAAATGTCGTACAATACGATCTCGAGCGCTTAGTGCGGCCTTATGACAGCGGAAATGTTGTAAAGACATTCAAGTAATTATATTAAATTTTTAGATGAAATTGAAGATATAGTGCTTCCGGTAAACGTCGATTCCGGCAACTAAAAAATTTAAAAGCGTATGTGTAGATTTGCACGTACATTTATCATTATCATAAATATCAACATCTATACATGTCCATTGGTAGGTACATATATTAATGAACAGTTTATTTAATACACTCATGTGTTCTCTGTTCTCCGGCTTCGTCGATCGGCAAAGCTTAGCATTCATACAACTCACGCTCGCCATTCATAAAATGATTATTATTATGCAACCAACTGTCCAGTTCACATTCAATTGCCCCACTGATTTCCTATAATTTTATATTCATGAATAGCTACATTTCCGGAGTAAGCCAATTCTAGGTTTTTTTAATTTCAATTTGTTTCTTTACAACTGAAACATTTAAAGTTCACAAAAATACAAAATAATAAACACAAATAAAATAATCATCCAGCAACAGCAGCAGCTTGCGGATAAATGTTTCAATTTAATGTTTTATTGATAAAAAATGAATTATACATTCGGGATATTAATGAACCGGAAATTTAAATTTCGAGTTCGCGTATGAACATGCGTTGCATCTTTCGCGGATAAATATCGGTAATGATGGATTATATTATTATTTATCATTCTGTCTGATATTCACAGTAATGGACCCGTCATAAAATTTGTACGAGAAGTATACATTAACAAACACTCGATATGATATATTTCGTATGAAATCAAGTCCGGTCATTAAATAAATAATTATGAATTTAAATTGTTTTAATTTAAACAGTGATTTTTTATTGTCGACTAAAAATTGTCGGGACATTTTTTCATGGACATTAAAATGTCATTTCGAAACTTGGGAGTAATTTACGCAATAATGAGTGGTTTTAAAGTTAAAAATTGAGCAACCCGATGTGGATATATATATATATGTATGTGGCGGCCCCAGGGGAGTCGAGTTGAGATGCCGATATGAGGATGAAGCGAAAAACCACCGAATCGAACGGTACATGTATACCCACTCCAAAAATATAATTCATCCACCTGCAACCTATTTTTTAGTATGTATATATGTATATATCTATATATAATATATATCAAGAGTCAAGACTCAACTCATCATTATACACTTCTGGGTACAATCATATTACCGATTGATAATAATAATCAATACGATATCTCATTACGGTAAATAACTACCGCGCAATTGTAACACACATCCATAATATATAAATTAAAATAAATATATAATATGTGAGGACGATACTTATTTTTATTTTTTGACTTGTATTATCTCCAACTGGCAACTGGCGCTGAAACGGCCGAGTTTTAAACAAAATAATAATCATATGGATTGAAGTAGCGGTAGTAAACAATAATTTTGAATTACGAACATTCAAAATTATATTAATGTTACATTTTGTTTTTTAATGCCCTTTTCGATTGATAATAATCACTGTGATTAATGCCAAAATGTTTTGTAATGGCATTTTAATGAATAATATCGGAAATTTGAATTTAATGGATGGGAAATAATAAATTTTTTAAATTAGCACCAGTTTTTTTATCGGTTATAAATGATTCATTTTTTTGTCTGTAGAAATAACTTGTTATTTACTTTTTTTGTTTTGTCACATTTTAATATTAAAAAAAAAAAAATATTTTAATTGACAAAATACTGACTAATTACAAAAGTATTCTAAAAATTGATTTTTGTAGATATGCTTCATTAGTAAACACCGGTTTGGTTATCAAATAAAAACAAAAACCAGAAAAATCCGGTTCAAACCGGAAAATTCTGGTTATGATTTTTTTTTTGACGTACATTATGAACTTGGGTCTTCAGTGTTTATGAAGAATTTTTAGTGATAAAAAAATATTTTCATGTGAAATGCCACTTAACAATGTGAAGTTATTATATTTATAAATTATCGAATAGTTTAATTATTTAAAAAAATTTTTTTTTGTAGAGTAATCAATTATGTGTGGTCCAAAATTTTAATAAACAAATTAGTGATTATTTTCTAGTTTTTAAAATAATTATTTTTTCAAAAATATGAACTTCCAAAGATCTGTATTATTTATTTTGTAATCGGACTAGGTTCATCTTTCTAACTCAGATTATCAAAAAATAATTGGGGAACTTTTTTGTAAAAAATCAAATTCACTCTAAATAATATAAATTTAAACTTTTTCATAAATTTTACACAATAAAAAATTTTGCGTCATTCCGTCAAAAAATTTTGTGCTGAAAATTTTTATGTTAAATATTTAAAACTTTTTCGTCTTGATTTAACAGAATAAATGTTAAATTTACATATAAAAGTGTTAAATATTTAACACAAAAATTTTTAACACGAAGTTTTTTGACACAATGACGCAAATTTTTTTACTGCACGGAAAAAAAAATTTCGTTCTGGTAACGTAACTTTAGAGTTACCACAACTATACACAGTTTACTGTTCGTTGTAGAGTTACAGTAACAAAATGTTATTTAGTTCTGATAACTCAATGTTGTTGAGCTCTCAGAGTTCTGCGGGATTGTTCTCAGAGCCAAACGGTATAGTTGAGAGAGCTCTACGTTGCGCAGTAGTAGAGTGCGCTGACATATTTCAATGATAATGATTTCAATCATAATGATTTTATGTCCAATATTTATTGATATAATTAAGAAAATAAGATAATTTTGTGACGACCATATTTTTATTGTACAAATAATTTTTATTTGTAATATAAGTTCTATTATTATTTTATTTCTATTATAATACTATTTTTATTTGTCATATACAATTATTGTTGGCAATATAAATTCATTCTGCTGCATGTATTTATTAAATTATCAATGCTAAATCGTAAAAAAAAATTATTAAGCAGACTTCCAAAAATTTGTTATAGTCTCAGAACGATCCTGTAGAGTTGTGAGAGGTAAACAACGTTTAGCTCTCAGAGCTCAACGATGTAGAGTTGCAGGAGCCAAACGGTATTGTTACTATAAGAATACGTTAACCTACTGGAACTTTTTACAACTAACTAACTACTATAGAGTTCCTATAGCAAAATTTTTTTCTCCGTGTGTGTACAATAATATTACATTTTATAAATCTAAAAAAAAAGTTTTAATGATGAATGCTTAATTCCTTACTATTGTTATCAAGCTTGGGCCAATAAAAAAAAAATATCTTCCCGCGATAACTTATTTAAACCAATCACAGAGATATATTTTCACCCCATAATTTCATCAAAATTTCTTTCCTGCCCACAGACTCGCTATAAATTTATTTTCATTGTGTAAAGCGGATGAAAATGAGAATCGGACCAATCCGCGTTTATTCCCTCGTCCTCCATGCTACCTAGACCAAAACGAATCTCAAAGAGAGAGGAGGAACCAAAGGGAGAAAGGAGGAGCCACGAGGGTGTGCGCGTGTCTTGGTTGAATCATCAGCATCACACATGAAGCATACCCTCACACTTTACACACACGTGCATAGAAGAGAGCCCCAGACACCCCTATACCTATACCTATACCTATAGTACGCATTACAGAAACAGCGAGTAAAAATGATGGGCGACATATCTATAGAAAGGTACATAACTGAACGATTAGATCTATGTGCTCGAATAAAAAGAAGAAAAATAAATAAAATAAAATGAAAAAAATTTAAAGAAGAAGAGGGGACTTTCGTGTGTCTGTACACGCTTAACCGTGCGCAACGCGTGCGGGGCCTTAGCTTATTCCTCCCTCTATCCTCTATGCCCATACTATTATATCTTCTGTGTGTACCTATATACACTGAAATGCTCTTGAGAAAAGTATTGTGTAAAAATAATACAAGCACACATGTGCGTGTGTAGGTTTTGTTGTTGAACGAGACGTAGAACAACAACAGAGAAGAAATGGAGTAGAGAGGAAGCTAAAGCAAAAGAGGCCCTGGCACTGCACATCAACCATCAAGCGATACAAGCCTCCGAGGCTACCGTGAGAACGGAGGCGAGGATCGTGTCCCACACGGGCCCTTCAGCCGGCACGGGGCCTTACATTATGCTTGTATATATTCATATATCCACACTAGGTGTATGTGTGTTTATATTATATGTTATATCTTATGTGTATGTATATTAGTGCAGAGGGACTCTGTCGGTAGCGGTGCCGCACAGGAAAGGGATCCCATGCTGGGCAAACCACGCGAGACGAACGCGAGGACAAGAGAGAGGGTCACAGGCGCGAGCCTCACACGCGACTCGCACACGTCACATCTTAAAACGCGACACAATCTCTAACTCTGACTCTGTACTTAACTATCGAATACGCTATTTAACAACACTCATTTTTGTTACGTTTTTTATATCAATCTCAACTCATGTTTCGCATCTGTGTTAATTGTTCGGCAAAAAAATTTGTCATTTTTTTAGGCGATGAAAAAAATGGTGAGAGAAAAATTGTTTGAAAATTTTTTTTAGAGTTGTAAAATTTATGGATGAAAACAAAAAAGGGAGACGAATGTTGCTGACACTGTTGGGAATTTTTTATTAAAATTCATAAATAATATTGCGAAAAAATTTTCATATTTATTTAAATATGAAATTTATCATTTTTTTTTTAATTTGAGAAAACTAATTTTGAAATTAAAAAATTTTTTCTTATTTTATTTTAAAAATTTAGACAAACATTTTTAAATCTGAAAAGTTTTAATAAAATTTTTATAATTTCTGGTTTCATAAATTTTTAAAGAAGCTTAATAAAAATTAATAATTAATTCCTAAAATTTGATAAAAATATTAATATGAAATATTTTTAAAAACTTAATAAATTACTTTTGACGAATATATTAAAAATTATTATTATGCATTTAATGAATTACTAAAATAAAACATATTTTTTTTATTGTTATCGTATTTAAAATTTAAAACTGATTAATTGAAAAGGCATGAATGGACCGTTAATATCCGGTTTACAAGTTCCGTAACCATGAGACTAAAGAGTAAATACAACTGAGTAGAGAGGAAGTTTATGAATATAAATCAAAGTTGAATGAAATCTTAAAATAACGAATTAAATAAGTAAGGACTTATCTCACGCGACAAAACAATCAGATTGTATTACACTGATGATGTATATACATTCAGTGACCGATAACGCGATTTATGAGAGCTCAGAGTCTCACTAAAAGATCCTATTTATAAATATAAATATGAGTATAATAGTATGTCAACATGCTCGGAGGAATTTCATTGACTAAAAAGCCGCAAAACGTCATTACATAGTCGGACGCTAAGAATAACCTTATAGTATATGTTTATATGACGCGACTTATGAATAATTTACGGATTAAATGTATGTATATATGAACCACGAATAATATGTAAACAGTCGCACGCTCCTTTTGTATCATAATTGAACGCGAAGTGTGATAAGACAAATGATATTTATTTAACTCGTGCAAGCTCTTTTACTCTGATGAGGTGATAAATGTATATGTATATCTGTACATATATTAAATACGCTTTTATATTTGTTGTTATTTTATAAGTCGATATACACAATCAAATATATGACGTCACAATAAATAAAAACTCATTTATCGTAACATATATTGCTTTTTTATTTACATTCTTAGTAAAAAAATATTTAGATTAATTTTAAAATTCTCATGGACTCTCATTACAGAATTTATTATATTTTTCTTAATTTTACGGTAATTATTTTTTATTTTATTTTATTTATTTATTTATTTGGTGTAAATGCCAAGGCACAAAGCCGAATGGCAAAATGATATACATAAAATTATAATTCGCATAAGTACAGCTAATATATACATAATGGAAATATGAAATTTGCATGATAGTATAAAATATAGAATTTATATAATGTTCAAATGGACATAATGTTTTTAAACATATTAAACTTATTAACCAGCTCACTATTTTGTCATTTTTCGAGATTTATGAGAAAATCAAATACTTTTGTTTTGAAGGATTCTAGACCAAGAGAATTTGTAATTTCAGGAGGTAGATCTTGCCAGAACCGTATAGCTGATATAACAAACGAATGCTCGTAGATTGTGGTAACAAAGTTGGGTATTTTAAAAGTGACATTATTTTTTATATTAGAAGAAAATTTTGTGCATAAAAAATGTTTATTAAAGTGATAATGAAAACAATTTAAGGAAAATGATAATTTTAATTGGTCAAGATATTAAACATTTATTTAACCTAAAGATAATAATGTCATGTGGCTTTGATTTTATCCAACTTTATCAATAAACTGGCTTTTAGTTAAGTAAGTTTAACAACTACTTCAGGAGTAATTAAATCTGTAAACAATTTGACACGCATTTTGTAACATATGTACTATGCAAATATACAAATGACCATTTTCTAGATAGTCGAATTTTATGTGCAGCAATTAAAATATCAAATGGGCTTAGAAAACTGCAATAAAGATAACAATAATATTAATAATAATCACGGAGAGGAATAGCATCTAATAAAAATCCTGATAACGATATCATTAATGGACAAGATGAGACACTCTTATGTACGTTTATCTCGAGGGTTATTAAAAATTATAAACCTTAGAAAAAATAGTAAAGTGGTTTCATATTTTTTTCATAAAAAATTTTCTCTAAAAATTTCAGTTTTTTTTATAAAAATTAAAAATATTTGTTTTTCTAATAATACTATGATTAATTTTCATTTAACTAAACACGAGTAATTAATTAAAAGTAAATTTAAAAACTTCCGTTGAAACAAAAATGTGTTCATGTATATATAAAAATTCAAATTAAACAAACAACTGTATATAAATGAATGAGTGATTAATATGAATATTGGTGATTAATTGACATAATACCGAATAATAAATTGACTTAGCGGGAGAGGATATTTCAATTTTTCAGTGTATACACGTAAGTTATTATTAGAGGTATTATTATCCTTTTTTTTTAAATAAATTAGTGATGAATAATATATGTTAATGTATATAAAATATATATGTGAAGTATACACAGAAAGTTTGGTATAGGTATAGATATAGATATATTGAAGGTTTGCTGTGGATAAAAGTAAAGCGAGGGTAGGGTTCCGTTGGAATGGCTGTCGGAGTGTGTGTAGAGCGTCGAGTCAGTTGGTGTAGAGACTCCATGGAGAGCACTCGCTGTTGTCTAATGTCACTCAATATCTCTTCAATGTCAATTACTGTCTTCTACTTTGGTCAATTGTACCATTCGCGCTTGACATTGACACACTGATAGCTACTCGGATAAGTGAATATAAGCAACTAACTTTAACAGCGAATACGGCGCGAGACTTGTTAATACAATTTTTATCCTACGAAATAATTAAAATTGCAATGATGGCGTACGATTATCCTTATCCAGTATCCAGGACTCATCAGTACAAAAAGGTAACTGTCTAATTATTCAATACTTTTTTTAATTCATGTTTTATTTTTTTTTTTTATTTTTTTATTTTTTTTTTTTTTTTTATTTTTTTATTTTTTTTTTTTTTTTTAAGCATATGCGATAAATTTTATTGACGCATGTGTAGTGATATAATTTTTTTTTTTTTATTATTTATTACATTTTGTTTATTATTATTTATTAAATTTTGATTTGTGATGATTTTGTTTTAAATTTTTGCTTTTATTTCAAATTATTTTCGGTAGATTACGAAGCCAATGTTGGAGCGAAAAAGGCGCGCACGGATTAATCGATGTTTGGAAGAATTGAAAGATCTTATGGTTGATGCTTTAGAGGTTTGTATTTTTTTTTTTTTTTTTTTTTTTTTTTCATTGAAGGAAAATGAAATTTTTCAAGTGCATGAAATAATTTTTTTCTTGCTCAGATTAACTTTTAAAAATTTTATGCAAAGTTTAATCATTACATTCATGGAATTAAAAAATGCATGGACTGTTTATTTTAATTATTATAAAAAATTTATAATTTTAGATTTAATTTGACAATTGTAAAAAGTTTTTCTAATACTAAAAATTTAAACAAAAAAAGCAGATACATAAGATAATTTTTATTATTAAATAAATTGCTTGAAAATTTTTGAGCGCAAATTTAAAAAAATTTTTTTTTTAATTTATAAACTTTTTTATAATATAATTTTATAAAAATTTTCAAACTCCAGATTTTAGAAAAAAAAAAGTTAAATTATAATTATTAAATTAAAACCATGTACGAAGTATGTGTAAATGATCAAAGTCACTTATATTATCTTACAAAACTTTAAAGTTTAAAAACTCCTGTAGCTTTTTAAACACGCACTGATAGAAGGATTTATTTGTATTAAAAAAATATTTGTTAATAGTTAACAAATCATTTATTAGAGACCATTTTTTAGTATCAAACAAATATTTCTTAGTATTTAAAATGATTTGATTGTATTTAATAAATCAGATATTCATTTATTAAATATTAATAAATCTTTTTAAATACTAAGCAATATTTGTTAAGGACTAAAAAGTGGTCTCTAATAAATGATTTGTTAAATATTAACAAATATTTTTAACTATAAACAAATCCTTCTATCAATGCGTAGCTTAAAATTTTTTTTATATATTTAAAATTATATTCTTTGTAAAACACATAATTGTGATACAAACAAAACCAATATCTATCTATTTATCTATCTTATAATTATTAAAACAATATTAAATAATTAATACATTCACAATATCACCTATTCCATTATATTTTATTTTGTTTTTATTTTTACTTTTAATTTTGGCCTCATTCTCATTACTTATATTTATATTTATATTAAATTAAAATATCACTTAAAATAATTGATTGTTATAATTAATGTACACTGCCGATCGGCGTTCTTATGCAATAAATAAATAAATAAAAAACATTTTTCAGACTGAAGGAGAAAATATAAGTAAATTGGAAAAAGCAGACATTCTTGAACTTACTGTACGGTACCTCCAGCGGCTCCAAGCTTCCAGAGCGTCAGGAACATCAACACCCTCCGAAGAAACATTAGCAGAGAGTCGCTGGCAATCAGGTTTTGGACAATGTGCCGCCGAGGCATGCAAATATCTCGCTTCACTTCCAGGAGAGTCTGGTGAAAAACTGGCTCGTCATTTGGCCTCAGGACTCCATTCAAAACGGAAAATTGGTACTCCCGTAAGTTATCATTAAATGTATACTTATTATTATTTATCTAAATTGATGTTGACTTTTTAATAATACCTACATGATTTTTATTTTTAGATCTTGCAAGCGCCAGACTCGACTCTTCCGATTGTCAACCAAGATGTTATTAATTGTAAAGTTGATCCGCAGTTTTCGTGGGAATCTTCGTCAACATCATCGGTGAATTCGATTGCTCCTAGACACACTTCTTCACCAGTTAACTCTTTGCCAAATTCATTGCCCGAAAACTGGGATGAATCTAATAATAATAATACTAATACTAATATTAATAACAATAATAGCAATAATAATAATAATTTTACAAAAAAAGATAAATTACCAATAAGTTCTCAGCCATCAGTTGAAAAAGAACACTCACAAAAATCAGAATTAGTAATTGACAATACAAATCGTGATATTTTAATAAATAAGACTGTGATTGTAAAAGAAATTAATACCGATGATGAGGAAGATGATGAAGAGATTGAAATAGATGTCGAGAAAATCGATGACACGGATCACATGTGGAGGCCTTGGTAATTTTAATCAATAACAAATACTTGAATTAATTATTAATTAGTTACAACTTCGTTACATTTGACACATTTTACATTATATTTCAATATTATTATATTTTATTAATAATTTTATTGACCACAGTTGAATGAATATTTTTTATATTATTAGTAATAATATTATTACATTTACTAGCTAGTTATATTTCATCGTAAGATATAAAGTACATTATAAAAATTATTACTTATTATTTTGTAAAACTCCGAAATTGATTATTGATTAAGCAGAAAATGTTTATTATGATGCAAATTAATTATTATTTTTAATATGCTAAAAAATTATTAAGCGTTATAATAATAATTATTAGCAAGTGTTTTGGTACATGGCTTTAACTTAGATAAATAATAATCGTACAACTTTTATTACCAATACGATATTCTATGTTCGTTTAAATTGTATTATGTTAAGTAAGTTCTGGTAATTTATAGTTTTTTTTTCTTTTTTTTTTTTATCAATAATTAGAGTATAATTTATTCAACTTCGTAATAAATTTTTTCTATGATATTTTTTAATAAATTGTGTTTTATAAATTCACATTATTGTGATAAATACTAATCAGCTGTGATCAATGGAAAATAATGAATAAAACGATTATTTATGAATAAATTTGAAGTGTAGAATTTTATACAAATTATATATAAACGAATTGAAATTTTATGACTCTGAATTTGACAGACAGAAAGTTTTTTTTTATAGTTTTATAGTAATGAAATTATTATGAAAAAAATATAATTAAAAAATTTCACATGTAAAAATTTTTAGAAATTATTAGCAGAAATTTTTTAAAGCATTTTTATTATTTTAATTTATTTTTTGCAAGAATTTAAAAAATTGACAGTTCTCAACTAACTTCACTATCATTTTAAAATGATGTGTTGGTTTGAAATAAAAAAGTAAATTATACTTTGAGTGTGAAAGTAAATATTATGGATGACGATGATCCAAGCGACACAAAAAAATGATGACTTTTTGGTAGATTTTACTCAACAAGAAGTCAAAATTTGCCCTTGTACTTTTTTTTAATTTTTAGATGTAAAATTTTTTTGTTAAAAATTTTTCATAAAACGCTTAGGGAATTGCAAAGTTCTAAAATTTCAATCAATCCAAAATTTATAATACACATTTATTAACTTAATAATATAAAAAATTAATTTTTTTTAACAAACAAATTTGTTCCGAAAAATTATTTTCAAAAAATTGCATTTTTAATTTTGTAAAATTTCTACATGTCAATTTTTTTTTCTCAATTTATTTTTCATTAAAATTTTTTAAATCAACAGACTCGATAGAGTCTGGCGCCAAGTTCCGTTCTCAAGCCAGACTACCGAGTGTGTATATACCGTAAGCAGAACGGTTTTTTGAGATTACAAATTTTTTTTCAAATTTATTTTGATTTTTTTTTTATATGATATTTTATAATAGTAGTTCATGCTTTTTATTACACGTATTACTCGATTATTATCAATTATCTTTATAATTTCTATTTAAAATTATTGAAAATAATTAGCACAAACTATAGCGACCCAGATTTTTAGATTTTAACTTTTTTTTTTATGTAAAAAGCGGATGGCCAGAGACTAAATAATATAAGAATGCATGCTAATCTTATAATAGATTAAAAAAATACAGTGAAAAAAGACATTTAACAGTTTACAATTACATACGCCAGGCAGTGCAAGAATAACTTTTACATGAATTATAACTTAAAGGGGATAGTTTGCCACCGGAAATGTATTAAATTAAAATTGTCAATTTTTATTATAATTACAAAAAATACTGAAATCCGAGCAAAAACAGTTTCACTGTAAAACAATCGCGCCAAGTCCACGTTCATAAGACTATTAAGAAAAAAAAATTTTATTTCTTTACAAAAAGATATAAAATAGAAAATTAAAAAATCCAAGTAACCGATATGGTTGTATATGATTTTCGGAAATTAAAAAAAATTTTTTTGTAAATTTAAAAATTAAAAGAAACCAATTTTGGAACGTACTTGCTGTGCATGATTGTGTACTTTAATTCTTTTTAAAAGTCCTAGTACATAGAATTAAGGACTTTCATAAAAAGTGAAATATTTTGTAACCACGCACACTAAATACGTTCCAAAATTGTTTCTTTTAATTTTTAAATTTACAAAAAAATTTTTTTTAATTTCCGAAAATCATATACAACCATATCGGTTACTTGGATTTTTTAATTTTTTATTTTATATCTTTTTGTGAAGAAATAAAATTTTTTTTTCTTACTAGTCTTATGAACGTGGACTTGGCGCGATTTTTTTTACAGTGAAACTGTTTTTGCTCGGATTATTAAATATCTGTTAAATTAAATTAACTTTCATCAAGAATTTTCATACAACATTACCTTTCTTTTATTTCTTGAATTTCAATGAAAATATTACATCCTTTCAAGTAACAATGACATGTGTAATCAACCTTACCGATTGTCCAACAAATAAATTTAACTACTGAGGGCGCTGTACGTTTCTTCCCAACCATGTTCTTTATGATCAACCCCAGACAGCGCGTCAGTAGTTGTTGTTGTCTCATCAAAATCATCTATCATTCTTCATGCAAGGCATCACCATCATCACAATAATTACCCTAATTAAATTCAAGCAACGCAAAGAGAAGCGTGCGCTTTGCGCAGTAACTAGCTCCAATAATTTTTCAAGTACTGATGCAAAAAACATCAATTAAACATTTATTGGAGATCTGTTAATTAAACAACCATGGCTTCGTCGTATATCAAGGATGATCAAGGTAATTTATTTTTCGTTTGTCTTCTAAAGTTACTTCTGAAAATAATTTAAATAATATTTATAACCTGCACAGTGAAGTATAAACAATGGGAGTTAGTACTCCAAAGCGCTTAATTGAATTATTTTGACAATCATTATTGTGATACAGAAAATAATCATTATTTAAAAAATTGTTTATTTTTAATAAACAATTTGACTATTTATTAAATTAAAAATTTTTATGAGAAATAAATGCACATTTTTGAAAATAATTTTTTATAATTTACAATGTGTAATTTTATCTTTTTAAATATAAAATTTTTCAGACATGAGTCATTTTTTATATCAATAATTTTATTTTTAAATAATATTTATATTGTTGCCTAATTTTTTATCATTATTTTATCTTACTGTTTATAATTATTTTTAAATTAAAGATCAAATTGATTTTATAATTTTATTTAAAGGTGGAACTTTTATTCCTGCCAGTCAACGTCCCGATGGTTCTTGGAGAAAACCGAGACGCGTTAAAGACGGATATGTTCCTCAAGAAGAAGTACCTCTGTAAGTATTAAATTTAATATTTCACAGATTGGTTCATTTTTATTACAGTAAAATTTTTTAACTTCTATTTTTTCAATTAACATTTATTTTGTCTGATAAAAATTGATAGTGATAGTAATAATACTATAAAAAATTTATTTTTAGGTACGAAAGTTTAGGAAAACAATTTCAAAAGAATAAATTATCACATCCAGTGGGTATGTCTGCTGAGTATGTAGCAGAACATAAAGCCAAAGTTGAAGCTGAGCAAAAAAGAACGATACCGGGTATGGTCATTGTAGCTGAAACTAAAAAAAAGAAAAAGAAGTCCAAAAATAAGAGTACAAATGCGTTAGCCGAGGACCTTGCCAAAACAACGATTTCTGACGGTTCCAATAACGTCGCCAGTAAAAAAACAAACGACACATCAGTACAAAAACCAGTTAGCAATAGCAATAAGATAACAACTAACTCTCAGCCGTCAAACTCAACGCGTATTGACACCACATCGCTGCTTAGTGATAGTATGAAACGTCTGAAAAATCTTCGGAAAAAAATACGAGAAATTGAGCAACTTGAGAGCAAAATAAAGAGCGGAGATTTGAAAAGTCCTGAGAAAGAAATAGTTGACAAAATAGCCAAAAAGAAAGATATTTTAGATGAAATTAAATTGTTAGAATCTAATCAGTAATTTTAAATAATTAATTAACTTGTCAATTAATATGAATATATATATATATTATATATTTATAATATCATTTGTATATTATCTATTTTTTAATGACGATTTCGACCAATTGTATAAAATGTTTATGGAAAAATTAGACTTTCTTAAATAAAAAGTTATTAATAATTGAGTGAGGAGAGATAATCATTGTATTGATAAAAATTTTTTAGATACTACAAAAAAATTTATTTACAATATAAATTATATGTATTGATTGTAATTTTTTAAAGGAAACATTTAATTTAATTTTAATTTTAAAGGAAAATCATTCATTTCTTTACTTGAGATATTTAAATATCTACATATGAGTTGTGTCAAATATTTATTCTAGAATTTTCAATTGAAAGTATGCTTATATTTTTTTTTTATTTACACTATTCATTTTACATGAAAGAATTTTTTAATATGATCGTGAAAATGAATAATTCATTACTTGATTAAGTATCAACTACGACTTGTCTATAATTATTTCCATCCAAATGCATTAAGTTGTATTAATTAATTTTATAAAATGCCATTGTTATTTTTTTAATCATGTTCTAAATATAATTTGATGGTAAATAATTGAAAACATGCTAGCGAATGATTAACGATTTGATTAAATTTAACGGATAATAATATTAGAAATAATAATAATAATTAATGTAGCAGATATTGTATAAAAAAATCCCCTGGCGAATAATTATATATATAAAAAAATATCTTATCACTGACAGGATTATAATAACATATCCGCTCATAAGCTGATAGTGATTAAGTTAATTATTAAAGCAAGCCAAAGTAATCAATCAAAGTAATACCTAACACTAAAGTTGACCAATGTTTTTAACTTTTTTTTTATTCATTAGAACTAAATTAAAACTAAAGCTTTAAACTAAGTTTTAAAATTAAAGTAAATTTGAACTAAAAAATATTTTTTAAAAATTGCACATATAATTTCTCAATTTTTTTACAGATGAAATTTTTTTTTCTATTTTTTTGTGATAATTTTTTCAATAAAAAAAATTCAAAAAATTATTATTAAATGTTGAGTAACTTCATAACTAATATAAAGTTAGCCGACGTTTTTCAATTTTGATTGATTTTCATTTATTAAATTATAATTAAAAAATATTTTTTATAAAATTGCACTTATAATTTTTCAATATGTTTACATATGAAATTTTTTTTTTATTATTTTGTAATAATTTTTTAAATAAAAAAAAACTCTAAAAATTTTTAAATGTCAGCTAACTTTATTTTCATAACTTCATATCAAAATGTCGTCCTGGATAAAAAAATATTTATATAATTTTAAATTAATCTTAATTAATAAAAAAATATCGGAGTTTTTCCTATTGACAAATATCGGTGATGTTATCACCGATATTATATGTAAATATGTAAATATCAATCAATATATTTTTAGGTTTACGTTTGGCAATTTTTTTTACTAACATCAAAATGTGATAATAATATTTAACTCTAATAGATGTAATAATTACGCACTATTTCTTAAAAATTGAGAGTAATTTTATTTTTTTTCAATCTTCATATCACAAAAAACTAACTTTTTATGTATTTGAATAACGATAATACACGTACATACAACTTGGTGGCGTTTTAATCGTCGTACGTGAAAATTTTGACAATCATAACAGCAAGTTGCTGTCATGAATATGATAACTCTTACATGTTCGATATAAAAATTATATTTACATTATTTTTCTTCTTTTTTAATAATAAATATACAATATTTATATGGCCTGATAAAAATAATTGTTTAATCTAATTATATTGAAACTGTGATTATTAGTTTTAATAATTTTTGAAATAAATAATCATCATAATAATAATAGTAAAAATAAAAAATGTCAAGTGATGGATAATAATTAAAAATTTATGATGGGTGACAATAATATTCCTATTGTTGAGCCGACTATTGATTACACTAAGGTATTTTTTAATTAATTATTTAAATCAATCAAAATCGAATTATTCATAACTTGAAAAAAATTGTTAAATTTTTAACAAATGACAAATTTATGAAAATTAAATTAGCCGACATTTGAAAATTTTTGAAATTTTTCTATTAAAAAAAAATTAACAAGTAGAAAATTTTATAAATTTATAATTTTTGTTGATTCAAAAAAATCAAAAATTGTTAAATGTCTGCTAATTTTAATATCATAAAAAATTTTCCAAGTCAAAAGAATTGTATGATTCTAGCTTGTAGATAATTAATGAAAATTAAAGAATTAATTATTTTTATTTTTTTTTACAGGTACCACCGATCCATCAAAAAAGAACAATATCTTTTATAAATCATTTTATCGTAACGACAGTTTCATTTTTAAATAAATTTGCACTGACATGTGAAGAAAAACTCTATGATTTTGAAAATAAATTACAAAAATTGGAAGCTGCCGTTGTTATTCTTGAATCTAGGGTAATTAAATTTATATTTAATAATAATAACATTAAAGTTAGCAGTCACTAGATAATTTGTAAAATTTTTTTTTAACAAATTTGTTCCAAAAAATTATTCTAAAAAAATTGCATTTTTCATTTCTTTAAATTTCTACATGTTAAGTTTTTTTTTTCCATAATTTACTTGTTACAAAATTATTAAATATATGCTAAATTAATTTTCATTTAATAATGATACTAAAATTGAAAAACATCCAATAATTCTTAAAATTTTTTTAACAAATTAATTATAACAACAAAATTTATTTTAAAAAATTCAGTCAAAAAAATTACGAATACAATTTTTCAAGAAAAGTAAAAAAAATTGTCTAGTGACTTCTAATTTCAGTGTCATATATACTAGCATTAAATTGAGAGTCTTGAATACTATTTTTATTTACTCATTACAGCTCGCGTCAGTGCCAGGGTTAGATATTAAATCACCAAATAAAGACTGCGACAAAAAAGAATACGAGACTGCTGATAAAAACCCTGTAGAAGCAGCACCCGCTACTCCAGAAGCCAAAGATCCAGTTGGCCAAGACGAAGCGGATACCAAGCCAGATGTTGAAAGTACAAAAGGTCAAGTACAAAACCACGAAGTGTCAGATAATTTAGAACAAATTAGTTCACATCCAGTTTACCAAAAGTACTTCAAAATGGTGAACTTCGGTGTGCCAAAGCCAGCTGTTAAGATTAAGATGAAACAAGAAGGCCTGGATCCAGATCTACTTGAGTGAGTATCGTTTTCTATTTTATTAAATTTATATATTTCTTTACTTATATAATAATTATTTTATAGTGACCCTCAACGTCTTATTCCTAAGATCAATGATACACCAGAATGATGTATTCCTAGATGAATAAATAACTTTATACGAATATTTTTATATAGTAATTAAATGAATAAAATGATTTATAATTAAAGAATGATTTCTTTTTATTTTCTTAGCAAATACAGTAGTTATTCCAATTTTTAAAAGATGGTTAGCACTTAAAACTGGATCATTTGCCCCTGTAACAAATTTTAAAAATAAATTATTAACAATTTTACTTAGAAAATTATTTGATTGAAATAAAATATTATATCACTGATAATTTAATTTCAAAAATATTAAAATGAAAGTTTTCTTTTAAACACAAAGTATTCAGTGAAATTATGTTTATGTTCAAATTAAAAATAAACAAAATTTTTTTAAAACACGAATACACACCTTCCTCTTTTTGTCACCACCAAGTTCGAAATGCTTGCAACGTTTAAGTGGGATTTGTTTTCTGTACTTGCATTCAGTACATTCCATCCTCAATACAATTTTCTTAGTAGTCTTGGCCTAAACATCAATAATAAATTAGTAAATAATTCAGAATATCACCAAGCAAATAAATAATTTAATAATAAATACCTTCTTCCTGAAAATAGGCTTAGTTTGTCCACCAAAACCTTGTTGTTTACGGTCATAACGACGTCGACCCTGGGCAGCATGTCTTTCCTTACTTTTTTTATATTGAGTTACTTTGTGTGGCTTGTGGACCTTGCACTTTTTGCAAAAAGTGCGCCTTTGTTTCGGAACGTTCACCTAGAAACATTAATATTGAAATAAGTTATGTTACTAATTATTCAAGTGATATCAGAGGTTGTTAAGAGAACTGTAATTCAGTATCTTGTCATTCATTATTTATCATAAATTTAAAAACATGAAAATGAAATTAAGTATCGATACAAATTTACAAAGGATTTATTAGAAAGATTTATTTCTTCAATAGTTTAACTAAGTTTTGTTAAATTCAGTATTTACACAAATATCAAGAAATTTTGAGGTTGGAATACGATCACATTTCTCAAGATTTTTCAAACAAAAACTTTTGCACAAATATCAGGGAATTAATTAAACGGAGAATCATTGATAAATTTTGGTTGATTAATGGGAATTACCATGATCAAGATGGTTGGAATAATATAAGATTTGATAAAATAAAACGTAAATTCACAATCCTTACCATCTTTCCTTATTTAGAAGGGCCGTTTAAAAGAGCGTTCTGACAGAGCGACAGAAATTTCAAGTAGTCAATTGAATAATTAGAAAATACAACAAGTAATACGTAAGTCGTTGAAATACTTTCAGGCGCAAGCGCGAAAAATTCAAAATACGCATGGGTCAATAGTATAACCTGCTCGATTATAAATTTTTACACCTATTCTATAAATAAATATCAAATATCAATAAATAAAATTTCCTATATTTAATAAACTTTTTATTTAATTATTTATGAATTGATTAATTAAATAATTTTTTAAAAATTAATATATAATTTATTAAATCAATAGATAAAATTTAATCATTTAATAAATAAAAAATTGTAAATTTGTGAAAATTTCATGAATGAAAAGTATTTTAATTAATTATTAAATAAAATAAAACGATGATTTAATAACGGTAACACGTGAGGACATACATGATTGTGATTGTCGTAATGATACATATTTTTTTTTCTATTCGAGTAACATCGAGAATTTACGGGAATATTCTTAAACATTTTGAAAACATCATCCTTTATCACTCACACATATGCGCCGTGTACAGGAGCTCTATCGCGACATCTATACCATCTAGAAAATTATAATAAAATAAAATTCCTAACTAACTAAATAATACTAAAACACTAAAACAAAAAGCCTACATGTATAATACTTAATATTTAAATAAAAATAAAAAAAAATTTTAATAATTGAAACGAGCTCCTGAAAGTAAAGCTGAAAGAGGGATAAAAGTAGCGGCAAAGTAAGGACGCACATACGAGTCCACACACGTAGACATTATTTGAATCCAGCGAGATAGTCTCAAACCAGACGCTCTTTCCATCCAACGAACTCTCGAACCCCTCGCTTAAACAATTAATATTATTTACCACAGTCACACACCACTCAAGACTTGCCTGTAAAATAAATAATCAATTAAATACGTTATTAACAACAATTATAGATCTAAACAATTAAAGATCCATACCTATTAAATATTAAAATAAAATATGGCCAATCAGGGATTTATCGAGTTTCAAACGCGCGCCATCTTCATTTTTCAAACAAAGCCAAATATCTAACAACCAACAATGACAAACAATCTTAAAAACAATTCCTTATTCTTATTAACAAATCCTTTTATAATTATTATTAAATCCTTCAATTTAAATTTATAAATCTTCCCGCTTAAAAAAAATTATTTTTTTCAACCTAAAAAAAAAAATAAATTTAATAAAAAAAAAGACATTTTTAACATGAGTAACAATTCAATAAATCTTTAAATATTTTTTCCATATATATTAATATATATACCTCGATGAATGTATACATATATATCGCCTTTGGCCTATCTTGTCTTTTTACCCCTTCTTTGATTACATATACATCTATCACATACTTCTTCCCCTATAAAACATTATAAACATTGTCATCTTGCTCTTGCTTTAATAAAGCTCCTCATTCTGTCACTTTTGGTATTATCATCTCGCTCCGACATAACTTCTTGCGCAGATGGTCCTTTTTCTTCGCTCGGCGTTTCTTCTCCCCTTGTCCTCTTCCCCATCACCCTCTCCCGATGGTCCCACTCTTTCGTTACGATGAATCCGCTGTCTCTTACACAACTACACATCCACGTAGATGTACCCAGTGTGCAAAAGTGTATGTAGGGTATATATATAGTAATAGAAACAACGCTAATAACATAATATCTCGACAGAGGTTCGACTCATTCGGTAACTCCCACTCTCTGACCGTCATCGTTCGTTGTTTCTCGGTAGGGTTCCCCTGACGACGCTGCGCTCTCGGGTATTTCGCCGGAAACCGACGCCGCGTGAGGACGCACGCATTTTTCTTCAGTAGTCAGCTCGTCGTGCTTCTCTCTTTTTTTATAAACGCGTCCATTATTATTACTCTCGTACACTGTTTAGCACACGTTCGCGTTACCAATATATAACATATATATCATACCTATATATATATATATTTGTATAATACATTATATATATAAAAATAATTAACCAACAGAGTTCATCACCTGATTGATTTATTAATTTATAAATAAATAATAATATATTATTATTTATTTATTTTATTGAACGTTATTCGTTAAAAACAATTAATACGAAAATGAGTACCAATGATAAAGAGGCAGTGAACGTTGAGAAGAAGACGGAAAACGACAAGCCAACTGAGGACGCGAAATGCGAACTCAAAGGGATCAAGAGGGCGGCTGAGGTAAGTTATTTATTTATTTAATTATTAGATTTTTTTTCTTGTTAAATTATTTTAAAGTTAAAGTCACGCGGTAATTTAGTTTTTATTAAAGTTTTGAGAAGAAAAGCTTGGAAAGAAATATATAAATATATATATACATATATATTGTGGAAAAAAATAGTAGAGCGCATGGTGTAGTAATGGAGAGTTACGCGGGTAACCGACATCGACGACTACTACGGCGAATATCAAGACGACGATGTCGACATGTGGGAGTGAATGCCGGCCGGCATTTTCCACCGGGCTCCATTTTTTTTTTTTTTTTTTTTTTTTTTACCTTCTAACATAATTTCTGTTGGACTTCACCTACACATACCTATATAAAATAACTTCTGGTGCATTCTGGAAAGTTTCGTTCTCTCTCTGTCTCTCTTTCTGAAAGTAGAGTCACAATTACATAAATGGCGGCTAGATAAATATTATGTAAATGACCAATAAATGATAAAATATTGTCCGGAAGGTAAAGTTGAGCTAGAGAAGAAATATCTATTAGATTCAAGTGACGCCATGAAATCGCGTGGCTTCGGTTGATCACCCCTGTTGTGTTCGCTCATCGTCACAATGCCGTCTATAATTACCTATCCCGTACTTATATATTATGTTACTGGCGAATATATCAAAGCAGATAAGCCGTACCCGTAGCTCCGCCGAGCGGTATAAGATTTAATTTATTAATTACTCAGTTATTGTTCTGAATTACTTTTTTTTGTTTTTCAACCATGTGTTGCTGAAATTATTACTCCGATAATTTCTTCTCAATTTTTCTCAAAGTTTCGATTGATATTCTGAAGAAAAAAATATTATTACAATTATCATTAAAAATATTTATTTTTACCTAATTGATTTTTTTTTTTTTTTTTTTCTATTACTCCAATTGTACAATACACGTAGTTGGAGTCTTGTTGACGCTAGACGCTAGTGCATCCGCCATTTTAATTTACCGCTGTCACAAATCCTCGTGTATATACACCAGCGTCGTTCAAATCATCCATATTCTCCCGCGTTTTTTATTTTCATCCATATCCATCAATTACTAACAATACTTTCCATAAATGAATTAATCCTACGGTTAAATATAAATTAAAATAATGTCGGTTAACAACAACGTCCATGTTTTAATTTTTTTCGCGCGTACTTTTGCAATCAATAATTTCAAATTCTAAAAAAAAAAATAAACAGTATATATTAATATCTTCCCAACATTTAAATAAAAAATGAATTATAAATTATCAATTTAAATCCGAGTGAGTTATTTTACAGAGAAAGTTGTAATGAGACATAGTAATTTATTTTACAATGGCAACAAGCACGCAGCGAGCGGCAACGCCATACATTATTATGTCGGCAGTCGGCGCTTCGCGCGCGTTGGCTTCCTCGTCCACCGGCTTGCCATTTTATTTGTTTCTCTCTCATTCTTTCATTAGCATTACCGTATACTTTACCCTCGCTCGGTCTCTTTCTCTCACGGCCTCCGTACTTTACGAACTTTTGAGAAAACATCGCGTCGCTTTTTCGCTTATTTCTCTCACAACTCACTACATATCTATATATGTATTCAATAAATACTATTCTAATAATAAATATGACAACAATAACATTAAATATTTTCTTCTTCAACAAACCAAGACTAAAATTTACTTTTGAGAAGAAAATCAGCGGGAATTTTTAAATTATTGGAATCGCTGATCGCATGAATAATTTTTACAAAAGAAGAAAAATTATAAATAATATTTCTAAAATATAATACATTGCAAATTAGAGATTGAATTGTTGAGTAGTTGATACTTGTACTTGTTCATAAATCCCCTCTTAGACTTATTGCCCATCTTCTTTTAAAAGTCGCAGACTTGGGACACTTGACGTGGAACAAATGCGGCTTCTCTTCCACATCTATCTCTATCTCTATCTCTATCCAAGCTGTTCCGTATGTACTCTACACCTACTCGATGCCTCCATCCTCATTTTCCTAGTATTATAAGCTATACTTTGTACCCTATTGTATACATACACACGTTTTAACTTGTGTTGTTTGTTAAATGAAAGCACGCGCGCGCACAATCCCTTGAGTAGAGTAGTTGAGTACTACACAGTAGTATTCTGTAGTATATGTAGTGGCAAAAGGCGTCTTTTCCAACCAACCTTAGCTAACGACATGATTCTCTCACTATCTCTGTCTCTGTCTCTCCGATAGCAAGCTCCGACTCTATACATATATCTTATATCTTCTTTCTCGCTTCAGTATAGTTGTGTTAACTGTACACATTCACACCAGAGTCCTATACTATTATACATTATATTATATGCCACTGCTTAACTCTCACATCGTCAATTTCGTGTAATATATATGATGATATATAATATGTAGTAGTAGAAAAGTTCTTCAATCGTATTTTATGCGATCGATTCGCGTAAAAGGGCCGAACGACTACCTAACCAGCACGTTAGTACAATTATTATAGATATATATTTTAGAGTGGGAAAAATAACGCGCCAACACGTTCCATCAAGATTATTCACATAAAATTGTCTCTTTCCACAATGACCTCATTCAATAAAAAATTATTAATTTTTAAACTCAAATTCTCTGATTAATTTAGTTAAAAAAATTAGTTGAAATAACTATCGGTTTATACAGTTTTCATACTCATCTATGTAAGATAATATTAATTGAATAAATTCCTAAACGAAAATTAAATTTTCAGTCGGTTTCTACGCGAAAGTTAGATTAGAGCTTTCAAATAAATGGCGGGAAAAATAAAAACAGGTCGAGCTGATTTTAATTTTAGACTTTGAATACTTTTAACAAATCACTCGTAATACTGCATTTAATAACGTAACAAATTACATCTCGCCATGTTAATTTTTATGTTATCATTACTCTACATTTTTTTTAACCTTAAGGTTTGTTACAATATTACACTTAAAAATTCATATTTTTCTTATTATAACACTGAAATAAAAATTAGTTATTAGATAAATTTATTTCTCATTTAATTTAAAACACTTACATCTTATTAATCACTACAAGTTATATTTATATTTATAGAATTAATTATAGATACAACTCATTAATAAATTACAATAGTTTATTCCTTATTTACTTTTCTTATGTATATATTAATATTAATACTAATGTATAGATTTTTACAATATAAATTTATATACATAAGAGTTTATAAGATTAAAAAACATTAGGTTATCTTAATAGACCTTGTGATTAGTAGTTTGATACGTAATCAAATATGTTGTTCAAGTATTTGCCACTTGTAAAAAAATGACGCCACTGTTCTTCTTTGACATAAAGACATTAGCTAATTTTATTATATGATTAAAATCGATAATTAGTATATGATCGTCTATTCTTGTCATAAAGTCGTGAATTATAAAGAATATCGACATTAAATCTCTGATAAAATTATAATTAAGACTTTAATTGATTGATTACTAATAAATTTTATCATTGTTTAATAGGAGAAAAATGAAGATACGAAAAAACCAAAGAGACAAGAGAATGGCGATGACAATGAAGTAGATACCGAAGACAATGAAGAAAATGAAGATGAAGATGAGGACGAAGATGAAGCTGATGAAGATGACGTTCCAGATGATGATGGTGATGATGATGATGATGATGATGCAGAAGATGATGGTCAGTTTAACAGTTTTTTTTTTTTTTTTCTAAAGATTAAGATTGTTAATTCCATATTATTAACTTGATGGGTTTTTATTTTACAGACGAGAATCTTGAAGACGTAGCTAATGATGGTGATGCATAATGCATAAAACATACATTACTAAATAATAAAAGTATAAAAAAAAAAAAAAAAAAAAAAAAAAAATTAATAAGTTACTGTTAAGTAAGTAAAGGAGGCACAGGCAGATAGCGCAATCGTTAATCATCAATAAAATATAAAATAATAATATTAACATCAATGATTTTTGTAAAATTACTAACACTTGACTACTTTTATTTCCATTTAACTATTGATTTAAATGTTAACGTCTATTCTGCCTTAAAAGAAAAAAATTCAAATCATTCTGTCGAATCCTCCTGGTCAACAACTAACAGGGAATAATTATAATAATAATTATGAATAAGATTAATAAGTCGAGGTAACTACCAGAATTGTAATTTGCTAATATTTGTGTAAATGTAGTAATAATACATTTACTGATCTTGGCTTATTGCAATTTTGTTATTTTTTAGCCTCTAAAACCGATTTTAAAATTCCAATCGATACGTCAAAGTGTTCATTTCTCTGTAAATTTGTATTCAATTTTGTGTGGTAATTATTATTTCAGTACTCTTTATTTATTAGTTAAGATAGTAAAGATAAACGAATTAATCAACAACTTATAAATAAATTAGAATCACTCAATCCAAATTTATTTGAAAAATAAACATTTTGTTTATCGTATCTAAATTAATAACTTGGTATTGTAATAATCGCCACCTTTCTTCGCGGGACAGTTTTATAAAAAAACAATTAATAAAAATAACAACAAAAAAAAATAAAACAAAACTTATTTAATAGTAAAGTAAAATAAAATATACAAGAAAAGTTCTATTGTATTTAAATAGTGTAAAATGAACATTTGTGGATGATGATGATGATTATGATGATGATTTTTTTTTTTTACATTTAAAATCAAATTATGTTTGTAGGTCGACGAATGTCTCTATTATATTATTACTGTGCGCGTGACTGAGTTTTAATAAATGACTTAAAAATAAAACAATTTTTTTTTTACAAATTTTTTTTTAAACTGATTTATAATTAAAATAGTATAATAGTGTCGTAAGGGTGTGAATTATCATCGTTTTTTTATAATATTTTTTTCTGGATTGATTTAAATATTTAAATTAAAAAACTAATCATTTAATAAAATTGATGGAATAAATTAATACATAATTATTAGATGCGAATAAATGTTTTGAATGATATCGTAACCAATTACATATGTTGTATACATAAATATATTTATAACTCTTTTAAAAATCATTTAATCATTAAATATTTGTTTGTTTTTGTAAATCACTAATACCTTTTGCTTCATTTATTTATATTAATTAATATTTAAAAAAAAAAATTGATTGCGCTTATTGTAAATCACCACCATCATCCTTCTTTTTTAAATTAATTTAATTTAATTATTATTTATAACACCCATTACGATTAACTGCAATGACTCGCGCTAAAGAGTATGAATGGGTAATGTGTGTAATTCTCATTGCATAATAATTATACATAGTATGTATAAAGTTTATCAACTAAGAAACATTTTATTAGTAAAACAATATTATGTAACGTATGAAAACAATAACTAAAAATTAAATAACTTAATTATTTTATCATTTAGGCCTGGATACTCAAGTTTTTTTTTTTTTTTTCATTATTATTTGTTTTTATTTTATTTAAACTACTGTCATTTATATTGTAATAATTGTGTACCTTTCATTTATTTCTTTCCATTTATATGTATAATAATTGCAATGATGGACGACTTAAATTGTATAAAAAAATAATTAATTAAAGAACAAAAAAAAATATAAAATACTAAAAAAATTTACAAACTATCTTTTTAGGTTTTTTTTTTTTTAAATTTAATTCCTTAATTTTTACTAGAATATTTATTAGTTACTAAATTGTTAACTGGTTGACAATATTTAATTATTTATAAAAATAAATGATTAATTTTCATGAGATTATCTTGCACCATTTTAATTTGTACAAATAAATTTAATAAAAGCCACTTGTTGTAACGAAAAAAATTAATGTAATGCCTCACTAGGACTATCTTAGAATTAATTCATTAAAATATGTATTATGTACATGCATTATGATTTAAATAATTAGTAACACTGCATGAGTATTGATATCTTCTTATTTTAAAGTTTATAAAATAGTTTAATGATAGTTTTGTTGTTTAAATAAGAGGATATCAGGCTGATGTTTATTGTATATTCGCTGTGGTAATTATTAAATTTATTATTAATTAAAAAATAAGTTGACTCGCCGATTTGGTAAGGTGTTGGACACATTTTAAATGTACAAATATTTTCAAGATGTAGCTAAAAAATATTTCGTCAAATTAAAAAATTTAATATAAGAATAGATTAATTATTGAATATACGGGAAATTTTTTTTTTTTTAGATGAAAATTTTGACAAACTTATAGTTATCCATGATGATAATCTAATATTATAAAAATAAAATAAAAATCAATGAAATTATATCAGTTTTATTTGTAATAGACTGTAAAATCAATATAGTTTTTTTTTTATGTTAGCAAATCTTATCTTTGGACGTGTGAACGCATACATAAATCGTTAGATAAGTATAATTTCCAACTTAAGGTCAATTGACTAATACTGTTATACATTATACTGTTTTAAGTAATGATAATTTAAAAAAATTTTTAAATTGAAAAAGACAAGAGATGATTGACCCTACTATTTATTTTAAAATTATAAAATACTCTACTTTTTTATATCATAATTTACTAATAAATTTTTAAGACAATTGAAAAAAATTTAGTTGATTCGAAAATTAAGTTTTTCATTTTGTAGGACTTACTTAGTTATATTATTTATTTATTGATAAAATTCATGTACATTTCTGTCTTACATAAAACTAAAATGTTTACTAGCAAGTAATTGTTAAGTAGAAGGTTTAAAGACTTGTATTGTTAAGGAAATATATTTAAAAAATATAAATATCATTGGATTTTTATTTTAATTAATTATAAAAATTTTTAATTTTAAAAATAGTAATATATTTTTCAATTTTTTTACAGAAATAATATATACATATAAATAATTATAGCCGAAGCAGCATTTTCTTGAAAAAATAAAATAATTTTTAACTAACAAAATAATTATTTACAATTAATTATAATTGAAAAGTCCATTGCCCATCGGTGAATTATCATTGCTTTCGTCAAATGGTTGGATGTCAAACTAAAAAAAAATAAAAATACTGTATTAGCTAATAATATTACTAGTAATACTTAATTATAAAGAATTAAACTAATTATAAAAGACAATGTAAATTTTAAATTACCTCCGTGTCTATGAGCGACATTTCATTGTTGAAAGTTTCTGACAATTTTTGATTTATTGCTTTATCAAGCTCATCATTATCTTGATTCATCGGTCTCATATTAACTCTTTCATACATATTGCTATTGCCGTTGGCAAATGCTGCTAAAATTTAGAATACAAATAATTAAAATAAAAAAATATTCACTTATAAATATCTTTTAAAAATTAAAAAAAAAATTAATTAAAAAATTACCTATATAATTTTGCTGCTGCGGTTTAAGAGTTTTACGAATACTAAATAAATCCGCTGGCCTATTTGGAATAATCTGGGGAACATTATTATTGTGGTACGTGCTACTATCACTACTGAATTCTTCTTCAAAAACATCATTGCCATTATTGTTATCATCTTCCTCATCCTCGCCGCTGTTATAATCATCATCAATTTGAGATCGATATGCGTGCTGTGGCTGAGAAGCCTGATTCATCAGCAATAATTGCTGTCGCGGCTGATTATTGTAGTCAAAAATTTTTTTATTTTGACAACCATTCAACAGCATTTGTGAGTGCGCATCATTGAGTTCATAAACTGGCCTATAATAGTAATAATAAAATTCACAAAAAATATTTAATAATCAAAATACAAAATTGTAAGAAATTTCTATGTTAATAATTTATTATTTACAAGCTATTAATTACCTTTCACTTGCGACCATTTGATATTGCTGTTGTTCTTGCTGTTGTTGACCCATTTGTTGAGGTAGTTGATAATGATCCATTAACGGCCGTGATTGCTCCTGCTGCGATGGAATATTTTGCAATTCTAATAATTGCTCTAACTGGAAAGCTAAAGGCAATTGTGTTCTGAATTGCTGTTCAAATTGTTCTAATTCATAATCATTTTGTTGCTGCTGTTGCTGTTGCTGCTGTTGTTGTTGTTGTTGTTGTTGTTGTTGTTGTTGTTGTTGTTGTTGTTGTTGTTGTTGTTGTTGTTGTTGTTGTTGTTGCTGTTGTTGATGATGATGTTGTTGTTGATGATGTTGTTGTTGTTGTTGTTGTTGTTGTTGTAACTGATGATTATTTACAGAAAATTGCTGTGATTGTTTTCTTTGCTGTTGCTGTTGTTGAAACAATGTGTAAGCTTGAAATTGCTGGAGTGTTGGTATCGGTAATATTTGTTGACATTGTTGTTGTTGTTGCTGTTCTTGTTGCTGCTGTTGTTGTTGTTGTTGCTGCTGCTGTAGTTGTAGTTGTAGTTGTTGTTGCGGTAGTTGATGTTGCTGAAGAAGCAGCTCTAGTGATGGATGTAATCTTTTCGAGCATACTTGCTGCTGTAGAAGTGGTAGTGGTTGCTGTAGAAGTGGTAGATGTTGCAATAGCATTTGTTGTTGTTGATGATGTTGCTGAGCCGCCAATTGATTTTGTTGTTGATTGCCATTTTGATTTTGTTGCTGGAGTTGATCATGTAAATGTTGTTGTTGTTGTTGTTGTTGTTGTTGTTGTTGTTGTTGTTGTTGTTGTTGTTGTTGTTGTTGTTGTTGTTGTTGTTGTTGTTGTTGTTGTTGTTGTTGTTGTTGTTGTACTTGATTTAATTGTTGTTGTTGTTGTTGTACTTGATTTAATTGTTGTTGTTGATTTTGGTGCTGTCGGAACTGTTGATGGTTCGATTGTAGTTGTTCTTGTTGTTGCTGCTGGTAATTTTTCTTTTTTTTTACATTCGATTTATTATTATTTTTATTACCACCATTTGCCAAATCTTTTTTGCAATGTAAATCAAGAGGTGCATCATTTTTCACAGTCTTGTCAATTAATGGTTGGTTCACATTCAAAGCTAAAATAGAAAAAAATTAATAAATAAATCAATATAAGAAAAAAAGAAATAATAATAATATTTACATGATTCTTGAATAGTTTGTTTTCTAATCATCATTAATTTCTCTGTAATTTTTCGTGTTTCAGTTAATGGAAGTTTTTTGAAACAATTGCATTTTGGACAGTGCACTATAGGTCTAGATTCTTCGGAATCTACATCAATTATTCCCGATGTATTATATTTTTGTCTTTTTCGCTTCAGAGTGATTTCAGAATCTGTAAATAATATTTTATTATTAGTCATTCTTTTATAATTATTTAATCAGCTAATGTTTGCTATTTAAATAAAGTTTCTTTGATTTTTAACTCAATAAATTAAAAAATAAAAAAATTAAAGTTTTCTTACCTCCTCCAACTGGAGTAAGAGTAAACGGTAACGGTTCACTTTTGTCTATCCTGCCTGTCATTTTTCGCAATTGGATAAATACTTGCACCGGTTCTTTAATAGATAAATCTTTATAAGCTGGACTTTCAAAGGATATTGATACCTAAATTTTAAAAAATCATTAATTAAACCGTCTAATTTTTGTTATGAGTATTCATCATACTTATAAATAATACATATTTATTAGCTAATCGAAAAAATTATAAATTTACCTGTCGAAAAACGTCGCTTGGATTAAATTTAGCCGGTGCTTCCCAAACATTTTTCCCATTTTTTTGTTCAAAAAAAACAATATTAATATTGTCTTTAGAAACTTTATCACATAAAAGAATCATCGGTAATCCACCAGTTACCGGCGCACTGTAATGACTCAATTTAATAATCACCAAATCATTTAAGATTTCTGAAAATATAAATAATGATATATCATTTAATTACTAATAATTAATTTTAATTATTTTTAAAACTTGAAAAATAAAAATAAAAATTACTTTTGTCATAAATTGGCTCAGAGACAACCGGTTTTAGAGGTATTGTACACTTCTCTTCATCATCTTTAAGAAATACTTGGAAACATAATCTTATAGCGGATAAATCGATCGTATCAGGAACTTCCATATGCTGGAAACCAGCTGAAAAATAAACATCAATTGTCAATTAGTACTTTATATTTAATTTTTTACTTAAAGAATCAATATATTAAAGAAAAAAATAATAATTACTGTTGAACGGATCAATTTTATTTTTTTTGCGTTTTTCCAACGCCTCTAGAATATTTTTTTTTTTGACACATTGTATTCCCAAATTTTGAAAAGATACCACTGCGTCGTAGGTTTTATAATGATAATATCCTAAATTGCATTTTTCTTTCCCGATTATTTCATGAGGGTGAGGGCGGTGAGGTTCATCCTTGGTGACACAGGACACTATTACTACTGCTTTTTCTTTAAAACCATGGATCTGGAAGAAGTATATTATTAAAGTCACCAATTGAGAAAATACATGAATAAATTTGTATAATAAAATTTAAAAAATAGTGCAAGCGGCACAAATTTTTTTTGTTAATGTTTTGTTGAATTTAAGTTGACTATTATTAATTTTTTAACTTCTTGTTGAGTGAAATCTATTAAAAACCCAAGCGGCACAAATTTTTTTTTGTTAATGTTTTGTTGAATTTAAGTTGACGATTATTAATTTTTTAACTTCTTGCTGAGTAAAATCTATCAAAAAGTCAACATTTTATTTGTGACTCTTGGGAGAGTAAAATTTCATTATATGAACAGGAAAATGATATAAAATTTTTTTTTTTTTTTTTAAAATGTCAAAATTTTCATAAATTTTTTAATTTTTAAATTGCTGTCATTTTTTAATTTATAGATCTAGGAAAATATATTTCTATGTAAATTAAATCTTAGTTAATGAGCTTTTTGATAGACTTTACAGAAATTTAATTATTTATCGCATTCAATAGTTATATTGCATGGAGAGACAGTGAAAATTAAAATTTTTCGCAATATTTGAAAATTTTCAATTGTTATAATTTTTAAACTAACCGACGGATTTAGCTCATTTTTAAACTTAAACTTGGAAATTGTCCAAAAAACGAGCATCCTAAGCGTCACATAAAAAACTGTTGACTTTTTGGAAAATTTTATTTAGCGAGAAGTCAAAAATTAATAATTGGCAACTTAAATTCAACAAAATATTACCAAAAAAATTTTTGTGCCGCTTGGGATGCTACGTTTTATGGAGATCTGACAAAAGTTATCTTGACGAGCTAAGTCAGATAATAACAAAATTTTTGTTATTAGAACAAATGCATTAGCTTAATTTTTATGAAATCTACTAATAAAGAATAAAATAAATTATATTTTTTACACAAAAAGAAAAATTTTCCAAAAATTCAAAAGACAGAGATAAAAAATTCTTCAAATTTTTTTTATCAACTATCACGTCTAGTATTATCATGCTGAAATAAAGAAAAAAACCCAAGTGATTTACGTTAGCTGTAGGCTAAATATACAATCGTCTATAATATTATGAGAATTTATTGATAAAAAATTCACAAGACAATTACCTTAATTTTAGGCCAGGTTTTACGCTCAGAATTATTGGTGGCACCCATGATACTTCCATTATTACGTGCCTCACATGGATACCGAAATCGGCTTTTACTACAAGGTTGTTCAAGTATTTCTATATAACAGTCATCATTTTTTTTCGTACTCATTATACCGACAATTACACTTATCACAGTAAACTCAAACACAAAAATTCACCATAGCACTTATTTAATAGCTATTGATAAATAACACAATTATTATTTTAACACACAGTTTAACGACTGTAAAAAATTATAAATTTATAGTCCAATAAAATAATCTTAACTACCCTATAAATTTTTTTTACAGTTCAGTTTGGAGTAACGCGCGATTTAGTGATCTTTACGACAGTATTCCTAGGCAAGCACTGAAGAAGCTAAGTACAAGTGTAAGTTAGCCCTCAACTGCATTTAAAATTGAGTATATTGTAAGAAAAATTCAAACCAATACAACACTAACACTTGGAGAAATTGGTAAGTAGTAAGGACAGAGTAAGCGCCTCAAGATCGCAGATAAGTATAAGATTTTTCTTTACATAGAATTTGTACCAACGAGTAATGAGGTTTAAATTTTTACTACAAACTTTTCTTGACAAATCTCGAAGCCCTCGAGGTCAGGTAATGAAAACAAAGTATTCCTGTAATTGCTCTCCCCTTAAATTTACAATTGTATACGTTACATCTATAGAAATTTGAGTGCACCTTGCTTAATGTCTTTCTTACTTAAAGTATTTGCTATCTATTGTTCGCTTAAAATTACGGTTTTAGTTTCTTGGAAATTTATTAATTTTAGTTCCCAATCCTCTTACAATATTACTCCATTCGTTATAATTGATTTTTAAAATAAATATTTTTTTTAATGAGTTTTACAATGCTAATACTTCTCAAGTTAATTTTTTAACTATTTATTAAAAATTTAATAATATATATTCTTTTACACTTATAATGAAATGAGCATTTAATTTTAACTAAAATTACTAAATTATAAAAATTTTTTTACAGCAGATAGAAATTAAAAATAAAGTATGTACAATTTTTATTTATAAATTTAAAACTAAAATTACAGTGTATATTTTTATTTATTTTTAGTAACTACAACATTGATATGTATGTTTGTAGTTATTTTATTTAATTTTAGTGCTTAAAAAATTATTTTTAGTTGTACTTGCATTGTTTCACGAGAATAATTTTTTTTTTTTATTTTCTTTATAAGATAATTTTGAAAGGGTCCTGCCCTGTAATGCAATTTTGGACAGATTTTACTTCTATATATCTCAATTATTATTACTTTGGTAATAATTGATTGATTTAAAATCAAAGTAATAAATAAAATTGTCATGAGCATGAGCTTAACAGAAGACTAATTTTTTGTGTTAAAATTAGTAACTAATTTAACACTCTAGTATTATTATTATTATTATTATTATTAATCTCATGAAAAATATCAATTATCGTTATAAATCTCGTTATTTAAAGATTGACACAATGAGATTTTAAAATAAAAGATGAGTACATTTTGTTTTTATTTTGATGTAATATCAAATTATTAAAATTTTTGCTATATTATACGTATATAATATATCTATGAATAGTATTATTATTCTTGCATGGGTTTGTATAGATTATTTAGAGTACAGAGTTCTTGTATGGTGCTATTGGTTAATTTGGTGAAACTGTCGGTCATATTTAAGCCTTCCTCTGCAGCATTTGGTTCGACTTTTTGGGCCTAAAAAAGAATTAATTGGTTATTATTTTTATCTCGGGGCTTTTTATTTCATCATCATCATAAAACTTTCGTTTTTTCTTTACATGCTTGGGTTTTAATATCTATTTAATTGGGCTTATTTGATTACCTTATTTTGGGAATCTGATAATGATAAACCGCTAGAAAAACTTTCAGCAAATGCATTTCCCAGCACTGCCAAGTCATCAGAGTCGAGGGGGTTCAAACTGCCGCTCAATTGGTTTATGTCAAAACTACATTGATTAATTCCAAGGTCAAGTACATTGTTAACATTTTCTATAATTAAATAAAAAAAATATTATTGTTAAATAATTAAATTTGTATAAATTAAATAAAAATATTTTCATTATTTTTTCACTGTATGGATTTTTACTTCATAAAAATTTTTTATTGACCATTTAATTTTTTACAAAATTGTCAGTTTATTTTAACGCTCAAAAATTTATAATTTGACGTCTTCATTATAAATCTTTCCAACTCTACACTTTTTACTATTTTTTTATAATTCTATTTTCTTATCAGTTATTGTAAAATATAATTTCTTTTTATATAATATACTATTTAATTGGTACCGCTTTGTACTCTCTTAAGATTAAAAGTGGAAATAGGAAGTTTTTTTCTGAGGACGTCGCCAATTTTATTTATGTTTATTAAAAAAAAAAAAAAAAAAAAATTAAACATGCACTAGGTTTAAAATAAAATTTATTATTCATCAAGACATTTTATTAATAAAAGAATGAAAGTAGATGCCAAGTTAAAAAAAATTCAGTTTTAAGAAATTTGGCGAAGAACTAAAAAAAAAAAACATGCAGCCGACTACCGAATATTGAAAATAAAAGTTTATCTACCAGCATTAACCAAGGGATTGTGGAATCCTTGATGGTTTATTCCTGGAACATCTTGAGAGGGTTCAGGTGTAACTCTACTTAATGATATCGATTGATTATACATCAACTGAGCTGGTAAATTAGGGCTAGCATGGCCCGATGGTGAATGGTACTGCGGAGTTAAAGTCTGTGGCTGTTGCATTGAGTAGGAAGGGCCCATAGGCGATGGTGTGCGTCTTGGAGATCTTATTTGTCTGATAAATAGATAAATAAATAAATAACTCTATAATAATAATAATAATAACAATAAATATCGAAATTTAAATTAATGCAATAAAAAAAAAAATCAAAAATTTTTGTCTGTAAGGTAAAAGACCCAGTTATTAACACTGGCCTAGTTATTGACACTTGCAATTTTATTTTAATTAAAAAAAAACAAATCAACTATAATAAATTAATAAATATAATTTTTTAATTATAAATTTCAAGATAATTGTTTTTTTGAGAACAATTTTTTTTTTATTTTTTTTTTAACTTTACATTTTAATTTAAAAAAATTTTAAACTTACAAGGAAAATTTAATTTTACCTTAAAGTATGTAAATTAGATGGTGAAATTGGACTACCAACTGGATACATTGGTGAAGATGAACCTCCTGCCATTGAAGGGTACAAACTGTCCATTGGTTCTGGTTTTATAAGATTAAAGTTGTATTGCATTTGATGATTATGAATTCCCACTCCATCTATAAATTTTTTTAATTAATAAATATATTAAGAAATAAGAGGATTAAATAAAAATTCTACAAAGCTTTTTACTGCTAAAGATTTATAACAAAGTAATTAAAGAGCCATCATGCAATTAGAGAATATTAGTTCAAGCAGTGAAGCAATTAGTGATGAATATTATGAATATTAATTAGATGCATTGTTGAAATATTGAGAGCTAAATATTTTTATCTACTCTAAATGTATTAACTACTTGTAATTTATAATTTAAAAAAATCTAATTCACACGCCACACTAAAAACAATTTACTAAAAAATCCGTACCTGTTTTATTTTATTTATTCAAATAAATATTCTGAAAACTGGCGTAATTTTTTGAATAATTAAAAATACTTTTTTATAAGTTGTAAATATTAATATATTTTTTAAAATACAAATCAATACAATTATAACAATATATATTTGAAAGCTCTATTAAAATTGTATCGCAAAAAATTTTATGTTTTTAAAAGACAAATTTGTATTGCACAATATGTATTAAAAGTACGAGCAACAATACAAGTTTTTTTTTTATGAAATATTTGTTTTTTCTCAAAAAATTGAGCAACGCTCTATAAAATTTCAAAGTGTTTCAACTTGATTTATGTATAGATATAAATATATAAATTTATATCATGAAAAGGCCACTTTTTTTTTGTAAAAATATTTGTCTCCATCAAATTACAAAAATTGACAAGTATTTTCTTTATAAAATGCATTTCATTAAAAAAGTGTACAAAATACAAAAAAAAAAGTATCCAAGTACTTTCATCGTAAATATTATCTTTACAAAATTGTAATCAATAGTCGAAGTTTTAAATATTTTCCAAGCTGAAAAATAATGCCGACTGTTGTAACAATCAACAATATGTTTCGAGATTTTATTTACAAGTAATTATAAGGTATTAAAGCATTTATTGGTAACTAGTCTGTATTCAGTAAAATATTTCCAACCATCAATAATTATTATTTATTTTGATAGTCTGGAGGAAAAATAAATGTAAAAAGTTTTATTTAATAAAAAATACATTTACATTTATTATTACTTGAGTACTCAAATTTTAAGGATGAAATTCATGTAAAATATATTAATGTTACAGGTTTGCTAAAAATATTTTTACAAAATAATCATATTTTTTCTTGTTAGTTTTAACTTTACCCTTAAACCGAGAATTAAAAAAGTGGGAATTTTTTGCAACCTGTAACATTTCTTAAAAAATATTGTATTTATATAACAATAAAAAGCAATTGCTTTTTGTGTATTTTTATTTGTTAGTATACAATTTGAATGATTTGAAAATCGTAACAGTGAATTTATAATTAAAAATT
Source organism: Cotesia glomerata (assembly GCF_020080835.1). Lineage (NCBI taxonomy): Eukaryota > Metazoa > Arthropoda > Insecta > Hymenoptera > Braconidae > Cotesia > Cotesia glomerata. The sequence continues at coordinate 4,295,984 of NC_058158.1, forward strand.
TAATTTATCATTTTTTTAAATAAAATTTTTCTTTAAAACAATCAACCCTAACAAAATCACGATTTTCAAATCTAATGTGAATAAAAATATATTTTAATATAAACATATTTTATGCAATGAGTGCTTGTATAAAATATAGATCCCTTATATATCCCATTTAAAGGCAAGCAGAAGATATTTATAAACAATTAGTAATTTATTCGAATTAAGATTTTTTAACATAAAAAATTATTTCTATCAAAATAAAATACTCACGTTGATTAACTTCAGCTTGTACTTGTTGTACAAGTAAGCTAGGACTGTTATTAAGTTTTTTCCTCTTTCGTTTAAAATAGTCTGGATCATCTATGAATTTTTTTTTTTAATTTATAAATTTTGCTTAATAAAAAATTCACTTAGTGTTTAACCCATCGCCAACTTAATATGTGTAAGTATCTAATAAAAGCTGTGAAAAACTAGAGCAATTGTACAGAATCAAAAGCAACAAACTTTGATTATCGATCCTAACAAGTAACAATTTAAGAATTTATATTTGTACTCATAAATCTGTTGAGATATTTCATACCTATTATTTATATTGTTCGGTCAATAATAATATTTATATTTATTATTAATAAAACTTAACAAACTATGGCACTTTGCTGACTAGAAAAAACAAACTTGCAAATCACAAATGCTAGAAAAATTTTATCCAGTACTTTTAACGACTAGATAAACATTCAATAAATATACAATTAAATTAATAAAATAATTAAATTTTTAAAGCGTCGTATTAAATAGTTCAATAAAAAAAAATTATGGAAGCACTTTAAGTAAATGATTAATTTTAATTAAATAATTAATTGATTGAGTTATATATAACTCAGTTATATTTTATATCTATATTTATATCTTAGTGCATAATAAAAAAATCTAAATAAATAAGTATTTAATACGACGTTTTACCCCACCAGTCCTAATTATTAAGTAAGCATAAAAATAGCTGTAATTTTTTTTTTCAATTATTGAGCATATAAAGTTTGAGCTCCAAAAATAACTCAACTTTTAAAAAACAAACTGATTATGATTATAAAAAAACAGTATTACGTTTCTTTGGTATCAGTTAAAATTTTTCCACCCTCAACAGGGCTGTAATAAAATGACAATTCATCAAACTCGGAAGCGGTAGCATGTGGTGCCATAGCGGTGTAAAGAGCATAGTGCTCAGCTTCAGTCAATTCGATTCCATAAGGCGGAGATTCATCGCCATCAATATCAAATGATTTAACAGCTGTTACACTGGCGACACTAGGTCGCGGTAAATCTGACGTTTTTCCCGCAATATCTTGAATACTGTCTCTTATTGACATTGAAATACTGTCATCTTGCTCACAAAAGCAACTTTGATCGTCATTACTGATCAAATTATTACGCACCAACTCCAAGTCTTTGGTATTGTGCGTAATATCCTTTTTATTATTGCTGCTGGTGTGTTTTTTATTGAACAATTTTGCGAATAAACTTTGCTTGGACTTGGTAAGAGTGTTAGGTAGTGACGGTAAATTTTTGTTAGGCGCGCTGTCAATCATCGACATCTGCGCGCACTGCGAAGATGAACGCGGTAACGTCGGCATCGAAGTTGTCATTTTTCGCAAGCGTTTCGGCGGCAAAGGTGGTATTTTTCCGTCGTAAGTGTGCCCAACATCCCTCTTGGTGATCAATAATGACGAGGAAGGCGGTAAGGGCGGTGGCTGACCTGGAGGCAGACTTGCTTCGCGACTTGGTATAGCAACGTCTTCATACTTGCGATCGTCTTCTTTATCTCCATCGATCCCATCAAATGATTGGATATCTATTGGGTTTTTCATAGCCAACTGCAGGCTGGTGTACGTCTGGTTATCGCAATTATCGATATCCATTAATGTTTGCTGATATTTATCATCGTTGATTGTATTTGACTGAGCTAGTAAACTATTTTGGATTATTTTAGTATGCGTGTCAGCGTAGATCTCGTCGAGCTCCGCGACCTGTGTTATTAATTCATTTAATGATTTTGCTTCATCGTCATTAGCTGAGCTATTCAAATTATTGTTATTATTATTAAGATTGATTGTAGGTTCGGTATTCAAAGATTCCTCTTTACTTCGCTGGACCCACTTGCCAACTTCCGAGTAGTCAAACCAATCAGTTTTATTTTTTGGCAACAATTCAATGCCCGGATTATTTGTATTTTCATTTTGAATATAGCTTTTTTTCTTGGTATCCATTGATTCATTCACAAATGGAATTTTATCGTCATTTAAATATTTATCTTGAGAATTGTTAATTATTTGTATATTTTCAATACCTATATCACTATTTATAGACGGAGAATTAATTGACGATTGTTGAAAATTATTATTTAATTTTTTATCAATATTATTTTTATTTGAATTTCGATCAATGGTATTTTTATTGTAAAGCTCATTTAGAGCACGCAGTGCTGATATTTTACCGTGTGATATTGCTAAATCAAAGTTACTATTATTATTGTTTGAGTTATTATTAAATTCGTCTAAATTTCTTGGTAATCGTTGATTAACGCCACCAAATATGGACGTATCGGTGGCAATTATTTTATTAAATACCTCGGGATCGGCTTTTTTTTTATCTAAAATTTTTCTTAGAGACCAAAACGCGGGCCTACCTGCACCAAGTGGTAAAAATTGAAACGGTAATGCTTCACTAGTTGCGCTGTCTGAGGGCCTTCTTAGCTGGATGTAAACTTGTACTGGATGTTCTACTTGTTGGATGCGATATGTCGGTGTTCTGAATGATATCGCTACCTGCAGAACAATAATCAATCTTCAATAAATTATTTTTCTAATCAAAAGGATAACTATTAAAAAAAAAATTAACCTGCTTGTGAACATGTGATGGTTGAAAATCACCAAATCCTTCCCAAACAATCTGACCATCACGTTCTTCAGTGAACCGTATTTGAATATCTTCTTTAGCGACCTTTTCACACAACAATAGCATCTCCATACCACCCGCTACTGGCGCACTGTAGTGACTTAGTTTGCATATTACTAAATCAGACATTGCCTCTATAATGATAGAAATAAAATAAATATAGTATCGTTTAAATTTTATGAATTAAACAAAATAAAAGCTCACTTTTATCATAAATAGGATCTGATACGACCGGAGTCAGTGGCACGGTGAACTTTCCTGGCTCAGTTCCTTCAAGAAATACTTGAAAGCATAATCTAACTGCATTTAAATCAATACTTGCGGGTTGTCTTTTATGACTGAAACCAGCTGGAACAAATAATTTAATTGTTAATCTTCTATCTATACACTGGAAAAAAAAATTAACTTGAATTAAGAGAAAAATTTTTGAACCAAGAAAATAATTTTGGAGAGTTTCATTGTCTTAAATCAAGATAAAAAATTCTTAAATCAAGTAAAATTTACTTAAACCAAAAAAAAATTTCTTAGTTTAAGAATTTTTCTATTCAAATCAAGAAGATGAAGTTCTTCAAAATTATTTACTTGATTCAAGTAAATTTTTTTTTCTGTGTACTAATAAATGGCGAGTCGGTTTTTTTGTCCGGTTATACTGCGAAAACTACTGAACCAATCGGAATAATACTTATACTATAAGATGCAGCATGTTTCGGAGAAGGTTTTAGTATATAATATGTTGGTGATTACTTATCCGAAACAATATTTTTTTGACTTAGAAATAATGAATTTTTATTGTACTAAATTTATTCTATTCGATTGTCATTTGTTTAAAATAAATTTATTAACTCTATTGGTTATGTTTATATACTAGGCAGATTTCTTCACTTATGAGATCTGCAATTTCTTTAACTGAAACTTTCAATGCTTATTCATTTTTGTAAGAAAGACACGGGAATGTTATAATGATTGCACATTGAAAGTTACAATTAATATTAGCTAGGAATAATAACATGGATAAAAAGTGCATGCCAATTCGATAGAATTGGGAATCTGTGCAAGTCAAAACAATACTCTAATTAAATTTCAAGTCTAGATCTGAAAATGCAATTCTATAAAGCGCCCAGCGGAGCGGGCGAATAACAGCTAGTAAATTAATAAAACAAGCAATACGTACTTCTAAAAGGATCAACACGAATTTCTTCCCGGATTCTCAATGCTTCTTCAATGTCTTTCTTCTTGACACATTGAATCCCCAAGTTTGCAAAAGTCACAGTCATATTTTCCGAAGATATCTCCAGGGTACAAACACCACGTCGGCATGCTTCTTTACCAACTAAATTGTGTGGATGAGGCCTGTACGGTGGATCTTTCGTTACACATGATACTACGACAACTGCTCGTCCTTTATATCCCACTATCTGTAATGATAATTATTCAATTATTATAAAATAATTTTATTATATAATAGATCAAGAAATTTTTATATTTTTTTAAATAATTTTAACGCAATTTTTTTTTTTAAAGGAACCACATTTTTTGATAAAAAAAATTCTTGGAGCGATTAATTGGTTTGTTTTTAACCTCATAAATTTATGAAACTAATTATTATTATATTAAATTGTATGTCGATAATGTAACTATAAAACTAATAAACGTATTCATTTGAAATAAAAATTTTTAAACACTTAGATTAACAAAAAATCAACTGCAAAGTTTTAGAAAATTTGAAAAAATGTTTAGACATTCTCATTCAATTGATATAAAAAAATTAAATTGATAAATAATTATTAAAAATAAAAGAAGCTTTTACTTACTTTTATACTAGGAAATGTTTTATTTTCAGGTATACTGTTAACACCTGGTATACTTCCAGCAGATCGACCTTCACATTCATATCGAAATCGAAGGGCCTTACTTGCGGGTTGTTCTACTATTTCAACATATGATCCAACCCTGTTTGATGTGTTACCAGCAAGAACTGGTTTTACCGTCTCTACTCCACCACCAGATAACATATTCAAAGTTTTTTGTTGATGTTGCTGTTGATGTTGATTTCGACATCTAGCCTCCTCGACAAATTCTGGATCCGTTGTTTGAATCACTTCAACTGAAATTTATTTATTAAACAATTAAAGTACCAAGTTAACAACATTAATAAATAAAAAAATAAAGTAATTAATTTACTTATTAACTACCAAGTAATCGGTAGTAAAATATTTTAGTATCCACTTAAAAATTCTCATTTTTATGATTATTGATTTAAAAATACTCAAGAATGCAACAATTTGTAGATATAAATTATTAAGAGTACTTACTGACATCACTTATATTAATATTATCATTCATATCATGATACTGATCCATGCCTCTTGTTAGATGACTATATATTTTTTAAATATCTGCATAAAAAAAAAATTATTAATTATTATTTATTTATTTTAATTTTATTGGGATTTAATTTATTTATATTTAAATAATTTTAAATTCATTGTTTTGTGGTAAACAGAAAAAAAAGAGCAATCAGATAAATAAACTATTAAAGTAGGAAATGAAAAAAAAAAAAAAAAATATTAGGGCAAGTAAATCTTAAGTACTTGTGAGATAAAGAAAATAAATAAAAATAAAAAACACAAACACGAGGGGGAAATTAAAAAAAGAAGAGAGAAATGGAGTAGAGTTTAAGCTGGTGATCGAATAATTATTTTGGGCTGAGCTGAACTAAACCTAGCAGCTCTTTTCTTCAGTTAAACTCTCAGCTCAACGTTAATGTTGAGTTACTCATCTTAACTTAAAACTCACTCCTGGTGATGGCTATTATTAAACTATCTTAGGACAACAATGCAAAAAACGTAGCACTTGCCTTAAAACTCATAGCGAATTCATCAAGTTCTTTTATTGTCGTTGGTTATTACTCCCAATAGTTGTCAATTTTATAAAATATTATGGTTTGTTTAATAATAACGACGTAGACAAACAAATAACAGATGATCGGTGACTCCAAAGTCACTGTCCCATTCCCTTCACTTCTTAAATTAAATGGTAACTTTCCCAGCCGTCAATAAAATTATCCACGTATTTATAAATAATTTTAGAGTCTAATAATTAAAATACATTTTTTTATATAATTTAATATCCGTTAAATTTATTATTGTTATTTATAATAGTTAATTATCACTAGACTTAGACACCAACACAAATGCTGAACTTGACAATCCAAGTTAATAACTCTTATGAGAAATCTTGATTGATCTATTAAATAATTTAATAATTCATTTATTACAACAGATATTTTTACACAAAACTGTGTATTGTTTTTTAAAAAATAGATTTATTTAAACTTGATGGTGAAGATGGTGAATATCAAGTAGGAACCAGAATGAGAATGAACACTGCACCATATTACACGATACACGAGCCACGAGAAATAAAATATACTACGGTATCTGTATACATATACAAAAAACATTAATACACACTTGTATACATAACGATCTACATTGTATGTAGTAGTTTCTGATTACTGACTAATGTTAACTACACAGACGCACACGTTTAAAAAACACACGCATGCGCCATTTGTACTTTATTTCTAGCGCTGGCTTATACTACTAATATATTTATATATTTATATATGTATGTATCTGATGATTGATAAATTTTTTTATTGTAATTGTAAGTACAGTTTAAATTAAACCTTGATTTTTTTAACGCAATTTTAAAAAATTATTTTAATTATTCAATCTGTCAAATTTTGAATGAATGCGATTTTTTAATAAAATAAACTCAAGTTAATATTTTATTCTACATACTTTCAAATTTATACGCATAATAGATAAATAATATTTTTTTGGTTTCTAATTGGTCGGCCGGAACAACACGTAATTTGTTTCAAGGTCAGATTTATTTTGTTGAGTATTAAGCGGGAAAACTTTATTGTAAATTCATTAAAAAAATTTTACATTAATGCCTCAGTTTTATCACGAAATTTATTTTTTATTTACGACACCAATTATCGTATAATTTTTGGGTTTTTTTTGCAGATAAATTACTAATTGAGAAAATAAAAAACACTTAATTAAAGCTATTACTTACAGGTATTTTAAAATTAAAAATAAACAAATAGTTTTACCACGGCAACTGATTGCATATTTCTATTTAATTAAATTGAATTAATTTCAAAAATTAGACTTAAGAATTTTAATTTTTTTTTCTGTTGTAGATAAAAGAAAGCCGTGGCGGGAGAAAATAAATTCACAATCATCAGATTGACGTCAATGTAATAATTAAAAGGTCCTGAAATGCGTAATGAATTTATAATTTTATGTAGTTTTAAATGTCACTCGACAAGAAATTTCTTCACTCTGCGATGGTCATTGTTTATACCCGCGCTTGTAAATTTTTTCAAGATTTATTTTATGGATCAGCCAAGAAATAAGTACGATTTTTGGAGTGATATTACAAGTTAACTGAACTTGTATTTTCTAATCTGTTGACAAATTACCGATTTATTGTCAATTAATTTTAAAAGATTAGATACGGAAGTTAATTATTTAAAAGGAATTTAATAACTTACTTTTTATCGAAAATTTTTTATTTCTTGTCTTGTGACTTTGAAAATAAAATCAAAGTAATAAAATACTTATTTATGATGAATTTTACATCCATCATTTCTTTATCCTTCGAAGAAATGATTTTATTTATTAAAAAACACTTTATTGTGTATTTTTATGATTGATAAATGTTGTAAATTTTTAAATCATTTATTAAACCGATAAAATTATAAAATATTGACGATACAAAAATTTCATTGTGTTTCAATTGACGTTTTTTCCCACAATTCCCTAATATTCACTAATGATAAGTCTCATATTGGTATTAAAATGAGTAAAATGGGTAATCAATTAATTTATTATGTCGATTATTAATTTATATGTAAATAAATAATTTTTATTGATAAATAAAATTTTTTAATAAATTATTTAAGTTTATGATATAATTAAATATAAAAACTCTGAATTGTAATGTTAAATTGCATAAGTAAAAATTAGTTAATAGGTGGATTTAAATCACGTGGGGTATTTGAATTATAAAAATTATTTACTTATCAACTTAAATACAGTTTTTACCGAATATATTTTAGTATAAATATATTTATATCATAATTTATGGCGTGGATTTACCCATTGTTACAATTTTTGTCACATTGTAATCATAATTATCATTTGCTTGTTAGAAAGAATAAAAAGAATAATATTAAAAGCCTTGGGTATTATTTATGAGAAAATATAATTTTTATTAGAATTATACTTTATAGATCTGATAATTTTAGTATGTAAAATATTGCACGACTCATGATGCGAAGCATCAGAGAGTGCTTTACGATCGAAAAATTTTTTTCGCCTCATTTTGGCGGCTATTTTTATTATTATAGCCTTGTTAGTTCACGGAATCAAGATATTTTGCATACTGTTGTCGAGATAATTTAATGGAGATTAATTTCATACTTTTTAAAAATTGATTTACTGCAATAGAATTGGAAAAAAACACCAAAATAGGTCAAAAAATGTTCCTGTCCGTCATGTGTGAAACCCGGAAACACTGTAACTTGTGAAAAAATCCATTATTTGAGTTAAATTTTTTTTTTTTAAATTCTAATCGACGATTGTAGGTCACTGAATGCGAATGATTAATTAATTCAGTGTCGTTTAATTGCAATTAATAAAAAACGAAAACTACAAGACTGTATATCTATATATATCCATGTAAAATTAACATGGATGGTGATATATCTATATCTATAGATATTATGTACATTTTATTCCACCAGGGGCGCTTGTGCAGTACCTTCCTACTACAGCTATTTTTTCGGCAATTAATTTTGAACGACTTAAGTTTTTTTTTTTTTTTTTATATTTCATAATTAAATGAGCATTATGAGTCGTGCACTTTTGGATTTTCCAAACTTTTATATTACATATATTTTCATAACATATATCAATTAATTCTGAATGATTTGCAAAATAAAAGCCTTTTTTCAAGATTAAAATAATTAATACGATTTAATAAGTATTAAAAAAGAATTTTATATATTATTTTGACTTATATTAATTATTTATTTATTTATTATTTAATTTCAATGCCAAGGCAGTATAGCCAGATGGCAAAAGTATACAAAAAGAGTTACAATAAAAGTACACGTATGACTAATGAAAATATAAAATTTCAAAAATACTAGATATTAAGAATTGATCGTTTTTCTTTACTTTACTTTGGAATACAATTATGACAAATACAAGAAAAAAAAAAATAAATTTGAGTATAAAAATTGAGCATTAAAAATTTAAGAGTTAAACTCAGTGGTACAAATTATACAAATTATAGAAGACGATAAACTCATGTAACATAAATGTGTAAATGAATATCAAAGGTTTGAAAATTAGGATTTATTGCCTCCTTTAAAAATTTGAAATTAAGATTCATTATCTCGTTCACGTTTCATGAAGAATTCGAAAGTACTAGTTTTAAAAGAATTTAAGCTAAGTGAATTTGTGACTTCAAATGGTAATTCCCTCCAAATTCGGATTGCAGAAACTACGAAGGAATGTTCAAAAGTAGTAGTTGAGCCAGTTTAATGAATGCCTGTAGGGAGTGATATGCTCATCTCGTCTCAAATTAAAGATGAATCTGATGGTGTTGTTTGTAAGACGTTGAAGTTTGTAGTCTAGCCTTTTGGATATGTCAATCAAAACTATGGAACAGTATTCAACAATTGGTAATTATGGTAGTCATGACTAGTAGTTTACGTGTTGAAGTAGAGAGTATGTTTCTTCTGTGTTTTAGATAATTTAATGTACCATAGACCTTACGAGTAATGTGAGCCACATGGATATCCCAAGAGAGATTATTAGTTAGGTGTATGCCCAAATGTTTGGTTGAATTTACATAAGGTATAATATTACCGTCAATGATAATTTAAGGCAAATCCCAGTTGTTCAGATTTCTTAGTTTTTTATTACTCCCTAGTATCATAACTTTAGTTTTATGAAAATTTACTTCAAGACCGACTTCATTTGCCCAGTCAACTACCGCATTACCATCAGACATAAGTTTGTTTGCTGCATCATTCAATTGAGAATGCTTAAAATGAAGATAAGCATATTTGTCGTTAGCAAAGAGTCCATGCTTCGAGTATTGTAGCCGTTTAGTCACTCCATTTATAACAATTAGAAAGAGGATCGGTCCTAGGATAGATCCTTGAGGAACACCAGAGCTGGTATTGATGAAATTGGATGGAGAGTTGTCCAGGTTAAGCGTTGATTTCGACCTACCAGTGAGATAAGATTGAAACCAATGAACCACCTCAATTGAGAAACCCATTTTATACATTGTAATGTACAAGACTTTGGGATTTACGTAATCAAAAGCCTTAGTAAAATCAAAGAGGATAAGGTAGGTTAGATCATCATTATCAATGGCTTTACGTACATCATCAGTTAATGATAATAAAGCAGTTTGAGTGCTATGGTGTTTTCGAAAACCTTAAATTGCTGAAAAAAAATTTCTTAAAAAAATTTGCGGGGCTTTCCTCATCGCTTGACCAGAGTCGTAAGTAGTTTTTTGTCCGCGGCGTTGCCGAAAACACCTCTAGTCTCTGTCTGTCAAACGTATATGAACTGGCAACACTGTACGCTCTAAAAGCATTGCGGCAAATCCCTCATCACTCGACCAAAGTCGTTAGGTCGCGTTTGTTGACCAGTCTAGGGTTAAATTTTTAAAAAATTTAAAGAAGAGTTTTCACACGTTGATTGATATAGTCATTTTTTAATGTCGTAATTTAAGAAACACGATTCACACAATTATATTGATATTAAAAAATAAATTCCCTGTAAATTTATTTTTATTTCAAAAATTTTAATTATCCAAATCAAATTAAAAAAACCCATCTTTCAATTTATTTAATTATATTCTTTATAAGTTAATTTGAAAAAAAAAATTTGATAAAGCTTATCACTAAACATCCATTTAAATTGTAAGAATAGTAATAATTTAAATAAATTTAAAGTATTTGAATTAAAATAAAAAAAAAAGTTATAGTATTCAACTGTTGATTAAATCTGTCGTCATGACAAAATATGAGTATATGTATACACTAATATAAAGACAAAAAATAAATAACTTTTAAAGCTCATTCGACAATTTTACATAATAAAAAAGTAAATAAAGTGACTAGGATGCAACAAGAAGCGACAGCAGTTAGTGACTCCAAAAATACCGACATCCCACAACAGTCAGAGTTAAATAAAATTAAAAATGATACCAAAATAAATTCTAAAAAAAAATTGGTTAAGAGTGTCAATCGCAGAACTCAATTACCTGTCAAGTGTCCTAAAAGATTACCTTCAAAGTCCTCTGTTAGGATTTTAGGAAACAAAGTCCCAAGACCGATAAAAAAAGATGTCAAAAATTCTCAACTGCCGTGCGTTAGTGGACCCACTTGCTATGAATCGAGAAAAAGCGTTTCGTTAATTGAATTGTCGCCTGCTAAAATGAACACCAGATTAATTGATAGGTGATGAATTTAGCTATAAATATTTAAATATTTTTTACTTAAGTAAATGAGTAAATAAAAATGTGTGGTAGATGTGACATGTGTAAATGATTAGCACACGTCAACGATTTTTCATACTTTTATCTCTCTCTGGAACAAAAAAAATTGACATTAACATAGAGCGTGGTAGCGGCAAGCGAAAAAGAGAAAAATAAAAGCTAAATAAAGCTCGAGAAGTTAAAATAAATTAAAAGTAAAAGTTAAGGCAGCAACAGTTAAACCAGAAAGTAAAGCAAACGCAGTATAATTTTATTTAGTCTTTTATACTGCTTTATAAATAGCAATATTAAATACGTTTCAGTAAATGAGACAAGAGTGTCCTCGTATTCTCTTGATGCTTCTTACTGGTATAGCTGTACTGTATAATTATTATATGTGTATATACTATAGGCTTGTATTTTATTAGTTTTGTTTTATTTTAACCACTTCAAAGATTCTTCTTAGGCTGCCTTTCAACTACCAAACTCAACGATTAGATGAAAATACAAGCTGTGAACTGTGAAAGTTTATTTTCTTTCCTTTATATCATCGCTTGAGGGTGTTAATAAAGTAAAAAAATAAAAATCGTTGACATTTTTACAACCATTTAATATTTTTTATTTTTTATTTGGAATTATTGACTAAAATAAATAAATATTGATTATTGCTAATTTTATGATATTAAAGTTAGCAGTCTTGACCATTTTTCAATTTTTTTATAACAAATACATTTTTTTGAAAAATTATTTTAACAAAACTGCATTTTTAATTTATTAAAATTTCTACATGTCAATATTTTTTTCTAATTTTCTAATTTTTTTTGCCATGATTTATTTGTTAAAAAAATTTATAAAATTATCAAATATCTGCTAAATTAATTTTCATGATAATTTTATTGTATCAGGCCAGAAGAAAAAAGCGTATTTGACATGGACAGAGACAAAATTTGTAGCCTAGATGATGTGTCCAAAAAAACTTGGCTAGATGCCAGTAATGGTAATATTAATATTAATAGTATCAATAATTATAACAATGAGAGCAATAGCAAAGATTTGGAAGTAATAATGAAGAAGAAAGCCGCGAGCATTGTTTGCCATACGCTGATAATAAATGCATGGAGACGCAGGCGTGAGGAAGTAATCGATCTTAATGGGATTATTGAACAGCTACGTCAGCAAATAGATCACTTGCAGTTGCAGATTGTTGTATTGAGACGATTACTGGACACCGAGAATAGCCGGGTCGGTAAACTTGGCGCCCAAGTTCATCGCGCTAAAATACAGCTTGACAGTATTACTAAAGAAAAGGAAACTCTTACTAATGTAAATTATGTTTATGTTTTTATAACTTCATTTTTTGTTTAAGACCGACACCTTCATATTAAAGAATATATTGGTCTTTAATAAGAAAATTTTATTCAATTTTATGTGTTTATATAAACAACATTAATCTTTGTTGTATTTTGTTATTAAACATAAAATACTTTCGATTTTACTGACAAAGAAAATTTACTTTTGTTGCACATTTTTACGTAAAATATTAAAAAATATTTGATTTTTTTAGAATAAAATTTTCTTTAATAAATTTGGAAAAAAAAGGTTTTAAATTTTTTTAAGGAATCTTTAATTTAAGTAAATAATTTGGTTACAGGAAAATAAAAAATTAAAAAGTGATTTGAATTCATTAAATCAAGTAACTGAAGAACAAAAAATTACAATTGAAAACTATAAAAATGAATTATTAAGTACCAAAAATCAGGTAAAGGCTGTTGATACGCAGATTATGAAAGACAGAGAAAAATTATTAAAATTGAGGGATGATAAGCAAATTTTATTGGACAAGGTACAGATTTTTAAAGAAAATTATTCATTTAATTAAAAATTAAGTTAGCTTAGTCAGAATCAAACTTAGTAAAAGTTGTAAGATAAAGTACCGAGTAGTTGAACAGGTTTCAAAGTAAAACGTATGTGACTCTATTTTATGCATAAAGATGTAATTATTAGTTAAAATTAGTGATTTTCATAAAAATATAAACAATTTTAAATTGACTGAAGCGCAAGATAACGCAGATAATTGAATATTTATATTTTGACAACGTTTTTAAGATATACTATGAAAGAAGTAGTAGTTGAGCTAATAAAATATGTGGCAATAGGCAAACCAAAAATTTTCAACGTTTTATTGAAATATCCAAAGATTCATAACAATATTGAATAATATTGTGAATATTTAATATGTTCATTTAAAAATGAGAAATATTTGTATTTAATTTTTTCAATTACATTTTTTATGAATGGCAAAGCAAATTTTCAAAATTTTTTATTATTTAAAAAAGACTATTTCATTGGGTGGTACAATTTTTTTTGTGAAAAAAATAGCATCTATCGGCTATTCTCGACATGTCAACTTTTAAGTTAACAAAAATATAATTGTTTTGATTTATAATTGAAAGAATGTACAGAAATCAATTACTGTATCACTGAATAATTATAACATGCGCATATTACTCATAATAAATATACGGATTTTGTATTACAACAATTCGAAGTCTCATTTTTATAATATAAGTATTCAAGTGCTGGGTACTTTATTGAATACTATTGAGAATGAATTGATGTTGCATTAAGTCGACCTATTTTTTTAACGATGAAATTGATAGCCAAGATTGTGTAAGTGTGTTAATGTGGTGAGTCATATTGGCGGTAGGTAGATACCAGGGCGCATTGTACTCTAGGCTTAGTGACTAGGTTGTGGGTGGAAGGGTGGTAGGGTAACTTTGTGCTTCTGAGTTCTACGAACTGATGATTCACTCGCGATTCTAGGATCTAGGATTGTTTCCACAAATATTTATCGTTTAAACTATAAACTTTTGATTACTTTTAAATAATTAGTAGCAAATTTTTTTATATCTTTTTAATATATTACCAAAAAATTCTTCACGAAAATATTTTAATTAATTTTTTTAATAATTATAAAGAACAGTAATTAATTTTGCGATTAAAATAAAGTGTACTTAAAAGGGCGATGTATCTTTAAGTTCAATGTACGCGTGAGTACATAGCAAAGGGATGATTCATGCGGTAATAATTCGCCTGATGACTCAAACTCGCGTAATGCCAATTTCGCTATAACTGAAGCAAACTAGAAATCGATATGTCTTTTCCTTTTATATAAAACTTTCTTATGGAGGACGGACTTTTTTTTATCAACAAGTTTAACTTGTTGAGTTGAGATAAATAAATTAAACTTTTTCCTCAGTTTAGTGAAAAGAAAATTTAATTATCAGTTTTTGTTTTTGATTTATAAAGCTTGCGATGTATGAAAAAATTTCAACTGAACGCGAGGAGCGGATGGAGAGAGCTGAGAACAATGTGGAAGAGTTGACAAACAAGTTAAATATTCACATAGCTATTGTTGAAAGTTTGAAAGAAGAAAAGCAACAACTTGTCAAGTTTGTTTTTTGAATAATTGATGACAAAGTTTTAAGATATGATTTATGATGTAACGATTATAAATTGCAATTTTAGGAATTTAGAGGGTATTGAAAAGAAGAAAATAGAAGCGGAAAAAATTTTATTAGTCAGCGAGGATCGCGAAAAAGTATTGAGCTTGCGGATAAGTAATCTCGAAATACAGTTGAGTGATCGCGAAACTGCGTTACGTAAGATTGAATCTGTTTATAGATCTCAGCTGTGAGTAAACTTTAAATAAATATTTATTACTTTACAATAATAATAATAATAATTATTATTATAAATTATTGTTATTAGTGATAATTAAAAATTATAGTTAATAAATTTATAATTATAATATTAATTTTTATAAATAATACGCAGGACTGAAATTCATGACTTAAGAGAAAAATTACTGAAACAAAGCCAAGTATGTGGATGGAGTAGTAGAGTTTTGCAAATAGCAGGAAGTGTTGTAAGAGCACCGCAAGTTATTTTACGTACTCTTTCATTCTTAGCATTCGGCGGAATTCCTTCGCGTCCATAAAAATTTTTTTTATATAACTTTAATATAAATAAAAAAAAATCAAATTATTTAATGACAAACAACAAATTAGAATTGATATTAAACATTATCAAAATGCAAGATTTTAAAATAGTCACCATCGATTTAAACTATAGAATCTTCGCACATATATCAATGTCAGAGTTAAAATAGAAACGTTTTTTTTTGTCATGAAAAAAAAATTTTTGGGCTTTATAAAGAAATCAAAGCTAGTTAAATTACTAATGCATCAATTATTATTAATTTTTTTATACTAGCATTATATATGTGTATATGTAACAAGATAATTAAAAATATGAAATATACATAATTTATATAAATAAGAATAACAATTCATTATTTTTTTTTCATCTATAAAATAATTATTTTAATATAAAATAATTATTTCATTTATTAATTCCAACAACTACTCTCTGCATTAAATTATTTACATTTTTTTAGTTAATAAATCATATAATTTTATTTTTAAAAACATAATAAATTAATTATTCGCAATACTATGAAATCTTAAAAAATTTCGAATGGAGAGTATTAATTACAGACAATAAAATAAGATAAATAAACTTACTACCACTAATTACTTTAATTATTGATAGTATTTAGAGTAATTTTGTACGTCATTGAAAAAAAAAAAACCCAATCTATTAGAACATTAAAAAGCATAATAAGCTTACAGTATTTTCGATTGTTCAATTATGTTTCACATTGTATATTAATTTGTGGAGCTAAACAAATTTATAAACATTCTATTTCAAAAAATATTATCAATTAACATGATTATGAATAATAAACTATTGATTATTTAGTTTTTATTGATTCATTATTCTGTTACCTATATTGGATTAGTACCAATAGTGGTAATTAGTACCAAGTACTGAACAGCCATTATTTGACGATACATTATCATTATTTTTTATTAATAATAATTATTATTAATATTATATTATATTACTGTTATTATTATTATTATTATTATTATTATTATTATTATTAATATTAATATTAATAATATAATTTTACTTTATTTTATCAAACACCCTAATCAGCCTATTTCATTTGATTATAAAGCTACTGTTCAATCAATTAACTAATTCATCATTAATTAAGTACAAGTTAATCTATCAGTACATTACTTACAGATTGTATTTATACAGCCTCAAAAAGCTATTAGAAAAGTTTGTGACAATTTTATTTAAAATAATGATTATAATTTTGCAATATTTTTAACCAATAAATTTTTTATTTTATTTTTATTTACGGCGCATGGAAATCTATATTATCTATATTATCATGATTATTATTTTATTAGATTTAAATTCAATGAGCATTAGAAATTGTTTAGTAAAAAGTCACGTCTATTTTATAATTTTAATGAGTATCAATTATTTTTCCAACATTTCAATGAGTATTTAGTTAATTATTATTTATTAAATTACTTTCTCAAGACTACTCGTACATACTAATTAACAAAATTATTTTATAGATTGCTATTTAATTTTTAGGCTACGAATACACTATTCAGTGCTATTGTTTATTATTATTTTTAAATAATAATAGAGCAAAAGGCTCGTTGAAGATAAACGTAAAAAAATATCAGAGTAATCATCGGTCACATTGACAAAATTTAATTTTTTTTTTTTCATTTATCACTACGCAGTCACAAAAGCACAAGTATACCAAAAATCAATAATACTGTAACGAGACATAATTTTAATAACACTTGTTCTTTTTAATATTAAAATATAAAATTAATATAAATCCATTCAACCGTTTTTTTTACACACTGAGAAAAAAATTTAATCGCTGGTAAACATTTGCTTATTAAAGAAGCTAATTTTTTTTTTTTTTATAGATCGAAAGAAAAAAATACTTTTTTATTATAATATGATCATTTTCAAATAAAAAAAAAATTTTGGAAGAATTATTTTTAGAATAAATTATTGTTAAACAATTCATAGTAAAATATGAAGTGAGTATTTTTTTCAGTGACTAGTATTATTCATTGGCCAATGCGACTAGATTGTATATTTTTGATCGTTTAGTTAATTAATTGTTAAAACTAAAATCAATTTAGTCAAGAAAGAATGTAGCTTAGAATACTTAGTTGTTTTATACTTAAAAGTATGAATACTAAAAAGAGGTATTTTTAAAATAGATTAATGAAGAAAGAAATTAATAATTTAAATTTAAATGTCTTCATTAAAAATTATTCAAACTTTCGACTGAGTTTGACGTTGCTAAAATGTAGTTTAGTAAAAACTGGATGCTCTGCAGTGATTAGGAGAAAAATTATTCATAAAAAAACAACAGCCAGACATCAGATGTTCCGGGCGTAAGTCTCACACAAGTAAGAATGATATTAAAATAAAAAAATGTTTAAATCATGCCAAAACCTTCAGTTCCCTCGCTGATGGCCAGCAGTAGAGCGCGTTCGAAGTGATCATAGCATTCATAATCAGGCAGGCAGAGTTGGTTAAAGCTGAAAATGAAAGTAACAACAATTAAAATACGGACATTAAAATCAAACAATTAGAATAAGAATACACTACCAAGTGTGAGCAGTGGGTAAATTGGCAAAAGTTGGAGCAGCGGTGATTTGAAATCGTGGGCTTAATTGTTGGAAGCCTCCGGGTGGTAATTGGGAACAGCCAGTTGTAAATTGGAGCAATCGGGCCATCTCTTCTTGCGTAAAATTACTAATTGCCGTCCAAAACCAGTCTAGTACGCGTAAAAATTCCGGAGAGCTGCCGTTTACTACGTGATGCGCACGAAGATCTGCTACGCTGTACTCGCCAGTACCACAAAGTAAAAGCTGTAATAATTAAATAGAATAAATAAATGATTTTATTTAATTAAGCTTTGAATCTCTTAATTTTATTCTGTAGATATTAATTATTACCTCCAATTCATTTTCATCAAATATACCGAGTAAATTATCAGGAATAAGTTCATTTAAACCACGTAAAAATGAGTCAACTTCATTTCTGATAGAACTTGCAAGTCGATGCTGAGCAAGAGCGTCTAAATAACGTAATTTAGTGTCATTTGTAACACGTACTTTACTACCACCAGGTATTAATTCAGCGACTTTCGTCAACTGTCCATCTCTGTCGTACTCTTCTTCAACGAAAAATAACTCCATTTCTTCAACATCGTTCTCCAAAATATACTTAACTTTACTTAGGTATAAATCGGGATCATCTTGCTCAAAATACTGCAATGAAATTCGATTTTTTATTCGTTATTATTTATTATTATTATCATCATTATATCGCGACCAAAATGCCAAAAGGGCGTATTACAGCAGCTAGATAGAGTTTTATGCCAAAAAGGCGTATAAAAATTTTTTTTGAAGAAAAAATTTTTCAATGTACTAATGCCAAAAAGGCATATCTTAAAACATACGCCCTTTTGGCTTTAGAAAAATTTAGCCTAAAGCCAAAAGGGCGTATAAAAAAACTTTCAATTTTTCTCTGAAATATGAAATTTAACTCTAAAATAAAACTTAACGCCCTTTTGGCTTTAAAAATTTATTTTTTTATTTTTAGGCTAAGAAAGTGTTAATAAAGCGATTAGTAAAAAAAAAAAATTTGCGCCCTTTTGGCACTGCAAAGCCAAAAGGGCGTATAAATTAATATGCGCCCTTTTGGCATTTGGGTCACGATATTATAATTACTGTAATAAGTGATAAAAAGCACTACTTACCTTATAATGAACTCTAAGGCCTATTATTTGTGCAAGAAATGAACGCGTGAATCTAGCTCTAACTAACTGACGATAAGACCCACCAAGAGCTGATTCGTACAAACATTTACCAACAATACGTCCTGCAAATTCGTAATGCTTCCACTTGAGATTTTGAGGTCTTTTGTTATTAGGATGTACTAAGGCTTGTTGTGATTCACCGAATGATGCAAATAACCCATTTCCTGGATCAAATAGTGCTGCGCATATCAATTCAAACCATTCACGCCTTACTCCACCCCAGTCAACACCTTTAAAAATAAATTATTTTACTTCAATGGACAATTTTATCGCTTAATAATAAATACCTTGTTCTCCTTGGAACGTGATTTCGAAATTCCGACACCAATCGCTTATTGAAAAGCTTTTTGTCGCTTTCATTGACTGAAATAATTTTTTAATTTATTTTTTGATTTTTTAACTGATAAAATTTACTTAGTGAATAAACTTACTGATTCTAATAATTTATCTCTTTGAACTTTTATAGTAAGTTTTTCATGATAATGCTTTTGATGATGTTTTCTAACTTCATGGTAAAAAAAATCTTGTTTATCTACAAATGTTTCACTACCGCCGATATTTTTTAGTAAGAATAGGGTAAATGTTGCGGCAATAACATCACGATAGTGGGATATTAATTCTACCGGTGGCTGGCAACCGTCGTCTATTGAAAATGAATCATAGCCTTCATATTCATTATTTGAATTATCAAAATGAAACTGTAATAAGAAAATTATTCATATTATTAAGCAAAATTTTGTGGCCAGTGTATTTATATGATAAAATGGCTTTTTATGGTTCAATTTGGTATCGTTGGAAAAGTCTTAACCTGAAGTTGTGCCTTTTCATGATTGCATATCATTCTCACCAATGGTCAATTTATGATGATAATTATTTAGACTGTATTCGAAAATGCTGTATCTCTAGATACATAATTAAGAAATAACCTTGTATCTCGTGAACTATTGACATTTTTAAAAATATAAGCTCACCCTGACATTACACTCGTCAAGAGCTTTTCATTTGAGTACCTACATCAATTTTTCATATATTTATATATATTTATTTATTTATTTATTTACCTTTACATAAGCCCAACAGCCCAAAGGGCCAATAACAGGGCTACTTAATTTTACAATGATATAGATTTTGACAGAATGAAAATTTGAATAATAGTGTGACTTTATATAAACTAAAGTTTCTATATCTAATCAATTATTATAATTATAATTATAATTAACAGAGTAGTTTAATTACTAATGAGAAAGAGAAAGAAAAAAAAATGAATCAAGACTACGCATGTATTTTGATATATATATATATATATATATATATATATATATATATATATATATATATATATATATATATATATATATATATATATATATATATAAAATGCATGTGGGTACTCAAATGAAAGCTCTTGATGAGTTTAACATCGGAATAAGCTTATATCTTTAAATTATATATTATATATATGTATATATGAAAAATATATCAAAATGCATGTGGGTACTCAAATGAAAGCTCTTGATGAGTGTAACATCGGGATGAGCTTATATCTTAAAAAAGGTCAATAGTTACAAAAGTACAGTGCAATTTAACAAAAATCATTATTTAATAAAGCAAAATTTTATTTATTTATAGTTTACAAGTCACGGCAGTCACATAGTGACTGCAAGGTTGTTAGTTTTAATTAATTTATTAAATAAAAATATTAAAAAAAATATTACCTTAGTTGACGGACAAAGTCTGAATGTAACAAGACGCTTAGGTATAAATTTCAGAAGGTATTCTTTTATTGTTAATTGTTTTGGTGATATAAAACAAAAAACTTTTTTAGGTTTTGAAAATCTTTCACCTTGCATCCCTAATAATTTAGCAGCATAACAGATATCTGGGTCTTTAGAAGCAACGTTATTATGTACCATTCTTGCTACAGAACCTAAAATCAAATAGTAAGTAAAATTAATAAGTAAATTAATATAATTAATAAGTCGTAATAAATAAAGTTAGTGAAGTAGAATTTATAAAAATAAAAACATACTATCAAGTACGATGATATCAAAATCCCCATTGTGCAGCTGCAGTCCTGCGAGACTTACTGTTGCGTGATAACAGCCACCCTTTGGAAATCCAACTTTTAATCGGATTCTCTGATTCGGTTGGTCGTATTCCAACTGTATATTACAGACCACGGCTTGACCTTCCTCTGTACACCCAATCTGGTATCCAAAATCAATATATTCCCAATAATCCGCCGTAGAAAAAAAAGCACAAAAAAAAAAAAAAAAAACAAAATATTTTAATGGAAGCAATCAACTTGCCTGAGTAATATTGACGTTATAGCCGTCAGTGGGATGATCTGTAGAGCTAAATACACACAGATTGTCGTATTCATCTCTGGGTTCTATTGTCATGGAATGCGCGATTCCAGCTGTGCATACTACAGTTGAGCTCTGCCGTACAAATACTGTTTTATTGGGATCCGGTGGCCCTGTTACAGGACCAAAATAATAATTACTACAATAAATAATATAGATATATAATAAATATTAAGCCATCAAATCGCACAAAGGAAACCACAATTTCATATGACAACCACGACTCAGTATTTATTTACCTTCAACAATTTGATGTCTATAGAAAAGTATTTATTATTAATCATAATTGTAATTAATGAGTTTATAATTCATAATACGATTAATAATTTAATAAATATCATCTATTATAAAATGATACTGTTATTTAAAAAATGATAGAAATTTTTTTTGATATCAAATAATACATTTTCGATTTGGCTTTAATTTTTTAGTAGATTTCATAGAAATCTCACTATTGCATTGGTCCTCCAATTTACAACGAATCTTTACCAAACTCAACAAAATTATTCTACAGATAGATACCGAAGTCAATTTCGAAGATGAGCTTAATTGGTCAAGTAATTTAGAAATGTCAGGATTTCAAAATTTTCAAAATCATAAAAATTCATATTTCTTCACTTTCTTACTTGAATAACTTTTGAATGGGATAACTTATTGAATCTTTGTAAATTGCATCTGAAAGCTCTTTAAATAAGCTTCAATTTGAGTACCATATCATATGTGTAGTCCCAAAATTATGTTCTATTTCGCTTTGCCAATTATGAAATTTGCTATTGCATAGGTTTTATAAAATTTTTATTTTATTTTTTTAATTAAAAAACTTTTATTGTAATAATTACAATAAAAATCATAGGTTAAAATTCAATTGGAATTTTGATTGATAAGTAATAAAATGAAATCTACTTCCATTTCGGTTGCCGAATGTTTTTTTTGTTGAAATTAATATTTAGAAGAAGAAAATTACACGTACCAGGAAGAAAATTTTTAAGAAAAGGACTGCCATGTACATGACAAGAACCAATTAACACAGCTATACGATACTGTCCAGCATGTCGTACGGTAAATTTAACAACAGCAGTATTAGCCGCTAACGGATCTGTTCCGCCTAAATCTATTAGGGTTGCTACACGTCTGGTACCTTCAGAAACATCTATTATTAGATTGTCTTTGTCGCAGATTGGGTAGGGTTGTCCATTACGTTGATAAAACTAAGAGGTAAAAAATATATTTTATTATTATTCAATGTTTATATAAATTTTAGTAAGAGGAAAGTGAAAAAATTTCCGAGATTGAGTAAAAAAAAAAAAAAGCGTACTTTAACAGTAAATGTCATAGTTTCTCCAACTAACTGCGGTTCCTCCCACTCGAAATGAACACGGCAATTGCTTGGCAGCAAATATTTTCCAGTTACATACTGAAGGAGTGAATGCTTCGCTTCTGGTGCCAATGCTGGCTGGGTCATCGCCGCAAGGGTAACCAGCCCCGCCACTGATACTGAAACCACCAGCATCCCTCCTGTAATTGAATAAATTTATTTAAAATATCGTTTTTAGATTTTTTAATTAATCATTCTGTCAATCAACTCTATAAATATTCAATTATGAACTTTTCAATTGTTTCCAAACGAGAACGGTCGACGGAACATTGTTATCATTGACTAAACGTTATCAGTACATTATGTATGTTAATTTGTGCAAATATCAAAGTTTTGTAGAACATGTACACATATTTAAATATAAATTATATGTTTTAAAGTTACTTTATACTTTATTAATATATTTTGAATTCACTAATACAATTAAATTATTGAAGAAAAATTGCACGGAAAAAAGTAGACTGTAATAAATAATAGTCGATTTATAATAAGTAATGATTAATTGGAAAAAATTACTATTTCAAACAGTAAAATTGTCATTTTAATAATCACTTTATAATATTTATCATTCAAATGCTACAATTTATTATTTACATGGAAGAAAATACTATTTCAAACAATAATATTCGCTATGTAAAAGTCGAAAATGTTGAAGTATAATAATTAAGAATTTTGACTTTGATATTTATCATTTCATGCCTAAAAAATGATCGCATGATATTTAAAAAATATAAACTACAGTTACTAAATTTTCTGTGTAAGCAACGTGAATATTTACAAAGTACAAATGGTAAATTTTAAACGCAACGCTAAAAATCAAACTATAATTATTAATTGCTTGGACTGGTAAAATATATATTTTAAGAGTAGAATTTTTACTGTTTCAAATGGTAAATTCTCCAAGAGTGAGATCTTTTCCTTCTTCTCATAGTATAGATTATATATTGAAACGGCAATTTTTACTGTTTGAAACTGTAATTTTTTAAGATGAGAGAGTCGTTATTTACTATAGTGACAGCTACTAATGACATTTTCGATATTAAATTATAAATTGTGGCTTATACACTTTTTACATTAAGGGGTTAGGGGTAGTCAGAATTTTCAAAAAATCGATTTTTTTTACATTTTCTTTAAGTTTAATATTTTAAAAATATTCTCTGAAAATTTGAAGTGAATCCGACAAATACTTTTCGAGTTATTTGACAAATAACAAAGGGCGCTCAGGCACTCCAGAACGCTAAAGAGCAGCTAGCTCTCGAGAGTGTAAAACTTTAAATGCGTTTTTCTCAAAACTATGTCTTTTGAACTGGTGATCACTGTAACTCGAAAACCGCTCAGTAGAATTTAATGAAATTTATACAGCTTTTAGAATACATGAAAAACTCGTGCCTGATCGAAGGATTTTTTTTTTTCAAAAATTTTGATTTTTTATAAACAATTAACTGTTGGTTTTTTGTCGAAAATTGAGAGAAAAATTTCCTGAGGCCGCCATTTTGTTAATTTAAAAAAAAAACAAAAAAGCTTCGATCAGGCACAAGATTATCTATTAACAAAACTAATTTTTCTTGTCCGATTGATTTTCGATGAATCTCCAAAAATTTAGGATGATCACCGCAAGGACCTTTTTTTAGGACTGGATCAACACAAACACCCATAACTTTTGAAATTATAAATTTTTTTCTTCAAATTTTCGTGAAGTCAAGTCAAAACATTATATAATGATGCCATATTATTACTTTTATAAAGTAAAATGATTTACGGGCAAAAAAAAAATTATTGAAAATTCTCATTTTTTCATGTCTCTGACTACCCCTAACCCCTTAAGTTCTGTAATATTTACATTTGTGCCACCCCGATATCCGCTGTACTGTTTAAACTATAAAAATTAATCGAAATCCGAGTGAATTTTACAGTTTACTTTTTTCCGTGGAGTATTTTTACACCATTTTACTTGAGTAAGCTAAAGGTATGATGTCTAAAAAAGTTTAAGCCGAAATTGAAATCGAAGAGTTTAAGGGGGGAAATACGTGTACAGGCTTAAAAAATTCAATTTTTTTTTTTTTATAAATCGCTTGTAAAACTATTCAAAAATATAGATATAAAATTTCAAGTCAAAATTCCTATTCGTTAAAAAGTTATAATCGATTTAGTAATTACTTCAATACTATTTTACATTAACTTTTTCTGTCACTTTTTTTTTTCAAACGCGTTTTTCTCGAAACGAGTTTTTTCAAAACTGTGTGCAGTCTAGCTCAAAGAGTTTTAAACCAATCATCTTGTGATATGGCTTATAATTTTCTTTATACAATTACCTTGAATATGAACCTCAATCGGAAGTGATATTTTTATTTAAACTATTTTTTTTTTAATAAACAATGTATGAAAAAGTGGTAAAAAATCACGACTTAATTTCATAGCCCTCTAAAAAATGCAAATTTTTACTTTTTTTTTTTTTAGAATTTAGGTTAATATGGAAGTTTCACATATAAATGAAGTAATTTTTCTGTGCAATTGATTTCAAATAAAAATTGTGGCTTCCATACTGCACACAGACTGCTAAGTCGGATGACAACTTACGATGTGTATCAGCTGATATCTCCGCTATTTGTTAACTTATATTGTTGTTTAATACAAAAAAATACTTATAAATATATGTATAAAATAACCGGATAGTTTCAATAAATAATATTAATTTTTTATACCTTAAAAAAATGAATGAAAACGGCCTTCTACACGTATTTCCCCCCTTAAATGCATGCATGTATGATTTGTGTATTGATGCGTAAATATCACGGCTGGTTCCAATATGTCGATAGTATGATTTCCTGACATTTTCCATAACATTTCACGCTTTTCTATTATTATTTGTACAGTATATGTATATATTAGATAAAATTGATTCTCTGTTGTAGTAAGAATCGAGTATGTCATTGTGAAACTTTATTTTCGGGATTTTTATTGTTTTCTGTTGTTTTTATTAAAAGTTGACAGAACAAAAAACTCTACACAGAAACCAATTTATTTTTTGTAAAGTGTTTGCGGTAAATCCCAGTTTTACTCTAAAAAGTTTTGATCAATTGTTAGTAAAAAAATGGTAAATAAAATTTACCCCATGTCCAGGCATCTTGATGTTGGCTGTTTTTAACAACTGAGCTCCATAAATCGGCTTTCAGTGACTCAAGATCGTCTTTGGATGTCGGCAAAGTTTGACGAGCTTGAATCCACCTTGGGAGATCTTTCCCAAGAGTACTACGCGCTTCATTATCCTCAACCCAGTACACGTCTTCCAAGGATAACACATCCATCTGCATTAGCCTGTAACCAAGTTAGAGCATTAATAAATTAATAACACAAGTTTTTGTCGTCTTTATCATCCCGTCGCTAAATCATTCACAATTAATTAAGTTTAAGTTAACTTAACGTGCTTTGAATATATGTGACGGAAAACTGAAAGGATAACGATCGCTGGAATATTTAATATTATAATTATTAATTAATTATTTATAGTGAGCTGGTGATGCAACATAAATAAAACTTACTTTTGGTAATAAGAACTGAGTCCGTGATCACTGAGCCATTGCCGTAATACTAGTCGTTGTTGTAACAGCCGTGCTGCTCTTTGCAAGCGCTCCTCATCTTGGGCTGGCAACTCCGGTAATGCTCCAACTTCGCCGCAACTTGCCAGACTTGATATTCCTGTTCAAAAGATAAATAACATTTTCATTTGCTCCAACAATTTTCTTGATAAGTTAATTATTACTTAAAATAATTTATTATTTTTTTTAAATTTACGATTGTAATTGTCAGGTTTATTACATAACTTTATAATTAGAACAAAGAGTGAAGTAATAATTAAAAGACGATAATATAATGGAAAACTTCAAGTCTTTATCGTTTACTCCGGCAGTAAATGAAGAAAACTTTGAAATATATTTTTCAATT
This sequence comes from Cotesia glomerata, assembly GCF_020080835.1. NCBI lineage: Eukaryota > Metazoa > Arthropoda > Insecta > Hymenoptera > Braconidae > Cotesia > Cotesia glomerata. The sequence continues at coordinate 4,322,967 of NC_058158.1, forward strand.
TACGATTCAGGTTTATAACTACATAATATAGCATTGAAAGATTAAAAATTACTGCGGAAAATTTTATATCAACCTTTATAAAAAATCTATATTATTAAGAGAATAAGAAAAATTATGTGGCCAGTGTATTTATATGATAAAATGGGTTTTTATGGTTAAATTTGATATCATTAGAAAGGTCGACCTGGAATTGTCCTTTTTCAAGGTTTCATATCATTCTCACCAATAGTCAATTTATGATGATAATTATTTAGGCTGCATTCGAAAATGCTCTATCTCTAGATACATAATTAAGAAATGACTTTTTACCTTGTGAAATATTGACAATTTTAAAGATATAAGCTCATCTCGATGGTACACTCATCAAAACCTTTCATTTGAGTACCCACATCAATTTTTCATATATTTATATATATTATATATATGTATATATGAAAAATATATCAAAATGCATGTGGGTACTCAAATGAAAGCTCTTGATGAGTGTAGCATCGAAATGGGCTTATATCTTTAAAAACGTCAATATTTAAGAAAGTAAAGTACAATTTAACGTAATTAAGAAATGACCTTGTATCTTGTGAACTCTTGACATTTTTAAAGATATAAGCTCATCCCGATGTTACACTCATCAAGACCTTTCATTTGAGTACCCACATCAATTTTTCATATCTTTATATATATATATATATTATATATGTATATATGAAAATTATATCAAAATGCATGTGGATACTCAAATGAAAGCTCTTGATGAGTGTAACATCGGGATGAGCTTATATCTTTAAAAACGCTAATAGTTAAAAAAGTACAGTGCAATTTAACAAAAATTATTATTTAATAAAGCAAAATTTTATTTATTTATAGTTCACAAGTCTCAGCAGTCACATAGTGATTGTAAGGTTGTTAGTAATTTTTTATTATAGTAATAAAAGTTGATGAAACAGCGAGGCGTAAAATTATTTGTTTTGATGAGACTAAAGTATTCAGAGATGCTCCAGTTGACCGTAATAATAGAATTTATCTTAACGTTTCACCTAATTTCCTCGGCTATTCTGTTGACAATATTAAATCCTGTATCTTGGCTCTCGTATAAATATAGACACAGGTTAGCGTTTATATATCTATATATGCAGTTTGTAATATGGTTGGCTGGGCTATCAGCCTCTATTTTACCAGGACGCTGAGTATGTGATTCTCGGAATTTTTATGCATCCTTAAATTTATCGAAATTACGTCAGCAGCTGGTAGATATGTGCAAGATATTCTGGCACATTAACTGAACAAAGATTAAAAATAATACGTTACATTTTTATAAATAAAATTTATTTATTATTCAGATTTATCGAAATGGTCCTGCGTTTTAAAATTCTGATGAAAGTTTTTCAAATTTAATCAATATTTCATGCTTGTCCTCTGAGAAGTTTCAGAAAATCGTGACTTGAAAAGAGTGATTAACTTATATTTAATCTCAACAAATTGGTATGACACTCTAAAAAACAACGAGGAACAAGAGTTAGTGTTGTGTTCTTGAGATTAAAAACTAAAGAGAGGAAAAAAACTTAATTAAAAAGTTTTTTTGCTAACGAAAATGTTTTCTTCAGTCGTCTGAAGAAGTAAAATAAAAGCAGGAGTTCAATTTTATGGATGAAAGTTCTGAATAGTTTGCGGAAATCAACGTGACCGTGTCATCTCTAACATTTTAATCTTTTACTTTCTCTAGCCTCTAGCAGAGCGGCTTGATGAAAACGTTTTTTATAAAAAAGTTTTTTTGCTGTTTAAAATTTTAAAAAATAGTGATGTGTTGAAAGTCAGCGCTGGAAGTGTTTCGAAAATATAATGGTTCGCCAGTAAGTAAAATTGCTTTTATTTAAATTCAAGTCTCGTATAATACTTTAGGAATATTCTTTCCACGAGTATTCACACAACTTACATTTCATATTTTGTAAGTATGAATATAAATACACCGAAGAGCTTCAACATCTCAAGTATTCAAAGCAATCCATTATTAGGTGACTGGGAATGAGTTGCGCACAAACTCTGGATAGCTTGACTAGGAGAGATTTTGGCGTGTAACCAAGCGATCAGATTTCGATTCCCGGTCCATGGCTGTCAAAATTATTTCTTCGCTTACCGAAAGATTCCCACTAAGTGGTCCATCCTTGCTTTTTATCCTTTCTTCTCCCCCTTTTCCGAATTTGTCGTTAAATGACAAATTAGCTATTAAAAACGGCTATTCGAAAATTTCCGGGTTGTAAGATGAGCTACTAATGTAGCTCTTTTTATAATAAGCTACTTATCAGTCACTTATTATTTGAGCATGGAATACACTTAGGTAAATTAAATTTAAAAAGTAAATTTTATCTTGACCGACAGATTAAAACATTTTTGAATAAATATTTTTATTGTACGAATTCCGAGAGTTTTTAAGTTTATTTATTGCTTTAAAATCAATACTAGTGTAAATGAAACATTCAAAAATAAAAATATATGTTATTAAATTATGTAATAAAAATTTTTAAATAGAGTTAAAAAAAAAATTGCAATAAACTGTGTCGCTACATTATATGAACTCTAACAAAAAACAAGTACTTATTACCAACTTAAGCTGTCTGAAATTAGAGCATTGTTTTACACTTGAATCAGATTTGAATGCCGCAAGAGACTAAAGTTGAAAACAAAAATAAAAAAGAAAAATACTTAATTTCCCTTGTGAATTTTCAGTGATTTTCTTAACAAAAGCTTCACGGACTATCATCTTTTATACTGAAAACTTTTTTTGTTCGCAGTTGACACTACCACCGGCGCAAGATATCGCGAAATAAATTATTCCAAAGAGACAACGACGAAGAGTTTTCTGAAAAAATTGGCTCAGACATTAGACAGTATCCTTTTGGCATTGTGCCATTCACGATTGTGTCATTTTTTTCCTCTCATTTGTTGTAAGTCGCTATAAATTATTAAAGTTAAATGAGGCGGAAGCTGGAAAACTCGGATAAGTCCGAACACATTATTCGACTTCATCTTCCACTTTCAACTCAACGACTTCAAATAGTCGTGATAATTAAACCCGGTGACAAAGGAACCAGAAGCTTGTTAACATTTCAAGAACAATTCTATTCATTTCAATTACTTACAATGTACGGACATCAATTTACGTATCAAAAACTAATATATCCTCAGAAGTAAAATTATAATTATAATACAAGTGAAAATATCCTATAGGACAAATTCATTTTCTAACAAATTATAACTTATATATTATTATGTCAATAGTATAACCTTATAATCTAACTAAAACTCTGTGTTTACTACCTTACAATCCGATATTAACGATGCTATTACATTACATTAATTAGAACCGTTCAAACGTCGATATTAATGAAATAAATATCAATATAGTCTCTACATTATGTAGACTACCCATTGTTTATCTCATAATCATAAATACTAAATTATAACTTACAATTATAGCTATATATATCCTATTAAGGATTATCATTATCGTACAATATATAGTACCTATTGTTTTGGTAACTTTTAATGGATTGCCAAGCTCGTTTAAACTGCTCTTATAAACTCCACTTTGTGTTGTATGTTATTTTTTATTTATACTCTGAACTGGTAACCTCTGAACTTTAAAACTATAAATAGTCCTTACGACATTGTTGTAAATATTTTTTTTAGATGATACCCATGACACGTGTATTCAAAAAATTTAACTCTGGTGTTTTTCACAGCCAAAACTTCCAATTAAAAATGAACCGTTTATTTCATCTACACAGAAAAAAAATTCAATTGAATCAAGTAAATAATTTTAAAGAACTTCAACTTCTTGATTTAAGTAAAAAAATTCTTAAACTAAGAAATTTTTCTTGGTTTAAGTAAATTTTACTTGATTCAAAAAAATTAAACTTTCCAAAATTATTTTTTTGGTTTAAGAATTTTTCTCTTGACTCAAGTTAATTTTTTTTTCTGTGTACTTATTAATAGACACCGTTATGATTCTGATAAAAATTTGAATAATTTCTTTTCTGATAACTAATAACGGATAAACGGTCGGTAATTCAAATTTATGTGCTAAGGATACTGGAGTGATTTATGAGGGCTTAGGTATCGATTGAGATAGGATGTAAGTTATCATAAACGTCATATCGTATCGTGGTTTAAATTTATAGATGGTTGCAGGTATTTATAAGTCCAAACTCAAAATGTTAGATTTAATACTCATTGAGATTGTCTTTGAATATAGAGTAACTATTTAGTACATTTGTCGGTGGACCAAGGTTGCGATGGGATCGATTGAGTTGATTACAGCGCGATATTATTCAGCATGAGGCACAACTACCTTTGTGTGTACACCCGAGTATAATTTGATGTTGCTGGTACCATCGGGGCGATTCAGACATTGGTTTTGTATCGTAAACTACTGTCGATTTTAGTGCTTGCACTTCTTTTATATACTGCAATAGGGTGAAATGACTCTGAACTGATGTTCAATGTTTATGTGCAGATCAATGAAAGTATTTATGATTGACCATAGTGGTGGAGAAAGCATAAAAGTAACACTTGGATATTGATTTTATTTAATGTCCTTTCTAACAAATTTATTGTTTACGTCAGAAGATACTTTTAGTCTTAAAAACATGAAGAGCTAGTTTTTATGTGGCTTATATTGAATAAAAATAAAAAATTAAAAACTGTAAAAAATTATAATCTTCAAGTTAAGGTACTGCCCGCGGTTTATAAAGTGAAAAAACACATTTACTGAAAAACTAGGCCGCTAGGACCTACCTCTCGGAACTTTGCAGAAACTATGCTGTGTGCGCTGACCTGCCCTAATATTTTAAGTCTCAATGTCGTTTCCAGTCGGTGAACGAAAAAAAGTTCCGGTAATAAGCTTATCACAAACAATAATTTCAACAAACCAAAACAGCTTTTAAATTTTTAACCAACAAAATTTAATACATATTTTGTAGCGTGTTTGTAATTGCCTCATAAATAATTTACGGCAGAATTTCAACTTTATTAATAATATAACACAATAATGTTATTTATAGTTCTTGTAATCAATAAGCCATGTTGTTAAAGGGCTTTTATGCAAAATGAATTTTTTTTATCACAGTAAAAATACGTACTACACATGGTAGTTATAAATTCCAGTGGATATCATTATTAATAATCAATATCGTCATTAAAGTTAATGAATTATCGTGAGAACAACTCATTATCTGGCTCGATTGAGTAATTTTAAAACTAAACTAGGACATAGTCATTAATTTGCAGGAGCAATAATAAAGAATCGCTTGATAAATATGTATCATTATAAATTATAACAAAAGTATCAGGTAAATTATCGGGATTAAAAACCTGAATAAATTTTCAGTTTAATCCCGGCTGATATTGAGTTTCTTTGATGCTAAGATTCCAGATAAGAGTAATTGGGCTGTATTCAAATTCGCAAAGCTTCTATAAATTGAGTAATCAAACCAATAAATGATTAAAATAAATGGAGCGTAAAGTGCTCGATACAGCGGTACTAAATAAAATTTTTAATCTAAAATTAAAATATATAAATTCAATTATCTAGTGGTTATGCCTCATTTGAAATAGAAAGCTACAGCCTGCAGACTACTGGTAAAAAAATACTCTCGTGTGTTATTCTACCTCCATTTGCACCTACGCTTTACTCATTATTTTTAATGAACAAGTGGAAGCACTAAAATTTACTCTACGAAGTATATGAGGATAATTATATATATATACCATGCATTTAATTTTTCCTGCTTATCTTTTAGTTTTTTATTTATTCCATACTTATTCTAATTTTTATCTTAATGCTCTGGAATATTTATACCGCGTAATGTAGTACAACTGTTTTAAACTCTTGTATAAATTTCCCGAGTAAAACAACTGCTGTTTGATTAAAACTTGCTGTGAAATTTTTTCCCGTTTCAGATACCCGAAACTACTCCGTAATTTTTGTGAAAATTGATTATCGATCGGGACGGAACAAGATGAGCTTTCGTGTCAATTTTATCTTTATTTTTATTTCTTTTTTTGTCGCAATTTTCGAGAGAAGAAATTTTATTGGTGGATAAAAATAGATTGGAAAATGTGTCTGAGGACTTAAATCTTTTGAAATTAAAAATTTTTCTACTTTATTGCTCTACATTTTTTTTTTATTATTTTGTAACTTTATTTTTAACTCATGATACAAATTATTGGCCAGCACAAATTTAACTTCCATTTACTATTCAATTAGTGTTAATAATACATCCGAAAATTTATTCAGTAATTCACCTACAATTAAATTATTTTCCAATAAATAATGAATTGAATTTTTATTTGTAATCGATTGAAACAATAAACAGAAGAAGTTAATTACATTGGAGATGTGATAATAAATTTTCAATTGAAATTATAATATTCTAAATATATAGAGATAGTTAATAAGATTATTGAAATCCGTAGTAGATAAAAATTTTATGAATTTAATAAAAATGATTAGATTTAAAATGCGTAGCACAGTAGTAAAATATACACTGAGATCTAAAGAGAAATATTTACTGATGCGAGTATGAATTGAAAAGAATTTTGCTTGCAGGAAAAACATCAAAGTGTTCATATTGCCTCGGTGCCTTATGAAAGATTCAACAGATTTCGGTATCTTCTATTTCACTATTCACTGCTTGCCTTTTATCAACTATTTAAAATTTTTAATCACGCCACGAACACTATTCATTTCTCGATTGAAGTGTACTTGAAGTATTTAAGAACAAGTACCGCTCAGAAACTACCTAAGACATCTAAATACAAATTTAATCAAGTGGATGTTTCCTCCAGTTTCTTTGAAATAGAAATTGGAAGATATCAAATGAATGAAAAAGTAAATCAAGTAATCTAAAATTTCCGATCCAAGTTCAGCGAAGTGTAACGAAGCCTTTACTTTGATGCTTGCTTTACGACGGAAAAGATTTCGTATTTTAAAAATTTTTTTTTAACGATAATGCTTCATCAAGTTTGTTAATTACGACAGATATTACTTTACACGCTAAAGATACTTCAATTTTAGAGATTCCATCATCTCTGTGGATCTTATTTAAGATCAAAGTAGAAATATTAGTTCAAAGATTACAAATTTTTTTGTGATGTTTATCGAAACTGAGATTGCAAAAGTTGGAATATTTTTTTCCCTGATGTTTGAACCTTTTAAAGGCTGTTAAATTCTTTTTTCACCAGAGGTACAAGCATTTTTCTGTTATAAATTCACTTTTATTTCCACGAGAAGCTGTTTAAGGCGTTAAAATTTTCATGTATTCAAACGGCTCAGCAGCTTCAAAAATACCTCAGGATATATGCCCTAGTATTTTATTTGCCAACAGTTTTCTAGATCTCCAGAATTGGCATAACTATCGTAGTAAGAAAGTCACCGAAGACATTCTGAAGGTCATAATATTTTTATAGTATATTACACACCTAGGAAAGTAAAGTAAGAAATTTCTCAGATCACATGTAAGGCTTCGCCTCGGGCACATGGCGCGCAGTGCAGGAATCTCAACTTTCTGCCCTTGTAGTGTAATATACTATTTCATATAACCTGCATTGAAAATGCGAGTTTCAATGCCTGTTGAGTCAACCAAAACTAGACAATTTCAGACCAATGCGACTGTTGCCGGGCAGGAATCAATCATTCCTTCCCGGCGGACAGAAAATGACAATTTTCTGCCCGCGAGATGAAGTTGCAGCTTTATTTTCAATCCTATCGGAGTATCTTTTGTTCATTTTATATCTTTATAATTATCATTCTAACCGTTAACCGTACTGACATTATAATTCTGTTACTAAGCATAAATAAGAATGACAAAAGAAAACTATTCAATTTACGAATAATGTTTATTGAAAAATAAATCATTACTTTCTATTTTATTATAAGTTTTATAATAAAATGGTATTTTCGCTATTAGTCTGAAACTATCGAGTTCTGGTTAGCTCCAGACATTGAAACTAGCATTTTTAATGCAACTTATATGAAAAATATAATGTGTGACGCGGGATGAAACACGATTTCAGACCGAGTGATGCCAGCCCTCGCTTCGCTCGGACAGGCAACTTCACTCTGGTCTGAAATCGTTTTGTTTCATCCCTAGTCATACAATATACTAATTGTTCATACTTCAATATGAGTAAAAAAATGAATGTAAAAATTTAATTTATTTTTAATTAATAAACTGAGCTTACTCATCCCACCATTTAATTGCTAAGCTACGAAACTAAAAGTCTTTTAATAGTAAAATATGTAAACCGCGGGTAATGTAATAACAGAAGGTGGTATATTAATAAGTATATACAGTGAAGAATATTAAATATATTAAAAAGTCAACAAGCTACGATAAATATGTAAATTTATGGAATGGAGTTCCATAAAAAGTGTAAGTTTTATTTTATAATTATGCTGCTTGTATTATATCAGTTACAATTATCATTTTTTAACAGCATTATAATAAAAACAACTTAAAGAAAAAACTTTTAACTGAAATACAAAACTCACCGGAAGAGGAACTGCCGCTCGGTCGTAGTGACATGCCAATCGATGATATTTCATCGGCAAAGAACTTCTTGTTTCGTTGCCCATTTCGATTCCCCGGATTTTTGTCCGGCATAACTCGATTTAATCGCGACGAGTTTTTATTTTTATTATACTTTATTCACGCCGTTCTCTACGCTTTACTTTGTTTTTTTTTTTTTGTTCTTTCACGTGTTTTTTATCTTCCGGTGTAGTTTTACTTATAGAGACGTGTGTTTTCCAATAAAAGAAGCTGACGATAAATTGTAAATATTTCAGTTCTTGACAAAATAATGAAAAATAGTAACAATAAATAATTGTACAAGTTTAATATATTTAACAATAATAATAACAATAATATACTACAAAATAACTGAAGTCGTAAGCAATTATGTCGATGAATTATTAAACGTCAGCGTAGAGTTTAAAACAAAATTTATTAAGCGTTAATTGGTGTAAGTTAAGCTGCCGATACTTATTGGCAGTGATTAATAAGTGCATACTATAATAATAATGCTAAACACTGCTGGTACAGCCTCGTTGTACTGCAAGATGAGTTTAAAGTTCAAGTATAAACTTTCTTTACCTCTTAAAGGGATCTCAACTTCCACTTCTTTCATAAATAAATAAATATATTATTATCATTATACATGTAAATATGCTACTTCGCTTTTATTTTATTTATAAAATATAAAATTACAAGAAAGGTGTAATGGCAAAGTGCATGTGTAACGATGAGAAAAGGCCTCGTGACCTCGCGTGGACTCTTGACCTTTCACGTATAGATATCCTTTACCGACATTACTCAGATAATAACGATCCTTCTCGACAATGTGTGCAGTTGAGGGGTGAAAGGCTGGTACTCAGTAAGAATGACTTAGATGCACATTACTGTACGCCAGATAAGAAGCGAAAAAATTTTCTGTTGAGAAGAGTTTATGTCAAGGGACAGGAGAAGAAATATATTTTGAGGTGCTGTAGAATGAGTAACGACTATAAATCTGAGACTAAAACTGAGATAAGAGACAAAAAGAGTAAAGTAGGGCTTATGTGTGTCACTCTGTCGCACATACTCATGATTATGGATAAGGGTATAGTGTTGAACTAAACTGGTGCGAGCGGTATGAAAGTTCACGAGAAAGATCGATTTTAAAAAATCTTGGCTGTGCTTTTTTTTAGATTTTATATATGTTCTTTGTACACTGTACTTTACTGTGGTGGATATAATATATATTAAATTTCAGCCTTTAAATTTAAGGGTACATATAGTTTCAAGTTATAACCATAACACTAAACCGCAAAGCTTGGGATTTGATCCCTTAATACCAAGTTAGGTTTAAAACCAACTTTTTCCAGTGAGATTTTGCGGAGAATATCTCACTGGATTTATCAATATTTTTAAGCCGAATTTTAAAAGCATGCGATTAATCCGGTGATTTACGGGTAGGAACTTTCCAACCGATGAAGATAAAAGTGACGGCTAATAATTAATTGAAATAAATGGTGGGAAAAAATAAATTGGCAGGATTACCAGGATGAGGCGGTAAACAGAGATTAATGTTTGAATAAATTAAATTTGAATATAGACCGAATGAACCAAAGCATTCAACTTCAAAATGCACACTTCAGAGGGCTAGTTTTGATATAAAATTTGAAATAACAAGGTTTATTTTTCACAAAGCTATCGAGAAAGAAATAAATGTTTGATGTTTCATATAATTTAATTTTTTATATAATTTACACTTTGATGTGCAATTTTTCCAGTACATCATTTTTAATAAAATGTTTACTAGTACCTTTCATTTCAAAGATTCTCAGCAGTGAATGCTTACAATTTCAGCTTTGAATTGGAATTCTGTCGAAGGAACGCGAGGTACGATAAAAATGACATAATTACAAGAGTTAAATTCCTAAAAAACATCATTCGACTATTTTTTGTGTTTTCAATATATTTTTTTAAAAAAAACTTGGGCCTAAAATTTTTAAGAATAACCTTTATGGTATTTTTTTTTAATCGTGCTTTTATAATAAGCAGAGTTTAAGTTCCATTTATGTCCTATATAAAATTAATACAGTTTAGTGTAATTTCTGCACCATAAGTATTTCAAATTTTTCTACCGATCAATTTTACATTACACCGGAGAACTTTTTACAATGAAAAACTTAATTTATTCGTGAAACTGTTAATTAACAAATTTTTCTAACTCACCAGTTTTACCCACCAGGAAAGAAGAAATAAAGTGATATTTAATATAGGTTTCAGAGGTAATGAATAAAAAAAAATCAGAAAAATGGTAGACCCTGAAGGCCATCCGTGCAACTTTCCGCTAATTTCATACCTAGGTGCTTAAAATTGCACTAATGATGTTTTAGAGCTTTCTGAGCTCAAAAGAACAATTTATGTGTTATTTTGAGTTCTCTAAGCTTAAAACGATAACTATTCTATGCTTTTGAGCTCTTCGAGCTCAAAAGTCTGATAGAAGTTTAATAAAACACAATTTTTCAAATTTTTAAACCGCCATCACTTTTAAATGAAATGACCAATTTTCACGTGGTTGGCAGCATTCAACGCAGTTTTTTCAGCCTCATGGAGAATCTTCAAGTTCGAATTGATAAAACTAGAAAACTCGGAGTAATTCCGAAAAAACACTTTTTTCGGTTTTTTTTCGTCAACAATGACTCACGAACAAATGAACCGATTTTGACCGGATCGGTGGCGACCGACGTGGTTTTTGGATGTTAAGAGTGGATTAGTTTTTGAAGTTGATCGATAAAGCCATTTAAAATTTATTCCAAAAAAACCACTTAAAAAAAAATTTTTTTTCTTAGTTTTTTTGAGATTTTTCAAAATTTCTTAAAATCTATCGATCCGAATCGGTTCAAATTCACAGGGAATCTAAGTTTGAGGGAACTCTTTAGAACGCTTTTTGGTAGGTTCCGATCGGTTTAGCCGTTCAAAAGTTATAAGCGATTCACATACTTACACACACACACACACACACACACACACACACACACACACACACACACACACACACACACACACACACACACACACACACACACACACACACACACACACACACACACACACACACACACACACACACACACACACACACACACACACACACATACATACATACATACATACATACAGACATAGTGACAACCTTGCGAGAATAGTCAGGGAAGCTTCCTATGACCGTCAAACGTCGAGATCTGATGAAAACTCGATTTTTGCAAAACGGGGTGAAAACAATAACTTCCCGATTTTTTAAAATCTTCGATTTTCTTAGCGGGAAGTTAAAAATCAGGTCGATTTCGCAAATCTTTCGTGATATATCATGATTGCAGGCGAGGTAATAAAGTACTGCAATAAAATTTTTCCATTTAGTAATTTAAAAAAAAAGGGTTGGGTTAACTGATTCTAGGGTACGTACTTCGAATGACACGTCAGAGGAATGCCAATAACAGATAGAGATGATTTAAGTGGTGTATTGATTACTCTTAACATCTATTCAGATAATAAACAACACTCGAGGTTTTGCACTTTGAGGTGTGAAAAAGCCTGGACTGAATTTATGATAGCGCTGCTTTTGATGTATTTATAGGCAATTGTTTCTTAGAGAGTGTAAAGTGGAAGCGGTGTTACAGGAGATGTAACACGGAATAATGTCATGTTTATGACATAATGGAAATCTCGAGAGAATTTTCGTCCTCGAGTGCTGACTCGAGTGGACACAAGGACTAAGTGTAAATATTTGTGAGGCTGTTTGAGCGTACATGTGTGAATAAATTTATCTGTGAGGGCCAGTGTGACTCTGTAGGGTGTTTTGTGTAGCTAAAGGTGTGCTGGGTGATGTATAAATGTTTAATACAGACTGATATATGTGGCATTAATAATCCAATATAGTTTCATTTGATTTATCACTCTGGGTTTGAGTATTATTGAGCATAACATGAATTTTATTTAGAGCATTATTCACTGTCTATTGTTTAAATACGTATATTTTATATTTTATATAAATATATACATACAGCTATCCTTATATACATGCCCTCTGTACAGAGAATTAATCGATATTATTCAATTTAGAATCATAGAATGGCACGAAGAGATAAAAGAAAAAAAAATATAAAAAGTAAAGCGGATGAGAGACATTTTAACGATATTTTCATCGCATTCCATTGTAACTTGGATTAAGTAATTTTTATTGTAGAAATTTTGTTTTTTTTTTGCTCTTAAAGCTTAACAATTCATTCGTTAAATAGACACTTTAATAATAAGTTATAATGTTGCTTTAAAACTTTTTAAAAGTCTGTCGAGTTTTTTTAGGATTCACTGGTGAAAAGCTCGAATTTTGAGAGTTTAAAATCATATTTTAATGTATATATATGACAGATTTAACCCCTATGAATTGAGCTGGTAATTGAGAGAAAAAAACTCGAGAGAAGTTAAACGTTTTAAGAAAAATAAACTTTAAGTTAAAATAAAAAATTGATGCTCTTAACATCTACGAGTTTTCGACAAATGTTGAAAAATTTAAAAGAGTTAAAAGGCTTTTTTAAAAGTTATCAAAAGCGTAAAAATTCGTTCTGCATAAAAGATTGGATTCAAGTGATATGTGAATTTGGATATATGTATAATGTATATATTATATAAATGTATGTATAGATATAGAGTAAGACTCTCGGCCAACTTTTGCAAAAATCGATTTCGGCGGTGTATACACGCAATGTATATGCTTTAAATTTCATATAGGTCGAGCATAAGAATTATGATTTACAAAATGTTGTATATTTTATTCATAAAAAAAATTATTTAGTTAATAATTGATGAATAAACAAACGCGAGAGTATAAATTAAAGTCGTGATTAAATCTAGTAAGGAAATGAAGTAATATTATGTGTGATGAAAATTGTAATAAAAATATGCGCTTAATGTTGGATATTTTTTTAGTTAAGAAGCAGTGTCAAGAACAAGCACTTGAAAATTTATTTATGTATAAATAACACGATATATCTGCAATGCAGAAGAATTAGAGCAAGTGTGTACACAACTGACTTGCCGTGGAACGAATGTAAATTTGAATGAAAACTTGAGAAAAGTTAGATCTTGATCGCCTTGCAACAATGTAACTTATAAACTCAAGTCATATTACGTATGTAAATTATATTATAGTGTGGGTTAACTTTTGAAAGATCGAAACTATGACGTAAGAATTTGATCTCATGTCTAAGAATTAACAATGTAGCAGAGGTTAATTTGGCGTAGATATGAATATACATATGTTGTGCAGTTTTAATTACAGCACTAAAGGTAAAGGCCAAAACCAAGCAGAGGAAGGATAAGAAATGAGAATGATAAGCGGTAATTAAACATGTATGTGCTGTGGTATGCAGATATCATTTAATTGCTAACTCGATAATATTTTGGATTACATTAGTGCCGGGAAATATCAATGCATTTATGCATATTTATGTTATCGATACGCGATTAAACTCGTTAAGATTCGAATTTATATAAAATAGACGGATATTGATATACAGAACAGTTATTTGATGTTTTTTTTGTCTCTATTCATTCGCTAGAATTCAGTTATCGAGTATTTAATTATTTTCGGCCCTGTAAATATTTTTTTAACGGATCACTTATCAAACAAAATAACTTAAATTGGATAATAAATTTATCCTGATGAACAGCACATTGCATTTTACAAACTTTTTTATTATTTGAAAATTTTTTCTCCGGGGAAATATTTACTAACATTTTAATTAGTGATCCAATTAAATATTGATATAATTGATACTTCATAATTTATCAATTGAGAATGATTGATTTCTAAATTTTTTAATTCAATGATAATGATAACGGTTGCAATTAATGATAATTATGCAAAAATTTAAATAAAGTTGAATAAAAAAAAAGATTTATTCAAGAAATCACTTGAGAAAATGATTTACCTTCATTGTACACCGGATACTTTAGATTACACTACTAATATGTCTGCGATGACAACCGCGATTTTATGAAGCTATTTATCAACGACTTAAATTCCGTGCAAACATAAAGCCAATAAGATGTAACGGTTAATTTTTTTTCTTAACTATGATAAATTTAGATTTTTGCAGGCACAAGAGGACTTTTATCACCTCATTTACTATATAATAATAAACAATAACTCAAAAAATTTCTCTCCTACGCTACTGAATCTAACAAGGCCTCTCAATTAATATTGAATATTATTAATAAATTTTATCTACCAGCTAGAATAAACTCATTAATTTATCTTTACAGTTAAAACAATACAAACGCTCAAAATAAATATGTCAAAGACGTGAAATAATCACCGTGTTTTTATTTGATTTAAAATAACTACCCAACAAATTTATATTTACTCTAATAGCATACGAGCGATTACAATAAAACATTTTCAACCACGTAATGTATTAAGCCGTGTGTGTTTAAAAATTTTTTTATTAATCATTAAAAACGTAATTTTGAAAACGATTTTTTGACTATCGACTAATTCTAATAATAAACAAATTGAAATGATAAATAATAATAATTTTTTGAAACAGTAGACACGCGGGTAATACCGCGATCTGTACGTGTGGAGTCACGCTAGTCGACTGCATACAATACGATTACATGGCTGGAGCAACCCTTGTCCCCACCAACTAACGCTGCCACCACTTTGCGCTTACTCTACACTACTACATTAACTATACTCAGCTATACATCTCTTCACCCTCATCTTCAACCTCTTTCTCTGCCACCCTCTCTTTTTTCGCCACCAACTCTTTCTATGTCGTGATATTGTACAGAACAGCGCGTGATCCTCCATATGAAAGTTTACGTGCTGACGATAAAATATATGTATGAATGTATATGTATTTGGTATGGTGGAATTCCTTATCTATATCACTCTCATTTTCATGGTTCACGCTCACCCATGTCTCTTATCTTCGCCTTGATCCTGCGAGTCAAATAGTAGACACGATTTCCCTCCTGGGGAACGAACATTCTGCTCCCTCACGCGTTGTTCCAGGTATCAATCATATTCCCAGTTGAAAGATAATGTTACCAATCTAATCGCGAATGCAATAACATTCATACACGATTAATTTGCATATTTTGAATATTTTATAGCTATCAGAGTTTTTATTAAATTCAAGCGAAAGTAGGGCGACGTTGAAGTTTTAAAAACTACAGAATTTTGTAATATATCAATTATGTGACTGTCCTTGTATACTCATGCCTGGACGTGATTGGTCGCTGGATTTTTTCGAGACAATTAAAGCTTAATGCATTGAGAAAAAAAAATCTTTGTCCAGAAAAAAATTTCTTGGCTCAAGAATCATTTAAAATAAATTTTTGTTTTTTGACAAAAGAATATCAATATCTATCATGATAATAAAATATTGGCATTAATTTTGATAGATTAACAAACAAATAGGTTCACTTGAATTAAACAAAAAATAATTCGATTAATTCGATCAATTCTTGGGACGAGAAAATATATTCTTGAAAATTATGAAGAATATATATTCTTGTGACAAGAAAATTTTCTCAAGAGTAGTACTTTTTTTTCTCAGTGTGGAAGAAACTTAAGTGCGGGTTTTGGAGGGAAAATTGATACTCAGCAATAAAAAATTAAAAGATAAGAAAAAGAGAACAGATTTAGTTGGGAAAGAAAGTTTTGTACCTTTGAGACTGCGGTTACGAAACAACGGTGACAGTCAAGTAAGTTGGCGATCAATTATTCAGAAACTAGATTGTTAAATTAATATAATTTGAGACATACTCTTAAGTGTGATGAGTATTCATAATTTGTTTTTGAAAAAAACAATTAATTTTCATTGTAACTATTGCTTTGAAAAATATTCAGCCAAATACTTTATTGAATTGTTGTTTTCAAGAATTTTTGTCTAAAGTTTGTGTCACTATTTCCGATGAGGAAGAAAGCTCCAAACTTTTTTATCTATTAGTTTAATCATGTCTGTTTTTATTTTTTAAGGGCATTAGAGATGATCCCGCAATAAAAGTACAATAGCATTTAAATTTGTAATACAAGACATACATATCAGAGCTTATTGGATAAATGTTAAGTCAAGAGAGTCACACCAAGAGTGAATGTTATAGGTGTATATTCGTAAAGTGTACTCAGGCAAAGTAAATCAGATTAGTCACACGGTAGTCACTTTGCTCAAAATACTATATACCTCAAATAAAGGTACAGGGCAGTAGGTTAATTATTCGTCTTGCTCGTGATTTCGTTTTAACGGCTTCTGTGTGTGCTCTGTTGTCGATTGTATTATGGACTTTGTGTGTGAGTGTGTAAGTTAATGTTTCAGACTCAGTACACTTAGTTAATAGTTAGCTTGGCCTAATGTCGATTAAATACTTTGCTAAGTAGTTTTATTTATATTAAAAGAGCTCTAATTTACTTCGGCAATTAGCTTCAAGTCCAATTATGTAGTTATAGACGACCGAGTACAGTTAGCATTACTATATATCAGCAATTATTTAAAGATTTTTGTACCTTGAAACCTTAACTGCGAACGAGGTAATTTAGACGATGTGAGTTACATGAGTTGAGGTGAGTTAGTTTTCGAAGTTTGATTTTATGATATTTATTCATTGTATATATTACTAAGTAAGTAATTGGTAAAGTTTGAAACTACTCGAATCTTTTTACAACATAAAATATATATTTTTATGGGAATAAATTATTAAATAATCATTATATGATTAACAAAATGTACAAAAATTCATTGAAACAGAATTCAATTTCAATAATTTTTTTATCAATATTGAAATATCTTTTAAACTGTAAAAGTTCTTAAATTTTACCCTAAAACTTAGGGAATTTTCATAATTTGATTTTAGAAATAAGAAAAAATTTCTACTGACTATTTTTTGAAATGAAAATATGTTAACGTAGATAAATTCATATAAATATAATAAGCGCTTGCGCAAATATTGATGTAAATTTAGTGAGCTGTATTGGCGAGATGAAGAGCTCATTTTGTCGACTGCAGCTATGTCACTGTGCCGTGTTTGCATACATAACACACCATCTATACACTCATCCCCTGTTACCTGGTTTTATACTGTATCGTTCCTCGATGGTGCGATCCCGAGGGAAAAATAGAAATGAATAACAAAACCCGGAAGATGTATTATAGCTGATCAAGGAAATTGTTGTAGGAAACACAAGTAGTAAAACTAATGTCACCAAGCTTTATATTTTGAATTAAAATGCAAATATACTTAAAATATTCTATTATAATGCATAATGTATGCATAATGAAACAAATAATGTGCATTTATTACCACTATTTTACTTTAAATTATTGTAATAACGATGATTAGGGATAAAATTAAAGTCAACACAAAAGTGATTAAGCAGAGTAGAAATCATCAAAGGTTTTACTACTTGAATCCTTATAATATTTACAATGAGTAACAGCTGAGTACCATCGTGTATACTACTTTGCCCGTTTTTTAATTAATCAAGAGTTCTTTTGTCTGTGTAAAATTTTTAAAAATATAAATAATAACAGAGGACATTTGTTGAAACGTAATCAATGTTTTCGTCTTCAATTTATGTTTTGACTTTGTTGATAAATTAATGAATTTTTCTCGTAGCATAATTTAATACGCAATGTAAAGCCTGAGAAAATTAAATTAATTATTCGACGAGTAATCTAATATTCTATTAATATTAGTTTACTTCAGAGAAATTTCTGTACAACGATGATGGAATTATTAAACTTACAAATATCTATAATTATTGGATATTTGATATCGTTAGTTAAAAAGATAATATCTGTTTTTTTTGCTTTATATTTTTTATAACCAAGTTTCACTACTGATATTATTTTCAACAGATATAAAGTGCGCTCTTATATCTAAAGCAATAAAATATTTCAAACTGTATAAAATAAAGTGATAAAATTTTTATACCATTACACAGTAAAAAATTTTTCGTCAAATTTAACACAAAAATTTGTGTTGATGACTTTTTTTACACAATCTGTGTTGAATCAACACTCTATTGTGTTGAATCAACATACTAAAGTGTTAAATTCTACACAAACGTTTTTACACTTTATGCAATGAGGAAAAATTTTTTACTGTGTAGTTTATGGATAATATTGTAAATTATGTTTATTTTTTACTTGATATATTTTAAACTTTTGATTTTAATTGAAATACTTAATTTTAAGCCGTAAAAAATTTGTTAAATTTTTTTGAAGCTACCGAATGGCTACTTTGTTTAAAAATAAATTGTTTTTTTATTTATTCATGTAATAAAATTAAAAATGTCAAATATTGAATTCTAAATTTTGTTTATCAAATTTATGTTTTATTTTTTGTTTATTCTAGAAGTTCATGAATATAATACTTTTAAAATGCACTATCTCGATGAAGAAGTTAATGGATTAAAAATATTCAGAAAGTTGTAGTGATAAAAGAATATAAAATAGTATTACTAAAAAGTTACTTTTTACGATATGTATTCTCAATTTTTGTGCATTGTTTCAGTCGATTTTCAAATTTTAATTCTATTTTTATTATAAAAAATATTTTTTTAAAAGAAAAGTATCCAAAGGGTCGCTAGATAATAATATAATTTGATACAGTAGTAACTTCATTGACGAAGTTTCAAGTTAAGAACTGGGTAATTACCATAGTTAACTAAAATTAATGCTAATTCAGGGATTGAAGTTTCAATAGCGAACTTGGAGCAGATAGTATTTAACTCACGTCTTAATAATACTTTTTTGCTCGAGAATTATTTTTACTCTTTTGTAACAAAATTAGTCTTCTAGAGTATTATCATTATCACTCTCCTAGTGCAAACAAAAATGGTTTTTTGTACTCAAGATTTATTTTCGTCAAAATTACGGTGTTTTATTTTTATCCTGCAAATGGTCACGTAATTTACTATTTTACTTCATAAGGCGTAGGGGAGTTGAACGTTGATGTATTAAGTATAATCCTTGATGAATTGTCGGACTTTTTTCATCAGCGTGTATGCGAATATTTGCAAAACTTTTTCATTAACTATTCATAAGAATAATCATAAATAAAAAAAAAAAAAAATACATAAGAACTACTTTTTATCATGAAATCTGCACCACTTGATCCAGCGTAGCTCAGAAATATAGCTTGAGGCTATTAATTTTATCAATTTCATTTATGTAAGAGTTTTTTTTTTTTTAGTTTGTCATTTTTTATTCTTCTTAATGAAATTTCTTCTACACTTTCTATGATAGTTTTTCTGAATATCTAGTGGTTGAAAAAAATTTTTGCATCAAAAGTTGATGGTAAATTATGGAACGCAATTCCAAAGAATATCTTAAAAAAAAATACCCAAGTATCAAGATGAAATATTGAAAAAGTTTAACTCTGAAAAGTTGTTGAAGTCTTAGGATTATCAAAGTAATTTCAACATTGAATTCATGACACGAAATTATAAATCAAGTAATCGATGAGTAAGTTTATAGAAAAGGAAAAGATAAATACGTTTGTATCCAAACTTTTTGATGGTAAATTATAAGTTTGCTCTTGTTAAAATGTTTCAAAAACAGCTTTCGTTAAAATTATAATATAAATTACAAATCGATTATTTTGCTTTGTATTTTTGTCGTTCTTTTCAGATATTAATGTGCTTTTTATCAATCTTGAAGTTTCCACTTATTTATTTTCAATTATTTCATACCGTCCCAATAAAAATAGAAAATTAATAAAAAATAAATTGATTTTGCTAGTAACAAATTATAAAAAACAGTATATAAATGATTCGATAAGATTTATCATTTAGTTTAATGACTGAGTGCACAGGAAATTACACAGAAACTGTATTGCAACTACAGATATGTTTAAATTCATATTGTCTATTTTGCAATTTATTTCTTTTTCATCGATTTAATTATGAAAGCTACGAATGTTTTCAACGACTATCTGAAAAATACATCATTTTTATTCGTTCAATAGTTTATTTAGTGTCAAAAACTTTATCGAAACAACAAAAAACTCTATCACACCCTTCTTATCATCAGTTTTTGTTATACTTTTTTTGTTTTCAGTCTAAGCACTACCTCATACTAAATCAGGGTCAAGACTTGACGACCGAACCGGAGAAGCAGCTCAAGTTTTCTTTTGAAATAACGCTTTTTTCCCCACAAAAAAAAAAAAAAACACTTTTTAGAAGCCTTGGAAGCTCCCGTCTATTTTTTTTTTCGTCATGTTTATTTGTTTGCGTCCCTTTTGGTGAGCGTTTCCCTACCTATCTTCCCGTTTCAATCTTGACGAATATTAATTTAAGTATAGTCGTTTATAAAAGCTCTTAAATTAGGGGGATAAAAAACTAGTATATGTTCAATCATCAAATACAATCTCCAATGAATAAACTTTTTTCAATTTTCTAACAATAAAAAAAAATTATGATACTATAAAGAACAAGTGACAGATAATTTATTTTGGAGCGCAAAAAAAAATAATAATTTTTCATAGTAATATTTTTAGATAAAATTTAAAATATGGAGTTTTTTTTTTAAATTATTATTAAAAATATGATACTGAAGTTAGCTGTCAGCTGTCAATTTTAAAAATTTTTATAACAAATATATTATAATAAAAAAATTTTCACTTGTAATTTTTATTAATTTTCACATGTGAAATTTTTTAATTAAATTTTTTTTATAATAATTTAATTGCCATAAAATTCTGAAAAAATTTTTAATGTCCGCCAACTTCAGTGTTATAAAATATTTGGTATTTCTAAAGATTCGCATAAATTTCCAAAAGTTCTTTTATCAATTGTTAATCAATTCGTTAATTTATGGCTTGAATAATTATCAAATGTCTGCTGTTTCTATTATCATAAAATTAGAATTAATATGAATGAAAATTCATACCTTTTTGTTTAAAAAGTTGGCGATATTGCGACAATCCATTTTCAACTAACCACTGATCAGCTTCCGTTAAATCTCCATTATTGGTATTTCCAGCTGCTAACATCAAAAGTTTACCCAGTGACAATACCATGGACAATGCCAAAAATATTCCTGACAATACCGTAGACCATCGTGCCATTGCTCAGAATCTTCATCTGTAAAAATAATTCAAAAATATATTTATTTAACAGTAATATATATTCATAAATGATAAAATAAATAAATAAATATATAATTTATTCATTATTCACCGTGACATTTCATTACTATAAAAGCGCATTCATTTAAATTCAATATATTTCGTCGCCGCTATTTAAATTAATTCATTTTATTTTATGAAAATAAATTTAATCTTTCGCTCTCTTTAGAGGTTAATAGTTTAATTTGATTTTGACAGCAAAAGTTTTATTAATTTCATTTAAAAACATCTAGTTTCTTACCACATTTTTAGGAGATAATATCTAATAATTTTTTTTGTTCCCGGATAAACTGTAAATCACTGTAGTTTTTATGGTTTGTTTAGGCGATATTAATTGCTATTAAACAATAATAAACACTAAATAGTACGAAGCGGTAACTTGACACTGACATTCATCGATATTATTTTTTTTAATTGTTTGATCAACTATTTATCTTTGTAAATTATTATTCATTTAAAAAATTTATACATTTTTAAAAGTTGGGTTATTCTATTGACAATTATAATTATTAATGATTGTTAGATATTGAAGTGTGTTCGTCTACCGAAAACAGAACACTGTTTTTATAAACGTCAGACAGCTTTCAGGGTAGTTCATTGATCTTGAGCTGCCATCTAGGAGAAAAATATGGAACTACATCTGTCGGTGGTAAATTTAATGTTGATATAATAGATCAATATAAAAAAAAAATTTTATTTATAAAATTTACAATGATTATTGTAATAATTAATAAATTTATAAAAAAATTTTTAAACAATGTAAAAATTAAGTTTTTACAGTTATTTTATTAATTTTCAATTTAATTTAGTTATTTTTATTAATGATTTAAATATGAATTTTAATAACAAAATATTCAAGTAAATAAAGCAAGATCTCTAAGCTTAGGAAAAGTGATCAATAATTCATTGAAATAGAAAAAAAAATGACTAATGGACGACAAAAAAAACTTGAGATATTTATCGAAAAATGAGTGCTTTGTCAAACAAGATATATACTCATAATGAAAATAAATATGAAACATATCAATGAATTTTTATTACATCAGTAAACTGCAGAAATTAGCAGAAAATAATTTATCAAAACGGCTTTTATATTAAGATCAATGATAAACTAATAAAAAAATTAACTTGAGTCAAGAGAAAAAATCTTGAACTGAGGTAATCATTATGAAGAATATGTTCGTCTTGAATTAAGCTGAAACGTTATTGAACAAAGAAATTATTGTTGGTTTAAGTAGATTTTATAATCTATAAAGATAGATAAACTTTACTTATAAACTTGCGATTTATCTTTGTAAGATTATATAAAAATAGTCCCTCGGCTGAAGAGGAAGCCCGTATGCACTTTTAGGTTCTCAGGTTCTGATAACTGGTGTTTACGTATTTCTGATAACTGGGGTTTACGTATTTGTTACTAATTATTATGGAAAACTAGGTTATTTTGGTCGCCGATGGTCAATTTAATTGATAATAACAATTAAATTGTTTAAACCACTATAACTCAGGAACGGCTGATTTGACAGGGAAGTTTATATAAAAAAAAATGTTTATAATTAACAACCAACAAAAATTGGTCTTATCAATTTTTTGATAAGCTGAATATTTTCAGAGATAACGCGAAAATCGAGAAGTAGCGGTCTGACCTCTCTGTCGCGCGCACGCATTCCACGGATTCTATCGATATACGACAAGCAAAAAGAAAATACAAAGACGATAAAAAATTAGAAGCTCGGGGTCCAGCAAAAAAATGAAAGATAAACGGAATAAGTAACTTTAATGAACACATTCTAGAGTGTAAAAAAATCAATAAGAGTTCAATCGACCCCATGGAAATGGAGAAACAGCCCCATAATCGGCAATTTTAATCTAATTTGATCAAATGTTGGCATTTGAAAATTTATTTCTCCGTGTCCACTGGTGATTAAGGAAAAAAAACTCATGAAAATTAAAGAGTACACTCTACCGAAAATTTTAAAACCCATAATCGATCAAAAGACGCCATGAACGCGAAGAAACAGCCGAAATTTGACTTTTAAGAATTTATTTTTCGATGTCAACTGGAAGTTAAGGAAGAAAACTTATGGAAATTAGGGAGTTCCTTCTACAGAAGATTTTCAGACCTAAAGAAGATTGATTTCCTCCATGGTCACAGAGGCTGTTCCATACCTGGCGATTTTTACTTAATTTCTTTATAGTCAAATCAGCCGTTCCTGCGTTATAGCAGTTTGAACGATTAAATTGTTATTAACAATTAAATTTACCATCGGCGAGAAAAATAACCTAGTTGTCGTAATCTTCGGCAAAAAATACGTAAATACCAGCTATCAGAACCCAAGGACCTAAAAGTGCATACGGGCTTCCCTTTTCAGCCGAGGGACTAAGAATTTTTATCTTGAATCAAGTTAATTTTTTATCAGTTTGTGAAAATTGATCTTATTAAAAACTATGAAAAATAAACATTTTCATCGAAGAATTAAAAAAAAATATGATTTGTCAGAGAAAGAGAGAGAGAGAGAGAGGATTAGTAGATCTTGAGAATTAAATGTTAAATTGCACTGCTTTGATACGTCATTATTAATTTGCTGTTGTTTTGAATAAAATGACAATGTTAACAACTAAATAGAAGCGAAGTAAGTTCGTTGAAGTTGAAGTTAGAAAACCGCTTGGACTTGAAGAGTTCTAAAGTTGGATTGTCTCGACAAACAACGACGTGATCTTGTGGTGGCGTCTTGTGTCGCGTCACCGCGTCGTGCGTCAATAGAGATAGTCGCGACCGAGTTCCTGGCTGCCGGACTCGTTCAAGCAAGCCGATCTGAGACCTAGGCGTAAATGTACAAACTACACTTAACGATCGTTTGACAAGTACGACACCTCGGGGAATTTATCAAGTACTCGAGTCTTATAGGTTCTGTTTGTTCATCACACATCGCACATGAAAAAGTAACTTCATTGACATCAGAGATAGCCGCAGCGTGAGCTTCGACCTGTCTGCAACTCTTCTCGCAAAAGGTATCCAGACCGGGCCATTGGACTCATTCAACGGCATGACCTCAATGCAGTTGAACGCTTAGTTCCTTTTTTTTTTATTTATTTACTCATTTTTTATCACTCTTCTCTCGCAACTGTTTAAGATGCGACATATTAGAAAGTGTCGTATTTGTTGTACTTACATATTTTTTTAAATACACTTTGTAAAAAACTTTTTACCTTGAATTACAAAACAAACATCAAACCTAAAATGCAGGAAGATAGCATACACGGAAAAAAAAAGAATAATAAAAATAATTGATACATGAGAAAAATTTTTGAACGAAGAATATAATTTTGAAGAGATTGATCATTTTCAATCAGCAGTAAAATTTACTTGAAACAACATACTTTCTGAATTCGATAATTTTTCGGCAGGATTCAAGATGATCAAACTTTTCAAAATTATGTTCTAAGTTCAGATTATTTTCTTAAATTAGATTAATTTTTTTTATCAGTGTATTTCTGATGTAAAATGGTAATCATTATCATGATAGATTTTGGCTGTACTCACATTGGAATGATTACCATGTTACATTTAAGAGAATACTATAAGAATAAAACTAATTCATATTCATCATAGTTTTACTTATTATCTTTTATATATTTATAATTCAATTAGCGTGATAAATAAATAAATTGATTATGGAAATATCTAAATAAATAAATCTATCGAGAAATCACAAAATGCAGTGACTTTTTCTACACAGTAAAAAATTTTGCGTCAAAAAACTTAGTGTTAAATATTTAACACTTTCATGTGTAAATTTAACATTTATTATGTTAAATCAACACAAAAAAGTGTTAAATAATTAACATAAAAATTTTTAACACAAAATTTTTTGATGTAATGATGCAAAATTTTTTACTGTGTAAAGTCAAACCACCTAAGCACTGAAACTAAGTATCATTCTGCATAGTTTTAAAATAACGATGGGCGATGTTAGCAAAAAAAATCGACATCGGAATATCGATAGTCGAAACATCGATGGATATCGCCCATCCCTATTTTAAAATCTATAAATCACACGGCGAAAAAAGAAGGAGTTTTTCTCATTTTCACGAAGGCAAAATTTTTATGTTTACATAGAAATTTTTCCTAATAAATATAGGTATTGTTCCCATGAGAAAATATTCAAGTTGAAGATACTTTGAAGTTGAACCCCCAGCTAGGACTCCTAAATGAGTCAGGACAGAAAAATTAGGGGGAGTTTTAAAATTCTATCGATTTACGTTAAAAAATAACATTTAAGTTAAGAATTTCTTAAAAACAATATTGTCCACAAGAACTAAGGTGTGTAATCGCGAATTTCGACGGATTTGGCATTGGATTCTCAACACTTCTCTGTGACTCTGAAGATTGACCTTATACGACCGCCCGGGTCCTCCGCACAAGGTTCAAACTTGTACTGACTCCTTGCGACTGTCCGGATCCTCCACGTGAGGCCAGTAACCTAATCCTTAATTGGAAACCAGAAGAGAATACCATAGAACGCAATTAACCAATCTTTAAATTTACGTCACGCCACATAAATTGAGCTCTATCAAGCTAGCATGGACTCATCCATCAGGCATTAACTTATTATTCAAGTAACAAAATTTATTTGTGGTACTAAATTTGTTGCTAATTAGTTGCTCTATTTAGAATATTATTGCTTGTTTAGATTCCGAGAAATCAATAATAATGACCGTCTAAGATGGGCTCTGTCACTGCTAGCTTGATAAAATTGCTTGTCCGAGTATCAAATGATTATGCAAAGTATTTGGTGATAAAGTATAGAAAAACTGATATTTAGGATATCTGAAATGACAGTAATGGCTTAATCACGCGATAGAATGGTACATACCCACGAGATTGGTGTAGTTAGCCGCGGTATTTTTCTCATTGATCATTAAATCAAAGAAGCGTCAATTATGTCAATGCGACAGCTGGGCCGTAATGTGTACAACAGCGTGATACGTTGAAGAAGCGGTAGCAATGATTGTTATGTGTTAAGATCAGACTGAAATGGTTTGTATCACACACGACGTAGTACGCTGCGGGTGTGACGATATGTGACAGTTCAAGTTGAGAAACGTTAACAAGAAAAAGACATAACATGCCCAATACCATACGATGCATTCTGCAGTGTATTCACAGTCTGGTAACTATATCTAACACGCTCTTACCGATGATTAATTCTCATTTCATCTCTCCTCCCCTTTTACCGATACCATAAAATGTCACTTGATTATCCGGTTTTTCTTTCCCATCAATCAATTTAAGTATATGATACCATACCACCTATGTTGCTACTGTTGCTACCACTCATTATTATTATCATGATGATGGTATTCTGTGGCGTATCACTTGGCTCCTCTCCTGCTGGATGCTGAACATCGGCATCTCGACAATTTAACTTGATCATTAAACTCTCACGGAATCTGTTTACAGCTATAAAATAACACTTTCAAAGTTTTCTCAACAATTTCACAAACAAATGTTTTCCTTATCAATTAATCGTCTTTCCCTTTTTTTTTTTTTCCTTTAAATTCATTACTCCGATTAATCCGTTAATTAAATCTGATAAAAAATAAATTCTTGGGAGCAAACTCAGCTGAATTTAACCGATTAAACGAATAGGCGTTAATTATTTTTAATTTAAATTTAAATTTAAATAAAAAATTTTTCAGTTAGCATTTCCGCGTTAGTTTTGTATAGAAAAGTTTTGATTCAGCAGTGGGCGAGAGTAGCTAACAATTGTAAAAGCTCGCTTGCACTTTTTTTAATGGCATGCTTATCTACGGCGATATCCCACCCTCCTGGTGATTATACACTATGAAAACAGAGGTGATCGAGGTCTAGATCGTAATTTAAATGATGTTCGTAGTATCTATCTATGTATGTATTTATAAACATATAGTTATTTTCTATGCATATGCATACTAGTGTAGAATAAGCACACATCCGCACACATTTAATATGTTATGCAGTGTATGTACACTCAGCACACGTACTTACCCCTGTCTGGACACATACTTTACGAGCCTCTGAATATGGTCACGAACATGGAGTAGTACCACAACTCGGCACACCAACTTGTCTTTTGACACTGGAAAATGTTTATTCAGTACGTTATTAATATTTTATATAAGTATTATATATTATTTGCTATTCATAAATATATTTATGTATTTATATTATTTACGAAACTATATTTATTACTAGTATACGTTGTGCGCGCAAGCACGCGTATGAATGTTAGTATGGAATTATATATATTTTCCTGCTTATGATATATTTGACCAATCACGTTACGAATAGTTTTTTTACAAGATACATTTTCATCTAAATTATAAGATTGAATTCATAGATCCAAAGGTACATTTTATTTTCATTTTTATCAAACCAATAGTCATAATAATAATGTTTTAACAAAAAATAAATGATAAAATTTTTAAATTCAAATTTTTCGGTAAATTAAATGAAAGTTGACTTTATTTTGATTAAATAAGATATTTTGCACTAATTTAAATAATGATAATGATAATAACAGTGTAAATAAAAAAACGTAAAGTAGCAGCCTAGTTAAAGTTAAACTTTCTCATCACTGATGATAGTACCTTTTTGCAAGTAAAGATACGTCAAGAGAGCAGAGAGCTATGAAATAACTAAATAGCAGCCAGTGATTTGTCTTTTTCTGTAAACGATAGATTCCTGGGTAAACGATGCATTTATAATAGTCGAAAGAAAAACAGGTGAAAGGCAGTCTGACGAATGTGTTTGGAAGCTTGGATATACTTGCTTATTGGTTGTTGTGCTGGAGGCTTTATACTTGAGCCTCAAAGACTTGTAGCTTACGGCTTACAGAGACTTAGACTTACAACAAGTGCTTATTCTTAGTTGGTTAGACTGGGCTAATATAAGTCAGTACATAAGTACAAGAGTTAAGTCTAGAGTAATAGTTACTTTAGCATCCCAAGTGCCGTAACTATTTTTCACTCAAGGTGTAGCAGAGGCTGAGCTCTGGTAAATCATCCGCGGATGTAGAACTCATTGAGTAGCGGGTGAAATCCTTGCTTTTTTTCGTGTCAATCCAACCGAGTCCTCGATTGTTATTATTTTACTTTTTGTCGAGTATAAATGTATCCTTGTTAAACCGGTAAATGAATATTACATATATTAAACATTCGTTATTTGTTTATTTATCAAACTCTCATTTACATTGCTCTAAGTGAATATTTTCAAATAGAAAATAAAGTAAATATACTTGTTTATCAATTATTATTTTGCTAAATAAATAACATTTTAAACTATTCACAAGCATGTAAAACCGGTGCCATAATTAACCTCGATCAAAAATTTCATAAGGGTCTCTTATCTCAGTACAGGTTTTAAAAAAAAAACATGTAAATAAATACGTACATAAATAAATAAACCCGGTCAATCATAAAAAAATTGTATGTTATTGGTTGTCTTGTAATTTATATTTTTCAACGGCACTTGATTTCCTTGTAAATTTGATCCACGAAATTAGTTACGGTGCAATCATTTTTTAAAATTTCATATCAAAGAGGCTGGACCTCGTGCATCAATCGATCCCAATTGCCGAGAGACCGTAACTCTGCGCAAATGGATAATATAACCAGTACAGGGCATAAAGAGAATAAAAAATCAAACTTAAGAAATTGGATAATATAATATAACTGATCGGGGAATAAATTACCGATTATGTTAACTCTTATCTCTTTCATGGAATCAATCTCCATCTCCATACCGGAAAGAGTTACAAAACAATAATAATAGCAATATAAAGTAATAAAAATTTTACAAAGAATAAAATTGGGTGTGAGTTAATATTAATGTTGATGCTAAGATATAAGGTGGCCTAGAAACCAGGGTAGTTATTCTATAACACTTAATAGTGATTGTGACCCGTACTGAAAAAAAATATATGCCGCATATACGGGGGCAAAAAAAAGTATGTGGCGTATATATTTTATGTGCGACGTATATGTATTTTTGCCAGCATATATGCGCATATATATTTTTTCAGTGTGGGGAGATATTGACGCTCGAGGTGTCTTGTGCTAAGAGTCATCGCTATTGGAGTTAATACTTTTTACTCTTTAACTTCTTCATCTTCTTCTTTTTATTTGTTAACTTCAACTTCAATCACTTAATTAATTTTCTAAGCTGTTAATTGACGGTTGTTGTCAGTAAAAATGATTATGATTACACATGCAATGATAATAGCTGACTGGTTACTTGTCTTCGATTAGCAGTTGATCCTTTCTGACATATACAAATGTAAATAATGTGTAAAATTAGGTTGTCAACAATTGATATGATACATGATGAGTATAAATAAATAAAAGATAATTTTTAAAACGAAACGAAAAAGCAAATAGTGGTCCCGTTGAGGCGGAGTGGATAGGAGGAGTAGTTGGATGATTCGCGCTGGTCCCTATCCCCGAATGGAAGTACAGAGTTGGAGGAGATATAATATTATACGAGGAGAGTATGGTATGGTGTTGTTGTATTATATGTATATAGGAGTTGACTTGGGAAATGGGAGCACGTTTGTGAAAGTAGGAAGGGGAGGCTATAGCCAGACCGACAGTGCTCCGACTGTCTCAGTCGTTTGTGAACCTCGAAGGACGACAGAGGTCGAAGAGGGCACGTTTCCTCCTCTCCTTCTTCGCCTTTCTCCACGTCCTTGCTCTTGAACAGTACGCTCACCGTCGAGTACTACTAAGTCCACGACCGAGACCGAGACCACGAGCACGAGCACGACTACGACGGCTACTGCTGTATCTCCGCTTCTTTTATCTCAACACTTAAGCCGTGTGGGATCTCTGCTACCGAGAGAACCAACCGAGGTGCTGTGCCAACCGATCTGTTGTTACTGCTTCCGCAATCTTGCTTGCACCACCAGGAACATCACCAGCAACACGTGAATCAACCTGGGACATTTTTCTTCAACAGTCTGAACTATTTATACAAAATGCGCTATTATATACTCGTCGCTGTCTTTTTTGCTTGCTGTCTTCAAGGTCAGTCTAATTTTTTATTTATTTATTTTTAACTGTGTTGATATATTTTATAATTATTCAATAAAAAATAATAATAGTCGATTCATATTCCGAGTTAAAGATCCGCATGACGATCGCATCTTATAAAGTTTTAATCCGACAGAGACTTGAGCTAATCCTTTGGCAATTCAACTTGAGAAAAAATAATTCTTATTAGAATAATCTCGGGGGATTTTCTTGTCGGAAGTTTTATTTATTTGATATTAAAATATTTTAAACAATCGATAGTTGCGAGCTTTTATATGAAATTATGACAGAAATTAAATTTGACTGTTCAAAATTAAATTAATTATTCAAAACTCGTGACAGGTATTTAAAATTTTTTTGATAAAAATAAATGATTAAAAATTATTTTATGATTTTAAAAGTGATAACTTTAGATATTTTTAACTTTGTTTGGTATTACGAATTAGCGATTAAACATGATACTCGGTGTAATAATTAAACAGTCGCGTTAATATTCATAAGCAATATAGTTTATTTTATATGTAATTTATTATTTAATATTTAAATTCTACGTGTTCAATGATTCTTAAATACTGATGTAATCGATATCTTTGAAATATTTTTATAAATAGTAAATTTTTAAAAAATTCATCGTGTGTAAACCCATAAAAATGTCTAAGAAATAAATCAGGATATTTATTCATATGGAATTATCAATGAATCGTTAAATATTTAAGCAAACATCAGATCGTTTGGCAAAATTCAAATCGGTGTATTCAGGCATATGATTGCACTTGAATTATGTCTCAACAGTTCAGTCTTGCGTGCATTTATAGTCGACTATGCTCTGGTACTTGAGATAAAAGGGTCCTCATCAAAGTCCCCGAATAATCCGTCTGTTATGTTTTTTTTTTTTTTTTTGGCCTTCCACTTAATAATTCCCAGTAATTATAAATATTTATTTTGTCGATGTAAATTAACGAGTACTGTTTATCCACCCGCATTGTTTATGTGCAGTGACGTTTGTTGAGTTATAAAACAGAATTGAGTTTGATGACCCAAAAAATTAATTGACGCTCGAACATTATTTAATCGAGACCATTAAAATGGATACAAATAGTTAAATTTTATTGAATTATTGAATAGCAGGAAATTAAATTGATTGAGACGTTCAAATTGATCGATCGATTTAAAATTGATTCATTTATTTATCCATCGGTCATTATTATCAGTAAACTGGTTAGATAATGTAAATAGCTGTAACAAGTTAATAATCCGTTAAATAAATGGAGAATCTAAGTAATATGATTTATAACTTATATTTCTGCAAATGAATATCATCATTACTATTACCGTGACGATCGATATCGTAATTAAATCATCATGAGAATATTCTCAATGGGTTTTATTAGATAATTAATTATATTTATGCGGTATAATTAATCCTTAACTGTAACACTTTAACAATTTACTATTAAGTTATTAAACCGTTTTTTTTTTTTTTCATTAATTATCATAAACAGTTAATCTGAATAAAAAGTTTTAAAAAATTAGGATGTGAACTGTAGAAGTATTAAACCGATAGGATTTATTATTGATGATAATTGAGTTATAGAATCAACCATTAATATAATAACTTTTTACTAGATAAAACGATGCGATAACTTTATTATTATATAAAAAGTTATTTGGTTTTATTTAAAAAAAGGATGACACGGGAAATTTAGTGATCAACGTGACGCTTTTATTAGTCGACTCTGTTAGATAAAAAAATAATCACCTTGGTCGTCATGCCTGGGATGTGCATGCTGGTCATTAAGATTCTATCCATTATAACACGCGTATGTGGTCTCGGCAATAGGTTTCAATTTCTCGGTTTACCTTTTATCGTCAAGCTTATTACTCGAAATGTTTCGTGATATTTTTAAACTTTTTTTACTGTGCACCTTACACCAACATTTGTGTTTATGTTGCTGCTATTTCTTAAGTTATTAATTTTTTGTTTATTGAACAATTATTATTCAATGAATTAATTATTATTGGACTTTAAAAAGCTTAAGTCAGCCAGCTATAGATTCTACCATGCCGAAAGTCCAGAAGCTTGAAACATGAACCTTTAGATAATTATAAAAATAGTTTTGGTATAACATAACAGTTTATTCAATAAAAGTAATACCAGTATTTGATATTCAGTTTAAATACTTGTATCGATAACTAAGTACTCAATTCAAGTCCGTGGATACTGTAATCGTTTTACAGTATACAGTACAGAGTACTTATTATCCAGTATACTATTACATTTGCATGTCGCTATTATTATTATCATTATTCCGGTGACCAGGAGAAAATAAAAAACTTAAGAGACGGAAGATAAGAATAAGAATAAGAAGAAGTGGAAGAAGACTAACATAAGAAGCGAAGAGACAACGTACAAACATGCTTGAATGTAAATTACTCATTCCCCTCACTTAACCAGCAAACCAGATTAATCGCTTAACGTTTTAGCACTTGCGTATGCACGTGTTGTGATTACAAATGTAATGTGCCTCCTGATCGGCTCGTCGCTGATGTTTAATTTTTTTGTAATAACCGCGGTACGCTGGAATTTCAATTCATGTGTAATATAAATTATTATTATTATATTAAATTATTATTATATGATGGGGTATGCTATAAAAGATTCACTCAAATAGCTTTGTAAAGTCGTGGTTGAATGACTGGGATTAATACCGGTAATATCCAGTGACATTTATACATGGAAATATTATCATCATTTTAATCCGATGAGTATAAGGCAGTTGTCACTAGTTTCAGATAATCAGCAGTATGAAAAATGGTTGGAAAATTTTTTTCATTTTTTTTTTTTTTTTTTTTTTTTTTTCCTCGTACTAAAGATGTACCTTTGCTATTTTTTGAATGATAATGACGTCAGTGTCAAGATAAATTAAATTTTCATGGTCTTCCTTTCACCAACCCACATATACAAGTGCACTTAAACGAGGTACGATCAATAACAGAATGATCTTTTCATCTGTGGTTTGTAGAGTGTTGATGCGGTCAATCATCTTATTCTGCGAGTAGACTCGAATACTCGAGAGTCAATGACAGCGTGGGACGTTTTACATTGTTATAAATACTATTCAAACAAATACAACCCACGTAAATGTACATTAAATACATACAATTATAAGTAATAAGTTACTAGTTATGAGTTTGAAGTTGTAATAAATTTCTTCAGGCTTTAGTCATTCAATTAAACCATTCCTAAAACTTTTATCATTTCCAAATAGACAATGGTCACGTTATATTCTGTGACTACAAAGAAAACAGCCTAGGACTTGTCTTTTCGACAAAACTTATTAGATGTTGTTTAAAACACGGCAACACCAACATCTGACTTACTTCACTGACCTGGAGACCCAGTCAGCAATACCCTCATGAATTTCAATTGACTGACATGTAACCACTCTGCTCTTAGTTGATTTTATTTTATTATTTTTTCCATCCTCATTCTCTTGTCCTTTTTTGTTCAACCTACCGAGTTAATTAGGCAATTAAATATTTTTTTTGCTCGAGGATTCACCGCAACATTAAATCGATACCATCTTCAAAATTTAAGTCCAAGTGTTTCGTATTATTATTATTGTTGTAATAAATATAATGAGGAATAGGAAAAAAATCTCTTTATTCTTTCTCATCAACGGTTTTTTAAGCTCACAATTTAAAATGAATCCCCAGAGACATTATGAGGATTAGGCCTCAGGCATCAACACAATAATTTAAATACAACTTAGTAATAGTTGATCCTTAAAGCGATTTATACATTTTACTCTCTTCTCTTATTTTTTTTTTTTTTTCTTTCCTAGTAAATAATGCTCACCGCATTCAGTATTCTGTGTCAGGAATATACTCTCATCTCATCTTATATTAAACTTTCTTCTATGGCATACTAATAAAGGTGATAGGACATTCAATACTACCCTACTGTACTACTACTACTACTACTATTCATACATGCGTGTAATTGATCATCATCATCATCATCATCATCATCATCATACTTTATACTGGTACAAGTTGAATTAGCAATTTACTGAACTTTTAATTTTTCGAAAATCATTTCATCTTTACTTTCACGCTTTCGAATAATCAAAACTGATTTTACGCCAACTCATTCAAGTTTTTAATCCTAAATCTTCATTGTTGTGGAGTCATAATCTTTTTCTTCTCAACAATGATTTAATCACAAGCACTTTTATTTGTATACGATCACTATTATTATTCAAAACTCTTTGTAGCTTTGCTCATAGTTGTTGTTGTTGTTGTTTATTTTACTCTTTGTCTTGTAGTTTTCTGTTTTGTTAGGCACGTGAGTTTAATGGGTTGGAAATCCGTAGTTTAAATTACAGTGATTGAGAATGCACGACTGACCTAGTTAACGTTCTCCTTTAATTCTTATTTATTTATTTTATCATCGGTATTATTATTGGTGCTATTATTATTATATTTATTAATGTACATATGTATACTTTCTTCTACCTTCCTTGTATTTTGTATTTTATTCCTTCTTTCATTTCATGTGATGTTTCATATCAATCGACATTAATATTACATTAATCACAATTCAATGACAACAATTATCAACACAAGTAAATCGATGCGAAAAGTACTTGCATTGACAGTGTTTTCACTAGAGAAATTTAAGTATAATATTATTTAAATGTGGGTGTGCAATTTCCCCCACACCCTGTATTTTCTATAAAATGCTTTAAATATGATCCACTACCAGTTGTCAGTAATTGCGATGCGAAGCAATATAATGCGATGAGAAAGTAGCAAGATACAGAAGAAAAATTATAATGTGAAGAAGATGATAATAATGACGACGATGATGATGATGATGATGATGATGATGATGATGATGAGATGATGGTAGTGATATGAGCAAGAGGTAAATGCACAAAGAGGGACATCAAAGGCTTTCCCAGGTGAAAAGTGGCCTTGGAAGAGAAAACTTAGATTAATCGTGTCGTGCACCTAATAACCCATATGAAGATTCATGGGTTCGGTGCAAATAATAATCTAAATGTAATATAATATTAGTTTGAGTTAAGATATGATGTACGGTTCAATTTAATCATAAGCCGCAGGGCAATAGCAACCTTATTAATATATGTTTGCAGTCTCTTTCTTATATTATATGAGCGAACTAATATAAGTAGGTATGGAGGTAAGGTCAAGGCTATTGCCAAGTGTTTACTCTTTACTCGTACTAGTACTGCTAAACCTATCCTCATTATTACTGGCATTCATTTCTTCGGAAGGACGTTTCGTATATCATCGCTTTAACTCTAGTCTATCATTAATTATTGAGCTTTCTCTAACTTTTTTTTGTTTACTTGTACTCTTTCTTTCTCTTGCTTTTACTTTAGGACTATTCTTATTGTAATGATGCCGTTTAATTCGCACGTTTCCGAGCGGTCGTACGCTAATGATACCTATGTACACGCTTCGATCAATCGCTTGTACGTGCATACTTTCTTATGACGTTCTAAGCATTTTATAACTTAACATGCTAACATTTTTTTTGCTTCATCTTGTAATAAGTTAATTTATTTTATATTTATATTTCATAATTAGCAGAAACTACTGGTAGCTAATGATTAAAAATTTTATTTACTATTACGCGAATCAAAGATATTTTTATTACATCAGAAAATTTTCGTAGTAGAAGTAATAATTCGTGTAATTTGGTAGATTGACTACATTTTTTCTTTATAAACTTTTAACTATTCTGCTGCAAAATGGATTAAATTGTTGCTTATCGATATTTTAAAATTACTTATGTTACTCTATTTTAGGATATGATGGATTTTTAGTGGGTACTTTACTTAAAATTCAACGAACGATTTATATGAAATGCTAAAATTCATCGCACGACTGACCATGTTCGGAATTACGTATACGTGAAAAATAAAAAAAATATATATATAAGTAAATAAATAAAAGATCAGGTTTGTATAAATATACATATATGTTATATATATATATATATATATATATATATATATATATATATATATATATATACTGAATGTGTGGGTCTCTGGTATACTTCATTCGTCAATTTAAATAACTGTACATACATATATCCATATATACGTGTTCAAACAGTCGTAATGTATAACTGGGTGTTCAGTGAAACGAATAAGAGCTGATTTAATAGAAAATTTTTTGTTGCGAATCCTCAAAAAATAAAAAAATTCAGGAACTATGATTGTTAATTAAAAAAATGTTTGCTCCATAAATATTAATGAGCCATTTTCGACTTGAAAGGCTAAAAAGGAGTTAATGGAATAATTAATATGCATAACAATGACTCGGAGATTTCGTTAAAGTTTACTAATTATTACGGTTCGAAGATAACGTTGTAACTAATTATTAGAGTTTGTAAGGTAGTATGGTAATAATTTGAAATTACCATAGAAACAAAAGTTCTGCCAGTAGTAAAATAGTAAAAAATAAAAAATAATAAAATAAGTGAGTATGCGAAACTCGATTGAAATTTCTCCGAGTTAACGGGCCTACTGTATAACTCTCTTGCAAACAACATATAAATGTATATATATATAATGCATTGCTACGTAAAACTAACTGCGTAAGATTGTATTGAGGAAGCTGGGCTGGAAAAGACCATACGTACAGTAAGCTAGTGTAATACATACTATAAAATATATATATAAGCATGACCACCAAGAGTACAGCAGTCGGTCTGGGAGGTAGTTTTTCGCCCCAGTACTCCACTTACTACTTGCCACTTAACCGATCGCAACGATTTATGAGACAGGACTTAGCTCGTAAAGTTGACTTACCATTCGCTCTCTTTGATTACGCTCCAGCAAACGCCCTGCTTGGCACACATACCACTTACAATTAGTATCAGCATTTACACCCAAATTTATAAGCTCGTTATTCTCTGAAACGATATAAACAATACATTTTATTCATTTTAAATTGTAATACTATATAAAAAAAAAAAAAAAAAATCAGAAATTATAAATTATTATGCAACCATTGATTTACTAAAAGGCAATTGACAGTGGGCTATCTTTATTGAATGGGGTGAATTTTATTAAACTCGAGTATCAAATAGCGTATAGAACGTACTGTACAGAAGCGGCACTGAAATGTTGGACTTACTTCTGAGATGTCAAAGTCAGTTGACCTGGAATGTTAAAAAATTTAAGAGAATACTTTGCTGTGTTAGGATTTGAAAGTATACCTCGTGCGATCTTGCGGTCTTGGTACGTCATTTATATTATATAGCGGGACAATATCGCAGCACGAGGAAATGAGATCGGTATTGACGATAAGTCAGTACTGGAAATCACACTTCGTTGACCAGTTTAAAATATATACGGATGGGTGAGCTCGAGTTGCTTATGTTTAATTGAAATTGTCATGATGATTCGATAAAAATAAGCATTAGTTTTTGTTTTTGTTCAAGTACATACTGGTCAAATGAATCGCTAAAAGCTTTTAACGTTATAATAATTTAAAGTTGGTTATTAAGATTGCTATCTTGACGGCCAATTGAATTCTCAAACTATTGGTCTTATCAAATGTCTGCTCTAAGTTCAGAAAAAATCTTTGTTAAACAAAAGATAATTAATTATCTCAGAACTTTATCAGTATTTAACTATCAAAAAATATGTAAGTCGTGTTACTATTAATAAAAATAACAACTATAAAAAAAATTTGCATATAAAATTCTAACATCGTCAGTTAGATGACGCCGATGACTATTAGAACTAAAAAGAGCTTGTTAAAAAATTTTTTAATAATAAAACATCTTTAGAATAACTCTCAACTTAATAGATTCATTCATTTTACCGACACATATATATGCTATACACACAGTTACTTGTACACAAACAATTCAAACAGTTATTCTTTTAAATAAGCTGATCATCGTAAGCAATTTGTCGATTTACCGAGTCATTCTCGCCCCCGGAATAACATAATTATTTTGTTGTTATTTTTATTACTTTTATTATCATTATTAGATGATAAAAAATATCATGTCTAAATTTTCATAGATCGTATTATTAATTACAATCTGTGACACTAAATATTTCAATAATTGAGGCTTAAACTTGAAACTTACAAAGATCATAATCAGTAAAGTTTCTCGAATTTAGACGGTAAATTTACTTAAGTCGTAAACTTGGAATTAACGTGAAGTATGTCTAGATATTTCTCATTCAGTAGATTAATTTTGCCGCGTAGTTAAATTTTTTGCGGATAATTATTTAGTTCAGGTTGGTCTTGTTTAATTTTTCATCAACGAAGCCTTGAGGGTATTTCTGTTAATGTTCAATCTTCTCTTCATGTCTCGAACAAAAAACTATACGATGATTATTTTCACATTCAGACACTCCCCTTTTAAATTCATCAACAAACTCTCAGCAAATATACAAGATCCTTCTATATACACATATATATTGAAGCTGAATATGCCGTATGGTGTGTAGTACTTAACTCTTGATCCGTGATGTTGATGGAACTAAATAAAAGACATCTGAGACAGAGGCTGGACTTGAAGAAACACACTTCTCTTTACTCTTCGTCCGTAATGGATCCGACCCACCTTCTTTTGGGTATAATGTTACTTATATAATTATTCATTTATTCGCGGGTATACGTAACTCGGAAAGTGCATCTCAACACCACAAGTAAGCATTTAAGTTCGCTGACCTACGTATCGTACGATTGAATCTTTCTTTAATGCATCCTTTGTGTGTTCCCGTACATCCTCATTATACACTACGATACACTCAAACAAGACCAGAGAAAAAAAATTAGTCTTCGTGGAAAAAAGTAAACTTTGGTGGTTGTTACATGCCACCAAATGGTGGGAGGTTCACCGACCCGAACTTTTCAGATTAAATGCATCCAGGCGTATAACTTGTTATTTATATATATACGTCTGTATGCATGTGCATCGTATATCAGAATCAACAGTAACTAAACCGGCAACCGTACCGGCAGTAACTGAAATCACGATATGATACTCACCCGAACAGTAATGCCTTTTATACAGATAATTGATTCATTTCTTTTTATTTTTTATTCACGCTTTTTATCAAAGCTTTTCTTGTCTTAACTTCAATGGCTCTTATTTTTTATTTTACTTATTATCATATTTTACTGCACGACTAATTTAAAACACTTCAATTCGAAATGTGTTAACTGTTATTTTATACGGATGATTAAAACGCGATTATTGATATCATTTAATTTTATTACTTTAGTTTTTTTTTTATTTGAATCTATCCCGATTTTATAAAATATTTTTGTTATTGAAATAAAAATAATTTATGATGGTTGACTGTAAATATTATAAACTTGTCATGAGTGCAATATATTTAAATTAATGATAAGTTTAAAAAATAATAAAAATGACTTGAGTACCGGTTTATGTTTAAAGGTTTTAAAAATAATTTATATGACCAAAAGTATAAATAAAACCTTTTATAATTCATTAAACTAAAATTAAAGCATTTTATACCTTTATACTGTATGATGCAGTTAAATCTTATTTTTACGATAGCATTAATTTCATCTTAAATCATAACATAAGATAACATAGTATTTTTATGCTGTAAACATACAAGAGAAGAGTGTATCGCGAAAATCCAAGGTTAAATTCAGTGATGATGATGATAATACTTGTTGAGAATTTAATTAAGATATCCTGGTACTCTTCAGTTGAAATAGTCACGAGCATCGTACTGTATTTATCAGAACTTTTATTTAAATTTTATCACACACAAATGTATAAATAAATTCTTTAAATATACAAGTGTTATTAAGGTATAAACGTGATGCTTTTAACATCTTGCGAATAAATAAAAAGAATTATTTACTGCAGATGTACGAATGCAATTAAGTATTCAAAAAACCCCAATTAACCTAATTCTAAATTAATTTAAAAATATGTCTCACCCGGCTACCAATCTGTGAATTAATTAATTCTATTAAGTGATTTAATTAAACAATTCCGAGTAATTAAATCATTAAAATTGTTCAACAGTATCATTAGAAAAAAAATACATCATTTTTTTTTAAATATATTAATTAACATCACATATTGTTTTGAGCGAAAATAGCTGGTTGCATTTTTTAATTAAAAAATTCTCATTATTTTACTTGAGCAAACCACTAGTATATTAATCATTAATTAATTTGTATACGTGATTGAGGTCTAGGTCTATTAAAAAAAGAAATAAAAAAATCAATTACTGTTAATTCGACAGTGGTATATTGCTAATGATCGTGAATGAATCAGAACAACCGGCAATATTTTTTTGTATACCGATTATAACGGCACTCGCGTTTCTATACCTTGTATTTAACAGTTTTCATTTTATTTATTTTCTTATTTATCCTATCGCTATATAAATTCTTACTCTTTTATTTTATATTTTTATATCTATTATATACAACTCCTAGATTCTATTTATATATTTTAATCCCAACTATTTCAATTACCTTTTTATTAAAGCACTATTGATATTTTATAATTGTTAACTCGTATCTTAAATCCTTAATCTAAAATCCCTCGTATCTATAAAATGACTACTCTAATTATTTTTTTTTTAATTTATTTATTCTACAATCGATTTTTTAATAAAATTATTCATGTTTTTAATTTATAAATGCTATTAATTTTTAGCATTTCAAGATTGCTGAGCTGAAACCAATAACGTCCTAATTACAATAATAAATTTCATTTATTTATATTTACGTTATTACGATACGAACGGTAAAATATTGATAATACGTTGGTACTTAACCATATAATTTTAACTGTATATGTATCCAAAAATTAAATATTTAAGAATCATCATCATAATTTAATACTCATTTTTTGTTTTTAAATACATTTTTAAATTTTTTATTTTAACTTTTTTTTTTTACAGAATTAGTCGGAGGTGCGTGTCCACGAATATGTCCTATCGGTGGAGAACCCGTATGCGGTAGCGACGGGGTCATATACGCTTCTCAGTGCGAAATGCGGAAGAAGATGTGCGGAAAAGGTATATACATAAAAGAGACACAAACGATCACTTGTTACATTTTACATTGTAAAAAAATGTAATAAGCTAGCTTAATGTAGTAATAGTAATAATAATGAAGTAAGTACTTGGTACTCTTAAACATTCACCTTGTAATTAGAATAATTGCATGGCCCTCAACTGTCTGCTCTGAGAATCCCAACGTCTGTAATATTAGAGATCTTCCGGTAGCTAGATGTTAAATTCAATTTATGGATGAATAAAATTTTTTTTTTTATTATCACACTCTAGCGTATAGTTATGTTACGATGAGATAGAATTTATGGATAACTACTCATTACAGCGGTGGTGTTATGAATTGAACAAGTAATAAAAATAAATAACTCTAACTAGGTATTAATTATTGTTATTAGAATTATCTTAATTAGTAGTTATTATTTATTACTTAATACCTTGTCTAGTTGGTGAGAAAAAAATGTATATAATCTAATATATAATATTTAATTGTAGGAGTTACTGTAGCAACTGATAAAACAGCTTGTTTGCGATCATCGGGCAGCAAGTGCGAACATCGGTGTCCAGCTGATCAGGATCCTGTTTGTGGTACTGATGGACGTACTTATTTAAATAAGTGCATGCTGAGGGTGGAAATTTGCAGGGTTGGAATAGAACTGTCTCATCTTGGGCCGTGTAATAATATATCTGCCCACCGCGAAAACTGTCCAGTCTCTTGTGATCAAGCGCCACTCGACGGACCGGTTTGCGGAAGTGATGGAAATGTCTACAAGTCTACATGTCAAATGAAAATTCTTACATGCAGGTAGATATTCTCGTATATTACATTAGTCGTTTAGATTATTTGTGTCACTGAAATACACTTTTAATTTAACTATTAATCTTGACATTTTAGATAAATATAAGCGCAAAAAAATAGTTATACCGTTGGTTATGTGACTTTAATTATCCTTTAATTAGATGGGTTAGTTATTTATCCTGTAACTGACAGACCAACATGTTTCGTTAAGTCAGTCTTGATTTGATATAATTTAATTTTATGATAATATCAATTTACTTCTTTTTATTGATTTTATTTTTTAATTAGACATTTCATGGAAAATTTTTTGTTAAAAGTGTACTTATAATTAATCATACTTGTTAATTATTAGCTGCTCATTAGAAACTATTTTTTTTTCAAATTAAACAAATTAAAAATTTTCATACTGGAAATTACTATAATTAGTGTAGAGTGTTATTGCTCTGTCAATTAGTATTTTCTATGGCAAATTTTACAATTAGTTAAAATTGTTATATATAGAGAAGAAAAAACTATTAGAAAAATATAAATTTTTAATTAACTGTAAGAGAATAATTATTTTGTCTCACATAATTATGATTGTAAAGGTAAACAATTGTTAAATTATTTATTGAGAGAAAAAGTGAAAAAATTGTTAAAATTTTATTATTAAAAAAAGTGAAGTTATGATTTATACGATATGATATTTTTATTTTTTAGACAAGGAGTTGTAAGGACAAACAAAAAGCACTGTCAGACAACGAGACATTGCCGAGAAACGTGCTGGCGGGGTGCCAAGCCAGCTTGCGGTAGCGACGGAATTCTCTACGCCAACACGTGTAAAATGCGAGCGAAAAATTGCGGGTAATAATTATTAACAAAGACTAAAACAAACCATATTTAAATATTTATATATTCTACCCTATTTTTTTTTTTGCTTTTAACTCACATCACCCTCGAGTATAAAGAATAAACGTTAATTATAAGATTATAACCTTTATTGTACGCTCTAAAAATAATATATTTTTTAAACATTCTCTCCGTCCCTCGTTCCTGCTCTGTCTAATCGAACTTGAATAATTCATGAGCGCTAACGACGGTCGTTAACTCGGCTGCCGATCGCGATTAAAATGAGTGCGATCAAAAGTAAATTTTATTTAAAACGTACATCGTTTTTATAAAGAAAATTATTTATTAACCTGCATGTACTTTAGTAATTTTTTTGCTTTTATTATTTCAGTAAACACGTGTTCGAAGTACCGATGTCCTTTTGTGTATCTCGAGAAAGAACTTCCGGAAGTGTCGGCAACGCTTGCCCGTTAGACTGCAAAGATGAGCCGGAGGTCCAAGTTTGCGGTTCTGATGGTAACATTTACAGAAACGAGTGCGAATTGAAGATGCTTAATTGCGGGTAATTATTTTTTTACAGTTGGTGTTATAAAATTTATATGATTGATTAATCAAAAAATTATGCAGTCACAGTTATTAATCAATTTTTT
Source organism: Cotesia glomerata (assembly GCF_020080835.1). Taxonomy (NCBI): domain Eukaryota; kingdom Metazoa; phylum Arthropoda; class Insecta; order Hymenoptera; family Braconidae; genus Cotesia; species Cotesia glomerata. Next base: position 4,367,125 of record NC_058158.1, read on the forward strand.
TTTATTTTTAAGATTTAATACCCAAAAATTAATTAAAAATTTTGTTTCCAGTCAATCAAGGCGAAAAATAACCGTAGTAGACTTTGATAAATGTAAAGCACGTCTTATGAAGTGCTCAAAACAAATGCAAAAGTGTAGCGGCGATATTGATCCTGTTTGTGGTACTGATGCTTACACGTATCCCAATCAGTGTCATCTTAATGTCGGGATTTGTATGTAAGTCAGGTTTTAGACATTTGCTACAACTAACTATACCACTTAACATCGTAATGTTATAATAACTGTGTAGAGCACATACTTGCGTAAATGTATGTTTAACTGTATGCTTAACAGCAGACATATGTGGATGTATGCATCCTTTCCTCTATTATATATTTATAGATTAAGTTAACGAAATTTTGTATTCAGGAAAGGAATTCAACTTGCACACGTTGGCGAATGTACGACCTTGAAAGAGACTGAGCAATGCCCAGAGGACTGTAGCAATGAGCCTGAAGAACCTGTTTGTGGTAGTGACGGAAACGTTTACCGGTAAGTACCGGGTATTATTCAAGATTTATTAAAAACCCAGGATTATCTCTAGGTCCTTTATTTTACAATCATCACTTGACAGTTCATTAAATTCTGTTATTGTCTTAGAAGTATAAATTTGAAATTAAATAAGCTTGAATCATTTTATTCATGAGCTCACTAAGTATACTCAGAGTTAAATCATCGTTTAATTAGCTATTACTCATTTAAATTGAGATCTTTTATTGATTAGAGTGTAATTAAAAAGAATTTACTCCTTGTTTATTATTTTAATCTTTTGTTATATAATATAAGATATCAATTCGTTGAAATGAATTATCATAATATAATAATTATAATTAACAATCTGAGAAACGAATTGACAATTAAATTGTTTTTTTGAACGTATCTTGAATTTTAATTAGATCTCTGTGCCATTTACGACGGGATACTTGCGGCCAGAGGGTGGTTTCCGTGCCAGCTCAGCACTGTCGTACGACAGCCCTATGCAATCAGATATGCAGCGGTGAGAGGCAGTTTGTCTGTGGTTCTGACAACAAGCTTTATCGCAACGAGTGCGAGATGAAGAGAGACAATTGCGGGTAAGAATTATAAAGATTGTAATATTCGCTTATGGTCTTATGAGTCATGACCCGTGACAAAAGATACGCGTGAAGAATATTTATTATTTTATTTTTTAATATAGAAAACACGTGTACGTCGTTCCCATGAAGCGATGTGTCCAAGGATTTGTATTTCGCGGATGCCAAAAAATCTGCCCACCCTATTACGACCCTGTCTGTGGTACAGACAACATGACATACAGCAACGAATGTTTCTTGGAGATCGAGAACTGTCGCAGTCGAAGCCTCGTGACTAAATTGTATCACGGTATTTGCGGACAGCCCACGGAAGATCCGAAAAATTATTTATACTAAAATGAATAATTTATTATTTTGTTTTGATATTTTATTTTTGTTGGAGCTAAATTTATTATACTGTGATCCAGCAGTTAGACGAAATTAATTGATATTCTCACTTGTTAATTATTAATTACAGTTTATTGATAAATTTAATTATATTCCTGCGATTAGAATCAAAAATTTAAAAAAATACTTATTTAATTTGATTGATAAATCTTAAATATATGATAAATCTTGCCAGATGGTAAATATTTAAATGTGCAGATTAATTAAGAGTTTATAAATTTTTCTATTTATAGTCAACAAATTGGCAAAATTATATTTGTGTAATATTTTTGATAAAAAATTTTTCTATTATATTTCTTTTTTTATACTTAAAGTTTTTGACAGACTGCACAAGTAGAAACTATTATTTATTGTAGTATTATAGTTTTAATCTGGATACTAACGAGTGTTCGGTTTTACGTGTATTTTAATTATTATTATTATTATTAATATCATATTTTATTGGTAATCATTTATTGATCATTGTCGAATTAATAATCATAGCAACGTTCATTAATCATTATATTATTGTAATAACGTAGCTGAATTGCTAACGATTGTTTTACAAATGTACGAATTTTAATAGTTTGTGATTTATGTTCATATTTCTTCTATGTATTATTTTCATTACTACTTTCAATCATATTCCGTTATTTATTATTCCATATGTATTGTAAGAATTTATTTAGATCTGTGTTTAACATTTGTATGAGCTTGTCATTTAAAGGATAATTTATACGCTCAACTACTCATGTATTAAAGAATTGATAAATAAAGTTTTTTTTTAAATAAAAAAAATTTTAATTTCAATCATCAAGAATTATTCTATTCATTGCAATAATTACGTAAAAAATATTTTTGTCAGACAAACTAATGAAGAAATTTCTAAAAGATTAAACAAATTACTTAATAATAATTTTTTATTAATGAATAAATATAATACAAACCTAGTAAAATTTATTATAATTATTACAGGTCATGAATTAACGTGTTCTAAAATTCCTTGTCTTACCAAAGGTTCACACTGCGCTCTGGGAAGCAAGTGATGAGTATTTTCTTTAAGCATTATGACTTGGCCATCATCCAACTCGAATCTTCCATAATCAACTAGACATCTGACCTATAATTATTGACCCAGAATTAATGAATTGCTCAAAAAGTCAACATACTTATTTCGTACATTAATATTTTTTGAATTGTTTGACTATTTGTCTCGTCATTAACTTGTGAATTATTTTTACAGAGCAAATAATAAAATTTTAATTCTTAAAGAATAAATTCTTTTAAGTTGATGGTAAGAATAAATAGTTTATACGAACCTCAATAAACAATGATTTGGGTGGTACCATATCAACCGTAAGATTAAGACCTTGGTTATCTCCAATGGACCTCATGTAAGTGGCCAGAGATTTATTGTAAGCTTTGAACCACTCAGTTTCTAGGCTTAGCATATTAGTACTTATTTCTCGTGGTAAAATGCTACCAAATTCCCAACGTGCTTGTCTGAGTCTTCGCATTCGGTTGTAGACGTACGCTAGGAGACATCTTTTGTTGCGGTGTAAAGCAACGTGTCTGAGCTGTACTGACATGAAAGGTGATGTTGAATCATCTGACTCAGATACCGTCATATTTCTATAAATTAAAAATTAATTAATTATTGAAATAATTGTCAATAAATAAAACGGTGAATGTAATTGAATATAACTTACACATCCTCTAGATTGGCATTGTAAAGTGAGTGCATTTCATCCATGACTTTACGAACCGAATTTTCCTAAATGAATAATTAAATAACTAGTTCATTAGTAAATTAACAATAAATAATTTGAGAAAAAAACATGTGTAACAAAAGGTTATTTACTTACATTAAAAGGTTTTATATCTTCTGAAAGATCTAATTCACTAATAAGTTTTAATGCTTCTTTTCCAAACATTTTAGTCACAAAAACACTTATTACTTCGTATTTTATTGAATAATAAACAATAATTAGCTGCGTTTGTTTATTGTTGTCGTATAGAACACAGGGTTGCCCGGCAAAAAACAGGTTGTTGTTTTTTTGTGGGGATTGTGGGGATCAATCGACCGTAGATCAAAGTTGTGATCTTTATTACCGATATGAAATTGAAATAGGTGCGAGCGAACACGTAAAAATAAGTCAGCGGGATTTAAAATAAATCAAATTAATTTAATAAATAATGACATTAAAGTTAGCAGTGACTAGAAAATTTTTTAATTTTTTTTAACAAAAAAATTTGCTCCAAAAAATTATTTTTAAAAAATTGCATTTTTAATTTTTTAAAATTTCTACACGTCAATTATTTTATATTTTTTATTTGCCATAATTTATTTGTTAAGGAAAATTTTAAAAATTATTAAATATCTGCTAAATTTATTATCATGAGATAAATATGATGGATAAAAAATTTTCAACAAAAATAATTATTAATACACTGACCTTGATTCTGTCGAATTCTGATTTATTCTCTGTAATCTTATTACCAAAATAAAATACCACGAGTCATTACATTTTTATTTATCCTTCCACTCCTTATTTATCGAAAATTAATTAAAGTATTGAATAACATTGAACAATTGGATAATTAAATGAAACCGAATTTGGTGTGTTTAAAAAAACAACAAGATTCAAGTAAATATCCAGCAGTAGTAGCGGCTTGTCTGGTAGTTGGCATCTGACCCGTCACCTGCAGTTAATCATGCGCACTAGTTTTCTCCCGCGCGCATGCTGATTGGCTAGTTTATTATACTCTCCGTTGATTCAAAATTTGAATTTGTAATGCAGTTTTCTTATTGGTCGAAAGAAAAAGTATTGACCAATCAAGCTTCAGCTTTATGTATGCGGCTTCTCGAAGAGTCTCAACGCTGTGATACCATTTTCTCACAAGTTGCCATGGAGTAAACATAGTGTCCGGAGGTTAAATTAATTATTTATAAAAATTAAGTTAGTCGACATTTAAAAATCAAAAAAAAATTTTTTTATTGAAAAAACGACCACAAAAAAAAAAAAAAGAAAAAAGAATTGTCATTTGTTGAAAATTTGAAAAACTGTAAGTTCAATTTTAAAAAAATATTTTTTTGTTCTAATTTAATTATTAAAAAAAAAAAATCAAAAAATTAAAAACGTCGGCTAACTTTAGTATCATTAATTATTCTCGGATAAAAAGAGTCATCACACCGAAATTAATCACCGGCTTAGTTAATATTAGTTATAGTATCGTATTAAATAAATTAGTTGAATTTATTTTTATTTATTTTTTGCTAGCTATCGAATTCATTTTTATTGCATATATCTGCATGTAAAATTGTGAGTCAGTCAAATATATTTTTTTTAGTAGTCAGATAATTTAAGAGTAAGTGAGTGAGTGAGTAAGTGAGTCAGTATTTTGTAGTTGTTTATTATCGATTAATATGTCCAAGTGTAAATATAATATCCAGTGTTCAAATTTTTATCAAAATCGCTGGATGAAAAGAGCAACAATGTCAGCCATCTTGTGTGCTCGGCCGTAATCATCACTGCTGCCGCCAAATTAGCGAGCCATCGGCTGGTAAGTCTACTTTTGATTTCTTTCTACTCTATTTATCAACATGTTGTTCTGGTTATGTGCTACTGTCATGTTGACAGTGTCATCACATATTTTTGTCATTATTAAATTATATCTATGTATTGTTCTGTGATATAAATATGTTACTGCAAAAACTTTAATGTATACATTCGCGTATTTGCAAAAACAAAAATTGAATTTATAATTATTATAGTTTGAAAAATAAATATGAAAATGACTGACATCGTGTGTAAAATTTAAACTCAGCAATTTTTTGCTATATTTTATTTTAAGAGTAATTAAATCTTAAAAATTTTGAAGTAAGTAAAACAGATCATTTGATAATTATTTATATTCAAAAATTTAAAATAATAATAATGATAATTGTTTGTTTTTCAGTCAGATAATTTATTGCGTCTTTGGAGATCAAGGATTTGTTTAATTTAGTAGCAGATGTCAGTTGTTTTGATATTTTTTTTTCTAATAAATTTGAATTTGTAATTAAATATGTATATTTAAGACTTAGCAAAAAATAGATCAGTTAGATACTTATTAAATCAAAAGTAATATTATTTTTATCAATAATAATATCTGTTTATTAAAATCTCAATTTTAATAGCATTTAGAATACTTTGTTTTTAAATCAATTTTCAATTCAGGATATAGGCACAATATCTTTGGCATTGATCACGAAACATCATTACAAAGGTATTTGATTTCGTAAATACGAAAGAATGTCATCGGTTCCTTTGACCAATATAGCTTGGCGTGGTTGTTTGAAGCAATTCCCTGACAGCAGCAGAGCCCTGTATAATTAAAATAATTAGAAGCGTTGAAAGAATCTAAACAAGCAGTTTTAAATACAGTAAATATATGCAAAGCTATGATCTGATAGCAATTATGGAACAATAAAATTCTTTACCACACTCGATGAGGTGACAACGGGATGGTGATTTGCACTGAGCGTAACAATTACAACATGCAATGATATGCAATGCTTGGGATCCAACATCATAACATTCATATTACTGATGGCTTACATATCAACTATATAGGAGAATTAACAAATAAACAACTAAAATACCGCACTTAAAAGTAAACGAGTCTAAAATTCGTAAGACATTTAATAATTAGCGTTTTTTAAATAATTCAATTGATTTTCATTTGAACAATAATCATGCACAATGAGCGAGAATTAAAATTTTTTTTGGTCAATTTTTACCTTATATTTGTTTGGTTTCCCAGTTCGGGAGGTATATGTCCAATGTCATTATTCGACAGATCTAATTTTGCTAATCGTTTTAATTTAGCAAACGACGATGCGTCTATTTCTTTTACGCGGTTATCGTGAATAATTAGTATTTCCAAATGACTTATTTTATAGATACATTCAGGTACAACCGTAAACCTAAAAATGAATTATTATTTTCAACACAGAAAAAAGAAAACAGGAATAATTACAGTATAAAATGTAAAATCGGTCCCGTCGTAATCAAAACTAGAAAAATTACAGTTTGAAATAACATTTTTCTAAGTTCAATTTTTTAATTTAATTTTCAAAGCTTTCAATGTAAATATTACATTCTATAATGTAATTCTTATAAAATCTGTAATAATTACAATCTGAAACTGTAATTTTTCGAGTTTTCTTTTTTCCGTGAAGTAGTAAGATATTCAGAAAATAAATAATAATTGACCAAATATTTTTTTAATTTAAAAGTTAAAAATTATTTAATTACTTATTATGTGAAATATTTATTTCTCGTAAAAGTTCAAGCTTTCCAATGCTCTCGGGTAGATTTGTCAATTGATTTTTACTCAAATCCAAGTATCTTAAACGACAGCACAGCTCACCGATCCACTCGGGCAATGACGTCAACTGATTGCAGAATAATTTCAAATCTTCAATAGACTTTATTAAATTCAATTTATCCGGCAATTGTGTAAGTCGATTGCGACTTAAATCAACACACGTCACTTTAGCTTCACTTGCATCTTCCAAAACGATATCAGGTATTTGGTCGAGATTCTGAGCTGCCAAACTCAGTAATTTCGTGTGCTTCATCATGTACCTAAAATTTTTTAATTAAAAATTTTATTTTGAATTCATATTTTGAATATTTATTGCTCTAATATTACTAACTTATCAGGGCCAGGAATCATAGCCGGACATGGTGATGATGATCGATTTAATTCAATAGACTCGGAGTCAAAGCCTTGCCTCAAGTGTCTTAAAATTCTCGGTGTTCCGCATTGAATAATATCTCTTCTTACATTTTTAATTTTATTACCATCAATGATGAGATGCTTCAAATTTGGCATTACACATAGTGAATTCGATACGCTGTGACAATAAACAAATTATATAATGAGTAAATATTATTAGATTGAAATAATAAAAGTAAAGTAGACAAACATACAAAGTTAGTTTGTTGAAGGATAAGTCAAGTCGTTCTAAATTGAGTAGGGTAATGATGTCATCAGGGATTGTTTCTATTTTATTATTAGACATTACCAGAGATTTTAATTGTCCAATACCTTCTAAACATTCCATTTTTAATTCCTAGACAAATCAGCGACATGCAAAAATTATATATTCCCTTAAATTATTTATATATTTTAAATCATTTGAAAAAAAAAAAACATGCACCCTTATTTACGTACAGTGATTTGGTTGTTAGAAAGGTAGATTTCACGTAAAGCAGTACACCCAATCACATCAGGAAAGACAGATAAATGATTATCCTGTAGATTAAGAATCTCGAGTTTTCTCATTTCACCCAAAGGAGGAGTTACTTCCAAGTGATTAGAACTTGCATCAAATTTTTTTAAAACTATCAAATAATTTTTTTGTTAGTAGAGAAAGAAATAATTTTTAAGATAAAGTTGTTCCACAATTTTTTTTTATAGTGTATTAAATAACTACTTGTTTGTTAGTATTTGAACTCTGAACAATAAAACACACCTCTCATGCTCATAATATCCGGTGGTAATTCTATCAACAGATTGTGACTTAAATCAAGTTTACATAGCCGTACCAGGTATCCCAATCCAACAGGTAGTTTCGCGATATTATTATATGACAGATTCTAATTAAAATAGTAACGATAATAATTATTTATCAGTTATCCTAATTACCATTATTTATTTTTGATGAATTAAATTTGAACTCACTAATGTCTCCAGCATAACAAGATCGCCAATTGATGGGTCTAACTCTTGAATATTATTGTGAGATAAATTCAGGTGACGTAAATTCTCCAATGTAAATAAATTAGTATTTATTTTGTTTAAATTATTGTGAGATAAATTTAATTTTCTCAGCTTAGATAAAGTTTTTAATGCGTCAGGTAATTCTTCAATCAAATTATCGTGAAACTGTAATTAAAATAATCGTGTTTAAAAGAGATAATATTTGTAACTATAAATATGATAAAAAACCTTGAAGTCGTTAAATTAATGTCTGACATTGAAAAACCGTAAATTCACAGGATTTATTATAAATTTAGATACAATATATTTACTTACGTCTAAATCAATAAGATCAGATAAATTTTGAATTTCTGGATCAATGGTTGTTATACTATTTGAACAAAGGTTCAATGTTTTTAGCAGTTCTTGTTCCCACCAACGATCTCGGTCATCATCGAAATCCAAATTCATATGCAGCTCTTCGATCTCTTCTTTTGTTAAGTCGTTTAACGTCCATACTCTTTTAGGCACTTGTTTACAAAAAATTTATTTATGTAAATAATGAATAAATGTTAGATAAAAATTACTGAAAATGATTGTAAAAAGCATTCACCTGTAGCTAATCCCCTTGAAGATAAATTAAGCTCGCCAGTTTTCCTCGCAGTGATAATAATCCGTTCAGACAATTCATTATTGTCGTCTTTCTTTGTTCTCGGCTTGAAAACAGCTAGATGGTTTACAAACTTCTTACGTTTATCGACATTTATTTTACGTTTTTCAACACTCATTTTTGTTTTTATTGCACTCGTCACTGTCAACTTATTTGTGATACTGATACTACGTGTTTTGCAATCACTTTAATACGCAATGAGCTGTGTGAACTACTGTCCATGACAATCGTAGGTAGTTTGAGTAACTAACTCCGCCCGTGAACTTGGGTTCTAAATAAATAATACTAACATAAGGTGCGGGAAGACATAGTAGACTGAGTGACGACGTAAGTTAATCAATACATGTTTCATAATATGTTACGTTACTTTTACTACGTGTAAATTTATTTTGCTTTGTTTGTACTGTCTGTCGGCATATTCCCTCTTAAACAAATTTAATTACATTTAATTATATAGTTATAAATACATTTTAATTTTGAAAAAATATTACGAGTCATTTCCAAGTTATTGATTGGTTTCATATTGAAGACTCAATTACTTGAATTAAAAAAAAAAACATACTAAGGATTTCTACTGTTGATAATAGCGTTTTCTTCATCAATTTACTGAAGAGTAACATATGTAGGACAAATCGAGAAGTATATTAACAAATATTGTATAAAATAATATCTAATTAAACAACTTTTGATTTTTCATTCATCTCAATTATAATTATGAGTTTTAAAATTAAATTTACTCATTTAGTTATAATTTTTTTTATCAACTTAAAAACTCAATTTAATTATAAAAAATCCATACAATGAAGAATTTTTATTAATTTAAACGCTTGTCACAATTTAAGTTTATTTATAATTGATTGTATGTTGAATATTTAATTTTTATGAAAGCTTTATTTCATTAGAACAATAGAATTTATTACAAAGTCAGTTTGGTCTAACTACCATGAAGAAATTTAAACTGCAAAACAAGATAAAAAAGTTTAAAGAACGATAATTGGTAAAAGTTAAGTGCAAAGGTATGATGACGAAGAAATGGAAGGAAAAGTGACTTTGCGTGATAGCTCATGCTACTTTCGCGTGTCGAATTCTGATTTGCTTTGTTGAATCAAGTATATACCGTAGCCCTATCGCGTTTAAAAGCAAATGGGTGGTTGCATTTTTGTATTTTCTTATATATCTACACATAAATCTAGGGGCTCCAACTATTCTTTCATTATGAACCCCTTCCCCTTCCCCTATCCGACGATAAAATTGCTGATGCAATTTGAATCCACTATGTAATATTGTAAGTTAACCACCAGCACCGCTATATCTATTAATTGACTTTTTAACACGATAAAACGATTGATGGAAAGTACGATGATGTTGCTTCTTTGGTTAATTTAAAAATTAAACTATTTCTTTGTATTGTTGCGACTTAATAACATTCGGGCGTTGTAATTTATTTGAGCACTTAGTCATAACTTTTTTGGCCGATCCTTATTTTTTCGACCTTCTTGGCTCGTTCCTTGAAATATTCAACGACTTAAAGGTAACGACTTAACGACTATACCAATTTAGATATTGAAATATATATGAGTTGTGGGTAATTTATCAAGCCATTTAACATGTCAAAACAGGAACTACTGAGACATTGGCAAATTGAACACCTTGCGCCCACAAAAGACATTTGTAGCAGATTTACATTGCGATAGTAGTTAAATTAGTTTCATCAACTTTTTCTTCACTGGTTAGATCTGAAATCGCGTGGTCGTGATTTAGACTCATTCAAAATTACTTCGCTTCATGGATATGTTTATGTATACGTATAAATATAAGTATAATATATGTATATTCATACACCTGTGAGTTTGTATGTGTATATTTATTCATGTGGGTAAATATATATATATATATATATATATATATATATATATATATATATATATATATATATATATATAAATGAAAAATACCAAGAGAAAATTTTCGTAGAACGTGACTCTAATGGTGGCTTTCGTGCATTTGGGCAACCCTTATTTTCTTTATCCACGAAGACGTACAAAAGCAGAATGAGAATTGACGTGGTGCTTCATTCTTGTTGGGCCGATGAACTGACATCTGCGTTTCCCACAAGACTCTATATATATGTAAACGCAAATCAGTTCTCTCATACAAATATATATGAATAAACACATATATTTGTATGACTTTATTTAAGTTTATTATCTTACATGTTCTCTGTTAAATTTTAATTTCCTTTTCGTAGCTTATTCATATTATTTTTCTCATACGATTTTTATTTATATTGGACGAAATTTATATGGCTGCCCTAGTTTTGAATATTGGAATTTGAATACTTCCTTAGGGACACTGAGACGACCGGCGTGTGCTTTGCTCTGATTCCTTATTACGTTTTCATTTCTTTACGGCGGTAAGAAACGATATTTTTTAAAGTTTCTTTGAATTATTATTTGTTGAACTATAAATGTCATGAGATTCTTGTGAATATAAACAACTCTTGAAAATTTATATATTTTTTGTCATTTATTTCTGTCGGAGTAGTAAATATTGAATTTAAATGTCTACACATCATGTACAATCGCGGTTACCAATTTCGTCAGGAATATCAAATTTACTTTATTCAATTACGTCGGCATGTATTTTTGGGCTTTTCATTTTTAATTATAGTTACGATATCGAATTAAGAGTAGGTCATCAGACTATTGCATTTGTATATTAAGAACATGAAATGGATTATCTTTAGTTATAGTTTATCAGCAAGACGGTTTATTTATAGATCTGTATGCATAATTATTGGCTTACAATCTATTTTCATATCAGCTTGAACACCATAAATAATACTGCTTTTAATCGCCATATTGACAATTAAATATCAGACAGCTGTCTTAAAATTGGTAGAATCAAAATTACGTTAGCTATTACCATTATAAGCAATTTCCCGTACTTATTAATTTTGCCGAGCAAACTGGTTAATTAGCGCTCCCTGTAATCTCAACATTCTAATGTTCCATCCACTGTAATTTAATCTTTTAATTCATTATTCGATAAATTCTAAGAATTGAACTCTTAATTTGATCGTTAAATAATTAAAGATTAAACTTGAATATTTAAACCAACAAAATAGTTATCTTCATTGATTATTTATTCTCATTGAACTAAATGTAATTTGAAGAGATAAATTCTAAAATTTAACTCGATTCATCGTTTGAGTCATTATGCAAACACGTGTCGCGATGTGCATATGCGTGGGTAAATATGACTCGAGTATTACGGGGGGGATTTAGCAGACGTATTCTCTGTGTTCAATGACGTAAAGCTACTTGCAGATTTAGAAAAGAAATCCTCGATAGGGTAAAGGATGCAGTGTAGCATAAGACTTATAATCACGCCTACGTGTCAATTTTTGTGCATACTGTGACTGCATTGGTACAGATCAGAGACACGTGCTATCTTGTCTTACGTAGGCAATCCCTTCTCATGACGTATACCCTTTCAATTCACTTGGCAATTTAATTGTTGGAGTTTGGGAACATTTTTTATTTTTACTCTTCTTACCTATGTAAAGCTATTAAAAATATCGAATTTCCAAAACAATAACTATTCAATAACCATTTTAGCAACATCCACTTTACAATATTTCTATCTGATTGTTTTGTAAATTGTAGAAAGTCACAGAAATTGTTAAGGAATTATTGATTCGTTATTGATGAAACAGAAATTAGATTCAAGTTTCTGAATATACTGATATTTTACAGCAGCAGCACTGCAGTATTAGCAGCAGTAGTATGTTTATACAACTGTTTTTTCTCTCTTTTTATTGAACGTTACTCTATCCAAGATTATATTCAAACTGATTCAGAGAGTGGTGTACACTCTGAACCCGTGGGATATCGAAATAAACCAGTTTTAGATATTCCAATAGATTCGGTGAGTGACGTATACACCCACAGGTGAATACTCTCTGTGTGACAAGAAGAGAAGATTGGATATGGCAATACGAATTGAACAGTTGAAATAGTATACATCTATACACGTTATTTGTATTTGAATGTTCATATTTGTTGAGTATGTACACCTATAACACACACAATATACTTCCGGTTCAATTTTTTCTTTTGATGGTTTTAGCGTATCAGCTTGATATGGTTATAGCTAAGCCAGAAAATCGTGCTTGTTTTCTTGCAAATTAATTTGGTAATAATTCAACAAGAATTTTGTGATGTTTAATTAAAAAGATCACAAATATTTCGATTTTATATTGATTTCTTTTATTGAGAACTGACTATACTTTTACATTAATTTGATCGGTACAAAAGTCGGTAAAGGTCAGGTATAAAGGCGCTCGGCGACCGTGGTCAGAGGTTTTGTCAGTAATTGTTTTGTTCGATTTTTAGTCAAAGTATCGTCAGTCAGAGAGTGCACTTCTGGGAAGGGTATTTCCGTTTTTGGTTGGTGGAAAATAACTGGAGTTGAGGAATTGTTGTTAAATTAAAGGATTCTGGAGAGGGTATTATTTATTTAAAGAAGGGTTGTTTAAACTAAGTGTGAGAAGATTGTTAAATTGGAAAAAGTCTGGTCGCCATCTGATAAACAGATGGGTTGTAAAATTTGTCCGTTTGTGTCGAAGGTTAGTCTTAGTCATTAAAGGGATTATTTGATAATGGCAACTACTTGAGTTTGACTGTCATAAATTTCCGAATTTTAAGTTTTATTACGTCTTAGTTAAAGGTCTGTCGAATATTTCAAAAAACATGAGTAAACTTGATAGTATAGTACAATTTTTTCATAACATAAAAAACTAAGATACATAACTAAACAGTGCTCATTCTAACGAATTATTATAATTCAATGTAAATAGTAAAAATATAAAATGGTACATATTGAATTATTTATTTATTCGGTATACACAAACTATATTAATATATTTCTGTTAAAAAGTATTAAAATTGATCATTTTTATTATTTACTAATGTTAGTTATTTTTATATTCATCCGAGAGAAATTAAAAATTTCATTTCGTAACGACGTAGAATAAGATAAATATATAGTCATTTCTTTTTATTTTTTTGTCGGTCTCGGTGACATTTTATCGGAGGGTTGAAATGCGACATTTACACACGCTCGCTTTTACTTTTTTTATTTTTATGAATGTACTTTTCCGCTACAATAGCATACGCAGGATGTTTGCAGGATAGAATATACGCATTTTTTTTTATTATCATTGCTTTGTTTTCCCTTTTCTAAATTCATTAGTATTAAAAATCACAATAATATACATTAAAGAGTGAAATAGTTTATACATTTCAACTACTCAGAATTTATTATAATATCTAAATTGTACTTCATTGTGTAAAAATTATTAATAACCACTGTTAAAATAGTATCTTAAGATTCTTATTTAAGCTATCGAATTTCGTTATCAGTTATTAAAGTCATTTATGATTTAGAACATTAAAAGTAACTTTTGCTGAAAGGATCATGAATACATTTTATGGTATTATTAATGACTTCTGATATATTGAGATTCACTATATGAAATATTCAAAACAATCGTCGATATCGGCCTTGATGAGTTTCGCATTTGATTCATGAATAATTTGTATTAGTTAATTGCTATCGTTTTCAAAATATAAAAGCTATATTTGATGTGATGAAATTTTATTGTAACAAATTTCGTTAAATATTTAAAAATATTCCTTTCTGAACCTTTTGAATTTCTTATAATAGTTTTTAATTTAAAATTTCTAACAACAAATTAGTTTTTCTTACTACACCGGTCGAAAGTACGGGGTTCCCGCTGCGATTTCACGGCAGAAAGCCTCAGTTTTATGCCGTGATCAAGTCGTGCATGCGCCCTACGACGGGGAGCCGAAATAATGTATTCATGCACTGACAACGAGACACGAGGCGGCAGAAAGTCCGAAAGTCGGTAGTCGCGCTCACTCTATTATTTATGTTTATAAGCCTAACCTTACTTGTGATTGTTATGAATGTATCTGTCTTGTTATGTGTCGATGATTTTAGATTGAAACTAAGTTAATTAGAGAAAATAAATATTTATTTTTCTCATCTCCGGGCGGAAAGCGTCAACTTTCGTCCCGCTGCGCTAAACGAAAATGCCGCTTTCCGCCTCCGTCAAGGAGAAAAATAGTATACACACCACGGGCAATAAATAAGAAAGCCTCAGATCACATGTTTATTGACCTTGGCTTCGACTCGGACAACAATTACATGTGATCTGAGACATTTCTTATTTTACTGCCCTAGATGTGTAATATACTATTAATGAAATGAGACTTATTAAATATTTAAATTACAAAAAAAAACAAAAAATATTTTTTATTCTGATAGATATTTTCAAATAAATAAATTCATTATTGAACAAATAATTATTTAAAAAAATACACAAACAGATTTTTTTCTTGATTTTTTTTTCTATGCATTTTACCATTATTTCATTTTTTTGTTTTTTTCTATTCTTAAAATCAGAGTTAATTTATAATATATTTATAACTTTAAATTTATTAAATTAAATTAAGATCTTTTCTCAAAAGAAAGTAGTAATATGATAGATTATAAATTAATATCTTTATTGACAGGTGTATTTGATGCCTGCCCCCCCGACCAGCAGCACTCGCTTCGCTCGTGCCGCAAATGTCGGGGGCGGGCATCAATTTTTTTTAGTAGCTAAGCAAGGAGGGTTTGACCCCCGATAAAATAGATTTCTGCAGTACGGACATTTGGGTTTCTGCCTTATCGACGGTTGTTGTTGGTGTTTCTGCGACATTGAAGGTCGTTTTTTTTGTGTTCCTTTTTACCGGCTGTTGGGGATTGTGCATCGATTTTTATCGACTGTTGAGGATTATCATTGATTTGGTGATCGATTTTTACCGACTGTTGGGGGATTATCATCGATTTGTTGATCGATTGTTTGAGGTCAAAATGCTACCACCCAACAGCAGAGCTGATACCTTTGCCGTGTATCAGCTTTGGTGTTGATGTGATATGCACTTATTTAATGTGATGATGAATTTTGTATATATTCAAATGACTTGTGGTATAAGTATATGCGATAAAGTTCGATACTTACGCCGCTCTGGTGGGATGAAATGGAGGTGTAGGTATTGAAGTTTATTTATCGATTTGAGGTAAGTTTTTGTCGATAGTTTGATGTCAACTGGTGATCTATGTTATCTACTGCAGGGTATTGTTAACAGTCGGTTTGATACCGAATGATGTTCTGTTTTATCGATGTAGGGGTAAGAGTTTTTTGAATTTTAACGTTTTTTAGCCCCTCCTCTCTCGATTACATCATATTTTTACGTCATCCGACAAGTTTGAACCTGTTTTTTAGCGTCGTCATCGTGAATTTTAACGTTTTTTAAACCCTCCTCTTTCGATTACATCATGTTTTTACGTCATCCGACAAGTTTAAACCTGTTTTTGGCGTCGTCGTTGGGAGGGGATCCTTGTGGGGGAGTTATACTTAATTGCCTCCAAATTTCAGTCCTCTGCTTGCAATCATTATGTGAAGTTATCTCTTAAACGAATTGGCTGAAATTATGTGAAATTATGTGAAGTTATGTGAAGTTATCTCTTGAACGAATCGATTGAAAGTATGTGAAATTATATGAAGTTATGTGGAGTTATCTCTTGAACGAATCGACTGAAATTATGTGAAATTATGTGAAGTTATGTTAAGTTCTCTTGAACGATTCGACTGAGATTTAATAACTTCACATAATTTCACATAATTCTAGTCGAATACTATTTTATTTTTATATAATAAAATTTATAATTGAATTCCTGTATATCCCATTTTTCATTTGCACTGTTGATAAAGTGTCATATCCACGACATAAATTTCCGTGTTTATAATTATATGATAAATAAATAAGTGAAAATTAAATAATAAAATATTCAGAAATGAACATGAATAATAAGATATTTATTTATTGAAATATTACAATTTTTACGTAAGATCGTAAATCATAATAAAATAACAATCATTCGATGTTTATTTTTAAAAGCATAAATTGATTGTTTGATTAAAAATACAATAACAATATTTATTCCCGATTATTTTAAAGCGATTTTCAGATGCGAATTTTTTTAAGAAAACAATTTATCTTCCCCTGCGTAATAATGCATAAAAATGTATGTATGTATTTGTATGTCTATGATAAGCTATGGATTCGTATGTATAAATTTTACGAGTCAGGGTTTATTTCTGTTTGGACGGTCACGTAAGCATTTCGTAAGCTAAAGCGCTAAAGTGGTAAAACTTAGTTTGCTTCTCAAGATTGGCAAGTTTCATGTTTTCTCGTTCGGTTGCTCAACTTAACTTCCGCCACTACGGTATGGTAATAAATCAACGGTATTTCCATGGTGGAAATGTTATTCCCCGTTGGCGTTGTACAGCCTCAGGGCCAGTTGACGTGTTGGTAACATTTGCGCACAATAATAATGAACAATGGACTTTGGTAAATGAAAATGCAAATCGAGTGGTGTTGGTAGTGGTTAGGTGATGGTGGTAGGTTTATGACTTAGAACTACAACTACATATGTATATCTATATATTACTACATAGTTGGCAGTTGGCTGTTATGTGCTCAGGGCGTACTATTGTCACCTGGTGATTCGTGACTTGCAAGACAGTAACTGACAGTACGTATTAATATATATACACGTGTGGAAGAATTAATAGACACTTTGAGAGATATGTATTACTGTGGATTATGTCTTCAGTCTTGAATATTACACTCCAACATATTGAGGTTGCTCTGACAGTAATCTTCTAAGATAATAAAATTCTGATGATAATAGAGTAAAAATAATGGTAGGTCATAATGTTAATACTGATAGCCTCATTATCAGCATCTTTAAACAACAACATAGTAATTGAATTGCTTAATGTAAAGTATTGCGGAAAAGTATCTATATTTTGCCTAGAGTACTTAGAATTGAAGGTTGATTATTTGAAATAGTTGTAAGTTTAATTCAATCTAAATGCTCCTCGGTTTTAACTTTCGGGTCTTGTGACATAAACTTTCGTCTTAGTCATGCCTTTGAAATGGTATAACATTTAATCACTCCAGTGAACACGGCACTGTGTCTCTCTTTGGATTTCTTCAGTGACTCAGTACTTCCAGTGGTTTAATCAATATCAAACTGGACGTATCTTGTAATTTATTTTATCTATTTGCAATTCACTACTTTTGCATCAATAGTAATCACTGCTCGTGTTTTCATCGTCATTTATAAATGAATTTACGCCGTGAAATTCTCGTCTTCACTTTGATATTGAGTAAGTAAAGATATCTTCAGTTAATAATTATTCAAAGGAAACTTCATTAATTAACTTTTTGTTTTCTTTTAATATTTTAATTCATGTGAAACTTTGTAGCCATCTTTGCTTTGATACAGCTCGCACAATCCAATTTGTGTCACTGCAGTCACTGCGATGATGATACTAAACTTCTGGATACCAAAGAAAATAATTTAGCTGAGAATGGTGATGATAATAATAACGATAGAAATGAAACCGACGGTATGGACGATGAAGATGAAACGACCATGGACTATCAATTACTACTAAAAGAAGATTTCGATGGCGATGGAATTCTCACTATTTGCGCTCGAGATCGTGACCATGAGGATCGATCTTTCCCAAGTATTTGCCATATGTTGTGTCACAATGCTTGCACTGAATTTAACAGTAAAGAAAATAAAGAAAATAATGGAACGTACGACGTGATGGCGTACAGAACAAGTAAGCAATGACGATCGTTTATCAGTTTCTATTTTCACGTCGAGTATACTACGTTTTCATAAATATCTCTCTATTTATGTTCATCTTTGTATGTTTTATTATTTATTGTTTTTATTTTTCTTTTATTTTTACAGATTATTATAAACTTTACGATGGTCCCTGTCGTAGACATTACACGTGATCAACAATACTCTAAAAAAATATATCGACTTGGAAACTGCTGAAGTTTTTGAAATGTAATCAACTTATTTGAACAAAAATATCCAATATTATTAAATCTTTATAAATTGAAGGAATGAGTTCAATATTATTAATAGTATACTTAAAAATTATATTGAATTCTTTTACTTTTATAATTCATGTATATCTTCTATATTTATTTTAAGTAATGCAGCGTATAAATTATACGTCGACTTGACGGTGATATGAGCCGCTAACTATTAAACATTATGAATAATTAAAGTTAAAATGGGTAACATTCGGAAATTCTTAAAAATTCATACTTTACAAAGATTAATTATTTTAATATCATTTAATATCACTTCAATAGTTAAAAATAATAATAATACTTCGACTTCAACGTGCTTCCAACTAATTAATTATTTGTTACTCACATACATTATTAGGGTTGACGAGCGAAATTTCGGTATTAATACAGATTGATACACATTTAAATGTCTTTTTATTATACATAAAGTAAAAATCGTATCGTTTTTTTTCTGGTTTCTTTCATTTCTAATGAAAAAATAACTTTGAGCCGGCTCCATAACATATCGTGTGATCGTGTAATATTTAAAAAGATATCACTTTTTTCTAGTTTGGATTTATTCACATCAGTCGAGTGATAAATTCTCTTCATGTACTCTATTTACATAAAAATATCTAATATTTACAGTAAAAGCACATATTTATTGCACTCTATGTATATTAATTTCATCTTTACGTGGACTACGGATGTTTCAATTAAAAATTTGTTAGTGTCTCTATAATAAAAATAATTATTAGTCAACATTGATATTAAAAAATTAAATGTAAAAATGTCAACACTTATAAATTTGTTATTGGTTATCCGAAAATCTCAAAACTTTTTGATGAACATGTTTATTATCAATATTTAAATTACTTTATTATTTACGACAACAAAAGAGAATCCGGATTTTCAAACTCAGTGATGATAGTAATTGAATAAAAGTTAATATTAATACTTGAAAAGTTAATACTTGTTTAATAGAATGATGGGAACAAAGTTTTCTTAACTATAATCTCATACTTGTACAGTTTACCACATGTCGTGCATAGTTTTACGTGTAAATTAAGAACACGTTGCTCATTAGAGTTCAATCACATTAGTTGTATGAACTTGAGAGTACAGACTGGTAAAGGTTTTGTCGACGCTTCTAATCACAATTCTCATTTACACCTGCACATTTTATGTAGTAGTCGATTTGGTGGCTTGAAAATGGGTGGGAAAATCGTTTTAACTAAATGAAGTTGAATCTCATCAGCTGTTAATAATGTCTCAATTTCTAATTAGGTGATATAAAGAAATACGTGAGAATTGGTCGTTTTCTTTTCCATCGTTTGGTTAGTCTAGTCGTGGTTTTATTCTTCGAAAAGTACAAGTCTGCTCTATACATATATATAGAAGTGTAAATATGAGGGTAGTACAGTGGGTTTCTGGTGGTACTTAGTAAAAGAGGATGAAATATAAAAATAAAAAAAATTAAAGTTAGAGCAAGACAGCGACTGAAAGAAAAGTGAGAGTGATAGTGAGAAAAGAAGATGGTAAAAGAAAAAAATTAACCAGATAGTGAGTCTTCGCAAATTGAGTTGGACGATACTGGAATTTAAACTGGAGTTTAGCAAGTCAAAGTGTCTAATGTACTAGCACCAAGTTCTTCAGTTTAATTATTGTGATAATCAATCGATATTACGTATTCTACAGATTATAATATAATAACAATATTATGATTGTAATTATTTTCGAGTATTTTTCATAGGATAAATTATTTTAGTATTTAGTTAATTTTTTTAGTTTTGTACACGTGGAAATTTTTAAACACAGTGATTCTATCCAAATTGAGGTTAATTAAATTCAACATTATAGATCTACATTAACAAGTTTTTTTTTTAATTTT
This sequence comes from Cotesia glomerata, assembly GCF_020080835.1. NCBI lineage: Eukaryota > Metazoa > Arthropoda > Insecta > Hymenoptera > Braconidae > Cotesia > Cotesia glomerata. The sequence continues at coordinate 4,387,939 of NC_058158.1, forward strand.
TATGAACTTGGACCTATTTTTTAAGCAATACGAGTTATAATATAAAATAAATTTGTTCTTAATTTCAACTCTCTTCTGAAATGGCATAGCTCTTTTTTTATCGTATCTTATAATAAATAATTCATATTTTAACTATTTATTTCGGTACTGATCCTTATTCGGCGGGTCTTAACTTACAATCAGTTAGTAATTCAAAGGTGAAGACGATCATCATCATTTGATTTATTAGCGAGTAGATATTTTGAACCATACATATTTCTAATATTATATCAATAAACTTTAATTCGGTTACATCGAGAAGAATTAGAATTTTTATCGTTGCTCTGGGATTATATTATATCATAATTTTACATTCTCAATATTAAAATAATTTTTTATTTAAGTGTTCTCTTACAATTTCTATAAAAATAATACATAGGTTTCAGTGTCCAATAATAAACTTGCGTATTGATTTGTTTTTTTGAAATTATTAATAAATGTCCGTAGTTCAATCATTGTTTATTTATGCAGAATTTAAGGAGATCCATTTGGGTATATTACTTTTAAATTTTGTTATCAATAAATTATATCTTACTGATAAATAATCAGTCTAGTAAAGGTAGTCTTGAATTAGTTATCAAGTTTTACTATCTAAAAAAATTCAACTTTTTACGGTTTCTCAAACCTCAATAAAATAAAATAAGATATAAGAACTATTTTTCTATTTACGGAAAAGTATCAAGTCATGTTTCTTTTTTCAAAGTAATGGGCAATAATAATGGTCAGATTAATTTTAAATGACAAGAGAAAGAAAAACAAAAGAGAAAAAAGTATCAATTGAGTTTCTTTAATTGACATTGTTTGGAGAAGATTTGAGGTTACACGATCGACACTCGTACTTAACTGGCTTCATTTATTCTTGCTTTACACGACTCATGTGTCGTATTTCCCTGTCTCTGCGCCAGGACAGCTGCCATTTGTCTGGCTTGCTAAGTAACTAATTACAAGACTCGAAAACCGCAACAGAAGATCACGAAACACCGTGTCTTCTTTATACATACAATATTTATGTTTTACTCTTAATAAATAGTATGCTTAAAAATTCATCCTTTCAACTAACCGAAACATTTCAATTATCCAGTCAATTATTTCAAAATAATTACACTAAAACTCAAATTTTCTTTGTAATTGTTTAATTATGTCCTATTACAGTATCAATCATATTAACCACTGACTTGTAAATGAAATAATTATTCAACAGCTTCAAACTTTATCAGTACGATTCGAATTACCCTTATCGATTTCATGGTAATTTTTGTGGATAGCAAATGTCAGAGTGTAACTCATATAAAAATTATAAATGCCTAAGCGAGAAATACCTATCAATCCACTCTCATTCTTTCTTTAGTTTTTTTTTGCTCGATTATACCGTGATAACGTCATTTATGGCGAGGTCATCGGGCGTGAATACGCCTTCGCACGACACGTGCGATAAATCTTTCCCACCCGATCCTCTCAGTGACGACTTGAGACGATACCGATGAGAAGCCTCGTCCTCCTGCTCGCTTACAGAAGAGTGACATGAAGAAGCTGGTTGCCTTCCACACAACTTATACATGCCGACAACCTCTTGTGTATATAAGGGATGCAGGTCGTGTTCAGTCAGCCGTGCTCTTAGCAATCCACTGGGTGGAAATAAAAAAAAAGAAAGTAGAAAATCGAGGAGAGTAAATGTAGAGCCTACGCTGTCGCTCAGCTTATATTATTCTCCAGGCTTTTTCTACTTAACCTAGAACCATGTGACTGACGATGGTAATGACTTATCCAGTAAAAAGGGGGTCTAATTCTAGTCTAACGATCAAATTAGTATCGCATCTATTTTTTTTACCCTCTACAATCAGATACTTTGAATTGAACTCATTTTTCAATAGTCATTCATTATTTTTACAATAAATAAATTTAATAATTTTTACACTTGAAATCGATAGAGTAAAAAGATAATAAAATAAACCATAAATTTACTTTATCTTCATGAATGGTCATTTTGCATCACAATTTGTAGGTGATATTGATTCGAACACATGAATTTACACATATTTTTCTTGATTTAAGTAAATTTAACTTGATTCAAAATATTTCTTGAGAATCAAGTTAATTTTTTTTCAGTACAGTATTTTATAATCTCAATATGAATTTTACAGTGCATATTGTTTCTGTATATAGATACTAGAGATATATGTAAAATACCGGCAAAACAAATGCACAGGGGGATGAACTACACGATGGAGAATGAAAGTGGGGGATGGATGGCGCGCGCTGTCTAACTGAGAAACCCTTGCCGCGTGCCCCACTAAGTGGGGAGAATTGTCGAGAGGTTGAGTTTAATATAATGCTGGATTCCAGCAAGTTAGAACTTCAGTCGTGACGCGGACGACACGCGCGATAGTCGATAAATGGGATAGGGGTGCTGATAATTGCTGTGTAATTGAATCATTGGTTCTTCAGTTGTTGCTGTTGTAATAATTATTACTGTTGTTCAAGTTATTGCTGCTGGTATTGTTGTTATTTATATTGCTGGTTGGTTAGTTGATTTTATTGAATCGAGGTGAGTTGATTGTACAAGAACTGGTGGATGAAGAAGAACATAAATGGGCCATGAGCTACGTGATAACAATGTTATCGAGAAGTGTCTTTAGATCGTGCCATCGGCTTGTAATAGGCGTCGTGCTCGCAACCTTCATCGTAACTTCGAGCTCCCAACTAGTCGGTGAGTTGAGAAAATTTTTATTATTATTTTTATTCATACTTTTTAAAAGTTAAGATCTCAATTAAAAAGTTCCCTCAACGACTGGCTGATTAATTTAGTTTAATTTAGTTTAATATAGACGTGTTTGGAAGTACTTCACTTTTAATATTTTTTTTTTATTTCGTATTCTTCGTCGGTTGAGTGAAAAAAAAATCTTGGGTAAATTTAAGTTCTGCGTTAATTGCATTCAGAAATGCTTGTTGCTGCAGTTTGTGAATAAGTCCAATCGATTAGTCAATTGGTTTTTTTCTTTTTATACTTTAAGATGAACTTTTTCACCAATTCAACTTCGTATTTTTAAAATTCACCGGTGGGATAATTTAAGATACATTTTTTAGTAGGTAACCGTATATTCGATTGCCGAAACGCTAGATTGAACTTTGGAGTACGTGATATTATCCTATGAGGATTGGATAAATCATTTTTGTTTTTAAAGTTTAGGCAAAGTTTGTGTCAATTTCATTGTGTCGCACCTTCTCTGAACTTGGATAGAATAATCCGTTGTGTATAATTGGATTCAAGAAACTTTCTCGGTTCTCACTTGTTTCGATAAAGTATCGACTAACTCTCGTGTTTGATACGTGGGTTATACTTAAACTTCGTTAATGAACGATGACGTAACGACGGCGCTGAGTTTACCAATCTGTGTATGTTTATTTTAGGTGAGAGTATCTTCATGTGAGTAAGCGAGAGTTTGTAAGTGTATAGGAGAAATTAATTCATACGAAATATTATCATGACCCACATGTTTCGGTTATCATCAATCATTTTAGATGCTAACGATAAAATATTTGCGGGGTGGAATGTAGCGCTAATTTTTAAATGATTTCACGCATTGTAAAGTTTTAATTTCCCAGAATTAAATTATTTTTTGTTTTATTTTCAGTAATCCGGATAAATTTTACGAATAACATCAATAAAAACTTTAATCAATAATTGCGGATAATCTGTGCAATGTAATAAAAATAAAATCCTTCAATGCAATACAATTATTTTTCTAGTGAAAAAAATTTATAATCACAATTTAAAGTTGCTGAGATTTATTTATTATTTATTGAGATAAGGAAAAAAATCAATTTTTTTTGTATTTCTATTTACTGTGTATGTATGAAAATTTAATCTGAAAACTTTCAATTTCACTTACTAACGTCACGTAAAACACGTGTGATGAAATAAAAAAAAAGGAGCGGGAAATGTCTCAATGGTTGTGCTGAGATCGCTCTTACACTAGACTCGCGCAAACGTTAGCGGCAAAGTTTCAGTAAGTGGCAATTCCCAGCACGACGATTATTTGCTCAACTAGTCTGACACGAGCGAACTTGGAAAGAACCCGGGCTAAAAAAATAAAAACACAAATAAATAAAAACTTAAACTAAAACGGAAGGAAACATAGATAAATAACATACAAAAAATAAATTCGCGAGAATCTAACAGCGAGTAGTAGTATATAAAGCTATCAACCAGATGGTCCACGCGAGGAGCCGATGTCTCCGAGTTTTTAAAATGTTTGCAATCGATTTGATGTCGTTCACCATCGCGCCGGCAAACGTAATGCTCGTCAAGCATGCTCCTCTGAGTAAATATATCTATATCTGTATATTTACATATACAATGTTGGTGAATTGTAAACGATCATAATATTCTTCAATGTACCCAACGGTAATTGCATTCGTACTTGCAAGAGCTGTAAGTGGCTTTCAGTAAGACCTTTAACTTTATAGTTATACAGTTATCCAGATATACATATATCGGTCATTCTATTTGGACTGTTCAAACTTCAGACTAGTTACTGGCTTACTTTTAATGTTTTTCTTAAAGTTACTGCATAAAAATAATAATAAAAAAAAAGAATATAAATCCAACGAAAAAATCATGAAAACTAGATCTGGAGAATTGGTATTTAGTTCCTCTCAGCGATAATAAATAAAAATTTATAAATTTATTAAAAATTTATTGCGAGCACTTTTACACTAAAATTTTAAACAGTGTTGGTAAAATTTAGTATAGATAAATTTATCATTTAAAACAGTAATAGCAATAGCAATAGTTTCACCTGTTATAGGAATTCCCTGGATACGAGTATCTTTATCCAATCTAGTTGGATCATTGTCAAATGAACGTTTCTGTTTGTCAAATATAATAGAGTAAAGTGAACGGAAAAATGGAGAGACAGATGGGATATAGAGGAGTAATATCTTTGAAATAGTTGCCAATAATTTTTCAGCCACCCCTTGGGGCAATATGTGCTCAGTTCAAAGTGTGATGTTCACATACAAGTAGCAAAAATAGTAGGAGGGAATTTTAAACTAAACTACTTTGGCTGTGTAGTTTATGGAGTTTTAGTCAGTCACTGCGCTTGAGGCTTTACTTGTATTGTCTGTAATACACGTGATGATACTTTTTTAAAATATTTCCATCTCATGAAAATATTCAGGTGTGTATGTGTATGTGTTTTAGTGCGAGTGTAGGTGACAAGGAGAAGAACTGTTTGACAGCAGGTCGTATACGGTGTTACCTGGTGGTGCTTCGTTTCGATCGCGTGCCAACATTTTTGCTTCTCCCCTGCCTGTCCTCCTCTCTCTTTGCTTGCTCAGTAACTTCTATACCGCTAGGCTGCGAGGAATCGATATCACTGCTGGTTACCGTCGACACAAGGATATTCAAATCTTCCGGGACGTAGCGGTAACGGCGATGGCATTTAACCGTTTTCGAGGTTGAGCTGTTCTCAAGCAGTATGTTATAACAACAGAATAAAAGTTAGGGGGCTAGGGCTAGGCCAGTGGCACGGTGTTGAATCGAATGCCGCAACGCGGGAGAAATTGATGTGTAACACGTGTGTGTCGACGCGGACGAGTTAATATGGTAATACAAACTCTACATGTTACTTAATCGAGCGTGCAACTGTTGTTACTTTTTATTTTTTGTTTTAATCAACGATTAAGAGTGACCGATCAACCGAACATTTAAAGACTCGGGTTTCACTTGGTACGGGTACGGGTTACGGGTACCAGCTGGCAAATTTTTTTTGCCAAAATTTTTTTATCATTTTTATCCACAAGCTTATAATACTTTTTTCTGCTTCTCTATTCAGTAAATATATAATTTTTCTCATCATAACCCAGCGCTAATATTTGATGAAAATGTTTCGGTTTGTTTGAACTATAAGTGGATTGAAAATAAAGTAAAAATGAAATAATTACCATCGTTCATTGGTACACCCAAGTCAGGCAAATAGAAATGTTTAATCGAAATAAAGAAAAAGTTAATAAATACAACATTGCTTATTTTAAAATAACTTTTTTGTATAAATTTATTTTATTTTAACTAGCTCGTATTGCGTCAGAAATTTTCTATGAAAATATTGCAATTGACTTGTATAATTTTATATATATATATATATATATATATATATATATATATATATATATATATATATATATATATATATATATATATATATATATATACATATCTACTATATAGTATCTGTAGCTTTATAAAAGCGTTCATGAAACCAGAGAGCAGGAATGGAAAAAAATTCATCCAGCCGTTCGAAATATGCTGTGATAAAAAAATTAAAAAAAAATGCACCACGTAGTTGTTACGATGGTGTTGCCGGCAGTGTACCGGTATGTTGGTAGGGGTGTCAGAGAGAGGACGGAAAAGAAGTTGCTCGGGCAATGCAAATTACGTGACGAAACGAGAAGAGACGAGACGGAGGTATACGTACAAACTATTGACCATAAAAATTCCTTGCAGTTAATAATTTTGTTAATTTCACTCTGAGCTGTTGTTGAATTAATAATCTACACGTATATATATATATATATATATATATATATATATATATAAAGAATTTAGTATGGGTGTATGTTAACGGTGCTGGAATGGTGTGATGCCCTTTACCCTCTTGTCCTTGCCATTTTGCTCGTTAATCAATACTACTTGCATTAGCATTGTGTCTGGGTTGTGGTTACACTAATAAGTCCCATCAGAATAATAATTTTCTCTCATCCGTTACGTGATTAGCTGTAATTGATCTAGTTTGCATTGTCTAGCTGTACTGTGTATAGACTCTATTTTATAAGTATCCAATTGTTCGGGTAAATTATCTAGTTTATTTCGAATAACTTGTGGTACTTTTATTTATTTGTCGTTGTATATACTTGTATATGTATTTGAAACTATGTAGTTCGTCTGAACATTTTAGTTTTACATAAAATAGTCAGTACAGAGTATACAGATTCATTCTTCTTACCCTACTCGTTCTTTTCTGCTACTCTCATTTAATCGTTTTCCATTCGCTCTGAATAGAAATTGCAATTTTCGTTCATTGTCTTCGTGTTACAATGCAATTTGTTCGTATCGAGTTATTATCTATTTGAACTATTTTTCCATTTTTAAATGACTGAATGACTAAAAGACTGGGAAAAAATAATAATACAAGAATACTTGATCAACAAAATAAAAAAAGATATTTACGATAAATTATGTACTTGTAGTTTTCATGAAATTTTTTTCTCTTTTTTTTATTTTAATTCGTGACTACTTATTTCATTCCGTTCAATTAGTAGTACCTACTTATGCATCAAGTATCTTTAATAACATTCTCAAATATCGAATTAAATTCAATGATTAGATATAATAATAAAATAAAAATCAAAATATATTATTTTTAATATCATAAAGATTGATATCAGTAAATACGATATGTAGAATAATGATTACTATACTGGTTCGTCTAGTATTACATCAGACTAGTAATTGTTCACAATTCACTAATTTGGTATAAATAATAATTATTTCCTATTTGTTATGAAAATTAAATTTCAAACAATTACCGCAGTCGATTACGATTACAGATATATTTTTCATTCAAATAATCGTAATATTCATATAGTATGGAAAATATTATTTATTATCAACTCAAATTCAAGTATTGGATATTCAGATCAAAATACGTGTATGATTCGTTATTTTGGCCACGTATATTTTAACTGTCAAATAATATTCATGTTTGACGAAGCACATACCATAATTGTTCAAATTTATTGTTTACATGTTATTAAAAAAGTTTCCATTTAAATTAATACCACGGAGTAATTTTTTTAACAAACAAAATCAAATACAATAGTTTTTTAAATATCGTCAATCATGATAAACTTATTACGGTATTTTTTGGGAATAATTATCAGAAAATAGTGACTGAATACCAACAATTGAAAAAAATTTGAATTGTTAGAAGAAGAAGAAATTATTTCTCTGACTAATTACTTACTTTTAGACTTTAAACTCCTTGCTTAATGTTAAATAACAAATTACTTTCGCGGTAGGCCAAAATATTTTTATTCAGAAACAGAAAATGTTCCTCTAACTAACCAAAGTCACATTGAATGACAGAATACTGCTACAAACATTTTTATCTTATTAATAAACATACATTTGGTTTAAATAAAAAATAAAACATGAAGCTAAAATAATTGCATGTACTAATTGAGTTTTTCAATTAGAAAATGTAAACAAATTAAGTAATCATAATTATGTAGACTAAAAAAGAATTTTTTTAATTAATTACATTCAAAATAACTTTATCGTTATGGTGAATTACGAATAAATTGAAAAAATACATTTTTAAAAATTATCATTTTAGTTTTACGAGCTTTTGGCTTTCAGATAGTTCATGTGAATTTTATTGCACAGTTAATAGTCTGTTTTAATATTAAAACGCAATAAAAAGTAACCTAAATAGTTATTTATTTTCTTTTTTTAAAGTAATTTATGACGTATAGCTAGAAAAAATGAATAACTAATTTATGAAAAAATAAAATTAAAATGCCCGTACTCAGAAAAAATAAGTTTTGAGTCGAACCGACAATAAAATAAATTGACCTAATAAAACAGATAGAGACGATAATAAAATTATCGGTGAGTATACCTGTTCAATTTCAATTCCGGTTCGACAGTTTAAGTTTATCTATCTGAAGCAGGATTTGGTAAAAAATTTTTTTGGTCACTTGTAGACGTAAATCGTGTGGTCCTCAAGAAGGCCCCATCGTGGATGGCTAACCATGATTGGATCAATTTTATGAGACCCGCTGGGACAAACCGAACATCGATTCCAATACCTTTTGTTTTTTTTCCTCATATTCTCTTGTACTTATTCTCGTAACATTTGATACTACTCAGATAGTTATTTTCCGATACGTCGTATATTCCCCTCGCTAGCCCTTCGTTTAGGTATTCTGCTAGTGGACCGCTTTCATCTGCTTGGGTACACTATGTGTAATAGTGAGTCTATTTTCAGCTCGGGTATTCATTTCAAATTCAAAATAACGTGTTATGTCCATCTAGTTTCGTTTGCTTTCGTTTTTGTTTTATTTATTTTTATTATTTCTTTTCTTCATCAATTTGACCTTTTGTATTTTTTATTTTATTCTCAGAGAGTCTCTCGCTTCGTGCGAACGTATATTTGATGTGATTTCCCGAGAGTACCTTTTTAGTTTACCCTTTGATTACTTCAAAGTAATCAATGAAGTGATGAAAAACTTTATTCACAAATGTACGCTTTTTGACAAACAATATAAATGATCAAGAAAAAAAAAGCAATTATTTGTAATAAATTTTTAGTTATATTTTGTGTACGTTATCATATAATAGCAAAATAATTAAATTGATATATTTATCACACTCTTGACGTCAATTTAGTATAGAAGTAAATTAATAAAGTTTGGAACCTCATTAACATAAAATTTGAAAACTTTAATAAAGTAATATTTATGCGAGCGTCAATAAAAGTTACAATAAATAGGAGACGGTAACCAATAAAGTAATTAAATGTCATTATATATTTATTAAATTTAATTTCTGTAAAATTTCGGTATGATGAGCAAACAAAATGAAATAAATTTTCAATCGCAGTAGTGACTGATTTTAATTGCGTTGATCGTTAATAATTTAAGTGCAACAGCTATCGTGTTTCATTTTATACATCACTTGCATTGAAAATTTATGGCTAATAAACTTTTCGTAAATATTTCATCAGCAGTTTATTTTTAATTTAGTAATCGATCTCAACATTACAACCTTTAATATGTATTTTTTATAAGTTACCTTCTTGTGTGATGTGCAACTGCATAGTAAATTTATAATACTTTGAACGCCACTACTCAAACGTCAGCTAATCCGAAGTGAGTGCTTTATAAGTTTGAAGTTTTTGAAAAATAACCTATTGCTTTATACATACTCTGAATCTTAAATTTAATCCGTCAACTTTTTTGAGGTTATCTCTGGATTGAGATTAAAAAAAACTTTTTTTTTACAATCGAGAAATATTATTCCAACATTTTAACGTTCGTTTGAATTTATAATGGATTGTTTTTATAATTTACGATTCCGAGTTTATAGTTCAATACACTATACACTTTGCTACTAAATATTGAATATTCTTTTACAACCCACGCCAATCGTTATAAATTATTTTTTTTGCTATTGCTTGGCTGTAAAACACTTAACACATTGTATTTTTTTTTTTTACAAAATGAATAATATTAAATTAATCTTATCTGTTTATGTAAAGTCGGTATTATGAAAATTATAATCTTTTGAAAAATTTTAAATGCAACTTTTTGAAAACGGAAATACGTTGAATAGTCTACGAAGGAAAAAAGATGACCTTTTCGTTCTGAAAGAAAGTTTATGACAATTTTTTTATTTTTATTGAACCTGATTACTTTTTTACAAAGTTAGTACTGCCATATGTATAAGCCAAATCGTGACTATTAGAAATAGTTGCCGAGGAATAGGTCCTGTCAATCTTCTACAAAACAGAAAAATTGTATATTTGCCCTCGTGGTGATACGTGTCAACGATCGGTCAAACTTTTTTGTTTTTTTTTATTTATTTCAAGCCCGTTGAATTTTTATTTTTACCTCGATGTCAGTGCAATAAACTTTCATTAAACTCCCGTCGATAAAGAATTTAATTAATAAAGTATATCACGATTACAGAATTGAATTTTTCATTTCGTTGACCGAATATATTCTACAAACTGAAAAAGTGAATTTAATTAATGTAAAAATAAAAAATGAAATCCGACAATAATGTTTTAAATTCAATGACAAGTGTCATGAGAAAATTTTATTAAAATATTTACTTGATTCGATATTTATTTTTATTTTATTAAATGTTGAATAACGTTCAGATGCTGTAGGAATTATATTCTATATAAATAAAATTTTGTAATTTAGCTGTGTATAGAGTAGATGGAAAATCGAATAAATATGAGGGTGATGATAGACGAAATAATGAGGTGCAATATAGATGAGAGAAGGCTGTGTAGGGAAATAAATTCCGCAAAGCGTACGTGTACGATTCGCAGTATTCCTGTTCGTCTGTCTGACTGTCATAATTCCACTTGTATTGCATGTGGGCGCGAATAAAGGTGTATAGGTATGAATGAGATTGTACGTGTACAAATCTCGTTTATTTTCCGGAATAATGTGAATGCAGAAAATCGGAAATTTACACTGAGTGTTTATACCCTCTGTAAACTACGAATATTTCTCTTCAAATGATATTTTTGTTTAATGCAACAATACTTAACTCGCTGTCGACAAAATGGATTATTTAATTATTATTTTTACATTATTCAATAGACTTATTTCGAGAGTTGTTATATGAATAAAAAATGAAAATAACAAAAATTTTTCTTATAAATCCAAAAAAATTCAATTACTTTGTTGTACTACTTTTTTTTCATTTGATTCAGTATAATCTAAACAAACAAATGGAAAAAATAAATTTGTTAATACACATGAGAGTACATTTGAATATACAAAACAAGAAACAGCTAGTAAAAATAAAAATACCTGGACATTGAAAACAATTGTTTGGCAGAATAGAGAGTACGGCAAACTGATAAATATTTAAACATTTTATTTATTCATTTCCAATAATTGGGGATGTCCACTTTGTTCTACACTACTATTTGCACACTAAAAGCACCGATTATAGTCCACCGTTTAACAATCATGCGTCAATTATCTCGGAGGATTTTATAAAGGGATTGCAATAAAAGGGCGGTAGATAAATTTTATCGTATTACAACTCAATTTATTTTTAATATTATTAAAAAATTTTATATCCAATTAAACAGTTTTTAAAAGTTCAGGTGAAAATAATAATCATAAAAATGTCATTCAAAATTGTAAGATTTTTATGATTTTCAAGAATTTTGGGAAATATATATTTTTTGTATCATCTCTGTTAGAAATACTTTTCATGTAAATTGTTACACTTTGACTTACATATTTCACATTTGATTGGTTAAATAAAACGGACGTGTATACTAAAATTTGTTATGCATACGTGATACTCAAAACACAATTTGCGTTTCAACATGAGTTTTTATACACACAGTTGGTGAAATGATTGGGAAATATAAAAAAAAAAACATAACAAGGAATATTGTGATATTGTAACCAGACTATATTGTTCTCAATATGAGTGTATTCCACGAATATTGCGGGTATAAAATCTAAAATAGTTGAACCCTAATAAAGTTTATTATATTTGTAAATTAAATCACTAATTTATTTGGGCTTTGAAAGAAATATGTTTTCTTTTGTATTATCTCTGTTGAAAAATAAAAAAATGAGAGTTGAATAAGCGTTGGTGGTTATTCAGAAATGTATTTGACTTTTGACCACAGGAAAATTTCTCTATTCGTTGGAATGCAATTTGTTGAATGTCAATGCCGAGTGTTTTGGTGGGTGTGTGTTTTCACGTTTAGTTTACACAGGACCAGAGAAGTAGAAATGTCTACATAACTTCAGACCCGTTGACGGGCTATATACCGCTGTGTATACCTTGTTATACACATATACACATATACACTTTTACTAACTCTCTTTTTGCTCTTTTGTCGACACCATCTACTGCCGGTTTCATCGTCACTCGGTAAATTCTTCCGTCATATAACTTTTGCCCACGATGCTTGTTTGCTCATTATTATTCATATATAACGCGACATCAGAAAATATGGTAATTTCAGTGTAATACTAACAATAATATGTAACATGTAATGCGAAAACTTTATTTTAAAATATTATTTGTTAATTTAAAAATATTTTATTCTCTTACCGCGACAATGCTCAATGTATTTTTCTTTCATTTTGTGTTGATTAGTCACATAATATGGGATTATACCGTGTTTTGAAACTCGGATTAAGCCACTGAGTCGTGAAATGTCTGAAAATTCAGAAATATCCTCAGGCTGTTTTAAAATCGTATTTATAATCATGATATTACCAATTGTGAAATTTTCTATTGTTTACATTCATTGCTTTATAGCCTGAGGTTATCATGTTACATAGAGAAAACAGTGAAACCCTTTGTTATTACAAAACAATCATCTCATTTTTTTTACCACTCAATAATCTTTTATTTAACTGGATATATATTTACATCTTGGTTTTTATATTTTTTACTACTCGGTATGAATTTATAATGAGTGTAACGATCTGGTGATTTTTAATTCATATCAATTATTAGTGATGGTTCAGTTATATTTAATCTAAATACGTTATCTATGAACTATCATATGGAAAATTAAAATTTTATAACTTGTATCTAAAAATATATATATAAAGTAAAATCAACTGTGACCTTTTCTAAATATTTAAAAAGTGTCTTCAAAATAACTCGATAATAGATAATAGTATTTAGAAATAAAATAAGGAAATTTTAAAAAGGCTTAACTAATTAAATTAAAAATGTTACCCTAAGTATAATATTGTAGAAATAATGAAAAATTCATATGCAAAAGTATTTTAACAATTTAACAATGTGTCTTGTGAGGAATTAATTAAAATTATAAGAATACTAACTAGTGCGCTGGGTACGTTGGATGATGAGGAGCGGAATTATTTTTCAGGTTAATTGCTCGGCTGCCAGCTCGCTATTCTTTACAATGGAATTCTTTCAAGGAAAAGAATTGCTTTTCTAGCAGCTTATATAATATATATATATATATATATATATATATATATATATATATATATATATATATATATATATATATATATATATATATATACATTTATACATATACACATTAACCTGTCCATGTATACACAACTTATTTACTCAAAGAATAAGTAATCCTTCGTAGAAATGCTCCCAAGTACAACATTTAATTCTAAAGTATTGTCTTTAGTGAAGTAGGAAGTCGAAAAAATTTAATGACTAAAATAAATAAATATTTTAATAAACTTCAGGCTTTATGAAGGATAATATTCACAATTACTTTTAATTGATACGTATTGTTAATTATATTATTCGATTCGAAGTTAAATATTCGAAGTTTTTGTCGATAAACATAAAATTTTTTACAAGAAGTCTAAAAATAATCAGAAAATTAAAAAATCTCAATTCAGAGCAATTTTACTATTTAATTGTCGCCACATTGTTATCATGACACTGGGATTCACCTCCTTATTCTTAAGCTTTTTATCCTTTTTTTATGGTAAACTTTCTCAGTGATTTCTCTTTCCTCATTTCCCAGGTATATTCGTCGTTTTCGTAAACACTGAAACTTGCAATTTACATAAATTTGTAAACGTCGCTTGGACGAGCTGAAGGAAAAAAGATCAAGAGCGAAAAAGAGGTAGAGTTTTGCGCAAAAGAGGAAGTGCAGGGGTGCTTGGGTGCAAATCTCGTTTCACGAAGATTCTGCCTGCGGGCTAAAGACAGACTATTCATGCCCTCGGAGACAGTAGACTCGTTGCCGGAAGTTCTTCAGGACTTGTGTATCCTCTATCTATTCACTTCACTTCAATACGCAATTCAGTAAAATCCTTTTTACTCTCTATTTGGATATTTTTATCGCCATTCATTCATTTATCTTTCTTCAGTGAATGACGAACATGATTAGTCAGCCGTAATTCAAGACTAATATATTAATTTCCGAGGAAAATAATTTTTTTCTTTTCAGTATTATGTATATAATTTATACTTTTATTTATACTTAAACTTGAATATGCAAGTGCAAAAGCTAAAGCAACGATACAAGTAGATGGCAAAAATATTATATACCGAAGAATATTCTCAAGTTCCAAAAGTTGGTTTGCCGGCGGCTGATCGTACAAGAGATGCTACGCGTAACGATGTTCATATTTGCAAAGGTAGCTTGTTCCAGCTACTTAACCGTCACGGTAGTTTGATAATTTGTGCCGGGTAGATAGCCCTCTCTCCCCAAGAGAGATTTCCAAAACTTTTAGAATCTTGGAATCTTGGTACTGCTCGTTCTCTTTTTCTCTCGTTCTTCCTCTTTTTGAAATGCAATGTAAAAGGTACTAAAAAAAAAAAATTAAATAAATTAAAAACAAATTTAACTTACGTAAGCAGGCTAAAGTTTAGCCGCAGTAGCGGCAGCGAAAAAAAAAATTAAATAAACCGAAAACAGCTCGAATATTCAAATGACGAACGGAAGAAAATGTCTTACTGTTCTATTCGTCTATTATATGTCCTAGGAAACCCATTATATTATATTCCCTGTGATTTTCAACGTCTCTTCTTATATAATGCACCACTAAAATGAATATCCGGACATTTGGACCAGCGGACAGTTGAATATTCTCGAGCGCATATTGCAAACTAGTCGTTTTCAAAGAATGACGGTGTCACATAGGCAGCGCGACTGGCTGGCTGACTCCCGTCTTGTCCACCAACAACCCCTTTGGGGCTGCCGATTTAAAAGGAAAGAACCCGAATAAAGTGAAACGGTATAGCTCCGATCCCAGTATTTTCAGTCACGATGTGCTTTCACACACCTGTCGTCACAGATGCTTCCAATTCCACTGTGACACTAACACACATGCCTACTTTTCTTTGCACAGTCACAGTCTTATCTATTCTATTCTTTCCTACACACAGGATAATCTCAAACACACGGCATTAATCCCAGACATTTAGTCGCGACCTTTTGTTTAAAGTCAAGTATGTTCCCTTTTTACATTAGACACACGTTATGCCAGCTCGGAATCGATTGACGTTTCATGGAATTTCATTCGATACACTTGCGAAGAAATAAAACTATGTACTCCTCTAAGAACCAATGCATAAATCTTTTTACATGTTTATTATAGATGTTCTGTTGCATACTATTCATGAGTCCTTAGAATTTTCTCAACGTCATTTGACTATCGATTTCGGTATTTAACAATCGATTTTGGTATTCAACCTAAAACTTTAAAGCTAGTTACATGAGTGGTTAATTAAATATTTACGACTCCATTATCAACTTTATATCGATAATATTGATAATGGTGAATTTTAATATTTGAGTTCCGTTCTGATCACTCAATCATATTTTACTGTTTCATGAGGAAGTAAGTAGAAGATTTCTCGATAGTGCGTCTCTGATTTTTGTTGAAATTTTTTTGTAGCATCTTTTTATATGCTGAGCTGATTATTGTCAAAAAGAATAAGGAAATGCAAACGTTTTATGTACTTAGTTAAAATTAAAATTTTTTATAGAAAAAATTATTTATAAGTTAAGTTATAAAGAACTCTTTTAACATATTGCTCTACTAAATAATTTTTTTTCGCTTTGAGAGGAGAAAAAAATTACTTTACCTTATTATCGATTTGAAGATTGAAATCGATTAAAAATAAAAAATTGCACGAATAATTTGCTATTTAACTATTATTACAACTAATAATCTCTGATAAATACAATTGGAATATAATTATTTACCTGGATTTAGGAGGCACTTACGCGATTACTAATTTTTTGTGAATCTTTGACGAAGAAGTGTGTATAAACCCTTATTACACTTTGATCATCATAATCATCTAACTATACAGTATACACACCAAATAATAAATGAGCAGCAAATAGTATGAACACATGTACAGGCAACTAGAACAGCTCGTAAAAATAACGATCGCTTGCTAGTTGGTGGGTCATTAAAGGCTCGGAAGAGCTGTATAACGACAGTGGTTCAAGACTCCTGGACGCGTCCAGTATTAACAGGGTCGACAAGCTCACTGTTTCAAGTGTAGAAAAGACAAGTTTTGTCGAGTAGATGGTTAAGACTACATTATATATCTATGTATAAACAAATTAATAGACCGCATGAGGGCCAACTGGACGATTGCCATTTAACAGAATCTAGCCCTACTTTGTATAGTTCACGTTTCATAGTTTTGTACACGCGAATTATTATAAATACTCATCACTAAAAAAATATGTCTCTTAAAGATACGTGTAAAATTGTTTTTCTTTTATTATTATATTTTCATTTTGCTCATGTCCTCATGATAAGACAAGTTTATGAAAGTTGTCTGTGCTTTTTTAGCTTCCTTATTTTTCTCAACGCTGGAATCAGGATAGTGAGTTTTGTGTATAGTGTAGTATAGTGTAGAATGCAAGTACCAGAGTAAAGGTGAAGCTAGAAAATAAAGAATAGAGAGAGCCTGGGTAAACTACAGGTATACATATATACATCTACATATATAGCACAGCAAGCGAATTGTATATAACCAAAAGAATCCTCACTTGCACTTGGTATATGAAAAGCCAACTGCATCTGCGTCCAACAGGCCTTCTTTTTCGCCGAGCTTGAATCCGACAAACTCTCTTTTCTTTTTATCCCTTCTTTCTCGATTTCTCCTTTCATTCCGTCTCTTGCCAGCAGCATCGTTTTCTCAACTTCACGTTTCTGGGTTTTGGTAAAAAGCTTTTCGAATTTGTATCTCACGCGTCCGTACCTGAACGAGAGAAATAACCTCTTGTGCACTCTGATAAGCTCCCCTAACAGCCGTTGAGCAGTACCAGTACCCTCTACTACCAGAAGCAATACTAGAGCTACTACAATCTCAACGGTATATTCTATCCCTGTAAAAAAAAAATTATATATATATTAATAAATTTAAAAGCTTGTAAAATATGAAAGCAGAAATATTTTCTTTTAAATTGTGTGACAAATGGCAGAAGCAACACAAGTTTGATGGTATGCTTTTGTATAAATAGCTCAAATTCACCCGCTGAATATATATCAGCAGGATGCCTTAGTCCTTTGACGTTTGATCTTAACAACAATGATATTCCTAATACTGATAATCAAATGATTTTTTAATAATACATTTAATATTTCGGGCGAGTCTAAGAGCAAAATTCTATTTATTGTTAGCATAAAATTAACTGATATAGCCTTTGTTGTAATCCTGGTAAGAAATAAATTCAAGGGTTCAAAAGCAATCCCCCACTATCTGATGGGTACCGTTTGAAGCGCTTTTATTAGTAAAGACAGTAGAGTTATTCGTTGTAATGCATTCCTTAGTCGCTTGTGGTGTCATGCCAGTGTGGAGGAATGTAAGCGTGTTTGTAAAAATAAAAGTTGGTATGAAGCTAGTTTCGTCCTCAGGCCCTATAAACAAGCTCACTGCAAATCTAAGACTGTCTTGTTATAATAGATTATAGTGTGTCCTCTTGTTCGTCCGCTTTGATAAGTAAAGGGTTGCCGACACGGCTTTAAAGCCAAAGCGGAAGATGTGTGGTGGTGTAAACAGATTCTTGTTCTTGTTTTGATAGTACTGGTAGTGGAATTGTTTCCTCGGTGGGTGTTGACGTCACCTAGTGCCCAGAAGTAGAAGTGTACAAGTGGGATATAAGTCTGCGTATAATGTAGAGGCATAAGAGTGTCAGAGCAGGAATGTATTCTGTGGTGGTATGAGTACAGCAGTGTTTGTGGTGTGCCACGAGGGCTATACTCGTTCCAGATAACATCTCATTGTCACAGGTAGGTGAATAAATCAACCGGGCAGCCACTTTAGCTTGTCGTGCTTCTGCTGTGCAACTACTGCTACTACTAACTGCTGCCGCCAGTAATGCGTGCGGAGTAGTATTGTGTTATCAACACGATGAAGGGGATGAAAGCCACCCACCGGTTCTCTAGTTTACACGATCGTGTGTATTGTCACACCCCTTTCACCAACACACTCCCGTTAACAGAGCATCTCAATGAGAGATTAAGGTTCTCGAATGTTAATCGTGGTACTAACGATTCATTCATAACTAACTTATACGTCAATGGGACCCTCTCACTCATCATCAGGTATTTCTACAATAGAAATTGTTTTATTTAGCTTTTCTAACTATTTACACTGTCCAAATAGAGTATTATTATTTTTTTTTTTTTTTCAAATCGTTTATTCAAATAATTCTGTTAAAAAGAAAAAACATTTTTCAAAAATAAAACTTGATGGGTAATATTATTGTGCAGAGCAGTTGTGGCGTGTATTTTTTGCTATAAATATTGAGTTAGTAAAAGTTTGAAGTTGTTAAAATACTTGGATCGAGAGTGATTGATGAAAATGAGGTTACGTGGTGAGGAAAAATATCGATGTGATGTAATTTTTTTTTATACCATTTCGTTTTTAAACTTTTTATTTTTCACACCAGTTTGTCATTGATTGGACGTCTTCAAGTACAAGAAATGTAATTACACAACAAGATATGAACTGAGAGAATCGGAGACTGGTGAGATGTGAAGGAAAGTTTGTAAAAGTGCCATCAGCCTGAAGCGATGTCTCTTCTTACTTTCTAGGTGCTCTTTAGTCCTTTACCCACTCTAGTACCACTGTGTTACCGTGTAGTGTACTTACGCTTCATACTATACTATATAATATACAGATATATACATACCCTTTGTTATATCACAGCAAACTAGCAAAGACCGGATATTACGAGGCACACAAGGCTCGGTGTATCTTTACGAGTCAGAGGAATGGTACACTGTTTCCATTTACCATTCGTCATAAGGATGAGAAATGAGTACGTGAGTCTCTTCTTCTTCTTCTTCTTCTCCTTCTCCTTCTTCTTCTTCTTCTTCTTGAGTATCTGAATTTCAGTCAAGCAAAAGCATCGAAGACGATGTTACTTCAACTGTCGTGTATTCATGCGTCATTGCCAAGTTCGCCTGTTCTTATTCCACTTGATCACATAATATGTGCCCGAAAATCTACCAAGGGTGAATTGCACACGGTTTAAATTCTCTCACTATTACTCTCAACTCAACTTCACTCTGATATCCACGCCCACTGGTATTATACACTTTAAATTCGTATATGGTTTTGTCACTGCCAGTTGCTGACATTTCTACCGGCAATTTTTTATTCATCCCCTATTTTCACTTTTTTATCATCATCTTCATGTAATTTACAAGTTAAGTATAAAATAAAAATAAAAAAAATTAGCAAAACGGTTCACCCTAAAGGCCATCCCTGCAACTTCCCGCTAATTCCATACCTGGGCGCTTAAAATTGTACTTATGACGTTTTTGAGATTTTTGAGCTCAAAATATAATTTATGTGACATTTTTAGCTCGCTGAGCTCAAAGAGATAGTATTTCCATGCATTTGAGCTCTTCGAGCTCAAAAGTTTGATAGAAGTTTCATAGAACAAAAAATTTCGGAGTAATTTCGAAAAAACACTTTTTTCGGTTTTCTTTCGTTCACGATATCTCTCGAACGAATTAACCGATTTCGACCAGCTTGGTGGCGATCGACGTGGTTTTTTATTGTCTAGAGCTGATTAGTTTTTGGGATTGATTGGTGGAGCCGTTTAAAAGTAATCAAAAAAAAAAACCACATTTAAAAAAATTTTTTTTCTTAGTTTTTTTAAGATTTCTCAAAATCTACTGATCCGAATCGATCCAAATTATACTCAAAATCTAAGTTTGGCCAAGCCCTTTCAAATGGCACCAACCGCGATAAAATCGGATGAGCCGTTCAAAAGTTATAAGCGGTTCACATACTTTCACACACACACACACACACACACACACACACACACACACACACACACACACACATACACACACACACACACACACACACACACAGTGACAACCTCACGGGAGTAGTCAGGTAAGCTTCCTATGACCTTCAAACGTCGAGATCTGATGAAAACTCGATTTTTGCAAAACGGGGTGAAAACACTAACTTCCCGATTTTTGAAAATTTTCGATTTTCTTAGCGGGAAGTTAAAAATATACCGACTCTTAATTTTTGAGTAAGTGTGTAAAGTAACTAGAGTGAAGTAATTAATAAAAAGGCTAAAAATAAATGGAGACTGACTGGAGTGAATTTAAATAAAAATATCTATGTCATGGTAACTAAATGAAGTGATAGTGGTGGCTTAGGACTGCTGGTGTGCATGGTGTCGCGCACTAGCCCGCGAGCTCAAAGCCGCTTCCGTTAATTATTCAATTAAATAAAAGACCCCGAGACTGACTGGGGCTACATTGTCTGGTATGTTAATCACCAGCTGGTTAAAGTCAAGCTTTGTACAGTTTCGTGACGTGTGCTTCGCGAGGTGGATATTTCGTTTCGGCATTCTCCAACTGCTCACCTGTTCGACTCTTCAGCTTCTCGCAGTCTTACTCTTCCAACCGGTAGACATATTCACGACTACGACGCTGAGAGATCGTGCTCTGTTTTGGTGTAACAGCATTTCGGAATTCCTGTTACATGCTCCAGAGTATGTCAACCTCTAAGCACTTTTGATTTATATTATGTCGAAACGTCACGTAGCAAGAGTTTAAATTTAAATAGCTGAGTTACTGACACTATTTTAATTATTATTCTAGCTTCACCTGGTAGTTGACACACTGGGGATCAATTTTTATGATTTTTTTTTTTTTTTTATACATTTGCGGTGAATGACATTTGTATATATTTCATTAAATTCTATGAAGATTTGTTTATTAATATAACATTTTAAATACCCATTTAGGAGATATGTGTGACATTATGTCAAAATAAAGATTTATTTATTAAAATTTTTACCGAGTAATTAAAATTAAACTATCTTTCATTTAACTTTTTAGCATAAAAATGTATTCATAAAATAATTTCTTTTCTTGAATTTAATGAAACCCATTTTTTACACATAAGAAAAACAAAATTTATTGTATAAAGACATAAAATAATGGAAGTTTTCATCGCTGTCATTCAAGAAAATATTTATTTTCAATGAGTTTGTAATGAGTAAAATTAATGTTCATTATTTATAATGAACATTGAGAAAAAGAAAAACTATTGTCAAAGAAAGGCTTTCTTATTTCAAAAATTTTTTGATTTTTTTAAATAAACTAGTTAAATTGATTAATCTCTAATGCGGTATGTTCTTCAGTCAAGAAAAATTATTCAATAATATTTTTTCTCTCAGCGTATCAGTTCATTTGAATTTTTAATTAGTTTCTATTTTTGTTTAACTTGGATACTTTCAAATTTCATGTTAAATTATTTAAATATTCTTAATATTTAAATATATCTGAAAAAATAAAGAAAAAAAAAGCAGGTTCATCCGGTACTCAAATTATTTAGTTAAAAGTGCACTGACAGAAGGATTTGTTTATAGTTAAAAAGATTTATTAATATTTAACAAATCATCTATTAGAAGCCATTTGTTAGCTCTTATCAAATATTTCTTAGTATTTAAAAAGATTTATTTATATTTAATAAATGAATATCAGATTTATTATTAAATACAAACAAATCATTTTAAATACTAAGAAATATTTGTTTAATACTAAAAAGTGGTCTCTAATAAATGATTTGTTAACTATTAACAAATATTATTTAATACAAATAAATCCTTCTATCAGTGTGACTATTATCTGGAACACTGATTTATGATAAATTTATCACAACTTGAGATGTACACATTATACATCGGATTAATCAATCATATTTCGTGATTGATTAATAATGTTAAACCACGGTGTTTAGGGAATACATGCGAAATATCTGACAGGGTGATTGGAACGTATGTTCAGGAAGTAATGAGCTAAGTACACATAAATGTACTGCAAGCTCGGCACTGATTTTACAGTGACAAACTGTTTTAATTTTCATAAATGCCAGCCGGATGCTGCCGGTAAATATTGATTCCGGTGGAACTGATTTATGATCAACGTTGTGCAATTATATAATATACGCTTCCGATCTCCGGTAACTGTTTTAATACGCCCCGTATATCCATGCACCCATAAAATAATGTATGTTATAGATATAATACATATACACGTATCCGTATACAGATGGATGAACTCTGAAACATGTCGGTAGAAAGTATATAGACGACAGACAAACCGATCCCTTAGTCTCCGGGGTCGAATTACTCGGTGACGCAAAGGGGTATTAGTAAACCGTGTAACACAGTAGCTGAAGAGGAAATCCCCAGCAACTCGCGTGCCCACGAATTTATTTCTACCCGCCACGGTTAAGATGAACTTTCAACGTCAGCTTGCACACTCTGCAGAAACTGTATACGATGTAACATATGCACTTCTCATTTATACTCTCAAACTATACGCGTGGATGAGCTGACATTGTCAATTTTACATTTATTAATACGATAAAATTTTCAACTTCTATAAAAAAAATAAAAAGTAATCATAATAATAATAATAATAATGTTAATTTTTATGAAAATTAATTTAAAAAGTTTTCTGACGAGATAATTTATTCAGCGCGTTTCCGACAAATGAAATTAATAATTTACTTTTTCATTTTATTACATCTTACTTTATAAATTAATACTCCGAGCTTGCAGAAGTTTGTTTTTATAATAATTCTCAAACTTTTCTGACCGAGCTGATGTTTAGGTTTGTTAATTGAACGCCGTCTTGTGTAAGCAGTCAAGTGTTTGTAAGTTGGCTTGTTGAAGCCCTTTAAGTTATTTTGTTCAGTTCATACGGCCAATAAGCCACTCAACTTTTTCTTGTCTTTATTAAAAACTAGATAAAAGTGTTGTACAAATAAGATGAAATACATCGACTGTAAGTAATTCTCCACAGAAAGTTTTCCACAAATCCGATATTGATAGCTATTTTGTTCTTCACCATCGTAATAATACTTTCAGAAATATATATCTATAATACCCGAATTTTAGAGCAATACTAAATATCTCAAACATTTTTTAAAAATTCAATTAATAAAAAAATTCCTTTGATTCATTTACAATAAATAACTCTGTTTTATATTTTTATAAGCTTCGAACTCTATTGAGTATAAAAAGGCAGAGCTTAATTTTCCGAGCACAAAAAAGCAAACCCTCCGGCTGAATAAAAATCTCGTCAATCGAACTCGCTTTGGAACAATGAAGATTGTGTGACTTTTATTTACTTTTTTTTTTTTTGTTAGTTATATTTTCGGTCTATTTTTTGATCAACTATTTTCCTTCCCACTTTCATTCTCAGCAGAGCTTTAGCTGCAATTGCCCAAACAATTGGTTGTTCAGGACAACAGTCCGTCGGAAACGACGAGGATTCAATCACAGATTGGCCCGTTAGTCTGCTGGATAAAAGTTATCTACTAAACCCCGGTAGTTTAAAGGGTGTGCTGAGTAGGTATATAAGCGTGCGAACGACAGGGTTGCACGAGCGTGCACGCAATCGCGACCTCGCGCCTCATGGTACAAATGACTCTTTCCTATTATATATTTCTCAATTCTCTTCCCTTTGATCCCGTTTTTTTTCCTCGTCACTCATCGACATATGCACCAAAGCGCGAGCACTCATCTTACTCTTTCTCTGTATGCTCTACCAATTTCCCGACAGTCGATCGCAATTCGATATCATCCAATCTCGATTGATTTGCCGTATACTCTCTGGCGTACTTGTCAAAAAGAAATTAAAAAAAAAATTTTTTGTACCCGTTCATCGAATGACTTTTTCCACTCGTATATTTTTTATTTCTCCTTTTATGTATCCATTATTTGTAGGTATATATAGACATACACAAATGCATGGAATAGACGGCGAGCGAATAAACTTGTTATTAGTATTGCCCTCGAGTTAATTACTAATTACAAGAGCGCTCAAAAGTTTAAAGAGTAAAAACCATAGAATAAAATAAATAGAAGTGTAACTAGCGTAGACGCGAAAAGTAAAAATTTCATAGATTTAATTAGGTAACACGAGTGTCGTTCAGTAAACGGGCCAAAATTTGTTTCGGAAGTTGCGGACGCTCGTGTACACTGCTCTCTATACTGAAAGCTTCATTACACGTAGTTATACAAAGCGAGAAGAGCCAGTGTAGGGAGACTTAGGATTGGAAGGGGTTAGTTGCATTGAGAGTATGAGTGAGTATGTATACTCACTCGGTGATTTTGCTCGTCAGATACGCTAGGTTTACTAACTCCGGATACAGGGGTTAATTTCGAAACTCATGCTCCTACTTCCTTTCATGTATATAAGGTTCCATCGATTATTCACAGGCTTAAATTGAGGTGGTGCTAATCATTGAGCCACTTTTTCATTTGTTATAATCATAAATTATAAATAATGCCGGATGGAAAAATAATTTTCAATAATCGGTAAATAATAAAATTACCAATAAATTTCATAGTATAACACAATATGTTGAATATTTAATCGGATATTTAGGTATTTTTATCGAAATTACTTGACTAACAACTGACCGATTTTATAATTTAATATAAAATTATTGGTGCATAAGTGTGAAAGCTGATGACGGTGGTAAAATAAATAAACAGCTCGCATTAGATTGGAAGGAGTTATTACTCGGACGCTACCTCGGTTTACGGATCGAAAAGTTTGTGTATCCGCCATCGGCGATAGTATACTGAACTCGACTCTTTAGTCGCGCGATATCGACTCTGTTTTCCCAGAATATGGAGTATATACTATATACGATGACGGAACGGAGAGGAAAGCTGATTATTAGTTTACAAATATTAACAACTTTTGCTTCAGTGGCCTCGAGGATTCGAAGCGACGAAACATCGCGAGTTTATGCCCTCGGCAAATAACAAAACAACCAGAAATATAATTTTATTGTAGTCTATTCCGCTCATCAAGTTGTACACTGGTAGGTTATTCAATAGGCTTTGCATACTGGATTACTACATGGAGAAGAGAGGCTGACGATGAAAATAGAAATGGAAACAGAATCCAACGGTCGGTCGCGAGTTCGTGTATACGCCAGGACGATGAATATAAATTTATAAATGTATATCTTTTGATGGTTCTTGTGTATATACACAAATCTCCTACAATCCTGAGAGACTTTTCATTTAAATTCCTGTACATTAATTGATTTTACTATCGCTTCGAGATACTGCATCTTGACTAATATTCATTTACATATTTACCAGCGCGCTTGTTTAATCATCTTTCTCTAGTATAAACATCCTGTTCAGTTAATTACTTAATTATTTAACTTGTTAACATCACGAAAATAGAAATATTCCATAATTAGGTAATTTACACACTGAAAATAACTAATATTATTATTAATTATCAATTCGATTTTTTCCGTTCAAATATTCATTTTGCACATCAGTTATTGGTTATTTTATTATTGATGTAATTATGTACGTTTAGAAAAAAATAGAAAGAATGATTCATTATTGAAACTGTTAACTAATTTTAGGTGAAATGAAAATTAACTTCATGTAGGTATATTTTTATATCAAAGGAAGACTAGGGCATGACTGACTACATGGGGAAAAAAGTTCATTTTTATTGATTTTTATCATGACCCACGATATGTTTTTTTTTTTATCAAAGAAGAATCTGCAACAATTTTTCATTATTTCTAATTAATTATATTCTCTAGCATCATAGGAGATTAGACGAATTTTTTGCTCCATTTTTTAGGCATTTCGTGTTACCTCGAAGGTTTGATTGTAAAAAACCCAGTGTGAGTTCACGCGATGTCGAGTACATTTATCTCCAAATGCGGTCAGTGTTTCTGCGGGTAGTAAGAGGATGATTAGATTTAATTGTATTGATTCAAGTTTTATTGAAGAGCAATAAAATAAATTCGTTTTTATAAAATAATCATGTTTTTATTTTTAGAAGTTTCAATTTTTTTTAACTAAATTGCTTGTATTTTGAAAAATTAAAAAAAAACTGAATTTTACGGTATTAATTCTTGAATTTTTATTGAACTAACTGAGTTAAATATACACGTGTAAATAACTGAACTTTATGTGAATAAATAAACTATTTTAATGACGACAGCTGTTTATAATTCAATATCATTTAAATTCGTTGACAGGCTTGGGCTCGGAAAGTGTTTTTTTAAAGCGGAAAAATAATATTGGTTTAATAGGAAGGGCAGATTATGAATCTCAATTGAAATATTAATACACCAATTATGCCGCAACCTGTTCCACTTGAAATAAATTTCCACGAATTTTGTTATTAGCATAGTTGTAAATAGTTTTCTAATGAAATTTATCGTTATGAATGTAATATGACGTTTTCAGTTCAGAATTAATGATTAGTTTAGCTGTATTGTATTCGTTGGTTATGTTAGTTTAACCGTACAGATATCTTTACTTTAATACTTCACTCTGACATACTGACTTAACTTATATACGTACCTTACACAATTCCGAGAAATTTATTGAGTACGTTCAGGTATAACGATTGATATTTATTTACGCTAGCTAGAAATTTATTGTCATACTTTATACATTTATTATATGAACACTACGATTAATAACTTTTCCCAATTAATAAAATACAATTTATTTATTTTTTTATTTATTGACGGATAACCTAATTTATAAATTTATAACAAATAAATATTTTCATTTAATGAACAAAATCTTAATTATCGACGATTAACAACTCATGATCTGACTTTAAAAAAAAAAACAATTAATATTTTTCTTATCATCTTTGAAAAAGTTTTCTTTATTTTCTTTTATGCCATTTATCTTTTGTAAAAATGTTCTTGGGAGATGTAAATTTTTTTAAATAGTTCAGATAAAATAAAACATTCGTCAATCATCGAATTTTTCTAAGATTCATCAAATATTCAATATTCAATGATTTTATTTTTGAAATGCTAAAGACTACTAACTAGATTTATCAATGTCGACGAGGGTTATTTTTACTATCAGATCATGACGGCTACAAATAAATATTTAAGAATCATTCGGATGAAGATTAAATGAATAAAGATATTTCCTTCCATCATTGTGTCACTGATATCATTTGAAGGTACTATCTTAATACTCGAAGTGTAAGAAATCGAATCCTAGATATAACTTAAGTATAGCTGCTTTAATTGAGATAATAGTTTTTCTTTTAATTCGTAAATTCAACGGAACAGGTATACTACTTTTAGAACTCTTATACAACCATACATAAATACATGTATAATCCCAATACTCATTTATTATCTGTTTTAACTGAGATTAAATTAAATTTCTGTACGTCTTAAAGGAAGTGATTCACTGAAACGGTGAAAATAGAGTAACAAAGAGACTACATAATTTCGTTAGTTACGAGTGTGCGACGCTTGAGTTTAAAATTATACTGTCACACTTGACAAATTTTAAGTAACACTTTCATTGAATTTCTCGCGATGAAACTTTTAAAAGTCAATAAGCTCATTTTAAATTAAATTACAGTATTTCATTTCAAGTATATATAATTTATAGTATTGTTTAATATTCATTTACATTTAAAATTTATGAATTTATAAAGAAAATTTTTAATTAATAAATTTTTTTACAAATTTTAAACCAAAAATCAAACCAATTACAATTGTTTGATTAATAATAGTATATGGATAGATAAAAACACCCAAAACGGATAATAGTTACAGTGATCAAAAAAGGATTATGTTATTAGAGTGTTAGTGATTAAATGGTCACGCGAACACGAGTTGATATTGGTGCGGTTAACTCGGCAATTTCACCATTTCCAATATCTGTTGTCTCATATTGCCGGGGATTCGACGTCAGTTGATGAATTTACGATTCAATTAATCCTCATTATTTTCATTTAAATTGCTTACTGATCAAAACTTTATTTTATAATTATTTAATTGCTTAATCAGCGGAGTTTATTGTTAAAATTAATCACTGACTAAATTAGCGGAACGAAAAAAAAAAAAAAACTAAAATAATTAAAATTCTCTAATTGAATGTATAATTAACTATTAATAGTTATTCCTTTAATTTGTGCTGAAAATAACTTGGTCATTGCTACAAGTATCTGATATGATAAATATCTGTATCTAATATATATATATCTTGAATTGATATAATATGTTTATAGATATACCTTTATAACACGAATATATCAACTGGAATCACGTACTCGGTGCGGTTTCTGCTGTCGATTCAATCGATAGTAGAGTATTTCTCGTACAACTAATAACTTTGTTCGTCGACCAGCGGTTAGGTTTACATTTTATTATATTTTTTCACGTAATAATAACGCAGCCGCCGCAAAATTGACGAATAACCTCATTACACTCTATGTGTATAAACAACATGGAAACTAATATACGCTTAAAAAAAAAAAAAAACACGATAAAGGTTTGTAACAAATTTTCAAATTAAAAAAATAGCTGATTCATACATGGTAAATTTTTTAGTGGTGGTGATATTTTATCGGAATTTTTATTTATATTATACAAAAGACTACTTGAACAAGGATAGATAAAAAAATTTCAAAATATATTGTTAAACTGAAGTTCAATTTCTAAGTAACTGTTTCTCGACGGTATAAATATTCAGCACGCTCGATCCCAAACGATGAATCTTATTTTATCATTAAATTTAAAACAATTATTCAGAATAATTTATTGGAAATTAAATCAATGTTCGGTTCTCTTGTTCGGATTCTGGAGATAAAGTGTCCCCAACTGTTTCCTTTTTCGCGATCTAGTTCACTCCCACTTAAATCTCTTGGGATTTTTGTTTTTTTGTTACTTTACTTTTATAAATGGATATTTTATCGATCTTAAATAAACGAAAGTAATCTTTATCTTATTATATATACTCGAAAACCTGTGCCAATACTCGCGTAACTACTTTATAAATACTTTTACGCTATAAATTTATTTATAATTGATGGATTCATGTTATAAATTTTTTTTATATGTAAAAAATAGAATTTTGATATTAAACCATATATTTAATGAATAATCCTTTTATCGACATTCATTACTAACCTGCAATTATTTCGGTATCAGATTTTCAACTGTCATTAATGTGACTATTATTAACTGCTCAAATTCAAAGAACATTGTAGTCTTCTTGTCCACCAAATTTAAAAATAAATTCCTACACATATATTTTTAACTTTCCAATAAACGTTCTATCAATTTTAGTTGTTGTAACTAAATCAAAATGAAGTAATATCTATTTAAAAACATTTACCGTGAATTAACTGCTTGACATATTGATCTAACTAAATATATTTATCTTATACATTATATAACGTAACTGTAACACTTTGATAAGTGAATTTTTTTTGCAATGATTTTTTTTTATTTCTTTTTAAAGAAACACAAATCTACATCATATTTAGGTTTAAGTTATTTTTGCGCAGTGTACAAGTATGACTGAGTGAGGTGAGAGGCTCAAGTAGTAAGTAAAATAATTGGGAAAATGGGACTGAGAAGTGAGTCCTGGAGAACTATTCCTTGTAGACAGGCCTCTGTCATATTTTCCTAATAAACACAACACTTAAATTATCTGACCTGTGATTTCCTTTTTAGATATTACCAACATCAATATTCTATCCAGAATTTCTGATACTAAAAAATTAACACAACTATAAAATTTATCACCGCTGTACTGCTCAGAATATTTTTTTTTGTTTTCCAGCACCTTGTGATAAATAAAAAACTTTTTAATAATTCACCATAATCCCGATAAAATAGTGTTGAAAAATATATCACATTGTTTCCTGCAACATACTAAAATTAAAACTAACTAATTTTTTATACATTTTTTCATCATTTACAATTGAATTTTTGAAACTATTCATGCTAAAAAAAAAATTACTTCAGTTTTCATGACATGTGCTTTGTATTATTAAAATGAAAATGAAAAATATAATTTAAACTGAGAGTGTGCCAAGCATATTTCTGCCAAGACGTTACATGCCCTGGTGTAGGAACTTGATTAAACATTTACCATTATGTATTCAGTAAAATCGCAGACAATAATGACTAAATATATGTATGTAGCATAGAGAAGCTTATGCATAAATAATTAAAGTATCAGTAATGTAGGACTCTATTCTGTTTGAATAATTACACAATATTGTGCATATAATCGTATTATATACAGTTACGCGCTGATTAAAACCGACATCAACTCATACGATACTATTTTCACGATTGTGAATTTATAATGTTCTTTTCTAGCGGGGATAATCTTACAAGTGGATATTTAATTCGGTGCTTGAGTTATTATCCACATACCATAAATTTAAAAAGACAATGCTCTTTTCAGTTTTCATACTTTTTTACATCATATATGATACCCAATTGTCGGATTATCCATTTTGATATTCATTTATATGGAAAATAGCATTGTACTACTCCTCATCTTTCTCATTTTTAATTAGCATTTTATTTAATTACTACCTAAGCTTATTTTTATTTTTTATACCATAAAATATATATTTTCAAAAAAGTAAAATTCATGTCAGAGTACAGTTGATAATTATTAATTACTATCCGTAACAATAAAATATAAATTCATAAAAATAAAAATTTTATTTTCCAGCAGCATTGTTTCACTCTATTGTTTTCCATTTCTATGAGTTTTTATGAAAATATTTTTGTTAGTTTATTTCCATTAATAAATAATTATGTTGATCATTTTTTTTTAATAAAATATTTTTTATAGTGTTTTTTGAAATAAGTATTCATGGCTTAAATTATTAAAACTTTTAAAAATTCACCAAAAGGAGGAACCGAAAAAATGATAATTTTATGAACTTCATCAAATTTTTATGGTTATATATTTTTGCGGGAACGAATAAAAAATTTCCAGTTGGTGCTGTAAGACTGTCTTTAAATTAATTCTTTGTACTCTTATAACAAATTTAGTATAGAAAAATATCAATCATAAGACCTTTAACCTTACAGTATCAGCTCGAAGTTCAAATAGGTTTGTTAAATTTTCATATAATTTATCTCAAGTAAAAATAACTGCTTTTAAACCTTTTTTCTTTAGTAGTTAATTTATAAGTTTAATTTCCGTCAGTTATAATACATATTGATGCTCTAGTATATTTTAAGAGTGTATATTTTAAGAATAAATTTTAATTTTTTCCCCAACTTAAAATCTTATCAGAATAAAGTAATTCCTCAAATGAATTAAAAATACTATTCCTGAATAGTTTGAGGAGAATTGAATTGTGCATTAAAAATAAAAAAATAAAAATTTATGGTAAGCGGCTAAAAATAAACCAAAGTTATAACACTCGGATTCAAAACGACTATAATAAGAAAGCAGCTGTAACGCAGCGGTTTTAAAATCTGTTTTACACAAATTTAAATTCCTCCACTTAAATCTCAGTCTGGCATACAATTTTTCTGTCAATGGAAATATCGTTATACTTTTTACTCCATAATTTTATTCGTGGCAGCCATTTCAACTCAATTCCTTAATAATAAAATCTAAATAAATAGTAATGAAAAATAAATCAGAAAAAAATGACTTCTGAGAAAAGTTTAATCTTAAAAAACATATAACCTCAAAGTAATAAAAAAATTTAGAGGCGGCCGGGTATAAAATTTCAGCAGTAACCACCGAGATTATAAAGTCGATAGTCGTAGGATAGGATAGTGATAAAATGTCCGACAAGATGCAGTAAATCTACACTGTAAAATTAATTAAATTTAACGGATAGTAAGTGAGAGTTGATAACGCGGAGGCATGAGAATGGATTGCACCCGTATCATGTCAATCAGTTTTACTCGTTCTATTCATTCTTTCTCTTTTCAATTCCTCTTCTGTCGCTCTCACTTATATCTTTTATCCATCGCGTACATCTTTAATATAACTATACTTTAAATCCATACATAAATTCTATATAAAACCCTTCAGGTACTCTACACTCGAAAGGTTTTACTTACTCTTCTTCAGAGTATGCGAATAAATAGTCAGAGTTTAGCCAGCGGCGAGCTTGTAGAAATTACGAACCGTTTTCATTTGTTTATTCGTTGAATAATTTCGAATTAAAATGATACAGTGAGAGAAAACGGAAATTATTTCAATTGTGAAGTCTTAAATTGGACTTATGTTAAAATTATTCGTTTTATTTACCTGTCTTATTATTTAAATCCTCAGTGAAAAATTAGCTTATGAATAGAGACGAAGAAGGTCAATTGAGCCAAATTTATTTGTTTATTTTTTATGGATTTAGTAGATCGTAGTAAAATTTAATTTTAATTTTTTCTTATTTCCATCATACTTTTTTGCCTGATTCTATAATCCAGTTCTTTAATGTACTCACTCTCTTGGATTTTTTTTATTGCTTAACATATTTTTCATCGATTTTTGGTGTCAACTATCTCGACATAAAGATTTATAAGTATCCTGAGAGAAAATGGTAGTAAAAAATAACAAAATAAATTGAAATAAAGACGTATAAATTAGAGTGTGTGTATATGAGATTTATTCACCGACTGTGTATGTGACACATTACAGTTTATCTTCCTTTAAAATGATAGAGGAGCGAGCAGTCGATTAGTGGGCTCGATTTTGCGGTTAGGGTGTCGAGGATAAGGCTATACATATATTCAATTTCCGGGTACGCGATCATTTTCTCTCCTCCGATATCGATTGTACGTCGTACGCTAGAAAATATGATAAAGCGGCAACAAAATCGTGACCGCCTCTAGCTCAAATTTTATACTGAATAAATCGACTATGTTTTTTCATTCTTGCTTTTTATTTTCTTTGATATATTTTTTCATCATCTTCGAACATATTATTTTGTTATCCTTATCAGTTATTTTATTAGTTTTTTTTTCACCGCCGCATTATTAAAAAATTTTGTTAGAACGTTATTGATAGTTTGCAAAACATAAATATTCGTAGAGTTATCAGGTGACGAGTTGCTTTGCTGAATAAAAAGTTTTACTATGAGCTGATTGAGTGATTGAAAATAGTGTAATATTCTCGGGGATATCGGATTCGGATTGATCTAAATTTGAATATTACTAGGTAGTAACCGTTAATGAACTTTAGAATTCCGTGCAAGGCTTAACAGATGAGACAGTTGCTCATTGATTCAATTGTTTGTGGAGGTCGTGATCCCAGTGGAACGGGATAATTATTGCCTGTTAGTCTGCTATGTTATCTGCATGTGTAATCAATATCGATAAAGGTCCATACACATTCTAGAGTAAGAGAGAGACCTATCAGCAATAGTGAGTGGAATCAATAGGTTTTGTCGCTGTGTACGTGTGTGGTTAACCGTCTTCTCACAATTAAGTAAATCCTAATTGATGTGTCCATTATAATTGCTAATTGTATATAATAACCCATATTAACAATTTAAAGTATGTTGTAATGACTCATGTGGAGATGAGGTTATTTATGAATCTCTCGGGTCGAAAACTGAAATCGTGGTTGTCTTTTACTTTAGTTTGTGAATGTTTCATATTTTAATATCAAATAGTTTGTATTAAAATAAAATAAAATTTTATGATTGTCATATCTGTTAAGTTTGATATTTTTTAGACGTATCTTTGATAACATTGATAATACAATAACTAGCAACCTTGCAGTCACTATGTGACTGCCGTAACTTGTGAACTACGAATAAATAAAATTTTGCTTTATTAAATAATGACTTTTGTTAAATTGCACTGTAATTTCTTAACTATTGACGTTTTTAAAGATATAAGCTCATCCCGATGTTATACTCATCAATAGCTTTCATTTGAGTACCCACATGCATTTTGATATATTTTTCATATATAATATATATATAAATATATGAAAAATTGATGTGGGTGCTCAAATGAAAGGTCTTGATGAGTGTAACATCGGGATAAGCTTATATCTTTATATTTATCATAATAAATTGATTATCGATGAGAATGACATGAAACCTTGAAAAGGCATAAATTCAAGTCAAGACTTGTGCAATGACACTAAATTTCACTAAAAAAACCGATTTTATCATATGACTATCCTAGACACAAAATTTTTCTTATTCTCTTAATAATATAGATGATGTTTATAAACAGACGTACTTGGTATAAAAATAATGGTAAAAATTATGTAAAAAAAATATGATTTTAAAATTATTGCGATCACGGCAGATGGAGTTTTATATCTGGATATTATAGATGGTAGAGAAATTTTTTTGAAAAAGAAAATGAAGCAGTAGCAGAATAAGAAAAATACGAAGATGAGGGAAGAGGGAATAAGTTTGAGGGACGGCGATGGAATATGACAGGCTAGAGATGCAGTAGGTGGTATGAAAAATGAGTTGGTTGTACGTAAAGCCGAGACCATGTTTCACTTGGCTCGCTTGTAATTTCTCGAAAACTCAAAAGTTTAACGTTAAGTGAAAAGAAAGAGAATATTACTTGGCCCTCAAGAACTTGATGGGGTAAAGAGGAGTGCTTGTAAACTATTTTGCTAACATACATCAAACAGTGCATCGCTTAAAAGCTCTAGAAATTTACATTTATTTATCAATCGATCGTCATTAGATTTTAAAACTTTCATTCACATGTCAAACTAAATAATTAATTACAGTTAGAGTTAACAGAAAATAGCTTTTGTGTTCTAGATCCGAGGTGTTGGTTGAAATGAAAATATAATTTAACATCATTAAAAATGTTTTAACAGGGTTGTTTTTCACAGGATGATAATTATTGACGTAATTATCGAGAAAGCTAATAAAATACATCATTTTTCAATCTTGATGATAAAATATACATTACTAGTACATAGGGCCAGCTGTTAAAAACGATTGGTTTGCATGGTTATAAGCCCCCAAAGTCGGAAGCTCGTTATGTGCAGCACGCAAACACATGACTTGAAATTATCTTCGTAATTAACTGCGCTTCTTAACATAACGCATGCCGTGCCAACTGGTTAGGCATAGTCGATATATATGTATATATACAGATATAAAGGTGTGTATGTGTTTCCAGAGTTAAGCTAAACGTGTGCAGTCATGTGTTCTTATGAGACACAAATGTGTATTAGTGTTCACGTACGTGAGTTGGCAAGAGGAACGATACGTAATATGAAACTGGCACCACCTGCCAACCGTTGGCGGTTTTCAGAAAATATATTTACTCCTTAACTAGCTTCATTTCGATTCTCCTTAAGATTATAATTGTTTTTACGGCTGCTATATACAAATCATAATAATTAAATCACCATTAATTATTATTTTGGGGAAAATTATAGGGCGCGAACAAGGGAAAGGAGAATTGGCCTTTTAAAAATGAATTTTTATCTGTAGGAGAATGAAACAAATGGAACAGATTTTTTTCGTTTGATTTTAAAATAAAATTTTTATATAAAAAATGTCAAATATTTGTCTTTGAAGACTTAAAAAATTAAATAAAAGCTATATTTTAAGATCAATGATTTCATGTCACTGCTAAGAATGAGTGGTTTGACACTTTAATTTACAGATTATAAATTTAATTTAGATTTCTAGAATGACTCTGTGCCGGTACAGCTTCTTATCTAATTAAGTATTACTTCATCCAATTCATAGTATTTAAAAATAGATGTTTATGTAATTTTCTCATTATCTGTCCTAAAAGATTTTGAATAGAGTTCAAGTATAAAAATAACAATGAAGCGGGTTCCATGAAGAATTTCTTGGAAAATTCGCTAAAGACAGGTGGATTTATATTTATGTACAGCGGTGTATATGTATATACTCCCCATGTGATCCGTTTGAATAGTCAGTAGGGTTAATAATTTATCATCGTCGGCCGCCGAGCAGTCTGCCGCCTAGTGCAATCGCTGTTATTGGTGTAGTTTGCTTTCTTGCACAAGCCGCAATTACAATCGTGCTTTGTACATCCCTAACTGAAATGCTGTTTGATAATTATGAGACAGAATCTATTAAATGGTAATAAATTTTATTGTTATTATCATTAAATATTACCATTATTATTATGGTTATTATAATAAATATTTAATCGAGTCTCTGAATTAGTTACTCGGTGGTTATTCCAGTAATTTAATTTTAATATTTCTGTCTACCTCATCAATCAAATCCCTCTGTTCAAATAAATAATACTTTATAAATTTATTATTATAAATAAATAATTCCTTTTCCAGTGTACTGTCGATTAAATAGTACTTAAAAAACAATTTATTAATTCGATGTTTTTTTTATGTTTCAGGTGAGTTTCCTGATTACAGTGAATGGTTCGATGAGTATGCGAGTAAGTTTTGTCTACTATTTTTGTTGCAATTATTTTTTAGATTTAGATTCTATCTTAATTTTAACAAAAAAATAATTAAATTATACGCACAAAGTTGTAATTACTTTTTTTCATTTGATAAATCACTTTTAAATCAGTATGTTTACAAAACTTATTCGTATGAAAATTGTTTTAATACAATAATAATAGCGCTTGTATGTAGAATAGTTGATTGAAATATATTTTTCGTTTATTAATTAAAAAAACAAAAAAAAATGAATAGACGGTAAATTTTTACGTCACTTTAATTGGAAACTGAAAAGAAGTGAAAAATTCATACTATCACACAATAAGATAAATAGCAAAAGTTTTATTTTTTTAACAGTTGAAAACAATTTTAAAAGTATTAATTAAAAATTTAAACGATGTTGCAATATAGTCATAAGCTTTTGGTCCCGCCTTCGGAGCATCCTCCTCGCGATAACCATCTGTTTCATCAATTAAATTTTGCTGTACTGGACCGTTGTTTCCGCGCAACCGTGAAATTCACGAGCTTGGCGAATTTAAATTCTATTTTCCTCGCAACGGAACAGCAAATAAAAAAACATAATACACCCTTTTATTTTATTTTTTTTTTTTAATTTTATTGTTATTATTATTTATAATTTATTTTATTCATATTCTTTTTTTATCTGTGGAAACTCGTTAACACGCTCGTCGAATCCACCGTCACCGTCATCCACGTCTCTGTGGTTTATGGAATTTTAAAGTTCGAGTATCCCTTTTTATCGGAGCTCGATATCTCACCCTTGCTGGGTCTTTAATTTTTTTTTTCCTTTCTTTTCGTTTTTTTATTCCTACCAAGTGAATAAAACCGTGAAGTTGGCAAAGTATAAATGAGGGTGCCTGACAAGAGTTTAAGGCAAAAAAAGTACAAGTAAAAATAAAATAATAGTAAGAAAGAGTTTTGAGATTTCAACACCAACCAATATTCACGATTATATTATTTTATTAATAATTCTTATTCTATTAACATAAATTAATTATTTGTCACTGGGATTTCTTTGATAACTAAAAATAAAGAAAAATAAAGTAACATTTCCGTTGAAAAATTAATTTGTCTACCCAAAATTTATCGCTTATTCACATTCGTGACAATTTTAAAACAAACCAAGTAAATTTTTTATGTATTTAGTTAATCACAAACTCTACATATCATATACATTTTGTCCCTATAAATAAATTATTAGTAATTAATATTTAAATATATTTAACTTTTATAGAAATTGCCACAATTTCTATTTTCAACAAAAATTCATTAATTATTGATGAAGTTTTCATGATATTTAAAATTATCCAATTAAATTTTTGATGAAACAATACTGTCAGAGAAAGAATATGTATGAAGAAAAAAACATTTTTCTTATTTTTCTTGAACACAATAAAATCTCTCTTAGAAATGTCAAATCATTCAAAACCAGACTTGAAACGGTAAAAAAAAAAAGAATTTAATTTTTAAAGTATCCAATTTTTTCGAGACATTTCTACAATGTCTGTTAAATTATACATATATGAATGCCGGAGAACCTTGGGTGACACTCTGGTGTACAAGATCGGGCAAGCGACAGTGATGTTAACTGTGGTACATAGAGATAGCGTCGGCGCGAGTAGTGTGTCTATTCGTGCGGGTAAGTGGCCGAGATAGATGCGGTTGTGTTGCCATAGCCACCCGATCCCGTCTTTTCTCTTCCCATTCGCATTTCCATTCTCTCTTGTTTTCTCTACCTCACCCAAACATTGCTCTCACTTATTCACTAATTAGTGACTCATTTAACCGCACACTCTGCTGTGTACAAAGCATTACCTATACACACTATTTTAACGCGTCTCAAACTAACACCCCTCGACTAAAAGTGCTTTAATAAAACCTCCACTCTAATTTCGTGTTAAACAATTATAATTTAATAGCA
This sequence comes from Cotesia glomerata, assembly GCF_020080835.1. NCBI lineage: Eukaryota > Metazoa > Arthropoda > Insecta > Hymenoptera > Braconidae > Cotesia > Cotesia glomerata. The sequence goes on from NC_058158.1 coordinate 4,426,915, forward strand.
ATTTATTTTATTTAACTCAAAAATAAAGTTTAATTTTTTATTTTAAACCAGCACCAATTGTTCGTGTCTACTTATCTGCTGAATAAATTTTAATATTACTAACAATCTAAATTACCACTATTTTTTAGCTCTTTTTGTAAAAAGTAGACCCTCGGGTACCGTTTATCTTCCAAGTGGGAAATTTTAGTCAAGTCCGCAGGTTATTACAATTGTATAAAGATGTTTACGATGAAAAATACACCCAATTGAAATGTTTTGTGCCTAGGGTAATATTTAATAAAAAGTTTACGATCTTCATGCAAATATTTTAATAAAAATCACAAATAAAAAAATTTTGCTCGATAAATTTTTTGTTTATGTCTACTTTTTGACTTGGGATTTTTTTAATTCATACGAGTACTTTGCTTTTTCATATTGATCTAATCATTTATTTTTATTTCTCCGTAAGTCTATTCAATATTAGAAATCTTCCTCTTTTTGAAGCATGACGAGATTTATATAAAGTACAAAAATCTTCCGTTGAAAAATGTTGTAAAATAAAAAAGGATTTATTATGTGAGATTTTTTTAACTTCACTAATTCTTACAACTATACAAAATTATTTAAAGTTTAACGATGACAAATTTAATCATACTAAAAATGTGTGTAAAATTTACATTAATACCATGTTGCTGTTAATTTTCACGCTGGGTTAATTAAAAATTTCCGAGTTCATTTGAAGAACTAGTGTCGTTTAATGTAATTCCAAGTTTAACAGTTATATGAAAGAAAAAAGTAAAAGAAAATTAAAATCGTCTTTTGATAAACTAAAGGTTAATTTATTCAATACAGATAAAAACAATTTAGTATCTGGTCCTAAAAAGTCACAAATAACAGCAAATTCGATAGAAAAGTTCCCTGCACAAGAATTTTAGACTCCAGATAACTCAAGGCGGAAACGGTGAAAGAGGATAGCTGGCATTTACGAGATACCCCTGTATTAATTGGTCTCGCAGGAGCTTCAAAGCATGCAGCTATGGAAGCTCCTCTCTTTCAGTCTATATTCTATATGTACGTGGTTAATTCTTGCTTTGCCCGACAACACAAGGATAAAATGAGCGTGTGAGTATTGCTTCACCTCTCCTCATATAAGTATACTCTTTCCGCATTGACCCACCAACACTAAAATCCAGAATCATGTGTGATAGTAGCATTAGTACAAATAGAAGTAAAAGTATAAGTATAAGAAAGAGAATAAGGAAAAGTATAGAAGTAAAAGCGAAGTTAGGGTATAGTAGTGTAGCAGTAGTTATATAAAAGCAGTTGAACTATATATGAATGGGTGTGACGATTGCCGGAGGATAAATGTGTCACGTAGATGGGTGAAGTGCCAGATTGGTCAGCGATTTTTTTTTTGACTCGTATCCACCGGCGATGGACTCACGACTAGACGCTCTTAAACTAAAACCTTTAAGGGATATCTTTGTTGGCCTCTAGTGCACTTTTATTCCTCAAGAGACACTAGTCATTCTCCTTTTCCTTTCACATTCTTCTGAGTGTACATTTATCTGGATTGTTACACCACTACTAATGTGTATTATAGCGTTATATGTTATATATTATGACTATCAGGCAGACGAGACTTCAAGAAGCTAAATAATTATAGTTAAATTCGGTTACTGTTCTTTGTTTATTTATCGTGTCAGAATATATAACTAATCTAGCTGTTATGTTGGGAAAAAGTCTAGAGCTTTATAATCATTATTATTAAAGGTATTAATTTGGATTATTCTCAACAAATCTCTGTTTAATCTTTCTTGGAGTTGGACAAGCTCATTTAACTTAATTTGGATTATTATGATTTTATGAATTATAATGGTTAGTTTATCATTTAAATTTTTAAACAAATTAATAATCAAATTTATTTAGTTCTCAAAATATATTTACTTTTGAAATAAATTAAATTTCTGGATTGTTAATATAAGTAATTAATTTAAAATATAACTGTACAGTATGTTGTACGACTTTGAAATAATATTAAATTTGAAAGTTATACAATTAAAATAATTACCAAAATTATGATCGAACTTTTATTTTATGTCAATTTATTTTTTAATAGTGTTTAAAATTAATAATATAACTTTAACAAAATTTTAACAATAAATATTTCTGAAATTAAAACTAGTTATTGCATAATTTAATTGAAAGTTTAAGTGTATTAATTGAACCCATTAATATCACTTTTTTGCTAGTTACTATTTTTAAAATATTTAGATTTTTATGTCTAGTCGACTTCAATTCACATCACCGCCTATTTGAAATTCCCCATATTAAATATTAACACAATGTCTGATTTATCTGAGCAGCACTAATCTTTTATTTGAAATAGATCTCTAATTTTTTTCGATTTTTATAAAACTAGAATTTAATATGCGCGCGCAAGCATGAGAATTTAATATGCACCTGAATGTAGAGTTTGCATATATTTTCATGCTTATGATATATTCGACCAATCACATCACGAATAAATTAATGCCACATACATTTCATCTCAATTTTATTTTAGGTTAGTATTCTATTTATAAGATCAATTAATCAATTCAAAACCAATTTTTCTAAATTTTAAGTTCAAATTTTATTAAATATTGACAACAAACAACAATTCAAAACGCCAAAAACTGAAAAAATTAATAAATGTTGAAAATTATATCTAATCCGTTAGTTATAACATGAAACAGGAGCTAATGAGGAGAATTAGAATTGAGGCTTGTTATGTTCTCTGTTAAAATCAGTTCAGCGGTGGTCTTCTACGAGTAAATCCCTCGAATGGGAAAATTGATGAAGGGGCTATGTTAAAGTTAAATAGGCGCATAACGAGAAGGTTAGCATTATGTAAATAAGTTGCTCGGATCCCAGCCCCAAATCCGGACTTTGTTTCTTATCATACCGCCCGTTTCTCGGGTTATTCATTACCATTACTTTTTTTATTATTTTATTTTACTTATTTTCCTCGCCCAGTTTTATTATTTTCGTTCCCACTAGAAATCACACCCTAGGGACTTTTTTACACCCCTAATATCGGGCATATTTTTCTATTGAAAAACATCCGTAATAGATGCTTATCAAATGTTACACCGCTGAAAATATTTTAATATACTCGTGTGCTCGATGGGTTAAATTTATTCTCTTGGTTTTTACGCTTTTATTTTTGGAGATAGTTTTCTTGGATCAGATGAATATTTTAGCCCGTTTGTGTTACTTCAAATTGTAAAGGAAATTTATTGCATTGATTGTACTTTCAAAAGGGAATTAGCAAAATTTGTTCATTAATTTTAATACCCATCTAATGAGATGTTTATCAATAAAACAATTCATTTTTTTTTCTATAGACTCAGAGTTTTAGTGCTCGTTATTTTTTAATTATGAAAAAGTTTTAAGCAATGAATAGCATATACTTAAAACATTATTTTCAGTGAAATGAATATCTCTGAATTATTTTACGTTTTTATTTTTTAATTAAAATATTAATAGTTTTTTTCTGGAAAAAATAAATTCTATATTTTTCATTTGTATAATTTGTCTTTATGAAAACTAATTTTCAACTAGAAATCTTACATAAGAAATTTCTCCTTGTTGACTTGTCAACAAAATTAAGTATAATCGGATAATCCCTTAAATACGCTTCAGTAATGTTTTCACAGCTTTCGCTCATAATAATTTATTACATAACTACATTATTTTCTTGGTAAAAAAAGACAAGCTGTACGTTTAAAAAATCATTGATTTATTTGTAATCTTATCGGACATACCGAGAATTATTTCGAAGTCAATGTGTATATTTATCGTAAACCTACATGAAAAAACTAATAAAAACCTTTGACGTGCGTTCTTATTTGTGTCTATAAAAAATGATTACAAAGCAGCTAGAAATTTTCAAACAATAAAAAATGTTTTCTGTGAAAAAAACACCCGCAGCATATTTACTGAGCAATTGCGAACCGCATTAGATTGTGCACAAAATATCCCAGCATAACAATAATATATACAAACGAACAAACCTCACTGTTTGTGTAATAAATGCCTAGTATAGTTTCCACAATTGGTAACTAAATAAAAAAAGCAAACGACTGCCGACGGCCAGCGTAATTCATACGACAAACACAGCGTAGGTATTTCGAATTCACGCGGTTTTTATCACCAACGAGATCTTATTTTTTTTTCTTTGCAATATACCCGTGGCATGTCAGATATCCATCAGCACCCCTCTTATCGTCGGTGAATTTCTCGACATCCACAAAATTATCCTTTCTCAAATACCAACATCAGCTTGACTCTCATAAAACCTCTCATAATAATTTTACACATATTCATATTTAATAGTCTCTGCTGTACAAAACCAGCTATTTTATTTCTTAGTGGGTGAGTAAGCGTACCCATGGCTACTTACACTCGCTGATACTATTATTTTCTCTTTGTCCCTTTTCCGAGCCGTTCCTGTTACGTCCTCTTGTTTATTTTCGTCCTTTACTTTATTTCATATCACTGTTGGTGCGCACGAACAGTGCAGCTATTTTTATTTTTTCTTTTTACGTGAGCTTGACGGTCCCAGTGAGATCTCGTAAACAACGTGCCCTACGAAGGCTTTGTCAGTAAATTTTTCCACGAAATGTAATTTCTCCACGTTCACGTTACCGTTCATAAAACATTGGTCGAGTCTCAGGCGGACCTGGAAATACTTCGCGTCAGGATCATGTGTATACAACCACTCTAATATTTTAATCTATACACATCTATTGTGTAAAAAAGTTTGTGTGAGTCAATGCGTTAAATTCAAAATGTAATAACCTCTTCGATATCTTGATTTGACATTTAGGAATGTTCTTTTGGTTATATTCATTTTTACAACACTGCAAATAAAAAAAAATTCAACCAGAGTGAAAATAATGAACTTACATCAAACTTATGCTTAATAAAAGTTTGTAAATCCGTAGCACTTGAATTTTAGGTCAAATAGTTCGTATAAATTCAGTGTAAATTCAAATTTTTGACTTGAGCAGATCATTATATTATACAGTTCAATAATTTTTCAAGGATATAAAGCTTAGGTGGTGTTTTAGTTGACTGATTTTTTTTTTTATTTAAGTATTCTTCAACAATATTATTACTTCATAGTTTAATATGTCTTTAATACACACAAGTACATTGATTTTGATTATTATTTTCCTTATATCAATCAATACTAATTAATTTGTCTCCGTATTACCGAAATTTGATTTCCGATTTCATAGTTTGAAAATTATTTAATAGTATTAACAACAGCTAGTAAATTTTTCAACGATAACCCAGTTTATATATCTGTAAAAGAATTTTCGTAATACTAACAATTGAGGACATTCGAACATTTTTTATGCGCTTAATCAAATAATTGATTAATCACATTTCAAAGTCATTAGAGTAAAGATTTTCACTCAAACCAACTTCTGATCACAAAAAACTAATAGTAATCATTAAATTAAGATATATATAAGAATTGAAATCCCCGGGCACCGTGACTGAGATGTTTAATCACAAATTCATAATTACGCGGTCGATTCGACGTAATATTACGTTAGCTGCAATATGGAAATGTTGTTAGACTGCGTGGGGATAATACCCTGTCATAGTACTACGAGTGGTGCATAATATCATATTGCAATACATCGAGATCATAAAGGTGCTACCGTCGTGTGTCAGGCCATTCAACCTAAGCTGAATATTACTCTAGCTGTATTTTTTTTTTAAATTTGTTTTCATTTAGATTTACATTTATATCTTAGTTGTATATTTTTTTTCAGCAACAATAATTTTTTTCTGTAACGGAACTTTATAATTGTTATTTTTCGATGGTTATCTTTTTAGTTAAATTACGGTATTAAAAGAACAGAGCGAAAAAGACTGAGGAGAAAGAACAAAATTGTATCGAGTTAATGTGGAAAAGATAAAAAGATCAGTACACAGAAATAAAACAGTGTTGAGAGAGCTTCAATGTTAACAATATCACGTTTTACATGAATACTCTACACGCGAAATAATACTACAGCAATAATAATTATAATACAAATACACAAGGCATCAGTGGAGCTTTTAATTTCCGCGAATTCATTCAGAAATTCGTTTTATCATGTCATTTGTATCCAGGTATTCATTTATTTATTATTCTGTACTTTTGTTCATTAAACGCCCAAATTTATCTAGTCGATTAATCGACATTGTAATTTTAATTACAATATATTTCTCTCAATTATTCTGCATCTATTTTCACGTTAACGATCGACAGAATTTCTTTATTTTCACACAAATTGTATTAAATATAATTTTTTATTATATTTTTATTTTTTTAAATAACTCTTAAAATATAAAATTTATGCTGATAAATTTTTCCGAAGTTGAGATAAAATTCACAAAGGAATAAATAATATTTTTATGATACAACTCAACCAATCTTCTTTTACTTAACTCGCACAATTTATAAGATACTTATTTCAAACTTCAATCTTATATAAAGTTTGTGAATTTATAAAGATTGTGAATTTAGAAAGATTCAAGATATTATACGCTTTTAACAATTTTTTTTAACTATCAATAAAAAGTATTGCGATAGTTGAAGGGAAATTAAAAATAAGAGTTTCAATTAAAAAAATTTAAGTATTTTCGAATAATATATCATTGTTTGAATCACGACGAATAAGTCTTAAAAATTTACTATAAAATATGGATCTCAATAATAAAAAAATTAGAAAAACGGTTCACCCTAAAGGCCATCCCTGCAACTTCCCGCTAATTTCATACCTGGGCGCTTAAAATTGTACTTATGACATTTTTGAGATTTTCTAGCTCAAAATATAATTTATGTGATAATTTGAGCTCACTGAGTTCAAAGAGATAATATTTCTATGCATTTGAGCTCTCCCAGCTCAAAAGTCTGATAGAAGTTTCATCGAACACTATATTTGGAATTTTGAAACCGCAATAACTTTTGAATGGATCAACCGATTTTCACGCGGTTGGCGGCATTCGACGCAGTTTTATCATTCCCATAAGTTATTTTCAGGTTTTGATCGAATCAAAAATTTCGGAGTAATTCCGAAAAAACACTTTTTTCGGTTTTCTTTCGTTCACGATATCTCTCGAACAAATCAACCGATTTCGACCAGCTTGGTGGCGATCGACGTGGTCTTTTATTGTCTAGAGCTGATTAGTTTTTGGGATTGATTGGTGGAGCCGTTTAAAAGTAATAAAAAAAAAAACCACATTAAAAAAAATTTTTTTTCTTAGTTTTTTTAAGATTTCTCAAAATCTACTGATCCGAATCGATCCAAATTATACTCAAAATCTAAGTTTGGTCAAGCCTTTTCAAATGGCACCAACCGCGATAAAATCGGATGAGCCGTTCAAAAGTTATAAGCGGTTCACATACTTTCACACACACACACACACACACACACACACACACACACACACACACACACACACACACACACACACACACACACACACATAGTGACAACCTCGCGGGAGTAGTCAGGGAAGCTTCCTAGGACCTCAAAACGTCGAGATCTGATGAAAACTCGATTTTCGAAAAACGGGGTAAAACCAATAACTTCCCGATTTTCTTAGCGGGAAGTTAAAAATCCCGAGAGTTTGTTAAAAGATTCATATGTTAAAGTTTAATTTTTTTTGCACGCCTCATAGCGCGAAGCGCGTGAGGTTGTGCTTTATACTTTACTCGTCAAGATCAAGCAATTTTGTGATCTTTAAATGCCTCTATCACAACCATATTACACTTATTCAATAATATAAGTAGATGTACACCGAAAAACACTTAAATTAAACCATCTTTTACTTTCTAAAATCATTTCATGTTGCTATTTTGAAAAAAAAAAAAACGTTTTGAAAAAAATTTTACGTGGACGTCCGGATGTCACCCCATTTTGGATGTACCAACGATTACTCCCGAACAAATTGATATTTCAAGACCGGACCTTTTTTATTAGTTTAAGAATTCGATGAACTGGGTCCGTATTTCATATCAGTGGCCTAGCTTATGTATTTTTTTTTTAAATTGAATTTTTATTAAAATTCACGGATACAACCGTACAAAGCCAAACGAATTTTTCTTATTTGTCACGTGAAAACTTTGGCACCACTTGATCAAGCTAGATTTTTTTAGACTGCGTGCGCATATGACAAGAAAAAAGGGCGCCGATATTTAAAAAAAAAATAAAAATACTCTGTAAGAAATTCCTGAATTATAATTTTTTTTAATTAATTATACAATTAATTTTTTTCTTAAAAAATGATTGAGCGTTATGAGGCGTGCACTTTTGGATTTTCCAAACTTTTTATAATTACGGGGCAAGTTTAGGATGAAAAATATAAAAAAATTTATTCTATAAAACCCGGTAGTAATCTATATTAATATTATTATTCATAAATAAATAAATAAAAACAAGTAAAAAAAAAACTGACATTTATTTTTTATAATAAACGAAAAATAAAATTCAATATTGATTCGAATTTCAAACCATAAATCAATTTTAACAGAATTATTTAACGTCAAAATAGGTAAGTTTAAAAATTGATGAGAATTAATAAATTGTTAAAAGTGACAGTTAAAAAATATTTTCCGTATTCGGTCATAAAATAAATAAAATGACCTGAATATAAATTGAACCACTCGATTAATTAAAATTGTTTTCAGTTATTCATCCCTTCACACACGGAAAAAAATAATCGGTAGAGGCTGCCGATTGGCGATCGGTAGCAGCTACCGATTTTTTTCGGTAAAGGCTACCGATTTTTTCGGTAGAGGCTCCCGAAAAAATCAGCAGCTGCTACCAAAAAAAAATCGGTAGTTGCTACCGAAAAAAATCGGCAGCTGCTACCTAAAAATTCGGCAGCTGCTACCGAAAAAAAATCGGTAGCAGATACCGATTATTTTCGGTAGAGTCTACCGATTTTTTCAGTACAGACTACCGATTATCACACGGAGAGAATTTTATATTAACGGTAACCATCCTTATTTTGTAGCTTCTACTATCCGGGATGGTTATTAACTTTTGCAAAGTTAAGATGATAAATGTAACTATCCGGCGATAGTAATTAGTACAATCAGTATATATCAATTCCCACAATTATGATGATACGGTTTATTATTTAGATGGTAACTTTTACCATCGGAGATAGTTAAAATCATCATGATTGCAATCATATAAAAACTACACAGGAAGTATAAAAAACTAAACTTTTTCGATTTTAGAGTCAGAATATAATAACATTCTAATGTTTGACATAAGAGTGAGTATTGAAAAAAGTATATTTATATCTTATATCCACAGATTCGGTAGAATCTGGCGCCAAGTACCGTTCAAATCTGCTGTAAACGGAGCGCCAGACTACCGACTGTGTTTACTGTAAGCAGAACGGTATTTTGAGGTTGCAAAATTTTTATTTAATTCTACGGTACTTTTTATTCCTAAATTGTATATTATAACAGTAATTAATACTTTTATTTGACTGTTATTAATTAATTATATTCACTTATAACAATTAATCTACTTGAAATTATTAAATTTAATCCGCACAAACTATAGCAACGCAAAAATTTCGATCCTGACTTTTTTTCGATGAGCAAAGTGATCTGCCACAGACTAAATAATTCGAGAATGCATAGTAATCCTTCATTAGATGGGAAACTACAGTTAAAAAAGATATTTCACAGCTTGCATCTACACCCGCCAGGGTGCGCTGGAATTATTTTTTACATAAACTGTAGTTTCAAGGGATAGTTTGCTTATAAAAAATGCAGCCAACGCGAGATTTAAGTTGGTAACAATTGTAAATTTTATTATAATTACAAAAATACTAAAATCCGAACAAAACAGTTTCACTGTAAAAAATCGCGCCAAGTCCACGTTCATAAGACTATTAAGAAAAAAAAAATTTGTTTTTTCTTTACAAAAATATATAAAATAAAAATTAAAAATCCAAGTAACCGATATGTTTTTTTATGATTTTCAAGGAAATTAAAAAATTGTGTTATAAATTTAAAATTAAGAAAATTTTGGAACGTACTTGGTGTGCGTCATTGTGTATTTCAATTTTTTAAAGTCCTAGTAAATAGATTTTACGAATTTTATTAAAAGTAAAATATTTTGCAACCGCGCACACTAAATACGTTCCAAATTTTTTTTTTAATTTTTAAATTTATAACACAATTTTTTTTTTAATTTCCGAAAATCATAAACAATCATATCGGTTACTTGGATTTTTTTATTTTTTTATTTTATATATTTTTGTAAAGAAAAAAACAAATTTTTTTTCTTAATAGTCTTATGAACGTGGACTTGGCGCGATTTTTTACAGTGAAACTGTTTTTGTTCGGATTTTGTATAGAAGGCTCTTATATTGATAAGAGAATATCAAAAATTTTGTTTCCAGGATAGTCATATGATAAAGTCGAGGTTTTTAGTGAAATTTAGTGTCATTGCAAAGGTCTTGACTTGAATTTGTGCTTTTTCAAGGTTTGATATCATTCTCATCGATAGTCAATTTATCATGATAAGTATTTAGGCTGCATTCGAAAATACTCCATTTCTAAATACATAATTAAGAAATGACCTTTTATCTTGTTAACTATTGACATTTTTAAAGATATAGGCTCATCTCGACATTACACTCATCGAGACCTTTCATTTGAGTACCCACATCAATTTTTCATATATATATATATATATATATATATATATACATGTGGATACTCAAATTAAAGCTCTTGGTGATTGTGACATCAGGATGAGCTTATATATTAAAAAATGTCAATAATTAAGAACTGACATTGCTATCTTGTAAACTATTGACATTTTTAAAGATATAAATTCACCCAGATACTACACTCATCGATACCTTTCATTTGAGTACCCGCATCAACTTTTCATATATATATATATATACAAAATAATTTTTTAGGACTTGGATGATATTTCTCAGTTAGTTTCTAAACAGAATCTATACCAATTTTTTCGTTTGCGGCTACTGACAGGTATTTAATATAATAAAAATTTATAATCAAAAAATGCCTAATAAATAATCCTCATTCTTAATATTTTGTATTTAAGTAAGTGTTATTTGTATCTTAAATGAAGTTCCTTTTTTTTATTCATTCAGAAGTGAGAATTTAACTTCTCGTTAAGAAGATAAGAAATTTTCAAAAATTGGTAATCGGTAGCCTGGACCGAAAAAATCGGTAGACTCTACCGTAAATAATCGGTAGACTCTACCGTAAATAATCGGTATCTTCTACCGATTTTTTTCGGTAGAGGCTCCCGAAAAAATCGGTAGCATATACCGATTATTTTTCGGTAGCAGCTACTGATTATTTTTTTCCGAGCAGATTTTGAGAGTTGGAAAAATGATGAGTTCTAAAAAAAAAAAAAATATCATAAAAACACTAATTACATTTTCGCCGTGGCTTCTCTGATGAATTACAACCTTTGTTAATTAGAATACGACATTATTTCGTTGTTATACTTAACAACGTTATAAAATAAATGAAAAAGTATATAGAGTCGAAAGAGGAGACATCATGTGTATACATTCGTAATGTATATGACAAGAGACATGAGGGAACATTTTGTATACGTATTCCCTGACGTTCATATTCATATTCCAGTACAGGCTACTTTCGAAAATATGCACTACACTACACTCTACTAGTACTCAACTATTATATATAATACTGTACGTATATACACTCGGCAGTGTAGCGACGGCGGCATCGGGCGACTCTAAATTCTATTATTCTTATTCAGAAAGGACTCTCTTTGTACTACTTCCTATTGTTCCATGAAGAGGCAGCTGAGATAGCTTTAAGAGTCTCTTTTACAAGGATACAAATTTTTGTAATTCCACATCAATTGTTACATATTAAACCCTCCATAGCTTATAACCGCTACTTATGTCGAGGGAGAGTCAGAATTAAAGGGGAGTAGATAACAGGTTGATCACTTTGTTCTCTTGTCAAAGTTTAATAGTAATAACACATTGATTTTTGTACAAAAAAAATTCAATTTTTTTAGTTATCAGAATTACTTTTATTTTTTTACAATTTTTTAGTTGAATTTTTCATAGAATAAAAATGAATTGAACTGGAGAAAAATTATGTAGAGAAGAAATTTTGAAGTGACCTCTTAAGTTAGAATAAAAAAAAAGTTCTAAAATTTTTTAATACTAACACCATCATTTTAAAGACGAGCCAGAGACAAAGATTTTCAGTAAATTTATTTCATTTTATATTCTTTCGTCCGCCAACCGGACATTAGTTACACTTTTTTTTAATTATTTATTGCCGCCGTAGTTTTTTTGTCGGATTTTAATTTTTTCTACCAATAACCTAACAATCAGTGTCAATCAATAAAAATAATGAAGACGTAGGTCATCTAGAATATCACTATTATTATTATTGTCATCGCTATCACTGTTATTATTATCATTTTGGCCGTTGTGTATGAGTAAGTGGACGACAGACGAGTTCGTTAGCGGGGCAGTGCTTTCATGTTGCCAAAGAAACGGAAATGTCTCTGGATGAAGAAAGGCTTTAGTTGCATACAACAAACATTATTTGACAAGTAATAAAATTTAATGATAAAAAACTTTTCCATAACACAAAATAATTATCTGCAATAGTAATAGAAATAGTAGAAATACAAATAATAATAATAATAATAATAATAATAACAATAAAAGAGAACAAGTTCAATACACAATTACAGTTAAATTTTTTTATAGAAATATACTTTTTATTTCCTGATAATATCAAACTCTTCGGCATTCGACGTTCTGCTGGTTTTTTATGTCTCTAACTTATCAGATCATTTTGCCGAAGCCTTCGAGGGATTGTAAACTCGGAATAATGCGAAAAAGTAACCTTATAACGTTTCCACAAATGCATCGTATTTCTGAAGTACTTATTCCTACCGCGGACTGGTATGATAAAATAAGAGAAAAAAATAATGTAATGTAAAAAGTAAACAAGAGACAGTGCATTGTCTTTTACTTTCTCATTCGGTCCAATGAAGAGCGATAAGAAATGTTCACTTTTGCCATCCAATGAAGAGTGACTGCGTCACTCGAGACATTCTTCCTATTACTACTATGATTACTATTGTTGTTATTATTATAATTATCGTAGCTTTTTGTTGTTGCTTCTGTATTTAGTGACTATTTCAAGCGTAAAATAGAAATACAATATGCACAAACAAGTGAAATGGGGGAGGAGAGGAGCGTAAAGTTGATAATCATCACAGCCCTGAAGGCTGTGCAGTGTACACTGACTCTTAGAGCTTTTAACCTTTTTGAGTTAATCGACACTAGTGCGGCTACTCTATACTCAAGTTATACTACTTACTTGTAGAGTAGTTTGTATGACGACGGTCATAATATCGCGTATAGTTGGAGGCAAATTGTATGACCGTACCCTCCCTTTTCATATATACTCATTTTCTCTCATTCTCGTCTCGTTTTATTCGTTCTGTGAATATTAATGGTACGGTATATTCTGCTACAACCACTACCACTACTACTACTACTACTACTACTACTACTACTGCTACCCGTAGTAGAACCACTACTACAGCTAGTGCTACCGCTGGTGGCTGCGTATGCCCGCGATGGTTGTTAAGTTTAATTGTGACGTGTGCTACTCGAATCGACTGTAATCGGGACGAGGGGATCATTAAAGTTATTAAAGTCGAAAGCTCGCAATTCACACGCGATAGCTGGCGAAGCTAAAAAATACCAGAGTATTCGCTGACAAAACATTTCTTTTTTTAATTTTATTTTCATAATCAAAGTTTATTTTTATTTGTTTTTGAAATCTCTATTTTTTCCTTCATTTAATCTAATTCTTTTTTTTTTTTTTATTTAATTTTCAAACATATTAATAACTTTGTAGAATTTGTTGTATTTTCTGTGAAAAAATTTTGATTAAAAAAAAAATTCACGTGATCAAATTTTCACATTTAAATTTCTTTTTAGTTATACGAAAAATATTTTTTTAAACCATTTTTGCTGAGAGATCGCAAAGAATTGTAGATTCAAAAGAGTGTAAGCCATCATTGACTTTTGTGTGTTTGGTGGTGACCACTGACACGCGTTAACGCGACCGCTTGCTCCGAATATACTATGATAGATATATACTTTTCATGTATACAGTGTATATATATATATATATATATATATATATATATATATATATATATATATATATTTATATCTATACACTGGTGTTAGTAGGTAAATGCAGGTATGTATTCACGCGTGTGTATGTGTGTGTATCCAGAGAACCGTGGTCTCTCGAGTGGTGGTTGAAAGCGTACACGGGAATTTCTCGGTACTTCTATTACATACTATGTTCATGTGGTCAGAACGACGCTGCATGGACATAAAAGCACATGCTCTAAATGCAGATGAACTACGAGAAGGGTTTTCGTGGATAATCCTCTATGTAAAAACCACTAAAGTCAGTATTCTGGATTTTTTAATTGCTTTAAATAAAAATGAAGAGCAACTTTTACAGGATAAATAATAAATATGTTTTTAACGATTCCAAATATGCTGTAACTAAAATAAAAACTTATCATTTCAATTTAATTCCACACATATCCCATCAAAAATTGTACATCTGTTGTTGCATCTGTTTCAACAACACTTATTTATTTACATTTTATTATATTTATACCAGAATAAAATTTCTGGTAAACAAACTTGTTTTGTATTTTCATGATTTTTTTTTTTTTTTTTTTTTTTTCATTAACTGAATTGTATCATCACGAAATTGGCGTACGTAGAGGATAAAATATTTGTCAATCTCGGTGCGTTTGTAAAACTGAACAATAAGGGACAAATGAATTCGAAAACCGGATTGGCAGATCATCAACAATGTGATTTGTCAGGCAAATGTACAAGTGTGATTTTTAACGAATATCGATTGCATTACCAGTTTGATTGTTGTTATGTTGTCTCAGTGTGATGGCATACTTTGTTACACGCGATCCGGAATTAAAATTACCGCTTGTACAATACCTGAACATTTCTTTGTCTTCTTTATGTTAAATATATTAGTATTCATAAATACATTATTACCTATTATATTTGTAATTTCATTTATATTCTTATTTCTTCGATACATAATGCTCCTAAGTAGTTCAAATAAAGAAAAATAACAATAAAAATATTTGTGATTAATAATAATTATTTTTACGACGTGTATTTCTATTTATGTACATTTTCTGCATCCCCAACGTGTTGTAGTGAATAACCGCATTTGATGTTAATTGATAGTTTTCTCGGTGTGATAAATACTGTTTTAGTACGATAAATACGTGTAGAATCTCCAACTTTCCTCAGCGGTGATTGAATTCTGGTGAATTATTAAACCGTTTATTTACGTTGATTTTCAATATTCCCGGTTATTCAAAACAAGACGGTATTTTGAAGTCGTCGTATTTCATTGAAAATAAATTTTTATTCAATTACTCCATTGGCAGACATACAATCCGCTCATTCTTTACTAGTGACTTGTACGTCAATCTCAGTGACACCAATTTATTTCCACGTTTGTTTTATTTTTTTTCCACTTCTATACCTTGATCTAACTAACACTCGTGTAATTTAGAATCACAACAAATAGCTGGAGTATAAATCGATAGATTAGTTAATTCTTTTATTCTTATTCAAATAGAATTATTTTTTTATAAATCGAATTATAACTTGCGTGAGCAATATTATCGATTCTTCGAAATTCATATTTAACGTTAAAATAAAAGACATAGGATGCATCATGAATTATTACTGAAAATACAGATAATTGTCATTTTAATTCAATGAAAAAAATAACTCTGAAAATTGTCATTTTATTTTGAATGAAAGTAATGAAAAGCTTTAAACCTACTAAAATATTTATTTCATTCGCGTTTAAAGTTGAATGTTGTTTTTAAAATCATTATAAATTATTTTATCAAATTGACTCGTAGAGAACTGAAATTTTTCTTTTTTTTATTTAAATAAATGCTAATTCATCATTTTATTATAAAGTAATCAACGTTGTCCAAAAATGTGCCAAAAGTGCCAAATTTTATCAATTTTTTTTCCATCAAATAAATAAACTTTTCCACTACATCGATAAATACTTCTCAGAATAAATTTGAAAAAAAAAAAACATAAATTATGATTAATCACAGTTAGTTAGGTACTTTTAATTTGTTATTATAAGGATAATATCATTGAAATCCTCTATTGAAATCCTCATCATATGACAGCACAGGTTTGATAGACTAATAGTTTTTTACGGTATATTTAATAGTTTATTACGGTATATTTAATGAAATTTCTCTTTGATTGTTAATCACACTAACAGAAGGTTAGTATCAATATTAATATAGAATATTTAATACCCGTGGTATTTGACAACCACAAACCTGGATGAAAATTTCTAGTGTCAAATGATCAAAGCATTCCATAATAATGATGAAACTCAATGAACTGACTTCATATCACCGAAGTAATAATAGATATTAACTATATCTATCATTAACATTATTTAGTCTACTCAAAGATAATAATGTTTAATATTGATAAATTACTACAAAATTTTGGTTATCATTGTTGAGGTTTGTTGGTCATTTACCAAACAATGCATTTTTTAAATTACTAAAAAAATTTAATTTTTTCTTTAGTAATTTTTAAAATAATTGTTTTTACTGCCCTAAGACTTGAAAAAGTTAATAGTTTTTTTTAATCACTTTAATTATCAGGTAAATTAAAAATTAAGCATCTGTATTTATTTATGTGCATATAGCTGAGAGAATAAATTTTTTTTCGTTGCACTTTACGCAATCTAGTATCCAGTTTCATTTGACGATGCCGTATTTTTGCAAGAAAATAGCCACCGGTGTAGGAAAGAAGAGGATACCTACCGGACACTAACTATCCAATTAAGGGGCGTTCTAAGTTATTAGATTTTGTACAGACGACGCGTTGTGCTCTTATACCTAGCTCAATGCTTCTACATTTTAACAAGGAAACCTGGTTTATAGAGAAAGAGAAAATGAAAATAGCAGTAGTCGTTCTTGTTGTATAGTTATACCAGTGCTTGCAGAAGCAGAAGTAGTATAAGTAAAAGAGAGGAGGGAAAATTACCGTTTTACAAAGCGGCACACAGCTGCTAGACTAAAAGACAGCTTTCGGTAATTCGAGGATAATATTTCCTTATGATATATATATATATATATATATTAAAGTAATGGTAAAACGTTAAATTACATAGCAACTATCTCGCTGAACTTGATAACCTATACCGCCTTATTCGCAAAAGCTACTAAGAATAATTACCGCCAATTACTTACTAAAGTTCGAAAAGTTATTATAAATTATATCTGACTTGAAATTGAATTCTTGAGTAATTGAGTTCCCGTCTGAATGCATCAATACCTTAAACATTCAATGTAAATAAAAATATAAAGAACGAAAGTAAATTGTAAATAATTAAAGGATTTCCTTTTATTTTATGAAATAAATGCTAAGTTATTATAGTTCCAGACGATTTTAAATATAGTGTTGATATAGTTTAGCTATTTTTTTCGATAATATCAGACTGTCTGTAGGCTATTCTCTATAATATTTATGAAAAGCTTAAATAAAAAAGTGATTTTTCCAACATTAATTAATGCTGAAAGTCTAATTTGAAAAAATATTTTTTTAGATCACTTCATGCATATATTTCTTTGCAAAAGTTGTATTAATTGTACTTGGGTGAAGAAAAGGCTATGGGATTTATAAATCTAAAATCATAGATCTAATTCTATTATCAAACTTAAGTTCAGATCTAATGAGTTAATAATTATGTACCGTCTCAACGATAATGTAATTGAATAATACGTATTTCTGTAATTTGATTTCGGTTTATTATGTAATTTAATTTTGAGACGATTATCTTGATAAATTATTCTTCATACCTTCCATTGATTTATTTCAAGACTTATGACCAAGCTAATTGAATTCATCATAATTTAAGCAACTCGAGAAATTTATAAAATAACATACATAATTTGATTTTTAGCTATGAAATTTTAACAATGACAAGCGAAAAATTTGTATGCTTACATATTTTTAATCTCGATAAGAATAATTCAATGTTCCTGTTATTATTATTTTGATTTCGTCATGAATGTCATCCAAAGTAACTCAAAAATGTATATATACAGTGAAGCGATTTTTTAGTTACTATTAATCCGAGTATATACTATGAAAGCCAGATGCGTAATTAATGTATCAAAGTATCAGAAAGTTAGTATTGAAGCTCTCGTAAGTTAGTATGCATGTATTCTGGTGGTGGCGGATGAGGTTGATTACTCGAGAGTGCGGTATGTACTCTACTCAGTATTGAAGAGAGCCCTCACTTATCGTAGAACCGTGATAACATATATATTACTACCTGCTTAGCTTTCCTCGTTCACTTTTGTGTTCAAAAACATACTCAAGCAAACTCTTAGTATTTTTTTATTTTCATTTATGTTCTCTTGTATTTTATTTAATCTTTTTTTCATTATTATTCTATCGCTAAGTACACAACAAAAAAATTCATTTTCTCAATCCTCTTATTTGTTGAACTCTTAATCTTCTTACAATAGAAGAAATTATCCTGTCAGTAGAACACAGAAATGAATAATGTGAGAGTTAATTGTGTTAAAAAATGATAATAAACTTGATATACGCCAGAACTAAGAAAGATATTATTTTTAATTGTCGAGTTTTTATATTACAGAATGCTGCTGCGTGAAATAGGGATGTTAATTTTAATATAATTTATTAGGTTTTAATTACACGTCGCTGACTTTTATTGGCATCTCATCTGTGTGATGGAACGTTAATAGCGTATGAAAAAAATAATTATGAAAGAAGTACGTTTTCTCTTTAACGACTCGAGTCGTAAAAAATGCACATTAGACTAATTTTTTTAAAATGAACTTTTTTCATCATAATTTATAACTTGGAGAATTTTTTTTTCATTAACTCTACTCTGTTAGTTTTTTATAAAAACTTACGAATTATCATTAAAGTTTCATTTTTTTCTATTATTGCTTGCTTAGAGTTTTTTTTATTCATTACTTGTCTATGTTGATAATTTGGATGAAAAAGTAAAAATTTTATAAAAACTTTTTATTACTTCTTAAATTTTTTGTCAATTTATGACCAATAATTATTTCAAGAAACATTGAAATATAATTAAACGAGATTCTGATAATTCCAATTACGTAATTAGCTAAGTAGGGTTGTATTACAAGGAATAGTGTATTTAAATGATATTCTATAAATTAGTGAACTCATTTATTTGCAAACAATTTCTTCACCACACTTTTCAATTTGCCAACTAAAGGGAATTGTCCTTCTACGATTCTGCGGTGCCCAGTAGTTTGCAGTAGCTCGCCGATGATCAGTTATCATAAAATAGGTCAAACTGATTACCGTCTTGTTTCTTAAGCGATTTAACAAATCAATAGAAAAAAAAAATAATTTATTTAAACTTTTACATCGCTTTATTCTTGTTAAACTTTAGTTGTTTCTTACGAATCTCCAATCATTTTTTCACTCTTCAATAAATTTGATAGCAATAAAAAAAAAATCTTTCCACTTACTCTTCAATCACTTTTTTTAATTTATAAATTTTTGTTGTGCCACTTCTGTATATATTTGTCAAATAAAAGAAAAAAAAGTTTGTCATATAAGGTCGAGAATCGATTTTACGCAAGGTGATATACGATGGAGAAGCCAGAAAAATATTTCACCACACTACTATTTTTTACGTTTCTCGGCTTCGCGGTTTCCTCACTATGTACTCGAGACTTTAAATCTTAATTTTTAGTCGATAAATAGTCTGATGATATTCAATCGTAAACTGATTTATTTTTCTAACACTTTATTTTTATTTTCAACAAGTAGATTGAATTTATTTATAAAGTACTCGAGTTTTTTGTCATGAGCTTATTTAAAATTTCTTACTCATATTATATATGTCAAAATTCAATAAATCAATTATTTAAAAAATTCATGATTTTTTATGTTGGTGAAGTTAATATTAAGAAGATATGTTCTGAATAATTAAAAAACTTAAAATATCAACAAAGACGAACTACATAATCGTCAATTCTTAATAAATCCTTTCGTTCCATTTCATTGTTATATATTGAACCAATGAGACTAATCAGATGAACGGGGAAACATCCATATTCTGTCAAGTAACAGTGCAATCGATTTCCTCAATATTTTATTCATTTTATGTTTCGTATTAAATGTTGAACCATATCCGGTCTTACAATATTTTATCGGGTTTTTATTCGTTTAATATTTTTCATGTATTTACTCTAATGAATTCGTTGAAGAGGGTTCAAATGCGTGACTAAAAAATAATGTAAACACTAAAAATTGATGTGATATTATCAAAAATACAAAGCATAAAAAATTTAAGATTTATTATTTATAATTGTTATTTATTTTATGATAATTCACTCACTTCTATAAAATGAAGAATAAGAATAAAATAATTTTATCAGTTGTAGAATTATTTACAAATGTTACCGCACAATGTACTTTGATAGAAAAATTTATCATTAAATGTGTGAGATATCGAGTGAGTGAAAAAATTTCTAAAATTAATGAAAAACAAAAAATCAACTGTCAATAATAAAATCTTCAAAAAAAAAAATTCTGTTTGCTCCAAGTTGCCGTAGATTAGAAGCTATATATTGAATTCGTTCTTATTATCATGCTTATATATAATAAGTAATAATAGATAAGTAAATTGATCACAGGAATTCAGGACGAATAATTTCAAACTACGTGTTGATTTTAGTTGAAAGTTTCGTCCTTTTATTAGGACTTCCTCAGCAACTTAATCATACTAGTTCACAGTTTAAAATATATTATTGTTGAAACATATAAAATATTGGTACGCATATTATGAGATTAACCAAAACAATTTTTTATATAACAATTTAACTTTCTACCAATTATTACTGAATAGAAAAGTACAAAGTACATCCACAACGACATCAGCTGTAATACTACCCTTTTTGAAACTTATATATAATGATATGCACGATATATTTTTAATGTGGATAAACATTACAACATTATATCTATAATAATAAAAGCAGTAATAATAACAACAATAATAGCGGTTGACGAGTGGCGCCGCTGAAAAGTCTGCATGTTTTATTACTTTACGTGCTCGAATCACTATACCGTACTAGACTTCTCGGTAATGCTATCAAAATTTTTATTACTTTTTTTCAGTACCTCTCAGAACACGTGTTTTAGACTGCTATTATATGTTTATATGTCTCGCAAAATTTTTACTATTTCATTGAACCATATGATGAGAAGAATAGTAATAATCGTTTATAATAAAACCTCAGGTCTTTCAGTTTGTTATTTTTTTATACATAAATTTATTCAACATTGACTATCACATTAAATTTTCAAATCCCCTTTATTGAATTTATTGTTCATCAACTTTTCGTTACTTTATTTCTAGTGAGTAGAGTATAATGAAAGTAGCTTAAAGTATTAAATATAAATAATAATTAAGTGTGTATTTTGGAAGAAAAAAGCTTCAACTCACGGAGATGACACTAAAATATTGAACAGATCAAAAGTTTCCAGACAAGCATGGGAGCTGAATTTGATCCCAATAAGTAGTATAAGTTTGAATAATCTGTTAAAAAAATGTTACTTCTTATACAATTATTATATATTTACTCGATGGAGTATTTTTAATTCCTTTTGGAGAACGTTAGCAAATAATTTATGAACACGAGGTAGATGAAAGTAAGATAGCGCATCATATATAGATACTCCCGTCACTCAAATAACTCGAGTTATTTGCTTCATAAACAATAATTACTGCATGCAACTTAAATGAGCAGTATCTTACTATGTATTCTGATTTTCACTACTCCATTAACTTGTCGACAAGTAGTAACGATTCATCGTGAATTCAATATGTACATATAATATTTGTACATCCGCGTATTATACACACAGTTCTCATTTTTGAGTTGATTAAACTACCGTAAGCTCGGATTGTAATATAACTTCAATTCTTAAAATGAAAAATTTAACCGAGCAAAAGTTACTAACTTGTAAAATTTTTGTTGAATTTTTCATGACTTTCTAGCAATTAGTATAATTGATTACCCAAATTATGTGTTTAAAAATTTCCGATAATTGAGACTTGAATGGATGTTAAATGGTTCATTTGATACTGTGAATCCTTCCGAGCGAAATATAAATAGACACGCTTCTAAAACATTCAACAGAATTGATTAAATATTTGGGAAAAAGATATAATTCAGTTGAAAGGAATTTAATTAATGGTCAATTTTCTTTCATGAATAATACTTTTATTTGATGCTAAAATAAAAAATAATTTAAATATACATATACCACACTGTAAAAAAAAACCGGTGTGAGTCCATGCAGTGTACGGTGTTAAAAATTCCGGTGTTAAATTCAACACCGAAATCGGTGTAGCAGTAACACCGGTCGCGGTGTAAATATTTTTTTTCGGTGTTAAATCGGTGTTATAAATTTTCCGGCGTTGATAATATTTTAACTACATAATTTTTATAATTAAACTTTTTATGTTTGATAATTAAAGATAAATAATCAAAAAAAGTTAATATTTAATTTAGAAAGTTTAAAATAATAAAATATTAAGTAGATAAAAATTTTTGATTAAAATAAATACACTGTAAAAAATTTCGATGTAAAAATGGACCCAGAGCACTTTACACGGCCGTGTAGTGTGAAATAGTGGTGTGAAATTCTCTCGGTGTAAATTTTCAATCCGTGTTACTTTAACACCATTATTAAAGGACAATCTTAGAACATCATATAGATAATAGGAAACTCTAAAATAGTGGATTTTAGTAATTATTTCATAAGTTTTAAGTATTTTTTTTAAGATTTTCGGAATACTTCTAAGATAATTTTAGAATCAATGCAATTTATTTGAAGCAATTTAGTTGAAATCTTATGTGGAATCTTTTTTGAATAATCTTAAAACATTTTTTTAACTATTTGAGAACAAATTTTGAAGACATTTGAGACATTTTTCGGATATTTTTGAGACAATTTTGGAACATTTTTTGGACAGTTTAAGAGTGTTTTTCAACAAATTTGAAACATTTTTAGAACAATTTTACGGCAATTTGAACGTTTTTTAAATAATTTTCATAGAGATAATTTATTTTTGCACAGCTGTAGATTTGTCATGTTTAAAACATCCATTTATATTGTGAGAAATATCATGGTTACGATAAAAATAATTATTATATTGTTCCTAAACATTTAATATTGTAAATACTATTTAACTTGTTGTATAACATTCATTAAATCGATTTCTGCGTAATTTTATAAATTGAAAATTCTTAAATAAATGTTACTTGTCTCATTTTGATAAATATTGAATATTAATTGTGTTTTATGGATCATGTAATATTCATACTCCGATACGGTGTAAATTTATTCGACTGTTACACCGGTATTACACCGATATTACACCGGTTTAACACCGGATTTTTGACACCGCAAAAGAGCACCGCTACACCGGTGTTAATATTTATTTATTTATTTATTTATTTATTTCTTATACATAGACCCAACAGCACTAGCCATTAACAGGGTCATTCTAACAATATATACAGCGATACAGTGTAACAGTATGCAGGTGTTACATAGCGGTGTTAAAATGACTCCATTTTAACACCGCTTTTTTTTACAGTGCATCGAAAAAATTATTTTTTTTTTATTCTATCACTGTCCAGAATTTTTAATTGAAGAAAAAAATTATTATATTATTTCCACTTAGTCAATAAATGCATCTTGAAATATTGTTTGGTAAGATTTATTGTAAAAAAAAAAAAAAAAAAAAAAAAAACACAAATGGTACAGACAAATTGACAGTCATGGTAAATATAATTCAACATTTACACGATAAAAGCATTTTCGCTGACTGACATAAATGAGCTATTGAATTTAGAGTATTATATGAAATAACCAAAATATATTGAAATATATCTATCCACATGTAAATTTAGTTACTAAAATGTTCCCAATGAAGTCGCAGCATTATTCAAGTATCACTCACTACTCGTAAAGCCTTTCAACGATCGTAAAAAAAATATTTTATTTCCATCCCCCCTAACGCGCTTTAAATTCACTCGACCCTAATTTTATTTTTAACTATTGAATAATAATTCTGAAAATGCACTTGGAATGTATTCAATATGAATAACATTGCCCCAATTCTTCACTTAACAAAGATAATTCAAGGGATCATAATGATAATAATAATATAGCTATAGTTACATCAATATATAAACTTTTCAAAAGTATCTGTACCATATCGATTAAATTGAATGGAATAAATTGAAATAGTTGTATTTGATACGAGAAAATATATTGTTTTGTTTTTCATAAAGCCATAGCTTAAATTTTTACTCTTCCCAAGCTAGCCATGCATTCGGGTGTCCCATTATGCACAACAATCAATTTGCTTATAAATTCGTCAGAGTAACGCATATTTTCATGTAAAATAAATAATGTATCCGGGACGGATACGTTATATACAGTTCGACGGTAGAGCTGCGTCATGGTTACGCACATCTATGCTAAATAAAAAATATATGTATAAAGTCAAATCATAAAATGAATCGCAAATTCAAACGTTATAGAATTTTATTAAGTTTTTTTTCTCTATTACTTTTTATGCTTTTACTTTTTAATAGTTTTTATTTTTCTGTTTCACATTTTAATGGTTTCATTTTTTCACTTTACGTTTGTTAGAAGAACTGTGGTAAAAAACTCTCGGTGAAAATGGCTTATATCATACTTTAATATTCTGTAAAAATTTGGTAGTTGGATGTATTCAAATTCAATATATTACTTTCAGATTCATTAAAACATAACGACTTTCAAGTTTTGAAATATTTTAATTATTTTTTCTTATTTAATACAAACTTTTATTTTTAATGTTAATTGCAGTTTAAATTTAAGTAGTTTAATCATTTTTTAAAACAACTCACATGCTTGATATTCAATTAAATATATCAGAATATTTGTTTGAATTTATTTTTCCATTACGGATCAAAAAATAAATGAAAGAAAATAAAAAAAAAATGTTATATTAATTAAAAAATGTTTATTTTCATGTTGTTATACATTTCTATACATTTTATTTAGCAGGATCCAAAAAAAAAAAAAAAATAAAGATAAATTGATTTTGAACCAGAGAAAGATCGAAAAAGTTATTTTGAAATTCAACTTTTCAGAGAATAAGTTTTAAATTAAAAATCATTTTTATGATTCGAATTGCATTCATATTTCGAGCATCATTTAATTCTTTTCAATGAATTTCATCGAAACGTTAAAAGCCAATAGATATTTAAATAAAAAATTCAAGAATCATATCATTGAATTTTTAAATTTACTTAATAAAATATTTCACCCGAAAAGTTCTTGCCATCAGTTATATTTATCTCAAACGAAAAATAATAATAACGATTTATATACTTTTTGGTAATTTGATGCGAACTCATCAATTTAATAACATTTACTTTCATGTCTTTCATCCCTCCATATCAGTATCGCTTACAACTCAGACGAAATTTATATCACGATAATGGTATATGTTTATCTTTCCTTTGTACCTACAATCAATGTCACGTCTTTGTACATATATGTTGATCGATTTTTGGCGGTAGATTTGACGGAATACACGAGTACATATTTATTTTTAGCACAAAAAAAAAAAACAATGTTTGCAAAAAAAATTTTTTCTCGTAAGTTAAATTCGAGCGAAAATAGTTGATGGCATACTAACATTTAAATAATGATAATGTTTACTTGGGCGTAAATTTAATATGAATTAACATAGGATAATATGAAAGTATAATTGTTTACTATTATTTTCTACTCATTTTAAATGTTGTTGTCAACAATTTCTGGATTAAATATAAGATGACATTTAAATCAATTGTGAGCAGAAAGTACAGCGAATAAAGTGGAGATAAAGTAAAAGCTGGAACGAAATGCCAAGTTTTCCGTGGATTATTGTGCTATCTTTTAATGAAAAGTCGACGGAAATGATAAATTATTTCTTATTTCATACTCATCATCTTTCTTTACTCTGCCTTATTTTACCGTGCCTTATTACTTTATTATTTTCTCTTTCTTAATTATATTTTCATTATCGCCGTCATCTTTACCCTTAGTTTTTTATCTGTTAATTTAAATCCATGCACTAAAATGCAGGGCTGTTATTATAGGCACATAAAAAAAAACAAAAATACATACTTTGAAGAAATAATTATCTATAATATTAACGTTCGAACGGTTTTTTAGCTTGTCATTATTTCACGGATTTGGTAAAAAGACATCGCGCCGACGTGGTTGTGACTTTGCACCCTCAGTCTGCGTTGCTATAATCTATCCTATGCACGCGATCTCTTTTATGCCAGCACACACACTTACATACAAATATATATTTAAATTTGTGTGAGTAAGAGAGAAATAAAACTTCATAAACGCTTTACCGACTTGCATGAGAGTAATTTGTGCACAGGGTTAGGAATTAGTGGAGGGTAACCAGAAAATTCCGGGAATCATTATTTCTTTGCTCAATTTAAAAGACGGTTTTTATTATGCTTATGCGATTTATCAAAATAAATCACTTGATTTATTCTTAATTTAAAACCTTTTTTACAGTTAAGAATAAAAGATATTGATATATTTTTATTTATTCTTATACTTATCTTCGATTTTTTCACACGGACATTCGATTCCAGAAAATTTTTTTTATAACTCTTGCAAAAAATATTTCAAAGTTTTTTAGTTTTCCTACAAATAATTTGAACAATATTATTTTTAATACGAAATATATTATAAAGGAAATAGACTTTATTGTTTCTAATTGTAATTAATTTTCATTCATCTCCAATCTAGCATACAATGGCCTCTTGGAATACCAAGGGTCATTCAGATAACTATGTGGAGCTGTAATCCATCAGTACATAACTATAGTACATAACTATCATTCAATATCCCTAATTGCAATTGAAAGTCACTTCTCTTAGATTTCGATAAATTTCAAATACTTTGATCTATTTTATCAAGAACCTGTAGTACCAAAAGTATCTAATTAGTAATTACTATAAAGAATAAATAAAATCCTTTAATATCGCCACTTTGACTCGGACAAGTGTGCGGTTGAAATTTAATTTGATGCCGTATGAGTGGTTAGTAGTATGAAATTTGAAATTTACTATTTTCTATCAATTTATTGTACTTATCACAAATTAGATATATGTACATTAGAAATAAAAGTTTTTTTTTTTCAATTAAGTAACAACATTTTTTTCTAAAATTTATTTCTCTCTTCAAAGAGTACCAAGTTAAATTGGTGAATAATTACGTATTATTGATTAACATTTTGTATTGAAAACATAAAATTAATTCAACATACAATTACATAATATGGGAATTGATAATACATCAATGGGTACTAAACATTTTAATTATAAACTATCCTCAATTGATTAACCAATCAGTATTGTAATACTAAAATACGTACTTGTAACTACAAGTAATTTCGTTTAATAATAATATGGGTAATTGGATCGCAATCGAGTTACTGCGTATAATGTTGGCGTATTATTCAGGGACGAATAAAGAGTAGTAAATAAAATACTGTGGAGTGTATAGAAGCAGTAATTAAGAAAAATAATGTGAAATGTAACCGGATTAGCGGTGACGGGTGCAGAGATTGGTCATTAAAAACTGATATGTCAGAGTTATTTGATACTTTGACAGTATTTTATCGAGGGCAAGCGATTAAACGCGACTGATTCATCAACTGCTCGCATACAATCATTCGACCGAGACTTGATACGTAGGATTTCCCGTGGGATCCTAGAACGTGCCAGTGGATAGATATTATGATGGAGTTATAGTTCCCCTATGTCTCTATTATGAAACCGACTCTTGAAATCTTGTCTGGTTAAGTATTCTCTCACCTTTTTGTTCGCCCTTCTTTTACAGTTGGCTGCTCGCGTGTTTTTCTTAATCTTTTTTTCCCACATGTTCAACCTGATTCAACTCACACCCCGCATATATATTACTACCAAGCTCAAGTTATTAGTCCGATAAATATCCTTTTGACACTATAAGTATTTATTTTATTCTTTTACGTTCCATTATAAATGTATCGAAGTATTGAAAAAATTTAATATCTATCGTGAAATGCTTATAAGAATAACAAAACTTTTAAAACCGCTTACTCCGCTACAAGAAGTTATATTGTTATAATAAATTTCGAGGAAAAGTTTAATTTTGATATCTTTTTCTTTTTGCAGATCCGGATTTTAAAGAAGCTATTGTGAATGTTACGGCTTCTGTGGGGAGAGAAGCTATATTAGCATGTGTTGTGCAAAATCTTGGTGGTTATAAGGTCAGTTATTGATATTTTTTATTTTTCTTTTATCGAATAATATTTAGACATTGCGATGTAAATTAAAGTCAACAACGGATGATCATTTGGTACACAATGCTTGTCAATAATTTGATTCATGTAAGCCAAACAGTTAAATGATTAAAAAATAGTATGATGCAAATATACAAAGCCAAAAAAAAATTAATATCAAATAATTCTCATACTACTGTTTGGAGAATACACGTTTTTTGTGTGGCCAGCATTTGATCCACAGTATATTTATCGTTCACACACTCACGGCATTTCCAGCTCGGCGATCCGATCAAGCATATGTATATCATTCACACATATGCACACATCAAAATCTGTATTCAGACAATAACAGGGATTTTAAATTTATTCAACTCTAAATGAATTCTCTTTTATAAATTTTAGTTAAGCTTTTTCATGCTATCAATTAATATCAGCATCAATAACTTATAACTGTCATTTTTATTTTTCGGCCAAAGGCAAAAGAAATATTAATCAACTGTAAATTTTATTTTTAAATGTTTTTCATCTTTAATTTCTCACCGATTGATGTCATTAAATTAATAAAAATTAATGATAAAGATATTCTATTTCAGTAGTCAATACGTAATCACTAGCTTGCTCATATATTTATTAATCCAAATTTGAAATTATTATGATTCGCCTTCATGAATAACCAATATAATTTTATTTCTGCACTCTAGGTATCATCATATTTTCATTAACATGTAATTTATTTCTAAATTCATCAATAACTTACTTATGCAGAATAATTCGGTCATTATTGTAATATTAATTCTATTACATCAAATACAGTGAAAACCGTTTATAACGACATTGAAGGGACCTCCTGTTAATGGTCGTTATAGCCGACAGTCGTTATAAGTAAAAATAAGCAATGCATGGATTATATTCGAAAACAAAAATGCATGGATTAAATTAAAAAACAATACTTGATCAACGTTTATTAAACTAATAAATACTTGATGAAAGTTTATTTAACATTTATTAAACTACACAAAAATTAATTTATTAAACATTTTAATAAAATGGTTTTTAATAAAACCACGTATAAATTTCAATACTACATTTAATAATATAGATTTAATAACAAAATTATTTTTGAAAATACTCAGTTACTTTGTCGGATAATTATTTTAAGATTGTAACGAAATTGTTTTCTACAACTTGTAAGACCATTAACTAAAATGAAAATTGTGATTCTCATTAATTTAAAGCTGCAAAAGAATTTGATGACATTATAAGTATATTTACGGCAAAACGAATAGAAGTATTTATCGGACGCTATAACCAATGCATTTTACTATGAGTTTACTACTATAAGTACTGTGGATTCGGTTGCTATAAACGATTTGTCGCTATAAGCAATGTTGTTATAAGCGGTTTTCGGCTTGAGAATTTTATATGTAAACGGTTTTGACTGTATTTATAAGAAATGGTACGAACTGAACATTTATTTAATTAAAGAAATTATAACTGACGTTAAAAGCTATTATAAATAGTTAATAAAATTTTTGATTATCTTATAGCAATTATAATAATTTCTTTGGGATTTTCTTTTGTAAAAAAAAAAAATAATCTTCAAGTTCTTTAGTGGAAGAAAAATTTATAGTATACATCGGAAAATGGGTAACTGAAGTTTTATTTTCCGAAAAAAATTTACATAAATAACCGACTAAATGAAATAGAGTAAATAAAACAAGTGAATTCGAAGATGTTCTCAATACAAGTATTGTATATTTCCACGCAAATTGCTCAATTCAATTCAATTGTTATATCGAACGGCATTGTTTCACTACAACTCTCCCTTCCTTTTTACCCCAAAGCCAATTCTTCTCAAGTTAAGAGTGTAGAGTACCATCCGAGCAATTTATTTTAATCGTATTTTTTATTCTTTTCATTGAAACATTCTCAAATAAATTTCGAACTATATATTATTTTTTTCTTCTACTGAATATACAATAGAATATAGTCAAATCTTTTATTTAGCTCAGCTCTACCATGACAGTAAATGATCAATGACCACTTGTAGAGTGCAGTTTAAGTAAAAAGTACCGGTATATAAATATAGTGAGTGAGTGAATGATTGGTCATGAAACTTTGACTAGTTCAACACATCAAAAATTTTTTATTATTTTACTCATTTTGATTAAAAAATAAATTACAACCACAAACTATATGATATGATGATACCGAAATTTGCTATTCACATTGTATTGGTTGAGAACCTTTGACATTTAGCTAGTCGAAAAGAAATAGACTGTGTACTACACTACACACAGTCTATTCATTGAGTTCACTACACCAGAATTTACAGCTTCACTACACACTTACCCTTTAATTCCTGATTGCTCAATCGAGACGTAGTTGCCTTAAGCTCTTAATGCTACCTCGAAATCTAAACCCTCTTGTACTTAACAGTTGTGATTGATCTTCATTCAATCAGTATTTGAGGCTTAACATTTGACTTTACTTGCTAGCTTGCCATTTGGATAAAATAAAATTAAATATTGCGATCACATTCATAGAATACCTTTGCCCTAAGTTACGAAATACTTGTATTATCGTTGAAACGAATGTAATAGTAAGATCTACTATTGCAGTAAGAAATAGTGCAACCTAATAAAAAAAAATAATTATATTTAACTGACTAAATCCATTTACTGAAATATTAATTCGAGTGTATATCAATAAGTGGGGAAATTAAAATGTAAGTCAAATACTCAAGTACTTAATTTATTTATTTTTAATATTAACATGTACTTTCTTCACTACTCCTGAAAAATTTTAATTAAACCATTTAACTTATCAACTCATTCAAGCCGTTTGTTATTTTTCACCAAGGATTTAATATACTAATGAATTTAAATTGAAGATGAGTTAAATGAGAAATTGAGGACTTTTTTTTTTAATTTTTTTTATCATATTTTTTTTCAATATTCTAAAGCCTTTGACGATTTCCGTTACTAGGTCAGAACACTCGTCGTATCTACATTTCAGATTCAATCTCAAAACCATGCTCTATGACAAAAAAAAAAGAAACATTTTTTAAAATAAAAGTCTCCTTGAATAATTTCCTCTGTTTGTTTTAAAGCTTCTCGAATTAAAATGCAAAAAAAAGTCTGTTATTCTATCGATTATCGTTATAAAAGTTGAAGTTTTTTTTTATTCTCCTTCAAAGTACGAGTAGTAGTAGTAGTAGGTATTACGTTATCGTAATAAATTTGTCGTCCAAAAGTTGAAGCATTAATCACTCAACGATAACTTACTTCAAATAAAATCATATTGTTATTTAATATATATTCAGTTAATGCCTGAATTCAGCAAAAATCGTGTTATATCTATAAACCCTCACATAAATAAATTTTATCTAGTTACTACGGTTATAAATATACATTTTTCAGCGACTATGTTACCAGTTGAATTTAATTAACCACCGGCTACAATTTAGTAGCCAACGCGAACCACTGATCTCAGAATTAATTATACATGCTAACATATACAACTAAACGTGTTTATAGTATTTATAAATAATAATAAAATAAAAAAAATTAGGAAAACGGTTGACCCTGAAGGCCATCCCTGCAACTTCCGGCTAATTTCATACCTGGATACTTAAAATTGCACTTATGCCGTTTTTGAGCGCTCTTCGAGCTCAAAAATACAGCTTATGTGTTGTTTTGAGCTCTCCGAGCTCAAACAGATAACATTTCTATGATTTTGAGCTCTTCGAGCTTAGAAGTCTAATAAAAGTTTGATAAAATACTATTTTTTGAGTTTTCAAACCGCAATAACTTTTGAATGAATGAACCGATTTTTACGCAGTTGGCGGCATTCAACACAGTTATTTAAACCTTTTAAAAAATCTTTAAGTTTAAATTGATCAAACTAGAAATTTCGGAGTAATTCCGAAAAAACACTTTTTTTGGGTTTTCTTTCCTGCACGATATCTCTCAAATGAATCAACCAATTTTGACCGGATAAGCGGCGATCGATGTGGTTTTTCAATGTCAAATGCTGATAAGTTTTGTGAGTTTATCGATAAAGCCGTCTGAAAGTTATTGAAAAAAAACTATTTTTGAAAAAATTACTTTTTACAGTTTTTTTCAGATTTCTCGAAATCTATTGGTCCGAATCGGTCCAAATTATACATAAAATCTAAGTTTGGACAAGCCCTTTCGAATGGCGCCAACCGCGATCGAATCGGTCAAGCCATTCATAAGCTATGAGAGGTTTACATACTTATACACACACACACACACACACACACACACACACACACACACACACACACACACACACACACACACACACACACACACACACACACACACACACACACACACACACACACACACACACACACACATATATATATATATATATATATACACATACAGACATAGTGACACCCTCGCGGGGATAGTCAGGGAAGCTTCCTGTGACCTTCAAATGTCGAGATCTGATGAAAACTCGATTTTTGTAAAACGGGGTAAAACCAATAACTTCCCGATTTTTGAAAATCTTCGATTTTCTTAGCGGGAAGTTAAAAATGTTCAGCGAAAAATTGAATACAAAAATTAGGAAAAAATAAGCTGGCGTAAAAAAAAAACAACGAAAAAAAAAAAAATTCTCTTACTGCTCAGGCGTGTCACAAGTGTATATTATATTCGCCGAGTCGGTGCAACGGCATGCGGTTAGAGGGTCGCTGCACGCTTGCCGCAGTTTAAATTCCCACTCAGTGTTACGTGAAACATGCGAGAATACTCTAACAACGTCTCGCGAAATTCAAGTGGACCCACCGCGTTATATTTTTCCTATGAATTTTTCATATCGTACAAATAAAACCTAAATAAAGTTTTTTAAGGTTAAAAATAAGAAAATAAACATTTTTATCATATAAATAAAAAAAAAGTTAAGGATCCGATGTATTTCACACATCAATATATTTATATGATATATGTTCACATGACAACTGACTGGCACTTTTCAGAGTCACTTCAAAGAAAATGGTTGAATCGCTGCAAAAGAATATATAGCATTTGCAAAGTAGAGCGCAATAGTATTGAGAACCTTGCATACGTATTATACCGATATATTGCTGCGCTATATTGTACATTGTGGAGCTTTACCTTGGCAATATTACTCCTGTCTTTATATGTTCATCATATAATACACGTTCAAAACGTACAAAGAACGGTATTACAATTTTTTCTTTCTCTCCCCGCACGATATAAAAGAATAATAATGATAACTTGTGGAAAAATGAATACACCATCTCCGATATCGATATAAACATTCGCGCGAGATCTAAACACACTTTTCATTTGGTTTCAATAGTTGAAGAATTCATTTTATCGAGTAAAGAACTTTTTATATCTAAAAACAGCTAGTACTGTTTTTTTTAGGAATATAGGATATAGGAAAAAAAAAAAAAAAAAAGTTTATTTCTAATGTATATGTAACTCAAATTTGTGATGAATACAACAAATTAATAGCAAATATAAAATTTTTAATATTATGCTACTAAATACTCCTAAAATATCCCCAGACGTGCTAACAGAGCACTGGGGAGGGGTAAGGTAAGATAGGCCGAGAAGCACCGCTGTCCATCTTACAGCAACAAAGAAAGTTTATTTCTAATGTATATATAACTCAAATTTGTGATAAATTTGTTTTATATTTATCCTATATTCCTATATCCTATATAGGAAGAAAAAACTAGCATCAAGTACAAAAAATTATTGCATAAATATTAATTTTATTCAGTATTCAGAAACTCTTGTAGGTAGAGTAAGAGGTAAGCGGAAAAGTAACTAAACACGGGGTTAGTATTACTTGGAATGTGGGAGTTTAAAGGAACGTCAGAGTGATACTCGACATAATATTTCCAAGCCAACAAAACTGACCATGAAGCTCTTAACAATGAGAACTGAATGCTGCATAAATGGAGGAAAGTAATTATATGTGGGCAGAATATCATTACGGAGCGGTGGTTATGTTTTGTATTTGTCTCATTGATGATCCGGATGTGTCTGAAGGGGTTCTGCATACCTGGTATTGTGACCTTAATGACATGAGCGCGAGTTTGTTAGCATTCTACCAAGATAATAGTTGCATTGTAGTCGAGATAGTGCTCGTATGGCTTTTCTGTTTCTATATTTGAACATGTTAGTATCTAGTATATAGTATAGTTTGACTATTCGAATGATATCTTTGCATTCAAATTGCTTTGGTGTGGATTCATAAACTCGAAGCTCACGGTGAAGGTGGATATCGTTGCTAAATTTTATTGGCTTTGTCTGTGTAACTCTCGTTACCGATAATTATCTAATACGATTATTGTAATACAACTTGAGAATTCATTTTCGTAACTACAGACTACAAAATAACATAATTAACAATAATTTTTATCTGAATAAAAATTTTTTTTGATTATTTGAAAATGTTTATACAAAAAAAATGAAAATTATACGTATCCATGATTAATATTTATCAAAAGCGAGTTCGGTAGACGATTTCAAGGGAGATATTAGTACTAACATTTTAATTTGCGAATATTTCGAAGCTTATCAATACTCGATCCATGTTTTTACAACTAATTTTGAAATTATTTTCAAGTATATCATGTGTGAATCGTCGGATTTCGCCGATAAAGTGTGTTGCGAATTATTAAGAGTTCAAAGGGATTGATGAAAGACAGACATCCAATTTCGTTCTGTAGTTACTCGCGTTAATTACAGATTTTGATTATATTCAACCATCAAATTTATAATACATACCTCCATACTATTCCAATTAATAACATATTTTGAATATTATTCATTCTACATCTGGATAATAATTCTGCACAACCTATTACTGAGGGATTTGAAGCTCAAATATATTGATGATAATAAATAGTGTATATTAATTTTATCTCGTGAGAAAGGCAGTGTCAATAATTTATTGATTTATCAATGTGGATGAAATTTTGACTATAAAATTGAAACATAATCCAGCAGTTACTGTCATTTTATAAAAATATTAAACAATGTTTCCGGCTGATTTCGTAATACTGTCGATACGAAGATAATATAAATTTTAGGTCACAAATTAAAAGATTCATTCT
The DNA here is from genome assembly GCF_020080835.1 of Cotesia glomerata. Taxonomy (NCBI): domain Eukaryota; kingdom Metazoa; phylum Arthropoda; class Insecta; order Hymenoptera; family Braconidae; genus Cotesia; species Cotesia glomerata. The sequence goes on from NC_058158.1 coordinate 4,462,641, forward strand.
TTCATGTGACACTTACTTATACATGAATTAAATATATTCCAAATTAATTCTCATTTTTTAAAAATAACCTTTTATGACACCTATTGCCGACACACAATCCGTTTTATTTAATCATAACTTTTTTAGAAAAATATTAATCAGTAAAACTTACGGAAATTCTATTCATTCATTTCAAGTTACCACTGAAATTAAAGATATCGAGCTTACTCAAAATAACCAATCAATGTATTAAATTAAATATGAACAAGAATTGAGTCGATAAACTCACAAATAAACTACAAAACAACGCTTTGTGATAAAGAAATGTAATTATCAAATAGAAATATGACATGAAACAATAAAAGATAATGTCTGCAATACTTTAAACCATTATATGACAACTTAATAGAATTGAATTCATCTTTTTGAAGGTATTACTGCGAAGGAAATGATCCGAATATGTGTATGATTAGATAAAGCGTAAATTGTTAGCGCGATGAGTACTTTACGTCTGTTAGGATCTGAAGCGTCGAACAATTGTTTAGCTTTCAGCTGTACTGGTTACTATACTATAACTTTTGTTTCAATTTTGTTAACCGCGAGAGCCGGCTTGTGCTCTTCGCTCACATTTGCTATATCTATCTTTTCTTCTGTTCCCATCAACAACTAACTCAGTAATTTGAACTCTCCTTCTATGTACATCTTTTATTTTCTGCAACTGCCACATACACGTGATGTGCACACGTGCGTTCAACAAAATATACTCGCTGTGTTCATAAAGTTCATTACTCTAGTTTAATTTATATATCATTGCAATGGACCATCGCAATTTACAGCACGGTAATTTTGCTATTTCTATCAACTTTCAACTTAATTTATATTCCATATTTCTCACATTAATGTTCTTATAATAACAGATAGTTAATAATTAATACCAACTAACCGTACTCCATTTCCAGGAATAAATTCAAAAAAATGGTAATTTTAAACCACTGATATGATATTCATTAAAAAAGCATTTTTCAAAATAAATATCAATACATTTGAAACCTGTAATTAGTAAAATACTTATGGAAACGAATTTTTTTTTTAACTAGATTATAAAATTTTTATTTTTCTTGTTGGAGAAAGAAAATTTTTAGTAATTTGATTATGTTTTATTATAAAATTTGATCTACACAGATCGGTCACATGGGGATTCGTGACCAATCCATAGTGACAAACGCATAATTTCATACTGGTCATAATAGTATTTGCGTAAACTCATGATGGAATCAGGCTGAACTTTCAAATTCATTATGATATTGTTGCCTTTTATTCATAATTCAAGAAAAAAATTTTTTATTACTGTTGGAAATTCGTTAGGATAGTATTACCATGATGATATTAACATAATTTCATTATGAAATCATAATGATATTGAATTAAATTCAAAATTTAATGATGATCATATCTGCATAAAATCACAATGATATTGTTAGACTTTTTAAATCGTGATATAAAGCTATTGAGTCATAACTATATACAAGAAATAATGCAAAATAATTAAATTAAAGAAATTTTTAGGACGATATAAATTGTTTTCAAAATAAAAAATAATTATCTTAAGACGAAAAAATTTTTTCAGTTAAAAATTTTTTTTAAACCAAGATAGTCAATGTTTTTCTAAATATTCTTCCAAGTTAAGAAAGTTAAGGAGGAAAGTTAAGTAGTTCAATAGTATAGTGCATGATAAAAATACTGTTTTTCTCAATTGTTATATATTTCCTCTGATTAACAGAAAAAATGAAAATTTTACTAATCTACTTAAAAAAGATTCGTTCTCACATGTATTACGGGTTTCCAAAGTATTGATATGGCTCTTATATGAATCTCATATTAGTGCCAAAATATGAGCTTCATAATGATATCATATCATTTTTACACGGGTAATTGAACTTGAATTCATTGTTTCCGAAATAAAATACTTTTCATTATAACAATCAGACCCCATGTTATTTTATAGCTTGTTGGTTCTTTCAATCTAATAAAAAATATTTTATTACGAGCCACTGTTGTCGGATGATATTTTTTGAATCCATTGCAATCTGATAAAAAAAAATTGGTTTCACAAAAAAATCAATAAAACTTATATCGGTACAATCGGAAATTTTATTGGTAGTGACCCACTGCTACCGCTGACTATTGGAAATAAATGTATACATTTATTTATATTCTTTTGTTGTCTTTCATATCTATTCCAATCTACCAAGTAATTATTTTCTTTTTCAAAAAATATCAACACACATGTTCACATTTTATCTTTAATATTCTAAACGAATTTCAAGTTTCATAAAATCTATAGAAGGTCTTTCAATAAACTACTCACTAAAAAAATTCAAAGCAATGTAAATAAATTGTTGTATACATATGTGTATTTGTATTTTACTAAAACAAGAAATTGGTTATAAAAAAAGAGAATCGATTATCCAGGAATTTTATCACCCGATGACTTATTGAACATAATTATTCGGTAACTTTTTAATTTAGTTGGAATTAAAAGTGCTGTTTCAAATATTAAATTTATTCAATATTTTATAGAATACCCTCTGAAATGTCAATTTTCGAATAATTGATTTTATAAATATTCAATATTAGTTAAAATTTTAAATTAGCGTTATTTTTTATTCATATAACGAATAATATAGTAACGACATAATTAAGAACTATAATATATTTAAAAAGACAAAACAAAATGATATGAAATCCGTCGTTGTATCATCATATTTTTTCGCGAGGTTATTATTTTTTAGGTAGAGATATCAACCACCAAAAGTATTATACATGATACATTTTATTCCGGGAAAATTGTCTGTAACTTTCTGTTTATGAACGTGAACTTTTTCGTTGTTCATAGCCAAACAATAACCGGGAGCTTTGTTTCTCGTTATTTTGGTGTGTTTTACTGCAGCTTTGTAAAGCCGGAAAGAATAGCTTTGTGTACTGATGCACGATAATAAAATAAATCCCTTTAAAAACAAAAAATGAATAAATAAACAATGGAATAATGTTTCAGGTCGCATGGCTACGAGTTGACACTCAGACGATTCTCACAATCGCGAATCATGTTATTACCAAAAACCACAGGATCGGGGTTACCCACAGTGACCATCGAACCTGGTTCCTGCACATTCGAGAGGTACGAGAGACTGATCGTGGTTGGTACATGTGCCAAATAAATACAGATCCTATGAAAAGTCAGACTGGCTATCTTGATGTTGTGGGTAAGTCATTGTTTTATCGCATTATTTTTTACTTGCATATCATTGTTTTTGTAAAATTAAGTAAATTTGAACATTAATTAACCGCACTTGTAGGTGAATTTTCATAAAAATAATCAAAAAGTCTTGAAATTATCCATTTTTTACAAAAAAATTTTCACATTCAAGCAGCAATGAATGTAACTTAATTTAGAGGTTCTTTTATCCCTTTATAAAAAGCTTTAGCGTTACACATTAAGTTAGCGAGTAGCCGGTTGCATTGTTAGACTTATTCTTTTTCTTATTGGTTGAAATATGTATCATTTTTATTTAAAAGTTGTGAGTTGAATGCTTAAAATGCAAAAAATGTATTTGTATAACAAAATTGTATTATTTGAAATTAAAAAAATACCAAGTACTAGTTTTAACAAAAAAACTTGAATATAAAGGATAAAAAATGCACTGGTGACGTTTATTCGATGGTATAAAATAAAAAATTAGTAATGCAGATGAAAAAGTAAAAAATATGTGTCGACAATTATCTTGATAAACCAATAATAAAAAAAATTCGCTAATAATTCTGTTCACACGTACTAATTGGAAAAAAGTAATAAAAGTATATTTTAACCCATTTTTCTTTGCACGTACTGATTGGAATTAAAAGAGTAAAAAAAGTCTAACATTATTAGCCATAAATGTACGAAAAAAGAGGCGCAGTTTCAATCCCATTAAATTCATTTTACGATCAAAGCACGCTCTCAAGCGTAGTCGAACTCTTTTTATTTTACGTCTCCTGGCTACACATTTTTTGGTACAGTGAATCAACGTACAGGAAAAACTCTAGGGGTGATTTCACGTGGGAGGAGACCTCCAAATACCGACTATCGTAAGTGGTCTAGCTCTCTTACTGGTTTCTGTACACAGCGGCCCAATGAAATACTATTTATATATATACATATATGTATACGTATGGAAGAGAAAAAGAGACATGAAAGATAAAAAATAGGAAATGCAAGAAAGAGAAATAAAGAAAGAAATATCTTTTATACACAACTACAACATTTGAGGCAAGTCGGCGTATACAAGTACCGGCTGAGAATTCACGAGATTAAATTGCCACGAATGGAATATAGCCAGTTTCAACGTCCCCGGAATACCGATCTTATTTCACTTAAGATTTTACCAACACACATTTCGGGCGTATGCTCATAAAAAATACACAAAAAAATAATAACAATTTTATATATACGGTTACATTTTAAATTTAACAATACAAATCACTCGTTTTATTTTTACAAAAAAATTTATATCGACGTCTCTTTTTCTTTAAAAAATTCATTCCTATTTTTTTATAAAAAATTTTCAATGGCATAATGTGCTCAGTAACTTTTAAATTTAATATTTCACATCAGTGTACATTTTTTATATCTCTTACGTGAAAGCGCTTTCTGTCATGATGCTATGCACTCACGTTAAATTGTTTCTATTATTCATAAAGAAATTGGTAAAATCAAGAAACTTTGATTCATATTACAAATGTTGGTAAATGTATTCTTCATTAATTTTTAAAATAGTTCTAGTTAATTAAAAAATTTTACTTAACCAGCTTTTTTGATACAAAATCAAATTAGTGCAAAAGTAGTGGAATGGTAGTTAGTTTCACACGTGTAGTTTCGTATATTTTTTGCGTTTAAATAATCAGGATCGCTACGAACTGGAAACTCAGGATTTATCAGAAAATTTCATACATCCAGGAAATATGAGAAAATTCCAGTAATATCAAAGGCTTATATTACAAAAATAAGACATTCTTTATACAAACTGAAAAAAAAAAATCAATTGGAATCAACAAAAATTTCTCGATTCCAAAATTTTTCTACTTGAATTAATCAGAAATCAAATTAATTTTTTTTTATCTAAAAAAATCAAAATTTTAAAAAATTTTGTTCAATTATAATTAACCTGCAAATTTCAGCATAATGATAATTATCAAAGAAACAAAATAATTATTCGAGCACGAAAACTCATTTTACCATATTAATAATCTTAAAACACATATGTTGAAACTTTGATGGTTGTATATAGACGGCAAAATGGACTCAGTAGACTTTGAGTTAACTAGTCTTTGGTGTGTAATCGATCGTTTTCTCTGTGGTCGTGTGATTCGAATGCAAGTATACGAAAGGAAGGGATTGAAACCTATGCATATATCCTACATCCACTATATAATGCATCTACAGATACAGATAAATTGTAAGACAAAGATAGAATACAAATAGTACGAAAATGGTAGCCAAACTATATTCATGCCATCCAATCGAGTACACTAAGTTCTGAACGTAGCAACCCTGACTGTAGATATTAAACTACCTTCTCTGATGTTATATCAATTAAAATAATTAATTTAAAATGAACTCCTCTGATATTAAACCCTTGAGTTCACAAAAGCACAAAAGTACTTTTATTAACAATAAATTAAAATTCACCAATACGCATATATAACTTTTATGAAGCATACTTAGTTTTACCATCATCGGATTATTTTACTCGTCAAGATACTAAATATGAAACTCGCTACTGGCAATTTGAAATTATTAATAATATAAATTGACTATATATTTCCAGTTTGTGCACAGCCATTTAATGCTTAAAAGTTGATGAGATATCGAGTAATAATGAGCAATCAAACAAACTTTATTCAGGACTTGAATAAATAATAAAAAAGTGATCCTATTTATTAAACTTGCTAGTCACTGGATATTTGCTCATAGTAGAACTTTTTTTTATTGTAACGCTTATGTATAAAATATGTACGAGAAGTCATGAATTTTTCAAAGTTAAAAATAAAGTAAAAATAGGGACAAGCGGTTTTTTAGCCGTGCCTGCGATTACTTGACGTGGTGCAGGTGCGGCGAATTGGGTATAAGACGGCGAGGCTTCTCTTTATATTCCAACGGGCGTGCTTTGCGGCGCTCCAGATTGCGTACATTTTCTAATATCATAGAGAAAAATAATGGCTCTGAGAATCTTGTAGCTATACACATACATATACATAACATCACATAACAAGTGAAAGAAGACGAACAAGTACTTAGTTAGAAAAAAAGAGGGTGGTTAGTCTTTTAGTGTTTCTATTTTTTTTATCCTGCAGTAGACTAGTCAACTGACTCTTTTATTTTTAGGAAAAGTCTGGTGATGTTGTAATGGATAGTGAGAATACCCTTCAACGTTTTTAAAGTGCAGCAAATGCAATAGTATAATGATACATATGCATTGTGCTGTTGTTATTGTGTCAGGGTGAGTAAAAGTAAAAGAGGTTGCTCGTATAATACTGCAGAGACAAATTTAACGTAGGATAAAACCTCGAGTCGTACTCGGGCCAAGTGAAAAAGACAAGTGCCGGTGATTTCAATTCCGACACAAGAATAGTGGATTCACAAGCCTGGACAAATCAGAATAGTGCAAATACACATATGTGTACAAGTTATACTCTTACAAAAGAATTGGTTTCCATTGACGAGATTGCTCGTTGGCTTGTGATACGTGAATACTATTTTAGATGTTCGATGTATATACACAACAAAAAAATAAACATCTGTCGTATAGTGTAGTATAGTATTGTACAGTGTAGTACAAATCGAAAAAGCGAAGTAGAAATACAAACTCTAAGAATCATAGATTACATTGATGCCTTTCTTGTCAGTGAAATTTTTATTATTTTGAGATGACTTTTTTCATTGTTATTTATTTTTTATATAGCTATCACTTTGTTGATCTTTTCTTTGATTTCGATATCACGTTCTCAAGGGTAGAGACTATTGACACATAAAAATATAAAGAACAAAATAAATAAAAATAATTTAAAATAAAAATAAAATCTTATTGTCTGAAGCAGTAATCTTTAAGTTAAAAGCCCAGCGAGCAGTTACTTTTTTTTTTTAATTTTATTCTCGTATTATTTTTAATCGGCTTTGGAAAAAATAAAATAAAATAATAAATAAGACGCCAGAGGTAGAAATAATCTTTTGAGAATTATCGGATATTGAATGATGGTCTTGGAGACTAAAACCTTAGACGTTATAACTCATCAATAGACGACAAGTAGTCTGGAATCTTTTTCGGGTAAATTATCGTAAAAAGGTCTTGAGTTAAAAAAAAGACTATATTATAAATTGAGAAAAATAAAAATAAAGTCTAATGGAATGGAAGTTTATAAGACTTTAGAGGACTTTAGTCGTTACCTATACATATATTGTATACCTGTACATGCATTGGAAATTTCTTATTGTATACTTGGTTTGACGAAACAACCGAGAGCTTCTGCTGGCGTCCTTAACGTCTTGTCGGCTCGAAACTTTTAGAGATCAGCTCAAGTAAGGACGGCCTGATGGTGGTTTCCCTTGTTGGACTCAAGATTGACGAGTTAGTGAAAGTTTTCGGTATCTCACTGTACACCTAACTAGTCTCCAAGGACTTTCTGAAGAATATTGATGACAAGATTATAATTTAAATTCAATACTAATTTTATTAAGTTACAATTTGTCTTTAATATAATTAAAATTATCTTGGTAACCGATATTATTACTTTATTGGAATACAAGAGGTCTTATTTCGAAGATAATTAAATAACTCTTGAATATACCGACAAGAAGGACATTTTAGAATATGGAAATATGTTATTTTTAGAGGAAATGAAAAACTTTTGATTTTATTTAATTTAAAAGTTATCATAAACTTGGACAGTGAAAAATAATAAAATCGCTTATTAAATCACCAGCGATGTTTCATTCATTCATTTCGATTTATTTTTACCTCAATATTCACCGTATAACTTTTTAATTTAATATTCTGTGATACTACTTATTTATAAATTTTATTAGCCATATCTATAGTACATTTATAACCTACACATTTTATGTGATACCAATCCATTACTGTTAACAGAGATTAATTTTAAAATAATTCTACTCGAAATTTTTTCAGTAATATAACAAATTGCAAAAGTGCTGATTTAAATCAGCTTTGAAAAATATTTTTTTTTTTCATTTCATTTAAATAAAAATAAATTCATTGATTAATCAACGATATGAAGTTATTCAATTATTTTTTTATTCGATAAAAAAAAATAGTTAGTGATTATTTTTTTAATTTTTCCTCAGGCATGTATGAATCGAAAAAAGTATTATTTTTGACAATGATAATAAAAATAATAATCATTTCAAACAAACAAATAGTTATGAAGTTTAATGTTGTACTATGAATAAAAAAAAAAAATAACCAATTTATTAAAAATTCATTTAAGTTATTACCATAATAGTCAAAACTTTTTAATGCACGAAATTTTTTCTTTTTTTGATTATTATTATCGTCAAGCAATTCAATAAAAAACAATTGTCATCTCGACAAATAGCATTAAAAGTTTCTTTACGGAAAAAACTTCTAATGACGCTCCGTTTAAATTTTTATAGACTATTAATAAACATAAAATCACAATATTATAAAGCGAATTGGTTAATTGATTATAGTGGTGTTATTACACAAAATGAATCAAGTAGTTCATCATGTTACCAATTTGTTATTGGTATTACGTGTAAATCACTGCGCCAGGCAATTTTCATGGTCATATTGTGTACACGGAAAAAAATTTATTGTTGCTGCAACAGGAGGCAGTCATGTTGCAGCAACAGGATTTTCCTGCAGCTGCAACAGGAGGGAGCCATGTTGCAACGAAAGGAAAAAATCCTGTAGCAGCAACAGGATTACTACTGTTGTTGCGACTTGATAGTAAAATATAGTTGGGTCAATCCATGTCAAATCGACCAATAGTTGGAATCAACCCCTTTCGATTTGGATAAATTTTGGTCACACGTTTTTTTTTATCATACAACGAACTGCTGCCAGAGGAAAAAAAATAAAAAAAATTTTTTTCAAAAGATATGCAAATTCAAAATTTCGCGATTTTTCCAGTTTTTCAATTTTGTTTTTGGAATATCTCAAACGCTATTATAGATACAGGAATGGCCTTTTGTTTATTTGAAAGGGGGCACTTGGGGCTATTGAAAAAAAAATATTTTGGAAAATTCCAAATTTGTTAAATTTTGAATTTTTGAAAATAGAAAAATGACGATCTATATTAAAATTTTGGCTCAATTTTTTTTGTATAATACCTTGTACTGATCTTAAAAGATCGTGAAATTTTTAGAACTGTGATTTTTTTTTTACTTTACTTCATTTAAAGTTGTCGACGCCACTTGAAATGATTTGAAATTTGAGATTGAGTAAGTAAACAAGTACTCAAAAGAACAAAAAAAAATTGATATTATCACCACATTATTTCTGATTGTTATTGTAAATTAACATCTGTTTGAGTTATTTGACGTTAAAAACTGTTATTGAAGTGAAAAAACGGACAAAATATATCATACGTTAAAAAAATAAGAAAGTATATCATGTGTTAAGCCCGACTTTAAGATTACGTTCAAAAAATGGAAAAAAAAAGTTGAAATTAATTTATTATTTAATATTTCCACGTCGTGCATTTAACTTTTTAATGCTCAAAATTACAATACTATGTATCTGCATAGCTTTACATTATTTAGAAGTTACGAAAAACAAAAGAAAAATTTTTTTTGAAATTGAAAAATTCATATTAAAAAAAAAAAAAAACACAGTTCTAAAAATTTCAGGATCTTTTAAGATCAGTACAAGGTATTATACAAAAAAAAAAAATGAGCCAAAATTTTAATATAGATCGTCATTTTTGACGATTTTCAAAAATTCAAAATTTAACAAATTTGGCATTTTTCAAAATATTTTTTTTTCAATAGCCCCAAGTGTCCCCTTTCAAACAAACGAAAGGCCATTCCTGTATCTATAATAGCGTTTGAGATATAATAAAAACAAAATTGAAAAACTGGAAAAATCGCGCAATTTTGAATTAATTTGCATATCTTTTGAAAAAAAATTTTTTTTTTCCTTTGACAGAAGTTTCTTGTATGATAAAAGAAAACTTCTGACCAAAATTTATCCAAGTCGATAGGGGTCGATTCCAACTATTGGTCGATTTAACATGGATTGACCCAACTATATTTTACTATCAAGTCGCAACAACAGTAGTAATCCTGTTGCTACAACAGGATTTTTTCCTGTTGTTGCAACATGGCTTCCTCCTGTTGCAGCAACAATAAATTTTTTTCCGTGTATAAGTTATGCGCAACATCGTATTAGTTGGAACATATTATAATTATTGAATCTATTCTATTGAATGTATAACTGTACAAACATTGATAGTATTTCAATAACAGATAGTATTGATAATTACTAATTCTGATACAATAAACATTATTGTACCATAAGATTGATATATATCACTATTATTCTTGTATAGAATAATCTAATTTTAGGTTATACTATAGTGAAACTTCAATATCAACCCAGGCAAAAAGAAATAGAGTTTCATCATAAATTTTTTCCCAAATTTATGCTTTGAAATAAATACAGTTTTATAATCGATTCATCAAAAAACTGTTTTAATCTCTATCAAATATTTTAGATTACTTCCCGATATTGCCTCAGTTACTATTATATAACAAAACTGAAAAATATCTTTCGTTTTAATTACAGAAAAAAAATCCATAAAATTCGACTCACTATTTTTTTTTTAAATATATATTTGTAAGAAAATAAATAGATTGTTATAAGAAAATAATCAAATTGATCATGAAAAAATTTTTTTATATGGGTACATTATAATAAGGATCGAAAAAAATCAATATCACAAAAGTAGCGTTGATATACGACCTCTGTCAAGAATGATAACATCGTAACTTGTAGGGCTATTTGGTCACCAAACAGAATTTCACACTGTAATAGCAATCGTAAAATCTCGGATAATTTTCTAAACTACAACATTTTAATCCGGTTTAATGTGTAAAGCACACAGATTGAATTCACAAATAGAATAAATAAATATACGTCGAGCTCTCATCAATTGGAGTAGTAGCACTAGAATAAACAGTACAGTTGTAGAACATCAGGTTTGTGAACATGATATACTACTGACAGTTTTGACAATATTGCTAACACTGTAGGTACTAAAACACTAATAGCGGTGAATACGCCCCGATAACTGCTGTATCCGGCCAGCCTCGTTAGCGAATCCACGTATTATATTTACGTATCGACGTTAATGGTGAATGAAAGGCAGTAACGATACAATAACAACAACAACAACAAGAGCAATAACCAACAAATTTCTGTATATATTTATATAGACAACTTTGGATCTAAATATTTGTTACTGTTTATATAACTGAATACAGTATATAATTAAATTTATACTTAAATTCTCGTGTAAACACAATATCTTCGAGTGATCGAATACAAAGGAAATAAGCGATTTTAATAAATTACTTAACGGATGGAATAATTATCCTCACTTGATTCATTCAATTGTTAGAATTATTTAAACGTACAGCGAGTTAAAGAGCATTTCACACGAATTTTTAGTGTAGATTCAGTAGTACAGCCACACATAGTTCAGACATTTAACGATGAATAAATAGTTGACTTAATAAATAGACCAGTAAGTATGTGACGGTACTAACGATCGATATAGTTTATATTTTAGAGAAATGATTTTTAATAAGCCCTTCTATCTCTATTTTAATTATTTAAACGTCTCATATTCTATTTTTTAAAACTAAACTTTTCTTTCTATACAACGCTTCAAGCGCACTTTATTATCTTCCACTACTTGAATGTTTTCGAATCAAAGCACCGAGACTACTTCACAGGTAAATCCAATTTGTTGTTTCCAGCTACTTAAAAAAAGTTTTATAAAACAACAAATATAAAACTGAAAAGTTTGTAATCCCTTGATTCGTGGGTTCTTTGAACTGTTTAATTTACCTTCCTCTGCCTCAGGAATGCTATAAATATATATATATATATATATATATATATATATATATATATATATATATATATATATATATATATATATTTTTTTTATTATTTTCAAGCACTCATGTGTTTGCATTAGTGATGAATAGACGTCAGAAGAATCTATATCACGTACACTGCATACTATCTACCATGGGCTGTCGACTGTGGTTTCACATTATCTGATAACTCTAGTACTTACTCATTGATGAAGAACCTATTGAAAATAAAAAATAAAGGAAAAATGAAACATATGCATTGAAACATAAAATATTAGTATCTACTTTTATGCCTTCATTTTCTTTTTATCATTTTTCGGTATCAATATTTTTTTGTATCGAGATTATCTGTAGTAAAAAAATTTTTTTTTAAAAACAATAATAATAACAATTTGTTATTTGGATCTTTTTGTTCTCAAAATTTTCATGTCGTTATTATAATATACTATAATATAATATAATTAGATAATTATTTAAATATCTGTATATTGCTACTACAAATAAAAATGGTCCGTTTTTCCTTATTACCGTAATAAATTTGGATTATAATGAAATCATCTCTATCAGTCGCTGAAAATGAATTATTATTGTAATGAAACTAATATCTACTGAGTTAAATATTTTCTAACATCTTTAATCGATTTTCATTACATAAAATTGGACCTTTATTAAATATTTAAATCCATCTGCTCAACAGATGAAATGGATTTCAACCATTCGTTTGTAACTTTTTTTATATTCATTGATTATCATATCACTAATAACGAATAATTATCCAGATATAAAACTTGATAAATATCATCATTTTTGTATTACATGAAAGCATTAAATTGTTATTTTTATTATAAATACTTTAGCAGTAATATTCGATGTACTCTCTTTCATTGTAGATATTTTTTTTTTATTGAACGGCTTGGTGGTGTACGAAATAACGCACGGCTTAGTCGATATAATGGTTTCTAGGATTTCCCAAGTGAAAACGAGTTACTGCGTTTTCAAGCCACGAGGGCGAGACTTCAGTGTCCATTTGATATATAGTGGAATTTTACTTTTCCTCGTGTGCCATCGGATTCGTTGTTGTGTTGTTGTGCAGTAAAAATCGCATTAGTTGTAGTGATGATGATACTGTATAGAAATATAACAATAATAAAAAAAAATGATTATAACAACAATAATAATACATATTGTATTTCATGTGTAACACAGACGGAATGAAAGTGCCTTACAGTAGTGGTAGTATAAATATACTTTCACCTATATTGTTCGGGTTGCTATACTGGTAACCTATCAACCCTGCAAATTGGAAGAAAAATGAAAAACTAAATAACGTGAGCGATAGACTACGAATAAATTCGCAAAATCCTCTTTATTTTTCTATATACGTACAAATATGTTCTATAGATGTTCACATCCATAAGTTATATGTATAGTTATAAAACCTTTGGTTCCATAGGAGTTGTGTGAAATTTGACTTCTCCTGACCGATAGACCATTCGTTTTACTTTAGTATTTATTCCATTTATATTAATAAATATTTTTATTTTATCTATTGTCTATCACAGTATGTACGTGTTGTATACTTTTTTTCAGGTTTTTTCTAATCTGCCTCGCGAAGTCGATCGTGATTAATATACCTTTTTCATGTACACTTCTCGCTTTCATTTTTATTATTCTGAAAAGCAAAAAAAAAATTGGGATAAAAAAAAAAGATTGCGACACACAAGGACAAACGAATTTTTAATCACAGAATAAAGCGGCTTTGTATCAGCATTAATAACGCAATACTGTATTGCTTTTGACGTAGTGAAGCTTACGGTACACGTAAAATTATATTAAAGCTCAAAATAACAATATCATTTTTTTCCGATGCCATTTATTAATTTTTATTGATTAAAAATAAACAATGTTTTTTAATTGACAACAAATATCATGGTTTTCCAAACGTTTGTGTAAAAATTTAACCAAAGAGAATTTTTTATAAGTTATTATTATTACTTATTATAAAAATTACTTTTTATCGAAGAGAACCCTAGAACTCAATAGAAAAATTTACCTTTGAAATCCTCAGTCACGATACTAATTTTTTTTAGCCCTTAGATGTTTTTACACGGTTTCTTCTTCAAAGTAACTTTTATGAGGTTTATGTAAGCGACGGTAGATATTATATACAATATTTAATTATGACAATAATAAGATGTTTAAATTAAACAATTTTTAATAATTGTATACGAGTTAATTAAAATAGAAGACATTGTTTGTGCTTCTTTTGATGTTAAAAGTACTGAAAATTCTTCCTTTATCCTAAGATTGTTTTAGTTTAATTGTTAGTATTTCATCTGTCAACCAGAAACCTGCACTGTTGTAGAAATATATATCAAGGTAGAGAAAAATGACATAAAAGAGTGCTGCATAGACTAGAAAAACGCATTATTTAACAGAAGCCAAAGTTTATCTGATAGACTTCGATTGCTCCCTGGTGCATATTGACAAGATAACATTTGACTAAATTGAAAATCACTGAGTTATTAAGACACGAAAATATGTAACCTATTTTACATTTTATCTCCAATAAGCAAAATACTTATCGGTATTAAAATTTATAAACGTGAAATTACAAGACCGTATTTATTAAAAATTCCTCCTGAGTGTATTTATTTTCGATAAAAAATTTAGCTCGAGGCAAAAAAGTCCATACCAGTCGATATTTTCTCGTGTTGTGGATTGATCACTCAAAGTGGGGGTCAGCATGACTGAATCCTGACGGAAACTAACCCCGGATTGATTCGAGGATGGTAGCATAGTATAGTGATATAGCAAGCACGGAAGCTGACTAACTCTAGGTTCGAACGGGGACGAGCGCGGGCAGGTGGCCGCGAATATATGTGTGAATATTGTAGAGAATATTGTGACACTGTAGCGTAGAATAGAGCGTAAAGAGCGAGGGAAAAGGACACGAGAATTTTGAACCGAGCAATCGTAAAAGCAAGACAGACAAAAATATACATATATACTCTACTCGAATAGGAATGCAGGAGATCGGCTTTGACCAGCCAATTCAGCATCAACTATACGAGCACTCAACCGCAAATCGAGTTCCGGTCAAAGGGGGATCGAAATAAAATCGGTCTCGCCGCCTGCGACCATACTGTATACCATCAGACACTCATACCCTAGAGCGCGAATAGGATACCTATTCACGTTATCCCGGTACTTGTTTAAGCGGCAGCGGTGGTAGTAGTTGCCTTTAGTAAGACATTATCCTGTGCGAGAAACGTGTTTTACCCCCTCTCCCCTCTCCTCTTTACGGTCTCACCCCAATACATGCCAGAGGCGCTCGGAAGTACGGGGTAGATTGAGCTGGCGGTTTTAGGGGATGATTGAGAGAGACACGAGGCAGCTTAATGGTTGCGATGACTACGAATAGTGCAAGCCCGCGCGTTCCTGTCCTCCATGACTTTATACTTTACTTAGCTTCCACTTCCACTTCCGCCGGATACAATGTTTCGCGTTATCATTCTGCTTTATTACGGATACGCGGTACACTCTGGGCTGGTAACGGTTCTCTATGAGAGAGACCAGCCTGATTTATGCCGGGGTGTGACCTTTCACTTCTCGTCTTCCCTTTTATTTTTTCTTTATCGCATTTCTACCGTTATATCCTCGGCGCACAATATATCCCTTCACTCATACGACATTTAGGATGCAGGGGTTACTTGAATAACATGCTATAAATGTCGAGTCTATTAAATAGTGCCCCAGCTTTCTCGTTTATCGTTATCCTTAACCCCTCCTTCTCTTTTACTATTTATATTTAAATGATTTATTTTGATGAAACTTATAAATGGATCCATTTATTTAAATTACTTATCTTACTTTCAGAAATGAATAATGATCATGAGAATATTTGTAAATTGACACCGATAGTTCTATAAGTAATACCTCTTCATTATATTCTCATGCACTGATAGAAAGATTTATTAACTATTAATAATTCAATTTATTTGAAGAAAATTATTTAATTGATTAAATTTTAATAAATATTTTTTAACATTCAATAAATATTTATTTGGGAGCAAAGTACATTTATTAATAGTTAATAAGTATTTATTAATAGTTAACAAATATTTATTAACAGTTAATGAATATTCTGTTGAGTGAATTTGTTTCTCTTGCAATGTCATATGCACTGTAAAAAATTTTTTGGACTTGGTGTGGTGTAAATAATTCGGTGTAAAAATTTTTAACACGGACGGTGTGAAAATCACACTAAGTATAATATTAAATTTGAATGGTGTTAATCCTAAATTTCACACCACTAAGCGTATAAATGTATTTTCTGAAAATTTCTCATTAATTAATTTGATTGTTTGGTATCAGACTTGTACAATATTAGATTATAGATATAAACATGTAGAAATAAATAATTAAAAGTATGTTTTTTTTTTTTATATTATGCTATTTTACGGAGTAAAATTATTCCATCGTAAATCTTAATATATTAAGATATATACACTGTAAAAAATTTTTTGGACTCGGTGTGGTGTAAATGATTCGGTGTAAAAATTTTTAACACGGACGGTGTGAAAATCACATTAAGTGTAATGTTAAATTTGAACGGTGTGAACTCTAAATTTCACACCACCAAGCGTGTAAATGTATTTCCTGAAAATTTTGTCACAGGGTTTTTATTCCCTGTGTGCGTCCCTCCCTGCGCCTAAATTTGGCAACAGATCCACACTCGGTGTGTCTCTGAATTTATTATTTTATATTTATTTATTAATTTATTCATTGAATTTATTACTATTAGTATTATTTATATTTGAAATTTCTAATATTATTGTTATTAATTTAAGAATTAATTTTATCTTTATTTCAGACATTTATAATGAATTATTTATAATTTATTATTATTATTATTATTTGTGTGCATTGTCACATAGTACCTAATTTTACTATGAGTGATAAATCATAGCCTTTACTCGCACGGGTGAGGCCCTACAATATCGATCGCGAGCAAAGAGTTCATTGAATTAGGGAAAATGGCTAGAGAGGCCCTTGTTGTCGAACACGAGGCCTCGAACGGTTTACGGTGACAAAAATTGAGCAGACACGCGGTGGCCCGCTTGGTGTGAGGTATACGCGCGGGACCTCCGCTATTGTAAGGAGTGTGGATTTGGTGCCTTGGGTTGAGTTTCCTTTTTGGTGAGTACTCACAAGTTGAGATCGATTAATATCCGCACACCGCTGTCTCCTGGCTTAAACAATTTATTCTTTTATCGTTTAATTAAATTCACTATCGATTTATCGGGTCGATCCCGTAGCGAGTAAGGGTTATTTTAAAGGAATACTTGTACCTATCCCGAAAGCCTCGTGTGGGTCCCTGAAATGGCCAGCAATTACTAGTTAAAGCATTACACTTACACTAATTATCATTACGTTTGTAAATAATATTGAAAGGCCAATATCTAAAATTATCGTTTATATTGGTTTAATTGTTTGAAATCTATTATAAAGTTCCATAAAGGATTTAATTTGTTATTTGAAAAGTAGATTTAGTTTTAAGTAATACCGTTTATAAATAAATAATTTATTGTTATTAAGATTTACCGATTAAACAATGATTTATTTTATGTAAGTTAATTCCCGGATTCTTTTCCTATGACTCATCTTCCTAGTTCAATTCGTTAATATAAAATATTATTTTATAATTAATTATTTATTATTTCTAATTGTAAATTCTATCTTGACCTTGACTTTAGTTACTTTGAGATTTACCTTTTCATTCGCATTAGTTTAAATCGTTAATTGATCGTCCGGCGCGGCCCCTGGAATTTTTATTATTTTTGGTAATTTTTCATAAAAATTATCTGGCGTCCAAATGTGCACTAACCCAGCCTGAGGGGTTTCCGGGTTAATTTTATTATATATTTAAAAGGGCGAGCGTAAAATACCCTACCCAACCGATATCTCCGCCATCGGTCGAATTTAGTTAAATTTTGGGGAAAAGTATTATTACAATTTCTCATTAATAAATTTGATTGTTTAGTTTCAGACTTGTACGATATTAGATCACAAATATAAACATGTAGAAATAAATAATTAAAAGTATGTTTTTTTTTTATATTATGTTATTTTACGGAGTAAAATCATTCCATAGTAAATTTTAATATATTAAGATATATACTTGATAAATCATTGGAAAGTCGGCAACAAGAATGTTAATATTCAAGTTGTTAAAAATTTATCTAATTATACGGTGGATCCTATATTAGAGTCTATTGATAAAAATTCGAATGTTTGTAGTATTAAATATATTTTTATATATATTTTTGAAGATATAAGTTCATCCCGATGTTACACTCATCAAGACCTTTCATTTGAGTACCCAGATGCATTTTGATATATTTTTCATATACACATATATACATATATGTATACATATATGTATATATATATATATATATATAAATATATATATGAAAAATTGATGTGGGTACTCAAATGAAAGGTCTTGATGAGTGTAACATCGGGATGAGCTTATATCTTTAAAAATATCAATAATTAAGAAATGACCTTGTATCTTGTGAACTATTGATATTTTTAAAGATATAAGCTCATCCCGATGTTACACTCATCAAGACCTTTCATTTGAGTACCCAGATGCATTTTGATATATTTTTCATATATACATTAGGGTGGTCGTTAAAAATTAAATTTTTTCCGACGCCCAAAAAAATCCTTCCTTTTGATAACAAACTACGGGAAAAATTTTGCTTTTTGATTTTAAAGAAAAAGAACACGTGCCTCCGGTCAATTAAAGTTCTTTTTTCGATAAAATCATAATTTTTTTAAATATTTGTCACAGTATTTGAATTTAGACAAAAAATCATCAAAACAGGCTTGTAGGAAATTAAATTTTCTACAAAAGAGTTTCTTTCGGTTTTAGATGAAGTTCATATCCATCGAGATAATCTTATTAGTAACTTATAAACTCTATTAAGTCAGTCGTTTTAGCACTAAAAACTTTATTTTTCTGAAAACATAAACAATTTTTTCTTGCATATTCTATAAACTCACAGTAAGAAGGTCCTTTCCAATTCCTATCTCAATACCTTCCTCCCAATTATCCTGTTACGTGAATGTGGAACGCTTTACGTAATAATTACCGTAACTCCCATTCTTTCCAGCTTCAGAGCATTATTTAATTTTAAAAATGTGGAACGTAAGATGGACGATGTGGCTTAATGTATATAGAATAAGCAAAAAGGAAATTTGGTATAGACCGGGTAACTCAAATGGTAAAGTAGCTGACATGTCTTAGGAAGGTTCTGGGTTCGAATCCCAGTCCGAGCTATCCAAATTTTTTCTTGCATATTCTATAAGCTCTTATTAAGAAGGTTCTTTCCAATTCTTTCTCAATCCTTTCCTCACAACTATCCTGTTACGTGAATGTGGAACGCTTAACGTTATAATTACCGTAACTTCTATTTTTTCCTGCTTCACAGCATTATCTTATTTTTAAAATTAATTTTAAAAATGTGGAACGCCTCACGATTTTGCGTGGGAGAATAGCTGACATGTCTTCAGAAGGTTCTGGGTTCGAGTCCCAGTCCGAGCTATCCGAATTTTTTCTCGCATATTCTATGAACTTAGGTTAAGAAGGTCTTTTCCAATTCCTGTCTCAATCCCTTCCTCCCAATTATCCTGTTACGTGAATATGGAACGCTTCACGTAATAATTATCTTAACTCCTCTTCTTTCCCGCTTTACAGCATTATTTAATCTTAATTTATAGATTTAGACCAATTTAATAGTCTAGACCTTACAGAAAGGCGCTCTACTCTCCCAAATGGAAATATGAACAAGATTAGTTGTAGATAATTTACCGATAGAGATTTCATTTTAACCCGTCAGAACTCACGTGAATTTTAGTGTCTCACTTGCACTACAGCGCCGCTCTATAAGTCGGATGTTGTTGTGTGAGCAAAATGCTTATAACGTGAGTGCTGACGGGTTAAAAATCATTAAATTGAAAATCATTTACCCATGTCAAAATATGGAGAAAATATCTAAAATTCAAGATATTTTGAGAGAATTCTTCATATTTCCGGAAATATAAAGTTTTTAGTGCAAAAATGACTGACTTAATAGAGTTTATAAGTAAACTAATAAGATTATCTCGATGTATATGAACTTTATCTAAAACCGAAAGAAACCTTTTGTAGAAAATTTAATTTCCTACAAGCCTGTTTTGATGATTTTTTGCCCAAATTTAAAAACTGTGACAAATATTTTAAAAAACTATCATTTTATCGAAAAATGAACTTCAATTGACCGGAGGCACGTGTTCTTTTTGTTTAAAATCGAAAAGCAAAATTTTTCGCATAGTTTTTCGTCAAAAGGAAGGATTTTTTTGGGCGTCGGAAAAAATTTAAATTTTTACGACCACCCTAATATACATATATATATATATATATATATATATATATATATATATATATATATATATATATATATATATATATATATATATATATATAATATACATAAATATATAAAAAATTAATGTGGGTACTCAAATGAAAGGTCTTGATGAGTGTAACATCGGGATGAGCTTATATCTTTAAAAACGTCAATAGTTAAAAAAGTACAGTGCAATTTAACAAAAATCATCATTTAAGAAAGAAAAATTTTATTTATTCATAGTTCACAAGTCACGGCAATAACATAGAGACTGCATGGTTGCTAGTAATAGTTATTAAATTTTCAAAGTTATAAATAATAACACGGAATAGTGTAAAACAGTAAATTACACCGTGTTAAATTTACAAGAGTGAAAAATTCACACGGAGGAAATTTTACACCGACATTTCACACTTACACGGCGGTGTAAAAGTCCCTGGGTCCAACTTTACACCGAAATTTTTTACAGTGTGATATCAATATTGCTCATAAACAAAAATCATCTTTGTAAATTATTTGCATTACTTATATTACATTATAATAACGTAACAGGTCATAATTATTTTTTATATTTTTAAATATTAAAAACGTTAATTTATTTAGTGAATTTAATTATTATCATCTATTCCAGCCATAAGGTTATAAAAAGTGTCAAAAGAAAATTATTATTTTTACTTTTTATTTTAAATAAATATTTGTTAACAGTTAACAAATATTCATTAACGATTAATAAATATTTATTAACAGTCAATAAACAGTACTTAATAATTACTTATTAACTGTTAATAAATATTTGTTAACTGTTAACAAATATTTATTAACAGTTAATAAAGCTTATCAAATATAAACAAATCCTTCTATCAGTATGCATATCTAATTGTATAACTATAGATAGTTCCAAAAATTGACAACGTAGTCCTGTCTTTTTTTATCTTTAAATGCATCTATTGTAATCATATTGCACTTAGACTTTAATTAATATGAGTGTACGCCGATAGAAAGGAAAATACTGCTCAGATTAGATCTTCAGATGTAATCATGTGGTGATTATTCTAAATGTCAATATATTGATGCTATTGAGCATGTAAGATCAATTATTGTTAGCAAATTGACAAATCATTGGAGATGAACATCATCGTCTAAGTAATGAGGGGTCTATTCACCATGTATGTAGTTAGCATAATGTTGATAAATTGATAAACTTGTTTTATCTTGTTCCAGTACCACCGGACATAATCGATCACGAGACAAGCACTGACATGATTGTTAGAGAGGGTAGCAATGTAACTCTACGCTGCTCAGCAACCGGGTCACCGTCTCCTAATATTACCTGGCGTCGTGAAGATAGCAAGATGTTCCTTGCAAATGATCAGAAAGGTAAATTGTATAGATAATCTGTATGAATACTAGTTTATACTAATCACTATTTAATTACATTACCAGATACAAAAAATATAATTGTCTTTAACATCAAATGAATATAGAATATTTTATTTAAAAAATCAATGGTCGAATATCAAGAAAGTAGAACAAGTTTAATGAAAAGTTATTTAATTATTTACCATTTTCTTCGTTCATTTAAAAACTCTGCCAGGTTCATTAAATTTACAGTTTATTTCCGTCTTATTTTGCTATTTCAAAGTGTAATATTGGTAAACTTTATATTAATTGACTTGACTTGTCGTGAAGTGATCCAATTTGCTATGACATTTGGTTGAAACTAATTTTGAAAGTTCCTAATGAAAAAAAAAAAAAAAAAAAAAAAAAAATTATTAGCATTGAGGAAACGTTATTATTTTTAAATAACATTTTAAGAACTTTCTATTCACCTCAAAGGGAATGTAACCTCAAAGCTCAAGGTAAAAAACTAACTGAGAAAGTGATGCAATAAAAGAAGTATAAGTAAATAAAACAGAAGTTTGCTTGGTATTTTACTACATCTATTTTCTTAAATTTTTTACCGTGTAATAAAATAATAAAAAAGTAGTATGACACTACTGAGAAGCAAGATCGTAAAACAGTTCTGTGATCCATTTGTTACAAACCAGAAGTACTTCCACCGTGTATTTGCATTGAAATTGGCAAACAAACGTTAGACACATACACGGTTTTCCCCCGAGGCAATAATATGAATAAATCGGCAAGCTCTCATACTCTTCCTATTCCTGTACCTGATACATATATATTCCCAATTATAAATGCGTGAAATCAACAAATTCGCGTGTAGTTACAACGCGAGTTTTAAAAACACAATTGTGAAACTAATAAAAAAAAAGCTTTCGAAACAAAAAAAAGTTTATTCAATTATTAGTTTAAAGGTTTTTTTCGACGACACCGCATTTTTATTGCAGCAGCAAATATTTGTGTTTTTCATTATAATACATATGCAAACTACGATTTAGGTATAAAAGTTGGATTTACATTATAGAGAGGAGTTTAATTTTCCAATAAAATAAAATTTAAAAAGATAGTAAAGTGAATGGAAAAAAGTGAGTAATTTAACGATTGAATTAAGTCAGGACATTAGTTTTATGGTCTGTAAGGTTCGCGTGTAACAGCTCTGACATAGTGAAACCCAAGCGATAGTCAGCGTATCAGTTATATACAGCAGGCTTGGGCAAAATGGGCAGCTTAAGGAAATAGTCTATCTATGATGATTTAAATGACATTTTAAATTAATTCGTGAAATCATTTTTTCAAATACTACTTTTATTCATTATATTTTTTTAAATGACAATTTTTTAGTTAAAATACATTTTTATTTAAAGCTTATGAAAAGCGACCTGCTGTAAATTAATTATTTACAGGCTACGAAGTCAACGGTAATGTTTTATTATTTTGGTTTCCTTTATCGATTTAATTAACGATAAAAGCTGTCAAATGAATAATATGTAATATTTATAAAAAATAAGTAAGTACTCGTCCGATCCGAATTAAATTAACATGAATAAATGATTCATGCACAACCATTAATGTGAGTCAGAATAAATATAACTATTTCGAGAATCCACTTAAAATTAGGGTCGATATTCTCACCGGACACTTTATTAAACGAATATATTCTCATTAACCGGCTAAATCACACACAATTAATTCGATGCATTCCGCTGACGTAACATGAACCCATTAAATAATCCTCAAAGTTTTTTCGCCGGATCTAAGATTCAAGGTTTAAGATTTAACATCAAAAGATCTCAGTTAAGTTGTGCGGAATCTCAAGTCCGGGTTTATAAAATGAGGATCTGAACGTCAAAGTACTTTTTGATTCACAGCTACATATTTTGCTTTTAATGATTTCTGAGGAAAAGTATAAATAAATTTCATGAAACGGCAGGCAGATCTTTTGTTCACTTTGTCGGTATCATGGTACATTCAGTTAGTAAGACAAATACTCGGGCGGATTTAATTGTGGTAAATGCTAACATCCTCAACTTACGGATAAGTAAACTGTACTTAATGCTGTGTGAAAATTCATGCTGAATCAGAGCGCTTTATGCACGGTTTTGCCAGTTAACTGCTTTAAACAAACACCAGAGTTGGTGTAGTGGTATCGCGTGCTTACACATACAACAAAACAGATATAAACGTGGATAGAGGTACCATCGGCCCAATGTCCACTACAAAATCCACGATAAGCTAAAAAATACAATCCTTTGATTAATCTCTGCTGATGTCATTGTACCAATACCAACTGTTTTACTATTGATTTATTCTCTTCTCGTTAACTTGTTCTACAAACATGCTCGTATACACTCATAATATCCTTATTATTTTACCGATTTTAGTACTTGTATTAGTATTGTACTGTCTATATACACAGAAGCGTTAATTAATAAGACCCAAAATTATTACGTAAATACAACCCGATGATTTAAATTTACGATATAATACAACATAATAATGTAATTAATTAATTAATTAATTAATTAATTAACAGTTAAAAGTGTCGAGGGATCATATTTGCGGATAATCAAGGTTACTCGCGGACATATGGGATCATATTTGTGCATCGCATCAAATGGTGTGCCACCTTCCGTTAGTAAAAGGATCATGCTAATTGTCCATTGTACGTATTAATCAATTAACTAACTAATTAAATAAATAAATAAATGATTCAATTAGTCGGCAGTGAGAATTTCAGAATGTTAATTAGTATTTTTTTTTCTTTTTTACAAATTACAAATTCGTCCAGTTTCGCCGATGATATGGATACAGAATCAACTAGTTGGCGTGAGGCTGGGTCAAAAGATGACACTCGAGTGTCTGTCAGAGGCATACCCAAAGTCGATAAATTATTGGACAAAAGATACAGCGGAAATAATTGCTCAAGGTAATTTTTTTACTAAATATTTGTTTCAGCTCTCTACTATTTTTTCATTTTTTAAGTTTAATGAAGAAAAAATAGGTCGCAAATTCAATTGTAAATTTTTTTTAGTGGTAATCAATAGTAATTAATTATTTTTTTTCAACCGAAAAAATGATCAGATTTACGTTATTTGAAAAAGAAGTTCATAAAAATGCATGATTTTCTTATCGGACCTGGTCAGGCTTGCATAAAAAATTTATATAATTAATTTTGAATTATTTTAACGAGTTGTTATTTATTTAAAAATTTTTCTACCCCGTAAATCAAAAGAGTAAAGTTAACGATCAGCGAAACGTATTATCTTTTATCATCAGTTTATTTATAGCAATCAATTTAACTTTTATTTGTAGATGACTGCTGTTAAAGCAATATAAATAACAATCCGGACGTTTGTGCTCCGAGAATTAATGTAATTAATAGTATGTACAATAGGGCGCTGTAAACATTTGACCCTCTTGTTGTTTCTAACGGATTACATTTCACGTTCATGTTTACTGTATAACTCATTAAATAGATTAGTGGTACGATAGCCGAAAAAGCACTTTTTTATCTTTATTTTATTAATACTTTAATAGGTTCCATATCAATATCATCTCTGCATTGATTTTCAATAATGTGTTTATTTAATAATTAAAAATAATTTATTTCTGTCTCATATTTATTTATTACCAGTAGCCTGCAGTCGCTATGTAACTGTCAAAAATTACCAATAAAGAAAAAATCATTGGTTTAACAATTTGTCGATAAATTTGATCGTAATTAACATAGTTTGGGTATTTTTTAAATAAATTTTTAAAAATAATATTGCTGTGACAGAATCAATTACCAATAATTGAATGAATAATATCACGGAATAAACTTATAGAACCAAAAAACTATTCAGAATTATTTAAAAAACATCAAAATTTACTATCACTAAAAATATATATAAAATCTTAAAAAAGCCCAAAATTAAAACATTTTTTATAATATTAAATTTAACTAAAAAAAAATCCATTTTATCAAATAAATACTGCAAAGGCAATGTTTTTTTATTCTCTCAATTATATATTGATAATTATTAAAATGAAAAGCACAACTTTCTGTTCTTCACTGTCAACTAATGCTCTTTTTCTGAGCCGAATGGTTGATTAAAAAAAAACGAACCCCGAAAAAAACAGCAATAGGGAATATGTTCGAATTGCATCAACTGTGTTATCTAGACCTCATTCACCCGCGAATGTTTATTTTTTGACTTTTTTCTACAACCAACTACCTGCTAGTACCTACTACTACCTTTTTTAAACGAATTTCCTATATGGACTCAATCGCCCGTGCTCCTTTCTATGCCGCTTCATTCCAGTCGATCGACTATTTTATTTGGTACTATACACCCACTATATCGGCAACAACAACCACCTAAGACATCACATCCCATCTCTGGAGGTTTACATTTCTTTTTTTTTTTATTATCCGTTCAGTTAACTGCAAATCTATTATAACGCTTTCTCAACTAGCAGCACAATATTTTTACTGCCTCTTCATAACTACTTTCTTTTTATTCAATATTACATTATATCATAAAATATAAACGGCATTTTATTTTCATATTCCGTGGAAAATATACCTCTCGTAAAATTTTCTATTTTTTTGTAATAATAACAAAAAATATTTAATATTCACTCCCTAAGTATACGATTTCATGTGTTTTTACCATTAAAATTTCTCGTAAATATATTTATTTAATTATTGCTTTATTATTATTTAAATGTAATGAAGTATGGTACAAAAAAAAATTTTTATCAGTTATCTTGAAATGAAAACGCAAAAAAAAAATTATTTGTTTCGTCGACTGAGATTCATCAAATAAATTGTTCATTAGAATCAGTAATGAAAGTAGAACATGTGAAATATACATTTTAGCAACTTTAATGAAGCTGTCAATCGGATAACTATTGATCGATAATGACTATAATTAAACAACAAAGGTTCATTAGTAACTTTCAACAGAATATCAAAAACAAATGTTTTAATTCGTGTCAATTTAAATAAGTTATCAGTAAATTCGCGTGACGTCGGCAGATCTACTGTCATCATTGACATGCAAATTATTCTTCTATAAAATTAATAAGAACTCGAATGACTTGATGTCATTTAAATTATTTTTTTAACATTTTCAGATATCATCCAAAGAAAATTTAAATAATTGAATGAATAAATTAAAAAAACAGGACTTTAAAAGTTTTAAATTTATTCTCAAAAATTAACGTTTAAATCATAATCGCAATCCATTAAATAAAGGGATTTTTTTTAAAACTTGATTTAAAATACCATTAAAAAATTCAAAGCCTCTTTCAACTGAATTTATTTTTTGGAATAAATGAACGGTAAAAAATTCATAAAAATGCTTTTGCCAAGTTCTGTAATCGTATTGGAAAAATAATTTACGAGACCTCGTTTTATTATTGACGGTATGATTAAAACTGCTATTTATCAACAAAATGAATAATAAATGAACTGACCGTGATATTGAATCGGAAATAATCGATAAAAATCGGAAGCAGATTTTTATTTGATAAAAAATTTATCGGAAATCTGACTCAACATTTCAATCGGATTGCACAGAGAACTTCCGTTTAAGCTACTAGTATTTATATCCGTACTGCACATAATAAAAGAGATAACGACAATAATACTGACAATAATAACGCTAACAAAATTTAAGCTCAATCTTTCGAATGTTATGTCGGACTCAACGTTCGACATTTTAAATTAATTGGATATAAATTATCCACTAATAATTCATATTTTTACATACATTTATTTTATTGTTTTAAAACTTTCCTCTCTAGACATTGCCATTAGTAATTTTTCCAAAAAGAATATTTTTTATTTTTCTATTTTACGCCAGGTAATCGGTTTATATGGGTCGGGTTGTAAACCATAATTTTATGACCCGAACATTCAAGGAAATAGTCTTATTTATCTAGTTACATCTTGGGAATTTTCCGCGTTTGGTTGGGCCGACCAAGAGCTCCGAGCCTGAACAAATAGTCTAATGGACTTTAACCTTTGTCTAGATCCGGAATAGAAATTTTTTTGTGATAATAAAATAAATGTACAGAAAGAGAAAATATTATAAAGATAACAGTATTTTAAATAATACAAAAAAAGGTAAATAATGATAATTTTAAGTAACAAATTTTTGAATAATATAAAAAATAATATCTTTAAATAATGATAATCTAAGTAACAAATTTGAATATTGAAAGAAATAATATTCCTCAATAATGATAATTTAGTATAATAATTTAAATAAGGAACACCAACGTATGTAATAATAAAGCAAAATACTTAAAATATTAATAGTTAAATAACATTAATAAATAACAATAGTTTAAGTTTAGAAAAAGGAAATAAATGTTATAAGGTTTATTTCGAATTAAATATAATTCGCGAAACATTTTAACTTACGATAAATTAATTACTCGGTTAATTAATTTAATAGAATCTCCCGAATAAACAAATAAACTACAGTAATGTAAATTTAGATTTAGTTAAATAAATAACTTAGTTAACAAAGTAAAAATTTAACAATGATTTACGTTTCGATTGTTAACATAGAATTTAAGAGAAGGGAGACAACAGGCCTTTGAGACAACGTGGAGGGAGTAGTGCGCTACCCGAAACGTTGGGCCCTCTCGAAGAAAGGGAAACTCGTGACTACTTGGTGTTACTGTAATTGGCCTAGAGTTTCCCCCAAACATAGAAATTAGGAAAATGTCACCACCTAAAATTCTTGTCAGTTTCAGTTTTTTTGTTTTCTAGTAGTCCAGTTTTAGTTTTACACCCTCAACACGAGGTCAAGTTTAGTAGGTTAACGTAACACAATATTTTCCTCAGTCTATTATAATTAGTAAAATTTTACGTTGTTACGAGTCAAGTTAAAGTAGATTCAGTTGCATTTATCTTTCCTTTTATTTTTTATATTTTTCTTATTCTTTTATTGAAACAGGCAAGAAGCGGTGACATCGACATATAGTGTAAGTCCAAAAGTAATGTATTAGAATTTTTGAATACATCTAATAATTTGAATTCTAATTTTATTTCTTTTTTGTTATTTAATTTAACCAATTCCCATAAGCTTCAGATCCTTATCTATTAGCCTAACGGCTAGGATAAAAATAATTAATTTTAGTTGCGTTCTGACGTAACACGAAATACATAATAGAAATAAATGTATTAAAATTAACACAAAATTAATTCCAATTTTCATCGGCATTGTTTAATAATAAATTAATCAAAGGAATTTAATATTCCACAGCACATTTAGAGCGAAATCTGCGTTTAAATAATAAATGTTAATCAATTAAAGAGGAATGCATCAATTTTGAAGTACTGTTGATGGAATAAAATGAAGGATAGGTTGACACGAAAAAAGAGTATTTTTTTATTGTGTGAAATTGATTGCTCGGCGAATTTTCCGAATTAGAAGACGACAGATAGTCAGTCCCGTTGTTGGGATAATGGGGAAGACGGAAACGGTTGAATGGTGTCGATCCAAACAGAAATCACGTTAACTTAGTTCTCTTGGTATCGTGTCGAATACTAAAATAAGCTAGACAGTTGAATAGGTTAAAGCCATCATCAAACTTGATTTCAACTATTGTGACGTTATTCTTCAACAAACGAGTTAAATTTTTACTGCCATAAAATATTATATATATATATATATATATATATATATATATATATATATATATATCTATATATATAATTTTTTTTTCTTATTATATCATATTTTATCATTTCAGCGTAACAAAAATGTTATCAAATTCTTTCCTTTTTTCTCTCTATCATTTTTCTTTTCCATAGAGCAGAGAACACATTAATAAATAAAATAAAAATAAATGGTATTACCGTAGATGGCGTAGTCGGGCTGATATTCTTTGAATTTTTCAGATGGCAGATATGAGCCGGTTCTAGAAGAAACTGGGTACAAAATCATAATGAAACTGACTATTCGCTCTGTTTCCCCTGCCGACATTGGTACATACAAATGTGTTTCCCGAAATTCTATTGGAGACACCGATGGTACCATCAAACTTTATGGTAATTATTATTATTTTTATTATTCATTTTTTTAATTTTAAAAATAATAACAGCTGAATGAAATATGATTTTTATTGAATTACAAAATTTAATTATAAAAATATTTTAACAGAAATCACATCGGATAACGAGCACGATACATATGGTGACACTCACTACAGAGGTAAGCTCTAAAATTTCATTTTAATTGATATAAATTTAAAAAAAATTTTTATTTCATGTTTAATTTTTAATATCCTAAAAGCGTTACAGTAATTCACTTCTTCCATTTTATTATTTTGATACCCTATACTATACATAACATCAAAATCAACACGGAAAAAAAAATATTGTTAAAATAACTATCCAACGTATCCTCAAATGACGTTTCCTTAAAATAACAATCCGGTTATCTGATTTAAGGATTCATTTGTTTGACTTAAGTATACAGAGAATGGCTGCGTTCAAGTTTACTAAGTTCTTGGCAGATCTTAGCATATCTTGTATCAGCAACTTAAAGTAACTATATTATTTTTTTTTTTAAATCTATAATAAAACAAATGCAAGGTATATTTATTTAAGTGTGTCTAAAATTAATTTTTTGGTAGATAAAGTCAGACCTGCTCAGAACTTAGTAAACCTGAACGCAGCCAATAGCTTTTGTAAAGATATGTAGTTTCGTCAAAACAAGCAACTGTTTTGTTAATTTGAGGATCTGTATAGTTAAATCAATCAAATTTAACACCTAAAATAATGATACAGATCATGATTTTAACTATCCGCTGTATAGCTGAATTGGCTATACAGAATATCTCTAAGAAAAATAAGTATACGACGCATAGTCAGAATAACGATACGTATCCTCATTCTAACGATATTTTTTTCTCCATGAAAAATTATATTCTAAAAACTTATCCAATATATTGAATAACGAACAATATTCTACATATACCTCCAATCTGACGTGAGAGATAATAGTCGACAATAGATCTACGTACGCGAATAATAAGCGCACATTCAAAATGCACTCATATAATATGTATAGACATTAAGTGAAGTGTAGTAATCATGAAGAGCGATTGTTGAAGGAGGCCACTTGAGAGTTGGGTTTGTTACACCCCAGCAAAAAGTTTTATATCATACTTACTGTAGAGATACTTAAAAAATTTTCATTCTATTTTTTCTGAAAACAATGCGGTCTCATAACAGTACTGACAAGTCGAGGTATTATGCAATGCGCTGTTGATTAATTAGCGCGAGTATACAACTTAATAAATAAAAGTTTTACGATTGCACTCGTTAATGCTCAGACGTTCCTCTCAACGACAATAAAAGTGTCTATTATATCAACAATCAGAAAAACTTTTTACATTAATGACAATAATTTTAAATCAGTAATAATGATGAAAAAAATTTATTTATGTATACACCATTCGAAAACTTATAATTTACAAATCACGTGATCAAAGTACTAATTAATATTCAACGAAATTGTAGTTTATGCAATTAGCTGATATCCAAAGTTAATTGAAACAACTTCAACTGTTGAAACAGTTAGTAATGCAAATATAAATTTAATGTGAGATGCCCTGCAAGTTACAGAATTAAATTATACAAAGTTTAATTACGCGTGTAATTTATACCATCTGGAGGGAGGTGTAACAAAATCAATATTTGCGTCTAAAAAAAGATCAAGGCTATGCTATGGGAATAAAAAATTTGAAAAAGAAAATAAAGAATTTTAATAAAACCACAGTCGATTCGTTTCTACTCATTCAGCTCTCTGAATAAGCAAATCCTTAAGTAATCGGATTAGAGAGTAAGCTTTAAAGTATATCTGAGGGCAAATATTACATCAACTAGATTTGTGGATATTGTTTGTATCCGTAATAACACTCACTCGAGCACCGGATGCTAAGCGGATGCACCGTTAAATACCTACAACATCCCCTTTATATTTGAATTACCATGATTACGAAAATTCTCCGATTTTACAATCGAGATTTACTCTTTGGAATTCAACCGTCTAATGACTTTTGTCTTGGCAGCAAATTCATTAAAACTTAAATCTTCTTGGTATTTTTAGTTCTTTGTATTATTCAAATTTATGCTACCAAAAATCTTACATTCGGATGTTCCAAGAGTTTGAATTTAAAGAAAAATAATATTTCTCATTTCGTCATTTTGTGTAAAATTCACGAATCTTAAAGCATTAAAAATAAAATAGTGCATATAAATGAATAGACAGTTATCTGAAAATTCAATTAACAAATATCGAATTCAGTCATGATTTAACAAGGAAATGCAATATAAAACGAGGTATTTTTTCTATTATTACTATTTATGTAAAATGACATTGTTAGTATGATTTAATATTTTAAAGTGTAACATGATTTGAAAGCTCTATGACTGCAGTGCAAACAGCTTGGACCTTGGACTGGTATAGTTGAATTTGTGGGATCGTTGAGAATGCACCATCTCCCTTTTACATATCTGTATACATAATATACGTACATATAAATTAATATACATATATATGTATATGAAGGTATTCTCGAGAATTATTAACGTCGGACGGAATTCCTAGGGCATCCGGTGGCAACGATTAATCTTTGCGAGAACTATCGCGCTCTTCTCTTGTACGAGAGATTTTCCTTCTCCTTCTCCTTGTTCTCTTTATCCCTATTCCATTCCTCCCCTTCTCTGGTTCTTATTTTCTCACCAGGATATATGTGAGATTAAATCTCCGTTTCACTGGAGACAATGTGCTCAGGTAATTTCCGTGATTTCGTGTTAAATATTTATCCCCTCAATTTTAACTGGCAGACATCCAAATACACAGAGCCCATTAACCTTAACAGAAAAAAAAACAACCTCCAACAAAAAGAGCAAAAAAAAGTTTAAACCAGATATTCTTTATCACCGTAAAAGCTCGGTAAACAACAAAATATCACAGCACCCCGTAACTTTATTCGCGTTATTTTGACGGTAAAAGTCCTGTCCAAGTTCTTTGACTGTTAGACCCTTACAACAGAGAAAACAGCAAATGTAACACCTAGATACACGGCACAACGCAACAGCTCTTTAAAACAAAGTTAAGTTTTATTTAAAGGAGTTTAAAACTAAAGTTGAGCTATTGTACAAAGCTGTCCGGTGATATATAATTTAGCTAGTTGGCCTCTTTGAGCCCGAGACGGCTTTTGGTATTGCCCTATTCCTACCGGCTTATTATATAAAATAGAATTCTTACCCTCACTTTATTATCTCGTTTTCTTTTTGAGTCTCATCGTCATCCCCTCATAGCAAACTGTTTTTGCAACCCCTGTGTTACTTGTCTTTTATTCTCACCCTTCTTCCGGTTTTTTATCCAGCTCTCCCACCCATCTTCTATCAGTTAGCTCTTTGCTCATTCTCACTGCTCCTATGTAGATGTATAATAATAATAATGATAATAATAACAACAATGATAATATAAACCTATACACATAAAGCTATATCTGTACCTAATCGGCTCGTTGCGTCTTTCCGCACCGCTTTACACATTCCTAGGAACACGTGGTAAGAATAATACATGTCAAGAATAATTCCGGTTGGATTCCCTCTGACAAATTCAAACCAATTCCAACCCCGAGCTCATGAACTAACACGAACCCGGTGTTCCCTTTTTTTTTAGGTACTTTATGTTTTGTACTTTTTATCGATATTCATACACACGTGGTTTTTTATTTTTATACTTGACACACGTCGGTATGCTGTGAAAATATTATGTGCGACGGCGTGTGGATGTCATCGCATTATCATGTACCACCCTATGCGGGACGTATTACGGTCCGTGTTCCGTGTTGTGTCGATACCTCTAACTGATGACTGTTTACTATTCGTTGAGTACGCTAGTCTGTACTTGGATAAATATACACATATATAAACAATGAGTATCACACTCGACATTTTGGTTGTACACTGCACGCTTTTGACCTTATGGGAATCAAATGCGACAACATAGTCAGCTGGCGGTGTAGTGCTGCTACAGTGCCGGGACTACACTGGAAATAGAATAGGAGTCGCTCCGTGTGTTCATGTGTCGATGCAAATCCGGAAACGATGATCCATTGTTCGGGTGCAATGTTATCACTACTTACTCTCTCTGGTTGGGTATCTCCACCAGCCATATATTATCCATTATGTTAGTGTATTATAGATCCATATGTAATGTATAATATATACACTATACACGCTATATGATTTTACTTGATTATTACATTCCTCGCGGCTCTGCTCTGATAATTATTATCATCATCACAGTGAGAATTGGCATTTCGCGCACCAGAAAATAGAGTGATGTAGAGAGAGCTAAATAACTTGAACCACAGTGATAAGATTCTCTCTACTGCGGTTTCATTAGATACATAATATTTTTTTACCCGTCTGAAGGTTGGATGTGTGTGTGTGTGTGTGTGTGTGTGTGTGTGTGTGTGTGTGTGTGTGTGTGTGTGTATGTGTGAGTGTCTATGAATAGATGAATGGGATTGTATGTTAAAGTTTCGGAGAGCTCGTGTTTCTTTTCGTACTTTAATGGGTAATCTCAACTAGAAGGAAAAACTTTTCCTGAAACGACTTTCTTTCTGTTTTATGGTTAATCAATGTTTTTATCAGTTAAACTAGGTTCGTTATGTGTGGGAAAAAAATATTATCCAGCAACTTGTGAATGATATTTTATATCTGTGGATGGAGACTAATGAGAATTTATTTTTTAATATATTACTATCTTGTTGAAGAGTATTTTTTTTATTGAGATTAAAATTTAATTAGTTTTACTTTTATTTTGGATAAATTTTCAGAAAAAAAGTTTTTATAAAGTTTTGGAAAATTTTTGATCTTACGGACGTTTTTGGTCGTAATATGGCTCTGTAGACTCCACTGTACTGAGTTTTCATTACAATTTTCAATAAAAAAATTTTCATTATATGCTTCGATACAAAAATATCAGGCCGTATTACGAGTAATGTTTTCATGAATTTTATTCTTTTAAAAAAATGAAAAACGTAAAAGTCTTTAAAAATTAGTGATAAAAATAACGATAAAATAAAACTGCTAAAAATTATACAAGAATTATTCCGTAATTATATAGATTACATATAGTATCTATTATTCGATCGATAATCGGTATCAACAAGGATTACCGTCAATCATCGAAATAAACCTAAAAACCAAAACAATTTTCAGTAATAACATTAATATAAGCAATAACTATTATTGGTTATTAAATAATAAACAGTTAATCCAGAACATTATTACCGTGATTGACAACAACAATCACACAGTAATAATTAATCCAATTTAGATTCTGAATCCTCGGATGGTTATCGATTGATAGAATAAAATATTAGTTCCTGTCTAGATTGACGAGCAATATGGAGGAAGAAAAGAAAAAAAATATTTTGTTTAATGAAAATTTTGTCGTAAACTAGTCTCGGGGGATATCAATCGATTTAATAAAACATGAATAGCGACCGTGAATGAATTTACGACGTACTGACATTCGATTAACGAGTGCATACACAGGCAGAGGCTCAGGCTCGTATCCCACGTACCTAGATATGGAGCCGAGGCGGTTATACATTCGTTAACAGGAAAGAAATTAATGTAAATGCCAGTATGACGATAAATCACCGGTTGATTCGACGAAGCGAGATTTATGATCCCGGGATTACCGCTCGTGGGTCAACTCAAGCAGTCAAAAAAGTCGTTGTCATCCGCATCACGCGATAGTCGGCATTAAAAGTCCTCGAAACGAGCCAAGTTATACACTATTATACTACCCGAGGAAGTTATAAAAAAGAGCAGAATTACTCTTAATACAAAAACTAAGTAGGCTACTCGCAGTACAGCAATAAAAAATGCGCTCTACGCAAGTGCTCAAAGTGTACTGGTTTCAAGTACTAGGCTAAATAAACTTTTTTCAGTTTAATCCTCTAATTTTTTTTTTTTTTACTTTTATTATTTATATTCACATTCATATCTACAATTTTAATTCATTTCATTATGGATTATTTATATTTTTTTATACCTTATTTATTTAAGAGAGACTATTACCAATATTTTATTTTTCATCAAGTTCGGTCATGAATTTATATAGATTAATAAAATAATCTGTTATATAAATAAATAATCCTTTTTTTGTAGTTACATACCACCGCACAAATGAGTTACGGTGACTTAAGTCGCCTTACATTATAAATTTAGAATTTACATCATTTTTATAAAATATTTAAATAATAACTCATTAAGTAAAATAATTAATATAAATTTTAATTGAAAATTTGGATGCAAAAATGGCTAATATATTTTACAAAATTTATATCTGTAAACTAGCAAACCTAGCCCGCTTCGCTGCGCTGAAGCTCACTTTAGTCTTCATCTTTATCTTCATTCTCTTCCACTTTTTTCTCTTGCGGGAGAAAATTCTCACCTACACTGATGTACATGTCGATAAATACAACATCTATTTTGTTATTTATACATAAGCATATCGGACTTATCTCAATATCAGCAGTAAAAGTACGAAGCAAGGCTCGAGCGTTGTAAATGTGAATAATCTGAAAATTTTATCAATAAAAACAAAGAAGAGATAATTTTTTTTAAATTGTTAATTCTGATTACAAACTTGTGATTAAATTAACTTATATTCTACCTGAAGTTCATAAAACTTCATGAAACTTTTAGAATAAACAGACTCCCTCAACATGATCAAGTAGTTCACATTATTGATATTATTTATTTGTGTGATTATTTTATGTTTGTTGACAGATGACAGATGTGAAGTTAGTTGTTTTGTTTTTTAAGTAGATTTTATTTTTTAGTCTTGTAACATTTCGGCGAATTTAGAATTTAAAATATTATCAATTTTAAAGTTTAGATTTTATTATAAATAATACTCCGATTATTCCGTTGGAAGAACGGAATGACTGGAGTAGATAAAGAAATTCTGCGAAAACTGTCGCGGTCCGAAGTTTAAACTCATGACGATGCATGAGACTCGAGCCTCAATGATGTTCTCTAGGGTAACCTGAGATGCGACGTTGCAAAATTATAATTATCTTATATTTCATTGTACTGGATGCAAATCCAGATCAGTCTGCTCTGAGCAATCAGGCGACAATCATCTTGGGGCTCCGGACGTATGTCCGGTGCCATCTGGCCCAAATTATATAATTAATTAAATAATCTACTCTAATTTTATACAATCGTGTGTATTATTTTAAATATAATACCCTTAAAAATGATTTAAAAATTTTAAAGAGTATCTAAGAGCAGGGTGCGCCTGGAATCTACACAGAAAGAAAGATTTCTTGACTGGAGAACAAAATTCTTGGCTCAAGTAAATTTTCGGTCGCCCAAAAGAAGACCGAAGTTGTCTTGGCCGAAGTAAAAATTTTTCTTGAAATTCTATTCTTGCTGGAAGTCATTTTTTCTTAATTCAAATTATTATAAATACTTGATACAAGAAATTTTTATATTTGATCAAGATTTTTAGATACTTTAGGGAAGCAGCGCCACCTACTTCAGCTGAGAAAAAAATTTTCTCATCTTGAGAAAATTTTTCTCTTGAATATTTGATACCCATTTTAGATTATTTTAGCGCGCAATTATACAGATTGAATGAAAAAAAATGATTCAATATTATTTGATCTTCCCATTTGACATGTTAATCAATAGAAATATTAATGAAAATTTACTATTAAAATATTTAATCTTTTGGAGCAAGAGAAAAATTTTCTCAAGACAAGAAAATTTACTTCTGTCAAGAACTTAATTTTTTGGAGCAAGAGAGAAATTTTCTCAAAACAAAAAAATTTTCTTGACTTAAATAAATTGTCTTGGATCAAGAAACGTATTTCTTGAAGTAAGGGAATTGATTTGTTGGAATAAATGAAATTTCTTGTGTCAAAAAAAATTTTTTTTTTCGCCCAAGTAAATAATTATGAAGAAAAATATTTTCTTGGCTCAAGTGAACCTTTCTTTCTGTGTATAGATCTTCTAAAGACACCTGCCTGGTAAATTATAAAAATATTCGCTGGAAAATCCAGAACGTTACAGTCTATACATTGCAGTGCCACCTGGTGGCGATTTGCGTCAATGGAGATAGCATAATCGTTTTCTCCATCAAAAAATATATCTACATACTAATTTTTATGACAATCGGTTGAACGGAGCGGAAGTAGATACTTTACAGCGCCACCTGGTGGCGAATTACATCAATGGGCATAGCATATAAACCTTCTCCGTTGAAAAATACATATACCTACCAATTTTCATAATGATCGGTCAAATAGTTTCTGAGTTTATCGCTGTCATATATACAAACATCCTCTTTTATATATGTAGAAGATTGTTTTTTTTTTTTTTTAGTTTTTTACAATAATGTTTATTTATTCAAAAAAAAAAAAAAAATGATTGATTGATTGCTGTTTAAAATTTTTTAGGAAAGCTCAGAAAGAATTCGGGTAATAATTTGTTGGATGGGGATCAAGATATGCCGAAAGAACGAGGTAAGAAAATGCAAATTAGATAGCAAATCCATAAAGCGTACTTTGTCATACGAAAGAAAAAAAAAATAAATACAACACTACTGTTTCATGAAAATTCATTTACATAATATCTCTATTTAACGAAGCAAATTAAAATTGTATTTATTTATAAAATAATAAAGTACACGCGTAGAATTCAGTAATGTATGAAAATAAACGTACCGGAAAAACTTTGTTTGCAGACTTAAAGCTATGGGGGCGGAAGGATAACGTCGTAGACGGGGATGAAGATTATGAAGATTCAAGATCGGGATCTAAGTGCACTGCTTGGCAGTCGTCATCATTGCATTGGTACTTTGCTTTCATCAGCATCCACAGCTGCAGTCTCTTCATCCCGGTTGAGAGGATAAACCTTCGCCTAACTTCCTTACTAAGTCATTAGGATCACCCATCCTACCTCTTGTCGTCGACAAACGCGCGAAAGACGACTTAAGTAATGGACAACCCGTTTAAATCGGTAATTTAAAAATTAACGCTTAATACTCTTAAGACACTGACGACAACCTTAAACTTTTTAGCAGGCTTAAAAGTTTATAAATCTTCTAATAAATCACCGAAAAAATTATTGGCATAAATGACGATTATAATTACCAGTGATAGTAATTATTTATCAATAAATAAACAAATAAGACAACATATAAAAACAACGCCGGATACGGTGAGCTGTACAGTATCGATTTTGAATTTATATTATTATTTTTAAAAAAGTATAAATACGTGCGTGCTTATTAAAACCGAACTGTTTTATAAATAAATTAATTAATTAATTAACAAACAAACAAAAAATAATTTATAAATATATAGAAACAGCGTGTTTAATCATTAATAATAATAATAATAATAATAATAATAATAATAATAAAATATGAGTCAATAGTGCCGATGTGAGTTTATTTATTAATATACAATAATATAGATTTACAAGAGCTTTAATATGTGCTATGGTCGATAAATGCATTCACTATTGATATAAATAAATGAATTATACATACATGTATAAATATACCACCGATGTAAATAAATTACGCCTGAAAAAATATATATGTATGCAAATGTTTATGTGAAATGTAGATTATTGCAATTAAATTGTAAGAAAATGTTTACACGCATCGCTTCGACGTGAATTATAAAATGGTAAATACGTTAATGGTGCCTTACACCTTTAATATAAATTCATATATTAATATTTATATTTCATACTTTGTATTTAAATTAAAAAAAAAAAAAATTATAAAGATTATACAATTTCAATGATAATTTTCCATTTGTTTTATTGACGAATTATTTATTTGATTGAGTTTTAATTTGAAATGATAATAATAAAAATGAAAATTGAAGTAATGCGTGTAATTTTATTAATGTACATGTACAGTAGAAATTATTCGAAATGATAAATGTAATTATTTAAATTTAAATAAGTGTATATGTAAACAGTTTTGAATGACGTTCATGTCATTTGAATACACGCTTCAATAAAAATATTTGTATGATTATAAATTATAATGAAGTATGATACTGTTAAGTGTGGATGCGACGGCGTGGACGTGCAGGGATTGTAACGCTTGTTTAATGTCATAAGGTAGTTGATATATTTAAGGTACGATCTTTTGATCTTTTTTAACCATAGGAAATGTTTTTTTTATATTATTATGAAAACTTATCGTGCTTAGTTGCTTTCTTTGATAATTTTTTTTTCACAGGCTTTTCATGCATAAACTTATGATAATTGGACGTGAATTTTATGACTAAAGGATGAAAGGTTTTAATTGAAATCTCCGAGTTTATATTAATTATTAAAAATGAAATTACTGTTTTTATTGAAGATGAACGTTTTATTTCACAATTTACAACAGTTCCCTTGAGAAAGAAGAAAGAAGTGAACTAACTCTAAAAGATTGTTAAGTAAAATAAAGATTGATACATCAAAAAGATTTACTTATCTTCTGAAGAAAAATTTTAATTATTTATTATAATATTTGAACACCATCGTTCTATAAAAACATTAAATTTAATAGTTCATTAAACTTATTGGTGTTATTTAATATACATGATAAATTTAATTACAAAAAATTAATACCTTTGGTGATTTTTAATTATAAAATTTATAATTACTCCAATTTCTCTCTTTGGAAATGAATTACAATAAAAAATAATAGTTCCAAAATAATATTAAATTTCATAAAAATTCTCTCATAAAATTCATAAAAAAGATAAATATTTGAGTTCATTTTTCGACAAACTTTTTAATTCTCCAAATTATCAATGATTAACGACTAATTGTAATTATTTTATGGTGAAATTAATGACTGTCTGAGTATCTAGACGTGGTCGATAATTCATAGTCAAAAATTAATGTAAGCTGTTTTATGATTGAAAGAAATAAATTTACAAATATATTTTGAAATTGCCTTATGTCGTTAAATTAAATAATTGAGTAATAAATGATATTCTCAAAGAACCTTTGATTTGAAAAAAACAGTAAGAATAAAAATGTGGTAATATATTAAAAAAAAAAATACTGGTCATTGTTGAGATTTATTACTCACTTAACTCAAAGACCAACATAAATAGATTTACAGCAAAAGATTTTATCAACCATAGATGAAACGCAAGTTTAATCATGCGAAAATGATCAGGTACTTCCCTGCTGCTATTGTAAAGAAAATAAAAAAATAAATAAAGTCTCAGAGTATTAAGCCCATGCATCGAGGGCAGATTGTAATCGTAAAAGATTTTTTATTTTTATTCATTTGGTATAAAAGAATAAATTGTAAAAAATAAAACACTAACCATTGCCAATGTGGAGGCATTTCATGAATCAGTAGAATAGTTTCTGCTTCAGTTACTACTTTGCAATCTAACATGTAATAATATAATACTGTACTTTGATACAATACCGACCACATACTGGTATGGCGTGAGTCTACTCCACTTCATTTCGATTATTCGACACCCCGCCGGTATTTAATCGGGGATCTTACAACACACTTTACATCCCCCTTTACTTTACCATTACATATAATTCACAATTTAATACAATCAAAGTAAAGACTCGACTCGTTAAACTCTCCATCATCCAAGAATCACGTCCGACAGAATGTTATTTCCGCGCTATTGTATTATTACTATTGTAACAAAAACTTTTGATCTGATTCTGTATCATCTAGCAAAGTCTCTGTTCACCCTCAGTCAAATACTCTGCTAACGTAACTTACAAACCACTGATCAAGAATAAACAGAGAGATTATGTAGACAGCAGTGCTGGGAATTGTTTGATGTATAATTCAACAATCGGTAATTCAATTGAAACTATTTTATTAAATTCTCATGTCATAAACACGAATCGACTGTATATTAAATTCATACTGACTTACATCTATGTAGTTCAGTAACTTATCAATCTTCATTAATTCATATGTAAATATTCAAAGGGATATTGATTATACTTATATATAATACAGATTATTTATATCATAATTATTTTATTTTAATTATGCATTGAATATTTTAATCGATATTTTTTGAACAAAAAAATTTTGGAACTTTTAAACTGATTTAAAAATTAGAAGTGATTCTTTAAAATCGAATAGAAAAAATAAAAAATTTTTAATTTTACTTTAAAGTATG
Source organism: Cotesia glomerata (assembly GCF_020080835.1). Classification (NCBI taxonomy): domain Eukaryota; kingdom Metazoa; phylum Arthropoda; class Insecta; order Hymenoptera; family Braconidae; genus Cotesia; species Cotesia glomerata. Next base: position 4,504,914 of record NC_058158.1, read on the forward strand.
AAATTTTGGAAAAAAATAAAATTGATCTAAATCTAAAATATCTTGATACATTTATATATATATTATATGTGTAGAATATATTAAAAGGCGGAGCAAAAAAATTCCCCTAAGAAAAACAGATGTCATGTAATTTAATTTTGTTATTTTTAATTTTTTCAGCTGCGGTAGAGAGAAAAATAAACTTTGAAAATTATTGTTTGAGTAGTATCAAAGTATATAAATTACATTTTAATTATTTCAACATTTGAATAAACAATAATTAAAAATAGGATTATTTACAATCATATTTTCACGGAACTTGTATTTCATTATTTAAATAATGATATTTTTAAATTTTAAATATTATATTGTAAATATTATACAGGTGTCCCAAAGTCACGGACGCCATTGTAGCATCTGATGAAAAAAATTATTCTGAGACGAAAAGTTCTTAGCTATTTTTCAATTAACCGCATAGATAATTAAATATTAATTAAAAATAAGGTCTCTTTATTTGTTAGAGAGAGCGCCAGTGTCCAGTAAAAGTATGTGCCAAACAAAGACACAACTAACTGTATGACTAACTAGTTTCTATAGCTAACGTAGTCACACATATTTACTTACACATTCACACGTGCAAGCGTCTTCGTTGGAACGCACTTGACTTGACATTAGCGCTCTCTCTCTCTAACGCATAAAGGACGTGATTTTAATTAATAATTCAGTATCTATGCGTCTGATTACAAAATGGCTAAGGACTTTCGTCTCAGAATTATTTATCAGGCTCTTTACAATCCATTAGGACACTCTGTATTGTGGGTTGTTCCAACAACCAAATAAATATATATAAAAGATTCATAAAATCGAAATTTAAGACGAAAAGATTTTCTTTGAGGAAAAATATTCAGAACGAAAAAAAATTATTTTCAATTTAACGAAATTATTATTGTTAATTATTATTAATAGATATTAAAATACTCGAGTACATAATTAAATGCTTTATTTTAATTATTGTTAGTTATAAATTGAATGATTAGATAAATAAGAAAACATTAAATGTATTAATACGCACTTTTACGCATAAAAATATTTTTTTTATAGCTTTTAAAATAGTTTTAATTATTAAAACAATATCCTGATCATGAAGTGTGTATTTGTATGTTATCTTGAGAGTAATAATTGTAAATTATATAATATAATATAATATATAAAAGTAGTTGATTAAAACCTTTTAGCGGACTGAGATAAAATAAAGATAATAAATATTTTAAAAGTCCGTCAAAAGGTTTGATATTATTTGATAAATGTAATAAATATAATGCAACGCTATTTAATTTGCATGTTATTGCGCCTGAGATGTAAGAAATAAATATTACACAATATATTTGTACAATCGATTACATTTACAAGTGTAAATAAAAAAAAAAGAAAAATATATAAGACATACATTTAGTTAAATATTTAAATAATTAAAAATTTTAAAAAATTGATTAAATCGGCCTCTTGGAAAGTTTATCCGACAATATTTTTATGATTACTTGTAAAAAGAATAAAATTGTAAGAATAATAAAAAACACAAATATACATATACGCTATTAAAAATGAATAATTTAATTTAAGTAAATTTGAGAAGAAATGTATTAAAGCAATTGCAGTTGCAGTTTACAAAATTACGTTAATTATATTGCTTAATTGGATAATGAATAACGATAAAAACTTACTTTTTAGGGAATGTAGTATTTAGTTTTGTAATTATTGAAATAATTTAATTACTTATATTAATAAATAGAATTTTGAATAATAAACTAACGAGTGTAAGGATAATAATTTCAAACTAGTTATCTTGAACCCTTATAATGTAATGCAGTATCGATTTTTTATTATTTTCTACATTTTAATTATTTCAGTATAATATAGACCGAGGAGTCAGAATTAATAATCTAATTTACGTGATATTATAATATCAATTCGCCATAACCGTTACTTTACTTTGCATACGCTGCAATAATTAACTCTGTTAGGATGTCAATTAAATTTTTATTTCTTTGAATTATTGTAATCGTAAATCGCGATCATTTTAGAGCAAATTTTCTTGTAGGGTTAATTTATTATTATTATTTACATTAGAATAATATAAAATTTTTTTATGGGCTTTGAATTTTTCCTTTAAAGTACTCAAGTCACAATTCTACTTCTGTTTTCCAAATAAAATTGAATTTTAATTTTTAATTTGAAAAATTTAATTTTATAAAGTAAGTACTAATTTATTGTTAAAAATTTGCTTTAGTTTTATCATAAATTTGATATCAGTCGTTGGAATGAAAATAATTGACGACAATATCAATTGAAGTAAATTATTAAATTAAAACTAAAATTTTATTTTTGTAAAGGTTTGAGAAAGACTTAATTTTAATTGAAAATTTTGTTAAACTTTAAAATCCTTTTAGAAAAATTATTTAAAACAAAAAAAAAAACATTTTAATACTTTCTTTCAATATCTAATTTTTTTTTGTCCATAAGTTAATATTTAAATGTCATAATAAATTTTATTAAGCGTAAAATTTTATTTTAAAAATATTAGAGATGATTTTAAAATTTTTTAAAACTAAAACTATAATTTATAATTTAAATAAATAAAAATAAAAATTACTATTGAATGTAATAATAATTTATATAATTTAATACACATATTTTTTTTCTTAATCATATTATTTTACAATACATTTTACAATAAATTATCTTATGATTCATTGAAAAAAATATTTTACATTCTACTTCATCATTTATTTCCATACTTCATAGTCAAATATTTAGTTTATCAGCACGTGTTAAAAATTATGTGATTTATTAACATCTAAAAGCATTTTCATTTATTGTATGTTACTAATTATTATAGTCAACACTCGTCTTATTTTATACTCCAATTGCGGTATTGTATATTATTCCTCGTTTTATTTACAAAACTGACAAATGAGTAGCCGTCGATAAGAAAATAGCAAATTTATTTTTCACATCGATTATTTTTTGTTATAAATTTCAAAATATTATCATCGAGTCGTGTGTTACCGATAACCGATAACAAACCATGTGTAAGACTATGATTAATTATTAGTTTTAATATTTTTAAGTTTAAATGATAACAACTGATAAATAAATTTAGTTTAATTCTAATAAATGCTTGATATGAATAATTAAAAAATATAAAAAAATTTTTTTATCAAATAACAAGTAGTACAATCTCTTATTGTTACCGAATATTTTAAATTCGGAACGTACATTATTTTAAATAACAAATTTAACAATAGCTTTAAATTTAAATCTATGTTTGAATAATAAAAAATTAGCACAGAAAATTATGATAAATAATAATTTTTTAATAGAGGGTTTAACTTAAATTATTTATGTGCAGAATACGAATTTACCTGATTAAAATTATAAATAATGGCCGTCAATTTTCTCGAGGATTACTATTAATATTTATGCAGAATTATGTGATTTAATCTCTCGGCCTGAACTATAGCTCACATTAATTTCAGCATTAAAAATTCAGTTTATTATTCATCTTCAATTATTAAAAGGAATAAGTTTTTTTAATCAACTGTAAATTTTCGTTGTGCAATAAATTATATATATTTTATTCAAATAATCTCAGCGATGAATTGTTAAATCAATAGTTCAGTCATAAACTTTTTTAATTCAACAGTAATAACATACAATCATAACATTGAATATTCAACAAAATGAATTGACCTACTTAGTAAATTTTCGTGTTTCTATTCATCTTTAACTTTTAAAAGCTTATCAAATTACATCAACTTCAACAAAAATGATACTCCAGTATTTTACTTATAATTATAAAACTTCAATTAGAGTTCCCTATGTCTGAAAATCGATATTTATCAGCTTATCAGGACATCAAACAATTTAGCAAAATATATTATTTTAAAACATACAATAAATATTTAATGTTCTAGAATTAATTGCTTATATTACTCGAAGAAAAGTAAATTCACCAGCATTAAAACTATAATTTACATTTTTAACTATTAATAAACAATTTTTTTTTGCATAAAAAATCATCCTTATAAATTCAATCACGGGTACTCATTTTTCAACTCTATAATATACATTTTAATATTTATTTATTTAAAGTTACTTTATACAAAATAAATAAACGACAGCTATGGAAGGTTACAACTTTGACATTTCATAGTGATTCATACTTTTGCCGCTAGATGGCTACAATGTGTATATTTATATTTTTCTTTCTCGCAAGATCTGGTGGTGAGATCTGATACTTATAAAACATTCGAAAAATTAACATCAGCAGTATGGTGTTTACATCTAAGAAGAATTTAGTGGCTCTTCCTCTCAGGAAAGGTTTATATTAGCAATCGACTCGTCCAGATAAAGTGGTTGGCTGTTACAGAAGTGTTATTTAGGTCACAACCAATATTCTAACATCAGTGGCCCGGAGTGCTTCCAATTTCAATACTCTGCGTGGGAGAGTCGAGGCACTATATAATTTACATATCGATATATATATTTACATAATTTTTATCCATACATTTTTAATTATATGTACATTCAATTTTTACTTAAAACTAAAGCAACATATTTTTTATTTTATTATAATTAATATTATTATTATTGTTATTATTATTTGTGTAAAATCACACAACATTCATTATCCTTATCCCTGATAACAATTGATGAAAGATTTAATATTTACAGATAACGATAGCTTATGATGTAACAAATATTGATTATCATTATTATTTATTATTTACAACATAATGATACTTTTATAATATTTTAATAAACAATCACTCACACTAATATTATGTACAAAGATATATTTTTTTTATTTGTATTGTGCGGAATGTACAAGCTACTTTCTTCAACAGTCGGTAAATCAACCAATTAATCAGTTAAGTAATTAATTCATTTTATATATAATATTTTAAATAATCAACTATTTGATAAATTATTTAATTTATATGGTAATGAATTAATCGCTGTTAATTGAATATTTTTATCTAAAATTTAAATAAATTAAAAAAAAAAGTATAAATTTTGGTAAAATTTAATAGTAATTATAAAAATCCGGTTAATATAATGGTGAGTAAAGCGAAATTAGAGTGAGTTACTGATAAAATACCAGCGCTTCTTGAAGACATTGATCGCGCTGCTTCGTCTGTTTGTTGTAATCTGTCATCAATTTTTTTCCTTCCACTCTTGGCGTTTGTTTTTGGTCTCTCGCGTAATTGGGCACCTAATTAAATAGAATAGTCAATTAGTCAAAATTTAAATATAAGCACATTGATTATAAAATTGTTAATTAATATTATTATTATTATTATTATTATTATTATTATTATTATTATTATTATTATTAATATTATTATTATTATTATTATTATTATTATAAAGTAAAAACTTGGATACGAAGCGGGTTTCTAATGACGGCAATTATAATTTATCGTCAATTTCACCATTGATTCAATCAAATTCGAAATTCATACAATATATTAGTTAGATGAAAATATACAATACGTTCGACTAATTGATAACGACCGAAGTAAACTAGTTAATTAATAAATAAAATAGCAAACCCATACGTTACTCCAAGGAACAATTGAATAAATTATTGTATTATATCGTATGACGAGGTTAGTATGTTCATTTATACTATTATGAGAAATGCATCAAAATACAAAAGTTTTAATACGCATACAAGTTTACCCGCACACGTACGTACACACTTAGTTGAAGTAAGTTAAACGATGCTTATGGCAACAGTATACGATACGAATTTAGATTTCGGGCCGACAAACTCATGACTAACCCCTTCATTCCAATGGAATTCCCAGTGGCTTCTATAAGCTTTTACATCCCTCCGCAAAACGAATAGTTGTTACGTGGAGAAGTTGAAAGTGTAATTTAATTTTTAAATTTTTACTCGTAGTTTCAATATGTTCTACCAAATTTATCTTCACTCTTATTAAAAGTTACCTTGACGAATTGTAAATTTTATATATATATTTCTCTCGGGGTAAGTAACTTATAGTTTCACCGGTTACCAAAACTGTTATCAATTACGTATTCATGAACCCGCTAGTTATATTTATTTAAAAGCTTTCATTTAAATAAAAGGAAGTCAGATTACCACGTTTTTCGCTCTCGGATGTTTTTGATGCATCAATTATTTTGTTGAAGTTTGATACAACTGTTGGCGATACTTTTGGATACGGTTTCAGTTTACTCTCCACTGCAAATAAAATTGATTTATTTATTTTATATAATATTTACAAATTTACGTATTTTATTTATGATTTTTTTACTACCTCTCACTTCTGTGGAAGGTACTGGAGTAGTTGTTGTTGGTGGTGGTTGAGTTGTTGGCGTCTCGATACCTTAAATATTATGATTATTATTATTATATGAAACGAAACTATAACTTTTATTAAAAAAAATAATTCAGTAAATTTATACAGTATTGATATGAGAAAACTCACATTTAGCGATTGTCAATAATGAAATATGTTGTTTATATCATCTCGAATTTAATTTATTAAATTGTCAAGCTAAGCAAACTTTGGTTAACTTGGTAGAGTGTAGTGCAGACAATAAGAGAGAAGAAAAATAGCAGCGAGTTAAAGAAGGAGACGGTAGTGAGTGTGAGAGTATTGTAAAGTTTGATATCCTCTCTCCAAACTTGCCACTTGTCTGTTTAATGCTGAATTCAAAGTACGCCTAGTACCAACTCGGCAAGGAGTAGTATAGTGAGCTATACTACTAGTAGTGTCATTGCTTTCTCTCTGATCTGTTAACTATTCACAGAAACTGTTCACCCAACATCCTCAATTCAAAAACAAATTGTTGATGCATTGAACACAGGATAATTTATCAAAGCAATGGAATAATTTAATACAAATACAAATACAACTGCAAGTTTCTACGAATAAATAAATCTTAAAAGGACTATTCAGATTCGATTTTTAGAGGATTCAATTTTTCGTAACTAATTAATTAATTTAATAATTTTTAATTGAAAATTATAAATTTTCTGTAACAAATTCACTTTTAAATTCAGCGACAATAATAAGATATGCGAGTGACCTAAATATTTAAATAATTTCAAAACTCATCTATCAAATCCTTCATTTCCATTCGTATTCGTCTCTATAATTTATCTTTTCTTCAGCCTTAGCTTATATAATATATATATGTATATATCTAATGTTAAAATACCACGAGCTAAGACCGCGCTCTTTATCGTCAACAGAAAGGAAAGGAAACTCACGATCTGATTTTGCATTGGATGCATTTTTCAGCGGGTTCATTCTGACAATCGCAAGGCAGTACTTTTTACTTAGGTTAGGCAACTTACTGCCGTGGGAGGAACACAAGGGGAAGAAATTCTTTGGAAATCGCTTTGACAAACGAACACAAAATAAAAACGAAAAACTAACGAACGAATGAACATTTGAACGACTAAAAAAAACTACCAAATCTGTGCAGTTTCTTGCTCCATATATCTTATCGGCTGTCCATTTTTCTCTAAGCTAAATCTTTTCGGATAAACCCATTTTTAAATGTCTCCTTTATTTAAACAAGTATCATGCATTAATGTATCCATGATAATAATATCCATTATTTTATGTCTTATAAGATAAGATAATATTAACTATGTATAATTCTAATTATATTTTAGTTTAAAGTACATGAAAGTTCATCTCGAAGTAATTTAGTTAATTTTATAAAAATCGCTGTCTTAAGTTTAAATATAAAATTTCATAAGTGCAGCTATTAAAAGGTTCGCTACACGCTGACATTCTCTTAACATCTTCATTATCTATTTTGACCCACTTCCCTTACATATGTTGGAAAAATTAATATTGTATTATATGAAGTATATTTAGCTTGACAGCAGAGAAGAGTACATACTAAAAATAAACAATAATAAAAAAATTACAACGCGTATTGACATTAATGTAAAGCGTTTTAAATTCGCATTGACACATAAAAGTCTAGACTGGAGTGAAGTTGACTAGACTAGACTACACTAGACTAGACAAGTTTACTAGTACAGACTACGACTACCCCAGTCACTTTACAGTATATGAACAATGTGTCATTGTGCATCAGCCAATGTCGGTCTAACCAGCTGTTGCTATCTCAAAATTAACTCAACATACTTACTCATAGCGGCGAACTTTATGAAATTAGCTGCCCGATTTATCTAACTTTACAAAGTTAAGGCTCTTGCACCGTTAAATTATAATAACGATTTATACGTTTCAGTTCAGCAATTTGTATTTTAAGAAATTTAACCGCCAGAATTGGCTATTGGCTTTTAGCCAGCTTTTTTTTTTTTTGCGTCACGATAACATTATTACCGTTAACGTACGAACTATATAGTTATACTAATGTTTGTAATAATTAAGGTTTTTTTATTAACACAAATGGGCTTAATTTTTTTATTTTAGGTTTTATCAGATTTTTTTACCTTTAGATTTATTGGGTCTAAAAATTTTTTTTATCGATCGATAGAAGCTTATTAGATCAAATAATTATAATAGTATGATTTTGTTGGTAAAAAAATAACCAATATGGAAAATAATTTGTTATTATAAATATATAAATATTCAATAATTATTTTTAATATTAGGATTTAAAATATAAATTTTTACTATTTCCGGAGGTAGTAAGAACGACTAAGTCAGCATTGAAAATATTACTAACGTAAAACGGTAATTGATATTATCGGTGCATTCGGAAGTGCTTTAGTTAAATGTGACAGTAATCGATAAAAGTACCATTGGAGAAAATTCTACCGGAAAAAAACATAGCTGATATAATTTAACCGGATGAATTTTAACAGCTGAGTAGAAATACTTTTTCACGAGGAATAAATATTACCGGTAAGGGTATTTTTTTACATCCATTCAATAAATATATAAGTATTTTTTGCTTAAAAAAAATAGAAATGTCAATAATTTAATAGCCAAACCTAATAAATTAAATATAAATAAAATTGCACGGAAAAAAAAATTTCGTTCTGGTAACGTAATTTTAGAGTTACCACAGCTATACACAATTTACTGTTCGTTGTAGAGTTACAGTAACAAAATGTTATTTAGTTCTGATAACTCAATGTTGTTGAGCTCTCAGAGCTCTACGGGATTGTTCTCAGAGCCAAACGGTATAGTTGAGAGCACTCTACGTTACGCAGTAGTAGAGTGCGCTGACATATTTCATAACCTTCTAAAATGCCAAACATAATTATTTTGTTACTAATCTATATTATTAAAAATATATGAGCTCCTAGGACAATTAAGTTCCCAATTTATTTATTTAAAGAAATAGGTTTTTTTTTGTCAAATTGAATTTCGTTAGAACAGTTTTGTATTTATTGTTTTTCAAGGTTCATTTGCAGTGACTATTAATTTAATTTATTAGTTGAATATATTGTGATAAGTGATAAGTTATCGGAATACATTAAAAAGACCCAATTTATCACAAAATAAAATTTGTTTTCGTTTATTTATCTTTTATTTATTTTATGTCCAATATTTATTGATATAATTAAGAAAATAAGATAATTTTGTGACGACCATATTTTTATTTTACAAATAATTTTTATTTGTAATATAAGTTCTATTATTATTTTATTTCTATTATAATACTATTCTTATTTGTCATATAAAATTATTGTTGGCAATATAAATTCATTCTGCTGCATGTATTTATTAAATTATCAATGCTAAATCGTAAAAAAAAATTATTAAGCAGACTTCCAAAAATTTGTTATAGTCTCAGAACGATCCTGTAGAGTTGTGAGAGGTAAATAACGTTTAGCTCTCAGAGCTCAACGATGTAGAGTTGCAGGAGCCAAACGATATTGTTACTATAAGAATACGTTAACCTACTGGAACTTTTTACAACTAACTAACTACTATAGAGTTCCTATAGCAAAATTTTTTTCTCCGTGTGCTATTTGAATATAACGTTTTCATTTATAGAATAAATAAGAGTCGTATTGAAGAATAATTTACTCATTAATTTTTAAAAATAAATTGAAATTTGATTTAACACAAGGTGAAATGTGAGCCAATTACATTATTGCGAAGCAACTATAAATATTGCATTTAAATTTTTGATACAAACTAAAAATAAACCTTCGTAACTCATCATAATTTAGTTATTTTTGCCCTGTAGATTTATTGATTTATACGCTCAAGAAATTATAGTGCAGTAAATAACGAGTTAAATTAAAAGAAAAAAAATTCACGACTAATTTCATTTTATAAATTTATCATCTAAAGAACAACTTGAAGACGTGACTGAAAACTTGAGACGTCGAAAATAAAAAAAAAATTAGTATCAACTTATTTTCTCAGTTATTTTATTTTTATTTTTTAGTATACAGTTCAATTGAAAGTTGTGATCGTTATTGGACTGATACATCTCACAACTAACACTACTATCGTTTCTCTTAGTAGAAAGCAAAGAGTAAAAAGATAAGGATAAAGAGATACTGAGTTAGTCTATTTGATACTAAAAGAGAGGGTATAAAAGTCTGAGTAGAAAAATTGATCGTATCTCGCTTGGGTATAGTTTTAAAGCAGTAAAGGCTTTTTATTTTTAAATTTAAAAATAAACTCCACGGGTGATTTCGCGTAATCGAACGCAATTATAAATCGAATTATCGGTTTGTTTAACAAATGAATTATGGTTTAAAGGTACGAATGAATCTGTTTGTTCTGCAAGCACTCATATATTATCGAGAGTTGTTTGGTTACTTGGATAAATCTTTATTTTACTTAAAACATAATCTTCCAAAGCAATTAATATTTTATTAATTTTATTTCTAAGATAAAAAGTATACGTACGGTAAAATTTGATGGTACCATCCGTAGCCCCGAGAGAATTTTTGGAAATGCATTTATACGATCCGTAATCCGCCAGTTCCACTATTTTTATCATTAATTTCATGTGAACTTTGTACTCGTTCATTTGTAAACTATCTGAGAGGGAGGAAAACTCATATTTTTCACCTGGAAAATAAATTTATATATTAGTATGTAAATGGAGAAAAAATATTTTAAAAAATAGCCGGAAATTTTTTATGCTGTTGATTAGATTTTTTACTCTGAAGAGTTTTTGTTTATTATATATTTTTTTGTTGAACCAAAATGGGAAATCTTGGATGTATGAGAACGTAGAAGAAAAATCGGTTTTGGTAGAATCACGTGAAAAACGTATTACATCAACCGGTGAATCGATGAGGATTCTACGAATAGAAAGAGAACTTTCTGCTTACATGAAACTACTCACTGAATTCCAGAACAAATACGTGCATGGAATTCCTGAGGCGGAAATAACGTTATCACTGTTAAATCGCTGAACTTTTTCGGGCAACCGCAGAATTTAAATAATTCCCTATTAATTACATTGGGTGAATAAATAAATGTAACGATTATAATGGTGATGCTGGTTGTAGTACAAGTTATTCCGTGACAATATTTTTTCAGGATTTAATAAATTCTTGTCGCCTGGAAATCCGATAATGAATGAAAGATAAACAGTTCTGGTATGTGTGGGATAGAAATCCATTTGAAGAGTAAATAAATCATTTTTATTTTAAATCGTGTGCAGGAATTGATTCATCAAAATTCTTTGACGTTTTAGTGAAAAAAAAAAAAAAAATTGAAGGGTTTTTACGTTGATGAAAAGAGAGTAGAAAAATGTAGAGCAATTATTTTCTTGTATTAAAGATTAATTAAAATAGATTTAACAGAACAGCAATGCAGCAAAAAATGGCTTGATCCAATTACTGTACAAGCAAGAAATAAAGACCCGTAATAAATAGCTGCCAATCAGCTGTGTTTAAAGTAAAAAAAATTAATCGAAAAAATTCTATTGACAGTACAATTCTTTTATAGTAAATATTAAGTAAAAAAAATTAAATAAAAATTGATGAGAAAATTGTTACAAAAAAAATTGACTCGTATACAAATAACTCGGTAGAAATTGACCGGATCATATCCTAAATGGTAATATTAAACTTTAGTCACAAAGTGTGATCGACAGTAATATTTTATTTCTTTCTAATAATCCATGAAATATATTTTTTTTTATTTCACTTCTTTTTCTGAAGTATTTGATAATTTTTTTGTAAAAAAAAAAAATCAGAGGATAATTACCTGAAAAATATATCCTTTGCTTTTACTTTAAAAGAAAAATTTAGCGCCGAGCTGTGAGTCGTTAGTTGGAGAGAACGATATAATTAAGATTTTCTCAATGTTAAATGACCGGTGATGTAATTAGAGCTACACGGTCTTTAATACATACTCACTTCGAAGTTCATTGTGCGAAAATTCAAAGTCAATTGAAAGAAGTCTAACGATTGGATGAAATTGATAGGATAACTAATAAAAGCTCCGAAGTGAAGTTATAAAGTCTAAGAAAAGCATAAAGTTTAATTGAAATAATAATTTTAGAGGCAGTGAATAAATAAAGAAAACAATATGTGGAAGAATAGATATATATGAAAAGTTTAACAGAAGAAAACGAAAGAGTTTCAACAGAAAAATGCATTTATGTAGTGGCGGTTGAATTCTGGTGAGCGGAAGAAAAACTTTCATCGGCTTAGAGTTTGAAAAGAAGATGAAAAAGTTTAACGACGTTGAACTACGATCTAAGCACGGTCTCTGTCGTCGCATCAGGTTGACTAGGTTTTCCCAAGAATACGACTGGTGCTCCTCTCAGCTTCTATACGCTACAGAAAACTCTTTCCAAAGAAATTATACGTATATATTTTTCAAGTAAGTAAGTTTTCGCCATAAGTTACTCTCTTACATTCACTTATTCATTTCGAAATATCTTAAATTCTCTTTTCTATTTATACATCTTAAAATATAATACCTTTTGCCTTCTAACTCAATTATTTTCATCCATCACTCTGCTATTCATCTATTATTATTATTATTATTATTATTATTATTATTATTATTCCAACTCATTAATTATATATTTACATTTAATTTATCTCACCTGCTTTGCATAAGCAAAGGAAAAGTTATTTCCATAAATTGAGAATAATTTTAGAATTTAAATTAATTTTGTTATATTTTAATTTTTATTGCAACTGTAATTGTAATATTTATTAATTTATTGTTATGATTATACAATAAAAGCATTGTTTAATCGAGTCGTAATAACAACGTCAGACTCGGTGGATACAATCCACATTCAGAATGCATTTTCCCCGGATAGGAAAAAGAGCCGAGTCTCATGTTGAGCAAAAAAGTTGACCCGTAATTCTTGGGATGTTCAGTTCTATACTGAGCAAAAGTAGTCGAGATCCCTGGAATAGAATGAGACAAAAAAAGTGTTGTAAAAGATAAAGATAAAGAGTCTTGGAGGAAGTCAGCAAGAGGGGCAAGAGGAAGACAAGGATTCCGGGCAGGAGGCACATGCGCCCGACAGGCGTCACACCGACTTTACTTTTTTGTCATCAAAACGAAATTAACGTTTCGCACCGTATTATTTCCACTTTTATACCTCAGCAAGACGTAGATTATAAAATCTAGTTTACAAACTTTTATTATACTATTTTTTAATTTTTCCCTCTAGTCATGATAAACTCCGCCAGATATTTATCTACAATATACGTCATCATATTTATCATCTAATCTCGGTTTAATTAAACCCACTTAACTGTGACTCTATTTATTATTTAGATTCATCTAAATTACATTTTAATCATTTCTAAGCTAACTGAATAATATTTATCATTATTCTCGGATTTTTCAATTGAATCATTTACTTATTTTTTAGTTTAAAAGTTTTTCATTCAACATTTTTTAGCTTCAAAGTCAAAGTAAAGTTTACGCCCAAATATTCATGACTTTCACTTAAACTTAAACTGTATTTACCTCAAAACTTATTCTCCCTAGAAATCGATTTTTCTTTTGTCTATCAAGCCGCTCTTTTTATACTTGGTTTAAAAAAATTTTTATGAACATTATTATAAATAAAAAGCAGCGTGAAGAATTTTACGAGAAGAATTGTATTACATTTTTAACTTCAATCTTCTGAAGAGAAGTTACGATGCAGACGGTGAGAACAAATTTTTTGCTTATGTTAGGTCATAACCGCGTGTGGTGTAGTAATTTCGTAGTAAAAAGTACATCAAAAAATTTTTTATAGTATTTTAAAGAACAATAAATAATGTTTTATCGCGTTACATGTGTCATGAGGGCGTATAATAGTTACCACCCCTATGGCTCTAGAGAACCGTAAGGGCTGATAAATTTTTCCTTACTGACCAATGTTATTTTGTTTGGAAAAACAAATAAAAAAATTTTTTAAAAATACCTTTTCTCGTTAATTAAGATAAAAATTTGAATATTCAAAACTTTTTTGGTCACATAAAACTATCATTAACAAATTTAGACATTAAAAACTATTAGGGAACTAAAAGTAGCCAAAAGTAAAAGAGAAAAAAAAGGTAAAACAAATTAGTGAACTAAATTGACTGAATTTAACAGTATTCAGCAAGAACACAAATTAAATGAACGTGCACAAAACCTCTAAACTGAAAACTTTGGGTTGCCTTAATGAACTAAATACATGTAACTAACGAACACGCATCAGCTGACGTTCACACACAAAAGTTCCTGTTAAAGAGACAAACACATATCCCTGCCAGTGGGTGGATCCGCAAACACACATTGCAGGATAAGTCAGTCGCATTAACAGAGCGTTGATTTATTAATCTGCATAGAACACAGTGTTGATGGGGTTCCTCTATCTACTCTTGATGCACCGACGTACAAACCCTAATTTACCACGATAGTACGACTAAATTTAGCGCGCGCTACTGCCATGGCTGTGATAAACTTACAAATATCTGACAGTCATGGATATTAAGTTATGTTATAATCAATCATTTAGCTACCAGTCAATAAAATTATAACGGATATTTACCATTTGATATAACCGAATCATTTTCACGTGTCCAATAATTAATAGCCTTAGGATATGCCTCAGAGTCGCATTCAAGTGTCATGTCCTGTCCTTCTTGTGCTCCTACCAACTGATTTTGTATCATTATCATCGGTGGAACTGCAACATTAATACAAATAAATCAACAGCTGAACAATGCTGCCTATTGTTCTACTGAGATTAAACTCATCCTCTCTCGCTCAACCTCATTTTCTCAGCTTGTGTACATGCAACAGATATGACGTAATACATATAAGATAAATACTCAGAGGGAGATTGTTCTAGGTTGTTCGGGAAATAATTGGGAGAAATAGGACAGTCCAAGATTTCAGTAAATACGAAATTAGTAATTTAAGGTAATTGAAATTTAACTTTTTACTTCAAAAATATATTATACGAAAAATTGTAAGAAAAACCAAAGTTGTTTTAGAGTAAGACGAATTTTTATTAAGGAGGTATTGCCCCAAGAAAAATACACCAATAGGTTAGGGCTATTGGTTTCTTTCTCACGCACTAGTGCTGCCTCTCTTTACAGACTATCGCTCATTTACTTCCACTCACGTAAAATATCAAAAGTCACTAACTTCAAAGGTTTCTTATAAAAAAAATGAATACCGCTCGTTTGTGTTATTTTTGATAAAAAATACTTGTTATAATTTCAATTGAATATCATCAGTTTTTCAAAAAATCCTGAGAAAAGTATGGTTGTTATTCAATAAAATGTTCACTCTAACTACGGTCAGGATAGGGAATATATGTTAAATGTACGATTTTTAATTGCTAATATTTCGAAAATTAGCACCGCAAGTACTATTAAAAAAAATTTATTCGTATAGAGGACACTTAAAAGTACGCGTATTCAAAAATTGAAGAATATTGTGAGAAAAGTGAT
Organism: Cotesia glomerata; assembly: GCF_020080835.1. Classification (NCBI taxonomy): domain Eukaryota; kingdom Metazoa; phylum Arthropoda; class Insecta; order Hymenoptera; family Braconidae; genus Cotesia; species Cotesia glomerata. Next base: position 4,520,803 of record NC_058158.1, read on the forward strand.
TTTGGGCAATACCTCCTTAAGTCACCAAAATTTATTCTAGATTGAAAAAAAATTTTTTTTAGTCTAAAATGCCTGATTTGCAGAAAATTTTTTAACGGCAATTGAAAATTTATCTTATTGTCTTAAAGTATAAGTGAAAAGTAAGAGATTTGGTGAAGCCAAAATAAAAAAGTGTACTTTTTGTCAGAGATTTCCGTTTTTACCCTCTATATGTATATATAAACGTAGTACTACTATTGGCATCTGAACAATAATTTAACTTCTTTCTCAGATGAACCGGAAACTGAAGACAGAAACCCGTGGGACGCAAAAGAGACGAATGAGCGGATAAAAACCCTGACAGTATATTTGGCGTAAGAGGGGAAAAAAGTAAGTAAAAAGATAGGTATATCTATAAATACAAACAGAAAAATAGGTTTTACCGTCAATGTCTCTCTAGAGAGCCGTTCTGGGATTCTTAATATTAGTAACAGTCAACTGTCGGACTAACAACCTATTTTCTCCTCTTTTATATCTTTTTTACTTTATTACCATTAACATTATTATTATTACTATATATCTTGGTGACGTGAAACACACGCCTATAGGTGTACAGGAGGTGAACAGGAGGTGTATAGAGGTTCATTGATGTTCGATGACCGCAAATGACAATTAAAGCTCTCGTTTATGTTATTAAGTTCAGACAGATATGTCAATACAGACTACTCACAATGAACGATGAGCATTATTCTCTTGCTGACACTCGGTGGTACCCCATTGGAGGCTATGCACAGATATGCTCCCATGTGGAGTCGATTTACCCTCGTTATGTTCAATGTTGATCCATTAACACTCGATACAGCTGTTGAACATTGTTAATATTCATCATTCTTTATTATCGAATGACACCAGTTATTCATTTCATTTATAATGCTTATTAAATTAATAACAAATATTCAATTTATTTATTAAACAGTTTCGACATTTAGTCAAATTAATTTTAAACTTATTTGTTAGTCTAAAAATTATAGTTGTCATTCAATTTACAAACAAATGTTTTTGTTAAAAGAATATCAAAATATTTTCAATAAATTTCTTTTTATAATTTTTTATTCAAATAATTTTCTTCATTAATTTTTTGTATAACTTTAAAATGTTTTTATAATATTTATCAAATAAATACGTACACTGTAAAAAGAGCGGTGTTAAAATAAAATAACACCGGCGTAACTTTTCCGTTGTTAAAATACCGGTGTTAAATTGGTGTAAAACGGAGTAATACCAGTGTAAAAGAGGAGTAACCATTCTATTCAAAATATCAAGATTATAAAATCTATAAAACATAATAAAATTGAGTTTTTAAATTAAAAAAATAAATAGAAAATATATTAAAGTAGTATTCATTACACTGGCCCACAAAAAAAAGTGGTCTGTACTTTTAACCAGACTGATCTTTATGTATTTTGACGGACTAAATCCGAATCTGAAGTCAGTTTTGCCCGTACACCCTCAAAATTATGAGTAAAATGCAAAAAAAAAAAACCTATAAAAAGCAAAGAATTGCGAAAAACTGCAGTCACAGCGATGAATAAATTTTTGTGAACCCAGATCAAGTATGATTTTCATGTACGTCAATTCACTGAATCTAAATTTAAACGTTAAGTAGCCCCTTGATCCGTCAAAATTTGAAAAAATAGTAAAAAACCGAAAAAAAGGCAAGAAATCATGAAAAATCGAAATTATCGAGATGAAAAAAATTTTTTGAATTCAGATTGAGTATGATTTTTATGTACTTTGCTCCACTGAATTTGAATCTAAAGTTTTCTTGTCCTATTGACGTTTTAAAATTAAAAAAAAAATCTCAAAAAATAAAAAAAAATCGAGAAAATTGCAGTTTTAAATATGAGAAAAAATCTATTAATCACGATTGTTAATGACTCAGGTGCATTTTATTGGATGAAATATGATCTTAGAATTGAAATATTCATAAAATTTTAAAATCTATAAAAAATGAAGTATAAGTAGAATGAAGAGAACGATGACTGCAGTTTTTCGCAATTTTTTGCCTTTTTTTTTTTGGGTTTTTTGCATTTTACTCATAATTTTGAGGGTATGCGGGCAAAACTGACTTCAGATTCGGATTCAGCACGTCAAAATACATAAAGATAGGTAGGTCCGGTCAAAAGTACAGACCACTCTTTTTTTGTGGGCCGGTGTAATTTTTATGATTTTTACTGAAATAAACAAAATTGTGCCTATAAAAGTGAAGAAAAAAATGTATGACATAAAAAAATATAAAAAGTCTATGAGTATCATCTAGAACAAATTTTAATTTCGGTTTGTAGTTATTTAAATTGTTACCTATGTAATACAGACTTTGTTTAAAAATTATTTAATTTTACACCTACCATTTTAATAATTAATAGTTTTATAAATTAATGAATATACTGCCCAATAGTAGTAATTTAGTGAATAAAAGTATTCACAGAGTAAAATATCTTCAACATCAAAAAATATTTTAACATCGCTTTAACACCGGAAAAAAATATTTACACCGGCAGCGGTGTTATTTTAACACCGCTTTCGGTGTTGGAATTTAACACCGCAAATTTTAATACCTACACCGCTTTGGACTTACCCCGGTTTTTTTACAGTGTATTATCTAATTTAATTTCAAATCTTGATATAAACTAACCCCATTAAAATGATAAATATTCAATAGCAAACTGTTGACATCCCGAGTACAGTGAGACATTTAACAAAGACCATGTTTTTTTTGTGCCTATTGTACTCTATTCACATTACCTCTCAACTTCTCGGTGACTGTTGTAGCACTAGTATAAAAACTATTTAATCTAAGCACTAACTTTGAGCAGACATACAAATATAGTATTTCCGAGTCTGCTAGTAATTAAAATACTAAAGTTTATCTAATAAAAAAACTAAATCACTACAAGAAATTTATTAAAGTAAACTTATTATTCTTTCAGAAAAAAAAAAAGAATCTTTCGATAAGAAATAACCACACTAACCTAATAAATTAATTATCAAGCATTAGGGGATTATTTAATTAAATGATAAAGAAGGATAGTTTTTTTTTCTACCGCGCAAAGAAGTTGCGTGAGAATTTAATCGGTAAAATGAATCACATATACATGGAGAGTGATCTCTGTTGGGTTATCTGATGGCAACTCATAGCCCCGCAACACGATAATTGAGTTGAGTGTGTGTATCGCGATAGCGTGTTTAACTACCATGAAGCTTTGTAACTGCGTTCAGAGACCCTGCTGCTGATTGATTCGCACCTTTGTCGTCACCTCTTTAACACAAAAACTCCCTATGAAATATACACTACCAAGCTAACTAACAGCTTCTCACTTTCATATTTATCGATAGAGCAAATTCCTCCGACATAAATTAATAGTTTGTTATTATATTTAACGGTAGCACGCTACTATTCTTTTGAGTTTTATTCGAATCATACCACGCTTTCATCATAATTATCATTATCATTATCATTACCATTGTGGTTATTTATTGTCAGTTGAATTCTCTAGATCACGATAGTCGCCAGTCACGACTTGCTAGATGCAGACTTTCTGAGTTGCAAAATGTAGTTTATCATTAATTTGTCGCGTGATAGTTTCCCTTTTAGTCTATCTGTCTGTCTGTCTATCTGTCTCTTTGAGGAGACGTGATATATGTGGCTTACCATCAAATACGACCGCACCATAATTTTATTTTCATTTCCCACTCGTTTGGGTATGACCACATTTATTATCCGGGATATTACATACGGGACATCATTCAATGTCACATTATTTTTACGCATCCAATTAATTCAAACGTTCCCAAAATTTTTTATCATTTTTAAAAAATACAATAATAAGCTCTTAATAAGATTTAGTCAATTAGGAGCAAGGCTTAGTTTAAGTACTGACGTAAAGGGCACATACTGCCGAACGAGAGTCTCGTGATTCTTTGAAGCAAAGTTCAACTAGGAGCAGAATAGAAGCTAAAGCGACACAGAAGCCCCTTTTGTTGAACGTAGATGAGAATGAAGAGGGACAATTACCCTAGGCTTCAATGACTCCAGAGTAGCTCTTAAGCAACAAGTTGCTGAGTTGCTCTAGATGACTGCTATATAATGTATAATAATATAGACTCTTACCTCGATTGAGTGAATTTGATAATTTGATAATATTAAAAGGCTCGAACGTCTTACGCTGATACGCCGGGTCGATTGGTTGAAGTTTCGCTAACTTTTCAGTTTTTAGTTTTTAGCTTTTAGCTTAAGCCGGTGTTGGTGATAAGCACGGCGAATCAATTCGTGCTTCGGTAAATTCGCGATTCTTGTTAAAGCTTATCTCGCTACTCGCTAAGTGGACTTCCTGTTACTGCTTTGCTGATGTTACTTTTGCTGACTGAGATTCTCTTAGTTGTAATCTTTGACTTTACTAACAGTCGGGAACCAAAGTTATTTTGATAACTTTGGGATCGTTAAATAATAGAAATTGGTATATTGCCAACCTCAATAAGCAATCGTTGTTAAAACTATAGTAATGATAATAATAATAATAACTATAGTAATGAAATAAAACTTAAATTTCCAATTAGTAAAGAGCTTTTGGTAATTTTAAATATATATTAGATTTTTTATATTAAGTATCTATCGTATTCGGCATAATTACCTTGAGTGTAAAATTGAAGAAATTGAAATATTTATAATTAATTAAAAAAATTATATGAAATCTTATGAAAGGAAATTATAAAAAACTTTCAACTAAATTATTATTGTTATTAATTCAAATACTTTTAATTAATTATTTTAAAAATTTTAATGATTATCATCCGTCAACAACATGATCGTATTTAAGCCTTTATAATTCCAAACTCAATTGTATAAATATTTATGTTATTATAAATACTACTTTGTTTAAAATAGATCATTAATAGCAAATGTGAATCGTAATATTCGTGAATAAAACATGCAATTAATATAATAGTGAATAATAAATACATAATGTGTTTAATTACCTTCGTCATTCACCCCTAAAGCAATAGCCTCGCCGGATTCTCGTTTCCATGTGATATTTGGTTGCGGTGATCCGGAAGCGGCACAACGTAATGTTACGTTACTGCCCTCTCTTACAACCATATCTGTGCTTGTTGGATAGTCCAGAATATCCGGAGGCACTGATTATTAAAAATAAATTTATTATTATTATTTTTATTATAATTTTCTACAGATAAACGTTGAAGCAAAGTAGACTAATAAATGTATAGAACTTCGAATAGACATACCTACAACTTTGAGTTGGCCAACTTGGCTAATCATTGGATCGGTATTTATTTGACACATGTAATCACCTTGATCGCTTTCACGAACGTCTCGTATGTGCAAGTACCATATCCTATGATCACTATGTGTGACTGCGATTCTGTGGTTCTTGGTGATAACGTGAATGGCAATCGTTAGTATTGTCTGTGTATTTACTTGAAGCCACGCCACCTGCAAATTATACAATAAGCTTTAATTCACTCGACTAACAGTAAGTGGAAATTTCAGTATCGGAAATAACACTTATTACATCTCAATCGTTTATCATATCCAAAGGTATCATTATCGTAATTTTTGACGTTAATTAGCAATGGGATGATTGAATTGCATTACAGTCTGTCACTGAATTCAAGCTATAATTATTCGGTAAAGTTAAAATTATAACTTGAAGTCTCTTGTATTTTCATCAATATGTATGATTTGTGATAAATATACTTTTAAATCAACAGTAAAAATATTCGCTCAAAATCTTCACGCGTTGATGTACTCTGTGGTATAACATATTGTATAATATATTGAAATAATGCTGAAGATGACATTGTGTTCAGTGGTTACTGCTATAATATTATCGTTGCAACTAAATTTATATTTAATTTCCTTTGAGTACCTAGCCATTGTATTATTTAATGGATACATATTAGGTTTGAGTTTCAGTAAAATAGCAGCTAATAATCTGTATTATGCACCTAATGTACGCAACTGAATTAGTTAAAATGTCGATATTCGTTATCTAGAGGAAACAGTGATAACTACATAAGTGAAATCCCATAAAAAAATTATCTGATATTTCCATGTACACACGGAGAGAAATGGATGGTAGATACTACTATACCAGTATGGGTGAGAACGCCATACAGTATGGTATCGAAGATTTTTGTCCATTATTAAATTGTATACATAGATGATTCGACCATTGCGGGAATGGTAACATTGGCGATAGTTATCGTGGATGCCGCAATGCTAGTATGGCCGTCAGGCCCATACTGGCTTGCCGTATGTACAATTCTTTTGGCAGGTAGACCTATCCTTTATTGTGATATTAGCTACAACACCATTGGAGTAACAACAATGTTTATTTAATTATAGACGTAGGTTATGTCCGAAATATATTATGTAAATGAAAAATGATATTATTTCATGACATGATTGTTTTTTTTTTTTTTTATTCTTACTCTGATATGAATTGGTTTTACTGAAGAAAAATAACAACAATCAATTAAAAAATTACAAGAATATATGTCTGTCTTATTAAAAATATGAAAGAGATTATTTAAAAAAAAATTTATTCTAATTAAAAAAATAAAATGTTCTCAATAAACCAATAATCTTAAAATTTATAATTCAAAAATTACATTTATTAATTTATTAGAGTCGATTTGTTTTCTTTAATAAAAATAAAATTGCAAGCGTCAATAATTAGGCCAGTGTCAATTACTGGGTGTTTTACCTTATATACACTGATAGAAGGATTTATTAACTTAATAGCTATTAATAATTTAATTTATTTGAATATAATTATTTAATTTATTAAATTTTAATGAATATTTTTTAACATTCAATAAATATTTATTTGGGAAGAAAGTACATTTATGAATAGTTAATAAGTATTTATTATTAGTTAATAGTTAACAAATATTTATTAACAGTTGATAAATATTTTTTTGAGTAAATTTGGTTCGCTTGCAATGTCATATGATATGAAGATTGTTTATAAACAAAAATCATCTTTATAAATTATTTGCATTAATTATATTACATTATATTAACGTTTATTATAAAATACCAAATTCTATCACAGCTCATAATTATCTTTTATATTTTTAAATATTAAAATCATTAATTTATTTAGTGAATTGAATGAATTATTATCATGTATTTCAGCTATAGAATGATAAAAAGTGTCAAAAGAAAATTGCTATTTTTGCTTTTTATTTTAAATAAATATTTCTTAACAGTTAACAAATATTCATTAACCATTAATAAATATTTATTAACTGTTAATAAATATTCGTTAACTGTTAACAAATATTTATTAACATTTAATAAATCGTATTTAATAAATAATTAATTAACTTTTAATAAATATTTATTAAATCCTATGATGTTAAGAAATCATTTATTAATAGTTAATAAAGCTTATTAAATAAAAACAAATCCTCCCATCAGTGTAGTTTTGATGGTAACACAAGAGTTTAATTGCTTAACACGCCATCCATTTCTCTCCGTGCACTGAGAAAAAAAAATACTTTTATTAAGAAAATTTTCTTGATACAAGAATTCATGTTCTTGAAAATTTTCAAGAATATATATTCTTAGCTCAAGAACTTGTTAAATTGATTGAAACAATTTTTACTTAATTTAAATTAAGCTACTCTCTTGTTTATTCTATTATTCAAAAAAAAATATTGATGCTCTTCTCTTCAGAAATTAATAATTAATAATAATAGAATATTTGATCGTCATCGAATTTTTTGAATCAAGAAATTGTTAATTGAGTAAAAGTATTTTTTTTTTCTCAGTGTATTATAAAATTTCCATATGCGGTCTGGCATGAAATAACTTAATATAGTCATAAACGAGCAGACCAGACCATATCAGAACAATTTTTTTATGGGGTATTTCATTGTGGGATAAGCTAAAATATCATACTGCAGTAAAGAAATATTATTTTTTAATATTGAAAGCGTTGTCCTTTCGGGTGTGTATTGTGTAGTGTAAACACGGCAATAAAGGGGTGGTAGCTAGTAGCTGTCATAGTAAAGGGAAGGCCATTTTTAATAAAGTACTTAGTTTGAAAATTAAAAAAAAATCAGTATCAATGACAAGAAGTCCAAAACGAAGAAAAAATACCTTTCTAGGAATTAACAAAGAAAAATGTTGAGGTTATACTTACGGGTTGTTAATAATGGATTACTTTTGTGATGTACTACAATTTTAATTAGCCATTATTGACCAAATTTCCATGCTAAGTGCTAATTATTTTCATCAGTCTCGGAGATTTTTATTTCATGAAAAATTCAACGTCAAAAATAAAAATACTATAGTAATTGATGCACTTATATTTTTATTAAAAATTCAAAAACTTTTTCAGGAATTTTTTATGTTTATTTTCGGGAATAGAGCTTGCCTATTAGCAAGGATTAATTTTTCAATATCTTTGGAGCATTATAAAACTTTATCTTCGAGTATTTTAAAAATTAATAGCTTTGTAATCCTTTAAAATACATTTGAGTTATAGTCTACTAACGAGCCTCAAAAGATCATAGATTAAAATTATAACGTTCAATCTGTTAATTAATGAAGTTAATTATCTGTGGTCGGAATAAACTATTTCAACATTCAAAAAGCTTATAAGAGCCTTATGAACAAATATATATTCAGTAAAAGGGGATTGTAGTTTTAATGAAGCCAGATGTTTACAAAACGTTCAAGCAAATAAGTGCTGATTATATGAACGAACATTAGAAAGCGAACAATATATTTTACAAAATTAACTCTAATGGAATAAATAACGATATAATTTTTTGTCACGCGGAAAAATTGAATTATTTTATTATCTATTTAAAATAAGTCATTCATATATAATTTTCAACTATACGGTATAGGTATAAAGTATTGTGTCGCAATAAATAATAAATGATAAATAAAACCGAGTACTAAAGTACAGTGTCATAATGTGTTATACACTACGTAGTATTACCGGCGTTATAAAAAACATACATATATACCCTTTTTTTACACTCTTGAAATTATGTAGCCCATTATTCTTTTCAGCTCATACTCATATTTTTCTTGAAACAAAAAAAAGTTAAAATGAGGGAGAGAGAGAGAGTAAAGGAAAAGATAAGTAAATAAAAAAGAAAAATGAAAACGTATTTTGTTGATAGCCGTAATATATATGTATAAAGCTGATGTTGCAGACATTATTACTGTTAATATTATTTTGTTACTTTATACAGATGCTATAAAAGCGGAAATTTGAAAAAAAGTATACATGCAGTTCTATATAATCCAAAGCAATTCCCCCGGATATCATAACTCTGTACTCTGGATTTCCGATACTTTCATTTTGTTACACCGAGTAATAATACGAATTTTATCGAGTTGCGTCACCGTGTCGCACTGGCAAGCAGCTGAAAATTCAATTGACGATCAAAAGCTTGTAACAATAAAATAAAATAAAATAATAATATTGTTACTATTTCATAATAGCGAAAATTCGTTCGAGGTTCCTCGATATCCGGAGTGTCAATGACTTTTTATTGATTATTGGTTGTTGACTGTCAATTTTTTATTATATAATATACCATAAGCTATTCAATCTGTAGGTGAACAGTACGAAGAGTTATGATCAATACATTGAGCAATTTTTGTTTTGTTGAATTAAACATTTATTTATTATAATTAAATTCTGTAACTCATTGATGTACAAATAACTTTTTTATACGTACGTTTTTTATTTTTTTCAGATATTTAGTGCATTCTCTAGCGGACTAATTGGTAAACTACACAAAAAGAAAATTATGGAAACTGTTATTCCCTAATTTAATAAAATTTTTTCCTGTATCATTATAAAAATTTCCAGAATTTTCTTTCCGTACATTATCAATCAAATAATGGGGCGGGTATTAAGGATTAATATCTACTTTTACAACTATGGAATCAATGAAAGCTCGAATTATTATGTAATAAATATAATTATAAATAATTAACAACATATTAATACTTCTGTGTATTTGTACCATTAGCTTTGTTTTTGATCTATTTTCCATTATATGATTTATTGGTACTTAATGTATAGTACTGTTATGAATGTGAGTGAGTAAAAATCAATTAATTACTTCCGTTTAATATTATAGAAATGTTTCAAACAAGAATAATTTTTTCAGCAAATTAAATTTTACTTTGAAATTTCACGGAGCTTAAGCTAGAAATTTCTAATACTTGACACCGACAGCTTAATGATTATATTCCGTAGCGAAAAGATAAATAAATACCCATTTGTGTATTTGTGTTTTCATATTATGCTTAAGGAAACTCTTTGCTCTGTAAATTAGTTGGACTGAGTTAACACAGTCACTCCTTCCCAAGAGTCTTTAAGGTTAGTTTTTGTATCCAATGCAATTTGCACCGGAGAAACACACTGCCTGATCAACACTCAATTATTAAAATTCTAGACAACTAAGTACAAAGCTCTGTATATTTAGAAGTTAATCAACTCACTAATAACTGAATGAAAAATAAAAAAAATTTTGAAATATTCAACCAATTATTTTTCCAAAGGTGCGTTAATGATTTGTGAATTTATTTATCTATTAAAAAAAAAAACATTAAGTAATTTTTTAATATTTATAAGTATAGTTGCTGCATATTAAACCGCTTAAAAAAATAAACAAAGTTCTAGAGTATTATTTTGATGTGAATTTTTAACTTGCAAGTTTTTAACTCTTTGTTGAAAACCAACATAGACATTAATTTCAATTATTTTTCATTAATATTTTAATGACTACGGTTATAGTGTAATAATAAATTATGATTATTAAATTGCGGAGTGTACACGTGACTTCTTTTATTTCGGCTGAATAGTTCCCCTAAGTGATATTAATTAAAGGTCCGGCGCTTTCAAGAGGATAATTATTATAATTTAAGGGAGCAAGAGAAATAATTATCGAGACAGCAAGTATGATATGTTAATATGATAGTTGACAAATAATTATCATCGAGCGTTATCAAGTATTCGTGTCCCTACAATTAATTTAATAATCAAATGATAATAGAGCGATTGAAAAATCATTTACAATACTCAAATACTTTTTCGATGAATGGATAATTCAACCATTTATTATAATTACCGTGTGAAAATTAATGATTCCTAAATTTTTAGCTTTTTAATTTAAATATTAAAAAGTTGGAAGTAAATTTTGAAATTTACATATAAAGTTTTGAAGTTTTAAAAAGAATCAATGCGCTTGAAGTCGAGCATAGAATTTTTATGTGCTTTAAGAATTTTAATTTGCATAAAAAATTTTTAACATTAGAGTAAGTATATAGTATTTTTTTTTATTTTTGAATTAATTTTTTCTCTATTAACTAAAATAGTTTTTTTGACTGAAAAAAATAGGTGATAAAGAAAATGTTCCTGATTTAAGAACTATAATAGTAGAAATTGAAATTATTATCACGATAATTGACAATTTTGATTGATAACTGCTTCAATAACAACTATTACTAATTAAACGAACGTAGCTACTGTTATTAGTAACATTATTAATTATTTCTAAATTAAATATTTCTCTTTAGTATTAAAACACGAAATTAGATTAATTCAGTAGAATTAACGATTGTGCGCGAAAATAAGATATTAATAGGTCTTTAAATATTGTAATGTGTAATGGTACGATATTTCACACCGTGAACATTTACCGGTGTATATTCACACCAAGTCAACCGTGCTGAGCTCTTGGGGATCATTTTCCCAATGTTTTTTTTTCTATTTCAGTAGAAGTGAATATAAAAATAAAATACACAAAACTGCGGTATTAAAAATAAAAACAACACGTTAAAAAGTAAGTAGAGAATTTAATGCCTGTAATTTTTTACGGAAAAGATATTTTATGTTAAAGAACGTGTTAATTATAAAAAACGCAACTAAATTGAAAACTCAACATTTATTTGGTCTTGTAAAATTGATGAACTAATGTATGACTTAATATTTTACTGCGATGGAATGAAATTAGCTGTTGGAGTTAAATTTATTTAAAATAAAAACCAACGTGTCCACATTTTGATGTAAATTAAATTGCGGTGACGTAAAACCAATTTTTTTATCAACAAAATGAAATCTAGTCTATTGTTGAATTAAAATAATACTATATGACCTGGTTTTTCGGTGTGTGTCAAAACTGATGTTAAACACCGACGCAAAGTCAGAAGGAAAAAATAAAAAAAAAAAGGAAAGAGGACTCGAAAAGTACGACGAGAGTTGGCAGCTTAATTTCGAACTTTGGCTTACGATTGTATAAACCCTGGTTTTCTCTTGTGAAAAGAACCTACCCACAACGCTAGATATCTACAAATATATCTATACATTATGTTATATCTATAATGTGGAAACTGACTCTAACCGAGTAACTTCTGTGAAGGTTTTACGCTTAGTAAAAGTACGTCTGATATATTTATATATCACGTTTGAAACGAATTAAAGCTCACAAATAAATGTTTTACTCTATCTCGCATAATGTAGATATTTTATAAAATAAATATATTTTCATACTGTAAATGAATATTCTGTTTATTCAAACTGAAGTGAATTTAATAAATTGAATGCTTGTCAGAAGTTTCATTCGAGGTTAAACTATTTTATGTAATTGTTTTTGACATGTTTGTAATTAATTTTCTCGTAAAAAAAGTTTAAATATTTCATAAAAAAATCATTAGATGATTGAGAATTTTTAAAAATTTTGTGTAGTCAATAAATTATTGAATTTTTGTTAAAAATTTTAAAACGTGATCATTTTAAAAAAAATAATATTTTGAAATTGCGATTTATTGTCCTTTATTAATGAAAAAAGTTTTTAGCTCCGTGAAATATTGTGAACTTATTTTTAAAAATAACTTATTTAATTCTTTTAACTGCAGTAAGTGTCGGTAAAGGGTTATAGACATTACTGAATTTTCCGTTCTAAAAAATATCTCAAGGATTTAGCAGTAAAATATTCTAAAGAGAATTTTACTCTGCAGCATTTTCCGTGAGAGTAAGAGAACTAGATCGTTTCTTCGGCTGAATGGTCGTAATCGTTTACTCACAGAGTAGAGAGTACCGTTTGCCCTTCCTATAATATTCACATTTGAATGTACGATCAGACGTTATCGTGTTCGGGTAAAATTGCTTCAAAGGTTTATATACTTTAAGCTTAATCGCTTTGAATAAAAATTCAACTTTTTTTTTTACTACACTTGCTGATAAATTATTCCATTAATTATTTTATAACGACTGAAGTAAAGAACCTCAACAGTAATTATTGTTATTATTATTATATATTATTGGTATTGTATCATATAATAAGAGTCTTTGTCCTTTCATGTTGAGTACAGCAGAAAGGAAAATTATAAATTTAAAACATAGTTGGTCGATAGTGAATAACATTTTTTTCTTCAATATCCCATGCTTTTCTTTCAGAGCTTCAGTTCGTTTGTAAATTATTTTCTGCTTTATATAAAACTAAAATATTCAAAGGCTGAGTTCGACATAAATGACGACAAAATAAATACGATAAAAATGAATAATATGTTTTATTATCCACAGTATGTTGGGCATGAGATAAAATATTAAATGAGCTGAATTTATCTCGAATGGACAAAAACAAATGTTTTCAATTTCCGTGTAACGAGTCTAATAAATCTTACGTTTACTTACGAGTACAAGTAATGAATCGCTGAATTTAATAATTCAGTATCGGTTTAATCAAAATTTAATCCACCGTTAAAAAGTAAATAGATCCAATTTATTGCTTTCTGAAACTAATAATTAACATTAAAAGGAAACATTTATTCTAAAACCTTTACGCTAAATTTTACAATGGTCAGTAAAAAAAAAACAATATTTTTTATCAAATAATTTAATTTTTATAAAGTAGGGAAGGGTGTTGAAACCTTATCACATGTTGTCTTATCTGAGGGTCTCGTCGGAGTACCTTTGGCCTATTTGCTTCGATACCCTTCTTGACCTTTACCTACACCACTAGAGATTGAGTATCATACAAGCTGGGAGTAGAGACTGACATTAAAGGGCTCGAGTTTTAGAACTTATGTTTATCGGCTATTTCCTTTTTACTGTACTTTAATCATAAGTTATAAAAGTTTAAAGTTTGTGTATGTTGAAAAAATTCACCCAGTTTTTTACTTTTATGTCGCAAACCTGATTAACGTTCGATACTTTTTTTGTAATAGGTATTAAAAACTAAAAAATTACAATCATATTTATACGCATTGAAACTCTCGTCAAAAAAGTTTCCGTTACTTTAAAAGGCTTTAATCTGCTTAGAAACTTTTCGTTTAATTAAATATTCAACAAAAAGAAAGTAAACATTTTTTAATTACATTATTCTTCTGAGATTATAAGTTCACTTTACAATGTTAATGTTAATTAAATTAATTTAAGTAAATAACAAACTCGTACTTATCGATTAACTAATATGAAATTTCAGTGACCGTATATTCAGTTCATTATCATAATTAACACTATAAAAAAGGATACATTGTATAACAAGTATATTCAATCCCTTTATAGAGATTTCAAGTTCCCGGGGGACCGTTATCTTCAACTCACGGTGCATCTTCCTCAGTTATGGATAATACGCGGTGGGTATGTAAATCCCATTCTGATTAACATCCACGTATCACTGACAACACACTACTACCAATACAAATACCACGCACTCGCACATCCGTGGGCAATGTATGTTTGTGTGCATATGTGTAAACAAATATCCTCTCATGTGTACCTATATACACAAGTAGATATATACATATTGTTCTATAAGCCAGGATCTATATCCAGGGCAACATCACCATAACTACTCCGCGATCAGAATGTCACATCACGGAATATATATTACAGGTCGTAACACCCATCGAACGGTATTTGCATCGTACAATCATCCGAAAAGTTATATGATGCTGTACCTCAATACACAAAATCTATTGCTATTTTTAATCCAGAAACAAAATAAAAAAAAAATTATCTCTGCATCGTTATTGGAGCATCATTGACAAGTTCAACGAGCATCAAAGTCATTGATTTTAATTTATGTTTATGAGATTTATTTATGCTAAGTCATTTTCGATAAATCCATTATTTTTTTAGCCTAGTTTTGATTTTTAACAAAGCCGAGTGTCATAAAAGATCTTATTTATACAAAAACTTTGTGTATTTTTTTGTCTTTGAATCGTAAATCGAGTAAAGTTTATCAAAAATAGTTCAAAAAAAACTTCAAAAATAGTTAACCCCCCAGGATGACTTTGACATTTTTCTCTATTTTGAAGCTCAAATATTGACTAAAAAGTTAAAAAAAAAAATTGTTTGATACGCTTACGCTCATTTTATTTGTATTTGCAGACTTCTGCATGCGGTTATTCCAATTAAAAGAAAAATAAATAAATTCGTTACAAAAATTTTTGATCTACCCCAATAAATATCTTTAATTCTTGTGGTTCTAGCCTCTGTGAAACAGAAAACTTTTTTTATTGCAAAACTGGTTACATACATCAGTTACTTTGTCTCATTCTATCCTGATTGCCCTATACTTATATTCTAAATTGTATGTATAGTGAACCGGCGGTAGAATACATTAAACAAACTATTCACCCTATTTTCGCCTCACGCCTCACTCGGCCGTCAACTGTTATTTCCACGATAAAGCTATGCTAAACTTTGTTTTCACACTGGCTTTGTGAGTTAAAAAATAGTGGGTTTTATTTCGAAATGTCTTCTTGAATCGAAATCCTAAATCAACTCACTTTCTACCTCTACCACTAGTAGCTACTCTTTGCCACCTATTCTATTCATCTGTATATAACTCAACAGTACACTATAATACCACTTTAAGAGAACCGTTCGCTACATACATCTATAGTTATAACACTTAACTATAGTGAGAACTTTTTAGCTCTACAAATGCTTTCTCGCTTTGTATCGACAGATTTAGAATTGTAAAAAAGCTGGAAAGCTCTATCTTTTGTTTTTCATACAAAATTTACTTTTAAATAATAAAATGATTGAAGAATTTGTTAGAGCAGTAAATTAATTTCTTAAAATGACTTTTTTAGGATAAAAAATATTTTTTAATAATTAAAAATATTTATTAAAATAAAATAACTTTTTCATCTTAAATAAATATCGTTAATGCTAAAAAAGTTTTGTAAAATTAAAAAAAATATTTGTTAACCTCAAAGAAGATTTCTTGATATTTATAAATGGCTGAGCCGCCATATTGTTTGTTTACTCTGTGTCAATTTACATTATACGTTCAACATTATACAGAGCATCGTTGAAAAATAATTATTTAAATATTAAGAAATCTAAATACTAAAAAATTCATCTATCGCTAAATTTATCAGTTTTGTAATTAAAAATTATACACTATTTAAAATATATATTTATATTTATTATTTTATGAATAAGTTAATTATATGAAGAAGTAAAATAAAATAGAGATTAAAAGCTAGATATGAAAGTGTCAAGGAGCTTGAGCCGAGTTAAGTTTAAGATACTTGGCATGCCTTGATCTCCCAACTAACATTTAGACGATATAGAGTTAAGCTTAAACTGAGCACAGAACTTAAGCTATATCTTCTTTACTGTTGGTACCTCTACTTGTCCCTCTTATATGGCTCCGCAATATGCTACTTTAATTTAAGCTCTCTGTAGACTATCACAACTCGCGAAAAGACGTCAACGACTCGCTCCGTAGGAGCTTCCTTAGTGCCGAGTGTTGTGTCGAAAGGACAAACTTATGGGTATGGAGAAACTTTTCGAGTGAGTAGGTTCTTATATTTTTTTTCACTGAATTTTATCGAGTATTTTATTATGAGTTACAAGTTTTTACGGATTAATTTGGATATGATCGTCTGTGGAGGTAGACAATAAAAAATAGACAATCGAATGGGAAATAAAAGAAATCTGAAATCTATTAGGAATAAAAAATATATATCTCAATATCGATAAAATCTTCAATTATGTCTTTTTTTTTTTTTTATTAAATCCACAATCTAAAATCAATTTACGAGAAAACTTTTTCAATGAAATGTTTCATTTGATTGAGAGCTATCTTTTTCAGATTGGATTATTTTTATATATGAAATTAAATAACAACAAAAGAGTGAAATCTTGTAACAAAAAATAGCAGCTATCCTAATTATTTTTATTCTCTCTTTTATTTCATTTTATTGAAAATAAATCGCTGTCATATTATTATCAAAATTAAATCTCCACTTCTATGAAAAAAATTTTCCGTGATGTTTAATCGGCCTGTGAAAAAATTTCCTTATATGACATTAAAATAGGCCAATACGTATACGTATATCAAACTATAGTCCTGATATGAAAATTGGCCATATCAGGAAATTTATTTTATTATATCATTTTTAGATAGTGTTGAAAATCTCCATTGGAGGGCGCATGATTGCTGAATTTTCTTCTTACAAGAAAGTTAAATTCTAAGTTTTAAGTTCTAGAGTAGAAATCTTCTTTCTACTCTATTAAGAAGTTTGTTTGACATTGGCTTTTAGCTTAATCATCTGCTAAATCAATTTTTGTTCAATATGATATTTTAACTGACGTACACAATTGGAAAAAAGAATAAATAAAATAAAATAATAAAATCTATTTTTATTTTCATGCATAGCCTGATATAACCATATCAAACCAGGTATGAAAATTGTTGAAATCCGAAAATTTTTCCATGTGAAATGAGAAATATAAAATGAGCTATTTTAATCATTCTGGTAAAAACATCAAAATCCATTTAACATTTCTCTGCTGTGATTTTATAGAATATCAACAATGGACGTTAAATTTTTTTTATAAAAAAAGCTTTTTGCCTTGAGGCAATACATTTCACTTAAAAATTTTATCATGTACATAATAATGCAATAAACCATTACCTTGTAATTGGATAGATCGTCGACTGTACACGTCAGTACAGCTTCCCGTCCCACCGGTACTGTCACATTTGATATCGGCAATACAAAGGTCGGTACTTCTGAAACAGATTCACGTCATCAAGTCCACCATAATGTAATATTGTATTAACTTACAGTACAATGTACCACATTATACACTCGACCATCATGATCACCATTACAACTATTATTATTATCATCATCATATCATTATAATCGTTATCGTTATAATTATGATATCAAATACATTGTCCAAAGTGATCCCCAGTCCGCCCACATCTTCAGCATCGTCAATTTTCTATAACGCTATCATCGATAAGCGACACGTATATGGATAAGTTATACTAATAATAATAATTATAATAACAAAATCCAAATTGATCTTATATTAGCATTAATAATACGTTTATATTATGCATACATCGACCCCCTATTCACAAAAGAAAATACGTGACTGAAATGAGCAACATTTTTCATATCATACTACAACCAGTGTCAGATAAAAATGTTATATTCACTTGCAAATATGCCCGCATTATCCTCGTGTTCTCGTGTAATACAAATACATTTTCGCAATTCAAGTAAGTAACAAAACTTAAATAAAAGTTACATATAATTCAATTCTCTCTTTATGAATGTAAATGTTGATATTATCAGCGATCAATTTCACAGAATCGAGGACTAGGTTATTTATATTTATATCACATGTTAATAAAGCATTTTTATGTTAGCGACGCTTCAATCGACATTTATTCGATCATCATAACATGTAACGTCCAATTATCATTAAACTATAACACACACCACAGACTCATTACAGATGTTAACATAGTTGACAAAACTCATTAATAAATAAATTACAAGAAATAAAATATGAAAACATACTTCTCTCAGCAATTATAATACTAATATTAGATTTATACTAGCATAAAAATGACCGAATAGGTGATAACGGGTTAGAAGAATTATAATAAATCACGGTTGATAAAATTAATAAAAAGTTTAAAAATATAAAAGCGCCTAGAAAATGGAAACAGAAGTACTACAGTTTATATCGTAGTATGGAGTTTAAAGGGAGGAGGTAGCATAGTATTGACAATTACTGAGAATTAAGTGTATACTGAGAGAAAGTAAGTGGAGAATGACCCGGTAGCTTAACTGGTAAAAGCATCCTGACATGTAATCGGGGAGATCCAGGTTCGATTCCTGGCTTGGTTAATTTTTTCATGGATTTTTTTCAAAAAGTTGCCCTTTATTCTCAGTAGCTTTCCATCGTTAATACTTAACATATAGTCGAACAGATACTAGCATTCACCAGCTAACTAGTGTTCAAGTTCGATGGTTACCCATCGACCTAACTATCCGAAGACGAATTGTCTCAAATCGTTAGTGAAGATGGAAATTTCCATCCACTTGAAATTAGATTTATACTAGCATAAAATGACCGAATAGGTGATAACGGGTTAGAAGAATTATAATACTAATATTAAAATGCTTAATTAATTATGAACATAACCCAGTCCACATTTCTGTGAAATTTATTGATATTGAATGTAGAATCTTTTTTTTTTAGTGAGGATTATTTTTACTAGAGTAAGGGAATAGCCTTTTAATTTAAGTTTGTATTTATTCAATGATAATAAGAAGTTACTAATACGTTTTTCGACTTTGCTCGCTCATTCATAACTCAATACTGTACTTAGGTATGACACTAACCCTCAACCCTTGTACCAACTTTCCTACTCTCTTCCGCACTCCGCATTTTCCTAATTCATACGTACGCACTTATAATCACTCTCTCTCTCTCTCTTTCTCTCTCATTCTCTTGTTCGTTTCATAACTGACATTACGCTTTTTACTGGCTAAACTAAAACTACCTGATGACCTTTCTGCGTGTACCCTTTTCCGATACTACATGAATATTATGAATTTTTCATATTACATTTATCGCAAAATAACCTTTTTTAATGATCAGAACCATGAAAAAATTTTCTGAATTGATTTAATATATCCATTAAGGTGTGTGTTACGGCCTCGTGTAACTCGTGAATAAACCTTTTTTTTCACTTTTGCCTTTATTCTAAATGGGAGATGTGTTATGAATTTAATATAATTAAAATAATCAAAGTATTGAAAATCAGTATACACTAATACATCTCTCACACTCGCTTACTCCCTACTTTCGGTATTTAGTATTAGTATTAGTCAAGATTAGATGGGAATTTAGAACTCTTCGGAGACCCCCCGCGCCATCGCGTGATATTCTTAGAAATGAACAACTAGGTGGGAACTATGGACTCTTCGGGGACCCCGCGCGAGTGGTCATAAACCTGTCAGCTGTCATCGTTTTGGCTGAACCACCTGTCCGAATGACCTGAAATTTAACCAAAAGATACTCCAAGTTATGGTGATTAAATATCACCAAAGAAAAAAGGAAAATTCGTCCTAGAACCTACTAAAAATCCACCTAGTAATATCTGTTCTACGCATGCGCAGTCGATCCAATACACCTTTAATAATTAATCCTGAGCGACCTAATTAACCCTAAAATACAGAATTTTGTCAAAATCCATTTTGAAACATCCTGCACACAGTGATTACAGGATTTTGTCAAAATCCATTGTGAAACATCCTGCACACAGTGGTTATAATTAATTAAGTTAACAGTTAAGGGAAACCCTTAAACCAACTCTGTTTCCCCTGTGACCATAAAAAAATAGTATATTACACATCTAGGGCAGTAAAATAAGAAATGTCTCAGATCATATATAATTGTTGTCCGAGGCGAAGCCGAAAGTTGAATTTTCGGCCCTGCGCGTCATTATGCCCGAGGTTTCGCCTCGGACATAATGACGCGCAAGAACGAGATTTCAATTTTTGGGCCGTGTAGTGTATACGATTTTTCTTCATAGCCGGTCGAAAGTACGTTATTAATTTTCGTTTTTTTAACTTTAAATGTTGATAAGTATGTTTTTGATGCCTGCCCCAACTTTTGCGGCACGAGCGAAGTGAGGTCAACAAACATGTGATCTGAGGCTTTCTTATTTACTTCCCGTGAAGTATATACTATTTTTTTGCTCGTCGAAGGCAGGAAGCGGCACTTTCGTTTAGCGCAGCGGGCCGAAAGTTGACGCTTTCTGCCCGTCGAGCAAAAAAATTATTATAAATTGTTTTTATATTCTCATATATAGCCTAATATAGCTATATACGACCAGTTCAAGCCGTATATGGCTACATTAGAAATGTTTTTCACGGGTCTTTATTGATGAAAATCTTCTATAAGCAGGACATTCAAGTTTAGTTGCAGTTTAGTTAGTTTCGTTGTGGTCTAGTTTCTGTATAGTTCAGTAGTGTAAGTGGGATGAGGAGAAGGGTACTATAGTAAGGTTGAGAAGGATATCAGGGTGTGCACTAACCGATAAGCACTGATCCCAATTACACGTCAGGGAACAGTTTCCCAAGCTGAGCGGATCAAGGATTACTCACTCCAGTTTCAGTATTACTGCTTGTTATTTAGCACTTGATACTTGATACTAAAAGTCGATATACCAAGTATTTTTTTAGTTATGGTTATATAACAATAATAATAAATAATAATTATATAACTTAGTTTTAAGTTTTATGAAATTTTTGGTGCTAAGAACTGATAAATGCAAGGTTATTGTCAGTTAATTGGCTCATTAAAAGTACTTCCGTTTAAATTTTAATTCTGGATTAAGATGCCGTAGTTAATAATGCTGATGGGATAATTCTGTAGAGAAGAGTACTAGTAGAACTAGAACGAGAAGTAGTATAGGTGCAGCTAGTTGATTTGGAATAAACTTTCAGTTAAACTGTAAAGTTTAATGAAAACTTTTATGAACATTATCCACGGTGTTGCGTTATACATCACGCATCAATACACTTTCAAACTAATGACAAACTTTACAGTATAAGCTTTTTTATAGACGTTTAATTAATTTTCAAATATTTAATTAAACTGCTAAAATAAAATGAAATATTATTTTTTTTTTTTAAGATTTTATATATTTTAGTGGTCAGTTTTTAATAACATTAGTTTGAAATAATTAAAGAAAATTACTCACTTTTTAATATTCTAATCAATTTAAATTTATTTAAATGTAAAAAATCTGAGAAAATAATTAATTAAGAGGTTTGTAAATGGGCTTTGAAAGGATTTATTACACTTTATTCATTGTATATTATTTAACGTTCTGCGGATAGAAATGATTAATGGTCTCTGTGATTTAAGATTGTAAAATATTAATTACGTGTACTTTGAGTAATAAAATGAATGAAATAATTTAATAAGGTTGTATTTTTTGAAGTTACTAACACTAATAAGAAATTCAAGTTTCAGTAAAACATCTCTGAGAGAGATTAAATTGTTGAATGGAATGATCATGATTTAATGTAATTATTTCCTTGGAATATTTAAGTGTGAATTTAATATCGATTATTCATCGTGACTAATTGGTCATTAAATTTGAATCTGTCACAATAAAATTAACATTGATTATGAAACTATTTGAATGAATAAATACAATTACTGATCATTATAATGGATTACCATTAAGTTTAATTAAATAGTGGTCTAGTATTATATAATTCGATTGGATCTCGCTTGTTAAATATTATCATTAAAATAGTTTTATGTTACTTTTTTTTTTTTATTATTTTATTCTTATGAAAAGCTGGAAAATGGAAACGCGGGAAAAATAATGCACTTTTACGAACTTTACGTTGAATTTTTTATTTTTCATTTATATTCAAAGAAAATTGTACAAGTTTTTCATTGCCGTTAAGAACAAAAATCCAAGGAAAAGAAAAAACAGTTAAAAAAAATAGGCTAAGCCGGTTTTTTCATGTATTTCCGGCAACATTTATTATGCACAGTTAGCGTATAGATTGAAGTTGAAACTGTAATTTGTTGTACAAATATTGGGCGAAAGTATAACAAAGTTTTTTAGAAATTTGTGTTAACATAATATGTGTTTTATAACCACAAAGATGTAAATCATTCATCGCTTTTATGATTTTTATTTTTGGTTTTTATATAATCTTTTATTCAAAAGGAGGTAAATTTTTATCTCTTTAATCAGTTAATCTCGAAAAGTAGAAATAAACTCATCAAAAAATTTTCTGATAAGGCTATTCATGAGAAATTAATTAGGACTTTTAGAGCTTAAAAAACTGTTTCAGATATTAAAAGCTTAACTTCTTGTAAAGAGAAGGTTCAGCGACTGTGCACCATCTGTTAAAGATTTTAAATACTACTTTTGATAGAAAAATTATAGATGGGCGTTTATAACCATACACTGATAGCAGGATATAGTACAGAGTACTAAACTAATTTAGTAAAAAAATTTTCATTCATTTATTTGGGCGAAACAAATATTTTGTACCCATCAATATTATTTGTTACAGCTGAATAAATGATTTCTTTATATGAACAAAGTCTTATTACATGGAAATAAATATTTAGTTCCACCAAATAATATTTAGTAACAGGTACTAAATATTTCTTTGGCAAGTATTGTCGGTAGATGGCTATGCTTTAATTTCAATGTTTATGTGATACATAACCTATTCACTAACTCAGATTATTTTATTCAGCACTAATATCTTCTATTTATGTCTTTTCTCAGAGGAGCTTAGTTTACATTTTTTAATTTGTCTATTATTGATGTGTTAAAAACTTGTTTAATTTTAAATTTTATAAATGTCTCAAACGAAAAAATATAATTTAATGAAATTCTTTTCTTTAAAATACCTTATATTTTTACTTAAAATTATTTATTTTAATTATTTTTATTTATTTTTAAGTTAAAAAATTAGGTTACACGCTAAAATTAGTTAAAAAATTAATTTCTTTGATACCAATAAACGATTTATTGAGTATCAATAAATCATTTGTTAAATACTACTAAATATTTATTTAGTGGAACTAAATGGGCTTTAATAAATGATTTAGTACCTATTACTAAATATTTGGTAATGAAAGGTTTGTTACTAAATCATTTAGTATCTGTTACTAAATCTTATTAAATAGAACTAAATCCTTCTATGAGTGTATCAGACTTACTATGCATTGAGAAAAAAAAAATTTTTGTCCAGAAAAAAATTTCTTGGCTCAAGAATCGTTTAAAATAAATTTTTGTTTTTTGACAAAAGAATACCAATATCTATCATGATAGTAAAATATTGGCATTAATTTTGATAGATTAACAAACGAATAGGTTCACTTAAATTAAACAAAAAATAATTCAATCAATTCTTGAGACAAGAAAATTTTCTCAAGAGTAGTACTTCTTTTTCTGAGTGTGGGCCTACTCTGGGCACATAAAGCCAGATATGGAAATAAGCTACATCAGATCATATCAGGACATCAAACTCATATATTTAAATATATCATACTATACCAAATTACCGATGTGACCATATATAGACTAGACATTCCAAGCGGTATTATAAAATATTTCCCCGAGAATATTAACCCAGAAAATACTACTCGATAATGATCATAATTTAAATATAATTATCGCAAATCAACAATTATGAAGAATTAGCTTTGTGGTCGGGTTGTATACGAAATTGTAACAGTCACGCACAAGTTAAATAACAAAGGATGGTATCGAGCATTGCACGGTATCGCGATAAGTACGTATATGTGTTGTATGATGTGTTTGTGCCACTTGGCTCGACTAACTCGATAATTCAACATGACGTTACCCACCGGGAATTGTTACAGAAGGGATTGGTGAAACTACTAGAAAGCTACCGAGGCAGCAACCCACCGACCTATTATATCTGTAACTTGAGAGTTTAACCCTCACGATCCATATTTAACAATATCATGTGTATATAATGATCCGTGTTGTGACAACAATAATTAATGAGCATACAGGAACCCCGAGAAATTCTAAACACGTGGTAATTGGAATTTTTTTTTCTGTCCCTGATTTTTGACGTTTTCTCATCCATCTTGCTCGCTCGACTTGTTCGTTTGTTTGTTTGTTTGTCTGTTTAGTTTAGTTTAGTTTAATAATAAATTAGGCAACAAGTTTAAATTAAGAAGGGGAAGAGTTTTTCCTTTTCTTATCTGTAAGCTTCCGATAACGAGCGAACGTGAAACAATATTGCCGAAAAGAGTCTAGAGTTTGTAAACTTTAAGGCGCATTAAAGAGAAAAAAATGACTAAGTGTACACAGCATCTGCTTCGTATTCTATCATCGTCAAGGACCCGTGTGATTCTTTAAAAGCTAAAGTAATCTTCTCAAGAGCCTGATAATTTAATCACTAGAAAAGGTATTAAATTGGTTAATAGATTAAAATGATTGATGTAAGTGCTTTTATATTTGTATTTTTATATCTACTAAATTAAATAAATTTAAATTTAGTTGTTTCATTTTATTTTATAATGTAATTGCTTTGTTGAAATCCATTATTTAAATAGAATATAATCTTCTTTGTGGATTATTTTAATTTCAATGGATCGTAATTTTAATCTCACTCTCACTTAGTCCATAATTGAAAGTTATTTGTAAATAATTACGCCCTTTGTTGAATGGAATTTATTTTAAAACGGGAAAAAAATTTTGATAAAGTCAGATTAAAGTAGAAACAGGCCTAAAGTTGACGCTTTCTGCCCGTCGAGCAAAAAAATAGGTTAAATATTTTTTTTTTCACATGCTCAAAAAAGTTAAATTAGCTGATGATTAGTTTTTATTTAAATTGAAAATTTAATTGGTAATCTAGTAAATGATAACTTTGTTCCGTGTACCGGTATGGGTGCATATTAGCAGAAAAACAAAGTGAAAATAAAACTAAAAAAAATAATAGATTATGTATCAAGTTCCTTGAACAGAAAAGCGTAATTTGAATTGGATTTGCTTTGTGAAATTTCGAGACTAAATAACACTTCCGAGTCAACATAACTACAATCTAATGAGTTTATCTCGGTTAGCAATGCCTAGTCGGTGGTAGTAGTAAACGTGGTTAATTAAACTTTTTTAAATTCTAAACCACACTCAATGAATTACAGAGAAAACTTTTAATTAATCGATAGAAGGATTAAAAAAGTATTTAATGGATTTCCTAACACGACTAATGGTTTCATTATTTCAATTATTTTTATTATCATCATTATCAATTATAACTATTCGTATAAATTCAATTGAAATTTTTTATTTTTATTTTTCTCTTTAAAAAATTTGTTTATAATTTTTTATTCATAAATGTAATTTCAAATTTGCATTTTGTAAAATAAAATTTCTCGAAATAATATCGTTGAAACTTTAATTTTATAAATTTTTGAACAGCTTTACTTTGGTAACAGCGAAATGATATATTTAAAAGGCGACAAATATTGTATTCATTAAACGTAATATTTAAAAAACGTTACTAAAATAAATAAAACGTTTCTTTATGAACGAGTTTAATATTTATAACTGTGATCACTGTTACTATATCATTATTATTTTATAAATACATATTAAATATTAAATTTACGAGGTTTTATACGACTTAATAATACCCACAATGAATCAATTACAGTATTACGGAATTATTGTCACGGATGCACTCAAATCTCGGCTTATTTCCATTTTAGTCAATAGCTCCACTAGTATTTGCAGATGGAGTCTCATAAATTTCAAATGGGCTAAGTACTATGTTTACTCAAAGCCTTTCACCGCTACCGCTTCTATTCAGCCGAATGACATGTTCATGGTTTCTGGTTTGCAACTCTATTTTTTAAATAAATAGGATATCAGATATTTAAAAGAGTATCCCATTAAAGAGGATAAAATTGAATTGTAAATAAGTCATCATAGTGAAAAAAAGTTGTTTGTTCATTGCATATAAAGTTGTTTATTCTCGTATTGAGATGGATAAGTTAATAACTGATGGTTACTAAGTGCATCAGGTAAGCTCAATTCCAGGCTTGAAGCCCTTTGATTTGATTGACCACCTCACTTTAGAGCTTAGCTTTGTGACTAGAGTATCGATCGTACTCCATTTTAGTGGTCTCTTTGATCAAGTCAACCGCTATACATATATTTTAGGTATACAATAAATTTAAAATTTTTTTATTCTGTAATTGTAGATAAAAATAACAAAACTAATTATTGGATTTTATCCGTGAGCGCTTTTAATGAATTAGTTGTCTGGGTAATAATTTCCAATACTTTGTTTCCAAGTTATATTATATTGTTTATAATGAGTAATTTAATATTATATTAACTATATCACGTGATTAATTATCACGAGAGTTTGTTGTCTAAATGGTTTACTAGGGTTTCTCGGAGCAGCACACCGAGCAAGTAACACGAGACATTCTCACGTTTTCAGTAATAAGTCATAGATAATAATCAAGATGCTCTATTTACATGTTAAGTGAGGGCAACAGCTTACGTAGCTCCCCGATATATCTGCAGAAACACTTAGTATAAATCGATATAAATTCAATGCCCATTAGTCCATAACTTTACACTAATGCTATTAACTATTGAAAGCCCCGATAAATACGTCTAGACGTACTATTGTATTTATTGCTGCATTTCTCAGTTCACTTTGCTATTAAACCTCTAATTAATACAAATACAAGCGAAACCAAAAGCGCATTCAATCGCCAATGGCAGGAAAAAATGCTGCAAAGACTTAAAAAATTTTTAAATGCAAAATAATTTACATTGGCTGTTGAGTTTCTTTCAATCACGATACACCGTTCGAATAGACAATTCTATGATGAAATGTAAGCCACGGTATCTGTAATTAGAGTCGCTCTAACTTTATTAACATATTCATGAGATTCAAAGATGCTAGTACTCTAAAATTGCTGTCATTTATATACATATATAAAAACTAGATAATTCAACTCTTGGTTGGATTAAACACAAGACGATATGAATATTCAAATTTAACAAAAGTTTAATTTTGTCTTATTAAAGTTAATTTCATCATTAGTTTGTTTTGAAATTATTATATAAAACTTTTAAAGGTATTTTAACAATTTACTTTGAAAAAAAAAAAAAAAAAATATTTATTGCAATTATGTATTAAAATTTTAAACAAATATTTTCACAATAACAATATCGACCTTGAAACATTTCTTAATTAATCTACATTAGACTTAAAATGAAGCGTAACCAACCGATTACTACCAAATTTAATGGGTTAAGTAATGTTGACATTAACGTAGGTTGATCAAACGATTGGATAAGACTTTCCCACACATCGATCGGTTTGTAGATCAAGTATCCGTTAGTAGAACAAATATTTATGTGCGTGGAACCAATTGTCTTATGTCTTATTGAAAGACATTAGCAGCTGGTTTCGTTGACATATGTGCGGCAAGATTACCTTTGGAACCGAGTATACTCCTCCAGAGAGATTTGGAACTGTTCACAATGTACCAATATCAATTACCCTTAGTGACCATCTACTCCACCCACAAACGTCTGTTATCCCCTATCCTTACGGGACTATGTCCATGTTCATTCCACTCGATCTCGATATACACCCTAAATTAACTAAAACGGATTGCCGTGCTCTAACTCCAAAACACATCTGTCTATTTAGCAATCAAATATTTCTCCACTCATTCTCAGATTTGTGTAACTTCTATCCATCTTTATTAACGCAAATTACTTTTTGAGCAGAAAAATTGCGCTTTAATTGAATTGTCGTCAATTTATTGTTTTATATGTCATACAAATATTGATCATTTTATACATCTTCATATACGCACACTTGGTCAAAGTACTACTTCCTTTGACTCTAATGATTTTCATGCAGTGTAATACACTTGAAAGCTTTGGCTGTAAAGATTTTTGCACCGCGACCAGTAAATACAAAGCATACTCGTGGTTGCACCGCTGCGAATATTTTTAGCATGATAATATTGTGCTCTATGTACACAATAAGAACCAACACATATTCATCCTCTCACATAAATATTTCTAAAGGTTATGAGACTTGTTGAGTTCAATGAGATTCATTTTGCAAAGTAAAAAATTCCATATGTCGAATGGAGTTCAAACATAATTTGGAATGTACTAGTAACTTGTACAGAGATATGAATGGGAAGAAGCCTCTGATTTTCATTCAATATATTTAATATATTAATGCAAACATATCTATGTTATCAAATAAGTATTTCTATAATTTTGGTAGTATGGTTTGAAATTTTTACAGTAGAAAAATTCAAAGTGAAAAAAATTTTCAGATGAAAATTACTTTAAGTAATTGAAACATTTAAAATGTGAAGATGTGATTAGTTCCAAATACAGTCGGACAAATAAAAAATTAAATAACAAAATTATACTCAGTTATTGCTAATAGAAACAAAGTGTTTATGTAGAAATAATTTATTGTTCAATTTTATAGAAAGCATATAAACTCGCATTGAAATGTGTCGGTAGAATTTTGAGTTATGATATTTATGATTGAATTCATTTCCTGATTGGCCAGCGCAAATTATAACCGTACATTTTACGGGAACTGCAATTACGAATGAAATCTATTGTACGTGCATACAACCCCATTGGTTTTTTTATTATTGTTATTAGTATTATTATTGCTTTTTTTTTCTATTTATGGATTTCTCCATTCGGTAATCCCGTGCGAAATTGAATTCATAAACCTGCCGTAGTTAATATGTGCTGTACAATGTCGCCTGATGTTACATCTGCGCTCTCTTTATTTGCAAATCTCATGTTATTATTGTTATTTTTTCAATTTTTTTTTCGTACTTTGTGTTTGCGCGTATCGTATTGAAGTTTTAACTTCTCACTTATCAAGCTCATGTGATATGTACATAGAATAATAACGAAAGAACAATAATACTCGGAAATTCTACAATGCATGAAATAAATTCATCGTTTATTTGATTTATGAAGAAAAATTTAATAAAAACAATATAGTTACAGACTAAATATATATCCAATCGATATCGATGAATACTTCGATATGTTTATTCAAAACAAGTAAAAAGATAAAAGAGCGGGAAAAAGAGATGAAAGTTGTAGAAAAAACATTAACTTCACTGCAGTTTAAATGAAAAAAGTATTAACCATGGCGAAAAGTTTTTCTATATGTATGTAACGGGTCTGTTAGTAAGTAAGTAATTAACCAAGTTGAATGAGTCACTTGGACTTACTGAAATAAACTTTTGTTTCTTTTTCTTTTATTTCTATTCCTAATAATACCAATCTCCAAGTTTCATCTAGATTTAAAAGCCTATTTATAGTATTTTATTACCATTATATTTATTCAGTTGTTATTTAATTAAACTTTTTTTCTTCAAATATCCATAATATATGTATCTTAAGTTGCTTCGACTATCTCTCGATTACAATCAGTAAGCAAAAAAATTTACAAGAAGAAGTTTCGAATGTGAAATTTTAAGTCAGCGAAAAAAGTTTTGTAACTTTTTTTAAAAATAAATTCTCGAAAACTTTGTATCTACTAGTCGTACTTTTACCTTTTTATTTTCATCTCTTCATCTTTCTCTCTCTTGCTCATTTTGTTGTATATATATATATATATATATATATATATATATATATATATATATATATATATATATTTTATACCTTATAGATCAGAATACTATAAATTTGTCACTTGAATGTCCTATCGTAGAAACGGACGATTTGTTGAACGTCGACATTTCACTGTAAGACGAAATGTTAGAAAGCAAATTGTACAAAGCTTGCCAGCAATATTCAACAACTCTCTCACACTCTCCATTGGATTTCTTGAAATAAGAAATTTTTTGGTCTTTTTTTCATTTTGTCGCATCTTTCTCCTCTCTTGATTCAATAGAGGTGCATGTATATACTAAATAAATACTTACGAAGAGGATAATAAAATGTCATTTCGGCAACACACACGGCTGGAGACTGGAGACTGTCTGTAAACCTATACATATTTGAAGAGGAATAGCAAGTGCTTTTATCAGCAACTTGTCATCAGTGACATTTCCAGTCTTTTATTCAGTATCAATCTCTACAACAGATGTCGAGATCATTTTTAATATAAATCTATCATAAATGCGAACTGATTAATATACATACGGCTGTATCGCAGCTTTCATACCAGGGAATGTTCAAGCTCTGTGATGTTCAAATCACAAAAGAAAGGTAGATGAAGACTCACAAGATATACGGACTGAGATTGAGGTACGGCTTATATTCATCCATATATCATAAATTTATATATGGCATCTAATGATGAGATTGCATTTGATATGTACTGGAATGGCACTAACTGCTGCCGCTAATTGAAATCGAAGATATCTAGTTATACCATAATATTCAGTCCCATGTGTTCTATGCGATGCTATTGATATTGATCAATACATTCAAGTGCTAGTAACATAATATTTCTATCATTGAATTATTCGTAACATCAAATGGCTTGATGACTTCAAGTACTGCGATATTATTATAATTATTAGGAATTAACTATGGAAAAATTACTATGGAAAATTTTTCTAATATGGCCTAGGAGAGTAAAAAAACATTGGTTTTAGTTTAGAAATAAATTCTTCAAACTTAACTCTCTTATAAAGAGATGATTTAGCGATCCTGCGCCATCTGTCGGATATTTATAGACTTTCTTTCGTATAAAAATTCTATATGAGCATATATGACTATATCAGGCCTAATATGGGTATATTAAGTCATGTCAAACGAGATATAAGCCCACATCAAAAAATTTTTCCACGGATAGCTTTAAAATATGAAAAAAAAAAAAAATAATTTACATCTCATATCAGAAAATAAAATAGCTTTCATTCGTGAAAGATCATTTTCTTCAAAAAAATTTTTGTTTTATTGTCAAATAATGATATCTTCATGAAGTTACGTAGCATGCATAATATATTTAATACCACGAACTGAAATAAACACACTCAGTGCGTCACGCTCTGCAAACATACCAGTGCTTTGCTTAAATTTCGAGTTGTCGACAAATTTAAACCGGCATTTTGCACAAATGAAACTCAAGCTCGGTTTCAGCCTTTATGATTCCCGGAAATAATTTGGGTTTGTGACTGTCGTGCGCGGTTTAATATCCCGCGTGAACTGCGACAGGTAGATACAAGCTTCTATCGAGCGTACAGTCATGTCTATAAAGAGTAAAAGCACTGAGGAATATATATTCTTCTTTCATCACTACATCTTCTTCTTCTTCTTCTTCTACTTCTTCTTCCTGAACTTAAGCTTGCTCTCCTATCCGTCTTCTTTGCGCTGCTGACAAACGTGCATACGCAAGGAGGAGATTTCCCTGATGAAATCGTCTCGAGGCAATTTCTATGGTTTCGTACATGTGTAGTATATACACATGTACCAATATATAGGCATGGCTATACATCAAAAAAGGTTTTCTATCTTTCCTAGAATACCGCGAAAAGGAATATACACTAAAGAGCTTTCTAAGGAACCTACAGTTAATGTATAGAACGTACGAAGATGGATATATGTATAACCTACCAACCAAACCCATATTCTGTACGATATACTGAACACGAGCTGCTTCAAATGTACTTGTGTATATGTATAACTTACATTACGGGAGAAGATGCTCCACTTGTAAGGATTTTACGCATAGCACTACAACTTGCTAAAAATTGATGAGAATTCACTTTTTCACATTGATATGTATATCACCATATGTGAATTTTTACGACTAAATTTTTTACCCAGGAAAGAAATAGATTACCGCATATCATCAAATTTTTTATACTTTATGGCGCATTTTTTTCCGCATGCTTTTATTTGACAAGGATTACTCTCTAGGAGACTCCAAAACATCTGTTTATATCTACATACTCTGTATTATCTGGCTAAAAGTAGTTTCTCATATTTTCCACTCTTTTAAATGATCATTGTCTGTAAAAAATGTACATTTAAGTCAATTCTTTTGATAGAAATTGAGGACAAATTACAATTTATTCTATAATTGAATTTTTCTGTAATCGAATGAATAGTTAATATTGAATTTAATCATGAATGATGATAATGTTTAAATATATATGTTGGAGGTTCATAGAATGATTTATTTAATTCTTATTAGTTATTTATTTCAGAATTACTGTAATTAATCATCTTTAGTCGTATGAATTGGATTTGTTTCAAATTACATGGGTAATTAATAAAAAATATTTATGAATTTGATAAATTATCAAGAAGTTAATATCGACATTGATTTTTAGCCGAAAGTCTTGAAAAATTACTTTAAAAAAGCACAAACTGTATAACTGTAATATTATAACATAAAATATGATTTTTTTTTTCTTTTTTTTTCGTTTCAACTTCAACAATCTCTTAATAAATGAAGTAATTATCAAAACTCGAGTATTATTAATTAAGAACATTTACTGGACCATGATTAATATTCAGTGGTTACATTACTGGAGTGTTGAAAAGATTTTTGTCGGCAGTCGAGATAGCTTTTCAATTTATTGCATACTTTAACCATTTGAAATACAAAAGCGTGCGAAATATTGTCACTTTTCTCGATGCTTTACATAAAAATCTGTTTTTACTTTTATTTTTTTTTTTTTTCTTAAACTCAACATTCACTCGATGCTCTCAAGCTTGAATAAGACGATTTGCTAGAAAAAGGGAATTTTCAATAGAACATAAGAGAAAAGAAAAGAATATACGGCTTGGTTTTGTACTAATATTCAACTCTTTGTGGCTTTTTTATTTTCTATCTGATTCTCATGAAAATTTATACAATATTAGTTGAATATATACACGAACAATGAACATATTATACTTTTCCTATGCAGCTAGAATATTTTAAAAACTATTTAGTTGTACCTTAATATTTTTTTTTTACTGAATACAGTCCAGATAATTAAATTGAAACAAAAAATCGAGAGAAAAAAATCTGACGGTAATTTAACCTGACTTTGTAATGGGATTCCCAGTCAAAGAGAGTATCCTGGAGTTTCTGCATTGACTAACAATTAGCTGCTATTACCATTAACCCATGCGGAACTTGTACGAGTATTACAGTTTGGAATACAAAAATATTTTCTTCCTCGTAATTATGCTTTCCAACACCTTGCTGGCATTAATAATAAACTATATTTAATTATCTTAATTATAAACATATCCTTAAATGACTTAATTAAGTTTACTTCCGAGATGTCATCAACTAAAGTATCAAATGCTTAAAAAGCAAAAGTATTCATTGCTGTAATAATTTCTTGTGTTACTATACCCTGAAGGGTTCGAAAATTCGCGGTGGCTCATTTTGCTGCAGTATCTTCGCAGCAGTATCTTACTTTCGGATAGTATCGACTACATCTAGTGTTCTCGTATAATCGAATTTTGATGAAACTTGATACGCTTATTCTACGAGAAAACTTCTCGATTAAATTCAAAGATAAACATTACTGATCAATACACTAATAGAAGGATTTATTTATAGTTAAAAATATTCGTTTAATATTTAATAAATCATTTATTAGAGACTACTTTTTCGTCCTTAACAAATATTTCTTAGTATTTAAAAAGATTTATTAATTCTATACTAATAAATGGAGAGCCGGTTTTTTTGTCCGGTTATACTGCGAAAACTACTGAACCGATCGAAATAATACACCATAAGATGCAGCGTATTTCGGAGAAGGTTTTAGTATATGATATGGTGGTGATTACTTATCCGGAACCTATATTTTTTTTTTCTTAAGCCTATCGACCCAATTTCTGTGAAGTTGTAAATAGTTAGAAAATGATATCACGTAAAGAAGTTTCATTTCTTACCTGTGTACTCTGGTATGCACACATATTTTTTTTCTCCGTGTAGCTAGAATAATTACAGGGATAAAAGGTGGATGCCAATTCGATAGAATTGGGATCTGTGCAAGTCAAAACAATACTCTAATTAAATTTCAAGTCTAGATCTAAAAATGCAATTCTATAAAGCGCCCAGCGGAGCGGGCGAGTAACAGCTAGTATATTTAATAAACGAGTACCAGATTTATTAAATACAAACAAATCATTTTAAATACTAAGAAATATTTGTTTAATACCAAAAAGTGGTCTCTAATAAATGATTTGTTAACTATTAACAAATATTTTTTTATAAAAATAAATTCTTCTATCAGTGTACATTTTAGGAACAAAAATTCCTGAGGTAAAATTTTCTGTAATTTTTCCGCAGTTTTTATAAATATTTCTCTAATGTTATAAAAAGTAGAATTTCTAAATTTAGTATTAAAAGTATAAAATCCTATAATTGTACTCTATTCTATTCCTCGGCAAATATATTTAGTACACCGCGCAGTTGTAAATCTTTGGACATTTATCGAGCTATTTAATCGTTCACGACAAATGAATGAATCCACGGACTTTCTTTAACTACCATGCAACTAGAATACTACACCTCCGAGGGTTTACTTCTCACTTGAATATTCTATTTTATTGCTGTAATTAATGCTAAGCACTCCTTTTAATTTATCACATTATTCATTTATTCGTAATTAACATTTGCATAAATACTGAATTTTATTTTAATCTATTATTATCATTGGCTTTGTTATTGTTTGTGCTATTATAATTATAATTTTAACTTATAATTTACAACTAAAATCGAATAAATATTTATCGTTGGTGTATTTATTTATATGTCGACGATTGTATTGGTGTGGTTAAGTCATAAACCATTTTCACGCATATATGAAGATACATATTGGTACATGATGGAAATTATGGCTAACAGATGACTCTTTGGAGTGCACGAAAAAAATATATATTAAAAAAAAACATGACGCAGCTTCAATTTATATTCGTGTTTGTGAGAAGGTTATATAAAAGTCAGGCTTTAATGTTTCCCCAGTGTGAAAAACAAAATACATTTGTTTATTTTTTTCCGGTTTTTCGATTGAAGAGATCTCTATATATCTGTCAGTGGTAAATATATTATCATTTTGTTTATATAGAATTATTGTAGAATAATAAATTTTTTTTGATAATCTAAAAATTCAAAGATTTATTTATAAAATCAGATAACATTTATCTATTCGACTAAAATTATTATTATTCTTTTTTAAACAATAATGTCCTTATATCTTGCTATAAAATTAAATTATTTCATATTGGTACACAAAAAAAAAAATTTACTTGAATCAAGAGAAAAATTTTCGAATAATCCAAGAGAAAATAATTTTAAAGAGTTTAATTGTCTTAAATTAGCACGGAATATTCTTGAATCATTTAAAATTTACTTAAATCAGAAAATTTTTTATCTTAAGAATGTTTTTACTCAAATCAAGAAGATAAAGTTCTCCAAATTTATTTCCTCGATTCTCGTAAATTTTTTTTTTCTGTCCATTATTTCCACAAAATTGAACAAGTTTAAGCATAATTCTAATTGAAATCAAGTACAATTATTAACTATAGAGTAATTTAATAATTTCGTATTAATTCAAACAATTGTTCGAAAATATATAAATTATTTCGCGTAATTAATTTTCCCATAGCTTTACAATTTTAAACTCAAACATCCGTGAAAAAATAAATCATTTAAAATTCATTTTATTTATAAAATAATGAATAACCGTGACCTATTCGATAAATTAAAATTTCCAATTTCATTACGATGATGACGCAGATATATTTAAACCCTGCATATACATGGGGCACGTAATACGTGATTTGAAATTTATAAATGGTTACAGCCATTAAAATAATATCATAAATATTCCACTTGTTTTAAAATGCGTACAAAGGATAATTTTTTGAATAATCCTGGAATAAATTATTGTTAATTTGATCCAGTAAATATTAAATATGAAAATGCATTTACATTTTCAGTTATTATCACTCTCATCATTATTAAAATTATTATTTAAATATAATAATAATTTCTCTTATTATAATAAAATTTTTTTTTATTCTATTTATTTTTTTTCTATATAAAAAGACCACAGAAGAATGCATTAAAATGTCACAATGCAATAAAACCCCCGACTTGCTATTTTCATACTCAGAGATAGCTCGGTATGGTATAATAGCAAATAGTAGACCAACCAAGTGGAGGAACCATCTAACATTTTATGTGACGACTCAGTCGACCTCATTTCTGTGTCACATGTCCAGGACCATTGACCCGACAAACCTGTTTTGGTAACGCAGGGTCTATACTACTTTTACAGTATATATATTCTAAACTGAACACGGGACTCGTGGGATGCCGCGTCACTCTGCGAAATACCGTGAATGATTGAACAAACAGAAACAACTAGAGAATATAACCATTCACTGTCATGTACAAAATTCTATATTTACTGGCAGCTTTGTTTCTACCTTCTTGTTTCCACTTTAAATTTTAAACTCTTGAGTGTTTGCATTAGTCATAAGCGAACTGCTTTATAAAATAACCTTCCGTGTCACTGAAATAATTATTACTGTTATTTTAATCACTTCGTTTTTACAGTGCTTATTTTTAAATATCCTATAATCTAAGTTTGGATTGCGAAAAAAGAGTTATGGAAAATTTTAATTAAAAATAATTTACACCGTAAAATGCTCTTTTAAAATAATTCATTTTTGCTTTGCTGATTACCATAAATATTTTAATTTTGCTTGTATTGAAGGATTTTTAAGCATGTGCTAATACTCTTTAGACTAAAAAAAATTTTTAAATATGTTGATTAATTAAAAAAAAAAACATTTCGTTTGATGCACTTAGAGAAAATATTTAAGCGATTTAATTGGCGATAAATATATTTAAATTTATTCTAATCTTTATAAAACATAGCAATGAAGAATTTTGCATAACTTAAGTTGTCTTCTCTTTATTCTAGTAACCAGATGGTGTTTTTTCAATTTCAGTTAGTCAATAAAAACTATTGAAAAGTTGTCCTTTTTCTTACCAGTACGACAAAACCTTCCAGCTTAATTAGTTTATTTGCTACTGTGACCGCTAAAAATAACCAGAATAAGAAAATGGTGAAAAAAGATAAAAGCTGCTGATTCACCGAATTTTAATAAATTTCTTAGCTTGAAATTGCTTATATTTTCAACGATAATTGTTTAAGTTCAAGGAAGGGCTTTATTTTCAAAATACTCGTCTTCTGTCAACGTGAAGGTTCGGTAAATAAATTGCTGAAGTTGTTTAATTATTGCAAATAATTATCTTTTTTTTTATGAAGTGAACTTAAGGCTAAAACATTACTCAAATATTTGAACAGTCATAATTTTTTATTTTTTCAACGAAAAGTTTTCAAATCCACGCTTTTTATTCTGTAAATCTCTCAATAGTACTCTGGTGTGTGTACATGTGAAGCAGTGTGTGCGCATTAGACAGAAAATGCGGTATTAAACTAGTGTGGCCTATTAAACCTCACCTTATTCTCCGGAGAGAATTTAGCAAAACCTCGTCTGATGGTAGACTGTACTCGATCCACCATACCTCTACTAATCCTTGGAGATAAGACATCGCGATTTCTAGAGTAGAGGTTACTCATCCTTTTGCGAAGCCTAGGAAGTATAGAGGTAAAAATAGAGCAAAAAGTTTAAGAGATTTAAGGAGAGAGGCTAAGTCTTGCACATGGAGTCTCGCTACTATTCATGAATCCATGTTTCTATATCTATCCTTTCTACGATTTTTTCCTCACTTTTTATCTGCTTCTTTTTTTCTCAATCATTTCACCCTCTCGCCCAGTTTATCTATTCCACAGAAGATATCGATTCCACCCACTAGTACTCTGCCATGATGCTCCGACTCCATTTAGAGATGGGAGTAATTTTATGCAGATACAGATAAACCGATTTCCTTACCCGGCATCAAATTACAACTATGGCTTTCACAATTCACCTGGTTTATGTTTTATGGTACTTATTTGGGTAATTGTTTTTTTTTTTTTTTTATTGAAATTATATGGTCATCGAGACGAAAAAATACCCGTGGAAATAATTGAGGAATTTCTGATAATTTTTAGAGCGGAAAGTCAAAATTAACTTTATTGAGGAATAAAAAAAAAAATGTAAACTCCGCTTGGTAATTGCTCGCTGAATAAAAAAAAAAATTAATGTTAAAAAGAGTTGCATAAAATTTTATCAATTATAATTGCATAAAAAAATCAAAGATTTTTTTTTTAAATAAAAGAATAAATAAAAAGTGAATTTTATGTAACGTCGTGATCGCTGGAAAAAAATCACATTCAAACTAACGATAAAACTACAACTATGTATATATTTCGCCGATATGAAAAGATGATCAGTCGAGTGAAATGTAAAATAACAAGCTACGCTCTACATCATTTGTATAATCACTCGAGAATATAAATGACAGTTAATCATTCGTTTGATTATTCATTATGTAAGCTGTCATTAATCTCTGATAGCTTGTTTCATTTTTTTTTGTATACATAAAAATACTGTAAAGAATGAATATTCTCGTATATTTATAAAAA
Organism: Cotesia glomerata; assembly: GCF_020080835.1. Taxonomy (NCBI): domain Eukaryota; kingdom Metazoa; phylum Arthropoda; class Insecta; order Hymenoptera; family Braconidae; genus Cotesia; species Cotesia glomerata. The sequence continues at coordinate 4,560,243 of NC_058158.1, forward strand.
GTATTTACAGAAATTTAATATCTGCTCAATGAGAAATTTAGATTTCAAAATGTCATTTTTATAAAGTGGTTTTTCTAACTTGTATCACGGATAAAAAATATGTGAATATCTGAAGTATAAAAACTTTACTTTGATTTAAAAGGATTTTCATTTGAAGTACTAAAATAAAACTCAAAGCAATATGAAATTCAAGGAGCTCCAGAAAATATATAAAAAGAATCATTTAGGTTACATTTAATGGCAAGTATTTCTCCTTGAGAATTTTAACAATTATCTGCCAAGGATTATTGACTCAATTTCTCGTTAGAATTTTCCAATTTATAATTTTTGGTTTAACTTCGACTACTTTCTCGTTTTCTCATATATATCTGCATTTTTATTATTCTTCTCTTATTAAAACGTTCTCTCGGGCGATCTGGTACCTCTGTTTCTTACAGATTGTATAATTGGTTGTATAATTTTGTCTAGATCTGCAGCCGAAGAAATAGATGTAACAAAAGTATAACTATCGAAGTCTCCATTGTGCGATGTTCTGATTCTACGGTTCAGCATCATTATAAAATATTTCTAAAGATGTTGGAATAAGCAAAAAATATAAATTGGGAAAAACAACAAACAAAATAAAGGTTAATAGACAGCAAGCTATATCTTCATGGATGAGAGTACAATAAACAAGAATCAATAATATTGATAATTCGTAAAACTTTACCCGTAGTTTTTTGAGTTTCCGTTAACTAAAAGTGGCTTTGTTCCAGATTTTTCGACATTTTTAATTCAAACTTATAAATGTAAATGTGAGAATAAATTTTCTACAACTAGTGAAAAAGTTGAAACTTTTAAATTTGGGAGAGATTTGACAAAAAATTTTATTTTCGCTCTTTATTTTTATTATTTTAAGTTTCAATTATAATATTTTTCAGAACTATACCATATCATTTGCCCTATGAAATAAATTAAAAAACAAAATTATAAAAGTAATTGTAAAATGAATGCATAAATTTATTGATTAAATCTCTAGTGATTTAAATAACTTGGAATGATTTTGAATAATTGAACATTTCAGTTTGAATTCGTAAGTCTTCATGACAAGTATCATATTTTATTATTTTTGGGCGATCTATCAAAAAGCAAGAACATTTACTATTTTAAGCGAACTTAATTCACTTAACCGTTCAATTTTAATCGTGTTTAATAAATGAACTCTTGGGAATCTATCGGTTAGCTGTGATATTATTGATGCATAATAAGATTGGCTAAGATAAATGAATATATTTAAATAATCGAAAGTTTTGTTAGATCAATGTGAAATATTAATCAAATCTGATGGACAAACAAAATTATTTATATCTTATGCCCATCAAACAAATTGGAAATTTAATTATTCACCATTAAAACCGAATTTTGTCATTGAAATTTAACAAGTATTGTCATTTGATGTAAAATACATCATACGGATCTCGAAATGGATCAGACAAACTTCATTTCAATTAAAAAATTCAATCTGAAAATAATGTTTTATAATTACATTTAGAAACTTTCTTGAATGAATAGCCATAAGAGTTATAATAAATCCACTTAAAAATTGACCAGACCTAGTTTTATTTTTACATTTCAATATTATTCGCGGTTTTTTTTTTAAACTTAATTTTCCAACAGCGTTATCGGCTCATTGGAATAAAATAATAGAAAGAAATTATCGATATTCTAAACTTGTTACAAACTTATAAAAGTTTCAACAGTATCACATAATAGAAAAATCAACTGAAGTCGCTGTAAGATCAGTACATTGCAGCGTAAATAGTTTTCATCTTCCACATGTTACGAGTTTAAGTGAGTAAAAAGCAGGATCTTACACTATTTTATCTTTTGAGTATACTGTACACCTAGAACGAAATTTATTGCTGTCGAAAAATGTAGCGGTCCCGAAAGAATTGACTAAAAACTTTATATTTACTGTCGAAAAAAGTTTTGGCTTTCCTGAATTCAGAAAAAAAAATGATCGGGAAAAAGACTTTCTACATTTCAATTACTTTGAAATTTTCAATTGATTACAACTTAATTTGAAAATAAAAAAGTTTGAATTCACTATAATAATAAATTTAAGCTGCAATAGAGCGTATTTTATTATTTATTTATAACAGCATTGGCTACTGTTATTTATCATGACATAATTAACAATCGCCGCTCGCATTGCTGTGTAGAGTAAAATAAAAATGTAGAAATTTTTAACGGATTATAATCAACGGATTTCGCGTCCAGAAGATTAATTCTAGCTTTGATGATTTTAAAAGCTCTCACAAATAGGATGATTATATTATGGACACAATATAATTAATCTGGAAATAAAAATTAGTTTAATTTTATTTTTAAAATTAATTTTATCTGACGATATTGAAATTTATTATTGTAAATTAAAACTACTGTCTCTTAACTAAAAAATTTAAGTCTGATGAATTGAAAAAATGGTTATAAACTGTTGTTGTCTATAAATCTAACAGCAGCGTTGATATAAAAATGTGTGAGATAAAATAAAAGGATTAGCAGTTTGAATGGTACCACGAACACAATACGAGAGTGTTAATGCCCACACTGAATACAAGCATACATAGAGATCAATATAATCCACATGTACATGTGATTTCAGTACCGCGCGTTAAAGGAATATTGCATGCAATACTACTCGGGTCACTGGACTTTACTGCAAATGCGAAAAAATAAAAAAAGCAAATAATATCCTATGACACAGTAAAACAGAGTAAGAGGCCACTGTCGTCAGTTTTATAACGCAGGAATTTTTTCCTCGACCCAACAAGTCTTGGTCGTCATAAAAATAGAATAAAAACCATTAAAAGTGAAACCAAAGTAAAAAAAAATAAATGATTGAAGATTATAAAAGACGACAGTCAGAGAAAAAAATTTGTAAAAAGTTTCTCACTAAATAAAAACCTAAAAATTTAAAACCATAAATTATCAAGAATGAAAGATACCTATGAGGCTGTTTACGGAAGCACTCGACACCGCACGTATTATTTATTTTCTTCATCCATGACAGACTTACTGCACTACATATTATACTTACATATATAGATATATATGAAATTTATAAATATGTTTGTATGCACATACAACTATACATAAATATACATAAACCAACGACAAGTATTCTTCGTCAGTTTAAACCCCTTGCGGTGCACTGAAATTAATGTCTCGTGTATCACATATTACAAGTACTATAATTGTTAGCTGCATCATTATAACATACGCGACACATTTCAGATTTTATCCTTTTCATATCTTACCAAGCTCTGTTTCCTTAAAAGAAAAATTTGTTAATAAATTGAGTTTTTTTTTTTAATATTAAATTTGAAATCCTCGTAAAATTTTTAAACCAATTTATTCATTGGAGCTTTTAGTTATCAAGTAACGTAGTACACCCGCAATACACTTGTTATTTTACATAAACATATAACACATTGTAACAACATATGTATACAAAACCTGGATCCATATTCGTGCTTAACGGACGATGAAGAAACATATGGAAATTCAGAATCTACGTACACATAACTACGTACGTATAAATATCCATACACGAGTATCTATGAATATCACTATAAATACTTGATGTGATCAATATGTGCACATTCAATGGGACATTTGAGTCGTGTGAAATTCAGCAAAATTTAATTTATCTCCTGGGAGTATCAATAACTCGCACACTAAAAATTTAAACTTTCGTGTGCCCTCATCTTGTAAATTTATAATTTTTCTTATTAAAAAATTGTGCACCGATACGAGGTAAGTGTAAAATTTATCGATAAAAAGCAGAATAAAAATGTGAGGCGTTGGCAAGAACCAGAGGTATTCATGTGAATTTTCTCTAAGACGAGTGTTAGAAATGTTTTCATGAGCGGGTGCATTATTTGCTCGGGTTCTTCGCACCATGCAAATATTGGCAATAAATCGTATCTAGCGGAGAATTCGTTACTTCCGGTCGATGGATTTACAGCAGACGTATAATATAAGAGAAGTTGTATAGTTGTAGGAGTGTAGAGTGGCCATTGGGGGATAGCAACGATATAGAAGAGGAAAAATAAAAAAAGGATAGGAAGAGATATGTATATATGATAGAGAATGCAATGAAAATACCGCGTAAGAGTGTATATAAAAGGAGCCATGAAAACGGATAGATGTGGGAGTACTTTTCTGCACATTTATACATATATATACATGTTCTTGTGGTTGTATAGATGTATAGAGTTGCCGTAAAAATCGAGAGGACTCGAAGCTGTTAGAAATGTCTTGGGTATAGTGTATTTTATAGCAACAGCAGTGCCTGTTTCCTTTTTGGCCCGCCGCAAACTTTGACTTTTTACGTTTCCTGACGAACGAGAGGGTGGACTGAGAACTCTGTAGTGGAGAAAGGAAGGAAAGAGCAGTAGATAAGGGTGGAATATAAAAAGAAAGTCTTAAGTTAAGAGCGAGGGGAATAGCTGCCGACAGAGGGGATCGAATCAGATCACTTGTATTCGACGCGATCAGATAGTATCGATGCCTTGACTTGCTCGATCGGGTCACTCGATTCTCCACTAGCTTGGCACGGATTTCAGACGGCTCGAGGAGAGAGCATTACACGAATTACGGCTTCAATTTCTTTACTTCAACGTGATTTATTCTGATTTCCTGATTTCTTTAAATTTACCCTTTTTTACTTTTATTGTTTAGTGCTTTTTATTTTCAGCTCCATTCTATTGTGTTACCGTTTTTTTTTTTTTTTATTTGCTTTGCTTCCGCAATTACTTGATATTATCGTCCAGCTGTATCGTACAGAGATAAATTATTTTATTTTCGTCTGTTGAAGCTATTATACGAATTTTCGGTAAATTTCACTACCAAGTAAATTTTATAATTTTTAAAAAACTAGTCTGCGTCGGTTGTCGAAAATGAGATTTTGTGAAACCCTGGCGGATCCGATTTACCGGAATTTACGGTGATTGCACGGTGATTTCACCGTGCACGTTCACCGTGATTTTCGGTGAAATCACCGTAGTTTACGGTAAAATCACCGCGATTAACGGTAAAATCACGGTGATCCTACATTATAAAATAGATGAAAGTCTTGAAGTTAGTCAAAGGTCGAAACTCGCAAAAAACGGGCCACGATTCATTATTGGTTAAGATTTAGGCGCACGCGTAGCGCGCTATTCACATTTCTAGTTTCACCAAAAATTACAGTGATTCTACTGTATTTCATTTAAAGCTCTGGCGTAAACCGTGATTTTTTTTATCACTAAATTTTTAGCGCTCGCATTCAAAATTTCATTTTCTGATGCTTTTGAACTTGTTTTCTTAAAATTCGACAAATTTTTTTGTCATTTTTTTTCGTGATACAAAATTATACAATTATTTATAAACAATTTTGTATACTTATAAATAATTTCTTTTCCTCGAGCAGTAGCAATGAATTTATCAAATGAAAAATTATTTTCCGAAAGCTATAAAAAGAAAACATTATCACACGCTGCTTGTGTTTTTTTTTTTTTTTTGTAAATATGCCACTAATACTTCGATTAGACAGTACAACAGATAATCAATAGGATGCTTAATTTACAACGAATATTTTTTTTGAAATATTTTTGATAATTTGAAGACGAAAGTTTTGTCATTATATATTATTTATATAAAACGCTTGAGAGAAAAAAAAGCAATGAATGTTCGCTTTGCGCATGCGCCGCCAATTGTAGCGAGTTACTTGTCAAATGGACCAACTTTGATTGCTCTGTTTTTTTATTATGAACAAACAACAACAGCATTTTAGATTTTGAATAGCAACTTTCGGTGATATTCTTTACATTCATACATATTTATTTTAATATTAAATAATTTTTCCTTTTGTAATTAATCTTTTAAATTGTGAAAAAATATGTATTTCAAATTTAAAAAAATTCAAAACTCAAAAATTCTTAACTATACGCAAATTTTATAAGAGCAACTTTTGCCTTAAAATTGTTCGAAATAACAAAAAACTATTTCTTTAGTAAAAATATATTTTTTTTTAACAATTGTTTAAATAAATGGCTATAAACAATTGATGGCCCATGATTTCGCAAAAATAATGACGATGTTCAGTTTCAGCTAAACAAAATATACGGGACAAGATATTATGTCCACGAAACTCAAAATTACATGAAAAGGTAACAGCACGGTGTTTCAGGGAAATACCGTATTTTACCGTAAATTCACCGTAATCGTTTCATTTTACCGTGATTGGAGATTTCGAAGAATTATGGTAATTTTACGGTGTTTCATAAAAATTTCACCGTAAATTTCGGTGAATTCACCGTGAATTACCATGAAAACACGGTGACTTTACCGTTTTTTACCGAGAAATTCGGTAAATAACCGAATTACAGGTTTTCACCGTGAATTCACCGTGAATCACTTTAATTACGGTATTTTACCGTGATTCGGATCCGCCAGGGAACAATTTAACGAGTTAATTATTAAATTTAATCTTCCTCTTTTATCAGCTTGCTTATACCGAAAAATGCAAAGGACATAAAATAAAATTAAAATGTTTTAATAAACACAATGGATTGAAGTTTTAAAGTAATTTGCTCTCCCGTAATTACTGATGTGTATTAAAGTGTACACAAGCGCAAATCATTTCGTTTCACCTGGCGTCAAGTGAAACTATTAATAGACCCGTGAAAAGTTTAAGCCCGATAATTATATTAATTAAAAGCTCTGTTGAATACTGTTTAGCATGCAACCAATGCTGGTCTGTGTACACACTACCTGAAGAGTCAATACAACTTTCAGTCCGTCTCCATATTCTGGATTGAATTCTGTTATACACAAATTTGCGATATTCACTTAGTTAACTCTTCAAGATATAACAAACTAATTAACCTGACTCTAGGTGTATTATTTTACAAATTTACCCGCTCAAGCTTCTCAAAAGAATAAAACTTCTCTTAAATATTTCATATATTTGTATCACGATACCTTCATCACCCGGTATCACGTAATCTCTGCTATGTAATGATAAATCTGTACTTGGCTGTGTCAGGTACCACCTTCTTTGCGGTGTTACATAAATATACATATACATATATATACATCGAGTATATAAGATTTATAGAGAATACATTACACACGACTTTAGTACTGGCGCAACACGATTGTAAATAATGTATTCAGTTTAAAGCTGATAAACGGTTGCATATGAATCAAAGCATCTTCAATAAAATTTTTCTAAATTATTTATGATTTTGTTTTTAATGGTTGATCCAAAAATGACTAGATTTTTTTTTTACTTATAAAATAATTTTACAATAAACTAAATCCGAAAGAATTTTTAAAAAGCCAAAAAACTTTAGGATTGATCGTTGTTTGTCGTTTGAAGTCCAGAATTTTTGAAAACTTTGAAGGAAATTCAACTTACAAAGTTCCTTATTTATTCACAAGGATATCGAGGAGACATTACTTGAAATTTTGTTAAGCGCCTGAATATTAGCAACGTTGCAAAAAATTAACATTGAATACAGTCCCCGACCTACGGCGCTCGACAAAGGCACGCGACCTAAAATCGGGTTATCAGATCAGGCTGGATAGTTATGAGATTTGTTTGAAAACTTTTCTAAAAATGACCTGGTTAATTCTATAATTTTTATGTAATAATTAAGGATTTCAGTAAAATCTATTAAGAATTGTTTCTAATTTATGATAAAATTCGATTGATTAATTATTAAAGAGAATTTTAAAGATAAATTGAAAAACTTATGTTTTATGTATTTAAATTCATTTACAAATATAAAATTTTATATGGAATTTTATATTTGAATTAAAATTTCATTCAGAGTTGAAAGCGAAGAAAACAAAATAATTATTTCATATTTTTCACTTTTGATTCATCCATGTTTAGTTATGTATCTTAGTTTTTTATGTTATGAAAAAATTGTACTATACTGTTAAGTTTACTCATGTTTTTTGAAATATTCGACAGACCTTTAACAAAGACGTCATAAAACTTAAAATTCAGAAATTTATGACAGTCAAACTGAAGTAGTTGCCATTGTCAAATAATCTCTTTAGTGACAGACTAACCTTCGACACAAGCGGACAAATTTGACAATCCATCTGTTTATCAGATGGCGACCAGACTTTTCCAACTAGCAATCTTCTCACACTTAGTTTAAACAACCCTTCTTTAAATAAATAATACCCTCTCCAGAATCCTTTCATTTAACAACAATTCCCCAACTTCAGTTATTTTCTACCAACCAAAAACGGAAATACCCTTCCCAAAATTGCACTCTCTGACTGACGATAGTTTGACTAAAGATCGAACAAGACAGTTACTGACAAAACCTCGCTCGCCGAGCGCCTTATACCTGACCTTTACCGACTTTTGTACCGATCAAATTAATGTAAAAGTATAGTCAGTTCTAAATTTAATAAATCAATACAAAAACGAAATATTTGTGATCTTTTTAATTAAAAATCACAAAATTCTTGTTAAATTATCACCAAATTAATTTGCAAGAAAACAATCCAACTGTGAGAGTAAATATGTAAATTTATGACGACCATACATATTGTATGACGAAAATAACAACACGATTCAATCGCAACGTTGATTTTAATATAAATACTAAAAGTTAAAATTTTTAATGTGATTTCAAAAATGTAATAATGCACTCAAGTTAAATTGTACATGTACATTAATATGTAATATCATTTACGGGGTTTTCCAAAATAAAGACCGGATCGTAAATAAAATTTTAACGAACCCTCAAACTCAACTTGCGTAATATAAAATGTAAATAAAACATCATTGCCTACTCGTAAAACAATTCAACCGCATTACTTATACATACACAGTCATAAAATTTTATTAAAATAATGAAACATTTTTTTTTTTTGTTTCTTTTAATTAGTATTAAATAATACTCAGACTCATTATTATTCTCGTCTTTTTGAATATACTTTCTCATTATTTTATTTAAATTATCGCTGAGTAAATAAATTGAAAAGATCATTATTAATTTTTAAAAAATACGTTTTTAATAATTTATAACAATACTTCTTTTGTGGGCTTTGAATTATTAGTGCGTGATTAAATTGACAACCAGCATAAAATCTGTTTGATGCTATTAAATTACTGCATACTATTGTTTGCCTGTATTACAATAATTTGGAAATTATAATAGTAATGTCGAGAATTGCGTAGTGAAAATTTTGTAAATTAAAGGAAGATATTTCTGAGATTTCAACAATTTATTAAATTAATTAGTCATTACAACAGTAATTATGATGTATTAAAATAAGTACACAGTAAAAAATATTGTGTATTTGCGTAAATACAGTCTGTGTTAAAAATTTTTTGTGTTAAAATAACATAATATGTGTTAAATTTCAATACTAATTTTGTGTAGACTGTATTTGACACAGAAATAGTGTTGATTTTACACAATATTTTTTACAGTGTACATTTTTATTCGATCGATACGATGTTTTAAAATTTAATCAGGAAAATTTGATTATCAAGACAATTAATATCGGTTTGTATTATCGAAAGAGTAATAATTATGCGATAATTTAAACTTGAAAATTTAAACTGTTATTTATGCTTATAGCTGTGATAGCACGAAATTTCTGGCCATGGGATTTAATAGGATCTGAAAATTTACCCTAAATTACCTTATATCAGTATTTTCATTGTCAAATAAAATTTACGCACCATAATTAACACATTAATTTTTTGAATATTAAGTATAATAATTTTATGAAAATTACACTAAGAGCATTTAATTTTTCTCAACATTTTTTGTTAAATAAAAAATTATTAATTGAATGATTAAAATTTGTATCTCATAGACTAAATAATTAATTGGTGTTTTCAAAGTATACATCACACATAGCTGCTAATTAAACGTTTACTCCTTTATTCATCTGAAATCGTGGAATTTGTTATATTGCATCTGCAAAGTGCTTTCACCCATCAGTATCGTCTTCTCTGATCCAAGGATTCCTTGAATATGTGTACTTTGCTCAAACAAACTCTAAAGACTGATTACAAACGGTGAGTATCTTACCATTTATCTACGATCTTGGTACATAACAGGACGAAGCTCTCTAACGAAGATGCTTTTCACGTTCTTGTGATCGTTAAAATGAACTTTTAGTTCTCTGATGTTAAATACCTGATTTATCTGATGAATAAACGTGTATATGACGTATTATACATTATTCCTTAAGAGCCTTTTATGAAATTCAAGTCTTGATATCATATTACAAGGTATTCAAGTTTTGATACTTTTTACTTTTTTAATTTATATTCTAATTCGAATGTTAAATTACGTAATGTCTGTTCTCATGTCATGTAACTTTATTCAATATATTTGACGCAAAGTTTTCATTTTATACTCCGAGATTTCAAAAAAAAAATTGTTAAAGTAATAGATAACTAACTCGCAACAATACGATGCATGTTTCTGACTGATTAAAATAAAATTCATGAAAGTTATAATTTAAAATGAAAAGTTTTTCTGACGAATAAAGTAGTAATACATGTGATGCGCCATCTACCGGTCGGGAAATCAGTATTTATATAAAATCTAAAAAATTTTTGATATCAATTAATTAAAAACTGTTTTGTTTACCGTGTTAATAAAATTAATTGCGGGATTGCTTGTCCTATTAAGTAGGTATTTCCTTTACTTAGAAGAGCAAAAAGTAAAATAGCAATTAAACAGCAAAGAGTAGCTGGAATTCTTAGTACTTGAGACATGATTTTAAAATGCTCGGCCATTAAAATTTAAAAAGAGGTGCTTTACTTTAAATTGTTACATCACAATTGGACACAAAGTGTCGACTTGCAATCAGAGCCATTTTTAGTGTTTACTCAGACTCGATTATCCTCATTTTTATTTGAGTCTCTTTTGCGCTCAACGATTCCCATCCAATTCGCTTTTATCTATTTTTTATATTTACGAAAGATAGTTTCCTTCTAACGCTGTTTTACGATCTATAAGGCAGGTTTAATGGGAAATTAAAAATATATTAAAATTTATCTACCGAGAGTTTGGTTTTATTTGGAATAATCAAAAATTTATGTCTTTTTAAAAAAAATTTTAAAGCTTACGTATTTATTTTTTAGTTTAATATTTATGAAGTTTTTAATAAACAAGTGCTTTGTATAGAGTGACAATAGACATAAGAATGAAGACAGGTGTCAAGTAACTTTTCAATAGGAAGCTTTGAGCCTGAAGGGAACAAGACAGTGAGTTGAGCAGTGTGCTAGTAGGTTCATTGGTAGCTTGCTGATAGGACAGTTAATACACCAGCGCCTATACAGATATATCATTCTACCGAGCTTTAAGATTAAGCTCACGGACATTTTACACGGACGAACGGTTAATCTTAATGTCATCGACCTCCGACGGTAATTAGATTTATGAGTGCTACGGGGAGACCTTTCTTTTATTCACATTTCTCATAATATTATTATCGTACTGTGAAAATATTTAAGGAAAATTAGAACAAAATTTTCCAAAGAATGATTGAAAATAATAAAAAAATTTTAATTTTTTTTTTAGTGGACTTCATTAAATATTCGAAAGCCGGTTTGATAAATTACTCTTCAGATAAATAAAGAAAAAAAATGTCGAAGATACCGCAATAAAAATATTCAATATTCTTAGGCGAATTAAGAATAAAACAATATTGCGTGCCTTAGTTGTAAATTAAATAGAAGTGAATTCCTTTGATGCAGGGGCATATTGACAGGTTAAGTTTTCCTGTTCAATCTGGCATAATTCAATATTATCTTACTTTTCTCAGGCGTCTGTCAATAAACTCGAGATATAACTGGAGTTCTTACCCTCCGCGAGCCTCGGGTTCACATTGGCTCCTTACAACCCTTCGCTAGTGAGATGAATTTTTCTGTCATAGAAATCATGAGGCTTGACATTCGTGCACTGCTTCAACAAGGTCTCGACAAAAAAAAGACCAAGATACCTTTTAAATTTGAATTCCCGAGAGACTACCGGTTCTACTTCAACTTATAAGACATCAGACACGTATTAGCTGAGTCGTTACTGTAAATCGATTCTACCACGACTGCATGTCTGCTGGGACTAATAATGTTATAGAATTGACTATTTGTTTATTTAATAAATAAGCTTGTTTTGGTTTTAATTATTAGACACTTTAGTAGTACGCTGAGAGAATTTTGAAATAGCATCAACGATCTTTATTATGTAAATTTAATATCTATATGATGGTAATTCTTACGAGAAAGTAATCATAAGATTTTTCATCCAGAAGGATACATTTACCATACAGTAAAAAATTTTACGTCAATCCGTCAAAAAATTTTGTGTTAAAAATTTTTATGTTAAATATTTAACACTTTCTTGTGTTAATTTAACACTTATCTGTGTTAATTTTACACAATAAATGTTAAATTTACACATAAAAGTATTAAATATTTAACACAAAAATTTTTAACACAAAATTTTTTGACGCAAAATTTTTTACTGTGCATCAAAGGTAGTTAAATCTAGCAATCATGAATTGAAAACCATTATATAATAATTATACTCGATCAATTGAACACTGAAAATTAAATTCTAGGATATAATTCCACTTAAAATAATTAACATTATAAATTTCATTTATACAAATTCAGTAAATAAAGCAGAAATGAAAAAAGCATCAAAAAATTAAAAGAAAATTTATTTATTTTTTAAAAGTTTAATTGTTCATTTACGATTATTTTATTGTCAGAATTACTATAACATAGATATTGAAAACTACACTGAAAAAAAAATTAACTATATTCAAAAGAAAAATTCTTGAACCAAGGAAATCATTTTGAAAAACTTTATCGTTTTAATTTAAGTCGAAAAATTTTTTAACTTTATATAAATTTAATTTGCTTTAGGAATTTTTTTATCAGCCTGTAATAAAATAATTTTCGTGTATTCAAAATAATAAATTCTGAATTAATTGAAGATTTGATTACTTATTTATTCAATAAAAAAATTATTACATTTTATAACAAAGTTCACTCCTTGAGAATAAATTCATTTTTCAATCTTCTGTAGAGTCAAAAATGAAAATGGTACTTGACATTATGAAATTATGAACAATTATATCAAACTAATAACGGATGGTATGTAAACATAACAGCAAAACACATAACAGGAGAATAGAAATTACAGAATGTGGTAACAGCGTGATTTGTATAATATGTAGAGAGAAGCGCACATGGAACAAAACTACTGACGAAACAAGAGTGAGTGTAGTTCTAGTGGTGCGGTATGGTATGGTATGGTAACCGTGGCAATATGGGCTTGTGCTTATTTGGGTAAATTTGATGTCAAAGTGAAGAGGGAGCACACTAGAGGGAAACTGTTCTGTATGTAGAGGAGTTGTAGCTAGACCGGTGCTGCAGGATCGGTAGGACAGAAAATTGGCATGGAGGAGTAACTGTCGACGCGAACAACCGAAAACGAGTGGAGTGTGTGTGAACATAGAACGCGCTCTAGCATGAAAGAGCAAGGGATTTCAGTGTGGTTTAGTTTAGAAGGCAGTTTGTACGCTTGTGGTTGCTATAACGGGTCGAGTCCGGTCTCGGATTCTAGTTGGCCTCCGTATAACTTCCCTAACACTAATATATACTACTCTCGGCGAACACACTATGTTTGTGTTTGTACTAATGTGTCTCATTATATTAATAAGTTGAAAGTGACTGTCACAGTTCCGTCATAATTAGATTCTTCCATCTTTCTCCCTTTTTTGCTAATTAATTGTATCAAAACACCATTACATTGTGTTACGCTGTTAGTTAATGAACAGCGTATCTCTTTTTAATCTCAAAATTTAATCTAATTAATTGTTTACTTAGTACTTCAAATATTAATATTAATTTCATTTACGACAAGAATTTATATTATTAAGAAAATAAATCGCAAATATATTTTAGTAAGTATTTAATGAACAAATGAATATTTCAATTTTTCGGTGCTTTAATAAATATTTCAAATGAAAATATATATATATACATATACATATATATATATATATATATATATATATATATATATATATATATATATATATATATATATATATATATATATATATATATATATTCATAGAAATGTTAAAATATTCTTCATACAAGTTCGAGGTTTTTTTTTAATTTCAGTTTTCTGTGGCCAAAAAAAATTTCATTAGTATTTTAAATTGAAAAATACATGTACTTTTATATGAATGTAAATTAATAAATTAGCAGTGAAAATGACAAAATAAATGAGCAAATAAAAGTTCTCAACTTATTATACTACATCCCGCGCGCAATGCATGCTAGTATATTAAAATATTTAATTCAAAATCATAAGAATGATTAGATTTAATTTACTGACTTTAAAAATTACATTGTTCCGATAACTAGAAAAATTTGAGAGCTTATTTTTGTTAAAATTAAAATGAAACTATTAAAACTTGGAATCAATAAACAGTTTTTAACTTGAATTTCTACCTTACCGTAAATTCGAATTCTTATTACCAATTAACAACAAAAGAAATTAAACTCCATCAAGAAAAAGTAGCCATAAAATCGGTTTTAAGTATACCCAGAAAATTGCTAAAACTTTTCATCTGAATTGTAGGACTTTATAGATCTATATTTATAGTTTGTGAGTCACATTAGTGACTGCAGTTTCTTGGTTGATTATATTCAGTTAACGTTCAAGTAATTAAATACCACTCAGAAAACAATAAAACTGGTAATTTCATCAGATCACGCATGAGAGCGATCCATTAAACGTTCTTCAGGTTCTCTTGAACTGGATCCTGTTCTCTCTGGTAAAAGAATATCTCTGATTGTACAATGGTTTTTGTTTTCAATGCTAGTGAGTTAATCATACGCTTGACTTAAAGTCTAAGTTGATAAATTCAAACTCGGGAAAACTATTCCTAATTCCAGCGCTTATACACACGCCCATATACATCCATACATAAATAACATAATTCAAAACTCTAAAAGAAAAGTGTAGTGAAGTGAAAACTAAAAAACAAAAAGGATCAAGGCTTTAGAAAAAGTTTGTTCGTGTTGAGCTTATAGTACAGAAGAGCTTGAGAGAAATACCGCACGAATTAGAGTTGAAGCTTTCAATCATTCTCGGATCGTAAAGCACTTTCTTGTTCAACTCTGAGAGGACGGGAACGTTTTATAGTTGATCTTCCTCTTTCACCAGCTCTCGTCTGCTTCCCTCTTTATCTTTATTTTCATCATCTAGCCCCCTTCTTCTTCTTCTTCTTCTGCATTCGTACAATCTTCTACAGATAGACAGAAGTATGTAGTTAGGTACTTATTTATCGGTGCAGGTTTTCTTAACTCAAAAACGACGATGAGACTACTCGAGAACCAAACCCATAATGATGACAACCAAAACGACAGAGCTTTTGCAAGTCGGATCTCCAGGGTCTCACTGTATTGCGAGAAAAAGTTTTATCTCGAAAAAACAAACTAAAAAACAAAGCAACTAAATGCTTTACGGCTGTCCTTTCTCATGGTTCATGGCATTAAAAACTTTATAATTTACAGTAACAATAGTTTCCTGAATTATTTTTCTACATGCATATATTTACATGCATATAAGCTTATATTTATATATTTATGAATATGTGTTCAACTTTTTTCCCTTATCAGCCTGAATTTGGAATGCTGGTCTTGATGAAATATAAAACAGAAAAATCCGAGTGAAATGCTCGTAAAGGCTAAGAGCAGCGGGCTCACATACGAAAGAACTCTGGAATAAAATATTTGAAGATAGTACACAGTTCGCTGGAGAACGGACCGGAGCTTCGTTGGAGTAGCAGTCTAAGCTCAGCGTAATCCAAATAAAATGAGTGGAGGACTATCAACAAGAAAGTAAGGTCGATTAAGCGGATTAAAAGATAAAGCTCTTGGACAATATGAAGCTAACGTGTTCTAGACGCGTGGCGAGATCAACTCAGATGCACATCGCTCTTTTACTCATCTTTTGATAGCCTGATATTTCTCCGGTACATAAGCCATCTGATGGAGATTATTAATTGTAAGGGTTATAGTTGGAACAGTTGCGATTTATATCTTTTATCCTCGCGGGAAAATTTATAATCTCTGTTCTACTTATTATTGTTATTATTTTAGATAAATACTTACTAACAAGTCATTACAATCATATTTACTTCCACCTTCCTTTTAACAACGGTCATTATACTCATTATAAAAAATCTTCTAATCTTTCGACCGATTAAGCCATTAGTCTGCACTTCGATAAATTTAACACCATAATTTAGTAGTACTTAATGTACTGTTACAAAACAGTTTAACACCATGGATTTTATGAATAAGTACATGAATGAAATGTTAATTACTCAATGCTAAGGCTAATTACCTTGAAAGGATAAGTTCACTTGGAAAAATGGGCAGTGAATTAATTAATTATAAGATTTTAGGCAAACATTGAGTATTTTATGAATTTTAAAGTAATTTCTTTTTTTTTTTTTAACGAAGTCTCTCTACAAAATTTAATTATCAATTTTGGAATAATTATATCTAGTTTAAAGCTTTTAATTATCTGTAGGATATCGGTTGCCAAACAATTAACTCGTCCGCGTAATAACCTCGTTACAAAATAAATTAGTGTAAAGTGAACTCATCAGAAACTACCTTGCAACATAAAAGACGAAATTAATGTTTTAATATTTATTAATTTACGAAATTACCCATTCCATGATTTAATTCTTGTAATGAGAAGAATAATATCCTGTATCAAGATCGAAAGCTATTTAATTTGTGAAAAAAATTGCTGTTTAATATCAATTGTTATGTGAATCGTTAAAAAAATAAAACGAATGTAAAACCTGTTTCACTATGAAGCTAACTTGGCGTTGAGCGCGTGATGGTATTCTATTATCACGATTTTCTCGTGTAAAAATTATCCGACAATCCACAGTGTTCAAACCCACTAATTAAAAAAAAAAAATAAATAAATAAACAAAGATACGAGTAGAAATTAATTCTTTTCATTTCAATTTCAACTTTTTTTTTGGTATAATATTCTTGATTGAGTATATTGCTCGATAAAATGGAGCAATATTCACAAACACGAAAGTAATAATCCAGATTCACTCGAAACCGTAAAGCAGTTAACGAAAAATCTATAAAATCGGTAAGAATTTGAATAAAATTATTTTAATACTCGGTATGCAGAGAAATTGAAATGGTGGATAGTAATGGAGTCTCAAAAATAATAAAATAAAAAAAAAATTTTTTTCACTTAATAAAATATTATCAAAATAGCAATATTTATTGGTACGATATAAATTGAACCTTTCATAGTTGGGTTGTTGAACAAAACAATACAATACAAATGGGAATAAAAAATCCGCCAATCGATCAGCACAAAGACAAGAAAAATCTCAGAGCATTTTATTTCACTTCTTTGAAATTTAAATATATATTTGAGAACAGGGATTTATTTTCTAGATTAAATAAATTCACTTAAATTTATTTTTCGAATCTCAGATATTAATATCATCTCATAATTCTACTTTGCTTTACTACAAATTAATACTAATAAATATTTCAAATTAATTAAACTCTGGTATATCCTTTTTCACTCAAATAAAAAAAAAAAAAAACAAAAAAAGTTAACTTTTAAATAAATACAGAGCAGAAACATATTCAATTAAGGCATCACCACCTGCTCGATACTTTAATTTGATACGTCCAAGTTTGTGGAATTCACAAGAAGCAGCCTCGCGAATATTATCAAAGTTTCTATTTTAGAAACTACCCTCTGCAATTCTCACCGCACTACTGATACTTTTGCAAGTGTATAGAGGTTGAAGTACATATATATATATATATATATATATGTACAATGCACGTAGACATAGACATTACAGTAACATAGCCCATTGTCGAATTGCCTGGAGCCTCATCTACGGGTGGAAGAACCAGAGCGGCTGCGGTACGACGGCTCTTATCAGTGACGAGATCGGAACAATAATAAAAGTGAGATGACAGTATAAATGCATCTCCTATTGTGAGAAGCAGGACGAAATGGGGTGGGCCGTTGAGCACACAGAGCAACCATCACTCGACCCTCTTCCCTTTCTATCCCCTTAATAATAATATCCCGGTTTTATCCCGGTAGATATAACACGATCCATGCCATGAGAATGAGACCGAGTGCTCGAGAATGAATGCACTGATGCGATAAAGTTCGCAAAATGATCCACCATTATAAATTAATAAAGATTATTTCAGAATGTTCATCTCATCCTGAGAGTGTATGCATAGATTAAACAGGGCTAGCTGGATAAGAGATACTGGGGTTTGTTTAAAATACTTATTTTATCTTCATTGTGGCATTAACTATTCACTGAGGACGGACCAAATAAAAGGACAGCTTATCTTGTGAATTGTATAACAGTTATTACAACATCCCATGATGCCAGTTTAGACGTTTTAAAAAGGTAACTGCTGAAAGAGACAATAATGCTTTTATTTTAGCTATTTTCAACCCAGGTAATATTATTCCGAGAAGAATCCTCGGGCGTGTTAATGTTTAGAAAGACAACGATAACTGCAGAAGCGCCGTCTCTTAGCTCTTTTGGTCACAACTCTTTGCTTTCTACGTGTCACGATTATTGCCCCACACTTTGGAATTATAATAAAATGCGGAACCCCTCACTAGATGTGCTATTTCCTGTAGTTTTACTGCTACTGGAAAAAAATTTAATGTCCTTTGTTCACGGCTTTGTTTATTTATTTTTTCCCTTTTCTCTCTGAATTTTCGCGATAAATATGCATGATTATTTTTAGACTTTTAAATGTTCAAGAGCCCTCAGGGTCATTATTTTATTTAATTACCAGAGTTTTGAGTTTAAAAACTTATTTTTGTAAATGGGGTGGTTAAGAATATTAAAGTTGAATGTCTGAGTTGGATTGAAAAAATTTTGTCACCAGCAGCCCTTTCAATTGAAGAAAAAAAAATTCCTTCCAGCCTGAGCCGAGCAGCCTGCGGAAATTAAATAAAAATCGATGGATTTTTTTTTCCTTGGTAAAGAAGGAGGGAAATTAAATTTTTGAGTTCAATCCGATAAACAGAACGATTGTGGAAATTATTTTAAATGGTAAAAATAAAACTCAGGCTGAAAATTTTAGTTTTCTTTTTTTTTGTTGAATTTTTGAGTCTTATTACTTTAAAAACTCACCGGAGCTTATTGCAAAGAATCCCTTAAACTTTTACATAATAAATAAAAATAATAAAGAGAAAAATGGTGAAAGAATCAGAGCAGTGAAATAATTGCATGCTTTACTTCACCGTCCTTGCGATACGAAACTCGAGATGCCAACAAAAACTACGTCATCTCGTTATGCTCACCGTGATAATGAACGAACTGGAAGCAGTAAAGAAGGAAAGTTCTAGTGGATGTGAAATGCAAGACATGAGAAAATAATCCATTCTAGTTCTCTTTCGTCAAAATTTTCATTTCATATATGTCTGTATGTGCTAAAATTTTCAACGGTCATACATTTTAGTTTTTTTTTCCTTCAAGTCCTTTTTTTTTATTCGTACTGAATAGTGACGGAACGTAAAAGAAAAAAATAAATATACGAAGAGTTTGAATGAAAAACATGGTTCCGTGGTTAGCATTTACATTACTGGATAGTCACAGGCTCCATTTTCTTTTATTTTATACAAAAGTTTGTAAAAATAAAAAGAATAAAATAACTGCACTTGACTGGATTTATAAAAATACTTGGCGGGTGCTTTTGTGCTTAAAAAAGCTCAATTTAATAACAACTACCCATTATTTTACAAATATCCCTTATTTGGAATACTTTTGTCCAGCTTAGCAAACTACGCTCGGAAATTTTTATTAACTGAATTTACAGAAACTTTGAATCTCAGAACCGACATTCCGTTCACGTTTGCATCTAAACTCACATATTTCTCCAAGTTTTTAATAAGAGTGCTTTAAATTTTTCACGCCAAAGACAACGCTCGATATTATTTTTGATGTATAGCTACGTCTTTCCTTCGTGAAGTTTTTTTCACTCGTTTCTTTAAAAATAAAAATAAAAAAACACTTTAAAGTTTGTAAATTATTCATCAGTTTAAGGTAAGAATTATTTTAAACGTTAAGTAGCATAAACTTTTTACGATCCGTAATTATTTTCACAGTTCTGTAAATCACGAGTTTCAATAGATGAACTCAAAAATAATTGCCTCTAGGTTCGTTAACAAGATCGTTTCGTTAATTAAAAATATGTTTGCAATTACAATTAAATTATAAAAGAATGAGAATGAATATTTTTAATGATTTAAAAGTTCAACGACGAAAGTTTTTGTTCAAGAAATAATCAAACATATTTGTTATCTGAATTTGAAAAGGTATGAAGCTACTAAGAAAACTTTATTTAACTCATTCATTATTCACAATGTTTATTTCAGAAGTCTAAATTGTTGAGTACTTTTTATATAATTACATTATCCTATCAGTCTAATGATAATCGAAAAACTTTGTTAGGAAAAAACAAAGCCATAAAGATAAACTACGGAACAAAATAGCCATCAAGAAACCCAAAAAAATACTATTCCATATCATATAAATTTATAATGTGGTGGTTTCAAAAATTTTTCAGTAGGAAAACATTTTATTAAACGAAATTTTTAATAATTAAAACAAAAAACTCTTTTTAAATTTAAAAGTTATTTAAATTTATAATTATATAAACAAAGATTCATATTAATGACAAAAAGCTTAATTTAAAGAGTAAACTTTGAGAGTTTTATTAAATAGTTAGTTAAGTATGCGAGCACGTAGTCTGAAAAGCAAATCAGGGGTATGAGAGCCAGGTAACTGTAGCTGAGCCTTAAAGTGAATCCTCATGCTCAAATATATGAGTATATATATATATATATATATTGTCAAACGCTTTAAGGGATTACCTAGTTTCACTGGAAGCCCAAGAAGCAAGACACTCGCATGCATACACTCACAACTTAAAGGGAAGACGGTTCACCAGCAGCTATTAACTGCATCTAATTACAAGGTCCAATGCAATGTAGATGTCTAATTAATGACCCAAAGATTTACGCACAGATGCACGTGAGTTGAATCGCTTTGCATAAAATACGATCTTCCTATTTTACTTCTATTCATACAAATTTACTCACTCACTCTCGCTCATTCACTCATTAACTGATGTTGCTTGTAAGCTTTTATTTTCCCGGATCTCAAGAAGACTGAAGAGAGGTAAGGCAAGGCGAGGGAACGGACTTGCTACATCAAAAAAGGTGAATTCGGTATAATACGCCGAGCAGAATAAAACCAGTATTTAACGCGTCTTTGATTTAAAATTACACCAAAATGGTTAGACAATTAAAATTAACAATTAATTACAGACTGATCGTGTCTTGGTATTTTCATGTGCAGCTTCTCAGCGTCACGGTAATTTCATCCAGTAATTAGATCTAATTGGGTTCCCGGCGGTGAGGAAATTTCCTTTCATCGTCCGCGATGCCGTGCCAGTTGAAAGTGAAAATGAGAGATGAGGGGAATTTTCCTCCCAGCTACCGAGTTGAGATTTTCTCAAATACCTATAAATTTAACTCCCGTTCTCCTCAGCTCCGACAGCGTGTTCATCGGCCGTGCAAATTGTCGAGACTACCAGCTTGAGTCTTAACAAAGATTCTAAAGCGAAATGTGAAATAAATGCCTGAAAAAAAATAACAATCAACCACATTTTAAATCCTATCGTAATTAAGCCTCAATTTTTGTTTTATTATTTATGAATTTTAGCTTTCGACTCTTGAACCGTATCGACCGTATTGTATAGTAATAGCACGGAAATTAATTAATGCGGAAAAATAGAAAAAATGTAAGGATCGCAGTAGAATGTACAAGTACTGAAAATTTTTAATGGATAAGTTTAAATTGAACTTTTCTTCGCTAAAGTCGTGTGAGTTACGAAACTTGATCTTTGTTTTTTTTTTCTTTTATTTTTAATTCTTACGACTCTTACGACGAACGAAGAAAATGAAACACGAAATTATTTTGGTAAATGGAAAATTTTTTATTTACGGCTGAATAAAATGGAGCAGGGTAGTTCCCGCTCACGTAAAAAATCATTGAGCAATCGTTACTCCAGTGGAGTAGTAAAAATTGAACTACATTGTGTGCTAACTTAACCTCCATTCGCAAGTTATATGACAGTGCATAAAACATATGACTTAAGCGCTATACTCGATATATTTACTGCGCTGTCGGAGTAGAAAAATCTGTAGCATTGATAACCACACTTTAGTTCCAGCAATCGCACTATTTGTAACGATTACTACTCGTGAACCTTAACAATTTATAGAGTTTGATTTTACACTTTTTGTGAAATTGATCCTGTATGTTACCAGTCAGTAGGAGTGAGGGTTGAAAGTTTCGATGGTACAAAATTTGGCTATAAAATACTGTTTTTATTTTTGCCTAGTCGTTTCGCTGATGTTCTAATGTCACAGTACATTCATACTACAAACTAATTGATACTTACGTGAAAATTTTTTCAGTCCAATATTTTTGTGTATAATAATCTTCAGCAATAAAAGGTTATAACATATTATTGTATTGTAACAATAAAAAAAAATGATTTATGAGTTTTTCATGTTTTTTGATTCTAGAAGAGTGAAGCAGAACTTATTTGAAACGAACAATAGCAAAAGAATCATAACAACTTTAACGTTTCATGTCTACTGAGATTTAAAACTAATAAGAAAAGAATCCGTTCAATTTATTGAGTCTTGCGAACGATAGTTTACTTTTATATAAGCTTCAGACGAACTAACATCAACAAGATTTTTCATCGGAGCTTTTCTAGTGATCGTCAGCATTGTATATACTGAATAAAAATAATTATTAAGTTTATTTAAATTAAATTATAATATCAATGTAAATTAATCATGTTTACACAAAGATTAGCACATGCTGAATTTGACACTTTTAATTATGAATTAATATTACCACGAGGAGAAGAGTACTCATTTCAATTACGTTTATCACGAATGTATTTATTAAACAGAAAATTAATATCATATTTTGTTACTAGTATGCGCTTTTTGTTTCCATTGGGAATAATTAACAAACATTTGAATTCAATATATACATTATACCTATAAAACATACCGTAATTTTATCTGTGTTTTGAAAATGATTACCAATGTATACAAACATTATTTTAAATAAATTTTAAGTAATTAAATATGGGTAGATAAATTAATGATAATAATAATTATAATATATGTGGAAATGCAAGCTGAAGCGGAAAATATTTCAACAAAAGCTAAGCCATGAAACATGCATGCACATTGGAAACTGTCGCAAGCTGAACAAAGGGTACCAGCACAGATAATTAAAAAATTTACCGTAGACTTCAAAGCACTGTTTAATTTTAAAAGTCATCGAAATTTCGATTCTGTTGCTGCTATCTACCAATAAATGTTTGTAATTTAATTATCGTAAATGTTTTATTTGAGCCATCGTACTTGTTATTTGTTTTCTTCATTCTTAATAGATTTTACAGGTAACAAGGATTATCATTAATTGCACGTAGTATTAAGCGTGCAAAGAGAATCGATTGAAGAGTTGAATTTAATCTGATTTAATCTATTGATCATCGTACGCCGTGTCTGGAATGTCTTTTCAACACTTAGCATGTCCTAATTGAAACTTTCCACGTCAGTGAGCGAATACTGTGAGAGACAAATGACTCATCATGAGCATCTCACTCTAACCAAAGCCCTGTAACATAAATCCTATGGCTGCAGCATTTCACTTATTATTGTTTAATCCTCAAAGAAATTTCATTTCAAAAGATCTTCTCTGTGCAACTGTACATTAATTATCAATGCGTACTTGAATTATGACTGAGTACTCAATGATACGAAAAGTTTTTATCACAAGTCGGGAATAGAAGCCGCTGTAGTAATAAACTTGAATAATTTATTTCTTCATTCATGTATTATTTAATTATTCAATTAAATTTCATCAAAATAATTTTATTGATAATATATGTAATATTACATTTGAATGAATCAAATTTTATGAAATTAATATTTAATTTCTATTCACTTGGCTGTTTTGAAGTTAAACTCATTTTATAACCGTGGGTTAATAATGAGAGTAATAATATTAATAATAAAGTCGAGGAGGTAATTACAACGAAATGAGGTCACTTTTAAAACAGAAGACAGTGATGGGTAATGATAATGAGTTAGTAATGATTAATCTTAAATGACAGTTAATCAAATACTGAGAATGAGTAACATTCGCTGATTACTGTGCTATTAAAGGCGATAGCAATATTTTACAGCAGACATCCACATCGGATCTATTTCTATTGTCGAAAAGTGAGAGCGTAGAGATTCTGGGAATCGATGGTAATCGAAACGGTATACCTAGGGTACGATAGAATGTTAAAGGCAATCACGTACGTTAGCTGGGCAAACTGCCACCAACTAATTCGACATCTATAGTAACCGCCGATCATTTAAATCGTAGCCCGCGCGCGTGGCTCTACTCTGAATTTGCATAATGAGAGCTCAAACTTTAATGACCTAGTGCCTTTTTTCTTTTAGTCATTGTTTAAAAACTGGAAACTGTGACCATGACATTTACTTACGCATGTAATGCGGTGTTAACTGGTATTCATTAATTAATATCTTCAGTGTTCCGGGTGATAGCTTTAAATTTTTTATTTTCTTTCCAGTTTAAATTACTATGAATTTTTTTTTTCCGTAAACGGCGGTTGTGTAATTTAATTGGTGTTTTAATTAATTTAAATCTCGAATAATTCAATGAATTATTGGTGTTTCAATTTAACGTCTGAAAATAAACTCGATGTTTATTTCAAGTGCATGCTAACAAGTCCTGCTAGTATAATAGTAAATCACTAACCGGGGTAAATATTGTTTAACTATTCTATTGCAGATTTATCGTTTTATTTAATAAAGTACTGGTAATTATTATTAATTAATGCTAATATTAAACACTGATTGTTTTATTTTGCACTATTATTGTCATTTAATCCAATTAAATTTTATCGAAAAATATTGCACAGAATATTTCAAGTAATTTTTGCAGATCTACCATTCTTTATTAATTTACTTTTAAAATAAAATTTTTAATTTAACATTTATTTGTAGTTATTTTTTTTTTTTGTGTGTGAAAATGTCAAGCTATATAAAGTACTATAAATTACCAAAGAGTATTTTTTTGTAAAATCTTTATCAACTTTAAATTGAAATTGAACTTAAAATCTACTCCTATCTGTTACTTCAAGTTCTAAAGCTTTTAGAAAATCACTCTGCGTACGAAGTAAACATTGAATGTTATTACCAGAGGGATATCGACCTGTGTGAATATGTTGAGCACGAGTGTATTGAAGATAAAAATTTTTTTTTGTATCGTATAAATTAAATTTTTTTGCATACTATAATTGTTTTTTCAAAGAGAAAAATTGGGCGTATCAAAAAAATTATTGCGGCTGAACTTTAAAATTATTTGTTAATTATTTTCGCAACATTAGTAGACATTGACTTTGAGATAACTTTATTTACAAATATTATCTGAAAATGTAAAGTTATAATTAATTAGCAAAGATATTTTCATTACCGATTGATTATATATATATGAGTTAAAGTTTCATGCCATTCTTG
This sequence comes from Cotesia glomerata, assembly GCF_020080835.1. Taxonomy (NCBI): domain Eukaryota; kingdom Metazoa; phylum Arthropoda; class Insecta; order Hymenoptera; family Braconidae; genus Cotesia; species Cotesia glomerata. Next base: position 4,586,027 of record NC_058158.1, read on the forward strand.
GTCAAGTGACTAGTGGATCTAATTCATTCCCATAGATGGACAGTTTATCCTCCCTTTTGTGCAAGAGCTATATTCTCTCTTCCCGTTAGTTCGATGGAAATCCATCGAACTTGAATACAAATTAAATAATGCTGTGAAGTGGGAAAGAATAAGAGTTACGGTAATTATTACGTGAAGCGTTCCACATTCACGTAACAGGATACTTGATAGAAAGGGATTGAGAAAGGAATGTGGAGAGGATCTTCTTAATGTGAGTTTATAGAATATGCTAGAAAAAATTTTTTTCTATAAGTTTTTAGATAGCTCGAACTGGGATTCGAACCCAGAACCTTCCGAAGACATGTCGGCTACTCTACCAATTGAGCTACCCGGTCTATGCTAAATTTCCCTTTCGCTTATTCTATATACATTAAGCCACACCGTCCATCTTACGGCAAGCATTTTTTACAAATTAAATAATGCTGTGAAGCGGGAAAGAATAGGAGTTACGGTAATTATTACGTGAAGCGTTATAATTAATGTTTAAAAATATTAATAAGAATAGAATAATATAATTAATGACAAGAATGAATAATTTGTAATAAAATTAATTATAATATGAAAGAAAGAAGAATTTATCAAATTATTATACGTTCTCGGAATCCTTAATAAAATCACTGAAGTATAAGGGATAGAGATAAGTTAATTTAAAGCATTTCCTGTCACCCTCAAAGAGTTAAGTAACAAAAAATATATCCACAGTGTCTAAGATTATTATCGTGCTAATTATAACTATTAGCCGTTGGAATTTAAGCTAAGGGAAATAAATTAAAAATACTTAACAGCGTATTATATAAAGTGTCACGATAACAAAAATATCAGCAGTAGCTCAAGTGATAATAGAGAAAAAGGTAAAAGAAAAAAATCGGGTGTAGGGAAAACAAAGAAAACGATTTTTCAATTTCTTGGAGTGAAGTTGAATTCTGTCATTGCCTCGGGGACACTTGAGCGCCATCGCCTTAAGAGAAAAGAAAAATCTTATAAAAGAAATGATGGTGAACTGAAAATGGCGATGATTACTTGGGAGTTTATTATGTCGAAAGTATAACCGCGAGAATTTAATGAAAAATCGACCCGAGGATTTTACCGCAAATAAAAATTTAATAATGTTTGTGAATGTGTTATATATCCATATATATACAGATATATGTATAACTTTAGCATAATACTAGAGGAAACTCTACGTGATTTAACCGACAATAAATTAAATCCACTCCAACAGGCAATTATCCGCAACGTCTACTTAATAAAAAATTTATGTAAAAAAAATTACTGAACTAAAAATCAAAGTGTTTGATCTTGTTCTAATCGATTTTACTTTACAATTTAAATCTCTTTCTTAAACTCGACATTCTTACGCTGTGAAGAACGTCATCCTCTATTAAGAAATCGGAAAAAACAAAGATCACACTAATTGATATTAATTAAGTGCCTGCAGTACTTTTTCATTCAATATCAAACGAATAAAGCTAGTAGAAATTTATTAAATACTGTTTGTTAATTTTATTTTATTTTAAGCGAAGTATTATAACTTTTATAAGAACATTGGGGATTATTTTTAATGGAAAGACATTACATCAAGCCAGAAAGGTTGTTCTGCAGAATAAAACGAGAACAAAAAAGGTAAACTGACAAGTGAAAGATAAATTTCTATCAGTAATATATTATTCTTAAATTTAAAAGACTAATACTTTCTTCTTTGATTATTATTAAGTACTTTATATTTCTCTTTTGCCTTTGTTATCATTTTATTGTTTACTTCGGTGTTCTTGTAGTCAATTGGTACTTTGACCCACCATAAAACAATGTTTAGTTCTTTACAATTAATTTTAAAGCTTTAGAAACTTTACCGAATCCAACTTATCCAGTTATTTAAATTTTTCTTTAAAATTTTTTTAAACTGCTTGAATTCTTCGACGGCTTTTATATTTTTCGAAATAGCATAGTTCAAGGATTATTTAGAATGTTTCTGAAGACTTGTGAATTTTCGAGAAGATTGTTGAAAGCCTTCAGAGTTGTGGTTTATCGTTATTGATCAAGTTATATAAAGTAGCTGACAACAAACCCGATATTTCAAGTTGTCAATTTTTATATTATAGAGAATTCATCTTTTTGAATAAATTTTTTAAATATGTATTGAAGTGAAATAAAAATAATAATGGCAGTAAGAAGGAAACCACGCCCATTGCTCCTGCATGGAACTGGGTAGCCACCTGAAATATAACACTGAAAATTAATTGAATGCTTTGTAAACAATCACACAATCCACACGTTTGTTAAAATGTCTTAGCTGCACAGATCAATAACCTCAATTGAACCGAGTTACCACAAAAGCAGACGTTGCAGACAGATTAATGTTACTTGCGAGTACAAAGGAGTTCCGAGGAATAATAGTAGGGGATTTAGTTGGCTTATACACCAAAGACCCAGAGTCCAGTTAGTGAAAATAAAACTTTATTAAGTGCAAGGGTTAAGATACATTTATCCTTGGAAAAATCAACTCACTCAAGGAGAAGGGGTTTAAAAATGTTTACATTTCTATATATAAATTTAAATATCCTGAGAAAAAAAAAAGACATACAGATTTTGCTTTCAGCTCTTGACAGGAATTTCAATGCCACTAAAATAGTCTCTTGAGTAATATTTACTTAAGAAATATGTCTTATTCTTACACCGTTATAAAATCTACTGAAATTTTAACCTACTGGCTGTCTATTTATTTATTTTTCTCTCCTTTACTTTTTTCTTCCATGCCACAAAGACACTACATCACTTGTACACTTACCAATACATCTACCGCGCTACTTTTCACACCTTCGTAGTTACGTAAATAACCAGACGGGAAAACGGATTTTTGTTTCACTGTGAATATACTAGTACTGTAAACGGAACAATAGTAATAAAAATATAAAATGGTTGAAATGAATGAAACTAAAAATAAACATTTGCAAAAAGATAATGTTTAAGTTCGTTTTTTTTTTTTTTTAAATGCTAGCAACAAATGTTAATCAAAAGAAAACGTTACGAGTAAGAGGCTTTTAAAATATTTATAAAGAAACATTTTCTTTTAAATTTGTTATTTCACTTGAATTTTTCATACTTAAGACATTGTTTGTTTTAACCTGTTGTAAAGTTTTCTATGAAATAATCAAACTTCATATAATAATGAAAAATCAAGATGACTTATTTACCTATGATTGATTTTTTTTAAATAAGACGCGAATTTTTTGTAAATATTAAATCGCTCTTAAGGGATCTTAAATATTGAATAAAAATTATTAATTCTCGTATCTCAAAAATTGAATGTAAATTAAATTGTACTTTTAATAATAGGGGCTAATAACATAAATGCATCATTGAATTATTTTGATGAAAAAAAAAAAAAACGATAACGATGTACTGTACGTTTTTGATACAATCTATCAAAACAAAAGTTCTGTCCAAGAGAATTTATTTCTTGTTATTTGTTTTGGGAAGTTGCGATAATGGAGAATCAAGTGGATAATTGGAAAAAACAACAGTAGTAAAAAAGTTTAGAATTTCGAAAAGGAAACACTGGCCAAGGTCTGAATCAATGCTGACATGACTAATCTTTTTTTTAAGGTATAAAAAGAACTATGTTATATATTTACAGAAAAAAAAATTTTAATATTGTTGGAATAGCATTTGAGACGGAGAAATGAATATACTCTTGATATAAATTCAGCAAAGACGGAATAAACCAATTTCTTGTTAATGAGGTGGAAGAAAATGAAATGTAAGAAAATTTTAATGGTTTTTGCTGGTGATGCAGTACTATATTATTTTTATTATTATGAATTTATATAGATAGATGTATAGCGGAGCTGTATCTTTAAAGATATTCTCCAATGGTGTGACCCTTGTCAGAGTTAATGATCCGGCAAGTTATAAGTGAGAAATGCTACGAGAAACTTTAGAAAGAAATCTTCTTTTCATGTTCATGTGATTATACACGACTTTTACGGCATTAACTTCACTGACTATAAAACAATGTCGAAAAATTCTATGAACAAACATACAAAGAGTATCAGAAAAAAGTCATTATACAAAATGATGAATTTTTTATAAATATAATTAATTAATTTTTGCAAAATTGATAACTTTATTTATTCTTTGAAACAATGAGATGATTAAAAATTTCGACTGCCATTTTGCTTCAAGGGCCTTTGTCTTTTTTCGCTTTACGCGGTAGATAAATATTTTAAAGCAAGGAGAGAAATTCTTTTGTTTTAAATACTGTCCGTTTTTTATATTAAAATTACTTATTTAAAAAAGTATACAACCCTTAAAATTGTCCATAAAAAACTTTTGTTTTCACGTAACATAGTTTTCACAAACAAGTACACATAAAATGCACTGTTTAATTTTTTAGAAGATGAAAAAAGTGTTTCTTTGTTTTTTCTTTACTTAAGTCATACACACTTGGTACATACCTTAGTGTATAGCCTGTGGGTAACCACATTTTCTTTCGGCAAACGAACTAGTTTAGTCAAATAATTTTTGCAAAAGGGAATTCTCAGCAGGGAAATGTATTTTCTCAATGCAAAAAGGACACGTTTTCATTTGAACTCGAGTTAAATTCATAGCAAACACGTTTTCTTCGAGCTAAAAGACCGATGGGATTAGAAAAAAAAATACATCAAACATAAAACTGCAAGTTAGTTGAATGATACTTTCAAGATCTTCTCTTAACTCGTATTGGATACTTAAATGTTTGAATCTTAGGTGCTTTCCATTTCCCGGAACATTTTACTGCGTCTATAAAAGACAAATATATATTTATATATTTGAAAGCTGAATGTCCATGCGTTTTATATATTTATTACTATCGTATTTTATCCGTTTTATTCAGAAATCAAACAAGAGTTATCAGTTTTTAAAAAATGAAACGAACGTTTCTTGAGTAAACAATCGTCGTTTTATTTTTTAATATACGTTGATGTTTGGGTTGTTACTGTTTGATCAAATATTCAAAATATAGCTGTGAAAGTTTTCGAGCAAATATGCAATTTTTTATTTTATTAGCATATTTAAATAACAGCGGCAATATTAGCAACTGAATGAACAAAAAATGATTAACGTTGTTCGAGAATCGAATCGCGTGCATATGTACACAGAAATATATTTATATACACACATGTGAGAAACTGTAAATAAAATGAAATGAAACGAAATAAAACAAGGTTGTCATATCTCACAAACACACGCGCACCATAAAATTGTTCACTTGTGCCTGATAGAGAATGAATTGACGCGTAAATACGATATGCACGGGATTCACGTGCGAGCGAATTCGTTGGAAAAGTGGAAAATAAAGTGAGTGAAATGCTGAGTCCGCAATAGAAGAATGCAACACTGAGCACTTTGTTGCTTAGAGAGGCACGTTTCGCATACACAACAAACGGACTCTACAACGTTTAATTTATTTCCAGTTCACTCGTGAGAATACTGCTCCATTTTGGCGGCAAACCACCTGCTTGTGAAATAGAGATGAAACGAACTAAATTTCGTCAATGCATTCCATTTAATTTTATTTTATTTCATTTCATACAAACACGTATATACAGATGTCCATGCCGATATAAAACTCAAATTGACTGGACATTTTCGACTTCCGATTGGCATTATTCATTCAACCGTACCAATATTTTCGACATTCATTGTCTCTGATTAGTCTTTTTGGCTTCAGTCGCTGCGTTTTCTCTAATAAGTTTATGGAATTTGTCACAAATTTAATAAAACAATCTTGTATTTATTTAAATACTTCCTTGAAAAAAATATCTGATATGCACTATAGAAGGATTTATTTGTATTAAAAAATATTTGTTAGTAGTTAACAAATCATTTATTAGAGACCACTTTTTAGTATTAAACAAATATTTCTTAGTATTTAAATTGATTTATTTGTATTTAATAAATTTGATATTCATTTATTAAATATTAATAAATCTTTTTAAATGCTAAGAAATATTTGTTTAATACTAAAAAGTGGTCTCTAATAAATGATTTGGTAAATATTAACAAATATTTTTAACTATAAACAAATCCTTCTATCAGTGTGGTCGATTTTTAAATTTGTTTTTTTTTTTTGCGACTAATTTTTTTAGTATAATAGTTGATTCCACCAATTAAATATTTCTTTTCATTTAAATTTATTTTTAACGTTTAAATTTTCAACAGAATATTTTTAAGTGACAGCATACAAAATCAAAAGCATCAAATTTCATAGTTAAATTGAAAAAGTTACAAAAAAACTACAATTAATTGTTAACAAAGACTTAAAAAAAAAAAACAATATCCATTTGTTATTATTTAGTTTGTTCATCATAAAAATAATAGATGTACTGTTTCAGACAACTTAATGAATGCTATAGATTTTTGCACAGCCAATAAACAAAATTGATATTGACACGGCCACTAGTTTATTGTCAGAACCTTAAAACATTAAACAACATTGTAATTATATATGACTGTCAGTTAAATAATTTATTTAGGCATTATTCTATTCATTATCATTGATACGTCAGTGGTCTGACAAATTCATGATGGACGGACTAAACGTTGCTGAATTTGTATGACAGTGGCTACAAAGTATACATCTATATCTATACATATATCTTTATGTATTGCTTATATATATAAATGTGTCCCAAAGCGAGTTAGATTTATCAACCCACATTATCAGCTGGATAAATGATCGTACGTTTTACAACGATCCATTCGGCTGCCGTGAGCACTAGCAGAGCTAATGCGGGTATCACAAAACCCTACGGGAATCGAGTTAACGGATACGCTTAAAAAAACTTTAAAATGGTTTCTTTCTTTTGATACATATACACCAATATTAAATTATAATCTCTTATAAATTCTATAAACCATTTTCTTTTCAACAACCTTTTCTTTCAAGGCATAAAGCAGCTCAAAGAAGGGAAAAGGTGAAAAATTGCTTAAATTCCACGAGAAAAATCGCCGACAGAAAATAACTGTATAGAAGGACTACTATACTTTACTGAAGAAAAGGCAGCTTTTACTGAATGGTACTAGAAAAATTCAATTTCATACAATAATTCTAAATCAAATTTCAATAAGTACTTTTCTTTTTTTTTTTTGTCATGTAAAATCGTAAAAGTTTTAGTCGACTATTTAATTCTACTGTTTATTTAATTATAGTAGATGGTACAACAGTTTCTTCGAGTCATTTGATCAATTCTATGTTGAGACCAATAATGTAATTAAATTTAGTACTCCAACGTCGGTGTAATTAAAGTTAGAATAAGTATGAAATATATTAAACGGATTAAAATAAATCTTTGGGCCATGATCATACATCTTTCGAGTAAATAAACGATTTAAATTGACTTAAATTTTCAGCATATTGGATTTGCAAACAATAATTGCTGAATTTATTTAAATTTATCTCCAACATCAACTTTTGAATTGAAACATTGAAGTTACGGTACAGTAATGAAATTTACTTTCATGAATTTCGAAGATAAACTTCGCGCTACTGAATACCACCTAGTAAAACATATTCGAGTTTCTAATAGATTTAAATTAGAACTTGTTTATTAAAGCAATTTAATCTCAATCTAAATTTATTTTCACGTTAGTATTATTTTGAGTCAATTATTTTTGTCGCAATGAATTTTATGATCTAATTTTAATAATTTAAAAACTTATTATATGAATTATCATTATGCCGAAAGCTAGAATAGGATTATTAATTTAATTGGTAAAAATTTAACCCATGTTATTGAGAGAAAAATAATCACAAGTATTCTACGACAAACAATAATATTCGGTATTCCAGATGCTAATTTTTATCGTTATTAGTCATTAACATTACCAAAGTAACTTCTGGTAAGCTTTATACATATATAAAAGTGAAACAAAAACACAAAGATATACTTGAATTTATAGGTATACATATAAATAGCAGTTATATTCCAGAGAGCAGTAGAGATTATCTGATTGGTCCGGCATATGACGTACCTTCCACCAAGAGCAACTAACTTCCTAAAACTATAGTTGTAATAGGTATAATTGCATTTAGTAAAGCCTCTATAGCCCACAATTCCACTTTGCGAGATGTTCTACGATTTCTCCCGTCTCTATCCGCTGGGAGGCACCGAAGTCAGCTCGAGGACAAAAAGCGCAACCAACCAACGAATTTTACTTTTTAAATCGAATGTCATCTCGTATAATTTAAAAATTTTCTCTCATTTTTACACCCTCATTCTTTTTACTTTTTCGGGTAACAAGAGTCACCTTTTTTTTTTTTTTTTTTTTTTATTTAATTAAAGTTTTCTGCTTCAGAAATTTAATTATTTTCTATGGCGATTTTAATCATTAAATTATTTAGTTTTACAAATAAATTATACATATTTCTCTCTTAATTGTTTGTCTACTTTTGTTTTATTCTAACTACATACAAATTGTCGTGTCGTGAGATAGATGTATCACTTTAATTTGGCTAAAACTCGAGATTAGACGAGTGTACTGTGTCTTCTCGTGATATTCTCACTCTCAATTCATCGTTTTGTGTACTGTCATGTACCCATTATATATACGTATAGCAGAGAGTGGTGAATACAGTACCGCATAACAATGTAGCATTTTCGTATATCTTCCATTCTCTAGGTCCTTTCGCTAGTAAAGTGGATTTGAACAACCGTTGCTTTTCACACAGTTACTAGTACGAGAAAGTCCCGCAGGACGTATTTCGTGAAACTACATTCCGTGCCCGCGGGCGACCCGACTCTGATAATTTATACCAATACGTTCGAACTTTCGAACCGAGCTCAAGTACCCAGGGTATATAACCGCGAAAAATTTAATTCAATATATAAATCGGCAACATTTAATGTTAAACTATTACTTCTTAGAATTAACACCTAAACTCGCTAACTAACCGAACTTACAACAATTACTGCTTTTATGTATTCTGTTATTTAAAAGTCTTGTAATTATAAATTTTCAATACTATTCTCAATTGTACTTTGTTCTAGATTTTAAAAAACAACTGCAAACCCTCAACACAAATTTCTTCAGATATGCTATAAATAAATGTAACGAGTTTTTATAAAAAATAAAATAAAATTGTTAATCTCATATTCATTAAATTTAATTAATAACAAGCTTGACAATTTTGCAAGTAATTCTGCATCTGTTACTTTGTAGTCAAGTATTTATCATACTACAAATGAATGTAATTGAAAATTCCTGTTTATCACGTCAAACTCAAGGACTGACAAAGTAAGGATTTTTAATAAATTATTTACTAGAATAAATTAAATTTTTTAGTAATATTACCATTTAAATAATCATCAATAAATTCTATAATTTTATAAAATTATTGAGAGTATCAAAAGTAAACTTTCAATTAAAAAATTAATTAAGTAAAATTCTCTTTTGAAGAATTTATTATTCCACTAAAGTATTCTCCTAAAATATTTACTTTGCTATTCATCACTCCCCCAAACAAAACTAAATTTCATCGGTAACAATAAATCCCAGTTAAAAATTATCCTGCCTCTAGAATTTAAAGAACATCGATCTGAACTTTTTTACTGGATAAACCACAAAAAACCAGCACTAAAAATTCATGTAAAACAAATCGCTTTCTTCAACCATTATCTAGTTTTCCACCACTACGTGACGGTTGATCTTCAATACCTTATTATGCTAAGCACACAAAAAGCTCGTGGCTTGAAAAAAACTGGTTTGGTCTTGTTGTTGTTAACTGGCTATTTGTTAAACTTTTAAAATAAACCACGATATTGTATTACGCCCAAGTTTACTATCTGAACAAAAACCTCTGAATTACTCATCTTCCGTTTTACACAAAACTCCGTAATCTATTTCCTATACTAACCATTCCGATATATCAACTCCGGTTAATTTTCTCCGCCGTTATTATCCTTATATTATTATCTAATAAAATCGCATTAACATTAACATTAGTATAACGCGATAATAATGCCAATACACGGGTCACCGGATCGGCTAATCACGATCGCGATTACTGCAGCTGCAATTTATATAATACCAACTAAAGTGACTATTGTAAGAAGCCTCTCCCAACCGCTTCGCGATTAATCTAAGTTAGAAGCCAAGTTGGCTATTATTTTCTCGTAAGGGCTTGCTATCAACCGCTCACTGATGCTTTGCATTAATGTTCTTGTTCATTAGCAATTAACAATTATGTAACACCTCCTCAGCTGAAATTCTGAATTTTTTTAATGATCTTACACTTGAAATAATTCTATAAAAATTTAATTTTTTTTTGACTAAATATTTTATCTAAAATATCTTAAATAATAAATTATTTAAATATTCTAAAGTATGCATAATATTAATTAAAAAAAAAAATATTTAATTCAAATTGTTCAATTACAATAAGAATAAACAAAGATACTTAGAAATTTAGATTCTCATTGCATTGACTCGAACTACTTATTTGTGTATGCTGCACACGCGCAAATGAAACTCCACCGTTCCTTGAGATACTTACGCGTGATTTCAACTAAAGTTTGACATTTATAGATCGTTTCACTGCCTTTGTACTTTTAAGATTCATTTTATTTTTTTATTTCTCGCCTTCTTATATATCTTAAACTCAAACTTAAACTTCTTTTCTTCTCTTTGTCTTTATTTTCCGAGCTATAGTAAAAGTAAAACGACGAAAGTAATAAACAAAATTAAAATAGATATCTTGACGTAGAAAAGGATAAAAGAAGGAAATAATCTCATCAGCATCTGATGAAAAGTATTGTATTATAGAACTTAATATTCAGGACCACAATCTTTAAGATAGATACATAGATATATATTTTATATATTAGACAACTTTAAGCAGTAAAACATATTTATAATTACCTTAATAAATATTTAATGGAAGTATTTCTTATATTGCCTTAATTTTATAAAATAATTCACCGAGTTTATGAGCATAAGCAATATTTTTGAAAACCTCCCCTATTTTATGTGTTAAAATTTTTTACTTATCATTTGGGCTTACCCTCTTACGTAATTTTGGGGTTCTTCCTTCAGCAAGGCACATCTTATTCTATTTACCTCACACACTTTGTTAACTTTTTCTCCGTCCTTCGTCATTCTTACAGTCATGCTCATGACAAGCCGGTATTGTTCGGGTAAACTTTTACTGCAGTTTATGCTGACACTTATTTCCTCGCAGTTTTCCATACTTCTATATTTATTTCAACCTTATTTTTTTCATCTCTCCGTTAACTTTTATTTGGAATTCTAAACTTTTGCGTTTTGATATTAGATAAGAAATAAATGTTGTGTTGAATCTTACTATTCAGATAATATAAATTTTTTCACTCATACCTAATACAATATTATTTTATTTAATTTTTTATAATAATTAAATATTGAAAATAGAAGAATAAATAGCTACTCAATTTTGGATATAATAAAAATCTTATTCATAATAAATGAAATTAAATATTAATTAAAAAAATTATCACGATCCAAATTGTTTGCATTATTGAAGATATGCATACTGAGAACAATAAATGTTTATAGACTTAATTTTTTTTTGTCTATATACTGTAAAAAATTTCGGTGTAAAATTTGGACCCAGAGACTTTTACACCGTCGTGTAAGTGTGGAAAGTCGGTGTAAAATTTCCTCCGTGTGAAATTTTCACTCGTCTAAATTTAACACGGTGTAATTTACTGTTTTACACTATTCCGTGTTATTATTTATAACTTTGACATTTTTCAAGTTATAAGCTCATCCTGATGTTACATTCATCAAGAGCTTTCATTTGAGTACCCACATGCATTTTGATATATTTTTCATATATTCATATATATAAATATATGAAATATATAAAAAAATTGATGTGGGTACTTAAATGAAAGGTCTCGATGAGTGTAACATCGGGGTGAGCTTATATCTTTAAAAATGTCAATAGTTCACAAGGATGAGAATGATATGAAACCGTGAAAAGGCACAACTCCAGGTTAAAATTTTTCCAACGATACTAAATTCAACCATAAAAATTTTATTTTACTCCGTAAAATATCATAATATAAACAAAAATATACTTTTAAATAGTTATTTCTACATGTTTATATTTATAATCTAATATCGTACAAGCCTGAAACTCAACAATCAAATTATATTAATTATTGAGAAATTTTCAGGATATACATTTACACGCTCTATGGTGTAGAATTCAAAATAATTAAATAAAATTTTGCAACCTCGAAATACCGTTCTGCTTACAGTAAACACAGTCGGTAGTCTGGCGCTCCGTTTACAACGGATTTGAACGGAACTTGGCGCCAGATTCTACCGAATCTGTGGATTCACACCGTTCAAATTTAACGTTACACTTAGTGCGATTTTCACACCGTCCGTGATAAAAATTTTTACACTGAATCATTTACACCACACCGAGTCCACACTGATAGAAGGATTTATTTGTATTGAAAAAATATTTGTTAATAGTTAACAAATCATTTATTAGAGACCATTTTTTAGTATCAAACAAATATTTCTTAGTATTTAAAATGATTTGTTTGTATTTAATAAATCAGATATTCATTTATTAAATATTAATAAATCTTTTTAAATACTAAGAAATATTTGTTAAGGACTAAAAAGTGGTCTCTAATAAATGATTTGTTAAATATTAACAAATATTTTTAACTATAAACAAATCCTTCTATCAGTGCAATAAATTTTTTACAGTGTACAATGATTTAATTTAAAAGGCTTTAAACAATATTATCTTCATTTATCAGAAAGGTTTTTTAATAATTAATAAGCTCTCACTAAAAGCTCGGGTATTATTGAAGAAAAACGCATTAGTATCTTTTATTTTTTAATCCTGTGACAATAAATTCGAGCCAACCAATTTGCATTCGATATGTGTGCCCGCGTAACATCCAGAAAAAAACTAACAGTCAAATATTTTACAACCAAAGATTCAGACACGTATAAATAAATATAAAAGCCTTATTTATTGTATTAAAGAACAATACGAACAATAAAACACGGCGTCTATATATCGAAACTATATTTTTAAAATTGAACAAAGGAAAATTTCGACAATGCAAAGAACTGAAAATAAAAAAAAAAAAAAAAAACAAAAAAAATAAATAAGAGCGAACAAAAGTTTAAAGGAGCACTCCACGAATTTTGTTCTATAAACATTTGTTGTTGCTAGTTCAGATATTGCGACAACCTAAAAGTTTAACTCAATAGCTGTATCGATCGATGCAAACTAAATAGATGTATAAATATCCTCATAAATAACCGGGCATTAAATAATAATTGAGTATCCGGTATCCAGCAAACAAAAAAAGTGAAATATTCAAAAATTTAATGACGCAGATGGTTTACGGTAATAAATAGAGCACAGCTGGAAGCTTAATAAAAATAAATAAAAGCTAGTGTTATCAAGTTAAACGCGTCCACTCAACCAAGCAAAATTTACGTAATTAGGATTACTAAATACGCTTGGTAATTTTTATTATTTTATTTTAATTTAATATTTTTTTCATTATGCTATGGTACGGTGTATATATAAAGGCTCGAGCTTTATGCCCTCTTAATTCACTCTCTCTAGCTAGCAGGTATTTTATGCCGCCTCGTATATTTCTACAGTTCTGGGCACGAGAGACGAGACATAACGAGTCTTTTAGAGTGAATTTTCGTTGTACGTCGCACGGTAAAGTGTCGAATGACAAAACGCAGGGTTCTAACTTGACTCAACTCAAAAAATAATAATAATAATAATAATAGTGAAGTAACGGGAAATAAAGGAAATCTGATCTGTTAATTTTTTGCGCTTTTATTGTGGCACTATCTCGCATTCGTCCTTTGTATGTGTATTCCCGAGTTAGTTTTACGAGTATACTACACTTTAACAACCATATATTGTTACATGCTGATCGTTAAACGTGTAAAGTATAAGGATCCATTAAATTTAGTGGTAACTACTTGGTAAACCACAACCGCCATAGTTCTCTTTGTAACTTTTTGTCTTCTTAGCAAGATAATTTTACTTACTATCCTCTTAATATCTGCAAAAAGTATACGAGTAAGCAAAGTAAAATGATAACAAAAAGATTACATTTTTTTAACAATTCAAACTGCTGAGATCAAAGACTGCATTGTTAAAAATAATTGTAGTTTTTTAGTGAAGGAAAATTGGATCCTTATAAATCGACCTCTGGTTTAGAAATGAATATTTAGACATTTAAGATTTTTGCTTAGTTTCATTTTAAGATACTATGAATTTGATGAACATTTCAATCTTGTAATTCTGTCACGTCATCAAAATTTTGAACGCGTGCAAAGAATATTTTGTCTAATGGTGAATTTAATCCTTAAATTCATATTTTAAAATGAATATGATATTATAGTGAATTTATCATAATAATTTTTCAATTTCACAGTAAAAAATTTTTCGTCATTGTGTAAAGTGGAAAAATGTTTGTGTAGAATTTAACATTTTAGTACACTAATAGAAGGATTTGTTTATAGTTAAAAATATTTGTTAATATTTAACAAATCATTTATTAGAGACCACTTTTAGTCCTTAACAAATATTTCTTAGTATTTAAAAGATTTATTAATATTTAATAAATGAATATCTGATTTATTAAATACAAACAAATCATTTTAAATACTAAGAAATATTTGTTTGATACTAAAAAATGGTCTCTAATAAATGATTTGTTAACTATTGACAAATATTTTTAATAAATAAATCCTTCTATCAGTGTATGTTGATTTAACACAATAAAGTGTTGATTCAACACAGATTGTGTAAAAAAAGTTATCAATACAAATTTTTGTGTTAAATTTGACGAAAAATTTTTTACTGTGTTATATCCTTCAAATCCTCAGTTGCTAAGAATACTGAAATTAATTACATTCTTTGTTCGAGGATTTATTTATTTCAATTGTACGGATTATTATAAATTAAGAGCTCTGCGATGTTTTGAAAACTAAAAAAATTTTAAAAGCAGTGTAAGTGTAAGTATCTTTTTAGTTAATTATATTATTTATCTGTTTTTATAAATTTTAGTCTGTATGCGAAAAAGCAGCACAAGAAGGAGGAGAAGGAAAGAGAATGACGTGGTGTTCACAGGAACTAATCCGGGTCAGAATATAAGAGGATTATATGGAAAACGTTTCGATTGCGGTTCGCACACTGGTCCCATGTGAAAATTACTCTATACTATAAGGCGATATATATTTCGTTCCTTTATGGCTCTCTTTTGCATCCTCTTCTTCGTTTCTTCTCTGTTCAACGGCATTTAGGTACATTCACCGCAGTTTTCGACCGCACACACATTTCACGATATAGACGCCATCTTCCGCGACGCTCTGCACACTTAACTTTATACCAAGAAAAACTGATCGAAATGGCGCTATATATAATCTTTATTTTTTTATTATTAGTATTTATTTTTGTTAACGTGCCAAATTGCAAGCGACCTTGTCGTATCAGTACTACACTATTTTACATTTTTTTCTTCACCAATATTTTACGAGCTCAATTTTTTATATTTAACTAAACTCTTGATTCTTTCTTCAACATCATGCTAACTTTATAACCTCGAAAAAAAAAAAAACATATTTTACCAACTCAACTTCCATCTTAAAACACAGTTTTAACATACAATAGTATATTACATACCTAGGCCAGTAAAATAAGAAAAGTCTCAGATCACATGTAATTGTTGGCCGAGGCGAAGCCGAGGTGGACAAACATGTGATCTGAGGCTTTCTTATTTACTGGCCAAGGTGTGTATACTATTTTTCTGCTCGACGTAGCCGGAATGTGGCAACTTTGTTTAGCGCAGCGGCCAGAAAGTTGCCACTTTCCGGCCGGAGGGCAGAAAATGTTTTTTTCATTAATTAAAAAATCTGGAGCTCTTCAAGCTCAAAATGTATTTATTAAACAACTATAACTTTTGAATGTGTCGTTCGACTTTCTTTTTCAAAAATGCATTCGACGCAGTTTTTTAAGCACAAAAAATGTATAGATAGTTTTATTAGAATTTTTCCCCATGCTTTAAAGTTATTTTAAAAAAACATAAAAATTCAAATTTTTTTTTGGTTTTTTTTTTAATTTCTTCGGAACGGCTCGATGGATTAACTCTCAAATCTAATCAGATCTAAGTTTTGATAAACCCTTACAAATGACGTGTTGTATAATTCAATCGGTTGATCAGTTTTTGAGAAACCGTACGACAAAAATTTATTTACACACATACTTCCTCACACATACACACACACGACCGGACACCTCAGCGGGAATAGTCAGAATGACTTCCTGGAACTTCAAAACGTGGAGTTCCGATGAAAACTCGACTTTCAAAAATCGGACCAAAATCAATAACTTCCCTTTGGTGGAAAATTGAAAATTTTCTTAGCGGGAAGTTAAAAAATATAAAAAACAGAGAAAAATACCATATATTATTTGTAAGTTAATTAATTCAAATTACAAAAAATTGACATTATTCAAAGTATTCGTTTTTGAAAACATCTTTTGTTTTCAGCTAAATAATGAGATGTTAAATTAGCACCATATTTCTCAACTATTCGGGGCTGTATTTCATGAATAGAAAATGGAATATTTATTCATTATCTCATGAACCCTTCATTATAATATTTTTTTTTTTGTTTTTATCCACACTTTCTTTTGTATTTATTTAACTCATAATTTTAAAGCTAAAAAATATATTTTTATATAAAAAGCGATTCAAGGGATAGAAAAAAATATTAAAAGTAACAGACAAAAGCATTAGTGAAATTTATGAAAAGAATGATGTAAAGGTGGTATTAATCTGAATACACGCAACACATAGTGTTTACTTGAACTGATTAACAAAGCTCTTCACTTCACTTTTTCTCACGATGTTGCACACGCTTCAAGTTGTTATCTCATTTTAGATTTAACTCCTCGAGCGTTAATTTTTCATTATTACATTTCAACAGAAATAACGCTGACTGAATAATGCTCTTACATTTCCATTAAGTTTTTATTTTTTCAGTTATATCACTTTTTTTCGCTGAATCCAATGAAAAATAGCTGCGAAGGCTTTGAAAAATTGTGAATGAAACAGATGAACAAGTTTAACTTAATTTATTACCGAGGTTGAAACTGTTTTATATAAATATACGTCGGCGAATCAGTAAACATCCTTCAACTATTATATAAACACATCCACACACAGGAGAGGGTCGGCCGAGATAAGCTCGGGAAATTTTTCTTTAAAACTGTCCGAGGGAAGAAACAGACACATGGGGCTGCTTGACTACTCGACATTTTGGACTAAAATTTGAAGCCCTCAAAAATATCACCGAGAAACTTTTTATTTATACCCCCAAGAATTAAATACTACACCGAGGGTGACTCATACCGTCGAGGTTAAAAATTTTCACATTAAATTTACACCCCATCGGGGACTTTCAACTTTTTTTTTTACGCGACATCGTCCATTTCACAGCAATAAATAACTATCAGTAATTTTTTCTCAAGGGTCTTATTTTGCGCTCTTTTTTTGATACATACATACAGTCCAATATTTTTCTCGGTCACTGCAGTAAAACATTGCGTGCGCTTTAATATGTGAATAATATATTTTATCGTGACACAAATCGTAGGTTAAAATTTAAAACGCTACATACAAAAGCTATTTCTTCTAAGGTATGAATCAATAATAAAAATACGTCATACATGCCGATAAAACAATAATTGCATAAAGTAATCGTAAATTTAAATTTACTACCGTAAAAACATTTAATACTTTCCGCCATAAATATATTTTATCAAAAAATAAAACCAGAAATCTCACTAGACATTGAAAGAAATCTTTAAGAAAATTCAAAGTCAATCTGTATCCCATGAAGCGTTAATAATATTTAGTAGCTCTTTTTACCGTGATTATCTACCTTTATATCATCTTTCAGCGAGCTTTAAAACTATTCCGTTCACACTCAGAAAGTTTCCTGAGAGCTATAAGTTTTAATTAATTAGATTCGTAAATAATGACCGGGCTTGTATTTCACGAAAGTGGAAAGAAGAAACTTTTTGAAAACCGTCGGGTAAAATTCGTTAAATAAAAAGCTAATAAAAGAGCTTTATTTTGAAATAAAGAAATTAATGAATAAAAGTTAACAGAGATACAAATTATTTTGAGAGAGGGATACATAAATATATTTAAGTTTGATATTTAGTTTATAGTTCTGATATAACCAGCTCGAGTTGTTTACTTATGTAGTATCGAATGATAAGCAACATAAACTCACCGATGGAATACCTTGAGATAATATAAAGTTTTCTGAAATTGTTTGAAGAACGATAAATGGTGTAGTTTATTTAATAACAATAAGTTTTTTTTTTCTCGCCAATAATAAATATTATTGTTTTATCGAACAATAAATTTACATAAATATTATTCAATATTTGAAAAAAAAAAAAAAAATGAATAATTTATTTCGTTTCTATTTACCAGAGTAATTATTCAGGTGGAAAAGTTTGAATTATTAAATAAATTTACACGCTTCAAATTTATAATTAGTCGAAATAAATATTCAGCAGTGAATTTTTTCGGTAATATAATTACAAAAATCTCATACGTTTAATTAAATGAGCTCAATTATTTATTTCATATGAAATATTTTAGCGGAAAAAAATTTTTTTGAGTTTAATATAATTATAAAATTTTAATGTGAATATAGTTTAAGAATAATATTTATTGAAAAATTTAAATAATTTATTACTCATTTCGATTCGATAAAATACCCTGTTCTTAAGATAAAAAAGTATATAATCTTGAAGCTTCCTTAAAAAAATTTTTAAATTTCAAGAAAAAACAAATTAATACCACGATCGTTTCAGAAGAAAAAAATATTCCCTTCTAATATTTTAAACCAAATTATTTCACAGTGTTATTATTATTTGAGTAATGTTTTTACATGCACAAAAATGTCACGCGGTGTGCTTTCATAAATGTCTATAGTGATAAACAATTTTTTGCATTTTCGCGTATTACGTATTAAATTTACAAAATTTATTAATTCTGACAATATTTTTGACTGTGCTATATACACGGAGAAAAAAATTTTGCTATAGGAACTCTATAGTAGTTAGTTAGTTGTAAAAAGTTCCAGTAGGTTAACGTATTCTTATGGTAACAATACCGTTACTCTACAGGATCGTTCTGAGACTATAAAAAATTTTTGGCAGTCTGTTTAATAATTTTTTTTACGAATTAGTATTGATAATTTAATAAATAAATGCGGCAGAATGAATTTATATTGCCAACAATAATTATATATGACAAATATGACAAATAAGAATAGTATTATAAACCGGTGGCGTTAGCCGAGTCGTCTAAGGTGCGTGGCCTATAGAGAACTCGGACTAGCTTACCGGCCAGGCGTGGGTTCGAATCCCAAGCTGGTCTTAGAAACCAACTTGGTTGATATTCAGCCCTTGCCGCGTAGATTAAGATTTACACAACCCAAAAAGACCCCAACGTACCACTCCCAACAGTTAAAGTCAGCGATATGACCACAGCAGTTAAAACCGACTCTATATAATAATTAATAAAAAAAAAAAAAAAAAAAAAAAATAGTATTATAATAGAAATAAAATATTCATAGAACTTATATTACAAATAAAAATTATTTGTAAAATAAAAATATGGTCGTCACAAAATTATCTTATTTTTTTAATTATATCAATAAATATTGGGCATAAAATCACTACCGTATATGCACAAGAAAAGATAAATAAACGAAAACAAATTTTATTTAGTGTTAAATGGGGTCTTTTTAATGTATTCCAATAACTTATTACTTATCACAATATATTCAACTGATAAATTAAATTAACAGTCACTGCAAATGAACCTTGAAAAACCATAAATACAAAACTGTTCTAACGAAATTCAATTTGACAAAAAAAAAAAAAAAAAAAAAAAAAAACCTATTTCCTTAAATAAATAAACTGGAAACTTAATTGTCCTCATATATTTTTAATAATATGGATGAGTAACAAAATAATTCTGTTTGTCATTTTAGAAAGTTATGAAATATGTCAGCGCAATCCACTATTGCGCAAGGTAGAGCGCTCCCAACTATACCGTTTGGCTCTGAGAACAATCCCGTAGAGCTCTGAGAGCTCAACAACATTGAGTTATCAGAACTAAATAACATTATGTTACTGTAACTCTACAATGAATAGTAAACTGTGTATAGTTGTGGTAACTCTACAGTTAGGTTACCAGAACGAAATTTTTTTTTCCGTGTACTATTCATTTATTTTATTAAATATTTGTAGCCGTGATGAAAATCATAGTTGACATAAAAATTTAACGTGTGAACAGTCTACGATTCAGATTATCAGCTTCAGTTTAAATTCACAAAAAAATGTCATAAATATAACGTGAAAAAATCACGAAATGTATAACATATAAACCGTATTGGTCAATATCCAAGAGGCGAAAATTGCATTCGCACGAATGCTCGGTCCATTTATGAAAATCGTTAAAATCATCGTGAGAGGAATACAATATTTTTCACACTGATTCGAACTGTATTGAGTAGAGAAAGACATAATGGAAAAAAAATAATTCAAATGTCGAATAAAATTAAAAAACATGCTTTTTGTTTTCGAATATAAATATTTAATAATTAATCTTTTGTGACATTTACGTGACTGTATCCTTAAAAAATGATAACCCTGGTTTAAGCTGACTATAACACATTTTATTTCATAGCGTAAATAAATAAATAGCCGGTTATTAAAATATAAAACATAAAAATAAAAAAGCGCATTTGAGAGAGAGTGAGAGAGAGTGATATTAATAAATAAGTAATTCAGTAAAATAAACACGATCAGAATATTAATCATCAGATATACCGTTGAGGGTTATATTTGCATAAATTTATTTCATCGCAGTACTTTATTACTGTAAACTGAAAAAAATCTTTGATTCACTTATGTTTAATTCAAATAAAAAATATAAAATAACGTGAATAGAAATGCTTTTTACCATTACCGATAAAATTACAAATGGAATAACTTAAGGACGGCTTCGGCGCCGAATATAATCGCATTGAAGTTGCTCAAAAGAAAGTAAGAAAGTAACTTTAGTATTGCACTCGGCCAACTCCTTCTTATTTCATATATTTTTATTTTTATTTTCATGATTATCATTATTACTGTTATTATATACCGTTATTATTATTTTATATTTTATTTTTCTTTTTTCGCTGCTCAGCGCCATTCTCTTTCCGTCATCTTCAATCGATTGAAAAGCTAAATGCATTTCCGATCTCAGCTATTGTCTTTTACTGTTATTGATGAAATAAAAAAATATATTTATTTTTAAAAAATACTATTCTATATCCCTTCGGCTTAGAGAACTTCAAAAGTATACCACGGGATGGACTCTGTGAATTTAACGCCAAATTATTTATCATTTTATTTCATCTACTTGAAATAATTTATCTGGAATTTTTTGAGTGCTTCAAAAATAAGAGAAATTAAATCGTCATTGATTAAATTATAATACGGTACTATTTCAAAGGATCAATCATTGATATTAGATGAAAGAAACTTTAAATAAAAACAATGATAAAATTATTTTTTTAATTAATCTAGAATAGTTTTAATGACTAACATTGATTGATTGATTGAGAAATTTATTAATAAATAAGACGTGTTGTATAAATACAGTGCAGTGCTATTAAGAACAATATCGAAGAGCGTAAAATTCACTTTGAATACTTATAAGAACGAAGGCAAAATTTATCAATTCGATTGATAAGTTTTCAATTTTTTACCACAACTTCAAATAAAAAAATATCCCATGGCAATTAAATTCAATACTATTGTTAATGATGTCAACGAATCAAGCCTCTAGAGCTCAAAAAAAAAATCCGAGGTAAAAGTCACGACTTTTGTTAATTAAAAATGATTAATCAAGCACATCGCTGGTAAAAAAAAAGTATCACGGAAATCAAATGCACTGCGATGGTAACAGATATCAAAGGATGATAGTTAACGCGTGTAAACTCGTTAGGTCGTCTTTCGAAAAAAAAAAAGAAAAATAAAATAAAACGTAAATAAAGGCATGATCATTGTATCGAGCTAGTTGAACAATGGTATGGTAGTGCAGAGTATCAGCAGTGGTGCAAAGTTAACACGAGGAAACTAGGTGAGCGAAAAAGGTGATAGGGAGAGAACATTGTCAAGTGTAGAGCTGAATGGTAGCAGAGTTGAGACGCACAGTAGTATGTATGAGAAATTTGAAAAACGATGAAAAATCCAGGTTTGCTTTTAACCCATCGATGTTTAAATTGATACCTCGCCTCACAAGTACTATTACACGGATAAAATTTTTTTTCCTCTTTCTCTTCGTCCCTTTATCCGTTTCTCGATCTGCGAATAAAACGGTCTACTATCGATAGTGACAAATTCAACGTCCCTGGTGTAATACCTTGCATATCGAACTTTAGTTTTAAAACTCGTCGCTTTCTGTTCAGTAACGTCATGCACGATAATCCTCAAACATAATTGCTATCCCCTCGTGGACAGTCGTCGCATGTGGAACCCGATACACGTAATTCGTACCAAATATTCGGGACTTTTTGTTCAACCGGCTATTAGATATTATTGGTATTCCCATTGATCGAAACTCTCTGAGTATCGGTTTTTTACTTCATACCCTCTCGACTCGGTACCAGTACTGCTACTGGTACCATACTTTACGTGTGCAAGCCATGTGATAAATTAAAAAAGTTACTAAGTCAAAAGACGCTAAACTTTTAGTAATCTAACCACTTTTTATTTTACACTATTAATTATATTTATTATTTTTTCTGTGTAATTTATTGAAGAAAATTGTTTTATATTCCTGAAAAAAATTTTCAATAAATATCATCCACAAAATAAAAAAAAATTAATCCTCGGAATATTTATTGGTATCCATAATAATGAAAGAGATAAATCGGCAAAATATTTTCACTGATAAAAATACTTATACTGAAGTAAAAAAAAATTTTTTTTTAATAAATACTAATAGTTGAAAACAAATCACTCACCGACTGTCGGCAGAACGTCGGTGCGCGCGAGTCCCACAATAGAAATAATAAGCACGAGGCTCCTGACCACAACGGGCGTCGTAATCGGCGCTCTACGCTCACCGATCATCGCGGTGATACTGTAAAACAACGCGAGGGTAGACGTACGGCATCCCGACTGAGGGAAGTGGTACCAAACACCAGTCTTGGTGGCTGTTTCGGTCCTCGAAGCGCCGTCGTCGTACTTTTGATTCACCCCGCGCAGACGCCTCAACAAACTCGGCTACTCTGTACTCTATACTCTATACGCTCTCTCATTTACCTCTTCTGATTCTCACTTCCATTTCAGATTGACCCTTCCGAATACACACACACACACACACACACACACACACACACACACACACATACACATGCTCATAAAGTGTTTGTATATTGACACACCGATAAATACACCCACACATATATTTACAAACATACAAAACCCTCTCACTTACCTCATCAATAGCCGTGATTAATTATCACTTCTGCTGCTTGGTATATCTCTCGGCTTTTCTGAGAGCACCAAACTCACTATGATTTCTCATCACTCTACTTTATGATACTTTATTATTATTTTTTTCCCTCTCTTATAATAAATAATTTATTTTTTACTGAGTCATGAATGTCTAATTATATATATTTTCATTATTATTACTGTTATTATTAAAGAAAAAATTATTATTATTATTATTATTATTATTATTATTATTATTATTATTATTATTATTATTTAGTAATCATTAGAAATAAATTTATCGAGATTTTTAAAGCGTCATCTCTGTTGCTCTATGTTATTCTTTCTTAATCTTTAGAGGCATGTAACTTTAAAAACTCAAAATTTCTGAAAAAATAATTAACAAGTCTACTCTTCGGCCTAAAAACTTGTTGATGATGCAAAAACAATTATATTGGTATTATTATTTTTACAGAGCATTTATACATTTAATTTCTTTTTATCAAAAAAAAAAAAAAAAACGAAATTAGCAATGCACAATCTAATATTTTTTCCATTCAGGACTTCAATTAAGCTCTAAGAAAATCATCAATTCGTAATCTAAAATAAGCTCTTACAATGTAATGTTACAAGAAACATTAAAAAAATTTTGAAACATTTTAAAATCCTTATTTATATTAATTAAATATTACTATAAATAATCCCACAAATTTGAATCATAATGAACAAAAAGCATCATTAAATTAATAATAAAATTCTAAATGATATATCACCAATAAATTTTCATTTGATTCTTGGGGAAATAAAAAAAATATATTTTAATGTTATTGGTAGCGAAACTATAACAAAATTGAAAGTATACAAGTTATATAATTACTTTAACGTTTTTCTTTTATAATATATATTTAAACAGAATTTCATGAGAGTAAATGTCAGTGAAAAGTGAATTGAAGTAGATGATAAAAAAAAAGTTTAGAAATACAAGTTTACTTTCACACTGTCGCAAAAATTTTTTCTCGAGCAATATGAGAGCTTCATTGCCACTGGTGTTGTAAAACTACACTCTTTATAAGAGAACCAACATCCACCCTCTATACACCTATTTAATTTTCACAGTAAACGATTCATCATGCTTTTAATGCCATGTCTCAGAGTAATTTTACTATCGTTTAACTTTGTTTTTTTTTTTTTTTTTTTTTAACAGCCCTCTTAATAATATTTCAACGTCGCCTTTATATCATTTATTTTTACATTAACTTTTCATTTCTTTTCACTTTTATTTGATATTCATTTATTATGAAATATAATAATAATAATTGTTATTATTATTTTAAAAGCTATCGTAGAAATAATAAACAAAAATATATAAAGAAACAATGAAACAAAAGAGGAAAAAAAACAGAAAAAATTCAGATGTATATCAGATCAAGTGAATAAACTAACTCAGTGGTCAGACACACTCGCAGTATACCATGGGGCGCTTCTACTCTCATGCATATAAATTTTCGGGCTGTCAAAAGCTAAATAGAAAAGGCAACAGTCAATAAAGGATAAAAAAAAATATAAATAAATAGAATGAAAAATAATAAATATGATGGAAATGTAGCAATCACCTAAGTGGTGCATCGAATTTATAGACAGATATATGTATAACTTTTAACTATGCCGTGAATATGAATCAACGGAAAGATGAGAGGAGAGTTTTGGCACATGATACTAGATACATTTATCGGAGATTTAGTTTACCGATCACCAAGTGAACGTGATTAATAAACCGAGCAAAAGCCAACGCAAGACAGTATTAGAATTATAATTACTCGAAAAAACATATCACCATTAAAACAGTCTTGGGATGAGTTTTCATTCATACTCTTCATCTACCGTCTGCCAATCTCCTAATTCTTGCCATCAATTTCAATATTCCGCTCGTGAATGTACCTTTTCAATACATCTAGATATTTTTATTGACTAGCTTTGTTTTTTTAATTATTTACACTATCAATCAAAATTCTTTATACTTGAAAATTTATGTTAATCAGTTTTTACTACAAAAAATTACTTTTGCCGCAATTGTTCCATGTAACAGAAAAATATAAATAACATATTTACTGAGAATTTATTAAGTTGAAAGGTTTTTTCATCGCTTTATGTCAAAATTTTGTGATTTAAAAGATTTTTTTCCTTTCATTAAATATATTTTTATTAAAAAAAAAATACTTTTTTTGTCGTCAATTGTCCCCTTGCAATATGAAAAATTCATAATAATATAATAATAATAATAATAATAATAATAATAATAATAATAATAAAATTTGATAGATGATTGATGATATCCGAGTTGGGTCTGACTCGCGATCAGTACACGAAATCCATTTGACTAAATTGACGCCCGATAAATAATAAATTATTAAATTTAATCTCCGTCCCGATATTCGTTAACTTTAAAAATACGTTTGACTTAAATTTACTCAGACTACTTAATCACCAGTGCATAGATTATTGAACTTTTAAATAAAACAATACTAAATAATCGAATATTTTTAATTAATTTTACTTAATTGGATGTAACTTTTAATCAATGATAAAAATAGCCGATCGTTTATGACACAATAAACATATATTATTATTATATAATTAAAACACCTAGAGGAAAACTGACGTACTATGTGGAGGTCACTTAGTAAATTAATTGCAAATAAATTGTGTTTGATATATATAACGAGTCTTAGAGCAAAATATCGTGCAGCTGACAGGTAAGTATAGAACCGACTGCAATAGGTAGCAAAGTGTCCGATTAAAGCGTCAACGGACTTAGTAAATAACGTCAGACTGTAAACTAAAGGCGTGAATTACTATTTCGGTGTGCATATGGAAGACCGTTACTGCGATACAGAATGCGGTGTATGTAAATATATATTATAGGATATAGAAAATTTTCTTGCTCATAGCCTGGTTTACAGTATGTACCCAAGTGTGGAGTGCTGAGTACAGAGGAGAGTATAACGTCTGGTAAGAGGCGTTTCCAAGACACTGCGGCGCCACAAGACGCACTGCCTTCTTGGTTGTATCCAAGTTTAACGTATTCCGAACATTTCCAACTTGGATCCCCCGTCAACCCACTTTGTTTTACTATCCGGTTTCACTTTGGTATCTCACCTTTAATGCAATATCCATCTTATATTTACTTCTGCATTGCTACACTGCAATTTCATTTTATACTTATAAAAAAGTACCAGTTGGCAGTTAAAACTGTGACCCTTACAGAAATTTGTCAATAATTTTTCTGATATGGCCTGATAAGTCCATGTTTAATTTTTAGTATGTCTTAATATATCCGCACAATAAAATTTTTCTCTCTAATCAACTTGAAAATGTGTATAATGTACACGGTGAGAAATTTCTGTAGAAATTTACTATGCATACATAATAAGACTGAACCTTAATGACTCAATTCAAAATATTACCATAAAAATTTAAGAATATCATATTGTACCAATCAATATTTATTAGGGACCATAGTAAATTTGACCATGCAACTGTTACATAAACATATATAAAAAATTTTCGTAAACTGACAGAACAAAAACTGTTAGTGTGCTTAAAATTTTTCATTATAGTTCCATAGTAAAATTTCTGTTGCTCAGTCGACAATAAAAATTTATAAGAAAGTTTCACATTTAGTCACGTGTACTCGGTTTAAATTTAAAATTGTGACTATGAAATTTTCAAATGTCCCATAGTAAACGTATGCGCGTCAGTCGCGACGCGCGCTCTTTCATTTTTTCGTGCTGCTTTGTTTTGTCAACATAAGTCTACAGACGCTATCAGTAGTGGTTAACGGTGTTGAAATGAAAATTGCAATAAACATTAAGTTTTAAATAAATATTAGTTTATAAATCCATCAACACATGAATAGTTAATGAAAATTTGTAAGATTCATAAATAATAAAATATTTAATAATTTACCGTGAAAAATTAAAATGAAAACAAACATTTGATGGTTAACCTGCAACCGACACTTCTAATAATAATAAAAATAATTTAAAAGTTATATATTGAGTTTATAATTATTCATAATAAAATTAACTGCCAAAATAAATCCTACGTTCATTGTTAAAAATGAAAAAAAAATAAAAACTATATTTTAAAAAATATTTTAAAAATTATTGCAAACAAAAAAAAACTTGTTTGGTTTGATATTTTTTTTGATTGCTAAAAACATTTTTTACTCTAAAATTTTTTATTTTTTACAAACGTTTTCTTATTTTTTTTGCTATAGTACATTCGGAAATTTAAATTATTGCATATTTCATTTTACTATGGTACATTTCAATTTCTACCATTTACTATGTCTGATTTCATTTGTTTCGGAAATTACTATGGGCCATTGTAAAATTTTATTCTGAGTCAATAAGGTTCACTAGTAATATGCACCATTGTAATATCTAAAATCCATGCAGAATAAAAAATAATGGAAATTTCTCACCGTGTATAAATCTGTAGGAGAAACTGGAAAAAATTTTTTTATATGTCCTTTTGGCCCTGTAGAGTAGTGTTGCAAAGTGACAATCGATTAATCGATTAATTAATTTTTTAATCTCTGAAATCGATTTTTTATAATCGATTGTAGGCTTTTCGATTAATCGAAAAATAATTGAATAAATTTTTTAAAAAACGAATGTTCACAATCGATTTTCGAGAAAATAAAATTTTTTTTTATAAATTAACGTTGGAATATTAATGTTTAACATAATCAGATAAATTTACGAAGAACGTAAGTCAACTTTATTAACTTACTTACAGAAAACAAAACCTTTCTATTTTTTTATAATGGATTGTCACAATCGATTGTTACTCGGCCGATGTTGCAACATTATAGTTGACTTGAACACATCAAATAATCGAAAAATATTGAAAAAAATATAGTAATTTTTATTAAATTTATTGTATCCATCGACTATTATTTGTAGTTGTTGATATGATCACTGATTTTTTTATTTTTTTTTTTTAAATGCAAGCTGATCGCGCGCTTTCAGAAACTCTATGATTGTAATTAGGAACCGTTAAATTTCTTAATGAATTATCTTCTGATTTACATAGTGGAAATGAAAAATTTGATTTTTACAATCGATTGTTACTCAGGCAATGTTACAACTGTAAAGTTGTTCCCATAACAATCGTTTTTTTAGAGCCGATTAAATCGATTATTGAAAAAATCAATTGTTTGCAAACGATTAATCGACTAAATCGATATTGTTAATGCAATCATAATCGATTGTCAACAATCGATTTTTTCGTTCGATTGTTGCAACACTACTGTAGAGCTAATATAAAACTTTTCGACCAAAGTAGTATTGAAAACCTCCGACAGAGGGCGCATGATCGCGGAATTGTCTCCTTACAACAAAGTTACGTAAGAATCATCTTTTAATGTCCTAAAGAACTTCGCTGATACAAGATTTTCTTGATATTTCTAGATAATCTAAAAGATTATAATAAACTATTTTTTTTTATTTTCATATAGAGTTTGATATGGCTATATATGACCAGATCAAAGGATATTTTTTAAGGGACCTCTGTGAACTGTGTTATTAATTTTTTTAATAATGATTAATGATTGTTATCGAAAATTCAGAAACTAAAATTTTTAAAATATTGATTTTACTTCGATAAAACTTACTGATCGTTCTTTCACACTAAAAAAACAATTTAAAAAAAAGTTTGTCTTAACTGACCATTTGAGCGGTTATTTACTCTATCTACAACCTCACACCGTAAGAAATGGTCCCTAAAGTACAATATCATGTATTTATGGTCTCTCATAATTTCACTTTTTACAACACTTCGAGTCGATACAAAGTGCATTAGAGTATAATCCGATAGTGTCGCACTGAAAAGGTCAAATCGCTGCCTTTGTTACGTAAAAATGATTAAATGAAGACAATATTTATCAATTTCTTGGGTTAAGATTCCAAATTAATTAAAAGTTAAGTTTTGATAACACACACGTTTTACAACTCGAAGACGCGGTAGTATCTCGCGCCAAGTATACATTCGAGCACGTACATGCGCTCTTATATAAGTAGGCGGCTTGATATTACATATTGAACTAAACGTGCGTTTTACCGAAATAATAATAAAAAATAATAAAATAAAATTTATTATTAATACTAAGTTGTTTTGAAAAATGAAAAGTTTAAATATTATCTGCTTAATCGCAATGATTTAATTATTTTAAATAGTATTATTAAATATATCAAGATAACTTTTGGTAACTTACGCTTTAAGCGTGACTTTGTTCTTGCACTAATTAACTTGTGGCGTTGACTTGATTATGAGTGAGGCGTGAAAAACACGACGTTTAGAAAGTTAATTTTAATTTTTACTTCAATGATTGAGAATATAATTTATAAAGTTATTATTATTATTTAAAACAAAAGACATTTTTTTTTATCCTAATCAATATAACGATCATCGTTTGTATTGTTAGGTGTAATGAGCAGAAAGCTATCAGCGATCAAATTGAACCAATTGAAAATTAAAGCGTCATTAATTTCTTGGAGAACCATGTGACAATTAAGACGAGCATATCACATTTTAGGAAGGAATTTCGACTCAATCGTACACCAGAATCTCTTCTATTGACGCTATTGTTGATCCAAGGTTTAGATCTGGCTCTATTCTACTTGTGAAACGACTCCATTTCGAGTGCAAGTCAATTTCTCCCAGCCACAAACTTCCATTCGGTTCAATACTTCGCTTGGTATATAGTTTCTCGATCCCAAAGGATTTAATTCTATTGTTATTCCTTTTGTAAAGACAATACGCGACTGATAATGCTCGAAAAATAATAATAATAATAATAATAATAATAATAATAATAAAACCTAGGGATTTCAATGAAATTATTTTACAAAAAAAAATCGGATTATTTTTTTAAGCCATCCATAATAGAAATGATTTTTTCCAATACCTGCCAGGCTCCTTATTTTATAGAGGCTTAATTGAACTAGTTTGATATCGAGCTTGGATTATTTTATCTTGAGTATGGAGTACAGATGATAATATCGGTCGTTGAATTATTGAGCTTTAAGCTACGACAAGTTAAGCAGGAAAAGAAAGTATTGAATTTTTTTAATTTCTTGTCTGTGTACGATGAAAAAATTGAAACATTTTTATTTTTTTTTTTAATTAAATGGAACCAAGTTTGTAAATTACATCATGGTGACAATTTTTTCAATGCATTTTATAATAATCAAGGGAGTACTATTATATTGATATTTGAATAATTTTAATCCTGAATTTTTATTAACTTAAATTACTCTGAAATTTAATTTAAGGTTGATCATTTTGCAGTGACCGTTGATTTATTAAAAATTGCTGGAAAAAATGAAAATTTTTATGACACGAAGTGTTTAACAAACAGGAACAAGTGTATACTTCTATATTTATACGGCCTGCAGGTACTTTCGAAAAACTAACATCTTTAAAATTTTAAGCCTCTCTTTATGACATGCTACAGCTCTTAAGAAACAATTTAAAGCCACAAAAAATCGTAAAAGTTACGATGTCAGAAAAATAAAATTTTCTTATCTGTGACAAGTTTTTTATTTTGCATATTTAATTCTGATGAATGATATCGCAATCATATTTTTCCTGCATAAAATTGCTGAATAAAGCTGATGCAATGATGACTTTTTTTATCAAATTTGCATAAAGAAGATTCTTTAGATTTCCGTAATAAATAATTAGAATATTGAAGAAGATTGAAGTTTGTTATAAACCGAGAGATAATTAAGAGGTTAAAAATAAGATAAAAAAAAAACTTATAATCTAAAAAAAGCTCCGCTGTCACCGAGAAATTTTAAACAATATATAATAAGAGAAAGAGTAAAGAACTCTCAAAGGTTCCCGCAGTATCGACATTTTCTCACCTATTTTAATTGATCAGTCGGACAAGTTTCATCCTGCCGACATTATATACCACGGCTTGTGTGTTATATGATATACATATAGATGTCGAAAACAGGAGAGTGAGAAAGCGGCTCTCGCCCTCTTTATGTCGGAACATTGCGGGTGTAGCAAGAATTTGGAACAGTGGTTTTCGAATATCACGTTCTGTCTACATACAGATATATAGAAGCGCAAGTACAAAATATACGAAGACAGAAATAACTAAACATAACGGCTCTATATGAAATCCCGTCATACAGTATTCCCCTCCTCTGATATCGTCACCACTTGCCAATTAACTTGTCACCTCTCTTCATCTCGTTTTCTCTATACCGCTACACTCCACTAGGCTATACACACTACCGTCGACGAAACTAGTGCTAACATCTAGACCGTCACTCATAAAATAAAAACAATAGCCCGCAATTTTCAGGAAATTCGATTAATTTATTATTATCAACATTTCTCTTTCAATTCACATTCTCCATCGCTCTCATTATTTTTATTTATTTATTTATTTATTTTTGCTGTGTCATCGCAATATAGTGCAGAGCGTGACAAGTACTTTTTGTATAATGCGAGACGTGATGCCAAAAGTATTTTCCTAAGTAAATAATACCCCGAGTAATCTGAAATATTGCGAATTTAATGAAAAATGTCGTGTTCTTCTCATGAAATAATAATAAAACGAATATTCAAGCTGATGTTTACTATTCTGTTGACGCGAATTGAATTTCAATATCGAACAGATCACTCGCTTAGGTATTAAGTAAATAAGTTACAAAAAAATTTAAATAATAGACAACTCCGCTATTGTAAAAATGAAATAATTAATTATTGATTAAGGAATTAATGAAAATTTTTTTTATTTTAACATTAATTTATTATTAAGGCAATGGATGTATTTATTCTTTTGCATTAAAATTTAGTGTTGACTTTAATGATCAAAGGCAGCACGATGGTACTTCTATACTACTAGAAAATTTATGGAATTGGGCTACCCGTGGAAAAAACTTTCTGATATGATCATATATGGCTGTATAAATCTAGCAAACTGCTTAAAAAAATTATATATGGGCGTATATGATGATGTCAGATCTAGTATGGGCATATCAAGTCATATTAAAATATTTGACATGGTCATATATATAGATATATCAGGGTATATCAAAAAATTGTTTTCACTGTTATCCAATGAAGTTATAAAATTTATAATAAAAATAAAAATAAATTGTCCTTTCATAATATTTTTCCATTTCGCCTCAATACTTATATTATAAAAAAAAA
Organism: Cotesia glomerata; assembly: GCF_020080835.1. NCBI lineage: Eukaryota > Metazoa > Arthropoda > Insecta > Hymenoptera > Braconidae > Cotesia > Cotesia glomerata. Next base: position 4,618,914 of record NC_058158.1, read on the forward strand.
GAAAAAAATAATAATCGTAAATTATCCAGATTAGAAACCCGAAATTATTGATCGGATAATGATGAATGAAGCCAATAAATTCGTAGGAACACAAGGGCCAAAGTAACTTTAATGAAATGAGTAAATCTTTCATGAGTCTATTACGAAAGTTCATTTATAAATGGTCACATTTAGAAAAATTTCTTGAATTATTTTTATAATTATTTGTTTTTTTTTTTTTCTCGGCGAAATCTATAGAATAAATGAATGAGTAATTTTTCATCAAATGACTTGAAAAAAAAAAAGTGAAAAAAGCGAATGTTGTATATACATATTGGCCCTTAAATGGAATTTAAGAAGGCATAACTAACGTAAAAATATGAAAAATATATATTTGAAAGGTTTTACATTAAAGGAAAAATTTGTTCAACTTTCCAGGTCACAAATACTATATGGTCGTGATGCGGTGAAGCATTCTCTGCTCCCAAAGTAGAAGTGAACCTCTACCTGCATCCCCGTCTATAAATGTTGGTATATGTATATGTATATGGATATATATATATACATATATTTGGTTATGGCATAAAGAAAAGCACATCTGGCGTTTGCATGGAGAGCCACGGCATTTACCAGCCAATAGCAAAAAGGAAAGGACCTGTGTGGTTGAATCTACTACAGATTTGAGCAACTGGAGCCAACGCACTCTACTGCTATAGACGGCTAGACAATACCCGCTATAACTTGCTTCCAATTTCAATCGAATTGCCCACAGGACACCGATAAAATACCGTATTTTAATTAAAACCCTTTCCATTATTTTACTGCAATATATTTCTGTTTACCTTTTTTTCAATTACTTCTTCAGATAAATCTACATAAAACAACTTTTATCTTTTATCAATTATATGATATGATACTCATAAAATATTTTTTCTTTATACCTTAGTCGAAAGTATGCACTTCCCTCTCCAAATTTAACGGCTAAAGTCTGATTTCCCTCCCCTGGTGGGATTACACGCGCCTCACTTACATCGCCGGGAGCAAATAATTTTTTCTCACCTCCGGGCGGAAAGCGTCAATTTTCCTCCCGCTGCGCTAAACGAAAATGCCGCTTTCCGCCTCCGTCGAGGAGAAAAATAGTATACACACCATGGGCAGTAAATAAGAAAGCCTCAGATCACATGTTTATTGACCTCGGCTTCGCCTCGGACAACAATTACATGTGATCTGAGACATTTCTTATTTTACTGCCCTAGATGTGTAATATACTATTTCCAAAGAGTCCAATTCTTTTCAGTATTTTATACTATTTTTCATCGCATAATTGGTCAAATAAATTATTCTGGCAATTAAATCTTCTACTATAAAAAATAGCTCATGCAGACGGAGAGTTTGTATGATGTGAGACGTTTATTTTAATGAAAATAAGAAACTGCGACGGCATGACTAACTTTTTCAAGTTAAAAATAATACCCTACTATTGTCGCCGAGTTAACTTACGGTATTATTTTAATAAGTCTAAACTTTGATTGAAATTAGAGACCAGATAAAATTTTCACTGTTTTTAATTGTCTATTGTTAATTACAAAAAAAAATTCCAGTTGAGTTAAATACAAGAATTTGAGAGGAAATCAAATTTCTGCAGTGAATTTTTCAATATTTATTTTATGAAAAAATTATCACTAAAAAATTTTAAAATAACCCAAAGTTTGATCCAATCTATCGATTCTTTTTATTATTTTCGCTGATTTATTGAAAATAAAAGAAAGTAATAAATAACAAGTATAAAGTAGTATATTTATTGTTGAATTATATAGGAGTAACAGTCTGGAAGACAAGTTTTCTGTCAATGTGAGTATGAGAGTCTTTTAAAATAGAAATTGTTCGTCAGTACAAAAGTAAAGTGATGGTATAACATGAAGTAAAATAAAATAAATAATAAAAATATAGCAGAGCATAGTATTGTACATCAATAGATGAACAGAGGCGTAACTCGACAGAAGTTGAAATAAATCCTGTGGGAGCGAGTTTCCTGTTCCTGTTCGGTTGACACGTGTCGCCAGTTTCAATGCGTCGGATGTTGCTCCTCATGCGTAAATTTTATTTATTGCCCCATTCAGAAACGTCAGATCGATTGTTCAAAGAGTTGCTTTACTTGAGATTTTCCACCACTTTATACATACCAACTTATTTAATATCTCAGACACTAGTCGGTTATACCTTTCCGAATAAATTTTTTATTTGTACTTTTAAATACTTATTATTCAATAATTATTTATTTCTATACATATTTCAATCTTTAAATTTTATGACGCTGCATTTTGCAATATGTCATACGAGCATTGTTCTATTGATAATTTCAATTATAAATTACAGTGTTGCACTATTTTCATTTAATGCTACAAACGTTGACATTTTTGTTAAATAATTGCTAGTATTATTAATTTAACAATTTTTTTTTTTTAGTTAAAATTATTAATAGAGTTTTGTGATTAATAATCTCAAATAATTAATTACTAACAGCCTGTACTACGCGAGAGTTAAAGCGTGAATATTTTGATTTCACCTCCTTTGCATTTAATTAAAATTATTATTTTCAAAATACAAAAAATGAAGATAAATTCAATTTGGATGTTTTTAACTGTTATCATTAAGCAATTAAACTGAAACTAAAATTCTTGGTACAAAAAAATTGTTCTTGAATCAAGTTAATTTTTTTTTTCAGGGCTAGACTCCAAAAAATTTTATTACTCGAATCATTAAAATATTAATAGCTTAGTACCACATATGATAATTCAACTAGACATCAAGCATATTTCTTAATATGCTTTAAAGCCAAAACGATAATCATTCCTCGAAAAATGAAAATATGCTTGAAATATCTATCGCATTTGGTTGAAGGTGCTCGCCAACTACTTATGCAAACGGGTAATGCCAACAGCAGTCGAATAATAATGGTCTTTTAATATTTTCTAAAGATATTTCAATTATTGAATTTATAAGTTCACTTAGAATGACATTAACATAAAACAAAACTATGTTTTCATTGTAATAAAGTGATTATTGTTATCTTATTGTTTATTCCATGGCATAATAAATGTCGCGTGCAGCTCAGGGTGGCTTTAATTTAAATACTTCTGTCATCATTTTGTAACAATATGATACAAAGGATATTAAAACTTGAAGTTTATAAAAGTGAACAAAAAATTGCTTCAAAGTAAGTAATTGAATAAAATTTGATATTTGAAGACAATATAAGAATACATTTGTAGAAAGTGAAATAAACCAGGTTTATTAAAAAATATTTACTTAAAAAATAATTACATGAGATGACAAAAAAATGAATGCTGTTAAAAACATAAATGTAATTACATTTAATAAACATTAAATGAAAAGTGGCTTGTCAAGTAGCATAATGAAGTTTTGTTAATGTAAATCCTCGAGTTTTTATCTATTCAACTCAACTTAGTTTATTTAAATAAGAGATCTTATTTGAAAAAGCGTCATTGCATGAGATGTTCTGCATGATAATTAACTATTTTTATTTTCTTTGTTCTTGGACATTAACGAAAAGTTAACAAAGGAAGGTTATTAAATTTTGCGTGTAACTTATGAAAGTTTAGAGCGAATTGAGGTCGCTCGTAATTATGTTACTAGAGGGACTGAAGCTTTGATCAAATTATATTGACTGATTTCACATACTAGCCATGAATATAAACGGCAATATTGACGAAACACTTGATAAAGTAGAGGAAGAGGAAGGGAAGGAAGAGTCAGAGGACACGGAAGTAGAAGATGAGATGTATGAGAAACGAGGACGAATTAACTGACGTGTTGAGACCCAACACTCACCTCGTTAAATGTTATAATTAACCCAGCATAATTTTATAGTAATTACATCGAGTCTAAGTTCGCTGACCCTGTCAGTATAGAAACGGGATGAATGTTGTTTCGAGGGGCGAGAAAATGACTTAATAATTTAAGCATCGTGGCCTCAGCCATTTTAGTCAATTATTAATTACCTATATGTATATAAATACCAGCGATTATTTACTTACACTTAGTTAGTCAATAAATAAATTCATTTTTTTTTTTAATTTTTTTCTGAGACGATAATTAAACAATACAAACGCTTAAGAAGACACCAACCAGTGAGAAAATTCTCTGATATCTCCATATATAATTTTAATGTGTCCTGATTTGTCCAGATATGACTTGATATGGTCATATATATTCATCCATAATTGTTAAATCAAAATTAGTTGTGAAAATCTCCGACAGAAGACGCAAGGTCGCTGAATCGTTTTCTCACCAGAGAGTTCAGATTGAAGTGTTTAAAGTTCTAAAATATAAATAATTTTTTAACTTAAGTAATATATGTAACATTGAATATAATCCATGGAACAAATACAAAGTTTCTCATCAAATGCTAATTAAAAAGAAATAAGCCGAAGGGCTACCATTGTTTATGTATATAGTTTGTTTAGTAAGTAAGGCTTTGTTAAATAGTAAGTAAAGCAATAAACGAAGATTAATTTAGGTTTTGATAAAAATTTTTTCTAAAAATAAAATCAATATTGAATCAAAAATAACATACTCCTTACAAATATATGTAATGTAAATTTTTTTTATAAGTAGAGTCAATTAGGACAGGAATTATAAATAAACAATATTATGTACAAAACTTGTAACTGTAAATATATTAATAAAGATAATAAAAAACAAAATTTTTTAACTCTCGTAGGAAGTTTATCTGACTTTGGTTTTTAGTTTAATTAACTATTAAACCAAGTTTTAATGTATATTAAATGTCAATTGACGTAAAATTTTTTTATTCTTTAAGACCCGATTTATATTATTGGTCAAATCAAAAATTTTTGAATGAGCTATTTATACTTTTATATTGATTTATTATTTGTAGAGAGAAATTAATAAATTGTATTGGATTGGCGGTCGGAAAACCAATAAATTCTCGAAATAGAATAACACTTATTTGATGTGAAAAAATTCTAAATAACTATTACTGATGGGGGAAAAAGGGCAAGTTACAAAAAAGCTCTCGATATTGTCGGATAGTAACATGACTCCCAATTAACTATTAGTAACCAAAATGGTTTTCACTAAAATAGATAGAAGTGGTAGCCTATATTCGTCGATTGTTTTCCATGACCACCTGTGACCACATTTGTAAATCGTTTTGATCTCTAAACCTCCACTATTTCTATTTAAACTGGAACTTTTTTTACAATAACTTTAATGTGAATGATTCAAAAGTAATATATATCATTTTTCAGTTCAATAAAACGTCAAAGTTAATTGAATTTGATTCATCCAAACAAATGTTTGCTTATGATTCTATATTTTATTTTAAATTTAATAAAAAGTATAAAGCACTCTGCTGCTGGTATTTATTTGTTTTAATATCATTTTTTTCTTTTATTTTTCAACAGTGAATTTATCTTTTGATAAACTTTTTAATCTGTTTTCAGAAATGAGCAAAAATTTTTTATTATTTTGTAATTTATTGAGAATCAAAATTTATGAATAAAAAAAATTGTACGTCATACAAAGAAAGGGCGAGATAAAATGATTTTTTTCAATGTACGTAACACATATCTACAGCTATATAAAAAAATCATAGTTAAAGTTTATAAAAAGTTAATCGGGCTATTGTTTTTAACGAAAAAGGGTTCGAGTGAATGATTAAATAGATTACCGTGAGCCCTGACGCTTTTCTGTGTACCGTACTGTGGGTTCAAAAAGTTTCGCATACACGTTCTACCTGTCCAATTCAATTATAAACTCTTCCAAGTCACAGGATCCTATTGTTTCACGTCCTAGTTTTTATTAAATTTTATGAAAAAATAAATTCTACCTCCCATTTTTAAACGAAAAATATTTCTTTCAAACTCGTATCATGTCATAGTGACAACAACTAAATCTTCCTGCATTTTTTGACATGTTTTATACACGCCGGTTAATTTTCATGCTTATTTATTCTACTAAAAATAAAAATGAACACTTAGTATCTAATTGAACGAATTTTAAAATGCTTGTACAAGAGCATAAAATTTTTTAGAATAAATTTTTTATATATTTTCGTGACATTTCAAATTATATGAGTGTGTCGAAATCTCTGGTGACATATTTGTATCGACTTTACGCCAACATATATGAAAAATACGCCCAAGCAAAATATGAAACTTCAGTTAATGTTGATGTATTTGTCAAAAAATTTTATATATCAATCAACAGAATTAATTGAAAAATTCAATTTTAAGTGAAGCGAAGCCAGCCAAAAAATGAGTAACAAAATACTATATGAATTGTGTTAATTATAAATTTCATAAAAGAGAACGTTATCGATATGTTATTGTAATTGAATATTCGCTGCATTAAATTCCATTGTCAATTCTCAAAATGAAACATTTTGAATGCCAATCAATAAGCTATGATAATAAATATCAAATTCTAAATTTCCCACAACTTACAGTGGATAAAAATACAAAATAACAACAGAGCCTGAAAAATGATTCTAATTGGAAATCGGTTCACTTTCATGGTTCCTTTGACTCTTCAGCCTATACAATAGTACATATGCTCTCGAAGTTGTCAGTAGAAGTAATTATCCCTCGGGCATTGTTATTTAGTGTCTCACTCTTATTCCCATTTAATACAATATACTATCCAGCACAATACAATACAATACAATAGTATGCAATACAATATATGATAAATAATAGCAATGAATATATGTATATATATATATATATATATATATATATATATATGCATATATATATATATATATATATATATGTGAATCTAAATTAATACAATCGATCATGATATAAATGTATTGTACATTGCTGCTCAGTAGAAATGTACACGAATTATGTGCGTATTCAGCTGAACAATTCTGACGTGAGTTGCATTTGAAAACTGTGTTCACCTGAAAGGGCCTTAAGGCTACTACAACTATCAAACCTGGGTATTTCGATTGTCCATCGAGTTATATTAGAATAATAACATTAGTTGACCAAAACGAAATTTCACACAAAGCAGCGATACTTTGATCGCTTGTAGTAATAAAACGATTAAATGGTCAAACGATTAAGTTGATTCGTCTGCATAGGTGACCAGTCGAAACAATTTTGGAAAACGTTTTGAAGTTAATTTAATTACAATCAAAATAAAAATCAAATCTCTACGCATAATTTCGAAAATGAAAAATAAATAAATGAAAAATAGTAGCAAAAATTGAATAAAGACGCAGATAATGAGGATCTGATTGGTTTCTTCAGAGTATTTCAAGAGCTGGTTGGCTAATGAGTCTCGTATACACACCCGTAGAACCCGTAATGGGACATTCATTCAACTTTTGTAGATGGTGCGCACAGTAAATGAGTAAACGAATTTCCGTGAAAGTTGAGAGCCAAAGAAATGAGAAACGTGACCTCGACTTCGCGGTTACTAATACTTACTCTTCTATTTTCCCTTTTCTTCACCTCACTTCCGTTCACGTTTTTCTTACGACGCTCCTTCTATTCTCGTCGGAATGTTTTATTTTCTCTCTTATCTCACTTCTTCTTGTCGAGTGTTATTTGACTGTGATATTGAGTCATCCTTCCGCGGCATGAAAAGCAGAGTCGACAAACACTCAAACGTCACTTTATTTGTGCGAACCACGTCTACCACTGTCATCAACAACTACCCACGAATATTTTACACAAATTGTTTTTTTTTTTTTTTTTTTTTTTTTAATGAGTAATCTGAATTTATAATCCTTTTTTTTGTATTTTCTTATTATTTAATAATGATTTTTTCTTAGAAACAATTTACAAAGAAATTTAAATTGGTTGGTTGGTTGAGACTTAGGATATACTAAAATACAATTGAAAAAAAGTTAAAATCAAGTCGAAAATTTGAACAGATATTAAAACATACAAGGGAGATAACATAAATAAATAATTATCATTATCATTAAATATTTAAAAAGAAAGTTCCTTTTAAATGTCAATTAATATGAAACCGAGATTTTAAGATGAATTAAGGAAAATAATTTATTCATTTGCAGATGAACAATTCATTTTCTTAAATTAACTATTTTTCTATTTAAGGAGGTATACCACGTAAAAATATTTCGAAAATTAGCACTGCAAGGACTATCAAAAAAAATTTATTCGTATAGAGGACACTTAAAAGTACGCGTATTCAAAAATTGAAGAATATTGTAAGAAAAGAGATTTTTCACAGTACCTCCTTAATACAAATTTACCACTCGATTCAAAAACTTTTATGTATTTTTGGTGATTCAAAGGAATTAAAATGATGAATTACTATTTAACGATATCAATATATTATAAATCTCCTCTTTAAATATTCACTTTTCTTGATACGAATTTCATATTATAATGGCTGGATCACAGAAAGTCGGACGAGAGTTAAAAATACATCAGATATTCCTGACAATATGAAAATGATTTGATGAAAAATTGTTTTTAAAATACTTACTAGAAATTTAAATTGCGCGCTGTCCGCGCGTGCTCTAATTCTAAACCAATAAGGACTCAAGGTCTTTCGATTAGTTTCAAGAATTTCGATACTAAACTAACTTTACTTCGGTCATCAATTTTATAATATAGGATTAAAAATTAAAAATTTGTTTGTAAAAATTAAAAATAAAAAAGTATGTTTTTCATTAGCAGAATTTTAAAATTTATTAAATTGGAAATAAATGAAATTTATCAACATCTTTTTTGTATTTAGTATGTCCGTTCTATGTATAATGCATAATCGAATGGCATTCATTTACCGATTACATTTCATGTGCCGGATGAATGCCTCGTTTAACTCGGGAAAACATGTTTATTCACGTAAATTTATGAGCAGTACCAAAATTTGTTTTCGGATATGTCAAGTTATCCTAACAATATCAAACATATGTCCACAATGGTGCAATTACAATCCTCCAAATTAAAACGATTTGCTTGTCATATAATATTCTCTCTGTTATGCAATACTGATCAAGTAATCCTCTTTCATATCATTACTATCTAACAGTAGTTAAATCGTCATACATAGATTTATTTTACACATCATCTATACATTTATTATCATATCAAACAATTTATTGAAATTAAAATTTCTATCAAAAAATTTGATGCCTTAATTTTAGCTATTTATTTGAAAATAAATACTAAACTTTACAAAACTCTCTGAATTAAATTTAATTAATAAATTAAACAATTTTACCTCTATTTACCAAATTACAATATTTACTCTGTTAAACACGAGTGTAGCAAATTTAATATTTTAAAAGATTCATGACAGGTTGACAAACGAATTAATAAATTTAAATCTGTTATATATAATCATAGTTTCAGAGAAATATTTTCCAGTCTTTAATGAAATTTAAACAATATGGAAACCGACCGAGAATTGTAATTAATTAATCTATCTGTTAATCCAAGCTTTAATTAAATTGCAATAATCGGATTATTTCACAAATTACGATGATGATAAATGAATCTTATTATTATCAGACAAGTTCAAAAATTACCAAGTGTCTTTTTCAAACTTGTTAATAATAAATCTGATTGAATTATCTACTTCGAATGAACTTTTTTAATAAATATTAAACCGTTCAATTAGTAAATTGAATTAAACATTTCATAATCTCAATTATAAATTAAAATTTCATTTATTTAACTTTTGGAGATGATCGATTGAAAGTTTCTGATTGAGTAAATTAATAAAATGATTTAATAAGTAAATTAAAAATATAGACTCATAGACGGATCGAGATCGATTATTTAGAGTACACTGAGCACATGGAGGAAGTTACTGAGGGTGAATGATATCGTAGGTCGGGTCGCCTCACTACAAAGACCAGGATTTGAAGGAAAAGCTACACTAGGTCAATAACCGGCTATAAGTAACAGACAAGACATGCTAGTGCACAGTATATTATGTAAAATAAAAAATAATATTAACTTGACATGATTTTCAATAAGATTCGCACATGCGCAGTCACGCGTAATGTTTAAAAATAGTGTGTTTCTATTTAATCGATAATTAAACATTCGTAAAGTTTTCTGTCTAACGCATCTATTAGTACGGTCTCTTAAATTTTTGCCTGATATACTTTTAAAATATTTGCTTTAATTAGACAATGACGTAAAACTTAAAATTATTAATTATCATTGTGTATAAATATTTGAAGTCATTTTCAAGCTTACATAAGCTTTTAGTCGTCAAATGTGTAGTAGAGCGAAATCTTAAGCCACTTACGCGAATGTCAATATTTATCGTACGTTATTGAAACCGTATAATATAGGTTCATTATAATTCAATTTCTCTGTATTGCATGTAATATGTTTTTCAAACACTAACTATATGACTGAATTTAATTATATTAGTGCATTATAATATTGCTTCAAGTTGTAAAATTACTTGATATTTATTTTTGAATTAAATTAGATATAAAATGAATTTGATTCAGTTGAAAAAAATTTGAGTTAGTGAAATATTATTTCTAAGAACAAAGAATTTATAATTATTGTAGAATTTTTTATGATAAACTTTTTAATACCGGAGAATCCTTTTACCTTCTAAACAATAAAAAGTTAATTAGTATCCAGTAAATTGAAATTTATAAAATCTCGTGACATATAATAATATTAAATTAAAATATTCTACAGATGAAATGACAAATGAAAGAACTAATGCCTTCGAATGAGAATGTCAGAAATAAAAAATAAATGGTCAAAGAGACTATTCAAAGAGACTGGAGATTTTTTTCCTGAGCAGAGAGAAAAAAGATTGGAAAATAAATGTGCTATAGTTGCCGGTGAACAAAAGCAACGAGTTAATTTAATCATAGATGAAGAGGAGCGTGAGGAGTGTAGAGAATAAAGAATGATTTTTGTCGGGCCCAGAGCTTTTGCTCTCGTTTTTTAATATTTTTCCCGAGTGGTAATATTCTGATAATAGAAGCTGTTCTGAAACTGGAACATTCGCCGTCTGAGACATTATTAACCGCAAATGCACGACTGGTTGAGTCGTGTGAGTAGTGACTAGCCTATATATTTCTGCTCCCACTCACTTTATATGCACCCTACGAAGTTACATCTCGCACAAATTGCGTTCATCAACAATGGCTAATTGCCTTTGGGAATATTGTTCAACTATTAAGTGGCTGATAATAAACTCGATAGAAACAACAAAATTCTATTATAATTAATGTCAAGACAACTAAGTCAACAGTAAATGCTTCATCAGCATATTACATCTACTTATTAATTTATGCCTCTGAAACATTCTTTAGTTTAACCTTTGTTCTTTAATAAATATCTTTTTTTTTTATCTATTGATTTTATGTGCAATTAATATTTTACTGATGAAAAATTTCATATTAGTCTATGAATTATTAGTCATATCATATTAGTCATATTAATCTATAAATTAATTATCTATGCGTCTGATTGAAAAATAGCTAAGGACTTTTCGTCTCAGAATTATTTTGTTTATCAGATGCTACAATGGCGTCCGTTACTTCTGGGACACCCTATATATATATATATATATATATATATATATATATATATATATATATATATATATATATATATATATATATATACATATATATATATATACAGAGTGTCCCAGAAGTAACGGACAGCATCTGATAAACAAACATGAACAAAAAGTCCTCAATCAGCCATAAATGGTATTAATTAAAATAACGTCCTTTTATGCGTTAGAGAGAGAGCACTAGTGTCAAGTCAAGTGCATTCCAACGAAGACGCTTGCACGTGTGAATGTGTAAGTAAATATGTGTGACTATGTTGGCTATAGAAACTAGTTAGTCATACAGTTAGTTGTGTCTTTGTTTGGCTCATACTTTACTGGACACTGGCGCTCTCTCTCTAACAAATAAAGAGACTTTATTTTTAATTAATAATTAATTATCTATACGGTTAATTGAAAAATGGCTAAGGACTTTTCGTCTCAGAATTATTTTTTTCATCAGATGCTACAATAGCGTCCGTGACTTTTGGGACACCCTGTATATATATATATATATATATATATATATATATATATATATATATATATATATATATATATATTTAAATCATGAGTAGTGAAAATAGATACAATACAATGGTAAAATATTTTAGACTCTGGCTTAGTTAATAAAAATTTTCCTCTAACGCTTAAGATACTCACTTATAAATACAGGTCATTGGTTGGGTAGGAAATTATACATGCACCGGGTAATCAACTTGAAGTAGTTTTTTCTCTTTACAACCAGAAAATGTCCAAGTAGCATGCCACACGTAATTTAGTCATTGAAATATACGTTCCGAGAATATGTACATAACCAAATTAACAATCGATTCTCGCTTGCGTTGCTGGTTTGAATATTGTTTTAACATAATGTGAGAAGTATTTGCAAGCTTACCTGTAAATTTAGTTTAGTTGAAGAAAGAGAAAACAATTTGATGTGAGTGAGGGTAAATAATATCAATTGATGCTCATATGTGTATGGAAGAAATTGAATTAAATTATTTTATAAAATAGAACTAGTATTAAAAAAAAAAAAAAAAAAAAACAAAAAAATTACTTGGTAAATTTATATTTCAATTACTTTAGTTTCGCTTTGAAACTAATTAAAAAATTTTTTAATATTTTTTCTGTATGCATAATCCATAAACGGGTTTAAATAAAAAAGTTGTTAAATCTGTAAGTCATGATTGAAAACAAGTGAATTATGAACACACTAAGTGCTATAAGATAAATATATTTTATGGATGTTAATAAATTTTATAATGGATTAAATCGGAGTACGAAGAGCCTGGTAATACAAGAAATTATTTATCTTCTGCTCAGTAGCCAAATCCGTCTGTACCGAAATTATTGATAAATTTAATGGACTGAGAGTGGATAAGCGTCATTAATTTAAATGAAAACATTCGTCCGCTGTGAAAATGTTAAATAAATGCTAAGTGGATGACTTATTTAAGTATTTCTTTATTTTTGCCAGAGGTATCAAATATATTATTAATATATTAATTGTCATAGAATAAAAAAACAAACTAGCCTGATAAATTATAGCAGAATCAAAGCTAATATTAAACATCTCGAATAACGAATTTGACAAAATGAATGCAAAGTAACGATTTATAAATTTTTTTTCAATTTTCGGACACAAATACTACAATCAATTGTATTATTCCTCGACAACAAGTAGAGATGCATATCTTGAAAAGTTGTAGAAGCAACGTATGTATAAGTGTATACTATATAGGTATAGGTTGTAGGGAAACCCGAATAGCTTTGGCCAGTCATGGAAAAGTATAAAATTCTCATTCGGACGTAAAATATTGCCCCTGGCGATTCAAGCTCGTTTACCCGCTGATACGGAAAAGCTGGATAGTATCTGGCGTGCAAGCCAAGATCCTTTGAGCTGAGCCAGAATCTCATGCTGTTTCCTCTACTCTCCTCATTCGGCTCGTTAAAGTTGCACTGCTCGCGCATTCACGTGCCAACTCCGCGAGTTAAGAATAATATATGTGTACACACACTTGACAGTAATTATCATTAAATTAAGACTTTAATTCGTCGACTACACCTGGTATATAAATAAAATTTTGTTTTGTTTTTTCATTTTTTCACTGAAAAAAAAAAAAAAAAAAAAAAAACTATATTCAGACGAAAAATTTTTTGATTCAAGCATTTGTTAAAATGAAGAATTTAATATATTAATTTTTTTGACAGAAATATGAAAATGCTCTGAATACACTCGATGATTTAAAATGTATAAGAACGTCATTTTTTAAGAGTTACACCATGAAGAAAAATGCAATATCTACAAATTTTCAAAAACGAAGCTAAGTAATGGCAATAAAAGGATTAATGATTTGAATTAAAAATAGCTGATTTGTATATTTGTCTCAAATTTATAATTATAAAAAAAATTATTATTGACAAAAAAAAGGAAATAAATAATGGAGGAACAAAATTTATTTGAGCACGCTCTCCCTGATAATTGAAGAAATAACTTAGGTTACAAACTAAAGAGCGTGCGTCGACTACTCAGAGCAATAGTAAAGTCACGCTACGCTCCGCCAACCGAAGCTTCGATAATGAATCGTAACCGCCAAACCAACCTACAAGAGAGAAGTCTTTGCGTTCTTCTCGCCACGTCACTCACCGTCGAAACAAATACTCGTTAGAACAGTAAATAGAGGAGAAACATTATTCTCCAAGTATCTCGGCTACAATACTATACACTATCCTAACCAATGCCAGTGTTTCCATTCTGACACAATTCTGTGTACATTTTCAGTTACCGAAATCTTTTCATTCGCTTTAAAGTGAATTTTCTTTGATACGTCACCATCGATATTTTATCTTTAAAGTAGTTATTATTTAACAACAAATAACATTTTTATTTTTCTTGACATATATTTTCTATTTTTCAGCTAAAATCCGGAAGTTTCTTCTTTTTCCGACCCAAAAATTCATTCTGCCGAGTCCAGACGCTCTATCCGTAAACTCATCCGAGAGATAAGAGATAAAAAGACCCAAGACATTTTCAACATCCGAATCATCTGGTTCCGTTTACGATGTGTAATGAAAAATGAAGTACCTTTTAGTGATGTTAGCAAACATGTAAGTTCTAACATTTGACATCAGGATCGAGAGCACTTACATTTTATTGACACACATTCCGACTAAAATTTTACACTCGTATCTTTCAATCAGCTCATGAAATCCACAATTATCATCGGCAAAACTATTATTACCGCCATATCATACATAATTAAAATTTTTAGTCATCCCTACTAATATTATAAATGTGAATGTAAATTTGTTTGTTACGCTTTCACGCAAAAACTACTTGACCGACCATCATGAAACTTTGTACACATATTCTTGGAAGTATTAGAAGTAACATAGGATACTTTTTAGTTAAGAAAAAAATTTATTTTTTACGAAAGGTAAAAAATTGTTTGTCAAAAAATTAGAATCACATTGATTCAGTTCTATTGGAATGTAATGATCTTTGATATTTATCGAAGGGCTTCAACGCAAGCGAAGCAGCGGGTAAATGCTAGTTCAAAATAAAGTTTAATTGCTAAAAAATGAATGCTAACAATTATTAACTTATATTGTGAAAGATTTTTTTATTATTAATTAAGCTATCTCGGAGGCGAATAAGAAAATTACAGTGACACTGATTCATCTCGATAATTTTTTTTTATTTTTATGACATATGCTGGCTGTACCTTTGTTGTTTTATCAGACGTAAATATAGGTCACCGCCAACTCTGAGGAAGTAAAAACGTTTGCCGTGCTCATACAATACGAAAGAACAGAGGCAATAGGTTAAGGAAGAAAAATAAAAGATATTAAGAAAAAAACTCCTGTTTCTGATCCGCAAGTGTTCCTTTGCAGATAACACATCCGGTATTTTCACAAAAGAGTCACTCTCGATGGATTTGAGAAGACTATTTTATAAGAGTATAAAAAGATCTTGTGTCTCGAAAACTTTTCGAAGATATTCTACAGAAACTTTTTTTATCCCGGTGACATTGTTCTCCATTTTATCTGTTTACAAAAATATCCTTCATCAGAAAACAATCATTGATTAAAATAATAACAATAATATTTCATTTTAAAACTCACTAATTATTTACCCAAAGAAATTTTTTTTATTTTCAAAAGTCCAGGTTTTTTTTTAGCAATCCAACTATTTTTTCACACCTTTTGTCGTATCAAAATCGATAGTCAACCGCAACATTTTATAGGAAAGTCATTAGTCTCGTTGCTTATGACGTTGGACTGATACAAAAAATATGGTAACAGATCCCTCATGGGCATCGCCTGTATCTGTAGCGATCATATATGTATGCACGGTTTAACCTCATCCTCCCCAACTCTTTCAATCCCTTTTTTTATAGTCTGCTCACGCATAGTGACATGAACCTGTATTGACCCAGTTGCCGTATTGGTTATAAATTATTTTTCGCTGTCACAAGTGAAAAAATTTTTACCTTCACTAATAATTCTATTGTGTCATTATTCTACAATAATATCATTATAATTTTATTAGAATTTATTATTTGTGTATTATTAAAATTCATTTATTCACTCGCTAAATTTTTCTTTGAAAGTTATTTCCTACCAATACAATAATATAAATTTTATTACGAATTTTTTCTTTGTTAAGAAATTAGCAATAAAAAATTTAAAATAAAATCCACGATGATAAGATCACTTGAAGATAACGGGAAATATCGAGTTCTTTCTACGCGTTGTACTTGTATATATAAAGGAATAAAATACTATCCATCTGTGGCATTTTTCAATTTAGATATTTTACTCTCGCTACATTGGACTTATTCAATTTTCGTTATCGCTTACCTCTAATACATTAAGCTTTGTTTATGACTTAGAAAAAAAAAGGCTAGCAGTAAAAGAAATGCATCAGACTTATATCGAGTGATCGATGAAAAAAAATTCTTTGCAAGTATTTAACCGAAATAACGGCGTTTGAAACAATTTGTCTAGCGATAGGAATAATCCCATGAGAAACTTAAAAAGTTAAAAATAAATGTTTCAATTAGAATAATGCAAGAATCCTCGGGATAACAAACTACTAGTCTAGGTTAACTGATAAACGAAATCACAAATCACCCTGGCGTAGAAAGCTCGGTACAATGTACTGGCGCAACTTTAAACTATCCAGTGCGGTTTTAGGTACGCCACGTAAGTACATATAAAGTCGACCGAGCGAAGCATGACGCAATTTTTTTTACCCATTCTTTTATTTTTACATTCTTTCACTTTGTTCAAATGTCTACAACTAAAGACTTTGTTCCTTTATTCACACTCAAGTACATCTCAGTAAACAATTTAAATTTATTTTTTGTGTTTCATATTTTTTTATTTTTTTATTTTATTTTTTTTTTTTAATTACTATCAGCCACTTGCGTTCACTATTCAACGACCGAATTCTGACTACAATAACAGAAGTCTAAATAAGAACTTGCATTATTCAATTCAATAAAATTGCAATAGTTTGTACCGTGAACTTATAAATAACTTTGCCAGACAGTATACAAATTATATTCTTATCTACTGTGTTATTTACGGTACTAATAAATTATTAGTAATAAATTACTAAATATTACTCACAGTGGAAATAATTGGAATTTTGTTTAGCATTCATGCCGATGAATATTGAAAACAACGTTCAATACTTGTTCTCAACGTTCCATGTAATAAAAGTTACAATGGATCCTTAACATTTAGTTATAAAGTACAATCTTGTAGAAAATAAACTGTCTTAAAGTTATTGACCTGGTGTGTCCTTAAAATTCTATTAAACTTTTAAAAAAATTATTTAACAAGCAAAATATTAATCGAAAGCTCTATTATTCTTTATTTAATTCACATTTAAACTTTTAGCAGAACAATTTCCATCCTTCAAAATAAAATTTATTCACGGACATGAATACCTAAATTTGTTAAAAATGATAATTAAGCTTGCAGACACGAAACCGAAGAATAACAAAATCAAACAAAAAATTGCAAGTATTTACCAAACATCAACATTGTAAAAATTGAACAAGTATGCGAAATCAATTGGAAGCAGAAATCATTGGACAGAATTCGGCATACAAGTTAACTACCCACATATTTAAACGAAAACACATGAATTTGGATGTGATAGTATGCGATAGTGTAGAATACGAACGAGAAGACTACGGCGCCATTACTATACTCATCTATATAGAGATTGTAGACTATTGAGCGTTTGTTTCATGCTTGTTTTCATTCCGAATTTCTCGTTTAGTCTGTACGATTGGCATCCTCTGCCGTATACAGTCATATACATATGCATACACACATACGAAGTAAAGTACTGACGATAGAGAGTGTTGAATGTCGAAATAGTGATCGGCAATCGATTAGTGAACTCGACTCGCCATAGCCATGCTACAGCGCGACGGCAGATGGGGGAGGGGGGTGTATACGACCCCTCGTCATCGCAGCAATATACTATTAGATCGGTCCTCTGTATATCGGTAAATAACATCAAAAGGATGTAATTTTGTCATTAAACCGATTTGCTGATAGCTCACACAGAAATCGTAAACAAATGAATTTCGAGAGGTTCTTGTTGTGTTGGATAATAATAAAATGAACAGAGAAAATTTCTAGAGCCAGTAATATTGCAGAAAAGGAGAGAGAAAGAAGGATTAAAGTGCATCAATGTGGTTGAAAATGATTTAACCGGATAAATGACATCGAGGTAGAGAGAAGGAAGGAAAGCTTGATGCTCTTCAGAGGAAATGTCTCGATGTGAATTTATTGACGTCGTTTCCTCCGTGGAAGCACTACTTCCGTTCTGTAGGTATAGGTATGTCGATATATATCTATCTGGACGCGGAAAGAGAGAACTAGAGTAAGAGAAATCCTACTCGAAACCTGGTACGATACATTTTGCGAGGGCTGTCGTTATATGTCCGCCCAAGTACGTTATGAACATCGACACATGTGGTGAGTATCCTGGTGCATTAGTAACTGTAATGTCGACTTGTAATTTGTGCTAAACCCCTATTTCCCGCTGGAGTTATTTCAGAGTGGTATAAACTCGTTTGGAAAATAAAAAAATTTCCCAAGAAATTGGGTGAAAAATGGCTGCTTGAAAAAAAAGTTGTGATTAATGCGAATGTGATAAAAATTTAATTTTTTGTCATTTTATTTTGGTAAAAGTTCAACAGAATTTTGGACATTGATTTTGTTTGAGATTATTGAAATTCAGGTGGAATTGTGATGAAAGTTTTTGAAAGAAATAATTGAAACAATTAATCTTTATTTGTGTATCACAGAGAACGATCTATGGAGGGTAGTTTCATTTGTGTTGACATAATGCAATTTTGTGGAATAGGGGCATTCAATTGGAGACTTTGATGGTTCTATTCAATTTTCATAGGAACATAATCTAGTAAAACCTCTTAAAGAGTTTATTGATTGAACTAACTGATTCATTTTCGAATGGGTTGAAACGATCAAAGCCAGTGCTTAGTGCTAGTTATTGAAACTTGGCATGCTGCAATGGACGAGTTGCTTTCAAGAGATCTAAAGCTGCTAAATTTGTAGCACCTGGTGGCTAAAAAATTAGATTATCAGATCTTGTGGTCGCAAAAATGGTGAAAATACTCGTACAAGTTTTTTGAGTGACGACCACAGTACTTGGGATTTTTATATAATTTAAAATTTCAGGATATGATTGAAGTAAAAATTTAATGAAATTAATCGTAACAAAATTTGTATTGGAAGAAAAAAGTTAAAAGTTAAAAAAGTAAAACTATCAATGGATTTTTTAGCTGCCAGGTTCCCATCCATTTTTACTACTAAATTTCAGCCATCACTGGTTCCATTGAACCAATTTTCATTAATATTTTTTTTTTATTTTGTTATATTGTTATTTTCATAATTGAATTATAACAAAGGATTTTTTTACATCTTCAATCATTAAATTAAATTAAATGAATACATGAAAAAAATTCAATTGATACTCGCACATAACGCAATTAATGCAAATCAATTCGTACTTCTATCATCACAAAAATTGTTATTCTAGATAAAAAATAAAGACTCATTTATTTCTACAATAGTTTTGATTTAATTACCAAAAAAATGTTTTTAGCATTTCTTTTTTTCTTAACTTTAAATTTAATTAAAAATTTTAATTGCCTCAACTACAAATATAGCATCAGAAAATATAAGACATTTTTTTTAATAAATATAAATTTCACAATAATTAAAATTTAATAAAAAAAAAAAATGTTTTTTTTTTCATCAGTAAAATATTAAATTAATCTCCGTATTCCAGTGAGTAAAATTCCTCTCCAAATTCCTATTTTTCCTCTCTGCTATTCCCGAAATTCTCAAAAAAAAATTTGATAACTCTAATTAAACATCTCGTTCTTTATTATCAAGATAATATAAGCAAAACAGTAGTACCTAATTAAATTGCTCGGGGCGTGAAGCCGCGTATTTGTTCTAGCGTAGTAATCCCGTAATTAATTTGAGCATAGGTGGAGGTTGAACGCTCATCTGACATACATTCACGTCCTTAGCAACCCTATACCTATATTGATATGTGTAGAACAGACTATACAGGTACACGTACCTCGGAAAATACTCTAGGCCCCTCGATTCCCCTCACAGTTACCCCTGTCACGAGGGAATACACTTCCGGGACTAGTACTAGTGTTCCGAGTACACGAATCAGTGCTTCCCTATGCCGAATAATGGCGCGCTACACCATCATGTCAACTTTCAAAAGTATTACATTGACTCTTAACATTATATAATATATATAATACAACATAAACATACCTAGAGCCTTTTGACATGTGGCTTCTGCCTCGAGTTTTGTACTTCGGTTCAAAGATCGTGTCATTCATCCCATACTATTTATAAATATATACATTACACATACTCAGCATATACTTTCATTACACATGACGAGCTTTTTTTTACATGAATTTTTTTATCACCTCTTCATGTCACGTCACCGACAATCTAGTGCATGTTGAAACTTATTAATTTAATGCGCTGAAGGGCGACGATGCAAGTGCTGAAATTTAATTACACTTGAGTCCACGCAAAATTCTATATACTTTTTAGCTTTTTATTCATCGTCCGTTAATGATCCAGCTCGACTGTTGACTGGGCTACTATTTGTTTTTCACCTACAAGTAAAAACCTCCTATAAATACCTCGTGAATGTGCATAATTCAGATTTTAAATAACATGAAAACCTTTTTAATAATTTTAACGGGTATTTCTTAACGAGCAGCGCAGTGTGGCTGAAGGAGTAGCGGACAAAATTGACGGTCGAGTACGCCGTCATTTTAATGCTTTGTCCTTTTCGGCAAATATGAATTTGCTACTGCTTAATTACACTCTTATTAGTGTGCTGATGGATGAAAAAATTTAATATTTAATATTAATACATGACTTTGTAGCTCATAAAACTTGATGAATATTTAAAATTAAAAACTATATCGATGTTCTAATTAAAACATTGACATATAACACATATATTTATTTTAAAAAAACAACTATTGTTTGGTATCATTCAATACATTTATTGTTTCAGCAGTAAAATATACCCAATTAGTTCGTATATGTTATATCACATACCACGATTTTTTTCCATAAACTTTTGTTTTTCCCGGTCTTGTTTTTGAAAAACTACCTGATATCTGAGCAATTATATACGTGTTTCAACGGGAGCACTAAAATTTTATGAACTGTTTTGTATTTTTACCAGAAACTTGAGTTGTGATGAATGTAAAAATGGGTGAAAACAAAAACTGTTGAATAGCTGGATAGAAGTTTGAGTTATTTAGACAGACGTACACAGAGAAATGTACAACTGAAATAAATAAATACAGTACATGTACATTGTACGTTGTAGCATAGAAAAATACACAACTGTTTACCAAAACCCAGAACATGAACTATGCAGAGAAGTGAGAAAGTGGGAACTTGTTGAAATATCATACAGATATACACGTAAATCAATTGCGCACTCTACTCGATGAATTTGTCATACGGGAAATCACGCGTATATCCCACCGCTGGCACTCAATCCAATAAATATTTAACTATTTCATTGCTATGCCGCTATACATATTCCAAAACAATCTATATATATCGTGCGTCTACATTCTAGATTACATACATATAAATAAATAAATAAATAAATGTAGAATCAGAACCCTGTCATTCAATATTGTGTTTGGAGATTTTGGAGCGAGCCGCTAAATATTTTACCCTCGTTATTTTCGTGTCATACCATGCCATACATGCTTCCAAACTCGAGCGCCACCGGAATCAAGCGAATGTTTTGAAAAAAAAATTAGTAGACATATCTATGTATTGTGTATTTACATGCATGTAACCTAAGAACCAAATAGATGGATAGTTTGAGTGATTGTCGTAACAATCAACAATTATTTGTTATGTGAACAAGGAATTATTGACAAGATCAGCGAAGCACGCCAGGCAATTTAGTAAACGTGTATCCAGAGCAGTATGTCGATTCGCTCGGCCTCGCCGTACTGGCAAAGCTCCGAGATTCAGCATGCCGATCACGTACCACCGGAAATCTCAACAGTACTACTACTATGGCAGGGCATGGTCCATAGAATCTCCTTTCTATACTCTGCACTCGCACGACGTTCAAATGTCCAAGATGGGAATAACGTCTGCTTCAATACACGGATCTGTCTGCCCAGAAACTCGATCTAGTTATCTATAAAGAGGGTTACACTGTTCAATATAGATATAAACTTCGTACATATATTCATACATACATGTGTGTAAGCTATAAGCTATAAGCTATAAGCATGTGCCGTACTCGCTCTCTATCTGCTGTACTCTCGACTGCGACGTTTTGGAATTTCGGTAATGTCCTGTCGATTTCAAGTTGCCTCTGATGTTGAATTTGCGCACGACTCGATATTGTTCATCGAATTTACGTTTCTTTCCTTGTTTTTCGATGTAATGACAGTAGAGAGAAATTAAGGATTTGGGTATTTTCCTTTGTTCCTATTGTGGGAATTTTCCTATACTTCAATTTTTTTATATTTTATACAAAAAATTAATTTATTTATATGAAATGAAATTGATAAAAAATGATGTTCAGATTTTTGATATTGATAGAAAAAAATTCTCACAAAATTTCAGCAAAATACTCTCGAATACGTGAAATAACTCTGTATATATTAAATATTATGATTTTTCCTCTTGCCAGTGTACTCTCAATATATTATATTTTCGAACTATAAAAAAATTTATTTTTTAACTTTCCGCTAAGAAAATTAAAAATTTTCAAAAATCGGGAAGTTATTGTTTTCACCCCGTTTTTCGAAAATCGAGTTTTCATCAGATCTCGACGTTTTGAGGTCCTTGGAAGTTTTCCTGACTATTTCCGCGGTGATGTCACCGTGTCTGTATGTGTGTGTGTGCGTGTGTGTAAATCTCTCATAACTTTTGAACGGATCATCCGATTCGATCGAAATAAGCGGCGTTCTAAAGAGTTTCTTTGCCCCTAGAATTCTGAGACTAATTTACAGAATTTGAGTCAATCAATTTTGACAAATCTCAAAAATAAAATTTCCAAAAATTCGTTTTTTTGAAATATCTTTTAAAGGGCTGAATCGATCAATACCAAAAACTAATTAGCTTTTAACCTCCAAAAATCACGTTGATTGCCACCAGCCCGGTCAAAATCGGTAGATTTGTTCGTGAGATATCGTTGTCGAAAAAAATTGAAAAAAATGTTTTTTTCAGAATTTCTATGGAATTTTTAGTCTGACCAGTTTACGCTTAAAGATTTTTCAAAGAACTCAAAAAACTGCGTTTAATGCCGTAAACCGCGAGAAAATCGGTTAATTGATTCAAAAGTTATTGCGGTTTGAAAATAATGTTCAAAAAATATAGTGTTCTATCAAATTTCCATTAGCCTTTTGAGCTCTAAGAGCTCAAAAGCATAGAACAGCGATTTATTTGAGCTCGGAGAGCTCAAAATTACACAAAAATTATATTTTTGAGCTCGAAGAGCTTAAAAAATAAGTAAATTGTTGAGCACTTAGGTATGGAGGTAGCGGGAAGTTGCAGGGATGGCCTTTAGGGTCAACCGTTTTCCTAATTTTTTTTTTTTTTAATCTCTAAAGAGATTCCTCCCTCAAGTAATTAATAAAAAATATTTCTACCATTAATTTATTACAGATACAGAGAGTTCAAAAATTCGATTTTTCACGACCATTTTTCACCGAGATAACTGCAGTTAAATGTTATCAAAGCTTCAATGATTACTTGAGTTATTTCTGTGAATGAATAAAAAAATCTAAAATAATTGTTAACAAAATTCACATCTATTTTTTTTGATAAATTTTTCGCTATCACCTGTATAATAAATATTTTGACAACTAAACATCTATTATACAGACGACTGTGGGATATGGGATATATCTTTACGGTATCATTATATGAAGCAAAGGAAACGAAAGATAGCCCGTAGCGTTCCTCACACGCATTTCAGTGGCGTGACGACTCCGTGAAACGGACATCGATCTTTCGGATCGGCCAGGCATCGCAGGGATGCCTAGCGCTAAAGATCGATGCGGCTGGAGAGCCGAGGTGACAGCCCTCACTCCATTTTCCGCCCTCGATTATTTATCGACGCGGCGATATCTCGCTCGTGCCTTCATTTATCTTGATGAATCCCGATAACCATTTGCACACAATTTTTTTATATTCTTTTTTTTTCCTTTATTTTCGGGTGGTATTTTTTCTCCTCGAATCACTCTTGGCAATATACGCATAAGGCATATTTGTCGGGAAATTATTACCCGAGGTCGATGGATAAAGAATAACAGTTATTATTTCTGATATTTGATACTTATTATTAGATGTAACAATAAACCTAAACTGTTTATTCCTCACTTTGCGGGTATTTTAACGTGTTTTATTATTTTTTTTTTTTTTTTTCAATTGGAAAAATGCCGCGTTTTCGTGTCAAGTGAATAAGGTAAAGTACCCAGTAGTTGAACAGGTTTCAAAGTAAAACTTATTTAACCCTACTTTTATTATATAAAGATGTAATTATTAGTTCAAATTAGTGATTTTTATGAAAATATAAACAATTTTGAATTGATTGAAGCGTAAAATAACGCAGATAATTGATTATTTATATTTTGATAACGTTTTTAAAATAGACTATGAAAGGAGTAGTTGAACAATCAATTCTGACAAGCCGCAGTAGTTGAACACTCTGGAAGCAGTAGTTGAACTAATAAAATATATGGCAATAGGCACACCGAAAATTTTCAACGTTTTATTGAAATATCAAAAGAAATATAACATATTATTGAATAATATTAAAAATAATATTGTGAATATTTGAAATGTTCATTTAAAAATGAGAATTAGTTGTATTTAATTTTTTAATTACATTTTTTATGAATGATTAAGCAAATTTTTAATTATAAATAAAAAAAACTCAATTCAATAATTTTTACTACATTAATTTTTAGTCATAAAACTTATTTAAATTGCAGTAATTAATACAAATCACAATACTACGGAAGCCTGGATACTGATCACAATACTGATCACTAGTCTATAATTAGAAGTTACAGTACTGTTAAAATTATACGGCCCCAGCTTGTTCAAGTTCTGGGTACCGCTTTGAAAATTTGGAGGTATAGTTGAACGCTAAAATTTAATATAAAAATTATAGTTTATGTCTTTGCAAAAAATATATGTTATTTAGAAAAGACTATTTCATTAGATGGTACGATTTTTTTTTATTTAAAATGATAATTTATCGTTTTTTTACTGATTGTTTGGTTTACGATTTAGTACCTTTTTCATGAAAAAATAGCATCTATCGGTGATTCTCGACATGTCAACTTTTAAATTAATAATATTATAATTGTTTTGATTTATAATTGAAAAAACTTACAGAAATCTATTACTGCATCATTGAATAATTATGAAATGCGCATATTACTTATAATAAATTTACGGATTTTGAATTATAACAATTCTAAAAGTCTGTTCAAGTACTGGTCCCATTTTTATAAGTGTTTAAGTATTGGGTACTTTACCTTATAAGGATTTTTTTTAATTTTTAAAAATAATTATAAATCTCTCAGACAACAAGACACTAAATTACTCATTATATTTTCCGCTGTGTTCTATTTAAGTCACAAATTAACGATAACAAGAGAATTATTTACTGATCCGTCGATCAAGGATGCGAATAAGCAGTGTACCGAGATAAAATGTCAGAGAGTCTATGAAAATGACAAAATATTAAGGGTAGTGCTTACGTGTGGGAAACGATCGATGACGAGACTCAATGATATATGACACGACTTGATATTTCGCAACCAGACAGTGTATTTGCTCGGAAATGTGAGGACGACGGAAAATAGTATAAAAAAAAGTAAATTTTGAAAAAAATAATAAAAGAATAAAATGAAAGGTTTGGAGAGCTTGAAGACCTTACAGATAAAAGTTGTTGAGCTGGACTAGTTGATCATAGTTGACATTATTCTACTACTTTGTCATTGTATATGTTCGTTTATTTTTCAGATTTCGTAACTTGTCGCACTATTGAATTACTGAATATTTTTTTTTTCATTTTATTTTTTGTAATTCATTTTTATCACTGCAATGAATTATTATTTAATTTAATAATAAAGTTGATAAGATTTTGTCGGAGTCAGTTTTGAATTTTTTAATAAAAAGGAGAGTTATAAATTTAATTAATTTTTATCAATTTTTTTATTACATGTTTGAAGAAAATTTAATCAACGTGATGGCTCATTAAAGTGAAGTTTGGCCAAGAATTTAATAATCAAATTTCGTTATAATAAGAACCATAAATGATGCTTTGATTTCATTTAATTCAAATTTCTTTTCTACGGATATCAATTATAAAATCCAACATTTCATTTTAATTAAATTTATATGTAATACTGGATTCAATAATTTATATGTTAAATTATCAAAATTTTGGAATTCATTTTCAATGAAGAATTTTGAACTACAAAAGAAGTCATTATTTTGTAGTAATTGATACTAATAAAAGGTCACGTGGGACTGTAGAAATTAAAGTTTTCCATAAATATAATCAAACTTTAATTTAATTAATTACTAAATTTTAATTAAATATTAATTTTTTATCAGTACACAGAAATAGAAGAGATGACGAATTATAATTCATCAATGCATGATAAAAAATTATTAAATTTGTCTGATCAATAATAAATCATAGCGGGCTCTAAGTAATAATAATTTATTATGCATTAATTAAATTTATATAAAATGTTAGTATTGTAGTAACATATCATCGGTAACTTTAATAGCCAGAGCAACGAAAATTTATCTCCATAGAACTCTTTATTAGCTCATTTGTCTGCAACAATAGTCTCCTGTTTATTAGCTACTAAATTATTTTTACTAGTCCATTGGGATTTCCAATTGATCAATTTATATCAAGTAATATTCAATAATTATATTTTTAAGTCAATAAATTTTCACGATCTAATTAAACATCACTATTGGGCGGTTTTATTTCAAATCTAATAATTGGTATTAATTGAAAAAGTAATTAAAATCCCGTTATTTAATTAGTTCAGCCAAGTTAACTATAAATTATAGGTATATAATGATAATTTTCAATTTTTTTAATTTTATTAAACTAATTTTTATTTTAATGGAATACAATATTTAAAAAAAAAACCCGACAAATTTAAAGTTTCAGTTCAAACAATTGTGATTTGACATTGCTTAAAATAATACACACATATATTTGCTTCTATTTCAAAATTTGAATTCTTATAATTATATTAAAATAATAAAAAAATTATTCAATGATTAAAATTTTTAATCATTCGATGTACAATTATAAATGTTACTTAATACCTCTTTTGTTGTATTTTATATTTACATCAATATTTTTTTAATTTGAAAGCGGACTCTCAGTACAATAATTAATTTGGTTAAAATATCCGATGAGTAAAGTTTGATTAATTAAAAAGTTACAAACAAATGTGTGTCAGTATTCCATTAAATCTGTTATAATTGCGATGTCGATCACAATAATTATTGCAACCCAAGCAACTGAAATAATGAATCCCCTAAAAATTTGATCATTTCATAATAGTTCGAATTAAAATAATTAAAATAAATAATTAATGGGCAGTAAAGTATTATATTTAATTAGTATTATTAGTCAATATATCCGAATTTGTTGGGCGTATCAAAGGTATTACATTACATGGAGTAGAGAATTATATAGCCATTGTGGAATATTATCAAAATTATGTTAGTCGTAAACTGTTTACGAGTTAATCCAAATCCATAGAAGCATCGGTTGCCAATAACCTTTTAACTTAACTATAATAATAAGCAACTAACCACTTGGTTGGTAGCGGTTGAGCATTATATTATTGCTGATGAAAATCGAAATGATTTGTACAAGTATGGATAATTAGTCAAATGATCTCCTTGATTGTAAGTGTAATTTAATAGTCTTGAGAATCGGAGAGTCGGATTATGTACTTATACAGAAGTCAATAATAATATTCAGGAGGTTTGATATTAATGTTATTATTTATTACCGAAAATCTTATCATTAAAAAATAAATAAATAAAATTCTGTCTACCGAAATTTTAAATTATTTTATTCCGTCATTTCTGGAAATTTAATTTTTGAAAAAAAGTCGGTAAGATGAATATGATTTCTATTTTACCTTTGATTGGTATAAAAGATATCATGCTAAACCTTTTGTTGCTATTTTATTTTTTTGCTGAGCCTACCCTAGTATCCAGACTCTCTTTTTAGTTTTTGATTTTTCAATGCCCAGAGTTTTTTTCTTAATTAAAAATTTTTGAAAATCAAATTTGCATTTCTATAGTAACGCTTCGCTTCTATATATTTTTTTATCCCAAAACAAAGCGTATAAAATTTAAATTGATCTATTGAAACAACACTCGTGCAGCATTAAGGTAGTTGTAGCGTGATAGGCATTTCAACAGAAAATTATGAAATTTTTTTTATTGAAAGATAAATATATTAATAATTCACTACCAAAATTTCAGATCAATTGACCGCACCGTTTTTGAGTAATTAATTTTCGAAATTGTATCTTTTACACGTAGAGGTATAGAGAGATGGTAAAGTTAGTATGAAATCTTCCATACCACTCGAGTGGGCCAAAGATTTCATACTAACTTTATCATCTCTCTATACCTCTACGTGTAAAAGATACAATTTCGAAAATTAATTACTCAAAAACGGTGCGGTCAATTGATCTGAAATTTTGGTAGTGAATTATTAATATATTTATCTTTCAATAAAAAAAATTTCATAATTTTCTGTTGAAATGCCTATCACGCTACAACTATCTTAATTCAACATAAAATATATTTACTTTAAATTACAAATTAATATTAACGCTACGTCCGGTTGAATACAATAAAATTTGTTTGTTTTGAATATTGTGAGAGCTTGAGGATATTAATAAATAATTATAGCTTATTTTTAATAAATATTTCAGCAATAATAAACAATGAAATTATTTGCTTCGGGCAAATTCGTTTTATATCGATGCAATCATTTTTGACAACCAACTCTGTAAATAAAAATTTTTAATTAATGAATGAAAAAAAAATTAAATTATTAATTATTATTAATTTATTATAAAATAAAAATAAATATACATACTAAAAAAAATAATTGATATTATAAATAATTAATATTAAGTTTGACACGCATTTTATTTTAGCCTGCCGCAATACAATAAATGCATTTACAGAAATTTACAAAGTATTAATTAATTAATTAACTTAATAATAACTGATTGAAAACCGAATTATCTACTTGACGTAGTGCAAAAGTGTACATGAGTAAATGAAATAATTGCTTAGTTTGTTTTTAAATATGTTTAATATATACTAATTCAAATTTTTTTCTTCATACGTGAATTTTTTATTTAACATTTATTATAATTGTAGTATAAATTAATATAGAATTTATGTTTCAAATTACAACCATTAATTTTGATAAGTCGTATGATAACAATGAAGTATTTTTCATTACAAAGACACCGAGACTTTAATATATTTTTTTAAATATTTGAATTTTCTTCTAGAAAAAAAAAAAACAACTTGAGAATATTAAAAAAAGAAATAGAGACTATGCAACACAATTTACAAATTATGAAATAATAATTAATAACAAATGTTGAAGTTATTATTATATACACAATATGAATCTAAACAATATAACGTGACCACTTTTTCATATTACACGTACAAAGTCATTCTATAGAAAATTAACACTGAGAGTAAATTTTTAATGATTAGCGATTAATTACTATTTCAGTAAATTTTGATCCGATAAAAAATTGCATCAGTTAGAAAATGTATCAAACAGTATTATTCATACGAATACAAAAATGGAAAATAAAAAAAAAAAATGTACAATATTTTATAAACACGCCAAAATTTTCAATATAAATATCATTTTTTTTTTTTTATTTAGGATTATTACAGATATTATCGATTTCATATTTGTAAGTATTTATTTAATAAATTGCACATTTTTTAAAATTACTATTATATGCAAAATCGGTTCATTCATAGCACGATTATACATACATAAATTTAGAAATAAATATACATGTATATATATTTATACATGGTATTTATTATTTGTCAACAGACTATAATTTAAATAATAATTTTATCCCGACTTCTACTTCGATTCGTTCATATACATAAATTAATGTGCAATTGTAATTAATTGGGCTATTTATTTGAGTTCCCCAAGTAATTTGTTTTGTTTAAACATATTTTAATCCTTCCATCGCCAATAAGCTTGATTAATGCTAAAAAATATTCATTTTTATTTACTATTTTTATCAACCATGATATCACGACTGATTGCAAGTTTAAAAATACAGTTAGACGCAAAATATCAATACTTTTTTTGAATTCCTTCATATTTATATACTTTGTATTATCAGTATCAGTTTTATCGTACTTAACTGCAGGGTGAAACAATGAGACTGCACACCCGTACTCCGTCATTTATTTAAATTTTCAATAATTGCAACAGTGTTTAAAACATTTGCAAGCTTTCTTTTATTATACCCAGAGCATGCTTTTCAACAAAAAAACAGCGCAATTGATATATTGTTCACACATATATTTATATACTAATTTAAAAATCTATCTCGCAGGGATGGATATGCCTCTATATTTTTGTTTTTATTGAGCAGTTCATATGAATCACCCCAACGTTGCAGTAATCATAAATATGTTTTGAAAACGTTATTTTAAAAAACTTCTTTAAATACTCTATACTTTGGAGTTTTATTCAGTTTCTTATGTCATTTTTATTTTGTACTTGCAAGTCAATACTTATTTATTTTTAATACGTCATTATAAATAATTAATCAATTACTTTATCAATCCTGCTCATAAGACTGCAAAATAACAAAAAAATAATTTTTCTTCTGTACTTGAAACATAAAAATATATTAATTTAATAAAATTATTTATTCAAAGAAAATTACTGTCTTCTTATTGAAAGTTTACTCAACTCAATTAAATTTTTCATTTCATAACGTGTTTACTTAAAAGTATTTTACCAGAACTACAAATTTTCTTTCTAAAAAAAAAACAATAATGCAATTAAATAAATTGAAAATAAACATTATTAATATTTGTTTACTCTGTACCTTTAATTAAATAAAAATAAAAAAACTTTATAACGCTTGTTATTTTTTAGCCTCTTAAGACCAGAAATATTTGTAAAGATATTGACAAAGTTATTTATTTATCATCAAAATTTTTAATGACATATTGAAAAAAAATGCGATGCAAAGTACAATTTTTTGACCACTTCATTTTAATATAAATTTAATTTATAAATTGACACGCTACAACTATTAAATACTGTCCAACGTGTAAGTACACTTTGACAAAACATTGAATAATAATAATTATGATAAATCAAGCATCAATGGCTTACTTATTAAAAAAAAAAAAAAAAAAAAAATCTAGTTACGCGATACGGTAGCAATTGATAACTTAAATATCTATCAAATATATACAGTCTCTAAACATAAAGTAATTGGATTGTAGGTGAACTAGTCAATTAGGTATATCAATACATAATTGACTTGCGAATCCTAAGTATCTCATGTAAAAATCATCTGATATCATGATGAGATTCATTATGAATTTCATATTTTGACATAAATATGAGATTTATATAAAAGCCATATTAATATACATTTGATACTTGTAATAAGTAAAATATTTATGGGAACAAATTTTTTTTTTTTAACTAGATTATAAAATTTTCATTTTTCTTGTTGGAGAAAGAAAATTTCCAGTAATTTTATTATGAAATCATTATGATATTAACATGAATTCATAATAAAGTGATGGTCATATCTACCTAAAATCATAATGATATCATAGTGATATTGTTAGCCTTTTTAAATCGTGATATAAAATTATTGAGTTATCACTATATACAGAAAATAATGTAAATTAATTGAATTAAATAAATTTTCAGGATTAAAATTTTTTTCAAAATAAAAAATAATTATCTTAAGACGAAAGAATTTTTTCAGTCAAAAATTATTTTAAACCAAGATAGTTAGTGCTTTTCTAAATATTCTTTTAAGAAAATCAAGGAAGACAATAAAGTAGTTCAACAGTATAGTGTATGATAAAAATATTGTTTCTCTCAATTATTATATATTTCCTCTGATTAACAGAAAAAATGAAAATTTTACTAATCTATTTAAAAAAAATTCATTGTCTTGTTGTTCATATCGATAATTAATCAATAAAATAACAATTCACAGTTTGATGGAAATATTTATTCGATGTTCATTTAAATTTTCACAACGTTTCGTCGGTTTCCCGACTCAAGGCAGGTTGTTAGCCTGCCTTGATTTATTTAACACGATTTTAATAATTGATGTTTAATAATTGAGGTATGCGTTTTGTTGTATTCTTAAACTTAGTCATAAATTTAATTTTTGAGTTGAGTTTATACTGTCCAAGTTATACAAAGTTATGATAATATTTTGTAATGTAATTATAAGAATATTATTGTAAAGTATTTTGTATTTAATTGTTCTAGCACCCGAGGAAGTCGGGAAACCGACGAAACGTTGTGAAAATTTAAATAAACATCGAATAAATATTTCCATCAAATTGTAAATTGTTATTTTATTTAAAAAAAAATGTTTATTCCCATAAGTATTTTACTTATTACGGGTTTCAAATGTATATTGACGTGGATTTTATATGAATCTCATATTTGTGTCAAAATATGAAATTCATTATGATATTCATAATAAACCTCATCCTGATATCAGATGATTTTTACACGGGATGCAATATATAAATGGTATCATTTCCGAGAGGACAAACCGAGTGAATTATAAATTAATAAAATTATGATTGAATATTTTGGAGTACAAAATTTTTGAATTGTTAGCTGTCGTTGACTTGAGTCGCGGTCAAATCATTGGTGTTATTTGTGAACTTAGCGGATTGACTGATGTCCATAGTGATCATTTGATTGGGATGAATGATAGGCGCAGTAGTTTGGACAACATTGCAAGAGACAGGAACTGGTACGGGAATGGGTGGCAAACTTACGGAATTGTGCGGTGAGGAGGACCCGGTGCAGATGGACGCGGACATTGTCGGCATCGAAGGTCGTTTACGCTCTAAACTATTTGTCGTAATTTGTTTCCTGGCTGCTGTTGAATTTCTCTCGAGGCTATTAGTCACCATACGGTGCCGTCTTTCGAGACTAGACATCGGGTTTGTGGTAATGTCATTAACTCCTGTTGCGGATGGTGTTCCAGGCAGTGAACGGTCAACCGATTGCCCAAGCCGGTGCAACACATCACCACTTTGACTCTGACGGAATGACGGTGTGTCGGATCTTTCTGTTGATTGACTACGTCTCAGTAGTAACTGCTCGCCTGACTGGCTTGAACGTATTATTCGATTCTGATGCTGATTATTCAGATGCTGATGCTCTGGCGTCGATTGACGTGAGTTACTTATCGTCTCCTGCTGTCGCTCACAGATCTGATTATCTACGTATGGATAACGGATCCGGATTGAGTCTATCACGTCGAGAAGGTTTTTTGCGTCCATCGCTAATATATGAGCTGCTGATAGCATTCCTCTGTAAATATATATAAAGAAAAGTTGATAAATTGTGTTTTTATACTTGTGAAATAATTTTATTTTTTAAAAACTATTTAAGGTAAAAGCCCCAATATATGATCATGTACCAGTATATGATCACTCCATGTATTTGTATACCTATATTTGTGAGTATAGATATACAAATACATGGAGTGATCATATACTGGTACATGATCATATATTGGGGCTTTTACCTTATTAACAATTACACGGAGAGAAAAGAATAGAACTTATTCCTATCTAGAATGATAACCATTACCATGCTACGTAGTAACGAAAATTTTTGTGAGAACTCTGTGTAAATTTGCTAATAAAAATCTTAAAAATTGTGATAGAAATATGAACAATCACTCATTCGATGCGGAATTAAATTCTGAAAATAATGTTGTGGTTTTTTTTACTTTTTTGATGAAAATTTCAATTTGTTATTAACAAAAAACATAACCAAAATAAAAAATCTCAGTTTTTCGTAAATAACTCAATAACTATTGGTGATATCGAAAATCGGGAAGAAGATACTTAAAGAGGATGAAATTTCTGAAAAAAAGTCTCGACTCCCGGAACTCTAGCTTGAAAAACAATTATTTTTATTTAATGTTGAAAAGTGGATTCCGCGCAACTGCCGTGGTATTTTAGCATCGGCACGGCCGTGTGACAAAAGTCGCACAACGGGAATAAGTTCTATTCTTTTCTCTCCGTGTAGGAAATTTATTTAAGATCATTAATTGATCGATAATATTTTTTAAAAAGATTAAAATCTATCAATTTTTGTTAATTTATCTGATTAAAAAAGTTTAATGATTAATACCCGTGTTCTAAGATGAATATATTCATAAAATTTCACAACTTTGTATTTTTTTTTTTTTTTTTTTTTTGAAAAATAGAATTTTTATAATATTTTACAGCCCATGTTAAAATTTTAAAGGAAATCTTTGATTAATCATTTTTAAGTAAATATTATAATCTGTAAAATTCTATCTAATGATAATATTGATCCGTTTTTTATTTCTCGATTAAAAATTTTTTTAATTTATATTTTAAACGAATTATTCGATTAATTGAATGTCAAAGCAAAAAGATAAAAGATTTATTCTAAGATAAAAATAACTAGGCTGTGTACTTTAAAAATAAATAAAAATAAAATTGAATTCTTCGAACTGTTAATTTTATAAAAATATTCAATAACTTATATAAATATTTTCGTAGTTACAACTTTTTTTTTTCTAAAACTTTTTCATTAATTTTTAAAGTTGTTAATATAAAAAAGTAAATTTTAAGATAAATTTTAAAAAGTAAAATTTAATTAATGTTTACTATACTACTAGTAATAAGATAATTTACTAATGTATATTCATACTGATAAGATTAATAAAAAATTATACGTCGAGATAAACGTACTTTCGATATTCAGCGTCTAGAGTTGTAGAACTATAATTTTGCGCTAATTTCATAGCAGTAACGAGATCAGCCATGTCTTTGCTCAAAACTTTGTGAGCCATTTCAACTTGACGATGTGCAGTGGCGGGTAGCACGTCTACAAGAGCATCTACCGATGAAAGTAGCGCTCTCAGTTCAACTCCAACTCGTCTCACTAATTCTAAATACTGATCGGCTTTACTTTGTTGAACGCCTTGTGATAATGACATCACAGCACGTACGACATTCGTGGTGCAGTCGTAAACTTTATCATTCGATCTGTCCAAGTCGGCTGTAGGAGTTGGCTCCATTTTCTTTAAAAAAAAAAAGTATTTTCCACTTAAATACAATTTTATCCCGATAATTCAATAAAAAAAAAAAAAAAAAAAAAAAAAAAAAAAAAAATAACAAATAAATGTCTATTTACCTTAACAATAATAATTTTATCACTACTTTTGTCGGAACCAAACGAACTGGTATTAGCACTATGATCATGACTAGGAGATTGAGTCATTGAACGTGGGATAGGTGGGCTAGCGCTTTCATCACCGCTTGTAGCAATAGACAAACGCTTCTGATATAAAAACCAGACAATTTTAATTATTTTATTATTTTATATTGACAATTATTCTGAAGAAATAAAACAAATAACAAACATACTTCTTCTCTTGCAAGCCATCTGCTGTCTTCCTCTGATTGTCTTTGCTGCTCAAAAAGCCGCTGTTCCAACAATTTCTGTTCTTCATCAATACTGTTGTGAATATTATCCGTTATACTATCGAATAATTGTGACTGAGCATTTCTCTGAAATTAATCACAGAAAAATACGTCAATAAAATTTTATCAAATGACCACCACTACTTAATTAATAAAATAAATAAATGATTGATTAATGAAATAAATAAATAAGAGTGATTAATATGTTGTGGGTGGTGTAGGGTTAGGAATTGCCTTTTTATCCAATCCTATGAAATATTTACAGCGAGAAAAAATAATAATTGCGATGCCAAGATTAAAGAGATGCATAATAAATAAAATAAAAACTTAAATAAAATAAATAGAGCACAAAATACGTTGTGCATGCAGACCAAACAGCAAATACATTCACCATGCCCAAAAATCTTCATATCAGATAAATAAATAAATAAATAAATAATAGAGGATAAATAAAAATAAAAACTACTAGTGACAAAAAAGAATACCTGAAATAATAAAAATCGCGGATTAAAATCAGCACGTGCGTTAATGCGCAAAATATCGGACTAAAATGGTGGTGCATTATTAAAAATAATAATTCAACCAAGAAACCAATAATAAATAAATATTATTATTATTATTATTAATATTATAAAAAATAAACAACAAATAAATCTAAACAGATGCTGTTATTCGTAGTGTCAGGGGAGGGCATTGCCAAACCTGATCTTGCTGGGCGTCTTCCAAAATTGACCCGCTGGATGACATGGTGCTGTCGCTGACAGCCGAAGAAATCAATGAGCTGGACAGTGTCCCGTCAATAGAGCTGACCAGCTGTTCTTCTTGGTTTGGGTTAACGAATGTCGTTATTTTAGCGAGCCCGGTAGCCACTTGGGGGCCTGCATTTGACCGCGCCATTACAGCGGGATTATTTATCGTCGCTTGCGTTAAATTTTGGGCTACCATGTAATCCGTAGCAGCGTTGCTAATAGGCGCATGCTTAATAGGCGATGATGAATACTGCGGCTGCATCGATACTGCAAATTGCGGATGAGATCCGTGAACAATAGCTGAGTACTGTTGCTGATTAGCTACACTCTGGCTGTAATTAGGATTCTGAATAATAATCTGCTGGTGATCGAAAGGCTGCTGTCCGCCAGCAATCGCAGGTGTAGCGTGGACAGTGTAAATAGGGGGTACGCCGTTTATTTGAGCATGCATAATTCCAGGTTGCTGCTGCTGCTGTTGATTAACATTGCCGACATACTGGACTCCTTGAAGCTGATTGTTTTGCCCATAATTAACAGAAAACTGCTGCTGCTGCTGATGTTGCTGTTGATAACTCGGAACCGGGACATGGTGATGCAATTGCTGTTGATAATTCTGGGCGACACAAGGTGTCGGGCTGTAGACACGCGCGGTTGAATTTTGCGCGTAAGGTAAAGCAGCGACAGATGCCGCGGTTTTTGTCTCTGCGCAACTTTGGGCTTGCGCGCGGAATTTCAAAACAGGCCCGTAGAGGCATTCCGATACGGGTAAAGACGAGTTGACAATTTGTCCGCCACCAGCACCAACACTACCACCACCAATACCACCAACACCAGCACCAACACTACTACCACCAGCGATAACATTATTTTTGTTGTTATTAATAATAAAGTTTGATGACAAGGAGGAGATCGCAGGTGAGCTTTGACAAGCACCTTGCATCGCCATAGATACCACGACCGCGTTTTGAGAGCACAGCGCGGCAGCTGCTGAACACTTAACAAACTGACTGGGAAAATTGACAGGTGAATTTTGCGCTGCATGCTGAGAAATAGACGAGGACATAATACTGGGCGATACTTGGTGGTGACTCGAGACACTTGACAAGCTATTGGGCCCGGAATTGTTGAGTATGTCTGTGTTATTGTCACTGTAACTGCTACTGATACTCGATGTTTGGCTAAAATTACCGATTATCGCGGAGCTTTGGGTGAAATTGGTCACCGGGGCGTAAATTTCGCCGACGGTGGTCACCGTGGGCACTGGTATCGCCGCAGAAACGTTAAACTTTTGGACTGGCGAGTACAAATCGCCGGTTATTGCGGTACCGGCAACAACTTTAGAGCTAACCGCGTACAAATTTTGCATCTCTTTAATCTTACGTTGCGCTTGTTGTTGTTGTTGTTGTTGTTGTTGTTGTTGTTGGGGCTGTTGTACTTGGGATTGGATTTGTACGAGTGATTGTTTACGATTTACAGCGGGAGATTGTGTTTGAATAGAGTCTGTCACGCTGAGATTAGATATAATAGATGACATGGTATCAGTAGAGTCTAGAGAATCTAAATTAGCATCAGAATTATTAGAGTCATTGTGAGTAGTTGCGATAGACGAAGTAGGGGGACATTCATTGCTGTAACTAATGTTACTTGGGGCAGAGTCCGAGGAGAGGGGGTTCGGGGGATCGAAGAAAGGCAAGTCTGTGACAGTAGCGGTAGTGAGAACTTGCTGATCGTCTTGAAATTGAACCGCAAGCGTATTGAAGGCAGAGGCAGGCGTCGTGTACACAGAGGGACATACCCCCCGAGCTTGATTGTCCTTCAGCAGCTGGGCCAGCACCTCCGGGCTCTGGGCGACGATGTACGTTGACACCGGCGCTACCGTTGTTGGCACTTGCTCTGACGATTGCGGCTGTCGGGACGGCTTTGGTGGTGGCACTTCATCTGCTCCTAAATAAAAGAAGAAATTTTTAAATAATTAGTCTCGTCGTTGTATATTTTAAATTACAAGTATGATAATTGATAAGTAATTATATGTACCCCATGACATTGCTTGAACTCGCCGGTTTTCACGTTTCATCGTTTCTTGCTGCTGATGTCGTTCTTCCAATAAAATTTCACTGCAATTTAATATTCGTTAGTATTGTTAGATAATATACAGTAATAACTTGTGATAATATCTGGTGTTCGTTAATATTTATTTGAGTTAAATTATTCATGCTTCATGATAGTCTTATTGTCAATTATTCATGATAATCTTCTATATAATTGAGATAATAAAGAAAATAATGTCTCAAGAGTATTTGTATGACAAAATGGGTTTATAAAAATTTAATTTAATAATATTAGGAAGGTCTTGACCTGAATTGATGCCTTTTAAAGGTTTCATATGATTTTCAGCGATAATTAATTTATTATAAGTTTTTGGAGTACTGATAAAATCTAATTAAAAAAATTCAAGAATTTTTTTATTTATTCAAGAAGATATAACTCTTGAAAATTATGGTCTTGATTCAAAATTTTTTGGTGATAGTCAATTTTTTGTGTTAAGTTTTTAAAATAATTTTGAATAGTTTGTTCTATTATATTTTCCATTAAAATATTGATAATTGATATTAGAGTAAAAAACCCCATTAGTGGCAGGGACCCCATTACTGACACTTTCTTTAATTTTTGTACTTATTCTATTAATGAAATCATTAATTTCAATAATGAATATATTACTTCTAATCTTTAAGACCTTTAAATCAAAAAAATTTTTAATTTTTATTCCAAGTAGAACATTTTTTCATTGAAAGAAAAAGTGCCACTAATAGGGGTTAAAGGTGCCACTACTGGGGTCTTTTACTTTATTATAGCAATAAATTTTTTAAAAATTATTTCAAAAGTACCCAAACTTTCTACATTATAATTAAAAAAAATCATAGTACCAAATTTTTTTCATTCATAATATAATGCAGTATGCTGATAAAAGATTTAAAAATAAAAACCCAGAAAATCAAACAATTATCACTATTATTATTCTTATAATAACACTCTATGATTATTAAAAATAAAACATACTGTAAGTTTTCTCTAATGTCCTTGAAAGTCGGCCGTTTACTCGGTTCATAACTCCAGCATTGTGACATCAGTGAATATAACCGCGGAGGACAGCGATCAGGAAGTGCAAGGCGCTCACCATTCTCAAGCTTACGAATCACTTCATTATTTTTTACGCCTTGAAATGGTTTTACTCCCAACATCAATATTTCCCACATGCAAACACCTATAATTAAATAATTAAACAATTAAACAGTATTTACTTTTAGAATAATTACTAACTACTAACATAATAACTAATATCTAAC
This sequence comes from Cotesia glomerata, assembly GCF_020080835.1. Taxonomy (NCBI): domain Eukaryota; kingdom Metazoa; phylum Arthropoda; class Insecta; order Hymenoptera; family Braconidae; genus Cotesia; species Cotesia glomerata. The sequence goes on from NC_058158.1 coordinate 4,658,995, forward strand.
AACTAATGACAGATGATGATGATGATGATGAATGAGTAATATTAAGTAACAATAAACAATAGAACACTAACCAAACATCCATACATCAGAGGAGGTGGTGAAACGTCGGAAATTAATGCTCTCAGGCGCCATCCATTTGATCGGCAATTTACATTTACTAGCAATGTAGTAGCTCTGATCCTCAACCCACCGACTGAGCCCAAAATCAGCAAGTTTAACGCAAGAATGCGAGGAGACCAGAACATTTCGGGCTGCAATATCTCGGTGGACGAATTTTTTGCTCTCGAGATAGGAAAGCGCTGTGCTCAATTGAAAGGTGTAAAGTAAAAGTGTCGCGAGATCCAGCCGGTGCTTGTTATTTTGCAAGTACGCTCGCATTTCACCGAGCCTCGCTAACTCCATCACCAGCCAGATCGGCGCCTCTGAGCAAACACCAATCAGCCTTATAATGTACGGATGCTCGAACTGCTGCATTATATCTGTAACACATTTTATTTTTTACGTAAATAAAAACTTTCTAAATAAAAGATTAAAACAATTTTTTTTTGACATTGATACTTACAAGCTTCCTCTAAAAATTTCTCAGCAGTCGCGAGATCCGCGTCGACTTTACAGGTTTTAACCGCGACTGCGACCGTGTGACCATCTCTACCTTTATAGGAACCTTTATGAACGTTACCGAACTGGCCTTCACCTATTATTTCACCGAGCTCCACTTGATTCCTTACGATTTCATAGTCACGAGCTGAAATAATCGATTTATTTATTATGAGTTGTTGTTATTGCTATTAGTTGCGTAAGCTAAATGCCGACATACTGTGAATAATAATTAAAAGAAAAATAGCTAGTAAATAAAACTAACCAGCAGGTGTCGAATAATCCCCTTCTTCATCAACAATTTCCGCATAATCTTCAGACAAAATAGTCCCCGTTTTACCGTGATTTTTTTCGGGACTTCCATTACCTTCGTGCCGGTACTTTGGCGGATGAGCGTCTAATAAAAATAAATTAATATTATTATTACCTGATTCTTATAAGCAGTAAAGAATTATTAACATGATAAACATTAAATCGGAATGGCTGGCATATATTTTAGCACAGAGGATTAAAGGATGGAAAAAAGCGCTGAGTTTTTAGAAAATTGTAACGGTTCGTCTTTAATTAAATTTAATTTAATATCAAAAGCTCAAACTCTAAGATTTTAAATTAATAAAACTTTCAGATGATAATTTTCTGTAAGAAAATTTAATGAAAGACGAAACGGATGATAACTCGGGTATTTATCTTAAAATGTTTTTCACTATTTAAAGTAGGATAATTAAAATTAGTAAAACTACTCTACTCTAGATTTTTATTTGTATATTTATACTCGTACCTTTGCAAGGACAAGGATAATTTTTCCAAGAAGCAGCTTTAAACGATAAAATAATTCTATTTATTTATGTATTTATTATTTTCATAAATATCTTGATATTCTATTTATATAATAAGTGTATCCTGCGGGTATGTAGTATACAGTATAAAATATAAAGAGTAAAAATGTAAGTAGATACCTTTTCTATTCCATAGCGAGGTATTGGATCCCGTAGCAACTCGACAATAACCGTCAATCAAATCCGCAAGGCTTTCCGCTTGATCTAAACTCGAACATGTTATGCTCAGCGTTTCAGATGCTCCGGCGACACGTAGCTTTATGCAAGCCTTGGCATGCTCTTTGCAATCTGATACCAATGTCTGGATCGATTGGATTTGGGAAAACTCTGCCATTCTTGTCGGCTATAAATTTTTAAATTCATATCAGACACTGATAGAAGGATTTCTTAGTATTTAAGAAGATTTCTTTGTATTTAAGAAATCATTTCTTAATATTTAAAAAATATTTCTTTGTATTTAAGAAATATTTTTTAAATACTAAAAAATGATTTCTTGAATACAAAGAAATCTTTTTAAATGCTAAAAGATCCTTCTATCAGTGTACAAAATTATACCGCAATTTTATATAAATTTTACATATGTATTTATTTTATTCATTTTTTAAAAAATAATTTACAATAATACATCCATAAAATTTTTAAATAATTATCAGTCAGAATGATATAAAATTATTATTCAATTACAAATGTTATCAGCGTTTTAACCACACAAAAAAAATATAAATAAAAAATAGCGTTACATGAATATAATAATATGATAATTGATGAGGATAATACAGATAATAAATAAATAAATATAATTACCACTGTTCCGCCTCGATGTGCCATATAAGAAATCCCGAGATCCGGACCGATAACTAGTTCAACGGGTATCGACCAGCTCGACTGATAAATCAGATAAATAAAATTAATATAACATTGATTAATGATTGAAAGTCGATCATTAAAAAAATTAGTAACAATAATTATTATGATAATAAAAATATTGGTAACAGTTCTTTAACGATAATAAATAATAAATAAAAACAGGTTTAATTAGCTTACCCCCAATGCACAAATGAATCTCTCCTGATCAAATCTGTAGTGCGAGCGTAGAAGATCAAAGAATTTAAACATACACTCGAGCTCAGTGAGAGCAGCGACCTTCTTAAAGTGTTGCTGAATGAGCTTTCGCAATGTTTTTGGTTTCACACCGTTTAACACCGAGCGTGGAAGGAATTTGTGCAATCCAACCTGTAAATAAACAGCACATACATTTATATTTATATTTATATTTATAAACATCTGACATTCAACACATCGTGATGGTTAATTTTAATATTTTTCAAGTGTGTGGATAGAAGTAGAAGGTAACATCGAGTTTAGTTGGTAAGTATTAAGACTAGAGTATGAGAGTACTTGATGTATTGAGCTTAACAATTTTAAGACTAGTGGTATTTAATTTATCTGATTGGCAAGTTACTTTGACTGCATTAAATAATAAACTAACTTCTCGTTCCAGGTACTCCAGGTTGCTCTTCTTGTCAAGTGCTACTTGCGGCATGTCTTTAAAGAAATAACGTATCTCTAGGCAACACAGCTGGACGGCAACATCTTGATCCAGTGTCGAATGATTTGCATTGAGATAATCATTTCTCACCTAATGTAATTATCAATAAATAAATCGTTTGGTATTTATTTATATTTTAATATTATTATTTAAATTTAAATTTAAATTTAAATTAATGTAATTATAACTCATAAATACCTGATCGTAGTAGTAGTAGAATGTAACTTTATCTTTTTCATACAAGTCGTTTAGATTTTGCGGTAAATAACGCACGCGTAGCTCATACCTCCACTCGGAATGTGGATGTTTACGTTCGTATTTCTCCTGGACCTACGGATATTAAATAATAATGATAATGATGATAATTTTTTTTATTGTATTGTTAGTTAAATTATCTTGGGATTTAAGTTTTTTAAAGCAGATGCGACATTGTAAGCCGGGAGTTATAATAATGTAATAAATAAAATGAAATAAAAATAATAAGAGAGACCGTTTATTTATTAAGTGAAATAACGCCAAGTACTTAGCGGTTATTACTCACTTGATACATGGTGGTGTCTTGATGCAGCCAATAACTCTCGCCAGAGCCCGGATGATGAAGCCTCATTGCGTATAAACTTTTGTAATGTCTATTACCTACGGCCAAACGACTCGTTACTAGGGATATTATCCCTTTTACGTCGATTGCGTCTCCAAATTTAACGACATTAAAACCACCTGTATAAAAGTCGTTATTTTTTATTGAAATAAGAAAGTTGTTTGTATATAAACATTTCAAGCTAATGGTCGGTAATTTTGTTGTTATTTCGAGGAAATGTCGATTATTCAGAATATTGATTGTTTTGTTATTGAAATATATCGTTATCTGATGGTTATGAAAATAGCAGACCCGACAATCGTACTATTGTAATGTTTCTATTAGCTGATTGATCGTTATTGGTAATAGATATTTGTAATGATTGGTTTAATTGCTAATGGAGATAAATTTGATTCTAAACAATTAAAAATAATTTAGGTGATTATTTCAACTAAATAATAGTCCTGATTTATGAATAATAATATAAATAAAATTATTCCAATAATAATTAACCATTACATTTTATTAAATTAATTAAAATTATCAAATTTTTTTTTTTAAATAGAAGTATAATTTTTTTATTGAAGAATATTTAAATTAAAATATTTTTTCTTTGAAAATTTTTTTTAAATCAAACTAGTTTTTATTTTTGTTCCAAACATATTCCGCCAAATTACATTTTACAAATTATTGAGATAAGAGAAATGTTATTGGAGATAATCTCGTGAAAATTACAATCGTTAATGATGGCTTAGATCAACTCAATGCATTTTCAAAGTTTTTAGAGAACCAAAACTCGGATTTTACGGTTTCTTATCAGAAGCTGAAGACTCAAATAGACTTAGACAAGACTATCTCCAGTCACGTGTGCGACTGCAGGTTACTAATGTTTATTTAACTCGGATTTGGGAGGAATTGTAAGCTTTATATCTGCCCTATCAATATTTGTTCTATTATAAATTCAGTATCACGACATTATTTTCTCAAAATATATAAAAAAAACTCTCATAAACTTTTTTTTACATTATTAAAATTATATTATACTCTGATAAGTAGATTTAGTCCTACAAGGTTACAAAACGTTACCGTGAAAAAATTTATGTATCGATTTATGAACGATCAGATTACTTCACCTTTATTTACATAATAAGAAACCGATCAATTAAAGAAAAACAATTTAAATAAAATAGGAAATATTAAAATATATATAAAAATCCCTCGTGAGAATAAATGTAAATAAATCTCATTTAAACACGTTATATTGGATTCATGCCGAAATTCAATGCAAATTTTTCTATACTGAACGAAACATATTCATCGAATTTTTAATATAAAAAAATACTCAACGGAAATTATTGCGTAATTTTTATCTACGTTAAAACGCCGTCTCATCAAAAACGAAAACTACAATTGACATCTCAATTTCAGAGAGAAGTCGCTTATTAGAATTTTATTCACTAGACCATAAAAGTAATATTTCTTTGGTCTGGGTAATTAAATAAATAAACACATAATTAATCATAATTGAAATCACCATTTGGTAGATGAACTTTCAAGGTGGCTTTATCCATAGGCGTAGGTGAGCCATGTGGTGGAGTGTTTCTTCCACCACTTCCACTCTGGATGCCTCCAGCTCCATCACCTCCAGCGCTCATTCCCTCATGGCTGTAACAATAAATAAATTATTCATTAATTAAATTACAAATTAGTGTTAAATTAAAAACTGCAATAATAATAATTTAATAATAAACAATATATAACCTTTTACCAAATATAAAACAAATAAAATGATGGTCTAATTCATGGGAATTTTCCTCAACTCTTAAATAAAATTTTTCATAAGCTCTGACTGACATTCGCACTGAAAATTGTCATGGGAAAACGTCACGATGCGTGACTCCATTCGTGAAATAGAATATATTTATTTAATTCAACATTTTCTCACTAAAGCTCTACATTTACTCATCACTGAAAATCATTACTGATCCATTTTTGCTTCTATTCATATACAGTCTATTCGGCAAAAAATATATATATAAATAAAAATAAAACTAAGTAGCCCGAGAATATTTTTACTTAGAATTAGCTGATGGCTGTAAAAGAAAAAAAAAGTTATCCAGCAGGTGTAATTAAAAGTAGGTAGACGTGTTGCTATAAATGTGTCATAAGTATTTTAAACAGAGCAGTATTTTAAATTGAATTAATTCAATTCACCTACAATGTTAATGAGACATAATCTCGGCATAAAGAATTTGCGGTTGGATGAGCTGTGTTGTGTAGCACACAGCAGTCATATATATATATCTATAAAGTAGTTATAAAGCTTAACTTGTAGTACAGTATAAAGTATAATGTAAAATGTAAGTAATATAAATATATAGAATGTATTGAGGTGTACCGAGTAAGTTTAATACGCGACCCATTTTTATTTTTTATTTTTTTCAGCCCTCGCGCCTTTCGATACGCACGGCTGCACTGAGAAATTTTCTGTAAGAGGGGCACGAAACACGACGAGTAGTCTCTCTCTGGTTATTTTATTATTTTATTCTGTTATTTTTCCTCAGAACATTAGTGGGCGTTAAAGGATGTCAGTGGTGAGTGAAAGAACATATCACACATATAACAGTGACTCGCGAACTTAACTGCGAATAGCTCCAGTAGATATAATACAATAATACATATAATGTAATATAATACCGGGCATATATAGAATAGAATAAGTTTAGAAGAGGTAAGAGCTAAGAGTTTAAGTTAACTCGGTGCAGAGTTTATGCTAAAAGTTATATTATGCCGGGTACGAGTGAATAGAGTAAGTATGCAAGGCTGTGCTGGGGAAATAGCATCGCGTGTCCACGACACATAAATGCCAAGGGAACTCTCTGTATAGTACTTCCGTAGATGGGGTTAAGAGTCCACCCAGGAGGGCACATCATTCTGGTTCGTGATGTGTGCAAGACACCACCTTCGGGGCAGGCAACCACACACCGGATCCTCGGGCGTTTCCGCGATACACGCATCGCTTGCTGCTTTCAGTTACACTGTGTGTATACCTATAGTACTTTACTATATGTCTTATCCTGTGCTCAGAGTATTTATATTTATATTTATACTGACATACGATGTACGATATACGATACTCTATTGCTCCTGCTTCTGTTCTTATGCACTTCATGGAGACCGAGAGACATTAAGGCTAAAGAGCCTTGTGATTGCGTAGCATTCTCCTATCCCCACGTTTATCAACCGCAAATCCACGGTCACTGGCACAGCCAATTGCCAGCGACTACAATAATGCAATAGCTCTGCATATTTGTGTAATATATAGTCGGCTAATTTCCGTATTGATTTATTCGAGTTGTTTGGACATCATCTATTTTTTATTATACCAACAAAGTTTAATTAACTAGTACGTAAATATTGTAAAGGTATGCTCGGAGGTTCATTTTACACTTTTTTTATTTTTCTTTTATTTTGATGGGTTTTATAATTAAATTTTTTTATCGAGTCTTTTTTATATTTTGTAGACCTATATTGACCAATTGAAATTAAATTATTTTAAAAATTCTGATTTTCACTATTTTTTTTTCAAAAAGCAATAAAAAAATGCAGGTATTGTCTCCTTTTACTACTCTATTGTTACTTTTATAATTTTTTTTTTTTTATATTAAAAATTCTCTATTTCTATTTCAAAAAATTCTCCATCAGTATTTTTACTAGTAATTTTATAAAAAATTCACAAAAAAAAATTTTTAAGCACTCAAAGTAGATTAGTGTCTTAATTTAAATTTAAGAAAATTTTCTTTCGAATTTTTGACAGAATTTGGTAACAGATAAAATTTTATATCAGTAAATTTTGTTGTGACTTATTCATAAAGTTTTAAAGCAATTAGAAATTCTCTTTAATAGAAAGTAAATATTAATTATTTATTGATTAGTTTTAACATGTAAATTGCAGCTCTTGATTTTAAATTAAGTCAAGTTTAAGTTGAAGGATTTTATTCTATCTAACCCACATATATTAATTTTAATGTTTTCCAGATGAAAAGAAAAAATAAATAAAAATATTTTACGGCGGCAGTAAATATAATCTTTAAATGCGTTCAAGTTGTAATTTCTCAATCTTGCGGTACACTTTTCTCCTCGACTAATAAAGGTAACTGTAGATTATTTTTTTCAATTTGAAGAATGTGACAAATAGCGTAAGACCATTAGGTTTTTTTTTGTCTAAATAAAAAAAAAGCTCTCGGTATGTAGTAACGGCAATTTTATTTTTTCAAATTGAAACTGTGAAAAATATTTCACACTTAAATATTTAATTTATATATTATGTGTATCCGTAAAAACATAAATTCACAAACTCGATGAATTTCTTGCTATTTTACACGCTATAAAATTAAATAGAACTGTTAGAGTAAAGTAAACATAAAATTGAACTTAATTAACGCAAAGCGATGAATTACCATTGGAAACACGCAGCCATGTGTATTGTATCGAAGACAATTAACAATCAATTAATTTGTGTTGAATCAATGAAAAGTTCCCACCGCTCCCGGGTAATTTGAAACTTTTATTATTTTTTAATTAAACTCAAAGTTTAAACACTTTTTCACTCACTCAAAATTAATTTCCATAAAAATAAATGTACAAGAAGAACTAATTATTAAGATAATCACTTTTAGTTATTACGAACAAATTTAAGTAAAAGTTTTAAATAAAAATACTCGATCTCATTTTGAATTTGCGATTATTAAAAATCAAGAACAAAACAAAATAAATTAAATGTCATTTCGTTTACAATGTACAATATATCTAACGGAGATTCGATTAGATATACTCATAAAACTGATATTCGTATCGAGCGTCAAACGGCCCTGAGCCTTCATCGGCTGTACATGCCACGCACCTGCACCTTCGCCTACGCTTTTTACCTTTCCCTAATACTTTCTCTATTGCACTTTTACATCGTCTGCTTATTGCGATAATAATTACGTCTTTTTCACCCAATATGCAATTATAAATTCAACTTATCTTATATAAATAAATTTATTATAATTCATTCATTTTAAAAATTCACAAGTCAGTTCTCACTACGTTTAAAATTTTGTTTATAATAATTAACTTTGATAATTGACTACACATTTATCATGCTTCAAACAAATCATATTTTCAATTAGCAATTTTTTTTATTTATTTATTTTCACACGTGAATTTAATTAATTTTCTTTTCTCCACTTCAATTAAAGCTTAGTATAATTACTTTAGGTAATCTTTTTGGTAAAAGTCGAAGAAATTATTAAATCAATTAATTAAATTAAAAAAAAAAATTTTTTTTTTTAATTCCGAAAAATTTCGCAACTTTTAAAAATAATAATTCAAATGTTTTACTTTATTTATTAAAATTATTTTAATTACTCGAGAAAAGTGGGTTATGACAATAAGTAAAGGTCACAGAACTTTTACGCGGAAGGCCTGGATTCGATCCCTGGCGCCAGTTTAATTATTACATAATTAGATATTCCAATTACGAGAAATAATTTTAATAAAAAATTCGTATGCTTTTAAAAACTTTTATTATTAAAAAAAAAAAAATGAACTTTGTATGTCATGAAAATTATGAATTTTTACTTTAAGAAATTAATTTTAATATTTTATTAAATTTACAAAAAATAACTATAAATTTTTTTTAATTAATTAAAATAAATCCAGAAGACCCACAACTGATCTCAAAAGTGTTTTATTACCAATATAAGACTCTACGTCACCTAGTGCGTGTAACACGATGATATTTCCAAGTTCCAATAGTATCCGGACTGTAGTGAGAATTACCGCAACCAAATTGTCCGAGTGCGCAGAGTAAGCCTTTGCTATTGCGTTGCCAATAGGAGGATCGATGTCCCACTGGTTTCTTCTTAGCCGGCGTTTCTTGTCCCGATGACGACGATCTTCTCAATATCATATTATCGCCGCAAGGCTCCGACCTGGACGTTACTGTCTTTTCTCCGTATTCCTCCTTTTTGTTATTGTTAATATTACTGCTATTATTATTTAAGTTCAAATAATTGGGATGAGTAGCCGCTGGCCATGACAACCCACTTGTTTTACGTTCTACAAGACTCAACATTTTATTTTTGTAACACACATTTCACTTTATTGGTTAATTAATTCACTAATTATTTCATTATTATTATAATTCTTCAATTTGCAATATATATTTATTGTGTTCGTGCTCTCTGATTCTTATTTCGTACTTTTTTATTAGTCATATTTATCTTTTCGCCTCCTTCATTTTAGATGACCTGCTTTTTCTCCGAAACAGCTCTGAACCTTTTATTTAGTTTTAAACGATAAATTTTATTTCCGGTGTAGTACGTGGGTATCGAAGTGATATAAAATGTAATATAATATATATTTTTGAAAAGCAAAGAGGCCGCTACTTATAAGTTGTAAGTTATAAGTTATTAGTTAAGCCGCTAGTCGCTATAATAAAATACCGAATGACAGATTTAACAACCGAGAATATAATAAATATAATGAGGTTATTCTAAATTTTTTTTTGTTTTCTTAATCTTAACCAACGATACCATCAAGATCTATAATTACAGACTATAATATTTAGTAACAGGTGAAACTCTTCTCTCTACAGACCGGAGACTTATTCGGAAAAAATCAGTAGGTGTTTATTTAATTATAGATTCAAGGATCAAACTTTATTTTTATTAAAATATCTCTTTATTCCCACACACTATTTATTTATTTTAAATAATTTAGGCGGTAAATAATTTAAAATTATCGTAGAAAAATTTTAAGTTCCAGTTTAACTATTGACAATATAATTTTCGAAAAATAAAAAAAAAAAAAAAATGAGGAAGCGAAGATATCTCGAGACGTGTGGGCGCCACTTAAGTTGTTTAAAGTCAACTATACACTGTATATTGTACAGTACGATACGTAATTCCTCAAAAAGTATAAAAAGAAAAGGAGATTACAGTACCGCGTGGATGTTGAACTTCGCGGTCTGACGATCACGTCGTGACCTGAGTATCTTTGCGATAAATATAAAAATAATTGAATCTGTTTTGTAGAAGGGAAAAAAACACCAACTAACAATTAATTAATTGCAATGTAGAAACAAAATGATTGAAAGGATGAAATTTAGCCGAAAAAAAAAAATGATTAAATTAACGAAGGTAATAAAAGTTTGTTCGAGTAATAAATAAACTTGACATTAAAAGATTTAATTATTCGTTAAAGGAATGACGGTATCCTCATTTTATTCCGATCAAGTTGTTAAAAGTTGCATGATATTGACGTTAATTATAAATTATGTCTCGTTGTGATGTTGGGTATGAGTATGGGGGAGTGTTTCAATAAAAATTACACGTCTTCGCTGGGTATCGTAACGTCATTTATGCTGTCATGGATATTATTAACAACCGGTGACTGTGATTGATAGTAAATATGTTACTAACTATCACTTTTTCAAAAAACCTGCCGGATAGATGAATGAGTCTGTGGTAGCGAACATTCTAACACTCACTGTCAATATTTACACTGTAATTACGGAAGAAAATAAGTAATTTGTTTTTGATAAAAATAACATCATAATTATTTTATCGTTTTTCCAATCCACAAAATGAGCTTTTATTTTAAAGGAGTAAACTATTTTTAGCGTATTATTTTAGTGATGGTTAACGAATTCGCACGCACGTTTATATTCAACGTCAGGAACCAACTGATCAGACACGACATGGCTAAAGAGTCTTTCTCAGCTACAGGCTACACTCTCCCTCTCTTATATCATTATATATATTAGCTTCTCTCTTTTTACGTGTCTCGTTGGTGCTGTCTCTTGTTAATGCGTGGGTCGCACACGATACACCGTTTGCAAGTGTTCCCATGATATATAAAATATAACTATAAATGTTAAGACAGAGCTACGCCGATTTATTCCCAACGGTACAGCTGATTTTAAAAAAAGAGAGAGGAATTGAACGAGAGGGGTTGAACTTTTTAAATTTGTTAACTAAAATGAGAGCTCAAAACATATTATGTATTTTGTATATTTTTGTTATTATTATTATTATACATTTATGGTTGTAGGTGAATAAAAAGAGTAGTCTTAAAGGATGATTCATGAAGAGCTGAATACGAATCTAGAATGAGTTTTTATTTTAGTCTGTTTCGTTAGAGATATTTTTGAGAGTTTCAGGAAGTAAGTCTGCTAGTGAGTGGTTTTAGATCTCGGCGGGTTTAAGAGCCGTATTGAATAAACAAATACTATCGGTGGAAAACAAAATAGATAATTATTTTTTTAATTAAGAGTAGTATTTGGTCTTAATAATTATTATGAAGTTTTCAGGGCAAAACTTATTTTTTTTTTTATTGAATACTTTGACAATTTATTGAACCAATGTTGTAAAGATTGTTGAATAACTTAATAAATGGCATTTTAATCAGTTTTTAATTTTTGAGTTAGCGAATAAGCAATAATTAATGAACCGGCAATAAAGTGAACGGTTGCGTTGTTAAATATGATATAGCAGGTACTTAGTTTTCCAGCGAGTTGTGCTAGCTAGTCAGTAAGGCGATTAACTGATTTTAAGTTTAATAAAATTTTTTTGGTAGAATCAAAAATTTTTCCGACTAAGCCGTTATTAATTTCGAGATTTTTACACTAGAATAAATACCATAAATTTGGATTCTATTGTCTGATAGTAAATAAATTGCCGTTGTACTGAACGAATTGAGAAAAATTATTCATAAGTTATTTTATTTTTAACTTTATTAAATTTAGAAAAAACAAAATTTTTAGTCGAGATTTTTTTATCGAAAATAAAAGTTTAGACTAAAAATTGTTCTTAAAAAATTATGAGATCTTACATTAATTATTAAAAGTTAAAAATGAACAAAAAATAAAAAAAAAATTTTTTTCTTCATTTTGTTTTTATACTATACACATTAATATATACAAAAAATTTCTATGCATGTAAATAACTGTTTATACTGATAATAATAATAGTATGATGATGATGGATGGAAAAAATCACGACTCAGATTGAATAATTAATTTATATTATACCGTATCGCAAAATCTCCGGCATGGACGTAATACATCTCAATAACTTCAAGCGGTTTACTAATAATTCTGATTAAATAAACTAACAGGAAAAAAGCAATTTTTTAATGCACAGTTCATTACCGACTACATGGTCGTACTCTTTCTTGTTCTAAGTGTAAATAAATACAATAAAATGTTTATATTAAGAGAAAATACCCGTGAAAAAGTAAATCCGTTTTGCGTTCCATTAGCAATAGTCATTATGATTATGATAAATGGAATAAATGTAACTATTACGCAAACCGTTGATCCTATTCCTCATCGCGAATTAATAGGAGAAACACCCGCCACGGAAGATACGCCGACAACAGAAGTTGTTACTGATAATGCGACTGTCGAGAATCAAACAGATAAGCCAATTGTCATTAATTATTGGATGATGAAGATGGGTGACATTAAGGAAGATTTATTGGGTATTCAGGCGGTTGTTGTTAAGGATGAAGACGCCGAGGCGGCTTGTTCTGAAGGAAAAATGAGATCGTAAGTATGATAATAATAATAATAATTATTATTATATTGTATTTATAAAACTCTGAATACAGCAATGTATTTATTTTTATTTTTCTCGGCAGTCGTCGCCGTTTTTTAATGTGTGCTGGGTCTATTTTGCATCGCAATCGCATACTGACAACGGCTTCATGTTTGCACGAGGCCATGCATATAAAGTATTTACTAAAATACTATAATTTAATTCTTAAAAATATATTTATTATTGTTAAATGTGGGTTTTATTTTATATTTTTAAGGCACAATATTCGTGCTCCACTGGCGGTGGTAATTGCGCCACTAAGAACCTCCGTCCAAGTAATAAGAGTTGCTGAGTACAAAATTCATCCGGAACATAATACCAATCCTTACAGTCCAGATCATATGAAACATAATATTGCAATTTTGAGTTTAGCTTGTAGAATTTCAACAGTTAATTATAACAAAATCTATTTACCAACAGAACCTATGACACACATTTGTACTGAAGAAAATTGTGTACTTGCTGTTTATACGAAGACTAGACACGTAAGTTTGCATATTCAATTCTCACATTCATAACTGTTGTCGTTACTTTTAAACTTATCTGATGAAACAAGTTTATTTATTTATAAATTTTTTCTCAATTCAATTTTATTATTTATAAGAATGAAAATTTAAAAATTTTAGGAACTCGTGATTCATCAAATTCAAGCTCCACAAATACCCATAAATTATAGAAAACGTCGATCAATAAATGAAAACAAATTTATAAATCCAAATCATACGGGATTGATTGATATTAATAGCAATGTGAAAAAATTAGTAAAAAGATCTAGTGACGGTACTAGTGAATGTGCCCAAACTGGTGCGGCTGTTATGGTGAATCGTAACCAGGTAAATTTTTGGTAAATCTTAGCCTAGAATTTTGCCTTAATCAAGTATTGAAAAAATTTTTGTTTAATAAAACATATTAACTGACGTATACAATTCTATACACAGAAAAAAAATTAAATTGAATCGAAAGAAAAATTTTTGTACTAAGAAAATAATTTTGAAAAGTTTCATTGTCTTGAATTAAGACGAAAAATTCTTGAACCAAATAAAATATACTTAAACCAAAAAATTTCTTAGTTTAAGAATTTTTCTACTCAAATCAAGAAGATGAAGTTCTTTAAAATTATTGATTCAAGTAAATTTTTTTTTCTGTGTAGAAAAAAAAATTGAAAAATTATAATGAACAATTTTTTAAATTTCATATATGGTGATATGAAAAAATTTTTAACGGGTTATTGAACTTCTTTTATTTACAGACAGCAGTTGTAGCAATTTCTTGCGATGATCGTCAAAAAGACGGTAAGTGGTATTACACGGATCTGTTCTACAACACAAATTGGATAAGCGATGTCCTGAATGATTGGAACAAGCCGCATGAGAATAAGCAAAGTGTACCAAACAGAATAACTGGAGCTCCTACTGCTAATGATAATGCGACAAATCCACGTGGATGTGGAAACTGTATCTTCAATTTTTACATATCTGTGGGCTGCAAAGAAAAAGGAAACTGTCCGAAAGGTTCTCGAGTTATGACAAATGGGCCAACGGCAAGTCATAATGTGCGCCAAGTAACAAATCGCGAGTTTATAGACAATTGGTCGCATGCCAACCAAGATCCGAATAGATGGAGTAAACAAGCTATTACCAACGACAATATTCAACAAACGTTACAGCCCCCTGTTGCTAAATGTCGCGATAACTCTCCCGAATGTTTGAATTCTGTGGGGAATCAGGATGTTTTTAAGCCTCTATCTGTTTTCAGAAATGGTGACATTCCGATTATTGTCAGAGCGCAAAATCAGTCGATCATTAATAGATACGGGCAGTACCATCCAGCTTATGATGGGTTAAGGCGTTTTGGCAATCATCCTTGGATTGTGAGGAAGGTGAAAAAAAATCAAAAACAAGCTCTCTTTGCGCTCAGGAATTCAGCAAACAAAAAATATATAAAAGGAGAAATGGGCAATGGGTTAAGAAGAAGACACGTAAGTTCTTCTGGAAAAACAAATGAACAGGTCAGAAATAGAAAACATGCTAAATCATAAATTAAATAAATGTAATTTTAAATATTGTATAGACTGTAATAATCTGTTGCACAATAAAAATAAAATGAAAACTCTTAGTTGACGTTTATTTAATTAATTATTGAAAAGAACTTGAGCTTAAATTTAAAATAATTAAAATTTAACGAGCCTCGTGATTTCCAACTCGACGATTGTAACTAATAAGCTTATCATAAATTATGTCAACAATTTAAATGTTTTGTAACTAACGAAATGATTTCTGTTATCGCACGAATTTAAACAATAAAAAAAAGGTAATATTGAAAACTTACTCTGTGAGTAGTAACAGAAACGTTTGTTTTTTAAATAAAAAAAAAATAATTTTTAACAGCAATTTCTTTAATCCATCCAGTCTCTCGAGTATCAAGTGACTCGTGAACTTTAAACGTTGGTTATTCTTTAAGTATTATGTTTTCGCGTTGGTTTATCTTTGTGAATATATCATTATTATTGTTATGTTTGGTAAATACTATTGAAATGGAAAATGAATCGATGATAAATGAAGAAAGTACAACAAGGTTATCATTTAAAATTGATGGTATCGGCGATGGAGATTCAGATTCCAATTCCGCATTAACTACAGATGTTGATAGATCAACTAAATTAGATAATGAAACCCAAACGCAAGTCAATAATTCAATATCAAACGGAACGAAGAAAGTTTGCGACGGTAAAAATTGCACGGATTATCCGATGACACGAGATTCGTTTAGCAAAGAATCAAAAAAACAAGGAAAAGAAGATACGTTTCCTTTTACTTTCTCTCCGCTAAATTCATCGGAGTTTAATAATACGTCCTTGGAAAGCTCATCACCTTCTTCCTCTTCTTCACCGGCGACTTTCCACCATTTGGAGGCGAATTCCGAGCAGAGAAAGTCTTATAATTTAAATACTATAAATTCTCTTCATCAAACATTACAAAATGTAATATTGATGGTTGTCAGACGTATTTCACCGCTGTATGGATTCAATCCAGATAGAAATGCCAATTCAAATAAATCACAAGACAAAATTGAGCGGTTCCATCAACCACCACCAAATATTACCGAACTTGTTGACAGCAATATAAACGCTACTGTTGAAAGTGATCAAATCAATAAGGTTTCAAGTTTGAACAAATTTTCAGATATCATTTTAGCGGCTAAATTTGCGACTAATTCTACATCTAAGACCAACAAATCAAAAATATATCACGCCAAAAAAGTAAAGCGTAGTGTAAGCAGAGACCGTTGGATAACAAAAATGAATAATAAAGAAGATGGAATGGTGGAAATGTATGCTTTCATTGTTCGAGATGAAAAAATTCCCGCCTGTTGTCATCCAGCATCTGCTATCACGTATATAAAAACTTTTAATTACAAAATCAAATTTAACTACAAAAATAAATATTTCTTTATCAAAATTACTAGAATAACGAATATTTGTATGCTTTTTTCAGCGACAAAAGGTATTTTATGTGCAGTGGTGCTATTTTGACAGCGACACATGCCATTACAACAGCGTCCTGCATGCACTTTGCCGATTTATACGAGTATGTACTCATGTTGTCACAGCTTTTTATTATCTTGTGTAAATGTCTGCGTATACATCTTAAAATTTTTTAATTTAGTTTACGTAGTAGATCGTAAAAGTATATAAATTAAATTATTTATAACCTTAACCTGATGGGCGTACTGTAACTTTTATAGGCAACACATCGATGCCGAACTGGCTGTTCTTGTTGGCGCTGCAACATCGTTACCCTACGTCATCAAAATAAATCGCTATGAAATGCATCCGAATTATGTTTATAATGTTGACAGCCCTGACCACCCGACTTACAATGTTGCAATTTTGTTTTTGAATTGCGGGTAATTATTGTTTCGTAATATTAATTTGATACGAATATTTTACTTATTAATCTGAAATTAAAATAAGCCGATTAAAACTTTTAATATTGAAGATTTAGCTTTCTTACTGGGGTTATTGAGTTGCCAAAGCTGCCCAAGGGTATTTATGATGACGTCGGTCACATGTGCTGTAGCCAAAAATGCCAGCTTTTGACGGTTATACAAAGAGTCAATGTATGTTTGTAATTAGTTTTATTAAATTTAATAGTTTTGTGATCAAAGGCTTGAGTTTTACAGAATCACCATCTTATTAAACCGATAGAAGCTCAGCATTTGCCTCCACCGGTTCACGACGACGACAGTTTAATGACAGTACCGAGACGTAATTTTGGATTAAGAAGACTGTACCGGCTTAAAAAGAATATATTTCCCTTGATAAGGAGAAAAAGGAATCCGGTTAAGCTCGCTCCAGCGCCGTCATTCTTATCAAAGGATACGTCTTTGTTTGCTGAAAGAAGCAACAGTGGTAAAAAAGTTCAAATTAAACGACAAAATGAAGTTACGAAACGGAAAAAGAAAACTAAGGACATACTAGACGTAATTGCTGATGCCAAGAAAGGAGCAAAAAGTAAAAAACAAAAATCTTTTGATATCAACGACATCAAAAGTATCAACGGCAGAAGGAAAATTATCGGTATGTTTATTTATCTCTCTAAAAATGATTCAGTTCTCTATTGTTATATTTTGTTCTAATTTTTATATCTAGATGATCTGAAAGAGAGAATAGCGTCGAATTTGATGCAAGTTGATGAAAAACTTACGTCAATTGACTGGAGTAAAATAGAGGAGGAAACAAAACCAAAAGTCCGAGTAACCGATCAGGAAAAAATTGAAAAATTTGCCAAGGAAATTGTTGACGAGACGATGGGTCGTTTGGAAGAAGTTTTAGAAACCAATGTGACTAGCGATGTTGGAGCCAAGCGTAAAGATAGTGTTAATAATAAAAAAAATATTTTACTCTCGATGATGGGCGAGTCAAAAGATCCGGAGATACTTAAGAATTTTGCTGAAATTTTTTCTAATGTCATTAAGAGTGCAATACCTCCTAACAATGCCAGTCGTATATCAGTGTCGTCAGATATCACAATTGAGAAAAAAGATTTGACTGATCCTCGATCAAGGTATCACAAGTGTCCTCCTCTTGGTTCGCCAGTTTTCAGAAATCGTACTCTGGTAAGTTGATCATAATTTGATGACCCACGAAAAAATAGTTTTTCTTATACATAGCTTATATATGACCAATTCAGAAAATTTTTTTCACAAACACTTTTGTCTTCAATTGTGGTAGGTCGCGATGGTCGCTTACACATGTGATGACGTAGAAAGCTGGGTCGAGTGGAAATACGTGAGCTTATCAAGAAATTTAAACTGGATCCGTCAAAGAACATCAGTAGCTCAAAATCAGAAGCCTACAATGTGTGCCACCGAGTTTGCTGGCAGTGACTTTTCTGAAGCAGGCTTGAGTTTGAATTACGGAGACGAGATTATCCAAAAATCAGCTCTGTTCAAAAAACAGAGCCCATCGTATCTTGAGACATTCGATAACACTTACAAGCCTGTTGACGAGACACTGAAAGGCGTCAGAGAAACAAACAACGAGAACGATAACTCCAGGGCGTTTACAATTCCCAGCGTGCATCCGAAGTTATCAGACTGGCAAATTGGGCCTGACCCGACGAAGAACCCTTCATGGCCGCCGAATGGGGTCCCACCTCCGAGCAATAAGGGAAGATTCGTAGCAGTGAGCAACGTTAATTCAAATACCTGCTTCACAAAACCCGATGGGTCTACGGACTGTCGAACGGTCTCTAACACGTACACGCTGGAGTAATGATTCAATCAGCACTCAATTTACTCACGATGTGCCTATATTTATATCGTAGGTAACAATATCCAATTAAGACGCCTTTTATTACACCAAACCAATTTGTAACGTCATTTCAGGGCTATCTTGTTGTTAGTTAATTATCTGACAAAAGCTTTTAAATTATATTCTAAGAAACGGGACAATCAACTTCCTACTTTAAGCTTACTTAAGATTTACGACAAACAGTATATCAACGATCGACAGTCTTTTGATAATTTAATCTTGTATGATATTATTATATATTACATGTAGAAAAAAAAAGAAAACCATCAAATGAATTTAAAGTGTTTCATTCTTATCAATATCAATATCACGATTTACTTTTGTGAATAAGCTTTAGGAAGAGATCTCATCACCGATAACAATTCACCACAACACTGTATGTAAGTATGTATGTATGTATGTATATATATAAAGTATGGGCTGTACAATACTTTTTATATCTTGGTATCATCGATGTAACAGGAGCACAAGGATCCTGTTTCAATATCTTATATCTCATAACAAGACTCCACTCTTGTCTTCCCACGCGTAAATCATTATGTGGCTACGTTTCGGATGAAATGCACTTCCTGTCTTTCTAAGGCTGTCCTCGACGTGCATCATTATGTTGATCACGATGATGAGGTCAAATCAATATCGAGTAAATCGCTACATATATTCATGAGCTCAAAACCGTATATTCAATCAACTAAATTCACTTTTTTAGGCTTCGGTTGTACAATAACTTGTTACTCAATTGCAAATCACACGTTAACTTCGACCCATGCAACATCATTCAAAGACACGACGTTCTTTTACCGAATATTTGTATCATAAATTGTAATCATTACAAATAAACACAATAACAACTGTAAATCAGTTAGCCAGTGCAGAAATAGTTGATTACTTTGGTGAGTTATTGAATTTCCGCTAGATGACTTCCTCTTCTCGTACTCAGTACGAAAATTAAGTTACATGAAGGACTTTATCTAGAGAAACTTATAATTATGCAACCGATAAATTATTTTGTATTTTATTTTTGGTTGATCTGGCAATAAACAAATTTGTTATTTCAAACGAAAAGATAACATAAATTTTGAGAATTGAATAATTTACATGAAAAAATAGTTAATTAAAATGACTGTTTAAATGAGCAAGATTTATCACTCCATTCATCATTAAAACAATTATCAAGACATGACATCTTAATTAAATTACTTACTCGCTTGTTTCAAGATACTGGAAAACCCGGTAGACAGGCCGGCGATACATGAAAAGATGACCCTCGACACGATCCACCATCATCCTAGATTCACTTAATCATTCGTACTTATCAACCGGAAAAGTATAAAACGTCACCTTTACACAAGTCTCGGAGATTATTTATTTAAGTAGTATTATCTGGGAGTTTATAATTGTATTATATACTTTTCTCTCAATGAGACATTGTTGGGTCACTATCGATCGCAAAGTAACACACACACACAGTTATGTTAACGCAGCATCAATTTAAATTCTTTATTTTCCACTCGATAAATCACCACTATAAGAAAAGGTAACTGATTAACAATAAAACAAATGAAAAAATAAAAGCTCTTGTACAATAAATTTAAGTAAAACTTTAAAGAGGGTTTCAATCGCGATTTAATGCCTAGTAGTAGAAAGATCTACCTGTGCAAAGAATTAAATCCTATTATATGTACGAAATACTAAACAGCGATTAATCGATTGAACCAATAGTGAGTTAAGTGAAATCAATTATTCTCGGCAATTACTTTATCAGTATCAGCGCTTTACTTGTAAATTTATATCACTTTCAAGCAAAAATTTCACAAGAAGAATATATGTAAAAAATATCAGTATGATACATTTTTTTTTTATATTTTCAATAAGTGGATTTTTTTTATATATTCTAAGATATATTATTAATGTATTTAAACTACATTTAAAATATATCAAATAAATATAACATCGGTCAAAACTTAGCTAATTAAAAAATATTATTCATACATATTTTATGTATATTTTTTTTTGTAAATTTTTTCATGGGAGCAATAAATTCAAATTTGAATTGACAAAAGAAAAAGACGACGCCTTGTCGTAAAATGTTAAATTGCGTACAATTTAATATAAAAGTAATGAACACGAGGGCGGTTGGAATCCTCCCTTTGTCACCCCCGACGAGCAAGTTCAATGTTTCAATCCTCTCCTATTCTATCCTATCCAAGATAAGCGAAATGTTCTCGCGGTCAGTGCCCCCTTCACACACAACGCCATCCTAAATTTACTTGGAGAATCCCAACTCTCTATCGGGCTATTTAAATACTAAAAAACAATAATATTAACGTAATTCCGTGTTCAAAGTAACTCCTGGCTGGCACTTTAGTAAACTCATCTGCCACCTGATTATTTCCACCAGCTGTCAGCGATTTCCTGGTCCATATTTTTTCCCAGCAATTTATATCACGCTCCTAAAACTCGTCACCGGCCCAAAAATAATTAGCTTTATATTATGATTATGATTAACGCAATGAAGTAAGAAAATACGAAGTAACTAGAGTTGAATTATCCCCAGTAACCCGAACCGTAACTCGATCCTATTAATCCTGAGCAAAAACCTCGCCGGAAATCTCTTGACGTAATCATAATCACTGATACTAAGAAATATATTATCTTTTACATTTTATAATACGCTACAATCCTAACAAAATTTTATAAATACTTGCTCTCTCAGAAAGGCAACACTTTACTCAACTCAACTCGAATAATCCAGGAACAAAGTCAAGTACGGAGATAAAGAGAGTGGAAAATAAAGCACAGACACTTACACTTGGCAACAGAGAAGTTAAAGAGAGGTTTAAACGTAACGTGGACAACTGTACGTCCTGGCAGCGTGAGGGAGCAGGCGCTCTGCTGGGTGCGGCAAAAGCTGCGCCGCGACGCCCGGCGTCCTCTAATCCCTCCTCTCCGAATAGAACCCAAACCGGCGTTGTATTTTCATGTGTCTTATATAGATATATGTTTATATATACCAAAATTTATATTTTTTTGTCCTCATACGTTCAGCACACTAAAACTGCTAGCGATTTTTTGCAACTTTTCCTCTGCCGGCAACTATTTAAACTGTCGCGAGTGGAAACTGGATGTAATGCTTTATCTTGCTCACGAGGATTAAGGTGCTAACCAGATCCGATTGGCTACGCATCCCTTGTGTATGTGAACACAAACATGCTACCCTTGTCACACGTTCATACCAACACTCCCTTGCTGTCCCAGGGAAGGGATGTTCTGTGTTCAATGTCGGACATACTAGAGCAGGAAACTAGGGAGAGAGTACAGTCAAGCCAGAGAACTTGATTATCATCGTTTTTTTTTTTTTCAGTTAAACACGTTATTGGTTATAACAAAAAATAGTAAAAGTATATATTGATTTTCAGCTCCTAATTTCAGCTCGGCTTTGCTTTGTTTCTGGTTACATCATACATGACATAATACGGAATCCGACGATCGCGTGATTGTTATCGACGTGTTAATTAGAGCGACAAATGGGAGGCATGATGAACCAAATTCATGGCAGATCAAAGTCAAAGTCAAAGTAGAAGAAAAAAGAGTGAATTTTATCTAAAAATACACCTTGAGATTACAGATATAGAGTTTTAGAACAAAAAACATGAACCCCTGGCTGTAAATTGTGACCAGAAGGCACAGCATCAGCTCCGCCTCAAAATCTCAATGACGATGTACTTATTCTTTATTCTCTATTCAAACAAAATAAAATAGTGAATGCACCTCCTTGACGTACATATACACACGTACGCCCATTCGAGATGGCTGCTTTGTAATGATGATGATGACTTTGTGCAAGTTAAACCGGGCGTTAGTATCCTCTTTGTTGGGAATTGAGAGTTTCAATACAACCGTGTACACTGCATGTAGGCCCGCGAGTTCAGTGTGAGTATGAGAGAGAAACTTATAAGCACCTAGTAGCTTTTTTTATTCATTATGTGTGCCATCATATAATTCCCATGTACTCCGCTTGGCGCATTGATCAATTTCTGTTACCGCATCAGAGTTAATTCAATCATTCTGCAGACAATGGTGTATTCACATTTAGGGGTCAAACTCCATTGTTTCTCGGCAACATTAACGTGGATGGAAACTCTATTATTGAAAGGCGGGTGAATAGTTATTATTACCTTTTTTTATTTTTTAGTTTATAAAGCTTCAATAAAATATAAAAGTCTTATTTTAGATAAGTGTTTGTACAAAACTATTGTCATGGAAAATAGTTTGGATCCTTAAAAAGTCATTTTCAATATTTACTCTGAGCAAAGTTAGAGTATTATTGGAAAATATATTATATATCTTACGGTCTTATTCTTGAGAAATATTTTTCAACGTAATATCTTTTTATGAGTTTCTTTTAATGTAAACTTTTATAAATAAAGATCTAAATATTTTTCTTTTTCAATAATGAGTGCTTATTATTGATCACTTGTAACTTGAACATGTTGAAAATTTCAAGCAATTCAATTGAATATTCTTTTATAAAAATCGAATATTAAGTAGAATATATTATTAACACGACATTTCAAGCGAAATGTCAAAAAGTTTCAGAATTCCCCCATTGAAATCCCCTCTAAAATGTGTCTAAAAAGTTTCTCATTACCGGGATAATATTTTCATAAATTCACAGACTAGAAGTAGTGACGGCTAATCTAAAAAATTCAAAGCCTCAGTAGCTTATGTTTTTAAAAATAAATTCGATACAACTTTTTCCACTGGTGTACCGGTAAATTTTCCATCAGTGCTATTTTTTATTATTCTTTTCAATGTCACCAATCTTTATTCACTTGGAAAGCTTCGCAGCCCTTATATTCACACGGGAAACCAGTTTCGCGATTCTATCGTTCGGTTATTCAGAAATGTATGCATCTATATACATAATAAGGGAGAAACTAGTTTGTTACGTCTCATGGCAACCTAGCTACGATAAATATAAGCGTTATATGCTATATGTTATATGTACACACATACTTATAAATGTAAATATAAATATAGTAAATGTAAACATACATTTCAACAGACTATTTATGCAAATGGCTATTTAAACTCACTAAAATATTGATCATTTAATGAATATTATTAACAATTATTTCTTTAACTAAAAGTGAATAATATTTAGTATTTAATTATATCTGACGCGCTTTTAATATTTTTTTGTTGAGTTTTAATTTATGCTAGGAGGAAAAAAATTTTTCTAAACTGAAATAACAAATTCTTGCTATATTCAGTAATTATGACTACATCATATTATTATTATTTTTTTATTGTTGTTATTATTATGTCAACAAAATAATTTGAATAAAAATTTTTAATTAAAAAATATCGATAAAATAAAAATAATATTAATTTTTTTTTTCAATTCTACGGCTTATCATATTATTAAAAATAAATAAAAATTATTAATATAATAACACTTTTCGTAATGGCAACGATTGAAAATTACAGTTTGCGAGCCAGCAAACCCCTCGGTATCGATTTTCCATCAACCCCACGGCTCTAACATCGAGCGATATTTAAAATAATCAGCAAACACTTATCCAGAATGGACAAATTATTCCAACGATAAAAATCTTGCTTTCAAACCGCAACACTTTTTTCAGTGAAGTGAATAATACAGCTGACAATCGTTTAATCTCAAAGGCTATCTACCCACTGAAGTTTGAGATAACGTGCGAACCACGCTCATATTTAACACTTTGCATACATAATTAAGCATAGCTTAGCATTAGTACTATTACTCAGAACATTTTTTTCTATCAAGGAGGAAAATAATATCAACACCGGAATTTCACCGTGGTTTTCCACATAATCAATACTTTGCATTCTATTTTATTTGGAGGGAAAAACAACTACTGTGTATTGATAGTTAATCAATAAATTACTTGTGAATTTAAATAAAAACCGAAAGTAAACATTGGAGATAAAAAATGTTAAGATAAAAGAGCTAAATAAATAAACATATAGGTTGAATTTAAATTCAAAATTGAAGTTGGCTCTTGAAAATGAAGTAGTTTGGAATATGAAGAGACGAGATGAGTGAATGGTTGAGAATGAGGTCGAGATAAAAAATGCGAAATTATAAATAAAAGAGGGCGAGAGACGTGAAAATGGCCACAATGCGGATGTTAAAAAAACAGAGAGGAGAATAAGAGAGTATTCAGGAATTGTGTAATGAACGTAACGTCCACCCTTCCTCCAAAACAGAGAAGGGACACACAAGACCCTTTTGAGATACCCTCGTCTGATACGCAAAACTGGGTATAAACGTTCAGTTCAGTTCCATTGCTCTTGACGAAGATCGCGTGTATAGCAGATATTGTGCTCTGTTCTGTAGACTACATAACACACTAAACACTATTTATGTCCGTATATGTGTGCTTATATACATACTTGTCCAAGTATATATTACTGCGGTAAATTCAGTTCTTGGCACGAGCCTTAACGGAGCTTCAACGTAGCTTCATGCGGTCCAATCAATGTAATTAACATAAAAGAATCCCCGTTTACTATTGATTATTCTGAGGCTCTACGGGCTACTCTACTCTATCAGAAAATTTAATTAATTAATTTACTATTAGAGTTCATTTTACTGTTAATTGATAAGTACATGAATAGTATAAGTCCACGGATTAAGATTAAGATGAATAGAAAACAAATAATTAATTATTTTAATGGTTTCTTTATAATTCTCTTTATATTAATAATGAATTTTAAAAATTGGCAGTAAGTACAGCTGTTATGTCTTCCAACGAAGCTTCTCTTCTGCCGAGAATATTCCTCACTCGGATGACTAATGCAAAAACGAGAAATTACGATGGGTGGCTATAATCGAGCGTCGTTCTGTATATACGCTTCTGCTGTTGTATATATTCGCGGTCTTACTTTACTTCCCCTGATTCATTACGTTGAAAAAGTACCACGGACTCCCTGTCAGTCAGCTTGAGATACTCAATGTGAATAAATAATTATTTCTTTTAGATTAATAATTATTATACTCATAAAACTTGTTTATGATTTTTTTAAAAATTTATTACAGGCGTGTTCGGCTGTTCCATTTCAAAAAACAGTAGAAAAATTTTTAGGCCTGTTTTTAGGCGATATTTTTATGCTTTAAATTATTAATCTCATTTTTTTTTTAATGTTTTAATACAGGGGTAGCTGTATTTTCAGTAATTATATTTTTGAGGGTAATTTTAACTTTTATTTTTTAATTTAACGAGATATTTTAATCATTTTTACGGGAAAATAATCCTAAAATTTCTTCTCAATTTTTTTTTTACATAAAAATTTACCGAAATTTATTATTAAATATTTATGACCTTCATTAAAATGAGAAATTATTTTAATTTTATCTATAAAATGTCGGGCACTAGATTCGACCCATCCGCAGACATTGACTCACAAAAATGCATGGACCGGGCAAATAATTATCATTTGTTTCCTTTCACCGAATTAAAAACAAGCAACAAAATTTACAATCAATGATTCACATCATTAAAAGTTAAACAATTTAAATGAAGAATTAATAGATAAAAAATAATCAAATAAACACTAATTAATTTTCTGTGTCACGATAATCGATGTCTGATATAACCGAGGAGTAAAATAAACATTAAAGAAAAAGGAAAAACAAGCAAACAAAAGAAATGATGAAATTGTTTAATTATCAATGAGACACAAGTATCGACAAGTTCATCGCACTAATGCGGGACAGATATTACCAAGTTGAGTGTCAGAGTCACTATATGTGCATGTAAATACGTCCATATAAGTATTATGTTTATACACATACGATGCAAGTATATATATATATTAAATATATTACACATTACTTGAATGAGCTATGGAATTAAAACCGATAAGCTTCTACTGGTCGAGGATATATACTCATATAATGTTTTACGGCGCATTGCACATCCATATCTGTGTCTATAACTATAACTTAGAGCGAACAATATCAGTAGCAAATAAAAAAGCGTCGTTTTACAGCTATCGTAATATAAGTACTGCCAATAATATCTAGCAGTTGTATGGACTGATAGTCAGCGTAATGGTGGAATTCACGTTCAAAAAAGAGCAAAGACACTTTGAATTCCTCAGCGCTGCTTCCTGTCTGGTCTTCCATTGGTTTAAAGCATACAGCATACACCATAAGCATAATAGGTATGTTTATTATGTATATATGTATAATATTTATAAGTACACAATACATATATATTGCATTGCATTTATTTCGAAGACTAGACGTGTCACCACGTGAGCCTCTGACTTCGGTTAATAATTATGCCGCGAGCATAACTCGTGTGCATCCGTAAAATTTTTTCATTTGTGTCAACAATAGTCCTTTTAGAATATTTAAAAAAATAACAACTTTCACTTTTTTTGTTGCAAAAAATCTACACAAAATTATCCGAGCATAAATTATTCTCTGAATTTAAAATCAAAATTTTGGCCCAAGGATGGAAGATACGAAAAATTTGATCAAGAATTATCTTGTAGAAAATTTAATTTTTGACGAATTTTGTTCCATACTTTTTTTTACGTATCTTCAATATTTTGCATGTAAATGAGACTTGAATCTCAAAATAAACTTTATTGCTGATAATTTTTCAAGCTGTGAATTTCCACGTGGTTTAAATTCTCATATAATATAATTTACACCATGAAGGCTATTAAAGTTTTTAGTACTCACTTCTGAAATTGATTATCAAGGTTAACTTTTTATAGACACAACTACTTGCCTGATTGCTGCAATTTAACGGCACGAGTTTATTGATTGACAATCTGAAGAGCGTGGTTTCGAGTGTAATGAAATAAATTCAAAGAGCATGTGCACAGATGCGTTGGTAACCAGCTTATACATGTTCTCATATTTATATTTATATTTATTCATATGAACGTTGTATGAGTGTGTATGCATGATAAAACCATGAACCATGGAAAACAAAGATACCCTGAATAGTAAGCCACAGCACGTTTTCATGTACGTAAATTTTATAAATAGACACGTTATCGAATTGTGTGTTTGAAATGCAAATTCAAACCTTCGGGTTCACTGTCCATGTTTTATTTCTACGTGTCTGTTACGGTGTATCAATTTGTATTGTGACGGACTTTTTGTCAAATTGAATTGATTTTTTCGTGATCGATAAACGAACTACGATTTATTTGATTAATCAATTACAGTTATTTTTTTTTATGTTGTCGAATATATATTATCAATTATAATTATAAATATAAACAAATGCCTAGTTAAATAGGAAATGAGCAAGGCAAGATATACACACATTTGTACTTAAAAAATGAGTGAGTTGTCAATGTGATATTTTTTTATCAATGCGTAATTGTGAAACGGAAGTTTTCTTTCTATTTTTATCCAACAAGCCTCGAGAGCTTTTTTTGTCGGAACGAATTGATTTGCTGCGCTGTGCAAGGAAGGAGATAAAAAAAAAAAATAAAATGAGTTAGTACAGAAGGATAGAGATAAAGAGGACGGGACAATCATTTGGATTCTGAGTTTAAGAGCGCACTGATAGCAACTGCTCGACACCTGTGCCAGGTCGTGTACTATCAGATTCTGTAAATCGATTCCACCCGACGAGATCTTACTTGACTATATCTATCCACCTTTAGAACCCCGGCAGTGCCGGGCGTGCCACGAATTCCGTCTCACTGCCAGCCGGGCATCCATTCATTAGATTAGACATCTCCTATCACTACTTTACCGAGAATTCGAGTTGAGCCGATTCTCCTTCAAAGGACCCGCGTTCATAAACAAGCTACAAATATACTACAATACAATTATACAAAATCTTATTTTGTAATAAGATTTAAACTTTGTATTGGAAAACGATAATTTATTGGAATTCGAAAATCCTACAATGATTTTTAGGCTGTTTTTAAAAATCAGATAAAGTAAAAAATAAAAAGAATAAAATTCCCTCGAAGGAGAGAATCATTCAACCGAAAGGTAATTGGAAAAATTTGTCAAAAGATTTAGAAAGCTGATAAGAATTTAAAGTATCTACCTGACGGTGAATGAGATTTAAGTAAAACGTCATTGAAACAATAGTTTAATTTAAGTACGCATTACGCAGAATACAATGAGGTTAAAAAATAATAATAAAAAAAAATATGAAGACTGTATTTCAAAACGACCCGGGAGGTTTAAATAAATCAACAGCTGGATTCGTTTGGATCCTAGCGCATATGTCTAAGAGAATATACAAATCTTTTTTGCCATTTAACTCTCTTCATCCCCTTTACATTGCACTCTACTTAATTGTTACTACGCTGTTTACTTAATACGTCGGTAATTAATGCATACGAAATGAAAAATTGATAGTTGTAAGTTATACTTGTAATCTGCAATAAGTTTGTTAAGCTTTTGATTTCTAAACCTTTCTGTGAAGACTAAACAAATATTTATAGCGTCATCAATCTTTTCCGTTTTATTTATGTTCGTTGATGAATTTAATTTTTATACTTTTTAATAAACTAAATTAATCAGATAGTGTATTTGTTTTCTAGCAATGGGAAGAATTTTAAAAACTTCACATTGTTAAAAAATTCTTTCGACAGCCACCAGGGCTCGAACCTATGCCACGCCAGGTCAAGTTCGAGGATAA
The DNA here is from genome assembly GCF_020080835.1 of Cotesia glomerata. Classification (NCBI taxonomy): domain Eukaryota; kingdom Metazoa; phylum Arthropoda; class Insecta; order Hymenoptera; family Braconidae; genus Cotesia; species Cotesia glomerata. The sequence goes on from NC_058158.1 coordinate 4,688,689, forward strand.
GCATGCAACCTCGACAGTAAAATTTTCTAGTTAATTAACTATTTATATTATTAAAGCAATATAAAAATAAAAGGCAATAAATGATCAGATTTAAAGTTTTTAGTAATTTTTATAAAAAAAAACCTCTGTAAGCGTCAACAATCATTCAAATAAGAGTTTAATATTATACATCAAACGTTATTATCATCGATCTGGTAATTCTCACTGGTATATTATAACGACTTTTAAACCGCTCTTGTTATATTATGACGTCGTGTAGAGTGTTGGCCCTGGTGTACAAAGTATGGTAAAAATACATTTTGTATTTTTGGCTACACACACACTTACACTCGTCCGCATCCTCACACAATCACACGACGAATACAGACACATGTTCGGCCACCGCGATGTGCATCTTCCATTCGGATTACGGCCTGGGGTGTACAGTACAGTACAGTACCACGCCGTAAGATTAAATACAAAATACGACGAGCGACATTTTCTAGATAATACTATATCTTTTTTTATTCTCTTGTTACTTCAATACCTATCCGACGAATTATCCGTATAAATGCCATTAATTTAACAGCGCAATGCATTGGTAACAAAAACTTGCTCCCCTACTAGATTAAACTTACTCTCCTGAACTACATACATTGTAATGAACCCTCCTGTACACCTATTTATATCTATAATTCTCATTTCTTTCATTGAATTCACGACGGCTCAAACTTCACAGTTTTGACTTTTATGCCCGGTATTCTTTATACTCAAACGAGGTTACATCACTCCCACGAATAATCATTTTATGGAAGAATTAATCTTTCGACAATAACAATACACCCTATGAGTTTATATTGTATTATTGTTATATTTATTATATAGAAAAAAGTTATACGTTTAAGTCGGTTATACCCTTCTTTTCTTATTTAATGCGTTACAGTTTTTGTTTTTTATTGTTACCTTTGTCTGCTAGATAATGCAATAATTATTGTATCACCGAGATGTCAAGCGATATAAAAATTATGCAAGCGAATATAAAATAGATAAATAATAAATTGAAAAGTTATCGGTATATATAATTGCTGTTAAGGAGGCCCACGCGCTGCATAATAATAAATTTATCTCGATCAATTTGGACTGTGACAATTGATTAATTTACAACTGACAATTTTTCTATACAATGTTTCTTTGTTTTTATTTTTGATTACTGACAAAAAAAAATTATGACATTAGCTAAAATTTTTTTTCATTTTATTAGAATATAATAAAGTCAGTTTGAAAATTTATAACAGGATTGAAATTAATATTTTATCGAAAGTAATACTATTAATTTTATTTTTTATCAAACTTTATTTGACAAAAGTTCACTTTTTTAAATGTTAAAAAATTTCAACAGGAAATAAAAAAAATTTTTTGAATAAAAAATTAATTTTTTCAACTATCAAAGATTTTATCTAAAAAAAGCGATGGGCTTCCTCGAGCAAAATATCAACTAGGGCATATCGAGTTAACAATAGTAAAAATAATAAAATCAGTAAACAATGATACTGCAAATAAGAATCAGAATCAGAGCACAAAACTCAATATTTAGTATCGGGTATTCATTGACTCGAATGACAATCAGGGAGCGGTAATCAGAGTCTTCGGATGACAAGACAGAATCACCTTCCCTCGAAAAAGAGCTATTTTTTACCTCCAGAGATGAAAGGCCAGAAAAACATGTGGTGAAAAAAAGAGCCTTTTTCGAACCCTTCTTACTGGCGAGTGTAAGGGCAAAACCGAATAGAAGCTGTTCACCCTCTGTTGACCGACATAGACACTCCTCCGTTTATTTAAAATATCACTTTTCCGCTGAAAGCAATCATTTTCCTAATGTATTGTCACTCCACTCACAAGGGTATTAACTTGAACACTTATTAACAAAAAAGGGTATACAAGTCGTCACCACGTGAAAAATGACCGGGCTCATGTAAATTGAGTTAAGTAAATATAAGTAAAGTCGAAAGTAAAAAAATAAAAACAGAGTATGAACCACGGACAGAGTGACTGAATTATGAAGGAGATTGTTGATGTGATCACACAGACTGCGAAAGAACTACTAACTACTGTCGTTTTACCATACACACGATTCAAGCTCATCCTTCACTTCTCTCTTCCCTCTTTCTCTCTGCCCTACCGAGCATCTCCCTCTCTCTTTTGTGTTGTCATACTCTTCACACTTATACAGTACACACTCGATTGCCTTATCTACTCAGTACTTACACACACCATCCATGTATTTTTATGTTCTGTATACATATATGTATATAAGTATAAAATAAAATATATGTACGTAACGCCCTCCTCACACATCCGACTGCTCCCTTATCCGTTTGCACGCGACTTCTTGTTCTTTGTTTATCTATAAGGTGTGTGGATCATCATAAAAATTGTGTAAATATTATAATAATAATTATCATTACCACTTTTACGAGTCACTCTTTGAACTTTATTATTAATTTAACCATCCTGAGGTCAATCATCTCTGGGATTTAAAATACTCTAAATTGAATATATAAAAATTTATTTTTGCCCTTCATGATTCACTGATGAGAAAAATGCAATTTATTTAAAAATAAAAAATTCTAAGCCGAGAAAATCATTTTGAAGAATTTTTTTTATTTTAAACACTGATAAAATAATTTATTGATTGTTGGTAAGTTAATTTATTTATAAACAATTGATTTACATGATTAAAATAAAACTCTAATTTTTTCCCTTACCTACAATAAAACATAATTACCTTTAAAATCTATATCTTGATATTTAACAACACTCATTTTTACAATAATTAAAAATTTACTTACAAAAGTGTAAGTTTTATCAATTCCTCAAGGTAAAGTTCAACGACTGCCTCCACTATCACCATGACGAAATAAAATTTCAAAAACTACCTGTCATATCTAAACATTTTTCCTCATTATAAAGTAATGACTTTTTAAAATACTTAACTCATAAAAAATTCTAAATTTTAAACTTAATTTATTACAAGAATTTGACGATGAAAGGTTTGACTGCCCATAATGATGAAAATTTATTAACAAAAAAATCAAATTAGCCAAAGTTTAGCATAAACATTTCTTACATACAAAGACGTATCATCAGCAAGAGTCGATAATACATAATACAAAATATATCCAGAAGGCATAAATCATGGATATTATATTTCCTGGTGTATCTATCACATCAGCTGGAGTATAAACAGATCAGCGTGGATCGTAATCATAATATGAGTAACTTATTATATGATAAAGAGTATCCTTGGGAAGTGTTCAGTAGTTAGGGACATTTAGCGAAGTAAAGCCATATAATAACCTCAGCTTCCATTCTGCTCAGTTATATTGCCGACACCATACACTAGCTTTCGAACAACACAATCAACCCGTACGGGTCTCGTTCGTCCGTGTAATATATTGTACATGTAATATATAATAATAAAACAGTGGCTGGCGTCTCGCGTCGCCGTACATTACGTATAATATATCACAAGTAATATAATGTTAATGTTAATGTTAATATTAATGTAAAAGCTCCTTGTCCGTACCCAACACCAGCATCATTTTCTTCGTGCTATTCCTTTACTTGCCTCAACTTTACATCCATATTATAGTGTATATATGTTGGATATGTTAATGTATATTAGAGTTGAGTCATATTTATAAAGTAACGACTGCGGGCTGACGACTAACCGACGCTCCGCTTCTGGCAACTGACAAAGGAGGTACCAGACAACTGAACGCCGGACTGGGACTGGACTTGCATCCATGTAAATTGTATGTGTACAATGTAAGTGTAAGCCCTGAACTGCTCGCGTATTTAGCCACGAGGCCACGTGCTACATGTTATGTTAAACATACTGCTACTTTACGCCAATTTGCACTCTACTACTATCTTACGGACAACGTGTACACTTTATTTTAAATTTTATGTGCTACCGCTTTATTACTCTTATTCTAGATACTTCATTTCTAAAAAGGATGTCCCACTCCCCACTGCCTATTTCGCGCTGTCCCTTTGTTTGTGGCTGGTGATGATGATTAAAGTTGAGACTGTTCTACTATTAAATTAACAACCTCTGCGTAGGTATTATCTCGTAAAATTAACTGTTAATAAGTTAGAGTAAGAGTTGAGAGATTAAAAACAATAAACGTTGAGTAACGCCATCAGTAAAGCAATAGAGAGTAAAGTTTAAGAGTTGAGTGTTTATACTCTATGTCACGTTTAAGTTTTTTTAACCGGATTTCCTTTTTTGTCGAGTATTAACGCCAAGTGTTATTAATGCGTTATTAATTTGTGAAGTATTAATTATATTGGCAGTTTTCTTTTTGTAAGTTGATGACAGTTGTGATTACTTAACGATCTGGTAGTAATATATTGCAAAAAATAAATATATTTTTAGTAAAAAAAGATTATATGCTATATAAATTAGACACTTCAAAAAATTTTTAATTTTTTCAATTTTCAGATAAATTTTGAGATTTTTTTTGATTACCTGTTCAAAAAATATGGAATTAAAAAGAAAGCGTTTTTTTTACTTATAATTTTTTCAAGAATAATTTCAATTAAAATTAAAAAACAAATTTTTTTTTTAATGTAATTTTCAAAAAAAAAAATACAAAAAATCTAGATATTTTTTGTAAAATGATATGTTGATAGAAATGATTAAATTAGAGAAAATTGAAGTTCTTTTATCATTAAATTTTCTGGAATATTTTGAAATATTTATAAAATTAAGCATTAGAATTTAAATTTACTTGGATATTACATAAGGAATTCTTGTATCGGATGGAACAAGAAAATTTTCCCGTTAAAAATCGTATGAATTCAAGAAAATTTATCTAACGCAATTAAATTTTTCTAATGCCTTCAAGGAAAATTTATTCCTTGTCCTGTCTCACAGTTACTTTCTGCCTCACTTATATTTTTCTCGAAATTAAAGTTTTTCATTGTTCAAAATAAAATTTCAACCCCCACACTTTAGTATCTCATCTAAAAATTCATCAAAAGTGGTCAAGAGATAAACCATACTCTTAGAACAAAGAAATGCAAATAAAATGCTTTTAAAACAAAGTGAGATTCAATATCAACATCAATATTAAATTACAAATATTTGCAATTAGTAAAGTAAGTAAAGGTGATAAAGCATTCTGATTGAAGAATAAAAGCAAAGATAATAAATTTATCAATAACAAAGCGAAGGCAAATGAGGTGAGTAAGTTCACATACATGTATATCTTGTCATATCAGATCTATATGTATCAATTACCATGATCGTCGTCATTGTGATACAAAGAGGAATTGGAGCATTACTCATCATCTCGGTGTAATTTATTTAAGTAGGTATTGTAATTGTAATTATAAGCATAAGTACGGTTACCAGCAGGTGAAAACGCATATACACCGACACCAGATAAGCGGAGAGATGCATTGAGTTTATCGAGTCATTGCTAATTGCCGTGGTAAAGTTGCTGATACAATCAAACTAACAAGTCTGGTGGTATAGTCTGCATCAAGGGTTCTTGGCTTTGCATCGCATTGTGCTTTGCAATGACGATAGGCCTGGAATTGTGCTGCTAACATGGAGATGTAATGGTTTGTTCAACCAACGGAAGTACTAACGCGAACGCGAGAAACCCCTTACTCACCTCCAGTTCAAGACTTCTGTCTTCTGTGTCTGTAATATGGCTGTGAAACATTATCTATATGTGTAATACAATAATAGAACTTAAACTATGTAACAACAACACCAGTCGCCGTCATTTCTCATTCCATAAACATCCCAGTCTATTGTCTTACTCATTTTGCATTACATTAATCCAAACATTATATATCGCAAATATTTGTATTGTTTCTATTCACACTTACAAGCAGAAGACGGCTCACAATTCTCCGATTGGCTCTTCGATTCACTTGATGCAATTGTGAACAACGTTTAAGTATTCAAGTATTTATAAGCAGATGTAGAAGTAAAGTCGTGGTCAATTTAACGCCAAACGGTCAATTAAACTCTCGCCTTGTACTCTTGCTCATATAAGTATATATTGTAGAGCTATTTGAGAACTTTTTTTTAATGTCAGATTCTCAATCACGGTCAATTGATTTTGTAAGTATCAATCGCTCGCTTCGGACTTTAGTTTAAATATGGGAATGCTTTTCAGTAAAATATAAATTTTAAACATTACATCAATTAGTTTATTTTGATGACACGCAGAAAAAAAATTTTTTTGAAGGAAAATAATTTTTTTTACTCAAGAAAATTTATTTTTATTTCGAAGCTACTAAGATCACCCTGGAAATTTTTTCACTTCAAAATAAAGTTTTTTTCTGTGTAGCTTATCCAAGAATTAAATAAATTAATATCAATTTAAATAAATCATATTTTTTTTTAATGAAAATCAAAAAGAATGAATTTATAATTAAAACTTATTATTTTCTAAACGAAAAAATTACAGAGAAGTTACAGATCCAATTAAAGATGTATTATATACTAAAACCTTCTCCAAAATATGCCGCATTTTTTGGCATAAGTTTAGCCTTACTTGCGCCAAATCACTGCCTGACTGAAATTTCTAGTCGGATTAATGTATGTCGGTTGATTATACTAAAAGCTTTATTTTTTTCAATTAGGCATTCCAAAAACAAAAAATGTATTTTTATTAATCTGTTATTAACAGATATATATTTTATTATTCATCAATAATATCGTTTTATCCAGTCAAGAGAAATAACGGATTCACTATAATTTTATTAGAACCTTGATGATTCAGGAAAAGCAACTCGATCTTTTCAATAAAAGGTTAAAGAGTTGATTAATATAAAACTGAATAAAAATGAGCATATGAGAAAATCGTTCGAATATTGTTACCATCAACCTTTCCTGTCATATTGATGTTCGTATATGTATATACACTTATATATATGTAGAATGGATTGCGCAATCATTCGAAGTTTATTGGATTTATCTCAATTTCCGTGCGGACAAGATTGGGTAGCATCTACACAACAGGAGAGGAGTAGATGCATCATCAACAACCGGCGGCGCACTAGAATAGTACAAGGCGATAATAAGAGAAAATTACTGTGAGGCAAGGATAAATTCCGATTCCTCCTACTCACACTTTCGGATTACACGCAAACTACATTACAAGCCCGTACACCACTGCGATTCAAGTTTCATCATGTGACATTTTCTATCCAGCCGATTCGATAGGAAATAACTAGACGATTCACAATGTGTTCATGTAAAAAGTACATGCTTTGGTACATGCAGTCCAGTATGAAATATATAATGTACATTATATCGAGTGGAGTGGCTTTGTAGAAACGGATATAAGATCAAAATTGGACACTAACAATACCAGTCTGACACCAAAGGAAGTCTACAAAAAACCCGAGGTGTCTTTACACTTGACCACATCCGTTATAATGAAATACTGTACGAGTTCTGTAGATTGAGAAAATAATAAGTTTTTAGTTTATCGATACATGGTATGTTTTTTTTTTTATTAGTCGGATGTCAACTATTGATTTTGGGGCTTAAGACATTCTTAGTGTCGTTCGTGCTTTTTGGTGATTCACTGAAGTTTATTGAAAACTTCTGGGTACCTTGAATATGGATAGACATGAATTTTGTTCTGTTTGACTGAGGGGTAATAAAAATGCCGACTTAGATTGAAAACCACGTATCAAAGCATGTATATTGAACAAGTAGAGAGAAAAAATAAGCGATAAGAACTCAAGACGATGCTGAAGTGTTAATAATATACTAATTTACACATCCACATTCGAGAAGATCTTTTCATGTGACATCTAGTGGTAGTTTTGAAACCTAACTTCCCTAAAAATGGCTTAATAATATCCAGATCAAGATTACGTTTGAATTTGAATTTAATTAGACAGTTAAATGCTATAAATAAGCGGATAATAATGAAACAAATTAGAGTAGACAATGAAGATAAAGATAAACGATAAAAAAGAAATAAAAATAAAACAATGACTTGTTTTTTCAAGGACAATCTGAAAATGGACCAAACAACTTACACGTTTAACAAAATTCCTTTTAAAATAAGTTTTAATGTTTTCATGAGTACAAAAACCGGCTCAAGCATGCTATACATTTATATATCCTTGAAATCGTAAAACGAGCAAAGAATTGCCGGTTTAATTTCTGCGGATACGGACTCAAATCGACTTTACAATTGACCTAAGCACAATAGACCAGTTATTTTATTTCAATACACGAGCTAAACATTAACATGAGCATCTCAACCAATAGACCGTACAGTGGGAATAAGCAGAGGCAAAAAGGGCAAATTACAGAATAATGTAATGAGTGGTACTAAAAACTCAAAGTATTAATTTAAAAAAACTGGGGGTTTTATGTTGAGAACCACGGCGATCGTTAAAGAGACCGTGTATGCGTGGCTTACTATCATTCCTTCATCGTCTCATCAACATCGCTCATATATATTGTGTATTATATATATTATATATTATATGTATATATATATTTCTTACTTTTTCCCCTGACTCTTTTCCTTCTTTTCTCTTTATTTCCTATTTATTATAATATTATATTGCAGTCACGGACACATCAGCACGACTTCCGAGCAGGTACGCGAGTTGAAATTATTGTGTAACTAATGCTCGAATGACTCTTTAAATTGATCATTTAATGATCTGAATAAATGCAAATACGAAAGATAAATAAATACTTTTGATAATGAAATAACTGTTTGTATGATTTATTTTATTACAATATTTCTTAAATCAATGATAACAAAACGTAAAACATAAATTATTATCTTTTATCACTGTAATCTCTACTGTTGGTTTTTATTTATCTTCATTACAGAACTTGAGTCAATAGAAATATCACTACAGCATAATTTTAATATGTACACCAAAAAAAATCGATAGTTTATTATAAAGAGATTACTATTTATTGGTTTTAAATTTTTATCTGTTGGTTGTGGCTAATTATTGATTGTAATTATTGCTGTCGAGATAAGACTATTTTTTTATCAGGGTAATTAAATTTAATTGGTGTGGTTAAGATGTTATTAAAATAAAAGATTACATAAAATTTTCTTTTCCTTCTTTCAATTTTATGTTAATTTTAATATTGATGATTTCTTGAATAAACTTTTGAATAATCTAAACAATTTCAATGTTTATTTTTAATCAAAAAATAACAATTTTATCAACAGCTCATTCATTTTAAAAAATTTAAATGGATTGACAAAAATTTTTATCAATTTATTGTGAGGTAAAAATTTAATTATTAATTCTTTATTAAAAATTAAAGAAAAGGTAAATCTTTTTAGTTTCAATACTGATGATTGCTTTTGATTAATTAAAAAAATTTCAATGTTTAATTTTTATTTAAAAAAATAATAATTTTAAATACAATTGAGCCATTGAGAAAAAAAAATTGAATTTTTTATCTCTAATTAAAAGTTAAAGAAAAAATGAATTGATTTAAAAAAACATCAAAAAAATTCAAATTTCGGCGACTCAATATTAAATTAACAATTTAATACAAGGCCGAAGATGGATCTAAATGTGAGATCAAATAATACAAATGTATTTCAAGCGCATTAGTAATCAGTAGGTCAATTTGCAAGGACATTTTCCAATTAACGAATCAACATATAAGATGTATAAGACAATGAAGATGAAGACAAGCTCAGTCTATTACTAAGTTAAAAAAAACTACAGTTAGGTTCCAGCTTAGATGCTTGTGACCGGTGATCAGTATTAATTTTTATGACTCACATCAGACTCTAGACCTTTTTCATGACAACCCATCTCAAAAAAAAACAACGAAAACTTCCTCTATGCACACAAATATTTTCAGTCATCGACCAATTAATTTATTGCAATTTAATTACTCCGTATGCAGAGTAAATTAATCTACTTATAGCATGTCTCATTACAATAATTAATAGGTAATTGATGATCGATAAGGGTATCTCTGTATTTATAAAAACCGAGGCTCTCAGCTCAATCTCAATTGGCTTAATCGACTTCGAACAAAAGATTAATCAGCAACAGCATAGCATGGATATAAGATAAAGATGTGATATAACTAAACATCATTATAAATGATACTCACCGTAGACTGTAGACTCTACTAATAGAAGGTGATTTGAGCTGCTGCAGGTGCAGCACTTTATGTAACATGATTCGCGTAATCGGAAATCATACCGGCCTCAAGATAAGAATAAATAAGTTATGTATCAGCAGCGATGCAACGGCAGAAAATGCTTTCGTGTAAAATATAAGTCGGGTAGATTTTAATTTTTATAAAATATTATTTTATAATTAAATAATAGTAAATTATTCAGTCAATTAATTAATAAAAATAAGAGTGTAAATATGGCCGCGTGAATCCTTCGGGATGAAATATCTGACAAGGTCCATTGACCTCTCTGAATTTAGGACAAGGGATCGATAATTCCCGACTCTGAGCTGATTCAGCGGCTCCGTAAATAATTAAATACTTGAATCTCAGATATTTTTATAGATAAATTCTGATTGTAATTGTTACCATAAAAGTAACATAAAATTATAAAGACTTAATTATATTATTTTCTATAAATATTAAAGGTACTTACGATTACTCCAACCTCAACGTTCAACAGACACGTATCGTATCGCAGATCCTTTTCTTATATATAATTTATTTCAACCACTAGCGTGAAAAACGTCAAAAAAGTTGGCCCCAGCTAACGTGCTTTACTTTTACTCCGAATTTAGACAAACAAATCACTCAGGAGACTATTAATTGTCGATAAATAATAATTATTGTGGATTTATGTGATCACTTTGGTACTTATATCAATTTTCCGGAGGCTGCAAGTCGGTAGATTGTAAGTGAAGTGAGTAAATAATTACCGAAGAACGATGTAAAGTGTACACGAGCACGGTTTCGACTAACTATGATCAGTTGTCGTAAACACTCGGCGCCATATTCGAATTACGACCTGTCAATAACGATACTGGATGATTTTCAAGTTTGAAAATCCGCAATAAGATGGCAGGGTTGAGTTGGGTAGATATCGAGATTTGAGTAGGGATTTACTTTATCAACTGCGTGGTTACGGGCTGTGGGTAAGCCTTGCAGAGATGGATATTGATGGCTGTAGGTAGAAGATACCAATTTTATTGTCACTTGGTAAGTGCCTCGCTAGAGATAATATCGACACAGTTCCTATCAGACCATCACCCAACTTATTAAAATTAACAGTAGATAGAAAAAAATATTTTTAGTTTTTCAGAAAAAGTAATTAGAAATAATTATTCCGGGTTTTTTGGAAACTTTTGATTATTTCGGATTTTGATGTATTTCATCTGGCTATTTTTTGTCTGGATCAAATAAGATGAAACGATAGATGGCAGACTTAATACGAGCTGCAGAAGGACAGTACTGAGTTTTCAAGAAAATTACTTCCAGTATATACTAGGGTGCGTCAAAATTTAATCTCTAAAAGCAACCTTTTAAAATTGGAATTTTGAGTTCCGCTTTAAGCAGGAGTTAGGTTTGGGCATTTCTTGAGACATTTTAATGTATCAGGATTTATTTGATGCTCACATAATTCGGCTCCCAATTTCAAAACACAGTAACTGACAATTTGAAAATTAAAAAAAATTTTTCTTATAAAAAAAAAGTTTGCGGATCAAATTGATAAGAAATTCGATTTATGAATAGAAAATACTTGAATATTATTATTTTTAAGAAAAATTACTTGAAATTAAGTGCCGATCCCATCTTTTTCTCGCGTCGCACTCACGGCGAGAAACGGTACTATCCTTGTTGCACTCGTGATGATAAAGCTAATTGCAGTTTTATGTTTTTCTCTTAAACAAATGAGAATTTCGAAGAAAACGCTCAGCTATAAAATAGATAATTAAAAAATCTACTACGTAGCTGAGCGTTTTTTTCGAAAATCTTCTTTGCTTAGACGAGAAATGAAAAGCTGCAATCATAGGGACCGGCTCTTAAGGTTTAAAAGTTATAAGAAATGCTGCAATACTAAAAAAAATCAGATATAAAAATTTTGCAGTTACTGTGTTTTAAAATTGGGCAGCCGAATTGTTTAACAGGAGTTTTGTTGAAGCAATTTTTCTGGAATTTAAAAATTTCAAAATTTGGCCAAACGAAACTCCCGTTAAAAAATTCTGTGAATATCAAATAAATTGTGACACACCAAAATATATCAGGAAATGCCCAAATACAGCTCCTGTTAAAAGCGAAACTCAAAATTTCAATTTTAAAAGGTTGCTTTCGAAGATTAAATTTTGACGCATCCTAGTATAAACTTTTCTTCCAAAAAAATCATTTTTTACAAAATTGACCATTCAATTCTATGAAATTTTACATATTTCGATAAGAAGCTTAGTAGAATTTAATTGAACTAATAAATATAAAGTTTCATTGTCTTAAATACAAAGAAGATATTCTCGAATCCAGTAAAATTTACTTGAATCAAAAATAATTTCTCATATCAAGAATTTTTCTATTGAATCATTTTTTTCTCCAGTGTATCCATTCATTTACTACGCAGTCTCTCAATTTTTCAAATTTTTAGAATCAGAAGAATTTATCCAAAATTTTGATATCCACGAAAAACTTCCGTTTAATCAATTCGAATTAACAAAAAACCGGAAAAAGAACTCTTTGATAATCCAAAGTTGAATTCAAATCATTATAGTACGATATATTGAGAATAATTTATTTGTCCTCTTTATTGTTTGTACTGCTTTGTCGACGTCATGTTGTAAAGCACTCGAATCGTTTATATGACAATAACACCCGTCGGCACACACTGTCTTCAAAGACCGGTGCAGCGATGCCGCCATTTTGATGCTGCCCGACAAAAGCACCGTCATCTTGATTTACTGACCACAATTGTCAATAGATCGATTGTTAGTGAGGGGGCAACCTACCAATATCTGCCTAATTCGATGCCTACTTTTTTTCATATATATACAAATATACTCTGTTATAGTTGTATATCTATGTACCTCAAAAGCAAAAGCCACCATCCATTGATAAAACTCTAACTAAAATACATCAGAACACCTACAAAATAAAAGCTAGCTTCTGTACTCTTGAATCGCCTTATACCTGCGTGTGGTCTCATCTGTGGCTGCATGCTACAACACAAGTTTCTCGGCGATCCACCGTGACCGTGATCCATGACATTGCATTGTTAATCACGGGATTGCTTGTACGTCAATGAAAGTCGATAGAGGGGTAGTTTTTCGGATTGTGGGAGGCCGAATTCATAAGCAACCCGGACAAATTTTTTACCACGCTCTATCCCTAGTAGAAATGTAATCAAGTATCTGGCCAGTAACTGGCTAGTTTAACTAGACTTAAGCTAGGAACTGGCTATTATAATATCCAGTAACTATCTAGTTACTAGCCAGTTTTACACGGAAAAAAAATATTGTTAAAATGACTATCCAACGTATCCTCAAACGACGTTTCCTTGAAATAACAATCCGGATTTCTGATTTAAGGATTCATTTGTTTGACTTAAAAGCATACAGAGAATAGCTCTTGTAAATATATGTAGTTTCGTCAAAACAAGCAACTATTTCGTTAACGTGAGGATCTGTATACCCTAGTAGAAATAATCGAGTTTTCACTGGATATAAACCAGTAACTGGCCAGTGATATCGAGTAAAAACTTGAAATCGCGCCACCTACAACTAAGTCATAAACATTAGTTACACCGACAGTGTATCTTTACTAGTGTGTGTATGTTTGTTTATTTTTTTTGTTAACCAGTACGCATCATTATTGTAATTATTATTATTAAAAAACAGTATAAATCAATCAAAATTAGTGTTTATTAACGTGTAAATAATTTCCAGTATATATTTAAAAATTGATGCAGTGAAAAAAATTACACAATATATAACCTGCGACTGTGGTCATTAAAAACCAATCCCCCATTAACAAAAACTAGTTTCTTATTCTATTGTTAGATTTATTATTAGTCTATCAGTCTAATGATGTTATCTATTTTATAATGTACACATAAATGAAACTTTTTTATATCATATCGTTTATTAAACATTATTTTGAATTTATTTGACAATTTTAATAACGCCTAATAACCTCAGAATTCGAAACTGACAGTTTCACTAAAGCCGCCATAATGTTTTGTTAGATCTCTAGTAAAACTGGCCAGTTACTAGACAGAAGCTTGATATTACACTGGCCAGTTACTGGTTTAAGTCTAGTAAAACTGGCCAGTTACTGGCTAAAAACTTGATTTCATTTCTACTAGGGTAGTTGAATTAACTAAATGTAACGCTAAAATAATGATATGGATCGTCATTTTGATGATCCGCTGTATAGCTGAATTGGCTATACAGCGTATATCTCTAAAAAAATTGACTATACGGCGTATAGTCAGAATAACGATACGTATCCTTATTTTAACAATATTTTTTTCTCCGTGTACTAGACATCAAATAAAACATGGTGACACTTGTAGATTTTGAGGTTATTTAAAATTAACTATGGATAAGTTTGTTACAATTCAAAAGAGTAATAATAAAAATAGTAATAATTAATAAACGGAATAATTATAAAATTTATTTATGAATTTAACATTTAACTGGTATATAAAAGTATTAAGAACTATGAAATAAGTTATTAATTTATTATATTATATTCTTAAATATAAAACTAAAAACATTAATAATATAAAATAATAAAAATAATAGTTATTTTTAAAAGTGTTGTTGCACGTATTAGCAAATCTGGAAGAACTCCTCGTAAAATTTTTAATAATTCATCTAAATGACAGTCTGGAGTATTTTTTTTTTATTGCCCACAACCGCAATTCGGTTATTATGTCAATTTTTTAAATTTCATCCATTTTTTTAAATATATTACAAATTATTTTTATATTGGAATACTCAATTTTTGTTTAATTATTTACACTGTTTCTGAATATTATTATTATTATTTTGAATTGTAACAAACTTATCCATATTTAATTTTAAATAACCTCCAAATCTACAAGTGTCACCATGTTTTATTTGATATCTAATAAAACTGGCCAGTAACTAGACAGTTACTGGATATTATACTAGCCAGTTACTAGACATGATCGCTAGCCAGATACTAGATTTAATCGAGTAAAAATTTGATCATTTCTACTAGGGATCTATAGTATACTCTAAGCATTTGTACAAACGTCCGGTTACCTAAGTTGTTTCAGGTACATACAAAGTACAATCATATATATTTTTAACTTGTATTAATGTTTCAGTTTACATTTTTTATACCAATGGTTGACTTTATGGAATATTAAAAATTAATATTCACTTTAAAGTATTATAAATTATTAAAAAAAATTTTTTTCACATAATGTATTATACATATCATATTTATTGAAAAATTTATCAAAAATAAAAAGAAATTTACTTTTATAAATAATTAAAATTTTCTACTCAAAAAATTAACTTTAGTTTTTATCAAAAAATTTTTTTGATCCATCAATTTTTTTTTATTATCCTGCAGCTTTAATCTTTTTAATTAAAATCTGTTTATTATTTTTTTTTAATTTCATAATAAATAAAAATTTTATAATTAACTAAACTTTTTATATTGCAAGATAATTATTAGCTGGACTATTTAAATTCTCGAAAATTACTCGGTATAATTTAACATTTCACAATTAATAAATAAATTAAAAACGTAAAAAAAAAATTTATAGCCGACTAATTATTAAACGATTGCACGGATTACAGCCGTACATCTTTAATTGCTACCGACAAGTCGCGAGACATAGAATTAAAAGTTTACTCTTTATTATATTTAATTACAACTAATTAACATAAATCTCACGGATTTAGCACATATACAAACATATTAGTCTGCAAATAAGGACAATCTACATTCAGCTGCTCTAAAAAAAATCTCTGTAAATTGAAAAAAATAAAGAGCAGAAAAAGATCTCTTCCGGGTAAAAGTATTACGTAATGTGTAATGTTAATATAATGAATCATGACATAAACAACGCAACACCGGTAATGCGGGATGCTTGAATATTTTCCTTGATAAGAGGTTTTGAGGTGCGTGAGGGACAAAGTTCTCCTTTGGCATTTGGCCATTACTCGGCTTTTACCCTGGCGGTTAGCGGCGCGTCAAAGAGTGCTCATTAAATGCCGGCAATTAACCGCGGGCCAACTCAAGGGACCCCAAGAGGCATAGAAGTATATATATATATATATATATTATATATAAGTATAAGTAGTGCTACGCGGCCTTCGGCGGCTTGAGCCTCGCGCACGCCTCAGAGAAAGAGATTATTCTCATGTATAAGGCATGTACTTCTTCAAGAGATTCAGGTGTAAATGTTTTAACCCCACTCGTCATTGATATTGACTTTTTCGTAGTCTTTATCGTTGAGACACGCATTTTTAGAGGACCTTTCAGTTGGGATGCAACTTGCATGAAATATTAATCATGAAATTATTTAAATTACTGTTATTGAATTATTTTCACGTGCATTATGGCTTATATTTATATAAATTTGTTTAGTGTAGGAAAATTTAGTATTCTTTCAATAAAATATTATTTAATAATAATTATTCACAATTAAAAAACTTAAAATAATAATAAATTATCGAATAAATTTTTTTTTTTTAATTAATAATTGTCAATTTAAATTTAATAAAACATTAGCAAAAAATTTCTAGTGCCACTTGACTCTCTAAATTAAATCAGTGAAATTCTAAATAATTCAATCGATGAAAATGTTTTTTATTGTAAATTTCTATCACAAACAATTCTGTATTTTCAAAAATTATTTGACTAATAAAACAACTTACTTTATAAGATTTAATACATAAAACACTAAAATAATTTTTTTTGCAAATTTTTCAAGTCAACAGACTTAAACATTACCAAAATTGTTCAATGTATATTCGATTTAAAGAAAAATTATTTATATAAAAACTTCAATATTATTTCCAATTATAAAAATCGAATTATTAAAATTTGAACAATTTTTTTCAAAACTTTTCTTAACCTTTGATTGATTTATACCAATCATTTTTCTCCTAATTTAATAACCAACTTTATTACAAGGGTGTATATTTAGGAAGTACCTGTCAAAAGAATTCACTTCTAACTTATTGTTAGCATATATCAAGTAAAATTAATCGTTACAAGTTTAAAATAACGCCCACTGTTTGTCATACAAATTGTTAGATAGTCCGCTGGGAGTATCTTCCATACACACAGTTCTGTAGGAGGTCTTCAGTAGTAGTAACAGTACTAGTAGTTTAGTATGCAGTTCATCTAATAGTTGGGATTCTAACACACAGATGGTCTGCTATCGCTGCACTAGTAATATTTCTATTTTATTTCTCAAACTGACTTGTCAAAATACGTCAATGCATGAGTAATTGTTGTTACGAGGCCAGTGACCAAGAACACAACTCTACGACCATACAATGCAAGGATGTTTTTTTGCATTAACATGTACACATTCATTCTTCCCTATTATCTCCATAATATATTTTCATTCTGTGGGCGAGTAGCAAATGGAAACAATTAGCTGAGTAAAACCCGTTGGGAAAACACTCAACTCCAGAGACTAGAGACTAGATACTAGAAACACCTTTTTCGTAAACACTTATTCTTTTCCAGACTTTTCAATTCATGATATAACTTTCTCTCCATTTTCAATTTATCTGACGATTTACCTACTGATCTATTATATTATATTAGACATGTATATTTCCTTCTCTTCCTTGCTCAGAGGACATTTTGTTCTTGATGTGATCGATCATTGCGAGACAGCAGGAGTGGCGAACGCTACCCAAAATTTAAATGTTACGTTCTGTTTTATAACTTTTGCTCAAACCTCAGCTTATTCATTCCGATACAAGAGAAGATGTTCATTGAAAAAAAAAAAAAAATTACTCCTGGGAGTTTTTTTACAATCGTTATGATTGAGACGTTACTTCAATACTCGATCAATATAAAATATAAGTTTGTTATTTTTGTATTGGAAGACATTCATTCAGCTTTGTAGTAATGCACGCATGATGGAACTTGCTCTAGGGAAATTAGTAAATATTTTTACCTCACATGAATATTCGAAGAAAAAAAAACAAACTTTGAGGACTCGGGTCTTTAAGTTTATTTTGCAAATGATAGTTTTGAAAATTTGTATATAGAGTTCATAAATTTGATTTAAAAACGAAATTAAATTAATTTTAATCCTACATTTGAACTTCGTTCAGTCTTAATCAATGAAAAAAAGAAAATAATTATTTATTTATTTATTTCACTTTACGAGCGTTTTTAGGACTTGTTCTCATATAATATACTTTTTGTAATACCAACCGCGAAACTTGGATTTTCAAGCTATAGTTAGGAGGGGTAAAATGAATGATATCTGGACATCTATAGTTGAGTCTACTTTTCACGCATACGTATCGATAAGTGACATCTCGCTCTCTATCTGTCTCTACATTTCCGCATGGATGCTAAAAAGCACTATAGGATATTTAGTTTCGTTTGTTTCTACAATCGTCCGCCAGGGAGAGTATGAATCGAAAAAAAAAAATCTTTGCGACAAGTCGATTCTTGTAAACAATTTTACTAATATTTTAGTTTGTCATTTATTTACGTGTAACACACACAGTTCATAAATGAATAAAATTTTATTTGCATCCTCTCAAATCCGAATTTCGCCGTTGCTATTACAAAAAATTTTGTTCAATACAAATCCGCAAAGGTTGGCATTTTGGTAATAAACTTGAAGTGATGACACTCGTCTGAGATTATAAATACATTCTCAACAAAACCTCGTACGTTTTATCTGGTCTCGCTTCGCTCGACCGATAACAACGTACTTGGTTTTGTTGAAAATGCACTCTTAATCTCAGCCTCGTGACGTCACTTCAAGCTTACCAAAATACCTACCTTTGCGCATACGTATCAAAAATAACTATTACGAAGACATATACAGAAAAAAATAAATATTTGTCACAAATAAATCAATTTATTTAAGTCGTTTTTTTAAATTCTAGACATATCATGCTCGCTTTGCTCGCCTTCATTCATTCAAAAATCCCGCCATTATTGTCGACCAATAAATAATCGAATAAAATAGTCACAGAAGTGACGTAAAACGATACGACATCCGGCAATCAACTTTTTGGACGATGAATTTCCTCATGACAACTATATATGTTTTGTATAAGTAAATATAACAGTTGACTCAAATTATTTTATTTAAAGAATGCAAAATTTTTCGAAAACAATGACATCTTTGATATTAAAATTCTCCAATACGACTCTCATGAAGTGTCACTTGAACCACGCCAAAAGTGACCGCCATTATTTGCAAGTGTTAGTTACTCTATCAGCGACGTTTCAAAAAATAGTTTATTTTTACTACATAATAGTGATCATTAATTCTATTCATCGATGGGTGAATTATTAATTAATTGGGGATTAGAAAAAGTTATCCCTGATTTATATGGTAGTTGTTTAAAATATTATATTTCACGATAATTAAATCTAAATTATTCTGAACCTATAATTAACTTTTTTATTCAACAGAAGACATTATTTCGATCAAAAATTATTTTTTCTGTAAGGTAAAAGCCCCAATATATGATCACTCCATGTATTTGTATATCTATATTTGTGAATATAGATATACAAATACATGGGGTGATCATATACTGGTACATGATCATATATTGGGGCTTTTACCTTACATATTGTACATGGATTTTTATTATTTAATCAATTAACTCGTATAATATTAAAATTGAAAACTAAATAAGACTTGACTCTTAACTGTTTGAGGTCTAAATCACTTTTTGGTAAAATAATTTTAATCCAGAACCCTTAAAAAAAAATATTGATACTCTAATAACTCTCATGTGCTTACAAAGATAAAGGCTGACAGTTAATTAATTTGGACTAATATGTCAACGACAAATGAAATAAAATTAGAGCGCGATAAATCACTTAAGAAAGTCGGTGTTGGAGGTGAATAGCGGATAGTGGGAGTAGAAGCTCGTAAGTAAATATTAAATACATTAAAAACTGTCATCTGTCATCGGTGAGAATAAACCTGGATTTTATAATTTAATTTATCATACAGTCATCTCTCAGCGGCCAATAAAATAACATATTTGCTTATTACAGTATGTAGTTGTGCTTTTGCCGGCCAACGCCAAGTTCCTAATCAGATACGGTACACAACCGACTCGATGTCGCACTTCTCTCGTCATTATGCCGTAATGCATATCTTAATGATTATGAAACACTGAGACACACCGACAAACTGCAGCCTTAATTCTTATCTCGCTTATATTATGTTTAATATTTGCCCCTTTTTTTTTTTTTTTTTTTTTTTTTAACCAACTTTTAACTCATATTGGACCTGGATACAAACATAAGCGCATGTGTTATATGCTATACGGGGGCATATGTGTGGAGAAAAGAAAATAGAATCACGTGACATCCATACCAACTCATGTCTGCACCCGTCCCACGCTTCTGCAATCAGCTCCTCATAAACTACAATCACGACACGTGTCTCTATACCGTTTTCATCCATTCATCCTTCTATGTATTACTTTTTATAAGTATATAGTATACTTATGTACTTACCCTTTTTTATATATTAAAAACTATAGAAATATATTGTCACAGCATTATTTACAAATAGTTATGAGTTTAATAATAAATTTCAGGGCAAAGACTTTAATTAAAATTAGACTTTGGAAAAAAATTTTCAAACAAAAAGTCTGCGAATACATTGTTCTTAAAATAAAATTTAAAACATTTTTTTAATCAAATATTTATTTGGAAGAAACAATTGTTTTTAGAATAATTTTTTCAAAATTTTGTTACTCCAAAAAGAAAATGTAAAATTATTTTAATTATTGAATACTATATAAAGTTTTATTAAAACACCTTGATGGGATTAGAAAACAATAATTTTTTATTAAATAATTTAATTCTATTGTTAAAAAATTTAATTCTATTATCCTTAATGCAATTTTTTAGATTTAACAAAAAAATAAAAAATATTCTTTGAAACAGAAAAATTTTATTAATATACAAGATAAAAAATTAAAATTTTTTCAGAAAATTAACAATACATCGAACTTTAACTTTTAATCTTGTCACAAAATCAAAATTTTCAAAAAGCATAACTCAAAGCATATATTCTCAAAGATTTCACATCAATAAAAAATAAAAATAAAATTAAACATCAACGTCAAAATAAAATTCTTACAGAAAATACCGCAACTTGATTTCTATAACAATCAATTTTTCAGTAGAGGATTAAAAATTTTCCATTGTTACGATCCAAAGAAAATTTTAAAGTAAAACCATTCAAAGGATATCTTTTCCAAAAACCACTATGCAATATTAAGAATAAGCCTGTGACGCCTGATTACCAAAACAAGCTTTTTCCAAAAAGAATGAAGATTAGTCATAGATAGCCCGAAAAATCAAAGTATGACGACCGAATTTTTGACTTTTTGTCAGGCTTATAAAATAGATAACTATTACTATCATTAGCAGAAAATTAAAAAAAATTTGTTTTTGTTCAAACTTAAGTGTTCTAAGTAATAACTTTAACTAATAACAAACATTATATTAAAGCTTACATAAAAATGATAAATATCCGCATAAATACACTCGTAAAATACAAGATAACAGCGCGTGGGAGTAGGTGGAAACCTCGGGCGGAGCAAAACCTGAGACCTCCTCTCAAGCATCGAGCTAAAAAACGCAAAAAAGGAAGAAATAAACAATAACAGTAGTACAAACCAATGCTCAGCTTGGTGAATAAAAGAGCAGTACGCGCGTGGTCCTTTGATTTCTTTCGCGGTTTACCATCACCACAGCATCTCGATCTCGCTCCTTTGGTTTTCCGTCTCCGTCTAGCATACATCGTCTTAAACTTGTTCTTGACTTCTTGTTCTGTCCGACTCACAATTCCGCGCTCCAAAACCCGAGGAAGAGGCGGAGTCTCTCTTTTTACGACGCCTCAGCAGCCTACCTTTTTCCCGGGTGGTCTCTCTTTGGTCGCGATACAGCCAAGAGAGATCACTGGCTGAGATTCCCCTTCTGGATCCAGTTGGAGCTGAGACCCCGAGCTTAGCAGGTCTATTTTACTTTTCTTCTCAAGAAAACTTCCACACTTTTCTCAATTTCACTCCGCATTAACGACGACAATAACAATACAATAAATATTTAAATTTATCGTCATCGTCATCATCATCATCATCATCAATTATTTTAGAATTCTTGATTGAGTTTTGATATTGATTAATAAGTCGTTCGAGTTCGTGAACACTCAACAAGTGATTTAATTTTTTTTTTTATTTAAGCAATTTAAAACTTTGGTTGGTGTTGTGATTTTTTATTTTTTATTTTAAACACTAAATGGCTGTTAGTACCCTCAACATGACACCGTACTTCACTGGATATCCTTTTCAAGGTATTTATTCATTGTTATTAACAAATTTTATTAAATAAAAATTTTTTTTTCATTCAAATAAAAAGCGGTCAATTTTTGGTGCTAACTTTTATCAAAAATAAATGCTCCAAATTTTTTTTTTTTTTAACTATAAAATTATTTGCAGTCTGCAATTCTCAGTGTCAAATATCAATCTCAATTACCAACAATCATCCATCAAATTTGGCGTAATTTAAAAACGAAAATTGATTTAAATCACAAACTAAAAAAAATGAATAAGTATAGAAATAATTACTTAAAAATTAACCAATTATTCAAAAGACATTAATAGCCCGTTAAGCAAATTGGAGTCAGCCGTCGGCAGAGAATTCTTACATCACTGCTAATTTATTATTATACTAAAAAAATAATATTTTATTTTATTATCATCGCCATAAACTCATAATGACAGTCCATAAAAGATTGACCTCGTCGCCACTTAAATAATTTGCTGAATTATAATTGTAAATTATATTTTTGATTTCTTAGACAGATGTTGAAGTCACCTTTTATTTATTATTAAATCAAATAAAATCCAAAAGACAAAATAAATTAAGGGTATACAACTAATATGAGCAGATTGGTACAATTTATCGGAGTAAAAATGAATAAATGAAACGTTTATGATAAAAAATGTAGAGTGCGTTTACAAGAAATAAAGTCGTGGTACTACGCGGTGGGCGGTGGAACAGCATGTTCGGACGTGGGTATCTAATGTCTGATATCGGATTGCCCTGAGGCGACGGCACGTTGATTGAAGCCCAGCCAGCTTGAAACTCACATCGTGTATATCTCTAAGTACATGCGTCCTGCACGTACTCGATCCTTTTTTATTCTTACTTGTGCTCAGTCAGTTATTGTACGCGTCTCCTCCTATAAGATACCCTTGAATCTCTCCGTAAGCTCAAAATTAACTGCGAGACATTAAATTAGAGAAACTTTGGATTAATTACCACTAAAAAAAAAGAAAAAATTACAGCTCCTGTTGTGTACAAAATATAAAAAAAAAAAATGACTGGACTCGAGGCTTGAATAAAAATCTTCCCCTTGGGTTTTGGCAAGTCAGCTTTTTGTTCACGCTCATCACGACTATTAGCATGATAGCTGGAAATCAATTGCCGGTTATCAATAATTCATATTCTAAATTATTTTATCGCGTATGTCGTTTTATTTTAAAAGCCCGGGTTGAACTGCATTTACCGGGGAACCAGGGTGGTCTCCATCTCTCTCTCTCTTTCTATCTGGCTCTTTCTTCCCTCTCGTTTACCTCTTTATAAATAATACGCTGCCGAAATTGAAAGACAAGAGAAGAGATAAGAAAGGAAGAAAAATAAGAGAAAGAAGGAGTTAAAAGTGTAACCTAATTGCGGAAGGAAGCAAAGGATAAGCGACTTTAAGAAGACACCGCATCATCATCGAACGCTTGTAAATTCTCGAGGCATGTAATTTTGGCGAAAACAACCCGTAATTATTTAACGCGTAGTACGCGCGTTATATATGGACCAGACTGCCAACTGAGCTCCTATTATTTCGTATTAACTTTCGGGAACAAACAAATAAATAAATATAAATAAACACACATGTAGATACGTAAATATAATATAATACAAGTGTTGATAAGTAAATGACTCAACTGTTCTTTTAACGCTGCACAGATTCAAACCGATGATGTTTTAAGTGCACAGCACATACGCGAATCCATTTAATGTCTCTCGAATCCTTAATATCGTATATGAATGATGGCAATTAAATGTTTGATGAATGCTTAAGAATAAAAACAAGCTGGAGGAATAAATAAAAAAACAAATTATTGGTTACTGCGATGGTTATCTTTTGCAACCGTTTCATTTCATTATTTTTATTTTATTTTACTCAATATTCATGTTATACTGTACTTTATATGGTTGAGTTGCTTATACAGTAAATAATAATTTAATAAATTGGAATAGGGACAAGTGGGCAACATGATTACATGAATTATGTGAATTCGTAATAGTTTTTTATTGTAAAAAGTAACCGATCTGTGGATCGAAATGAAATGAGCTGGGCGTTGTCTTGTATTAGATCTCATTGTTGTCATCATCGGTCTATCTTTTGTACCTTTGCCTTTATCTTTGCCTTTACCTAGTCTTTTATGTGTGGATGTATTTTATAAATACATGGATGAGCCCTCATGTGTGTTTGTAACTGGCTCGAGTGTGCTGGTGGGTTTTTCTGGTTTGGCTTTGGGTCTGAACACGCTTTGGGGCCCAGAGTAGAACGCGGTGTCCGCGTTTGCGCACCCAACGCGTCGGTCAGGCGGTGCCTTTTGATCTCGCCTGTAATCCCGGCGGGCCCCGCGGCTTCACTGACGTCATCTGAGAGGTGTCCAGCCTGTTCAATTCTGCATTTAGCGCTCACGTTCTGACTCTACTTTACTCTCATCTCATCTGGGTATGGCTATGACTATACTATGCCTGGATATATACTAATATATTGTGTGTAATGTGTAGATGATGCAGATGTAGATGGAGATGATGATCATGCATTGCATGGCTCTATGCAATCTGAATTGCTATAGATTTGAAATACGGTTTCAGACACGCGTTTACTCAAATGGCAAATTGTAGATTAAGAAATTTATAGTGATAATAATAATGATAATCATTATAATTTTCTGGTGGATCGAGATGACTTCCTTATGCAATTTCTCCCTAGTTATGAGATCGTTTTTATGGGAGGTAGTGTCGTTGATCTCCAGGGTATTTCATTACATTTTACATTAGTTAACAAAAGTATTAAATATATTTATAAGAACTTGGCTGAGTGAATCGTTAATTGCTATTTAATTTGTTTTGTGTTTGAT
The DNA here is from genome assembly GCF_020080835.1 of Cotesia glomerata. Classification (NCBI taxonomy): domain Eukaryota; kingdom Metazoa; phylum Arthropoda; class Insecta; order Hymenoptera; family Braconidae; genus Cotesia; species Cotesia glomerata. The sequence goes on from NC_058158.1 coordinate 4,714,096, forward strand.
TATATTTATTATCGCATACCTCGAGCGCGAATACTTGCGATGTGCTTTATGGTTGCTTCTTGAGTTTATGTTCTTCATTTATTTCTACACTCAGTTCGGTAAAATATTAGAGAAATTTAATGATGCAGATAATTTATCAATGATTATTTATAGCGTAATTTTAATCAATTAATTAAAAAGTATATAATAGATTATAGTCATGATATCATAATTAGTGAAAAAATTTTCTGAAATGGCTAGTCTGGCCTGATTTTTTATTGCACGCCTCATAAGCGAAGCGTTATAACCTCAATTGAGGTTACGCTGTACTCTCGACATTTCAAAAAGAGTAGTTTTCTCGAAACTGAAATTGATTTGTTGTTATTTATATCGCACTTACAGGTTAATATGAGCACACTTATATCAAGTCAAATTATTTGTCAGGAACATAAAATATATTTCAATAACAATTTTTTGTTTAACATAGTAAATAATAACACTAAACATATTTTCTAGACGTCAGTGTATGGATGGGTGTATGTGGCAAGGAAATTGGTCGAAAAAATGATCGTACCGGAATAATTTTTTTTTTTTATTATCTAAAGTAACACACGACGGATTTTTTCAATTAATATGAGCGTTCAATTCACTAGCGTTAAATTATTATTTATAAAAAACTAATATATGATTGTGGATTCTTTTGTATATCTATCTATACATTTTATTATAGTGTTTTTTTTCCTCACCTTAGAGTTATGGCGCCACTAAACCATAGCAGAATTTTCTGTTTTTTATTATTTTGCTTTTTATCTTTTATTTTAATCAATTTTATTGTGAAAAATGAGATTATAAAGCGTGCACTTTTGGATTTTCCAAACTTTTTTATAACTTAACTCTCTGATGATTCAACGACCGTGTGTCCTCCCTCGGAGTTTTTCAATACTACCCTTGATTAAAAAGAAAATTATTTTCAAGAGTTAGGTTGTCTTGAATCAAAATAAAAAATTTTTTGATTTAGAAAAATTTATCAGTAAGAATTTTTTTATTTAAATCAAGACAATAAAGTTTTTCAAAATGATTTTCTTGGTTTAAAAAATTTTCTCTTAAATCAAGTTAATTTTTTTTTCAGTGTAATTATCAAAAGTCATGTACGGACGTATCAACCTATAATAGGCCATATAAGGATACATCCAGCCATGTCAGAGAATTTTTTCACGGAATATTAAATGTTCATAGATATTTTTGACCTGTTGAATAAATAAATTTTTCATTCTCGCGAATGAACATTACAAAAACATAAAAAACAAATCCGAAGGCTGATAAACAATAGCTTTTTATCGTATTCAATTACTCGTAGCCTCATAAAGTCACTGCAGTGATAAGTCTGTCTAGTATTGAAACAGCTAAATCTACTTTCATAAAATATATCGCCGCAGTATATTTTAAGTTTATACCCATTATAATTTATGTGTTCGTTGATTTAGTTATTTATTTATTTATTGATTGGAAAAAAATAAATGCCAGAGTTTATTTAGAGCTAACGTTAATTAAAGAAATCTTTGAATAGATTATTATTAAGTATGACTATTATTTTTTGTTCGTTAATTTAAACATATACGTAATTAGAAACTGGGAAAGAAAAGTTTATGTATTATATGTAAAGAGTTAGAGTCCTTGGGTAAGTTAATCCGTAAAAAATAAAATTAAATGCATCGCATAAAATAAATAAATAAAAGAGGTAAAAGTAAATTTACTGCTTATACGTATTAAAACAGCAAAACCACAGCCGTAACTCGCTGGATGGATAGGTAAAAAGATTTTCTTTGACTCGTGATGCGCAACTGGACTTGTCTTTTGCAAGATCCTCTGCACGCGATCCTCTCCCCTGTCCCATACCCCGTCCCTGTCTCATTCACTTTCTTTCCCGCATTTAAACACTCGCCCGGCCGTATAATATTTTGTTTATATTATTTTACCCGGTAATTGCATTATAAAACTAATGAAGAGTCATTACTAGCAGCAACATTTTCATAAAAACCCCCAGCAAAGATCACTCATTATTTTTTATTGTTCAATTCTGCTAAAAACTCTAAAAAAATATTACCAATTCTTATTAAAATAATATAATATAAAAAATATTTTCTTTCAGGACAAGGACGAGTTAATCAATTGGGCGGCGTGTTCATCAATGGTCGTCCTTTGCCGAACCACATACGGCTCAAGATTGTCGAAATGGCAGCTGCTGGTGTAAGACCCTGTGTTATTTCGCGACAACTACGCGTGTCTCACGGCTGTGTCTCGAAGATACTCAACAGATACCAAGAAACAGGATCTATTAAACCTGGTGTAATTGGTGGCAGTAAACCGCGCGTCGCTACTCCAGAAGTCGAGGCTAAGATCGAAAATCTTAAGCGAGAGAAGCCCGGAATTTTCACCTGGGAAATTCGGGACCACTTGATAAAGGTCCGCGGATAAAACATTTTATCAATTAAAAAATTATTTAAAAAATTTCAAAGAAAAATTAATTAAAAAATTGCCAAATTATACTAACTGGTCCATTTCGGTTTTGTTAGCAGGAAGGAGTCTGTGACAAAACGTCGGTGCCGTCAGTATCAAGCATCTCGAGGCTCTTACGTGGACCAACGAGCCAAACACGTCCCGGTGATGATCCAAGACGCAATCATTCTATTGATGGAATTCTCGGTACGTTTATTTTATTTTTTTTATTGTTATACATACATGCTTCCTTGGTCATACTTTCGTAACTAATTTACTCAGAAGCTCTTGTAGCTTGCTTGAAATCTTTTCCGGAAATGTTTGTAAACACTAAATAATTTAAAAAATAAAATTTCCAAAAATGCTTTTAAAATTAATTCCGGAATTTATTGTAATGTAATTTTTAGAACACAATACATGCCTATAAGGCTCAGGGTTTAGCAGAAAATCATGTCGGCATTTATAAAGAGGATTCCGCGTTATATTTATTAGGACGCCGGTGAAACATCAGCAGCCATATATATACATATACATACACACTTTTATATCTTTCTCTTTCTTTACTGAGAAATATATTAGACGTCCCGCGGTGAGCGCGAATGTCTTAAGTTTATTATCTTCTCGCCTGAAAATTTCACATTTGATTAGGAGAGTATGCTATATGCTACAATGACGTATATATGCATTAGATTAAAACTTGCACATTCTGAGCATATGTGTTAATATTCCTGTTTGAAAATATTCATTGTCATGATATTTGAATTTTTTTCAATAATTCCAATTGACTTCAATTTCTAAGTATATATCTATAGATATATAATTTGCATAGAGCGAATTTTTTTAATTTTTTTCAATGAATATTTTTAAACAGGGATAGACGGAAAAAAAATTCCTAAGAAAATTAAAGTAAAGTTTGTTGAATTTACAGTTTTAATCCTGTCAAAACATGGATGTCAAACATACATTTTTAGAAATTGACATTGGAACAATTAAATACACTATGTTAAATTATATTGAAAATAAAAAAAAATTTATTTGGTTCAAAATTTCTGTTAAAGAAATTTTTTTCATAAATTAATTATTTCTTCAGTGTAAATAAAATTATTTATGACCAAAATTCTATAAAAAAATTTTAAAATGAACATTTAATGTTATATCAAAAATTTTTTACGGATTTGTTATTTTTACAAATCCGTTTTTGAAAATTTAACAGTTTTTCTTTATAAATAGGGGAGGGTGGGGCAGAGCGGCCCCCCTAAGCCGATTATTACTTTTTGTGGTTTTTTAACATCTTATTAGTTTACCTTTGCTCTACGATGAACGAATTTACCAAAATTTTGGAAAAATTCTTGAAAAAAAATTTTTTTTTTTTCTGGGGCATAACGGCCTCCACCAAAAAATGGTAAAAAAAAATTTTTTTTTCTGGGGCATAACGGCCCCCACCAAAAATGATAAAAAAAAATTTTTTTTTTCCACCATTAACCCTTACCGGCCACACGGGGTGACTAGTTACCCCAGGCTTAAAAAAAGTGGAATTAGAGGTCTTGAAACTTTCAAATAAATGCAATAAACGGCATATGCCGTGAATCTGAGAAGTGAAATTTTTTGCAAAAAAAAAATATTTTTCCAAAATTTTGACTTATGTGATCTATAAATTAACCAAGTTTTAAACCATTAGGAATATTGAAGAACTTGTCAACGAACATGACACAATTAATTAAAAGTCTCAAAACATGTACACATTTTGTCCAACCGGGTTTTTCAGCGTGGGGTAATGAGTTACCCCATGTGGCCGTTATGTGGCCTGGGTGAGGTGTGGCCGGTAAGGGTTAAAAATACTTTGAAAATATAAAAGTATTCCCTTATTTTTATCACTCTCTAGATTTCACTATCATTCGAAAAATAACTGCTATACCTAATGCACCTCGTTTCTTTCCGCCCCTAGCCTCTTTTATTTTCTAAAAAATAATTATAATTATAATGGTTATTCAATTGCCATGAAAATCATCATACTCCTGCTAAATTTAAATTTGAAATTGCCGCTAAAATGTAAAAGAACATGATGAAAGAAAAAATAGAAGTGAAGCTAAGAAGAAAGTAACTCAAAAACAAAAAATAGTCAAATAAAAAAAAACAAAATTTTAAAATAAAGGCTCAAAAAATGGAAAAAATGATTGTCATTGCCTTTACTACAATGGACTTTATTAAAAATCCACTGAATCGTGGATTCAGTGCAAAAGTTGCAAGAAATGGTCCCATGATTCCTGTGCGGGAATCGATAAAGGTTATTCTGAAGAATATATTTGTCACTATTGTGAAAAATAATTAATTAATTGTAAATAATTTACATTTGATGTTTTGTTAAAAGATTTTAATTTTGTTACGTTTTATTACAATTTATTATAAATTATCTAACAATTAATAATTTTCTTAGGATTTAATAATATAAAATAGATAATTTATTAATTGTAAATAGTTTACATTTAATGTTTTGTTTAAGCATTTTAATTTTGTTACGTTTTATGAAAATTTATCATAACTAATCAAACAATTAATAATTTTCTTAGGATTTAATAATATAAATAATAAATAATTTAATAATTGCAAATAATTTACATTTGAGACTTTATTTGAAAATATTATTATTGTTACGTTTTTGAAAATTTATGATAATTTGGTGAAAAAAAAAAAAAATATTTTTTGACCAAATTTTGAAGGGGGGCCGTTATACCCCAGGTATAATATATTAGCTCAAAAATATATAAATATATCAAATTTATAATAATTTATTGGTAAAAAAAGAAAAAAAATTTTTTTTGACCAAATTTTGAAGGGGGGCCATTATACCCCACTCTCCCCTACAATTATTTACCGGAGTAAATTTTACAAATTCATATTTCAATATTAGACTGTTTTTTTTTGTAAATATAATTTAAAATATCCGTGTAATTTTTCCATTACCATTTCTGTAATTTTCGCAAATCATTTTTTTCTGTGTAAAAGCAAAGCAAAAAAAATAATAACTTTATCCGAAGAAAACACGCGGAATTACAGAATTATACTATGAGACCATTATTTATATTTCCTTGAGCTTATTTCGAAATTATCGAGTGCAGTCGGTTCGCTCGGAAAAAATAACCTCTTTAGTCTTTTTGCAAAAAAATATCTCGGAGGTGCAGATGAGTATAAACTCAGTCTTTCGCGGCGTGTGGTCCCCTTGCATCCGAGCTGCTGCAACTCCTCCTGCTTGATCCTGCCTCCTCTAATCTCGAGGAGCGCCGCCGAAGAAAGGAGCTAAGAGCTAAGAATTGTGGTAGGTACACTCACTGAGTACATACTACGCGGCACTGTAAGTACATACCACTAAAAGATAAAACTAAAAAATAGCGGAGATAGAGAGAAGAAAAGATGTTCCAGCCGGCAGACACGAGAGTAGCTGACCGACTACTCAGTAAATAATAAAACTGATATGCCCATATTTTATCTATCTGTATCTATTTGAATGATAACTCTGGATAATATAGGTAATAACACACCATCAGCGATCCTTAAAACTGAATAAATCTGCTATTGATTTAGACACGTTATCATTTTATACAATTATTCTGCTATAAGCTAGGAACACCGTTATAGCTCGTAAATTTCCAAGTTTTTTAATAATAATAAGTAACGTTTTATTTATTCTATTGATTTTCGTGTTATTATTGAAATTTTATGTTATTTTGAATTTTAGATTACTATTTAAAAACAAATTTCGTTTAATAATTTGGTTCTGTTACTTAAAATTAAAGTACATATTTTTTGTTAAAGCACTTGGAAAAAATTCATGTAAATAAATATAATGAATGATTTTTTAATCTAAAAAAAATGTTTTTCTTCCAAAACATCCCCTTTTTTAGTAGCCATTTACCACTGCCACCCTCTGTAGGATTTTTGAAAAAACCCATCTTCTTTCAACTATATTCACTTATTGGAAAAATGTATGTTTACAAAAAACATGATATATGGCTGTTTGGAAGATAGAAATTAAAGTAAGAATCATTTTAAAAAATTACTAAAAAACTTAATGAGTTATTAGAATTATTATTTTAAAAAATAAATGACTAGAACTTAATTCTACACAGAAAAAATATTTGCTTAAACCAAAAAAATTACCGAGGAAAATCAAAACAGTATCGGAATTTTTCATCGCTCAAGAAAATTTGATTTAGCCCAAAATAATTATTGTCTACAATTTAAATCCAAAAAATATGGTCCCCAATTTTTTATTAGTTGAAACATTAAGTAAAAATAATGAATTTAAAAAGTAGTTTATCATCTTGGAGCTGCCACGGAAAAAAAGACTCTGTCAAAATTACAGAAAAAACTGTCAAATTTACAGATTTACCGCTGTCAATCCAAAAATGTCAATTTTACAAAGTTAAAAATGTTATTTTCACATTGTGAAAACTGTCAATCTAAAACTGTTAATTTTACAGTTTTTCAATGTAATAATGTCATTAAAAAAATGTGAAATTCACTTTTAAAAAAAGTTAAATTTATGTTAAAACAAAAATTGAACTTGTTATTTATGAGTAAGAATTTCACATTTCGTGAAATGTAAACAATAAACAAAAAATATTTTAAAAATTAAAGTTTTAACTGAAAAATTAGGTAAAAAATTAGGTCACATAAAATAATTGTTCAAATCTGCAAACCATAGAAAGTAAAAAGCATTAAGATACATATAACTATAATAATGAATATTAGATTTATCTATACTGTTAAGAGAATAAGCAAAATTCTGTGGCCAGTGTATTTATATGATAAAATGGGTTTTATGATTAAATTTGGTATTGTTGGAAAAGTCTTGACCTGGAGTTGGGCCTTTTCATGATTTAATATCATTCTCACCTATAGTCAATTTATGATGATAAGTACTTACACAGAAAAAAATTAACTTGATTCAAGAGAAAAATTCTTGAACCAAGAATATAATTTTGAAGAGGGTAATTGTCTTGAATCAAGACGAAAAATTCTTGAATTAAGTAAAGTTTCCTTAAATCAAGAAAAATTTTCTTAAATCAAGAATTTTTCTACTCAAGCCAAGAATATTGAGCTCTTCAAAAATATATACTTGATTCAAGAACATTTTTTCTGTGTAGGCTGCATTCAAAAATGCTCTATCCCTAGATACATAATTAAGAAATTACCTTGTATCTTATGAACTATTGACAGTTTTAAAGATATAAACTTATACCGATGTTACACTCATCAAGACGTTTCATTTGAGTACCCACATCAATTTTTCATATATTTTGTATATTTATATATATTATATATATGTATATATGAAAAATATATCAAAAATGCATGTGGGTACTCAAGTGGAAGCTCTTAATGAGCGTAACATCGGGACAGCTTACACACTGACAAAAAAGTACTACTCTTGAGAAAATTTTCTTGTCACAAGAATATATATTCTTGATAATTTTCAAGAACATATTTTCTTGTCTCAAGTATTGATCGAATTAATCGAAGTATTTATTGTTTAATTCAAGTGAACCTATTTGTTTGTAAATCCATCGAAATTAATGCAAAAATTTTATTATGATAAATATTGATATTTTTTGTCAAAAAACTAAAATTCATCTCAAGGTAGTACCTCCACGAAAGCATATTTCAAGAAACTTATGGAAGTTTTTTTATCGCAAGAAAAATATATTAATAATATACCACCAAAATTTCAGATCAATTCACTGCACCGTTTTTGAATAATTAATTTTCAAAATTGCATCTTTGACACGTAGGGGTATAGAGATGGTAAAGTTAGTATGAAATCTATTTGCATCACTTGAGTGGTACGGAAGATTTCATACTAACTTTACCATCTCTCTATATACCTCTACGTATAAAAGATGCAATTTTGTAAATTAATTACTCAAAAACGGTACGGTGAATTGATCTGAAATTTTGGTGGTGAATTATTAATATATTTATCTTTCGATAAAAAAAATTCCATAAATTTCTTGATATATGCTTTTCGTGGAGGTACTACCTTAAACGATTTTTGAGCCAAGAAATTTTTTTCTAGACAAAAATTTTTTTTTTCTCAGTGCATCTTTAAAAATATCAATAATTAAGAAATAACTTTGAATCTTGTGAACTATTGACATTTTTAAAGATGTAAGCATTTTTTCAAATTTTTTTGTTTTAATCTAATTTTTTTTTTTTTAACTGAGGTCTTTTTTTTGCTTCATTTTGATTTTTTTCTTTGTTCTCAGCGATACTCAAGACTTCGGGCGATACTTAAGAATCGTGGTTTTCCCTCGACGATGTTTTCTGGGAGGAGAATATCTAGATTTTGATGACATTGGCTTAAAAAATAAAATTTGTTTTCATATGATTTTTGGGGAGAAGACCGTCGTACCCCACAAAAAAATTTTTGTTTGATTTTTGCAAAATTTCGACTAATTTATTCGAAACAGACGGAAAATAAACGAATTTGATAGTTAAAAGCCGCAAAAACCGTCTTGAACCTTCAAAAACCGTTAAGGGGACCGTCGTGCCCCAGGCTCCCCTAATTAACTTTTTACATATTATTACTGTAAATTTGACAGTTTTTATCTGTAAATCTGACATCTTATGGTTATGTTATTTTCACATATTATTTATGTAAATTTGACAGTTTTTCTTTGCAAATCTAACAAAATCTGGCCATGTCAATTTAACATTCCCATATCTGTCATTTCCACAGATTATTTTATTCCGTGTGTAAATCTTAAAACTCTACAGAATATAAAAATAAAATGCTTAAAGTTGATAAGAGGAAGTAAGCTGAAGCAATGAGTGAGGAGAAAAGAGCAATAAGAGGATCTTAATAGCACGATGGGTCGCGGAAATCGTCAGGCTATTGGAGGCAGTATAAAATATATAAAAGAATACATATATATCGGGTGGGTAGAGTGCATATAGCTCGGCTGTGCTGTGTAGTGTTTAGTTGTATGCCCTCGAAGCATTGCCGAGGATTTACGACTACCGCAATGGCCTTTAATCTTGCTTACCGCTCGCGAGTAGAGCGCAAATGCTCCACTCGCCGTATAGTATACCGGGTTTAGTTACTTTTATCTTGATATTGCTCTGCACCAAGTTAACTATTCTTCGCGCCCTGACGGCTATCATGCTCGTATGTGTGTGTACACATAAAATATGAATAAAGCTGCTGGTGATGCTCGGCCTATTGATTCAGAGGCCCTGCCTTTCTGTCTTTCCTGATCGCTTCATTAGCCATTTATACTTTCAACTAATCAATGTCTTTATCTCCGCATTTATCGAAGTGTCTATCTTTACACTCTTATTATCATTATTATTGTTATAATTATTATTATTATTACTATTATCATTGCAATTACTATTACTCAACCCCGTGATAAATTGGAAATACTTTTTCCGTTCGTAAGAGATCGGCATTAAAATAAATATAGAGTAGAAAATGTTTATAATTTAACGTTAAGCCTAGTTTATGTGAAATTTTGCGTAGGTTAAAATTGCTCGAGCTTACAGGATATTCCACGTAATAATATCATAAATTTTATTTATAATTACAAACAAAAAAAACGAAGCAATCTATGAAAAAATTTCGAAAATTTAAGGATTATTCTCTTCAATATTATATACAAAAGAAAATATTCATTGCAATGATGATAATTTCGCGTCTTATGTCCCCTACATACAAATAATGATTGTAAAAATAAGACAAGATTGCTGATCGGTACTTAATGCTGATGACCAAAGTCCATCGTACGTGAGAGGCCTTAGGAAGGTATCCAACATGTCAAAGAACTTAATTCCTGTTGGCGTACGGACCCTAATTTCTTCGGTGTTTTAGTTTAGTATAGGTTACCCAGCGAACGGCTGTAATCACGAAGGATTTAATGGTGGGTTGCAGTCTCGGGCGTGTGAACTGTGGGCGGTAACAATTCGCTTCCTATCTTCAGTATCTGACGTCTAGCACGTGCTGGAACTTGAATTCCACACTCCTCATCTACGTCTCAACTCTCGACTTTTATGTACATACACATATACTACTATATACTATCCAACATTACCATTACTTACATTTGTGCGCTAAGATTGTGTGAGCTAGGAATTTTCCTGTATCTGGCCATTCTATCTCCGTATATGAACATACTTTTCTTATTCAGAACTATCTACCATTTTCCAGAGCCCTTACTTTTATAATATAATAACGAGCCGTAGAATTAGATAAATTTAACCATTTATTTTTTATATACTCACTGCGACAGATGCTTGATGTTAAATCCTTTTTATACAATTTATATTACATTTATTAATTTTTTATCCCACTTATTTCCCCGTTTGTATAAAAACAGAATCTCCTAGTGTGTAATATTTTGTTTTATTTATATTCTTCTTCACATGATTGACGAATTTCTTCCGCATTTCTGCCGCAGGTGGTAGCAGCGGTGATGACTCCGACATAGAGAGTGAGCCGGGAATAGCGCTAAAGAGGAAGCAGAGACGCAGCAGAACAACATTCACCGGAGAACAGTTGGAACAGCTTGAAGCTGCCTTCCACAGGACTCAGTACCCCGACGTTTATACCAGAGAAGAATTGGCTCAAAAGTACGCATGATGAAGCATTACGCTTTTTCTTCCTTGATCTCTATTTATTTCATAATAAATAAATTGTGAAATATGGGATTAAGTACTAACTGTAGATTCAGCAATAGCAAAAATAACAAATGATTCGAACGTGCTGTTTGTATTTTTCAGAACTAAATTGACAGAAGCACGAGTCCAAGTGTGGTTTAGCAATCGGCGAGCGCGTTTACGTAAACAGCTGAACAGCCAGCAGTTGAATGCCTTCAACACGATGAGTCTTCAATCCTTCCAAACCCAGCACGGGTATCCAAGTGGTGCCGACAGCTACCAAAGCTACGGTCAGGCCTCAGTAGCTGCGGCTGCAGCAACCACAGCGGGGTATCCTCAACACTACAATTATGGTGAAAACTACTACGGCGCTGCACAGCAACAGTGGCCTCGAGCGACACCCGAAAACTACGGGTAAGTTTTTTTTTTATTGCTCACATTTTTTCAATTTTTTAAAAATTATTTTAGTTTATTTTTGCTCTGCTCGAGAATCGAACCCTGATCGTCCGCCTCTTGAGATATTAAGTCGAAAAATTTTAAAAGAATCTCAAAAAATATACTCATAAATTTTGTACAAAATTCTTTTGATAATTAACTTGTTCTTTTTTTTTACTGAATTAAAAATCATTTATGTTAAATAAATAAATTTATGGATAATTATAACCTTTTGTTGAGTTTAAATGATCGACAAAAAAATATAAAATAAATTTCATTTTTTACTTGTAAAAATAGAATTTATTTATCGAAAAAATAAGTAACTTTTTTCAAATTTTTATTAATTATCTGTAATTACCAACTTTAATTCCGAGGATGTAAAACAAAAAAAAACAGCAAACACATGTAGGTGCAGAACAATTGAGACAATTTGTATCAACTGTTAAAACCCAGAGGCTTTACTTCGATCGGTGTAGGTATAGGTATACAGTTACTCATATTATGGCTTAGCTCTGTTGAGTTAGTCTACTCGGCGGTCGAGAAATTCTTGTTCATCTCTCGCTCTCGGACGTCGGTGTGGTCCGCAATTATCTTACTAGGCCCATAATGAAACGCTACTGGCTCATAATCAACTCACTCCGCTCATCCTCAAACTTTCGGTGTACCTATTCAATCCATCTATATTAACTACACACATGTATACATGCATACCCACACGGATTTTTTAATTTATTATATACCCAGGCTGTCAATTATCAATTCATTTGTATCATTAAATTAAATCAAATTTCCACAAAAGCCATTGTTCAGGTCAATAAATATCTTTTTTCAATCTAGTCCTTTAAGCCAATTTAATAATCATGATACAAGTATTATTCATCTCAAAATAATTTTTTTTTCTACATGTATACTGTAGGTTTTAATAACAATATATTACGAGGTATTTAAAAATGTTTGTTACCATTTAAAAGGCTGTAAAAAATAATCAAAGTGCTTTTACCGCAGAATATAATAACTAAATGCGGCGCTTACCGTATAGCACAGTTGGAGGAAAGTTAAAGTCGGAGAATTTCGCGCACACAAGTTAAGGGTTACTTGTCATGCACATACGTACACATGTGGAGATTTTTAATAAGTTCGACTATATATATGCTGTATTGGTCCTGCGATATAGAATATCAAATTTCATAAACTAAACACTGGGCCCTTTATTTTATATTATCGCGGTCTTTAAATTAACGGAATGCATTATTACCTTCTCCTTTTTCTTTCACGACTGTGATCAATATATATTCACATTGATTAATTACATATAAATCTTAAATACTTCTCCACAGATATTATTATTATTTTTTTTTAATAAAAAAAATAAATCTCAGTCCAACTCTAAGAAAAAATTTTTAATAGGAAAAATAGGATTAAGAATCGGCTTTTTCTTATGTGTATCAAAAACTGTTCTGCACCCAACTCAACTCAAACTTTGATAATCCATGAATATTTACAAGTTATTATGTATTTTTTTTTTTTAATAGTTACTTATTAATATCAACTGTTGTGTTACAGCCTTTTTAATAGTTCACATTATGGAAGTACAAACCTGACATCAAATTTATCACCGAGCAATCTAAATCTCGGAGGTCTGGGTGGCAATGTCAGTCCGACAGGTTCTAATATGAGCGCTTGTATGGTCCAAGGGACAACAACTACTGTATCAAACGGAATGGGGCATCATCATCATCACGTGACACCTCACAGCCCGAGTGAAGCCAAAAGCGGTTACCCGTACCTGGGCGCTATTGATTCACAAGTCTGCGGGCGCATTCACTGAAATCGAAAATTAATTACCCGGATAATTTAACATATCTATCAATAAACTTTATTTCCTATTTGATTAATTAATTAATTATTAACTGACTAACTAATGTACTTTGGATACCAGTGACTTATTTATGGATTTAATAATAATAGTAAATAATAAATAATTAATATTAATAATGATAATTAATAATTAATTGATGAAATAGATGTAGAAAACTTACCACGAGTGCCTTTATATTTTATTATAGATTTTTAATTAATTAGTAATTAATAATTTATATCATATAACAGCGAATAGATAATTATAATTATATTTTGCAATTTATCAGTTATTCGCGTGTTTATTATTCGAAAATTTATTATCAAAAAATGATAATGTAAATAAGAGAGAAATAATTTTCTATAAAATGTAAATAAAATTGATTTATAATTTTTAATTGGCAAAAATATAATAATAATATTAATAAGTATAAGTAATTATCGATCAATGTGATTTCCTGACTATTTAATTGGCCAGTTAATATTTTGTAAATATCATATGTTTTGCATATGTTTTGTAACATTTTTTATTTTAATAAATTGTATTAAAAAATGTTTAAAGTTTGTACTGATATAATAAAAAATAAATAATATAAATTTTATCAATTATTTCTTTTTTCTATTTTTTTTTCGTAATAAAAAAAAATAATCTGATACTAATATGAGTTAAGAAGGAGGACGGAGGCCAAGTTGAGAGTTTAGCTGGCACAACGAGCAATCATCCTGCCGTATATCTGGTGATGCTGTCGCCACGCATTTGTGCTCTATTGTGTAGCCGAAGTAGGTGGTCGTAAGGTTTCTATTCTTTTCATTTTTTTATTATTTCTTTCTTATTCTTATTCCATCTATATTTTCCTTCTATCCCTATCCCCCTTCAGTCGAGGCTTTCTGTCTTTTTTCAGGACTTTTAAACTTTTACGGGACATTAAAAAGCCAGAGGAGAGTAAAGAAGTGTGGAAAGAGAAGTATAAGTAAAGCAGAAGTAAACGAGGCTCTTCTCTTCTCTTCAATATTACACATTTCGGCTCCTTTTCTCGGTCTCATTCCTTCTATCCTCAATAATATAATATAATATCATACTATAACTTCACTACGGCAAGTCACGTTTTTGTCTTTTATATTTTTTCTCTAAATTACTACCGTTAACCAGAAAACAACTACTGGTGCAGCGGCTTAACTTCTTTCGATTTATTTTTTCTCAAAGACAAACAAAACGCGGCATCTTTCAAAGGTGAAACATTTTTTTTTTCTCAAGCAATTAATAATAAAATAATTAATTAATGATTTTGATTTTTGGTTTAATTTAAACTGTAGCTTATTTATATTTCGTCATTAATTTATTGTTGATTAAATTGCCGAGATCCACCTGCACTAAGGGTGGGAAGAACAAACGAAGAAATTCTATAGGATAATGGGGGTTGGAAGATAACTATGGGCGGAAGAATAAAAAAGACTGATGGCACATTTGAAAGTTGAGTTCACAAGTGGAATAACAGAGTGTCGAGTCGAAGAAGTAGGCCGGAATTGACGTGAATACAGGGGGTGAGATTTCAAAGGAAAGCCGCTGGGAAAAAGCATTCCCATTCGGGAAAATATATTATACGGCGAGTATGGAGTATTAGTAGACTGGATGACTACCACACACTGCAGATCCACTAGACAGTAGTATTACAATATATTTGTCGAGGATTGGGCGGAGATGATGAGATGAATGAATGGCGAATCATGGAAAAGGAAAGTGCGATATGTGGGGTCTTCTTTATAACTCAAGAGTCACGCGCCCCTCGATCGATTTCGGTGATTTCTTTTGTCAGTTTGGTATAAAATGGCCGTTTTCAGAGTGGATTCTTACATTATTGGTTCAAGTTTTTGAACTTAATCGAGAGAATAATTTTAAGGACTTAATATGAGATACAAATTGGAAAAATGTTTCATTTTTTTATTTTAAATTTTGGAGTTTGTATAGAAAGAAATTTCTTTAAAAGTATTCTATTTGCGCACTAATTTTTTTTTAGTTAAAAATTTATTACAGGTAGAAATTGAATACCGGAGCAAAATGAGACAAAATATTTTTTTTTTACTTTCCGGAGAAAATTTGAACACCGTAAAATCTTTTAAACATCCAGAGCGAAATAGGACACCAACTTGGGGCTGTAAAGTTTTCAACGGAAAATAAATGAATTATCTTTCCTTTTTTTTTGTTTACAATGAAAAAAATTTCCTTAAAAAAAGTAAATCAATATAAGGAAAATCGCTTTCTTTAGAAAATTTTGTTCCATTTTTTCATCTTCAAAAAAAGTAACTTGTATTAATCCATCGAATAATTTTCCACAAAGTTAAAAATCAACTAAAACATTTTTCCCTTAACAAATAAAATTTTCTACTTAAAAATTTCTCGTTAAATACGTCATTATTCATGACATCTCGTGTCAAACTTTAAATCCACCGTCAATTTCTCGTAAATCCGACGGCGTTTTTGGATCCATGTCAACTTCTGACACTGAGTTCCTCATAATTTTTTTATTTATCTCCAAACCCAAAATTTTCATTTGCGTAAAATCTCCTGCTTACATCTCCAGCATTAAAATAAAAGGATCCAAAATCATAGCTGCCGAAGAAGAAGCTCTTCTTATACAGTATTATGGATAAATAACGATCCAAATAAAGCTCGGATCAAAATTAGCGACGTGAACCGACAGATGTATTGGGAATGACAAAGCTGATAGGCGTGACGATCCCCGACATCAAAACGCCGCACCCCGTGTGTGCGTTATAAGAGAAGAAAAAATCTAGGGGCGGCGTTTAGATCCTCGATCCTTCTTATTATATTGTCATACATCTCGTTCCATGGATATGTTAGATGTGAGCAAGCTTTTGTATACCTTCATGAACCATTATTTACCATGTTCTTCTCTAATACCCGGGCGATTTTTTTACCACTCTTACTCTTACTCTTACTTTGACACATGCAGTCATATATTACACATATATTACATCAACTCCGTTAAGATTATGTTAACTTCTCTCTGTGTGATGTTTACTCTTTACCCAACTCTCATTGTGCACATCCAATCTATGAATCATTCCGGATGTCCTTAAAGCCTTACTTAATCCCAAAATCTATTTACTCAGGATCCATATTTATTATTTTGTGGTGTTAATATTATCGAGCAGTCAAAAGTTAAATTTTTTCAGGATATAAACTAAGTAAAAGTTTGGAAAATCCAAAAGTGCACGCCTCATAACACTTATTTATTTCTTAAAAAAAAAAATTAATTGTGTAATTGATTAAAAAAAAAAAATTATAGTTAAGTAATTTCTTACAGAGTATTTTTTATTTTTTTTTTAAATATCGGTGCCCTTTTTTCTTGTCATATGCGCACGCAGTCTAAAAAAATCTAGCTTGATTAAGTGGCGCCATAGTTTTCACGTGACAAATAAGAAAAGTTCATTTGGCTTTGTACGGTTGTATCGTAGTGAATTTTAATAAAAATTCAATTAAAAAAAAAAATACGTAAACTAGCCCACTGATATGAAATACGGACCCAGTTAATCGAATTCTTAAACTAATAAAAAAGGTCCGGTCTTGAAATATCAATTTGTTCGGGAGTAATCGTTGGTACATCCAAAATGGGGTGACATCCGGACGTCCACGTAAAATTTTTTTCAAAATAGCAACATGAAATGATTTTAGAAAGTAAAAAATGGTTTAATTTAAGTGTTTTTTCGGTGTACATCTACTTATATCATTGTATAAGTGTAATATGGTTGTGATAGAGGCATTTAAAGATCACAAAATTGCTTGACCTTGACGAGTTGAGTATAAAGCACAACCTTACGCGCTTCGCACTATGAGGCGTGCAATAAATAAATTATAAAATATGCTCAGATTCTTGTTAATTTTTTTTTTTTTGGTTAAAAAACACGGAAAAAATTTAACAATAATAAATAATCATGGATTTATCATAAATTTTACTATTTAGTTTTTTTTTATGTACCAATTTTGGATTTTAACTTTATATAATTACATAGCTGTTATAACTGGTTGAAATGGTATTTTTTGCTATATAATTGTTGAATTATACTATTCAAATACTAAATATTAATAATTAATTATTAAAATCACAATTTTATTACTTAAAATAGTATTTTTTATCAATTGATTATTATTTATTACAGCTCATTTTTTTCCGTGTATTATCTATGGAATAATCATAAATAAATTTTCCCCCTAGATAAAATAATAAAAACTGATCTCCAATCAATCAAGAAAGCCAAAAGTGAATAAATTCTTAATACGGATCATGAAAAATGAATGAATCGAAGGCAAGGGAACGGTTAAAGCTTTTATGATATGGAGCCTGCGGAACCCGGATGGTTAAATGCATGATCGTTCGTCGACTGTCGACTGTCGAATGAGTTAACGGGCCAATAGCAAAAAAGAACGCATAGTATATAGGTGGTAGCTAAATAAAAGGAAGAGAGCTTCTGTCTACGAACAATAAAACAACCGAACAGATTAATCAAACTTAACCGAGCCAATGAAAACCGTGCAAATCCAACCCTAGGGGGGTGCGTGTAACCGTTCACTGGATACACATTGTAGTATTTATTCTCATAGTCTTTTATCTTGCATCTTTATCTCTTACCCACGCTAATTCTTCTCCCGATGATGATGATGCTATAAGTTCGCTCCATTATATTTTCTTTCACTCTTCTACCACCAACGAGCTCAGCAGAGCCACTACCGGAGCTAGCCTGATGACTGAAAATTTATTTCTGTCTTTGGTGTTGCGAATTTAATGATCCTTCCTAAGTGACGGAAAAAATTTTTTACCCTGTTATTAGTTACTTTTTGGGCATTATTTTTACGACTCACTGTTGTCATTTATCTCTATTATCAACATCTTTTTTATTGATTTTTACACAGCAGTGTCATCATAAGCAAATTAATATACCTCAATTTTTTAATTTCGAAAACTCAATTTAACAAAAGTGTTACTTTTTACAAATTTCATCTTATCAGAAAATTTTTATTCTTTTTTGTCTCTAAAGTTTCCAAAGTATGGTTCTTATGACCCCGTGGGAAAAATATGAAGAAAGTTTTACCCCTATGATAGATTTTTTAATATATAGTTGTGTAAAAATTTCCTATAACATTTGACAAGGAAAAATTCTAGCTTACAGAAAAAAAAGGCTTTAATAGTTTTGGAGCAAAAAGAAATTTTTTTGATTTAATAAAATTTTTTTCTTCAAAAACATTTTTTAAAATCAAAAACATTAGTTCTAAAAAGAATTCTGCTCAAAAAAAAAAACTTAAATAAAGCAAAAAAAAAATCTTGAGCTAAGAAATTTTTCTTGGTTCAAATTTATTTTAATTTTCTAAAATATTTTTGTTTCAAGAATTTTTTTTTTGAATCTAGTTAATTTTCTTTTTTCAACATATGAATTTAGAAAATTTCTATGAAAAAATTAATGAAATTGTTTGAATTCCGAGTCATGCTTTAAAAAAATAATTTATAAGCTCAGAAATAAAAAAATTATTTTATTGCTCTACTCAACATGTAATTTTTTCATCTCATTGCACACTGCAAAAAAACTTTTATATCATCTAAAGCTGATGAGAAAAAAATAAAAAAAATGTGGACATCATAAACCTGGGAACAAAATGGTCGTCATTGTCACTTACCCGAGATTGGGATTGGGGGGTTGGGATAAATAACACAAAAAGGGATGGAAAGAAAGACAGAAAGTTATGACCTACGTTCCAGAGACTTTTGGCTGCAGCAAACATCAAGTACACTCACACAGTGTCGCACAAATACAAATACGTCGGTCATCATATATTATACATACAATATACACCGAGATGTGAAATGTATAATAGTTGAGGACACCGGGTGCCTGCTCGGGGTTACCGGTCGGGCCCAAGCCTCCCCTCTCGATCTATACGCGTATCGCCTCGCAAAAGATCAACAAACGCGGCGTGATGCGCGACCAATCAGCGCGGCGAGACCAGCTGCCGCCGTCGAGATCCAACAAAACGGCAACCGGGTCGTATCGTTTCCCCGCGACAGCGTTGGCGGCAATGTATTTATATTTTCTGTTTCTGTTTCTGTTCCTGGTCTTTACGTACAGCATTATAGATATTCATACAATACATTCTTACTGCGTACAATACAGCAGTTACTGAACCGTACCCTGTTCCTGTAGTAAATCGGGCAGCGCATCATCAACTCAATATTTCCATTCATCATGCTCAGTTTAGTTTAGTTACTTGTACTCGACCAATATTTTTGTACCCAAAAGACATATTTCCCTTACTTTTTATTTCTTTCATGCTAGATATTATAATTTCTGTTGCGTAGTCACTAGTGACTGTAATTCACCCCTATTTAAATTTATATGACAGATTTTAAAACATTTGGCTTCATTACACGGGCAATATGCTCCAGATATTCTAAATGCCGCTACTTTTTTCTTTGTAACAAGATCCTAGTGACATATTTTTTTAATATCAACCGATAACCGACTAATTTAGTTTTACGAGCTAATTATTCGAATTTTATAGCTTGTTTTTAATTTTTTTGTGGAAACTTTAAGAAATAAAATTTAACAGTCTGTTGCGATTTTGATAAAAAAGAAATTCAGTTGGTCCAAGAAAAAAAAATCTTAGACCAAAAAAATTATAAATACTTTGAAGAATTTTATTGTCTTTAATGAAGCAAAAAATTATTAAATTATAAAATATTTCTTGATTCAGAAATTTTGTTCAAGACAATGAAATTTTTGGAATTGGTTTTAAATATTTTTAATAATTCATAGAATCGAAAAAACGTTGACTAAAAATATTTGCGTTGACTTTTTTAAATAACATTAAAAAAATTGTCTTATCTCAAAATTCTTCTGGCTTCAAATCAATTTAAATAATTTTATAAATTGTATTGGTTTAAACAAATATTTTTTTCTTATGTAGGAAGACCCATAAAAAATTATAACAAATTCATTTGTCAAAAAAATGGGTCAGAAAATTAACACATTGACATTAGAAGTTTCTTAGCAATTGAAATGAAGATATCAAGCAAAAGCCAAAATACAAATTAATGACAAAAAAATGTAAAGTAAATATTTATTCAAAAAATTATAATAACTTGCAGTGATAGGTGTGCAAGAGACATAATCATCTAACCTAGTGTGAGGAAGGCATCGTAGCAAATGAAAATTTCACGTCAAGAATATTTACAAGTGGAACCGCATAATTGGCCTAATCAAATTCTCCACCGGTTGTAAGTCGGAATGGAATAATATAATGCTACTCTACTATATATATATATATATGTATTTATACAGGAGCCGGCTAGAAAGTAGCTGAAAAAGCGTGTATGGTATCCAATCCTCTACACATAAGACTATACTGCAAGAGCGTACATTTGAGTTAGTATGACGCCTTGTAGTGGTCGGATCGTGGAGGTACCCGGCATAAGCAGCCATGTCATCACGCGTTATACGAACTTAGTTCTGCTGATGATGAAAAGACTCGAACAATCCCTTTATAATAATTCTGTGTGAGGCTTCATCACGTTCATCACAGCCAGATCTTTTCCGCGTCGTTCTGCTTTTATTAACTTATTATATAAATCTATTTCGATGTATTTATTTTTTTATAGATCGGTTACTCCATTGCCAATCAATAAGTCATCCTCTAACTAGATCTTCGCACCGCTACACGGCTTTTAGGCGAAATTATCCGGTACTTCAAATAATGTTTACTTTTTGACGGAAATTATTTTTGAGAGCCGAAACGAACTAGCATAAATTTAAATGTAAACAAAATTTTATTTCTCGCTAAATTTAAAAAGCTGACACAAGATCTGGATCTACTTAAGTCATTGTCGTTAAATTTAAACTATCGTTGAAATCAATAACAAAAATAAAATATACCCGTTGAGGTTTTATGTCTCGAAGAAACAATAAAATTTCATTGGAGCTTAAAATAGTCAACAATGAAATTGTTAAACCCCGAAAAATATTCGATGGAAGAAAATTTACCTCCGAGGAAAACTTACTGACGTGTTAAATCCGTTGACAGTAAGTGTGAAATAATAATAAAGGAGACTGGTGTAGCCGCGGATTATGTATTTACCACAAGCATCAACCATCTACATATACTGTATATATATAATAATGCAACGACCACCAAGAGTTTTGTGGTGAAAAGCTGAGATCTCGTTCACAAGCATGCAAATGTGAAAACACCTACTGGGAGGTCCAAGATGAGAGTATTTAGAAGTTTGTCAGATTTTCGGATTAGTCTTAAGATTTTTTTCTTTCATATCTTGAGAGATTTTTTTATGATACATTTTTTGTGCTCTTCAGAAAGGGGAACAATTTTTAACGAGAAATCCATTTTTTAATTTGCCCTTTCTTCGAAATAATAAAAAATCTAGAACTTTTAGAATTTCTAACAGCCGGTGTATTTATTCATGATATAATTAATATAATATAATTAAATGTGATGGACTGTTTTTTTTTTTAATTATTGAAAATAGTTAACAGTTTAAATTCGTAGAAAAATAATAGTACATTAAATTATGGAATAAAAAATTTTAAAAGGCTATCGATCAGATAGAGAACGTTAACGCGTTGCTCGACAGTCGAACAAGACCATTAGGGGTCGAAACCGAGCGTTACTCTTCAGCAGAAGAATATAACCTTAACTAAACCTGAGAATCGAGGCGTAAGTAATGTAATCAAAGCGTGCAGTAACCGTGGCGCGAAGCTGTAAACCCGGACGAGGATGATGAGGATCTATATAATGTGTGTAGAAGTAAAAGATGAGATCTGCCAGTCTCGGTCTAGTATATAGCAACGGGAACAGTAGAAGTACAAGCTGCAAAGAACAAGCTCGAATCCACCAAGTAAGCTCAAATCTTCCATCTTCCATCTTGGTGGCACGGAAACAGGGAGGAGTCTATGCTCCTTGCTTTTATTTCACCTCTGTGAGACCGGGCTGGTATTATGTCGAAGAAAAGTGTTTTTCAACTAACGAAGCCCATCGAAAGCACCGCGACCACCCGAGAAGTAACAATCAGAGACCAGAATAAGAAATTGAGAAAAGCTGGTTTGGTTATATAGTTATAGTTAAGGGGCACGTGGTGGTTGCCACGGATTTGGTGGTATGGAGAAAAAATGAACAAGAGAAATGAGAGACAACAATAGGGAAAAAATGATACGAGGGATTGAAAAATATCGGATATAATATCTATAAATTTGGAAGTGTGTGAACGCGCTTTTAACGGTCTCTGACACGGTATTTTATTGTTTGTTATTTTATTGAGAGTTGATACGCAGTCGAATCAGGATTAGTTTCGATTTGTTAGACCGGTGATATTGCCTTAGACACGGGAATTCGATATTCCTTGTTAGTTTTGGATATGCGAATTATCATGTGTAATATAAACTTCAATTTATTTGCTCTTAATTAACTCTTTTTTTTTTATATTTGGTTATTTATTTTTCTTTTAAAAAAATATTAAATTTGCATAATGACTAAAAATTTTATGATATTAATTTTTTAGTTTTTTGCTATAATTTTATCAATCAGTAACTGGCTATCCACTTAAAATTTGTCTTCATTTAATATTTAGTTTAGTTTAATTTTAATAATTTTGTCAAAAGTGGATTTTTTTTATATTTTCCAAATTTTCTAAATAAATTAAAACTCCAAAAAATTCGGAAATCTTCAACATAAAACGAAACACTATCTTCAAAACCAAAGATAAATTTTTTATTTGAAAATTATTTATTACTAACGTTATTTTTTTATCTAAAAAAAATAAAATCTTATTTGGACTTTGATTAATTTATAAAGAATGTTAAAAAAAAATTTTTTTTAAAATAAGGCGGAAAAAAAAAATTACAAGTATCGTGTGAAGTATATTAAAAAATTCAAAAATATTTGAAATTCCAAACCCATGAAAAGGATTCAAGTTAAAAATTCAAAGTATGCGCACTTCTAGTAAATAAACAACAGTTTAAGAAGTCACAATGAAACTCAGGCAGTTTCTTGGTGTTAGTGTCATTCAATCTAGAGCTTATCCCAAACTTAAGAAAATTTTGCCCAAGTGCCGAGTATATCGTTGCAAAGCACGATTTATAGTATTATATGCTTATAAAAAGGTAAATTTTTTGTCAAAAAAAATGATGCCACTAGGGTAGCAGAGCATTATCTTACCAGGGGGTCGTTACTGTCTCGCTCTTCGCGGTTTCGCTTTGTGGTTAATCTCATCACTCTTCAAAAATATCCTTTACAGTTTGTAGTCTGTATATACACAAATAACTTGCTAGACACTGTATAGACGTACACGTGTCCGACCACCATCGTATTTAGTATACAGTACCTACCGAGAGCTTGTATCCTATATCTACTGAGCCAACTCTTTTTCTTTTTAAACTCAACAATCCTCAAGATCTTAAGATGGCCAAAATATTTGCCTGAGGCTCACCTGAAAGCCTTTCACCTGTCTCGGTATTATCTTAGGTATCATCTCACCCCCGTAATAATAATCATTATAGATTTTTCTATACAATAAATATTATCTTAGGATTATTAATTGTGTTTCTTGGGATTATTATTTGTGTATCCACTTTTTGATTAATCAGACATAATATCATTGAAGAATTAGTGACCATTTTACTAATTATTGAACTTAAATCTTTAGTGAATTAGAAAAAAATAGAATTTCTAATGGAACTAGCGATAAATTAAAAGTTAATTGAATTTAATTGGATGAAAAACGAACTATCATGTAATTTTTCTTGTATAATTATTGTATAAATAATGAATTTTTTTATATTGTATGATTTGGATGTGGAAAAATTGTCAAATTAGTTAAAAATTTAACTGATAAATGATCTTTTTGACTTTTGACTTAACAAAAAATGAAACCACAAATTAAATCAGTGATAAAATCACTAACTAATCTCTTAAAATCATTCATTTAAAAATGAAAAAATTTTCACCCACTGATTCAATTCTAAAAAGCACTGTAGAACAATCTTAATAATAAAAACATTTCTATTGTTATTAAATTAACAAGTTAAAAAATTTTGAACGAAATGAATCTGTCTAATTAGCCAATTATTTAACCTTATTTCAGAAAAGCTTCCATATATGCAAGAAGAAAATAAATTAAAAATGATTTTTTCCAAAGTCAACTCAAAATATATTACATATACAATATTTTTGTTCAATTCATTCAAATAATATATGAGGAGCTGATTTTCGAAAGGGTATCTTTTCATATTTCAAAAAAAACAGTTTTTTAAACTTTTAAATATTAATTACTTCGAGAATTATAAAAACTAGCAGGACACCCCGGCTTCGCACGGGTATTTAACAAAAATTTTAAAATTAATTATCTAATTCATCAGAATTCGCGGTAATTCGCTCAAATTCACACACACAGAGACAAAGATCTAATTCATACTAATTCGCCGTAATTCGCTCAAATTCAGAGACACAGAGACAAAGATCTTAAATTCAGACGCAGAAGGATCTAACGTTGAAAATTATAAATGAATTATTTGAACACTTGTAGATAATTACTACCAAATTTGAAGTCTATAGGAACTACAGTATGAAACTTAAAAATTTTCATTATTTATACCCACCCTCGCAATCCCCTGTGCACAGTAAAAAATTTTTCGTCATTGTTTAGAGTGTTAAAAATTGTGTGTTGAGTATTACACTCTAGTGTGTAGAATTTAACATTATCATGTGTTGATTTAATGATTTAACACTCTTGAATTTTAAATTCTACACACTAGAGTGTAATATTTAACACACAAATTTTAACACTCTACAAAATGATGAAAAATTTTTTACTGTGTGGGATGAAATATCGTAAAATTTGTTCATAAATGATTTTTACATCACTTATAGAAAATCCTATCAAATTTGGAGTCTGTAGGAGCCATAGATTGAAATATAAAGATTTTCATTGTTAATGCTCACCCCCACATCCCCCTTTGGGGTGATCTATCGTACAATCCGTTCATAAACTATTTCTACATTTCTTACAGAAGATTCTTATCAAATTTAGAGTCGATAGGAGCTATATTTTAAAAACGGGAATTTTTCATTTTTAACGCCCCTGCAAACTTCTTTGGGGGAGGAATTTCTTAAAATCCGTTCTTAGCTGACCTCTACAGGGCAAATGTAATATTCCTACTAAATTTAAAGTTTCTAGGTCTTATGGTTTCCGAGATATCGTGATGAGTGACTATATAGATAGGAATCTCTTATAATAATATAGATTTCTCAATGAAAATTGAATTGTAGCTTCATAACCGATAGCACTTTATAGCTAAATTAAAAAAGTTCAATAAAAATATTTATAATTGAAGATAATCTAGCGTCAATTCTCTTGTCTATGAGACAATAGTATTTACTCATTTTTCTTTCCTGTGTATTTTTCTTTTTTTTTTTTTTTTTTTTTTTTGTTATTTATGTATTAATATTTTTATGTTAAAAAATATCTTAATGGCACCTCATACTGTTACACTGTATCGCTGTATATATTGTTAGAATGACCCTGTTAATGGCTAGTGCTGTTGGGTCTATGTATAAGAAATAAATAAATAAATAAATAATCAATTTTTTTGTCTCGATTAATCAAAAACGAAAAGATACCCTTTTGAAACTCAATTCCTCATATGCATTCGAACTATTGTTGTCTTAATATGAAGAATCTTCTTCTGAAAAATACAGACTTACAATTTCTTAATAGAACATCGAAATTTTTCAAGAAAATCACAACAAATGTTTCCAATTCTTTATAACATTAATTTATTATTCTTATCATTCGGTGAATCATCCACAAACATGGGTGTCCAAATATCACAAATATACATGTCATTATCAGCAAACTCCCTTGCTACTTGAAAAACCTCAACAAAATACTTAAAAATGTCGTCATTGTTGAATTACACGTTAGCCCAAGTCTCTTGATAGCATTCGATCACTCAAGTCCGTCGGGAGTATGCAAAACTCCCGCTAAGAGAGCCTTTATACTCCCATATTACAAGAATAATAATAATATAATATAATAAAGATTCAGGCAAAGTCAGATACTCAGTAGAAGCGTTAAAATCTCCCACTAGAGTAAAGTATATATAGCACCAGTGTGCATCCGTACGAGATTTTCTCAACTCTGGTCTTTATCTTTGGATCTATGAAGCGATTTGCAACGGTGGATTCAGCTGGCTGACAAAAATACTCAAACTACTGAATACCGAAATGAATAATAACAAAATAAGTTGATGCTGTGTAATATAAAAGCTAGAAATGAAACCCGAGGATGTAGTGGTTGGTAGTATGTACTCTCAAGCCTAACGCCTAACATGCTGTCTTTCTGTTGTACATTATATTATTATATTTTATTATATTATATTATATTATATAGATTATACATGTTATAGGTGTGCATGGGTTTCTCTTTTTCCTGTCACTTTGCCACCCAAATTCCTAAAGGGAGGACACGGCTAATAATCAATAAATAGGACCGAGTCGCGAGCGAATGACACCGGGCCGCGTCCAATCTAAGTTAACACAGCAGTCCGACTGTGACGAAACACGGCCGACGATCTATAGGACACAACACTATGTATATGTATGTTCTACTATCGGGTACTCGTTCATTTTCAGTATAGAGAAACAGGGCGCCCGAATTAATGCTTTGGCTCGTGGACATAAAGGATCCGATTTTTTTTCGGCCTCTTTGACGGCTGAGGAGAAATCCTAAAAAATAAGAAAATTCCCGGATTATTCAGTCTTACAATAGAAAAAATTTAATAAAAAAAAAAAAATGCTAGAACATTTTTTGCAGTTGACAAAGGTTTATTGTCGTAAAAAAATATAAATGAAATTAATGATTTCCTTTTAGGATTTTTGAAAGTTTTAGCTGGGCTTTATGTTTATGAGTTTATGAGGTGAGCATATACTATTACTGGTTCTTATTGTCGTGGGTATACGGATAGAAGGAGAGTAGGCTGGTATCAGCATATGAATTTACCAACTAACTCATATTATTATGGACGGATAGCTTTGACGGATTTTATGTTTGTTAAGCTAGAAAGACGGTTTTGCTAGTGGTGTTATATATAGCGCGGGATAACTTTGAGCCGAGCTTTGAGCCTCAACTTCTTGACTTTATAGTACACACAGCGGCTACCTTTGTTCTTAGTTTCTATTCACGTGTACATGCATCATGTGCATTATTATGTTATTGCTATTATTATTGAGAATTCCGGGTGAAGAAAAATTATTAACTCGGTATCAATACTGCGGATTGTTTTTAGGTGATCGAAAAATTACATGCTCGTGATTGTATTATCAGATAATGTAAATAGTTTTCTCTTATATTTATTCATATTTATTTGACTAGAAAATCGAACGCGCTTTGCGCGCTTCCGTCGAAATGTTTATAATCGACAATTTAATTGTTAATCTACATTTTTACAAATTCAACTCATTAATATTTAACTGTTGCCATGGTAACCGTTGCTATGGTAATCGTTACCATAGCAACGGTTACTATGACAATGGCTACCATAGTAACCGTTGCTATGATAACCGTTGTCATAGTGACCGTTGCTATGATAACTATGGCCAAAGTGGTCATCATAGCAATGAAAAGCGACAACAATGAAAACGTCACATCAACTTTTTAATAGAGGATAATATAAAAAATTGTGAAAAAAAAATTTCTTCCATCATTTTTTAAATTGTTTAGTGAAGTATCACACTCACTAAACCATTAAAATTTAAAACTTGCCTAGCATAATAAGAATAACAAATAAAAATAAATAACATTAAATAAATTGATTTTTAATTCAAAAGACTTCTTAGTAGAATCATTAAAGTCAAAAAAGCAGCGATCATACAGCACACTGTTAAATATTGGGGAGGATACTCAGTCAAGTCATCTCCTGGACAAGCTTGACCTAAACGACTGGTCAAGATGCTTGTGAGAAAGACAAAGCTCCAAATAAAACGTCTAACATATACGTATATTGCACACCCAATCCAGCTAACGAAGAAACGAAGAAGAAATGCCAAGAGAGTGATGCTGTCCTGAAGTATTCTGCTGAGTAACCCCGAGGCCTTGCAATTTTTCAGTTGAATTTATTAGAGCATCATTCTAAGGCTTTACGATGCACCTGGTCGACTCGGGGAGTTGTTCTCTTCTTTCCTCATACTCACATCGCTTAACTCTTCGACACCTCTACTCTCTCAATTCTTCTCGGGCTGTAGCAGCCTTTTTTACCTCTTATTTACCATCCGCGCTATTCACCATCTATATACATATAAGCGAAACTGCAGACGATTCCAAGACTCCAAGTAAACTCTCGTACAGCAGATATCCAGTGAATAACTAAACGGAGAACGGAGCACGCTACTCACCTACTACACACAATATTTTGTTCCTTTGATGTACCAAACTTACACACATCTTACTTTATCTTCGTCTCGTACACTTACACAGAATCCACCTACTCATCTGCAGTTTTATTTTTTTAAATTTTATTATTTTCTTCTCACAAGCTTGTGAGCCCGGGCAGGGACCAGTACGGCTTCAGTTAATTATTTTATTCTCACGCGGAGCCGTCAGAAACTGCGCGTGCCTTTCATTAGACTCTCATTCGTTTCTTCTCTTCCTTTTTACTCTTGTTCTCTTCTTTTCTACTATATATATCTATAATATACAACATACAGCACACATGTACGCGGAATGTAATTTTTGTCAATGAATAAACTCACGCGCTCATCTTGACCTCCATTAATTATTTAAATAAAACTCAAACTAGAATAATTAATAACAATGACCCCTGAACTCGAAAACGCTAGCAAGTTATATTAAAATAATTATTCATTATTCCGATAATCAATTGATTGATTAACGCAACAGTTAATTAAATCCACCGATAGTATTAAAGCTTTAACTTAAGACAATAAATATTAAAAATAAAGAGTGAATATTAGACGTTTACTACAGAGGGATTTTGGAGCGCTCACTCTTTCTCTGCCTCGGAGTTATTTAAATAAAACCCTTTGTCGGTTAAAGCAAAAGCCCATTAAGTACCTTTATAGCCACGTGGATATACACCGATTCACATTACTCAGTATTTATACTTGCATGTGTATGAATGTGTTTTTTATTTGAAAATGTTTTTTTTTTTTTTTTTTATGTAACTTCCACTTGTAAAAATGACTCAAAGACATTTACTTACTGGGTATGACGTTTGTCCAGTGAAAATAAA
Source organism: Cotesia glomerata (assembly GCF_020080835.1). NCBI lineage: Eukaryota > Metazoa > Arthropoda > Insecta > Hymenoptera > Braconidae > Cotesia > Cotesia glomerata. Next base: position 4,743,838 of record NC_058158.1, read on the forward strand.
ATAAATTAACGTGTCTTTATAACAATATTCTCACCAGAGTTAAATTGGTTTGAGACTTGAGGAATTTATTAGACTGCAGGATGATGGTGATGCCAGAAAGCTATTGAGGATTGTGAGGAAATATACAGTAGTGTACAAGAAATATTCAAAGATTAATAACACGGGGGTTAAAGGATATTATTCTGGGAAAATAGTAGCGAAAAATAATTCAAGGATCCGTCTGTACGAATATGTATTATATTGAGAGGTATATTATGTATGTAAGTAATATAAGTAAGTGAAGAAAAATGAATAAGAGAGTTCCAAGGGTCACAACATATCTCTGTGAGTAACGTTACGTACAAAACTTAAATAGATAATGCCCGTAACGCGTATTATGAATTGACGTCAGTTTTTGTGATTTTCTTTTGCCTCCTCCATTACTTCCGAATAATATATTGAAGGATATTCTTGATAAAATGGAAAATATCAAATTTAATCATCATTATTCATGATTAACAAAAAATATTTATGAAAAATTCTCTTGGCCAAAAAAATATTCTCGGTTCAAGTAAAAATTTTTTTCTATACATATTAAACTATAATAAATAATAATTATTGTTTTAAAAGAAAAGCAATCTAGTATTTAAAAAAATAAATCCTTACTAGCTCCCTAAACACTTAACAATTGAATTTTTCAGGAATATTTAAAGTAAAAAATAAAAAAAAATTTTACAATTGTGATTAAACAACGTGGGTGATCAAACGTGGGCTGGCAAACTATGAGAAGTCTGAATGTGACTATCCCATGAGCATAATTCAGCTCGTTATGGTCCTCTAACTCTCTTACATGTATGAATGTGAATGCATAGTATAGCCATACACACATATGTGTACCCACATTGATATATAAAGTTTAGTGTATGCCGAGCGACAGGATAGAAAACGCCTGACCGTCTCGGGAGTCTACTTTTGATGCAGGGATCTCGGAAAGGGTCTATATATACAACATACAAGATATAACAGTGAACACAGAGGACGTATGCGGGGTCAGGAGGGCTCCTGTTCCAATTTTGTGCCCAATAAGACTAATTCCTTCAAAGACGCCGCGCCGACTCGGACCTGTACGCTATCTCGAGATGTGTCAAAATCCCACACCCCGCATTCTATTCCCCTAGTATATTCCCCTAATATTAACACACGTATTATGAGACACGTATTCAAAAAGGCTCGCTAAAAAATTTACCTAAATTATGGGACATCTCGGATGTTATTTACGGAACTTACACTAAATTTTTAATTTGTATTTACAATAAAATTTAAAAAATGCTTTTCCATTCCATTCCATTTAGAGAATCCCTTTCTTTGAGTATAGCGTACCTTAGCCTGCAATAATTCTCGGAGAGAATTTATTGATAACTGCGGACCCTAATATATATAATACTAAGGACTTTGGATTTTAAACAGCAAGAGTGGATTTATTTAAAACGGCTAGTTTATTTTATTGGCTAGTTTCTGTTGGGAGTTAAAAGGCTTCAGCCTTTAAAGAGTCCTGGTCCTGATTACAGACTTTCAAGTGTGCCTTACAGGTGGCTTGCTCAAGTGGGCGTTTAAGTTTCCTAATGTTCTACCAGTTTAGGCCTAATAACGTAACATATAACATAACTAAGCATATCTGTAACTGTATTCACATATATATACGTAGATTGAGGCGTTAACCACAACTAAATAAAAAGCCAAGAAAAAATTTAAGCATGAGCATAATTTCCTGGTGGTCTAACCGCATATTAACCAGACTGCTTATTGTCTAAGGACATCCTCCATGCTCACTTATGTATTTTTAGTGAGTATCATTTTTAACGGCCTTCAAAAGGGTGCCATTCAACCTCCAAAATGCTCCACTTTCGTTATTTATATTTATTTAAAAACTCTCGGAATACATAAATATTTATCTACTGAAACAGAAAGCGAATTACCTGTTGTTTGTTTGAGATAAATCCGCTGAAATGAATTTTAAATAGTACGTCTAATATTAATTAGGTCCTTTAAAAATTATATTTCTTTGTACTTTTCATTCAAACGACACGGGATGTCTCATCTTTTGCTACTTAAATAGAATTTTGTTTTTCTCTTTGGGAGCCAAGGGAAGAACAATAGCGAAAAAAATGTTTTTTTATTGTCAATTTCCGAGAAGCTTTGTATTCTTCAGAACAATGTTTTATTTTAGTAATTTTAGTGGTTTTTCAATCGGTGGCTGTTTGAATAATTATAAACTAAAAATATGAAGAATTTGGTGAAGTATATTTTGGAATAATATAACAACAATATAATAACAAAAGAGAAAAAAATAAAATAAAGATAAAAAATAATAATCTAAAGTTGGAGCAGTCTATTGTGAGGAAAAAATTTTTTTCAACGTTCTGGAGAACGGTAGAGGCTGTTTAAGTCTTTAGTTTATATTCTGTTCTTTTAGACTCCCACCAAAAAATTCTATTAAAAGCGGCAATTAGTCTAAGTCCTAATAAATCTTGATGAAGGATATCCAGGCATCAGTCGTTGTCAAAGTCGCCTAAAGGGAACTCTAGTAGTGTACAGTATAGTGTGATATGTGTTAACTTATGTTATTATAATTATAATGATAATAATGTGTAGAGAAAACCACTTGTAAACCTAGACCTCACACTGGCTTTTAGTTTTTTAACACAAATCACAATATACATATATTTATATATACACTATATTAGTGTTTTTTCATTTTATTATTTAACTTATTTATTTTTTAAAACTAAATTATTTTTTCCCCGCGACCTAGTCCGGGATTTTGAAAGACAGAGCCTCCGTGTTTTGAGTAATGGCTTATGTGTCGTTGTTATGTTAAACTAGGTGAGAACCGGGGTGGTATACAAGCTCATTAGAATTTTTAATGCCGGCTATTTAGAGATGAGACCGAGGAACCTAAACCGAGAAATAATAAAGAGAGACAACGCTCTACTGGCCCTACATTTAATATATATTACCAAAACTCCTATCCGGTCATTCTAACCTCGTCGCCTTTTTAATTTTCACCCTTGTTCTCCATTCTCTCTTGCTTTTTTTACACCCTCCTTGTTATTTAACGACCCAGTCCCTTCAATCTGGACAAATACCAAATACTTAAAACTGTTTTTAATGTTATACAAATTTGAATATTTTCAAAATCTAAAAGAATTAATTATAATAATTTTGTTCGAGATTATTTATTATCGATCATTAACAATAATTTTCTGTCATAAGCTGTAAGGTGGAACAAAATGAGGTATTCAAGGATTTAAATAAATATTTCTTTTCTTTCTGTTGAATGTTATTTGTGTAATTGAAAAATTATTTTTTTTATTTTGTTACAAAGAAATTTAATAACCTGATTTATTCTGTTGAATATTTTTTATATGGTTCAATTCGAAAATATTTCTTATGCAAACATAATAAATTTTTCTATTCATTGGAAAAATTTTAATAAAACTGTACCTGAAAATTTATTATTTTTCAAATTATTTAATAAAAAGTTTTATTTTTCTCCATCAAAAATGAATTTCAAGACATATTAACTTGAAAAAATTTCTTGAACTAAGTAAAATTTATTTGAACCTTACAAAAAAAGTTTAGTTCAACCAAAATATTTTAAAAAAGACCGAAGATAATTTGGAGCAAGAACAAATTTTTTTGAAACAAACCTTTACTTTATCTAAACTAAATTTTTTCTTTCTGAATATTTTTTTGAGTAAAGAAAATTTACTCTAGAGCCAAGAATTTTTTTTTTTTTTACAAAAACAATTTTTTAATCTTAAAATTTTTCTATTAAATTATTTTTATGATTAATAAATTTGTTTGTAAAAAATAAATCATAAAAATAACAGTCCACATTTATATAAAATTAATTGGCACCTTCAAAAAAATATTTTGCTCAACAATTAACCTCTTGAATCGCCAATTCTTTTATCAGTGAGCCCATTCACCGAAATGATATTTTCTTAGCGTCTCTCTAATAAACATAACAGTGTTGCAGGCGGCATTGATTGAAATTAAATCTCGTGTTACTGATTCGTACATTAAATTCAAGTGAAATAATCAACGTTTATGCTTACCACAATCTTAAATAATACACATATGTACAACACAGATTATATCGGAGCACAGGCATACGTCGACGTCGACATCGACGTCGACCTACTGCAACGAATCACATCCACCTCAGCTCGACAGTGTGACTACTAATAATAATAATTGTCAACGATGATTACGAGTACAATAGCACCGCCGGCGGGTTGATTAACCAAACGAGAGTACAAATCATCTGTGACTTTAGCGTCGAACCCAACTCCCGCCACCAGTCGTCCCCAGATATAAATCATTAGTCTATACCTTTTTCTTTTTCATTTAACTTTTTTTATTTTCATTTCTTTCATTATTTTATTCCTTTAAATATATATTCACTCTAACTTGTTTCTCTGGAAATATTTCACAACACATTATCATCTAATTTCATTGAATAAAAATATTCCAACACCCAAACAATAAGTTACAAGCTAAAAGCTCTAAAGTAAATTCTCGAATTTATTAAAAAAACTAACTCAAGTATTGTTGGTACCTGGGTAAGTAATTTAAAAAGTTACGGACCGGGCAAAGTGTCTGTAGCACCTAGGAAGCTCCTAATCAATTTCTTCCACATTATACCGTACTACCTTACCTGGTCCTTCCTTCAGCAGTCTCTGAATCTGGTCTCTGGTATTTTAGAAGACTAAAAAGTAGACATATAGTTGATACTTGCTTAGTGTAAAACGCAACCAGCTTCTGACTTTCACTCTCGTGAGATCAATCATCATTTTTTCGGTAGTCGCCAACGAAATACTTTTGTAAACTAAACTCCATACCAGACCCCACTGTTCTGAGTCTATAGACACATAATAAATATATAGACCTTTGCTAGGTAAACAATAACACAACTTAGTCACGCACAATCACCACGTTCTAGACAATAGATAAAAAATGCTTGAGGAATTTTCTTGGCTGCATTTTTTTGTTTTGCTATTGCCAATGGAATGCATTACATGTGTTTTGTACCTATGTGCTCACACATTTCCAAACGTTTACATTTGTAGCAACGAAATCCCTACGTAACTAATTTCTTGCAACACTTTTTCGTGCAAATTAACATCAAGACCAATTGTGAAAAATTTTTATGGTATCTGATGTCAAATGTCGAAAAAAAAGATCCTTTATTCTATTTTTTTCTTGAAAAAATTTTTTATAGCTATAAAGAGACTCAAAATCAATAATTTTTATTATTATTTTGGAAATTTATGCGTGGAAAAATTTTCGTACACTGATAAAAAAATTAACTTTTATAAAAAAATTAACTTGATAAAAAAATAAACTAAAATTATTTTTTTGCGTCAAGAGAATAAATTCTTGAGTCAAGAAATTTTTTTTAATCTAAGAACATTTTCTTGTTTCAAGAATTTATTCTCTTAACCCAAGAAAATCATTTTTTTCAAAATAGTATTCTTGGTTCAAGATTTAGGCTCTTGAGTCAAGTTAATTTTTTTATCAGTGTATTTATAGCCAAAGTGTTTTTCTCTTGAGTCAAGTTTACCATTTTTCAATAAATATAATTTTTTTTTAAATTAGTACGTCAATTAACATATTGAATTAAACGATAATTGGTTTAATAGTTGATTAAACTTAAAATTAATGTCAGATAAGATTTCTAAAAGAATAAAAAAATTATTTTTATTTTAAAACAACTCTCTTGTAAGGATTTAGTGATCATGCGCCCTCTGACGGAGATTTTCATCCCTACCTTTGATCGGAAAATTATACATAAATATGTCATGTCATATCAGGACATATCAAGCCCGATATGTCCATATATGACCAATTTATGTATATAGTAATTTCAAAATATTGTTCACGGTAAAATTAACAAATTTTCTAAAATACCATAAATTATTATTCTCACAATAAATTTTTCTCACATGTGTCTACAGTACATAAGCTTGAGATCCGTTATACACATTAAACTAAAAGACATGTACAGCATTGAACGTAAAAATGTTTCCTTGGAAAATCCATAAAACTAAAAACTATAACAAAAAAAGACAGTAGCGCCACAAAGTGGCCATAGCTGCCTCCAAAAATCCCTCAGAGTGACCCCCCAGGGTTCCAATAATTGTCTGCTTGCATACGCGAAATGGGCCTCACTAATATAATATAACTTATTCCTCGAAGAAAACAAGAAGGTAATGTAATCTTAACGGCTCTAAATCTTATTTCAGTGTCCTCACCTCGTCTCGGGGAGTACAATATTTGCAGGCGCGCCCCGTCGCTCGACATTGTTCCCCTGAGATGCTCTCCGCTGGACTCGAAAGATGCCAAGTCCTTCCATACCAATAAGGCTCCCGTAGGGCCACAGTCTTGGCCAGAGTAACAAGTTTATGTGTGTTCTTCTTACATTCTACGGGCCTCTCTTTTTGTCGCACATCCTGTTCACTTCCATCATGCCTCAGCTGTGTATCGCTGCAGCTAAGTTCCGTGAGCATAAGTCTAACTTATTTAAGAAGAAGCTCGACCAGAGGACCTCCCGCAGGCAGTCCGTGCCAAAAGAATTTACCTTCGAGCTGTGACCTGCCAGATAGTCACTGGATTTTTTCCTCGTACTTTATGTACATGTATATATATATATATATATATATTTATATTATTATATACAATGCGTACATATGTGTGAATTGATCGCATCATCATATTGAAAATGACAGTGTATATGTCGGGAGAATCATATATCTCGACTCTCGACTAAATTTTGAACCTGCTACTGTTGTAACATAACTATAACGCTCGCCAAAGATTTACTGCGGGAACGTTCCTGGCTGGTGGTGATGGCACGATGTAGAAAAGACTTATATTAGCTGGTCTCAGTTTATATTAGACCCTGTCATAAAATTTATTACGAGCTATCATACATAGATAATTATTTTACTTGGCGCAACTGAGGAGGTTGTAAATATTCTAAGAGTTCCCACTAATCTACCGTGCAAAGGTATTTATTTCTCTAAGAGTTTTTCTCTTCAGGCTATTGTTATATTGCATTAGAAAATATTACTCTTGTTAACAGTGTCTACTAAAATTAGTGTAGAAATTTAACTAGCAGTACCTACTAGAGTCAGACTACAGGCTAGACCTTTTTGTCCACTGGCTGTTTAGTTGTCGTTGTTTTTATATTATATTACTATTATTATTATTTCTTTATCTTTATTCTTCCCATTCTTGGGTTTGTCGAAAGCCATTAGTAAAACCGTTGAGACTTTGAGACAGTTTAACGAAATGTTGTTGTTGCGTAAGGGCAAGGTCAACTTTGGGTTATGTTAGTTCACTTCCTGGTTTCTCTGAAGGCCGTTCAGTGGAAAGGATTAACTCCAGTTATACATAACACTAACCGTAACAATTCATCATTTTCTTTATAACTTGTCAATTTTGTTGGCATATTCAGAACAATGGACACATTTACAAGGAATCCCTCTTCAAATTCTATATTTAAACAACCCATTCATTATAAAGTAAACTAAACTTAGGCCGTTTTTCCTAATGTAGGGTCTAGGCTTTTACTTTTGGATTTTGGGATTTTTTTTTTTTTATGATATCCTTCGTGTTTTTTTTTTTTTTTTTGAGTTTTTTAGTTTAAGTTCGAGTTGTAAAATGCAGTAATAAATAAGTTAGGATTATGACATAAAAAAAAAGGAAAATAGACTCTTTATGAGCCATAAAAATTTACAAGAAACCCATTATAAGTTCATAATGATTTTATTTCCGGCCGATGGTCGATCATAAATTTTGGTAACTGACTGAAGTGAAAATCTTAGGCTGGAAATATTTTCTCTCTGCGGGGACCAGACAATAAATTATCAGTCATGCAGCAACCTTGTAAATCTTGAATACTTGCTGAAACTTACAAATTTTTCTATTAAAACCGAATCTGTAACCATTGAGATAATAATTTAAAAATTAACAGATATTTTCTTAGAAAAACTATTTTTGTTGGTAAAATTTCTTGATTTGGAAATTAAAAAAAATTATCCAGGCGTTAAAAAATGTTCTTTAAAGAAACTGTTTGTTTATTAGAATTAATCAAAACTTTTTTTGCTTGATTCAAGACAAAAAAAATTTATTCAAAATAATTTTCATGTTCAAAAATTTTGTTTTTTGGATTAAGTTAATTTTTTTAACTGTTTATTGACGTTCAATTTCATTTAACAACAATTTTGAGAAATTAAATAATTGATATTAAAATTTTTATCAAGTTAATTGCTGATTTTTTAAGAATTATAGTTAAAATTATTATAAAAAAAAAATTTTTTTTTTTTTAATAGAGCTATCTCTAAGTACATGTATTACACAGATAAATCCACACTGAAAAAAAAATTCTTGACTGGAGTGTAAATTTTCTTGGCTCAAAAAAATATTAAGGAAGATTAAAAATTTCTTGAATGAAGTCATAGTTTCTTGAGCCAAGAAAATTTCTTCTTACTCCAAAATAACTTTTGTCTTCCTTAAAATCTTATTGATGCAAGAAATTTATTTTTTCTGTGCAATGAAATTTTAAGAAATTGATAACTTAGAAATAGAAATAATAAAAAAATGTAATTGTTAATGTAAACCATAATTGTTTTGTAAATAAATATAAAAAACTCAATCTTCTGTCTAATAACCGTAAAAACTAATCATCAGAAAACCAAGTGACTAATGGGATGATTTTCTGGAAATCGCGTGACTATTTGAGCGCTAAAAACGTCATTACACCATCGCAAGTACCAGTAAACGCAACAAATGTATAAATATAATAACAAAAGCATATGAATATCATAAAAGCACACTTCGAAGGCGTATCCATGTGTAAAGAACGCCCATTGTGGGGTTCTTACTTACCAACCACGTGGTTAGGGCGTAGCTACACAATATACAATATAGAATATATAAGAGTGAACTAGAGTCTCGTGGAAGAAGAAAGAGAACTCTCCAGCAGAGGAACAGGGACCCCATTCAAACAACACAATATCCCAGTGCCCCTCTAGTCGAGAGAATCACCAAACCCCCCTCGAGCAACCAAGCTCTTTCTGTATCCGTGCACGAGCCAGCTCTTCTTTCTAAGTATTCCGGCGTTAGGGCACACAAGACTAAGACGTTCGCGCCACCACTTTAGTTCGTATTTACGGAAAAACCTACCCGGAAAAGGAAAGTAACTTACCGCAAGATTTTCAAGAAAAACTGACTATTCTTTCCGTACAATTTCCCAAAAAAAAAAAAAAAAAAAAAAAAGTTTCTTTTTATGACTTAAAATTATTTTTATCTAGAACTTTTATTTATTCTATAAAAAATAAAAATACTGCATGGAAATAAAACTCCAAAAGAGGAACCTCGATTGAGGTTATGATGTAAAGCTTACCAAAAAATGTGCAAATAAAATAGTGTAATTGTTAAAGGTGATTGTGATAGACGATAGTGCAAATATTAATTTAAAAGTGATAACGTTTGAGGCGAGCAACTAAATGATGGATATTACAGGAGGCACGAAGTCGCTGTACGGAGGGTACCAGTTCCAAGGTATATAATAAAATAATTAAAACATAAATAATAAATAATAAATAATTTGTTAAATTACAGCGAGCATGAAAAATATAATTCGACAGTGTATAGGCCATAAAATCATAACTAAATAACCGTGTTAATTGAATTGACTGTGATAAAGTATTAAATTCACGCCCGGGAGCTGAATCGTGATGAATATTAGAGGAAGATATATCATAAAGTATCGGTCAGTTAGGATTCATCCTCATGTTTATATGTATATATTGCCTGGTGCTCGGTTATTTTCTCAAAATATCGATAACAGTAATTAAATAAATAATTTTGGCTGATGCCAGCGTGGCAATATCAGATGCAAATACATAAATATATATATAGGATAGATAAATTTTCATTACGATTACGCGCTGGACCTAACGGAGCACGGTTACCTGTCTTATTATATTGTATTATATTATGTTATATTATATTATATTCAGTATTAAACGTAAACACAGTAATTACGGTGGCCGCGGTTTTACTTAGCCACCATGCACGCAAAATATATGTGTGTGTAAGACGATCCACCGGCAGTGTCACGTAGAAAGGGTGGCTAATTCGAGTAACGATCAGACTTAATACTCGTTAACCTTGGAAATTGCAAAGCACGCCCATTAATGAGCATAATTTGTCAATTTAACGGGCTCTTACGGGAAATTTCACTTAAAATTTTTAATAATCCGCAATAAATTGTACGACCAATTATCTATTTATTACAGGGCAAGGGAGGATGAACCAACTGGGTGGTGTGTTTATCAACGGACGGCCGCTGCCGAACCACACACGTCTCAGGATTGTCGAAATGGCAGCTGCTGGAATAAGACCATGCGTTATTTCGCGACAACTACGCGTCTCGCACGGCTGTGTATCGAAGATACTCAACAGGTACCAGGAAACAGGATCAATAAGACCTGGAGTAATTGGCGGAAGCAAACCACGCGTCGCTACTCCGGAAGTTGAGGCTCGGATCGAAGAAATCAGGCGGCTCGACCCCACGATCATGAATTCTCAGATTAGAGACAAACTTATCAAGGTAATAAAATTAACGGGCTACTTAGCATGAATATTCAAGTACTGTCGATTTTTTTAGATAATAAAAATAATATTGCGTGATAAAATGTATGAATGAGTAATATGGAATATTAATGAAAAAATAAGATGTAATGAAGGTGTTGAGTCTGACTACAGGATAAATTTTCAATAATATCTTCCGGCTAGCGATTGACCCCGGCACGTTCAGCCTTTTTTTACGCTCACTCGCGTGCTCTCATCTCTTACTTACACATGTACATTGCATGTTAATGCAGGCAATGTATTGAGAAAATATATGCATTTATATATGTATTTATATTCCAAGCGGATTCTTCGGTCCAAGCATATACAGGCGGTATTCTTGTATATCTTGCGCTGCGATCACACTCAATGAAGCTTTTTAATATTTCTTATAACTTATAAGGCGGGTACCAAACTCATACTCTTGCTCGTACTAATGTATAGATGTGAATTTATATACTGCATACGAAAAGCCTTGGGCGACTCGCGTGTCCTCTAATGCCGCCTACACCGACTCGGGATTTTCTTGCTCAGTTTTTCGCGGACGAACATCATCTATCAAACTCAAGGGATTAGGTATTTTTATTTATTACCTGAGAACTCGGGAATTTATGAGCTGAGATTTTAATGAATTATGTACTAAAAAGTTTGCTTGTTTTCTGAAATTTTTTCTCGAAAAATTTTATTAAGGAAATTATGCAGAAGTTTGAAATTAAAAATTTTTTAAATGCACAAAGAATTTTTTTTTATAAAAAGTTTCTATCAATTTTATTGTTACTTTTATTGTCCACACAAAATTTTAATTCAAAGTCCAATTTAATAATAAAAATTTTAATTAAAATTATAATTAAATACCTTTCATAATTAAATTTTTACATTAATAAAAAATTAAATTGACTGAAGCGAAAAAATCTTGAACCAAGAAAATGAATTTAAAAAATTTGATCATTTTTAATCAAGCAGAAAAATTTTTAAATGAAGTAAAATTTTTTTTTAACCAAGAACAATTTCTTAATTCAAGATTTGTTCTCTTGAATCAACTGAATTTCTTTATCAATGTAAATTTTATAATTTTTTAGGTATATATTCAAACGTATGTAATCAAAAAAATTACAATTCATTACAATGGATAAAAATTATGCATAAAAATAAATAATCTTCTCTGATATTTCGTAAATTTGTAGTCTTAAAAAAACTTCAAACTTGTATTAAGGTAAAAGAACCAGTTATTGACACTAGCCTAGTTGTTTGACACTTGCAAATTTAGTCTAATTAAAAAAAAAAAAAAAAAAATGTTCCCAAAAAATCAATTATCTTAAAATTTATAATTCAAAAATTATATTAATTAATTTATTAAAGTTGATTTGTTTCTTTTAATTAAAATAAAATTGCAAGTCTCAATAACTAAGCCAGTGTCAATAACTGGGTCTTTTACCTTAGGAATAATTAACTTTGATTAACTCATAAAAATTGGACTTGAGTTTTTATAAAAAGTCCATACAATGCAAATACTCTTGTTCAATCCTAAATTTTATTTCTCCATAATTATAATGTTAAATATCTCTAAAAATAAAAAAAATTTCTACAAATTCTAAAAAGTCAATCCTTAAATTCAAATCCATCAGAAAAATAAAGTTCGATCCGTTGATAAAGAGATAAATTGCAGCAGGATAAAAAAAGGGATGTAGCTTATAGCCTAAACCGTTCACCGAAAAGACGTATCTGCCGTTGCAAGAGCTACGGGCATATCGGAGAGTGCCCAAGTGTATGAGTAAGAGTAAGAAATACACGCGTGTATATTTACGAAGGAAGAGGATCGAGAAAAGTGAGGCATGAGGTAAAAGGTATAAGCATCACATTAGAGTTGGATGAAAGAGTTTTTAAAAGGAGAGAGAAAAAGAGAGGAGAAGCAGCGACTGTGGTCGGCATTAATACGGCATTTAATGCTGTAAGGAGGCGTTCCTGGGGTCCGCGTAGTTCTCCCCGAGGCAGTTATCTCCGTCTCTGTTGCCCTGTCATCGCCCTGGTAGAACCAAGACCGAGACCAAGACGAAGAGCACGCCAGACTTTACTGTAGACTCCAGACTTAACTCTTTACTGTCTATAAGCGATCTCTCTCATCGACACGCGGGATATATCGTTATTGTTTCTGAGATACTATGCCGCGATCGGAGATATAAGAGATGAGATAAACGATCGAATCTCCCGATCGCGATGTATCCGTACGTACACGGTACGTCTACTCGATATATCTGCAGACTTAATCATTTTTCAATATTTTATTTTATTATTTTATTGCTATTTTTTATTGTTTACTCCGTTTACTGCTCTTTCATTTTTTTTTCTTTTCATTTATTTTCTAACTTGGTACTTGTAACTTGTTTATTACCTTCAAACCAGTCTATTGAAAACTCATTTAATTTAGCTGCGTGTTAATTTATTTTAATGTTTTTATTTATTTTTATTATTACAACCTATTTACGTTCGTTTGGAATTTTTTGAAATTTATTTAATAAAATATAAAATATAAATAAATACCTACGCGGTTTAATGGCCCATAAACGTGCTGCTAAATGGTAAAAACGATTATAATTTAACACAGGTAGTGTTAGCGAATCTTAAATAGTTCTAATGGTCGCAAAATTTTAAATTTTCCCATGCAGATAAAATTTTACTGGGTGCAGTTAAAGAATTTGTATTTTTACGCTGATAAAAAAATTATCTTGATCAAAGAAAAAAATTTTTAACCAATAGCATTATTTTGAATTAAGTATAAATATTATTAACTTAAAAAATTATTCTAAGTTTAAGTAAATTTGATTTAAGAATTTTTATATTTGAATAGAAATAATTTTTTAATTTTTATATTCGATGATTAAATAATTAACTCTAAAAGCAATTAACTTTAAAATAAGTTTTATGAATTAACATTAAAGTATTGACACATTTTTATATTTTTAGCCAAGAAATTGTCGACAAATATTAAAAAAAAAAAAAAAGTCCAATAAAGGAAATATATTAGCGATGATTTTAATCCCAAAAAATTAACACCTTGCCAAATTAATTGAGAAGTCATACTATAAAATTGAATATATGTCTATATATGAAGAAAATCACTCCAAAATCCTGCACGCACTTTCTTAATTCAGAAAAACCTATTGTTGATTTTAATTTAATTTGTTTTATGATGAAATGATCGATCACTAGCCACTTTATCGCAGTAGAGAAAGAATGAAGTATAAGAGAGAAGAGTATAAAATGAAATGATAAATAATGATTGTCGATACATCAAACTACTTCTAACAAGATATGCTAACTTTATTTGTGCAGGAGGGCTTCACCGATCCGCCGAGTCTCAGCTCTATTAACAGACTTTTGCGCGGAGGCAGAACTGGCGACGACGGCAAGAAAGATTACACTATTGATGGCATACTGGGTGGTGGTGAGTATTTTTAATTAATAATAAAATTTCCAAATTATTTATAAAATACTGCGGAAAGTAAGTTGTAAAAATTATACTTAAGCAACGCAGCGAGAAGTATAAAAAAATTATTGTTTATCTGCACTCCATTCATGCAATTGCGTGGTCGTGTTTGGGGTTTGCTTTACAAACATACCTTCACACGTACATTGATACATGCGTATGTTGAAAAGAAGAAGAAGAAAGAAAATACTCGGCAAAATTTAATCTTCGGTGGGCGTGAGCTGGTTGCCCACACGTCCGACAAACGGATTACAGGAGTGTCAATATCTTACAGGCTACGCATTATCCTTCTTTCTGTGTCTCGAAAATATCCACCACTCATTTTTTCAACTCCTGTCTTGTTCTTCAGTTCAGAACAAACAAACCTCGACAAATTAATTTGCTATAGAAATTTTCGAGTACTGATTAAAAATTACACATTTTTTTCATTTAAAAATTTAATATTAGTCCTTAATTTTAGTCCTTTAATATCGACCTTGTTACATTTTTCAATTTTTTTGATAAAAATAATAACAATATTAATTTTTTTTTAATTTTACTTAAATTAAGTAAACTAAATTAATAACTAAATCATTAAATTATCTAAATTAAATTAAATAATAAACAAATTAACTACCTAATTAAATTAAGTACATTAAATTTAATAAAAAATTTTTATTTTAAATCCATGAATTTTTCTTTGATTTTCCAAATATTTTTAATTCTACTCCAAACACTCTATCAACGAAACATGTCATGGAAATAAAAAAAGCCCGAGATCTCGAGTTGAAAAGCCATATGTACATATAAACAAGATTGAGAGACATTAAAGCCCGTGAAGTGGACACTCGACAAGATCGAGGAATGTGTTTTTGGAAGTCATCAGAACAGAAGGTGTGGCGGAATCTTGTGTGGAGCATATCGGATCTCACAGACGATACGGCGACGAGCGACGAGCTCCAGCAGCTCAAGCTCCGGGTAGACAAGAGATGATGCTTATGAGAATAATAAATAAAAAAATTTGTTGTTGTTATTATTATTACATATAAAAGATGAATAATAATAAAAGTAATAAAAATAAAGAAAATAACAGCGATAGTGTGTGGACTGCATCACGGATGAGGAGTCCGGTAACCCGGAGACCAGTCCGGGGATCAGCCTACTCACACATCCACACTATACGGCTTACACTCACTCACCGCGGCAGAGGGTAAGAGGGCCCAGAGTCCCGCGGAGATCAAACGGACCGCCCGCCACACGTCAACAGTGGTGCTCATTTCGTTAAATTATTTATAAATTTGCCAATTTTAAAACTTACCAACTCTAGTATGAGGTATAAGAAAGATCAGATAAGTTTTTTCTCTTAAATATTATGGACTGCGGAGCAGAGGTCAGAAGAAATATTTTTTTTATAATAATTTATCAAGAATTAGTCAGTTTTTTTAATCAAATTCTTAATTTTTCGAATATGAATTATGTAATAAATAAATTATTAATGATTTAAAATTTTTTGATCAATTCAATCTTTTTAAAATTAGTATTAATCACTCGAAAAAATTTTACTTAAAGTATTTAATCAATTTATAAACAGTTTACAAATTATGATTGTAAAATTAACAACAAACTGTAAAATTTTTAGTTTTATTTTGTAATTAAATTGGTGCAAAAATATATTCTGAAAAAAATTTTTTTTTCTGTAAAAATTTATTTGTTAAGAGTTCTAAAATTTGTCACAACATAATTTTTTAAATACTCAGTAAAATTTTGTTAAAAAAAAGTAATTATTAATTATAAATATATCTATTTTTGCCAACCTCTGCTACAGAGGCCGACTCGGAGCTGGTGGAATTAAAGCCCAGCAGAAGCATCAATTATCATTATCATAATGTATATAATTAACAGAATTAATTAGCTGAGGATGAGGATAAGGATAAGCCCAAGTGGCCAGGTTGTTTCGGAGTAGAAAAATTTATTGATGAGAAGAAAATATGACAAGTATTTAGAACATTTCCGACCCTCTTTAAGATTAAACAACCTCATGAATTCCGTATAATCTAATATAATATAATATAATATGTCTGTTGGTGTTTATATCTAGTTGGTATTAGAATGAATAAAAAAGGGAATAGGAATAGTAATAAGAAATAGACGCGATGATATCTAAGATATCGGCGTAAATGACGAAGGCGAGCACCTCTGAAGAGTAGATAAAGTAAAAGGTATCGCCGGAGTTTGAGTTTGAGTTTTGAGTTGTTAGAGTTTAAAATGAGCGAGGAACAAGGAAGGAATAATGTTTATGTATGTATACATATGTACTACACGGTGTGTAGCACTAGGTGGTATAGGTGTCGGCGGTCGAGCTCTCGAGCAGGAATGACACGTAGCCACAGGCTTTCTTATTCTTTCTTATTCCGTTCCTTTGGACTCAGCCGCCGACCAAGGATTAGCCTAATGGGTCCTGCCCACCCCCCTTTGCTTCGCCCACCCTACTTTCTCAATCCCTTATACCGCGTACACACCATACACGATATGTGAACATGTATGTATCCACGACAGACACTAATACTTTGGTGCTACACTCCGCCGGATAAGACTTTCGGATTGCGTTTTATAATATGTATTTCCAGCTCGACTCCCTCGTCCACGTCCAGATCTCGCTGCCCGTGATATGTGTTATGTGATGGGTGAGAATCGGCGGACAGCCTTCAAGTATATATAGACGGAAAATTTAATAGTGAAATGTGATTAAGTGATACCTAAATTTACATTTTTATTTTTGCTTTATTTATCATTGACAATTTTTTAACCATTTAGTTACACGAAAATTTATTTTTATACTGATTAAAAATTTTTTTTGTTTAATTCTAGACAAAGAAATTCTTAAAACTTATTTTCTATTAAATCAAGTTAATTTTTTTTATCAGTACATTCAATAGAAAATTAAATTTTATCGAGTGAAATTTTCATTTGAAACTAATTTTGTCAAGTGTCCTTTTTTTGTGATAAAAACAATGAATAAATTCACAATCAAACAAATATATCTGTATCCAAAATGAATATATATTCATTCGTGTGAAAATTGAGATCTTGTTAGTAATTCACTCTTGCAATATTAATTATTCATGCATCCTAAATAAACGTATTTAAATTAAAAAAAAAAATTATACTTTTCTATTTCAAACAGACTAAAAATGTCTATGTTAGTTACGTCCATAAATTTCCCAATTTTTCTAAAAAAAATTTTCACTAAATTTAATTAATTATTTCTACTCAGAAAAAAAATTAACTTGAATCAAGTAAATAATTTTGAAGAATTTTATCTTCTTGATCTGAGTAAAAAAATTCTTAAACTAAGACATTTTTCTTGGTTTAAATAAATATTTCTTGATTTAAGAATTTTTCGTCTTGATTCAAAACAATAAAACTCTTTAAAATTATTTTCTTGGTTCAAGAAATTTTCTCTTGATTCAAGTTATTTTTTTTTTCAGTGTAGAGTCCAAAAACATCTAAATCTTGGGATATTACTCCAAATTAAAGGGTAAATTTTCTCTTCGTGTTCCGACATCGCAAACAACAGTCCCGCATAATAGAGCCTGATAAGAGCGATTTGCTTATCAATTAGTCCAACGTGTCGAATTAATTACCAGGTTGCGTTCAGTAATATACAATACGTAGGTAACTAAATAGAGGCTTTAAACTCCAAAGTTTTTTAATAAATACAAGTAAAAAAAAAATTTAGTGTCGATAGCTATGAATTAAGATCTAATGACTTGTAAAAATGATAGACCACCCAACAGTATTTGGATTTGAAAGATTACTTTTTATTAAATACAAAAATACAAGTACTTAAGCTTGGTGCAGATCCTTCCTCCTGCTTCTGGGTAATACATTTAATAGAATATTTTGTTGACTTGTGTGGTTGTGTTGCTTTATGCGGAGGTGATTTTTGGGACGAAAATTAATATTTATGATTTTTGAGTTATTTGGTTTTGCTGGTACCAATCGACACAGTTGGGAGAATAATGAAAAAGGAAACCAATGTCTGATGGTTCTCACCGGGCGTTGACAGGAACTCACCAGCCAAAACGAAGCATAAAAACCTCGGGTGTTTTTTTCTATTGTCATATTCTGACATTATATATATTATATTATATCTTTCCCTGGTAGACCTTAAGGTGTATAGCAGTCTGAGGAGTTTCCGTAGCATTTTGTTAGCATTTAAGAGACCTCACACATGGACATGGACCCCCAGCTACTTCTTCTACTTTTACTCCTAATTCTAGTCCTTTAGTAAAATACATATAACACATATGTATGGAAGAACTTGACTTTATACTTAGTTAACTTCAGGCAAAAGTAGAGAGAGTAAGAGAAAGAAATGAAGGAGCCGAGCGGCTAGATTTATAACTCAGCGGCACCTTTTCCCTGCGTTTGACTAAAAAGCGCGATTCGACACACGGAAAGGCGCAGGGATGGGAGGAGAAGTTTCTCATTCAACAGAATAAAGTATAATAGATTCACTTGTTCTGGCTGCTATATTACTGCTTATACTCTATTCTAATACATAATATAATATTGGGACGATAGTGTGTTACTTGTAGGACTGGACTTGTCGAAACTACTTGCTCCGAAACTCCCACACAAACAACTAAACTCTACTTGGGCGACAATCCAGTTTTCCGTAATTCGGGAGGTTCAGGACCACACTCACGCTACTTGTAACTTATAACTGGTAGCAATACGCTTATTTTAAGTGAGATATATGTGTCCAGCGTGGCGAGAATTTTAAATCTCTGTTGGCTTTGTTCTTGTCATTTCCTACAACATATTTTTAACAAGCTATTTCACAGTTTTCAGGGAAAAGAAATAAAATTTGTTTTTCCGGTTTTATTTTTAATTTATGGCTTATTAGTTTTTTTTTTGTTTTGATTTTTTAAAGAGCTTTTAGTTTTTGGGGATTATTTTTTTTTTATTTTGATAATTTTTTCAATTTTTCTGTGGCTTGGAAATTTTTTTTCTTAATTTTTAAAAATTAAATCTGGACTTATATCTCGAAAAAAATTTTATATATTAAAAATCTTATTTTTCCATATTTGTCTAAAAATCTACGTGATTTTTTATTTTTTATTTTTTTTTTTAATTAAAAAAAGAAAATTCTTGGTATGTTGGATCGCAAAAGTTAATTATTTCCTCGGCATCTCTGTCCCCGTTCTTTCCATTAATAAAAAAAAGGAGGGATTTATTTTTAAATAAATTGAAAGTCATGATTACTAGCGATCCTTTTGAGGTGGATTTTTATTGTCCGACTAAAAAATAAATATATTTACATATTGAATTGAAATTGATTACACGGTACTTAAACGCGAGTTAGCGTCGACACTTTGATAGCGGAATTGAGTCAATTGAAATGAATAAATAAAGATAATAGTAAAAATTAAAATAAAATAATAAATGTTTTGTTTGAAAGTATACTTAATAAGAGGAATAAAGATGTTGAGATATATTAGCGAAAAAAGAGGCTAAATAAAATTACAAATGATATAATGCGAGGTGAGGTGAGGAATATAATCTATAAGCATTTCATCGAGTTCCGCCCCTGGGTGAAGAGAAAAAGCCAGAGGGACGTTTAAGAGAGTCAAGAGTTGTTCTCTCATTACAACTCCAACATATGGCCTTTAAACGATCACACCCTCTAGTTATTTTTTATATTTATTTTATTTCATTTTTTTTTATTTTTATTTTATCTTTCATTCTTCCAACCAACTCTTATTTTATTTTATTATTTTTTCTTGCTGCACCAAGTGGATGAAGAATCTTTTTCTCCAAAGGGTCGAGTGTCAGTGTTGTGCCTCGGAACTATTTTTTTCTCACATCAACATCCTCTTGGTCCTTTTAAATCCTCGCCATTAAATTAATATTCAATAATTAACCAAAAAAAAAAATAAATTCTAATCTTCATGGGAAAAACTTAAAAGTAAAATAAAATCCGACACTTGCGCGTTACCGACAAAAAGTTCCATGACCTAACATAAATCCAAGTCACCAAGTTCTAAAAACTATTAAGGAATGAAAAATTTGTCACTTTTATTAATAATAAAATAAAAATAAAAATAATAAAAGTTTGAATTTAAATTTAAAATAAAAATGGTATTTTTAAAAAGTCAAACATTGATGATCTCTTTTACAAACACAATATCTAAACAAGAACTACAACAAAATACAGCAGGTTGTATAATGTAATATATTACATTTTTTATTTTCTGATGAAGGGGCGTCATAGCGTAAAGCCGTCGGTACCTTTGAGACACGGTATGGTTACATCTACTGGACAATCTTAAGAATAGAAAGAATAGATCGTGAGACAAGTTGCATCTTTCCAATAATACCCGGCGGCTCTTTTAAATTCTTGTCACCTCTCTACTCATGGACACATACACATTTTTTATTTTTTCTCTTCCCTTTGACTCTACTCTCTTTTATTTATTTATACATGTTATATTGTGCCTTTCGCCTTAACCCATGTTAGGTCTACCACATTACATACAAACTTCTATATACTTCGTACTCGGCTTGCTGAAACATATACACAAACAAAATCTCGACTTGTTATGTTTGTCAGTATAAACAGTTTACAATAAACCTCGAATAGTACAATAACATCACACCAAATTTACTAATTTGTTTTTATTTCCCTTAATTATTTTTATAATTTAATAAAATTTTTTATTACTCATCTATACACTGAAAAAAAATTAATTTGAATCAAGAAAAAAATTCTTAAGAGTTTCATTATTTTGAATCAAGACCAAAAATTCTTGAATAAAAAAAAATTAACTTAAACCAAGAAAAATTTCTTATTTTTAAAATTTTCTTACTCAAATCAAGAAGTTGAAATTCTTTAAAATTATTTACTTGATTCAAGTTAATTTTTTATTCTGTGTATTATTAAGAGAATAAGCAAAATTTTGTACTCAGTGTATTTATATGATAAAATGGGTTTTTATGGTTACATTTGGTATCATTGGAAAAGTCTTGACTTAAATTAATGCCTTTTCAAGGTTTCATCTCATTCTCACCAATATTCAATTTATGATGATAAGTATTTAGGCTGCATTCGGAAATGCTCTATCTCTAGATGCATAATTAAGAAAAGACCTTATATCTCGTGAACTATTGACATTTTTAAAAATATAAGCTCATCCCGACATTACACTGTAAAAAATCCGGAGTGAATCGGGAGTGAATTTCACTCCCATTTCACTCCCATCACTCGGAGTTCCGGAGTGAAGTAATTAATCACTCCGCGTAGGGAGTGAATCCGGAGTTTTTATTTGCGGAGTGATTTCAGAGTGATTTCGAATTTCACTCCGAAAAACATCCGCGTTCGGAGTTTTTAAAATAAATAAAATAAGGATGAATTTTCGTTCTACAAAAAAAATCTCAAAATTAATCTTTATGTATATATTTCTTCTGTGCGTGTGTTTGTCACTTAACTCCTCCTAAACGGCTGGACCGATTTTAATGAAATTTTTTGTGTGTCTTCCGGTGGATTCCAGAATGGTTTAGATTCACAATTCAGTCCACGAGAAAATGTTTATTTAATAGATTTTTTATTTATAAATTGTTGTTGATCTTGACCACCCACATGCACTTTTCATATATTTTATAAATATCATATATATAAGATATATGAAAAAATTCATGTGAGTACTCAAATGAAAGGTCTCGATGAGTATAAAATCATAGTGGACTTATATTTATAAAAATGTTAATAATTAACGAATGATAATGTATTTTGTTAACTAATGATGTTTTTAACAATGTAAGCTCATTCCGATGTTACACTCATCAAGAGCTTTCATTTGAGTATCCACATGCATTTTTGATATATTTTTTATATATACATATACTAGCTGTTACCCGCCCGCTTCGCTGGGCGCTTTATAGAATTGCATTTTTAGATCTAGACTTGAAATTTAATTAGAGTATTGTTTTGACTTGCACAGATTCCAAATGAGTATTGAAAGTTTTAGTTAATGTCATTGCAAGTCTCATAAGTAAAGTTGAAGTCTGTCTAGCTTCAAGTGCGAAGAATTTTTTTGTCATTTAAAATTTTCTCAGCGACATCAATTTTTCATAGAAAATAAACTTAACATGTTTTTTACATACCCAGTGTTTGGAAAATGCATTCATTTTAATCAGTAACATTCCCTCGATCCCGTAATAAGAACAATTTATAAGTTATGTAATCAGCAAAAATAACATGTATGTAAAATTCTAAGTTCGTTGACCGAATTACTACATATAATGTTAAGTTTTGGAAACCTTACAATGACTTTTTTCCCGCTGGTAAAGAGACGTTTGTTGCAAGGAAATTTTTAGCAAATGTTATTGAAACTCAATAGACAGGGTCTAAATTTTATGTTTCAAAAAGTCCTAGTTGATAAACAACAACATTTTCAGTAGATTTCATAGATATCTAACTATTTTAATTCTTGAAACCAATTTTACCATAACCAAACATACGATCAGCATATAAATATAAATTTTCAACACTTAGTTCACCAGACATAATTAGCTTCTTTCTTTAACTTTTTTTTTAAATGTCGTGAAATCAATCAAATATTAAGGTTATGTAATAAAAACAAAAGAAAATCGTATTAAAAACAAATGAATGAAAAATGAGTCTTTTGTTTTTATTAGCGGGAAAAAATGTATATAAAAATTAATCGTAAAAAAAATGAGAAAGGGTTGATAAAATCCAAAAATAAGTAGCCTATAACCATATATGAAAAATTCTGCGTCGAAAGGTAGCAGTCCCATCCCGATAGCTTCAGTAGTTTTGACGTCAACTTTTATCAAAGGAACCCTATTTCGTTATATATGTATATTTTCCACCCACGCATTCGCCCACGCGTAGGTATATATAGAACTAAATTCTCAAAAAAGTAACGTAATAAAAATTATTTCCTTTTATGCCGATAAAAAAAACAAATAAATTGAAGAAAAATGCTCGTCTTTTGTTTTTATCGGCGGGAAAAAATGTTTATTAAAGTTAAATAGAAATAAAATGGTGAAGGATTGATGGAATTCGAAAAATAAGTAGCCTATAACCATCTACAATTCATTCCGCATCGAATGGTCCTAGTCCCATGTCAATACGTTCAGTAGTTTTTGCGTGATTGACGGTCTACGAAACCCACTTTCATTATATATGTATAGATATAATATATATAAATATATAAAATATATCAAAAATGCATGTGGGTACTCAAATGAAAGCTCTTGATGAGTGTAACATCGGGATGAGCTTATATCTTTAAAAACGTCAATAGTTAAAAAAGTAAAGTGCAATTTAACAAAATTCATTATTTAATAAAGCAAAATTTTATTTATTTATAGTTCACAAGTCATGGCAGTCACATAGTGACTGCAAGGTTCCTAGTTATTATTAAAATATTTTTTGTTTTAAATTATTTTGAAAAAACTTGCTAAAAATTTATTACAACTCGAATTTTAGCCACCAATAAATTCTTCGACTGACAATACTTTAAATGACTAGGTGTAGTAAGTTTTAAATTTTATAGTTAAACATATATGTTACGAAATAATTTATTACAGCGCTCCGAAATTTCCTGGCATTGCTTACAAGTACAAACCGAAATTCAATAAATTTTTTACTACTTCTTGAAAAGTCATAACATTTTTAAATAGTTATGAAAGTCGACACAAGTTTACTGGAAATTTCATAAAATTTTTTACGTGTCATATAACAGTGGTACAATTGTTCAATATACATGTCAAATAAATAAAAAATATAAGGCACCCGCAAGTAATAAGGCCTAGTTTTATGAATTTTAATATTTATCTTAATTTAAGGACTTTTCTTATAAAATATTTAAAAAAAATGGTAATTTTTATTAAAAAAAAAAAAATTAAGATAATTCTAAACAACATAAATAGTAATTAAATCTTTAGTAAAAATCAAATAATATTTTCTTGATATTAGAAATTATAAGATAAGAATAAGCGCTCTCAACTTATTTTCTTCTACAATAGACTAATGAGAGATATTTGTCTAACAGCGACAAAAAAAGTATACAACACGTATTATTAATAACAACAACAACAACAATGTAATACAAATACATTATCACAATAATATTAACAAATAGTAAAGCAAAGAGACTAATAACAACAAAAGATAGATTTCCCTAGGCTGTTGTGTCCTATTGTAATTTATTCTCTCCCACTCGACTACTTAAGTTAACTTGACTTGTACACATAACACATAACTACAACTAAACGTGTCGCTGGTAATATAACCAAAGATGTAGTGTATAAACTACAGTAAGACGACCCGATTCCGGTGTAGTGTGACTTTTTGACAAATGTGACGTGTTCCAAAGCAACAGCCAGCCCGCAAACACTTGAAAGGATGCCGCTGGGAATATTCCTGTGCTTTAATTTTTAAACTTGTTCGTCTACACCTACTACTTCTCCTCATCCTCCTCCTCATTTACCTTCGGCTGGATCTCCTTCTCTGGATTTGATCTTATTCATCCTCATCCTCATCCCCGATCCATATAATATAATATTTCTCTTTCATTTCACTCATCGTCTCATGTCTATTTTCAATTTCCTTTTACTCACATTCAATAAATATAATAACACAAACCGCAGGTTGTGCATTGTCATTGCAAACCCCCACGCAGATCAAAGCGGCCTCCTTTTTCATGTTTGTTGTGTATTTTCGGTAAACCTCATCTTCCTTTTCATTTAAATTTTTTATTATTGTATTCCCGTGTATCGCGTATCGGGACGGCCCTTTCTACTTAACTTTTATTATATAGATTTTATTCTATATACAGATATACATTTAAAAGCTAACGCTATTAGTGTCATACCGGCGCAAGGTATAATGTACAACTTACAATACGTAGGTGCACTATTTATCCTTGGTGTGTCACAGGTCGTACTGTGAGCGACGAAAACTCCTGAAACACCGATCCCATTTATCTCCATAGGATCCCTTTTTACTTCACCGGCCGGTGTCCAAACAGTCAGGACTTCCTGGGGACACTGAAAATTAAATTACGAGTAGTTCGACATAATACTATATGCTCAAGGTACAACTTTACCTCTGAAATTTTTATTTTTCGATAGTCTTCTCACGCCTAAAGCATCACAAAGTCGGAAAACTTTTAAATATTTAGAGATTTATTGGCTTACCAATTTGTATTTAATATTTTTACAGGTCATTTTTTCTTTTAAGATGTCATATCATGTTATATATATATATTTCAATTTAACAACATCTGGAGTGAAAATAATTATTTATTCTTTAAATAATGAATGACAATTTTTTTCTCAGTTTTTTATGAAAAAAAATTTGAAATAATTTGTCTCAATTTTTTTATGGAAAAAATAAAAAAAATCTTTTTCTTCTTGAATTAAAATTTATTCACATCAAATAATTATAACTGAATTAATTAATAATGATGTTAAGCGTAAAATTTCTTATTTAATGTCAAGCACAGAAAAAAATTGTATTGTGTTGAGTTACCAAATGGTATTATAATGTTTATTTATACACCATGGAAATTATTCCAGCATTGGATCAGATTTTACTCTAGAATAATAAACAACTATGATGATAATGATAATAATAATAAGAAGAATAAGAATGAAAATGTATTTAAAGAAGAGATGAACGTCAAAATATAATGTTAAATTCGATTGACAGGGCGTAAGACTCAAGTGTTTGTCCATTTAGAGTATCATAACAAACTCGCGATCAAGACTATAGTCAGGGGGCTTCAGACAGAGGACTACACTTAAAACTCTCAACGAGATCACGTTTGTAAAGGAATGAAATGAAATCCCACAAAGTATTCTCAATTGACCGAAAGAAGACGAGAGTTGAAGCGATTGTATCGCGCTCCATCAACCATGAGATTTAATTCCCATATGGATATGTAAGCGACAAGAAAGAGCATCGCACGAGGCTATATATCTCTATATATCTATTATTATTATTATAATAATAATGTGTATAAACTCTCTTACTCGAGATTAGCTCCAGAATAGTGATATAATGGACAATGCCAACAATATAATAGAAATAGAGTAATAATAATGTAAAGTCGACTTAAATGTTTGTAAATTTGGATTTGCTGTTTATTTGTGTTTCTTCTTTGCTCAGCGATTGCTAAATTTCAATGCAATTTTCGGGATATAAAATAATATTTTATTTAGTGAGCATTTGTCCGTGATTATGAATTCTAGTTTTGTATAAATATAAAGAACGTATTTGAAAGAAATTATTAATTTTACAAAGATCTGGGATTATAATTATGACAAGAATTATTTTTTAAGTTTATGAGTCAATTTGGATATTTTTAAAAATTAAATATAACAATTTACAATATTTATTTTTATATTCTAATCAATAAAATTCATCTGTAACTGATCGTTTACATTAATTATCTTTTAGAAAAATTATACTTTGATAAAATGTTTGTAAAATATTTTTAGTAATGTAATGATAAAGAAAAAATATTGAACCAAGAAAATCATTTTGAAAAATTAGATCATCTTTAATGAAGAAAAAAAATTCTATAATTAGAAAATTATTCTTGGTTGGATAAAATTTTACTTGATTTAAAAATGTTTTTTCTCTCTAAAAATTCTAAAGAAAATAAATAATAACTGTTTTCATATCATACTTCATTAATTACTCATTACACTGATAGAAGGATTTCTTAACATTTAAGAAGATTTATTTGTATTTAAGAAATCATTTCTTAAACATCATTTCTTAGTATTTAAAAAATATTTCTTTGTATTTAAGAAATATTTTTTAAATACTAAGAAATGATGTTTAAGAAATGATTTCTTAAATACAAAGAAATCTTCTTAAATGTTAAGAAATCCTTCCATCAGTGTATAATTTATAGATTTTTTAAATTCAATAATTATAAACAAAATACAAATTTATCCAATAGGATAAATATTTGATTAATTAGAATTTAAATATGCCATCAATATAATTTATAAAGAAATATTAAAAATAAAAGAAGAATACGCATATTTTTATTTTTAATTGAATTCTAAAAAAAAAATTTTAAAACTGGAGTAAAATAATTATTAAAAACACTTGTACGCGTATATTTAAAATGACAAAATGGCTGTACATTAACGTACACATATATCCGTACATATAAATAATAAATACAAGATGAGAAAAGTCTTTTTACGAGTTACATTTTATGAATGCCTCAAAGAGCGTGACGCATATGTACCCAGAGCATTTCGTCATGAATGCATGTATGCGCAACGTATTAAAAAGCATAAGCTCATAAGGACTCGTTCACTTAACGATAAACTACAGTCGTTTATGAATAATTTAAAAAATATATAAACTACACAAAACAAAACAAAAGAAATCTGATAAAAAAACAATTATTTTCTTGCCACAAAAATCTGCAAATAAATAAAAACGCAACAACGAGTTATTATGCGAGCAGACAATAAACTAATGAAGTAATAACTGAGTTATGTAATAACCTTTTTTTTTTTTTAATGTCCAGGTCGTTGCGATGATTCAGACACCGAGAGTGAGCCTGGTATTCCATTAAAGCGAAAACAACGTCGCAGTAGAACAACTTTTAGCGGTAGCCAGTTAGAACAATTAGAATCTGCATTTCAGCGAGCGCAATATCCCGATGTGTATGCCCGGGAAGCATTGGCTCAACAGACTGGATTGACCGAAGCTCGGATACAGGTTAATTTCATTTTTCTATCACATCATCCAACCATTCTAAATTAAATAGATAAAATTCTTTTTTTCGACTTGGAATATTTTTATAATAAAAAATAAGTCAAGAAATTATCTTTTAAATTAGATTTTATAGTAAGTTATTGAATATTAAAAAATTATCAGCCTTAATTTTTTTTTCCAAGTCCATAAATATATTTTTTTGTATTACGAACTATAAATGACGTCATAAAAACGATAAAATTCTTCAATTAATAAAAAAAAAGTAAGAAAATTCTGAAATGTTGTCCAATTTATCACAGGTTAAATTTAAAGTGTAGAAATTAATTTAATTTTTAATTAAATATTGTCACTTATCATCGATGTGTTTTTTTCTTCTTTACCACGCGAGAAAAAAAAATGAACTACAATATAGTATATTTCTTATCTAGGGCAGGAAAATAAGAAATGTCTCAGATTACATGTAATTGTTGACCGAGGCGAAGCCGAGGTCAACAAATATGTGATCTGAGGCTTTCTTATTTCCTGCCCGTGGTGAGAATACTATTTTTCTCATCGACGGAGGCGGAAAGCGGCATTTTCATTTAGCGCAGCGAGCGGAAATTTGACGCTTTCCACCCGGAGGGGAGAAAAATAATAACAGCTATATATTTGGAAAAAAAAGTTTAAATTTGAAACAATAAAAAATAACAAGAATCTGAACATATTTTTTTCTGTACATTCAACCTTGGTAACAGTAAAGTTATCTATTTATATATTTACATAAAAATTATCAATTATTTTGATAATAAGATATTCTATTGAAAATGTTATCCGAAAAATTGATTCGACTTTTTTTGATTGCACTTGTAGGTTTGATCCACAAACTCAAAGTAAATTAAATTAATAGATAAATATTTTCAGAGCAAACTTGAGATATTTACTTAGATAGTTGCGTCATAACAAAACCCACATTCTATAAAGCCAAAATAAACAAGATAGTTTGTGATCGTAATAATGAAGAATATTTATAAAATATTTCAGGTATGGTTCAGTAACCGCAGAGCCCGCCTTCGGAAAGGAAACAACGGGAGTGGTATTCCCTCAGTACCCAGTCTACCATTGACGCCATGTCAATACCCAGGTCCACATGAATTAGGACACTTGTCACAAGTACCACAAATGGCTGTAGGAATGCCAGCCAGCCAGGTGCCTACGAGTCTGCATCAATCGCTTCATCAAATGACGCCGACAAGTGTTCACGAAATGCCAGCGAACTCGCTAAGCAGCCACATGTCTAGCGCGATGGCCCAAGTACCCACCACGACAATGAGCTCCGGATTACAGCCCCATTCTGTCGCAATTCCTGGTTCACTTACCGGGCTATCGGGTCATGCCAATAATGTTATGCAAATTGGTCAGGTGCCTACGATTCAGCCGCCCACTGCTCATGCTGCACCAACAACCTTAAGTCATACTCATAATTCTGGTTAGTTTGTCCAGACAAAATTTATTATTTTATTTTTAATTACAATCAATTTTTCAATCACTTTTCGGCTGCATTATTTCAAAGCTCAGTCACTGTAAAATTTCTTTTTAGAAACAATTCAGAATTTTTTTCTCTTAAGGACGTTCTTAGACAAGAAAAAGACACCAATAGGTTATGGCTATTGATTTCTTTCTCACGCATTAGTACTGCCTCTCTTTACAGACTATCGCTCACTTACTTCCACTTACGTAAAATATCGAAAATTACTAACTTCAAACATTTTTTATAAAAAAATGAATACCGCTCGTTTGTGTTATTTTTAATAAAAAATACTTGTTATTTCTTCAATTAATGATTCTCAGTTTTTTAAAACAATCCTAAGAACAGTGGGATTGATATTTAATAAAACGTTCATTTGAACGTCGGTATAGGGTCAGCATAGGGTTTATATGTAAAATATACAAATTTTAAATGCTAATATTTCAAAATTTAGTGCTGCAAGGATTTTTTAAAAAAGTTCCTGCGTATAGAAGATACTAATGAGTATAAATATTCAAAAATTCAAAAAAATTTTAAGAAAATGGTTTTTTCTCGGAGGTCCTTAAAATTTTTCTTTATCTATATATCTTCTCTGTATAGTTCAAATTTTTTATTAATTTAGAGTGTAAATTTTTTTTTTATAAAAAATGTTGAGCCTGAAAAAGTTTTGCGTTAATTTATCGAGTAATTTAAAAATTCTGGAAAGTTTTAACGAATCGTATAAAAAATTATGATATACTCATTATTAAATGTAAAAAAATCCAATTACAAAGGTCTTATAATCTCAGAATTTAGTTTTTTTCTTAAAAAATCATCAATTTTTTCTAATTACATAAAAATTTGATTATTTTATTAATAAAATTTTTATATTTTATTAAAAATAGGTAACGCAGACTGGACTCGAGCGCAGATCGGGTGGGGACAATTCAACCACTTTCAGAACAACGACTACACCAGTCACTCCAGTCATCATCCTTCCAGTCATACAAGCCTTGGTAGTCAAGTGTCCAGCGCTAATCCTACAGCCGATTGGGGATATGATCAGGGTTATGATTATGCACAGCATGCACAGCTTAATTATCACCGCAGTGTCGGTGGAATCTTTTAGTCATTTCTTAAAATTATACTGTATATTATATTATATAGATATGTAAAAATCAAATTTTATATATTACGAATTATAAGTAATTACTAATTAGTAATAAAACTTGTACAAAATAAATTTTTAAATGAAAAGTGTACATAAGATATAAAAATATACAAAATATAGAACATACGTAAACATTATTTATTTTTTTTTATTTATTTATCCTTAATCGCCTGTTTATGTGGTCATAATTTATTCTAAGAAAAACTCAGATACTAATGTATGATTATTTAAGCTTGATTGATAAACTTGACATTATTTTTGGGAAAAAACTTTGAATTTATAATTACGAGATTGTCGAGAAGATACTGTCGTAGATATTTAAATTGGGTTAATACTCATTTATCTTTAGAAAAATCAATTATTTATAATTCTTATGATTATGATTGTCAATCTAATAAATAAATAAATACTTAAAGTAATTGTTTGTTTTGAAATTTGATAAGGATTTTTTATTTAAAATTTTAGTATATAGCGTTTGGAAAATAATGGTTAAGTATCAGAAGAGTTTTCTAGAGTCAAGAGATGAAATTACTTCTTGTAATCACTGTAAGTAATTTATTAATTTATTTATTTGTAACTAAAATATTAAATTAACTAATAAAAAAATTTTTTTAATTTAACAATTGGAGAAAAATATAAATTTCTGATTTTTTTTAAAGTGACAGATTTAATAAAATTTCAGATTTCCGTTTGGAGTTTGGTAAATAGTGATATCATAAACACAAATTCTAATGACGGGAGCAGTAACTCAAAAAGCGTTGCAATAAATAACAATCAAGAAATACTCAACGTAGGAAACCAAGCAAACGCGAACCAGGCGAATGTAAACGGTTTAGTAGCAATAAATGGTCAAATTCAACAACAACAACAACAACAACAACAACAACAAGTGATAGGATTGGGTGGATTACTCGATCAAATAGGAACACTTTTGAATTCTATATTGAACCAATTACTCCAGATCAATGTAATCTCGAACGCGCTAAATCAGAATCAATTGCTATTACCTTTATTAACAGAAGTAAGAGCTATCCTACAGAATTTACTGAACAGTCTTTTAAATTCTAACCAGAACCCGCTTATATTACAAGTTAATAATTTGATAGCTCAGGTTGGCAATGTTATTAATCTGATTAATCAAAAAAGCTTGTTTGGGGGTTTGTTGGGGCAACTTTTGTCACCTGTTGGGAATACTTTTGTTGGAGGCGGTCTCCAAATTGGTCTTGTACCTTCACTGTTATTACAAGTTATGAATATTTTGTCTAATTTATTGTAAAGGTAGAAGAAATGTTTATTTTGTTTAATCAAATTTCAATAGAACTTTTGGTATAAATATGCAATTATTAATTGTGAGTTGATAAGAAAATAATATTTAATTAATGTATTATTATTATTATTATTATAAAATACTAATTATACATTGTAGTCAATTGATTGAATTTTTATAAAATATTGATCAATAAAATATTTTTTCAATCAAATTTACATCATTTTTATACTTTAAAAGTCTTTACTTTGTTGCAATTTCATACTTTGAACTTTTACCGGATGAATTAAAAAAATTTGATTATAAATTAAAAAAAAAAAAATAAAAGGCTGGCAATAGCCTAATCGGCCCGGTACCTGTATTTCGAAAGAGTGGGATCAGAGTTCGATTCCAGCACGCACCGCTATTTTCAGTGATTATAAAATAAAGAGAATATGTGCGTTACGTTGCCAGCCTCTGTACCGACCGGGTTTTCTGTGGTTTCCCCGTGTAGTTATGGAAGTAAAAATGTCATTATAAAAGTACTCCATACTACTTAAGGTCGTAATGCAAATGCAGGTACTGATTGTAACGCATAAGTCGGCCACAGTCGCAGCACAGTGTGATTATAAGTGGAAAATAATATGTTGAACGCAAAGAAACCAAGTGTTAGTTGAAAGGGCGAAAGCCAAAAAGTATAACATTGAGAGAGTTATATGATAACAATAGAGGCACTTGAGTGGAATTACTGTGGTAATAGCAAAAATGTGGAGAATACGGTTAGAGTCTTGTAAAAACCAAAATAGGTATACAAGTAAAAACGATATAATAATAATAAAAAAAAAAATAATTACTATTTATTATTACTATCTTCACAAAAAATCATTTTAAGTATAAATAAAAATTTTTAATTCCATAATTATAAAAAATTAATTATAATACACGAAGAGATTATTTATCTATTTTTTTCGATCTTTATAGTATTAATATAATTAATTTGAGAATTTTTTTACTTTTTTATGGTAAGATATTTTCATAAATAAATAGAAAAATATTAAGACATAGATCTAGAGATCTTTCTGTAAAAGGAAAATAAAAAATAATTTATAATTGCTCATTGATACTGAGATCATCTATTTTATTGAATCAATTAAATAAACAAAAATTATAAACATACAATATATATAAATAAATAATAGATACATATTAAATAATAATTTTAAAGTGATAAATATTATTTTAAATAGTGCCAATAATTATTATCGAGTTTATTGTCATCAGATTAATGTTATTATTGTCAAGACATGATAGTCACACAGTTAATACATTTATAGATTTTTATATAATGTTAATATTAATAAATGTGTATGCATATATAGTTATTTATAAGTTTTTCAAAATAATCATCAATCTAGAGTTTTATATTTTCTTGTTCTCTTGTTTCATTTTATATGTCATTCACAGCAATGATACCAAAAAAATATTATACGAAAAATTCCAAACATTATCAATTACAACGACAATTCAGCCACCAAGAATTGTAGTTGTAATGTTACAATATTACACGTAATAATATAATCTATACAATATTTGCACATCAACTTATCCGTTCATTTATTTTCTTCCACGAGTTTTTTTTCCACATAAAAACAATTAGCAAGTCTAAGTATATCAAATAAGCAGAGTTTATTCTAAACTACTTATTTGAAAAAATCTACAGTAGCCGAAAAAAATTGACATTTATATTCTCCTTAAATATTAGTTTTTATATTTTATTGTTAGGCGATAAATTCATCGAGTTTATTAAAATTCTCGGTTTATCTAAACAGATCTTTGATTTTTATCAAACTTAAAGCATTCGCATATTTTCAAATTTTCCACTCGAATTATTTAAATTGACAAGGAAAATTCATATGCGACTTTTTATTACAATAATAATAATAATAATAATAATAATAAAGATATGTCATTAATGATATATAAATTGATAGTTACAGTTACAATTGTAAGATGTTAGGACAATATTATAGTATTAAAAAGTCAACTGGTCATAAACTTTCTGATAAAAATATTTTAAAATAAAAATTTATTGAATTTCAATCTAAATTTTTTTCCCGTTAATGTTTCTCTGAATTATTGATTTCGAAATTTATTCAACAGATTTTTATGAATTTCCATAAAGAATTCAAATTCACAGAAATAGTCGCGGTACATGATTCAAGGATAAAGCCTCAGATCTTTAGCATAAAAAAATCTTTCCAAGTATCGCTGTTTCAAAATTTTCCGCTTTGAGTAATTAAAATAAAATGATTATTCATTTGATCATTTTCTAAAAATAGTGAAATATTTTTTTCAATATGTTCACCTTTTTTAAACATATTTTTCACGGAATACTCTGATTTAGAACATATGTTCACTATAAATAATTTTCCGTAAGTTTATGACCTGTTACTATAAAATAGCTTCTTTTCTACTAATCCACTATTTCTTTATAATTTTAATAATTATCATTAATCATAGTATAGTATAATGAAAATCGAAATAATTTTTTATTGAAAATTTTTGATAATGTTTAAATATAATTATACCATTAACCACGTACATGTAAAAATTTTTCCAATGATTTCACATACTCTTTAATCTATCATCATATCAGAGAACCCGCTCAGTGCAATTGAATTTTTATATTTATATATTATATATTCATTTAATAGTAAAATAAAATTATTTGTGACTATAAGTTTCATATATATGACACTATTAATTACATTTTAGTTATTAGTTTTATTTATGAATGAGTAAATTCCCGATTTTTAACACCAACGCTTTATAAATAAATCAATGGCTATTTTTATCTACAGCAAAATATTATATAGAAAATTTAAATAGCAAGTGTTAGAAAACCTAATGAAAGTATTACATTGAGCAATTGAAAACAAAAATTGAGCAATTAAAAAAACTTATTAAAAATGCAATAAAATTTAGATTTATTTATCATTTAAAGAAGCGCGATAAATAATATCATCGGTGGAGGGTGATGATAGGTATTTTCTGAAGCCATGTCGACAATAACCCTGGTAGTTTTGATAGTGCATGTCGCGGGTTCTCAGTCTTTTCCACGTGTCTAACGACCGAGTCGGCGAGTTGGGGGAGTTGTTGGTCGAGGGCCCATCTGAGGAATCCTGCCTGGAATTTCAAATCCAATATTAGAAATCTTCGTAATAAAAATCTTTCATAAGTATAATAATAATAAACAACTTTACTTAATAAATATTATAAAATATATAAACAGGAACATTTAACAATAAAATACAAAATACAGCGATTTAATAAAAACATTTATTAATTAAAAAAATTATTGGTAATATTAATTAATTATTAAGCGATTATTTATTGGTACGAACAATGTACCCATCTGCTGAATTTTTTAAATAATAATATTGATTGCAAGTAAAAGAGAAAAATTTAATATTGGAGTTTCTGCATTGCCAGCTTGCGTCAAGCTTACCTCAAGCGGGTACAAGGTATAGAGACTAGACAGCAGATGGTACAGAGTATATAGAGGTAGATAAAAAAATTCAACATTTAATTATGAGTTTCACAATAATAATTTAAAATTTTTAAAAGCTTCTAAGTTTATAAAAAATATCCTGGCTTTTTTACTATAACTAATGTTTTAAAACAGTCTTGTAAAATTTTTTTAATTTATCTTGATTTATTTCAGAAGTAAAATCGTAAAGTAAATTTTTATTATGATAAAAATAATTTTATTTTATTTAATCAATAAATTCTAAAAAGATTTTGTTAGATTCTTTATACTTAATTTTTAAAAACTATTCCGAAAAAATTTTTACAAGACTGTTGATAGTAATCAGTAATAAAATAACTAACAATAATAATAAAATAACATTTTGGACTACGACGACAACCCCCATTACCCACTGAAAGGTGCTAAGGGAGAGGAAAATAACGACACAAACAGCCAGAGGATCTACGGTTAAGTTGTAATATTAAATTATTTAAAACGAGTAAAAATAATGAATAAATATAAAGGCTTAGAAAAAATTGATAGCGACGACAGTGGTCTACAAATAGCTGATGATCGTGACAATTTAATTGCATCTAGGTCTTATATTTATATATAAAGTTACTGTTGATGAGTGAGAACACGGATTGGTCTACTGGTATTGATTACTGGTATTGACAATGATGGATCGAGAGATAAACAAATATGTACACATTTAGTCAGACATTGAAAAACCTATCTAACTACCGTGTCGACTTCGTTGGACGTTTTTTAGTGGCCAACAGGTTGACGTTGATAGACGTGTTGATAAACACAGTAAATTTAATTGTATAAGTTAATTATTTAGTTGGAGTAATAGAATAAGACAACTGGTAGTTTTTATTGGACAGAGAGTGGTGATTTAGCTTCTACTTGTGTGTTCTAGACATCGATAGCGCACAGATCAAGATTAGGAGTTAATTGAATGTGATTTTATTTATACTATTTATAAAATGTCTGTTTAACTGTATAGGTGGTGTTACAACTGGACAATATGTGGTTAAGTGGGCGAACACGGTATGGAAAGCCTACTGGTCTGACCTGCCGACCAGATATCGCGGAGAGCGCGAAAATCGTGCTGCCCTGAAGGATGGTAGCCACCCGAGACGTGCCAGAGCGCCGATATGTCTCTTACTTGGTTGATACACGTCCTGATAACCCATCAGCGACTGGTTTATTGATTTATCATCGTTTGTCCCGTCGTCATTGTCATCCCCGTTTTCGTGCCGCTCGGAAGACTCAGAACCTGCTCCTAACATTTTATTTACCAATTTCACTAGGATAATTATTATTGCACACCTCGAACACTGAGTCTTTGTCATCTCCGTAAAGTGATTTTAAATTATTTTTTTTTTTTTTATTTTTATTAAGAAAAGACTGTTTAGAAAATTATTTTTAATTGAAAAAAAAATTACGTTCCAAATTTTTCAAAAATAAAAATAGTTTAATATTTAATTAAGTATCCAAAAAATTAAATTGATTGATTTGATATAAATTTATTAAATAAAATCTTTATAAGAATAAGAAAATTTTTTTCTCTATTCAAAAATTAATTTTTTCCGCGTAAAAAATTAAAAAATTTATCACAATTTTTTATAAAAGTCCACTTTAATTTATCTTAAATTATATTTGTTATTTTATTTAAGCACGTTCGAAGTGTGCATGTCTGAATATGTTCCAAACTAATATTTTCTACATTACTTCTGTCAATATTTGTAATTTGTAATTATTTTTCAGTAAATATCAATTACTTTGAATGAATATAAAAAAAAGTTAAATAAATAAACAAATAAAACTTACCCATAAATCTTTTTTCAGCAATCGGATACCCAGCGATAAGTGCCTCCATAAAATCGTCATAATCTAACACATTAGTGTTTTGCATTACAGGCAGCGGATACTCTTCAGAATAATCAATTTGTCTTTTGTTGCGTGACTTATTTTTAGCGTCAACCAGTTCGCTCTCCAAAATACTCTTATTTTTGTTAACCTTCGACCCCTTTCTCAATTTATTAAAATCAAGCTCATGATTATGATGATGATCCTCTGGGTGTTTTGCCGAGTCGATCCGTTGCAAATTATCTAAATCGATCCGCGCTGCGCCCAACTCCTTCTCGTTCAAAGAACGGCTGTGCCGCGACTGCGGTAAGTTCCAGTCGCGGGCCAAGGTTCCAATGTTGCGTTTAACGTAATTATACAGCCCGTTTTTAGCTAACGAAGCAATATTTCTCTTGTTGTAGATGTAAGGGTAGCCGCCTGATTTAACGAGTGCGCCGAGATACCGTTTCCCCATAGGCAGCATTGAGTCGCGAGCGAGGGCCCCGATGTTCCTTTTCCCTTGATAAGAAGGTACTATGTACACGCGTCCCAGTGAACCGATATTCCGCTTGTTGCCCTTCGGGAGCAATCTGTCCCGTGCGAGCATCGCGATGTTACGTTTGTTGCTGTTTGAAGATGACTCCTGGGAGTCTGAATCTGAGGATGCTCTGTTCCTTCGCCCTGACGGCAATGCATAGTCACGAGCCAGAGCTCCGACGTTACGTTTTGCGTTGTGGAAATCACGTGATAGCGATTCGATGTCTATTTCTCCACTCGGGAGGGTGTAGGCGGTTATTATCGATTCTGCGCTTTTTCCCAATTCTTCAGGTGTGTGTCCGGCGTACATTTTTAATATTTCTTCTGCAGTCATACTTTAAAATTTAAATAATTATATTAATTATTGTATCCAAAATTCATGACTTTTTAAATGTTTTTTTCATAAAATTTTATTTTCACTAAAAAAAAAAAAAAAATTTAATTGATCCAAGAGAAAGAATCTTGAAGCAAGGAAATAATTTTGAACAGTTCCATTATCTTCAATTAAACAGAAAACTTTTATGCTGATAAATGGGTTAGAAAAATTTATTAGCTCGATCTAAGATTATCAAACTATCCAAAATAATTTTACGTAATAAGAATCAGGTGAAAAGACCATCAATAAATTTTAATCCAATTATTCGTTATACGAAGTTTCGTCGATTTTATTCCGACATCCTCAAGTATCGAGTTTTAACAGAAATTAATACAATCATTTAAAAAATTATATAAATACAATAATACAAAGTCAATAATATTACTGATCCGTAAACATCAGCAACTAATAACAAATAAAATAAAATTAAAAGCAATAAACAATTACCTCGAATATTCTGTCAAAACGTAGTCATACCATTAATCAATGGCGTATAACGAATAATTGTGTTAAAATTTATTGATGGTCTTTTCACCTGATTCTTATTACAAAATAATTTTCTTGTTTCAAAATTTCTTGTCTTGAATCGAGTTATTTTTTTTTTCAGTATGGATAAAATTAATTTTTTGCCCTCCGGGCGGAAAGTGGCAACTTTCGTCCCGCTGCGCTAAACTGTTGCCGCTTTCCGCCTTCGTCGGACAAAAAATAGTACACTCCTCGGGAAGTAAATAAGAAAGCCTCAGATCACATGTTTGTTGACCTCGGCTTCGCCTCGGCCAACAATTACATGTGATCTGAGACATTTCTTACTTTACTTCCCTAGGTGTGTAATATACTATTTAAAAAAATAATTAATTGTTATTTTTATTGGTAAAAATAAAAATTTGTTAGTGTTTCTAAATTATATTTAAATAACTTCTGTTAACTTTTAAATAGAAAGCTTACATGACGAGAGAATTCCTCTATGACATTTTAGCACATAGTTCTGATTTATATATAAGAAACTACCGTTCGAAAGTCTAAGAATTTGTATCAACATTTTTATTGAATTGTTACATGAATTTTTCTGAGAT
Organism: Cotesia glomerata; assembly: GCF_020080835.1. Lineage (NCBI taxonomy): Eukaryota > Metazoa > Arthropoda > Insecta > Hymenoptera > Braconidae > Cotesia > Cotesia glomerata. Next base: position 4,783,039 of record NC_058158.1, read on the forward strand.
AAGAAATTAAAAAATTATTATTATTATTATTGATAAAAGTTAGAAATGCTTGGAATTCAAAAATGAAATTGTATTTAATATTAAATTGATTAATCTTCCGAACTACATTGCATAAAATTCAAATCTTTAATTAGAAAAAATATTTACCTAGACTGACTCCGTTTTTCATCATCATCGAGATCGTCGCCTTGATAACGTTCCTGAATAGAAGCGGGCAAGTCGTCATTCTTGGCGAGAGTTGCAATACTCCTCTTCTCAGCTTCAAAACTAGTATAATCGTGTTCCAGGTCCTCGACCATTCTCTGTGCCCGCTCGATTACACTCAAGTGAGCACGCATTGTCGGATCACTGAATATTTCAAAGTAAACTTCCGCTGGCAAACATATTTTAGTGTCGTCGCTCATGTCCTCTGTGCTCAGAGCTTTCAAATACATAAAGTCGTTTCTCCCATCCTGTATTATGCGCGCGGATCGAGAATATGCTGCCAAGTTCGAGCTAACTTCCGGTAGTCGAAGGAACGCCAGAAACGTTTTCCGCGGCAAGCACTGCGTGTCCTCTTCTTCTTGACATGTTACCTGCAATATATCAATCAATATTTAAGAACTTTAAACGGAATTGGATTAAAATTTGTATTATTGATATTAATTTAATATCCTCAATATAATTAACAATAATAATAATAATAAATAAAATTTTGTGACAAACATATCTGTATTTAATGATAAAATAAGTTTCTACAATTAAATTCGATATTAAAAATTAATATTTTAGAAAAATGTTAGAATTAATTTAAATCATTTTTTTTTTTAATAATAATTTAAGACCAAATTTATAATTTAATTCAAAAATTACAAATATAATCGAACAAATCGAGTTACTAGAAGTAACTCGGTTTATTGAAAGTAATTTTAAACAGTTTATTGGTTCTATAATTTTGTCCTGCCTCGTCTATTAAATTTTTGATAATTGTTTCTAAAATTTAATAAAATTTATTCAAATTATGTATATTATAATTCAAAACATTAAAATATCGTTCAACCAAAATTTCTTCAATCATATTTTTTAATTTTATATAAAAATAACTCTGTATAATAATAATAGTAATTTAACTCCTGTCAATAATTGGTGTTTTTATCTAACACTTAAAACAAAACCAAAAACTGATTTAAAATCATCTTCTTAATAATCAACTCAATACTAATACCCAATTTATTTAATTAATCAATAATTAATCCTTTGTCGTCAGTAGCGCAAGCCCACCCACGGAAGATAAGTCATGATTAACGACTACCGCGAATTCGAAGCGCAAATATTAGGTGGCTTGCACCTACTTGGAAAACCCACGAAATACAAATTAAATAAAAGATTAAGCACTTGCTGTCGTATAAAAACTACACGTAGGAGGCTAATTGCTTCCGTACTAGTACCAGGAAAGCTCAATTAATTATCGTTTACATTCTGCACCACGACATAAAACTTGATATCATAAAATTATCAAGAAAAATAAAAATATAATTATTAATTGATGGACTTAATGTTTACTCTTAACAATTCATTAGTTTCTCACAAACAAAATAAAATTTCTTCAGCTGAACAAAGCAGCTCAAAATTAGTGACACCGACAGTACATGGCAATGACGCGAACCCAATTAATTGCCCAAAACTAATTACTATCCTAATTTATATTCGTGTTATACCCTCTTAATATTCTCTGAACAAACTCCACTAAATTTTACACGTTCCAACAGTTCTATTTACCATTTTACTTTATATGATATTCCAAGTGGGTTATAGCCCACTATTTTAATGTCACGCTTTTGTATTCGGGCATACATATATACGTTTTATATATCCCAGAGTATATATTTAACTGTATATATGCTTGAATGTAGAATAAAAATCATATGCGTGGAATTATTGAATTGATACCACTTAATTCGATAGTTGTTTAGTCGTTTTGATTTTCAAGCGCAAAAAGGTAAATAAATTCGCGAATGCTCAAATGTTGAGTTCATATGATGACTCATTACGGGATAAAGGTCACGTAATTAATTTATAATAGAGTGTGTCATGAGATAAATGACAAAACCTTGTCTCATTAAATTTAATCACAGTGTAAGAGCATTTAATTACGGTATTTAAAATAATTCACCGCAAAAAATTATTAATTTAATTAAATAATCATTTTACTTTAATAAAAAAAAAAGTAAGGAGTATTCGTTTGATTTTTTAAAATTTTTTAAATAAGATCGAAAATTAGTTACAAGAAAAATTTATTTTAATCAATTCAAATTCAATCAAAATTCATATAAATGAATTTTATTTAAATGAAAATCAACTAATTAAATGAAAATCAATAAATATTGTCAGAGAAATTAAATAATAAATTGAAAGACACCCAATTACATTTGACATTTTTCCTCCCGTATAGTACGTATATGCCCACGTATGTATAAGAGGGAAGGAATTCTCTTTCCCACCTATATACTTTTCCAATAAAATGAATTCCAGTGTCAAGCTGTTGAATCTCCAGAAGAACAATAAAAACTAATAAGTAAAAAAGTATTTTATTTAAGATATATCAAACCGCTGGACCCGCATGGAAAAATATATGCAAATATATATTTTCACACATATTTTTTTTTGCGCTAAATATATGTCCGCATATATGTTCACATATATGCGTAGATATATGTTCACATATATGTGCGCATATAAATGTCTAGAGATACAGAGAAAAAAATTTAACTTGAATTAAGAAAATAATTTTGAAAAATTTAACTTTCTTGATTTGAGTAAAAAAATTTTCAAACTTAGAAATTTTTTTTTCAGTGTATGCTTACATATATGTCTACATATATGTAAGCATGTATCTCTGCATATATGTCAGCATCTATGTGAAAAATATATGTTGACATATTTTTTTTTGCGTAAATATATGCGACATATATTTTTGACATATATTTCTCCATGCGGGGAGGGTATAATTTTTTTATTTCTCAATTCACTGGGCCTTTATCCATTATTTTATCATAGAGCTCAATATTTTTCCTTATTTTTTTTCCCGTAAAAAAAAATAGTATACTATTACTATATTATTTAGTCGCAAGTTCACTTTTTCGCATCAAGGGTTGCCAAGTCCGTGAATCACTTGAATCGTGACCACGACAAGAAGCAATATAAAATATAAAATGGTTTTATACCTGGAAAAAATCTTACCCAGGCCTGCAATATAAATTATATAATTTTTTATGAACAATAAATTACAGAATTTAATTTTATTATAGCAATTGTTAGCTAATAAAACATAAATATTTTTCAAAGGATTCAATTTGTTGAGATGAATAAAAAATTTGCTTTGCCAGCATTGATAAAGATTGCATTTTAAATATTTGTCGAGCGTCATTCTCGTGCTATTTCAATTTATATTAAGTTATAAATTTTATATGAAAAGAAAAAAATATATGTTGATGGATAAAAAGTCATCTGGAAATTCCGCGAGAAATTTATAGTGAATGAATTTATTGAACTGTAAAAATAAAAGGGTTCTTTTGTATTTAATGATACAAACAAATATTCAGATTTAAAATCACACAAATTTTATTTTATTTTTATTTTTAGTTGTCGATAATAAATTCAATTAAATGGGTACGGTTCCAAAAGAATGAAGGAAAAATCATGAGAAAAATACTTAAAGTTTTATATCTTAAGAGCGCGTAATTTTTATTTTTATTTATATAAGCCGGGTGTAGTCGTTTTTATTTTATGAAGAATTAGAGTTATAAGAGCGAATTCCGTAACGAGTAAAATGTAGCTCTTAAAAAAGGATTACAAGCTCCGCGTTATGAGACGTGAAATTAGAGGAAATAATTAGTAGTAGAAGACAAACTAATTTTGAATTTACAACTCGCAACGCTGACTTTAGGGTTTTTGGCTCTGGAATTACCGGACTTTAGTTTAATTTTCTGACCTTTAATAAAATAAATATTTTTATTATTTATTTTCATGTTTAAAATTTAATATTAACAAAAATAAAAAATGAGAAAATTTAATTAGATAATTATGTCAGTAGGATAATAAAAATTGTAAAAAATGATAATGAAAAGATAAAAATGCAGTTAATAATGCAGAATGTTAAATTATGTGTAACATGAGTGTACAACCTGCACTATACGAGAACACTCGTACTAATATAATAATAATCTAAATTATTATCCGAATGTATACAAGTGTAATATATATGTAACATGTACACCGAGGATTTTAATTCATCCCACGCGTTCTAGTACGGCAGAGTTCCTCGTGATTTATGAAACCCGAAAAGCTCCGGATCTTTCGACTAAACGGCTAAGCTTTCGCGAATGACGAATCGTTACACGGTTAAACATACACAAACAAAATTTACATATATATGGAGGAAAAAAGCAAGCTGCTTCATATTCCGCTGCAGTAATGTAAACTAAACACGTAGATGATTTTGCACGAACCATATGTTGCTGAATTTCACGTTTAGTAATAAATTATCCATCTTCACATGACATCCGACTATCATTTCTGACGTTTTTACAAATATTGAATAACCATTTATAATTCCTTCTAAAGTTTTTTTTTTTTTTTAAATAATGGATCGAGATATAATCTGTACTTTTTTTATTTTTTCCAGCGAAAAAATAAGCTGGTGCTTGAATAGTATTTAGTAATATAAGTTGAAAAAGTAAAATCCCAGAAATGAATGCTAAAGTATTTTTTGCGATTTTTTTTAAGTTCAACGCAAAAAGCCAAACAATTTGGGTATAACAAGAAACATTGAAATGAAATAAAATTGTGTTAGTCAAGTTTAATATTGTATTGTAAAGAGGCGTGCTGTTAATACATGCTACTACGCGAAGAGAATACTCATAATCTTGCGAAACAACGTTAATGCATATGCATTGTAAAACAATATTGTTATGAAATATAATTAATAGAATAGTTCTTTTTTAATTTGTGTATTTTTGTTGTTACGTTAATTTTATTTTGTTTGGTTTCCTAATTAGGTCTTTTATTTTTATTCTAATAAAAAATGCTGCATTGTTTCAATTGCTTCAATAATTTATTAAATTATAATATGACTCATTTTTTATATACAGCACAAGGTGACAAAGAAAGTCAAAATTGAATCTTTCAGAAAATTTAAATATAAAATTATAAGTTATACTATTTTTTTATATTTTTTCGCCCTTTCAGAATATCAATTGAGATATTTTTTTTCATCTATGTAGATGTAAGAAATTTCGTAAGCCCAAGTCTCTAAAGGAGAAAAATTAATTGACAGTATTGTCCGAATCAGAAATATATATTATTGATCAACGGTACTGATGATTAAGGAGACTTTTTTTCACATTAGCTACAAGAACCATTGGATTCAGTAGACCGTTAAGAATAAGGTTTTATATGGAATTTATTGTCGATATCACATCGACATTATTATCATTCTACTAAAAGTCCTACTTCTTGAGTTCCTGAAAAAAAAATGCGGAAAAAATATTATCTCTGATTTTTCCGTCCAAAAAAAATTATCACTATCTCAACAAATTTTTTTTTTTATAAATCATGATTATAAGTATAATTAAACACCATGGAGAAAAAATGTCTTATTATTCCTTCCTACAATTTTATGGAGTAATTTTTTTTGTTCATTATTGATCAAAGTAAATTGAAAGCTTTACAATTAATATTTTGTGAAAGAATCAATTGATGATAGAGAGTAGGCGAAAGTATTGTGAACATTCTTACATTACAGCACTTCACAAAATTATAATGATGCACGTCAAGAATCATCTAATAATAAATGTCACTTGAAAATTTTTTCTATTGTTAAAATAAGATCAAAGTATAATAAACTATTAAAATTCTTACTGCAAAATAAATTAATGATATAAAATATATACAAAAAAAATGAATGAAAGCATCAGATATTTTATTCTCGGTGTCTTACATATTTTATGATATTTAGCTGTAATCGATAGATGCTAGATCATCAAGAAATCAAGGATTTTCATTATATTAAATTCACGTGATAAGTAATTGACAGCGATATAATGGGTATAAGTACGTCTTGGAGGTAAAAAAAAATAACTTTCGTTATTCAATACTTCATTTTTTCCGCTTGAACAAGCTTCGACTACATAAATACAATCAGACATCAAATTGCTATTCACAATTATTTTTCCGATAGTTAAAATTCAATTAAAAATGCATTAAAACTTTCTTTAAAAAAATGATTTTTAAATTTATAACAGAAAATAAAATTTAATTAAAACACTAGAAGCAATAAAAAATCTCCAAGACTGTTAGAGTTAATAAAACTACTGTATATTATGAGTAATATATATGTGTTCATGAACGCGGTTGATAAAGGCAGCCGCACGATGTCTATATCCTCATCGAAGAGCATTGTTTATGAAAGTACACTAGCATTTAATGTATATTCAGAAGGAGCTTGCAAGAAAAGCTTTTACCTCACAGTGTCTTTTGTTCGACGAATTGTCAGCCTAGATATCGCCTGTCACTTCCAACGCAGATACAAGCTACAACCGGTTAAATTTATTCGTATATATACCCTCAATACCATCTAATCAAATATTAAATTTAATTCCATTTACAAACTAATAAAATATATTAATATTATCTGTTTAAATAATAAACAATTGTCGCTTTTTACTTCACAAATTTTTCAAAATTAAATTGATCGTTAAATTTTCAATGTCGATAGTTCAATTTAATAATAATTTATTGTTTAAATTTATCATATTGAAAAAGTTAACTGATGTGATTGTGAACTTTATTTTTTTTTAATCTAAAATTAAACTTTCATAGCTAGTTTGGTAATTTAATTTAAAATCCACTTTAGTACCTAATAAAATATCGATGATTGGCCGATAGAAAATTTTCTAAAAGGGTAACATTACACTGTTACACAATATACAGCCTTGTTAATGGGACTACAAAATAATTTTAACTATCTTCATTAAATGCCTCATAAACTAAAATATATCTTGAAATTGTTGGGTATTTTTAAAGAGGATAAACTTGAAGAAAAAAAAAATGAACAGGTAATTACTGTATAATATAGACCCCTTGCCCTATACATATACTTAGGCGCTCCGATAATCGGTTTAGTATGGAGCAAAAGAGTCTTTTAATATGGATTTTTTTATCAATTGACGTAAGAAATTAAAAATTTATAGTAAATTATTAAGTTAATTTTTATTATCGAGGTTACGGAAAAAAATTTAAAAGACTCTGTAATAATTAATTTCAAGTTAACTTGTTAAGCTCAGTATAAAAGAAATCTGAGAGAGTAGTAAATGTTACAGGATGGTATAAGTATATATATATATATATATATATATCACTTGTAAGGTAATATAAGTGTAAGTATAATGGAAGTTTGCGATAAAGAAAGAAGCGATTAAATTTTTAAGAGTTTTAGTTTTGAGATTATTAATGTTTTTTGTTAAATTTAGCTTGACGAAGGAGATCCATCCGTCTGTATTTAAGAGATCTTTTTAAGTAGAAAGATGTGTAAGTGTACTTTGCCGGATACACAAAACCCTCAGCTCATCAAAGCGCTAGAATCGACAGCTTGAAAGACAAGCAACAGGTCTCGAAGTCAATTGAATTCTTTTGGAGTCGCTTCTGCGTTCCGAAGGACTCATGAGATCTCGTGCATTTATATGATTTTTTTTTTTTTAAAGAATTTACGCTTTGTTTTTGTAATTTTAATTAATCGTTTTGTGGAGAGAAAATTACTGAGTTTATGTAACCTCTTTTTTTTGTTCTACACTTTGTACTTTCTGGAATTTTTCTGTGATTTTGTAGTAAGGTAAAAGCCCCAATAGATGATCACGTACCAGTATATGATCACTCCATGTATTTGTATATCTATATTCACAAATATAGGTATACAAATACACGGAGTGATCATATACTGGTACATGATCATCTATTGGGGCTTTTACCTTACTCATAAAAAAAATGAATTTAATAAAAGAAAAAAAAAATTTAATCATTTTAATTTTTTAAATTATTTCTAAAAATATTTTGGAACATTAAACAGTGAATAAGATAAAGCAATTGTTACTTCATGAGTGCTTTTAATAGTTATCTAAGAGAATTCTGGCTTTGCATGACGTTTATGATACTGTAAGAGGAAAATTCTTGAGAAGTTTAGATAATAGCGGAATGTTGAGCTCGCTAAGAATGTATACGGGGTAAAAATAAAAAAGCATACCTGCAATTAATTTATAAATTCAACTATACGGAACAAAATAATAGGGAAGATGTATGTCTATAGAGAGTAAAATCCAAAATAATAGATTTTTCGTGCTATTGAAAGAATCTGAGTATTTATAATGATCGAAAAGAAGCGTAGGATTTAGAGAACCGAAATAATGATGGGTGGATTTGCCGTATTTGTGTTTTCATCGACAGTTATTTTGGAGGTTCAATATCTCTCCTCGAGAGATTAAATATAATTAATTAAATATAAATAATTATATAATATAGTAAATTAAATGACCACTATAGTCACCTAATAGTAAAAAATTTTCTGTTATTTATAATTATAAAAATAATAATTATAATAAAAATTATTATTACAATAATAATAATAATAATAATAATAATATTTATAATTATAATTTCAGAAAAAAAAATTACTCAGAATAAAAATAATTTTCATAAAAAATTTCCTCAACAAAATAAATTTTTTTTTTTTTTTGATAGAAAGAAAATTTATTTGAAAACTTTACACAAAACTTTACAAAAAAAAAAAAAAAAAAAAAAAATTTTTAAAAATTTTATTTTGTTGAGGAAATTTTTTATGAAAATTATTTTTATTCTGAGTAATTTTTTTTCTGAAATTATAATTATAAATATTATTATTATAAATATTATTATTATTATTATTATTATTATTATTGTAATAATAATTTTTTTTATTATAATTATAATTATAATTATTATTTTTATAATTATAAATAACAGAAAATTTTTTACTAGAATCGTAAATTTACAAGCATGTATGGAAAACACACACTCCATGCTTGTAAAGAAGGACTTTCTTATAAACTCCGCCGTCCATCTTACGGCATGTAATAAATTTTATTTTGTTGAGGAAATTTTTTATGAAAATTCTCGATTGCAATAATACCTTGATTCAAAAGTAGATTTATTCTGAGTGAATTGGACAATATGATTGTCAACGAATAGGAATAGAAGTACAATAAAAGGTATAATTTATATATAGGGTGAAAATAAATTTCAAATAAAATCCCGGCTAAAATAAGGAGTTTTTCTCAGTAAATAACTCAACTATCAATGACGTCAGATCATTTCGGAGTTATATCAAATCCCTTGAATGTCACCGATAAAAGGATACATAATCCACATCCAAGCGCTTCGATAACCAGCCAAATGTATGTCTATCAAAGTGCCTTTGCATAAAATATTCTATTTTCTTTACTTTCAATATCACTTTATATTAAAATTGTTCGATATGAATAAAATGAAAAAGTAATTTTATTAATGAATTTTTCATACCACGAGAATTAAAAAAAAATTTTAATTAAATTTTCATTTAAATTAATTATCAATGATGGAAATTTTAATTCAGTAAAAACCTAAAATTTATGGTAATTAATAATTAAAAGAATAATTTATTTTTTTTTTTTAAATTGCAACTCAAATGTCATTAGACAGAATGAAAAACCGTTGAAAATATGGACTTGTCTGCGGTAATTGATGCATATATAAAACTAGCAGAAAACGTACACGTCGATTCTGGTAAAAGACACGATTTTAATTACGTCGCACATAAACTTTTCTCGCTTTGCTTTACATATTTTTATACATACCCAGCTATTAATAATCTTTTGTTATATTTACATGTTACACAAGTATTTATACAACAAATAAATTCAATTTATATTTTATAAATAACTTTTATAAATTTAGACTACGGAAAAAACTTTTGTAATGCAAAAATAAATTTATTATAAACTGCAATGTTTTAAAAAAGTTTCTAGACTATTTTGTAGCTTTAAAATTTTATAATTTATAAAATAAATAAAAATAATAAAACATGGAAATTTTAAATTAAAAAAGTTGATAAAAAAATTACTTTAAAATTATAAAAATTTATTTGATAAGTAATAAAGCATGCAAAAAAGTAAATTAATATAAATAATTGAAAAAATGACTTACCAAAGGTATCTGAAGTTGATCAACGACAATTGCAAGAAAAATAAGCAATAAACTCGTACAACGTCTTCTAATTAGCATCATCTTGAAACGAAAAAAAATGATTTATAAATAAAATTATTTTTTTATTTTTTCAGACTCAAATGTTTTTCTCTATGAATAAAATTATTTATTTATTTGTGATTGATAATTTTAATAAATAATTATAAACCCGGAGATGTGACTTTCCGAGTGTGAATAGCTGTTGGAGTCCGGTTGGCGCCCTTATATAGTGCGCGGTTTGATACCCGCGCAGGCGTTTGCATTTTATGTCTGTGGATAGCATAAAACGCACACATAATCTCAAATATAAAACTAAACACATAGATAGATATATAGAATATCTATCTCTCTTTCGGGTACTTCGCACAAGGTGTAAGTACACACATGGTTCTCCATTTCGAGCGAATTGCTCCCAAAGCGTTCCATGAATGAGGCGAAAAAATAAAAGTATAACAATATATTGTAAATAGAGATAAAAATAGAATCCAAAATTACAGAATTTAAAGGACTTTATTGTCAAGAGCTTTTTTCGGAGCTTCTATTTTGTTGAATGCATTATTAACCCTCAAGTTAACCATGTACGATCTACGAGCTACGCACACATAATTGGGTTCTTCATAGCCGATGTGGGTGTTTACTTCTTTTTTCTCCAACCCACCTCAACTGTAGCCCAACAGCGTAATTTAATTTATTAATTTTTATTCGATTTACAAGCTTTAGAAAATATTCCTCGCGGATTGATTGGTTGTGATGAAACATAGCTGGACTCAAAATTATATTCAACTTTTTGTTAGCTATGCAAGTGTTTCATTCTAATCAAATTTGCGATGGAATGAAAAAATTTAACAAATAAATTTTCTTCATAGAAATAAATTGAAAAATTTTTTTTCGAAACAATACAAATCAAGAGTAATTTTTTTTATGATTAAATTATTATTTTTTTATGAAAATTTTAACGTAAATATTCGGCCGCCTTGGTATTTAAATTAAATAAATATTAATCAAAATTTTTTCATTTTTTATTAATATTTTTCAAGATGAAAAATTAATTCCAAGGTAATTATGCCTAACTGAGACTTTATTTATTTTTGGTCATGGAAATAATTGAAATTTTTTAATTTTTTTTTCTCTTCGACTTCACAATAGATTTTTAAGTAAAAATTAGAAAAAAAAATTGTTTCCTTTACGAATTTTCAATTGTATTGGACAAAAAGTGCGCTTTTCTATGTTTTTCATGAAAAATTACCAGCGAAAATTTTTCTATCTTTTTTTTCTTTTGAAAAAGCATGAAAAATTAAATAAATTGAAAAAAAATATGATAAGAATCGTTATTTAAAAATTTTCAATGAATCGCTCGAGCGGCACTTCAGAATAATTATCAATTTCATATAATTGTACTTATTTTGAAATTGCATCAACAACTCTTGATATTTTAAAAATCAACATAGTAATTATCAATAAATAAATAAAAATTGTTCTTTAAATATAAAATACGCATTAATGTATTAAGATCAAGGCCTCAGTAGTTTTTCACATATTCTATAAATAGAATTATCACGAACCGATTGATAAAACTTGATCAAGAACCCAGGAGGGTTGAAAAGAAACCCAACTAACCAACGAGAATCTCTTCACTCATACAATTTACATTTAGTCAATTGATCATGTGTTATATTACATAAACCGAAGTCCTTGGTACCTATTGGGAATATAAAAACGTCACGTTTAATTGACAATATATCTCTTTATATATTTTTTTCCTCGCCATCTAGTTACCCAAATAAATAAAAAAGCAAACCAAAAAAAATACATCTATCACAGATTAAGATATTTGAGCGATCCCTATTTCCCCTCGGCGTCTTTGCTTTCTAAAAATAGCAACAGGACTCGTGTACGTCACACCGAGACCTCAGATTCGTTATTTATTTTAGTTGCAAATGTCATAAGTCACCTTCAAAATACTCATTTAATTGAAATCCAATCCAAATTATTTCCAGCTTTCGATAATAATACCCCCATTAACGATAACGATAACGGTAACTAGTAACTAATAATAAATCTCCGGGATAATTTATTAGCAGACAGTAGTACAAGTCACTCAAGACTCTGGCCCTTCTTGATTCGTTAAATATATTAATAAATGAATCGATTAATCATTTGATATTTATCACGCGTTTACTGCAAAATTTATATATTATTCAATCGCGTAATTTTATTTTTTTATTAATTTCTACTGTAGAATTAATGAAAAAAATAAAAAAAATAAAACGAGATGTAAATTACATCGATGGAAATTTTTTCCAAAAAAAAACCCGCGTAATTTGTGTTATTTAAATAAAAAAAAAGTAAATAAATAAAAGAAATACGCACGCGCAATTGAGTTTAATTTTACTTGAGGAACAATTGCGCAAGTCCACCCGATAATTTCACCTCGTCGACAACTAGCATCACCACACACTTGTCTCTGGTCTGTAACCTGTGTCTTAGCGACACGATAAAAGTCTATTGACGTCTACTGACACAAGTAATAACTTTATCTCTCTGTTTGTCGCAGTAATTTAATTAGAGTAGTTTAATTAAATAACTAATCTGTTGCAGGTGAAGTGTCGAGACGTAACTGTCAGTGGTTGCAACGAGTAATAGGTTTTATGATTTCCGAGTTGGATTTTACCTAGTGTGAGGGCATTGATTGCGAAAACGGGAGATGCCGGAACAGCATTATTTTGGTACATAATAAAAGGATGACACGTTTTCTACCAGGACATACGCCCAATCGTCTTTATTGTTCTTGTTATTGTTATTACTCAAGACGCTTGCTGAAGCGTCGACGGTATTTAACGAATAAATTTTCATCATATTCGAAAGTTGAATTGGAAAAAAAAAATATTTTTTTTAATTACTATCATGCTCACAGAAATGGTTCGGCTTTCTTACCAACATCGTGCTTTTTATTGCTATGTTATACTCAGTATTTGGATATTCCTTCTCGTTGCTGGTAATTTATCTTAATTATTTATTAATACTCAAAATATCTTTTTGGTTTTTACTAAAAAATTATTCCATTTTTTCGCTAATATTATTTTACAGAATAAAATAAAATTTTTTTTAATTTTACTTTATTAACATTTGCAATTTATCAGTTTTATTTAAAAATAGAAAAAAATTGTCAGGTGACCTTTAAAAATAGCCGAGGTAAAACTTTTTATTTTTAGATAAATAAAATAATACATAATTTTTTTAATTTCATTTAAAAACAATTTAAAAATATCTCTTGCGTGTATAAATTTGCAATTATTTGTAAAAAAAAAAAAAAAAAAAAAAAAAAAGCCAAAAAGTTATTAAAAGTCTGCTATTTTTAGTACCGCATTTATTTTTAAATGAAATTTTTTTTATAGGCATGTACAAGTACATCGGAAATAATGAAAAAAGTTCTATTCAAAGCAAGCCACTGAGTAGCGATGTACCGGTTCGCGAATTTGCCAGGCATTTTAAACCAGATATTAAAAATAAACGAATATTCAAACTGTGCAATCCACCGGATGACATCAAGATTGGATCTGAAGGTAAAAAAAAATAATTAATTTATTAATTTATTAATTAAAAATAAAATGTTACAACATTTACAGGAAAAATCGATGGAAACTTGACATTGGAAGGAGTAATTATATTTATACGACACGGAGATCGCGGACCATTATCCCACATACGTAATATCAGTACGGTTAATTGTGCGGGTGACTTTAGTTCAAACCCAAAACTAGAAAGTGTTTACCAAAATTATCAGAATTTTATACTAAATTCAACGGCGTATACACAATCAGCTTGGTCGCAGTTCCTGGGCCCGTTCCACGGGTTCCCTATGCTGCCTAACAATGTAAAAGAGTGCAAAATAGGCGAGCTGACGACTCTGGGCATCGGCCAGTTGCTTAAGACGGGGCTGATACTGAAAAATGCATATTACAATAAACTAAATCTTGGTAACAGCACAATGTTATCTAAAGATGTTGTTGTATATAGCACGAGATACCGAAGAACTGTACAAAGTGCCATAGCTCTTCTTTATTCTTTATTGCTAGAGAACGAAGTCTTCCAAAATTTCGGAAAAATTTCTATGCGCGAAAGCTCCAGTCTCACTTTTTGTAATACTGACTGTGCTTGTCCGGCTGCGGAAAAATTTGTTAAACAATACAATAAGGTAATCATTATTTTGTACTTTATTAATATATTAGATGAAAATATTTTATTTCGACTTTTTTTCATTTTATTCTAATTTACCGCAGGCACACTGATAAAAAAATTAACTTGACTCAAGAGCCAAAATCTTGAACCAAAAATACAAATTCTTGAGTTAAGAAAATTATTCTTTGTCTAAGAAAATTTTCTTGCTTCAAGAATTTATTCTCTTGACTGAAAAAAAATCATTTTCTTAAAAATGGTATTTTTGGTTCAAAATTTTGGCTCTTGAGTTAAGTTAATTTTTTTATCAATGTATAAATATTGAAAAAAAAAAAAAAAAAATTACCTTAATTTTCACTTAATTAATTTGCCAGCTATATTAAAAATTTATTATTGATATTAAATCCGTAATTATTTTTAAAAAATATTCAACGAGCCTCTCATATAAGAGAAGTCAATTAGTAATTGTTAAAACCTCATTTGTAATGGATTTTAATTAAAAGTAACGGAGCTTTTTTTTTTGTTAATTAAAAAAACTATTTCATACAAAGAAGTAATTAATAATAATTGTTGAAATAAAAATAATGAATTTTCAGGAAACAAGTGATCGATTAAAATCACATCCAGCGGTAATAGAATTAATAAAACAATCATCAAATGTAGTATTCGAAATGCCGGATCAAGCGCAAACAAAGCATCCAGATACACTTAAAGATGCATTGTTAACATACATTTGTCACGGATCATCGCTTCCATGTGTAAACTACGAAAGTCAGCGTATTTGTGTTAAAACAGACCACGTTACCGGGCTGTTTGCTTACATTGAATGGGAGTCGAAGCTCAATATCAAGAGCTCGAATCGCCGCAAGTACGGACTCTTGAGAGCTTACGGATTGTTGCGAAACGTTGTCTCCCACATGGTACAAATGATATCCGAATCAAAGCCAAAAATAGTCCTGTTTTCCGGTCACGATAAAACGCTCGAGTACTTGGCGAGCGCTCTCGGGATTGTTGTTGATCACGCCATTTCGCCGCACTACGCTTCCCGATTTGTTATTGAAATTTGTCGCGTTAATTCCAAAAACGAGAACCACGTCGCCAATGATTTTTATTTTCGCGTTATTGTTAATGGAAAAGACGTTACTCAGACTATTGCTTTTTGTAAAAATTCTAATTATTACAGTGATAATTACGGTGATAAAAACGACGACGGCGAATTTTTAAAAAAAGAATATAAACTTTGTCCTATTGAAGCGATTATACGACAATTGCATGACGACTATTTTCTACCTTTTAATGCTACTAATTTCAAAGACGCTTGTTTTAATCATTGATTGTTTTAATATTATTTTTACATACTTTGTTTTTATTTTTATCTCTGTAAACATGCAGGTAGTGTTTAAAGTGGTTTAAGTGATGAATAGTTTATCGAAAGTTATTTATAGTTTTTAATCGATATCCATAAAGTCAATGTAAGAAAAATTTTTTTACATTGACCTTTATGTAAAATTTGTTTCTTTCAACCGTAGAAGATTTAAGGGGGAACACCACTGTGACGATCGAAGAAAAGAGGTGATTTTCGGGAATTTTTTTGACAGGGAAAATAAAGGAATTTGAGGATCGGATTTTTTTTATTTTATTAAGGGTACATTAAAGATTATTACCCGAAATTTTTATTGAATAGTATATTTCTTACCTAGGGCAGGAAAATAAGAAATGTCTCAGATTACATGTAATTGTTGACCGAGGCGAAGCCGAGGTCGACAAACATGTGATCTGAGGCTTTCTTATTTCCTGCCAGTGGTGAAATACTATTTTCTCCTCGACGGAGGCGGAAAGCGGCATTTTCATTTAGCGCAGCGGGCGGAAAATTGACGCTTTCCGCCTGGAAAGAAAGAGAATAGTATATTACACACCTAGGGAAGTAAAGTAAGAAATGTCTCAGATCACATGTAATTGTTGGCCGAGGCGAAGCCGAGGTCAACAAACATGTGATCTGAGGCTTTCTGTTACTTCCCGAGGAGTGTATACTATTTTTTTTGTCCGACGAAGGCGGAAAGCGGCAACAGTTTAGCGCAGCGGGACGAAAGTTGCCACTTTCACCGGAGGGCAAAAAAAATATTTAATTATTACAAAGTTATTAACAATCTCGTAAAGCACTAGAAAAAATTTCCCCCTCCATGGTCGCATCGAAAAAAGAGCTGATTTTCGGGAATTTTTTCGACAGGGAAAATAAAAGAATTTGGGAATCGGTTTTTTTTTTATTTTATTAAGGATACATTAAAGATTATAACCCTAAATTTTTATTAAAAAATATTGAATTATTACAAAGTTATTAACAATCTCGTCGAGCACTGGAGTAAATTTCCCTCCTCCACGGTCGGTTCAATAACTCAAAAACGGATCATCTGAAAATAAAAACCCAAATTCCTTTAATCAGTAAGGATGTAGTTATCGTCGCACATACGGAATTTTGAAAATTTTAATTTTAAAAAAAATGGCGACTGATTGAAAATTTTTTCACTATTCTCACCGTTTTTTTTTTTTGTTTTAACCCGGCTAAAAAAATCTTTAAAATAAAAATTTTTCAAATTTCGTACGTGCGACGATAATTACATCCTTACTGATTAAAAATCAATTTGGGTCTTTATTTTTAGATGATCTGTTTTTGAGTTATCGAACCGACCGTGGAGGAGGGAAATTTACTCCAGTGCTCGACGAGATTGTTAATAACTTTGTAATAATTCAATATTTTTTAATAAAAATTTAGGGTAATAATCTTTAATGTATCCTTAGTAAAATAAAAAAAAAACCGATTCCCAAATTCTTTTATTTTCCCTGTCAAAAAAATTCCCGAAAATCAGCTCTTTTTTTCGATCGTCACAGTGGTGTTTCCCCTTAAGTTTTTTTTTTTTTTTTTTTTTTTCAATGCACTAGTTATTACGCAGGTACTAATTTAATTATTAAAATAATAAAAGCATTGCTTACATGTATCAAACATTTAAGTTATTGCTAAAATGTAGATAAAAATTCTTTAACGCCTTAAAAAAAAAAAAAAAGAAACAAATTACAAATCTCTGCTACTATACATTTTCTCTATGATGTTTTATAAAAATGTTGACGATGAGTGTAGATACTCATTATATATATTTTATCATACAACTTATATTGATGTAAATATGTAAATAACTACTCGGAGCAATTTTATTATTTGAGTATATCACACTACACGTGTCTAGTATCCTAATTAGACACACT
The DNA here is from genome assembly GCF_020080835.1 of Cotesia glomerata. Lineage (NCBI taxonomy): Eukaryota > Metazoa > Arthropoda > Insecta > Hymenoptera > Braconidae > Cotesia > Cotesia glomerata. Next base: position 4,800,760 of record NC_058158.1, read on the forward strand.
TAACTAGACAAATAAAACATAAATTTAGAAGTAACTGAAAGTAAATAAAAAAATAGATACTAAAACTTTGTAGACTCACTTTTTCACGAGACTAGGTCTTTAGATAAACAAGTATTAGTCTCAGTACAATTGAAAGTAGACATTAAACAATAAAATACTATTGTCAATAGATGATCCGTCAAAGCTAAATAATACAACGCAAAAAACAGATATTGAATGAAAAAAAAACCTGAATATCAACGAACGTATTATTATTATTATTATTATTATTATTATTATTCTACGCTTGCAAATAAATACTCGGTAATTATTTGGTCAATGGAAAAATGTATTTATTTATTTATTTATTTATCAACTTGTTAATTATTTAATTATACATTAAGGCAACATTTTATTCACAGTTATAAAAGAAAAAGACTCTACAATAAATACTGAATATATACTAACTGTTGCAAAGGCACTGAGTTACATTAATTATTTCGATTTATCAACAATAATTGTTTATTTATGGCTATAGCTATTTATTAATATAAACATTTTAGTTTTAATAAATTTGTTTTTTTTGCAGCACAATCAAAAATATTAAGAAAAAAATGAACTTTGGTGTTTCTATAAAAATGGAAGATCGTCTGTGTAAATTTTAAATTCACGACACTCTGTACAATTATAATTTCATACTACAATTATTAATTACATAAATCAATTATTTAAATAAAATAAATCAATAGTCAAATTCAATTTTTTAAAAAAATGCAGACAATTGATTGAAAAATTTTTACCTATTTTACAAAAAAAAATCATAACTCGTACAAAATATAAAAATATTATTCTAAATTAATATAATTTTATAAATAATTTAAAACAGAGAAAAAAAATTATAATACAATGTTAATTTGTCACTGGATTATGGGAATCAGCTTCATTCATGGCCAACCCTAGGATATTTTCGATGTTATGAAATCGCTGAGCGTAGTATTCATAATCAATACCTCCTAATGGATTACCATTATCAGGATTAGCAGAAGTAGAAGTAGCTGTAGTTGAACTGTGTCTAGGATTATCATTATTATTAGATGATAAGTGATTTGCGAGATGTACTCGTAAATGTGGATAAGTTTGATCTGATTGAGTAAGCATTGTCGGAGCTGGTTTTCTTTTACCACTTCTCCATCTCTGTACCATCCATTTCATACGACGTAAGCCAATAACAAGCAATACAGCCGATCTGAAACGCGCTCTGGGGCAGGTTTTTACAACATGGAGTGTCTGCTCAGATATAAATGAACGCTCCACAGAAGTTAATTTCGCCAACATTGACCTTGCATTATCTTCAGACAACTGATACCCACCAATGACACAGAGTAAGTAACGTTTTTGGAAAGCCAAAGCCTTTCTTTTACTATCCACACGCATATATTTTGCATAAATATACTGAAGTTTCATCAACAGCTGATTATTATCATGCGAAGACGTAACTCCATCACTATGCTGTAACATCAATTCCAATTCTTTAACGCGTACGACATGTCTTTCAATTTCTTCCCGGGCTTTAATTAATTTATCGTGCAAAACTCCTTTCTCAAGCGAGTATCTTGCATTTTCACTGGTCAGCTCAGTGATTTGATTGATCAATTTAGCAGACATATTTTTATCTCCAGCAGAGTTTTCTTGTAAAAATCCCTTCGACAGCTCTAGCTCTCTGTTGAATCTAGCTTGCAGTTCTGCCCGGAGCTCTTCAATCACTTCCTTCAAACGTTCCTCATCATTTTTGGCAGCGTTTAATTTCTTCTGAAGCACACTCTCGCTTTTCCTCAAGTTAGCCAACACATGAGTCACCTGATCTTGCTCGATTTGCGCTCTTTCCAACTGTCGTTTTAATTCCTTAGAATCGATTTCCAGATCACGCATCACTTCTTTGGTGTTCTTAAGCTCGTGTCTCAAATTCTTCAACTCATTTTGTTCATCACTGCGCTGACTTTGTTTCTTTTCATCAGCTTCTAGAATACTGTCCAAACGTTTCTTTAGCCATTTAGATTCGTCTTGATAGCTCTTTAGCTCTTCTTTAGTCCGTTTTAACTCAATCTCCAGATGCTCTTTGCTACTTTCAACAAGAGCTATTTGACTCAACAAACGTTCTCGTTCCTCTAACTCAATTTCCAGCTGCTTTTCATAACGATTTTTCTCAGCTTGATTTATTTTTAATGTATCTTGCAATTCAATAAGCTCTCTTACAACCTTCTCATACTTTTCAGCCATCATCAAGTCGTTTTTCTCAGCTTCCTGTAACTCAGGCGACGAGGAAATATTACCCGACCGCTCGGGTTCTATCGTTTCTTTAAGATTATTCAATTTAACCTGTAACAACTTGTAATTTTGTCTGGCAGTGGCTAAACTATCTCTCAATTCTTTCTCTACATCCAACGATGTAGTCAAACGTAGTCTCAATTCTTTTATAATATCAGCGTCTTCCATTTGTGTTCTACGTGATTTATTTTTTTCCTTTTGTACATGTATTTGCAAATCCCGAATCATTATCTTATGTACTGATAAATCTTCAACTAAAGTCATATTTTTCTTATTCTCATCGTCAAGATCTGATTTTATTTCCAAGATCCTATTTTCATAATCCATTATTTGTGACTTTAATATATCCTGTTCAATTTCCAGTTCATTCTTTTCATGCAGTAACTGTTCATTCAATTTATTAGCTTGCTTTAATTTTCGTCGAATATCAGAGTACTGTTGCATTATTTTTTCAATATCTTGCTCGAAGGGTTTGATTGAGTTGCAAGCGTGATCTACTCTTCGACCCATCGTTAATTCTTCAGATTCATTTTCAATGGCGTCCAATATTTTTCTATCCAAATCAGCGGATAAATTCAATTCACGCTGCACCATATCTTCAATATCAGCGCCTTCCGATGACTGTCTAACAGATTCGTCCTTCAAAATTTCTAATTCTTGTTTCAGCTTAGCCACCATTTTAGTCAACTCGTCATTAAACATCCTCTCTTCCTTGAGTTTTTTTCTTAGCTCGATAACATTGCCAGATTCTTTTATTTTACTTTGAATAGTTTCTAAAGAACGTTGTAAACTTTTACTGTCATCGGTCATCTGTTTTATTACTTTATCCTTTTCCTTAATATACTCCTGCAAATGATGAATCTCCTGATCTTTATCAGTCATAGGATAAGTGTTAGATAAACTCCTACGCCTTGCCATTTCTTCCAACCGCTGGATCAATTCATCCCGGCTATTTAACCCGTCAGTCAAACGTTTAATATCACTCTGCTTGTCCATCAAATCTTTGCGACAGCTTTCAAATTTAGTCTTAAAAGTATACAGCTGTTTATTCTCATTTTCAATCTCAACATTACGAGTTTTAATAGTTTCTATTGTGATGTCTTTCTCAAAAATAATATCTTTCAAATTTTTCAATTCTTGAACTTTTTCTCGTATTGTCGTTTGATACGCCATATTATCGTCACATATTTTTCTAATATCTTTTCTCAAAGTATCGTTCTCATTCTGCAATTCATGAAGTACTTGTTCATTTGTTTGTAATTTATCTCTGTAAATTTCCAGCTCTTCATTACGAATTTTCAAAATATTTTCAACCTCCTCCAAATCATTTCGAATTTTCTTTTCCGACTCCTGCGATAATTCATACTGATTTTTATAGAATACTTTATCACGTGTAACCGTATCAATAGAATCTTTAAATTCAGCTCGCAATTCATCAAGACTTTTTTGCAAAGCATCGAGTTCCAATTCGCGTTTGCTCAAAGTTGCCGATTTTGCTTGCAACTCGTTGTGAATAGCTTTTAATTGATTTTCCAAATCTTCAATACACGGTTGTGATAAATTAGACCCTACTAATACTGACTTGGTGCGCGTTGGTGTTATTATATCCGTCTTTGACAAACTACCCGACTGTTTATTTTTACTCGTAGATCCTCCAGCTCCATCAGATACAACACTACTATTACGTTTTGGTGAGTTAAATTCTCCTTCGCTGTGTACTGATTCAATAGCGGATAACTGCGGCTGTGAAACATGTTGAGAGCTTGTGAAGCTGTATGGCTGACTGCTTAATTCAAGTGGTGGATTCCTTAAATCTGATTTTTGTAAGTCCATAAACGGAACTGATGATCCGTCAAGCTGATCATTTGTAACAAATGAACCCGGAACTTTTGCCGAAGATATATTTAAAGCTGTGTTATGTAAAACATTGGAGCCCTCACGAATCGCTTCGGATATTTCTTCACACTCTGAGTGTATTGATAATATATCACTCAACGTTCTTGCGCTATTTTTCGGCTCATTTTTACCATGTTGAAGGTTACCTTCTTCCATCTGTAAAGAAGTGTACACTTCAAACTGCTTCTCTTTTTTCGACAATTGCTCTTTGAGGTGATCAATCTCTTCATTCTTGTCAGTGAGCATTGACTCAATCAATTGCGGTAATTCTTGTTGTGCGCGTTCTTGACTACTGCATTTAGTTTCCAACACACGTTTTTCCTGCTCTAGATGTTCAACGCGATTTTTCAACTCATTTATTATGTCATTCTCCGTTTGTACGACTGTAAAAAGCTCGTCCTGTTTATCCTGCAATAACTGAGACTTACGTTCAAGTTGATATTTTACGTCGAGTAGTTCACGATCCTTGTTAGCTAATTCCTGCTCCATTGAATGAACTTTAGTATTGACTTCGTGCAACTGTAATTCAAGACGTGACGTAGCTTGTCGTTGAGCAAACGGTGCACTCTGTTTATACTGCTCCAATCGACCGCGCATAGCTTCGATTTGAAACAGCTGCTCTGAATTTGTTTGCTGTAAGATTTCTTGCTCTGCTTGCAACTCCTGCAGTGAAAAAAAAAAATAATAAATAAAAAGAATAATAAGGTAAGAAGGTTTCGTATTTACAGTTTTAAAAGTAAAAATAAAATACAAACCTCATTTTGAATTTTCAAAGTAGATAATTGCATGTCAAGGTCTTTAATCCGTTTGAGAGCGACTTCTTCAGCTCGAGTGTGTTTTAATAATTTATCTTTTAATTTAAGAAGCTGGTCAAGCGGTAGAGTAGGCGGTGCATTAGGATCATCAGGTGTAGGACATCTCGTAGCGTCAATTTGATCGCGTATAGAAACATCTTCACTGGGTTGACTAATACTCAAGTTAGAACCACACATATGAAGTGTTTCTAATTCCTTAGTTTTTTTATCTAAGTGATTTTGCATATCTTGTAGCTCAGATTTCATTTGCCTTAAAGCCGTAGAATTAACATTAAAGTGTTCTGTACTTAATTTGTGTTTTCTTAGTTCTTCTTGCAAATGAATTATATGATCATCTTGTGTATTGTCACCGCCCAATTTCAGAGTCTCTAACTCTTGAGCCAACTCCTGATTATGCTGATTCTGAGAGGAAATTATTTCCTTGTTCTGTTCAATTTGATTTAACAAATGCTTCTCTAACTCGGTTTTTGATTCAAGTTGAGTCTCCAAGCTCACGATAATATCTCGAAGCTCCCATATTTTGTCAACAGCTGCTTTCAATTCATCATCGACAGCGGTTTTCTTTGATTCCAAGTCTTGTATTGTTTGAGACATTTCACGTATTTGTTGCTCTAACCCTTCGACCTAGTAAAAAAAAATGTCAATTGTTTAAGTTGGTATTCAATTAATAATTCAAATTCATGTAATTAAAATAATTACATTGTTGAATTATTTTATTGTTATTAATTAATTAATTTATTGACTCTTGTCAAATGAACGATTACCACTGTGCCTTTTAATTGGAACAAGAGATAGATCCCTTCTTTACATCTAATATTAAGCCTCCAATAGGGAGGGACTAATCCCATACAATTTAATTATGTAATACCCGATACTACTACTAATTAAATTTTAAGCAATTAGTCCTTCCCTCCCTTGAGAGCTCTAAGATATATAACCGGCTTACTACTGAATATATTTTAGTATATACAGTGTTATGATCACGTAGTCAGTTTGAAGTAATAATCATTCAGGAAACAAGAGTTTTTAAGATCAACTATACCATATAAGCTTTCGATTAAAAAAAAAAAATAATATATTAATAAGTATATAAACTTACGTCTTGCCCATCAAAATTTTGAAGCGTAGGAATGACCAATGATGGTTCAGGAGACAGTGAAGCCGGCTTTTGTGTGTGTATCAAATAGAAAACCAAGACCACAGTGCAGAAAAACTCGTGTTAATAAAATTAGCATTAGTGCGTGTTATATATAAGCTTAATTGTTAAATTCTCATTATTGTAAGATAAGTTAAATTTACTGCCAGCTCTACCAATTTATAAACTCTTTTATATTAAATGACAATAGAATTAAAAATAATTTAATTGAATAAAAAAAATGATAGAACATGTCTAAGCAATTTAACTCTCTTAAATTGTCACAAAAGCATATTTTAATTCTAATTACCACCACAATAACTTATAATTATAAACAGATATTTTATTTTTGTGTCAGTGTGCCAAAAAAAAATTATTTAAAAAATTGTGTTATATGTGAATGATAAATGATTAAAAAAAATAATTAATAAAAACCTAAATAATAATTTATGAGTTAATTTAGTAAGAAAATGATTGAATGAGAGTTAAGCTATACTGTCTTAAAAAAATTAATGATGTATTTGAAAAATAAAAATGTCATTTTTTATGTGGACTTTACCTCAGATGAAATACGCAAATCGCGTTCCTTCTCGCGTTCACGTTCTTTAAGATGTTCTTGTAACGCTTGTATTTGTCGTGCTGCATCGTCGCGTTCAATCTCACGCTCACTAGCTTGCTCCTCGAGGAACTTACGAGTTGAACGTAATTGCTTATCCGCCGCTTCAATCTAAATACGCAGATCAAGTGGTTAATTAATTACAAGAGTTATTTAATAATTCCTATAAATTTGTTTTATTCTTATTAAAATAAATATATATTTTTTAACATATTTATAATAAATTATAAGTAGTTATTTTTATTCTGAAATTAAAATTTTAAAAATCGACATGCAAAGCTTTTTCAAAAAATCAATATGCAAAACATGCTCATGTTTATCTTAAAAAAAAAGTCATCTTCATATTTATAATTGTACTCTGTAAAAAAAATTGATAGTGTTGGTCATACACCAAGCATGAAAAATAAAGATAAGATAATATTTTTAACACAAGAATTTTTAAGCAGTAATGATTATGCGTTTTTTAAATATATATTAATTAGATACTCTTACAAAAGCATGATTCAAAATAAATATGGTAAATAAAAAGCTGTCGATAAACTCATCTTGTAAATATTAATTAATAAAATTGAATTATTAGTAGTTCAATAATTTACCTTTTGACATCGAACCCTTGATATGCTTGGGGAAGGAGGGGACATTAACACCTGCTGGCAATACAATACTAATAAATTTGATTTTAATTACTAAGAGGAATATTATACGCTGATTGTGGGCTCCTGACAGAAAGGTAAAAAGCTCTGGTACTTTTCTAATTAATTGGTAGTTTTAACCCGGAATGTTATTTATATTATTTCGTATCTATTGATTACAAATAAAAATATAAAGCTTTTAATGATAAAATAAAAAAAAAAAAATGAAGAAAATTTCAAAGTTTTTAATAAAGGACAGATGAAAAGTGTTTAACACTGCAAATACACTGATAAATTAATAATTAAATCACTTCAAATTTCAAATATGCTTCATCCCAGCTAATCTCTAGTATGTAAAATGCTTTTAAAAAATATTCATGCAGTGCAAGATTTAATTTAATGAAAAATTTTCAGTACCTGTTGTTGTAAGTCTTCTTTTTCTTTTCTATTGTCTTCTGATTGTTTGTCGTGATATCTACATAATTCTTCAATCAATTGAAGTAAGTATGAGTTATCACCAGCTCCATTCATAATCGCTTGTCTCGCTGTAATTATATTTAATCAATTAATTACCCAAAATATTATCACATTAATACTAAGAACAGTCATTAGTAACACAGAAGGTATTTTACCAAGACTATTCATATTTATGTTAATATTAGACGAGTGTTAATAAAAAAGTTATTGAGTACCTCTTTCATGTAATTGGTTGAAGTCTTGTACAACAAGTTCTCTTTCTGTGTTGTCCTGTTCACCATACCCTTCAGAAATAATTTCTTTTCGAGTATCAATGGCTATTAATTTTTGCTGAAGATCCATTATTTTACATTTCAATTGTTGTGATTCATCTTGATATTCTTCAATAGTATTTTCAGCCTCAGAAAGTCTAGCATTAAGTTCCTCATTAATTTTAGTTGTCCAAGAAATTTGTTTTGACAGAGCATCAATCACCGAATCGTCGGATGATAAATTAACGTCAAATATTTCCGCACTTTCTGTTTTTAATCTCTGTAAACATTTTTGTAACTCAATGCGTAATTTGCCCGCAATATCATTATCAGCTTCGATTAAATCGATTAGAATATTAGAATCATTTTTCATAATTGTGGATATCTGACTAGGCAAAGGAGCAAAATGAACTCGTTTTATTTTCATCGTAGGAGATAAAGATGTAGATGACGTTAAATTAATATCTGCTTCACTCTTATATAAATCTGTTTCATCATTTGTTAAATTGTTAATATTTGATATTTGTCGTTTTAATACTTGGGTCATTAATATATTATTTAATTCCTCTTCACAATTAGCAAAATATTTAATGAGTTCTTCTACTGAACTCTTTAGTGTCGCACATGTTTTGTATAAATTATCTCGTTGGATGAATTTATCATCATTATTTACTAAACTTACATGTTTATTTTGATTACAAGCCTTAATTTCACTACTTAATTTATTAACTTCTTCTTGGTAACGTTCAATTGTTTTACTTAAATTACGTGAGTGTTCTTCCTTCAATTGATTTATTTCACGCAAATGGTCTTCTTTTAATTTTTCTATATCACGCTTTGCATTGTTGGTAAATTTATTACGTAGTTCCAGAAGTTCTGGTGGCCAATTTTCTTCCGAAGATGATTCAGCGCTTACTAATGCCTGAAATTAAATAACAATAACAATAATTACGTACTTGAAAAATATATTTTAATTTGTAAAAAATAAAAAACAAAAACTATCTGAAAAAAATGTTTGTTAAAAAAAAATAAATAATAACGAGCGTGCGATAAATTAAAATTCATAAAAACAGAGGATTAAAAGAATAAACAAAAAAAATTTTAAATATAAAAAAAAATATTGATGAACAGGTGGCGAAGGGCTACCTGAATTTGTTCCTGGAGTGCGTTGACAATGTCACATTTGGCGAGTGCAATTTGTTCCGCAAGCTGCTGGCTGTAGGCAGCCCGTAGCTCGGTTAACTCGCTACTCTCGACAGCAGCATCCAATTCTGTTTGACAAAGCTGCATGCGCACGTTGGTTACACACGCAGTTATTATTGTTAGTTACAAATGGACATTTGTTGCGGGTTAATAGTCACGGTATGATTAATTTATTATTCTACCAGAGTTTTAATATCTCTTTTATCGGAGCATGCTTAATGAATAAGGTAAAAATATCAGATTACCAGAAAATTTCATTCAATTACTATTAAAGAAAACTAATTTTTTAAATTTATTTTTCGAAACCAAATAATTAATTTATTGCAATTATAAATAATTTCTTTACGCTATCTAAATGATATTTTAAAGTTAAGTATTTAAAAGTAAAATAAATTACCTGGTGTACTTTAGTTTCAAGAATAGAATTGCGATTCAAGTCTTCACATTTAATATGACGATCAGCTGTAACTTGAGTTTTGGAGTTATCAACAGTTTTATTATTAATACTAACAATACAGTCGCCACCGCCTCCACAATACAAGTCATCAGCCATTTCTTCAACTTCGCTGTCATCAGACATTTTTTTTGATTGTTGACTGAACACATCCTCAGAATATTGTTTTTCTATTTGAACGCACTTATCCTCAAAATACGTTCTCACTTCTTCCATTTCTTGAGCATGACGTTTTTCCATATCAGCTTTAATTTTTTCCCAATTATCTCGGACTTTCAAAAGCTCCGTATTTTCTTCTTTTAATTTTTGATTCTCCAATTCAATATTTTCCGTCCGAACATGTAAACAATTCAGCTGCTTTCCCAAATGACTAAGACTAGAAATTTTATCTGACGTACTAATAATACTCTCATCTTCATACTTACACGAAGAGATGGCAATTTTATCACTAGATTCTTCCAACTGATCGATTAAATCATTGGTAGTAGTATTATTATTATTACTGAACGTCGTCATTATTGAATCAGTAAAACGACTTTCATTAATGGCAAGTGTTTGATTTAAACGTTCACCAACTTCAGCACAATGCTCCCAAGCTCGGGCAAGTCCGCTTTTAGCTTGATCACACTCAGCTTTGTACTGTTTAATTTTTTCCATAGCCTTGCGAAGCTTAGTATCCGCTTCTGTGAGCTCCTGATCTTTTTGTTGAAGTGCCTGCTTCAACTCCTCAATCTCCCTATTAAAAGACTCTATTTTGTTCGAATCATTGCGAATATCCTTTTGCTCCGACAAAGAATCATTTAAAGATGTAGAGTTATTATCAGGGAAATAAATAGAACTGGGAAAAGGTTGAGGTACTGTAGCGTTTGATTCTTTCATTGTTTTTAATTCAGACATCATTTTATCACACCTATTTTTAGCATCCTTGAATTGTTTTTCATAAGACTCTTTCTCTAAATTGGTTTCTTCCAGCTGTTTGGTGATTTTGGAAATTTTATCCTCAAGACCACTAATTTTATCAATTAATTTTTTTTCTAATGAATCTTTTTCTTCCAACCGTTTTTTCATCATCTCATACTGAATACTAAAATCATCAAATGTCTGATAAGTTGTAGCATTTATTTCACTAGCAAAACTAGCATTGAGACCACTCATACGTGACAACGATTTATCATATTCAAAACCTCTGTGATTCATAGCTCTTTCGTGTGATTGAGTATTTTCAATCAAAGACTGTGTTGCTGCGTATTTAGCACTTACATCATCATACTTTGATTGAAGTGTTTCATAATCGCGCTTAAGTGTCTCAACATTAATCAATGCTTCTTCTAAAGATCTCTCAATGCTTTCTTTTGAGTTCAAAACACTGCTAGCAGCCATGTATTTAACAGTTAACTCTTCAACTTGTACTTTGTGTAATTTTATCTGTTCCTCAAGCATTTCCTTATCTTGTTGACAGAGCATCAATTGTCTCTTAGAATTATTCAAATCAGACATTACTAATTGTTCAGATTTAATTCGATTATCTAAATCAGTTTTAAGATTATTCATAATTTTTTTATAAGTTGTTAATTGAGTTTGAAAAACGTGCAACTCCTTGGAGTGTTTACTTTCAAGCGCTGGTAACTCAGAATTAAAACGCTCAAATAATCCTTTATACTGTTCTTCATAACGCTGTTTAATTTTTGCTACTTCAGCTTGATGATTAGCATTAAGCTCTTTGATTTGCTGTTCATGTAACTGTTTTTGATCATCTAGTTCAGCCTTGAATTTTTCAATCACTGACTCGGTTCTTTTTGTAATAGTATTTTTTGTCTCTTCATACATATTCATCATCTCTGAATATTTCTGTAGATCTTCATTGAGTTTATTTATGGTGAATTTATAACTAACTATTTCTGCATCCTGCGATTTTTTATCGACTTCCAGTTGATCTATTTGTTTGCAAGAGTCAAGTAATTGTTCATTAAGCTTTTGAATAACTTCTACATGATTACCTAAAGCCTCTTCTAGATCTTGAATCTTTTTATCAACATCCAGTTGTCCGTCAGTATCACTCCGAGGCACAGAAATAGGTTTCAAAGCAGCCAATTGTGTTTTTAATGAATCTCTAGATGCTAAAGTCTGCTCCAATAGTACAGTCAAATGATTGATATAGTCATCACGCTCCTTTATTGCTTGCTCAAACTCAAAAACCTAAAGGAAAAATTTTAAATTCATAAATAAAATAATCCTATTATTTACATTGATAACAGTACACACTTACTTTACTTTTGTATGCATTAAAAAGGTCTTTGTATTGAGTGCTGCTGTTCTGACTCTGTGAGGAATTCGGAGAACCAGCTTCGGCCCTCATGTTTTCAATTTCTGTACTCAATGACTCAATCATAGCCTCTTTACCTTGCATAAGTTCCTTCAACTCAGCTACACGACCCGCCATACCGTCAATATCGCCATCACCCTCTCCTTCGCTCATACTGATACTGCTCTGTGTTGTGTCTTTACATGAAGTATCTTCAAGCATCTAAATTTAATACAAACAAACAAACAACTATTTGTTTACAAATGTAATAAATTCATACTGGCCATAACAATAAATATTTATTTATCAGTAGAATTTTAAGGGCCAGTTTTTCAATCCAGAATAAAATTTTATCCAATGATAAAATATATCTATATATTTCATATATATAAATATACTGGCAATAATAATTTTATCCTCGATAAAATTTTATCTTGGATTAAAAAACTGTCCCTAAGAGAAAAAATAAATAAAATAGTAACTTTTTTTTTATAAAATTTAATATTTTACCAAAAGGCTTTGTGGATCAACAGACTGCTGTGTATCATTGAGGACAAAACTTTCGTCAGAAGGCTCTCCAGTTTGACTCGTATCAATATTTCGAAGTGACTCCTTATATCTGGCCAGCTGCAATAAAAATAATGCCAACTAAATTTAACTATTGGTTAATAATATGAATATTTAATTTTAAAAGAATATTAAAAAATACATTTGGAGACAAAATTTTAACGACAATAACATTAAAAAACTTAAAGTATTGTACGGGTCCAAGAATCAAGTACAAGTACCAGTACCTAACGATGATTAAAATAACTCGTACTAATTATAAGCAATGAAATTAATATACATTACTGCATACCATTTCTCTGCCGGCCTCCAAGGAACGTCTCTTAGCGCTTTTTTTCTTTTCACTGTCCATTTGTTTTCGTTATTAATATTCTTAGTCACTTACTAAATAAAAATTATATAAATATGAAAATCTCTGTATTTTTTTAAAACTATACAACTGTTTAATTACATTTTGTAACGAATTACGATGTGCAGTACACTCTTGCTTGTGTTCATTTGTGAAATGCCCAGCTTGCGTTTATGGAAAAAAAAAATACGTTGGATATCATTTTCATGAAAACGTGATTCTGCACTATCGACTGCGATATTTAAATTGTATTCTTTAATTAAATACACATATATTAATTTATTTTCACAATTAATACTACTGTTAACTCACTTTAAAATTACTTTTAATATTTTTAATGATTTTAAATTAAATCAATAGAATTTAACAAAGATAAATGTCAAATATAATTTTGACAGTAAAATTTACGCTCGTTGTAAACGGCTTACTGTAAACAAGTAATTGTAAATCTGACGTAATTATTGGCGGGGCTTTACTTTGACAAAGATGCTACTTTTTTTTCATATTACATATGTACACATATACTGTATACTGACATTAAATAACTAAGCTGCCGAAAAATTTATAATAAACATTGTTTTTAAAAATTAAATAGTTTTTCAGTATTACCAATTATTAAAAAGTTTATAATTGACGTAAAATTAAATTTTTATTGTTAAATTTTCTTAAAATTGTTTTTATATTGATCATAGCTGGGTCATAACCACTAATTAAAAAATTTACTGTTATAAATTTTAACATTTTGACAGCTATTAAAGATGATTAATATTCTTGACGTAGAAGTTTGTCAAAAAAATGACAGGTATTGTACTATTGATTTATCTTTATCTTAACTTATTTATTTATTTTAAATTATATATTTTAGCACATTGTCAACAAATGAAATTGAAGAATTAGTAAAACAAGAACTAGAAAAATTGGAGAGCGTTGAAGTTGATTTTGTAATATCTGTTGATAATTGGTCAAATGAACTAATTAAAGAACATGTCGAGTCAATAATCTGTTCCTGTTTTGGTAAAAAGGTAATTGGAGCCATTAGACAGTTGGTGATATTCAGTTTAATAAAACACTCTTTACTTATTAATTTATTCAATTAATTGGTCAACAGCTAGAAACAATCAATAAAATTGATTACTCATCGATGAGATTTTTCGTTTATCGTTTGACTGAAGAAGATTCTGCTACTGAAACAATGCAGAATGATTCTGAAGAGTTGGCTGTCTCGTCTCACTGGATTTTACCTTGTAGAGATTTTTACGGACTGTGGGAGAATTTGTGCTATGATTCAGACATAAAAGAAAAGGTAAAAAAACATTTTATTGTTTGCAATTATTATTTTTTTTTTAATTGTTATAAATTATAAAGTACTTCATGATGGATGTATTTTAGCTTTTGAAATACGTCGAAACAACGATGATGTTTGCAGATAAAAACGTCAATCACAATATTATTACTTGGAACAAAGTAGTATTATTGCATGGACCACCTGGAACTGGAAAAACGAGTCTCTGTAAAGCACTAGCACAAAAAGCAGCGATAAGACTTAATCAAAAATTTACACGTGGAGAATTAGTAGAGATAAACAGTCATAGTTTATTCTCTAAATGGTTTTCAGAGGTATTTTTTAAAATAATCTTACGAGCGATAATTAATAATTAATTTCTGCGCTAAATAACTAACTATTTAATATTAATATTTTTTAGAGCGGTAAATTGGTAATGAAACTTTTCACCGAGATCAAAACACTCCTGGAAGACCCAGAATCATTAGTTTGTATTTTAATCGATGAAGTTGAATCACTAGCACATGCTCGTAAAGCTTGTATAAATGGTACAGAGCCTAGTGACTCAATACGAGTTGTAAATTCATTGCTAACTCAGCTGGATCAGATAAAACGATACAAGAACGTACTTATTATGACAACTAGTAATGTAACAGAAGCTATTGATTTGGCTTTTGTTGATCGAGCTGATATTAAACAATATATTGGTCACCCTGGAGAAGATGCTATAGCAATGATTTATTATACGTGCCTAAAAGAATTAGAAAGGGTAATTATTATTTTTTATCTATTAACATAATAATAATAATAATAATTAGTGCTGTGAAATCCTCAGCTGTTAAATAGACTCTTAAATTTAGTGCCTGATGTCATGTTATCATTTTGAACTTTTTCCTAATTATTTTCTTCTTTTCTTGTTAAGTTTTAACTTCAAATGCATTCTGATGATAAGAGACCAAATAATAAACATTTTTTCGTTTGAAATTATTTTCTATACAAATGTTATATCTCATTGTTTAATTTTTATATTATATATTATTACTTAATTTTTTATTATTATTATTTATTGCAGACCGGTCTTTTAAAGGATGATGGAAGTCAGGATAGATCGGTAGACGTTGAGCCATACTTGAAATCAGATCTAGTGCCTACGAGTGTTGGCTTGAGTGGCAGAACGCTCAGAAAAATCCCATTTCTAGCTCACGCATTGCATCTAAATGGAATCGATCAATGTACAACATCAGTATTTTTACATGCCATGGTAAAAGCCGTAAAAAATTGCAAAACCGAAATGCTAGACCTATCAGACAATGAACTGTCACTAAACAGTCACCAAAAAAAAACAAATGTATGGGGTTTGATATGATACTTGTATTTTTAAATAAAATTTTTTTATACTTTGATAATTTAACCCTCAAAATCACAGGACTGTATAATGTAAATTTTGGCCTTAATTACAATAAAAATAAAAATTTAAATAAATAGCGGCAGAAGAGTGTAATCTACCGTCCGGAGCTTAAAGTTTTTCTCTCTGTAACTCAAAAGTCTAGTCTAGTAAATGAATTGTAGAGCGCAGCAGCGTAGTTGAATACAGTGCGTTGGTACGTAGTGCAGCTCGTCAGCAGTTTTATCGAGGCGCTAGTGCATGCCGTTTGTAGTCTGTATTGGTCTGTATGTACAACTACATACTACAGGGCAGATCGAGGCCCTCACACACAAGGTCCACCACGAGTGTTTAAACACTCTCTATCTCTGTCACTCCAACAGCCGCCTGGTCAGAAACTAACCTCTTACACACGCATATGGTGTTGGTTGCTTCTCTCTTTCGCTAGCATCCCTATCAATAGTGCTCACACCATTTCATGGTAACAAGCTGTCTCTCTTCGACGGAACTCACCCACGAACTACGAGTGTATCAAAATCCAAAAGCAGGCAAGGAACTACTTCTATGTAGACATAAACGTCAATGTGTGTGTGCTCTCCGGTGATGTTGTACCTACGCCATGTTCTCGGGTACGGAGGGTGCTGCTGACAGAATGCACGGTGCTCGAAAGAACAATAATCCGTAATCACAAGAGAGCCCGTGGTCGGTTTGCGTGTAATTAAGGGCGTAAGTGTTTTAACTACGACTGTCGGTCCTATACTAGTTTAGAATAACAACAATATCTATTATTTATTTATTTTATTTTAATAAACATTGCAAATACACAATATTAATTAAATCTTTACTGTGGTGTTATATATACATGTACAGATACAACTTACATATGAATATATATACTTATATACACATATATACATTGACGACAAGGTATCCGAGTTTATTGTGTGTGGGTGAAAGTCATATTGACGGCAAAGAAGTTAAAAGCCTAGCCTAAAGGATTTACTATCAGGACATACATTTATATAAATAGATAAACAGAAATAGACATACATATATATATATATATATATATATATATATATATATATATATATATATATATATTTATAAAACATAATCATATGCGGATATTTATGTGTACATCTACTTACTTAAATTTTATTGTAACAATATATATAGATATATAGATATAAAGAGTGTGTGTGTAATTATTACGACATTGTGATATAGATAGTTAGAGATAAAAGTGTCGATTTGGACAGTTGCATTTGGGCCATAGTGTTGTCGCGAGACGGAGCTTACGGACAGGCCCCGTGTCGTGGATAAAACGCCAGTCGGAGTTTTTAACAGCGGGGGTTTTCTAGTTGTGCGGGGACAGGTCGCGGCCATTTTTACCACACGATGCGGCAACCGTGCGTGCCCGTTCGGTCCGCCATTCCAAACAATCGGTGTACGTGCCTTCTTCGGGTACATTTTGATCGGAACGCGTACAACCGATAGGGCCCGGCCCTGTCCTAACATCACGCTCCTATCTATCTGTTGTGATAATGGTTGTTTATTGTTTTATGTTTAAGTGTTTTGGTTGTCGTTGGTGGGTTTAACAGTTTTTATTTTTTTTTTTTTTTTCATTGGGCAAGTCAAGCGCACTGTGGCATGCAGAATTTAATCTAGGTAATATATATATCTGGTGAATCAGTGGGAGTTTAATAGATGTATGTATTCAGAGAGTAAAATATCAGTTGTGTTGAGAAGTTGAAGTTGAGGTTGGCTTTAAAATGATAGTAAGTCAGTATTTGTTGTGAGCGAGTCACAGTAGCTGAAAAAATGAAATATTAATTAATCTATGGTCATATGTTTAAATATTTTAGTGATGGTGATATTTATTATGTTTTAATGATAATAATATATTTATGAATTGATAAATAATTATTTTATTGAGGATGTGGTGTAGTTATTGGCAAGTGGTAACGGGTGTTTTATTGTAATAATAATCGCAATAATACATTTGGAGCAATGATGAGTCTTTGGAAAAGGTGCGTGCGTGCATGAGAACGAACCGTACCTACAGTAATTGTACATGTATTGTGTGTTAGTGCTAGAGAAAATAATAGTTATTATTTAACGGAAAAAAAAAATAAATAATGTTTTTTTATGCCAGTAATACTAGAGTGTATTTAATTTGAATATAGTAACAAAGTATTTTTATGTATGTACAGATAAATATAAATATAATATTTATATGTTTATACATAGATATGTTTGTGGTTATGTGTAAAAAATTTAATTTTAATTAATTTAATATATAATATAAATGGAGGTGTAAAATTTTGTGACTGTGTTACAGCTAAAATATAAGCGGAGAGTTTGAGCGACGGAGCAGTGATCCCATTGTCTACAACATACACAACTTGCCGATCGATGTACTCACCGTGGATGTCCTGTGTGAGAAATTCGGATACGCGAGAATTTGTTGGAGCAGTAACAGCACCAGTAGCAACAGTAAAAGCTAATATCACAACGAGAAGAAAAATAAGTCAAGGATAAGGATACAGATACAATAAAAAGGAAACGAGGCTTAACGTCTTCCTTGCGGTTATTTATTTATACAATAAATATAGAAAGTGAACAAGTGCAGACGTTAAAAAAAATAATTCAAAGCTAAGTATAAACGTATAATTACTTTTAACAAAGACAATAATAATGCCCGAGTGTACAAGATGTGTTAGCGGTTGTTGGTGTTTCTACTACCGTCGGTGATTGACTTGTGAAAACGACGGGGGTGTACTCTAGGAGCTGGATCGCCCTGTTGGCGCCGGCTCCTTGTGGGTCCCCGACGCGTTACTTCTCTCGGGGTGGTGAAACTCGACATGGAGATCGAGGTTAAGCAAAGAAATCAGCGTAATAGACGTCGCGAACGTGCTCAGAGGATCCTGGCACAACGTGAGAGTCTTGCTAGTGCTAAGCAACAACAACAACAGACTGCGAGGCATCGACCTGACGAGGAAGACAGTCACAGTGGTGAAGACGAAGACACTGGCGGCCTTGGTCTTGAGATATCTAGAGGAAATCGTCCTCGTGATAATCATCAACGACCGCCACGGCCACCTAGGCCACCCAGGCCTAGAAAAAAGTCATCCCTAGCTGGAGCCAACGCGAAGGAGCCACCCTTTGAGGAGGATATTATCGACGGATTTGCTATACTAGCTTTCCGTACTTACGAGGACCTCGAGGTATTGTTCAGTTATTATTATTATTATTATTTTTTTTTTTTTTTTTTATTTAAATTAATCTAGATTCTATCCGTAACTCCGACATGCGTTCATATCATATATTGTCCTTAAAGCTTGATCCTGTTGACTTTCTTTTTTTAGATATTTTGATCAATCTTCAACATACTTGTCCTGTCGACAATATACGATCCACTAACTTTTATTTCTTTCAATACTTTTTATGACTGCACTTGTCGACTCAACGGATCCATCAATTAGCGTACAATTGTCATAGCACTCATAACTCGTGCCAAGTAATTTTTGGCACAGACTCATATGTCGTAACATACAACTAAAGACTTTCTCTCCTCTTTGTCTCGTTGTGGTATTACAAATTGTTTTAAAACTTAATCCTTATACATTATTCATTTTTTATAATTTCTTAGCACTGCCAAAAAGTTAAACGATTAACTTGTATTATACTCTTAGTACTTGAGTGTATAATATCATCATGCTATTTAATTTATATTGCTGTCGATAAAGTCACATCAATCTCGAGAAAACAAACAAACAAATAATCCATTAAACTTATTCACTGGCATCCAATATAATACACCACAGCACGACTTCAACTGGTAGTACTGTACCACCAGCTGAGTTTAGTTTCATCTGCTGTGAGTCAGATTGGCTTGAATTTGTGTATTTGAGGATAAAAAATAAGACAAAGGAAATCCTGTTGTCAATATTTCCTCTCTACCTGTTAAGAAAAAATTATACTTATCTCCTAGTAATTTAAATATATTTCTCACTTATTATATTAACAATCTCAAGATTTAAAGTAAATTATTCTCATATTATTAAGTACTTTCACTATTAAAAGTTAAAGTTATTTACTCGCTTACTCACTTATTTACTTACTTACTTACTCACTTTCTTACCTACTTTTATCATCTCTCGCTCAATGAATTATTTCATCATGCTCATTGTAATAATATTAATTTTAATTTACGTTTAATAAACAACGAGACCTCGATGATAATAACGATGAATAAATTTACAATTGTGACACGTTTCTTAGATAATAATCTTCTAACGTCTATCATTAACTCGTACGCCAATTAAACTTCAGCCCCGTGCTAAATACACAGCCACTGAGTACACTACCATTATATATTATATATTATGATAATATAAAACAAGTTGCAATAAGCAAAGCGTGCTGTGTAGTGTACATGGTGTACACATAAAATGTACATACAACAAGATGAGAGACTACAATCAAATGTAATTTAATACAATATACAATCCAACGTGTATCGTAACAACAATACAAACATAACACACAAAGAGAAAGAGAGACAAGACAAGAGAAATTGAAGAAATGAGATAATATGTACAAAACTATATACTCATCATATACATTTCTCAGATTGCGGTGACAGAAGCTATTTGCTGTGATTCTATCGGCAAAACTTTGTTCAAGAATTTTTCTTTCTCTATCAGTAGCAAGCAACCAGCGTTAGCAGCAGCAAAACCAGCAATGTACCCCGAAGATTCCGAGACAACTGGTTATCGGTTATATTTTTCTCTTTACCTTTTTTTATCTCATTCTTTTTCACACATACGTACATACATACGTGTACTATACCTATTCTGTAGACACATTCCTTGTGCGACGCTTCTTCTCCTTCATCCAACATTTTTTTATTTATCATTGCTGACATATATATGTGTATACATACAGCTTTGCTTTTCTTCCTTTCGCGTATCTTCTTTTCGCATTTTCCGACTTACTGAAAAAACATAACACAAAACACTAAGTCTTTTTACGCCACTCCAAGACAGACGATCTTTTATTTTATATATTATTTATCGTTTACCTTTTTATCCTCAACTTTTATTACTCTTTTACCGTGATTCAATTCAAATTTGTATTATATTACTCCCAATTACAACTTGATCTTTATAAATCAATAATCAATTTATCTTCTTATAACTGTACGACTATCATCATATTTTTTTTTTTTTTTTTTATATTTATAACTACATTCACTTTCTACTTAATTACCGTATAATTTAATTAGAAAAAAAAAAAAAAATTGTTTTAATTATCAATCACGAGTGTTGACATGTGTAAAGTCATTTGTAAATGATTTGATTAGTGGTTTTAAAAGAGAACGTCAAAATGAGAACATGCATTAATTTTCTCTTTTTTTTTTATTTTTATTATTTTATTTTCTATAGCACGTCATTAGTAAGGCTGAGATAAAGATTACAAGATTTAAAAAAGCTGTTGTGAAAGCCATTAAAATCACATTCCTAAATATTTTAATAGATTAAATGCTACAACAAATTTAATAATCTAGGCAGCGCTTCTTTTTTTAGCTGTCATTTTTTTGTGTAATAAAAAAAAACAAACTCTTTGAAACTGGGATTCACGTTTTAAATCCCTCGGTGAATTATTTACTTTACCAGTGTGTAAGATCAGTTAAACGCGTATGCCGTATTATTATAATATTATCTACTTATGTTGACATCTCATATCATTACAAAAAAAAATAATAATATCACTGGTGTGTTTATTTAGATAAATTAAATCATCACATTACAATAACAAACAGATCAATAAAAATCGTCACACGGCACACTTTGATATCAGCATCGGTATATCTAAATAATAGTATAATAATAGGAATAGAGTGTCGGTATGATAATTAAAAGCGTAAGTGATTGATATAATTCGGTTATTAAATGATATACAAGGCATCGTATTTTTGTCATGCCGTTTGTCTCTGACAAGTGTAAATAAATAGTCTGCGGGATAAGGATAATGTATGGATACATATATAAATAAAAATATATGCAAACCGTAATATAGACATAATACACGATAATTCTAGTCAGTGTATCGCGTGATCTACAGTTGACACTGACATTCCACAATAGTCTCTCTTGTACTCCGAGTATTGACTTGCTGGCTAGAGTTTAATTCCCTCGATTAATCCTGATCAGATATCAGATATTAACTTACGCTCATGAATGATACAAATATCCAATATGTATAATACTAATAATAATAATAATAATAACAGTTATGATAATAATATACATGGACGGGTACATAAATGAAAATCCTTATTAATATGCGTGTTAAATGCTAATTTATAAATTTATAATGTATGCTAATTCATTTGACTTAAATACAAAAATCTAAAAGAGTAAACGTTGTAACAACCCTCACCTTTACTCTACGGTAATTGTATTTTTTTGTTAGTTATTTTTCGTCTTCGCTTTTATACCTCCTCCTCTTTTATCTTCGTCTCTCTTCTTTGTCCTAATCGCATTTACCCTCTTTCAATCTGCTCGCAATCAATCGATCCAAATTATCCGTGGTTATTGAATTTTTTATAAATTTTCACCCTCCTTTTGCTTGAATTCATTTTTGTTCATTATATAAATCTGCTAAATATCAGGTTAAATTATTACCTGTGTATTTACTTATTTTTATTTTTTAATTAACCTCTGATCTTTGATACACATCAGCTATTATATTATGTATGCGCGTATGATGTGTAATATCAAAACCGTTCCCACACTTTACAAGTAATATCTGTGATTTTTACTTCGAGTTATTATATTATGTAAATTCATTTATGCCGAACGTACGATACAAATTGTTTGCGTTTATTTAATTTTATCTGGTGAAATATTTAAAAGAAAAACAAAATAATAATATTAACTTTGAAAGTAATTGACGTATTTCGTATGATTGGATCAATAATAGATGCTTAGTAATTAGTAAAATCTAAAAATATAAAAATTAATTAATATATGTCAGTCAAAAACAGATTGAAGTACGACCTATTTATTTTCTTAATTAACAACAACAGTGCACGGAAAAAATTAAACTGTAATATTCACTCGGATTCCGGTTAGTTTTTATAGTTTCAAACAGTAAAGCGGACATCGGGGTGGCAAAAATATAAATATTACAGAACTTAATGTAGAAAGTATAAAAGCCACAATTTATAATTTAATATCCAAAATAAGTGATTAGTAGCTGTCACTATAGTAAATAACGACTCTTTCATCTTTAAAAATTACAGTTTCAAATAGTAAAAATTGCCATTTCAATATATAGTCCATATTATGAGGAGAAGGGGAACTAAGATGAAAGAGAAGGGGATCTCACTCGGGGAGAATTTAACATTTGAAACAATAAAAATTATACTTTTAAAATATACATTTTAACAGTCCAATCAAGTCAATAATTACAGTTTGATTTTTAGCGTTGCGTTTAAAATTTACCATTTTACTTTGTAAATATTGACGTTGCTTGTATTAGAAATTTACTAACTTTATTTTATACTTTTTACATATCATAAGATCATTTTTTAGGAACAAAATGATAAATATCAAAGTCTGAATTCTTAATTATTATACTTTAATATTTTAGACATTCACATAGCGAATATTACTGTTTGAAATAGTATATTTTCTTCCATGTAGAGAGTAAATTGTAACGTTTAAATGGTAAATATTACATAGTGAATAGTAAAATCACGATTTTACTATTTGAAACGGTAATTTTTAGCAGTTGATCATTACTTATTATAAATCGACTGTTATTTATTATAGTTTACTTGTTTCCTTGTAATAATAATTTATATAGTAGCAAGAATGAGCAACTGTATTTATTTTGCTGTTTATATATATAAACGATTTAGAGCATGTATGCATATAAAACCATCAATAGATTACCTTATCAGTTCTCATTCGGGTTTTTTCCTATTAGCTTATCTATGAATAACTTTATCTCTAAATTAAATTAATTACCATGAGGCATAGGCATTAGGTAATTAATCTTGTTTCGATGGATTAATAGCTTATGCCTTGCATAAGCGAATTTATAAAAAATAAATTTAATCTGTTTATTATTATCATTACTACTAATATTATTTATTATTAATCTGAACTATAATTATTTATATTAATATCGTGTATCATATTCGATACTATTACACGTAATCTAATCTAAAAAAAAAATAATACCATTATTTATAGTTAATTTTTGTTTGTCGAAAATGTTAGTCTTTATCAATGTAAACTGTATTTATGTGTTGTTGTTACCATTGCTCAATTTAAAACTTCGCACGGTATCTTAATTTATTGTTAATAATCTTAATTTATTGTTTCATTTTTAAAATTAAAATCTAATATTCATACTGTCCATGAAAATTGAGGTAGAAAAATTATTATGGACGGTTTCTTTTAATGGAGAATCAGTTAGAGCTCGTAAAATTAAATATTGATTCTTATTCACATTTACGTTTAATACTCAATTATATCAATTGATTTTACGAGAATATCCGGACATTTAAATTAAAACTTTAATTTAAAGAACGGTACTAGATTTAAAAGACTTTTTTTGTCAGAAAAAAATAATTTAATTAAAATAAAATAAAATTGAGTTTTTTTTATTACAATTACTTGTATCGACAAAGGCGATATTTTAAATGAATATAAATATTTTTTTCTTGTTTTTTTCCTAACTTAAAGGTGATTAATAACAGATTAAATTTTTATTGTTTTATTATTAAAAAGATATAAAAAATCAATTCATTAAATAATTGTTTTTATGTCATTAAAGTATTTGTACACTCATATCAGTATTTTTAATAGATATATTTGCTTTAAAAAATTTAATAAAGTTTTAAGTGTATAAAAAATACTAAGACAATCGAAATACCCAAAAATATTTAACGTCATGTACTATAAAAATAAAATATCTACGGAAAAAGAGTATTATAATAACAATATTGTACGATTTAGTAAAAAAGTACGAGTTAAAAATAAAATTTGTAATTTGTTCAAGTAATTATTAGTGAATTAACTCATTTTTTTATCTCTGTATTTATGCCAATCACGCTCCTCAAGCGTGTAAACTAAAAATATAAACTTGGTATGTTTTTTTTAATTGATAAAAATTCCATATCGATAAACTCAATTGTAACATTAAATTCATACTAATTAAAAATAATATTCGTAATTCATGCAATCATTTAACTCAATTATTTAAACAATAAATGTCAGAAATGATTATTTAATTATTCAAATAATAATAATTGATCAGCGACTGTGAAAAATAAAAAATTAAATACAAGAATTTGCCCATAAATTTATAAATTTATTTTTATTAATTCACAGTAATATTTTAATTATGCTTTAATTTATTAAAACTCAGCTTTTGCTTCAAATTTTCCTCAGATAAGTTAAAAAAAGAAATTAAACCAAATCTCTGTAGTTATTTCGGCAAAATAAAGAGTTTAAATCCTTAAATCAGCTTAAAATGACAAAATAATAATTTAAAATCTTAGTAAACTGGTCTTTATTTTTCATTATCTTTTATATCTCAGTAAAAATCTCCTATCCATCAATCTTTACTGCTATTATCATTTTCCTTATACTAGATTTTCTTTAATTCTATAATCATCTGTATAGTACGGATTCTCGACATAACAGTATGCGAAATTGCCTCGTCGCGTGCTTGAATCACGAATGGCTTCTTCTCTCAATGTCGGATTATCTCGGTTTTACTATATTAAGACCTGCCCTCTCAAAAGAAACAGAAAAAGACTCTTTCTTGAGAAAGAAAAAGAGAATAACTACAACGACTTTATATAAAGATAAACATGATTATTTTAGTTTATACCCGTGTAGTTTGAAACGGCTCATCTCCATCACATTGTTCTTAATGCCTCCGTCATAGTATATACTCACCACATTTTGTTACTTACTATTACAACTGAACCCAATAGAATTATAAACATTTTCTCTTTCTCATATTATTTTTCTTTTTTCTAACTTCCATTTTCCCTTTATTCTTTCTATCTCCTTTTATATAATAATACAATGTCTTTACTTCCTTTTTTTACAAGTTACAACTTATACTTACTACTCTCTCTCAGTACTCTCGTGGCTTTCGTTTATATTATACGCGAATGGAACATAACACTCAAGGCGACCGAGACCCAATGTAATGCTTCTACTCCTCGCGTGGTTACAATTGCAAAAGAGTTACCTCAAAGTTGTTGTCGACGCGGTTGCAACTACTGTAATCGGGCAAATTTATCCCTACTGTAGTATAATACTCTATGTATATGAATTACATATACATATAACTTTACTATTACTACATAAAACTTTTCTCCTCAACATTTACCCAACACACATCCATATATAAAGCATAATATAATGGATAATTTGTCGACGCTCTAGTTTATCATACATCTCAACTTATTTGCTTTACTCGCTTCATTATCCACTCAACTTGATTGCGTGTTTAAAACCGCTAATAAAAAAAAATTTAGCTTGACAAAATCAAAATAAAAAGCTTGTTAAATAAATTAAATAAATCACACCAATATAAATTTAAGTTGACAAGTTAATTAAACCATCATTTATACTCATTAATATTAATTAACAAACCGCTCTAAAGAAAAAAAAATTACACCGTAGTAATAGTAACTATTAAAAATAATAAAAATAAATTAATAATTGCATAAATTAGCAGTCAATCAAGAGCACAGCCAGTGGGTATATATTTTATTATGGCTATCCGTTAAAGTACGGGCAAATCAATGAAATACCAGTGAATGATTTATTATAAATAAATGAAGCTGAATTATAACGCAATAAATTACTCGGAAATCGAGGGATGAAATTGTTTTTGGGAAACCCGTAGTGGCAATTGTATAAAATCTATCTCAACTGATATCATTTTGTTTCAATATGCTCTCTATCTTCTATACCATGTATAAATTTATGTACATTATACCCTACTGTATGTACAATCTACATGTCTTTTTCCTCTTGTTTCATGTCATGGCTTGTGCATGTATGCACTCCGGATTCGCGATGACATAACATAACGCGTTTAGTCTCACGTCGACGATGAGCGATTAAGCGCGCTGACGTATAGTATGCTGGTGGAAGTATCTGTGGATTTTATACACACATGTGTGTCTACATAAATCTCAGTACAGCTTCTCTACTCTCTGCTCTGTATAATACGAGATGATATGCGACTGTAAAAGAGACTTTTGATTAGAGCGCACAACATGTGCAAACAAATAACAAATATGCTTCAAACATACATGCTTCATATATCTGGCTATGATTCTGTACCACTGCCAAAATTGTTTAAACTTCTGTGACCATATCACATAAACCTGCATATAAGTGTATGTTGAATGTTGACATACATGTAAAGAAGTAAAGAAGTAATGCGTGCGCATTTGGCAGCAAGCAAACTTGCGCGCGTCATGTAAAAGCAACGTGGCAACGTCGCGGGTTCACAATTCATACGTATACGTGCATTTTAAAGAGAAAAATACAGATACCGGATGTGTGTAGTATAGATGAAGAAATGAATGTAAAAAAAATCAGAGTAGAGTAGAGCATATAAACTTGTATTGCTGTGGATTGGTATTGGTGCAGGATCACATTAAGTTAAGAGAAGAGAGAAAGAAATGAAAAAAAAACTCGTCTACGAGTTTAAGTTTAGTATGAGTATCATATATCGGTGTTGGTGGTTTCACGACCTACGATTTGCCCACAGGATTCACCTCTTTGTCTTATCCTTCCTCCATTAGCTTTTTACTCCTTTTTCAATGAGCAGTTGAGACTTAAGTTGGCGGAACGGTCGTCGTCGCCGCCGGTTTATAAGCGATCTACTACACCTCCAGTGTTCTTTAAATCTACCGGTTTTTATTTATATTCCTTTCTCGCTGCGCGGTATAGTATCCACATACTCACACTTACATCAACATTTAAACCTCCACTCCGACTGTACTTGTGTTATACAGCATAGTAGTATTTGGAGTATAAGTAGTTATGCCTCTATCTAACATAGGCAAACAACCCCCGTTCTATTCTATTTTATTTACGCTAACACAAATGGATTCTTAAGCGTACCAAAAATCTATAGAATTTTGAGTACAATAAGTAGAGAGAAAGAGAGTTTACGGAAAAGGTTCTCCTTGGCATTGTCCTCGGCCTCTTTCTCAACAAAGTTTCGCCTTTTTATTTTTTATAGCTCCCTACAGAGTAGAGGAACAGAAAACAGGGTACAGGGTAGCTACTACTATTCTACCTTCGCTGGCGATGGTCGGTGCTGTTACTGCTGACTGGCGAGAAACTAATGGAAGAAAACGGCAGTCGACGCATGCACAGTTGGCACACGTGCGCAGGTGGAAGACTAAATATTTTCTATATACATGTATATGTATACCTAGCAGTTTGCACCGGCGTACTCGCTAGTTTTTACCCTCGCGAGTACTTTTACGGTATTTTTATTACAGAGCTTTTCTTTCTTTCTTTCGTTCTTACGGGCAGATCAGAATAAGAGCCAGTAGTGATAGATCAGGGAGCTCGATGACGAGTATGATCACCACGACGACGACAAAAACAACAACAACGAGGAGAATGTGGGAGAAAGAATAGTATGTAGTACTATTCACTCCAGCTTGGAGTGAAATCGAGTAACACATAATATAACAGCGGCTGGTTCTTTTCGCCGTCTCCGTCTCGGTCTTGGTCTTGGTCTTGGTCTCAGTCTCAACAGCAAGCAGCCGCCCTCGTTCCTCCCCTCGGTTGTAAATCCAGCTGGCCCGACGCCGTAAGGCCTTGTCGCGCGGCTGTTGGTTCGGTCAATGTCTTCTGGTTGCATCTTTTTCTTGCCCCCTTTACTTGACTGCTGTGCCAGAAGTTTTCTCTGTCAGTTGCCGCGGATCCCTTCCACTTGTTTGGAGCCGCCACCACTACCATCGGCACTATCATACACCCGGTGTTATATGTATTATATTACACTACTACACCTCTACTCGGGTTCCCTCTCTCTTAGCGTAAAAAGGTCTCCCTCCCTCTACTCCTGGAGAGTGAGGAGCAGAGTAGTCGCAACTTGCCAATTTCTCCCCTCAATCCGCGGTCCTCCTCCGCCTTCCGTTTTCGCGGTGTTCGGTGTATAGTGTATACAAGCTCCTCAGTTTCCCCACTACCCCCGTACCGTTGTGCTGCACATCTCGCGTACGATATATCCACACCACCCAACCGTTTGGCTATCGTTCTCGTGCTCTGCTAGCTCGTGTGCTCTCACTCTGTGTGCCCTCCTGCTTTGCTTACACAAGTAACTCTCGCGCTTTCTCGTCACCATCGCCGCCGTCATCGTTGTCG
Source organism: Cotesia glomerata (assembly GCF_020080835.1). Lineage (NCBI taxonomy): Eukaryota > Metazoa > Arthropoda > Insecta > Hymenoptera > Braconidae > Cotesia > Cotesia glomerata. The sequence goes on from NC_058158.1 coordinate 4,829,869, forward strand.
TTGTCGTCGTCATCATACCCTTAAATCATCCGTGCTATATATTATATAGTATCCGTACCAGTACCAGTAGTTTGTTGTTGTGGTAGTTGTTTCTGTTACCTATTCATTCCTCTAAACATACATTGTTGTCTTGGTGCCGTTGACATACACCTTGTGTTTTATTTAGTTATACGCGTTTTCAAACCATACAAACTTTTTTATATTTCATATTTAATATATTATTTTTATACGTTTACCTGTCTCGCGGTTTTGTTTCATTCTTTTTTTTGTTACTTCTGTAAAAGTATAATAGGTAATACAATTGGATTATATTTTTTATTATATTATATATCGTGTCTCCGTTTAGTCTCGTTGTCGTGTAATGTTGCCGCCATATATACCGTGTATATATGATATATATTGTGTGTGTAACTACCTCGCGAGTTGCCGCAACTGCTCTTTTTCGTCACGGCCATTCCCTCTCTCTTGTATATTCGCGCCACACGATTCTTAAATATATATAATGTATAATTCGTGAAGCTATTATTAAATGATACAGAAATATATAAAAAAAAAAAAAAAAAAAAAAAAATATATATGTATGTGAATAAAAAATAAAAATGTGAATTTTTGACAATATTTAGAGATTAAAATAGTGGGGTGCTTGCTATTTAAAGTATCATTATTATTATTACTATCAGGAGGTATTTAAATACGTGAAAATGAATCCATGAGTTTATTACAATTTCTATTTTTGTATAAACCACACACGCAGCAATATACCTCGAGTACAAAAACCTTGTGGTCCTTTCATCACCCAACATTTTCATACTTATACTACTTGTACATTTACTTCTGTTGCCGCCACCGCCACCGCCGCCTTCTCTTCTCTTCTCTTCTCTTCTCTTCTCTCCTCTTCTCTTCTCTCCTCCACAAGCTCTTCTTGTTCTTGGCCTGAACCTCTACTCTACCAACTGATTCTACTTGTTCTTCTCCCTCGTACTTGTCTGCTCAATTCTCAGCTACTCGGTGTTATGTGTAGTGAGTCTCCGCATAGCATATTATACTTATAACAGTCAGTCTCAGTCGTGGTGCTTTTTGTGAGATAAAAAGAGAGAGGGACTCGCTGATAGATGTGAATGTGTGTAAATGTGATCCAGTTTAAACGTCAGAAGACTCGCGAGAAGAAGTAAAGCGAGAGACGCACACGGTGCGGTGGCTCATGCGCCCGCGGAATTGCCAGTAGCAACGTACGATATTTTAACCAAAGATCATTTCTTATTTTATTTTATTTAAACTTTTTTTATTGTGTGTGATCTGTCGTTCAGTTTTGTTTTTATTATTGTTATAAAGTTTTATTTTAATTAAAAAAAATTTTTTTTTTGTTTATTTTGTAAACGTGGAGCGACAAATAAAGTCACCAACGAAAAACCGGATTTTATAAATACTTGAATCAAATCAAAAACTTATTTATCTTTACGCAGAAATTTATATATATTATTTTATATGTCTACACATATCAGCAAGAGACCAATACATATATATATATATATATATGTGATAATATAACGATAATTGTACAGTGCAACATTGTTTGTGTAATAACGACTTAACTATAATTGACTTTAATTACTTTATTATTTTTCTTGTTTTTTTTTCTGTTATTTTATTACTGTATTTATTGCTGTGCTATTTATCTGGTGAGATGATATTTAATTGTCTTCCATTATAAACCTTGAATATATATATAAATGTGTGTGTGTGTATGGATACTGTTGATATTGTACAAATACATTTGAGGAAATGATAACTAATCGTTTTTTTTTTTTTTTTTTTCATTTTTATTTTATGCAATACTATATCTTTATTTGTTATTAAAAAAAAAATTATTTTTATTTTTTCAGAGTGCAATAAAGTTAGCTGGTAAAAATAATGTGAAGAAACTTCACTCGCTGCTGTCGATAGTTGAGGAAAAACCAAAGGTGGATACCGGTCAGAATAATCGGCACAACGATCATCACATAAAAAATCATTTTAAACACAATCATTATACGAATAATTCCATACTGACACCTTCTACGCTCAACCAGGTAATATAAATGTTATTTAACACAATACAATTACGCTAATAATCAATAATGATAATGATCATAATAATAACAAGTGTAGATAAATATTACTGTAGATAGAAATTTATACCACTTTATATAAATTAGAGAATGACTTACACATTAAAAAGTCTTTATCAATCTGTGTACTTATGAATGGAATTGTCTTTCAGGGCCTCGATGCAGGTACGAGTGACGATAGCGGACGAGCGTCGGAACAATTGCATGGCCCTGGTATACCAAGGGACTGCCAGGACGCTGACAGTTCCAGGGACCATCTCAGCGATGTAAGTCATGAGAAAATTTTAATATTATTTTTAATGGAAAAAAGATAAAAATTATTCCTACAAATACTAAATATATTTTGGAGTACTGATTTTTTTTTATCAGCTTTAATGAGTCAGCACCGATTTCGTGTAATCTAAAATATTTTACACGTATGTTATTGCTTTGTTTTTAACTAAGCTTTGTAGCTCGTCTAAGACAAAGTGAATCGCGCGATTTAGTTGAAGCGTAAATCTTAAATAGTAAATACGTTAGAAATTTACAAAAATTATTTGTAAAAAAATTTTACTTGCCAATACTGGATGAATTTAATTGGATGTAAAAAGTGGCTCTATAAACGTGCTGTTTACAGCGTAGTAATGAAAAAATTAAATGTAATGAATTGATTTAGCTACTATACAATTAAATAACATGTTTCAGTAGTAAATAATTTTTTTCTTTTTTCTAATTACCATTACAATTTATCATAATAATTTATACTGATGTAATGCATTTGTTTATAGGCTAGCAGCCATTGCAGTTCGGGTAAAGGCTATATCGTAAGTATAATAAATAATTATTAATTAATAATGATATCTTTGATAGTAAATCTTGATGAGAATCATTAAATTATGCACACTTAATACTAATGACATGTCTTTTCAATATCCTGTTACAGTGTGATAGTGAAGGAGAAGACGATAAGGTACGTTAAAAATAATTTCTACCTTCAATTTAATTTATCTCCATTAAACTAATGCCTCTTTAAAAATTAAACTTTTATATTTTATTTATGTAATCTTTATTTATCTGTGGGTATCTTTATTTATCTAGGGCTCGGATGCAGAATCGATACTCTTTGAATCTTCGACCCCACCTCTCCCGCGTAAATGTAAGTAAATTTAACCTCTAGCAGACTAGACACAAAATCATTTAATCGTAAAACTCATTAAATTAATTAAAGTGTTATAAATAATAAAATTATATAATGCTGTCGTTGCCAGACGAGTTGCCATCTTCATCGCCGCACGTATTGCCGCCGGCAAACGGCGCTGGGGGTTCACCTCCAGACACCGGTGGACAAATTTCTAATCCCGCGACGGATGCTCCGGCACCCATACCACCCCCTGTGCCTGCCTCAGCACCAGTGCCAACGGCGCCGAGTCCACCCAGTCCAACGTTGCCCCCACACATATCCCAATCACCCGTAAGTATTGTTTTACTTTATTATCTTTTTCCATTTCATTTTACATTAATAAAATTAATTAATTAATTAACACATGAGCTTATTAAAAAAAAAAAAAAACTTTCCAAATCTTCACAATTGAAACTCAAACTAATTAAAACTTGAAAATATTTTAGATGACTAGTCCTTTGGCAGCGAATCCTCGTGCAATAGCTCCGCAGCAGCGGCCAGCATCCCCAGCTCTTCCGCCGCCTTCATTACCACAACAGCCTCATACACCGATACCACCAGCGTTACATCCACCAAATGTACCATTTGTCCCGTCGAGTCATACGACAACAAGTCCAGCGGTTGCGAGTCTCGGCGTGACACCAGCAGCACCATCAAATGGTGCTGCTACCAGTACCAGTTATCCACCACCTCTGCCAATGGCTGTGTACCCTCAACCGCCACCCTCTCATCCACCTCTTTACACTCCTTATGCCACGCTTAATCATAGTCCATATCTACCACCAGCAGTATCGTCGCCCTCGCATTCAGCATCATCGAGAACTGATGTGGTAAATATCGTTATTATTTTTTAAAATTATCTAATTATTAACTTTCGATGTCAAAAGATTGGCCCGTTTAATAAAAATTTATTTAAATTTCAGAGAGCTAGTCGAGCATCACCGTGTACCAACATTACCAAACAAACTATTGGAAGTACCACTGTTAATCACAATAGCACAACTCCTCTCAGCGCAGCAACCACCACTTGTGTATCTACAATAACAAATACAGTTACCACCGCGAATACAATTGCTCACAGAGACGTTGTAGCATGCAGCCTTGCCGGGAGGAATAATAATAATTCACCGCGAGGTCACAGTCCTAATCGTGAACGCGATAGTTACAGGTAATTATCCTTAGAAAAAAAAATAATAAATAAATAACAAACAAACAATTATCCCTCTGGGATTATTTTATCGTTAGTAAATTTTACTACAAATTAATTTAATTTGAATGTAAACAACAGTAAGGATTGGTGGTTAATTGTTGTTGGTTATTTATTTTCAATAAGAAGATTAAGAGAAAAATATTAGTAGACGAGTGTTACAAATAAAAATTTTTACCGTTGCAGCAGTAACGTGAGTACGTTGAGTCGAAGCAGTATAACGCCTGTAAGTGTGCCAAACACCTCCTCCCCAGCCAATTCTAGTCTACCCGCTTACTCTAAGGCTCAAGGATGGATCAGGTAAGATTAATACTTGACATTGTAATAAATATTAACTCTTTAATAACTTAACGCGAGTGGTAGTTATTTCAATTATTACTTACCACAATCTTTGTTCTCAAAATTTATACTGTCTCTTAATAATTTTCTGTATAATTAACAGCAGCAACACGACATCCCAATTGTCACCGGCAACAGCAACATCTGTACCAAGGCCAACACCACCACCGCCTCAGGCAACACTAGGAATGCACAGTTTTCCACCACCGATGTTTACTGCGCCGCTTCCGCCACCCGTGTCCAGTGCGAGTCCTCATCCTTCGCTACCTACGTTACCTCCTCCGACCACTAATCCAATTCCGTTCTCTGCCGAGTCGCTCTTCCAATCAAGTAAGTTCTCTCAAGAGTTATTAGTTGTATTCCCAACTAATATGAACCAACCTCTTACTCTAGCTATTATTAATATCACTACTACTCATACTAATTTTCCCTTCTACACTATTAATTTCTCAATTTAATCAAATCGGTTTTAACACTGTAAATAGTTAGACCGTATAGCTAATTCAAAGTTTGTTTCAGGGGTGAGCCATGTTACAGGTCAGACTGATTTATTAAGAAGAGAATTAGACAACAGATTTTTAGCATCACAGGATCGAAATGTTCCTGCGGCTGTTACTAATCTCGGACCACCACCTTATCTTAGGACTGAAATGCATCATCATCAACATCAACACACACACGTCCATCAACATACAACACCATTATTACCACCACCTGCGACAACTTCATTATTTCCACCGCCAATTGTAAGTTTTTATAACAAATTATTTGTCTAATTATAACTCGATAATAAAAAATAATAACTTATTTATTTTATCCAGTTTAAGGACATTCCAAAGTTAGGTGGCGTTGATTCGCCATTTTTTCGTGGAAACCTCAACTTATCGAGTTATTCAAGCTTTAACGCTGGTCTTCTGCATCCGGGCATGGCACCACCTACAACGCCATTCGTTCCGCCAAATCATATGAGTTCATTTGCACCAAAAGTACGTGTTATTGGTTATTTTACTATTCCTACTCTATATCATCAATATTAATTAAATGAATATTTGAGTTTATATTAATAATAAACAAGTACACAATGATTTATTGTTTATATTAATTGATTATTATGATTGTTATTTTTGTAGAAGACTGGAAAGTGGAACGCAATGCATGTACGAATAGCGTGGGAAATATATCACCACCAACAAAAACAACAAGCAGAAGCAAAAGCTGGTACTGTTGTCAATACTAAAACAGAATTACTCAGGCCTCCTGGTCATTTGTATCCAGGAGGTCCAGGTAGCGGGCTTGGGTTAGGAGCACCACCTATGGCTCCGCCATTCCCTACAAATATGCCACCAACTCACCCCGGGGCACCACCACCTCCTCATCCTGTAGGGTTCCTAACAACTCAAGGTTCACATTTAGGTATGCTTAAAGGTATTTATGTCGTTCATGTATTTTATATTTTTATTTTAAAACCATCAAATTTATTAACAAAAAAAAAAATAAAGGTTGATTTAAAAAGTTGTTAGTACTTTAATTAATGAGTAATTTATTTTTAGGACCAGGTATGTCACCTTTTGGAAGATATCCAGCATCATTTGGTGCGCCTAATCCAAACTTTCCAACATTATCGGGATATCCACCAACTCGAGAAATGTCTCAGTTAAGTGGGCTCACCTCAGCAGTTCATGATCCTTGGAGAGGGTACGTAAATTTCCAGTCTGAAAATTTATTTTTATTTATTATTATTTTATAGAATTTAAATTGATCAACGATGTAATCTTTTTTAGGTTGCAACGAACAGCGACTGGTTTTCCCCCGACAACAGCCGGTTGGAGTTTGAAACCCGAGCCACCTGCAATAGATAGACGAGCTGAGTTGGAGGAACAACAACAGCGAGAACGTGAGCGCGAAAGGGAACGCGAGCGTGAACGTGAACGTGAAAGGGAACGCGAACGACAGAGACGTGAGAGAGAGCGCGAAGAACAGCGTGAGAGGGAACGACGTGAGCGTGAAAAAGAGGAAAAGAGAAAACAGCAAGAAGCTGCTGAACGTGAGCGTGAAAGAAGAGAGAAAGAACGCCGTGAAATGGAGAGAAGAGAAATGGAACGCGAGAGGATAATGCATCAAAATCGTCAGCATGCAGTGATGACTAGTCGAGATCGTTCACCCTTGAGAAACGGCACCTCAATGCCTATGGATCCAAGTGAGGTGCGCGTCAAAGAAGAACCAAGAAGCAAAGATGACGATGTTGTTATGCTTTCTCGTGGGCCACCCCCCGGGCCAGGGCCCGGACAGGGACCAAGTCCAATACCTGATCCTAGGTATCATCATTCCCATCCTCACGCTTATCTTGCGCGACATCCCCACAGCTTACCGCCTAATCATCACGCAATGTCAAGGAGTATGATGCCGCTAGGTGGTCATCATATGCAACATTTTCCTCCACCCTCGGGACCAGGAGGGCAACCTGGTGGACCATGGGGCGCTGATCCATTCCGGGATCCCTATCGGTATGACCCTCTTCAGCAGTTGAGATATAATCCGTTGATGGCAGCGGCATTCAGAGCTGAAGAAGAAGAACGTGCTAAACTATATGCGAATTACAGTCAAGCCTCTGTTAACGCTTTGAGAAGTAAAGATCCCAGTCCTGGACCACTGAGTAATCTTCATATGCATCACAGAGCTGGACCTGGACCAGGTGTACCAGGCAGACCAATGGAACCTTCACTTATGCATGGTGGTGACATTCATAAGAAAGAGGATACCTCACAATCACGATGATACATCACTTGCGTATCATCGTCGTCGCTAGTGAATAAACAATAATAATAACAATAATGAAGCAATGCATTTGACGTGCGGTGACTTTTTCGTGAATGTTTATAGACGTCAAAAAATTTTTTGAGGATGCTTATTCGATATTTTTCAAGCGAAATGTATCCTCTGATATTATTATTATTATTAATATTATGATTATTATTATTATTATTATTACTAATAATATTATTATTATCAATATTATTATTATTTAATAAAAAGTGTACATACAAATATAATAAACTTATATAATATTTATAGATCATTAATAATAGTAATAATAAAATATTATTACAGTTATAATTATAATTATAAATGAGAGGAAGACAAAACAAATAATGAATAAACAAAGTGCGCGAGGGCACATGAATTCTGTATGCCCATGACGATGCCTTGAAGGGGGATAGATTAATAGAAGTGATAAAAGTGATTGACTTATTCATTAGTACACGTCAGCAAGGCATTTTACAATGCGCGACAGAATGAAAAGGAGAAAACAAAAAATAAATAATAAGGATAGAGAGAAATAAAAATTTTTAAATAGAATTATGGATGTGGAATTGTAACAACTGTGTTTTATGCAATTTCGTAGATATGTGAGACTGTCTATTGCACTATGAAAACTTTATCATTAACGATTATAACCATGTATATCGTGTGTAATATTAAAACTATTATATAGTTATTGCGACACAAAACAATGCTACTACGTAAATAATTTTGATTGCTAGAAAAGAAAATAAAATAAGTTCAATGTTTCTTTTTTTTTTTTTTTTCTAGCATTACTCATAATATTAAAAAAAATCTGAATTTATTTAATTATTTATTTATTATTATAATAATAACTTTTTTTTATTTCCAAGTATAAACGAATTTGAATCTCTGTTATTGACACAAATGTTGTCATAGAATTCATCCATTTATTTAATTAATGTAAAATACCGAAAAATATGTATAAATTTTATTCGTTTTATTATATTTTTTTTTTTATAAAAAAATATATTTATATATAAATATATAAATATTAATATACATAGATCTTGATTAATTTGTGTTAGTCGAATGAAATTAGTAAAGAAAAAATAAAAATTGTATAAATGATATTAAAAATTAAAGGGGAGGGACAAAATAACCCTAGACTAATTGGTATTCAATTATTGAATTTGTGACAGTTAAAATACGGGGCATTTGGTACTTTCCTGTGATATAAAAAAAATTGATAATGGACATTATATTAATGACAATTAAAATAATTGTAAAAGTGTGCTATTTTTATGTTGATTGCTTCTTAAATATGTGTCCCCGTAGAAAATAAAAATAACAATCAAATAAAAAAATTCATGTTTTATAATAATATTAATAAGTAAAATGAAAGTAATATTTTAATTAAACGACCGCTAGATAATCTGTGTCATAATTTAATTTTCAAATAGAAAAAATGCATCGCAAGTTTTAAGAATTATTTATTTATTATTATATAAAACTTTTTAACCACGTACAATTTTTCGTCCATTGTTTAATTTTTATTGTTCAACTTTATGTTTATTTTTAATTGACGACAATAATTTTTTTTATAAATTTATTAAAACCATTCCCATAATATGTTATTTATTAGTTATGTTTTTATTACTTATATTTATAAAAAAAAAAAAAAAAAAATGATATTTTAATTACTTTCTGTCGTTTGTGCCATTGAGCGAAGTATGTTTTAAATGAAAATTTTAAATAATAATTAAAATTGTTTTCAATCATTTCTATTAAATTAATAGAAAACGATTAACAAAAAAAAAAAGGTCCCTCTTCAAAATAATTCAATAATTCACACTGTGAAGTGACTGTGAAATTGTATATTAATTAATATAATATAAATTTAGTAAAAAAAAATCGTAAACAGCCGAAGATTGTAGATATTTTTCATTATGGAAAAAACTGCAGCCAATACATTGATAAACAGATAAAAATGAACGAAAAGATGTGGAACGAAAACGAAAGAAAAAAAAAATACAAGTGATGCAATGAATTTTTTTTTTGTTTTTGTAGATATCACAAGTATAAAAAAAAGAAAGTTTTGTGTGAATAGATTCTTTTCTAAAAAGCGATTCTTTGTAAAAGGGTCTAATAATCATAGTTTCTATTAAACTATAAATTTGTCTGTGTTTCATTTTTCCTTCTCAAACATAATCGATGATTATTATATTTTGTCCAATAATCAGAATGCAGCTTACGTTTACATTTTTTTGAGCGATAAATTATTTATTTTAATTCACGTTTTATTATTATGTGTTCATAGAATTATAATCCTGACAACTTTTATTTGCATATAAATGGAGTAAAAAATATACTTTATTTAATAGTTTATAAACGACAGCTATAAACGTTAAAAGAAACGAAAAAAAATTATCTACTTGTAAAAATATTTTCCGATGATGAAAAATATTATAATTTTCTCATAAATGAAGGTGAAAAAAAAATTTACAAGGTAAAAACCTCCATTAGTGACCACTTAAGCCTTTAATTACAAACTGGTTCGCGTTAAATTATTACTACAAATAATACTTAATTATTATTTAAATTGACGTACACACATTATTAATTTTCAATTAAGTAGACGTGTTATTTAATGAGGGAATTTATCGGTAGTATTTAATTTGGAAATTCTTCTTTTTAAAACTAAAATTAAAATTGTTTTTAATTTTACTTTGGGGCATAAAAAATTATTGAAATATAAATTAATTCTTCTGTACACAGAAATTAATTGAATTATTTAAAAGCGATCGCATCGTTATTAATTTATAATAAATATTTGGTAAGAATCGGTGATGTATTGATAAGCGAATACACAGCTAATCAATTAAACGTCGTTATTTGCTCCAGTGATATAATTATATTACGATAAAAAAAAAAAAAAAAATTAGAAACTTAAGTCCACATTAAAATATATAAAATATGTTTTTCCAAATTAGTTTGAAATTTATTAAACATTTACAGTACCAAACTCAAATGACTTTGAGAATATGGATCTTAATAGTTAAACTTCTTACAGTCTTTAGTAAAATTAATTAATACAAATAAATTCGTTTATGAAGCTGTGATAAAAGTAGAACCTAAATATTGATAATTTATTTGATAATACTAAAATTAAATATAGGGAATAAAATATTTTTCTTTGAAGCACGCCTAATTAAATGTTTTATTAAAAATACACAAATTAATTGTATTAATGCATTATTATAAATAAGAAAAAAAAAAAAAAACAATGCATTTATAACTCGATTAATTGACAGTAAGTTAACGATGTTGCGCGTATTTTTGTTTTTAACAAAGAAAAAATTATTTGAATGACGTAATTAATAGAATATGATATTTGTACCACACATATTAGAATAACATCATAAATTATTTTCAATCAATATGTTATCGTGAACTGCTAGAACTAGATCGTGTGTATCTTCGATGACGATGTCGAGGATTATTAGCAGGGCTGCGTGAACGCGATCTCTGTCTACGTCTTGGTGGACGCGGACTACGTCTGCGATTCATCATCGGAGAACGTCTGCGATAGCGCGGGGGTGAATTGCGTCCACCACCCACGCCTCCACCACCCCATCTCATAGGGCCACGTCTGTTCATAGGCGGTGACATTCTACGCATGGGCATTATCCTTGGCTTAGGCAATAACACAGGAGCGGCTGTTATCTCTTGTCCATCAATTTGCCCGCCGTCCATGTGTTTCATTGCATTCTCAGCTTCGTCCGCAGTTTCAAATTCGACGTAAGCGAATCCACGACCGTGATTTGGATGCATTTTGTCAAATGAAAAATCAACCATTTTTATTTGGCCGTATGTCGAAAATATTTCTATAATATGGTCCTTGGTAACATTACGTGTCAAATGTCCAATGTGAATTTTCGTTGGTCTTGGTATTGGTGAACGTTCACGACGTTTTCTTCTTGGTGAGACTGATCTTCTTGGTGACGGAGATCTGTAATTAAATAATGTATTTGATTATTAAAATTTTTTTATAAACATCCATTAAAGTAATATCAATTAATAAATTACCTGGACCGTCCTTTAGGTTTAGGTTTGTCAAGAACAGAATTAGTAGTTTTCTTTTTGTCCTTATCTTTATCCCGTTCACGTTCGCGTTCTCTTTCACGTTCCCGCTCTCTCTCACGTTCTTTTTCTTTATTATCATGTCTACGAGCACCATCTGCACTTTTGCTACGGCTACGTTTACGTGTGCGCTCTCTTGAACTTCCTGAGGAACTGCCGGAACTACTGGATGAGCTGCTTGACGATGAGCTTGATCGTGAACTACTTCCGCTACTCGAGCTGGATGAATTTGAGCTGCTATCTGAAGAGCTACAATAAATAAATACAATTTATTTTATTACTGACCAACAGCGGTTACTATTATCATCATCATAATCACTAACCCCATCATTAAATTCAAAAGGATAAATAAATAAATAAATTTACTAACCTACTACCACTGCTTGAAGATGATGCCGCGCGTTTTTTACGATCCTTATCACGACCTTTTTCACGCTTATCTTTATCTGCTGCCTCCGATTCACTTTTACCTCCACTATCCTTACGGCTACGAGCCCTATAAAATAAAAATATAAATATTAGTAAAGATATCAATAATATAATATTAAAATTTATTCGAAAAAAAACTACGTGATACGATAAAAAAAAAAATAAATAACATGATGATACTTTTGGAGTAACATCCAATATAATTAATAATTAAAAATTTTAAAGATATGTATACTCACATTATTTATATTTATAAGATACTACTTTTCACGTGTATAAATCTCAAATACACTTATTTCTAAAGCTACTATATATAAAAATATATAATAAAAAATGGCGGTCCCGGTCAACACACTCTCAACACCGAGTGTCCTTATACTACTCCTTTTTTTATGATAAACTATTATAAAAAACTAAGTGTTTTCACAAAAAATTAATTCAATAATGATAATCAACACTAAATTCTAACTTATTGTTTGTTATATGTTGAAAATACAGCGTAAAAATAGCTGTATTACACTACATGAAAATAATTTGATAAATTTTAACCGTAAAATCTTTCACAGCGTTGGCGTCATATTTACTTCGAAGAAAGTCCGCGTGAAGGCGCCTGTTTTATTTTTTAAACACTTCCGTCGTTAGATGAAACTCAAAAAATACTTACAATGAAATTGTTTAAGTTAATAATAAATTTAACGGATAATTAATAATTAAAAAAATAAAAATAAAAGTGATTTTGTACTGATTGAAATATTTATTATGACGGCAGCGTCGATGATCCGTGAGGTACTGAAATTACGTGTATGTACATTTACATAAGTAATTTGATGACATGTCATTGCAATGGATAATATATGTACAATTACACTGAATGTAAACAATTAATTTATCAGATATTATTATATTAAATTATTATTTAAGTTGTTGTTATTATTTATAATAATATACTTTTTATTTTAGATTTTTGTTGCTAAAGATGGCATTGGTTACCACCATTTACTTAAAAAATTAATATTCTTAATTGTTCTTTGTTTGATTTCAGTTCTTACTGACATTAATTACTTCAATAGCTTAATTAATTAATTATTAAATGATGGTTTGAATTTTAAGGAGGCTCTACTTTGGCACACAATGTCCGAAAGATTTATTTGAACATATTTATTATTATTTTTAACCGGTTAAACTACACGTTGGACGAAATCACATTTGTATTTATTAATATTAATTATTTATTAAATATATACGTACGTGTTTTATGATTCATTATTATTATTATTATTATTATTATTATTATTATTATTATTGATAACTACTATTATTTCCGGGCTAATTTAAAAGGGTGCATTTATAATAATAATAATCGCTTGGCGATATGTATCCATCGTATTTTGTGCACTTTCGTTACTATAGTTATTATACTTTTGCCTCTAATTAATTTCTAAAATTAATAAAATATAAATCAATATCAATAATTAATTAGTTAATTAATATATTTTTAATAACACAATTTAAGTGCAAAAGTATTCAGCACCTCACGGCTTACATTAAATTATTATTTTTTGTACATATTAATTTTTTTATTTTTTTTTTCATATTTTTTTTTTTAAAAATACCAAATAAATAATTACAAAGCTTAAATATTTAATTAATTAGTAATATAATAAAGTACCGAAGATAAATTCAATTAACAACCATTAGTTGTTATAGAAATTTATATAATGTATATATTACAAGGTTTCCATTAATTAAATCATTATTTTATTATTACTTTATTTGTTTGTTTGTTTGTTCTTTTTTTAAATAAACAAAATGTTTATTCCATTTTACCGTTTATTCTTTAAAAAAATGTACGTCATTGTTTCAGTTTCTTTTACTTTCACATAAACAAGCTTCATGTACACATTCTTTTTCTACTCAACACACATACGACCATGCACATACCTTTCAGCATTATTTCAATAATAATTTTCATCAACCGAAAGATAAAAAATAAATTTTTATCTATTCTGATGTTTGATTTTAATACAATTGTCTAGTGTGTTAGTATACAACATTAATTCGAATTTTAAATTAACAAATATTTAACAAAAGACAACAAGTAAAATTTATTGTAAATATATTTTTATGATGTCGATAGTATTATCATCATCTTTTGTTACTGCAAATACTAAATTGATAAATACGTAATTATAAATTTGTTTGCTACACATTTTCATACGATTATTTTACACAGAATTTGTTACTCTATTTAGATAATAACTTAAATCAATTAAGTAACACGTTTTAATTGGACACGACATTTTTTTTTTTTTCATTTTAATTGTTTACTTATTTTCGTACACAAATATGTGTATTGATTTAATTCGTTTTCTTATAATTGCTCCATTAATTACAGTTCACCCACGTGTCCTACATCTCTTCAGACATATAAAAAAAAATATTATTAATAGTAAACAATATCAAAATAAAAAAAAAAAAAAAATTGTCAACAAAAAAAATAATAGTTGATCGATGTAAGCCGCGTGTTGAATTAAGTCACTGTGACACTGTATAAAAATCTAACTGACCTTAATGTGTACTAATAAAAAACGAGTGATTTCCTGCCACGTGATAAATAACAAAAAAATAAATACTCGATGATGTATAGTAATTATTAAATAACTACCTTATTAACAATATTAATTAACATTTAATGACTTGAAATAAATGTTAACATAATAACAAAATAGCTACTCTATTGATCCCCATAATTAATTTTGATTAAATTTATTACAAAGGTCCACTAACTTATTATTATAAAATAATAAAGTCCTTGTTCTACATCATTGAGTATTAATATTTTTCTGTGACTATCAATGCAGTTTAAACGCAAAACAATATCATATCAGCTGATATTTAATTGTTCTTTCGTAGTATAGATAAAGTATTATACAAATTCTCAGTACTTGTTTAGAAAAGAAAAAAACCCCTCATTATCCGGAAGAGACATTAGCTGGAGTAGCAGTTAACTCACATTTATTTATAATTATTATTAATATGTGATGCAAATGTATATATAACATATAAATTAAAGAGTTTGGAGACAAACGATCCGTTAATTCTTAATTAATAAACGGTATCTTTCAAGGAAGATTTCGTATAACAGACATCACAAAGTTATTTTTAAAAACACTCGCTTGGCAGTCACTTTGCACCTCAGTTTTAATTTAAGACTTAGATTCTATGAAACTTGATAAATAAAAATAATAATTTCATAAAATTATTATTAGCTGTTATTAAACAGACACTTCATGACCAGTATCATAAGTTCTAGCAATATAAGCAGCCGGTTTATCCGCAATCCCCGTCCAACCATTAGGCACGGAGACCATCAAGCGTGGCTATACAGATATTTCATAGTTCATATCATAAACACTAGTGCGATCGGGGGTTGGTGTTGTCGGTCTTTGTGAGGATCTCGTATCATTGGGTATTGAGACCATCTCCATCGAGTCATTCATCTCTAAAGCACGTACAAATGACATGGGTCGTCGTCGCGCGTCGTTGGACGTTGGAGTCGTTGGTGTTGCCATGGTCGGTGGATTTTTACGCTTGACCTGAGGCGACTGATGGGTGGGAGGAAATACAGGTACACCACCTCGCGAGGCAGGATGATAAGCCGCACGTGGAGCTGTTGAGTATGGCTGCTGTGTCGGACTTGTCGGATTCGAACAGTAATAATCGTAAGGCGGTGGAGGTCGTTGTGATAACGCCGACGGATGCACAGGTATTCCGATATTATTGCCTGGCATATTAACGCCTCCCATACCTGGTGGACCTGGGTAACCACTTGGTGAATTGTCTTTCCACATATAGACACCCCGTTGCGGTGAACCAGCCAGTTCACGTATATTATCCACGGTATTGTTGGTACGTGAGTAAGGATGATCATTGTTTTGTCGTATCAGCTCACTTTCAGACAGAAAACGACGTTGTGGACTATATCCCGGAACGTTACCACCCGTATTGTTATGATGCTGGACGTCGTAGTATGTCGGTGCTTCGGTGACACCGATAAAGTCTGGCCGACGTATTTGCGTCGGTGTACCTGGATTCGATCTGAAACATATTTTTAATTTATTTTTTATTTTATTATTCTGTTATTTTAATTATAAACAATATCACTGATAATACAACCGGCAAAAAAATTATTCGACAATGCGCGAATTACAGTGAATAATAATAATAATAATAATAATAATGATAATAAATATGGATGTATGTATAATGATAAATAAATAAATAATTAATTAATAATAAAAATATATGAATATGCGAGTGCTGATAGCAATTTTAGCCATACAAAATACGGCTCTGGCGAGACATAAGAAAGAGCAGCGCGCAGTCATTCCTGGATAAAAAAATATTAGCATCTATGTTGAAGAATAATTTAAAAGTAAAGTAGCAATAAAAATAAAACCTAATGTTTAATAAAAATTTATAAAATAAAAATAGTAATGATTACAACAATAATAATAAATGTAATATACTTTGATTTATGTATGCAACAAAGCATTATTTTTAAACTACTACTGTTGAAATTGTCCTTCGTAGGACCAAGTTCGTGTTTACCTGCAGTAGGTCGCAACAACATGTTGTAATAGAGCAGCTCCTTGCAGTTACCACCCCCTGCAGTGGGACACAAACTTATCTATACTTATCTGATCTTATTTTTTTAGTTAATCTTTTTTTAATTATTTTTTTTTCTTTTTAATTACGTGCAAATCTACTTATTATTCTATGGTTTCACGACTACGTGTTCCTTATATCTCTGTACTTGTTTATTCTACTTAAAAATAAATAAAGTACAAAAAATAATAAACAAGAAAAACATTGTTGTGAAACCTAGAGCTTATTAACACATATATAATTAAAATTTATTATGTGACAGTGCGAGTGCTGCACTTGTTTTATCTTTTACGAAAAAAAAAAAATCATACATTATTTATCCTGTGCCGCAGCATCGTGCTCAAAAGAAAAAATTATATTTTATTTAAAAATCTACTAGCAAATATTTCATTATAATAATAATTTAATAATTATAATAAAAGTAATAGTAATAAATCTTCGGCATAAATAAAATTTGATACTTGAATTTTTTAACGCTCAATAATAATAATAAGTAATGAAAAAGAAAAAAAACTATTTTTATCTATAAATATTAATTACAATATCTTGTCGTCTCACTGTCTGCCAACGTGCCAGTACAATTCATCATACGTGACAGCTGATAGTCACGTACACTCATATTACAATAATAATAATAATAATAATAATAATAATAATAATAATAATAATAATAATAATAATAATAATAATAATAATAGTAAATAAATAAATAAATAAATATACAAGTGTATGTATGTTTAATATCGTTAGTGACCGGAATGATGGTCTTGTGGTCAACTAAATATCAATATATCGGTTTGTTAAACCTCCATTGCAATAATGTACACCGCAGTAGTTCAGTAATATAGACGTCGTTATATATATATGTATCGTCTATCTAATTAAATGTTACACATAGTTAATGATAGAAGCGATGTATATACCTGCGAATTGGACTGGAAATGGCAAGAGGTGTGGGCACACCGATAGCTCTGATGCGTTGTTGCATAGTTGGGCTTGCGCCACCTTGACCCTGACCTCTTTGCGGACCAGCGGCTGGTGATCCCGCTCCTTCCGGCGACAATGCGTCCGGCGTATGACTACGCGAACCATTCATTCCCCTGAATTAAAAAAAGTTAGATTTTATAATTAATACAAAAAAAAAATAAAAATAAAAATCAATAAAAAAAGTAAACTGGTAAACAATTGAACAGGATTTATGTCAGAGTCTTCACAGACATACCTAGATCGTGGGTGAGGACTTCCGCGTGGATAGTGCATTGGATGGCGGTGCTGTGGAGGTGGATGTCTAGGCGAATCGTTTGTCTCCACAGGTGGCAGGAAAAAATTACTTTTCGATCCGTGTCTTTGTAACGGAGGCGTTGGCTCACAATCTGCAGACTGTGAAGCCGTTGGCTCCATATCCGTGTCAGATCCGTCTCGACCAGGAGATAACTATCATTAAAACGCCATAATTTTATTAATAATTAATAAAAATAATGGAATTAAAAACAGTAAATCAATACAAACTATTCATTTAATAATTTAACACTGATAAAAGATGATAGTCTTTACAGATAAAACTGATGATGATTACTTATGATGGCTGAGATGAAAATTAGCACGTGGAGGAAGAGGAAGTGTGGTTACTGGAGAATGCTTTAGGACAAAAGGAACCATTCAGTAGTAGGTATCGTGAAAGCTAGATGATAAGTGACTCACTGGATAGCAATTGTCACTCGACATCGTTGAAATCTGCATACAAAGGTCTTGTATTTTAATTAACTCTAATACTATGTTAGTTCTATCTTTCGCAAGCTTAAACAAGTCTCCAAGATAAGACCCGGCTTTGTAACTTTTTTTTTTCTTTAGCATATTAAATAAACTACATGCTGCTAGAAAAATTAAAAAACTTTCGAATTAAAGTAAGCAAGGAAAATTTTTACTTGAGGCACTACATAACTCACTTAGTTGTAGACGTAAGTCATTTTTGGTCTCCAATCGTTTGTTCATGCAATGGTATAAGCGTTATCCAAAAATAGTGTAGAGTGTTTTTATAGAGGATTTTTTTTTCTTTTTTATATATTTATATATATATCATCTTTATGATTTTTTGTTTCGTTTTAGATTATATTTATATGTCTAGCTGAACAGCACTAGCTTCTTACCTTGTTGTAAGCATTTGAACTGGCATTTCTAACACCATTGCTGCTATCCATGTAGGTTTTTACCTGGTTCTCGCTTCCTATCGTAGATATCTCAGACGCAGAGGCACCACGACGTTTTTCTAAATATTTTTCAGGCTTCTTTAAACTGAAAAATTATTATCATTTTTATTGTCGTAATTAATTCGTAATTATTTTTTCTTGCTATGAATGTATTTATGCGTTTAATAACTAGGTTAAAAAATGTAATTATTTCAATGTCTTTTACATAATAACATTATTTTATACCCTCGTAAATTATCTAGATTGATTTATGTAAGTGTTAAATATTTAATTTCAATTTTTTTTTTTTTTTTTTTTTTTTTTGACAATATTGAACTATTCCTTGTAATACACTTTATAAAAGGCTGAGAGGTCAAACAGAAAAAAGAATACGTTATCATAATATTAGATCCCGACTGTTCTGTCCTCTAGTATAAATTGAAAAAAAAAAAAAAAAAAAAAAAAAAATTAGTTAGATAGTAATTAGATTTTTTTTCAGCGTTCTTAATTCATAAGTACATTTTAGTGAAACAGATTTTAAATTAAGTAATTAGATTTAAAAAAAAACCCTGGCTGTACTTGAGTACATTGAACTTTATTTAATGAGTATTTTTTTTTATATTTTGATCTAAATTGTTAATCGAGTATATTGAGCGATCTATGATATGTATCCCTCGAGGAAAATAATTAATTAAGCGAGTGACTAGCTGTCAAGTTTCAAACCTTAATTAAATATTAATGAGAAATTACTATCAAACTATTGAAAATGATTGATAATGAATTGTTATCGTTAAATTTATAAAGAATATATGATCTAGGTCTTTGTAGATATAATTGAAAAGCCTCGGGCGTTGATAGTTAAATTTAAATTTAATAATTAATTACTAAATAAGTAAAATAAAATTTACCTAGGAAATTGTGGTCCAAATTGTGTATAACAACAATTATGAAAACATCCACGTGAGAATGGATTATAACCATTTTGAAATTTGCCAGTAACTTGTTCGTTTGTTGTACGTCCTCTTGACACAAGTATTACGTGAAACCCTGTTAGCCCAATAATTGGAATAAATAATAATGTCACCACGCCCATCAGCACCATACTATATCAATAAGTTAAGGATCTTTATATATAACATTCAATGTCATTAATTATTTCTATACAAACATAAAAAATATACTCTGTCATGGGGGACAACTTAAATGACAAGTTAAAAAAAAATATATAATTTAGTTATAAAGGATACGCAATTGTCGTATCGACCTCTCCAAGTTTTTGTTTATGCTCCAAAACAAAATATAAACAGAGCCCAAATATACTGAGCATATGGCAACTAAGTGATAATAAAAAACAGAAAAAAAATCTGTAATTTCTTCTTCCAATACAATTATTCAGCCATGGGCAATGATGATCGAATGTCTGGAACGTATGAAATATAAATTAATAGAACGATACCAGTAGACTACTTTTAGAGTTAAAAATAGGTCAAAAAAAGAATTAAAAAAGAAAAAAAATCATGTGTGTATTTATATACACTTGTCGTGTGTATGTATGTAATGTATGTAAACATACCTCAATACAATGATCACAGACACTACAGTGTGAACATCTAGGTGGTCTGTAAAATTTACAAGTGACACACCACTTCATACGTATAGTAATCCCATTGATCTCAACGTTTTTGAATAACGGCGCCCTGAACTCATCCTCTTTATCTTCATCTGGAGGTGCTGTTATAACAAAATAAAATAAAGCAACGTTATATCGACACATATAATAAACTCGTGTGTGATTTTTTTTTGTTTTGGAGTTAGTCAAGTGATTTACTAGTCTTTACCTTTTGGAATGACACCTGGGTCCATAAAAGTTGCAAGGGTAAAGTTGGCCAGTACAAAAAAGGCAATCACTCCTTGGAGAGCTGGTACCCATGGGTATTTGAAGAGATAGTATTGGCATCTGGTCAATGAAAAAATAAAAAAACAATCTAAATAACTGGGTTGTGATAACGGTTATTAAAAAAAGTTGTTAATCAACTAGATTAAATAAATAAAAAAGGAAGGCTGATATATACTTACGGATAATAAAAAAAGAGGGTTGTGGTGCTGAGTAAAAGGATCCACGCGAAGGTGGCTGGCAGATATCTTGCCTTCACGTCGCATCCCGGCATTATGTCCAGGCTCCGTTTACGTTAAATATCTGGGCCCGAGTCCAACAGTTCCACCGGTTGTTAGTATTTTACTTATTCTTGCAGTATTATTTTCTTTAACTCTCTCTGGTAATAAAATTTTTATAATTATTTTTAAAGTCACCACTAATAAACATGGCCGCGTCCATCGAGTACCGAGTTATTATGTATTTATAATTATATATTTAAGTTTAAATATATAAAAAATAATAATTGTACAAGTGGCAAGCCTTAGCAGAGCAATAGCAATAGTAGCAGCAGCAGTAACAGCAATAACACCAGCAGCAGTACCAGCAACTACTATTTTTTTTTTTTTTATTTTATTAAGGTCTACAGCACCTACTTGAGACACTAAATTCAGTCCTCAATGTAATAATGTCTTCTTGTCGTTGTACTGACCCGTCCATCATCCCTTCCCATCACACATCAGTAAAACTATTAAACAATTTTATTAATTTAAAGCGAGTCTTTTTAAATATTAATGATAATTAATATTCAATTGCGCCCGCTTATCACGACAGTATATTGAGTAGTTTGTCGTCACCATCACTATCGCTTTTGCTAGTCTATCATAACACCACACCGTTAAATCTGAACCTGAATCTCAATAAAATCATGAGCACACGAGTTGTAACAACAGCACCATCAACACATTCACCAGTACGACGACCAAGACCAAACCAACCAAAACTCAATTGAGCTCATAGTTTTGTATTTAGCTTTATAGTCATAGAGTGCTCAAATTTACTACTTCTAATTCATATCATTTACCATTACATAGATAGTACTTATATATGTGGTACTTATACAGGCGATGATACTTATATACCCACACCTAGATGACTATATGACTATCTCACGTTTGAACAGTCACTGGAGTGTCCATCTAAATCTAACTATCAGCTTTCTCTGTTGCATATACCCAAAGTACTTTTCCCACTTTAATACTCCGGATGTTCCGCAATTTGATATCTTCCCTGAAGAAGGGAGAATAAAAATAAGACCAATAAGAGCAAGACATCCAAACCAAAATTCACCTCTCTCTGTTACTCTTCCACTTAACCAGACTTATCATCACTACTACTATCGCATACATTCATTATGCCAAGATGGGATGGAATGGGGGTACGGCTTTACTTACTAAGAAGGGATTCACTTTTTAGAGACAAATGTGCATGTTTTCTCAGAAGAAAGATTAAGTCGCTCCATCTGTTACAGATTACTCTCGTTATTTTTAATTTTTATTTTTAAAGGACAACGCTAGATGTCCAGAGATAAAATGGCGCCGTCGGTTAGTTTATCGCAGAGTAAAAATTAAACGTCACACGCTCATAACAAACAGTAAATTAATTCAATTAGAAGCTGTGATTTAAGCTTTGTGTTGGTGATTGGTGAATACTAACATTTTTTTTTTTATTTTTGAGATAAAGTAACGTATGGCAAGAATGGCAGGACCTTCAAGCTCGCAATCACAAACTGAGATTGTTTTGGAGGGGGATGTCAACGACAGTGGACAGGTATAATTCATTTTTTTTAACACATGATAAATATGTTCTTTTTTTTAATTATCTTTATTGTCATCATTCATAACACATCATATGATTGATATAAACCTGCAAAGTATATTTATTAGATATTTTGCTGGAAAATCTTTGATTAACTTTATTGATCAGGTATTGTTAAAAGTTTTAGTTATTAAAGTTTGGAAAATTTAAAAATGAGTGCTGTTAAATTCATCTTTAATATGAATAAATTGAAAAACCTGTCAAGCTTAAATCCTCGGGGACGAAGATTTATTCATCACAGTTCAAAAACTTGCACTTCAGCAGATAGCAATAACGATAAATCGCCTCTAGCTGGGATAAGAGTATTAGACCTGACAAGAATAATCGCTGGTCCTTACTGCACCATGATACTGGGTGATCTAGGAGCTGAAATACTGAAAATAGAGAAACCAGGAACTGGAGATGAGTGTAGAAATTGGGGCCCACCTTTTTTATCTGGCGCTAAACATGCGACGTATTTTCTGAGCGTAAATAGAAATAAGAAGAGTGTTTGTATTGATTTTAAAAAAGGCCGTGATATTATCTATGAGCTAGCTAAAAAATCAGATGTATTAATTGAAAATTTTGTGCCAGGAAAACTCTCAAAAATGGGTCTGGGGTATGAAGATTTGAAGAAAGCAGCCCCACAATTAATTTACTGTTCATTAACTGGATATGGATACGAAGGACCTTATGCTCAGAGACCGGGTTACGACGTAATTGCAGCATCGGTGGGTGGTCTTATGCATATAACTGGACCCAAAGACGGTGACCCTTGTAAAGTAGGTATTGCTATTACTGATGTAGCTACTGGTTTGTATGCTCACGGTGCTATAATGGCTGCGTTATTTCAAAGAACGCGGAACAACCAAGGTCAGTGGATTCAGTGCAATCTACTGTCTACTCAAGTTGCTTGTTTAATCAATGTGGCTTCCAATTACTTAAACGCTGGTAAAGAAGCCACACGGTGGGGCTCTGAGCATGAGAGTCTTGTTCCTTACGAAGCATTTCCTACGAGTGATGGATTTATGACTGTCTGCACTGGAAGTGATGCTCAGTTTAAGGCACTTGTCGACATTCTTGAGTTACCAGAACTTGCTAATGATGAAAGATTTATTAATAACACAGCTAGAGTTATTAATCGTGTTGAATTACTCAAGATATTAAGAAATAAATTTAAGATTAAGAGTAATAAAGAGTGGGCAGAAATATTAGAAGGAGCTCCATTCCCTTACGGGCCAATTAATTCTATACAAGAGGTAATTAATTTTTTAGTTTTTATTTTATTTATGAGCTTATAAAGTTTATCATGCACTAATTGTATTTTTATTTTAGGTTTTTGATGATCCACATATTAAAGCTATTAAAATGGTCAAAGAGCTGGAGCACGATCAAATGGGTAAAGTTAAAGTTGTTGGACCAGCTGTTAAATTTAGTTATGGTGAAAATCAAGTTAGATCGCCGCCACCAACTGTAGGTCAACACACGCGTCAAGTACTCAAACATGTTCTAAATTACTCTGATCAAACAATTGATAGTTTAATTAAGAATAAAATTGTGCAATAAATTTATTTAATACTATTTACACTATTATATTATGAATGAAAATATATTTTTATAAATCAATAAACTTAATCCAATAAATAAATATATATAAATTTTGTTTCTTCATTTATGATTGACCTTATTACTTTTAATTGGACGTTTGCCATTTGTTTAAATAAAAGTATTTAATTATTTTCAGGATGTACCGACAATAAGTTTGTGTCTGCGTAAACCAAGATCAAATAAAAAAGTTCAATGGACTTCTAGCACAGTAGATAATGAGAATATGAATAAAAAGAAATCTAAGTGTAAGTTTAATTATAATTATGATTATTCTTTAAAAAAAATGTTAATTAATGAACTTATATTTTTTTAGGCTGTTGTATTTATGAAAAACCTAAGCAATTTGGAGAAAGTAGCTCAGACGAAAGTGATGATGAGTGCGAGCATTGTCATGGTCGTAAAGAAGTTCATAAAAAAGGACTACCAGGTACTGCCGCTTCACCTCATGACAATTTACCTCAACCAGGTAATTTACTAAACATTTATTATTCCACATCATAACTCGATTTTGTTTATATCTTTTTTTCGGGCCTTTAATTTTTTATCTTTTTTCCGGGTATCAATTTTTTCAGACTTAAAACGCCTGATACCAAAATATTTTTCGGCCCAAAAATGAAATATACGTTCAGTCGATCTTATCTGTAATATAATTAATGAAAAAACTATAAATATTATTAATAAAAAATATAATTTTTTTATCTGTTTTAGAATCAATAGTAGGATCCACCTAAAAACTCTGATGACACTAAATCAAATTACTAAAATTTTAAGTAAATAAATTAAAACATAAAAAATTTCAAATTTATAAAAATTATTAAAACAGTTTATTAATATTAATATCTATCTCGACATTTATTAACTCATTTTGTCAACATTAAAATTATTAAGTGTGATAATTACAAAATTATTATCAACTTTTAATACTTCAATAATAAAATCGATACTAATGATATTAAGGAGGTACTGTGCAAAATCACTTTTCTTACAATATTCTTCAATTTTTGAATATACGTACTTTTAAGTGTCCTCTATATACGAATAAATTTTTTTAATAGTCCTTGTGGTGCTAATTTTCGAAATATTAGCAATTAAAAATCGTACATTTAACATGCATTCCCTATCCTGACCGTAGTTAGAGTGAACATTTTTCGAATAACAATCATACTTTTCTTAGGATTTTTTTCAAAAAGTGAAAATATTTAATTGAAGTTATAACAAGTATTTTTTATCAGAAATAACACAAACGAGCGGTGTTCATTTTTTTATAAGAAATGTTTGAAGTTAGTGACTTTCGATATTTTATGTGAGTGGAAGTAAGTGAGCGATGGTCTATAAAGAGAGGCAGCACTAGTGCGTGAGAAAGAAACCAATAGCCATAACCTGTTGGTGTCTTTATCTTGCCGCAATACCTCCTTAATAATACCCCAATAAATGTATTCATTCATCTATCAATTATTGTAAAATATTCAATTTTTTATTAGCCATATTATTGTATAAGTGGCAGTAGTTATTGAATTATAATAATTATTTTTAAAAATAGTAACAATCAGATCAAAATAACTAAACTTTGATAATAGATATTATTAATACAATATTAATAATAATACCAACAACGATATTTACTTACATGTAAAACAACTGTCAATCGATAAAAGTTTAAAGTTCACTTTATTAATACATTTATTATTATCTATAATCATTCAACCCAACAATGATTTCATATTTACAATTATTATATAGATTTGTTATTCATTTTAACGATGAAATTGACATATCTGACAGAAGCTATTGGATTTTTATATTCATTCATAAATTTTATTGAGATTCATCTTTTTAAACAAGACATTTGAAATAGTGCTTAAATATATTGTTACAAAACTTATATTGTATTATATTTATCTCAAATAATTATTCATTATATTGATATATATTTTTTAAAAATTTTAATAATTCAAAAAAATAATAAGTTTATTGATTAAATTCCAATAAACTATTCTATTTGTGAATGTATTTATAGAAAATATTCAATAGCATGAACACTCAATTAAAAATTTAATAAAGTAACAGTGATAAAAATGAGCCTTTGAATAAAGGCATTAGTAATTGAACTCGTTTTAATATTATTAAATTGTATAATTTATAAATTAATAATACATAGTTAGTAATCGCAATTATTTACTTTTTGATAACATAAATTTTTGTAATTGCCATATATATTTACTTTATTATGCTATAAATTAAATTAATTGTTTGATAAAATATATTAATAATTGCCTTTACTCGATTAAAAATTAAATTTTACAAATTAAATTCTATCTGATAATAACTTGTGATTTATGAATTTAGATGATAATTTAGTATTTTAGTTTTATTTAAATGTATATTTTTGTCTCTGAATCCCTTTATTGTGCTTACTTTGTGATTGAAATTAATAAATAGAGTAAAATAGATTTGTTGCGTATATTTGCATCTATTGGACTTATATATGATGCTTGATATATTTATCACGAAAGTTTAAATGCTGATAAATTATTTATATTATTATTAGCATTAATAATAATAATAATAATAATAACAACAAGTAATAGTACGTATTTTTTGATCTGTTGTTAAAAATTCATTGAATTTAAATAAAAATTATTTAAAAAAATAAAACACGCCTTGGGCGTTAAATATTTACATATTGTTAAAAATAAAGAAAAATAATATTATTAATGTAAATACTAAGTAATAATTGCATTAACCTTTCAAATAAATTGTATATCTTATAAAAACAACATTTATCGTACTAATTTATTTTTACGTACTCGTAATTTAGTTTTTATATTTAGATTTTCCTATATATTTTTCACAGTCAATTCTCACTAAATTTTTGTCAAGTTAATTCAGTTCCCAGTTTTAAACTTCTCCAGTATAATTTAATTATAATTCAATTAAAAATTTTTAAACTTCAACTTGAAAGTATTTAATATTATAATTTTTACTATCACTTTTTTACGGCAAGACATCGATAAATTTCTAGTATTTTGTTTTTGTAATAGAAATGGTACATTGTAGCCATATTAATCATGGATATATTTAAATAGGAAACTGAATAGTTTTTAATCAGTCGACATTACAATTACTTCGATGATATCTATGTCTTTTTCGTACCTCTAATCCCCGTCGATATGCATTCTCATCGAGCCCTAATGCTTTAACAGCGGCGCGACTTCGCCAAACTTTAATAGTATAATCATCACTGGCTGTAACAAGCATCTCGGGATCACAAGGATTAAATGCCACTGCATTAACAACGTCTTTATGCGGAAATTTGGCAAGACATACGCCATAATGACGGTCCCATAAATATCCATGTTTATCTTCAGCACCACTGTAAATATAAATTATATTTAA
The DNA here is from genome assembly GCF_020080835.1 of Cotesia glomerata. Lineage (NCBI taxonomy): Eukaryota > Metazoa > Arthropoda > Insecta > Hymenoptera > Braconidae > Cotesia > Cotesia glomerata. The sequence continues at coordinate 4,857,623 of NC_058158.1, forward strand.
TAAATATTTACTTGTCTTTACATTTGAATCAAGGTTGTCAATGATTGAATTATTATCAATGAAGCGATAAAATAAGCAAACCTTGCAACGTATTCATCACAGACATCCAAGAATATAAAATAACAATCATTATTTGATGTATAAGCTTTGTGCGCTCTCAACATTGTTCCTACTTGTTTTAAAGTAACTAAATCAATTACGTGAATATCTATTTCTTGAGCGATTGGCGGAGGATTCAGTGGATTAGTTATAACGTAACCCCGTGGCCAAGGTCTTGTGTTTACATAAAGATATCTAAAGACAAATTTAGTTTACAAAATTAAATTATTAAGGTAATTGCTCAAGTGTACAATTATTATTTATTACCTATGATCTGGAGATAATCCCATTCCTATAATATGTCCATGAAGATCTATGACATGATCGATCTTATCAAACCTTTCAGCCACTGATTCATAGTCAAGCCAATTCGGCTCGGGATGTGAGCCAGAATTCTGTCTTTCGCGCTCGCGTTGTCGCTGTGCTATTCTCTCTTTTAGCGACGGTCCAGGATCTAATCTCCGTGGAAAATTCACCGCTTTAATCCGTTTAAATCCTACTTGATGATGAGTATAAGTTTTAGATCCAGTTGTAAATATGAGAAATTTTTCTGGATTATCTGCCAAGTCATCTGAATCACAATCATCAGCTGTTTCGGATAATTCTATAAATAATGTTATAATAAAAAAATAATCCTTTTTAAATTTCAATGCGAATTTTTAATTAAATAACTACTAAATATACCCGATAATTCGCTTTCATCTTCCCACTGAGGTGCATCTGTTTCACTATCGCTTTCAGTTGTTTCTCGTTCCATTTCAACCTGTCTATATTCTTCATTATATCTAATCGGGTTTGCGTATTCAAAACCATCTCCTAATCGTTTCCAATTCATAAAACCACCCTCTAAGGTGCTGTATCTAAAAAAAAGTAAAATATAACTATTGATTAATAATTAAAACTAAATCAAAATTTAGTCAAACAAATTTTATAAAACATTAAAAAATACTGTAATCTCGAAGATGCATGATGTAAAACTTCAGGCTCCTCTTGATGATTATTATCTAATGACATCGAAGAAACTTCTTGTTGACTGGAACTTCCTTGAGTTTCTTTTCGACTTGAGGTGGCCTGTTGACTTTCAGACTGTTCACCTTCCGTAGGTTCAGGACATAAACAATTAGCTACCATCACAGAACGTATAGACGTAGAATTGAAATTATAAAATCTATAAAATAAATAAACAATAATCATAATAATAATAATAATAATACAGCATTTTATTTGTGAGAAATGAGTAAACCAATAATTAGTTGACTTATCAATACAATTTATCAGCGTAACTTACTTGTATAGTTGATTCATTATTGGTACATGCTCACTAGCCGATTCCTGATTCGCCTTATTGAGCCAGAGGACACTTGAACTCACCATGGGTGCAAGCCAGTGCGAATCACCGCTTAAAAGGTAACGCTCGCTGTACCACGTACCGAATATGTCAAATGGTTTATTACCAACTCTGCATTGTAAATCGAATCCAGCTATAATGAAATTTTTTTTTATCTGTTAGTATTTCATTTAATCATTATTATATCACAATATTCCTTTTATCTATTTTGTTAATATCATTTTGGCAAACGGTAGGTATTCATGAATCGAACTTTGAGCTATTATTAACTTTAACAATTACGATATTTCGTCACACGTATCTATATTGAGCGTATATAATAAAATAAAGCCAATTAGAAATTGAGTTTGTTTATTTTTTTTTTTTTATAATCAAATTTCCCATTGCTGAATAGCAGTTTTGAACTTACGGGCTAATTTGAACACAGCGATTTCACCAGATGTGCTATGAGGAGTTCCAAAGTGTACACCAGACACTAAAAGTAATGTATCAGAGCAATTAAACTGTGAAAATTGGGTATATTTCCAACTAAAAGCTTTCATGTCATGTTGATATTTGACCGTAGCTGGAAATTGACTATTCCATACCTAAAAAAACGTTCATATATTTATATTTTTCTGATATTTAATTTCATTGATAGAAAATTAATAAACTTACTATGACATGTCCGTCTTTAGAGCAAGTAGCGAACATCTTGCCATTGTGCGAAAAACTAACGTGTAAAACTTGATGAGCATGGTCTAACAGCACTTCAGTTTCCAGTAGAGGTGTATGATAAGCCAATCGTCTGAATTCATCGAACCATGAAGTCTTGCCTGATGTTAAAATAAAGTTATGTTGTAATGATGATATTCATGACAACGATTATGTAAAAATGCATAAGTACATCATAAGTTTAGTTAAACAGCTTAAAACAAAGATATGTTATTACCTGGCATTATCCCAACAGAGGGATCTATTTTGTAAGTTCTGTAGAAGAGTTGTTTCCAAAGGAGCTCATCCTGAGAGACTCTGTACCAATGTTTACATACCAATCCCGCGTTGACAACTTCTTTAGGAGTAAGCAATGAGAATATACTCAAGAGAATAGAGTCTGGCATAAAGTACCAGTTGTCATTACAACTCTCGAAATCAAAAATATAGGATTGTGTATCTTCATTATTTAATAATTTATCTGTACCATTACTTTTTGGAGGAGCACCACTTTCTTCAGCATCCATCGCAAAATGCTACTTTTTGTTTACTGAAACAGCTGATAACTGTCAGCATTGGATTTAAATAGAGGGCGCTTGCTTTCTGTTAGAAACTGGGTTGATCAAAGGCAACAACTGCCCTTGTATTGCTCTTTATCTTTTGTGTTTATCTATTTATCAATACAATTAACGTTACAAATATACAAATAAAGAGTCATTTATAGAAATTATGACACATGTTCATTACTTACCATTATTGATTGATTCTATAAAAGCATTGAAATCTTGATAATTAGTTCTGAGAAAAAAATATGTATATACGTATATTTTAATTGTTTCAAGTATTTTAATTAACGAAAAAATTTTAATTTTTTTTGGCACAATGATTTTTGACACTTAATACCAAAAATTTTTTTTATTAGTTTACTTTGTGATCTATTTATAAAAAAAAAAAATAATTTTCAGATGTGTGTGTTAAATACTATTAAAGATATTGAAATTCACAGTTGAAAAATCATAGACAATATTAATAAAATAATATTAAAGTCTTTTTCCACCGTTGTGAAAATTTCAAATTAATTTTTAAAATTTTAAATTATTTTACATAAAGCGCTGTAGTAATCTTGTGAATTTATACTAGACTTATTACTAGATGGCGTTGAGATATTTTGCTTCATAACCGTTAGATTAAAAATATAACTGTAGCGCCAACTGTGGTCTAAAATAAGACTACGAATAAATTCCGGTTCGCGGTAAAAATAATAATAAATTACCACGAGTATAATTTTTAAGATGGCGGATAGCCGGATAGAAGTAAACATTTAAGGTTAAATTGATGATGTGAATTTTTAATTATTGCTAAATATATTTTTTTTTACATCATTACAACAGAAATACAATAGAGTGTATTTCTTAAATTAATTGACCTTGTAATTATTAATTAAAAATTTTAATTTTTGTATACATAATGGAGATTGATATGAATTTGATGATAAACTTTGTGCCGATAATTGCGACAATTTTAGCCCTTACAATTGCATCTTTCGTCGTTATTCAAAGATTAAAGTAAGTCTCTTTAATAACTTATCAATCAGAATTAAGATATGTTGTGTTATTATCATTGTATTTGTTTTAGACAAAGATGGCCTAAAACTCTCAATTGTTGGTTTTGTAATGCTAACTCTAAGATTTGTAGAACAAGTCTAGACTGGTGGAAATGTCCCAGTTGTCACCAATATAATGGATTTTCAAAAGACGGTGATTACAAGTATGACATACCGGAGCAACGGAGTAAGTCCTTAAATAAACCAGCTGGACATTATTCATCGGGAAATAAAAATCAACAGACAAGGAAAACCAATGGATTGTGTAAAAAATGTAACAGTAATGAAGAGCTTAAAGTTATCGAGTTACGTTCAATTGATCCTCTGCGTTGGCGTCCGTCTGAGGTTGAGAGTTTCAAACAAAGTCTCGACGAAAAATATCCTCTGTGTAAAAAATGTAATTCATTTGTTAAAAAAGTTATACAGAAACAGAGTCATTGGTTGATGCAGTATAAAATGCTCTTTTTTAAGCAGAGGTCTATGGAAATCACAGTAAAAGTATTTATTAATCAATTTTAATTAAATAAATTTATTGAATATTTTATTTAATCGTTAATTAATTTTTTTTACAGCATAAAACAATGTGGGAAAAGCTTTGTCGCACAATTTTAACATTTTTGAGCGCCGGTATCATTTATTATCCAACAAATCAGCAGTTATCAATTATTGGAGCATTGGTACAACTCGTGACGGTAACGAGAGTACACATTACCAAAAGAAATTTTGATTTATTACTGACATTAATTTGGGTAGGAATTTGTATATTAATGCCTTTTAGTAATATAAGATTACTAAAGCTTAAATTTAAAATTGAGCCGCTTGATTTGGAGTACATAACTGGTTATGGGATTGTAAGTATTAATTAATTATATCTTTACACTTAAAGAAAAAAAAAACTAATGATTATTAATTATGCTTTCTCTGTTTAAGATTGCTGTTTTATCAAGTGTTTTGGGTTTTATTAATTTAACTTCAAACAACCCATCAAACGGCAATGTAAATATATCATTTAAAAAACTAGAATCACCTATAGCTAGTATTAATACTGTCCACAAGGAATTAAATAATGCTGGTTACTGTAACCAAAAAAATAGTATTGATACTTCAATCCACAATCAAAAAGAATATTGCAATAAAAAACTTGAAAAAGATATGTCGGTTCGAAAATCACTCGTTAATACAACACATTTATTGATGACAGATACATCTTTTGACTCGCCAGCAACAATCAAAGCTTCAATGTCACCGTATTTCAGGTTCGCTAATTTTTCTTTATTTTTTATACTACGTTTCGATATTTGGCTTTATTAATATATTTTTTTTTTTTAATTTGATAGAATATGTGAAAGTCAACGAAGCTCAATTTCAAATGAATTTACACCGAAGAATATAAATGTTCCGACAAACATTTCATTTAAAGGTTCTCCAGAATATAATCATAAAAATCCTGAGAAATACGCTCTGAATGAGAGCTTGAAAACTTTGAGTAATTTATCTTTAGACAGCAACCATAAGCAGACCTCAAAAAATTCTCAAATTTTTGAGACCAAAACTTATGGCACATCTAGTCCAGATTTATTTCGCCGAAACTACAGAACCTCTCAGAATAAATTTATTCTAGCACCACCGAAACTCAAATCAGTAACTCAAACGTCTTGGGTAGCTGGAGGGTACTGGCAAATGGGAATGGATTCACCAACGTTATCAAGATCATCAAGCCAGAGCTCCGGATTTGGATCTACTGCTTCAAACCTCGGGCCATCTCGGGAGCCATCTGTCCTCAATGAAGTAGACAGATGTTCTGTAGTATCTGAAGTTTTACCTTGTTATAATGCTCAACGGCAGACCAGTGTTGGTTCCGCAAACTCATTTTGTCAACACGGTCCAACTTATCGTGTAGCAACTCCAGACTTTAACGGGTGCATGGGGACCTCTCACAGTCCACCGCCTAATTTAATAATTGCAACTCCTTGTAATCAATCATTCCAGAAACAATCGTGTCACAACTATCACATCAGCGATCAGTGTACGAATGGTAACATCAGTTACAATATGGTTCCACAAACTCCACAAATATCATCGTGTAACGCTTCTCATCCTATCAGCATTTTGAATAGCCCTATTTGGCTACCAGCTCTGCTCTGTGGATCTATTGTCTTCAACATGGTTGTATTTTGTACCGTATTGTTGCGTTAGTTTTATTTTTTATAATCAAATTTAATTTTTTTGTTGTTTTGAAATACTCACTGCTTACACAATCATTGCCACTACAATCAAGTTTTGATAATTATTTGATGTACATCAATGAAGAGGATTTCATCCGTCATAGAAGTGAATTTCAAGACAATTAAAACTATCATTATTATTATTATTATTATGAAGTATATAAAAAGTATCCAAAACAATAGATTGATAAATGCGTTTTGCGCATTACACTCCGAAACTTGTGATAAAATATTGTTCGTGTGTGTTCATTAGGATACGTAATTAAATGTAAAAGTCTCCAATGTGTAATATATATTATCCATCTGTTATTGATCATTTTTTGTGATTAATTTTATTTTATTATTCAAATAGATATTGTTAATTATTTAAATACTTTTTATTACTTAACAATGTTTATATAAATTTACTTTCTTATATACAAAAAATACTTATATATTTATATACTTGTATATTTATTAAATTATTATACACATGATCAATAATAGCGGACCAAATTGTTATTCCGGAGACGTTTACATATGTACATCTCTCAAATAGATATAATGCGAGTACTGAATAAAATAATTAAAACCATTATCACTTTTATTTTGTAAGTGAAATAATCATAATTAATTGATATGAGTAGTTTTGATAATAATAATAATTTATATTGTCTTTCAAATACAGCATATTAATAGAAAATCGTGCCGAAACTGCATTTAACCCAAAAGTTGCTTTATTTTATTTTAGTTTTTTTTTTTTTTTTTTTATAATAAATAAAAAACACTTTCAAGTTTTTATTTTAAGTTTTAATTATTACAAAAATTTATTTTATTTGTTCTTAATTTCTTACAGAAAAAAATCTGTAAAAAGTTAATTTATTCATAAATTTATTTATCAAATTACTAATCGTAATCAATAGTGAACTACATTATTTTTTTGTTCTTCATTTTATTGTGTAATGACCTAAAAAGTTTCAATAGCAAATTTTGTGTATATAATACACAGACAAAATACGCTAAAAATAATTGAAGTAAGAATCTAAATAAAATACCATTAATAATTTAAACTATTGCTTTATTTATTTTGATAATTTAATACTGCCCGCAAGCAACTCTTTGACATAAGTCCTTTCCATTGAATTCATTATTAAATGGACTTTTCCAGTATTTATTTAAGTCGAGATTAAAAGTATTTAGATCTGGAGTATTTAGATTAATTCTTTTTCTGTGAAATCTGACCAGGAATAGTTAAAATATTTTTAAAACAATTTTTTTTTTAACTTAGAATTTATTTTTAGAATACATACCGTTTTAAGTCAACGGGTAATTTTTTCTTAGTATAATCACGTTGATAATTAGTTCGTGGTTTTTCATCTTTTTCATAATTTAATTCTTCTTCTACTGCCCTTAAATATTCAGTCATACCGTAACCAGTTAAATTACCAACACTTTTAGTAAGATCTTGTTCTGGTAACCATTTATTAATTCTAAAAATATAATTATTATTTTTAAATTATAAAAAAAATTTATCTGAATTAAAAATACCTCCCATTGTAGGAACGTAATCTTGGCCCATCTAATCCTTGAGGAATAATGCGGTAAGTAAGATCATACGAAGTAGTGAAATTATTCAAATATAAATTATCTTTTTGGTCACATAGAAGATTATCTGCCCCCTATAAATAATTTGTTGGCTGTTATAAACAAATTATAATTAAGTGACTAGTTTATAATTTCTTACTTTATTTTTTTCTTTATTCTTTTTAGCACTTTCCGATGCATGCCGTGTAATTTTTCTAACTAGAGGTTTAAAATCATTTCTTGTCGAATTACTCCAATGGGAACCATTATTATTTTCCTTAATATTATGTGCAGGAGATCTCAGACGTTCTTCAAACCAATTACCTTCAAGTACTTTTGGTGAATATTTTGACTCGCTTAATTTTGACTTTTCACTGTAATTATCACCAGTTTTTGCGTCGTTTCTATAAGCTTTGGCTTTTAATTCATCTACTCCGGAACATCCACAGGATACGTCAGATCCTCCAGGATCAAATAATACTGCATTTATTTTACTGTTCATATTTATTTCAGTTTAATTATACAATTGTTAATTAGAAGAAATAATTATTTTTCTATTTGATCCTGAAGTTAGTTAACAACTGTCACTTTTATAATCAGCTTTTTATAACGTCCGCGCGCTACACTTCATCATCATTGCGCATGTTCATGAAAACAAGTCAATAGTTTCGGCCATTTTTCTTTTTTGCTCTGTTTTGATCCCACAGATGTCCATGTGTCCTCCATTTTACGTTTTGTCTACGTTTTGTATATCAGTATTGAGGACAACTGAGAATTTTCTAGCTCTAAATAACCATAACACCTCAAATTATTTTGTAGTAAACAAGGTAAAAAATTTTTCACAATAACAATAATTAAATTAAAATTTATTTCAACATAAAATTATCTATATTTTTATTGTAATAAAAAAAAAAAAACTAGCGTTTTCTAAGTACTTAGTTTATCAACACTTATTTTTTTGTTGATAGATTTTCATCACCTAAAAGTTTCTAAATAAATACATTCAAGATGATGATGGACTATTTCGTAACGAATAGTGCTTTAGCAGCAGCTCCGATGGGGATACAAAGTACAGCAGGAGCTGTTCCTGTTAGAAATGACAAGGGAGAAGTGTCTATGAAAAAGGTTAAGGTACACAGATATGTATCTGGAAAAAGACCTGACTACGCACCAGCTGCAAGTTCTGATGAAGAATCTGATGATGATGATTTCTTAGAAAAATGTTCAAAGCCGATTGAAAATGATGTAAGTAACGCTATCGTTGATAACAAAGCATCGACATCGATAATACGTGATGAAGAAGATCCACGGCTGAGAAGATTGACACGTCTTGTCCGTCAATCCGATGATGAATCAGAAACAATTGTCGAAAGACATCGTCACATTCATGAACCAGAAATTATTGAAACAGAAATGAAGAACGCGCGGGAGAAAATAAAACTCGAGAGTTCTGATTCTTCAGATGATGAAGAGTTGTCTGATTCTGAAATAGAGCGAAGGCGTGAGGCGCTGAAACAACGTGTGCTATCCAAAAAAGAAAATGAGGAAGAAATAATCAAAGATGAGGAAGAAGTATCAGGGTCAAGTTCGGCTGAAAGCTCAGAGTATGAAGAATACTCGGATTCAGAAGAAGAGTGTGGACCCAGGTTGAAACCAGTGTTTGTTATGAAAAAAGATAGAATAACTGTTGTTGAACAAGAAAAAGAAGCGTTCAAACAACAGCAGATGGAAATAGAGAGGAAAAAAATGGCTGATGAAAGAAAACGACAAACTTTGAGGATGGTTGAAGAAGCCATTCGTAAAGAAACTCAAGGAAGTAAGCCAGCGGACTCAACAGAAAGTAAACTTGAGGACGTTTGTACGGACGACGAGAATGATGAAGTCGAATACGAAGCCTGGAAACTACGTGAGTTAAAAAGAATAAAACGAGATCGAGAGGAACGTGAAGCCACTGAAAGAGAAAGATTGGAAATAGAAAGAATCAGAAACTTAACTGAAGAAGAACGTCGACAAGAAGCTAAGCTTAATCCAAAAGTTATCACCAATAAAGCCGCTAAAGGAAAATATAAGTTTCTACAAAAATACTATCATCGAGGTGCATTTTATCTGGACAGAGATGAAACTATACTTAAACGTGACTTTTCTGGAGCTACACTGGAGGATCATTTCGATAAAACTGTTTTGCCTAAAGTTATGCAGGTCAAAAACTTTGGACGCAGTGGACGAACCAAGTATACTCATTTGGTCGATCAAGACACTACACAATTTGATTCCCCTTGGATATCTGAGACAGCCCAGAATCTTAAATTTCACAATAATCAATCTGCTGGAATGAAGCAGTTGTTCGAGAAACCGTCATTGAAAAAACGAAAAGACGACGGTAATTAAACAGTTAAAATTATACAGTATGATTAAGTTTATGAGTATTTAAAGAATAACTTTAATAAATTTTTGAATAAAATAATTATTTAAGACATTAAAATAAATGTTACATCAGATCTTGCTGTATCAATGTAAATAAATGTAAATATTTTAGTTTTTTTTCTTGAAATAAAAATTTTCTGTAATCAACCATGTTTTGCTCTTTATTATTATTTCACTGAATAATGGCTATCTAATAATTTAATTTAAAATAAATAAATTAAGAAAAAAATCCAATTATAGCTATTTAAAATATTCGTTTATTATCAGCAAATTATTTTTTCAAAAATTAACAAATAAAATGCAGTCATATAATTTTTCATCTTTTATAGTTATGAGATTTTTTTCTCTTCAATTTATCCTGTAAAATATTAATGTATTTTTTTTTTAATTTAATTTGAGGTGGATAAATGGGTATTTAAGTTATACAATTAACTGTTTTATGTTTACAGTAAAAATATGCGGGTAAAAAAAGGCACAAGTATTTAAAATTATTGAAAGCCGGATAACAAATTAAAGATCCACCCCGTAAAAAAAATTTTAATTGGTTTGCACAAATTTGATTCAATCTTTCCTAATAAAAATCAAACAAAATAATCGTCAACTCTCTATTGAAATAAATATAAAAAATATAACAATAGTTTAATTTAATCTCGAAGATAAATCCGACAAGCATTGTACGGATGAATAAAAAAAGCAAAAGCTTTTGTTGAAGAATTATTTATTATCAACTCTTCATTTTCTGACTTTAATTATTTTTCATTAATGGTGACATATGCCAGCGGTAATTGAAATTATGACGTAAATCTATTAATCGGTAGAGTGTTCTCTTATAACACCACACAATATTTATCAACGATTATTGACCCAAATTTATGGTTTGTGCATACCAAGAGCGAACAAATAGTCTATTATTATTAATCATTATTATTATTATTATTATTATTATTATTATTTATATTTTTATTATTACATACTGCAAAAATTTATTTAAGTATTTATTTTATTTCTTATGATAGTAATAATAATAATGTCATAATCGATTTTATAATTTTGTAACACATTTGATATTAACAAAATTAATATGAACAAGTATTCGCATTCTTATTTGATTTCCCTTTGATACTTTTACTCAAAGGTGCGATACTTATTATTAATAAAAAAAGAAAAAAAATTTACTGTGCTGACTTGAATTGAAAAATTATAATTTGAAGTACAGTATTGATATTAGCAGTGTCAAACCGTTGACGAAAAATATGATAATAAAAATACGTAAACATTAGCAGCTTACCCATTTTCAAGCATTTTTAAATATTTACATACAAAAATCTTTTCATATTTAGTTATTTTTTATTTTAAATAGAAATTAACTTATAAAATAAAATAAAAGAAAAAAATTTGCAAATAAATGGCAAAATTTGTAAATTATTTATGAGATTCCATGGATCATCGCCAGTAATACAATTGATTAATTTTTTTTTCTACCTAGTTGATTGCAAGTGGTGATTTAAAATTACGCATAAGACTTGCATTGTTTACAACCTGCAGTTAATTTAGCATTAAATCTTAAATAATAATAATAATAATAATAATATTAATTGATAATAACATACGACACCGCAACTGTATTTTAAATACATTAATATCAAGTACACGTGGCTCGTAAATTATAAATTATACAAATAATACAGCGAGCAAAATAATTCTAAAGCACATTATTATTTTTTATGTAATTAATAAGCTCATAAAATAGCAAGTCTTAAAAAAAAATTATTATTACAGTAATAGCGACATTCAGTATACAATTATTGCACCAGAGATAACATAGATTCGGATATTTTTTTTTTTTTTAGTTTTTTTTGTAATCAATTTATCATTGTAGAATTTCTTTTTGCTGTTTTAAATAAAAAATATAATGATAAATAATAATTGCATTTGTCGCATGAACTATGACATTGATATAAATAATTAAATTAAATTGATGACAAAAATGATTAAATAATAAATTGAATTGTGAAGTAATGATAATTAAAAATAATATTATATATTAACAATTATAATGATTATCTAAACTACAGTGTGAGCCTCTAAACAATGAATAATAATTAATAAAAATACAATGGGTATTACGATTAAATTGAAGATGTATAAGCCATACAAAAAAAATAATAATCAACAATAATAATCAGGACATTATTTTGTAAATATTATAGAAAAATTAGGGAAAAAAAACGGTTTTAAGCATTGAGTGAAAAATCGTAAGAAGTAACTAGAACACTTAACATTATTAAGTGAGCCCTTCAATTAATTCAATGCGTTAAATCCGTTTTTTTTTCTCCCTAAATTTATTACATTTGGACTTAAGTTGATTATTAACATTTCAAATGTCATTAAAAGTATAATTACTGTCATACGAAGACAGCGATAAAAAATCACGTTTACAATTGTAAATTACATATTAAGCCACAATCATTCGTACAATTCTTAACTGCATGTCAAATCGTTATTTCATTATAAGCAATTCAATCAATCTCAATCTGTCAAACCTGTTTTATTTTGTTATTATTATTTAAATATTTATATAATTATTATGTATGTATTAGGACTGAAGTGGCTTTATTCAATGTATCATTTATTAGATCCGATTTTTTGGGTGTTCTATGTTTCACGTGGGTCCAAAATCCATTAACCCAATGGTGTTATTATATCCAATTTTTTAAACCGAACGTTCGTTTTTTTTTTTTTTTTTTTTTTTTTTTTTTTTCCAAGTTTATATTGTATTTTAAATATTTGTTAATCTTGATCGTTTGCATATCAACGTTACAATATGTGCATAATGAAAGCGCATTTACCGAAATACTTTGATTAATAATAATAATTATTATTATAATAATGACAGTAATAATAGTAATTTATCGCAAGAAATTAAATAAACAACTTTATAATAATATATTAATAGAGATGTAAATGTGTGTTATTTCTCGATGTAACACGCTTTCACATTTAAATAAAATAATTTATAAAAAATTAACTATTTACAAATCGATGAGACATGCAGTATTACAGAGTAATTTAAAACCTATCTTAGCAATTAATCTACGCACATGCTTAATAATTATTTTATAATTATCTTTTCTTCTTCTTTAAATTATTTATTTTTGTTGTTGATGATTGAAAGAAACGGATGGTGCTCGTTGCAAATAAAATGTATTACTTCTAATTATTTCCTTAAAATCTTATTGTTTGTGGATCATGTTTAACTTTATTTTTTAGTTTTTTTTTTATTTATTTATGTGTAAGAGTTGTAAATTAAATCCAAATCGGGAATTCGTTTCTTTTCATCGGCAAATGCATTCTTGCGTTCATTTTCTGTAAAAGTGAAGAATTTCGTTTTACGTTCACGACCGAGGAACGTGTAAATCCACATCTAATATAAACACAGAAAAAGGAAATAAATAAATAAAAAAAATAAAATAAAATAAATAATAATAAAATATTAACGTATGGATATTGTTGATAGTGATAAATAATAATTGAAACAATATGATTTGTGGCAAGGATAATAAATAATATGAAGTTATAATAAAAAAAAATTTAATTAATTTCAATAATTCCAAATACATAAATAATATATCCGTGAAAAATTTACATTTAATTTAAAATAGTGAAATTATTTCTCACCCCTGTTTCCAGTTCGAATAGCATTAACACCACTAACATGATGTTGTCCAGCGCGAATTGGTTTGGCGATTTGTGCGCTAGGTCCACGTCGTGCCAAATTTTTCTGTCTTACTGCTTCCTTAATTCTATCCACTTCATATTGGTATCGTTTACGATCTCGCATTGCACCTTCTTTGGCATCACGTAGTGCAGTCTCGAGAGCTTTAACACGTTCCATAGTGGCTCGTAACCTTTTCTCTAATTTAGGCAACTCACATCGCAAGTCAGCGTTATCTCTGACCAATTGTTTGTGAACCTGAACAAGAATAATGATAAAAAAAAAAATTAGATTTTACTTTGTTGAAATAAATAATCAATAATTTATCGTAAGAAAAAATAAATAATAAAAAAAGTAAAAAGCAAACCTTTGTAAGTTGATCGAGATTATTCTCGAGGAATGAAATCTTTTGTTTTTGTGCCAAAGAACCTCCATCATCTTCATTGTCTTCGGCAATCGAAGATTTCTTAATTCTGACCTGAAGATCTTGAACAAAGAGTTTACGAAGATTGTGAAGAGTTTGAAGCTCTTTAGCAACAGTGTCTTCCAATCCCTTAAGATCTTTTCTAGCTTGTTCACGGCGTTCGTTCATTAATATCAGCTCTTGTAATTTAGCAGATTTCTCAGCTTCCTCTTGTTTTAATCGTTCGTAATCGGACTGCATTTGCTGGTGAGCTAATGTGAATTTCTGGTTGAGATCCTTAAGTTCACTAATTATATTTTGTTTCTCAGATATTTCATCTCTCAGTACAGCCATTTGACTCAGGTGATCATTGTGCAGTTGGTCCATTTGTTCCTTCAAGGCAGCTCGCATTTTCGTCGCAGCCTCTTGTTCTTCGGCTTTTTCTTTGTTGGTGACAGCTTGGACTTGTTCAGCCGCTTTGAGTTTAGCGCATTCTTCACGAAGAGAATCAAGATTCTCTTCTAAACTACGTTTACGTGCCTCTGCTTCTTTCATCGACTCTGAAAGTGTCTGCATACGTGCCTCGTGCTGAGAGATCAATAATCGGCACTCACCAAGTTCTTTTTCATACTCTGATATCTACAAAACATACAAAAAATATTTATAAATATTATTTCAATAAATAAATAACTAAATTAAATTATTATATTTAATTAAAAAATAATTTTATTATAAATAATATATTTCACAGCGACAAAACTTTTTTTTTACCTTCTTATTACAATCCGCTTGGAATGTTTCTAATCCCTGACAACGTTGTACTAAATTCTTAACTTCTGATTTCATTTTACTAATGTATAATCTTGCTACTGTAAATTCTTCTTCTACTTTTCCATTGATATCAGGCGTTATTTGACACTAAATAAAAAAAATAAATTATTAAAATAATAATAAGACATTCATCATAAAAAAAAAAGAATAATAAAAACTAATTAAGTACCTTGAGATTTTCATCTCCGCCAATAGCGACACCAATTTCTCCCAGATCTTTCAATAAATTAGTCAACATCTCAGCAGTTCTTTTACGTTGGTGAGTAGACATGTCACGTAATTGTTGTAACTCAGACATGGTTGAATTAAGTGCAGTTTGTTTAGCCAGCAATTCCTCCGACAAAGTCTCATGTTCTTTATTTTTAATTTCAACTTCCTGTGACTTCTGATCATAATTGACAGCCAATTCTTCGAGCGCTTGCAATACTTCTTTAACTTCCTCTTTAGCGCTTTCAGTCTCTTGGTTAATAGTATTCATTTCTTGCTGTAGTTGTTCGTAATCACGGCGAGCACTGGCAATAAGTTCTTCTTGTTCGTCGAGTTGTTCTTTCAACTTTTCAAGATACTGTGACTGTTGGTTTATTTCTTCATCCTTTTCATCAAGCTGCTGGTACAATCGTTCACGTTCTTCTTCGAGCTTCTGGCGTTCTTCGTTTGAAAGAGAACCAGCCATAAGTCCGCCACCAGGAATAGCCGGCATAGGTCCGTCATCTTTAACAACGACATTTGGAGGTGGTATTATTACTTCAGGTGCCTCGACTAGATTAACTTGTTCTTCTGGCTTGACAGTCTCTCCTTGACGCCAGCGTGATAATTCAACCTCTAATTTCTCGACCTTTCCTTTCAATCTTGCAGCCTTCTCTTTTTCTTTCTCATAACGACGTTTCCACTCTTCTGCAGTCAATTCTTCGTTAACGCATACAACATTCTTGATAGTCTTAGCTCGTTTACCAAAATCTAATGTTGATTTAGTTTCAGATTCATTAAAACTCGCAGGAGAGCAACATATTATAATTGTTGTTCTAGCGTTACCACCAAGTGATTCTTGAAGGATACGTGTCAATTTAGAATCTCGATACGGTATGTGAGTTTTATTACCGTCAGCTAACGCAGATATTACATTACCCAACGCCGACAGAGATTTGTTAATATTTTTAGCTTCGTCAAGTACTGTACCTTCAGCACCAGTTTTAGAAACTTTTTCAGAACCTGCCAAATCTACCAGGTACAATTTACCCGATAATTTCTTTTGGTTCTCTAAGTTTTCTTGCTTAACATTTATTAAGAAAACAGAATGCGAACGAGAACTGTGCTCATTCATATTTGTTACAGCTATATGTCGATTCGATTTTCCCTCTTCAATAACTTCGAATACTTCTTCTGGACTAGACACAAATCTTTCAGTTGCTCCCTTCACGAAAGGAACACGGTTTTTATCTTCATGAACGCTTAAATTTACCTTGGACACTATAAATATTAAAATCATTTTATTATTTATTTAATAATTAGTTTGTATTGATATTAAAAAAATAAAATAATTCTTACCATCCAGTAGATCTCTAATTTTGTCCATATAAATTTCAAAATAAGAAACTTTAATATGGAATTCCAAATTCTCCTCCATACCATAAATATGATTGAAAATATCGTTAACAATCCTAGGTATAATTCCCTGTTTATTAGCGTCTCCAATAACTCCTTCCATGGTATGAGTTTTACCTAGAACAAAAATGTATACATATAAGTATACACATCGTACGAATAGCCATCGTCATTCAACTATTAACTCAGAATACAAAAAACAAAAGAATATTAGCTTCGGTCTCAGCGTCAAGTAATATGCTTGACCTAAATATTTTTTTAAAATCATATTTATAATATTTCCAACAAATCAAAAAAATATTATCATTAAGAATTATTTCAAGGTTACTTCTACTATTAAAATTTATTTCAATTAAATGTGCCAAACTGAAAAAATAAAATTACCGGATGATGTTTGCCCATAAGCGAAGATTGTGCCGTTGTATCCAGCAAGAACATCAGTGACAATCGATTTAGCAGCTTCATTGTAGACTTTGTCTTGTGTTGCATTTGGTTTGAATACTTTATCAAACAGGTAAACTTTACCCTATTAAAACAATAACAACAATTAAATTATTTTATTCCAGTTAAGTAAATATACAGCTTTAATTAGGATTATAAGCTTACAAAAAAAAAACTGCAAACTAATTACTTAAAAAATTATCAATTAACTTTGAAAAGTCAATAATCAATAGTTATAATAAAGTAATTGAATAATTAAAATAGTTACTGGAATTAATAGTATTAATGAATATTAAAAATAATTTTATAAGATAAAATTTATTCTGTCATGTTATTTCATGAGTCATATCTCCGTTAATAATTTAACGTCTGTCTAAAAACTCAACCTACAATCCTTTAGATAAAAAATTTCTCTCGGTAAAAGAAAAAACTTTTTTAACATTGATGTGAATTGGTAAGTGCACCGAGACTTAAAAATTTAAGACATCTGTTCAAATAATAAGATTAACAAAAATAATAATAATTATTATTATTAAAAGTAATGCAATGTAATAATAAACGTGTTCAAGTTTAAAACGATCGGAGCAGTGTCTCATTGTATTTGTCAGCTGTGCGCCGTCGCATTTCCAGCAAAACTATCACTAAATAATAATCATCCAAATAGTGATATTATTTATCAATTAAAAAATAAAACTTACTCCAATAGATATACAGTTTTCTTCGCCACCGGAGGGAAATTTAACAACAAATTTGGAGCCAGCTTTCTCTTCAGAATCATTAAGTGGTCGAAATCTACAGACAACTCTGATGCTATCCTCAGCCGCAATCTCACGTTCCCTCGGCGTATCCATTTTGTTGTTCTTGTATTATTATTTAATAACACCACGACACGTTTTTACAATACAAATATATACTTATAATAATATATATATAATATTATTAACTAAACAAAAGTAACACGGCTACGTATCACGACTCCTTGACCACGTCCTCGTGACTCTTGACTACGTTTTTAAATAGCATATAGGCAATGAATTAAGGAAGCAGTTGACTGTATGAATAAACCAACTCTACTGTCACAGAGCACACACGGCTCTAGAAGTTCTTAACACCAAGATGGCCGCTCTCTTCCCACACTTACTACCACTCAATGTATTTACTGTATAACGTGCCTATATAGTAAACCCTCCAGCATAGTTACTATACTACTCCACTTTGCTGCACTGTGTTTTAGGCGCAGTCTGATGAGTAAAGAGAATTAAATAGAATGTATAGTATTATATGGAGGATAGGAGGTGTGTTTAGTTTTAATATTTCCGATATGGTAAGAGCTTATGCCAACAAAAAAATAAAAGTCAATATAATACTTTAGTTACAATAAGAATTATTTTAATTTCTAACTATTTTTCCGACTCTCTGATTTTTTTAACAGCAAAGGTCGAGGGAGGATATTAACCAGCTAACATAAAACCATAGCAGCACAACACGCACCAACACTTACACACCGTACCAAGTATACAGAACAGTAATCAGCATGAGCATGAACCAGCACTTGCGCCAAGCGACAGTGTTATAATGTTAATACATCTATAAGCTAAGTCAAAACTAAAGACTGAGAAAGCGTTTCGCTTCGATGGCATCTCCAAAACATAATTTTTAAATAAAGGATTGTTTTTTTTAGGTACACTTTGTCCCACGTACCAGCGGAAATGCTCAGTGTCGGAGATTTAATTAAGCTGATGAGTAAAACATAAAAAAAGTAAGATAATGATTTGGTAATTAAATGGAGAATGAAATTAGGCAACCATGTGTAACGTTTGGATTAATATATATATTATTATCCTTGTATCCTAGTGATGCTAATGAGGTAATTTGGGACATAAGAAAGATTAAACAAAAACTCAACTACTATAATTCTATTTAATGCCAATGGTACGGGTTACGAATAAGGTACTGGCAATCCTTCACCCCCACTAGTTCTGACCTTCAGCCATTCGCAAAATTATTGATTTTTGCAATACGTTTTTTTTTTGCTGTGTAATTAGTATGATGAAATGTTCGGTAACTATTAGCTGATAGTTATTTTTATTGATAAAGACAATCGATTTGAATTATAGTAATAATTTTTCATAACCAAGTGCGAATAATAATTAAATTATCTTGCACGTGAGGGATATTTTTTGGGATTTAATTTTAGAAACACGTGTTCTTTGTCATTGGATTTTTTTTTCTTTTTGGTAGGTTTTATACTTCTTGCAGGAAACTCTTTTTTTTTATTTTATTATTTATTATCAAGTGTTACTAGGGACGAGCTCGTTTCGGTTCAGAGAATCTATTTTATTCGTAGCTTTTGTTTTCTTTTCATTTTAAAACTTTATAACTTTTTGTATACTTGACGACATCGATTTTGAAAATAGAATTGGTACTGAGTGCTTAAAGTGATATAATTTTTTTTAACATGCTCTGATTACTCGACACACATTTTTACTTATCAGACTACTTAATTGTTATTTATTACTATTTTTAAAATAATTAATGCTTATTAAATATTTATAAATGTAATATTGTTAATTAATCAATGTTTATTTAAATATTTAAAACAATAGATTTGTAACGTATACAACAAATAAAAGAAGTAATTTATTTTTCAGCAAAAATAAGATTCAATATTATTTTTATGCTAATATTTTTATTAGAACAATTATTCCAACAGTAGTCCAGTCTCTATCTAAATAATTAACTTATTTTATCGTCATAAATAATAATTATAAATATTACAATAATTATGCTGTATTAATTTTTTAAGATTTTTATTATTATTAATAAGTTATATTAATGACTAGGAATTAGACTAATGCGATGTGCAGAGACTTCCCTTAATATCTTCTAGCTAAAATTTAATTTAATAACAATGCTTAATTTAATGTAATTGATAAATGAATTGTTAATTTATCACTTTCAATTGCACTTTGATCAGGAATAGTATTTAAAAATTGCTGTGAAGCACTAAAACTTTAAATTAATTTTTACTGTCTTATTGTGTTATTTTAAAATTACCACAAAAAGTATTCATTTTATATTTTCGTCTAACTATAATTAATAAATATGATTAGCAAAATTTTTGCTAGACATAAATACTGCTCATGCATCAGAAAAAAAATCATATCCAATTGTTAAAAAGTCAGACGATACGCCCGGATTACATAATATTTAAATATTCGTTAAACAATAAAAGTTCATTGAATTTTTTTTTTTTCGATCGAATTTTGTCGATTAGTAAATTAAAAGTAAAATAATTTGCATCACTAAGTTTCCGCGTTTAATTTGTGTAATATTTTTAACAATAGATTGCAAAATTAATATTAGTTTTATAGACTTATAAAGTCTTTTATTATTATTAGTATTATTGTTACTATTTATTATAAATTATTCGGAACGCATTGAACAATTAAATAACATTCAGACTTAATTCAAAAACGACAATTAACATGCAATCAACATGTTTGACTTAATAAATTCATTTTGTGTAAAATTAAACAATTAATTATAACAATCGATGTGTATATTTATATTAGTGAGCAGTTAATGAGGCTGATGCACATCTATAACATTTTTTTCACACTATCTATAACCAATGCTTTTTAATTCATATTTTCATTTATACTACGTGACACTTGTTTGTAATTTATATAAGTTAAATTTAAATAAGAAAAATCTAACAATACCAAGTTTAAATTTCTTGTATGCATATATAAACGATGACTACTTTTAATTTTTCTTTATACAATTACTCAACATTCAATTAAATAAATATGACCTTTTTTTTTTTTTAAGAAATCCACGATGAAATTTTGAAATTGAATAATAGCAGTAAATATATAATTTATCATATCTATTCTTTGTTTAATTAAATTTTTTTTTTCAAGTCTCAAAATTTTAATTTATAAATACGATTATTTAATTTAATAATTTAATATAAATAATAATCACGAATAGATGTATCAAATTTGTTTGAATTAATATTTAAAAATTTATCTCAGTAATTAAATTAAATTAAATTAAATTAAATTTATTTATTCAATACCAAATGTATTAGTTTCTTCGACAGCTAGTAGTAATTTTTCGTATAAAATTTCTGGCGTTGGATACGGTGGTAAATCCAATCTATTAAAGCATGTATGTGCTCTGTAATCAATCAAAGAATGATTTAATAATATATTAATTAGTTAATTAATTATTAAATCAAATAAAAAATTAAGTTTATTACCTGGGTAAGCTATTCGGTCGTCCCCATTTTTCAATACAAAATTTCCTTGGTCCCGTCGAACCACGTAGAGCAGCAAAGCCCTCGTATGGAATGCTAGAAGTCCCCGTGACAAATTGAAGTAACCTCAAACGTTGTTCATTGGTAAATCGACTGATGCTACTCCAAAACCACTCAACCACTGGATGACCGTCATGATAACCACTTCGATATTCAGTGTGTGCTCTCCAATCGTTTAAGTCTATCTCAGCTGCACCGGCAATAACAAGCTCAAGTTCACGTGCGTCAAATACAGAAACTAAACGTGGATCTACTACTTCATAGAAACCACGAACGAGCGATTCTGTTTGTTCGGATACACCTCGTTCTAATCGCCATCTAACAACTCGTTCAAGATATTCTTTTTTATTTTTCTCCGTCACTGTAATATTTCGTCCGCCTGGTTTAAGCTCACGCTCAGCGACACGACCTAAAAGTTCTTCAGTTACGGAAAATGTCAACTCAAGAGGTTCAATACTTATATCACGTTCTTTAATCCACATCAGACTCTGATGAAATTCTTGATCTAGACTTTCCAAGTCGCTTAAACTTGCTGGTACCCGAAGCAAAGCTTTATAGAACGGCCTGGTGAAAAAGGCATCAAGTAGGTACTGATGTACCAAAGCTAAGCCCAAAACTCTTCCTGAAAATCTAAACCAGTCGTGATAATTGTCGACAAATGCTGACATTGGCGATACTTGAACAGTGTACGTATCGTTTGCAGAGTACTCGAAAAGTCCGTAATAAGGATTAAAAAGTTCACGAGAAAGGTGAAAAAAGAACTCTCGAGATGGGCCACCGTAATCTAAACCTTCTTCATGATCAAATATTACCACAAGTTTTCCTTTTTGCAAATCCTTTTTCGACGCAGCCATTATTCGTGTAAATGCATCTTCCAGAAGATTTTCTCGCCTGATGTGTAACTTCAATTTACCAGGACCTTGACCGAATCCTTTACTTTCAAGTTTCCGATAAAATGTACGTAGTTTAGCCTCAAAATCACGACGATAAGGTGCAGGTGCACGAGCAGAAGCTCGAGTTAAACCAGGTGATGCATGAGGACTACCAATGGGCGATCTTCCGATATTACCCGGAACATAAGACATGATTTCTTGCTCAAATAAACTTAATAACAAAGCTAAAGGTACATCGTGACCCAACCTTTGCAGAGCAGCAGATCCTTCTACTCTAATAGTATTAACTTTTTCTCTCAAAGCAATATTTTGTCCTAGGGCTGCGTGTCTTTCTTTCAAAATGTCCATTATATTCGGTTGTCGTAGAAAAGCAACAACTTTATCGTTATAAGCGACCGGGATTTCAGGTGTAGTCGTAATACCTGATTGCTGAGGTCGCGGTGGTGGAATAGGAGCTTCATCGAGTAGCGCTCGAGGATAAGTAGCTTCAGTAGGTAGCCTTGGATCAATAAACGATGTAGCTTTTCTCGCATGACTTATAAAAAAACGCTTAGCTGTTCTATCTAATTTTGATTCATAACCACGAGGCAATTCTTTTGTGGGATCAGCGAAGAAATTTATTAACGCCACTAAATCACGATTGTGTTCGTACCGCGGGAACACCAGTGGATCTCTCCGTATTTTGCTGATCATATGCTTGAGGCTTGGATTTCGGTTGTAGAGCTCCATTGCGTCCATATTCGTGTGAAGCACTGTGAAAAAATCTGGTCGTGATAAAAATAATACAGGCGGTATAGTAGCAATATCAAAAGGTTCTGAAGTGTTGCTTCTCTCTGGTGCCGGTCTTTCACCATTGCTTTCTGATTGACTACCCACTGCGCCAGAAGAAGAAGATGCTGAAGAACCAGAAGCTTCACGGTCTATATTATCAGGTCGCGATATTGTTCTACGTACACTTTGGTAACGTCTGTCGAGCTGCTGACGACGCATTTCACAGCCAGTGTTTCTCGGAGTTTGCCCTGGTCGTTGCCACGTGGTAGTACGATTAACGTGGTCAATATAAAATACGCGACCGTGACTATCAATTCGAGCTTCCCAAGATGGTGGTAGTGGTTCCTCAGATGTGAGAGATGGATTGCTCGAAGGGCACATTGGTAAAGGCCTCAAAGGTTTCGGACGGTGTGTCGGCGTAGGAGGACACTCTGGCTGGCTACTTGCTCCGGGATCGGGCCTTGTTAGTGGCCTATGAGGCCGCGGAGAGCTTAGCAGCGCGATACTCTTGGTAACAGCAGTTCGAGTTTTTAAAGCCACGGCTTCATCGACATCAACTATTTCAAAACCAAAGCAGTCTTCCGGACGACAAGGAGTGGAATGCTTGTGAAGATGTTTACGTGACAGAGTAGGAAGAGTTGCCGTAGGCAAGGCATTGCTTCTATGTAGAGTTTTATGAGCAGCTCTTGGAGGCAGTGGTGGTGGATTTGGATACATACCATTGTCTAGCATTGACTCTGGTTGCGAAGATTGTCCTCCCGTGCTACGCCACAGCTGATAATACTCAACACGATCTTGCAGTCCCGTAACGTCCATACTTCTTACTCGTTTTTTCGCAACTTGTCCGCGTGGAATATCAGCACGTTGCGACTCTGTATCAGAGTTACTTCCTTCACTACTGTACGAATTTAAAGCCTGAGCTCCGTCTTCTCGATTCGACGGACCGACTTCCAGAGAAGCATTAGCACTGGCTTCTAACTCGATGCGTTGAGCCTCGGCTGCTTCGTACAAATTAATTAAACTCGGTAATTTAAATGGCTTTTGTTTAACTACACCAGTTTCCGTACTGGCTTCCGGTAATTCTAATGGCAATGACACTGCTTCGTCCACAGATACACTAGTACTTTTATGTTGTGATGAACTACACGCTTCGTCTGATTCATAGATCGATGAACTAGACAAAGTATCGTCCAATGAACAATTTCTCGTAGTCTGATGTTGGGATGGTTTATTTAAAGATGAATCTTCACTACCCGTTCGACGATTACTTTTTAGGAACTCTTTTTTTCTTATCATATTTTTACGAACCGGCTCGGCAGTTGTGATTGCATGAACAGAATTTGATTCTAAATTATTACTCGAAAGTGAAGTGGAATTTTCGAATAAATTTTCTACAAATGATTTTTTTTTAATGACATTATTTAATTCATTATTTTCAGAGTCTGCGTCTTCATTGCATACTTCTGAATTATAATTATCATCTACTGATAAATTCGGCGAATGGCCATTTTGATGATTAATACTTGTCACACTATGATTATCAACTTCATCGTGAGTGTTTAAAAAACTTTCACTCGACTGAGTGGATTGTGATGTTTTTTTTACACATCTGTTTTCGTTCGCTGAATTCTGATGATTAACTAGACAACTTGCTGATGATGTGTCAGGTAATATAGCTGACGTCGAGGGCGGTAACGATGTTGATGATGACGACGATAATGACAATGGTTGATGCGAATTTTCCAAACTACTCTCATCATTACTACAACTTGAAACAGCTTTAACAACCATATCTACATGATTATCCAGTGTTTCTGTACTCCGATCATAATTTTTATTTTTAGAGTCTGGCTTCATTTCCATTTCCAATAATTATTTATAAAGACAATAGTTAATGCATTGTTTGAAAATAATTTTCCGTCCGATCGAAATTTCAATTGATACCTGAAAATAATTACAACAATTTATTACTCAAAGTTATTTTTATAAAATTACATCGAACAATCGATTTATAATTTTTCACGCGAATAAATCATACATTTTTTTAAACATTTTGTAAATACTATTGATGAGTAAACAAGAAGGTCATTCAGCAAAAAAACGAGTTACAATGTCGTCATAAAAAATGCGAAAATCAAATACAAGCAAACCAATAACACCATACATATTCTAAGTACTCATACACTTGCATAACAATCAGTACAGTATAAATGTAAACAATAAAAAAAAACAATTAAATTGAGTTAACAATAATAAGTGTCAAAATATATTTGGATTCAAATTATACAACTTACCTCATCGATCATATTTAAATTGTCCTTGTAATATTTCTAGCATTATAATTAAATCAAGATTTATAATGCCACGTATTGTTTATCGTTATATTTTTAATCATCATATTTTATTGAACTTCCTTTCTAGGTCGTTCAATTATTAATTGTTATTATAATTACAAATAGGTTTGTGTTTGCCGATAAGAATAGATATTTAGGTTTGACAGAAAAATGATGTACGAGCGGCCTGCATGAGAGAGAGAGAACAACAAGAAACATATCTAGGGAACTTTTTGTTTTAATTGATTGCTTACTTTTAGGTTAATGAGCATTACTCATCAGTCGACATGTTTCATTATTTACCTAGAATTGATGGTAACAATGGAGAAAATTACAGCTGTGCGAATGCGCGAATGGCGCTGGTATCTGCCCGGAAAATTTAAATTATAGGATAATTTTTTAAAACTAAACATTGGTTGTAATTGTTCAATTAAATATTATTTTGAATAATTTATTATTTTAAATAATGTAATAGAAATGGTTATTGATCTTTATGGCACTATTGAAAGCTGTCAATTGAAATAAAAATAAATATTACTTAAATACTCACAAAACAGTGCTTACGTGACCTACGTTCTCATGTCTATGACTGTGTCGGCTTGTATATATAAATATACTTAATAATTTTTATGCATCGTAATAACAAAATGCACAAACTAGCAATATCTATATCAGCTCTTTTGTAAATCGTCTGAGAATGACGCATATTACCAGTCAGTTGACAATTATTGTTTGTAAGTTTTGAACATTTTTTTTATTATTAAATGAAATTGAAAAATGTTTAATTTATAAATACGTTTTAGTATTATTGATTTTTTGTCAGTCGTTCTAGATTCATAATGTGCAATAGTCGAATGAAATGACAGTGACTGCAAAGAAAAAAAAGTTCGAAAGTTTAAATGAAATAAATGTAACAAAGAACAATGACGTATCTTAAAATCATTAGTAAGTATTTTTGGGAGGTTATTAATTATTTTTATTTATCCGGTAATTCAAAGGTTAACTTTCATTATGATAATAAAATTCCATATGTTCAAGTACTTTTTTTTGATAATTAAAATAAAATAATGATAACAATAATAACATTTTGAATTATTATTTACAGATTGACTAAACAAATGAATATGTTTATTTGTTCTTCTTGATTATTAAAAAATATATTTATAAAACATGGAGCTGGATATACCAGACACACCTACAGATAATTTATATCTTGCTCTAATACAATGTTTTGCTATAATATTATGTGGGTAAGTAACTAATTTCTAATACTGAGTATTCTTTTATTTATAAAAATTCATTTTAATTTCTTACAAGTCATTAAAACTCTTAATTGTTGTAGGTACATAGCTGGAAGACTTGAAATAATCACCAAATCAGAAGCCAATGGTCTTAATACTTTTGTTGGAACATTCGCTTTACCATCATTAATATTTTTATCACTAGCAAAGCTTGATTTTTCGTTAGTAAATTGGAAGTTTTTATTAGCTGTCTTTCTTGCCAAGGCATGTGTGTTCCTGGTGGTTCTCGGAGTGTCTCTGATAGTAACACGACCAACAAATCCAGGTCGAGCTGCATTGTTTGCAATTTTTGCTACTCAAAGTAACGACTTTGCCATCGGATATCCGATGAGTAAGCACAACACTGACGTACTGTTTATTATTTACTTGTAAGTAAAAATAGATCACATATTAATTTTTATATTTTTCAGTTGACGCTCTTTACGGTGATACTCATTCTGAATATGCAGCCTATCTCTACCTGATGGCACCGATATCACTGGCTATTTTAAATCCAATTGGTTTTATTTTACTAGAAATAGGAAAGCGTCGTACAGGAAGCCAGCAATCAGGATGGAAACTAGTTGGTTCTGTAGTTAAAGGCATCGGATTGAATCCTATATTATTTATGACAGTTTTGGGAATCATCGGGAATTTCATATTCAGTCATCAAATTCCAAAGATACTATCAGTTATACTAGAAGTATTTGGTAATGCTTTTTCAGCAAGTGCATTGTTTTTATTAGGCTTAATGATGGTAGGAAAGATTCACACTTTAAAAGGCCCAGCGCTTGTTATACCAGGAATACTGATCTCGGTTAAATTGTTGGCACTTCCTATGATAATAAGAGAGTCTGTTATTTTACTAAATGCTGGAGTTAACGAAACAGATACGAGAGATTTAAGTACATATGGTTTTTTATACGGAACAATACCAACAGCACCAGCGCTCTTTATTTTTACATTGCGATATAACATAGACATTGACCTGATTGCATCTTCTATGGTTGCTTGTACTTTCCTGTCGGCTCCATTGATGTTTGTATCTGCTAAACTAATTACTGCTATTAATGACGGCGTGTCACCGGCCAAGTATGCTCAACAGTTGAATACATTTTCAATGGACGTGAGTGTTGCCTCAATAGCTGCTTGCTTGTGGCTCTTTGTTTGCTTCGTTGTACTTGCAGGGAAGAGATATAAACGGCCAACTCATCGGTGTACTTTGTATTTGATTATCGCACAACTCGCTGTTGGCATTGGCGTTATAATATGGACTAAACTCGAACCCAATGAAATTGGTTCTTTTCTTTGGTATGTTCAATTTGTCCTTATCACCGTTGGTGTATACGCAAGCAGGATGTGGACAGTCGTGTTGGCTGGGACTCTGTTGTTTTTAAGCTCTCGAACGCTGACATTTGTACAAAATATGCAGAAATGGATTATGCCTATTGGTTTTATGATACCTGTATTAACTGTAGGTCTTATGTGTCTTATAATATCCCCAAAAAATCCTGATGACATTGACTTAAGGAACCCGAATTTTCAATTCGGTCGAGTACAAGCAGCTATTTCAATATTTATTCTTTTATTTTGTTTTATAGGTAAGTAAACTAATTTCTAAAATTTTTTAAATTTAATTGTTTGTATATTGTACTCAATATATTTTTATTTATTTATTCTTTAGTAACACTTGGATGTTTAGTGCTACAACAAAGATATCAAAGACGTCATCATGCTGAAGTTTATGCCAGTCTTATAAATAATAATACTGATAATGCGGAATCGACGATGGTAGAAACCAGAAATGTTGTGGATGTAGAAGATTTAATACCTTCTGGACCATCATTACCAGCGTAATTATTTTTTATTATTCTTATGTAGTAAACTATATAAAAATAAAATTAAAAAATATTTTAACATTTAATTTTTCAGAGGTAATTGCGTATTAGACACAGGATGTGGCTTCCAGCGCAACGGATGCATTCAAAACGACTTGGTTGATGAACAAGACTTTGAGATTGATCAATTACGAATTGATTCAGATGATCCCCAATTACTTAGACACTTAGTTCTACTCATTTTTCTTTTATGCTCTATGTTTATTGTATGTATTATTTTTTCTAATATTTGATACTGGTGTATTTATTGTAAAGTAATTAAAATAATTATTTCAGGGTCTAGCTTTATCGATTGGCACAATGATAATGGAACAAATGACTGGCGTGTATGCAGAGCTAGCTTTTCTCGACGTCGCATTTAGTTATGGACAATCGTTGATAGTATTTGTGATATTTGGATTAGATCCAGGACTTGGAAAATTGGGATCCTGGCTGAAGAAAGTTTGCAGAGAGTGGCGTACTCGCCAAAAATTACAACTACCAGATGAAGAGTCGCTTAGCGCGGAAACTAAAACAATTCGCGAACAATTTCGTCAATGTCATCTGCACGAGTGTCGCCAAAGAATTTCTAATTGTCGTAGGCGATTGTTGAAAGTATATCAGGGCGTTTTTTCAGGTAGTGATCTTGTTGATTGGTTGTTGGAGCAGCGATTAGTTCAGAATCGCGAAGAAGCTGTGCAATATGGTCGTTGCCTTCTTGAGAGTAGAGTTTTACATCACGTTGATGGTACACATCATTTTCATGATAAAAATATTTTGTATTCTTTTCGGGGCTAATCGTTATTATTATAAAATAGATTTATATATATTTATGTATTAGATTTTTTCTTAAACAATTGTTTATTGTTAATTGTTATTTGAATTTTATCAACCTAACTAATTTTCGAAGGATTAGCGAGTATTAACAATTCCATTAGGTTGAATCAGTTTTATTATACGTTGACTTTATTTCTAATCAATTTACCTGGACAGAAAATGTCAGTGACTGATTAAAATAGTTACAAAATGAGGTTTGCTTCAATATGAATTTTAATTCATATACTTCCGAGTTATTTTTTTAATAATTTATGCATCAGATCTCTTATTAATGAACAAATACATAGGTTGATTTTTAATTTAATTATGTGACTAGTTACTTAGTTTTTTATCTGCCGGACAGATAGATGAATGATGATATTCTTTGTACATCAAATACGATAATAGTGATTATAATAATTTTTTAGTAATAATAAATAAGCACAATCATAAATAAATTAACGCACCTTCTTCAATATTTATAAATGAAAGTATTGTTGGTTGAAATGACCACTTGATAATACGACGGCTGTGTGAAACGCTAGACAATATTTGCTACCTAACTGACAGTTTATAGTTATCCTCATTCAATCATTTAAGTATTTAAAAACAATTGTGTTTTGTACTCATATAAATTTTCTGTTTTTAATTATTATAGTAAATTTAGTATAGATAATTTATTTTAATAAACTTTATCAGCTACTCATAAATATGCTTTTAAGGAGACAGA
This sequence comes from Cotesia glomerata, assembly GCF_020080835.1. Classification (NCBI taxonomy): domain Eukaryota; kingdom Metazoa; phylum Arthropoda; class Insecta; order Hymenoptera; family Braconidae; genus Cotesia; species Cotesia glomerata. The sequence continues at coordinate 4,887,594 of NC_058158.1, forward strand.
TTATATTTTATAATTATTTTAAGTAATGATAAATAATTGAAATAAATGTATGTAAAGTTTAATACAAAACAATTGTATTCATTTTAAAAAAAGAAATAAATACACGTCAGTAAAACATTGTGTTTTATTTAAATAAATTTAGAATGGTAAATCATCATCAGGATCCTCTTCATCAAAGTCATCATTTTTGTCAGGTATGTAGTGGATTTGTGATTCACTTGTAGCATCCTTAATTACTTGCATATAAGGCAACGGCGTTTGATTACGTTGTTCTAATTCTCTTGCATTCATGTCTATCCTAAACGAAGCTTGAGGCTTTACTGACGTTTCAACAACTTGAGAAACCAACACTGGAGCTTTGAACTCAACAGGATTCTCTGACTTTATCTCACAACTTACTGGATCTTGAGTTATAACAACATGCTTTTTCAAAATGCCACCTCCTCTTTTACAATGAACCATTGCTACTTCATAAGAAATTTCATTATTCATTGCTGTTTCGCTAGATTTACCTAATCTAACATACGTAGTCCCCAACGTTTCAATCTTTGGAATTTTTTGCGTTCCAAAGTCACGCCTGTAGACGCAAATCAATTGTGATACACGTTGTGACAATTTATCAACAAATCGTAAGGCTCTAGCCAATCCTATATTAACAATCAGCGAACTCAAACAATTCAGAACAACAATTGACTTTTCATCTACAATACTCGATTTCATTATTCTCTCACAAATCTCGTTAAAATCTTGCTTTTCATAAATTTTATCCAAATCTTCTAAACAATAGTCATGTATATGAAGTTTATTTTCTTTAAATAATGTTGTTAAATAATTATAATGAGATTTAGTATTAAAAAATAATAATAGATGTATTTGTTGACTTAAATTTGCAGTACTCCACATCTGCATCCATCCGTCGATTAAATTATCAGCACATGGTTCTTCCACATCTAAAAAAAATAATTTATTTATTAAAAAATTACTTCTTACAAGACGAAGTAAATAAATTTCTCATTAATCAAATATTAATTAAAAAATTAAAATGTAATGATAGGTTACCTTCATCAATGAGAATAAATGTCGCATCCTGCATCAACGGTAAACTTGTAATTAATTTTTTTGCCATATTTAAGAAATTATCTATTTATTTTGAATAAATTTAACGAAACAAAATTTAAAAAAAATAATCTGATTTATATATATATATAAAATTTTGTTACAATGTTATTATTTTGAAAATATCAAAACACGGCACTATGGAACGGTAGTTACGACATCTGTATTGAAAAATTTGTATTAAACCAACGAAATTATTTTCTGATTTTAGCAGTTTGAAACTCAACGGTCTTTTTGTACTATATTGTTATGATTCTTTGATTAATTATTAGTTAAGTTAAAAAAATTGATGAAATTAAAAGTTGACAAAAAATTACTTTAAATAAGAACTTACAACGTTTATTTTAAAGTATCTATAAAAAAAAAATTATTTTAATTTTTATTTATACAAAAAATTTTTCTTCTTCTATTGCTCAAGCATATTTTCTCAAACATAATTTTTATGTATTGGCAGGGTGCGAAGTATATGGTGGGGAGGGCTGGCGCTGACTACCACTTTTACGTGTAAATCTTATGGGAAGAGCATGATTTAACGCTAATGGCAATCACTGGAACTAAATTACTCCGTTTGATTTAACATTGGAAAAGCATGAAAAATGAGGGCAGCACCATCGTGCACCTGGCCAATATGTTACTATGTACAAAATACACATACATTGAACTAGTTCGCACAGGTTCTCTGTAGGGTTTCTAGTCAGCCTGTTAGACTGTTAGCTGTTAGGCTCATTGTGTTGAAGTTCTCCGCGACGATAAGTCGCTGTCTCTGCTTGTTTATTCGTTTCAAATTACAAATATTTATTTCTTTTTTTCGAATTGCTGATAACCAACGTACTTTTGTTCTGATCTTGATGATTATTTTTTCCCAAGTAAGTTACAAAATTAATTTTTATTCATAATTATTAAAAAATTATTGACAATATTTTTTTTAAATTCTTTTAAAGAAGATTAACCCTTCAGTACCCACGTTCTTTTTAGTGTCTCACTTGCACTGCAGCGACATCCTATAAGTTGAATGTTGTTGCGTGAGAAAAATTCTCTTAGCGAGGGTACTGAAGGGTTAAACGTGAACCCGGTTGTTTCTTGAGAAAGCGTCGGTGTTTCTTTGTTAGCTGGCCATTTATTTCTGTGAATAATACGCACTAGTTTTTTTCAATTAATTTTTTTTTACTAGCTAAAGAATTTTTTTTCAAACTATTGATTAATTTTGTTTCAATCAAATACAATTAATCATATTGATATAATCGTAGTCGAACAAATATTTAAAAAAATTAAACATTCAATTTTTTATACTCAAACGTATATATATTTTCAATTGTTAACAACAATAATGTATCTATTAAACAAAACAAAAGTTACAATATTAATTATTTTTGGTCTTATGAAATGACATTAAAGTTAATAGTCACTTGAAAATTTTTTATTTTTTTTTAACAAATAAATTTGTTTTGAAAAATTATTTCTAAGAAATTGCATTTTTTATTTTTTAAAATTTCTACTTGTTAATTTTTAACTTCCCGCTAAGAAAATTGAAAATTTTCAAAAATCGGGAAGTTATTGTTTTCACCCCTTTTTTCGGAAATCGAGTTTTCATCAGATCTCAACGTTTTGAGGTCCTGGGAAGCTTTCCTGACTATTTCCGCGGTGATGTCACCGTGTCTGTATGTGTGTGTGTGTATATGTATGTAAATCTCTCATAACTTTTAAACGGATCATCCGATTCGATCGAAATAATCGGCGTTTTGAAGAGTTCCTTTGCCCCTAGAATTCTGATACTAATTTACAGAATTTGAGTCGATCAATTTTGAGAAATCTCAAAAATAAAATTTCCAAAAATTCGTTTTTTTGAAATATCTTTTAAACGGCTCAACCGATCAATTCCAAAAACTAATCAGCTCTTAACCTTAAAAAACCACGTTGATTTCCAGCAGCCCGGTCAAAATCGGTTGATTTGTTCGTGAGATATCATTGTCGAAAAAAAATTGTAAAAAATGTGTTTTTTTGTTTTGATTTTTTTTTTTTCAGAATTTATATGAAATTTTTAGTCTGAACAGTTTACGCTTAAAGATTTTTCAAAGAACTCAAAAAACTGCGTTGAATGCCGTAAACCGCGAGAAAATCGGTTAATTCATTCAAAAGTTATTGCGGTTTGAAAATTCAATAAATAGTGTTCTATAAAACTTCTATTAGCCTTTTGAGCTCGGAGAGCTCAAAAGCACAGAACAGCGATTTATTTGAGCTCGGAGAGCTCAAAATTACACAAAAATTATATTTTTGAGCTCAAAGAGCTTAAAAAATAAGTGAATTGTTGAGCACTTGGGTATGGAGGTAGCGGGAAGTTGCAGGGATGGCCTTTAGGGTCAACCGTTTTGCTAATTTTTTTTTATTCTTTTTGCAATAATTTATTTGTTAAAAAAATTTTTAAAATTATTAGGTATCTGCTAAATTAATTTTCGCTTTCATGAATTAGTTTATAACTTATAATTCTTCCAGAAGTAAATCAAAATCAGATCAATATGGAATACCCGTTGGATTTTTTTAATCATCAGAAACCTATTCCACCCATGAACTTACATCGAAGTGCAAGAAAACGAACACCGATGACGTCTAATCTTGCGGACTGTTCATTGAGTGGTAGCATGCAATCACTTGCTGTTACTATTGCTAGCGGCACTGATTATGCTGATGAGTATATTCAGAAAGAACAAGATCAAATGTTTGAGGTATATTGTGCATTGTATTTTTTATTATTTTTATGGTCGAGTTTTTTATTATATTATAAAAATTTTTAAAAAATATTAGATTTATTGCTGAAAAATTTTGATAAGAATTTTATGATTAAAACTAATTTTTTGACCTTTTTTAGGCATCAAAGTACTTTCGACCCGAAGAAAACACGTTTGATCAAATGTCTATCGGTACTGAACAGCCTCTAGATGATGAAAAAGCCCAGGAATTGTCGCGTCTTTACAAAACTTACAATCTAACATACACACCAAAGGCAAACCTTGCGATTAAAACAATACAAGAAAAAATAGTTGCTGCTGTCGCTGCTGAACCAGTTACTATTATTCAAGGACCTACGGGATGCGGTAAAACTACTCAAGTCCCTCAATTTATCATGGATTATTGCTTCAAACGACAACTACCCTGTAATATAATAGGTAAAATTTAATTTTATTATTTATTAAAGTTTCATTGATTATAAATCTCAATTGCTAATCTTATAATTTTATTAAATTTATTTTATAGTAACCCAACCTCGCAGAATTGCCGCCTTAAGCATTGCCAAAAGAGTTAGCGAGGAACGAGAGTGGCCGCTAGGATCAATCGTCGGATACAAAGTCGGATTGTCTCACAATGTTTCACAAGATACCCGACTAACTTACTGTACAACTGGTGTATTATTACAAAGATTAATCTCAACAAAAACATTGACTGATTTTACACACATCATAATCGATGAAATTCACGAACGTGATCAAGACATGGACTTTTTATTACTCGTCGTTCGCAAGCTATTATTCCTAAATTCTCACAACGTCAAGATTATTTTAATGTCTGCAACTTTTGATGTCAAGAAATTTTCTGATTACTTTGCATCTTATGTAGGACGCACTTTAACACCAGCCATAACTCTTGATGTTGAGAAGAGAAATTTTTTTCAAGTTCGAAACTTTTACATCGATGAATTACAATCATTGAGGCCAATACCAGATGTAGTATTATCAGAGCCCCGAGTCACTAAAGATATGATTGAATTCGCTTGCAGGTTAATGGGAATAATGGATGAAGTTGATAGAAAATCAAAGGCAGAAAGTTTAAGTAAAGATGAATTACGTCGACCAGGAGTTTTAGTCTTTTTACCGGGCATTCATGAAATCGAAGAAATGCACAGCTTCATGAAACATGACAGATTCTCAGAATTCAAATGGGACATTGTTGTTCTTCATTCTTCTATCACCACTGAAGAACAACAGCGAGTGTTTACACTACCACCAAGAGGATATCGTCGAGTTATTTTGTCAACCAACATCGCGGAGAGCAGTATCACTGTTCCTGATGTCAAGTTTGTCGTCGATTTTTGTTTAACTAAGCAACTGACGACAGATCCCAACACAAATTTCCAGTGTCTTGAACTCACGTGGGCTAGTAAATCGAACTGTGAACAACGAGCTGGCAGAACTGGGCGTGTAATGGATGGACGAGTCTATCGGCTGGTGCCAAAAGAATTTTACAAAAAATTACCAACTGAAAATCCACCAGAGATTGTAAAAGCTCCTCTTGAACAAGTTGTTTTACGTTCAAAGATAATTGATTTAGGACCACCCAAAGCTATACTGGCTCTTGCACTAGATCCTCCCGATTTAAGTAATCTCCAACGCACGATACTGTTGCTCAAAGAATCCGGAGGATTAATTAGCTTTGATGGTGATGAAGATTTAGATGGAGAATTGACAGATCTTGGACGCATCATGGCCTGTCTCCCCATCGACATTCATATTGGAAAAATGATTGCTCTTGGTCATATGTTCAGTGTCCTCAGAGAAGCAATCATCATCGGTGCTAGTATGGCAGTAAAAAACATGTTCAGCTCGCCTTTCCAACTCAAACTAAAATCGTACGACGCCAAGTTGATGTGGTCACAGTACACGAACAGTGATGCTATTTCTTTTTTACATGCTTACAATGTATGGATGCGTGAAAAATCATCAGGTCGCATTAAGACTGATAGAGAAGAAAAAGAGTGGGCACGTACGAGTTGCTTACAAATAAGAGTTTTGAGAGAAATCGATGCTACTGTAAAAGACATTACACAGAGATTGGCAAAAATCGGGATCAAAGAGACTTACGGATCTGGTAAAGTTGATTTAGATGGCGAACAACGTTACTTTGTATTGAAAATTGTTATTGCTGGTGGATTTTACCCACATTATTTTATAACTCATTCGCCACATGATGAAACTTCGAAGATGAAATTAATTGGTGGATTTGACCCGTTAAAAACAGTGTACTTACAAGGATGGCCTTTCGATCAATCGAGTGTACTTTACGCAAAACGTTTTCAGCAAGTTTTTGAAAACTGTTCCAGCTACGGTCCTGAGAGTATTAAAGTAAATTTCGACAATTCTAATCGTATTTATGTCACGTTTAGTAAAGTAGAAAGAGATGAGTCAGAAGATGTGAACAAAAGACTTGAACAAATTCCTCTTCCTGTTTACCGGGCAATAAAAATGCGTTCTGTAGGTCCTCAAATTGAAATTCCCGTGCTCAAGCCAGAAGACTCAACTGCATTAATTGAAAAATTGAACATTCCTAAACAGAAACCGATGGATATATTCTCTAATGAGCAAGAAGTTACTGAACTTCCATCAAGTGGTGCACGACCCGTTCTACCAAAATTAGATGAAACTGATTTAGTGATTTCAGTCTGTCGGTTCGTAGACCCCGGCCATTTTTGGGCTCACAATAAATCCACGCGCACCATTCAGCACTGTCAATTCATAAAGACTTACATTAAAGAAATAGATCCAGAAAATAAGCTAAAAGCTCCTACTTCACCACCTGTTATCGGATCTATCGTACTGGCTCCATGGATGTCTAAAACCAAGGAAGTTAGTTATTGCCGAGCTGAAGTCCAATCAGTAACAATGGTCTCGAAGCAGAATAAATTTGTTCAAGTATTTTTCGTAGATTATGGGTTCAATCAACGCATTGCTCTTGGTGACTTGAGACTTCTCCCCAATGAAAATCAGATTACTGAATTACCAGCGCTGGCATTTGAATGTGTTCTGTCAAATATTCAACCTTCTGCTATGAACAATTTGACTGGCGGGTGGTCTAAGCAAGCTATTCAAGAATTCCGTGATTTATTGAAAACGTCTATCGAACAGCGAGGCAAAGTTTATTCTGTTGTCAACAGCGTTGTCTCTATGAGTTTAACTTGCATTACTCAAAAGGGTGACTCGATAGATGTAGGAAATTATTTGATAAAAAAAGGACTCGCTGAACATCAGGAAGAAAATTTCTTATCAAAATCTAATCATGAAATTCGGCAACAAGTTAAAGAACTTACCATGGACGTCAAAAACCATTACGAACGCTTGCAGTACAATCAGAACAGCATTGTTGAAAATTATCCTGAACCTCCACCAAAAGACAAGTGTACAAATGTTGTAAAAATGCGTGGACCATTTTCTCCGTTGGAAGTTGAAATATCGAGCTTAACAAATGCTGGATCAGGTCGAAAAATTGTCATCAGTGATTCATCTGTTAATTCTGTTATCATGGACGATAATCCAGTTAATCCTCATCAACGATTACTCATTGCTGGATCCATAAATGAAAGTGCTGTTACACATAATCTTACATTGTATAACACTACTCTTATGCCAAGTATTCCGGGCTTACTTCCTCTTTTATGTCTGATATTTGCGCCACAAATTGAACTGAGGAGTAATTCGTTCGGCACTCAGTACATCGGTGTCCTTTGTGGCTTGGGCTACCACGAGAAATCTCAACATAGTATTTTCCCCGAGCATGATATGCCAATCCCATTTGACGTCGAAATCACGATGACTGATTTGCAACTGATTAATCAGTTGAGACATTTAATGAGTCAAGGTATTTTCATTGATGAAGGTAATCAGGAGCCTGCTGAAACAATTTTAACATGCCAGCGTCGAATCAATGAAATTCTCTTCAAGATAATTAACCAAAAGCGAAAGCCAGTCAAATCAGAAGTCGATTTACGTCGTTCGGTTTGGTGTCGCTACAATAAAGAGCTATTTTTGAAACCTGGACCTTTTGCTGACTCTAAACAAGGAATATTTAAACTTCATTGGGCGTTGGAACTACAAGAAAAAAATGAATTTAAAGAATCAATGATTGAACACTTGACTGAGTTGAAAAAAATCGCGTCAATGAGTTACCGTGATTATCTTGGTGAACCGATAGAATGCAAATTGTGTAAGCTCAAAGTCTATGGTGTATCCAATCTGCGTTTACATATTAGTTCTGATGAACATCATATGCGTGAAAACTCAGTGAAATAATTTATCAATTAATTATTATTTTTTACTTTTTTTTTGTTACGTAAAATTTTTTATTTGAATTATTTTTTGAGTTATTTCATTTTATTGATTTGGTTTAAAAGTAAGAAATGAAAATATACAAAAGAATACAACTAAGTTTTTTTTTTTTTTTTTTTTTTTAAATAATTAAAGCCACTGTGAAGAAAAATATGTAACTCATGATGATGAACTTTATTCTTTCGATAATAATACATGGTTTTAATTAATTTAGTTATTGAAGTTACTAACATAACATAATTATTTAGCAATTGAATTAAGTAAACAGCAAAAATTGTAGCTTTTTTTCGTAAAAGTTAATATTGACTGATCTGCAAGTATTATGTTAAGTATAAAAATAATTATTAAGATGTTATGTTTACAAAAATACATTGATAATTTAATAATTTTATTAAAAACACATGATCTTAAGATAAAGCTGTATTTATTTGTTTATTAATTTAAATTAATTTTTAGGACAATAAAACCAGCAGTGACCGCTTCTTAATATTTTAATTATAAATTTTTAAGTTAATACAAATATATCTTATGAAAATTTCCATTTTTAAAGTGATGTTTTGCAATTTTAAATAATTGCTCATTGAAATGTAATAGTCGTCAGATACCTGCTGGTTTTAATATCTTCTTATCTGTAATTAAACTTTCATCTACAGGTAATTCAATCAAATAACCCGCCGATTTTTCTACACGTATTTTATCTGCGCAAAATACACGTGTGTTGATGAGTAATAAGAATAAAAAAGAGAGTTGGTAAAGTGTCAGATAGCGCTGTATGTAGCAACGGTTGAAAACACGTCACCAACATATTTTTTAGTATATTTACAATTATTTAAGTTTTATGATAGTACTTATAAACAGTTGTATTAAAATAATGCTATTGTATTGAATAATTGCACAAGAGTTAACTACGGTGTGTAGTACACCGTAACTGATGTACATTAGTGAAATGCTTGGTCGAGAGATATGGAAGCTTTCTTAACCTAACTTTCACATTTGACCTGCTGACTAAAAGGTGAACTTGCTGTTTTAATTTATAATAGTCCATGTATTTACTTATAGATAAAATTATTACTTAATTTTTAAATAATGGAACAATTTATTTTTCTATAAAAATTTGTTTACTTATAAATGAAAAATCTCACAGGAGTTAAATAGGCAAATTTAAAATAATATTAAAAGTTGTTTTTAATTTAGTTTTATTTCTAGCTCTTGATTATTATTACGTATTCATCGTTAAATAAATGAAAGAACTTTGAATAAAATAATATATATTAATTATTATAAATTTATTTTCAGACGAAACCATGATGTCAAATGGAGTAAAAAGTCCTAATAAAGACACGGGAAATAGCAAGAGTTGCACGAGTAACATTAATGGTGCTTCTTTATCATCATCAACATATAGTTCGCCTTTAATGAAATTTTCTTCGTACTTCTTAGCTGTACGACCATGGTCATTGAGCGCATCACTTATGCCAACGTTTCTGGGATCTGCGTTGGCCTACCGACTAACCGGTTGGGATAGTTTTAGTTTTATCTTATTTGTTCTAACACTGGGCACAATTATATCAGTTCACGGAGCTGGTAATGTTGTTAATACATATTTTGATTATATCAAAGGAGTTGACAGCAGCGGTAAAAGCGATGATAGAATTTTAGTTGATCATTTATTATCTAAAGATGAATTAGTATCTTTAGGAACATTTTTATATGCCGTAGGATGTCTCGGTTTTGTATTATTGGCGATGATTTCACCAGCGAAAATGGAACACCTAGCACTTGTGTTCTTCGGTGGGTTATCATCGTCTTTTCTTTATACAGGAGGTATTGGTCTTAAATATATTGCGCTAGGTGATGTTATAATACTTGTCATTTTTGGACCCATATCTGTATTATTTGCTTTTATGGTACAGACTGGTTTCATTCAATGGGGAACTTTTTATTATGCGATACCACTAGCTTTGAATACTGAGGCTATTTTACACAGTAATAATACACGAGATTTAGAGAGCGATAGAAGAGCAGGAATTGTAACACTTGCGATACTTATTGGACAAACAGCGTCACATCTTTTATATCAATTTTTACTATTCACACCCTATATAACTCTTGCTGTATGGGCATGCAGATATTCATTGTGGTTTCTTTTGCCAATAATAACGCTACCAAAAGCCTTTAAAATAGAAAAACAATTTCGCAGTCAACATACAATACAAAGTGTGCCTAAACAAACGGCTAGATTAAATAGTAATCTTGGTATTTTGTATGTTGTGGCTTGTCTTTTGGTCAAGCCTCTTCCATATCTGTAATTTTTTTACACATCATTATCAATTGTAATTAATATTATTTTTATTTTAATCGAATTGTTTAATGGGTAGCTATTGTGAAAGTGAAAAGAGATCATTTAATTATAAATAAAAATGCTGAATAAATAATTGTAACAAAAAAAAAAAAATTACTCGGCAGTTTTGATGCCAATGTGATGCATAATATCCTAAGTCGTATACTCTACTCCGATTAATGCTTTTGCGATAACTTTTTTACACGACTCAATCGCCTGCATTAGTAAATAAAATAAATTATTGATAATAATGTTAATATATTAGTTATTTTATTGTCATACGATATTATTTAACATAATATTCATGTTCATAAATGAGTTACAAATAGAAAAAGGATTGTAGAGATAACACATTTAGGATTATATGTCATCAAATTTTAATTATTGTATTTTATTTTACTTGTCATTTTATTATTTATTTATGTATCATTTTAGTTTATAAAAATCAATTATATCGAATATTTTATTAAAAAAAAAAACCATGGCGATGGATTATAAAAATTTCAAACTAATTTATTAATTTTTAAGCTAATTACAAAGATTAGGTCATAATTTATTATTAATATTGGTGAAAGGCAGTCAATGAACATCGTACTTATTCATAATACTATTAGGTATCACTTTAAACTTAATAGTATTTTATGTAAAGCGTTTAAAAACTTTATACATATTATTGTATTGAAATCACTTAAATCGACATTGGGTTAAATAAAATTTTGTACTCATCTTTTGACTCTTTCAAGGCGTGTATTATTGTACATTCAATCGAATTATTCAAAAATTATTTAATACATAAATTATAATGATAAAGCAACTTAAAAAAACATGACAATATTGTAACTCGGCCAAAATAACGTATAAAAGCTGTTGTACTTCATTTTTCATTTATCATGAGCGTTGTAATTGTAGCTCTAGTCACCCAGACGTCTTGATGTCTTGACGAAAATTTATGAATATTAATAAAATAAAAACGGGTGCAATGGAACAGTGTAAATTGATGTTTAAGGGTGTAATTTTAAGAAATAAACTTAAAACGAAAACGATAAAAATTTTAATTTCATTATTTTATTGGTCAACGCAGTAGTGTATTAATTGATCTTTTATATTTTAAGTTATCATATTATATTTGAAATAGAATAAATGAAAACATGGAAACAATGTTTCATTCGAAACATTTCATGGTCATTAATCTTAACCATTTTTTTTTTAATAACAAATTGGCAGAATCTAAATTAAGTTAAATAAAAAAATATTTACTTATATTATTATAAAAAAATTTTCGTGATTCTACTCATAACATATTAATATTTTCTTATTAATTATTTTTAACTTTTATTATTATTATTTAATGACATAATAATGCATAAAAAAAGGAAAAAAACAAAATAGAAACTTAAAAAAAAAATTAAAGTCTAAATGGTTTGCCACGACCGATGGTACTAATAGTAGATCTCGAATCATCAGTATCACTATCATATTTAGTGACATATTTTCTTCCTGTAAAACCATAAATTTGTCCACGACCTACACCGTTAACAAAACTAACAACAGACTCGGTATCTTCGACGTCAGTAATCGCCGATGCTCCCATTTCCAAGTCATCAGTAATTGGTTTTAAACGTCTACCAACTCTTGATAAATTTTCGGCTTTCTGTCTTTGTTGTATAAATTTTCCACGACCTTGGGCGTACGCACTGCTAACAACAGAATCGATGTCTTCAGCATTTGATTCTTCGGTATATTCCACCATACAAATTTCGGATCGTCCCTTAGGTTTTCTCAATTTGGGCATTGGGCTATTATAATATAAGAAAAAAAATATAATTAATTGATTGTTATAAAAAATTAAATATAAAATGTATACTTCAAATTTAACAATTACCTAACTATATCAGAATTTTCGCTAACAATTGATGTAGCAGTGAAGGCATCTGACAAACAGTCATTCCATGATTCGTCGTAATGGTCAATACTACTTTCAGCAATGGAAGGTGGCAAAGAATTGATTGATCCATGATTTTTCAATACAAAACCTAATACAATTAAATTAATTAATTACAAGTATTTATCAATGATATTTTATATTTCAACAATAAACCATTAATTTAAGAAGAAGAATACGTACGAAATTGATCATGATCGATATATTTTCTGTCTGGACAATTTTTTATGTGTATTTTCAATTCAGATTCCGACATCAAGTGCGTAGCATTAAATGGACATGTTTCTTTGTAATTAGGCGGAAAATTCTAACCAACAAAAAATAATAATTAAAAACAAATAAATAAAGGTCTAAATGTATAAAATAAATTTACCTTTGAGCATTTAACCAAGTGCCGTTGCAATCTTGATCGATCAATTATATGACTTCTGTCATAAGGACAAATTACAGAATCCAATTCTCTCTGCATGATTCGAAAGTTAACGATGAAAAAAATTGAAGAAAAACTGACGAATGCTTTTTCAGACTTGGATATTTATAGCTTGAAGCCCTTTGTTGAAAATTTTCAATGTAGTACCTATGCCTTTTAGTGCAGGGCACACGGAGGCCTGATAGAAAGAGGACGCTCGCTTTACTGAAGCCACAGTCCAAAAATTGGATACAGGCAACAGAGCGCGCTGCTGTTTCAAAGGTTCCCGTAGATTTAGTATAGGGCCAGTTTTTCAATCCGGGATAAAATTTTATTCAATGCTAAAATATATCTATATATTTTAGGTACATAGATATACTGACAATAATAATTATATTTTGGATAAAATTTTATCCCGGATTGAAGAACTGGCCCTTAAAATTCAAATAAAACCTTTAGTGATATTTTTTTGAATATCAAATTTTAAGTATTCATATTTTCTTTATCAAGAGAATAACAATTATGAATAAAATTAAATTTGTTTTTTGCATTGCTACAGAACTCATCAATATTTTTGATTACCCATTAATAGACTTTCTTTTATTAACTTTATGGACTTTGACTTTATTAAAAATCGGCGTTTTTTTATTTTTCTTATCTTTAGAGGGGTCCACTAAACTACTATATAGTATATTACACACCTAGGGAAGTAAAGTAAGAAATGTCTCAGATCACAAGTAATTGTTGGCCGAGGCGAAGCCGAGGTCAACAAACATGTGATCTGAGGCTTTCTTATTTACTTCCCGTGGAGTGTATACTATTTTTTTGCTCGACGAAGGTGTTTATGAATTATGTGTTGAAATTCATGCATTTCAGTTTCCTTTCCTCCCAGAATGATGTACTGAATTATTTTTATTGATATTGTTTCGCAATAATCGATGGACACCTATTTCCAAATTTTCAAACTCAAATTTTTATGAATTTACAGAAAACTCGTGCTTTCATGGACGTAACATTGATGGCTATGGAGTAAAAGAAGTTTTGAGTAAGCCTGTGAGTGTGCCAGTAGAAGTACTATTTTTTTTTTTTTTTTTTTTTAATAATAATAATATAATTTTTTAAAGCGTGTAGGTAGGTTTTTCTTAAGTACTTATAATTTTTTTGAAATCAATTATAAGAGCATACGTACGCCATCTGAGAATCATTAAATACGATATTAAACCTTATTTAAATTTACCGCTCGCGGAGGAATACAAGTTCCAAGTCTCTGGTTGTTGACGAATGGGCAGTGAATAGATATATAAAATAGGATAAAAATCCCGAACGAACCCGAGGTTTATTCTGTTTATTCTCCGGCTGGGACGACTAATGTGTGATCTTGTTTATGTCACAAGTCAAATTAAACTTAGCAGTTATCCTAACTCTCTAGCAATTGCAATAAGTGCATACACGTTTTTAATAAATTAAAAATAAAATTGTTTACATAGAACTTAAAAATGTTTGATGGTGATTTTAAAACCGATAGTATTCAAGATTTATCAGAAGTAACAGAACCTAAATTTTCAAATCCAGAAATGCAAGAAGCTCGTGCATTTCTACGTGAAAGATACTTGCGTTTTATGAATGGGATTATTGGTAAATATTAACAATTATTATTCATAATTTTTAATTAAATTTATCCATTACTCATAATTATAATTTTTAGGATCCAAAGCGAATTTTTATCTCTACGAAAACTCACATGTGTCAGGAGAATTTCGTGGATGTGATGTTGACTGTTTGGAATTATTCGTTCATAATTTAAAAACACCACTGGGAGTTGTTCCGGAGGCTATTCTACGAGCTACTGATGTGATAAGTTTTACAATAAATGACATTAAAGCGCAATAAATGTACAATAACAATTATTTGAATTTTATTTAATTTTGATTAATGTAAAATAACTTATTTTTATAGTTACACGTAGGTAGAAAATTTAATTTTAAGATCTTCGCATATGCAACATTGTATTTATTTCGGAAATAATTCGTCTTAAGTGATCGATTATCTCTTTGAGATGTCGATTTTTTGCTGTGACTTGCTGAAATAAAGCATTGACATCTTATTTATTATTTGATACTTTTGTATTTCAAGAAGAATAAATAAAAATTAACTTACGTCGATCAATTCTTTACGTTCTTCACAAGCGAGTCGATACGGTTCTGATGTTTTTTTCTCATCAGACTTCATATCCCACTCCTCTTTCAGAGGTATTAAGCTCTCAATATGTGTGTACTCCATACCCTGAAGTTGACAGTTTTCATTACACTTGTCATATACAAGTCGCAAACGTCTTAAAAGTAAAATATTCATTCTTATTTGATCATTTAACTTTGCTTTCTTATCATTTGCTGCTGTTGCACTTTGAGATGTTCCTGAAATATTAAAATTAAAAAAAAAAAATTAATTAACTTTTGATAATTATTAAAGGTTTTAATTATAAAAAAAAAAAATTATACTGAAATTAGCAGACATCTAAAAATTTTTGGAATTTTTATAATTAATCAATTATATGACATTAAAGTTAGTAGCCACTTGACTATTTTTTAATTTTTTTAACAAATAAATTTGCTCCAAAAGATTATTTTTGAAAAATTGGATTTTTAATTTTTAAAAATTTCTAAATGTCAATTTTTTTTTACCATAATTTACTTGTTAGAAAAATTTTTAAAATTATCAAATATCTGCTAAATTAATTTTCATATCAATCATATATTAAAAAAAAATTAGCATTTTTAATTTTGTAAAATTTCTACACATGGAATTTTTTAATTAAATTTTTTTCATCTCAATTTAATTGTTAGAAAAATTTTTAAAATTATCAAATATCTGCTAAATTAATTTTCATATCAATTATATATTAAAAAAAAATTAGCATTTTTAATTTTGTAAAATTTCTACACATGGAATTTTTTAATTAAATTTTTTTCATTACAATTTAATTGTTAAAAAAATCTAAAAACTTGTTAAATGTCTGTTAAATTTAAGATCATAAAAATTTACCATTAGGAGGATGAATAACTTTGAGAATTTGAAAAATTTCTAGTGCACGACTGACAATATCTTGTACAGTTTCCTGTCCTAATTTGCACAAGCTGACAGTATTGAATTCTTTGTTTTGCTGTTGCTGCTGTTGTTGCTGTTGCTGTTGCTGCTGTTGTTGCTGTTGTTGCTGCTGCTGCTGCTGTTGTTGTTGTTGTTGTTGCTGTTGTTGTTGTTGTTGTTGTTGCTGTTGCTGTTGTTGTTGCTGTTGTTGTTGCTGTTGCTGTTGCTGTTGTTGCTGTGGTGGTTGCTGAGGAACTTGAGGCTGTTGCTGAGGGACTTGAGGCTGAATTTGAGGAACAGATGCCTGAGGTGTCTGAACTTGATTGACAGCTTGAGTATTCTGAGGAACAAGAGTTGCTTGTTGCTGTTGTTGTTGTTGTTGTTGTTGTTGTTGTTGTTGTTGTTGCTGTTGCTGTAACTGCATTTGCTGTTGTTGCATCTGCTGGAGTTGCTGCTGCATAAGAGTTTGCTGTGCTAATTGTTGACGCTGTTGAGTCATGACTTGCTGGGCCATCGGATTGGGGCCAACATTTCCACCCATTCCGGCTCCAAATTGCTGAGGATTTACCAAACCTGATGGCAAACCTCCTTGCTGCGGACCCATCAACTCTGGCACCATTTGGCCACCACCAAACTGGTTTATCATCGCTTGCTGCTGAGCTGCCGGGAAACCCGATGGGAAAGACGGTTGTTGTCCAGCCATCCCAGTAATCCTCTTATTGTTTTTTTATTCTAAAAAAAATATATTCTCTTATCAAGACAATACTTTAATAAAAATATAAATTTTTGTTGTTGTTTTTAATATTTTTAATCTTATCTGTGTAACCTCTAAAAAATTTTAAAATTTTAGAATTTTAAAATTCTTATTTATTGACACCTCCATAAAATATTTTAAAATTTTTTTCATGAAGAAAAACATTTATTAATTGTTACTTACTATTTTATTATAATGTTTATTACATTGTTATAATATAAACAAAAACAGTATTAACTTTTGTCTTTCATTATTTTTAGAATTCTAAAATATATATCATAAAATATCTTCTTTATCAATTAGCAGTAAAATAGTTTCTTCTGCAATGTAACATATATAATAAATATAATATATATTAGTAGTATTCATAAAAATGGTTGTCACGTTAGCATGACACATTGTCTTTGTCATCAGTTTTTTTAATAATTAAAAAAAATAAAAATATAATTTTACCAAAATAACTTTAATTGATAAATGTATACACAAGCAATTAAAATGCCAGTGCAAAAAGATTTAAATATTGTTAAGATTGCCGTTCAGATGACAGGCCAAATGCCTCAATTGATTGAATTCAATCAAAAACAACCATTGGCTGGAATAATACAAGTAAGTTAATTGATAAAATTATTTTTATTAATTAAGCTACAAATATTTATCTTGTAATATTAAATTATATTATTACTTTACTAGTATTGTTATTATTATTATTATAGGGCCTTTGCAATGAATGGAGTCTTACTGATCCAGAGACGTATTCTCTTCAATTTTCTGAAAATAACAATCAAAACTACATAACTGAAAAAAATAGAAATGAAATAAAAAATGGAAGTGTTTTAAGACTGGAACATTCGCCTAGTAAAACAGCTGGTGATATTTTACACAAATTAAATAATGGAACAGCTGAGGATAAATTAGCAGCGTTACAAAAATTAAGTACTCTTAGTAATGACATTACTTTTGCACATGAGTTTATAAATAAACAAGGACTAGCCCTAATTATATCACAAGTAAGTTTTTTTTTTTTAGCAAGAAAGATATTTATTAAATTAATTAATTTTGTTAAATTTATTTTGATAGACTGAGTCAGGAAAATTTAAATCAACATCATTAGCATGCTCTCTTCAATCATTTGTCGAGCTAATGGATCACGGAATAGTATCTTGGGACATTTTGGAGCCTCCGTTCATAAACAAAGTCGCGAGTTATGTAAATAATCAATCAGTGGCTCAAGATTCTAATGTAATTGAGGCATCTTTGAGCATCCTCGAAAATATAGTCCTGAATTCGTCTGGCAAATACGGTTTAGTCGAGAAAGAAGTCACATTTCCGAATCTCGTGATGCATTTGCAAAGCATGTCACCACAGATTCAGCAAAATACAATTGCATTGATAAATGCACTATTTTTGAAAGCCGACTTGATAAAGAGGCGCGCTGTAGCAGCAACACTTCAATCTAAGCAAGTGCGTAATGTTTTTCTCACCAACGTAATACAGTCGACCGGCCAAGTTGGCACTGAAATGGCTCACCAGCTCTACGTCTTACAAACGTTGGTGCTGAGTTTGCTCGAGCAACGTATGATGACCAAAATGGACCCACAGGATCAGGATGCGCATGATAAAATTAAAGAATTACGTCGTATTGCTTTTGACACTGAGGGGAACGTCAGCAGCGGTGATGTTGCTGCACGCAAGCAAGGTCTTTTTGCCAAAGATTATAAAAAATTGGGCTTTAAATATGACATTAATCCTGCGTTGGATTTCAACGGGACGCCGCCTGGTATGCTGGCGCTTGATTGCATGATTTATTTTGCTAGGAATCATACTGAGTCGTACACCAAAGTCGTTTTGGAACATTCTTGTCGTGCTGATGAACATGAATGTCCTTTTGGTAGGACTAGTGTTGAACTTGTTAAATTATTATGCGAGGTAATTTAATTTTTAGTCTATTTAAATTAATTATAAAATAATTAAAAATATTATCTATATTATTAAGAGAATAAGAAAAATTTTGTGTCCAGGATAGTCATATGATAAAATCGGTTTTTTTAATGAAGTTTAGTGTCATTGCAAAGGTCTTGACTTGAATTTGTGCCTTTTAAAGGTTTCATGAAAAATATATAAAAATACATGTGGGTACTCAAATGAAAGATCTCGATGAGTGTAACATCGGGATGAGCTGATATCTTTAAAAACATCAATAGTTAAGAAAGTACAGTACAATTTAACATAATTAAAAAACGACCTTGTATCTTGAAAACTATTGACATTTTTAACGATATAAGCTCACCCCTATATTACACTCATCGAGACCTTTCATTTGAGTACCCACATCAATTTTTCATATTTTTATATATATATTATATACATGTATATATGAAAAATATATCAAAATGCATGTGGGTACTCAAATGAAAGGTCTCGATGAGTGTAACGTCAGAATGAGCTTATATCTTTAAAAATGTCAATATTTAAGAAAGTACAATGCAATTTAACAAAAGTCATTATTATATTTAATAAAGCAAGTTTACAAGTCACGGTAGTCACATAGTGACTGCAAGGTTGCTAGTTTAGTTATTAATTTGTAATTAATTAATTATTCTAAAGGTATTGAGGATTGGAGAAGCACCGAGTGAACAAGGCCAGTCATATCACCCAATGTTTTTCACTCACGATCATCCCTTCGAAGAATTTTACTGTGTGTGTATCATCTTGCTGAACAAAACGTGGAAAGAAATGCGGGCTACTACGGAAGATTTCGTCAAAGTGTTTTCCGTAGTGCGTGAGCAAATCACTCGCGCTCTCCAATGCAAACCAACGGGACTAGATAAATTTAGAAATAAATTGCAACAGCTTACGTACTCAACGATCACCAACTTGTGGCAACAGGAAAGAACTAACCGAGAAGAGTGGGAGAGTCATGCAAAGCCGATTGTTGAATTACGAGAGCAAATAACCCCTGAAATACTTGACCTTATTCAGCAGCAGCGATTGGGCTTCCTGGTAGAAGGCACCAGGTTTACTAAATACAGTGCTAGAGGCCAGGTAATTTTTATTAACAATAATAATTCATTTAGTTTATTAATTTATTTTATTTTTACTTTACACAGAGAATAAAAGATAAATTTTGGTACGTTCGTTTGTCGCCAAATCACAAAGTGTTTCATTATGGTGATTGCGATGAAAAATCAGTCCCTACAATTGATGATCTTCCGATGAAACTCGCTGTCGTTGACATACGTGGACTGCTTATCGGAAGAGACTGTCCACATATGAAAGATTTGCAGAGACGAAAGACTACTCATCAGTTGGCATTTTCGCTGGTGCTAGATTCAGTTGAAGTATCTAATTTAGACTTCGTGGCACCGGATGAACAAGTTTTTGATTATTGGACTGATGGTATCAATGCGTTACTTGGTATGTAATTTATTTACAACATAATTAAAATTTTTTTAATTTATTACATCATTTAATATAAATAAATTTTTAAGGAAACAAAATGACAAGTAAAGAAACGGAAAATGACTTAGAAACACTTTTATCAATGGATATTAAATTAAGATTACTTGATGCTGAGGGTATTGACATCCCCCAAGATCCACCACCAGTACCAGAACCACCACCAAATTACGATTTCTGCTTTGAACTTTAAGATATTATTAGATTGTAAGTTACCAAATAAGTTATGAGTTTAAAGGCTTTTTTTAAATGACTATTACGTACAAGAAAATTTTTTTAGAAATTTTAACGTTTCATTTAATGATTAATCAAATGATAAAAACTATAATTTCCAATCATGTTTCATAGTAATTTTTTACTAAACTTATTTTATTATAAATAATAACAATTACCAATTAACTCCAAAGTAATAAGCAACGATTTTGTGTTTTTTTTAACTGGGATTGATGCAGTATATTCTACCAAAGATTTTAAAACGTAAAGTAAAAATTATTGCAAGCATTTTTTATTTATCGATATTAAAAACAATAAAAACATTTTTTTTCTACTAAAAAATATTTACATTGCAAATATTAATTCTTTATATAGCATATATTTGTATTTTTATATTTTAAAAATGTTTAATAATATCCAAATATTATAATTATTACATAAAATTATATTATCAACTAATTAATTAATTAATTAATTAACTTATACCTTTATATCTTTACTCATTTTGTCAGTATTTTTTAAGTAATAAAAATGACATATTGATATTATAATAAATTATAAAGATGCTATTGAATCATGATATTTTTTAATTATTTGTGCGTGTGTAACGTTTTATCTAAGTATTATTTTGTAGCGTATTATAGTTTAGTGTAAAATAAATGATTGAGGTGGGAAAAAAAGTAAATAAGTAAAGTAAGTTTTTACATGGCTTCTTCGGACAAAATATTGTAATGCTGCGGGTCAGTGGCATAGTGGTCGGGAGGATAAAGAAAAAATTCGATGAAATTGAGCACTGGTCCTCGACTAAAAGGATTTGAATATTTACCTTTTTTGTCTCTCAAGTAGGAATACCTTTTGTAATTAAACATTTCATTGGTAGTTAAATTCATGCATGCGTGCAGTACCTAAAAAATATGGATATAAATATTTAAAGAAGATAAAAATAACTATGGTAGAAAAATATTTAACATTTATTTAAAAATGTTTAATATTTTTCTTTTAGTAAGAAAAATTTGCTTACTGATGTGCATGTTAGTATCCAACCGAGTCCGCAAAATACTAGCGCCTCTATCAGACCCAACACGTACATCAATTGCAATCCCTCAATTGCAATGCAATAACACGCGAAGTAGAGTGTAAATGAACAATTTATTGCCACGCACATTACGAATAAGAAAAACCACATTCTGAAAAATTATATTATTAAAAAAGTTATAAATTATTTTTTTTTTATTATTAAGTATTTTACACTAATTACTATAATTATCATTTTTACTTGTTTTTATTTAAAAAAAAAATTAATTTGTGAATCAAATTTCATTTTAAAAATTTAAAAAATATTTTAAGCTGAGAAAGTCTCTATTAAAAATATCTAGAATATTTAAAAAATTCTAAATATATAATATTAGAATATTAAAAATATTTTAAGCTGAGAAAGTCTCTATTAAAAATATCTAGAATATTTAAAAAATTCTAAATATATATTAGAATATTAAAAATATTTTAATACTTTTAAATATTAAAAATATCTAGATTAGTATTAAAAATATCTAGAAAAATTCTAAAAGCCAAAAAAAAATTTTTATTTTACCTCTAAGAGATTGAAAAATTTTTATAGTATAAAAAAGAAATAAAGTATCTAAATGATTATTTTTATTTAAGTTTATAAAATACTAATAATTGTTATAATTAAGTGAAAAAAGAAGATAATTATTTAAAAAAAAAAACTTACCTATTACGCAAGCCAACACAATTATAAATAAAAGGGCAATGATGATCAAAATAAGTTACACAACGATTGCAAATTCTACAGTGCTTAGCCCTTAGTGGTCTAAAACATCTACAACTATGGCATAATCGTGATAAAATAACATTTCTTTTCTTCCATTTATCAAAATACGGAATCTATAATTAGACAGTAAATAAATAAATAAATAAATTTAATATTTATTAAAGTCAAAAATAAATAAAATTACCTGTTTAATGGCTCTATAATAAGTATCGCTATTTTGAGGAACGTAGCCGGGATCGCGTCTATTAGCGACGACCCACGACAGCCACATGACGATGTTCCAGTAAATAAAACAGTAATGACTACCACGTAGGAAATTCCATGTAAGAGGTATGCATTTAATCAGATACATCGGATAGCCCCATAATAAAACAGATCCCATAAATAATAATAATGGCCCTTTACTGTTTCCCGCTCCGCCAAATAGCAGTGCCCTGTTTAATAAATTTTTTCCTAATGCAATCATAATATTAAAATTCATTCAGGTCTACTTATTATAAATATTTACCAAAGCTCATTTATTGGCGGTACCCATCGCGCTCGCTGCTTTTGTTCGTTCTCCAGAATGGCGACCACTTCCGAGTGTCGGTGGCTCTTGGCTAATTGGAGAGGTGTCTTTCCGTTCTTGTCGCGTGGTCCTAACTCTATTTTGCTCTTCTCGCAGAGGATTTTTACGCAGCTAACATTTCCTGATAAGCATGCTAAGTGCAAAGGTGTCGAGCCAAAGTAATCCGGCTTTTGGAGATCTACTCCGCTGTATATCAGCAACCGTATCAAGTCCGGGTGTCCTTTGTAAGCGGCCCAGTGAAGTGCAGTGTCCCCATTAATGTCTGTGAGGTGACCTAGTGCGCCAGACCCGAGAAGAAATGCTGCTGTTGCGAATTTTCCGAACATACTGGCTGTCATTAAAGGTGTCAGCCCTTTAAAATCTGCTGTGTTTACTGCTACACCTGCCTACAAATTATTATTATTTATCAATAATTAATTAAGGTCATTAATTGATTGTTAATATTTTTGATTTCTTATTTGGTATTATATTTCATATTTTTAAAATATTAAAAATTGAGACAAAGACATTATTGTATAATTAAATAAAATTTTACTAAAATTATTGATGAAAATTTATTATTACCTTCAAAAGGATTTGAACTAAAGCACTATGACCTTTTCTACATGCCCAGTGAATTGGTTTAGGTCCTTGTGTACCGAGACAAGATAAATCAACTGGTCCATTTCTTTCAACTAAATACCGCATTACCTTTAAAATGAAAAATATATAATTAGTTTTTACTAGCAACCTTGCAGTCACTATGTGACTGCCGTGGCTTGTGAACTATAAATAAATAAAACTTTGCTTTATTAAATATTGACGTTTTTGAAGATATAAGCTCATCCCGATGTTATACTCATCAAGAGCTTTCATTTGAGTACCCACATGCATTTTAATATATTTTTCATATATACATATATACATAATATATATAAATATATGAAAAATTGATGTGGGTACTTAAATGAAAGATCTCGATGAGTGTAATGTCGGGATGAGCATATATCTTTAAAGATGCCAATATTTCTCAAGATACAAGATCGTTTCTTAATTATGTTAAATTGCACTGTACTTTCTTAACTATTGACAATTTTAAAGATATAAGCTCATCCCGATGTTACACTCATCAAGAGCTTTCATTCTAGTACCCACATGCATTTTGATATATTTTTCATGTATACATATATATAATATATATAAATATATGAAAAATTGATGTGGGTACTCAAATGAAAGCTCTTGATGAGTGTAACATCGGGATGAGCTTATTTCTTTAAAAATGTCAGTAGTTCACAAGATAAAAGGTAATTTCTTAATTATGTATCTAGAAATAGAGAATTTTCGAATGCAACCTAAATACTTATCATCATAAATTGACTATTGGTGCGAATAATATGAAACCTTAAAATGACACAACTCCATGTCAAGAATTTTCCAACGATACCAAATTTAAATACACTGGTCACAAAATTTTGCTTTTTCTCTTAATAATATAGATTATATGATACTGAAATTGGCTTACACCTGTCAATTTTTTTAACAAATCAATTACAATAAAAAAAATTCTTTTAAAAATTTCCACTAATAATTTTTTTCACTCTCACATGTGGAGTTTTTGTATTAAATTTTTTTGATAATTTCATTGCTATAAAACTCTAAAAAAATTTCTAATGTCTGTCAACTTCAGTGTCATTTTTATTATTACTAATTTACTATATAAAAATCAATAATAATTACTTCAACATTGCCGTCTAATGCTGCCCAATGAGCTGGGGTGTAACCCCATTTGTCACGTACACTCAGGATACTCAAACCATTTTTTTCAATTAATTCTTCTACGGTTTCTGTATCTCTAAAATTTCCAAAAATAATTAGATGTTAAACATTTGTTAATTTTATAAAAGTTGAATTTTTAATTAAAAGTATTACCCAGCACGAAGAAGTTCAAAGATCCTCTTAGTTTCATCAGTAGGATTTTGGCCAGTAGTAGCTTCGTCAGCATAAATATTTTCGTCAGGAGTATTCCTTTCCCTGGGGACGTTTCTCTTGGTCATATTGACGTTGTGAGTGCCGATAGAATTGTTCGATATATGACCGACCATGTCGGGGTCTGGACTCAGCTCCCATACTGAACGCGCTGCACCTGGCCCTGTTGCAGGGCTGATGGGGTACACCTTCATCGAATCAATAAAATAAAAATAAATAAATAAATCTCTGACAGTCATTAACAATGCTTACAAAGCACTTTTGTGTTTATCAATAAAACAAAGACACTGTTTTAAACTTGTAACAAATGATTTGTATGAATGGTACTTTTATCATTTACCTTGTAAAGCGTTGTCAGGTCCGTTTTTCTTCACTTAGTTACAAACGTTGTAGTGAAAAATAATTATTTTTCCCTCTTTAATTAATTATTGCTATGAGTCACTGATAAGTCAAGAATAACTGGATACATTATGTTTGAGCTAACAGACAGACAAATTTATGCTTTTAATTTCTGATTTAATTGTATTCATTAACTAAAATGAATTTTTAATTAAATTTATAAAATATGGAGGCTTTTTTAGTAACAAAATAATAAATAACAAGTAACAATTGTTTCTTCTTGTATAAATGTAGCACAATGCGCGTTTTAATCGCACTTGCGCATTCAAATCAATAAAGTTATCCTGTTAAGACGCTTGCGTAGACGATCTACCCTCATTTTATAAATAAATATATGACTTAAGGAGTGAGGGTGGTATAGATCATTAAGTGACACACTTTTTAACAACTAGATATAAAACAAATAAATATAACGACATCGATCTAATTGAAATAAATTTTTGATGCATTAATGCATCCACAGTCTCAATTTAAATTAATAAAATAAAACGTTCTACTTAAGGCAATTATAATTTATTCATAATTATTTTTCTTTTTAAATATTACAGTTCACACGAGTATATACATATATATTTTTTTATTTATTGGTACATTTACAACATTAATTTAATTATTTGCGATGACATGTCAATAATTTTAAGCTATTTCATCAACTTTATTTTTTATTATTATTGTTAGCACGCATGTAAGCTTTATTTTTTTTTTTTTTTTCGAATTCAACAATCTGATAGACTGGTGTTCTTTAGTATGATTAATAAATATTTTATTTTGTTAAGCCTAAAAGTTATTTTACTTATTAAAATAATTCTTTTAGACGTATAATGATAATATTTAATAAAAATACAGGATTATATTGACGTATTAATACGCATTTTACTGCTGGTAAAATGTCGTTAATACTTGTTACATTTATATTTTTGTCTCATTAATTTGTTCGAGCTGAAATTTTATAATTTAATGTCTTTGTAATTAATTTTTGGTTTACGTTAAATCTCGCGATTCACAATAAAAATTATTAAAACAATTAATTATACAACTAATTAATAAATACTAATTTATAATAATTTAAATATATGTATAAAATAATTATTAGTTTAAAAGTCTTTTAGCTTTTAATTATTTATAAACACCAAAATTTTTAGTCCTTGAAAAAATTTTGAAAATTATTTGCTTGTTAATTTAATAAATAAAAAAAAAAATTCTGAACACTTATAATTATTACTTTCAAATAGAAAAAAATGTATAAATGCATTTTAACATAATTCAGCCTTAGATTAAATTGTTTCATTTTTTAATTTAAATTACACACCATTAATATTCCGTACCATACACAATACCTTCATGACAATCTTCAAAAACAGTTAAATATTATACATAATTAATAATCGCCATACATTTACATTTTATTATTAATTATATTCATTTATTACTTATATTAATTCAAAATATATATATGACCATTTATTTTCATGATATTCAACCTGATATTTTAAATATACTTTTACACATTAAGATATGACACTGAATATGTATATCAAATATGACAAAAAAAATTATGTATAATATTCAATTGTTTAGGTATTAAATCGAGTAATTGGTCTAATTAAAACGATTCCAAAATGGAATGTATCTAATGCATCTAAAAAAAATACGATGCATTTGAAATTATTAATTATTAATTATGTAGTTCAAAAAAGTATTGATGGAAGAAATAGACCTAGAATTTTCAAAATATACAACATATTTTTTTATCACTAATTATTTTTCAATTCAAATAAATTTCTATACAAATAAATAGTTTAAAAAATGATGTTAATTATTTCACATATTGAAAGTAAAAAAAATATTTTTGAAAAGAGCGTAATTAAAAAAATTTTTCATTATTTTCATAATTAATTTTATATCATGTCTTATGATCTATTTGTTACGAGTCTATTTTCCGACATTCATTAAATATATTCCTCCCAATAAATAATAATAGTAATAATAATTGAACAGCATAATTAATTGGTCATCGGGAAGACGATTTACGTATTCCAAATACATTTTAATCATAGTTATAATTATAATTATAATTATCAATAAATAACTAAGCTAAGTATGGTTGTGTTGATTTTGTTTTATTTAGATGGCAATTCATCTTTAGCAGAAGTTGACCAAACTTCTTCAGCGAGACTTCCGTATCTTTGAACACCAGGAAAACGTGGTCCCGAAGAACTCTGCGGAGAATAATACCCGCCGTGTAGTTGGTAATAATTATTACCACTGCCACTCGACAGGGACTCGCAGTAATAATCCGACATGAGGATATTGCTGTATCCAGAATACGAGCCGTACTGAGAGTTAGCTGAAGCTGACGAGTAGGAAGAAGAGTATCCACGTTCGCTGAGACTCCGATAAGGCCCCGAACGATGGGGCCTGTCCTCTTGTCAGACTGGTGTGCTGACAGGTGCATTTGTTATGTATTCAATGTCTCCGATGCTCTTGACACGTCTGTGACGTTTACCGTTTCCACTTCCGATCCCAATTCCGATTCCGAGTCCGATTCCGCCTACGCTCCCAATACCGCCATTGGCATTTGGTCGAGGTGGAAGTTGTGGCGGAGGCGGTGAATTACTTCGGATGCTGCTCATGTACTGACACTGACTCACTAAACTTCCCGTGTCCGAGGAAGATGATGGTGATACCTTTTCACTACGTGGTCGCAGACCTAGTGCTCGACTCAATGATCCCTGTAATTATTTTTTCTTCATTAATATTGACATAAATTATTATTATTATTATTAGGTATTTATTTATTATTAGAGCATGCGAGTAAGCTTTTTTTTATGAAGCAAACTTTTCATTTGATTATTTTAAGTGATAGTTTTTTGTGTTGATTCTAATTTAACAAAATTTTTATAAAAAATAGATTGAGTAGTTTTAAAATAATAATAATAACGTGTTATGGTATGATTTTATGACGTAAATTAAATTATTTATTGATAGTAGGGAAAAAGTGCTGCAATATTAGCAAAAAAGGTTTTTTTATAGCGTTTTATATTATGAAATTTTTAGTAAGATACTTGTTAGTGTAATTTATATTGTACTCAGTTAAATTAACTGTAAAATAAATAAACTTATTGAAAAATGAGTTTGTTTTATTGAGGATCAAGTCGATGCGCAAAGTCTTACAATAAAGCTACGATATTAACATGCAAAAGTTATTTTTTGCTAAAGGCACGTAGAAGTTTTTTTTGAGCTTCAAAATGAAGAAAAAAAATTATAGTTTAACTTTGTAGTTTCTTGTTAATTAAGTGAAAATTATTCTCTGTTAGTATTGCAGCGTCTCTCCCCTAATTATTAAATCAACCTCATACCTGAGAGCTTCTCCATGACAACTATATTAAAGATGACACAGATAGGTCAGTGAGAAACCGAACTCCATCCAACATTTCATTGAATTATATTTCAAAGTTCAATTATTTTTATAATGAAAAGTCATCAATATCTTGGATTTTATTTCAAATAAAAATATTAAGAAAAAAACGCATCATGCCACTTAATAACATAAAGATTTAAACGAATGTGTTTACTTATTATCATCAACTTTATTTTATTTAAATATCATTCATTCATAA
This sequence comes from Cotesia glomerata, assembly GCF_020080835.1. Lineage (NCBI taxonomy): Eukaryota > Metazoa > Arthropoda > Insecta > Hymenoptera > Braconidae > Cotesia > Cotesia glomerata. The sequence continues at coordinate 4,916,344 of NC_058158.1, forward strand.
ATATTTAATTAATCAGTTTAATTGATATTAATTGAAACAAAAGATGAAATGGTAATTTTCAATGGATTTGCTTTAGTAGATGATTATTGGGCTAATAAAATTCTTATATTTTATACATGTAAGGTTTTTGTGTTTAAATATTATATACAGTGTCGAGGATTTAATATAGATTTATCTTTTATATATATTATGGATCTGTATATAAATTATGACATCTTTGATTGATATTTTTAAAGAAATACTTTGCTAATTTTTTAAATAATTAAATTGATAATTTTTTTTTTGTAGAATTTATTTGAATAATTGAATTTATTACTGTGTAGGCACGTAATCGATCAGTCTTCTACCTTACAAAGTATTTTATATTTTTTGTTAAAATCTTATTAAAGGCTTGAACGATTACGTTTCATTTATGATTTTATTTTGATTATTTAATTAGGTCAAAAATAAATAATTTGGTAGTTAAATATGTTTTATTAATTAAATAAAATTTTGTAAATTCATAAGATGGACCCTCGTTGTCAAAATATTTCTATTTGATGTAAATAATTGATCTTTATTTAACCAGTCTTGCCTCTTTATTGAATAATAAACATTAATTTAACTATTTACGCTTATATGTATTTATAATTTGTTATTTTTTTTTTCACTTATCTATTCAAAATAATTGACTTAATTTTTGAGGAGACAAAACTGATTGAATTGACTGACAGCATCCTTGTGAATTAGACATGATTTACGTTGATTGATTGTTTGGTAAGTTAAAAATTACTCTTTAGTTTCAGAACAAATTATAACGTAGTTCAATTTAAAAATAATTAATGTAAAAAAAAAATATAAAAAATAAAAAAATGACGATATATTTCTGAGAGTCTGTAGATAATAAAATTGTAAATTTTTTATTATGTATGTTGAAATAATAATTTAATATTAAATTTCATGCATATAAAAAAATTCAATTACAGAAAATTCAATAATTTATATTTCTTCCGTAAAATTAAATTTTTTCTCTATTTTATAATAAAAATAAAGTTAAAATTTGTTCAAGAACCTCCGACTTTTTTTAACTTTTGAAAAAATAAATAATAAAAATAATAAAAACAATAAATGATGTAATTAAGTGAGACAAGGAGTATACCGAACCTTTTTAAGGTAAAGAAGACTGCAGGTCTGCGATGATCCACAGGATGCAGGGAGAATGACAAATGTTAAATGTTAATCGATAGAGCCCATAGCTCACAGCAAAGGGCTGGTATTCTCAACTCAATTTACTATTCATCATATTACAGACTGGCATTACATATAATATATATGTATGTATGTAGACTTCAATTAATGATTTAGCGAAGCGAATATTTATGCATATTTTTTTTTTTTACATTACTTCATCTCATTTATGTATTTTTAAAACTCTACTGAAGCGTAGGCGGTTACACATTTCATGCAATCAGCAGACGATTTATATCTTCTACAGAAAGGTTTTTTAACGGAAAATAAAATAAATGAAAATAAAAATTACGCCGGCGGACATAGATGAAGCCATGAAGAAAATAATGAATGATATAATATATACATGACAGTAATAAATGCAGTTGTATTTTAAAACCATGCAGAAATAAGAATAAGCAGAAAAGTAGTTGAATAAAAATAATTAAAAATAAAAACGTTACCCTGAGACTGGAACGTCGTCTATCGATAGTGTTTAAGCTGTTGTTGTTGTTGATGGTGCCGTTGTTGTTGTTATTGTTGTTGGCGGCCATGTGGAGAGCGGAGAGAGAGCTCTGGTGATGTTGGAGATGCAGAGGCCGACTTCCACGGCCAAGACTTCCTCCAGCGCTCATGGTGCTCATCGGCCTTGCTCCGGTGTGGTTCCTCGGGACAACCTCCAGCTGACTTCTACACACACCCACACATTCTCATGCTCGCTTTTAATTTTTTCATTAACTAGTGTTTAGCACCGACAATACATCGCAACACACACACGTATTTATGTAATTAGTAAATAGTAGTTGGATTTTTTAAGTTTTTTGGAGACTTTTTTCAATAGCTGCTCTTCATGGACATTATTTTTCACATAAATTATTTTATTATTAAATATTAATCTTGTTTAAAATTTTCTGATAATAAATAAATTTATTTTTACTGTTAATTTTAATTTTAGTGATTAAAAACTCTAGAGTCTATAAGCCAGTTAATTGTCTATAAAATTCTAAAACTATTAAAAAAATAAAATTCTAAACAAGATTCACATTACTAAATAATAAAATATATATCTAATTATAGTTATAAAATATCTAGTTACAACATAAATATACATACACAAGCATTTTGTGCTTTAAATATAAAAAAAGTTCATTTACTGGGCTCTAATGATCCTCGGTTTCAATTAGACTTTTAGTTTATAATTTTTTTATAATATTTTTATTATTTTTCATTTAAACTAATTACGTTTTTGACATTAGAGCCAAATAAGATGTTAGACGAAACATTTAACAGTCAGTAATTTTGAATGGCAAATAAATATCTATAATAATGCACAGTAGTATAATCCATGATCGTGTTTTAATTTTTTATCTAGTTCGCTTTTGATTTTAATTGGATAAAAATTTTGCCGCATAGAAAAAAAAAAATTGGAAAATGATCAAGGATAATACCACAGTTTACTAAGAAAAATTAGTGCTGTACATAGCGCAGTGCAGTGCAGGCAGCGGCTGTGGGCTACGGCTCACCTAAATTCAATTTTATTTACCGATTTAATAAATTTTTCATCAATAGATATTGTTTACTGAACGGCAATTACTATTTTATTATTTATTATTTTTTTGATTTATTATCCATTAATCGAGTGGACTGCAGACCAAATTAATTAATTAACACATTAATCAATAAAATGAAAAGAATTCAAAGTTATTTAAACAATAAAAATAATATAAATGTTTGTATATGTACATATCATGTCGGCTGTAACTGTATCGTATTTACGTGTGTGTATTACTGGTAATGACGGAGTAAATATCGTGTAATAATAATTATAATGACTAATCTAATTAAATTTACAATATAATCACGTTTCGATTAAACTTCAATATTTATACACATATAATTTTGATTTATCATAATAATAATTAAATTAAATATCATATTTATATAATAATAATATTTGATCTTATTTTATCAGATATTATCTGATTTTATTCAGTGACATTGCAATGCAAATAAAGCTGCTTTATTTGAATTTTTATCACTATGTAACAATGGCAAAATTTATACTTTTTTTTTGGCGAATGTGACATCGGTTTTTTATTAATATTTATTTCGGTATTCGCGGAAGCATTGGTGAATGTACATTCGTGAAATAAAAATGAGATACGTGTTGTGACCGATTCTAAAAATATGTAATTAATTGGTATTGATTTTCGATGACCTACATTAATTAACTCCGCGGTTTTAATAATTAATTGTCAATGAATAAGTTAAATTTATTTGTGACCGACTTTAAATATATTTGTTTATATTACACGGTAAAGAATAATCAATGCTGAATATTTATTTTTTTTTCATATTTTTTATAATTTCGAAGAATAATAAGGAAAATTTTTTAAAGCAATCAAAGCTTTATTTTGACCTTGGATTTTTAAAATTTTAAAATTATTCTACAAACTTGTTTTATCAGAAATCGAACTATATTTTTATGAGTTCAAGAATTTTTATTTTTGATAAATTTTGTTATGATTAAAATTTCGAGCATTGAACTTTTAAAATCAGAATATTTGTCTATGCATAAATTTAATAAAATTTCAACTCTGATGAAGCAATATTATTATCAGAAATTCGAATAATTACATTTTTAATTAAGTGTTATTGACTAAATTTTGTACAAGTAAATTTTTGTTATATTTGAATCAATATATCATCAAGTAAACTATTTATTTTACCAAAATTTCAATTTTATTATCTGAAATTTTTAAATCGCTGACCTAAATTTATTTTTTAACATATTAAAAAAAGAAAAATTCTTGTTGAAAATATTTCTCTTAGTGTAATTATTTTTGCATTTTTAAAATTCGCCGGACTTTTATAATAACTCGTTACTATAACAGACAAATATTTGAGCTTAAATATTAGCAAAGTATTACAACTATCGCCGTTGCTGTTTGAGTAAAACAAAAAAGATACCGGCTGAGATGTATCATTTATAGCTCGGCAAATATGAACAACGGAATTTGAAACAAGAGTAACCTACAGCGGAAGTTTTAACGGAAACCCTGAGGAATTAAGGAGTAATAATGGAGGTAGTTGCCTACAGCAACGATATGTATCAAATGTATACATATATAAAGGATTGTAATCGTAAACTGAATCCCGGTAGTAGTTTTAGATACAAGTAAGTTGATCTGAAGCCATTGTAATAGTGCTAGGAGCCTTTTTCTCGGTTCTCATCGGTCTTCTCCTTGTTTTATACCTACCTATACATTGCAGAGTTCTTTGATTACGTACATAAGCTGTGAGTATGCTCAATTCCCTACAACCCTCTACTTTCTCAACTTTTTTTCGGCTCGACCATTTGAATTTATTTCTCTTTTCCTTCACTTCTTTTCTCTCAACTTGTAACTCGTAACTCTTAACTCTGTACTTTCTTCAACACTCGGAATTCTTTTGATAAAATCATCCCAACTAAGTTGAAAAATAACTCGAAATAATTCTGTTTAAGTACGGCCGGGAATTGTTTTCTTTACGTGCGCTAATTTTTTACTTTTTTGAATACTCCAGAAACAAATTTCATCCAGCCTTTAGTTAGAATTTTCTTTTTTTTATGAGAGAAATAAAATGGTAAAGAAATTAAAAAAATAGTGATAAATGCTTAAGAATGAGGTGTAATGAAGACTGATTTAAAATAATTTGTCTTAGGAGGCAAGGAAGACAAACGAGGGTCTAATATCCATGCATTAACGTTCATTGTCGTCGCACCGGGACGTTATTGCACATGATATTGTTGGTATAGCATCTAATGAGTAATCAACACAATATGCTGTTGATTGAGATTGAGAATTGATTGGCCCGAATAGAGCACTGTGAATTAGTAACTAATGTCACATATCGATACATACACATATATATTATGTATTATAGATATATGTATATGTATCTGTATGTATTTGACAGAACGAGTGCCGATTAATGTGCGTTGTCCATTGTTCCTTCTGGATGACAGTAGATTGAGTACCTTGCTGGAAGAACGAGTCCTTCTAGCTCAGCTGTCAGGTGTCGGCGTATCATGTGCTTAGCTGGCGGAATTCCGAGCGCTGTCGCCATCGTGTCACCCGTAAATGAAGGCTCCAACACTACCAGTGCACCATGTACTCCAGAATCTTCAAGAAAATTATATATAATAATAATTTAATATTTTATTATATTTTTCAACTACTTTTTTTTATTAATATAAACTATTCGCATAAAATTTAAAGTATTAAAAAATTATATTTTATATTTATTTTATAAATATTCAAAGCTGATTTTTATTTCTTTAAATATGTACTTAAAACTTTTAAAACTTATAAATTATACGGTATGCTAATATACAACTTTTTTTTTTTAACTAAAAACTTTATGAAAGTAAAACTTAAAGAAAAAACTTTAAATATTTGAGTACAGAAAAGCTATTTTATATTATCGATATTTTAAAAATAAAAATTTGATTAATAGTCATTAAAATAATTGCTATCAAATAAATAAATATACCTTTGAGATTGTCTGCGTACTCAGCCAAGTCGATATTCCTCGCCCATCTAATAAATCTTTGATTAGTCCAAACTAATGGGTCCTCATCGACTTGCTCTGACTGATGCCTCCTAACAGCCAATGCCTGTAATAATTATTCTCGATAAATATTTATAAAATAAATTAAAATAATGACAGATAATCCGGATAACACAACTGACAATAACTTTAACCCGATTATGTAAAATATATACAGTCGGATTTAAATCTGATTAAAAGTTAAAAGCTCAAAAGCTTCGATACGTTAAGAACTTGGTACATAATTTATAATTTAAACGATGCAATAGGATAATAATTATTTGACTAATTAATTAAATTATAAGTACCTGTCTATCATACTTGAGCATTCTCAGTAAATTAATTCCATGCATAATACTTGCTTGGTGAAATTTCCGCGTAACACCAAGCAACTTTTCAAGCTCCTTCTTAACAACATGATCCAGCATTCGCGCGTCAACCATGTTTGTCGCAAAGCTCTCGGAGTATTGAGCGAGTCCTAAGTCTGGTAACCACTCAGAACTAACCCAAGTATGACCAAGTTGTGCAATGCACGGATAACGAACGAGACTTGGATGACGATGTTCTTCAATAGCAAGTCGGAGTTTCTTCCTGTGAAGTGGATGCGTTATACCGAGACCTGCTTCTAGTTCAGCGTCGTTCAACTCTAACAATACCTAAGAAAAGTTTCATTGTTCGTTGATTATTAATAATAATAATTTTAATAAAATAGAAAATAAATAATAAAATATAATACCTTTCCAGACTTAATATTTTCAGCGCATCTTGGTCCATACTGTGGCATTCCAAGAGCGACCTCAAGCCAAGCAAGCACGGTGGGTGCCCGCCAGCGCTCCATTGGTATGGTAGCAGCCTCTCTGAGTAATCTCAACTTCTCAGCGTAGCCTTCCTCGGTGAGGGGCGACCAGGATCTGTATGGATCGAAGGCTTCCGGGCCCTCGTTTCCGGCGCTCCCGCTCACAGAACTGTTTATCGTTTTCCGGTGACGCGAGCGTGCGAAAACCCTTCAAACGAAACGTAATGACTATTATAAAGTACCCCAGACTATATATAATTTTATTTTGTTTTGTCGACGCCCCTTCGTCCTGACAAACTACTTCGCCGCTTTATCCATCTATGTACTATACCATTAATGACGGTGTAAGGACGTTTGTTTGCCAATCTCAAAGAGAGTGCTGTCGGTTGAGTGCTATTAGTATTTAATCAAATGCCTATTTAATTAAGCGGTTTACGAGCGATTTTAATTTTACTTCTTAATTTAATCATTATTTTATTTATTTCAAATAAACATCTAGTGAATTTTTTTGTTTTAATTTAATGCTATTTTGATAAATTTATTACTTGAAAATTATTTCCCAGAAAAATAATAAAGAAAGATTAAATTAAATTTATTGTCATTATAATAACTAGAAATTTGAGATAAAGGGACAAATAAATGATGGAGATACTGCTTTGTACCCGCTTGTGATATTGTCTTAAGTCGGTTTAAGCTATTCACATCGAATTTGTTCACAGAACGTTAAAGAGATAAATGCACACTTATAAAGCTTAATAATTATAATATTGCTGTTCGACAAGATGCTGGTAGAAAATTTTGAGCTTGCTTTAGCACTTAAAGCTTATTAACTTATTTTAGACGTTCTAATTATCTAGCATTAAACTCAATTATCATTATCATCATTATAATTATTATTATTTTATAAAATTGAGGCAATTAGTGAAAACAAACCGAAACAAAACTCGTTACTAACGTATTACAAAATTAAATTTTAAGTTTATTATTGAGTGAAGTTAATTTCACTGAAAAAGCAGTAGTAAATTATAAATAAAATCCAAAAAATTAAACCCAAAAGTTTTGCTCCGTTATAATTATTCATTTTTTACGAAGAATACTTATTGAGTAAAGAATAAATTGCTGGTATAGAATAAAATACGAACGAAATCTGTTCTTTGTACCTGGAAATAGATCCCCAGGGCCCGCCTCTTGTCGCAGATGAGCGTACGTGAGCGACAGGTGCTACGACAGGTGGACTCTGTTTGCATCTCCTCGGCTCAGAATCCATCGGGCTGGAGAGCTGCTCGACCGATCGCGACATCGACGATGTGTTCATTGCCCGTGAGAATGCATTTAACGGCGACAGTGTTGGACTGCAGTCTTTTGGCGTTGTTGCTGCTGAAATAATATTTTTTTTTTTTTTATTTAATTTTCTATATTTTTTTTTTATTGATTTTTTATTTTTCACAAATAATTCGGTAGTAAATTTGATGAGAATAATAATAATGGTAACAATAGATACTTTTTAACGATTGATGCAACATAAAGAACATACATACACTCGCGTGTTAGGATCAATACTGTTATTTTTTCATGCTCATGCTTTTCGAAAAACATTTATCATTTATTATTTACTGTAACGAAATATATATTTGATTTTTTTCTTTTTATAAATTTTATAAAAGCAGAACAAGTAAAATATTTTTTTTTTATTTATGGTTATGGAAAATAAATGGACTTTAGGGATAAAAATGTAGAGAGAAATAAATTTATAATTTATATAAAAAAAGCGAGGCAGAGAGTTGATAGATATAATAAGCGATGGTAAGATGACGATAACCATTAAACTGTACACTTACACTGGTACATATGTGATGGGGCTATAGAAGAGATCACGGAGATGCTGTCCATGTCGAGGCCACTTCCCTCAACAGTTATTGTCGGTGTTCCTGCGTTAAATATATATTCTATATTGTTTATGGTGGTTATATTGTTCTGTTCTGTTTGTATGTATGTATGTGATAATGTTGGGCGTGAAGAATGTAATAAATATGATAAATTTATTTTTTAAAGTGACAGTTTGAATGTAAGGATCAGAGAAAGAGAGTGAATGGTATTGAGTGGGTGTCCCGCAAAAGACAACAAGACAAGCCGAATTCGCCTTTAACGTGTTCTTTATGTTGCACCCTTGTGTTAGTTATTTCGAAAACTTGTTAATGTGAGCTGATACTCACTGGTGTGTAATAAAAATAACTCTTGATATTTTGGTAATAGTTTATTAGAGAAGAAAAAATCGTATCGATACTGACTAGCTTGATTTTGCCATAATCATACTCTTTATTTATTAAAAGAAAGTTTATATAAAAATTATCAATCATTAATTGAATCTACATACTGATAAAAAAAAAATAACTTGCCCAGAAAAAAAGGTTCACTTGAGCCAAGAAAATATTTTTCTAATTATTTTCTTGAGCGAAAAAAAAATTTTTTTTTGACACAAGAAATTTCACTTAGTCCAACAAAATTAATTCTCTTGTATTAAGAAATATGTATCTTGATCCAAGAAAATTTATTTAAGTCAAGAAAATCTTCTTGTTTAGAGAAAATTTAGCCTCTTGCTCCAAAAAATTTAGTTCTTGATGATTTATGATAATTTGAATTAAGGAAAAATTACTTCCACCAAGAATAGAATTTCAAGAAAAATTTTCACTTCGGCCAACATAACGTCGGGCTTCTTTCAGGTACCCGAAAATTTTCTTGAGCCAAGAATTTTGTCAAGAAATTTTTCTTTCTGTGTGATTCAAGAGAAAAATTCTTGAACCAAGAAATTATTCTTGTTTCAAGTAAATTTTATCTCTTGAATCAAGTTTATATTTTTTATCAGTCCATTCAAAGATGATTAAAAAAAGAAATTTAAAATAAGTCTTGGTTCTTGTTTTATTAATTAAAACTTTTTTTCATCGTTATTAAGAACAAAAAAATGCCTACGCAACTATTTCACCTTGACAAAATCCTCTTACTGAAGAACGACCTTTTACATAATTGTATATAGAGCATGAAAAAATTGGACAATTAATAGTGAGGAGTTATCTAGTTCTCTGTGGGAAGCTTTTAAAAGAGACTTTAATCGTGCTTTGCGTTTTCGCTCTTGTTGAAACGTAATTAAATTTAACCTTTGGCTGTTTTTAGTTATAAAAAAATAATCTCGTTTAAACTTCCGAGAACCTCCTCAATTACATTAAAAGAATATACCTTTTAATTAATTCATTTACGACAATTATATTAGCACTTATTTATAACGTTTAAAATAAAAATAAAATAGAGCATAGTTAGAGGTAAATTGCACTAACCATCAGTGGTAGAATCTGATAAGTTCCCACCGACGCTTGTAGCACCACCGCTTTCACGATCGCTGGACCCGCGTACACCGCTATCGGCGCTGCAGCTTCCACGATCACCAGCCTGTCCAGTGCCAGATACACCCGTGCTAGTGACACTGCCTACACAGAGATCAGTCATGCCCAAGGGCGGTTGGGAGCCCAGGTGCGGGAGCAGCATTGGTACACAATTTCCAACTCCGCTGTTGCTGCAGGCACCAGGTGTTGCTGTCCCATTAACGCTGCCTCGGGGAAATGAGACGAGGGACTCCTGGTCACTCAAACACACATTTCCAATACCCCGATCCCCTAATTGCCGTTGAAGCTGAATAATAATTTTTTACGTTATTTATTTTAGTTTTAAAAATTTTTTTTTAATTTGAAAAATTAAAAAAATAATAATTAATTAAAACTAGCAGCCTTGCAGTCACTATTTGACTGCCGTAACTGGTGAACTATAAAAAAGTAAAATTTTGCTCTATTAAATAATGACTTTTGTTAAATTGCACTGTACTTTCTTAAATATTGACGTTTTTGAAAATATAAGCTTATCCCGACGTTACATTCATCAAGAGCTTTCATTTGAGTACCCACATGCATTTTATATATTTTTCATATATACATATATATAATATATATAAATATATGAAAAATTGATGTGGGTACTCAAATGAAAGGTCTCGATGAGTGTAATGTCGGGGTGAGCTTATATTTTTAAAAATATTAATAGTTTACAAGATACAAGGTCATTTCTTAATTATTGATATTTTTAAAGATATAAACTCATCTTGATGTAACGTTCACCAAGAGCTTTCATTTGAGTACCCACATGAATTTTGATATATTTTTCATATATACATATGTATATATATGTAGACTAAATCATAGTGTTAGTGTTTATACAAAAACTATTATTTATAAAAGCATAGTAGCTCCACACTTCGAGTACTGCAGTTCGATAATGATAAACTATAGTCAAATGAAAATAAATACACTACAAAAACTACAAAATCGAGCTGTACGTATTATATTAGAAGTAAATAGATATACATCAATTAAAAATATGCTAGAAACATTAGGGTGGCAATCAGTAAGACAGAGGATGATTTATAATACCTGTATATTAGTATATAAAATGGCAAATGGATTTGCACCTGATTATTTATGTGATCGTGTCATAAGAAAGAGTGAAGGCAGTCACTATGATACTAGAAATAGTTGCTTGATTAATGTAAAAAATACTAGAACAAAAAGTGCCGAAAAAACGATTACATATTTAGGTTTTAATATGTTTAATGATTTACCAAAAGAAATAAAAGATCAAGCAACTATTTCTGGTTTCAAGAGACTTTTAGCTGAATATATTAAGATGAAGATCGATGTTTAATGTATTGATGTTGAATAAATTATGACCTGAGACGTATTGTATGATATATTTTTATTTTATATTATTAATAGCGGAAAGTTAAAATTAAATTAAAAGACGATATGCAAATGAATAAATTGTAATACGAGTGAATTATATTGTAATTTGTGTATATATATATATATAGCCAAAGGCTAAATAAATAAACCATTAATATTATTATGTATTAAAATGTCAATAGTTCATAAGATACAAGGTCGTTTCTTAGTTATGTTAAATTGTACTGTACTTTCTTAACCCGTCAGCACTCACGTTATGAGCATTTTGCTCACGCAAGTGCTAGTGAGACACTAAAATTCACGTGAGTTCTGAGGGGTTAACTATTGACAATTTTAAAAATATAAGCTCATCCCGATGTTACACTCATCAAGAACTTTCATTTGAGTATCCACATGCATTTTGATATATTTTTCATATATACATATATATATAATATATATATATATATATATATATATATATATATATATGAAAAATTGATGTGGGTACTAAAATGAAAGGTCTCGATGAGTGTAATGTCGAGGTGAGCTTATATTTATAAAAATGTCAATAGTTCACAAGATACAAGGTCGTTTCTTAATTATGTATCTAGAGATAGAGCTTTTTCGAATGCAGCCTTAATACTCATCATCATAAATTGACTATCGGTGAGAATGATATGAAACCTTGAAAAGGCACAAATTCAAGTCAAGATTTTTGCAATGACACTAAATTTCACTAAAAAAACCGATTTTATCATATGACTATCCTGGAGACAAAATTTTTCTTATTCTCTTAATAATATAGATAATATGAGAAAATAGAATTAGTTACTTCTTTAATAGTTGCATGAGCATGAGCAAGAGCAGCTTCTTTATCAGCGAGGCTCGCTGCTAAACTGACACTCCGGTCAGCTTCATCCCTGGCAGCTCTTAGAAGACTCCAGCGTTCACGTTCGCGTTCTCGTTCGCGTTCTTCATTCGGCAATCCACTTCCATGTTGAAGTCGTCCAAGTGTTGCTTCGTTTTCCCTCATCCGCTGAAATCAAACGGTGAGAAACCACATACGGGCAGTAACTCCATCCCAATCAAACCAACACCAAAACTATGACTACTTTTACTGGTAGTTAAGAATTAATAAAGTTAACAGGTCGTTTTATTGAGGATTTTTTAAAATTCAATTTTGACTCTGGTACTTTTTATAAGGGCTTAAGTAATTGGAATTCACTGTGCAGATATAGTTATCAACTATCAGTATTAGTTTTAGTATTAGGCAGACTGGATGACCGGATTAATCCATTTATACCGTTATGAACAAATATTGTAACGATGTGGAAGCAGTTTATCGGGTAAAGTTAGTACGTAATGAGTTTAATGCAAACAGGTAGAGAGAAGAAACTAGAGGAAAAGAGAAGTTAAATAGTTTGGTAAGTTATAAGTTATAATTTATAACTTAATTATTATAATTTGATTATGTATTATAATTAAAATTGAAATTATAATATTTTTTTGATGATATAATTATTCTTTAAAATTTTTACACTAAATGAGTATTTCACATTTAATTGTTTAATTATTTGAGCATAAAAGAAATTAAAGAATTTAAAATGGAATCAAGGTATTAGGAGTATTTATCGGGTGAATTTAAATAACGATTTGCTGTTAAGATAGCTGCGCACCGGAGAATAACATACGGTTTTATTCTCATTCGGTTTAATGCTATCCATGAATAGCTGGTTGGTATTTGCTTGGGAGATAAGAGACGAAAAGTTGGGATGGAAGTTAAGCTGGGGTGGAAAATTGTCCGGACAAGATGGTGTTGAATTGTTGTTGAAAAGGAAATAAAGGAAAAGGGAGAACACGGGAATTAACAGAATAGAAGAAATAGAAGTGAAAAAGGGCAAGTAGAATGGAAGCCTGATGCGAGAGATTGTCGGAAAAATTTTATCAATAAATGGACACGGACACATGGACTCGAGTTGTCTGCGACAGATTTCGTATTGACACTGTTGAGAGAGATGCACTTGAAAGATGATACTTTGCTGGGTTATTGAGGATAAAAAATAGAAGAGAAAAAATCGCGATGGCGATGCCGATGGGTAATGGAAAACTGATAGTTTATTTTTATTGTAAGCTATTTTTCACTTAGCAAAGTACCGTTAGATTGTATAGAGAGTTTTGCGGTATTTCAGTGAGTTTAATTCTATGTGGACATTTGTTTTAACGTGGGTTCATGCTAAGCCCATTAATCGTCTGGTAAGAAAAGCTGGCTATGCACAAAAACAAAGATTGATGAAGAAGTTCTTTGGAGATGTGGAAATGCAAAGCACGAATTAAGTGAGTTATGAGATTCAGGGTGAGAAAATTGATAAATTCCGACATAATAATCATTATAATATAAATGTTAATGGTTAAGAAAATAATTTAAATTGCTATATTTCTTAAAAAACATTTCTCAGTCATAATTAATGTCAAATTTTTTAGAGAACTAGAGTCTGGTGTCTGGTGCATGGATTGAATATTAAATTAACATATTACGTTTTTTACAAGAATTATTTTAGCACGAAGAGTTACGGTCATGCAAGAATTTAATATATTATGAGCTATTTTTATGTGTCTTACCTGCTCGTAATTCCGTATAAAGTCACGGAGTTCGCGTTCCTTGTCTTCGAGAGTACTGTAAAGTGCTTTCATCTGATTGAGTAGATCGAACTTCTCAGCTTTGAGCCTTTTGCGATCAGTTTTAAGGGCTTGGATAATCTCTCGAGAGTGTTGCAACTCCATTTCTAGAGCCACAAAACGAGCTTCTTCTTCAATGGCTGCATCTTCACCACCGACCTCGCCTCGTGCTGCACCGCTTAGTAATAAGCGTCGTAATCTCGCAACTTCTGCCACTAGTCGTTCATTCTCTAAACGGAGTCGTCGAGTGCTCGCCAACTCAACTGAAGTACCGGTATGAAGGCCGGAAAATCTTGAAGCTGAAATATATTAAAAATTCAAAATAATAAATAGTATTTTATAAGTAACATCATAATGTGATTATTTAATCAGGTTTTTTAAATATTTACTGTTGAGTTTGGATATAATAATAATTCTGATAAATTTTTTTGAGTATAATATAAATGATTCAAAGAACTTTTTAATTCGACGTTTGCCGTTGAGTTTAATTGCTTTATTTTTATACACCGACGTTAAAAGTTTTTCTCGGTGAATTTTAATTAAAATAAATATACTGAGGAGTATTGAAATATTAAAAAAAAATTTTTTTTTTAATTAACTATTCCCAGTTATGAATTTTAATAAAACTTTTACAAACAAATTTATATCTGATTGACAATTAAGCAAACAAAAAAATAAATACTAATAATTAATTAAAATAAAAATGATGAAAGTTAAAGTACAGTTATTTAACAACTTTTTGTTCACGTGAAATAATTAATTTTAGTATCATTAAAAGTTTTTATAGTGAAAAAAAAAAAAAAAAAAAAAAAGAATAAAACAAGAAAAGTTTAACAAGACAACAAGAGAGTGAATTACTGTTCCATTGAGTAGATTCACACATAAATAATTGAAGAGAGTGCTCACCGAGTGAACTAGCGGGAGATGTTGGTCTGCTGCTAGGAGCCGGAGCTGGAGGTTCGTTGTCTTCATCTGGTCTTACATCACCATCAATTATGTCTTTGCTGCAACTATCTTTGTCATGTTCGATGCTCGAATCCTTGTTCGACCGTATTGAATCACGGTTGGTTGTGATACGTAGTCTCTCACCGCTGGATCGTTCGCTTCCGCTACGTTGAAAGAAACTTGTGGTTCGTGAACCGCGATCTGGACTTGCACTGCCTGATTGCGAGTCAACGCTGCCACCGGAGCCGCTGATTCGCGTTTTTTCCACCGCTGATGTCCATGGACGTCGGGTTTTTTCACTTGGACTGCGGCTCGGTGAGCCATTTCTTCTTTCTGAAAATTTAATTAATTTAATTTATAATAAATTTTTCTGTCAGCAATATAAAAATAAATAATTTTATAATAAAATTTCGAGTAATTTTAATGAAAATTAAATTAGCCGACATCTGAAAATTTTTAGAACTTTTTTTTCTGAAAAAATTACTACAAAAATAAAATTAAAAAAAAAAATTTCATTTTTAAAAAATTTAAAAAACTGTAAATGTAATTTTTAAAAAATATTCTTCAGTTCTAATTTAATAAATTAAAAAATATTAAAAAAATTCCAAGTGTCGGCTAACTTTAGTATTATATAATTTTTTTTTATTTCTAAAAAATCATTCAGTATTTGATTTTCAAACCCCTCAAATTATAAATTTTTACGCAAAACATTCGCGTTAAATCGAGACCAATAATTTTAACAATGTCTATCCAGATTATTTTATATTTTTTGGACGTTTTTTTCAAATTCCCCATGGTATTTTTCTCTCGCTGAACGTAAATGAAAGTTTATTGATAATTAACTTTTTTTCTATCATTTTTATTACATATATATGATTGGCGTTTTTTATTTCAAACCCAGAGTAATTTAGTAACAAAAACTCTCCCTTAAAAGATAAATCTACAAAATAGTTCAGTATTTTTCACTTTCAGGATTGTGAAAAATAAAATGTTGCATGACACTGTGATATAAAATTTTCATTTATACCCAGCAAATATTTCACGTAATTTAAACATGATTAAATTTGTCAGAGTAATAACTTTCAAATTTCCAGCTTTAATAAAGTACGTGCAATATAATATTTTATTTTACTAAATTTTGATGGAATAAATTAAAGTTTTTTTTTGCCCTGTTAGTTGATTAAAAAAAAAATACTTCAGATATAATAATGAAGATACAAGAATGTACGTAAAAAATAAAAAAAAAAGAAAAGTTGAGTAATAAAAAATTGATAAAAATTTCCGTCACATTGATTTTTTCACATCAATACTTTCCTCGAGAGACTCGAAACGTCGGTAGAATGGAATAATACAAGAATATACTTTAAAATTAATAAAACCTAGACTATTCTCTGGAGAATAGTTTCGACTTTGAGTTTTCAGCTCCAGGGAAAATAGAAATTTAATCGTATAAAATGAAATTATATGAAAGTAATTTAGGTAAAAATGTTTTTTGCTTTAAGCAATGAGAATAAAATATTAATAATTTATATTTAATAAAATGTAAAGTACAAACCGGCAGATGGACTAGTTTTGGAGCGATCAATAGGACTATTGGGATCTTTTTTGTGTTTTTTATCAATCGGACCGTTGCCTTTGTCAACGGGGCTGACTGATTTTTCGCTAGCAGAGCTCCTTTTGTCGACAGGACTGCTGTTAGCACTTAAACGTTTCGAAGTTTCCTCTTGACTATTGTGTCCTGGTGACTCAGTACTGTCTTGACTCGCCGGCGCAGATAAATTGTTGGTAGTTGTAGCTGTAGTACTTGCGGAGGTACTTGGACTGTTTGTCGAATTACCACTGGCATTGCTGCTGTTGCTCGTACCACCATTATTTGTGTGATTATTGTTGAGCACTAGGGCGCCGCGGACGGTTCTCAATTCACCCCGGAGACTTGCACATTCACCACGTGCACGCTCCAGCTCCCCGTCCAGTCGGGCACCCGTTGCTGCGTTCTCCTCCACCATCACGCGGAGTTTTGCCTAAAAAATTCATTTATTACATTACTTTCTTTCATTAAAACATTCTCGCGATTCTTTCTCCGGTTTATATTAATAAATATTCACATGTATAATCCGCATATATGTATATTCATTTTTTCACCCTGCATAGATACTGATTCATTTACAGAGTTATTTTATTTTATCCAACGGCTAGTCCCTGTGAATTATATTAATAACCAGGGTCACGATCGATGAAGTTTACTCACAAGCTGACGAGCTTGGTAAAATCGAGTGGAAAAATTAATTCACTGGAATAATTCTCGATAAATTTATTTTTCTACGCTTTTTTTCTCTTATCATCATAGCTCATAGAAAATATCTATTAATTTGCATGTTGATATAAATTCAAATATTAAAACATTTAATTATCATAATTATAATTATTATTTATAGGTCTCGTTCGAATTATTTTCACTCAAAACATTATTTTTAGTTATGTAAAATGGTAATCTTGAATTTTTGCAGGATTTTACGAAACTCGTGATTGAATTATACGCACTGAAATTATTTTACTTGTCGCTGTTGTACACAGAAAAAAAAATTAACTTGAATCAAGTAATTAATTTTAAAGAACTTCATCTTCTTGATTTGAGTAGAAAAATTCATAAAATAATGAATTTTTCTTGGTTTAAGTAAATTTTACTTGATTCAAGAATTTTTTGTCTTGATTCAAGACAATGAAATTTTTCAAAATTATTTTCTTGGTTCAAGAATTTTTCTCTTGATTCAATTTAACTTTTTTTCTGTGTATATGTTATTTCGTCGAGTTAAAATTTTTTATTTTTCTACAATTGATAGACGCAGGTGTTAACTGATTTTTTATTTATATCATTTTTATATACCCTATAATTATCATGAATATTTCATGTTTATTTGATAAAGATCTTTATTCAAATAATTTTTAACAAATTGTAATCACTTAATCATCATCATCATCATACATTTTAAATCATTTATATCATTACAATCTATGACTATGTTCTAAAAAAAGTACAATATAAACATAAAATCAAATTCATAAATTTTGTGTCATTGAAAATTTTGTTAAAAAAATTTTTACGCGAATATCAATTGCTTTAAAGTTTTTTTTTTTTTTTTTTTAATTCATCAGTATAAAATATAATGTATAAATTTTTACAAAGATCTTTATTTAGCTCGATAATTATATGTCACCGTCCACTGATAATACTCATGCTTCAACACAGAGTACTCGGAAAAGTAAAATACACTGCACTTAGTAATATATACAAGACTCGTTTTGCAGATTTTAATAGATCCCTCGGTCGGATGATGATGGTAATAGTAATGATGATGGTGGTAACTCGCGCATGCACGTGGATCACGAGGCGTGGTAGCGAATCATTGCAATAAACCCTTGGAATAACTCTTTTGCCGGTACAAGTAAAGCTAAAGTCTCAATATAAATCTTAATCGATGAAAGAAACTATAAACCTCCGCGCATTGTATTATTAACTATTATTACTATAATTACAACACTTGCATTCTTATAACGGCAATTTATTTACCTTCGTAATTTGTAATTTGTAATATTTTTTTATTAATAAAAAAAATATCCGCGTCTGAGCGGTAAAGTGTCAATGATCTCAGTTAAGCTGAACGGTGAAAATTACACACGAGTACCCGCGAGTGTTATATTATGTACAGTATAGTGGTAACACACGATCGTGTCTCGCAACCTCGATCGCGACCTAACCGCGGTTAGGTTAGTCTTGTCTCTCATCTCTCGTTTTAGAGACAAGAACAAGACGAGAGTCATCGAATTAAGAACCATTATACGACACGAGGATGACGCTAGCGACATGTGTGTGCTGGGACACTATCAAAATAGATGTGATGGAGCCAGTTTCCTGATATTCTCGCTTACATTAGGACTTATATCTATATACATACATAAATGTGTATATAAGAACATTGCGAACGAAAAGTGAAAAGTGCAACGTATGACCGAGTTTTGCAGATCGCTTAACATTTGTCACAGCCTCCACATCTTTCCGGTTGTCTAATTTTTTTCATTTCGTCATTCCGAAATGTAGGTCGCTGAATATTAAAATATTTTGCTCAACTCCTATATCCACCAGTTTAGATTTTTGGTATATTAAAACAAGAAAAAAAATAGCGCTAGTGTATCAGATATATATATATTTTTTTTTTATTTTTTTTATTTCAATTGGAGGCAATTAAAATTGCCCTGGTGGATTTATCGAGTGATTTTTCATTTACCCTAACTACCTACGAATCTAAGCAGCAGAAGTCAAGAGGCAATTACATTTTTTTTGCTGCCTGGTACAACTCTGCCGGGAAACCTATTGCCGGTCCATTTATTTTTTAAACATTTTTTCATCAACAGTTAAAGTAATTTGTTTGTTTATTATTTGTTAATTAATTGATTGAAAAAATTTCGGAATTGCTATAGTAAAAAAATTATTTTACATATTTTTCAGTTCATGTATAATTTTATCTATTGAAAAATTTATTGAATTTATAAAAAAATTCATAATTTAATTATTTTCTTAATTGAACATATTTGTCAAATTTTGAATAGTATCTTTTTTATACATTAAATCTCCCGATTTTTTTTATAAACTATAACTTTCCAACAGATATTGATAAGAGCTCGTTCGATTTTGCATAATTCTTATCAATTAAATCTTCTTCACCATTGTGGTTAAAATTATGATTCTTGTCCTAGTAAATTCAAGTACGATCGCTTGAATAAAAAATAAAAAATTGAGAGGTCAAGTGTGAGTACTTTATCTGGCAAACTATTTTTTTTTTCCAATCCAGTCGATGAAATATGGGCAATATATATCCTCAAAATTAAAAATAAAAAATTTGGCAAAGTTGAGTGTAATATTTAAATTTATATTTCAACCAACGACTCGACTATAAATTAATGATCTATTACCGGAGTAATTAAGCTTCCTATGACTTACGATTGTTGGACTTAAAATCCCCAATTTGACTGGTAGCATTAGTTCAATGATGTATTGTAGTGGATTGGATGGATAGCCACAATATTTCGTAAAATTAAAATTTAAAAAAACACTAATCGGCTTACAGTTGAGTGCTCGCTTGCAAAATCGTGTCTGAGCCATTTTAAAATAAACATCCATGGGGAAAGATTTGATAATGCTGATTTTGATGATGGGGTGTCCCGTGTTCGAACGCGAAAACCGCGTGAGTTAACACGCGATCCTTGTTTGGTTGCTGAAATGTTCGGCGACTGGTACTGCATGAAATTGCTGTGGAAATACACCAGGGAGCTGAGTAGGTGAGGGTTGGAGTAGGATATTGGTGGGTTAAAGGGTGTTAGATGACAAAGAGGGCTTTAGTATTGGGTTGCACTGAGAGAGATACAGAGATAGAGAAGGAAATTTGAGTTAGGGGGTTGGTTAATCCATTAGTGGTGGAGCAAGGCGCATGTAGAGCATATCTACTGTAAATAGGTCTCTGTACTTGTGTATGTACATGGATGTGTGTATGTAGATGTATTACGGCTTCTCCACCTATATATGTTACTGACCACAATAGGGATTGACCCGAGACGAGAGTACGAATGCAATGCACGAATTGAAATGTATGGGTGCTGGTTACAGTTGCTCGGATCGGGCTTACGCTAATGAACGCTGAGAATATTTGGTTTAAATTCGTTTTAGTGCCTCTTTATTCTTCTTTATACGTAACGAATGTACGTTTATGCTTCCATCGTTCTTTTTTGTTGCCAGTTTACAAGGTAAAAATTTTTTCAACGCGAAAACGTATTTTTAATGAGATGAATTTTTAATTATTGCTGGATTTATTCAGAGCATGAAAAAAAATATAAATGTTATGTATATAATAAGTGTTATGTATCTTTTTAAAAGAATTTTTATTATCTTACATCTATCTTTTCACGAAATTATTCAGCCCTTTTTGTTATTATACGTACAATTTTATTATTATTATTTTTAAATTAATTTTTTAGTTAACAAAAATTTATTTTTTCTTAATTAATACGAGATTATTCGAATTCTTATAAACAAATTGAATATAAGTCATTGGTCAAGTTATCATTCATTATTTTCATTAATTGATACTATGTATGAAGAATAAGATTAGAAAAAGTATATATAAAAAATTTATTTTCAAATTTAAATCTAATAACAATAAATAATATTTTTTCTATTCACCGGAAGCGAAATCCGAACGAAAATCCTCGATGCTTTACGTTTCAGCTCTTAACAGATTAATGTTCTATAATTCTTTTGGTTTATACTAAAAAAAAGAGGTGATATTTCAGTTTAAAACGCGTACATTCGTTAAATCTTTTATTAACAATATAAATTTTTATAAAACCCTTTTGCTGAAAGCTCCGATTAATTCATTTTCAACTTCGACGACTTAATCCTCTGTCAATGTTTTTAATATTCCATTACGGCACTAATAACTTATGAATAATATAATGGTAATAAGTAAGCCGAGGAATAATTCATACAATAAAAAAGATTTTTAGGAAGTACAAAAGCTTAAACCTTTTTTGAGAGAGCATGAATAGACAATTTGTTTTATTATTTATTATAAAAGAATTTATGAATTATGTTTGTCCAAGGATTCAGGATGTATATTTAAAACATTAATATAAATATATTTATGTGGACTCTTATAAAGACAGAGGAATAAGCTGGATTAAGTGACAAGTCAGGAAATTGAGAGAAAGCAACAGTAGCAGTGTTGTAATGGTCTCTTAGGACGTAGGAGGATGAATTAGGTCAGAGTTTCATTCGTAAATTGTTCATGTTAAGCCTTTTCAAGAGACCAATCTCACGAATTTCTTTTCACTTTACTATCATATGATGTTAAAATGCTATCTAATATTTTATCTAGTATTTTATATCTGGTTCAATTGCGTTCAAAAAGATGTTTGACGTCTTAGTGTATTAACACACACATTTACATAGCTGTTTATTATTCATCATATTATTATAGTTGATTTTTTTCCGTGCAAAAATCGAATTTTACTTTAAAAAAACTAACAAAATTTTATATAAAACTATTTTTTACTATTTACGTTGAAGAGAATTAGAATTAAAAAAAAAGTTGATTGAGTTTTTTACATCTTGTTATTTTCTAACTTAATATTGCACTTTCATACTTGATATTTTATATATTTGAGATAGAAAATTGAGGATTGAGGACAGGGGATAGGAAGCAATTGAAAATATTAAAAATAATAATGTTGAGTGCAATGAAGTGTAATGAGAAGTTTGAAAAAGGGTAGGACTAGCACGTTTGCGGCTTTTGTCTCTGGGACACAATATTCAACGCACGTGCCTTATGTCAGAGGCTCGAGGGGTTGCCGCAGGTGGTGAAGCTGCAGGAGCCACTTAGTTTTCCTCTACAAATATCATCATGTATATAGTTTACTGCAAAGTTCGCTAGTTATACTGTCTTTCTTTTCTCTTGACTTTATATGAAAATGTACACATGCATGAGCGAAGAAACTTTATACGTACTACCAGTTAATGAGAATAAGTATGGCTTTTAAATCCTTTAAACATTAAAACAAAAGCTCAAGTTACACATCGAGTTTTTTTATTGTATAAATCATCAACTTTCGATTAAAATTTTTTATTTTTATTTGTATTTTAACGGTACCATAATTTATAAATTAGTGTTTTTAAAAACAAGACAGTAAAGATAATAAGCTAAAAGCTAATATACATTTTTTACTTTTTTAATAATGATCATATATATTTATTTAATAAGCTTTAAATGTTGAAAGCTTCATAAAAAATTGATAGAAAAATTTATGAGGGTATTTAAATAGTTTATCGCTAATTATCTTTGAAGTATATTGAATTTATTGATTTAGTAATGCACTTAATATAATGAAAGATTCATATCAGATAATGAACAATAGCATAATCGCTCAATTATAGATTGACGATATTACTTTAATTTATTGAATTTTTCTTTATTTTTAATAATTTACTGAACTACATTTAATTTATTTAAAAAGTTTTTAAATTAAAAATTTATTTAAACATTCGTTGGATATCGATCATTATATCTTCATATTTTGATCTTACAATATAAATCTTTATAAAACAAATTTTCAACAATGCTAATAAATATTTCATCAATTCAAATTAAATAATCAATTTATGGTATTTTTCTTCCTATTATTTATCGTTTGTTGATATCATTCGCAAATAAAACTTACTTTGCTTACACATCAATTTATATACTTTTTCTATTACATTTCTATCAGTGTCAGAAATTGACTTTTAAAGAACAAAATCATGATAGATGTACATACTTTTCCCATATGTACGCAACACGTATATGAATACATAGGGTAGTAAAAGTTTGTAACACATCAAGTCAGTGTTTACCATAAGTTTGAGTAACGCGCATCCAAAATAAATATATATGTATAACATAATAGAAGTTACTACAGATGTATTAAAGATGATCTGTATGCCTGCTCACGCACCATTTTCAGCCCTTCATAATGTATAACACATCTTCCTCTTTTACTTACTACATCACTATATACCATACATATTCCACGGTTGACTCTATGCACGTACTAGAAGGCACTCCCTTCACACTATATATTTTCTTTTTCATTTTATAATGTCACAAGGGAAAAAAACATTTACACTTTAAATTCCGCGTTAAAGTGCTGATAGAAAAGATTTCATGTTCTGTGTGCGTTATTTAATGAATACAAAAGTTGTTTTTGGAACAGTAAAAATAAAAACATAAAATAAAAGAAATTTATAAAGTTTAAGCTGTGAAATAATAATTTTTATTTCACCAGTAAAGCCATGTAACTTTTAAATTAATAATACAAGTCGGTTAAAACTTTTTTGCATAACAGTAATTACAGCATTAATTCTGTATTCATTTATAAAAAAATAACTGAGCAAAACAAATTTACATTTATCATTAAATTAATCTTGATAGCTCTTTGTCCACTTTTGATGGAAGTTGTTATTTTTAAAAAATGCAATAAATATTATTAATAACAAAAATAAATATGAAAGGTCATGCTCATCAACGCGATAATAATACAAAGCAACAATAAATTTTTAAAATAATTAGAGCGAGAGTTATAAAAGAAAGAAAAGCTTGAGCTTTTGTCTACTCTACTGCATAGATATAATCTTTTAATACACAAGAAAATATCTCTGCAGAAAAGCTACTTCATTTTTAATTTTCATTACATATTCTCTCAACCGAGCATTCTAAGTCTCTTTCAAGTTTAAATCGTGACCTCAATACATTTTTCTTGAAAATGTTAACATCAATTTAAACAATAAAAGTTAAAAAATTTCCGTCTTCAAATTTTATGATCTAATAAATTTGCAATTACATCTCGAATCTTAAAAAAATTTGATTAAAAATGATGAACAATAAATTGTAGTTTTATAATTAAAATTTCTTAATTGATTCGATAAAATTCATGACTCCGTTATGATTAACTTAATGTTATTATGTCAGGCTTACTTTGTGATTAAATATGTTTAAATTTATGAGAGCCTAAATCAGTTAAAAAATTCAAGGCGAGCGTAAAACTTGAGAGCTATATTTCTAAAGGCCAATACATTTTTCACGCAGCATTATAAAGTAGTCCTTCAAACTAATGCAATCAACTTAACAAAATAACTCAATCAAGAAAATAAATTACCTGGGCATCAGAAAGGATGCGCCTCATCAAGGCCAAGGTGGGGTGCGTTGAAGCTCCATCTTCATTGGCAAGTCCTTCACCCTCTTTGCTCAATCGGTTCAGACTCTTGATGACTGAAAAACACAAAATCAATAAGCAACCTACAAAAGCTTTCAGTAAATATTAATAATTGGCTTTGCTCTCCGGTTAATTAAAACTTTGTAACCATTAACAAAAAGCGTAATGACAATCACCGTAATTTAGTCTTAGAGATTAAAATTTTTCAAATTACTCCACCCCATCACCAGTTATCAAAATACAGGACCACAAAGCTGATTGGATTAATGAAAAGTTAACTAGCTTGTTGACATTCGTTAGCTCATTCACTCTTTATTTCCTAGTGCTTCCCAATATATTTATAGACATATCTATATTTTTTTCTGCATTCTATTTATCAACTATCCAGCAGTTATATTCCATAAAAGCGGTCGCTTTGACGCTGAATAACCCTTCCGGTCGAGTTAAGGGATCTTTAAGGGAAGCGAAACTTCCTTACAAGCATGGCTGTCCGAGCACGTTCAATTCGTATTATCTTCTCTATGCTCTTCAAACGTGGGTAAGGGTTATAGCATGCCATCTCTAACGATAATTGGATTTTCCAGGCATTTCCGAGATGCCGAAAGGGCTATATATATATTTATCCTTTTGATAAAGCATCATCAACAAGCATTGGTCCTGTCAATTCGTTTGTTCTTTTAATCTACTACTTTTTCCGTTTACTATCTCGATAAAAAATTTATATAGATATATTTGTAGCTTAGAAAATATTTTTAAAAAATTCATAATGAAACTAAATATTAATAAATACATAAATGAAAACACGCTAGTGCCTCGAGCAAAGTTTTTGCATAAATTCATATTCACTAATTACTAATGAAAATTTACTGGATTTTTTTGGATATTAAATTAATTAAAAATTTAATTAGTTATAATTTTTTATGCATACAAATTATGTATTTCACATATTTTTTTCATATTATAAATGAATATACATTTTCATGAGAGTAAAATTGGAATTTTTTTGTAGCATAAAATATTTTTTATTTAAAAAAATGATAATTAGGTCGAGTATTAATCAACTTTAGGTGTTTATAATGTCAAGGAAAAAAAAGGGGATGGGAAAAGGTGAAGGCAACTATCGATAAGGCAGGATAATGCTAAGAAGGTGTAAGGTTTATATATATATTGTGTATGTATCTATGTAGGGCTGTGAGTAGATGGAGATAAAGATGATTTCGCGATCCAACTAGACCTTCGGGGAATAAAGAAGGGATGAGGTGTTATATATTAAGGTGGTGAGGCATAAAGATCTGTAATATTACGGAAGAACCGAGAAATATACTTGGCTAAGGTCTTTTTTTTTTTTTCATAATAAGTAAAAGGGGGTGGAATAAATATACGCGCTGTGATATTGTTTAACACACCATCGCCACCGCGGCCGTCCAACGCGCTGTGTTTTAATGTATTATGTAAATAAAAAGCTAACTTTGAAAGTAGTAGCTTTAAAGTTTTTCGAACAAGAATAAGAAAAATAATGATAATAATAAAATAAAAGTACAGAAGTTTTTTTCACTTCTTGCTGCTACTGGGAATATTGATTTATGAATAAATGTTATAAGTTATAATATATTATATTTAGCTGAAGAAAATTCAATACCTGGTTAGACTATTTTAGAGATCTGCACAGCGTTACCAGTGTTATTTTTACCCTTATAGAATATCGTTATTAAATTAAATACATGTACTTTTCCACCCTAGCTATTTTAATGATCAAGCTGATAGATGTTTTGATTAAAATGTAAATTACACTTTAAAAAATTAATATCGTTAATGAATTTATTGACATTGTCATGAATTTTTTGCTCTATAAAATAATCAATAGCAAACAATAGAACAAAGTCTTGATGCAAATTAATTTTCCTTTTCAGAAACCACTTTTTAATGGAATTATTAATTGCATATTCATGAACAAGAGCAGCTTTCAAAGCTTAAATAATTAATTTTTATTCTTCAAATTAAAAATTAAAGCGAATTTCTAGTTTAGATTAAGTTTGCAAAACCAAAAATTATTCATTGTTGAATCAAGAGATTCTAAATGAAGAGACTCACCTTCCTCGTAGGGTTGAGCTCGCTTTGCGAAAGCTCGAGAAAAAACTCCTTGTGGTTGGGTAGTTTTCACGGCATTATCAACGACAGCGCTCATTGTAATAGTTATATAAATAATGTCAATTTATGTTTAAGTAACGATAAATTTAGCTCTTTATCTTCTCCGGATTTATTTTTTTATTTTAATTTTCGTTTTTCTTTCTCTTCTCTTCTTTTCTCTTTTCAAATAGGATCAGAGGAGCGAACGAGTACTTTCACCAAACACCTAATCCCTGGACAATCGATGAGACCATCTGCAATGTACGTTTAATCTCACCATAAATGCTTGTCTTCAACACAATTTCTGTACCTGACTTGTCTTTATACTACTAGTTCCATCCCGTTTTACTATTCAATTTTATACTCCAACAAACTTAACATTTAAATAGGTATCGAACTTATATATAATATGCAACGCTGTTCCTTCATCGCTTGATCGCATTCTACGTAATACAGACTACATACAAAATACATTTTAATGAAAACGAATTACATATATATATATATATATATATACATTCTCTCAAGTTCAATTCGTGACATTCCGCATTTCGCTTTGCCTTTTGGTTAGCGCTACATATATATGTATGCAATATCAACTCTATCGCTCATGAAGACCGTTCAGAGTTTATTGTGCTAAATGACGTGGCATGGTGGTCCCGACATCGAAGCCAGACAAGACCCTAGCTCACAAGTTTCCCCAATTGTTGTTATATTATCAATATTCTGTATTTTCTCTGCCATGACATTTAGAAACGTTAAGGGTTTCGCATTGACAGAGATGAATATATACATCTGCAATTTCTATATAAATTCTGAAACACATCGGTGTCTCTAGCCAAGTACGCGTTTATATATGGTACGTATATTATATAGATATTTATGTATATTTGTATATGTATAAGTAATATAAGGTGCTATAAAAAGTGAATTTTCGATAGACGTTTCTACGAATTCATATGAAAAATGAACCATAAAAGTCTTTTCGATAAAATAGTAGAATAGCTGTTAAAGTTTGAGCAGTCGTTTGATTCAGTAGATTTTAGTTTTTGGCAGATATTGGAAAATATAAAGTATATTTTTCAATGTATCAAATGTAATCTAAATATGATGTGAAGAGAAAAATTTTTTTTTTTTTTGGCAGGAGAGACGAGCAAAAGTGACACGAATGTTATTGTCAGAATCGATTTCTCAAGAGTGCAATATCTTTGTGTGAGTGACATCCTGTGAAAATGTTTTTTACATTTTTCGTGTACTATAGTCAGTGGGTTCATGCGTCTTTTCAATTTTCCTGTCACGTTTGGAATAGAATGCGCGACCATACCCCAATATTCTATGTAAATATTATTACGTTCCTGACATTGAATTTTATTTTTATTGAAATAAAACTATTATGTAGACAGGTATTTTCAGCATCAAAGCTCAATTTAACTTTGTTAATGTTAACAACGAAAGTTATTTAGAAAGTTAACTTATTTTGTTTTGTATCTGGAAATGCCGGGAATGTAATTGAGTTTAGTGCGTCATTACGCGAAACTTATTCTGGTAAAGGTAATCACAAAATGAAATACCCTTGCCTGTTTTATTTGAGAATCTAGAATCGAGTATTCTTTTGTCAAAAGACCTTTTCCAGTTCTTTATTACCGTGTTCTTCCATTGTTATTTAACTTTATTTTTTTTTATACTCTGTATAATTGTCTTATATTACCTTCCTTCATAAAGCAGTAAAAAATGTTAACTGGGTCATGCTCTCTTTGCGATACTGTTTCTATTGTGGCCCTCAACTTGAGTTACGGCTAATAGAATCATAATTTCAAAATTAAAAACTTTCTTTTCATCACTTTTTTTGAACCATTAGAAAAAAATTAATAAATACAACGCGGTAATATTCTTTTCATCGAAAAAAAAAAAAAAAATTGCAACAGTACTTGAAGGCTCAATACAACTGAACCAGAAGAAGTAAAAAAATTATTTTCCCCGTAAATTAAAAAGCATTTCAAATACATTCGCGAAATTTGACGTCATAAAATAAATATTTGGCATGAATATTTGTATAAACTGACCAAGCTGAATTGACTTCAAAGACTATTGAAATGGAATCCAAAAACTAGCTCTTTTTCATGCAATATTTTTTACTGCGGCTTTGCTATTCAAATAATAGGACAGCCAATCTGCCGTGACATTCGTGTGAAATATATGCAACCCCTAGATACATATGTATGTATATGAAATTCAAAATATTGGGCACTCAATCGGAATAATACGCAAATTTAAAAAAATATTATATTCGTAAGATAAATTCTCAAATTTCACCTCGCTCGACAATTTTATAGGGAAATCTATTTATTCCAGAGATTGCTGGATACCTTTGATCGAGAATATTTTATTGAGGCTGAGGCTGAATAGCTTCAAATAAAAATGATAAATTTGATGCATACACCGAACAAAAAGGTTACTTTAATCAAGAACATCATCTGTGGAAATTTTTTTTTTACTTTTTAAAAAATAAATGCTGCAGTAAAAAATGGAATTATTTATTATCTCTGCTTTTTTTTAAATTTTTTAAACCTAAAAAAATTGTTTTTAAATTTTCGAGATCTTTTGTTTAATATATCGTCCATCATTACTTAAAATACAATGTTAAATTTAGTAAATCCTCAGTGGCGTATATATTATAGCAAGTCAGAAGATGATTCATCACACCTAACCCTACATTGAACTTCCTACATCAGCATAAAATGTACAAGGTATGTATATAGTAATCTATGTGTGAGTCACTAACGACCCGAAGATTCGATTCTCTGGGGAATTTCCTATCGTCGGTTGGCTGCTGAAAGCCGAAATAGGTTAGAGAAGAGAAAATTTATTTCCCTGATGGCGCTCAGCGTTGCAGAGGCCAAACCAGACGGAGCTGAGTTGAGTTAAAGCGTTCGCCGGCTGGAGAGGCGGTGAGAAACCTGCTATAGAGCTAGAACTAGTGCTGGGCTGTCGTTGGAACAAACCCTCTACTCAAACGACAAGCTGGATATGCTACAGAAGAGTGGAGCGAACGTGCAGCCAATTACCTCCGGGTGCATGTCGACGTTAAACTCAAGAATTCCCAGTGAACTGTGGGAGGAGTAGGTGGAGACGGTGGTCGTGCTCGTGGTTGTCGTCGTGGTGGCAATGATGATAATGATGATGATGATGATGATGATGGTGAAAATAGCATAGTAGGATAAAAGGAAGAAAAAGAATAGAATAAAAAAAGTTGAGGCTAAAGCTCGCGGGAATCGCCGGAAGTGCTCGACACAGTGTAAAGTTGAGACACGACAAAAAGAGTTGGCCAAAGTGGGCATCTCTATGAATATTAACGACCCAGTTATACGTTACCATGAAAAGACACATTTAACAACTCAAAATATTCCCTCTTTACCGCATGACAAATATGCTTTTTATTTTTTTACTTTTTTGACTTGAAATATGTACTGCATACCTTGATATTCAACTTACACCGAGGATAAATTTAATTAAAAGCGGTTACCACACTCTGGATAGTTTATTTTTTACATTATACCTCATACTCATATGACTTTTAAACGCTACTTAAACAATTATGAATTTAATGATTAAATATCTAACGATTAATTCGTTTAATACATAAGATAATTTTTTTCATTGTATGTTAAGATTAAATTATAGTTGTTATGGTCATTATACATTTTAAATGGAACAAACTTCACATTGTTAAGATTTATAGTGGTCTAGAGAAGATAACATCAGTCAAATTAATATTATTGTATGTGAAAAAGAACTGCCATAAAATTTTGTTGTAAAGCATTACAACGGAACATAAAATGTTTCCATGAAAATCAATAGTTCTTATGTAATTTTTAACACAGTAAACGTAGCAATTCACGTATTATGGTCTTTATTTAGTAGGGGGATTCCACCCCTCCCCGTTAGGGTCGTTGCCCCTGGACCCTACAGGAACTTCGTCACGGAACTGTGCTTTTGACACCTATTTTTCAAGTAATAGGAGCATGTACGGTGTACAAGATATTGAATCTTAAAATATATATATATTTGATTTAATGTCAAATGTGGTGTAGAATTTTCAAGTTGTTGTATGGGATCTTTTTATGAAAAATGAGGCTCGAAATTTACCAATTTTTCTAACTCATAAAAGTGATTTTTGAGAGTTAATCGATTGTAATGCGGTGTAATAATTCTTTATAAGTTTCGATTTTAAATAAAATTCATTGACTTTAATCCGTTAATTTTTCTTCTCACTGAATCCTAAATTACAGTAATTTTATTACTAAATTCCAAAACTGTGTGCTAACAGAACAAAGAAAATTCAAAGAGAATTATGAATAATGCAATAGTTTAATGTTTCATACCAATAAAATTTATTTCAAATTCACACAAAATAAAATAAACCAACCATGTGAATTTTTTGCAAATGATTTCTACTCGTAAATTTCTCATTCCACCGAAAAAATTGGTTAACTAATTATCGTTCATTACCAATAACCGCCCATTTAATATTCCCAGCCGTTCAATAATAAAACAATCGGGACTGGATTATTAATTGAACGTAACCCAACGATCAACGGTTCAAAAATAAAGTATTGCGTATCTGAATCTGAGCAATACAGGCAATATTTATTTTGCGTGGGTGAGTACATCGTGATAGTATACTACCATAACAGCCCGTCTCGACAATTCTTGATGCACATCTCTTTCTGTACAGCATAACCAGCCAACCGGAGACGAGTTAGATTGGCTCTTAATTGCAGTACCAGACGGAAGGTGGGAAGAAGGTTGAAACAACTATGCAAATCAATTTTGAACACACTCTGCATGACCGTTCGATATTTTTTGTTTCTTTCCCATCACCACTTTTCATTTGTCTGCTTATGATATTATTTTTCACAATATATATTAAATTAAAATTAAAATACTTTTCCGTAGACTGTAGTCAGTTCGTTGAGTACGCTTACGCATTAAAAATAAATACACACTTAATAATATGCCCATCATTATTTATGTTTTATGTACATCTTGGCTCTTGTGATTGAATTAATGGTTTAGCGTCCAACTGACTGGGAATATAAATGCATGATTTAAGCTTGGCTTCATCATTTTGCATCCAGCATGAGCATCAAGGTTTCTGCAGATCGCTTGTGGATTCACGATTTATCATCGTATGTTATTGCTGTTATACATCCATAATAAATCGATAGTAAAATAGTTAACATTTAATTTTCATGCAAGCGAATAACGTCTAGTCAGCAAATTTTATAATAATATATTGACAACTGAATGGATTATCAATTGGAAATGTCAAAACTGACTAGGTCAAGCTTTATAGCGTACATCTTGTTTAGATTTGTTTCTAGGCCACATGTATACATCTGGTCTATAGCAGTACAATATATATGGTTAAAAGTACTGGGAATAAAAGTATATTATGTGCTATTATACACTGATAGATTTATTCGAAAGTAATAATCGTGATTTAGGCCAATATTACTCATCAAAATACTTTTAAATCTCTTTAGTATAGATGAAACATAAATATACATACAAGAAGCCAATAAGTCTAGTCTCTATTTGTAGTCCAGGGAATACATGCACACACATAAAGAGACACATTTAAATCGTAAAGCGTATATTTATATTCAAAAAAGAATAAATACCCAGACATCGCTCTACTCGGTAGACTGGAGAGCCATAGAAATGCTAGGTATGACCTCTTTAAAACTTTTTATTTGAACCCTGAAATAGCCACATTACAAGGATGACACCTGGTGAAATGGAACAAGTTTAAAAATTCATAATGACAGACGCAAGCCATTTCAAACTTTAGAAACATCTCTTCATCATTTTATCACCCTCTTTGCTGGCCTTTTTCTATCTCACTTCAGGCTCTTTAATGAATGTTTGCTGAATAGAAGAGTCCGAAGCCACTGAAACTAATACTTTTGCTGAGAATGTTTAAACTTTCGATTCAGAAACTCCAGATCTTCATGGAAGCTTTGGTAAAGAGTAAAGAGTAATTCTACCAGGAATAACAGCTGTAAATTATCTGATGATTGATTTTTAGCGATTTAGTTGCACTAGTTTTCGATGCGCCAAAGGTTCTTGGGTTTACTTGCCTTAACTTAACTTGAGTTTATCAAAGTTTATTAGCCGGCAGATTAATTGAATGATTAATAAGCAAGTTGGCAGCATGAACTTTGGTGGAAATGATGTTACGCAAGTGGAATTTGTGGAGGAGATTGAGAAAGGGAAGGGCTGGGAGTGAACAAGTTACATTGAAATGCACTGGATTTTAGATTTTAGTTTAGTGCATCAAACCCATTTGTTGTGTAAGTGATTAAAGTTAATAAATCTTCAGCGATAGGAATAAAAGCAGACTAAGCTTTGAAGATTTATCGCGAAAACCTTTTTACTGCATAAAAAATAAAATTCTCATCAAATGTCAATGCAAGCGAAATGGGATTTTTAGTTTTATAATTCCGATGGGATTAAGGCTGATGGATAAAAAATAATAATAAAAAATAGAAAGAGAGAGAGAGAAAGAAGAGGTAGATATCATTCTTCCGGGGATTGAACGATATCTAGTAGACTCGTGATTTATTTGGGAGAACAGGAAATGTCGTTTGTATATCCTACTACATGTACGCTTACTTCCGTCCATCGTTAAAACTAGCGAAACGATGCGATTTGTCTCGGCATTTACCCATCGAGATAATTGCGGGAAGTAATACAAGCATATGTATGTATGCATGTATTCATACATGCATGTATGTAAATGTTTACGCGCATTTCATATAATGGTAGGTTATTTCGGTTTGTGAAGTACAAACGACAGTCCAAATTATTTCCATCATTAAAACATGAATTTTGTATTTAATTTGGTATCTTCATTAAATATCTGCGGTAAAACAAATAATTTACCTGAATTATTTTGATCTCTGCATTTTCATTGTTTTGGCTATACCCTTTTCAGTTTAATTAGAATTCGTTGTCATTCTTATTTTTCAAAAATTCATCTAAGCAATTATTGAATTGATAATTAATTAACAATTTTTTCATTATGACTTCACCAATGCAGTTATATGTACTTTTTGATGAAAAACAGGTTAATTGAATTACAAAAAAAAACTTTGTATTAATCTTATAGACAATCAAATAACAAAAAGCAAAAATTTTCGAATTAAAACTTCCAGTTGATTACATTTAAAGTAAATGAACAAAGTACAAAGCAATAAAATATCAATCAACTTGGACAATAAAATTATCTAGAAACCAATAAAATATAGTCTACTGGAGAGTATCTGGAGATTGAATAGTATCTCAAAACAACATTTGAAGGAATTGTACGTTCAAAAATCCAACAGAGCAGGTATGTCTGAAGTGGACCAAAGAAGAAATAATAGCGATAATACACTTTATTCCATCTAGATACATGTTACATGTATGTATATCTATAGACAAACGGATAAATGAAGCCAAGAGTGATAGGACGGAGCAACACAAAGAGTAGACAACACAGCAAATATAACAGAGGATCAGTGACTCCCCTTGATGATCACTCGTGCTTGAACGTCCCTTCTTCTTCTCATGATACCGTGATCAGATCCGATCTGTGTCTGTGAGAACTTAAACTGCCGAATCAAATGATCTATAACCCAAACCCGAAGAGTGAACCGTGTAGTAATTCCTCTTTATATCACGAGACACATTATTATTCGATATATATCTAAATTTTCATGTACGTACATGTATATGTATAAATATAATGATATATATGTACGGCAACTGTCTCGGTGTATGTCGATAATCATGATCTTTCGTATCACCATCATGATCATTTAAAATAAATTTGATATGCTTTAATGTCACGGTACATTGTCAAGTCACTAGTAATGTTCACGTTGTATCATATTTTTTTTAATGTAATGGTATATTTTATTATTTATACATGTTATTTATGTTTAACTGCTGCTAATTATGATGAGGACGATTACGGTGATTGTAATTATCGTGATAGCATGCACTGACTCTTGAGATAAAATGTTATGTGAAAGAAGAGGACACTACCATTTAAGGCATCATATCAGTGAGTGCTACCTCGGGTCTTTGGTACGCTTTCACATGTGTACCAAGGTAACCAAGCCCGTCATGATTACTGGGAACACCATTGCCGAGGCAATGACTTAAGATATGACCTTCTTTGACAATCGTTTTATTTTACGCATTCCACACACGCGAGTAGAGATAAGACGTTGAACTTGATACAAGAACTTACAACGTCGCACACTAAATATTATTATTTTTGACTCAATTTTGTTTCTTTTTATTATACTGAAGCATAACGGGGATATTTTTAAACTTCCGATATGTTAATTGT
This sequence comes from Cotesia glomerata, assembly GCF_020080835.1. NCBI lineage: Eukaryota > Metazoa > Arthropoda > Insecta > Hymenoptera > Braconidae > Cotesia > Cotesia glomerata. The sequence continues at coordinate 4,951,646 of NC_058158.1, forward strand.
GCTTTTATTATCAATGATATTGATCAGATGCTTCATTTATTTTTTTTTAATTTATAATGAAAAAAAAAATTCCTTTTCATAAAATTTAAATGGAATTTACGATTCGATTTTGTTATAGTAAATTGTCTGTTAAAAAAATGAGAAAAATTTTCGGATGTCTGCATTGTGGAAACATAAAATGTTCGTTGAGCTCAAAAATACTAAAATCGAATTAAATTTTTTCGAGTTCATAGAACCACAAAGAAGTACACGCGTGCAAATTTAATTGCAATTTTTTATTTTCGAAGTAATTTTGTTTAATTGGACTGCCCGGAAGTAAACGAGAAAGTATAATTGCACTGCGGCAATACATTTGAAGATAAAAAAAAGTGAGTAGTTCAGTTACAGAAACGATTAGGTCAGTTCCAGGTCAATGAATCCAAAGATCCGATTATACGGTTGGAAGAGCGCAAACAGTGATCGATAGTGATTGTCAGACAAATTTTATCTTGGATATTATATTAAAAATGGCGAAAGACCGAGTAACAACGTTACTCGTTAAATTTATACTGCGAGGTACATTATGCAAACACCGTAAAAATTGTGACGAGAAAATAAATCGAAAAATACATTTCATTTATGCATACATTATACACTACATTCCCGGCAATCCAACTAGATATACGTATATTTTATTACAACTACATCCATTTCGAAAAATTTTCATAAATATTTATCGGTATCTTGAATGGATGCTAAATATATTCCTCTTAATATAAAATAAGTTCGGATAAAATATAAATCTGCAACTTGTACCATTATGTCATGCACTAATTCAAAAATATTTCGATGGAAAATCAGAACACATAAATTAGTGATTATCATCTACTTTTTGTTTACATTATTGATAATTTTTTTAAAAAAACTTTTAAAAGTTTGATCATTTTGAAGAAAGCAGAAAAATTTTGCAACTATGAAATTGTTCTTGATTCAAGAAAATTTTACTCGATTTTATAAGTTTTCTGCTTGATTCAAGATGATCAAACTTTTCAAAATAATGTTCTTGGTTAGAAATTCTTCTCTTAAGTCAAGTTAATTTTTTCGTCTTTGTATGAGGAAAGAAAAAATATAATTTTCCTTTATAGAACAAGGAAGTTATGAAATGAATCTGAACAAATAAAATAGCTGTTAATTACACGAAATATTTACACCAGTCATATATAATATAAGAATAAATTTAGAGAATTACTAAAATATACATATCTACAGATAAAAGCGAGTCTGATTCCCTCATAAATATTAATCGAGTGGAGGGAACGTAAGAACTTCTCGACGTGTTGAAGATTCACGATTTAATTATTGAATCCCTTGAGTATAACTAAAGGTACATCTCCTTTCTCTGCATTCTATAGCAATAGTACTTACTATTACTCCTCTTACATACATCGTTAATACATATATATAATACCGGGAATGTACGTAAGTCTACATTGTATTCTACTTAACTCTACACCACTTTTACTCTTCCTATCCGCTATTTCCTATCTCCCAAACTTTCAAATAATACTCACAATAGTTTTTACTCTTTAATCTTTCTATTCCTCTTGCGCTGGTTTTTTTACTTTTTATTATCCGCCTTCGCACCACTGTCACTGACTAAAATGTGCGATAATTATTATGCAAACCCAGATATAACACCCGGCAGCGAACCAGGTGGAAATCACACCGAAAATGATAAATTATTTACTACAGTCAGAGCATTTGGTATTGTCACCATTTTATACATATATTTTGAGACAATGTAATGTAATGTATGTGAACAGCTTTACATTATTTCAAGTACATGCGACGTGACAGATACTTAATATACACATAATGATAATACTTGTTTAAAAGCAATGCAACTGAGTGGGAAGGAAGACGGTACAGCAAATGCCAAATGATTTATAATTTTCTCATGAATAATTCATTCATAATAATATCAAACAAATTTCCAATGATAGTTATCGATGCGGAATAATGTACACCTTTTAAATATTTTTCTAACAGGTACACGAAGTGAGAATGCGATCGAACGTTTTGTAGAATCAGCTGTTTGTAATTTACTTATTTAAACGCTATTTTTATTTCGCAAAAGAAGATTCATATAATAAGAAGTTTACGGTAGTTTCATCATTTGTATATATTCTTCAATTCGACTATATGAAAAAAAAAAAAAAAAAAATTACATACTGAGAAAATTATTCAGGTATTATAAAGTTTGAGAAAGTAGACAGTGGAAAACTCGGAAATAAAAGTTATTTCTCAGTAAAATTTAAAGCGAACTGGATGAGAAAAAAGGCTCGATAAAAATAATAAAGTAAAGGATATAAGTAAAGGCAGAAGTAAATAAATAAAGTAAAATAAAAAAAGTGACTTGCCAGCTGGGAAAGTTTATCCTCCATGAGTTTAAAAGCTATTGGATAAATCCAAAGTAAACACTTTTTGGACACTTTAAATATATTTATTCTTACTATGTACTCAAACTATTTACTTTTTACTAAAACACAATATTTTTCACAAATACAGCGCACATACTGGGATTTTCGGTATTTTAATGAAAAATTTATTATCGAAAGAAGGAAAACGCTGATAGAACCACTTGTTGTTATTATTATTATTATTATCAATATTGATGAAATATGCAGAAAGGGACTCGAAGGTAAGGATCTGCTTAGATATATAGATGAAAAGAGTACTCGGTACTCAGCACGTGAGAAACAGGATCACACGGTAGGAATTCCGATGATGTTCTCCTTTTGTTCATTGGATCGATCTTCTGCAAATTGCATCCGTGCGGGTTCGCTCGTCGAGAATACGTCGAGAAGAATGCAAACTAGTTCAATAGCGAGAATGAGCTGAGAAGAAATAGATAGTGGTCCATATATATATATATATATATATATATATATAGATATATACCCGGCGTTGAATCGAATGCGCCAGTGCCACAGCAAAAAAAGATAAAAAATAGGCTGTAAAACTATAGTCAATGCGGATTGTCAGTGTCAGGTAAACTTTGAATAAATAACAACACGGTAATCCGAAAGATGTGATGTCGTAAAAAAAAACATACAACCGGGCAAAGTAAAGTGTAAAACGTCCGTGTTATGTATTTTGAGCTCGTATGTATATCGTATATATACTGCCACGGGATGAGAACATGTGGAGTGTTCGAAAGGCCGCGTTAAACTGAGAATGAGGATGAGGATACTAAAGAAATAGAGGGAGATTTAACCATGAGCCGTTCTTCTGACATAAACCTCGATCGTGTGGGGAGCAAAAGAAGGCCCTACTGGTTTCGCTGGACATCTGAGTGGGAGAAAGTCGGGACTACGGACTGGGCCCAGACGCTTAGCTTATGTTGGGACTGGAAGATCTTGTCGATTATATTATTATATAGTGTATTATATATAGGAACTTGTTCACTTCCTATCTTCGTGTTTTTTACCTTCATTTTAAAATTAAATTTTTATGTAATTTATGTAATTATTATGTGAAATTATGTTGGAATTTTTGTCTAAGCTCCGAAAAATTTTTAGGTAATTTTAAAAATTTTTTAATGGTATTGTTAATTTTTAAAAAATCATACTTAATTTTTTTAACTCAATAAAATTTTATCATTTTTTTTTTATAATTGATTTGTTAAAAATATATAATATTTGATAATAAAATTAATTAAAAATTTTTTTAATGTAAAGTTGTCATTTAATGAAGAAAATTTTTAATTAATTAAAAAAAGTTTAATTATTGATTTGAAGAAAATTCTTGGCGATATAAGAAAATACTTATTATTACTACCCCTTTGTATCCCCTCTATACACCACCACACTGCTTTCCCTACGTATAAAATTTTCTTTCAGGTTCCAGATGTTCCTATTATAATTCGTACGTTCTCAAAACCATGTCAAAAGAAAAAAGACTGCATATATATATCATATAAATCCGAGTAGTTCTGAGTCGACAAAATTTTTACAATGACAATTAAACAATGTTGTATTGTCTTCATTTGCATTTATATACATTACATTTTACTTTATGGTGAATTTATATACGTAATACATATGTGTGTAATATATAAATGTACATAGAGCTCTATTGTATTATACTTAGCACAAAAAAAATATCTTTCTGCGGTAGATTTTCATGAATATATTTTCTTTATTATTGTTTAAGTTTAGAATTTTATGTAGTGAAATTTTTAAAAGAATAACTGTCATGAAGTAATGAAATTTTTTTCTGTAAAAAGTATTTTATAGCCAATTTATAGTCATTGTGTTGAAAAAAAAAAAAAAAACGAATATAATAAATTCAAATTAATAAATATAAAGGTTATAAGTTATAAATGATTTTTTTTTTCAATAGCGGGTATGACGATCTTTCCGGTTCCTCTTTGTGGAAAGGTATAAAAGCTTTTTGACATCAAGTAAAAGTAGACTAAAGCATTATCAAACTCATAAAAAAAATGGATTCAGTCTTGAGTGAAATTTGAGCACTACCAGGGGAAGAAATTTTTTTTTTAGCTGATATTGGATATACCTCAAGGAGCATATGTGGCTCGTGGCAACGATCAGTTTTCAAATATTATAACAATAAAGGCTAATAGATATTTTTATTTTAGTTTTTATCTCTTATGTTTTGAAGTTTTTATCCGTTAATGTTTCATGAATCGATATTGAAAAAAGTAGAAAATTAATAACACTTTTTTATAGAATATTTTTTAAAAACGGAATACTATTGAAAAAAAAAATATTAATAACTCAAAGAATATCTTGATTTTTTAATAAAAATAAAACTTACGAATAATATAAATCAGTGACTAATAATAAAGTTTTCATGACACGAATCAATCATTAAAGATCGTTCCAAAGAAGAATAACAAAGAAGAAGTTTCAAAAGAAGTTACTAAGTACTTTTACAACCAAGTTATTTTCAAAGATTGATTATTTCAGTAATAATTTATAAAGAAATCACATGTATAAATAAATTTGAAAGTTAATCCATTAATCCTAGCTTGATCAATAATAGTCTTCTTATTTATTTATCATTCTTGTTATCATATTATATAGCATATATCAATAACCGATAGTGAAAATACCAAGGATCTTTCTGCACTCTCTGCTCAATGTTAGTGATATCCGTTCAAGCTTTTCCAATAATATAAGCCACCAAAATTCCTGAGCTAACAATCCCACTCTGAGACGAAAAAGAATCAGGAGAGTTAACGATCGGCGAAGAGAAGGCAAGGTAGAGATGATGGCAGCACACAAGAAATGTACGGATGGAGAAGCAAAGGGCAAAAAACAAGATGAAAACTGAGAAGCCAATAGGGAAACTGAATAATGCACACCCTCTCTGGAGTATTCCTTCGGAATCAGGAATCTTTACTAGCAAAAGCTAGTAAAGTCTATGAAAAAACCTAAGAGACTCGCTGCTCGCTCTGCTACGGTAAATCGACTTTTGCGAATTCTCTTTGACAACTGTCATTTCTTACTACACCCAAATTATTCCAAGCTTCTTCAATCTGATTTCTATTCGCATAAACTATTCAAGAGGTACAATCTCGAGCGGAGGTTCATCTCTTACCTCTTCATTTTCAAATTTATTGGCTTTGTTTTGCTCTACTTGGGCTTCTTAATTAACCTACAGCTCTTTGGATTAATTTCCTGACTAAATTTATGGAAAATTGATAATAACAGCAGATTAAATTCCAGTTTTGTTCAAAGGAATTTTTTTGAGTTGATAGCATAAAAATTTTAATTAAGCAAATAATTATATTCTTAAAAGACAATTATTAATAAATTCAAATAAAAAGAAAACTTTCATTTAAAAACATTCAATTAGTTGATTTAAGGAAAAAATTTCTGATAAATTTAAAATAATGAACGAAGAATATGAGTTAGATTTTCTTGTTTTGATTGAACAAAATTTTTCAAAAAAAATCACTTTAAATTGAAAATGATTAAATAATAAAAAAATTAACTTAGTTAGACAATTTTTGATTTTCAGTCAGTTCTTTTGGAATCAAGATAGAATCTATAAAAAAAGATGTCTTACGTGGTCTTTTATAAGCTCTTGTTGCATCACCGACGTGGGAAAGAAAATAATGAAAATGAAAATCCAGTTAAATTTACGATCTGCGAGTGTAGATTTAACCGATCGCTATAAATATCGATTTAGTTTGGTCATTGGAGTACACGGTGATTCAAATAGTTACACAACGATATTGGAGTTTTAAATTATACTTTAGATACGAGTTGATGATCTTTGCAAATAAAAAACCGTTTATTGCCAGCGAAAAAAGTAATGGAAATTTATTCCAACTAAAACAATGAATAAAGATCAGAAAGATTAAAATTATTTGTTTTGTCAAGCTTTGAGAATAAATCGCTTTCTAGGTTGAGGAAACACTGGGTAGTTTTATTGTCTGTGTACCTGAATCTTTGTATAATAGTAGACCGGACTATGTGTATTTTATATTTAAGACAGATGTCAGGCCAACGTGGTTTAAAAAATCCGCAGCTGTCGCTCCTCGGAGAAACCTTAGAAATATATTTAAGCCTATAGTTGACCTGACTTGCGGTCTATACTACGCGGATGTGTTCAGTTCTACCCACATACTCTCGGCGTGTATATTATATGTCTAGATATTTGCGGAAAGTACGTTTTAATATTATTTACTTACGCGTCTCATAGTCGACACTTTGTGTGTACAGACGCCAAAGGCAAAATTACTCGGTTGGAGCTGCACATTGCGCCTTTCAAGTCAGAGACTAATTCACGTTCCTCGTCAAATATTTAAGTTAATTTCGAATACTGTTTAAGTAGAAGCAGTAGCTTACATTAAAAAAATATTGTTAAACAATATTAATGTTTACATAATTTTTAATAATTATTTCAGTTTCGCAAATTTTGATTACTTCAATAATGAAAAAATAATTTTTTCTTTAAAACTATAATTTTTAGATCCAATAAAAATGATCAATTAATAAGATCGTCAATTAATTGATAATAGAATAAAAAAATTAATTTGAAATTTTTTCAATATAAAAATGTTGCGAAAATAAAATTTTAAAAATGATTGCAGTTTTTATGGTGTATTTTTAAAATAAAATAAAATACCGGGTCATAAAAAAAACCATAGAGGTGTAGAAGTACCAAGTGAGCTGAACATAACATCTACAGTACATATATATGTATATAAAATATAATATACCACCTGCTGTACAGGTTGGCCCGAACGAGCGATTCCTCCGCGCGAGTAGGATAGGCCACATCTGGGCTACGGATGTTCGATTGTCAAAGATATTTTAAACTTTTGAATTTCACAGTCCAACAAATAATGTCTGGTGAAATTGTACAAGTCGTTAAATTTTATATGCGTCGATTTTAGTTAAATTCCGATATATTTATTCCGATACACAAATATAATTATGCAGAAGATAAATAAATTTACCGATCGGAAATAGGCTTGGAATTGAAAATATATTTATACCACCGATGTAAATTTTGGTCTGTTAAACTTTAATTCGTTGATTGTATGCAAATTTAAATTTTCCATTTTCGATTGTCAATCGTCAATATTCAATTGTTAATTATCGGCTGTCAGAATACTCTGTCTACGTTTTAATAAATAAAGCCCTGATAATAAAGTTGGTTTTATCATATAAAAGAAGAAAACATCTTTGACATTTTATGATTACCAATTACTTGGATATTTATTGAATAAAGACTTTGTTATTGTACGTATTGTAAGTACATAGAAGAAACAACGACAAGTAAAAGAAAATTTAATCTACGATTCAATTGAAGAACGATATTTTATATTTATATATATCAAATCAATTCAATTTATTTATGGAGCATCAATTTGTTCAGAAACAACAACCGTCTGATAATGCTCGGAGATTGTTATGACATATGTATTTATCAATAATCTTGTTTGCTTTTTGCTGTATACGGTCTTAAAAATAAAATATCCCAGACGTAAACAAAATTCAAAATCAGATAAAATAAAATAAAAAAATATATCTGTGATATAATTTCGTATAAACATTGATAAAATAGTAAACTATTTTCACAAGCTGAGTAGCTTATTGCATTAACATAAATGAACGAAGGAAAATGAACCATTCTTGGAATAATATTGTGTTATTTTTTGGCCTTTAGGCTTAACTTGTTCTTGAATATCTGGACTAAATTCATTTAACCGAGAAGTACACTAGAGAAATTGATGAAATTGTACGAATTCTTCGACATTTTCATACATAAAATCTTCAATGTTACAATTTCTGGTGAATTATTTACACAACTTTTAGATTTAATACCGATATCAAGTAAAATTAAAATATTTATTGAGCGAATTTCATTTTTCGTTTACTGGAGACATTGATACGTTAATATTTACTAAAAAAATAATTCACCAGTCGAGTATCTCATTATGCAAAATACGAAATGAGAACAAGATAAATAAACACAAAAAAGTACAGAATCGTTTCATTAAGTATATTGATACAAAGATATCAGGCGATTTTTTTTGATTGAAAATATTTGAACAGTAAATTTTTAGCGGGGTAATGATTTGTTTTGTAATTTTGTAATTGCAGCCGTTTACACGTGCTACATGCTACATGAACGTGTACTCTCGACAAATATTATATGTTCGACATTTCACCGAAGGGACCGAATTAAGTCTCTTGGGAGTTTTAGTGGTCGTATGTTTTAATTTCATAGGTTTATTGCGAAAAATTTGACGCCGGTATAATATTGAACCGTTTGTGAAGAAATAACTTGGCTTGATTAAATGTTTCTACCAAGGAGAAATCATACTCAAATATTTCATTAAGGCGGTATTTGTTCTGCGCATGAGTTAAATGCCAAGTAATATCCAGTATTTGCCAAATAAAATCAAAATAACTTGTTCTGCTGTTGGAAAATAAGTTTCCTGATAAAGAAATGTGACGCAAGATATTTATCACTTAAATAATATGTTATTTTTTCTGAAAAAATTTAAAATTAATTTGTTTCGAATAAATAGGATTTTATTAAATTTTTATGAAATAATATTTTTCTCAAGACTATAAAATATCTATTTATCTATTTTCTTTTTTTTAATAAACTTAATGAAGTCAACAAAAATTAACCACAACTTAAACTACCATAACAAAATAAATTTTTATTAAAACCTAATCGTTTTTATACCAGGGGCAGCCTATACATTAGACCTCAAAAAAGTTGGGTTATGATCTAATTAAAAAGCCATTAAAAAAAATAAAAAAAAAAGTAAGTCGCTTGTAACGAGACTGCGCACTCGTAATGAGACTTTCGGGGTGGATATGGGAAAACCTATTCGGGGTGTCAAGGGGGAAAAATTGAGGGGAATGTCGAGAGGGTGACTAACTCGATGGGCCAGCAGGAGGTTGAGACACACACTGAATACGAATTGCGTTTCAGTGTGTTGGTAAATAAATTTGTGCTTCGGTTGTACGGGGAAAAGTAAAGAGAGAACCCAAGAAATGTGTGTACGTGTCAGGGTACTGTACAATATACATCTATGCATTAACGTATGTGTGGTGTGACTGAACAAGTAAAGAGTAATCTGTACAGTGAGTATGATTTTCCAAGCACAGACCCAACTAGTACAAGCAAATCTGAGGGGAATTTCAAAGCTTGGACGAATAGAAATAAGTGGACTGTGGATGACTATCGCGAAGCAGGGAGTAAGGGCACGTGCCCGTACCTTTTTATACCATCAGTATACGTATATATTATTACTACTACAACTACAGAGCTAAATTCACATCCCCCGAATCAAAAGTGCGCTCTCGGACGAAGAGGATCTATATCTGTAGATGGATGATGAATAAAACCAAAGGTCCTCAGGATCTCAGTTCTATTTATTTATCTTTTGATTAAGGATGTTTAATATTCAGCCGTCAAAGAAACTTCGTTCAGCATATATATTTATACAAAGGATAATTACGGAGATTGTTAATTCCGTGGGACAGAATGTAATTACAATGTTAATTCAATCTCCGGCGAAAGTTTGTTTAATTATAATTTTTAATTTACAAGGCTTGTTTGTCAAAATAACTTTACCCAAACAATTTTCTATTTTTTTATTTTTACATTCAAACAGAGCTTGAAAATTTATCAATTTTCCTCTCTTTACTTTATTTATAAACCCGTGAATAATTGCTCGGAGTGATTCGTTAAAAAAAATATTTACTGTACAAAATATTGTTTGTTCCAAATCGAGTAATTCTCTAAATGGGAATTTATTTTTTTTTTAATTAACAAGAATTAAACCCTAGAAATATTTTAAGCATCTTTGGTATTTATTAGACATTCTTCCCATTTTAGGGTGAGAAAATTCCGTAAATTTTTTTCATCACTTTCTCGGATAAAAGCTGAGCCCTAGATTCTATAATGACGAAAATTATTATTGTTTGCGCACACAATGCTGAAAATAAATATATTTGGTAATATTATTGCAAGCATAGAAAGTTAGTCGATCAGAAATTCAGAAAACCACCCTCCTTCTGTTATATACTTGTTACATCACGCACTCACATACAATCGTCACATGTACAATGTATACATATATGTATGTAACGACGAACGCCCTATCGTCAGATATTGATTTAGCATTATGTGTGAATTCTCACTGTGTGATACACAGTTCTCACTGATTCAGTCTCTTTTCTCTTATTCATCAGGACGTAGTCATCGCACTAGTTCGACACACAAAACAAAATTTTTTTTTTTTTTTTAATTCATCCAATATGTAGAAGAACAGTTTACAGAGGGAACACAATACCCCAAAAGTGTAATCACTTGTTTTTTTTTTTTTTTTTCTTTTAGTGTCCTGCGGCTCTTTTTTTTATCACCCATCACTACTTACACCCATAGCCCAAAAAAAAACCTGACATTTATTTTACCACGTAATTCATTTTTTCTTTCACGGGTGTTTGGTTTTTGCGTTTATTATTCAATGCCAGCACTTTGATGCGGTTTTTCAGCGCAATTTCATTAATAAAGGATTTTGCTATCACGAATTGCTCCAGCTTGGATTATTATTAAAAATAATAACGCCGATGAAAATGAAAATGACTAGAAATAAAAATAAAAAAAGAGCGAGTAGAGGTTGTAATTTGAGTTAAATAAACGGGAGTAAACGGAGGGTGGAAAATGGAGGAAAAAAATGTAATAAATAGTCGGTGTATTAGCTCGGTTGCCGGTACGAAAAAATAAACAACTCGAAATTGAACGATCGTATACATAAAAGAGATGTTGTGACGGGCGTTATATGGATATATGTGATGTGGTGAGTGTGGGTTTGAGATTGAATTGAAAAATCGGCGCAACTGAGGAAAACGATTATCCGCGAAATTCACATTCGATACAGACACACTCTACACTTTTTTATCATTATCCTCACTGTTATTGTATTGCTTTTTATTTTTTCTCTTGTCAGTGCGGTGAAGTTTATTAATTGATCGATAAAAATAAAAACAGTTATTTACAATATGCGAAGCAAATATTTATTTTAGTTTTTTTAGCCTTAAAAACTTGGTAATCGGATTAAAGATTTTTTTCGTAATACATTGTATTATTACGAAGGATAAAATATGCGATAATATGTAAATATTTTTAAATATAAACTCGAGCACTGTTTATGCGGTTGTTTTTTTTTATATAAATAAATTTTTGTATCAAAGAAAAATATTTAATAAAAAATATTTATTTTAATTATAATTTATATGAAAACAAAATCTAAATAATTATAAATATTAAAAAAAATTACAAAAATAATTTTTAAATAAAAATTTTATAAAAATTGTAATTTTTTTTTGTTTATCCACCAATTTTTTAATTTTTTTCATGTAAAAAATTTTTTTAATTGACGGATTAATGTGTTTTAACAAGCGGATTTTGAAATGGAATTAGCATTCAAAGTAAGAAAATTATTTAACATAAAGAAGTTTAAGAAACAGGAAATGAGAATGAAGAGATTATCGCGCTTTGTAAATTGAATTTAGTCGGAAGAAGAAGCTGAGAGAAAATCTTACGTATTTGTGTATAAACGTTCTCATCGCTGGTTACAAGCCCGTTACATCGTATCGTCGCTTAGTTATAAATTGAATTTTGTCCTTATTCTACAGCCGTCTTAGCTTCTCTCACTACCTAACCCTCACTATAATAATATATAACTATCCCTATTTCGTTGCACTTGCAGTTCTTATAATCGTTTCTCTCGTGCCGTGGCAATCTCATTACAATTACTTTAACTTTATAAATTGAATGTCATCCTAACTTCTTTAGTAATACAATTTCGAGAAAGTAACCCTAATTATAAGTTTTCTTCTTTTAATATCTTTGTTTGTCTATTAAACAAATCCACTAAAATGTTTCAGTGATTTCTTCAGTATAATCTAATATAATATAATTATTTTTTTTTCTATAATAAAATACCTTTAATTTATTATAAGTTATAATGTGTTATATTTATTTTTTTTTTTTTTTTTTTTTTTTTTAACCCCGCTGTTCAGACTTCTGTCTCGATGGGGGTCCGGCCGAGACCGGAAGGGGACTCCAGGCTGATCGGTACATTAAGTTTGGCAGAATAAGTTTGGCGGTATTACATACTTTTTTCAGCCTGGAGAGTAATGCGCCGATGGGCCGACTTTGGGGAAACTGCACGCATTTGCCTGTGCCCCACCGGTAGCACAAGGATTGGGGAAACCATCGAAAAACCCAAACCTGTACACAGTCCGGCGTGAGTTACGAGCACCGATGTTCACTGAAAATTAAATTTCAGCTCACACCGGGATTCGAACCCACGCCTCAACAGTCCCAAGCAAGCATGACAAGCGTTATACCGCTTAGCCATGGAACTGGCTTAATAATTTGTTATATTAATAATTAATAAATGAGATTAACGAAATCCTACTTGATGTAAATGAAAATCCGCGTAATTGGTTATAATGAATACTTAATTAAATCGTCCGCCGTAAGCTCTTTGCAAAGTACTTTAAAACGTAATCATTATAAAATATCTATTTTCACTAACTAGGTAATCATTTAGGAATTAAATCTGTGTAGAGTTAAAAGCAAGAATCATATACTAAGCTGCAGTAAGGAATTAAATTACACGACTGTATTTTTTTTCTTGAATTCGAAAAAAGTAGAGCGAAAATTTCCGCTTTGCTTAAAACTGCTGTGGATAAATCCGATAACTATCGTAATAGGATAGTTGTTAAAATAAAAAAAAAAAAAAAAATAAGCTCAACTACGCTGGCAGTTTCAATGAACGATCTCAGAAAATGAATCCAGTTTTATATCTTTACCTTTTTTTTTTTTTTCGCTCGACGTTAAAATTGTCATCGTTAAGAAAACTATAAGCTGTGAAGTAGAAAATTAAAAGTTTAAGAAAAACACTTAAAAATGTGAAAGAAAACGAGCGTAAGATAATGAGGAACAAAAGATAAGCCTCGCAGTTATAAAAAAATTTTTATGAATAATTTTATGAGTCTCGATAAAAAAAATTCACGGCTTATTCACTTTTAACTTTTTTACTCGTGCTCAATGTCATCCAGATTAGTGATGAATGATTAAGTATTTTAAAAAACAAGAAAAATTTTAAATACTTGCAAAATTTATCAGTAGAAATATTATTATTATTCTTTCAAGTAAAGTAATAATAATAAATTTTATTTATACTTAGAGCTTTTATCTAATATCCGAGTAATATTTTATGGTTTTGAAGTATATACTGTCGTGAATGAAGAAAAATTAAGTCCGGATGAAAGTAAACCGGATAAGAGCCGGATAAAAATTGGTGCTGCAGGTGAACGAGAGCCAGAAGAAAGGAAATAATCTGCTAGATAATCTTTATCGAGAGATTATAACAATCCATGCGTATATCTCGGCATCAATTTTATCATCAGTGTCTAGTCTGAAAAGTGTAAGAGCTCAGCTAAAAAACTTGTAATAATTTTTATCGAGATATTAGATTATTACTTTTTTTTCTGAATGATTAATTTTCTCAAAAGTAATTTAACAGAGTCTCAGTTTCAATCTAGAACTTTAAAACTTCTAAAAGAAGTTCTTGTACATAGACACAACTTTGGTTGAGTGAATTGAAGACTGTTGGAGTATTATGTAAATATTGATAAAGTTTAATTGAATAAACATGAACCGGATTCGTAGTTTCGCTAGTATTATGTGGGTGTATTCAGCATCGAGTGTTGAATAGGAATAAAAATTTAATTACCGCGTAGGATACTGAATATGTTTCCAGTAAAACATCAATGGAAATGATCTTCTGTAAATACTGAATCCTCTATGAAGGTTCTAATTAAAAACATTTTTTTTTTTTCAATAAATTTCTGAATAGTCAGTAGCTGATAAATTTATTTTAATTATATCCGTTGCAAAGTTCAATATCAATAAGCTGCGATAAAAAGAAACCGTTAACTAAAGCGTGGTAAGTAATTATGAATTAATAATGAAAAATAAAATTTCAAATAGTTACTCAAATAATATAATTTCTAGTTGAAATTTAAAACTATTAAAATTAGAAAAAATTTTGGTAATTTAAAAAGATTTTTGGCATGATAAAAAATTTAATGTATGTCACTAAATCTACTAGCTAATTTCTGTAGAAAATTAAAAAAGGATAAATTTTGTAAAGGATTGTAAACAAAAGCAGCTTTAAAGTTGGATATATATTGTTGCCGTGTACACTTGCGTAATCTTCAGGCTATATAGATGGCAATATAATAGAAGTATCGTTAACAACGGGCAGTTTTGAAGGGTGAATAGAAGCTTCCTGGGCGTTATCCGCAGGCTGGTGGTTCTACAGTTACACCGTAATCGCTGGTTTCAATATTTTGACACCTCCGACACACTACAACTCAGCTACATGCTATATAAGTACAGTCTAGTTCAATGCCTTTTACTCGTTGAAAAGCTGTATCGTTGACCCTACACTCTACAACATCCCTTTACTCTGCTGATATTATACTTCCTCGATAACTAGTTGGTTCATTGGCGGCTTTGGTTATTTCCTGAGCTTAAACTTTCCATCACGCCGGTACTACTAGCTCATCAAACTATTTCATTCAATTATTTGTATAACATGTTCATCCTTCATTTTATAATCATAATAGTAATCATCCTAAAATTAATAATGATAATAATAATAATAATTTTCTTGTTGATAAAAATTGAAACTATCCGAAAGCACAAAAATATATCTACAAATTTCTAACGATATCAATTTCAATCGCATTAACCTCATTTAATTCTCTAAACATCGGTGAAATTAAATACGTCTAATCCTCTTCATGATATTGAATAGGATAGAATAGAATAGATAATACTAAATATAATAATAACAGTATAATTTCGCTTGCTTAAACTAAACTGACTTCAAATTAGCCGTGTAAATAACCGCAAGCTCAACAAACAAGTAAATTTATTATAATAATATATAAAATACTTTTTTATTTTTAAGAGAAAAAAAAATATTTTCCTTCCGATGAATCCTATTTGACCCGGGCTATAGAGTGTAAAGACTTCACCGTCAACGTTTTGTTCCTCTTCAACATCCCTTTACTGTTTTTCTTCTTCATACTCCCGCAGTGAGCCTCCGCGCCCCTTTATATACCGTTATACCTTCATCGTACCACTCGCCTCTTGATATAATACTTGCTATGTGTAGTATCCCCATCGACTACGTCAAGTTTGTCGACGGTCGACGGGCTACCATCAAATGTTACTACCAGTCGTAAAATGTACACCAACGGGGACCCTCAAGGCAATCAATGCAAGTTTTAGGAGCTCTACAGTCTCTACTTTTTTTAAAACCCCCGCTTCCAATTCATCAATTCGAATTATTATTCCCTCAAAAAAATATAAGTATAAAGCTGCTGCACTGCACTTATCTTTATTTTTTCAGATTGCGGTATTGGAAGATAAATTTTTTTACTTAAAAAAAAATAAAAAACGCAAGCTTCCAAATAAATTAAACTAATATTGATGAAATAATAAAATTGACTCCGCATTCCTGGCACGTAGTTCGTAGATATATAAATCGCGATATTAAATAGAAAAATTACGACACAAGAATCGTGGTTATTTTCCACCATAAAATAAATTAAAAATTTTTATTCCCAACACAAATTTTAAATGAGTAAATTATTAAAGTATAATCCAATAATTATTAAAAAATGTTCAGTAAATTGAAATAAAAATAACATAAGTAAATATAAATCTGAAATAAAAAAGAATACCCAAAACTTAGAATAAAATTGAAATATCAATAACCAGAAAATAAAGCGCATTTATGATATGAATAACGAAGCATTTCTGATGAATAGCTCCAGTGAGATGCCCTCAAGCAAAACAGAACGTCTCTTTCCTCAATATCAGCATTTTCCTCCCGCATATTAATTTACCCGTGCCTTCGCCTGTCCGAGCAATCTATACACCTAACAGCTAAGTGGCACAGTATTGGTATGATTGTTTCATGCGTGAGATGATACTACCCAACACAAATATTATCACCAACACGTACGCATAGAAATACATATACTTCGAGTTCCCTACAACAATGCTTTTGCCCATTGCACATCCACATTCCGAGAAGGAGGTTTCAGTTGCGTAAGTGAAAGACAGCAAGCAATTGTAGTTACGCGTAACCCTTACATAGACATAGACAGATACAGACAGGCTAGACCATAGACCATCAGAGTTGGATACTGTGCTGTTGGGTATTTAATAGTATTTGTGCTCGCAATCGTACGCAGTAGAACGAGAAAAGGGCAAGGGGATGACCGACGTACGTGCGAGTACGAAGGGGACTTGAAATATAAAGGGAGTGAGATGGTACGCGGGGGTGCCGGTTGCTAGATGGTGATGGTCTGATGGTGATGGTGGCAACGCCGTTGGGGTATACTATACTACAGCCAACCCGTACTAGTACAGCACTAATACTAAAACCAGTGGTAGCATAGTGTGCGCCGGCGGGTACCTCGTAGTTTGGTTTCCAGGCTCTACTCAGTTTCCAGTTTGGGGGCCGTTCCACCATCCACCATCCACCACCACCACTACTGCCTCCCCCGCAGGGACGGCACAACTTTACGTGAGAGGGTAGACCGTGGATCAATACTTGAACGCGTACTGAGGGTGAAAGGAAAGTTAAGAGAATAGAGACACTGAGAAAGACTATAAAGTTTTAGCCTATCTGCTATGAGTGTAGACGCAACTACATCTGCATCTATACTACAGAGGCGGAAACCGAGAACCAGAGGACCAGAAGTTGAAGTTAAAGTAGAAATAGAAATACAAGAAGCGTGATACATTCACAGGTGGATCCTTCCAGGGTCACACGTATGTGTGGTATACTTTGTCTCTACTCAACTTTATTGAATGTACGAACGCGCAAGATCATCCAGAAAAAACTGAGGATGAAGGCAGTAGTGGTGGTGGTGGTAGTAGAAGTTGGAAAACTCACTATGAGTTCGAGCCGGAGGGTCAGGTTGATACCTGTGGATTACCAACAAAGAGTTATTGAGCATATGCAATGATATCAAAGCTAAATCAATCGACCTGGACTTGGCTTGATTGTAAGTTTACTAGACATTTAGTCTAGAGAACTAGACACGGGATAGTTGAAGATAATTATTATCAATTTGTACTTGTTCTTGTAGTTGGATACGACAGTTATATTGTGTTTGCAATTGCTCATGGATTTATAGAGGATTAGATATCTTAATTTTAGAAATTGTATTTATATATTTAGCCAGTAATTATTTTTGTTTTAGTTCTATGTAAAGTTTGAGTAATTTATAGAGTTAAATTATGCAAAAATTAAGAAGTAAAAGAAAAATATGTTTATCTTATAAATAGCATTAGTTCTACTTATCAATTTTTAACAACGTCAGGATTACTTTAATCCTAAATAAAATTTAATCCCGGATTTAAAATTATTTGTAGTTAAAATTGCTTTCTAAAATAACTTTTAATTCAATAGTAATTTTGTTAACAAAACATTTAATAGTGTAGCTTAAAAAAGGATTTTAAATTTTAAAAAAAAAAAGCAAAATTAATTTATAGTCAATATTATACCTGACTAGTAGTTTCTACACAATTGTAAATATAAATGTATTTACTAAGATAATAATTACTCGAAGCTCGCAATGTGTTTTCTGGAATTAGTTGGTATAAAGCTCATTACGAGACTGTAACTTGCACGGACGTTTCAAGTGAATTTAAAGTGATAGAGGTTTTCTGGCGCGGTAAGTGTAGGTGTTTGTTGAAAGTATAAAAGTTTATGTACATGGACATAGTAAATGAATGCTTGTTAAATAGGGTAATAAAGAAAGAAAGAGCGGTAGTTTCTTACCGAGATGATGGGTTTTAGATGCTTGTAAGTATCTTAACGGTACTTGGCATATAGTTATAGTTTACAACTAGGTCGCTCATCCCCATTTTCGTTATTTCATACACCAGCTTTTACACTTTATATTTATATAAATATTAAATATACACATCTTCACCGTGGAAGTTTTATTCAGGAATACATACCTAGAAAACGATTTTTATTATCATTAAAATAGTTTAATTGAAAGACTAAATATTAAATTTTATTTCCATATTTGTACATTACTTTATAAAATACATAAATTTATAATATTAAACTCTTGAAAATTATTCCCAAAACGATTTTATTGATAATTAAATCTGTTGACCAGCGGCTTATTGAAACAGAGTTTAAATATGACATGAACATAAGTGCTTCATAAAGTGATTAATTTATAAATTGTTTAATAATTAACAATTAAATTAATCAAAATAAAAAGTCGATTTATAAAATCAGTTAATGAAAATCCAATATAAATACTAAACATATATAACTTATAATGTAAAGTAACTTTTAAACTGACATAACTTTGGCAGTATTGAACGCTTTAAATAGAAAATTACTTTTTTAATCAAATGTCAAGTAATTAATAAATAAAATTAGTCTATGGAATTTTCAGCGAAAGAAACGATTTCGAAGACTTGGTTTCTCACGTGACGCTGAATAGAGTAAGGCAGTTTTTTAGTCGCAGCGTACATAGAATCAAAGAATAACTTTAAATCATCTGGGATTTTAGCATTCTCTTTAGGTTCAGCAGGTTGCTTTTTCTTTAGGGCTCCAGCTTTAGCTACAGTCTCAGTCGCCTGAGCTTTCTGGGGCTTTGTTTTCGGTACAGCTTTCAATTTCACCGGCTCATCATCATCGAATCCATCAGCAGCTGTCTCAGGAATGTATTGACGCAAAAAATTCATTTCTTCAAAGTATTTTGGTGCTTTTTTCCCTGCAGGTGCTTTCAAATGACCGGTGTACGACTTACGGAGACTTGCCCACATATCTTTGGCTTTCGTGACTGTTGAATAAAATGAATAAAAATATATTCAATACCGAACTGATTAACTTTATTCATTACTGCAGTTACTTAATTGATTACAATAAATGATTTAAAGTTTAAGAAAATTTAACGAGGCTCATTTCAATTGACGTTTTTTTTTAATCAAAAATTTAGAGATAAGAGTGAAAAAAATATAAATGATTTTTTTCTGTACTAAAGTTTTAAGTTAAGAGTCTCCAATAGGTCTTAACTTTTCCTGCTTTACTCAGGAGGTCAAGACTCTTTTGTATCAAGAGAACTCAACTCTTTGTCTTACATACTTATACCCGTACCACGATCTCGTGGCGTTTGTTTACTCAACTCTGATAAGAAAAAAATATTTAAAGCTTCTCAGAAAAAGCGTGATCTTAGTCGTAAAAAACTCTAAATAAAGTATCTTTAAATTTTAAGCAGTCTTATAGATCTTTATAAATTATCATTGGAAATAATATTTAAAAATTTAACTAATTACCAGTAAAAATAATGATTGAAAAATAACAGACTTGAAAAAATAAGTTCGTATACAAAAATTCTTTTGTTATTTTATTTTTATTATATTTGGTGAAAAAAAAAAATAAAAATTATTTGAGATGCATTTGGTTGCCAGATGATATCCTTGAAAACGAATTAGTTTTATGATTTTTTAGAAATAAGGATCGGGGTACGTGAACCCAAATCCATAAAACTAGGTATTATTCTTTCAAACATTTTACAGTACAGTAATTGTCAGACTCTGAGTTTTAAGATGTTTTTTTTTTTAACAAATAATTATAAAGAAAAATTCACATAAAAAAATTGAAAAAATTATGAATGTTTTTTTAGAGATTTTCTTTATAATTTATATAAAAAAAACCCAAAATATCATCAGATATTTGCTAATTTCAGTATCTCAAAAAATGATAGACTACCCAATTTTAAAACACAATAATTGCAAAATTTTTATACCTGATTTTTTTTAATATTGCTGCATTTCTTATATCTTTTAGACCTTAATTTCAAGTATATTTTCTTAAAAATATTTATATTCAAGTATTTTCTATTCATAAATCAAATTTTTTATCAATTTGGCGCGCAAACTTTTTTTTAATAAGAAAAATTTTTTAAAATCTTACAATTGTTAATTACTGTGTTTTGAAATTGGGCAGCCGTGATATAGACTACAGCGATTTTAAAGAATGTTTGAAAACGAAAAATTTCAAGTCCGCTGTTTTTTTTTTTTTTTTTTTTTTTTTTTTACTATTGAAGAAATAAATAATGAGATGTAATTAAAAGCTGATCACGCAAAAATTAATAGACAGGTAAATTTTTTTATTGTGAGTCAACAAAAATATATAATTTTATAAAAATCTTTATGTAGGATGTAAAAAAATTAATATAACTTTCATGCGAGCTTTTTTTTATCTGAAGTATTAATTTTCACTGTCACAAATCTGTAACCTTCATTACCATTAAAGCATTATTTAAAATAAATAAACAAATAACTTACTAGATTCAATGTTACACTCTTTCATAATTTTTTCCCAAGCTGTAATTGCGTAATTACGGTTTCGATACATTTCATACGAGGGTTTGTACAATCCTGGATATTTACGTACGCAATTAATCAATTTAACTTTAACGTCAGGACCAGACATGTTGGATTCTTGTATTATATTAATTATTTGGAATTTGATTTATATATAAAACTTATTATTCCGGTTGAAAACGTTGACAATTGATATTTTTCTATATAAATTGAACTGTGCGTTACTAAGAAAAACGTTACAACGTATTACGTGTGAGTGGCTGTCTATACGATTGCTTCGGATATGTCGAGAGTCGAGAGCTCAAGTCGTTTACTCTTCTGGTCTAGCGGAAACGAAAACAGTCGCTTTGAACTCCTCTGATTGGTTGAGACAAATCCCTAGAATTAGTTATTTCATAGGGACTTTCTTAAGTAAAAATATCTTTTAGTAATTTTAAATTTTAAATAATAAATTTTTAATGCCAATAAATTATCTATACTTGATTATATTTACTGTCAAGAATATAATCCGCTTTCATAGTAAAATCGGCTTATTTTTGTTTTTAATAATTAATTACATTAAATAATGAAGCTAAATTAAATACTGATATTATTATTATTATTGTTACATTTTTTATTTTTATAAAATAATTAGATAAAAATTAATTTAGCAGATATTTGATGACTTTTTTTAATAAATAAATTATGGTAAGAAAATTAAAAAAAAAATTAAATTAAAAATTTTTAAAAATTAAAAATGGATTTTTTTTTAAATAATTTCTGGGAAGAAATTTGGTTGTCAAAAAATGTTTTAAATGGTAATAAGACTGCTAATTTTAATGTCATAACAATTAGTTCTTACAAAAAGTTATTAAATATAAAATACGAATTTATACAAACACTGAAAACAAAGAATTTCATCGATATTAGTTCAATTGTAAAATGGAATTTAATAAAATAAAAACTTAATTAAGATTTAATTAATGCGGAATTTTGATTGAAATACAGTTTTATTGAATAAAAAATTAATTAATTTTTTTTATGATATTGAAAGCAGTAGACATCTGATAATTTCGTCATTCCAAAGTAAAAAAATTAGGAAAACGGTTGACCCTGAAGGCCATCCCTGCAACTTCCCGCTAATTCCATACCTGGGCGCTTAAAATTGCATTTACGACGTTTTTGAGCTCTTCGAGCTCAAAAATACAATTTATATATTGTTTTAAGCTCTTCGAGCTCAAAAATACAATTTTTATATTATTTTAAGCTCTTCGAGCTCAAAAAGATAACTTTTCTATGCTTTTGAGCTTTTCAAGCTCAAAAGTTTGATAGAAGGTTGATAAAACACTATTTTTTGAGTTTTCAAACCGCAATAACTTTTGAATGAATGAACCGATTTTCACGCGGTTGGCAGCATTCGACGTAGTTTTTTAAGCCTTATGAAAAAAATTTAAGTTTATATTGATCAAACTAGAAATTTCGGAAAAAACACTTTTTTGGATTTTCTTTCCTGCACGATATCTCTCGAACGAATTGACCGATTTTGACCGGATTAGCGGCGATCGACGTAGTTTTTTAAGGTCAAGAGCTGATTTTTGGAGTTGATCGATAAAGCCGTTCGAAAGTTATTCCAAAAAAACCACTTTTGAAAAAAATTTTTTTTTCAGTTTTTTTTAGATTTTTCGAAATCTATCGGTCCGAATCGATCCAAATTGTATCCAAAATCTAAGTTTGGACAAGCCCTTTCGAATGGCGCCAACCGCGATCGAATCGGTGGAGCCATTCAATAGTTATGAGAGGTTTACATACTCACATACATACACACACACACACACACACACACACACACACACACACACACACACACACACACACACACACACACACACACACACACACACACACACATACATACATACATACAGACAGACATAGTGACACCCTCACGGGGATAGTCAGGGAAGCTTCCTGTGACCCTCAAACGTCGAGATCTGATGAAAACTCGATTTTTGTAAAACGGGGTAAAACCAATAACTTCCCGATTTTTGAAAATCTGAGATTTTCTTAGCGGGAAGTTAAAAATAAAATTATAAAATAATTATTTTTCTCTCGATCAAACAACTCTATACTCATTAAATTTATGAAAAGAATCATTTCAAAATATTTGTTAAAATTTAAAGTAAATGTCCATTTTATACTACTCTTAAAAATTTTGACATGTGTTGAAATAACGTCGAACTATAATTACAACAGAAAAAATCAATTTATATTTACGTTTGTGTCAACAGCACAAACGCCTCAGGGTTTCCATTTATTTATTGATATATTGTTGTACAAACAAGCAAAGGTCAGTTCAATAATTAATTTAAATATATAATTTTAAAAAACTATTATAGATATCTGATGCAGTTTCAATATCAAGTTATGGATTTTTTGATAATCTTTAAAAAAAAAAGGAACGTAAAGATTTATTTTTATTTTATTGAAATAAAAATTTTATTTCTAAAAATAAAATTCAAAGTCAATAGCGAATTTCAAATTGAATGTACCCTGGAGCGGTGATATGAATAATCCGTATTCTTTTTATGGTATTCCATGTAATATTTTTACTTGTATAGTGTTTTTAATTTTCAATTATTCGATGAAGCTTTTATCATACCTATACATGTAATTTAATTACATACATACTAGATGGAACATGATTATATGGCATAAAATGTATGAAAATCTCTCGAATTTCTGCTAATCACTAGGACGGTAAATAATAAAAACTTTTTTTAAATGAACAATACCGTCTCATTTGATGTAAAGGACTTTTTATTCTAAAATACACTCACGACTTTACTTAAATAAAAAAATATTTAATAGTTAAAACTTAGTCAATAGACTTATTATTATAATATTGTTGTTATATAAAGATATTTTCAGTATTTAACAAGATCACTCAATTTCTTCAATTACAGCACTCGATTCAGCAGTTTTAATAATTTCAAAAATTTGATTCCTCACGTGTCTCTGCAATGCTGGAGGTAATTTTTTCGCCATAAGATACATCGAGTCCATAAATAATTTCATTTCGTCCGGCTGATTAATTCGCTGAGGATTATTTTGATGCGAAGAGCTAGGATTCTCGTGATCGCGCCTTACAGAGTGCCGACCAGATGTCGAGGGACGATTGTCAAGGTAATGTCTTCGTCGGTTCCTCACACTTGTACCCAAAGATGTTCTTTCCAAAGTATCTGTCACAGTTTCTTCGTCGTCATCAGAGCGCTCTTTTTTTAGTATAAATTGCACTTCATCGTCACTGTCCTCGTAATTGCTATTTTTTATAGATTGAAACAAGTATTTCAATGAGCTGTAGTACTCTGGCTTTTTGTAATTAGGATTAGACAAGCTGTACTTATAAATTTTACGAAGACTTGCCCATATTGATTTGGCTCTTGCCACTACGGAAAGAATTGGTTGATTAATTATCTAGAAATTATTTATTTTTGTGAATAAACTACAATTTTAATTATTTTTAAGAATTTTTCTTCCTAAGTTAACTAAATTTTTTTTTCCTACCTCCGGGCGGAAAGCGTCAACTTTCGTCCCGCTGCGCTAAACGAAAATGCCGCTTTCCGCTTCTGTCGAGGAGAAAAATAGTATACACACCACGGGCAGTAAATAAGAAAGCCTCAGATCACATGTTTATTAACTTCGGCTTCGCCTCGGACAACAATTACATGTGATCTGAGACATTTCTTATTTTACTGCCCTAGATGTGTAATATACTATTTATTTGAAAAAAATTATAAACATTTTTAAAAATAAATTTTAACTCATTTTTTTTCTTGCTCTCCTAGCCGAAAGTACGCTCTTCCTGGACGCACTTTACTCCAGGAAGAGCAACTTTTATGGCCTGCTCTAACGCATGCGAGCTACGCATATTTTCTGGCCGGCAGCATAGAACCTCGCTTTCTTTTGTATTTTCGTGGCGCGACGGCCTATACAGCGAGTTTCAACTGTATATAACAGTCACAACATCGTCTGTATGTAACGTGTCAGCGCAGAAACTAACCAAAAAATGTCAAATAAATAAAAATAAATTCTAACTAGATTATTATTAATGAACTATTCAATAATAATACAGCAAAAATAATTTATATGAAAATTTTAGAAAATAGTATAAAAGTTTTGTAAATTTTATTTGCTTTGTTTTATATTTTGACAGCTAGTAAAGCAATGTTTATAAAACAATCTATGTACTCTACAAGCTTCTAATAATTTAATTTCAATTTTTCTTAGCCGTCTAATTAAAAACTAATTTTTAATCAACTTAAAAAAATTAATTTTGTTATTAACTCAAATTTAAATATTTGTGACGAGTTCTGTGCATGTTATCTCTCGTAATCAGAGCATTTGTTAGTAAACTTCAGAATAACTTATTTTTTTTTTATTTATTAATTTTTACTGCTTATTTTTTTACTGCTTATTTACGGCTTTGCAAAAGTTGGGCGGCGCCCCCCTCACCCCCGGCAAAATCTCGGCTTCGCCTCGGTTTTGCAAAACCCCTTCCCTGGGGTTGCGTACTTTCGGCTGGAGAGCAAGAAAAATAGTATACAACCCACGACCAGAATGTTGGATGCCCTGAAGTATGTGATATGATGACCTCGGCTACGCCTCGGCCATCATATCCCATACGCCATGAAATCCAACTTTCTGGCCTTGAGTCGTAATATACTATTTCAAATTATATTTAAAGTTAAAGTATATTTTTTTACTTAATTAAAAAATATCCTGTTCTACGTACGATTTTTTTTAATATTTAAGACATGTTCATTTAGACTTATAAAAATATTTTTGAATGCGGTGATAAATTTATCAGTTCCACAAAAAATTTTCAAAATAAACTTAATAGCAGAATTAAAAATATAACCTTGCATGAAATATACAAAGTATTATCATCATTTAGATATGTTAAATAGTATCCATCTATTATATGTATGAACAAAAGAGACGTATGATAGATAAGTGATGGAATTATTTAAAAATCGGATCTTTGCTAATTTTATTTAATGTAAACAATGCATACTGTTATTCAAAGCAGATAAAATTATATTGTATATTAAATATCAACTGCTTACTGATTATTTATTATTAATCCATTATCAATAAAATATAAAATGGACTCACCGGACGGCAATTGACATTCTTTAGCGATTTCTGTCCAAGCAATAGAAGAGTAATTACGATCCCGGTAATTTTTGTCTGCCGGATCGTACAGACCAGAATAACGGCGAATGGAGTTTATCAAATTTTGTTTCAAGCTCATAGCCGACTTGCAAGGGACCATTGAAGTTATAGTTGACGGATTGAAACTGTTAGGCGCCTTATACGCAACTGATGTAAATGTAAAAAAATGGAATGTGGCGACGATTTCCCGCTAAGATAATACAACGCTTGCAGTGAGACAAGCACGTATGTGTCGGACATTTTAATGTTCTTTCTGATAGGCGAACTGCGTTGTAGCTGAACTTGCTTTTTATTTCTGCTGATAATTTTTATATTAGACACTTAAATTACATACTATTTTTTCACACTCGACAGTATCTAATTATTGTCAGCGTCGAATAATATATAGTATTCTATGTTACTGTGGATACGTGGATTTTTAAGACAAAATAAGAAATTTGCGGTATCTTATATTTGATTCAACAGTGAAAAATTAAGTGTTTTTACTTATTAGAATTTTATTTTATACAAGTACAAAAATAATATTAATATTTGATAATTTCAATACGGTAATAGTTTAATAATTATAAAAAATATACATTCTTGTGTCGAGAAATTTTTTTTAATAAAAATAATTTTTTTCTTAGTGTTAAGTTATAAAAACTAGAAAATTATTTATAAATTCAACATATTATAATATGAAATTGATGACTAAAGTGAAATTAGTTTAGTATAGAAAAAATATAAAAGTAACAAAATTTTTATTAATAATTATTTTAAAAATAAAATGATAATTCATGCTGAAAATTTATGAATAAACAACAATACTATTTTTATTTGCTAAAAAAAAAATAAAACATCCGATTAATTTTTGATTTTCAATTATTCAGCAATTTCATTCGAAACATTCGCTTCAGTAACGTTGATAATTTCAGAAAACTGACGCTTCACATGTCTTTGCCATTCCGGCGGTAATTTTTTAGTTGACCGATACCAAGATTCAAAAAGAGGCTTCAACTCGTCTTCAGGATTATCAATCTGCATTGCTTCGCTGGGCCCGCCAACTGACATAGAAGGGTAACCGGACATGCTAAATACTGATTGACGACCTGAGGACGTTGACGAACGATTTTCATTAGACAAACGTCTTAAGCTATTCCTCCCTGATGCCGATGACATTGGTCTCTCATAAGAGTTTTCTCTCATCCTAGGTCTGTTTTGAGCATCCTCAGATTCTTTTTTCATTATGAATTCCACTTCATCATCTTCAACATCTTCAATTGTTTGTACGAACGAATACAAAAAATTAAGGTCATCATGGTAAATTGATTTTTTCAATGGATTTACGAGACCCTTTTTGTATTGGGCGGCGAGGTAACCCCATTTCCTTCTAGCTTTAGTTACTGTAAATATAATTTACATAATTATATTAATTATGACAAGTCATTGTTCTTAGAATATTTTGCAATATATCGTTGATGACATTTAAGACGGCGTTAAAATTTCTAGTTTAAATCTTTAATCATCATCAAGCGAAACAAAATAATTATTCTGTCAATACAATTATAAACTTTGACCTTGAAAAACTACACGCCTTATCTGAAGTTGTTCTCAAGTGCTCAAGTGTTTTGATAAGTAAATATATCAATTTTAATAAATATACACATTACAATTTATAATTTAAACATTAGTCATTAGCTATTGATATAATCGTAGCATTTTTTTTTAAGTTAGATATATTTGATACTATATCAGATTTTATTTTGAATAAACATTTAAAAATTTCATGTTGTAAAAATACTCTTGAGCGCAACAGTAAATGTAAACTTTACACATTTATAGTGAAGGATACTATACACACATTCTATATTTGCCACGTAAAACAATCTCATTTTTATTTTATTTTTAACTCTATAATTTAATTGTCCAAAATAATTTAACACCGAATAACAACATAATAATTCCTGACTTCATAATAAAAAATACAAAGCGTAAACAACTTACCACTTTCGAGATGACATTTATTAACAATTTCCAGCCAAATACTGTCTAAACCTTTGTTATTAAAATTTTTTTTAACGTTAAGATCATACAAACACTTGTTCTTTTGCACTTGAGCAATAAATTTTTTCGTCACTGCCGTATTATACCCGCTAGGAGCCATTATATTATATTATATTTTTTCTCAAAATACTAAGTAGATGTTTTCAGTACCACTGTTGGTTAGTAACTAAAGTCCCTTGAACGCTCTGAATGTTCATGCAACTTCCATCATATCACCATACCACGGATATACAGACAAGGTAAAAAGTTAATACTGCTGGACACAATTCTCGGAGGTGAATCATCGCAAAGCTTAAAATTCATTGCAAAAAGTTTATTTTTTTTTTGACTTGTTTAGACTGGGATTTTTTTAGCATCAAAAGATGCTGTTATGGTGAATACATAATAAACTAACTGTTTTTTTTTTACTTACTAATTTTAATGATTTGTTATCATTCTAGATAAGCTGCTACGCTGATATTTATTTCTTCAATTGACAGATAAGTGAAAAAAAATTCATAAAAAAAATAATTGATATCATTAAAGTGATGTACGCTTATTGGGATGAATGCTTTTTATAGTTTTGTATATTTTTGTAAGGATCCAGTGTATAACAATATAACACATTGAATACTCATGTCAATACTATTGAAATCTTAAACGATTCTGTTTTGTCTAATTAAAAGAAATTTTTTAAATGTTAGAAAACATTGTTGAACTTGCATTATTACATTAATTATCAAATGATAATTATTGTTTTTTATTATATTTTATCGCGGAATTATCAGCAACTTCCGAGTATGCAGTTATTCAGAGCTAAGTATAATATGTAAGAAACTATATTTAATAAATTGTTTAGAATTGAAGAGGTTTTATTTTTTCATAAAACTTCAATAAAAATTGCTTACTCTTACGTTATTTTAATTTTTATTGCATGCATACAAAAATGATATTTTTTATATTTACATTTAAAAATATGAATATGTAGAATTATAGTGGCATGAATTTATTTATTAATATAAAAAAAATATAAAAATTATTATTGAATATCCCTCTGCATAGCAGTAAGTTCAGCTCCATTAATGAGCTCAGAAATCTTGGACTTAATCTGTATTTGTAAATCACGCGGCAACGTTTTGGCGGTGCAACACATAGAAATGAAGAAATGCATCATCTCGTCATTGATATCAATGGGCACTGATGTACTTGAATATCGCTGCGGACCACGCACAGGTTGATATGCTGAAGAAGTCGAGGGAAGATGATCGTCTAGCGAAGATCTTGGTTTATTTCTTGATGTCGATATTTCTGACCAACTATCCGGGTCATTATGTGGAAGCTCTGTTTTTATAACACGTCCCGTCTCTTGAATCTCGTCGGCCGAAATTTCTTGTACGAACGCGATCAAAAAATTAAGCTCACGTTTAAAGTAACATTTTTTAGTCGGATCATTACGTGTACTGGCTTTGTATGTTTCGACGAGATAAGACCACTTTCGTTTGGCTTGACCTGGTGTGAATTAAATACAAAAGTTTATTAGACATAAATTGAATTTTATAAAATTTTGTAAAAGACAAAATAAAATGACTTTTTATTGTGTTCTTTTTAAGCTCCAAAAAGGCAAATTTGGTCGTTGCTTTAAGCGTTCTATTAATAGATTTTTTATTAAAAATTTATACACTTCTTGGAATTGAAAAAAAAATTAAAATTACAAGCCGCTTATTCTGAAAGCCGTTAATAAATCCTTTTATATTATACTATAGGGCGGTTGGACTCAGAAGTAAAAAAATCAACTTCACCGCATTCACTTCAGTCGTAAAATTTTGACCTTGAATATATATAGCGAATTGAACCATGTGTATATAATGTGTAAAATATTTGATTTTTATAAAATAGCAAACAATTATGATTATTTATACATTTCAATCGTTAGTTAATAATTCTTTAATAACGTAAAACATGAAGCTTTAATTAAAAAACTCACCAATTAATAAACCACTATCATCAGCTATTTGTTTCCAAATAAAATCTATATCTTTTGGGCTGCTTTTTCTTTTCACTTCATTGTCATATAAACATGGATTTTTTTTGACACGCTCGATAAATTTCTCGGTTGCTAACCTGTTAGTCGAACCAGAAGATTTTTTTACACTCGTCATATTTCGAGCTCTCAGTATCACTGCTGGTTAACAACTGCTCAGCTGGATCTTGGAACTTGAAATCATTCCCTTAGTACGGCTTTTATGATGCTTACGTCACCACACAAAGAGTTAAAATATACACGCCGCGTCTTTCCCGCCAAGGATTAGTCATATTATTATTATCAATATATTTATTATCATAGATCGTGCTTTTCTTTAATGGTTTAATTTCTTTTATTTGCGATAAATCAACTTTCTATTGAGATTTATAATAATTTACCAGTTATCAACTAAATTATTGATCATACATTGAACATACACTGAAAAAAAAAAAAATTAATTTAATTCAAGAGAAAAATTCTTGAACCAAGAAAATATTCTTCATTTAAAAATTTTTTTACTTAAATCAAGAAGATGAAATTCTTCAAAATTATTTACTTGATTCAAGTAAATTTTTTTTTGTGTAGATATAGTGTAAGTATGTTACACTATAAAGGGCATATTCATGAAAAATATTGTTAATACGCAAATTTTCTACCAATATTGATTAGTATAGTATTGCATTTTGTCAACTAATACATTGATAGAAGAATTTGTTAGTATTTAATTAGCCGTATTAACAGTTAATAAATGATTGTCTAGTATTAGATGATTTAATAAATATTTATTAAATATTAATAAATATTTGTTCAAATCCTTGAGTACGAAATGAGCATAAAAATTCCATTTTGAAACTATAACTCCATAACTTCAATAGGAAATTCCATTAGATTAGGTAAATATTTCATTCAATACATGCAAAAATAACAAACTTATACTTATATTTATCATTCATCTCAACATAGAAATTCTTAAAAAAATTACATAATAATCAATTAAAATTAATGCTTAATAATAGCAAGTAAGTGCTGATACGTTTTCTCATTTCTACAAACGTAAAATATGCAAACTATATAATTCGTTATCAATCACTCAGTACGTCCATTTGTTGCACTCGCTTCAGCGGCACTGATTATTTCAAAAAATTGGGTCTTTATATGTCTCTGCAGCATTAGCGGCAGCTTTTTTGTGGAACGATACAACGATTCAAAAAATGGCTTCAACTCATCTTCATGGTCAATATGCAGAGACCCACCGGGAGGGTAAATTGGCACAGAGGGATAACTATATTCGGTAAACACTGATTGACGACCGGAGGATGTTGATAGACGATTTTCATTAGACAAATGTCTTGATCTATTTCTTCTTGATGCCAAAGATGTTAATCTCTCAGAAGAGTTTCCCCGTCCATTCGTTTCATAGTAATCATTCTCTGGCTCTTTTTTCATTAGGAACTGCACTTCTTCGTCCTCGTCGACGTCGATAGATTGTACAAAGGAGTATAAAAAATTTAGATCACGGTGATAGTTTGATTTTTTCGTTGGGTCTATTAAACCGCACTTATATCTTGCACGAAGGTACATCCATTTTCTTTTAGCTTTTGTTCCTATAAATTAAAATTTCTGTTTTAAATTTTTCATTAGAAAATTTAGTTTAAAAATAATTTTTAAACTGATAAAAAAAATTAACTGGACTCGAGAGAAAAAAATTCTTGATCGAATAAATTTTTTTGGCTCAAGCAAATTCTACGTAATTTTAAAACTTTTTTGTTTAATTAAAAAAAAAAAGTTCTTGAAAATAATTTATTTTATGCAAGATTGTTTCTTTTGATTCAAGGTAATTTTTTTAATAATTTTAATTTTAATTTAATAATTTTCTTTAATTTACCAAAAAAATGAATTTCAATTTATAAAGCAATGATTTAAATTAAAAAATTGTTAGTAAAAAAAATTCTAATAAAAAAAAATAAATATTTTTTATAATTTACTATGAATGAGTAATAAAAACTTACCATTTTCCAAACAACAATCTTGAGCAATTTTCTTCCAAACATTTTCAACAAAATCAGAACCGTACTGTTTTTTAACATTATGATCATACAAACATTGATTTTTACGCACATGCTCGATAAATTTGATAGTCGCCGGCTTTTTAGACAACCGCGGAGCGATTGCCTCTTCCTGCATCACACTCTTTATTACAATGTCGACTGCACTAGCAAACGAGTTGGTTCTCTTAGTGGCGTATCGTTAATAATGCATGACGTCTCAAAAACAGATCCAATGATTACGCAATTGCAAACTTTATCATTGGGAGTGTGTTTAATTAAAAAATTATATTAAATGTTAAATGTATAGCTATTGGATTGATCAATGTGACAAACTCTTTTCGAAATAATGACGTTGCGATTTTGTACCGGTTGGAATAATTTGGAGGTGTTAATTGTGCACCAGACACAAAAAATTATCTCGCAGTGAACAAAATTACAAAACGGTATCGATTATGTGTTTTTTAAAAAAAATTAAAGAATTTCATGAGATAAAAATTAGTGATGCAATTGTTGACTTAGCAGTTTAAATATTTTAATAACCATTTGCCATGCAGAGATAATTATGCAAACATCTCCTGTATTTATGATTAATTAGATTTATAACTTGTAAGTAAGTACAATGTTAAGCCAAGTTAGGATTATTTTTCTTTAAGTTAAATTTTGTTTATCTCGGACGATTTTTACTTCGAACGGAGAGTAATTAGTCTAGTCGAGAAGTTGATTTCTTGCGAAAAATAGAGCTCCTTCTCCTAAAAATATGGTTGATGGCTTAAACGATCCGGAATGGCATCTAGAAAAAGACGTTTTTTGATTTTTTCTGGAGAAGAAAATTACAATTGTTATTAACAAAAAGCTGTTAAAAAAAATTAGCCGTCCAGCTTTTTGGCAAAATCTCAAAAAGTTTTTTTTTGCCATTATATTTAGAAATGAAAA
Organism: Cotesia glomerata; assembly: GCF_020080835.1. Classification (NCBI taxonomy): domain Eukaryota; kingdom Metazoa; phylum Arthropoda; class Insecta; order Hymenoptera; family Braconidae; genus Cotesia; species Cotesia glomerata. Next base: position 4,984,889 of record NC_058158.1, read on the forward strand.
TTATGATTTAAAAAAAAAAAAAACTATTCCTTAATCATTTATTTTTACAGTCAAAATATGAAGGAAAACGATTATAAACAATAAGATATTGTTTTTAAGAAAATTTTTTTTTTTTTAATCATAATTTTTTTACGCTAACAATGTAGTGAAAAAAAATTTTTCAAAAATATTTAATTAATTTATTTTTTTATAAACAAATGGCATATAAAAATTTGAAAAATAATCATTTGATGCCAAAAAAGAATATAAAATCAGTAATCACTTAGATTTAAGAAAAAAAAATTATTTAACATACATTATTTAAATTTTTAATTTTTTTGTTGCTTTAAAAATTAATAATTAATAAAATAAAAATGTTTTATAAACTTTTATAACGCCATATCGTTAAGTATGTTTATAAAAAGGGCTTCAAAAAACAAAAAATTCATAGATTAATTATTTAAACTTTTATACCGCCTTTTATGACAACACAAACCCGTAAAAAAAATGTTAATTAACAATTGAATAATTTTTTTAAAAATGGTGATACAACTTTTATTACCACGGAATCATATTGTTTGAAGTGTCTAGATGACACCAGAATTTTTTCAAATTTTTTAATTAATATTTAATAGCTTAAAAAAATTATTTATAAACTACGTTTACTAGAGTGGCGGCGCGCGCATGCCGAAACTGCCGCGCAAAAGCCGATTTTCAACGCTTAATTAAAATTATAAACATTGGAGCTATAATTTCGGAAGTCGAGAACGTTCGAGAACTAAAATTTTCTGCTCTTTCAGAATCTTTTTTAATATTTGAGCTATCACTTATACTTTTTGAGATTTTGCCAAAAAGCTGGACGGCTAATTTTTTTAACAGTTTTTCGTTAATAACAATTGTAATTTTCTTCTCCAGAAAAAATCCAAAAAACGTCTTTTTCTAGATGCCATTCCGGATCGTTTAAGCCATCAACCATATTTTTAGGAGAAGGAGCTCTATTTTTCGCAAGAAATCAACTTCTCGACTAGACTAAATGCCAAGTTGTTTGTCTCACTTAATTGATAGACAATCTCATCGTTTTATCCGAATAAAAATTAATTTCATTTGATCCTGATTAATTGTCTGTCTGTATCACCGTCAAGAGCTCGAAAATAAAAATAAAAATAAATAATAATCAATCAACAAGAAAATCACCTATTTGTTTCTATCCTTTGCTACTTGGGTTTTTTATCGGCAGAAATAAAAAGAAAAATAAACAAATAAAAATTTTTTCCAACTTCTTAATAATTCAACATGAATCCTCTTTTTCTATCAGCACGCCACGGAATAAATCCAACAAATAACTCACACGTATAATATATATAGAATAAAACGTAAAAAACCCCAAAAGAAAATCGATAAAAATACAGTAAAGTATAACAGATAATCATCACGGCATTGAATAAACGTAGACGTTAGACGTAAACCTCAAATGTAAAATATAAAAGACGAAAATTTTCATTCCAGTTCGGTTAGCATCGACTTCACCGAGGCAGACTTTGCCAGTCTGACATACTTTTTAAAAATCCATTGCCCGAAAGCTCAATCGATTGCTACATGTACACTATGATCTTCAAAAGCTCACCACCGAAGCAGCTATCAGCCTGATATTTCTGAATCGAGCTTTTACCTATTTGCATTCAATAAAAATAGTAAAAGTTCACTCAACTCCACCCTACTTTAAGAGAAGAATACACATTAAATATATATTAAGGAAATAAAACATTAAATTATTGAAGAATCTCACTTGTTTGTAATTTTAAAACCCGGATTATGAATCTTCTTTCCATAAACAAATTGAACAAATTTGGGTTGCTCAAAATTATTAACGCCTAATTGATCATTGAGGTTAATGAAAACAAATATTCTTTGGTAAAGTAAGTACAAATTCCAAATTCAAAATTAATCTATATTATTATATCGTGTGTTCAAATTTAGTGAAACAGAAGTTATGATAATAATTTATTTGTATGTACACAAGATTAATGACAAATTTGTGCAAACAGTGATTATAAATTCAATTTTGTAAATCTTTACTTTAAATTTCTATAACTCGTTAACTGTAGACAATTTTTTTGCATTTACTAAAACTTATTTACTACAAGATATTTCAAACAAACATGTTGCACTACCCTCAAAACCACGGGTTAAATCAATTGCAACTTTCCTAGGACATGAATCATTTGTACCGACTGAATTTACTTCTGGGTAGTTAATATACGTTCACAATGATAACAGATCGAGCAATTTAGTGGCTGCAACAGCATTTTCACTGATGAACATCATTCGATAGGTGGGCTCCAACATCGGCAATAACAGAATGACCAATTGTCATTACAGTTCGCACATACTGTCCATATATCAACTATGTACCAAATCCTCAAGCTGTAAATCCATATACCTTATCCCGATCTCTCGATCTCATATAACTAATTTATTTCATTCTGTTTATTATCTAATATAGTGCCCGTACCGAGCTATTACATGTACTGTGTACCAAGTGCAGCGCTACTCGGCTCACATAACATCGTAAACAAATGTATAGTACTATATACCGTACGCATACTCATACTCATATGCATTGCAGCTTACTTGCTCAAGTTAATTGCTGCAACGACCATTCATCCAAATAATTTACGAGGCTGTTCCCTCGTTACTGCCTTGCTCTGTCACTCAAAATCGTCTTATAACATTAAGTAATATATCGCGTGCGTAAATATTATAAGTTATAAGTAGTCTGTCACTTGAAATAAAACAGTAATTTAGGATTCTAAAAGTTTTAAGTTGTAATTAAAGCCTTGACGTTTAGTTTCAGCTCTGGATCTGATCAAAAGATTTATTCCCCGCTAAAACCTGTAAGAGTCTACCAAGTTCAAAAATAGCTTTAAGCTTTGAAATAGTTGTAAAAAGTAGATTTGCCCGTTGATCAGTGATTAAGCCAGTAGTTTGCGTGTTTGTTGGTGTACGAAACTTTAAACCAATCTGTATAAGGTCGCTGGTGGTACGAAAGCTTCTCCCTCAAAGAATATAGTGCTGTATACGCGAAATAAATAAAAAAAAAAAAAAAAAAATAGTAAGAAAATGGTTGAAAAAAAAGTTAGATTTAAGTTAAAAGTATCTGGAACTATTAAATCTATGTAGCGTAAATCACTTTGTATATAAATGAAAAGTTTTATGGAAAACAAAAGTTGGTTACACGCAATCGTCAGCAACATTTATCAGAAGGTTCATTTATTTTTTTTTCGGTGTAAAAATATTGTAATTAGAGATTTTTTACGGTCGAAAGTTTATAGGTTTTGGTGGATAGACAAATCATATGGCGCCAGCTATTATGGGACGGAAAAAAATATAACTTATATCCTCTGTATGTAAGGTTTAACAAACCTTTTATGAGCATTTTATTGCCCCGATTTTTATTCCTGCTTTTATATTTATCTATTAAATATATGCACGTTTAATTAGAGCGACATTTTGTTGTCATTTATTATTAGTCTAATTGGAGTTGTTAATGATAAATAACGATAATGGTTAAGCTTGTTGGTTTACGGTAAATGATAAAAAATTTATAAATTAAACTGCAAATGAAAAAGGATTTAATATTTCATCAGTAAAAAAGCAATTAAGTGTTTTGCTTTAATTATGAACTTTTAAGCTAAAATTGGTAATTTAGTATTTAAGAGGTTTAAAAATTTAGTATGGTATTGGACTTATAATCTATTTAGAGGGAATAAGAATAGAAATAAATTCTTATAGATTGGAATTTCCGCAGCGTATATTTCATTTGAACGAAGGACTTTTTAAATAGAAACTTACTTGCAATTTATCTGCAAGATATAGTAGTGATAGAATATTCAGGTCTTATCTCTCTTTAATGAATTCAGGAAATGGCTTTTTTGTACGTTGAAGCAATGTAGTTTAAAAAAGAATTCTATTTAATAAAAAATTTCAACTGTAAAAAAATTCTTTTTGCAAGTATATTTAATTTATTTTTGGCATTAAAGAGACGAATTGTCTGTAAAGTTTCTAAAATTCTCAAAATAATAAATAATAATTGAAAAATTAAATGAAAATTTTAAAATTTCAGAAAACAAAGTTTTTAAAATGCTGGTCTACATGTTTATTTTAAAAATAAAAAAAAAAGAAACCACAACAATAATTGCTATATTTAATATGAGGCCATATTTCTAATAATTAATAATATTCTAGATATTATTATCTCTTGTTGTATTAATTTTATTCGAATCTCAACATCCAACTTTACGAAACAAAATGAACTTCTTGGTTTCTCATAAGAAGTAATAATGAAAACAAAAACTTTTGTAGACTACAAAATTTTTAGTTAAATATCTATTATATTAAACGTTGCCTACTCCCTATAGAAACTTCCAAAGCGACTCCTATAGCAGCCTCCATAGCACCCTCTTCCTCACATAGCAACCGTTGCCTAGCAACAAGGCTTCACATCTTATCAAACCAACTTTTTAGTTGGAAATACTAAATAATAAAAAAATAATAAATAAGTGAAAAAAATATTAATAAAAAATGTCAAGCGTAAAAGAATCACAGCAAACAATAGTGTGTTAATTACAAATGAAATCAGTTATTCAAAACATTTTACCCAAGATCCTCGAGTACCCTCAGGGTTAAGCGAGTTCCTTAACATATAATCCGAGAATCGAGAGAGAAAACGCAGCGATCCGTTGATTTGGCAAAGAGAGAACAGTCAGACGCGCAACGCTCTTTTACATATATCTATACTGGTCTATGTGGTAGTGCAGTACAGAATAATGTGGAATAGTAATAGCAGTTTGAATTCAAGGCAAATTAACAGGCGTGAATGGATACTGCTTTTAAGCCCATCTAACAACGTCACAGAATCAACAATATTTGGAGAAACTAAATCAACTTTGACTTTGACTTAAGAAACTCCTTAGCTGCATCTATATACCCGTTTAAGTACAACCAACTAAAGCTCAGGATAATGAGGTACACGAAAACATTTACATAGCAAAAGATTAAACTTTAAACTTGGTGAAAACTTTTCTTTTGTTATGAACGAACGATTTTTATGAAACTATGTATAGTATAACTTTTCTTTTTTTAGCGGGGGTTGAAGCTCAGTTTGAAACATCAGTATTTTATATGGAGGTCAAAGACATAGAGGTTAAGTCGTTGGGTTCGTGACATATTCTGATGTGAACTGATGGCTGCAATATAGTCACGCAAGCTAAAAATATTGAAGATAACATCGAAGTTTGTGGATGGATATGGATAAATTGTGAAAAAGGCATCACTTATAAGCGTCTACATCAACAAAACTTGAAGCCGGTGATTATTTGGATTGCACGGTAAAAAAGTGTGCAGCGATATTAAAATGAACAGTATAGTGGAGAGCGAATGAAAAAACTAAAATAGAAAACAGAATTGAAAAAATTAAAAAAGGCTGATGGAATATTTAATAGTAATTGGTCTAGTTTTTGTTCTTGTCAACAATGGACACTTTTATTAAAAGAATTCACCGAATAACGAGTACTCTATTCAATTATTTGCATTTAATTCGCCTTCTCTCGTAGCATCAAGGTAAAATAAAGCAAATCCATAGATACGGTTAGCACATGTATGTCGATGGCTTGTTAATTAAATAAACCAGCAAAGAAAAAAGATAATCCAAATAAAAAGGTAGAAGCATACTGAGTGCAGAGCAGACAAAAGAATGAAAGTAAAAATAAAATAAAAGCTACACTCAATCGCATATGAAAACAAAATGAGCGTATTTTAAGTGGATGAATCTACTTTCTGGTGAAGAAATAAATTGGATTTCCATCAGGAAAGCTTTGACATTGTACGCTTATAAAATAAACACACAAAGGCCTGAGAATAAAAAAGAAAAAAAGTTATTGAATTTATCATTATTTTTATTTTGGACGGTCAACGCTATGAAAGTCAGCAAACGCGTTTATGTCAAGTATGATATAGCTTTCAAACGAACACACAAGCTATAACTAACGATTGGATCAAAGGATGGGAAATGAATGATCCCGAGTAGCAGGAGGGCCGAATCAGCGTGTTCTGAGCAGTGGGATCGCCTGGAGTTCGAGCTGGAGAGTGGTGAAGTTTTGGCATCAGAGAATTTCCTAGGACGGTCGATGATTGGAGAATGCAAGTGAAGCTAGTCAATGGTTCTTGATTGCCCGACGTCGGCTCAATTATCCCCCGAACTGAATGTCGGTCCCACCTGTGATTTTCGGCCAAGATAATCCTCATATTATTTGTCATATATACCCGCACGCGCCTTCCATCCAATTTAACAAATTCAAATCGTTATATCTGTCATCAGATTAACTACATGCATTACCTTCAAGTACTTTGTTTTATGATGGTGATGCAAGGGATAAAATCTACATCTTGTGTTAATGCAATTGGTCTTATTATTAGTATTATCGCTGTCATTAGTCATTATTATAAATGGATAATTTAACGCCAATTGATCTGTGAAAAAAAACTTCGTGCTTTTACTTTTAAAGTTTTTTTTTTTTCTAGAGAAAGAATCGCGTTTAATTACTTGGCGTTTCTGTGATTGTTTTTTACTTCTGAAAGACTTACACTGATGAAATAAAATTAATTTGATTAAAAAGAAAACATTTTGAACGAAACACATCATTTTGAAGAGTTTTAACATCTTATATGTTCACGCTCATAAGTTAAAAAATTTTTCTGCTTCTCAAGATAATCATATTTTTGAAAAGGATATTTTTAGTTCAAGATTTTTTCTCTTGAATCGAATAAATTTTTTTATGTGCATTGAAATCCAAGTTCAATTATTATTTTATGGATTGTTCACGTTTTAAAACCATATGATTTGTTTTCCGTTCCATCTATTCATTCACGGTCTATCGATGGTCAAAGATAGGAATGTCGTTTTTGGTTTAATCATTTTGTACAGAAACCGTTAAAAAACAAATTGAATCTAGATGAACGGATAGACTGACCTTTACATTGATGGTATGATTTAATAAACTTTTTAAAAGATTTAAAATATTGGAAAAATAAAACTTTGCAAAATTTTTTCGCGGTAATTCTTTCAGTTGAAAAACATCGAACATCATTAACCTGATTCTACTGTGTAGTATACTTTGAAATCGATAAAAAAAAAGCCATTAGAAATTTGTATGCGCGATTTGAAGCATATCGCCGAGTCCAATAAAAAGCTTTCTTTTGATTTTCTATTTTTATATAGAAGAGGTAAAAAAACACCACAATAGTCCACGGGGAGTTTTTTGCTGAAAATTACCAAGCAATTTAAAGTACGCCTGAGTTATCAGATTAGAGAAATAAAAGTAGGGAAATTATCTCCTTTGATTTCCATTTTCACGTTATTTCGAGTACACTTTACTCCGCATTTCGATCAATATTCTGAAATAAAAGAATAATTTGTCTCGGCCCGATCTTACTGAAAATAGCACAGATATTTTAAAGGTGAAATTATGTTCATAGATAAATTGTCTGATAACGAAGTAAAATAATACTTGCCGATATTTTAAAATTAACTTTATTAAGAATTCTTATATCGAAGTTTCTTGAATATCTAGAAAGTTATAAAAGATTCATAATACCCTGCCGTGAATACTGAAAATAAAGTTTTCTTTAAAAATAAATGTTATTTCATTACCATAATCATGATTAATTTAGTAAACATTATGAGGAAAGAAATTTCACACGGTATATTTACTCGTGACATAATATACTCAACAGAATATTGTGTAATCTAATATTAACATACAATCTTCCAATATTCACCCTGTGGTTTTCACCAACTTTCACACACAACATCTTCGAACAAATTCGAACCAATTTCTGTGGTTAGTGGTTTACTTAAAACATTAAAAACGTATAATAAAAAAAAGGTCAAATTTTTTTATTATCGTTTCTTTGCTTTTTTTATTTCTTCTCTTCTCTTTGGCCACGTATACCATTAGGGTTGTAACCTCGTTACGAGCTCAGTGATATAATACAAGGGAATTACATTCTTCTAAATGTACCTCACGTAAATGAGTATGGATTTTTTCACAAGCCACGGAATTGTACAGTGCAAAAAATTTCTAACAATGTTGAAGATTTTTTTTTTATAATGCTCTATTATTTAATTGTTATTATTATAATTATTGTCTGCTCATTGCGCGATTATTTGTTTTACATAAAAAATTAGTTCATTAATGATGCACTCATAAACTCAATATCTATGACAAGCTTTACTTTATTCAGCCAAGCTTTACTATGCGGAAGTGTACTGCAGAAAGGAAGTGTCGACCCACTTTACCAGTGCGAAACATATTATGATTATTAATACCTTCAAATGCAAATTTAATTACGATTTATGAGCATCTAATTTGGTACCGCATTTACAATTATAAAAATTTAATGTCAAATTAATTATGTAAACAATGAAAAACTCAAGAAATTGATAAAATTTCCTAATTTTTTAAAATCATTTCCCAAAAAATCGTGATTGATTTCTTGAATTGAGTCATTAGTTTGCATCAAATTTATCAAACTATTTGTCATACATCATTTTTTGCCAATTCTTATATTTTTAAATGATCAAAATGATAAAACACGAAGAAAATTATTGAAATCCACAAATAAAAAAAAATAAATAAATAATTTGATTTCAGTTTATTAAATTCATGAAAGCTCGCTCATTGTTTAAAAAATTTGAGTTTGAAATTTCGATTACCGGAGTATAATTAAAATAATTTTAATGAAGCTTATTAAATAAAATCATAATATATAATTAATTCATTCAAATTATATTTTTGAATAACACAAAACTCAAAATAATATATTGTATTGTTTGGCTGTTTCAATAAGCTATTCATCAATAAATAATCCATCCTATTATCTTCAATAATTTTTAAGCTCAATATTAGGGCATTAAACAAAACGAAAATATTAATAAATTATAAATTGCGATGTAAATATGTAATTTAATTTCATGCGGTAGCCTCAACAAAGCACAAAGTCATTCGCATTTTCATGAAATTAAACAATGGACTTCCCAAATATTACCATATTTTGAATAACAGCCAGCGGAATGGGTCTAACCACAGCGGGAATTATTGCGAATTGCAATATTTCAGGAGGTAAATCCTTACTTATACTACAGAGCACAGCAGAAAACCCGGTTTGCACATCAGTCTGGTAACTAATAGCGACAATGCACTAAGTACGTGCCACTTACACGGTAATACCACAGAGCACAAAGCCTGTAACGGTGCTAGACCCAAACCAGCGTATGTATACGTATACAAGAGTTATCTCGATAATTAACTACTGAGCACGATAATCATGATCGTGGGAAGTGGACAATGTGGTTTGTTTAAGAATAAAACAACATGTGTACAAGTACTTTAACTAAACTTTAATCTACTATCCACTGTGCACCGTAGATCCTCAGCCGGCACTAAATTGGACAAGATTTTGCCCTGTGCAATGAGATAAACAACAATCATCAACAAAACACACACACTCCCGCATAATGTGCAAACACAAACATAAGCATCATAAGTGAATAGAATTGAATAGAGCATGCTAATTAAATTCTGCTGCACCAGGACGAAAAATATACAATCAATTTAATTAAATATATTTGGTCGTTCACGTTGTTGAGTATATTCGGCAAAACCAATCATCCGTTCCCGAGTTTAATGAAATAAATTCAATTTCTCTGAAAGGGTGATATTGAGATACAAAAGATATGATTTATTCGATAAAACACTATCCAATTGTTGTTCTAATTACATATTAATATTTTGATAATCATTTAATAGGATAAATACATTCTATTTATTTTAGTCAATATCGAATTTGGTTTGACAATAATTGAACTATTATGATGCTCTGTTAATATTCGCTCGCTTCGATACTTGCAAAATAATAGATAAATTAAATTATTAAATGAAATATTTAATATATTTCTGCTAAAATTTTATCATATCGACGGTCTAATTAGCAATTTGTCTAACTCCTTATTTTTTAGAGGGTGATTTTTTAACATTTTGATGTAGCCATAATCAAATTATAAATTATTTGAATGATTCAAACCTAAATATTATATCTCTATTAGATAATAATGATATTAAATGGTTTTTTAAAGTGATGATAAATTTTGAACTAATTGTTTTTTTCGTACAAATAGAAGATTCTCTAAAATGGAGTTAGACAATTTGCTAATTAGAACATCGATAGTAGGTTTTATTAATAAAAAATATTTTGAAATTAAATTACAGAAAAATACTTCAGAGTAGTTTTCATGTTTGAGGATTATTGATGCGAGAAATCACTCACCAATTTTCAGCAAATTATGACGCAAAAACCAGAGAAACAATCGTGACCAAAGGTCTAATTTGTTGTAATAACTTATCAGCCGTTTATTGATTATCATGTTTTATATAATTAATAGTAACAATAAATAAAACTGAATCACCAGAAAAACCCACAATACACTACTCTAATTTTTTATGGTATTATATTTCACAAGGATTTGTATCTAGAAGGAAAGAAGAACAGAAATAAACTGATGGGGTGGCTCCTACATTGTTTAACGACACTCAAGAACTACTCACCATAGTCCCCTACTTTATGATCAAACTGTTTCGTGACGTCATTCATAATTATGCGTGAGTCCGGATGTTGAATGTGTGATGTATACTGATTAGATGTGGACTCGCGCTTATAAAATATATATATATATATATATATATATATATATATATATATATATATATATATATATATATATATATATATATATATATATATATGTATTTGTAAGTATAAGAGAACTGTACTTATTTATTTATCACCCACTTTCGAATGAAACCATTTGATATGATTAAGACGAATCAAGGAAGAAAAATAATTCAATCCGGAAACGTTAAGTGGCTGAAGGCAAATCAAGAAATAATGAAAATCAAATTTATATTCGTTAAAGAAAAATTGAAATTCTGATAATTAGATCAATGAAATAATCATTATCAATTTTTCTTCAGATTTTAATTACAGAACTAAGACAATCATTTTTAAGGAAAACTGAAATAAGCAGTACAATTACGTGGTGAGTAAATTTCATGGAAGGGGATTAGTACCAATGATTAGACCTCACACAGGGTGACCGAAATAAAAAAGTGTCTCTACTCACTGTGAAGCTAAAGAGTAATTAGACTTGATTTATGAGTTAAATTGTATACGCAGAAAGAAAAAATTTTTGACGTAAGAAAATATTTAGGAATAAATTTTTTATAAATCAAGAAAATTTTGTTTCAAGTTAACTTTTTTTTCTTTGTAAGTATGTAATGAGGCATATAATATAGATTTGGATTTAGGTAATGGAACACAGATATCAAGTGTATTATCTTTTCAATTTATATTTTTTTGGTGTTCAGTGGTTACAAAAAGGAGAAGCGGAAAAAGTAAATGGAGGAAAAGAGAAAAGGAAAAATACGACATAAAAAATTCAGATGAGTATTTGAAACAGCTTTTGTGCTGGGGGTTGTCAAGAGACCTAATCAGAATAGGGGAAAAAGAGCTTTCGTCGTCATGGCAACCTTCAAAAATATGCTGATTAGGTAGGTTTTAACTCAACTGGATATGGTAATTTTTTAAAAATCAACGACTTATACTAAAAATTTTAATGCGCAATTAAAACTAGCTAATAAACAACCTTCATTATAAGATAATAAACAAAACGTAAAAATACCTAGTTTGCTGTTACTTTTTGGGTAGAAAAACAGTAGTTGTAGTTACTTGGAAAATTTTATTGTGCTGAAAAGCTCGAGGGTTATTAATTTTATATTCGTGATTACATCAAAGGAAGTAGTACCGAGTATTTTCGAGCTTATTCTTTGTAATTGCACGCTAAAATATAAAAAAAAAAAGAAAAAAGAATAAAAAGAGTCATAACTATAAAAAGGTTGTAAAATAAAACGAGAATGAAAGAAAAGCGTATTTGAGATAAGAAAAATTTCAAAGTCACAAAAGCAATATTTTCTTTGGCTTTTTATCCTCTGAAATCTCGGTTATGTATAGCTTCCCCAATATTATTGAGGGTTCGATAACGTTACTAGCGACGCACAATTTAATGCATCCCTTTGATTCCATTACACCCTTTTCCTGTCACAGTCAACCCCTTTATCCTCTTTTATTTGTCAAAATTATTCGTACACATACAGTGCATCTATTGTTAAAATTTTTATTATAATTCATCATTTTAACTCTAATTACTTATTGAAATATTGCACTGTTATTCATGATAATTTATTATTTATCAAAACATTCAATTTATTTTCAAAATTCTTAAATCAAATAATTTATTTTTTTTTAATAAAACATAATTATTATACTTTTAATTTTCTATGCAAAAATTAATAATGAATTTTAATAAAAATTTTAACAATGAAAAAACAATTCCTATAATTGAGTTATTTTTTATTTCTAATAATTAAATATAAATTACCTAAATAAAAAATTAGCAATCGGAAGTAATAAAAATAAAATATTTATACCGAGATGCTGATAATAACAATTAGAATAATGATGTTAAAAAGTAAAACAGCTGTACCTCTAAAGCACTATAAACTCTGAAACAAATTCTTATTTTATGCAGACCAAGATTACAAAACTGATGAAGCTAAAGCTAAAGGAAGTTAAAGCACCTGTTCGTTCGGTAATTTATTGCGAGCTTTTATCAAGATCTCGACAAACCCCTAATATACCTACTAGGGCAATAATTATACAATGGCAATATATTATCCTTAATTATAAACGATTAAGTCTATAATCTACATAAAATTTCACCATACAAACTACCTTTTAATAAAATTTATTTCAGAGAGTAAAACACACACCTACTACTGCTATGCGCTAAAAGGTTACTGTCGATAATCATTCTGGTAGATCCACTCAATCACGCGGGAAGTACTCAACAGCTGGTTTTACAATCATATATAACACCATACACTCTAAGTGCATACAAATTAATTAATAATTCCAAATTACATTAACCTTATTTTTATACTTAAAAACAATAATAATAATAATAATAATAGAGTAATTAATTACCAAACACTAACCTGTATAATTTTAATTAAAAATTCCGCCCTTATTGAAATAACACACACGATCTTGCGTCACACTATAAATAAAAAATACTCACTAAATTTTTTTTTACATAAAAGTTCACTTTTTTAATGATTTAAATACTTAAATAAATTACTTAATTAACTAATTCATTATTTATCACAAGAATATTAATTTTGATAAAAGACAAGGTCACGTTTGCGCCAAAGTTGACAGTAAAATAGACACGCTTGAAAAAAGTCACAAGTGTCCTTGAATTTTAAAAATTTCTATAGAGCAAACGAACTAAAAAATAAAAAAAAATTACACGCAAAAAAATTTTTTATATGGAAAAATTTTCATTAATTTTGTTGATCATTATTTTTACGTGTAATTAAAACTTGAATATTTACATAGAGTGTAAAAGCTCAATTGAATAAACTAGATTTATTCCTCAAAGAGTTACAGCTGGCAAATACATATATAGACTGAAAGAGGTCCCGGATGTGGTGGCCTTGACGTCGACCCGATGACTGTACGCGAGAGCGCGAGACGCGAACACGACAGCCCCCGGGCCAGGTCGAACGCATGCGCCCTTAAAGACCTTTGCCCAACCCTAATTTTTATTATAACACGATGCATCATTAATGAACACACTGATATCACTATTCGGTAATCCAAAGGACCTATACTAAGTCTTAACTTACATCTAATAATTTATCATTAAAGTCCTTTAAATTTTAATTTATTCTTGATATTTACACTTTGGTTTTATTTAACTTGCATTGCAGGATCCAGCAATTATTTCTTCCATTTTATTTAATACATCAAGTAATATTATATCGTGGAAATAAAAATAAGAGTATTAAAAAGAAGAAAAAAAAAGTAATCATGTTTGCTTACCACCTTCTGTGAAAAACTTCATAGTCAGTTGTCAGTCATGTTTTTTTATACGAGACTATTTTATATTGTTCAAAGAGACGAGGAAAGTGTGCGGGTGCATTTGGATTAAAATATCAAGAGACTTTGAGTCTTTTATTTTACTCCTATCCCGGTAAAGTCTGAAGCTATGACTGTGGATCTGGATGAGGGCACATGGATGATCGTCTCAAAGCTCGGTTCAAGTTTACAAGCCAAGTAGACTTTTATATCAAGGGATGTCAATGATGTGACATTTACTATTTTAATACTAATGCTAGTATGGTGCATATAAGGAAACTAATAATTTCTTTGATAAAAAGAGACTCCAAAAGTACCCGCACGGTCATTTACACTTAAGTTTTTAAATTAAATTAATAACTACTAGAAGTAAATATAATTTTGGATTAAAGTGACATTAATAGCAAAGGTTTTACTTAGTATTTATGATATGTTATACGTACTTTGGATATTTGTTGGTACACCGCATTACTGGGAGAGATAGCGCGGATACAATCGATTTAATAATTGTTTGAATTATTAAATTCCTATAGATTATCAATAACCATCGTAGTTTGGAGTCTACCATCCCATTTATTAGTTATTATTATGCTTAGTAATATTTGACGGGTTTCCTGAAAAATTATTTATCACGTTTAATCCAGCTGTAATTTAATAAAATGAATTATTAATAAATATAACTATCAGATATTAGTACAATAAAAGCTCACACATATCTATTTATAAAAAACATGCAAATCCTCGGTTATTTTCAGTCTGATAATTATTTTTGCTTTTGACATTTAAACCATTCACATGGGCGACATATATTGCACGACCAACGCAAAGCTCATAATTATAATAATGCTTTACTAGAAACTTTGCAGTCACTATGTGACTGCAGTGACTTGTGAGCTATAAATAATCAAAATTTTGCTTTATTAAATAATGACTTTTGTTAAATTGCACTGTACTTTCTTAAATATTGACGTTTTTAAAGATATAAGCTCATCCCGATGTTACACTCATCGAGACCTTTCATTTGAATATCCACATGCACTTTGATATATTTTTCATATATACATATATATAATATATATAAATATATGAAAAATTTATGTGGGTACTCAAATGAAAGCTCTCGATGAGTGTAACATCGGGATGAGCTTATATCTTTAAAAATGTCAGTAGTTTACAAGATACCAAGTTGTTTCTTAATTATGTTAAATTGCACTGTACTTTCTTAAATATTGACGTTTTTAAAGATATAAGCTCATATCGATGTTACACTCATCAAGAGCTTTCATTTGAGTACCCACATGCATTTTAATATATTTTTCATACATACATATATATAATATAAATAAATATATGAAAAAATTGATGTGGGTACTTAAATGAAAGGTCTCGATGAGTGTAACATCGGGATGAGCTTATATCTTTAAAAATGTCAATAGTTGTCAAAATACAAGGTCATTTCTTAATTATGTATCTAGAAATAGAGCATTTTCGAATGTAGCCTAAATATTTATCATAATAAATTGACCATCGGTGAGAATGATATTAAACCTTAAAAAGGCACAAATTCAAATCAAGACCTTTGCAATGATACTAAATTTCACTAAAAAAACCGATTTTATCATATGACTATCCTAGACACAAAATTTTTCTTATTCTCTTAAGTTAATAATGTAGATAATTAAAAAATGAAAAACATTTTAATTTATCACTTTATAATTTTTTACAATCAACAAATAATTTATGTACAAATAAAAAATAATTTTTATAAACATGATTCTTTTAAATAAATCCTAGGAAACTTAACAGCATCTTCGAGCCACTTGGCAACAGTGAGTAATCTCTGTTCATGGAGAAACGGCGCCATCAACTGCAATGACAGCGGTAAGCCTTTATTCGACAAGCTAATTGGTACATTTATCGCAGGGATACCCGCCATATTCGCTGGCTGTGTGCAGTAATCTTGTACCGAGCATTGAGTCTGATTATCTTGGCTGATAAAGTCCTTGTAAATCGGAGCGTCAGACAGCGTAGTAGGAGTCAGAAGAATATCGATATTATCATTCCAAACGGCGTCAAAGTCTTGGGCTATCAGTCGACGGGCTTTCATTGCTTTCACGAAGTAATCATCATAATTTTCAGACAGTAAAAAATAATTACCAGTTAATATTCTGCTGCGTACGACATTATTGAATCCGAGGCTACGCGTCTTTGCGTACAACCGCTCAGTAGACATAGATTCATCAGCACGCAGTCCGTACTCAATGCCGTCGTAGCGCGCCATGTTGCTCGCAACTTCACATTGATTTAGCACAGAGTAACATACGATCGAATATTCAGTATGTGGAAGCGACACAGGCACCACTTCAGCTCCAGCTTCCTTCAATAAATTAGAAACTCCCATCCAGGTATTGTGTACCTCTTGATTCAATTCCGCGTGATTATATTCATTAGGTATTCCGACGCGTAATCCTCTCACATTGATATCAGTACTGGATATTTCTATCGGCGTAAGACTTTGATCTAGAGTGGTAGAATCAAGCTGATCCGTTCCTGCAATCGCATTCAAAATTAACAAACAATCATCAACATTACGGGTTAATATGCCGGGAACGTCCATTGAATTTACAAGAGGAATTAATCCATGACGAGACACTAATCCATAACTAGGTTTTAAACCTATTAACCCACAGTAGGCTGCTGGATTTCGCGTTGATCCGCCAGTGTCTGATCCTATTCCGGCGAAACATGTACCAGTAGCTACTGCTACAGCTGATCCTCCGCTACTTCCACCTGAAATAATTATTTTGGTTATTAGTATGCTAATTATTAAATACATGTAAGGTAAATGATCCAGTTATTGACATTGGCCTAGTTACTGACACTTGCAATTTTATTTTAATTAAAAAAAAAAGCCAACAATAAATTAATAAATACTATTTATGAATTATAAATTTTTAGATAATTATATTTTTGAGAAGATTTCATTTTTTTTATTGGAATAAAATTTCAATTGTCAAACAACTAGGCCAGTGTCAGTAACTGGGTCTTTTATCTTACCTGAATCTCAGATGTCTATATATATTACAATGATTGTAACTATTTATAGTTAATTAATATTTAAAATAAAAAATTATTTTGATAAAATTCATGATACTGAATTTCACAGACAACAATTTTTTAGATTTTAATAACAATTGAATTATAATAAAAAAAAAAATTAAAATTTCACATGTAGAAATTTTAAAAAATTATAAGTGCGAATTTAAAAAAATTTTTTTTTTATAATCATTGATTTTTGTTATGAAACTTTCAAAAATTATTAGATGTCTGCTAATTTCAGTATCATTAAAATTCATTATTATTTTGAAAATGAAAAATTTATATGAAAATAAAATTATAATAAAGTTAGCCGACGTTTTTAATTTTTTGATTTTACTTCATTAATTAAATTAGAACAAAAAAATATTTTTTAAAAATGGCACTTACAGTTTTTCATGTTTTTTACAAGTGAAATTTAAAAAAAAATTTTTTTGTAATAATTTTTTCAATAAAAAAAAATTTTTTTAATTTTCAAATGTCTGCTAACTTAATTTTCATGAAAATAAAGTTAGCAGACACCTGACAATTTTTAGAATTCTTCTTATTGAAAAATTTAAAACAATAGTATATTACACACCTAGGGAAGTAAAGTAAGAAATGTCTCAGATCACATGTAATTGTTGGCCGAGGCGAAGCCGAGGTCAACAAACATGTGATCTGGGGCTTTCTTATTTACTTCCCGAGGAGTGTATACTATTTTTTTGTCCGACGAAGGCGGAAAGCGGCAACTTAGTTTAGCGCAGCGGGACGAAAGTTGCCACTTTCCGCCCGGAGGGCAAAAAAAAAATTTTTTTTTAATTTCACATGTAGAAAATTTAAAAAACAATGCATGGAATTTTGTACAATATTTTTTTAGTTTTAATTTAATTAATGAAAAAAAAAATACAAAAAATTGTTAAATGTCTGCTAACTTCGTTATCATAAAATTTATTTAGTAAAATCATTCAAAATTCCGAGATTCTGACATTAATAAATAAAAAATAACAGATATTTAAATAAAATATTTAAATATACCTGCAATGTTCCAATGATTTTTATCAGCTTTTTTAACAACAGGAATACTGTCAATACTATCAGAAACGAAATTTTCCATCAAGTTTGAGCCCCAAAGATTTTGTGTTGGACCGTAATAGGAGTCGACGGTTCCAGCACCCATAGCAAATTGGTCTAAGTTAGTTTTACCCAGCAGTACTGCTCCATGTTTTTTCAAGTTGTTGTAAACTGTTGCGCTGTATCCGGGAACGAAGTTAGCCAGCATGAATGACGCGCAAGTCGTCGGATAGTTTTCTACGCAAAAATTGTCTTTTATTGCAACGGGGATCCCGTCCAAGGAACCCAATAATTTGTTGTCCTGCTGTCTTTTGTCAGATTCACTAGCTTGCTTCTGGGCCAGATCCTCACAGACATTTATGTAAGCGTTCAGCGGCCTTGTTAAGGATATTAATTTCAATGCTGACTTACATAATTCAGTGGGTTGAATTTCACCGGCATTTATTTTATTACTAACTTGCTTTATTGGCGATGACAATACTTTGTTCATTATTATTAATTTTTTTTATTGTTACAGACTTTACAGACAAATTGTTTTTTAAATGTTAACCTACAAGTTGAGAAGTTGCCGGCTTAATTACTAGAGACATCTGATGGATATAAGTGGCGGAAAAATTTTAAGTCTAGAAAATTAAAAAAAAAGTAACTTATTAAATTTAAAATTCTTTAGTTATTTTTATCAGAAATTTGACAATTATTTTTATTTTTATAACAAATAAATAATAAAAAAAAAAAATATTAAAAAAAAATTTTCTGGTTGTAGAATTTTTCATAACACTAGAGCTAGCAGACGATTTTAATTTTTTGATTTTTTTTTTAATAATTAAATTAGAACAAAGAAATATTTTTTAAAAATTGCACTTAAAGTTTTTTACGAGTGAAATTTTTTTTTCTTTTTGTAATAATTTATTTAATAAAAAAAAAATTCTAAAAATTTTTAAATGTCGGCTAACTTAATTTTCATGAATTTTTCTATTAAAATTTTTTCATAACAATTTATTTGTTATAAAAATGCAAAAAATTGACAGTTGTCAAAAAAAAAATAATTCATTGAAAGGCATAAATAAATAATATTTGAGAAAATAAATAACATTTAATAGTAATACTTTATTTGTACTTTATAGAGTGCCAAGAACTACTTTCAAAATAAAAATACTTTCAACACACATATGACTAAAAATCTCATGTTAATAATTGATGAAATATGTAAATAAAACATATCGATAAAGTAATTAATAAATAAATATGAATAAAATACATAATGTTGATTAAGTATCTTGGGCTACTTCAGTAACATGAATTTATATAAGATTATTTTAATAAATCCTCTGGGACAACTTCTGGGAGAGTGACTCCTAGTCTTGTGACCATCATTCCAGCAGTTTTACATCCACACTCCAAACAAGACTTTGGATCCCACTGAGATAGGACTCCGGCTAAAAAGCCTGCTACAAGAGCATCACCGGCGCCAGTTGCATCAACTACTGGAGTTGGAGGTTTAGTTGGTTGTACCTAAAATCACAGAATTAATGGCAATGTTATTATAATTGTAATAATCAACTCTAATAATAACAGTAATGGTAATAAAAAATACCTGAACAGAATTTCCTTGTCCCCAGACTACAATAGCTGGAGCAGAACCACCTTGTGTCATGACAAAGATATCATTATCAGCCAGCCAATCATCTTTACTACGCTCAGTACTAGATACACCAACAGTTACGCGTTTGGAGCTGTTTAGGAGGAACGGAATATCTGCTACATTGTCGAATTTAATGTTCAAAGCTTTCGCAAGTGCTGTCATTTCACGTGCATTCCCGAATACTATTTTAGACAGACCAACCATTTCACATATTGCTGCATGATGATCCTAGAAAAATTTTTTATTTATTTAAAATTATAATACACTATTTATAAATAATGATCTGAGCAACATAAAATTATTTACCTGGACCATGTACTCGCCATTAATATTAAAAGCAATAATAATATTTTTATCTTGTGTCAATTTGACAACTTCTTTAGCAACGTCAAGACCGTGCGTTAAAAAGAATCCTTCAATGTAAACTATTTTTATAGTTTCCCATGGCAGATTGCTTTTTTTCAAGTCTTCAAGCGTATAAACACCAGCAGCGCCTAAATTAGCGATCAAACTTCTTGAAGAGTCTCTTGATAACGACAGAGCTATTCCAGTTGGTAAATCAAGATGCAGAGCGTACCTGAAATTTTATTAAATAAATAAAAATTACTTTCTCATTTAAAACAGTAAAAACATAAAAAATTTAAAAATAAAATAAATTAGTAAAATGAATGATAAGATTAGAGTGAAGCAATAAACTCTAATTAATTTTTATTGACGTCTACGCATTCCTCATCATCCTACCATCTACGATTTCATCATCCTGGTACTTAATAAGTACCAGGATGATGAAATTCCCACAATAGTTACTATTATCTGTATTATTAAGAGAATAAGAAAAATTTTGTGTCCAGGATAGTCATATGATGGAATCGGCCTTTATGGTAAAATTTAGTGTCATTGCAAAGGTCTTGATTTGAATTTGTGCCTTTTCAAGGTTTTCTATCATTCTCACCAATAGTCAATTTATTATGATAAATATTTAGGCTACATTCGAAAATGCTATATCTCTAGATACATAATTAAGAAATGACCTTGTATTTTGACAACTATTGACATTTTTAAAAATATAAGCTCATCCCGATGTTACACTCATCGAGAACTTTCATTTAAGTACCCACATCAATTTTTTCATATATTTATATATATTATATATATATGTATATATGAAAAATATATCAAAATGCATGTGGGTACTCAAATGAAAGCTCTTGATGAGTGTAACATCGGGATGAGCTTATATCTTTAAAAACGTCAATATTTCAAAAAGTACAGTGCAATTTAACAAAAGTCATTATTTAATAAAGCGAATTTTTTTTATTTATAGTTCACAAGTCACGGCAGTCACATAGTGACTGCAAGGTTGCTAGTATTATATTGTTAAATTAATTATTAATAATTAAGTAAAATATAATTTACTTATGTTTATTTTGTGTAACGGAATATTTTAAAAGGAATGTTTTAATGTCTGGTGTTTTAAGTCTATAAATATGTATGTTTAATTATACCGTGTTTCAACTCCAGTAGCTTTGACTAATTTTTCAAGAGTCGCGCCACGAGAATCATTGCCTATTCCTCCGCAAATAACAGCAACGTGAGGAATTTTTGGACCTCCACAAAGCCATTGGAGTATTCTTGCAGTATTTTGTGCACATCCTCCAGCAGCAACTCGTTGATTCCAGCTACAATTAGAATGTTTAAATAGCGTAAATTTAATATAATGAATAAAATATCATGTGTTATTTTATAATTAACTAAATCAATAATTAACTATTTATGAACTTACTCGGTAGGCAAATCAGCTAAGATTTGTTGAATAATATCCTCTGGCAATTCAATCTCACTGTCAACTTCCAATTTATATTTTTCCAATAAATTGGCATCCTGAATTGTAGACACAACATCCAGCAGAGGATTTCCAAATGCTACTACTGCGGGTAATTGCAAAGCAGCTACGACTTGTTGTAATGATTGTTTCTCCACCATTGTTATTATTACTAGTTATTATGTCACGTACGCAGATTATCACGTGTATCCAATATAACGCCCGTTATCGCAGACTCACTAATCGTTACACTGATTATTAATATTATTTTTCTATTAATATTTTAGCTGATAATAAATAATTTATGATGACACTAATTAATAACTGTGAGATATTAAACTTGTAGCTTATTAATTATGACATTATCACTTAAAAACTCTGACCTTGAACGATTTTTTTGGTGAAACGATAAGCAGAGACGTGCGAGCAGAACTAGGCTTCGTTAGAAAATGAACTGGGGACGTTGAACGTTCACACCCAGCCAGGCAGGCTGCTTGCAATACAAACACTGGATTTCGTAATCACTGATGGATATCCTACGTCCCTAAAATAGGACGTCTGAAGGTTAACATAAAAATCAATAAGTTTAAAATTTTTATTTTGCACAAGTAAATGTCAAATTCATTCTACTCACCCATTGATTATTTTAATAATAATCCTCAACTTTAATTTAAACACCAGAATGTTACTTTATTAACTCCAATTTCAATTATTTTTATTTTTAACTAAGATAGATTTGAAGTTGGTTGATAACTTAACGGCGGGTCTTTTATAAATGTACTTGATTTATTTATTTATTTATTCAAATGCAATCAATTGGATAATTATGACCATCCTTGAGGATGAATTAACAAATTCAAGAAATTGTTTATGTATAATTTACAATCAAGGTCGTGTTAATATTTTTTATTTAATTAAAAATAATATATTAAATGAATTAAATGCCCCGCCTTATTGTTAGTAGTTGGAATTTACTTTACCAATTGTCGGTTTTAATAAATAAAACTTCTACTTTAGTGACATTTTAATATTAATATTTAAAGAATTTTTAATGAATAATTTTGACAGATGTGTTATAAATTTTTTATAAAAATACTATTTTAATTTTTGAATAAAAATTTTGAATGAACAATATTGAGTTCATATGTGTACATATATACATACAAAAAAATACGTAAGTATATAAGTATGTGTACGTCAGCTGACAGTGACAATTTACCGGTTTGGGGAATTTCCCAACTCCAAAATAAAAAAACTTGGATAATAATTATAATTGTATATTATAATAGAAAAATCAACAACGCAATTGACTATTAAATGAAGCTTGTTGGAGAAAAATTAAAATTGTTAATAAGTGTATTAAATATATAAATGTGTGTGGATTTTGCGTTGGTCATCAATACCAAGATAAAAATGGCGGATGCTCATGAAAATTTCGAGTAATAGGGGTCATATAGTTCTGTTTTTAAAATAAAACTATTAATAACAGTGTAATTAAATATAAACCAGTGTTTGTAATCAAGGATTATCTCTGTGAAGTGTAGAGATAAGTGAAAGAAGCCAGTTATGGATACAAGCTAAACATAAACGTGAAATAAATAGTAATTAGGTGATAGGAAGTAGGTATGAAATAAATTATTAAAATTGGTATTATATCCGGTTAATATAATTGAAATTTGTAGGACGTTTGACGTTGTCAGCTTCCTGTGTTCGAGATTTGTTGTTGGCCTGCAGTTTCAGTCTGGGTTGAGGAAAAAAAAAATACATGATGAATTGGGAATTCATTTCAGAGGCCAATGCTCATTTGACAGAGACTGAATTACGTTATTACGGTGATATATTTTTGTATTGTTGTGACAACACCGATCCAGACAATGTCCCGGTTGTCAAGGCTGCTGAATTATTTCGATCTGCTAATTTACCTCGAGATACTACTATCAAGGTAATTGTTACTCATTGTTATTTTCATTATGCAACGAGATTTAATATGTATGGTAATCGAATTAATTTTATTAAAATTACTAATCAATTCAATATTCATAAAATTTATCAACAGTTTTGATTTCTTTAAGAATATAAAGTTAACCGACATCTAAAAATTGTTATGATTTTTTTTATTAAAAAATTACAAAAAATTTTTATCATTTGTTAAAAACTTGAAAAATTATTAATGCAATTTTTCAAAAATATTTTTTAGTTATAATTTAATAAATTAAGCAAAATACAAAAATCAAAAATGTCAGCTAACTTTATTATTATGATTTCTTTATCTGTTTTATCAATATTTTTTATTATCGCATTATTTCGTAGAAAGTTAATTCTAGTCACATTGAAAAAAATTTTTTTATACACTTATAAATTCCCAAAACATTTCAAAAAAAATTATAAAATTTTATAACAGCTAATTAATTTATTTTAAATCGCATAAAATTTTCTTCATTTAATTTAATTAATTGCAATCATAATTACTATTATTATTGTTATTATCGTAGATACTGGATATCTGCGTGGGCTCCAAAGTAAACAATCACATGGGCAGGAAGCAGTTTTACGCAGCATTGAAATTAGTCGCAGCACACCAAGCTGGTCTGGATATTCACCGTGACATGGCTATTAATTCCCTGGAAATAGCGACACCGTTACCCAGGTTTTCATGGCCTACGTCAGGTGACGAGGACACCACAGACAGGCGTAAAGATTGTATGGTAGCTAAGAGCACAACAGCCAGTGGACTGACTGGGTCGCGGTTGCCTGAGAGCACCACTGAGAGTGAAAGCGATGCAGAGTCGCCACGAGAAACTGGAGGCAGTACCGACTCACCGACACCCACCAACAGTGTCACGCAGGAAAGAATAATCGACGGTTTGATGGCCGGAGAAACGATTCTCGATTCAACCTCCGGGAGTTGGCAAGGTCTCCTAGTATCTGAAGAGCAGCGACAGCTGCTGGGCACTGAGGAAGAGAGTTCCGAGCGACACAGCAGCGATGAAGCTGACGGAGATGGAGACGCTTCGAGTTTTCCGCCAGAAGAAGTTTGGATCATCAGTGACGAGCAGAGAGATTATTACGCCGCTCAGTTTTCACGGCTACAGCCGAATCCGGAAGGTTTGCTGGCTGGTTCCATCGCGAGGACCTTCTTCGAGAAGTCCCGGCTGCCCGTCGCTGAACTGAGACGCATTTGGCAGCTGGCAGACGTCACCAGAGACGGAGCGTTGAGCTTGCAGGAGTTTTACGTCGCGATGCATCTCGTTGTGCTGAGGAGAAATCACGTACCACTGCCAGACTCGTTACCTCCGAGCTTGGCGTTCACGTTGACAGTACCGCCGCCTCCGTTGCCAACTTTGAATTCTGTTGTGGTTGAACCGTCAGCTCCGCAGTCTCCTCCTCCGCCTCCACCGTCACCACCGACGCAAACTACGCAGCCAATTCATAGTCAGTCGCAATCTCAGTCTCAGACTCAGTCTCAATCTCAATCTCAATCTCAATCTCAAGGCTCACCTTCTGCGACGACTGGTTCAAGCGCTGCAAATACGCGAGAAAAAAATAAAGAGTGGACGAAATTTGTAGACTCTCCTACTGGCAGTGCTGGTGCTTTAGCTAGTCCTGGGCCAAAGCCCAAGTTTATCGTTAATTTTGACTTACAAAAAGCTGCTGTCGATCGAGATCCCAAGATTCTACACCCGGTGCCACTTAGACTGACCCCCGAGGCGGCTATTCTAGCCTCCAGTGCCAATGGAAACAACAGCACCGCTGGGCTCGTTGATGAAGACATTCTTCTGTCGGCTGTCAACCTGGGACAGAGGTCGCTCAATAAGAAGTCTTTGGCTTCCAACGACGACGGTCTTGCTGTCACGCCAAAAAAAGAGCCACCTCCTCCGCCACCTCCTAGACCTTATAGAACCCACACTCGAAGCTCTAGTCTTGATCTTAATAAATTAGGTAAATAATTTTTTTTTTTTTATAATAGTTTTATAGATCCCTCTATCATTCTGATATTTGCAGCAATAATTTTATTTTTTTGAAAAAAATCATTTATAAATTTATCCAGTAATTATAAAAAATCCCTATTATTATTATTATTATTATTATTATTATTATTATTATTTATTTATTTATTTTATTCTATTATTATTTGATTTTATATTTCGTTAGGTAAAAATGGACAAAATTTTTTAGGTGCTCCACCTTCTGTGCCACCCAGAGTGTCTCCAGGAGTTGTAAGTTTTACAGTCACTAAAAATTTATATTTTTTATAAACTTATTCGATTTTCTTTTAAAGAGCTCGCCAAGAAAACTAGTCGGTCAACGAAGTGAATGTGAGGACCCGAGATTGGTTAATGAAAATCCAAGTTTCGTCGCTGATTTTTCTCACTTTTCTCCCAAGAATGAAGATATCACAAATCTGGAAAGTGTTCCAGCAAACCAGAGCCAACAATTCACTGGAGTCTGTGGTGCTTTTCATATCTATCGGAAACCCAATCTTAGTAATGAATTTCAAAAATTTTTTTACTTAATTTTAAAATATTAAACTATTTAATTAAAATAATAAATAATTAAAAAATTAATTTTAGAACGTGGAGAAGGAGAAGAAGAGGGCAAGGATGATACAGATGACAGCAAAAGTCTGACTTTAGAAGAATTGAGAGAAAAAAATGCCGAGTTACGGCTCGTTTGCGAGGAGCTGACTCGTGAACTAGCTGGTGCATTGCAAGAGCGTATTAATTTGCGTGCTAAATTACTCCTTATCACTTGATCCTGTATTTCATCGCTATCTCTATTGCACTTGCAACAATCAGACGATCTAGTTGTCCGCCCATATCTGCAATCATGTCGCTCTCGTTCGCTTTCTTCATGAACAAAAATTTTCATTAATTATTCACTTATTTAAATAATTCTTTATTTTTTTACTCGCACCCTAACTTGTCAGTAATATTTAGAAGAGCATTATCAATAGTTGCATACTAAACTTTATACATATTTTCCCTTCACTTTAATTGATAAAATTTCACGGTGTGTTGATTAATAAATTAATAAATTGAAAAAAATAATAATTAATCATCGGTACTGAGTAACAATAAAAGTGATAATGATAAATAATAACTAACAGTGTCGATGGGCTTTATCGATTAAAGTCTAAATGTATTTTCGTAAGCTATTTAAAAAAATCTAATCAAACATTTCCATCGTAACGTCGTCTCTACGACTTAGTTAGCTGTTCATGTTTTCTAAATATAATACAATATTAATTATTTTTATTTATAATTAATATATAAATTTAAAAAATAAATATCATAATTAAAAAGACAAATGAAAAGTAAAATGAATTTTAAATAACTGTTGCATTATTATCAATCGATGGTTGGTCTAAATGTATTTGTATATATGTAAGTTTAGCAGAGATTAAAAAAAAATGAATTAATAAATATTACGAGAAATATTTATAGCTCTCGTTAATGGGATTGATTCCCCTGATAGTTGATTCTATTTGATGTAATTAAATTAATTATATATAATAATTTACTGTAACTGAGATTTTTTTTTTATTTAATAAATATCTGGCTCATTAATTTTATGGTAGCAAAATAAGTTTTCATTATTCATTATTCTTTCTTCATTAATTTTAATTCAAATAATTGATAATAATTTATTGTACTTGGTAAAAAGTTTAGGATTAGATGAAGGTAAAATAAAAAGGTATGTAATAAACTAATTTGTTCTTTATATTTATTGATGTTTGAAAGAAAACTCGATGAACAACGACGATAGGAAATACATATTGAATTGCATCGATTTATATTAAATCAACTGTACATAAATATAGTTGACAAAATATGTAATTATTAATTAAAATTGTAAACTGTCTTTAACTTGATGATTTAAAATAATGCTTTTCATATAATTTTTTTTTTTTATTATAATTATAATTATTATCATTATTAACTCTATAATTTAACGATTTGATGATGATGATGAAAAGCTTTTTAAACATCTGCCTCTCTCAGGTTATCTTCTTTCAATTTGAACTGCTACTATTAAAGACAACGATGTTAAAAGCCGGCTATATTATTTAATCGTACCCTCATCATTGCTGCGTAACGACAATCCGTGATATGGAATCATCGTGATAAATTTAATCTTGTTAAATTTATTGGTCTTTGGATTGCATGAACTTGATGAGGTCAATGACACGGCTGGAGTAACCGAACTCGTTGTCGTACCAAGAGATGAGCTTGACGAATCCGTCACTCAATGGGATTCCAGCCTTGGCATCGAAAATACTTGAGTGGTTGTCACCGATGAAGTCGGAGGATACAACATCATCTTCGGTGTATCCTAAGATGCCCTTGAGTGGTCCCTCAGCGGCTTCCTTGACCTTGGCCTTGATTGCGTCGTAGCTTGCTGGTTTGCCAAGACGGACTGTCAAGTCAACGACGGATACGTTGGCAACTGGGACACGGAATGCCATACCAGTAAGCTTGCCGTTCAATGCTGGAATAACTTTGCCGACGGCTTTGGCAGCACCAGTTGCTGCTGGAATGATGTTTTGGGCAGCTCCACGTCCATCACGCCACAACTATAGAAATTTTTTTTTTATTACTAATAAAATTCTTCTAGTATTTTGATACAATTATTTTTATAAATAAATATAATATTAATACCAACCTTTCCAGATGGTCCATCAACAGTCTTCTGGGTAGCGGTGGTAGCATGGACAGTGGTCATAAGACCCTCAACAATTTCAAAGTTGTCATGAATGACCTTGGCCAATGGAGCAAGACAGTTGGTTGTGCAAGATGCGTTTGACACAACTTTGTGGCTTGGATCGTAAGAGTCAAGGTTCACACCAACGACGTACATTGGTGCATCAGCAGATGGAGCTGAGATGATAACTTTCTTGGCACCACCTTCCAAGTGAGCCTATATGCAGAAAATTAGTTAACAATTATATAATTTTTAGTTTTTTATAAACAAATAAAAATACAGTAGCAATGCAATGAAAAGCTAAAATAATTCAAGTAATAAATCAACTTACTGAAGCCTTTTCAATGGTAGTAAAGACTCCAGTTGACTCAACGACGTATTCAGCGCCAGCTTTGCTCCATGGAATGGCTTTGGGGTCACGTTCGTTGAAGACCATGATTTTGTTACCGTTTACAATCAAATTTCCGTCCTTGGCTTCGACGGTTCCCTTGAATTTACCGTGGGTTGAGTCATATTTGAACATGTAGACCATGTAGTCCAAGTCGATGAACGGGTCATTGACAGCAACAACCTAATTCATTTATTTCTCGTTAATGAATTATGATTAATTAATTTTTTCAGAGTATATACTTCTCGTAGAAGCAATGTACTCATATCATTTTTTTTTTAATTTAACAGTAATAAATTATTATTATTTGTCATATTAATAAAAAATTCATCATACTGACCGTTGCACCACGTTCAATGGAAGCTCTCAAGACGAGACGTCCAATACGTCCGAAACCGTTGATTCCAATTTTACTCATGATTAATAAGTTTTACTCTAAAAAAGAAAAAATTTTCAAAATTATTAATCAACATTAATAATTTAAATTATTAAAAAACATCAATATTTAAAAATGTTTCCCACAAAAAAAAATTCAAATCACTTTCTTATGTAATTTAAAAAATTTTTTTAACTCTCCGTTAAATGAAATATGATATCATATTTCATTTAACAAAAAATTTTTAAATATTTTCAGCGACCGAAAAATTCTGTTTAAAATAAGAAATTACGCTTGACAGTTAACACAGAAACTAATTAGTACTAACAATTACTCAAGGCCTCAAACAATTATGAGAGTTGAATCTGTTGTTTAATATTAATACTGATTTATTTTTTTAAACGTTTGATATGAGCATGAGAGCTGATATCAAGTATGAATGAAGGAAATTTCAATTCATCTGTTCTCTCCCAAGTACAAAGGTCGTGCAAGGTCAGATTTTTTTTCTTTTAGCAAACTATTTAAACGTCAGCCATTGTCAGTGGGCCACAGAATGTCACGGCGCAGATTACATATATATGCCCCCAGCTGTAACTATCTCCAGATCAATACTTTAAGTATGCCAGATGATGTAGCTCGCTACGAATATCACGTAATCCAACAACCTCTATATATATATATATATACATATATATATATTGGCTAAATCTATTGCTTTTTTAAATAAAACAAAACCACACCCTTACTAAAAATTAATTTCAAAATTAGCAATAAACAATATTTAAATTTTTTCTTATCACTTCATTGTTGATCATTGTTATATTGTAGATTATTTAACTGACATTGAAAAATAAAATAAAGTAACTATTCAGCAATGAAGTGATGACGTATTAATGAAATAATGTTAGAAAATACTTGAAATTTAATTTTAAACAACTATTGCGTCATAGTTGTTAAATAATTTTGCAATGTGTCCTAGACTTAGATAACAATAAACTATGTTAGATTGAATATGTAATAAATATATATATATTTTTATTACTATTTAAAAGTATTGCTTCACAGTTATCATATATGACGTGACTTTCGGCACGTAGGACGAAAAAAAAAATTAATTTAGTGAGAAATTAAATAATTTATAAATTACTGATTTTTGTTGAATCAAAGAGAGTAATTAGACAAAAAGTGACAACTAGATGTCAATTGTCAGTGTAATTAGATAAAATTTAAATTTAGATGGCCGTGCCCTTGACGGCGACCATTTTTTGTAGTCGCGGATCGCGTGTTTTAAAGATTTGGATGTTATTTAATTTAATGAAATAAAATGTGATGAATATGGATTTATGGATGGGATTGCGAGTGGCGTGATAATTCTAGAATAAATTATCGATATTAGGTGATTTGAATGTTTAATTGTAAGTAATGTAAGTTTTAATGTGTGGTATGATGTACTTACGTAACAGCGAAATAAGCCGGCGATCACTTGAACAACTGCGGAAATAATGTCGTTTGAAGGGCAAGCTGCCGAATATAAATGGCGACTTGCGAGTGCGCTCTGGTTACTTGTTTTTTATTGGTCGTGACGACGCGTCCGACGTAGCAGTCACATGGTTCTTCACGGGATAATCCGACGACTGGCTTTCGGTTTTATTAGAAAACCGCGGAAGTTTTTGAGTTAGATCATTTGTTAACTAAAATTATTGTAATTAATTTTATGACAATTAATTTAGCAGATGTTTATAATTTTAAAAATTCTTGTAACAAATAAATGATGCCAACAAAAATTAGAAAGAAAAATTGATATTCAGAAATTTTAAAAAATTAAAAATGCAATTGTTTTAAAATAATTTTTCGGAACAAATTTGTTTGTTAAAAAAAATTAAAAAATTGTCAAGTGACTGCTAACTTTAATGTTATATTCATTTTTTTTGACAGATATTTTACTGTTTTTGTATTTAATAATATAAAAATTTTTTTTATTAACAAAGAAGAAATTAAAAATTCATGTAAAATATTTTTTTTTAATTTAATTAATGTTTTTTGGTGTATTATTTATATTGTTTTTGAGAAATTGTAAGAAAAATTAGAAAAAAAGTTTCATTTGTTTATTTTATTGATTATTGCATCATGTAATTAAGAAAATTAAAAAAAACGAATATGATATTAAAATTGATAAATATGTGATAATTTTTATAAATTTTTTAGCAACGAAGTTATAGCAATAAAAAGTTGTTTAAAAAATTACATCTTACAAGTTCTAAAAAATTATAAATGTAATTATTAAAAAAAAATTTTCTAGACCAATTTTATTTATCAAAAAAAATAAAAAAATTGTCATTTATATTGAATTCTTATTTCATGTTTAAGAAATGGTATTTATTTCTTTAGATAATAAAAATAATTTTCATTTAAAATAATTGAAATATTTTTCAATCGGAATAAACTAGAAATTTTGAATAAAAAAGTTGACAAAAAAGCTATTTAAATTATAATTGACTTTTATTATTATCTATAATAAAAAATTTTTATTTTGAACAATTATAAAAATAATTATCCAGTGAAAGAATCATCAATATTATGGTCAGCCGGAGAGCAGCCTTTTCCAGAATCAACATCTTGCATAAATCGTATCAAATCGATTATCCGATGAGCAAAACCGTACTCGTTGTCATACCAGACAATAACTTTTATAAATGTACCAGTCTGTGGAATAGCAGCCTTTGCGTCAAACACACACGAGTACTTAGTGTGATTGAAATCTGACGAAACAACGTCATCTTCGGTGTAATGCATTATCCCGCGGAGTTCACCGTCCGCGGCTTTCTTCATCGCCGTTTTTACTTCATCATAGCTTGCTATTTTTTCTATTCTTTATGAAAAAAATAGTCAATACAAAAACCTTGTATAAATTATTTTTATCAATACAAGACCGTTATTAGACCGTGTATAATAAATTATTCAACGGATAAATAACTTCAATTATTAATCATTACCTGAATGTGATATCACATAATGAAACATTAGGAACAGGTACTCGGAATGCAATCGCTGATATTTTATCTTTTAATTCGGGAATTATTGTTCCTAAAGAATTAGCAGCTCCAGTTGATGTTGGAATTATGTTTTGAAGGCACCCTCTGCCATCTCGCCACAACTTTAGGCAAATGTACATTTTTTTAACATAAAAGTACTTGATAGTTAATAAAATAAAAGTTATTGAGACTTTTAAAAAATATAAAACTGAAATTAACAGACATCTGTTCTTTTTTGGTAATCGGAAAAAATAAGCCCAGAAAGAATTCTAAAGTTATGAAAAATTCATATTATTTCATTAAAATTATTATAAAATAAAAATTCTAATAATAATAATAATGTATCACTCCCACAATTTTCCTGAAAAATATGCACCCCCAGAATAATCACTCCATTTTTTGTTACAAAAAAAAATATTATTATTATTATTATTATTTTTTTTTATTTTTAAATAATTTTAATGAAATAATATGAATTTTTCATAACTTTAAAATTTTTTTCCGGGATTCGTTCTTTTTTGGGTCCCTAAAATAAATAAATTCCTCCTAAGAAAAAATTTTTTAAAAACTTACAACTGTTTTAGAAAAAATTTTTTTTAATAATTTATTTCTTGAAAAAGTCTTAGAAATCATCAAATGTCAGCTAATTTCAATATTATTAAAAAATTAAAACCTCACACGACGTTCAAATGCAAAATGCAAAATGCAATGCAGAGTGCAATTAAACTTGGTATATATATAAATATAAATTTATATATACAATATTACAACGTGGGAGATGAGAATAATGACTACAAAGTAAACGTGCCTTTCCAGTGGGTCCATCGACGGTTTTTTGAGTGGCAGTTGTCGCGTGAATACTCGTAATCATTGCTTCGAGTACTTGGAAATTATCATGCATCACTTTGACTACTGGAGCGACGCAATTGGTCGTACAAGATGCTGCTGATACAACATATCCTTTTTTAGGGGTGTAACTGCAATGGTTTACTCCAATAACGTACATCGGGGCATCCGATGGTGCGGTTATCACAACTCTTTTTGCGCCTCC
Source organism: Cotesia glomerata (assembly GCF_020080835.1). Lineage (NCBI taxonomy): Eukaryota > Metazoa > Arthropoda > Insecta > Hymenoptera > Braconidae > Cotesia > Cotesia glomerata. Next base: position 5,018,121 of record NC_058158.1, read on the forward strand.
GTCTATATGCATCTTTAATTAATAAAAAATTTTTAATTTAATTAAAAAATTTTTAAAAAAATTAAAAAAATTTTACCGATGCTTTTTCAAGTGACGTAAAAACTCCAGTTGCCTCAATAACAAAATAAACGCCGTGATTGTTCCACTTTATTTTAGAAGGATTTTTTTCTTGAGAAGTTGATATTCTTTTATTGCCAATAACCAAGGCGGCTTTCTCGCATACCATTATAGAGGGATAAGTACCATGTGTCGAATCGTATTTGAATAAATATAACATGTAGTCGGTTGAAATAAACGGGTCGTTTATTAATCTCACCTTTAATATATAAAAAAGCATAAATTGATTGAAAGTTACCAGATAATTTTTTATGAGATTGAATTTTGTACGTCAATATCGTTCTCGAGACAGACACGCAAGCACATTCTTCCTATTCTTCCGAATCCGTTAATTCCTACAGTCATCATTTTGTTTTGTCGATTTACAGAATATATTTATAACTTTCTGGGTAATCAATACGTGGATTATAAATTATTTCTTTAGAGTTAAATGTCAAAATGATGAAAATATTTTATTTTCACTTTCAATTGTTTTATCTTGTATAAATTTTAAGATTTAAAAATAAAACTAAGGTCCAGTTTTTTAAACCGAGATAAAATTTTATCCTATTTCAATATATATATATATATATATATACTGGCAATGATAATTTTATTCTCACGGAAAAAAGAAAATTCAAAAAATTACAGTATATAATACAACGTAGCGCTTCGTGATGAAAATTGAAGGAATTACAGTTTGTAATTATTACAGATGTTATAAGAATTACATTGTAGAATGTAATATTTACATTGAAAGCTCTAAAAATCAACACTCAAAGTTTGAATTTAGAAAAATTTTATTTCGAACTGTAATTTTTCTAGTTTTGATTACGACGGGACTGATAATACATTTTACACTGTAATTATTCCTGGTTTCTTTTTTTCCGTGTTGGATCAAATTTTATCTCGGATTGAAAACCTGGCCCTTAATCCAGGATAAAAGTATTATTATTATTGCTAGTCTATTTATAATATGAAATATATAGATATATTTCATCATTGAATAAAACTATCCTGGAGTGAAAAACTGGCCCTAAAATTTTTTTTTTAAAATAAACTTATTAATAAAATAAAAGTAAATAAATTGGACATCTACGTCTGTAAATATTATAATAAAATTAATAAATATATATCTATAGTATAATTTAAAATAAAAAGCGTTGAATAAAATGTCAACTATTAAATATTTCAAACCGGTTTGAATTTTATTTATTAAGTTCAACGGCGATTAATTATTTTCTATTCACCCTTGTTTTTTTTTTTTTTTTTTAAACCCTGGAAATATACTTTTTTACTCACTAATACTGAGACTCGGCATACTGAAGATAAATCACAAGTCTTCTGGGCAACATTATGTGTGAGATAATTTCTCCAGTGGTAAAAAATTTAATGCACTTTTACATCTACGTCGATGGAACTTGTATCACTTTTATCCGATCTGACAGAAACACACAGAAAAAAATAAGTATGATAGGTTCGATGTGCTTAAAGAGTAGTGACCACAGGAATGATTCGTCTCAACAATGTAACCATTACTTTTACGAGTTTAAAAAATATTCTCAACAAATTCAAAGACATGCTAAGTTAAATTACTCCATTCCTCCTCTGTTATTACAAACGATGATAATTTTATTATTTTAAATTAAAATACCAGACACTTTACTCGACTCATTGCTTACTCTCATGTATTTAGAGGTCATTTAGATCTAGATACTACGACTTTGATTTATAGTCGGTAATGCCTTGATGATAAATATTTATTAGATAAATAAATGAGAATAATTATTTTAAAAATAATTTATTTTATAGTTTTAAATGAAAGCATTTTTTTCGACTAATATATTGTTAATAAAATTGTATTACATATTATTATTTACAGCGGCCAAATATAATTAGCGATAAAAGATAAAGCTATAAAAACGAATTTCAGATAATTAGTCTGCAGTTGATAAAATATAAGTATACAATTTTATTTAATTAACATTATTGCAGTTTTTATAAAAAAATACCCCAGTTATTTACGGCACATATGTAATAATAACAATAATAATAATGGATATTATTACTATTATCATCACTATTAAAATATAATCATTATAATTATTGTAAAGTCTTACTAGTAAAATTAATAATTAATTAATTAATATGTATATATAATTATAATTTTAAAAAATGGAATCCCTTCGCCGTATTATTTGTTCAAATGGGCTTAATATAAACAAATCAATACGAAATACTATTTAAAATAATTATAATTAATAATAATAATCCATTCATAACGTTTTATCCACCCACTTATGATCTATACTAAATAAAATTGTCGTACAATTTTTTTAAGTACTTTAAATTTATAAAAATAAAATGTAATAGTTAAGGCTTTTTTTTCATTTTCAATATTACGATATTTTTATCATAAGAGCCTTTAAGTAAGATATCAGTTCTTACGATTGATAAAAAATTTATTTCGCCTTTCATTTATATAGCTACTTTAATACCTCACTTTAAATTTCAATAATTATTATATGTAATAATTAGCAAGTAAGTTTAGCTGCTTTCAGGCACTATTTGTTTGTAGTGAAAAGGCCCGCGAGAGTACCCGCTGGGTTTTTTTGGAAGCTGAGGAGTTGGGATTTCCTCTTGGAGAGGTTTGTAGACCAGCCCGCAATTTTTGTTGTCCACGAGACCCTGGCGCAGAATCATGGGCGGTCTGATAACAGGTCCACGGCCTCTGCGATTGGCCATGTATCGCGCGAACTGGATTATTATCAGAAGAACACCTAGTGTTACAAGACCAATAGTCAGGACTGACCACATCGCAGTGCTGTACCAGGTGCGGTAACCACTAGACACTTGATCGTTTGAGTAATCGTCGTACTCGATATTTTTATCCAATTCCAACCAAACGTCCTCGACAGGATTATTTTTATGACCGGGGAAAGTCTGAAATTAATAAATAATTTTAGCTCATATTTTATTAATCCAATTAAAAACTTGGTGAAGTGAAATTCTACGGTGGCACATTCAGTGCACTGATAGAAGGATTTATTTGTATTAAAAAATATTTGTTAATAGTTAACAAATCATTTATTAGAGACCACTTTTTGGTATTAAACAAATATTTCTTAGTATTTAAAATGATTTATTTGTATTTAATAAATCTAATCTAATATTAATTTATTAAATATTAAGAAATCTTTTTAAATACTAAGAAATATTTGTTAAGGACTAAAAAGTGGTCTCTAATAAATGATTTGTTAAATATTAACAAATATTTTTAACTATAAACAAATCCTTCTATCAGTGTGCGTTTATGTCAAATATAAAAAAAAATTGCTAATTTATGTATAAATTATAAAAACTTTTTTTCTTGTTTTTTTATTAATTAAATTCTATTTAATTTTTCTCTTAAATTAGTGTTACTTAATTTTAAATAATTTTTATTGATGTATATTGCCGATAGGCGTATGTTGATAAATAAATAAATAAATAAAACTAGTAATGAGTGAATGAGTAATAATATAAAAATTACCTTGATGAATTTCATATCACCGAGATCAGATTTTGAAATTTCAGCAGCAGCTTCGTCGGTCGGTTCATCGTCGCGGGTTGGAGGTTTCTGTGGGACTGGTCGCAGAATTGGTCTATCTAATTCATCCTCACAGACCAATTTCGCGAGATCTGACCAGCTGGTGACACTTTCACCCGAAGGCTCATGTTGCTCTGTTTCGCTGGCGACAAGGTTGCTGATGTACCTTACGGTTTCCGTGGGAATAACACCGTGGGACTTCAGCCACTGAATAGCGCCGTCAAACTCGGCATCGCAGTTCAATGGGTTCTGTGATATATCCAGGCCTGACAATTTTGGTGTCGCTTTCAATTCTTCTACTGTAATACGCTCCAATTCGTTTCCACGTACTGACAAAAATCTGTAAATTATTCATTTTTTAGTAAAATTAATAAAAAAATAAAGGTAAATATTTACAAGTCGGGTCAACCATTTTAATTTTCATTTTTTTGAACGAAATTTTTGTTTGATTTTATTGACATATTTGTTTTTTAAAATGCATAAAAAAATGAACAATTAAAAAAAAAAGTTGATTATTAAAATTTTAACAAATTTTATGTTTTCAAAAAAATTTGTAAATTTTTTAGAAAATTGTGGTATTGAATTTTTTTTTTTAATTGTTCATTTTTTTATGTATTTAAAAAAAAAAAAATATGTCAAAAACATCAGAGATAAAATAAAAATTTTATCCAAAAACATGAGAGCCAAAATTTTTTCCAACTTTTGAAGGCAAAAAAGCTATCGAAATCTTTATTTTTTTTTTTTTTTCACGACATTTTTTATAATAAAATGCACCGTAAAAACAAGCAGAATCAAGAAAAATTTGACAATGTTAATTTTTCTTGTAAATAATTACCAAAATAAAAAAATAAATGTTTTATTCGTTAAAAGTTAAATATAAAAATTATTAAAAAAAAAAAAAAAACTAATCATAATAATGTACCGTAAACTTACCGAAGTGATTTAAAGTGTTGACGAGCTTCAGTCCAAACCCGTTTCAACATGCATCTGCTAACATCAAGCCGTGTAAGTTCTGGCGCCTGTAAGAAAGGCGTAACCTGAAGAGTCATTAGCGGATTTCCGGCGAGATTTAATTTCGTCATAGAGACTGCGCCGCGAAGCATGTCACTCGGTATGAATGCAATCATATTGTCCGAGAGATCTAGCTCTCGCAAAGAAGACAACGGCGATAACAGATCCTTGGGCAGTCCAGCGAGTTTGTTTCCCGCGAGATTTAGGTTCGCGATAGCCGGCATAGCGTTGAAAGTCCCGCTCTTGAGCTCAACGAGTCCACAATTGGCGCATTCAAACCGGTAGACACTGTAAGTGTTATACTCAAGTCCGTTTATCTTAAAGACCGGCAGATATCCAAGATCCGGATTGTCGCTCATCAACAGGACCTCTAATCTTGGGCTATTTCTGAGGTGGTGCTCCGTGAAGGAAGTAAGCTTGTTGTTGCTGATGTCCAAGTGCTCGAGTTGGTCCAGCTCTGAAAAGGCATGCTGGTGGATTCTCTTGAGTTCATTGCCCGAAATAATCAGCTGTTCGAGAGACGAGACGTTGCCCAGGTCACCCTTGGCGATTACCTTGATGCGGTTGTTCGACACGTCGAGAATGTCCAGCGACGTCGCCTTTACAGAAGTCAAAGAGGTCAAGAAGTTGTCGTTGAGTTTCAAACTCTGCAGGTCTGTTCCATCAAAGACGTCGGAAGGCAAATCAGTTAGAAGGTTTCCGCTCAAGTCCAATTCTACCAATGAACTCAGAGGCTTGAAAATCGCTCTGTCGATATCGCTCAGGCGGTTTTGCTTGAGGTTCAAGTACGCCAGGGTTGGCATCTTCGAGAACGCGGACTTCGGTAGATGCGGCATTGAGTTCCAAGAAAAGTCGAACTCAGTTACACTCGGGGCATTTAGTAAGTAATCTTTGGTGACGGACCAGTCACGCCAGAAGGGATTGCCCGAGATGGTGAGCAAGTTAAGCTGTGTGTTGTTTTCAAAGGTGTCGGGATGAATGTCAATGATACCGTTCCGGCTTAAATTAACAGCGAATAGGTAGGTAATGCCGTCGAAGGCTGTACGATCAATATGAGACACGCGGGTATCAACAATGGTAATTGTTTCTATGTGTTCTAAATCACGATCACGTAGAGCGTGTGGGCCGAGTCTGATCTCACCGGCATTCTCTATCAATAAGTGGGCGATGCCTGGACCAAAGGACTGGTTGTCTATCAGTCTACTACATCTAAAAACATAAATATAAATGTTATTTACATATAAATTATTAATATAATAATAATAACAGGAATGTAATCTTTATCTAATGATCTATTACAGTATAATGAGCGAGTGAATGACGCAATGGTTTAGCATTTACCTTGCTGTTGTTGCAGCTGCATATTGGCCAGCACACCTACAGTAGTCGGGACAGTTGGTCATTATGTCTTCTTCATCTTCCACGTCGTCATCGTCGTCGTCTCTGTAATCGTCGTCGTCACCATCATCGTTGTCTTCATCGTCGGCGTCGTCATCATCATCATCGTCGTCGTCGTCATCATCATCATCATCGTCATCGTCGTCGTCAAGATCATCGTTGTAGGTTACGTCGCTTTCGGCTTCGATGAGTTCTTTCATCGCGCGGCTCTGGGTTGTTCCTAAGGACGACTTTTCTAGTGGTGGTATCACATGAGATTTGGTTCGCGGTTTTGTGGTGTCTTTCAGTAGTTTTATGTCTTCTTTTATTTTCTGAAAATATATAATTACAAAAAAAAATGTTTTAATAATAAACAGTAATCTTACAGTCATTATGTGACTGTCATGACTTGTGAACTACACTGATAGAAGGATTTATTTGTATTAAAAAATCTTTGTTAATAGTTAACAAATCATTTATTAGAGACCACTTTTTAGTATTAAACAAATATTTCTTAGTATTTAAAATGATTTTTTTGTATTTAATAAATCTGATATTCATTTATTAAATATTAATAAATCTTTTTAAATACTAAAAAATATTTGTTAAAGACTAAAAAGCGGTCTCTAATAAATGATTTGTTAAATATTAACAAATATTTTTAACTATAAACAAATCCTTCTATCAGTGTATAAATAAAGAAAATTTTGCTTTATTAAATAATGACTTTTGTTAAATTGCACTGTACTTTTTTAACTATTGACGTTTTTTAAGATATAAGCTCATCCCGATGTTACACTCATCAAGAGCTTTCATTTGAGTACCCACATGAATTTTGATATATTTTTCATATATTCATATATAATATATATATATATATATATATATATATATATATATATATATATATATATATATATATATATATATATATATATATATAAATATATGAAAAATTGATGTGGGTACTCAAATGAAAGGTCTCGATGAGTGTAATGTCGGGGTGAGCTTATAACTTTAAAAATGTCAATAGTTTACAAGATACAAGGTCATTTCTCAATTATTGATTCTTTTAAAGATATAAGCTCACGTCGACATTACACTCACCAAGAGCTTTCATTTGAGTACCCACATGCATTTTGATATATTTTTCATATATACATATATATAATATATATAAATATATGGAAAATTAATGTGGGTACTCAAATGAAAGGTCTCGATGAGTGTAATGTCGACGTGAGCTTATATCTTTAAAAATGTCAATAGTTCACAAGATACAAGGTCATTTCTTAATTATGTATCTAGCGATAGAGAATTTTCGAATGTAGCCTAAATACTTATCATAATAAATTGACTATCGGTGAGAATAATATGAAACCTTGAAAAGGTACAAATTCAAGTCAACATCTTTGCAATATTCTCTTAATAATATAGATCAATAAAATAAAATTACACGTCAATTCTCAGATTTTTAAAAAATTTTTTACATTAAAAAAGAATTGTCTAGACAATTTTGTTATTGTACTTGTGATATACGTATTTATGGTCATAGACTTGTCCTACTTTCAAGTTTTATTTAAAAATTTATATCCTTGAAAGAAAAAAAAAAATAATAGAGTTTTAACTGAATTAATATTATCACCAGTTGATTGGAAGGACATTAAATTTTAAATGAATAAAAAAACCTTAAAGGTAATATAAAAAAAATTTTTTTCTTCATCAGCTTTGTCTCAAAAAATATTAATGAATTTTTACTAAAAATAAAAACTTAATAACTTTAGTAAGATTATTTATACCGCGTATTTATCGTTAAAATGAGTAATACCTTATTTGAGTCACTTTCATCTAACGTATTAATTTCTTGTAACAAAGCGTCTCCGGGATTGATAACGGGCTTTGTCAACTTGACCAAGTCTTCAGCGGGTACCTTCTTATCTCGCTTTAGAATCTCCTGTAGCCGATTATTTTTGAAATTTATAAGTTCCTTTGTATTGTCTTCAGCATCATGAAGTTGATCATGTGACACTTTAATGGGGCGAGTTAAAGAAAAAGAAGATGTTCGCCTGGTAGTGACGTCCGGTTGATTGGCTGTCGTCGGTCGCTCGGTGATCGATACCGTTGGCTCAGGTTTCCCGGGGGTTTTAACTGTCGCCGAGGTGGTCCCCTGCTCTACTTCCGCTGTTATTTCATTTCTAATAGACGTTGGCGATGCACAAATTGTTGTGGCGATCAGCAACACCGACAACGGCAGCAGCAATGCTAGCCTACCGCGCCGCTTCATTTTTCGTTATCTGAAAATAATAAATATTAAATTAAATAAATAAATATAAATTATTTATTCTGTGCTACTTCAACTAGAATTATAACTACAATACAGTGTGTTAACGTCTATATTTATTGTATGTTTTTTTTAAATTTTGTCTGCAAACTAGCGTGATTATGATTATGTTATCAAGTAGAAAAATATAATACTGCATGAAGAATATCATCGTAATATTTTTATTCTCCAACAAAGAGTACCTTTGTTGTATTAGTAGCAATAAATAACAATACAATATATCTATATTTATATTCATATATTTATATGTATATATACTGGGAAGTCAGCGCTTTATCAGTGAGTTATAGCAGTTATCAACTGGATACTACGACATCAAGTAATATTACTTTATCGTTTTATCGAACATACCAATAATGTAACTCAAAATTAAATTGAGTTGCTACTCAGAATAAAAATTACTCTACACTTAAAAAAAAAAAGCTTACTTGGACCTAAAAAAATTTTTAGGAAAACTTTAAATCTTTTAGAGCAAGAAGAAATTTCTTTTAGTCAAAGAAAAATTTTTTTCTCAATAAATTATTTATTTTTATATTATATTATATTCTTAAAGGTGAAGTGAATAGGACGCAATGCTTTTAAGTGTTCCGTAATAACTACTTAAAAGATATGTCAGTTATCGATATCTCCTTTTATTAATTTTTAATACCTTATGATTATAATTTATTATATTTTATTTTATTTAATGGAAGGGATTTTTCTAAGCCGACTTGACAACTTTATTGAGAAGAGAGTCAGATTATTTTAGAAAAGAAAAAAGAAATCTGGCATCGTTTTTGATACTTCAAAGACTTCTTATGGACTTTTAATAATCATAAATTTTATTTATAAAAATAAATGGTTGAAAGTTGGATCAGTTATTTAGATTGAAAAGTCATGAGTGAGAATTTATACTTTTTAGAGAACTCAAAAACAGAATAACTGAATAGTTTTGAAAAAGATTCAAGCATCATTGATTTGTCAAAAAAATATTTTCGAAAATGTATTTTTAAATACTTTCAAGTGGTTTTATAAAAAAAAATAAATCGGAAAAAAACAGAAAATAACGATAAATTTATTCATGTTTATCTTAATTATTATGTCAGCTTTGGGAATTTGAGCATTAAGAATTTAAAAAACATCGGTTGTTTTTAGTTAATGACAGCTGTCATCCATTTACTTTTGCGACTGAATAAGTTTTGTCAACTGAATATGATAATATAAATATTAGAATAGATATAACGCCGATACTGTAAAATGTCCTTTAAATTATGTAAATATTTTAATTGCTGTAAGCATATGGTGTTATCAAACCGACGAATTACAGTTACCGCAATTTCTGTCTATTTAATAATGTATAAAAAGATAATTGATAATTCCAAAGCTCTAAAAATATAAAAAAAAAAAATTATATGAGAAATAGATTAAATTCAAAAAGTTTAAAAGTTATTCTGTGAGTAATATAAAATTTTTCTCTGACTTTTTATCAAAAGTTTTGATTTTAAAATTACTAAAAATTACTAAAAACATTTCTATTAGCAACATATCAGTTCCCATTAAAATTTAATTTATTATCCCTCTTAATAATATTTTGTTATTTATTTATATATAAATAAAAATAATAATGATAATAAATAAATTATTGTCTCGACATATATTTGGGCCCAATAATAAATTATTAGAATGTAAAGAATTTACAGCGTAGGTGATTCTAAAAATCTAATCTGATGAGAGTCAAGTTACAATAGACCCAAAGTCTCTGGACCCCGTATAGAATTCGGGGTCTCATCTCTAATCTCTATGTGTGTATGCTGTATAATATATAATAATAGTACACACTACACCTATAATACTTATACTATTAACTTGGTAGCTCTTAGTATATAATACTCGTGTTTTCTGTTTTCTCCAAGGTGGTCGTCGTGTAAGGTAGAAAAGTAAGGCCCGCGTGGGAAGGGGGGAGGATACCAGTGTAACCCCGAAAGCATTCGCCAGCTGTGTTGGATGCTGTGCTGGGTTTTATTCCTATACTATCCTCTGGCTGGTAGTTTATACGCCAGAGTCGATACAAGTATCCGAATAAAAATCTCGAGACAGCAGGCTTGGTTTATACTTTAACTATACGTATGGAGAGATGTTATATGTTACATGTTATGTAGACGGTACGCGGATGCTGCGGAGAATAAGAATCTGAGAAAGATGAAATGAGAATAAGATGTGTTGGTAGTAAAAGAAGGGGAAATCGCGCTCTGCTCCAGAGTTTGGAGCTGTCTTTGTTCAGGTACCAGAACCGACTACCCTCCAAGTATATATATGTATTTGTATTTACCTATACCTGTCTACTATATATATATATATATATATATATATATATATATATATATATATATATATATATATATATCTATATATATATAAATAATACCGGTACCTCTTCTCCGACTCAGAATCTTTGACTACTCTCATACTTATACTTAGTCCAAGATTTTTATTTAGCTCGGGATGCATTTTCCTGCCGACACGAAAGGGCCACGCAGGTGTTCGAAGATAATGCTATGTTTCCTTTCCGCTGTCTGAACTGGCTTTACTTTGACTTTGACTTTATACTTTAGCTCAACTCAATACATAACAACTTTAACTGGGACTGCGGCATTCTATTATACCGTACAAGAAAAAAAAGCAGAATAAGATATTTTTTTACGGACGTAATCGTTTTTTATGTCTACTTTCAATCAGTTCTTATTTCTCGAAATCTGAATTTACGCTTAGTTGTCGATCGACACGCTACAAATCTTGGGTTTTTCTCATGTTTACCGCACGGGTATATAATAATGATAATGGTTTTATTATATTGTATTTTGTATTGGCTTTACTATTATTGCTTGCTTGGAATTTGATGGTAAACCTTTGAATTAAATTTAAATTATTGGATAGCAATAAATGTCAGTGATAGGCTTTTTCTATTTAATCAAGGGTTGAATTGTTTGTCGTGACCAAAACTTTAGTGCTGATGGAAAAATAAAAATTTCAACACTTGAATTTGTTTCTTTTTTTCTCTGTAAAAAATCTGAATAAAAAGTCCAAAATTTTAAACATTATAAATTTATTTATTTCACTAATATTTGATTGAACTTAAAGAAAAAATAATTTTATAATAATCCTAAGATAAAATGTTCTTTCTAATGTATATATATATATATACATTTTTTTTTGAGAAACCAACGTTTCTAAACTGAAATAATTTCCGTTAAAAATACAGTTACTCTGAATTTTTTCTAAATTTTTCGGTATTTTCGCTCGTGTTGTTTCCTAGAATCGACTAGACGGAGAAAATAAATAATAAAATATATTTAGGTTCCTTAACTTTCTACTACCTTCGAATCGTTGGGTCTAAATTGTTTATTTAGAATTCTTACAGTTATTCTAAAATTTTCCTACCTTTAAACTTCAAATTTTAGTAATTTATTAATATAAGAATATAATAATTACTTAAGATAAGTATACTTATCAGTATTTAATTAATATTTACTATCTAATAAAAAATTGGGGTCTCTTTAAAAATCGAACTTTATCTTTACCAATAATAATAATAATAATAATAATAATAATAATAATAATAATAATAATAATAACCAAAGGTAAAAACTCAAACATTTATCAAAAAGAGGACACCGATATCCGTCCGTAAAGTCACTAAAGAAACAGTCTTAGTTTAAGGTAAAAAAACGCAACTCAATCTAAATTTACTTACATAACAATTTTTTTTTTGCAATGATATAAGAGCGTTGCAAGTGTTTTTCGACACAAAGTTCTTATCCGGCAAAATATTAATAAATATACCGAGTTTTCAATAACTGCGCCAATAACTCACTCCTTGATAATGACACATATGTTAATAAATAAAATTTTCGGAATTAATAGGTGAATTTTCAGTGATAAAAAATGTGTATATAAATGGCAGTAAACACAATCGAGAATTTAGAGTCGCTTATACATCCTTATCAGAAAGATAACGATATGGCGTCAGTTTATCAGTATATTTGTCAGAATTCGCGATAAATATCGTCAAGGTATCCATCTATTTGTTTAGTCTCGGTCTATAATAAACTGATGCTCTTGCACACTTTTATTTTTTACATACTTCATTCTTCATTCTTTATGCTTATTACAACATACATAAATATGTAGTATGCAAGGTATATCCTATCCTATCCTATATAATACTACATGCTGCATACTTTCCTGTCGGTGGACATTAGACAACGCTGGCTGTGTCTATTATACGATACAGAGATACCATGTACTGTTAAGTTTATGTATTCCGTGTTTTCTCTATTCAGATGAGAGTAATGGACTTAATACACATCTATTACTATCTATATAATATAATAAGAGATTGGATATAGACTCGAGACTATATAGACTCTCTGTTTAAAAATTTTAATTCCATGAGTCATCGACCTGAAAAATAATCCGATAACGTTCTCGATTCAACTTTATTCATTAAATTCCTCTCTATTACATTTAGCAATTTAATAATAAAAAATATACTATGTATTTATATATTTTTATTCAGCTCCATTCCGCGAATTAATCAAGTCAATTTGTCAATAAAATGATTTAATTTTATTTAATAGCTTAGCTGTGTTTTCCGATAAATTCGGTTAATGCAATGTTTATTCTATTTTATTCAAGCCTCGGAGCAACCCAGTAAATTAGAGATAATAAAATAATAAATTGCTGTCAATTGACAATATCTTATGATTTTTTTTTATTACTAAATATACTCAAACATTTATTCACTGACGATGATAGTTAATATTAAATTTAATGACGTTAATTATTATGTATTTAAGAAAATTAATTTATTATTAGTTACAAGCATTGTAAATTACAAGTACAAAAAATAAATGGATCGTTAAAAAATTATCCTATCAGATAATTATTATTCATGACTGCTAATTATTGACTCAGCGGATTCATACGCAGTTAAATAAAAATTCCCGGTTTATTATTAATTATCAATTTTTTAACCTCTTTAGCTTGCATCGACTTTGCCAGAAAGATAACGATAAAAATAGCGGACGCATTTATTGGTTTATTTTTATTTGAAAATAATTATTTAAATAATGAACAAAGGCGACAAATATTTGAATGAACTCATCGTATCGCGTAAAGAAGTCACGTCTCTCCTTGAATGTGCAATTCATAACGCGTCGAGGAGTGTCGCCACGTCGCGAATTAACGAGTCAATGTGATCATTCTGAAAATCCGCAGTATTTTAAATATTAAACGTATAGAGTAAATAACACCGGTGTGAACAAAAAGTACAAGTACGAGGAACTTATTACGATTGCTGTAATTTATAATTTTTTTAATAATAATGGAGAATAAATTAACATGTTTTTGCGTACATTTAAAAAATACCTCCAAGGTTGTTAATTCAAATATTTTTTTTTTAATTTTATTTTAAATGTTTATTGCTTTTAAAAGGGTTATTACCTTCAATTATTTATGTACTTGTTATACGGTCAATACACTTTTAAAACACGATACGTCAGAGCAGTAATTTATTTAAACAATTACGTAGACTTTAAAGTTGCGAAAATTTTAATGCTTAAAAAATTAGTTTAGTGGTTATTAAATAAAAAAATTTATAAAATTACTTCATACATATTTGTATCATAATTGCAATAAAAAATAAAATAAAAATTCTTTTTAATTATAAAATTATTTAACAAAAATTTTTCTACTGTGCTTCAATAAATATACGAAATATTTTTAACTTAATAATTCTTAAAATAATTAAAAAGTTTCCAAATTTTTATGAATAGATAAATATTATGTTCAAGAAAATTATTATACTTATCTCGCGCCTAAATTTACAGTTAAAAAAAAAAATAAATTAAAAATAAACAATCCTCACTTGAATCTAATGACAATTGCGCAATTATAATCAAATAACTTAGCGCTCGAGTGGAGTAAGCAGATAAAATAGTCTAGATATAGGGCTTATTGTATTTGTTATTGGATTTGTTTCGTTTATATATGAGTATTCTATTTCTATAAAATAGAAATGGAGATGGAGATGTACAGTCTACATGTAACCCACGTACCTCTACAATATTAAGTACAAACTATTGTAAGCACACCTGCATCATGCGAGCTGTGTTTTAACTCCAACTCACATTGTACCAGCTCACATACATATACACAGTAAATAAATATATGCACATACTTATATTCATTATCATTATATGTATTAAATGCTAACAAGCTGACGCGTTATGGACCAAAAATACCTATAATAAATAAATATTAATATGTAATTTATACTAAATAAACAGTATGTAAATTATAACTAATAGTAAGTCGTAATTTTGTTCAATACCGTCTATTTATTTCTTTATTCGAATACTTTATTGAGTATCGACGACCACCATTTAGGTTTTTCTGATCATAAATGCCTTCGCAGTATTTTTCTATTCTTTAATATCATTTCTTCCTTCATTATCATAATCGTATTTATTTAATTTTTAGTTTCTGTTTTTTGTTCACCTTGTTGTATTTGGTACCATATTAAAATAAATTGAAAATAAACTCCAAAGTATGTAATTTTACTGATGTATTTACAAACATTTAATTTAAATATTAAATAAAAATTAATAAAAATTGTTTGCTTAAACTTATTAGTTTTGGATCCAAGTTAACCAGCTGTATAACTTTTATTTTTTTTCACCGACTTTTCAGTCCCAGGATTAATATTTACATATGTTTTTTTAGTTCTGCTTTTTTATAAGATTATGATTATGAGGACTGAGGGATTAATTATGATTAATCGAACGAGACTTTTATGGTAACAAAGAATTCATGGTAACGTTTGAGATGAATATACGTTTTATACATCTAACATCTGTATACCTATACGGAGATAAACCAAGGTGAGGTGAGGTAAGGTAAGGTAAGGTAAGGTAAGGGTAAAAGGTGACCAGGAAAGGGGGCCATTGTTTATTGTCGTCAAAATAAATCATCTTATGAGATACCCTACAAAATAAACAGTAAATAATGTTAGTAGAAAAGTGTATCAAGAGTTAGATTGAGATGTTCAGAGTATGTTAAATAAATATTTATATTAGTTTAGTCGTAAAAATTAAAATAGCGACACCGACGCCATTGCTACCAGGTAACAAAATTCATCAAATCGGAAAGTTACACTGTACAGGTTCTTTGTGAAGATGTAATCAACAATTGATTGGTATGTTTTGTACTCACTTGTGGTGATCAGGTGTTAGTATCCCAAAATAACTTGTTATTTGTAATGAGTTTTCACAACGCTGGGATTTAAATTTTAAATAACTTAAAGGCAAACACGGAAAACACTGCAAATAGTGATGAGGTATTTATTAGTTTGGTCTTAACAGTCGCACACCGATTTTCGTACTGAGAACTCGACTGAGAATGGGAACTCGCGTTCGAGTGACGTTATCGTAGACTCTTGTCGTTTGCTACCAGAAGAGCGCACCAACGGCTGGCTGAAATTTAAGAACGAAGAGCCAGTGAGTGGGGACAGGTGGGGCTCAAGTATACACACTAGTTGAGATCACGTTTTTATTTTACTGTTTTATGTTTCACTTACTCTTTATTTTGTATTGTGTATTCGTTTCATCATCGCATGTTTTTTGTATTTATAGTTGTGAATACATTGACTTATATTTTTATGTTAACATTCATTTTTATTGCAGGTTGGTGTTGATAATTCACAAGGTGAATCAGAAAAGTTGCTGTTGTAGAAGTTATTTAAATTATCGGGCCTTATGGCGGAGCTGGAAGGAAAAAGGCCGCCGTCTCACTAGACAATTTGACTTTTAAACTTTTGTATTGAAAATATTTCCAGAATTTAAGTTTTTTATACTTACTCTATTTATATTTTGTTTAATTTAATGGAATTATATTAAAAACTCTAATACTAGTTTTTAGAAATTTTTTATGAAAATAAAGTTAGCCGACATCTAAAAATTTTTATGATTTTTTTTATTAAAAAATTATTATAAAAAAATAAAAAAAAAATTTCATTAGTTAAAAACTTAAAAAACTATAGGTGCAATTTTTTAAAAATATTTTTTAGTTATAATTTAATAAATTAAGCAAAATAAAAAAATCAAAAATGTCGACTAACTTTATTATTATAATTTTTTCTGTAAATGTTTTTTTTTTATTGCTAAAGCATTAATTAATACGTGACAGTACAATTAACAGACAAATGATCATTTTTAGAATTTTTCGAGAAAAAAGTTATAAAAAAAAATTTCGCATTTAAATAAATTGAAAGAAAGATGCATTTTTTGAAAATATTTCTTTGGTACTATTTTTTAATTTTTAAATGAAATTAAGAAACTGTCAGACAGTACTAAAAAAAAATTAACATAAACATTTTTTAATGTTTTGTATGATTCTTATTTGTAATATTAAAATTTTTTGCACGAACATAAAAGTTGTTTAACAGTCTACCAGTAAATTCAATTGATTGTTGGATTTATTTTTACCTGTAGAGATCTGCTGATTTTATTTTATGGTTAATCATTACTAGGATTATTATTTTTTATTGCTCTTGCAGAAGAGAGAGAGTTTTTTAGACTTAGTTTTAAAGCTTAGTGTTTTTGTAGAGTACGTCAGCTGGCAAACTGCCAGCTTACATGGGTTCATTCAGAAATTTATAGCTTTCAACACGTGGGTTGTTATTACTGACTTTTTTAAGCCCACTGTGTAGTATTGGATTAAAGGTATAAAATCAAATGCGTAAGATCTATTTTTGTATGGATTGACGTAATTACAAGACTGATAAATTTGTATACTTTTGCGGGGTTTTTTAAATACTATTCTGAATATCATTCTGGCAATTGTTTTAGTTAAAAAAAAAAAAATAGATTAAGTACTGATAAAATAAACATTTTAAAAAATATAAACAAACGCTTTTACATATATTTTTTTTTTCTACAGTACATAAATTTAATTTATGTTTAAAAGTGTGAAAATTTTCAGAAATTTACTATTTTTACAGTTTTTATTTTTTTCAGTGGCTATTTGTTAATTATTATTTATTATTCATAAAGATAATTAACTTTTATCTTAGTTTAATGACTCATGTATTTACTTCGTTGACAATTTACAACTAAATATTAGAAAAAATTAATGATGATTTAAAACTAATTAAGAAATTACCTGTAATTTAGGTTTTATCAAAAATTATATAACGATGTATGATAAATGATCATTAATAGTTCCGATAATTTATTTTTAACTCATTAATTAATATTTTTTAGAGTACTATAAATATGAAATTCGAACTCGTAGTAAAAAACTTGAACTATAGGGTGCAGCACCGCACGGGGAACCTTTCTGCGCGACAAGATTGCGCAGTGACTAATTCACATTCCCGCTAAAATAGTCAGTAACTGGAGATGTCGTCCGACAAAAAATATTATTTAATTGATATTTAGACGTTTCTTTATATATTTTTAGATTCATTTAATCAAATAAGAGTAGTATGAACCTAAAAATTGATAAATTCGAATAGATCAACATGGAAGAGTAATAAAAACTCCTATTCACGTTACGGCGTTGGGTAAGACATGTTTTTAGTTCAATCCACAGCCATTAGCTGGATACTTAATGTTATTTATGGCCATTCCATCGTTATTTATTTACTTTTTCTTTAATAATAGTATCAAATTATCTTTATTGCAATGAATTAGACTTTGAAAAATATTTTTAAGTAATGTCATGACCGTCATAGATAATAAGATATTTTTTTATGCCGGCATTAACAAAATGACATGGCGTCTAAAAGTTAGAATAATTTTTTGTAAAAAAAAATTTATTTTATTGTGTTTTTAATGAATCAATTGAACTAATTACAAATAACAAAAGTATTTTGGAAATTAATTACCATAATAAAGTAAAATCAAAATTTGTCACTGAATACCCAGCGTAGCGTGGAATGTAAATTCTAGAAATAACTGCGCATGCGCAAAAACTGAATGCAAAAGAAAATAAATTTCAAATGATTTAAAATTAAAGAAAATCGAAAAAAAAAAATTTTTGTCGTTAAATTGAATGAAAATAAATATTTAAGTGTAAAAAGTATTTTTTTTCTGCATAGTGCTTAGTGATTACAACTGTGTTGTTTTTATTAGTGGTTTAATGTGTGAGTTTTCTTGTAGCGCATTAATTTATTTAATTTAGTTGAATTTTAAATATTTAATTAGTCAGTGGTTTAGTTAGTTATTATTTATGTTGTAAAAGTTATGAGTGAGCATCAGTGAATTTTGTACTACATCCAAATTTTTAGTCATGAAATTGATCCAGAATAATTGTAAGTTTTTTTCTATAACTTAATTTAATTTGATATAATAGCTACTAAATATGAATTTTTATTCACATATCATAGAATGCAGTGAGTTTGCTGAGTAGCTGATTGGTGATGTACATTTTTAATTTTCCTCCACTTGTGTGGTTGTAATTTTTTTAATTGCATGAGCATGTGTAAATTGAATTAATTGAACCATCCCTGAGACTAAATGTCGCTCTGAAATTCAATAATAAAATAAAATTTCAACCAGTCGGTATTATTTTATGAAGAACAAAATAAATAGTAATTAAGGAAATAATATAGACAACTACAGAAACAATAGTTACTGACCTTGAAATCGTAGGATAAAAGTTTGTCCTGTGGACTGCTACCTGTCGATAAGTTAAGACTCTATAGTCGCAATCGTCAGGAAAACGTAGAAATCTGTTAGCTTCAAATATCTTCAGTCAACAGAATGCGCTCTTGGTTCAATTAAGTAGAAAGTAATGATTTATATACCTTGTACAAATTATTTGAACGATAACAATTGTCGAGTCTTCTGTAACAATAGATCATTTTTATTCTCGTTAAATTGAATACTGTATTGAATGTTTATTATTGATTACTCCGTATCGATTCTGTGAATCCAAGACAATGGGGTGTATAGAAATGTTTCAATATAATTGAAAGAATAAGTAAAATTACAAAAATATTTATCAGGGTGTTTATGAATCACAGCAGTCTAGCTTCAAGCGCAGAAGCAAAATATAAAATGAAAGAATTGTTAAACGATAAAACTCTGCAAAAAATAAACATTAAATATGATAAACTAATGAATAGCAATAGCACAAGCTGTTGAATAATTTACATAAATAGCCATAGATTCAAATCTCAGGTCATTGACTCACGATTGTAAAGTCATCGACTCTGAATGAAGCAGATTCTTTAATTTTTTTTTAGCATCGCAATTACACAATTGCTAAGAAAACAGCTGTCTTTACATTGTTACACTAACATTTAATGATTATTGGAATATTTTAGCATTTTTTACCTATATTTATTTTCGTCTATTTTATTATATTTCAATAGATATTATTACTTATACTAAATTTCTTAATAAATGTTTTAGTCAACGATTTTTTCTGCTTTTTACAAGGTATACGCTATCTGTGTCAAGTTATCTGATAGCGATTGTAATATTTGCACTTGATGTTGTATTATACACCTCGTTATCTATATAAACTTAAACTCACGACTCATCTCGTCAACCAAACTGGGTATGGAACTATAGAGAAATTAGAACATAAGATAAATATTAACTCTGATTACTATTTTTTGTATTCAGTTATTTTATTATTTGGCTCTAATATCGTACCTGACTTTTAATAATTCAATGATTTTCTAATTTCTTAAAGTCTCAAACATTTATTATAATTATTATATTATTAATATTTTATCTACTGAATTGATTAGTTTTTAGTACATCACTAAAATCAATAATTATTTCTTTAATTACTTCAATACTATAGCAATAAATTAAGTATCTTGATACTTTGTAACGGCATATAAATTATTATTCAGTATAAATGTACATACAATTAAATGAACATTGTAGCGAAGCAAGTTATTGAAATTCTTTTAATATTTTTTAATTGCAAAATACTTGTAATAAAGATATAATTAATGTTCTGATAATATGCAGTATAAAATGATAGAATGAGATAATTAATTGTTTTTTTAGCTTTATCTTATAATTTTTCGCATTTGAATGAGGATATTCATACGTTAAAAAGTCCTGATAACTTCACTCCGCATGAATAGAAGACCCCATATTCACATAACATGATAGTAAGGCCGTTCAAATTTATCAGGAATTTTGTATGTATAGACAGTAAATCCTTTTTAGTTCATATCGGAGCTTTGAACGATAATTTTTTGCTTTAAAATAAAGCAAATTTTAACTCAATAAGTTTATTACCCAGAGATTTTGAAAGAGTTCACTCAACTGATAGCGGCTACCGCTGTTTTATTAGAGCCATTATTATGCTGATGTCAATCTCAACGAATTTGCCGTCTATTTATTTACTTTTATTAAACGCCTATTTAATTCTCACGCCACTTAATCTCTGTCAACACATATTCGCATCACCCGATGATGAATCTTCATAATAAAAATAAAAACAATAATAATAATGCGTGTTTAAGAATCAGAGATCAAGAATCTTGTATTATATATATTTAACAATTTAATGATGATCTACTACAGCCTGACGCAGATTCATTTTTGTAAAAAACGATCTTGGACTACGAACAGTGTTAATGTAGGCAAAGTCCTCGAGTTTTTTTTTTTACTACCTCTCATTCGACGCAATTTCCATACTAAAAATATAATAAATACACTCACAGGCAGATATGGAATTTAAAATTCGAGCGAGAAATTCCCAACAACTTAAGGGGTTAATTTTTAACTGTAAAATAAAAAAAAAGATTTCATGGATCCAAAAGAACCGAAATGCCAGGAATTGGAATTTTAGGTCATAGAATATATCTCTTTTTATCTCGGGATAAATAATTTCATTAATTTAGCCTTATATTGTCTGGACGAATGGAACTAGGCAGTGTTTCATTTAATTTGTAATTTATTTTATATATTTATAGACACATGTGCAGGCAAGCTTTATAAGTATGGACAATGTCATTGCCAGGCTGCAAAGCCACGGACTTTTATTATTACTCGGCTGAAACTCAACGTGTCCGGGAAGTTGGTCCATTAAGAGGCGAATCATTTGATATTCCCTACTCCGGTGTGTAGCCAACTTTACACGTGGGCGTTTTCGTTCAATTTACAAATTACTCTTCTAAATAATAGTTTATTTATATTTGCTTTCAAACATATAAAAGTGCTATCCTCAATTTCAAAATATAATTAAAATTAGTTGGTGGTTAAGATTTTGTATTTCGGTTGTCAGGAATTTGTTATTATTTATCAAGTAATCAGGTATTGTCCATGTGCATCTTTATCTCAAGAAATTTATGGCACATACGTTCATTAGATAAAGTTTAGCATTTAAAAAACGTTTTCTTATTATTTTTTTCTACTCTCTAAAATAAAATTAGTGAAATTTCACTAAATCACAGTGAAACTTTACTAATTCTTGCAGTTGAATTCGAGCAACTTAAAATTAGTGAAAATTCACTAATCAACAAATGAAAATATAATTCACTAATTTATAAATGAAAACAAAAGTCACTAATTCATTTGTAAAAGTAATGTTCACTAATTTAATAGTGACATTACTGGTCACTAATTCATTAGTTGTTTCAAACTATTGACAGAAATAGTGAAAATCATTATTTACATTAATAGAATTTACTATTTTATTTATTATTACGGTTTAGCAGAATTCACCAATTTATCAGTCAAAAGTTATATTCGAATAAAAATATTTTTTTTGTTTAAAAAAAATAAATTAATTTCATCAAATTTTATTAACTTGTCTCATCATCTATTACATAATTACAAGTTGCAGCATTATTTTCAGTTACTACGGAATTACATATGTCATTGTTAAGATTATTGTGGAAACTATTCTCACTTTCATTTGATTTTAATGAATTACATATAGTTGTGTGAATAGCTGATATAACATTTTTAGGTTCTACTCCCATTTTAAAAATATAAGAATCGATTAAATTACAAAAATTAATCAATTCTTTAGGATACTCTAAATTGAGCACATAATAACATTTATAGATTAAATCAAATGCAAATATTGGTTCCATTTTTCTATCCACTTCGATGAACCATTCATCGCCTTGTATAAATGAACTAGTTCAAAATTGCACCGATTCCATTATTATATACGGTTGAATGTTATCTTTAGTGCTCGCACTTACTTCTTCGGAAAAATTTTTTAAATTTGTCCCTTCCTAGAAATATTAGAAATAATTATTGGGTTAAATAATATACGATTATAAACTTGAAAAAAATTTTTATGCATCTTACCGGCATAATTCTAATTAGAGATTGATTGGGAAACTTGCTCAAGAATACTTTCAAAATTCTATTATCGATAGGGCCAGGAAGTTGGCGTTTTTTATTTATTCAAATTTCAGGTTAAACATATGAATACTCATTTAAACAACTGCGAAAGTTTTGGCCCTAATTATCAATATTATTTATAGGTCGTATCATAAATTATAGATGAAATTGCTAATAAAAATTATATAATTTTTACTCACTTCTAAAAACTGCGATAGTCTCTTCGGTTACAACTGATTCTAATTTTGAACATAATTCTTCAACAGTTAATTTAGCGTACTCTTCCATATCAATTATTTGAATCAATATTTTTTCCTTAAATATTTAAACTTAAACTTGAACTTTAAATTTCTAAACTCAAATTTTAACCGTCTTACTTGTACGAAAGATCAGTTAAAACTGTTGAAGTAACGAAAGGATCGTAGGTCGTACGACTACAATATTCTGATACTACACTGTTTATGTCTCTGTTTATACAAAAGCATACTCAAACTAAAAAGGAAAACTTATTCGGCATGAGACTGTTTAACAGAATATTGTATCCAAAAGTGTTTATTTAAATGTCGAATTTCTTGAACCGAAGAAAGCCAAACAGCATCCCGGCTACATAATCTTATGATTTATAATATAACAACCTTGAAGTAAATGGTGCTATATGTAGTTAAGAGTGGTTACGATTTTTTTTACTTATTTTTTGAGTTAAAAATTGACAAAAGAGTCGACTATATAATTAACAGATACCAATTTTTTATAATATATAAGTGATATGTGATATCACTAAAATCAGTGAAAACTTGACTAAATTTGAATTTGAAATGTAAAATATAAAAATATATTAATATACAATGAAATTTACGACTAAATTGGGAAAAATAAAATTATAGGTAATTTTAGTGAGAAATTCATTGACTGCATCGTAGTTTTCAACTTTTAATTAGCGATATCAAATAATACTCGAAAATTAGTGAAGATTCCACTAATAATTTAAGTGGAAGCGCTATTAAATCAGTGAAAAAAAGAATCACAAATAATATCAGTGTAATATTTATTCACGATTTCTGAAAAGTCACTATTAAATTAGTGAACATTGAAGTCATTAATACAATCAGTGACAAAATCACTGACAACCGAGTAGAAACAACTGCGTAATTAGTGAATTCTTAAACCACTAATAGAATTAGAGACAAAGTAACTGCTAATTGATAAAAAAGATTTTTGAATTAGTGAAATTTAAAATTACTAATTGAGGTAGTGAAAAGTCCACTGATTAATCTAGTAAAATCACTAATTTTACAGTGAAAAAATTTTCACTACCTGAATTAGTGAAAATTTCACTAATTTTATTTTAGAGAGTAAGGTATATTTTTAAGGAATTTATACATTGCTTGTTATTTTCTCTTAAGAATTAAAAATTTTTTTAAATAACGATCTTCAGATCGGAGTTTGATTCGAAAAAACAATATAAAGTTGTTCATATAAATTTTTTTTATACAAAAAATTTTTATTCCTTTATCGGACTATTTATCGCGCTATAAAATGCATATATAGATTCCTCGAACTCTTTTTTTAAAGTTATTAATTTAACGATATGACGTGATAAAAAATACTCGGGATTTTCCTATGACGTGTGATATGACCGATCGGTTTTCAGGATATAATTATATTACAAATAATATGTGCAATGAGAAGCGCAATGTAACGAATGACCGGTAAGCTTGACACTGGTTTACGAGGATTGTAAGTAAATATAAAGGTAGACGAGTCAAGAGAGTTGCACCTCGTCGTTACCTTAAACGATTCGAGTTGTATTGCCTTTTACTTGCTCGTGCAACGTATCTTCGTTCCAACGGCAACTTGTCACCAGCTACTACTTTTTTTTACGTCGTTTTATTTATTTACCTCTTATCTATAATCTTTTTTATTCATTCATTTATTTATTTTTATTGTTTTTTTAGTACGATTTTAAAGAACTCATATAAATCATTTTATTTACGACTTACGGCAATGATGAAAGTCGCCGAGTAATCTCGAAGCGCATCTTTATATTAATGCATGCACATTTGTCCCGCTAATGTGTTAAATAGACGCTATTCTCGTTAGACCGTTCTTAAAGGACATCTTTTAGCTTGTTCAGGTTTATAATTTTAGTAGTACTATAAATTAATGGCAGAGCAATTTTGTTGTTTCAAAAAATTTAATTTTCTAGAAGTAATCTCTTTAACAATGTTTCAATTATTTTAAAAAATTCTTGACAAGATCAAATATCTAGTATTTTGAAAACAATTTTTCCAATGTAGACTTTTATAATTATTTAAAGATATGTTCCACAGTTATTTTTAGTTATTCTCTAATTGTTCAACTCTTACACAAGCTAAAAAAAACGGCCGAAAAAAACGTTTTCTTCATCAGCTACTTAAAATTATTTCTACTACACAATGCTACAAAAAATCACTAAGAACTGACAATTAGTAAAGATGATTTCAAAATTATACGTTCACTAAAGATTCAAATTTTTTTCTCTATCGGTACTTGAATAAATCAGGTCATAGTGAAAAAACAGACCATAGATCGCAGACCCTATCATTAAAAAACTGATTTATTACCTGTCTTTTTTATACAATTAACGATTGTTCTCGTTATAATTTTATACCACGGTAATTTTATCTCTACCACGTTCAATGAATACTATCGTAGGGAGTTATAAAAGTTCATTATTTTTTAGTAGCTTAAGATATGTTTTAATACAGTATGATATAATTTCGGAGCTTTTAAAACAACATTATCTAAAAATTATATTCCGAATGATTTCAAAGGGCTTATTGTCTCGTTTTCCGGTTTTTTATGAACTGAAGTAATATTTTTGATGGATAAAAAGTTATTACGTATTAAATAAAATTTAAGTAAGCGAGTTTAAATATAAAGTAAAGAGTGTTTAAAAGTTTAGAAGAAATGATGATAAATTTTTTAATCAAATAAACGAAATGACATTAAAAAAGTAAAGTTTCAAACATAACAAGTTTATAATCAGTTAATTTAGTTGGGTAATATATACATATTATAATAAAAAAAACATAAAGAGGAAATGGTGTCGAGGCTCGTGTGTAAGAGGTCAAGAGTTTATGACTGATGACTCGAGTAAATGTAATATTATCTAAATGTTTAAACGTAACATTTTTTATTTACACAATGTCATCATGTGGAAACATGAGAACTGACCTAGGAACCTTTCAATGCTGCGTTTAAATATAACAAAAGAGGGTGGGGCTATTATATGCCCCGCGAGACGCATAAAGCGCGGGGGAAGATATCAAACGAGGAATAAAAAAAAAAAAACAGAGAAAGGGAGAGAATGAGAGAGAGATAGATGCTCTGGCGTTTATTATACGGCAAAGTTAACTGTGTTACTAGTACTATACATTGTATAGTACATACCGTGTACAGCCAGAGGCTGAGGCGCTTGATTAATCTGTCATATTTGATGTAAGTGCAGGTTAATCTATAGATGCACTTGTACAACACGGGCGATTCCAACAATTGCATGCATCCGCCAGTTTGTACAATTTAATGTCAACTATATACTGCATTTTGTAGTATTGAATTACCCTGTATGTACCCAGTTTATGTATATGTCGAGTTGGGGTTTAGCTCCATTTGGTCGCAATGCATTGACGAGACACGATAAGACTTATAACTTCAGAGGTTAAAGGTGACTTGCTATTAATATTGGCTCTATTCTACGCTCTTTTATTATTATATTCTCGTCGACATATACACTACTGCCCTTCATAATATGGGGATCATACAAATCGCTTTCATTTAATAAACTCATTTTACTATTATTATTCACTTGTAAACCATTTATTTTTATATTTATATTATCAATTAAATTGTTTAACTTTAAATATTCTTTTTTTTGTTGGCTTATTTTTATTACAAACTTTTCATTAGAATTGTTGATTTTGTTTTCTTCAATTATAATTTCTTATCTACAAATATTGACTATACATATTTTAATTACAAATTTGAATGATTCTTCTCAATGACAATTTTTTAAAGATAAATTCTGATTATCGATTTTTTGATTAAAATTTTTTTACATAATTTAAAAATTTTCAATTAATTATAAATTTCTTAATTTGTATTTTTCATTTAATTTCAATAATAAATTGTTTTATTACATCATTCAATTGTTAATTTCTTAATCATAATTTTTTGGAATAAAAAATTCATCAATTAATTATTTTTAATAGAAATTAGAGCGATGAATTAATTTCTTATTATTAAAAAAAATGATTAATAAATAGTTACATTATTAATTACAGTATTAATTTAAATAAATAATCAATAAAATAAATAGCAAATCATGTAAAAAAAAAACCTGTCATCTAGTCTGGAGTCTCTCGATATTGATTTAGATCGCTCAACAATCTAATATAACGACGTATGTATGTATGATAGTGATTGAAAACGAACGGATATAATCAAGCCTGATCAGACAACAATTTTGAACCGCTCGCGGCGACTCATTTATCCTCGGTTTTTAATATTAATACTATATAAAATATACATATTACATACAACTAATACACTAAAGTACCCATCACATTAACATTAACCATATATTTATTCAAATTCAAAGTCAATGAAACAAAATGAATATAATATCTAGTATCGGAGCCATACATAAACACCTTTCTTCATGATGTGACCCGCTTATAATATCCTCATTTGCATTTTCACAACTCTTTATTCGTAATTTATATATTGCACTATTTTCCGTGTTATGTACACTTAGCTCGCACACATTTATGTACGAGACGAGTGGGTACAGTGTCATATTTCCCAGTTACTATTTCCTTTTCCGCTTCACTGAATATTCTCGATATATCCCCTTTTTTATCATTTATACATTACATTATTTACATTTTTTATTGTTTATTATTCCTCGGAGAAATAAAAGAATGCTAACAAAAAATATTTTGCTTTACTTATCGCAATACAATTAACATTGTCTACCTTCAACAACATACATCTCGTTTAGTTTCGTAACCCGGAAATAAAGAAAACTATAAATTTATGTAACAGAAATCAAAGTTCCGTATTTAATTAAAATTTACACATTTGGGAAAGTTAGATCTTAAATTTGCGAAGGTCAAGATCGGAAAGAATAACTCCAGTTAATAAAAATTCAAATTTTGATTTATGCAAAGTATTAATAATCATTGATATAAAAATACTAATTAGCAAGTCATTGATTGTGACACTTTCTTGGGTTTTACGATTCCCTCAAGCTTTTGTGTTAAATATGCATATACAAATTATTATAATAAAGTTGCATAACAAATATCTTCGTAATGAACTCATATTTCAATATTTATCACCTCAATGTTTGTCACTCTCATTAAGTTTTTAATTACTCTGGACATCTTTTCATTGAATCATTTTTATAGAGCTACAAAATACAAATTGCATTTCATTATTTCTCACTTTTACTATTTTAATTTCTACCAAATTTTAATCATAATCTCTTACTATTTATCAAACATTATTTAAATTATGAAAAATAGCTTCAATAATTTTTATCGCTATATGATAATGGGCGTCAAAGAAAAAGTTTTTATGATATGATGATCATGATCAATATAAATATAAATACTTAAATTATTTAAATAATTTATTCTTCGAGTTTATCAATAGTTCTAAAATATTTATGATCTAAAAATTTTAAATAAAATCATTTCTTCCTCTTGAATAAATTATGTTAAATGGAATTTGAAAATTCTTCAATAGAAATCGTTCTCCTAAATATAATTTTTACAAAGCTCATCAAGATCAACATCGGTATTGTCGAGCCTTAATTTCGGTTAAATACTTGCATAAAAATAATAAAATGACTATAAATATAAATTGTTTTATAAAAAGCTCAGCAGTCAATGAACTAGATTAACTTTCATTAGTCGTAACCACCTGTATGACCCTTTGTATTATTCCTGGATATATAATGATAGCTCAACATTCTATATATTTAATACAACATATAATAATATATATTGTAATAGTGACTGCAGATATAACACGTGCGGTCAGCTTAACTCGTGTCTACTAGACTAGATCACTGTCGCCAGGCGTAGAACATCGACATTATTATAAATGAAGATGCGATACGTGACATGTTGTGTAGTTGGGTGCGTATATGTTAAGCAACTAAGATTTTCTGGGTCGAAAAATAATTTCAGTACACAACAAGAGATTTAAGTCATAAAGTTAAGAAAATATCATGAATCATAATTATAATATATAAAGTATTCATTTGTAGATAAAAAAAATATTTTCATGACAATGACAATCTTGATAATGATCGAAGATCTACCGAATAATCCTTGTCTTCGGTCTTCTCCTCTTAAAATCCGGTATTTATATATTGTGTCTTCTTTTACCTCACTACACCCAACCGTATATGTATGACAATACTTTAGTAGCTTGTCATTCTACACTTCTTACCACATCAGTCTTCTATCTATATGTTGTAAGATACTGGGTATAGTGTATATATACGTTCTTATATCATATAATATCGTATCGTACGTCTAGTAGTCGTGAGTCGTGACGCGAAAGAACGATAGATCGGAACTAATAAGCGTGTCTCCTCGATGGCTTTTACTGTTTTTACTACTCTACATTACATATAACATGTATCCTGTACTATATACTATTCTAATACATATACAGGGTACCTATCGAACCTATCTCACTGTCTCCGGGTCCCAGCTTATGTTATTAATGTAACATTATATTAATAATAATAAAATTTACCATATTATATGATGACATACCTTAAGTCGATGATTCATTTTAGAAAGGAATTTCAACCCGACTTTCTTTCATTTTTCTTTCATAATTCATTTTTTTCAAGTCTTTTTTCATGTAGATTTATCCAATTTATTCTAATATTAACTCAATGAATTATTAATTTCATTCACTGACTACCGATTATTTTGTTTTTTTTTTTCCTCAGATATGATTCTAGAAAATTTAATTCTCTACGAAATTACTTGTGGTGCAATTGAGACGCTTTATTATTGCATTATATTTATATAACATTTGATTGTATGACATTTAAAAATTAAAATAATATGAGTGTAATTGTATATAAATACATCGAAAAGTGCAATTATTTACGGTCTGAAAAATTATGTTTCCTTTTCTTTTGAAATATTTTTTAAAAACGTATCTTAAACTCGAGGAAAATTTTTTATAAATTTTTTAAAAGAATAATTAAAAAAAATTTTTTTTTAAATATTAACCTGCAAAGATTTAAGTAATCCTCTGAGTGAAAGTAAAGTAAAAATATTTGAGATAATCAAAACAAACACGCATAAATTATAAAAATCATATTATTTTATCATTTTTCGAGGAAGTTGCCGCACCTGAATTTTTTTTTCCAATAAAATTATTGTACAGCGATGGTGAATTTTATTCGAAATAAAAAAACTTCCAAATTAATTGATGTTGCTTCTAGTTTTTACCAATGATTCACTTTAAAAAATTTCCATAAAACGAGTTGGTGAATACTTTTAAATTTAAGCAATGTCTAATAATAAATTGTAAAAAATTTTGTTTTTTATTCATACTAATGCTATAAATGTTCATTTAAAAAAATACATTATTTCATTTTATTTTATTAAATTTTCTTTCTATTATTCCAGTTCTGCGTACAGGTGTTATTGCATCTCATCAAACACTATATTCAACAGAATTAAAATATAAAATGGACAGATCAAATTCCAAGTTTAAGGTGAAATATTTTTACCCAAACGTTTTTCGTCATGTCTCATGTTCTACCTTCCTAAAATTTTTCCTTGATTAAAAAAATTGTTCATTATCACCTTAGAAATGCTTTAAACCTTGAATTAACCTCCCTGGAAGAAGAAAATATTTTAATAAATTGGCATGACAAGTACGTGACCACCTGGAGACTTGGCATCCTCTCGAGTCTTCCTGTTAAAACCCATAAAATTTAAATACCCTTTATTTGGAATTCAATCCACCTCAAGTGAATGTAACGACTGGTAGTAGTTATCTCCTGCAAATAGTTCTATTGTAGACATCTTATAAATCAGCGATCACGATTACCCACTAGAGCTATCGGTAGGTCGCTCGCTCGCGGAAACTCCGGTGATATAAGTTTGAGTTTTGTACGTGTAAGTATAACATGTGATGATGCTCAATACAAAAGCAAAGGATAGGAGTTAAGCCAGAAAACCACAGACAGTATCACATATGTGATGCGAGTATACCATACCTACACGGTGGAGTAGCGATACGTTAGTTATATATGTTATATGTTATATACATTAAACTTGAATAAAATAAGTGGGAGGGAGAAGGACCGGGAGAGGGTGACATACGGGAGGGAGTGAGCGAGAAATATGTTTAAAAGAGTAAGAGAGGATATAAACCGACAAGTCAAACAAGTAGGGGTATAAAAGACCCATGAGAGGATAGGACGTTTTGAGCGTGTTTGGCCTGCTGTTGAGGAGTGTCATGTAGTGTACACTGTTATACACTGCTATGGTAGTTGGAGAACGGTGTGGTGTGTTGTCTTGTGTTGTGTTTGGTTGCGAGTATGAGAGATCACTGTAACTTATAAATGAGAAGGAAAAAGAAGAGGCGAGATACCAAGAGTGAGTGAGTGAGTGAATATTACTACTAATACACACGTACTGAGCGCACGGTGGCGGACACTACTCGCGCTAAGCGGCAGTTCTTACTTGGACTTGCTTCGCGATAGATTGTATCGCTTTTTCGATTTTACATTGATTCTTCGCGATTGACTGGAAAACCGCGCGTTCTACCGCTTGGATTTAATCTCCCTCACGTGCATGCATTAATTACCCAGTGCCCAAAGTGCTAAAGTGATTAATCTAATTTATTCTCCAAATTAATTACACTTTAATTTTTATTCAAAAAATTAATCATCAATCAAATTGTTTTTCGAATTTTTATTAAAGTTTTTTAATAAAAATTTTTCATGCTGATGTAATGAAGAATATTTTAATGGTAAGTGAGTTTTATTTTTATTTTTTAATTTTCACATGTGCGATGTTCACTTTCACTTATCGATATAATTGCACGAAGGACTCTAAGTGGACCCGAAGAAACGTGCGATCAGGTCAAGGCCTTGAGTCGCTTCCGTCGTTCTATCATAATCCAACCGTCTCTATGCTATAATCTCTGCGTATTCATTTTACGATTATATCATCTCATCTTCTTTTAACTTATCTATTTATTTATTTATTGGGTATATATATTTTTCATGATCCCACTCGCATAAAAAAACCTTTCTGACTTTTTTTTAGAGCTAATGGAAATGACTCAGGAGTACTTACAGGCAACGTGAGTTTTAAAAAAAATCAAATGCTGCATGGATTGGTTTTTTTTGGTATTTAGTCGCGTATGATACGTCTGTCTACTCGAGTTGTCGCGTAATACTATATATCGTGATTCCGGTATATAAATATATATAAGTATAAAGTATAAGATATAAGACGTATGATATTGAGGCGAAAATGAAAGACGTCTTCTGCTTCATCGGATTTTTTATTTATTTTTATTTATTATTATTGTAAAGTTCATTTATATATCCATAATATCTATATATTTATATATTTGATATTTTATATTTTGTATTTGATACACCGCAACCATCAATAGCATCACTTTCTCGAGTTTTCCCACGACAGATACTAACAAAACCTCCCAAACTTTGCAAATAAGTAATTTTTAGGCCAGGAAGTTTGCGATGTTCTTATGCTAAAACTAGTTTAAAAAAATATGTTTCTAAGATTTGAACGCCACGAACTTCCTGGCTCTAGGAATCATTAACTTTAATCAATAGTTGAGAATTCGCCAACCGAAAAACTAAGTTCTTAGTTTCAATTTTAGTAACACGTGTATTTGTTCTGATCACTGATCATAGTGTAATGAATGTACGCAGATACTCGTATGATTTCACTTATTCACAGAAGTATCATTACATCATTAAGTGATTCTGTAATTATTGGAAAGTAAATTTGAATTACAATAAACTTCAACGGTTGTAAATTATAAATAGATCTTAAACAATTCGCGAGATTGTTTTTTTTTTTTTTTTTTTTTTTTTTTTTTCATTTACAAAGATTTAATTTAGTACCGGTAAAAATAACGGCCTGCCCATGCTTGCATTCTTGAACCATAAAAGGCAAAACTTTGTGCGGTGGCTATAGCATTCATACAAGAGCTACTTGCGCGGGCATTTACCAAAAATTATATTAATATTACTTATTGTATAAACCGTAATGCTTACTCCGAATAATCTTTTTATTCATATATAACCGTAACAATTATTATTATCATTATCATTATCATTATCGTTAACATTTACTTGTTCTCGGTTCATGGTTTCTATTACCTAAAAAATTCATTTCAAATAATTGGATGACTTGCATCCAGTTGATTTGTATCTATTAAAAGTTTAAGCTATTTGTTGGTATTTTCTGTTGATTAGTTAAAAAAAAAAAATTATTAAATTTTTTTACCGTGATTTTGAAAGCTTAAATTACTAAACAAAAATTTTAAATAGCCGATAATCTTGATAATAGATTCAATTTAGAAATTTTTTAAATTTAGATATTAAAGATAAGATTTTACACGATTATAAGTGTAGTTATAGCCTGCGTATATGTATTATATACATAAGTGTAGTTTACACTCGTCAAATAATTACCAAGCTAAGTAAATGTGTATAGCTGAATAATTTTTTTTTCTTTTTCGTGCTATCAGTCGAGTCCTCGGATATCGCTTGCCCTCGTACTTAACTCATCGTACAATATAACAAATAAAATATATATATACATATATATAAAACGATGCACAAGTAAAAGCGACCACGGGCATCAGTCTTAGGTAATTACATAATAGTTTAGGTACAGACATACTTACAGTACAGTCACTAATTATTAATATTACTAAATCTTAATGGAGTTACTCCTCGCAGTAGCAATCTGTATAAATATAAATTTTTTGCTCGTATATATTTATGTTGAACGCAACAGGATAATTAAAATTTCGACATTAAGCATTTGACCTTGTACGTTTTGTTTTAATTTTCTATACATTATAGGTTTATATATACATAAGTATGTGTATATATAGGAGCTATTTACATTTTATGTATATAAGTAGTGACGCAATTTAACAAATGATAAGTCGAGACATCATATGTCTTCGGCAAGATGAGAGGTCACTTTAAATTTGTTTGCTTATATTTTTTGTTGGTTTCATTTATGTGCGATTTAATTATTACAATTTATTTAGCTATTTTTGGGTTGAAATTTTTTTTTTTGATAGAAGGACTAATGTTTTTATAAAAGTGACATTAAAATTAAAAAGTGTTAGCTTAAATTTAAAATTTTAAATTCAAGGATTTATATAAATATTTAAATATTATTTATATTAATCATATACAATATAGACAAGGACTTTGAACTCGGTGGAATTTACTGGGGGAACAAAATCGATCGGCGATATGCCAAGAGCATGATCGACGCGTATGTTAATCCATTGATGTCTAACGCGTATTCTTAAGTCAAAGCGTGTAACATTTAAATACATTTTTTTAATGTGTTATCTTGAACTTGACATACGTATCAGTATCATTACACAAAATAATTGATAGTTTATTACTTCAATTATTTTTTACCCTTGTAATTGTTAAATTCAAAATTTACATCAAGTAACATGAATCGGTAGTCAATATCTTATTCAGTAAAATTTAAATGTCAAAATCACGTGTAAAAAGTCAATCTGAAAAATATTTTTATAAATTATGATTATTAATAAAATGTCAAAAACAAAACCGCAATTTTTCATAGTTCAAATTTGCCTTTTATAGATCATTTTTCTGGGATAAGCAAAACCGTAATTTTAATAAATTTTTAATTTAAAAAACAACATATTGTATTGTGATAATATTATTTTATAAAACTGCAAAATTTTTTATTGTTTTACAAGAAATTCTTTTTTCATGTCTCACATGATTCTTTCAAATCAATAGCAAGAAAACAATAAAAAAAATTGTTTACAACTCATCAGTACTCTATTATTAAAAATGAAAAACAATCATATCACGAGTTACTGTATGTATGATCCGGTGTTTGAAACTACGTGCGATGCATATATAGCTGCTTTTTAATTGTCATCAAGTCTTAGAACGTGTTTATTTATATCAATGAATATAAGTACAGTATATAAATGACTAACAAGTAATACATAGTATACATATCATCATTATTGGTATTGTTAGTATAAATTGTTAAGTATGTTAAGCAAAAGTAAGGAGTAGAAGTAAGAACTAAGAACGTGGTTCAGTTGTATTATATTAGCGTCGATACTTGTTAGTTTATATCGAGCTCGTGATTAC
Organism: Cotesia glomerata; assembly: GCF_020080835.1. Taxonomy (NCBI): domain Eukaryota; kingdom Metazoa; phylum Arthropoda; class Insecta; order Hymenoptera; family Braconidae; genus Cotesia; species Cotesia glomerata. The sequence continues at coordinate 5,053,364 of NC_058158.1, forward strand.
AAATGCCGATGCTTCAGGGCATTGATGCCCTCTGACCCTCAACTCTGTATTTTTTATTTCATTACATCTTACTTACAAATATATTAATATGTAATTATTTTTTCATTAAGTTCTTAATTATTAGGTGAGGTATTTGAGCTGAATTAATTTTTTAAAACGTAAAACATAAAAATTAAAAATTAAAATTACATCACTTGGAATTTTATTACCGTCACTATAAATAAACGCTCAGTTTTTATTGATTTTTTTAAGATACATCTCGTCAATAGAATTCAATTGAATCCCAAACATAAATTTTTTTTAAGCCTTTTACAATAATCTATGAAAAATTCATGATCTCTTTGATCGATATCGTAGAAAAAAAATGTAATACGAAATATTGACAGCGAAAAATTTTTTGATCTTTTATTTCTATATAGATTGAAAAGTACTCCTTATATTAATAAAATATTTCGTAAAAATTAACTTTTACTAAAATTATTAATTGACATTCCTCCTAAAAGATGAAATATACAATAAAATTGATATAAACCTTTATTATGAAAAATTTAATTTCATATACAACAAGTCTTTATCAACGTTATCGTATCTTTATTATTTTACTCATAATTTTAATTTTAAGTTCTTACAAATATTATTTTTTTTTTTTATTTATTACACCTTAGAAAGATAATTTTTAACAAGAATTTACCGAGTAGAAAAGTATTGTTATAAAATTAAAATAATTAATTTTTGTCTTATTCAAATCTTAGAAAAATATTTTGACGTAAAAAAATGTTAACAGATTTAATTGCTCATAATTTCAGACTACAGTATTTATTTAAACTTTTAAAAATAATGGTTTCAAAGTCTGCTATTTAGCTTTAAAAATAAATTTACAATAAATCTAAGCGGTAGATTGAGTGGGCCAAATGCTTTTTACTTAGTGTAATTTTTATTTTTGTTTTTTGTAAATGTAACATTTACCTTCCACGATCCCAGCCCACAAGCACAAGAGTGAGAGTTACGTGCTCGTGTACTGTATGTTAAGCTTAATAATTTATAATGAATTGTAACTCGATTTAAACACTAGCTATCTTCATTTATATCATACTAAACTACATCCAATAAATTTTTATTTGCTCCGCTTATCTAACACATCTATACCTGTATCTTGCAATATCAAATGACAGTAATAAAAAATAATTATCACCAATACAATTAAAGTAATTATACAAAAAAAACTAGACAAAGTAAACAAATCGATTATTATTTATCAGAATAATTTGTAATTGCATCAGTAAATAATTAATATAATAAAAAATTAAAGTCAGTAAAAAAACATACACAATTATAAAATATCATTAAAAAAAAATTCCGATACTTATCCTTTATGGCTGCTGTTAAAGGAAAGGCTAAATTATTAATAAGTCTCATAATATTGAAGATAACAACGTTAATGATGATATTACGTTAATAAAAAAAAACATTGATAACCAATACACAGCGCAAGTGGTAAAACTGGACCACAAGCTATAGAAAGTACCGTTAATCTTATCCCACACAGTTGAGTCGTGAATGAAAATAAAAATAAATTTTTATATTTAATGTAATGCGTTAACCACCGTTCTCATACTCTACTATATACACAAAAAAAAGTTCTATTGTCCTGTCCGAAGAAATTTCTCCCAATTGTCAGTGAACCGCTTACCTTCATTAGATGAAGCTGAAGCTCTTGACACGCCTTTTTTATTCGAATGTTTATACAACGACAATAAAATAGGACGAGACACTTAAGTGTTTACAGATTAAATAAAACAGTCTTGTTAATCTGTTACAGATGCCACCAAAGACAAATCGTTGTCCAGCTTCTACTGCGTCGAATTAAATTATTTGTACGTTGTAATTATTTATAATTTATTTTAATATTAATTATCTATTTAACCGTACATATTATGCTTATATCTTTTATAATCATTTATTTTTAATTATTTTATTAAAAGTATTTTGATATCGTGTTAATTTTGTTACCCAACTTATTATCAAGTCAATGCAATTCGAAAATTTAATTGTCGGTATTTTAAATGAAAATTGTTTTTTAATTTTCGTATATTTTTACTTTACCTATATGATAATTTATTGACTGTCGATACTTAAATGATTATGAAAGACTATTGATGGCTTGTAAGTTATGAAATTTGAAAAATTAATTTTTTTTTTTTAGTGTGATAGGTTTATGGATTTCATATGGGATGTGGTTTTTAAGTTGAGAAAATTTTTGGATTAAATTTTACTTATTTCATATAAAATTGTAGAGTTCCTTTCAATTGCAACCCACGAGGGATTTATTTATAAAGTAAAACTACAAGGCTCATGTTATGTATGATTATTTTAAAATTGATCAAAAGTATAAATAAAATTTTAACTTGAAATTCTTTTGAACACAAAATTTTATAAAAAAATAAATAATCCAGTTAAAATAATTAATATTGATAATAAACTAATTTAATTATCTCTTGCAATATAAATTTTTCGCTGGTTACGACATTTAGATATTACGCCATCAATATACAATTTAAATTTCGATAAAAAATTTAAACAAAAGCTTATCAGCAATGTTTTTCTAACTAAAAATTCATTTCGAATAAATTTTTCATTGATACTTTTATCTGTACATATTTTTTTAGTTGCTAATAAATATTATTGCGAGATGTCTTACGATCTCCGAGGACACTAGAGGCCAAACCACTTTCGACTTTCGAGTTCGCGAATAAAACTTGCTTGTCTGTTCTTCTGCGATATGCGTAATCGGATATTCGTACTACGGTGGATATTGTCGACACTTATTATTATTATTATTTTTGTTTCATAAATATATATCAATACATACAAGTTAAACTTTTAAAAACACGCCCAACAAGATCCGACGTATCATTCGTGATCGGAATATAATATAAAGAATAACCAGTAACTACACTCGAATTGTTACTAGTAACAATTGTAATTATCGTTTCTAGTCTCACATACCATCAGCAAGTAGAGTTATCTTAAAAAAAAATTTCAATTCATAGCTAAGCGCAATACATCACGTTTCAATGTAATATATGTATAAAAAAGTTAAAAAACAAGATTGTCAAGTTAACGTATATTATTAGTTCATAGTAATACTCGTCAACATTATTCTTTATATTTGTAATAACTTGTCTTTTTCGAATATTTGTTTCCTTTCTGTACACGACTGCTGCACAGTTGTTATTATTATTATTCCCACCGTCATTATTATTCTTATTAATATTATTGTTATTAATAAGTTTTTTTTATCAATTCAAACCTCACGCTACGTGGACTGTAAGCCTCTGTGTCTACAAAATTATTATTGACGCATACGTGTCAGTTTGGTCGCTTCCTATGCAAATGTATTGTAAATAGATACACTATAGTACAGCTAGCTTATTCAAAACTATTATTCAAATGCATTTATTATAAAAGATAAATTTTTCGGAGAAAATTTTTTCAACTTCAAACATTATTTATCATTATCAACTAACGCTTTTATTATGTTAATCATTAGTTATGGAAATATTCATTTTTTGATGCGTATGGATAATAAAAATAAATGAAAAAGGTTAGCAAAAATTGATCATTTTTAATTTAAAAATTTTTTATCGGTACATCTTTTTAGTAATAATTCAAGTAACGAAAATAATATTTATTATATTTATTAGTTTACACAATCACTGAACTTTTTATCATCGGGATATCTTTTATCGATATCGGCAGCAAACTTTATCAGTGATTCGAAACGACATCTTCATAATGTGTCAACCCAGTAAATTATATTTCTTAATAAATATTATGCAATAAATAATTCTCATGGATACTCATACAATAATTACAGCCTTTGGAATATAAATAATTTTAATTACAAGCTCTCAAACGTTCATTAGCCTACTAACACTGTAACCGAGAACCCATTATGATTATGAATAATTAATAATTTAACTAATATTTATATATGTTTTTTCAATAAATCGTTTCTCTGTAATTATTTATCTGTTATTGATTTCAGATCGACAGCAGCTTGACGAGACAACGTCACTATCTAGATGAAAAAAAGTAAAATTAAAAAGACAGCAAGATAAATAATAAAATGTCAGCACGTGAATCCTCGCTGGTTGTTTTTATGCTGACACTGGTGTTACTAAGTGAGCCAAGGCCTAGCAATGGACTCTGCACGCTCGGTAAAAATGGTACCCTGGCTCGGTGTCACTATCTCGAGGACGTAAATACCATTGAAGAAATACCGCTGCAGTGGCTGAAAAGTCTCAGGGTTTTATCAGCCGGGCGGCATTTGTCCGCGGACAATCGAGCATTCGCGCATCTCACTAACCTCAGGCACTTGGACTTGTCTAACGGAAAACTCAGGAAATTAGATCCCGGATGCTTTCGTCAGCTGCCTAGTCTTCGGACTCTCAACCTCGCTGACAACCACTTGACCCACTTGTCACCTGGCACTCTCCAGGGATTAGATCACCTTCAATCTTTGAACCTAAAAAAAAACTTGCTCGAAGAAATTCCTGCTGACGTAGCTGCTCTTAACGACTTGAAGTACTTGGATATATCCCACAACAATCTTAACTGCGACTGTGAGTTTCTAAAACTACGTGACAGTATTATCAAGCGCGGGGTCGCTCTTTCCAAGAAGACGATCTGTAATGCCCCGGAAAGTTTGAAAGGACAACTATTAATCGAATTAAAAACCTATCAGGTTTGTATGGCCGATGAGCTCGACGACAGTCTCGATGGCATGCAAATGGATCAGCCACTGGCTGAAGAAGGCTCCGGTGAAGGCTCTGGGGACGCTTTTGATGAATTAGATCCCGAAGATATACCCGATGACGATGAAAAAGTATCAGAAAGTGAAACTCACTCCACCACAACTTCGATACCCGTTCAAGTGTCGCTGACACCTGAGACTACAACTTCCGGTCAAGGAGATGGAGACGACGGAATTTTCTTCAACGAAGATACCGAAAAACATTCGACATCTTCCACTACCACAACTGTGTCGACATCTTTAGAAACAACGACAGATATCCCCGTAGAAACCACCGTGGCTGTTGTTGAAGACAAGGAAGAAAATAAAGACAAAGGAGAAGATAAAGACAATGAAGAAGATAAAGATAAAGACGATAAAAACAAAGAAGAAAATAAAGACGAAGTAGAAGATAAAATCAAAGTAGAAGATAAAGACAAAGACAAGGAGCTATGGGAAAAAGAAGGCTCCGGAGATGACGATGCTGATGATCCTTGGGTAACCGAGGGCTCTGGTGAAGGTTCTGGGGTTGCAATTCCTCACATAACTTGGGACGAAGACGAGTCACTGAAAAATATGGACAATAATCAAGATAACACCAGTGAAACGGTGTCTACATCGACGACCGAATCTACAGGAATAATTAGCTCCATTTGGGGTATACTCTGGGGCACGACTCCACCACCTCCCGCTTCTACTACTGAAGAATTAGATCTTGAGGAAGAGCAATTCATTAAAGCGACATCTGAAGCTACTGAGGAAGAAGAAAAAGTCGAAGAAGAGGTAATCACACCAGTACAAGTGGTTCCAGTTGAGAGCGAAAGTATCAAACCGGGGGTTCTTGATGATGGTAAGCTTGGACAGGTAAAGGTTGAATCACCGGTTGAAGTTGCTGGGACAGATGCTACTACCGATAAGCAGGAAACGCAGAAAGGAATGGGTTCTTATGTGGTTCTCGCAATTCTGTTGGCCGTACTCGCGACTTTGATAGGTTTTGCGGCTTACAAGGGAAATTTCTGCAGAAAGGGGCGCAAACGTAATGATCACGACGACAATAATGACGTTGAAAATGGAACAGAGTTAAAGGACTTGAAGAAATCACTGCTCAACACTGCGAATTTGACACAACCGAAGATTTCTACTAATGGGAACAGCAGCAAGCCTGAAAGTATGCCGTTAGTGAGCTCCGGTAAAGGTGATAATGGTATGAAGATAAACGATGACGAGCCGACCGCCAAGTACATTGGCACAGTCAACGAATCCGTGGATCCTGTGAAACCTCCGAGGAAATCGTTCTCTCCGGGTGATATTGATAGTAATGATAATCACAAAAAGGATGGGACTAATGGTAAAATAGTTACCACGCCTCAGTTGTCCTCAGATCCGTCGATAATGCGATATCCTAGAGTATCGAATAATAGAGAGGTTATGGCTAATGGTGGCGGCAACCGTGACTCCCTGTCCTCGTCTGGATCCCACTCACGGCTGTCAAATTTACGACTCAATCAGGATCTTCAGCCGCCTGGTAGTCCTGGTGCTCAACGCGTTAAAATAACTCTTCAAGATATTCCTGACAGCGTCCCAAAAACGCCTCTACTTATTACGAGAACAAAGGCCGGTGAGAACCTAGTCAAGACCTGAAGATTATTTTTGGCAACTCAAATTCTATCCCTCGATTACGTTATATTGTTTAAATTTATTTAATATATAAATGTGATCGTGAGGAGACTCTTTTTTTCGTTGCTCTTCAGGGTTTAAGACTTTGTTGACTTTAAATTTCTCGTTATTTTTTATTATTTAATTGATTAATTAAAGTTGATTAATTAGTTGAATAATTACGACGACCTTGAAGATATATTTTTATATTGACTGCCGTGGCTTATTGTTGGAAAGCCTTTTCGCGCAATCGATTTCATAAATTAAGTAGAAAATTAATTTTTAATTTATTATTGATTAATATTAATATTAATTAATTATTATTGATTTTAAGATTGTAAGTTAGCGTAAATGTCAATATTTTAAAAAGTTATTTTTTAAATGAATATATATGTATACATTTTTTTATATAGATTTTTTTGATGAATATTTATAGATGTAGGTGTAATGAATTTAGAGAAAGTCCAATTCTATAAATATGTAAATGTTAAAATATAATTAGTTATATTTAATTGAATTAATTTAAGTCAAAGTATAGTCTTATAACAAGGCATTATTTATACTGTTGTTAGTTTTAAATGAATATTAAAAACATTATTAATCGATTTTTAATCACAGAATTTTATAAAAATATAAATACTCATTTGTTACCTTTAATTATATCCTTTTATTCAACAGGATTATTGCGTGAAAAAGAGAAATTGAAGAAGTATTTCATGTCCAGTAAATTATCTTTGTTAAATTTTTTTTATAAACATAAATAAATAGACAAGTAGGACTTTATGTTTTAGAAGAAATTAGGAATTTGTTTTGTTGTAAGTAGTTAAATTTTTAATTCTGGTATTTGATATAACGTGTTAATATAAGTGTATTCATAATATTGACGAGGTAAGGTACAGAGCATGGGATACGATTCAAACGAGAATGAGTGAGAAAAGAGATAATATAAAAACCGGGACTTTTCCGGCAGATGGTAGCAAGTGTTTTTCCTCTATAGACATATTAGGAAAGGTTTCAAGTTTGAATAAATATGCAAATGAATTCCTTTTTCTTTTATTCTCACCGATCAAGTTTAAGAATTTAGAAAAATTATTTGTGACGAGTGATACTTTTTTAAGAAGGTTCATTCAAACATGTTAATTGAAGTGTCAATCCAATATTTAACAAATGAAAAAAGTTACATTACTGTACAATTTAATAATAACATTTACAACTGAATATATTACAAGACATTTGTCATAATAATATTTTAATGATTGAACCTTCTCATAAGTACAACTGATGATGAGAAACAAGTTTTTTTTTCATGACCTTCGTAACTTTTATCTTTCATTGGAAGTTCATATCCGAAAAATTTCGAAATTTTTTCTTACATCACTTAGCATACAAAAAAAAATTAAATTTCATGAGTTGATTTTACAAACTCCCACAGCAATGAGTTAATTTATATTGATTGCATCAATACCTAAAAAATTATTCATTGGTATAATTGTTCAAAGAATTTCATTAAGCTGTATAAATATTTTTTAATTACTATAAAAAAAAAATTAATTAATCCGTTAGACTCTTATTAAATAAAAAATTTTATTTAAAAAATTCAATGTACATAAATACAAAATTAATTACATGCTTTATCTCTATTTAAATAATTATAAGATAAAAAATAAAATAATATTAATAATTTAAACAATTCTACTCCTAGAAATTTGTTCGCTATTGTCACACGGTTCAGGCGAGGAAATGAGTGAAGGCGAGGAGGGAGTGTAGAGTGACGGTGATACCGGCGGTATGTAAGTTCCACTCCGAGGTTCTCGTGGTAATTCGATAACCTGTATGTTATCAAGATTCACTCCGCGCCTGGCACTGACCATACGATTTTTTAGAACATCTGAATCTTCGTCGTCACTCGAATGTCCGTTTTGCTTGAACAGCCGCTTCTTTTTCCTCGCATTCGAGGGTCTAGCTCTTAATGTCCGCTCCCAATTGTTATCGACACTAGAAGCTTCGGATTCGTTTGCGTGACGGTTCTCTAAATTTCTTTCCGGTCGTTTAGGATCAGTTCGTCTCGATCCGGAAGGAGTCGGGAGAGCGGTTCGTCTCTGGGGGACATTTCTTGTCCTCCGATTGCCACTTTGAATTTCTCTGGTCCTAGAATCAAGAGTGTCTTCGCTTTTTGTTCTCTTGACTACTCGTTTGCGTTGTCGCCTTCGTTTTCGATTAAGTGTCTCGCGATCGAGGGATTGCGCGGATTGACCGATTCCCTCTATCGAGATCGTGTCCAAGGTTTCCAAAGATCGCGCCAATCTCGGCATCTGAACAGCTTCTTCATAAGTAGGTGGGCCTATCAGTTCTTCCGGGTGAACACGTGGGACGTTTTCTTGACGTCTCGTTTCCTCCAAATGACTTCTTGTAGAAATAATTTATTTTATTTAAATTGAATATATATATATAACAGAATAAAATAAAAAATTAAATTAAATTAATTACCGTCTGTGGAGTATCAGTCGTTCTCTGGCTTCGGCTCGTTCAGCTTCGCGTAATCTCAGCAATGCCTGTCGTCTTTTTTCCTTAAACGTGTGAGCAACGGAGGCGATACTACCGAAAATTAGGACAGATATCAAAAATCCCATGACCACTAATCCGTAAGTCCTGTCGGAGCGTTTAATTTCAGATCGATCTTCGTTCCAAAAAGACCGACATGCAGTCGACCACGAGTATCCTGATACATTTGCCGGGCTTTCACATATAAGACTCGATGAAGCTGTCTTTGATGACTGAGTAAGATAGCGATATGATGGATACAATTGTATACAGTCACAACGCCAGGGATTGTCGTCTAGGACTATTGTGTTCAGATTGTCATTCAAACTGAATATCTCGTAGCCAATACCTTCTGTTAATCGATTACCTATTTCAAATTTAATTTTATTATTTCATGATTAAAATAAGAATGAGTACTTGTAAAGTATTGCGTTGAGTCTAAACTTACCGGACAAATTGATATTATCCAGAGCGGGCAAATAAGCAAAACTCTCGTTGGTTAATCTCGTCAATCTGTTGCCTTCCAGGTAAAGACTCTGCAAAGTTTGCGACTGCAACCCTGAAGAGAACGACTCGAGTCTGTTTTCACTCAAATCCAAAATTTTCAAGGCTGGCATTTGTCGCAAACTTTCTCCGGGCACAAACTCGATTAAATTGTAAGACAAATCGAGAATCAGAGCTGTTGTGGTCAAGTTCACGGGCATTAATTTTATATCGTTGTAAGACAAGTTTACTGATCTCAGATTTATGTTGTATCGCAGGAGACCCCATGGTAGGGATTCTAAATTATTGTGCGACAAATTCAGGACATCTAACTCTGATAGCCCATCGAATGAACTTTGGTTTAGTTGAGTCAGGGCATTGTTGTTTAAATACAGACGCTCGAGTTTTTTATTCTTAGAGAATATTCGGTCCGGTAGAAGTCGGATTGTGTTGTAGGAAAGTATTGCGTGGGTGAGTGATGGCAAACCATGTAATCCTGGACGGTCCAAGTTGCATTTTGATACGTCGAGGCGCTTTAATTTATCATGCCTTAATGTTTCTTTTCTGATGAATAATAATTTATAGTTCATTAAATTTTTTATGTATAAAAAAAATTATTTATTCAAGTAGTAATAGTAATAATTCGTGTGCAAAATTTTTTTTGTCTTGGATATTTTATTTTCTATCATAATTGTATAATTTATTAAAATACCTGGTACTAAAAGCCAAACTCGGATTATTTGACATCCGTAATTGCTCAAGTTCCGGCGTATTTACAAAAGTATTCGGGTGTAAATAATTGAGTAAACAATTTGACAGATCAAGCCACTTGAGATTTTGGTGACTTAGATTATCAATTGATTTCAGTGGGTTTTTATCTAGTTTCAGCGACTTCAAGTTAGGAAGTCCGATCAGTGATTTATTGCTTAGATATGTGATAGCTGTAATATAAATTTCATTAAAAAAAACATCAATAGTTGATTAGTATTAAATTTGAATAATAACTTACAACATTCACTGGCGTCCAAATATCGAGCACTTATACTTTCTAAATTCTCTAAATTACTGACCGGATTTTTCCTCAAGGTTAAGTGCTTTAGATTAGACAACCTTGAAATCACTTCAATACTTGCAAAAAAATTTTCGCTCAAATCCAAATGTTCAAGTTTCCATAAATTTTCAAACTCGTCTGGCAATTTATCCAATTTATTGCTCGAAAAATTAATAGTACTCAGTTCTTTCAGACGTCCAATATCTGCTGGAATACTTTTCAAGTTGTTTTTTGACAAATCCAACGCTTCCGTCTAGAATGAAAAATATTTAAATTTTCTTTACTTCAAATAAAAAAATAAAATAATAAATTACCAAGCCGCTTATTTTTTTCGGAAACTCCTCGAGATTTTGGTTCGAGCAAACGACACTCCAGGGCGCTCGCTCCAGTTGGCATTCACATTTTTCCGGGCAATAAGACCGGGAAGTCGAAAAAAAATTAATTGCTAAAATTACCAATATTTCACAATTCTTCATTATTTACAAAGATTAAAATATATTTTTAATCAGGAAATTCCACAGATTATTCACATTGATACGCCTTAATAAATATTTTTTTAAACTCGACAAGTACACTTATCGCTGGACACAGCAACATACTATTTATTTATTTATTTATTCAATACTACCATAAAATTGAACAATACTATCCCAATATTCATTTCTAATGAAGGTTTTTTAGTTAGATTTTTAACTAAAAATTTCAACAGGGCGTGTCGTTATGCTCACCTGCTATTGAAACTACCAACTGACTTATCTTCGACGTACACCTCTCTGCTCAGCTTATCTAAGCGTGAGATAACTTGTCGTTGACTTGTTAAACAATTTTTAACCTAGGTTTAAATTTTCATTTACTTATTTTGTAAACAAATTCTAAAAATAAGTATTTTTTATTCTTTTATTATCCATTAATTATTTTATTTATGATTCTCAATACTTAATAAACAATTTTTCTAAACAATAAATTTAACTAAAAAAAATATACTCAAGAGTTGATTGTAAATCGGATATTGAATACATCGGTGGTCAGTCGCCAAAGTAAAGTACTTAAAGCCTCTCTCGGCTGACCCATGCGGATATTTTCCCTTTACTTTCATCGTCTCAGTAGCGTAAGCTCAAGTAGAGTCTTTCTCTCCTGTCTTTTGCTTTTAAATCCCGTCTGTACTGTACGTACAGGTTTGAGTAAAGTTTATACTCTTTTCCGACAACAGATACATGCTACCCATAAATACAAATAATAAATATATAAAATAAATATGAGCATGAAATATATATCGTCCATCTAGTTCATAATAGATCCTGATTCTACTTCATCTTCGGTGCATTTTAACTCGCAAAGCCGCTCTCAGACAAAAAAAAATTAAATGAAATGGGTAGTAGAAAATCCCTGTGTTGGTCAGCCAAATGTGGTGAGCTAAAGACCGCGCAGAAGCATTTGAATTGCGAAAAAGTATTTTTCACACATCGGACGTGAGCCAATGGGATTTGGTCACACCCTCAGGAGGGTGTAAAAAGTTTAGCTTAGCGCCGGCGCTTAGTCCTAGGGCTTATCCTCCTGTTCAGCGGAAATACCCCTCGAGAGTGCGCCGACGTTATACCTGTTGCTAAAGCCAACCCCTTTACGCGATTTCACAAATCCGCGAGTTTTAGTCTAATCCGCGTGGTCACGCCTCAGGCAGGAGAGTTTAATATTTGTGTATTTTTTATTCAATCTTTCTCCGCGAAGGGTATTTCTTGTGCCAGAAAAGTTCAAGACAAAATTTTAACCTCAAACTTTTACAGGATAAATATTGTTATGGATTATAATACAGGATTAATAATTATATTTATAAAAAAATTAGATATGAATGAAATAAAATCCTTAAATAGTTAGTAAAAAAATAAAAATATTTTTAAAGAAATTTTTAAAGGGTTGAATTAATTGAATTTAATACTGACAATTGACGATCGGTGATTGACCTTCGTGAACTCGGTATAATTAAAATTCAATCAGAGCCGTTGCAGATGCAGATAAAAGTTGGCCGCGGGAGTAGTCAGTAGAAGCGCAGGAACGATGAATAAGGGAGTAGAGTTATAATACAAAACCGTAAGTTGGAAATAAAATAAAAATAATAAAAGCAAGTAGAGTGTTAAGAGAGAAAGGCACGAGTAAAGTATAAAGTATTACAGAAGTGAAGTGCCGAGTGTATAAAAAGCGACAATAAGGGACCAGGACTTGGGGACACTGGATATAATATCATTTAGTTGGTATCTCTGTCGATAGTAGGGTGTAGGGTGCAGGGTGTTGGTTCTTCACTAGAAACCGGTTATATATTTTTAACGCTTTCATTTCCGTCAGAGTCGTACCGGAAATAGCGCCGCGATACTTGGCGGTGTTTCAAGTATTGATCAGTTTATTCCGGGTACCACCCACCGGACGACGGGTGGAAACCCAGTCAGCTCTTACCCCACACGACAGACCCGGAGAGCTCTACTCCTACTCTTTGCACTCGCGCTACGCTGCGATGAGTCGCTGAGAAATACGTACACTCCTACCCTCACCCTCACCCTCAACCCCGCCGAGGTGCTTTTACTCCTCCCTCTCCTTCTCCTCGATCTCCAACTCATTTTCTTACTCTTTCTCTCACCCTTATACCTTATACTTATACTTATATAAACCCGTACTCTCGTTCCTCTTTTACCTTCTGCCTGAACTCATCCACCTCTTCGCTTCTTCGACAAGTATCCCTTTGGAATATCTTCAACTATCCTCTGTTCTCGTCTCGTTTATATACACCAGATGTTATTTTCTATTGAAAATCATCTTGACTTTTATGTTTAACTCTTATCTATCTATAAAAAATTACTATTTTATATTGGGTATAGATGTTAATGAAAAAAAATTTCCGTGTGTATCATGTTTTTATTTTTTTTCTCTCCAATTTTTTCAATAATATCCATTAATTTGATCAATTATTTTTGAAAATATATATTTCATAAATCATTTAAATAAAAGAATATATTTGACTGAAATTTTATCTAAAAAAATCATCACTATGACGTATGAAAACACTTATCAATTTTTTAATTAAAATTTTCATCATACCATTATTTTTATAAAGAGTTCGTCTGTTAGAATTAATCTTTTGAATATCAACAAATCTTATAAAATCTAAATAAATTTTTCGACCTGTATTAGCACACATGATTCATTTACAATAAATAAATAAATAAATAAATAAATAAATAAGTAAATAGAATTGAAGACATAAGAATGAAGAAAAAATAGCCACTTACCCTCGAACTCTGGAATAATTTCATATTTTTCTCGACGATTCCGTTCCCCTTTGGTCTTTAAGCTTGTCGGGTATAAATAGCAGCTTATCTTTTGTCAGTTTCGACATCGGGTGCCCTCACAAAGCCAAGTCCTACCTTACATACACATTTCAAGTACTTACACATCCATACAAGTGATTATATGTGTACACGAAAACATATATACTACATACTTCAATAACTCAACTTTCCTTTCACTTGGTCTTCTCGTTCGCTTTCACCCCTTCGCATCGACATAACACACATCACGGGTCTAAGGGGGCGCGACGTCTTTTCAAATGTGCACTCGTAATTGCTCTGGCATGTCCCTAAATCAAATCCGCCGACGACAGGATTTCTTCTTTTTACACTTTATATAACACTGGGTAAAGGAAGGGGTAACAGCGCATCTACATGTATAGACGTGTAAGATACACATACATATATATTATCTTCTCTTCTTACACTACTATATACTTAGCAAAGATATTTACATACTTAAGAAAAATATTTTTTCGATCAACTTGTAACAAAAATTATAGTAACTTTTTTTTCACATTTATTAATTTCTAATATATAAATTCTTTGAGATCTCTTATTGATTTTTCTAAATACCCAATTTCTGACTTTTTTTTATTTTCGTATAAGGCAAAAATCAATCATGTACAAAAATAAGTAACGAACAACCTGCGAATAAATCTTGAACTAAAAATTCACTTGAAGAGCTCAACGATATAAATGTGAGCTCAAAAAGCTCAAAACTTCGTAATAGATGAATCTTTGTGCGTTTTAAACTTAAACATAGTGGGAAGTTCAAGGTATGACTTGTAGGGATAAAATATTAATATTTAAAAAAATTTATTGAACTGAATTATTTCAATTAAAACTAGTTTTTGTTAAAGTATTATTTCAAACCAATTGTTTTTCAGCTTAAAAACCTCGTGTGAAAATAGTCTAAATTCAGTTGGATTTATCGTGTTGAAATTTGAATGGATGCCGGGTGTTTGTGGTTCAGTGCGTCCTTAACGAGATCAGACTGTAGATAGCATCAGCGTCACCGCTGCCGGGTCAGAGAGGCAGGGGAGAAGAAGGATAAGGCGTGGGTGGTGTGGGAAAAGGTCTCAGTGAATAGTAGGCAAAGTAGGTAGCGCCGTATTCCGGAAGATGAGGAGGAGAATCGAATAGAAGGAGGAGACAGAGTTGAGGTGTGGATCCGCGCAGCACTCATCGAAGGTGTGTGAGGAGCGCGCAAGGTGCACATCTGTCGAGTTCCATCCTCTATACTACTCGCGGCACACATCATCCGGCATAAAGCTTTCGTCGATCGTCCTGCTTATGTAACACACCCTATATATCCGTCGCAACTTTCCGCCCTCTTGGTTTACTTGAGTCAGAGCGAGACCGAACTTGCTATCGCAAGGCTGTCTATCTGTCGTTTCCGTCACATTGTCTAATCACCACGTCACCACAACAACCCTCGCTGCTGGAGTAATACACTCTCTACTCCACATCTCGCCTCTACGCCGACAAATCCGCGGTTCTTACCCCTCCTCTCTTTTCTCTTTCCACTCTCCACCCTCGTGTTTTTGTCAAACAAAAATATTCTTAAAGGTAAGGGTTTAAATATTTTTTCTCTCTCTATTTATCAGGAGCTTCTTCATTCTTATTTCTTTTAGTCTCGGTCTCTTACTTAGCCGACACCCTAACACCTTAAATCACGGAAATTGAATCTGACGTGGCATGCGGGATGAGCCCTATATTTTTGCTAGATTATAAACGCTAAGGGATTGCTTTCATGCGTTATCTTATGTATTATAAGCTGGGGGAGAAAATTTTACTCATTTATTTTATGTAACATTACTCACACATAAATACACTCTTTATATTCTCTTGTTATTACATTTATTTTTCATTTAAATTAAAAATATGTATTTACTTATATGAAGAAAAAAATTAATTCTATTTAAACAGAAAAAAATCTGAAGCTAAGCTAATCATTTTAAAGAATTTTATTTGTCTTCAATCAAGTAAAAAAGCTCTTGACCAAAGTATAAAATTTACCTGGACCAAGAAAAATTTATTAGTGCAAAAACTTTTCTGCAAGATTCAAGACAAAATTTCTATAAATTTTCTTGATTCAAGATTTTTTTTCTAAATCCAAATTAATTGTTTTTTATTAGTGTAAATATTTGTTCATCTATAACACTTTAATTGACTTTTAGAAAATAATTATAAGTAGACTAAAAATTTAAACTTTTACCGTTTGTGAGATTATAATTTTCAAATATAATAAAAAAAATTAGATTTTATAACTAATAATTGGATGAACGCGTGTCATTAAGTTAATCCGTCTTACGCTTTATGCATAAAGAGATGATCCAAGGTTGCTTATCATACTTAGGGGTTCAAAATAGAGTGAGCAAGTAGCGGAGAGTTTAGTCTTAGTAATAAGGAGGGTGCGTTCACGGTTATTTTCAATTATCCTTCGACCTTGCCCCCACACTTACTGTACTACTATTATTATTATACATAATATATACCTTTCCCTCATCTTGCCCATAAACTACTATACTCATTTTACATAGTTATAGTTGTAGATGTGTATATATAAGTACATAGTATATAGCTTGAACATGACGGCTCACGTCGAGTCTAGAAGCAGGATACCAGTAGTATAGGAATAAGGAGTATGGAGTTTCTACCCGTTTAGCTCGCCACGGGAAACGTGTATAATGTATGCGAGATGAAGACGCGAGTAAGGAGTGCGGCGTCTTATATACATACCTTTTTCCTACTCATACTGTATATAGTACCAAAACCAGAATAGACTAAGATATTATAGAGGAGAAAATAGTGTGTATGTATGTGTATGTGTATATGTGTAACGAACCGGGTGAGAAAACGTATCGTACGTCTTTCTTTATCTCCAACAACACAAAGTCCTTCTCTGTTCTTCACTATGCGTTGGAAGAACGAGTCCTGCAACGGCACCCGACTAGTAGGGGTGCCCATAACTTATCGCAGATTTAAGGCTCTTAGACTTAAGGGACTCTAATAATAATATAGCGCCATTCTCGGCAGTTCATGGAAATCGCAACCGCCAAGACGCCCAAGAATGAGCGAACCTCCCGCGAGCTCTTTCTTCAGCTCAACGGATTATTGTTATTACATTTTTCTACTTCGCTATATATACACACTCGAGTAGTCACACCGTGGACCTCGCGAATTTAAATTTAATGTTTAACCCTTTTCAGGTTATTGTTTATTCTAATTTCATCGAAAAAAATTTCTTTTTCACATTAACTTAGCAAAATTATCATAAAAAATTACTTGTAAACTTTGAATCCAATTGTTTTATAGAACTAAAAATCATTTTAGTATTCAATATAATTATGAACTAATAATGGGTTTGGTATTGAATTTTCTAGTTTGAATTTAGTTATTTCTTCATAAAGGAATTTCGTAATAGATATTATAATTATATTTCGCGGAATATTTTTTAAAATAGTTTTCAATTAATTAAATAATTTTGTGAAAGTTTTATCTCGATAAATATTGATAAATAATTATATTAACTTTGGTGAATCCTCAATGCCACATATAGTACCGGAGATCTGAACATTAAAGTTTTCTTTAAATTTAAAATGGATAAGACAAATGAAAAAAGTGTGATTTAACGTTGGTGAATTTTCTAGATCTTTTTATGTGATGTAGGAGCATAAACAAAAGCCGACGATAAATTTGGCAAGTCGGAGAATTAATAAAAGATTACACCACGGTTATGGCAGTACCCGGTTGCGATAAGGCCGCGGTGTTTCCCAAGCGGGGCAACTAACACAGTACACAGTATAATACACTATACGCTAGACTGTAGACTGGAGTTGAGGTGAAGGAGACAAGTATACGGTATAGGTATGCCCAAGAAATAAGGATACGCCGAGGTCGAGGGGAATATAAGGCGTATAAGAACACGCTGCTGCTAAATCATCGGATATCTTACCCGTAATACATAAACCACCCTTCGCACAGCTTATACGCCACTCCGTACTTATATTTGTGCGGCTGCTATCTCGCCAGAGACTGCCAGACAAAGACGCCGAAGTAGATGCCACATCAGCAATAACCTTCTCGAAATTACTGTCAAACATAAGACGGAACACCAGTAAAAAATACAACTTAACTGAAAATTTACGTCCTTTGCATTTTTGTGTTTACTTCATACCCCCGCGGTAGTCAGTGTAAATATTTATATTTATATTGATAATGACTAGTACGGGAAAATTTAGTTATAGTCGTAGGTATATAAACAGCAAATTGACGGATCCCTTGGACTCCTGTCACTGTTGACTTGATATTAAACGTGGGATAAGACACCGACTTTGGGCTGACTATGGCAAATACTAGTCACTGAGGGATCCTATTAATTGGGTAATATCGCCAAGGGTGCAGTACACTTTGACGCTGACAACCGACGAAAGGAGAAGGCTATCTTCTTTGATCTACACGGTCCATTTCATAACGTTCTGAACTTTCTTAATTAATTAATTGACGATTCATTCTATCTAAGAAATTACTTGAACTGCATTTGATAAGCCGGAAAATATTTTGTCTTAGAATCAATGCATTATAGTTTCTATAGAAATTTTTAATAAATTAATTCTAATTAATATTTTTTTTATCCGTCCAATTGATATATCCATTAATCATAATAAAAATTTTATAATCTACTTTGAGTTGACATTTATTAATTTAAGAGCCATTTATTGATCTAAAAAATCAGTCCTTTTCACACTGATAGAAGGATTTGTTTATAGTTAAAAATATTTGTTAATATTTAGCAAATCATTTATTAAAGGCTACTTTTTAGTCTTTAACAAAAATTTCTTAGTATTTAAAAAGATTTATTAATATTAAATAAATGAATATCAGATTTATTAAATACAAACAAATCATTTTAAATACTAAGAAATATTTGTTTAATACTAAAAAGTCGTCTCTATAATAAATGATTTGTTAACTATTAACAAATATTATTTAATACAAATAAATCCTTCTATCAGTGCATCAGCCCTTTTCAAATAATTTAATCAAATCATTATATGATGAATGCTTCAGTATCGAGATTGAAAATATTATAATTAAAAGTTTCTTAACTTACCGATAATCTGTGTTACAAAACCGTGGTTGTAATACATATTCATATATTACAAAAATCTAGTGGTAAGTTTTTAGCGGGCTACACTGTTAAGATATTAAGTATGAGTTAAGTCCACGAAGAAAAGAAAACTGGTATCTTAGTCGTCTTATTTAGTACACAGGCACCAGGAAGTACTCAGTGATCTATGGTAGGATTACGGTAGACGGTATTTCTTCATAACTGTTTCTCATGTTCCACTAGACCCCTTTCCTCAGCCGCAACTTTAACCTCAACCTCAACCACCTTCGCTGTCTAATGGCTATCTTCCATTTCTCGTCTTTACTCTATATAATATTTCGGGTCTCTTTTCGAATTATATTAATACCCTCTCTCATCTTAGTTACACACACGGGTGCTCGATGGTCCACACGTGCGCCATGTTGCTCGGAAATCTGACAAGAGTAACTTACAACCGGCTCGATATTATATCTATTGCAGCAAATAAAAGCTTCTGCTCATAGATAGAGTGCAGGGTGAACGCACCCTCCTCCGGCTTCGCTTTAACACAACCGCCGCATCACCACAACTACATCAGCCTCCCGCGGGTTCCCGGACCTGGAAAGCGCCAAAGAACCGCTACACCCGTGAGAGGGGGGAGCTTGTATCTTAATAACATTCATGAGCTCAGATATACCCAGTAGATTTATTGCCACGGCACCCACGGATACTACCAAGATTCACCCATCCCCTAAAGCTTTCCTTTAACTCGCTGCCGTTTTCTATCTTACTTTAACCGCGTTACTACCCCCGAGAAACTTCATTTGAATCTATTCTCTTATTCTTTTGTTATGTATGTCTGATTCTTAATCTTATAAATGAATTATTATATCCTTTAAATTATTCGATTTCGTTTATTTTAATTTCTTCACACTGAAAATATTCATAAATCACTTTATTTTATTTTATTTTTTTAACTATTATACTTAATTAAAAATTTTCTTCAATAGCTTTTAAAAAGTAATATTTATTTCTAATAATGTTTATTCTTATTATAAAATAATTATTGATGAATAATATTAATTCTTATAAATAAGGGAAATAATATTGACATTTAAAAAAATAATTTAGTATCAAAGTTTAACAAGCAGGATATAGGACATTGAGAGTAGAATAAGCTGTTAGGTTCGGGTGGGCGGTTGGCTGACTACCTTTCCACTCAAACCAAGGCAATACAGATTTATGTAAGTATTTAACGCAAGCTCTTTGCTTTATCGCGGGGCGACCAGCCAAGTTGTCCCGTCTTGGCCGTCCGAAAATTTACCATTACGCTCTTCCTTGCCCATCTTAGACTTATTTCATATTTCTTTATCGTCGTATAAAGTACTCACGACTATTGCCCTAGCCTCCAAGCGGATTTATCCATTGATCAAAAAAAAAAAAAAAAATTAACGTTTTAAAAAAAATGTCGAGTTATTAGAAAACATATTTTAGCAAATGGATATATTGACATGACCTTTTCAATAACGTCGTATACTTGGTCTTAGAGATTTTGCCGAGAGGGTTGATATTGGATGAAAGGGGGAAATAAAATCGATCGTGGTCTGTCCTCCCGAGACTGGCTAAGGAAGGATTTTGTGCGGTCGACCGTGTAAGAAAGCTAAAAGCCATCGGTCTATCGACCTCGATGACCGTCTTGGTCTTGGTCGCGACCTCTAACCTCTCTCTTATTTTATTTTTATACAAATATATATTTTTAATACTTTCTGTAATATTTTTTTAATTAAAAAAATTTTTTAAATTATTAATAACTATTATTAACAACAGTATTTTATTATTAATTATTTTAACGCAAAATATTTTTTCATTTAGCTTTTAGTCATTACTTAAAACAAATACTGATTATAATTTTATTATACATCATAATACGATACTCAGATCAAAGACATAATATTTTTGATTAAGACTTAAAATTTTTTATTATACAGTGGACTCTCGATAACTCGAACCTTGTTAAGTCGAAATCCTCAGTAACTCGAAAAAAATTTGTATTCCCTTCCGCTGAACTCTTAAATTCGCGATATCTCGAATTATTTAGACTCTGTAACTCGAACTTAGTATTGTTTCCCTTCCAGTATCGATAAAGGATATTTATACTCTATAACTCGAATTTTAAAAGTGAAACTCTATAAGTCGAAGTTAGTAAAATATAAAGACGTTTTTTTCCGAACTGTCCAAGCTTATAGCAATCAAATCTAAATTCCTACAAGAATTTTCAATGGTTTTTATATTCTTATTTGCAATGTATATTTTCTCTCTAAGTTATTTTCTTGTAAATCAAGTGTTTTCTTAATTTTTTTGGTCTACTTACAAATTTTGAACATCTTGTTAAGTCGAAAACTCGTTAACTGGAAGTTTTTATCACTTCCCTTGAAGTTCGAGTTATCGAAAGTCCACTGTACTATGCTTCAAAAAATTCTTAATACATATTCAGTTAAAAATTTATAATCCATTCGCAAAAAAGTTATACTTTACTTTAGCATAATGTAAAATAAAGGGTTATTATGAGTAACAAAATTAATCTCATGTCTTATCTTAAGATTTGTACAAGAATTTAAAAGGGGGTAGTAGACTGGCCGACACAGAGTCTTGTAAAATCTTAATACTGTCTTAAGCCCCTCTCGCGCGACATAAATTATGTATCGTCCGGGCGCATAAGACGTTTGGATCCCGAAAGCACCTGGTATACCAGCAACTCAACTCTTCCACCCAGTACTACCACTATAGCACTACAACTACAACTCCAACTATCGCTAGTCTGTTTATTCACTAGTCGAGAACGCACTTTATCCTCTCGCAAAATTCATCTTCTTTAGCTCTGTTTCTGTTTAGTTGGTTGTTGTTGCTGTTGGTGCAGGTTCATTGTTGTGGACGGAAAATCCTCCACACTCTCTTATACTCAGACAATCCAAGTATATAAAGTGAGGTCCCTAAATTTTCTCAAAGTCTATAAGGGTTAAGGAATTAACCCAAGTCGTGAAGACACGATGAATAAGAGGGTGAAACGAAGACAACGAGTATAAGGTATAAGGTATACGGTAGTCTTGAGCTCTGCGGTACGAGTAGGGGTATAAGCTTAATAACCCTCGATTCAGACTTTATTCCAGGGTAGAGCCCAGAGTCCAGAGCAGCAAGTTCCGTGTGCTTGAGAGAGAAAAAATAAATGACAGATAAAGACCCTTGGTGAAAGCCATTACAAGGATTTCTTTTATTTACGCCAGCGAAAAATACCCCTAGAGACTTGTTACTTATTCTTTCTCGTTTACTTTACTCACTGTGTATTATATCTGCTTTTCTAGAGACACCGTGTCCATTCATACTAAAGTTATTGACTTAAACTCGAGAGGCTAAATACCGTGATCTCGAATGCTCAGTAATCTATGTGATACCACGATAGATCTTGCCAAATGATCCAGATAAAAGTATCCTCGATGGATTTCCGACAGCATTATATACTTACTAGATAAGTTAATTCCTTGGAACGACCAGCAAACACCAGCTCATATATCAATTAAGCTGTGATTGCGGATAAATACCGAGGGCTCGCAAAATATTATATCATTTTTTTACGGGTCATTTATTTTTTTAATTAATATATTGTCGTGCTTTCTTTATCGTATAATCCGCCTGTAATATACTGGAATTTTAATCTTAATGTTTTTTTTTTTTTTTTATTTATTTATTCATGAGAATTTATATAAACGGAATTTACTTTGAGTAAGCGAGATAATTCATCAGAGATAATGTTAACTACAAAATAAAATTAAAAAAAATTAATTTTCATAAAAAATGTTTTGAATTTTTGATTAAAAAAAATTTTTATAGCAACGATGATAGAAAAATTAATTTAAAAAATAATAAAAAAGTAAATTTTGAAGAGAACCATTTTGAAAAAATAAGTAAGGATTAAAGAATAAGAAAGTCGAGTAGATGAGGGCGGAAGATAGAGATGAGTAATAAAAAAATGAAAGCTTGATTTGTACAACCTCATCTTCTGGCATCAGAGGAAGCTGGAAAAAATAATAAGAAGCTTCTTCGTGCATCCCCAAGGATTATTTAAACCAATCCCGGCTAATTTGCAAGCCTCTCAAATTCGCCATTTAATTGTCTCTATCTCCGTTTCTGTGGAATTATTTCTACAATAAACTCGAGTTGAGCGTGCTCAGCTCATACACTTTAATCATGTATAATATTATAAATATAATAATGATAATAATAATTACAATAGTAATGAGTGCATTTATTCAAATGAAGGGAGTCAATAAAATAAATTGTCGATTATTTACTACAAAAGTAATAATTTTAGACAACCGGTGTAAATAATTCTACGAACAGAAATCGCATCCGGAGTCTCCCTAACCATCTGTAGCGTATTGAAATATATATTATTATATATTGTTACATATCTGACGTTTTTGACGTCCGGCGAGACGTGGAAATAGAGGACAGTTAGGCACAGGCCTATATCCTTACCGGCACGGGAGATACGAATAGTATAGTGACCGAGAGAAAAGACAGACAAACTCGCTCACGTTGCCAGCGGAGCTATTATTCAGGAACTTTGGTGACAGCTCTCCGGATAGCGAGATAAGAACCTTCTATGAATACTCAATGCTCGATGTTGACAATGAAAACTCTTGTCAGGCTATATGTCCTGCATCATCTTTTACTCCTTCAGGACTTTGATGACTAATAATAAATTTAACTTGTTATAATAATATTACTATTATCATTTTGACTTTTAAACTTTCGGTAATTATTATCTTTATTATTATTTTCATTTTATTTATGGATTAATAAAAATAAGTGAGCGACATAGCACAAAAAAGTTTTCTTCCAGATAAGGACTCGTCGAGCGACTGAATAAGAGAATGCGTGTGGTAAAATGGATCCTTGTAAGACGTTTTAATTGGACAAATCCGCCTATCCTCATTAAATCCGTCTCCGCGATGCTTTTATGCTTCAACTATATACCAGAACACTCTTTGGGTATTCGTCAAGCCCTTATATAGGACTATATCCTTGTCATCTTTGTGTTATTCCTACTTATATTAGTTTAGTACTGCGCAAGTTGAATTTAAAACTCCAATCCTGTACAATACAATCTTACGGTACGAAATATAAATCGGTAAACTTTTCCTGCCCACTTTTATCTGTCCTTTGTCGATTTTCCTCTAATCCCTTTGTCGATTTATCGCTCATACTCCTAAAAATTTAAAGAGACGCATTTTTATCCTCCGCTACTGTACGCTGACTTTCTGTAAAATCTGAATAATAATAAATAATAAAGAATAAATGTAAGGGAGAGTTGAGCATAGACAAGGAAATTTGATTATGTTTGATAGCGAGATTTCAACGGCCTTTTGTCGTTGACGTTTAGTCGGTGAGTTAGGGCTGACTAGATGACAGTTAAATATGTATTTACATACACATATACACTCGTACACATGCATAGAGTGTAACTATACGTTATACGTCCAACTAAAGGCCGACTAGACTACTGTCTTTAGGTCTTATCTCAGATAGATTTTCCTCGGATGCGTATAGATATTGTATATAGTCAGTTACTCACTAGAGTTTGTCTATTGTTTATAGAACATCGTACGTCGTTTGAGAGACAGGTGTGTACATATATATACATATATTTATATAGAATACAGACATAATATGTGTTCCTTCTCACAGCCAACTCATAGTTTTCGTATCTATGATTCAACACTTCAGTGTTTAGTTTTCTCAGTGTCACAACTGTATCATCCATGTCTATTTATTCCGGCTGTCTCCTGAGGAAGTGTCACGTGCTGATAAATAGACAAAGTAATTGGGACAAATGATAAAAAATGTATAAGAAATTAATTTTTTTCTTCAATATAAATACATTAAATAATAAATTCACAAAATTAATGTGATGAATTTGTTTTATTTGATAATTATTTACACTTCGCGTTTTTATCTGTGATATTATATTATGCATATATACATTGAATTTATAACTTTTGATTTATTTTTATTTTTATTTGTATATATAGTTGTTGTATAATATAATAATCACAATAATGCTAATTAATAAATGCTAGTAACGACATATTAATGATAACGAGCAGTGCTAACGTAATTACAATTAAATTACAGCCTCATTATTATTATTACAATTGATAATTACATATAATTAACGACAAATTTTTTAATTGTTTAACTTGATTAAATTAATTCATTCATCAGTATTTTTTAAACTTTGCGTTATTACAATCTTTGTAGGACTAGGTTACCTATATGAGAGTAATCACCCTCTATAATCTCACTTTTAAACTTTATTTTTTTTTTATATTGGATTTAATTATTAAGGTAGTACTGTCAGTTTTATTAAATTTAATATTTTCACTTGGATTACATAAAATCATAATCTTTTTTTAAATTATATTTTTCAATAATTATCGATCATATTTATGTGAAGTAAAAGACCATCAGTTAAAATAAACATAAATATACATAAAAAATTTACGTCTTTTTTTCTTTGAAATGATTTTACTCAGTAGTATAATTTCGTAATTGTTGAACGAGAATGTATATAATTATTACACGTGGATCTAGCATACCGACAGTAGTACCTTCAATAATTAATAGTTTCATAATTCAAAATGTATGATTAATGATTTGAGTAATAGTTGATTAAAATAAATTTATTATAAATAAAAACAAAAATTAATCTGCGTGGGCATAAGGATGCGGCTGAGGTGATTCGCCTTCAAATAATGCCATCTTAAGGCGCTTGCACTTGGCCCGGCGGTTCTTGAACCAGAATTGCACGTTCTTTGGCTCGAGTCGTGGAAATTTTTGACGATATGGCATTCTATTTAATTCCTCTGTATATTTTAATATCAGCTATAAAAATAATTTTAGTTTTTAAGTAGAGAAAATTTTAATTATAAATTAATTGATTAAATAAATAACTGAGAGTGAATAATTACCGCGTGACTGGGATGAGTGTTGTGACCAAACCAATTCTCAAGGCGAGGAACTTCAGTGACGGGATCGATGAATGTTCTGTTTCTCTTCCTTCGTTCGTCGAGAAGACTCGTGGGACAGCTAGCGGGTCCACCGCGGGTTGGAAGGTAGTGAGACATGTACATGATACTGTGGCTGAACATCGGGCTAGGCACCAAAGAGAACCCCGGGGGGATCGGAGTCGTCGGAACTCCGGGAGGCGAATCTTCGTCGTCAGAACCTGATGAGACTCGCATCGCAGAATCTTCCTCGCGCTTCACGATTGGAGTGGATGTCGCTGTTGCTACGGGGGTCGGTGTTGACGTTGGTATCACTAGCCGGTCTTCTGATCGAGTTGTCAGAGACAGGGGGCCTACTACTGGTGGACTACCTGCCAGGCATGGCGATTCTGAGTTTGACTGTGAATAAAACTGATTTTAGATTTTTTTTTTAAATAAATTAGATTATTCATGCTAATTAAAAAAAAAATTTTTTACATTTTTGTAATAATTTTCTCGTTTTTTAATAAAACTCATAAAATTTCTTCAATTTGAAAAAATTGTATTTAAGATAGTGCAAAAAAATTCTTTTAAGTAGTATGAATAAATATTTTAAAAAGCAGATGCGAAGTTGTTAAAATTTTTCAGTAGATATTTATATTTGAAATGTAATTTAATTTAATTGTTTAATCAATTACAAGTTAATATTTAATTATGAATTTTTCCGAATCAATAACGAAAAGCTTTTTTCAGTAAAAATTATTACCTGATGTCTAGAATCATCTTCTTCATCAGAGCAGTCTTCACTAACAATGCTAGCACCACGTGGACTCAGTCCCGGTGGACTGTATCCATTGATTCCTCTGTTCTCAGCCCTTTTTTGAGCAGCTCTCGCATTCTTGAACCAGTATACAACGTTGTTGACGTCGAGAGGTTTTCGCCCGCGACGCGACTCCAGTGAGTTCAACTCCGTGACGTATCGCTGTATTTGCTGTCGGGAGGGATGCTGGTTTTCCGCAAACCACCGTTGCAGTCTCGGGAGCTCCAGTTCGGGGTCGAAACTCGTCCGCATTCGCGTTTTGTGTGAATAGGAGAGCATTGCGGGATGGTGTCCGTGCGAGTGGGGCGGGCCCACGCCTCCCCCGGTGTCCAGTGGGCTCTGATTGTGCAATTGTCGGTTGTTATTGCAGCTGGAAAGTAAAGAGTTGGCTGGTGGAGGTCCTAGAGCTAGTGAATGTTGCTGCTGGAACCATGATAGAAAAACTCGACGAGTTTCCTCTGATATCTCGCTGCTACCGCGGACTAGCGACGCTAGTGTCCTCTAGAAAAATATTTCATTTTTAAATGTGTAACTATAAATTTTTAATTGTAAGAAGCTTTTATTGTATCAATATAGTTTAATTTTTTTGTAAAGACTACTTATAAATTGTTTAAGGCAAAGTTTATGTATAAGGCGAAATCATGCACTAATAGAAAAATTAATTTGACTTGAGAAAGAATTTTTAACAAAAAAAAAAAATGATGATAACTTTGATGAATTTTCCTTTTTTAAATCAGAGAGAAACAATTCTTAAAAATTATTATCATTTTTTTGATAAATTATATATCTCTTGATTTGAATTAATTTTTATGTTCTTGTAAGTATTTTATATTGTAAAAAAAAAATTTCAAATTTAAAGAGCATTATAAAAGTGGCAAAATAAAAAATGATAGCCTTCAGCTCCATTATTAAATAATATATATTTAATAAAAAGTATTTGTCCTTAAAATCTCATAAAGCAAACAGAAAATAAATAAAAAGCGTTATAAAGATTTAGTAAAATGACAATGGAGACAAGTGACAAGCTTCGAGATAATGATTTGTCACAGGATTATGGAAAAGTTTTATTCGTTTGACTAGCGACGGCTGCGTAACCTTATCATCGTGATTTACAAGAACAAATAGTTATACGCCAGTGGGATTAAACCTGACGCCTCTTAATGAGGTAATCTTTGGATCTGTATCTCCTCGGTAGCACGTCTTCTTCTTTCACTCCCCACATTAACATCCTCATTCGTAATGTAATACAATTCAAAAATAAAAAAAAAAATAAAATAAAATATAATAATTGTAGACTAAATACAACGATATAATTCAGAATATTTTACGAGCTCTCGTTAATCATTTTGCAGTGTAAATTTAAAGCCGCGTGCCCTCTACATTGTCTTAACTAATATTACAATTATAACTGTCACGGCTATTTTTTAAATAATTAAGTGCCGTATCTCAAAAAATAACTTTGTAAACAGTGGTACCACGACGCTCGAGACGTAACGGCTTATCTCACAATTATTTCAGCCTGATTTACTACATTACATACTATTGTTATCATTATCGTCAACTCTCTTCGTCAAACAATTTTTACAAAAACAAAAAGTCATTCTAACAACCAATAAATTACACTTTAAATCTAAATCAAACTACACTGGATTTATATAATTTAAGAGCTCGACCGGGGAAAAAGCGCTGAGTACATAAAAAACTTTAAGTTATGAGGCCAAGTCCTTCGCCGAATACTTTGCAAATAAATAAGACTATAGTCTGCATACACTAGTTGATAATAATGTGTTCTTCATATCAGGATTTAATAAAACCAGATTTACGTATACAGAGCTCTTGAGATTTATTGATTTTCTTTTGCTTTGCCGTAATTTTTTTTTTAATTTTTAGTTTCAAAAAAATTTTTTTTTTAATTTTTAGTTTCAAAAAAAATTTCTTTTTTAATTTTTTTTTATGATAATTAATTTGTTCGAAAAATCTTAAGAATTGTCAGATACTTGTTGAAGTCAATATTATCCTAGGAAAAAGCTGAATAGTATTATAAATTATAATTTTCATAATTAGTACAAAATTTGAGTAATTAATAGATTAAAGGATAAATCTAATTTATTCATTAATTATAAATATGAATAGAAAGATTAAACAAATAATCATAATTTATAATCTTAAACGTTTTAATAATTTGTAATTAGTACATAATCCTTCCTGCAACCGTACGTTAGTTATGTTGCTAAAAATGAGCACTCAAATCATCAAGGGAGAAGAGTAGAACATTGGAGCGACGTACTCTACGTAAAGAGTAAGAGAAAATTGGTAATCATAGACCAACCTGAGCGGCATTAAAGTTAGTGATAAGGTGGGGAGATCTTCAAAGAGGTGCACTTAGATAATGCTCAAGTCGAAGGGGGTTTTTCAGGGCACTATGTACTATATATCTTTATACCCTTTACTGTTACTCCCCAAAGCTCGGCTCCTGGGCCACTCCGCCCATTACCCGTGGGCTCGATCTCCTCATACCATTATGCCCGGTAGAGCTAGTGGTATAGTCATATATAGTCGTATAGGGGCTTTTGATGAAGGCTGCCACGAATTTGCTTTACTTGAGTAAAGGGTAATCCTATCATACGCTCCGGCTATGAGATCTTCCGTATTCACGGGGGCGATACAACGTCTTACATTGACGTCGTATCCAAACGTAAAATACGTCCAGATATACATTATAAAGGTATATATTATAGAGGTAGATGGCTAGAGAAGAAATAGATTTGTTAAGATTGATTTTTTAGATAATTCTTCATTCAGTTGAGAATCGAAACTTTTAAAGAGTTAATTTTTTTATCAATATCTAAAGACTTTTACAAAAAATTGAATTCTACAGAAAATTAGTGTCAGAATTTTAATTAAAATTTTTTTTAAATTAATTTTAAATTTAAAATTTTTTTTAAAGTAATTTTAACATTCACAAATCTATTTTGATTTTTTTTTCCAACAAATAGTCTTACTATTATTATGCAGCTGTGTATTTTTTAGCGAAAAATAAAAATCTAAGCTAATAAATCCTTAGTAAAAATATTTTATTCCACTGAAAGCAAAAGAATTAAGCGGTAGAATTAGCTGATAAAAGGAAGAAGGAGCCATTTAAGTTAATTTAGTGATGTGATGATGGAAAAGGTGACGAAGCATCTGAGGATTAACAAGTCTGGTGAAGAATTATACAAGAAGGACTTGTTAATGAGATTATAAGTCGGCAGTAATGGGAAACACTGAGTACTATAGTGTATTTGCATTCCTCCGAATTAGAGGTTTCGCTAATGGGTGATTTTTCAACTAGGGATAAATAAGCTAGCAAAAAGTATTATTAAAATTACCTCGTCGAGAGGACAGCCCGCGGAGGCGAGTAATGCATGGCTGTGGAGTATCAGCAGCCCCAAAAGTTTCTCTTTGACTTCCGCGGCCGGACTCGCAGGTGGAGGCTGGGACCTCAAAATCTGGATCCTCAAAGTCGCGACGGTTGTCAACTCAGCCAGAATTTCCGCGACAGACCGTGTCGGCTCGTCAGCAACCTTCTCCATCGGTAATGGTCGCCAGTTTTTTACGATTATACTCCCTCGGGCGCTTGGTATCATCTCAGCAGGGTAGCCCAGACGGACTAGAGCCTCACCTACTAGATCCTGGAATAATTAAAATATTTTTAAATATTTTAATATTCATACATCGATAATTATTATTATTAATGATTATAATTAATCGTACCTGAAATGGCACAGATGCTGGAATAATGACGTAAGTGTCGATCTCTACGTGAGGACTCGGCCACTTTTCTCGTAAATTTACGCGGTTGTCAACAATACTGTGAATTGCTTCGACTATACAGTGCACGGGTACCGGACTTTTACCTAAACCAAACAAAAAAAAAATTATAAATAGAAGATGTGAATAAATAATGAAGTGCTTTATAGGCACTGAAAAAAATGAACTCGATTTATGAAAAATTCTTGAACCGAGAAAATTTTCTTCTCGAAAATTTTATTCTTAAATGAAGTTAATTTTTTTTCAGCGTATAAAAGAAAAATTTTTGTTTGTAAACAATTGACTATCTTGAGCTCACAGAATTTATCAGTATATAGACAAATAAAAGCAACGATTAGAATAATGACGGGATAATTTAAACAGACGAAAAGTGAGATGATGAAATGATAAAAGCTCGAGATCTGGTGAAGCTCTGTTGAAACTTCTGGTGGTTCTTATTCAGGCTCGAGTAAGTAAATTCGCTATAAATGTGTAACCCTCGTGTTAAAACGTATGCAGATCCACTCGTCGGTTAGGCGAGAGCGCAAAATACGGATCGCGAAACAATAGGAGGTAAGCGGCCGGTACAATGAACGCGATCCTTATTTAACCCTGACTTGAGTTTATATCCCACTCTAACTTGGACGAGTAGTCGAGTATATATACGCTACAACGGGAATGTCAGCACACCCATAATCCCAGATTTCTCTTTACGAAGAATGCGAGTAAGTGAGTCACTATATAAGGGAGCGAGAATTACTTAGACAAGGACAGGTGTAAGATTTGGAAGCTGCGAGGGAAACGGAAAGGTAGAGAGAGAAGGGAGTTCCAAGAGATAAAACCAGAACTCTTGAGCTTGAGGAGAATTTTAAGTTCTATTATTGATTTGATGCTTTGTTCTATTTTAGTTGTTGGTGAAAACAATTTTGGTAATATTAGTTTGGAAACTGATTAGTAGAGTGATTAGTTTGCGGTAGAGAATCGATTTTGTTCAACGAATTCGTCGTTTTATTAAATATGAAATAACTTTTTGAGAATAGTACTACGTGCGTCAAACAAAAGATTTACGACATTATACTCTGTGCTCGGAGGATATTAGGTCTTAATGCAACCAGAAGTAGTTGATAGTGAAAGAGCATAGATGTAGAATTAAGGGGCGCTGGCCACGAGAAACTGACCGCTCTGGACTTCAGAGCTTCGACCAAGGGCTACCTTAATCTAGGGATGTACAGTTTTCATTAAGGCAGCTATCGTCAGTACCTAAATTGTCTATTCGGTATTATTAAGTCTTAGCTACCCGTTAATTTCATCTTAAGACAGGCATTATTACCAAAATATTATTTTTATTTTGAAATCTAATTATTGTCTTTTTCACTAGATTCTACACGGAAAAATTGAAACCGGACTGGTTCGTTTTCTGCACCATACTCAGTCATGTGCAAGAAAAAATGAAAGAAAAATTAGTTTACACCAGACTGAGTCGTGTGCGCATCCGAATGAGTCTAGTGCAGCACATGACTGAGTCTGGTGTAAACTAATTTTTCTTTCATTTTTTCTTGCACATGAATGAATATAGTGCAGAAAACGAACCAGTCCGGTTTCAATTTTTCCGTGTAAATTCTAATGTTTAATACTTACGTAAAAAGTAGTTTATTTTGACACGGATAAAATTTAATTATTCTTGAGTAAAAACAAAAAAATTATTTTCCATCATTTTAATGATAATCTCAAAAATTCAATTTTTTTATATGAATAATTATAAAAGGACATATTTTTATAGAATTTAAATTGAAAAAAGCACTAATCCAAACAAATTTAAAAAAAAAATCCGAAATAATAAAATTTTTATCATCGATAAATACCTCTGCGCTTTTTTTGACAAGTTAAATTGTAGATTCTCTTATCATTTGTGAAAATAAATTTTATAAAAAATCAGAATGATTAAAGATGTAACACTTACAATTTTTCAAGCCTTTCAAATTTTGAAAGCACTTCACATCAAATCAAACTAAATTTTCCAAAGGTTCCGAAAGTAACTAACAATTTTAAAATTAACGTAAAAAAATGCACGGTCTTAACTGAAAGCACTTCTGAGTGGTTATAAGTATGGTGCAAGTACGTGTTTAGAGAAGTTGTGCAGCTTAGGTCCTTTTGAGTTTATGGAGAGGGAAATTTACGAGAGCAGGAGGCGTAAATTTGACTGACTAACTAATAATCAGGTAGAGCAAATGGGCGTCCCGTTTATACACCAAGAACAAAATAGAGCACTAAACAGAAATTTCTTGTAATTGTTAATCCCAACAAATATTTGAAGAAACTAATGTCAAATCCCAGGTAAATTTCTGGAAACATCGACTCTGGAACTAAGCTTCGACATAAAGGAAGTCAGAGAAGGTCAATTTATGATGAACAATAAATAGACATAATCCATATGACAGTACAGCACTTCTTATTCAATAATTATTTAAACTCTATTGAGGATGAAAGATCTCGGATTATTGTTCAATTTTTAGTTATAGGCTTAAGTAAGATGTTTTGAAATGAGTGTATAAAAGATTTAGTGTATGACAAATAAATTTTCTTGATTTATGGGTCACAACATTATTTTTGTCTCGTTAGCAGGCTGCTGAAAAGTACTGACTGCTAAATATTAGCGCTTATCGTTGAGGAATTCAATTTATAGAAATTATCAAAGCTTAAAACGATAAAAGTAAAGCAAAGAGTTACAATTGGACTAGACCTCAAAAGAAAAGGAATATAGCTCAAGTAAATGGTGTAATAGGACAATAATGACATTTTTTGTAGGTTCGAGTCTGCTAAATTTAGATAAATAGATTTTTTTTAGTTAAAAGATTTTTATAATTTGTATTTAATTGTTTTTAATATTTTACAGTAGTTTTATTTTAAAGATGAAATATTTATTTTTTGAAAAATTTTACAGGTCTCATTTCTTAATATTTCTTACTGTAGAAAAGTTATGAGAAAATCCCAATATGTTATTGCTCATAAATAAGCAATATAATAGAGGAGAATTTAATAACTGTAAATTTACAAGCGAGTCGAAAATTAAAAAAAAATTTTTGGTTGGATAATAAAATACATTTTTTTTTATTACCGTCTTCCATATTATCGCACCAACTAAGCCCAATAGAATAATTAACGATGGTATACAGCAAAGTTACGTTTATCATATTTTCAATAAATTCGAAGGTTAAACTTTCATTTAGACAAATCTTTCAAGAATAATTTTCAGATATTTTACCTTCAAATATTTTTTTCTTATCAATTTCTTTGAATGTTTTCCATCAGTAGAAAAAAAAAGTAATAATTGTAAAAGTAATAAATACGGGTCATAAAGCCATTTTGAAGTAAAAAAAAAGTTTTAGGTAGCCTATTTTGTCTGTGTTTCCTTGTAATAATTAATTTCCGACGTTCAAAGCTGACGGTAATCAAGAAAAAATAGATAAAAGTTTAAATGATAGGAGCTGAAATACTTGGGGAGATTTTCACGTCTTCATTTTTGCGAATATAAGTAAATGTTTTAGAGGGAGTGTATGTGTGTATGTACGTTTGCGATGTTATATTATGTTATATTTTATGGGGTTTGGATGTTTTCGTTCTTCTTTGCTAGAAGCCAGCTTATCTTTCGACGAGCACTGTCAAAGACGAAAAGGCGGGCTGACGGTTTCGCGGCGTTTCCGGTACAGGCCAACGGGGGAAGATAACGGAAGTCCGATAGGCAGAGTTGGACCTGTACCAGAAATGAGAAATGTCTTTGGATACTTTTTTCATTTTATTCTTCAGCCAAGTTTACTTTTTTGTTAGAATAAAATCGAGAGCCTAGGTCTTGGGCGATAAATATTTTTAATTATCGGTTTATACTAAAAAAACAAGTCTTATGCAAGGTACGATATAATTTACTATTATAGCAACAAGTATATAGACGGTAGCAATAGTATCGTACACAATACTCGAATAGATCACATCGGTTGCAATCTGCACAAACAGCAACATCCCGACTAGAAATTTCATGAGGCATTGCCGAACAATCAATTCGGGGCAAGTTTGGCTTTCCGAACTTTGGCAAGCCTAATTCACGCCTTATTAATTCCACTATAGGTAAGCCAAACTGCCGCAGTTTTTCCAAGCTACGCCCAAATTCGGCAAACCAAACTTCGGCAAATCTTTGGTAACTGTGATTTCATGCAAGTCAGGCATACCAATAGTATGTCAAACTTTGGACTGCCGTTGGTTTTCCAAGCTATGACCAAGTTTGGCAAACCAAACTTCGGCAAATCTTCGATAACCGTGATTTTATGCAAGTCAGGCATACCAATAGTTTGTCAAACTTTGGACTGCCGTTGGTTTTCCAAGCTTCACCCAAGTTTGGCAAACCAAACTTCAGCAAATCTTCGGTAATCGTGAGTTCATGCAAGTCAGTCACATAAATAGTTTGTTAAACTTCGTTCTGCCGTAGGTTTTTCAAGCTACACCCAAATTCGGCAAATCTTCGGTAACTGTGATTTCATGCAAGTCAGGCATATCAATAGTATGTCAAACTTCGAACTGCCGTAGGTTTTCCAAGCTATGCCCAAGTTTGGCAAACCAAACTTCGGTAAATCTTCGGTAACCGTGACTTCATGCAAGTCAGGCTTACTAATAGTATGTCAAACTCCTGACTAGGAATTGTAGTGAGGAATGCCGAAGAATTAGTGAGGGACAAGTTTGGTTTGCCTAACTTAGGCCTGCTTAAGTTGCACCTCATAAAAAACAAGGTAGGCAGAACGAAAATTGGCATGCCGAAAATATTCCAAATTTGGTTGTGATCCTGAAACTGTGTGGCATTGCCGAAGTCTGGCATATTATGGAAATACCGGACTGATTTGTAATAACGGTAACCATAAATAATTGCTGAAGTTTGGCTTGCCAAACTTGGACGTAACTAGGAAAGTCTCATGGATTCCTTAAGTCAGATATATCATGGGAATACCGAACTGGTTTCAAGTAACGATAACCTGAGTTTGGCCAGTTTGGAGCGAAGTTGGCTTTCCGAACTTAGGCTACCCCAATTGAAATCTTATTTGTTTTAAATTAGGCAAGCCGAACATTGGTCGTGCTTATAAGTATCTTGAGGCACGAAGTCGCTCATCATCGGCGTAGCGTCGCGGTATGGTATAGGGCCCTCGTGCGTCGGGTACGGTGTTCGAGTCTCGCGTTCAACATGTACGATTTTTAATAATTAATAATTACTATTAAGGCGAGTGTGAAGTAAAGTTAAGTGTTATGTGTGACTAATGTATCTAACTCCTACACCATCTCCTTCCCCCTTGACTTATCAAATCTACCAATCAAAAAAAACTTCTTCACATAAAAAAATGCTCCAAAAAATAAAAAAAAAATTACCGAAAAACTAAAATTAAATAATAAAAAATAATATTAAATAAAAGCAAAAAAAATTTTTTTTTTTTTATTCACGAAATATTTGAAAACTTTAGTCCTAAATTCCATATTTATACTTAAAATAGTAAAAGTAGGTAAAAAAATAAGCATTTGTTATTATTAATTTTCGCTTGATAATAAATAAGCTAAATAAAAACCAAGAAAGAATTAAATTTGGATTCTTCCTTGCGAATTTGTTTTCCGAAATGCTGCCTACTTAGGTAGCCAAATTCGGACCGAATGAGGTTTGGACTATCATCAGCAAGTGTGGTTTCCAAACTGCAGCCTAATCAGGAAGCCAAGTTAGGCTGAGCCTCGCAACTGCGTTACATCCCAAACTTCGGCCAGGTTTGGATGCCTCATTTACCGCAAGTTTGGAATTGGGCATGCCTTACTTGCACCAAATCACTGCTTCACTGAAATTTCTAGTCGGGATGAATCGTGTCTGTAAGGATACAGTAGATCGCGCCGATTAAAATATTTTTTTTTCAGTGTATTTTATGTCAAACAATTTTTTAACCAATTTAATTTTATTGAACCAGTGCTATTGGCAATAGAAATAAATTAATACCTTAAACTTTTAAAAATTTTTACATTATGCATATTATTAAATTAATTTTTTCTGAAAATTTGTTTAAAAATTCATAAATATTAAAAACCCTAAAACTTTTCACTGTAATTAATGTATAATAGAGATGAATATTTTCGCTTTTATCAAATTCTTGATAAAAAATTTATTAAACTCCATCATCATTAGCATCATTACACAAGCATAGATCAAACTTTAACATGAGAGACAGAAGGAAAGTGTAGGCGTTTCTAGTATCTCGAGCTAATCCAACGGATGTCGGTCTTTGCTGATAAGACTAACTTTTTCCAACTTTTTATCTCAAAACCTCTCTCCCTCCTCCCACCCTTTCTTTGTGTTATTTAAAACACAGTGCCTCTCGTTTACACAAAAATATATATCTTTGTTCTCTTATTTTCCTCTCACTAACGAGCTTCGAGCTTATCGAATATTAAACTGCATCCTGGTGGACAAACTTTAATCACTGTTCCAGCAATATTAATAATAATTGTTCTACTATTATCGTTATTGTTCTTATTTTTATTACGTTACACAGCAGGAAATAGTTGATATATAATAACTAATAATATTGTTAACCAGATGCACTGACATAAGAAAAAACGCGTTAAGAAGAACATTAGCTGCTAACTCCAGTAGGATTTGCAAGGTTTCGTCGCGTGGCTGGTGATCTTATAAGCCCTCGAAGGTTATCTCATTATGTCTTATCTAGCTGAGGCATTTACGTACACATGAGGGGAAAACAGCAGTTACTGTGACTTCGGAAGCGGCTTAAAATGCACGCGAACTGCACATAGCACGCAACTAAAGTTATATACATTACTCTAACCCTTTTTGCTTATTTTATTATCATTTCTTATTAAGTTATTATCATTATCGATGAATGTTTACAGT
The DNA here is from genome assembly GCF_020080835.1 of Cotesia glomerata. Classification (NCBI taxonomy): domain Eukaryota; kingdom Metazoa; phylum Arthropoda; class Insecta; order Hymenoptera; family Braconidae; genus Cotesia; species Cotesia glomerata. The sequence goes on from NC_058158.1 coordinate 5,090,888, forward strand.
TCTTTTGTCAATTTTAATTATTAAATTATGATTGCAATAATGATTGCAACGCAGTCAAAAATACTGAGGTTTAAGGTAAAGTAAACTTTATGTTACAAACGGATTACATGAAATTAGTGTTGTGTTAACAAATAAGTCATTGATTCCCGGATTAAGCTATTATTATTCTTTTAAATCTTTCTTTTATCCCCTTGTAGAAATTTTGGATTTATATAGTTTCACTTTAATCAAGTAATAAATTTTAATCAAAAAAAGGGTTTTTATTTAAAAAATAAAAATAATTAAATTTTGGCAAAATTTATTGATGAAGTTTAAGTTTTTATTTTTTGAAAAAAATTTTCCTAGTCATCTTAATTTCAATTAAAATTTATTTTATTAATTTTTCGGAATGGTAGTTAATAGTCAGACATTCATGTATTTATGAATAATTTTATCAAAATTTAGTTTTAATATTTTAAAAAAAAAATTTATAAAAAAAAGCGAAAAAAGATCTTAAGAAAAAGTTTCTTGAAACTTTGGTCTAATACGCTTATTTGATCTTATATATTAGGGAGGGATAGTTTAAGCGTAAGCACTTGTATGTATACAAGTACATAGAGAAAGAGAAAGAGTGAGATAGAATAGGAGAATTTGAAGCTTGAAGTGAGATTAAATAAGTGTAACGCGTTTTCCCGGCATACTTAGACTAGTGTATGTAGGAAAACACTCGTGTCATCGCAGAGCCTATGTGCTGAAGATTAAAATTACTTTACCAACTGGGAAGTGAATGGTGAAGGTGAGGACAAGAAATTCTCTCCTACGGCAAGAATAAGAAGGAGGATGAGTGTCTCGTAAATATCTCGGTTAAGAAGCTTAATTTGGATTTTCGGTAACGAGTTATAGTGCAGACTTAAGTGTCTTATTACGTGTTTTTTATACTTTTTTCTGACACCTTCATCGGCTCTTCTTTAAATGCACGTCGAAAGCTTCATTATCTTGTGTCGATAATATGTGATGAATGACAGATTTATGATACAGTACTCTCTTAAATGACTTTTCAAGATTTGAGATCTCTTTTTTATAAAAAGGCTTGCTCTAAAACTGGGGGATTAATTGATAAATATTCATATTAAAAACTCGCGTGGGAAAAAAATAATTTTCGAATAAAAATATATAAAAAATTTATCTTGATTAATTGAAAAAAAAATTAGGAAAACGGTTGACCCTAAAGGCCATCCCTGCAACTTCCCGCTACCTCCATACCTAAGTGCTCAACAATTCACTTATTTTTTAAGCTCTTCGAGCTCAAAAATATAATTTTTGTGTAATTTTGAGCTCTCTGAGCTCAAATAAATCGCTGTTCTGTGCTTTTGAGCTCTTCGAGCTCAAAAGGCTAATAGAAGTTTTATAGAACACTATTTTTTGAATTTTCAAACCGCAATAACTTTTGAATGAATTAACCGATTTTCTCGCGGCTTACGGCATTCAACGCAGTTTTTTAAGTTCTTTAAAAAATCTTTGAGCGTAAACTGGTCAAACTAAAAATTTCATAGAAATTCTGAAAAAAACATTTTTTTCAATTTTTTTCGACAACGATATCTCACGAACAAATCAACCGATTTTGACCGGGCTGGTGGCAATCGACGTAGTTTTTTGAGGTTAAGAGCTGATTAGTTTTTAGAATTGATCGGTTCAGCCGTTTAAAAGATATTTCAAAAAAACGAATTTTTGGAAATTTTATTTTTGAGATTTCTCAAAATTGATCGACTCAAACTCTGTAAATTAGTATCAGAATTCTAGGGGCAAAAGAACTCTTCAGAACGCCATTTATTTCGATCGAATGGGATGATCCGTTCAAAAGTTATGAGAGATTTACACACACACACACACACACACACACACACACACACACACACACACACACACACACACACACACACACACACATACATACATACAGACACGGTGACATCACCGCGGAAATAGTCAGGAAAGCTTCCTAGGACCTCAAAACGTCGAGATCTGATGAAAACTCGATTTTCGAAAAACGGGGTGAAAACAATAATAACTTCCCGATTTTTGAAAATTTTCAATTTTCTTAGCGGAAAGTTACAAAATTGCAGATTATTATCAAAACATTTACGAAAATACTGTGGTTAGAGTTAAAGCATGAAAAAAATTTAAGAAGATAGAGTTAAGCAGAGGTGAGTGATGGGAATGCAAGCTCGAAAGGGTTGAAGTAAAGTGAGGAACTAGATGTGCGGTTCGACGTAAGACATCAGATACAGAGTGTGGGCGAAGACGGGCTCCTTAGCGAAGATCTTAGGGAAATCCACCGTGAAATCGCATCGGGGCATTCTCGAACGAAAACCACCACTTACTTCTCACTCCTTACCCGTGCACTACGGGTTGTTACACTCAGCCTGAAATTCTGATTCTGAGCGAGTAATAAGGTACCGACATACATTACCTTATTTGAAAATTTCAAGCCGAGTAAAAACTTTTTGTGCTAATATTTTATTAATAATCATAAAATTAATTTTCAGATGTACGGTGTTTTATCCACCTCACATGTAAAATGATCAAGTCCGTTAACAAACAGAGAGGATTATCTTTACATTATGAATTAATTCAAATCCATTCCTGTTAGGGAATACAAAATCTATCTGATTATCAGTGAGGTATTAAATTATTGAATAGATTTACCTCATGTGGAACAATACATGCCGACTTTTAATATACAGCTTAAAATTATCTTTATTTATAATCCCTCAAATCTTCATTTTATTTTGTAATTTTCATTATTCTGTTAAAAACAAAATAAGGATTAATGTTTAATCCATGATTTTAATTTTTTTTAGTAAATCTCTTGTGAATAAATTACTGAACTAATTTATTTTTAAATAATTTTTCGTCTAAAACATTTTTGGTTTTCTTAACAATTTTCTTCTGATAATTTATCTTATTACTCGGAATTAAATAGTAATTAAGTCTATTTTAGTTGTTATCGCGACAGTTTATGCGTTTTTAGCATAATAATTATCACTTGCATACAATAACAGTCGATGTTAAAGTAACATTGTTGCACGAAAACTTAAAAAATACAGCAACATTAAACCATACACTATAAATATATAATATGTATAATAATAAACAAAAGTAACGAATGTAAGCGAGTAGAAGCTCGTGAGGGGGCTTTTCGGTATCTCAACTCAAAGTAGAGTAGTCTCAGGGAGATAAGATTCCCCTTTTTCACAGTATAACACTCCCTCACGATCTTACTCCCATCCCATCAGACATCAAGCCTGGGAAATAAAATTCACTTGCTCAAATAATCAACAAAAATACTAACGGTGATAATGATGAGACGTCTATATGTACATGTGTACAGAAATGATGAAAAAGTCAAGAAAAGAAGTAAATCTATTAATAAACATAAATATATTTATTTATAAACTAGGATATTTCGATAACAACGAGAATTGAGTTAAAAGTAAAAAAAAATCTTTAGACGAATATCTCGCTGCTATATATATAAACATAAAAATATATGCATAAAAACTGCATAACGTCTAATCCTCGAAGTATGTGGACTCGATGCGTCTTGAAGCTAATCTTGTTAGCTGGTAGTATAAGCCGTTCGGATGACCCTGTAGAACTGCAGACGGCTTTTAATCCTTTAACACACACAAGAGAAAGCGAGAAGAAAAGATAGACGCTCAAGGGCTTGCTGGGATTTTTGCATAACAACAAATACAATTGCAATTGCAACTGCCTATATATGAGTTGTTAAATAAATTTATACTGACATTTATATCTGTTATTGAAAATTTATTTATTTGATTTATTTATTCTTTTTATTTTTTCGATCCCTGGCTCGCATTTATTTATTATTTTATTAATAGCGAAAAATAATTTAATTACCCGAGTTATCAATTATTCATTATATTTTTTCGGGGATTAATTTAACATGTTACCGACATATTTATGTGTAATTGTTAATAATTTATTTTCATTAAAGATTCAATATTCAATCTTTTAATTACATATTTAAAAAATTTATATTACCAATCAGAGAAAATTATTTCATGAAAAAACTGACGAATATTATAAATTAAAATATATTGAGATAAAACTCATAGCGATAGACTTTGTAGATGAAAAAAAAATTAACGAAAAAATCAGCTTTGCGATTCGTATATAATGAAAGGGATAAATATATAAAAGCAAAGCTTAGTCAGATTAAAAACGAAGGGATGAGGTCGAGGTGCGGCTAAATGTGTGCATATATATATATTTTATATTCTTTAATTCGTCGATAAATCGCTATTGTGTGTTGCGCGTTTTCAAAGGCCGGTGTGTAAATACACTTACACACATAAAAAATATATATGTGTGTAGAGTACTCTGCATTGAAACTATAATATCGAGCACGCACATAAAGCTCACAGCCCAGTTAATCCCACGCTCACAATGATGCCATCTTTGGGGATTATCCCCGGGATATTTTTGATCGTGCAATAATCCGTAATACGATTTACGTGGTCGGTGTTCATCCAAGGCCGCATCAGAGCAAATCCCGATAGATAAAGATACACAATAAAATAAAACAAAGAAAATAATAATGTGAATCGATATATATGTTTAGTTTTTTATTCTATATTCTCTACCGCTCTTGCTTGGATTTATTTTTAACTATTCACTCCCTGATAAACGACAATTCATTTAAATATATATTTTTCTTTTATTATTTATTTATATTCAATTTATAATCAATACCATTTTATATAGTAAATACTCAAAGTCTAATTGTTTTTTTAATTACTTTGATTTATGGATTGAACTAGGAAACTTTTTCTTTTTGTAAATATTTCAATTTTCTTTAAATTTAATTTTATGAATGAGAAATAGTGTAAAGAATTGATATAAAACTTTTTTAATTAAATTAAATTACCTGCAATGATTTTTATCAATTTTTTCAAAGATAAAATATTTTTAGTATTACAAATCACAAGATTAAAAAATTTTATTTAATATCTAAATTCCGTAAAAACGTTTATCTCGATCGACATCTTTGAGTAATAATAAATTCTAAAAAATCACGTTTATAAATATTATCAAAATTGAAAAAAAAAATAATTGTTTGAAAAAATCTCTTGAATGTATAATACAATTACGACGCGAAGTATTAAAAAAAATGAATTGAAGTTTATATAAATTACTCCTCATCTACCCAACACAACCGTTTTGTTGTGAAATATCCTCGTCAGACTGATGTCGGCCGCGAAAGACCAGAGATAAAGATAAACCGCGTAGAGACCCTCTTTGCTTTGTATTTGTATGAGCCGGAAGATTAAGTCGACAAGAATAAGAGCTGAGTGGATAGGAGTCGAGCAACAGGAGTCGTTAAGGCTCACTCATCCCACTGACCCATAGAGATAAAATAAAAGCAGCATTAAGCATCGGAAAATGCTTAAATCCATCAATCTCCATTCACGTACGATATATCATCCATACATACATATATATTAATGTAAAATTTCCACAAAAGAAAAAAAAAGAATTAATCAAATCAGATCAGTTAATCAGACTCCCAGTCGAAGTTGATCACACGCACACACGCACACACACACACACACACACACACACACACACACACACACACACACACACACACACACACACACACACACACACACACAACCCGAATCTATAATTTTAATAATTTTCCATCATTAAATATTTAGATAACAGAAAATTTATTTGCAGTGGAGACTGGATTCTGGCTACCGAATGAGTGTATTTACATACAACATAAAGTATGTATAGGTAGATATAAAACGAGCGAACCCTCGGAGCTATGGTTTAATCCGGTAGCTAAAAATCAATACTTAATACGTCTCTTTCCCCGCTGACCTTCGGGCCTCAGCAAAGCCTCCCTCGGGATAAGCCAGGCTTGGGTATATCCCGTCGAATAAATCCCGGATCAGGGAATAAGTCTTTTTTATATAATTTTTTTTGAACCCCTGGAACCCTTATACAGTTTAATGCTTCTACCAAATAAAGGGACGCCCTAAATGTATACATATATATATATATATATATGAATAAAACGATTTGCTATGAATTTGGCGAATGCTTTGTTTGGATTTTTAAGACAAGTTTTAAACTATATGTTTTAAAGTGTTGAATTCCGCGAGTATTACTATACACAGAAAGAGTAATTAGTTCACAGCGCCGTGAATATTTTTTTTTATAAAATTAAAATAGTTTGTGAAAATTCGAAACTCAATTTCCAGGTGAAATTTTAAGTAACAAAATAAGAATATTTCTGAATAGAGAAGTATAATTTTTAACACGAATGGTTCTTATTTTTTGAAGTAATTATTGGTTTAAAAGTACAAAAAATTTTAACGATTTTTCCATTAGTCATAAATAGTTGATTATTTAATTTTTATTTAATAACTTTTAACATTCATTACTTGTTACATAGGACCAGTAATATTTTTAAATTTCCCTGGATTCTGACATTTCAAAAAAATACATCGCAATATTAAAATCCTTAATTTTTAAAATAAGTCTTATTCAAAATCCTTAAACTTTTTTATAAACTAAAAATACTTTAAACAAATAAAATCTAGTTAAGAACTGAAACAATTGATGTTGACTAATTTAGAAAAAAAAAAACTTACAAAATTCTATATCCTGAGTAATTTACCGAGGACGTAGGCAAGGAAGAGGATTACATATTGTAGGAAATAGGTCGAGAAATTCGCAGGATAATCGAATCCTTGGAGCAGCAGGAAAGCATAACAGGTTAGTGTTATACCTTGGCTATAAATTTCGTCCTCTCTTCGCCTAATTTACAGTCAAATTTTTTGTTCATCCATCGACTAGCAATCTCGGAACTCGTAAGATGAAATTATCGTTATCTTAAAACTAACTAACAATAAACAAACAATTTGATAAAAAATAAATAAAAAAAAGCAAGCATCAACTGGGAGTATAAACATAAAAAAATGTATATTTAAAATAAACAGTTTATCTTATAAACATTTAAGTTAAAATTATAAATAAAAAAAAAATATTGCATTGCAGCAGGACTCGGTAATAAAGGGATTGGCGCATCATCTGCTGGCATCTCATGCGAGCCTGATAATCGAGCGTACGTATATCCCCTCTAAATCGCCTAAGGCATGCTTGCGCGCCTCGTAATTCCTTGATCCGGAAATCCGTGTCGTTCGTTAAGTTCCTTAGGGGTTGCCTGCTCAAGTTAACTATTAAGCCACGACGTAGGACAGTAGTACAAGTAGACATCAGACGACACACACACAGCCTCGTAAACACACGAGTAACTCATACGTGTGTACAATAGTGTTTACAGAAATTCGAGAAGCCAGATAGAACAGAATAGCGTAGAATGAGAAAGGACGCTTGTGTATATACGAACAGGATAGACATAATATGAGCGAGTCTTCGGAACTGGTTTATCCATAACACAAGATTGTCCTGTATCCTAGGACCCTGTATCTCGTAGCCTACAGTGACGATAAAGGGTTGGGGATCGAATATAATAGAGCCCGAGTGTTGGTCGGGTTTACGGTTGATCCGAATCGCGGAATTAAATCCCACGGGAATGTAGGTAAGGCTACGGTGTGACCTCTCTGTCCCAGGAGAACATAATATAATTTCGTGCACAGACCAATGACACCGCACACATTCAAACGTACTAATTATACCTATATTATATGATATGATATCATTTAATTATTTTTATTATTTCATTCATATCACGTTGTTTGTGTCTTGTGCAATTGGATTTATCCAACATTTTTTCGACAATTTTTCATTAGCTTCTATCGCAGTAGGTAGAGAGTACAAAGATTCTGTAATATTGATTTAGTTATATATGATTTGATTTTTAAATGAAATTAGAGTTTGTTTACCGGGAATATGCAATAAAAGGAAGCGAGCAACCGCCGGCGCAACTATAAGTGTTTTTTAACGTTTCTGAGGCGTAAACAAATAGCAGGAAAGCATGTGACCAAAGAAGTAGAAAGCTCGTGAGGATTCGTTTTATTTGAGACACCCGAATACGAATCCTTGGAATACAATCGTGTGTAGTGTTATATATGTTGGATTTTTATTTATTTACATGGAACTGGTGGTTGATTCTGCGCACTCAGCGCTACGAGTGCATGGACGCATATGGGAATAAGATCAAATAAAAGTAAGAGAGCGCGGGAGTTGAGTTGAGTTTTGCTAGAGCAGAATGAGCAGAGGGTTTCAGATGAACGTACTTATTACGAATGCATATCCTGGACTCCTGATGTTTGGGGTCCTACAAAAGCCCTTATTTGGGTCATGAAATTTTACATTTTTACTTTGTGTTTGAACTGTAGGTTGTTGGCTTTAAAGAAAGAGAGAGAGAGAGAGAAAAAGGATTTGAAGATCAGCCACAGAAAAACACGACCTACTTAGCACTCATGAAATCCTTGCCGTAAAAATAAGCCGGCAGGTATTAAACAAAGGACCTCATTTGCATATTTTCGTACCCGCGGGCACAAGTGCGAAGATAGAGTAGAATAAAATGAAACGACTCCTACCTAAAGCGCTGGATCGGAGAAACAGAGCAAACCCGAAATAAAAGATTGGACTCCTCGTGCGGAATCTGTTCTCCTGATAGCGGATACGTCTGGTAGGCCTGCAAAATAATTCGCGAATTTAGGTGTCGCTTGTGAATGATCACTCTCTGGCGTGTTTTGCGCCACTATTCAACAATTAGTTTTTGTTTTATGAATAAGTGTTTGATGTTTGAAGTTTAGCCAGCCGATTTTCTCGGCTAGAAACGAATGAGTTTTATTGAGTTACACTATTGGGAAATTTATAAATTTATTTTTTTATTATTATTATTCGGGCAATAACCCAGATGAAAAGTTTAAAACAATGAGTGAGTTTATTGATCTAGTGAAAAGTGCGTTGTACTGTAGGGATGTTAATGGTGGTCATGGTTTGCACGAGCTTGACCGAAGGCTAACGAATGACCCTTGAGAATCAGGAACGCAGAATATTCATTTAACGTCGTGGCGCATCGCACACACCCGCAACCATTTAACGTCATTTGAATGCACACCCCTACCACTACTAGCTGACGTTTTATTCAAAGTTTTTTTATTATATTAATATTTACAGCTTTTTATCACTTTTTTCTTTTTGTTTGCTAGTTCTTGAGATTAGAGATCGCTCTAAATCAAATACACAAGAAATTTATGAGTTTCATTTTTTTGGATTTTTTTTTCTCAATAGAATTTTGATTTTATTAAGTTGGAAAAATTTTTTATTTTTGGTTTAGAAATAAATTTCATTTTATTTACTTCTTTGAAATATTTAAATCAAAATTTTCGATACGAAAATATTTCAGAGGCAAGAATATTATTTTTTAGCCAAAATATATTTTCTGCGTAACAAAAATGATATTTAGCATAATTATTTCAAATATTAAGCATGAAATTGTCTCCAGCTAAATCTATATATATATATATATATATATATATATATAAAAGAGAAAGTGTGTGGGTATGTTCTATATAGGCTCCGAGACGGCTGGACCGATTTCAATGAAAATTTCAGGGAATCTCCAGATTGACCTGGCGAGTAATCCTGTAAAGTTTGGCGGTGATCGGAGTATTTTTTTTTTGGAATTGTCAATGACATTTTTTTTATTGCTAATTTTTTATTACTGATATTCTATATTCTATTGTTTTCATAAACCAATTTAAGATTTAAGATAACACGTGTTCCGTGTATTTTCATGTCATTAGTATATTGAAGTACATTTTGGAAATTAAATTTTTTTTTTATTACTTATATAAGAATTGGTGGCATAATTTCGAGTGTAATTGGTGTAAGATCATATGGGAAAGTGAACTATATTATGTTCACTGTTGAGCATAATAATATTAATTATGTAATGATGTTGGGGATTATACGGCACTTTATATTCTCAAACTTAATAAACATCAGGTAAATTACATCAGAATCGATTTCAGATTGTTAATATTTTCAATGTGCAAGCTCGACAACGAACTTTTATTGTGAATATTCAAGCGAGCCCTATTTGTTTTTGCGTTCATCGTAGAGACAATATTGTGTTAACTGATATGTTTACGGGTGTAGGTGATGATCTTCACCTGGCAGAAAAACGAATAGAAAAAAATTAGGACGACGGTTGACCCTAAAGGCCATCCCTACAACTTCCCGCTCATTTTGAACTTAAGCGCTCAAAATTACACATTACGTTTTTGAGATCTTCGAGCTCAAAAATATGATTTTTGTGTCATTTTTAGCTCTCCTAGCTCAAAACTCTAATAGCAGTTTAATAAAACACAATTTTTTGAATTTTCAAACCGCAATAACTTTTAAATGAACGAATCGATTTTCACGCGGTTGGCAGCATTCGACGCAGTTTTTGAATCCTCGTGAAGAATCCTTGAGTATGATTGATCAAACTTGGAATTTCGGAGTGATTCCGAAAAAACACTTTTTTCAGTTTTCTTTCGACAACGATAACTTACGAACGAATCGACCGATTTTGCCGTTTAAAACTAAATCCAAAAAAACCACATTTGAAAAAAATTTTTTTTTGTAGTTTTTTTGAGATTTCTCAAAATTTATCGGCTCGAATCGGTCCAAAGTGTATTGAAAATCTAAGTTTGGTTAAGCCTTTTCGAATGGCGCCAACCGCGATGAAATCGGTCAAGCCGTTCAAAAGTTATAAAAGGGTTACATACATACATACATACATACATACATACATACACACACACACACACGCGTACATCATCGCGAAGATATTCAGGGAAGCTTCCTAGGACCTCAAAACGTCGACATCTGATGAAAACTCGATTTTCGAAAAACGGGGTAAAACCAATAACTTCCCGATTTTTGAAAATCTTCGATTTTCTTAGCGGGAAGTTAAAAATGAAATCGAGGACAAATGATAATTATTATTATTATTATTATTATTATGGCGGTTTCATTATTATATTGATTGATGTCTTTTGTTAATAATTTAATTAGGCTGAAGTTTTGTAATTTCCCTATAACATTCGACAACAATTTTAACAAAGAAATTTAATTATCAGATACACGCTAGTATGACTTATGGAACATATTCAACAGTTAGATATCGAATGAAATTTAGCCATATCCCATTAATTAATTCCAACAACCTGGAAATCACTCAACTATCAAACGAACTTTACAATTAATATTCAAACGACTAATCCACATAGGCAAAATATCTTTTAATTAGGAAACCCTAAAGGTCTTAAGACCTTTATTCGTAAATCCAATCCGCTTATACGATAAATCTTACCCATTCTCTGTTATTGAGCTTTTTTTTTTCTCCGTAGCTAACGTTAACAAACGTCTCTATTCCCTTTGTGTTTGTATTGTCTCAACGGTTTGAACGAGCAGTATCCTCGGTCTTCGGGAACATAACGCACGAGATTATCCTTCCATAATGTTCCCTTATATATCTACTACTACATGCTGCACCCTATATGTTAGTCTCTATGCGTTACATATCCAGTACAGAACTGTGCGCCAGTTTAGCCTCCTTTATATTAGCATCACACAGGAGATCTAGCCGCTAAAATATAATTCCTTGTTTCCCATAATGTACTCAGGTAACATGACACTTAGTTTACAGGTTGGGTCCTATTATCATTATTATTATGTACTACGTGCGATATATTATGTAACACAGCCACACCAGGCGGTCATCAGAAGGGAATCCAAATAATTGTTATATATGTATAGACCGAAATTTCTCACATATATACATGACACAGCTCGACGAATGTGAATACAAGGATTATCACTGGGGTAGTGGTAGGATTATCCAAGGCTTCGTGAGTCTCTCTATACTCTATGCTACTCAACTCAACTCTATCCCGAGTCTACTCTAGCCTTTAGATTTTAGCCCGTAGATTGTAGCTTCTAGTTGTGTAGTAGTACTTATAGCTAGTGTAGGATATATTCATTCTTTATGTATATGTAGATATCTAGCAGTGGAACCTTCATGTTAAAGCCAACGGCTACATCTATCAGTTGGAATAGTTAAGCGTAATTTGATAATTTTTCAAGCCCTTTATTTTATTGTTTTCTTTATTTTTAGTAAGCTGTAATAAAGATGTAGATATTCTGATTGAAAATAAATGAATATTATTGAGAAAGGTAATTAATAATTAGGTTTACACGGAAATTATTCTACATATTTTTCAATGCAAAATAAATTTATATAAAAATGTATTTATAAATATGTACGTTTAGCAACTGGGAAGATACAGAATAGTATTATATTGTATTCAGAAGCTTTTGAGTTGGTGTAGGTATGTAGGTATATTTGTGTGCTTGGTGCTCTTGGGATTAATCCGGGATTATTGAACGTGTGTGAGCCAAAAGCCGCTCTACTCGCTTGTCGTCCAAATCCGAAATCCAACGCACACGGGTACATGCGAGGATCATGCTAACTCTCGCACACGGACATACAACTCTCGGCTAAAGTGTATCCTCGGTATTATATGTTTATGGTGTGCTTGGCACTCGGGACTCGGGATTTCGTGTGCGAATATAGCGTTCCCTTTTCTATGTCACGCAAAATTAAATGATAAGTATATGTATGTGCATTGTATATTGTATATTCTTGTACATGTATTTAATGATTTGAATAGTTTTTTGTGTTTTATTTTAAAAAATTTGATTTTTTTATTCAATTATTTTTCAGAGGACTCAGCTATACTATGGATTTAGGGTTGCGTGCACATGGGTAATTACACGACGGGAAATTCCAGCACGACACGAAATAAGTTCGATCATCATTTGCCGCGAGCTATAGCGACGTATACGTCCAGTGTAATCGCTGCAAAAGTTTACTGTAAAAAAATTAATACAATACAAAAACTGATTACAATTATTATTTTTATAACTCTTACATAAAAATAGTAATAATAAAATTTTGAATTTTTTACTTATTCAATATTCTGTGGAATTGAAATCTATTTGCGAAATCATAGTAAATTTTTATCTTAATGATTTAATATATTGTAAAGAAAAATTTCCATCAATCATTCAATTGTAATACATACTTATATATGACGGCTCATCGGCCAGATAAAAAAATCTTGAAAAATTGATCAATAATTACATGGAAAAAATACTATCTTTCATAAGAAATAGTATATTACGACCCAAGGCCAGAAAGTTGGATTCCCTGGCTACGCCTCGGCCATCATATCACATACGTCAGGGCATCCAACATTCTGGTTGTGGGTTGTATACTATTTTTCTTGCTCTCCAGCCGAAAGTACGTAACCCCGGGGAAGGGGTTTTGCAAAACCGAGGCGAAGCCGAGGTTTTGCCAGGGGTGAGGGGGGCGCCGCCCGCTTTTGCAAAGCCGAGGTTTTGCTGGTCGGAGCGGGCATAATAAAAAAGTAAAAATTAATAAATAAAAAAAAAATAAGTTATTTTAAAGTTTACTAATAAATGCTCTGATTAATAGAGATAACATGCACAGAACTCGTCACAAATAATTAAACTCGATTTAATAACAAATTTAATTTTTTTAAGTTGATTAAAAATTAGTTTTTAATTAGACGGCTAAGAAAGATTGAAATTAAATTATTAGAAGCTTGTAGAGTACATGGATTGTTTTATAAACATTGCTTTACTAGCTGTCAAAATATAAAAGAAAGCAAATAAAATTTACAAAACTTTTATATTATTTTCTAAAATTTTTATATAAATTATTTTTGCTGTATTATTATTAAATAGTTCATTAACAATAATCTAATTGGAAATTATTTTTATTTATTTGACATTTTTTGGTTAGTTTCTGCGCTGGCACGTTACATACAGACGATGTTGTGACTGTTATATACAGTTGAAACTCGCTTTATAGGCCGGTTGCGCCACGAAAATACGAAAGAAAGCGAGGTTCGATGCTGCTGGCCAGAAAATATGCGTAGCGCGCATGCGTTAGAGCAGGCCATAAAAGTTGCTCTTCCTGGAGTAAAGTGCGTCCAGGAAGAGCGTACTTTCGGCTAGGAGAGCAAGAAATAGTATATTACGTACCTAGGCCAGTAAAATAAGAAAAGTCTCAGATCAGATGTAATTGTTGGCCGAGGCGAAGCCGAGGTTGACAAACATGTGATCTGAGGCTTTCTTATTTACTGGCCAAGTTGTGTATACTATTTTTCTGCTTGACGTAGCCGGAATGTGGCAACTTTGTTTAGCGCAGTGGCCAGAAAGTTGCCACTTTCCGGCCGGAGAGCAGAAAAGACTATTTTTTAGTCAAGTAAATAATCTCATTAAAAAATAACAGAACTTTTCATTTGATTTGTAGTATACTACATGACATATGATCAAGTGTTTATGTTTAACACTTTTAAGTTAACACTTAAGTCCCTGTAGCAAAATTAATACCAAGAAATATAAGCAAGAACTTGTTAATAATGTCGATCAAGTGCTGTAATTTTAAAGTTTATTTGTTGATTTCATTACAAAAAATAATATCTTATCGATTATAACAAGATATTATTTATAAATGTTGATACACAATGAAAAAAAAAAAAAAAAAAATAATTAAAAAATTACAATTTAAAAGTAGAAGTCTTTATAAACTTTGTAAGGAATACATTCCAAAATTGTTAAATTACATTCGTAACTGTAAAAATGAACAATTGGGATTTCATTTTTTGTTTTAATTTAATTGAAATTGAATTTTTGGTTTTTCGTTCGGAGCTTCTTTTATAATCACAGAAACTGTATTATTTCCATTGCTCTTTTTTCATGTACTGTAATGAATTACAATTATAAAACAAATCGCATAAAACAAATGTAAATTCATTTTACAATTAAAATGAATTTCAAAATCATTACAATGAAAGAATTCTGTCCGGCATTTATTCCAATGGATTGAAAATTCATTCCTGATTTTTCGCAGTACATTATTACGGCTCTTATTATTATTATGTTCATTACTTCCATAATAATGACAATAATTATAATAACAAGAATAATACGCGTGGATTAAAATGTATTATAGAATTATTGCAGTTTATTTATGAACTCGTCGGAAACCCGATTAATGTGAAAAAAAACTCACCGGTAACAGATGAATTTTTACTGAGATCAAAGCCCTCGGGTTTTGGGCTGGTAGAATCGATTTCTTGTTTGGTATGTCGATTATGATGAGCTCCGAAGCTCTGCTGCTGTGATTGCTGTTGCGCCTGCTGGTGCTGGTGCTGATGTTGATGCTGGTGCTGGTGCTGATGCTGATGCTGATGCTCGGTCCTCGGCTGTCCGGCACTCGCGATTAAGTTACTCTGCTGCTGAGACGGCTGGTGTACCAGCTGTGGATGCTGGACTGAAGCAGGCCTGGGTGTCGGGCTACGGTTCGTTGCGTGTGCTGTTTGGTGAGATTGCGGGCTCCTTGGGATCGGGGACACACTTGATGAACGCGATGGCGGCGTTGCCTTGTGCGTCAGCGCCAGTGCTTGACTCTGTAACAAACCATGTTTCATCTTATTTTTAGTTATTTTTTCTCAATTAGTTTCTTTAATTTTTATTTTTCAACTATAAGTAGATTTTGGAGTTAAATTTTGAAATAATAATAATAAATAAAAGTGAAAAATTACAATAAAATTTTTTTCATTATTTAAAAAAAATGTTTGAAAGTTAATTCAAAAGTATTTCATTAAAAATTGAAAAAATCAAATTTTTTACAATACATTGTCGTAATCTTTTCCAAATTAAAATATAAAAGTATGGATACTGAAATAGATCTTCAAGGACGCGTAGTGAAGAAGAATAAAATGATAAAGACAAGTTTTAAATTCAGTGCAATCGAGTAATTAGGAACGTCGAGTAGGCTGTATGTACACGATAATACATACATATGTGACAAATAATGCTAGCACGCATATAATAAAAATATAACCGATGAAATCTGAGCACGTGGTTAAATAATGTCGACTCGTAGCTTACAACTATACACACATAAATACATGTAACTCTAACTGTGTCCAATGATAACTATACAACATATTAAGACAAGCAAAGAGTTTACTACTTAACTTGGATTTGTGTATATATATGTATATATTTATGACATATTACATGTTTAATATAAGTAAAGTTAACACCATGCAGATACAGATAGTAAGAGTAGTGGCGGCTAGTGGCTAAGCCGTTGGTTTGTGTCAACAGGGGTCAACTAGGCCCAGAATGCGAGAATCCTCAGCACGCACTCCCTAACTGTCACAGCCAGTTTAGTTATATATTCTTAAATACATCTTAAACGGCTCATGTCACACCAATTCTTATTTTGATCTTAATCATGACTTGGGCATAAACTTAGTGTATGGACAAGACCGGCGTTTAAATAGATTAATCTCAGAAAAATTTTAGATTCAGTAAATCCAAATATATATGACCAATACAGTTATTTTATAATAAAAATAGATGAAAAATTTTTTTAATGTAATTTCGATTATAATAATAATAAGTCCAATGGTACTAATAATGAAAATAATGATATCGTTAAATATATAATATTAAAAAATCAAACATTTAATCACGACCTATACTACATATTTTTATACTTTTAAGTGTTCCCTTGAAAAAAAAAAAAAAAAAAAAAAAAAAAAATCTTTTTAAAGTAAAAGACGTTATTTTCAATTATAGTTTTAGTTCAATTATAGTTTTTAAGGCGAGAGTTGAGCATATCTTTCGGGCTTCATTCTTGAGGTATGCAACAAATAAATAAAATTTGATATCAATCTTGTTAAAGAATTCATAAAATTTAACAAATGATGTATCGCTATTGGATTATTTAAAAAAGTGTCTCAGGATTTTATCCACCCGAGATTTTTTATTGCCGCGACTGTACTCGAGCACGGGCTACTGTTTCGGGAGCCACGCAGCCCGTCGGTGGTATGCAGCGGCACCGCAACCCAAAAAAACACGTCGGACGGGCCCCCGTGAGGCTTTTATTTGAGTCCTCCGGTCTTTCCAAGCTTGTGCGTCAACTCACTGATGGCTCGGCATGTGTGCGTTAGTGTGCCGCAGTTTGAACGTGGCCCACCACCAGTATATGCGTTGCAAATATAAAAGGAGTATAGTAGAGATGTGAATATAATATATAAAATAAAAAAGAATTGAGTTTTGACTCGAGTTGAATATGAAGTAAAGCATTATATTGTATATTGGGAAATAATGTATGATATTTCGGTACTTATTCATCTTGTCGCTATTATTTTATTTTCGGTTATTCTTTGTCAGGAATCGAGTCTTTCTTTACTTTCGTGATTCGTGATCTCGAGTCATACGAGACAGGTGCGAATCACTGGTTAAACGAAAAAGGCTCCAGAAAGAAGAGAAGAGGAGGAGTAGGGTCATCATTACGACGTGCACTTCTGAGTATTGGTGGCACCGTCAGATGCGGGATGAGATTGCGATATGTGTGTGTATGTATATTACGTGTACCGAATGGAAGGAATGAAATGATGTGATGAGATATAGCAAAACCAAACTGCGCGGAAGCGGGTATTAACTCAAAGCATGTGTATTGTAGCACAGAGTGTATGTAAGAGTAAGAACTACGGCAACAGGTGGAAATCCTTTGGCTTATCCCGATGTGCTAAGGATTTTTTTTTTTTTTTTTTTTTTTTTAATCGGAGTGCAATTCAATGTCAGGGAATTTTTATCAATTCGTTGTAATTAATTAATTAATTATTTTTTTTTATATTTTAATTACTGAATATTTGATTCAGTTTATTTTTAATATCAGCTGATGGATGTTATCAAATTTTATTTTAATTGAGAAAAAAATTTTTAATTCATGAAAAATTAATATATATTATAGAAACTTAACATTTTTTATAATTACACAATGATAATTAAATATTCATAATTACTTTTATTACATTATAGACTAATAAAAATATTATATGATTCTTTTAATTGGATGAAAAATTTTATAATTCAATTATTTTAAAGCGAATGAATTATTTTATTAAAAAAACATTTTGTTTATTTTTTAATAAAATATTCATTGGTTTACGGGTAAAAATTTTATTAAATTAAGTAATTTTTGCTTAAAATTTTAATAACTCAAATTATCACTAAAGTAATTTAAATAAATAAAAATTTCTTCTCGACAAATCGTCAAAAACAAAACGAAAATTTTAAATAAAACTAAAAATTTTGTTTCTCATAAAACAAAAATTGATATTCGATCCAGTTTGTTTGGTGTTGGCACGCAAGTGTTATTAAGAATCCATGGCTTAAAGGATGGCTCGCAAAACGACCACGTGTACACTGACGCGTACTTATGGTCACGCTATTTGACCACCCCTCGAACCACTGAATAATCATTATTCATCTATCCGGTGTCTCTGTCCAAGCTTAGATTTCCCGTCGACACTGTTATAAATTTATCTGTCTATTATATCCCTTTCCCAATTAATCCACATCTATACTTTTAATTTAATAATCCATTTTCTTTGTTAAATTCATCGTATACAAGTCTATACTAATTATAATGTTCATTTGTAGCAATAGCCGGTTTCCAAATTTAGATTCCATCCCTTCAACCTAACAATTATTGTCATTCTTTACTTTTATATTTATATTTGTATGATATATCATACATATCTTATGTATTATATCTGTCAAACCAAGTCTTACATAATCCATCCACTTAACTTAAGCAGCAAGCGCTTAAATTACACTCTACTCGTAGATTCTTTTTAAATGGATTCATTTATTATGTAGCTATCATTGATATCATCAGACTCAACGGTTTCTTTCGCAGATTAGCAATAAACCAATCAATATATTCAATTTTCTTGTTTCTTTTGTTGCAGCTTTAATTTTTAGAGTGATGTATTTAAAAAAAGTAATTGGACTTCTAATTAGTAACCTTGCTTATAATTGTCGCGATTATAAAAAGTAGTCTAAATGGATAAACGCTGTATTTATAAAAAAATGCAATTATGTTATCGATTACAAACGGTAGTCTTCTTGCTGTAAATATGCATAATGGGCTTTAGATAAATGTATATCAGTATCCGTCATGTACTTTGTGGGATAAGCATTAACTTCGTTGTTAATTATTATTATTTCATAAATATATTTCGATTCCAAAAGATTAATTTTTATTATTTTTGTGGTATAAAAAAACAAATCAATCATTAGTTTACGATACCAAGATAATTTTTAGTTTATTTAATGCAGTTATTTCAAATAAAAATTATTAATTCTTACAATTATAACCAACAAAGTTTTTTCATTTTTAAGTAATTTTTTTTTTTATTGCTTTACAGTTTTTTTTTCAATACTGTTACCATAAACTTTAATTCATCTGTCTATTACTCAAAAAATCAGCAACTAATATACAAAATTTGAACAACAATGATAATTACCAATTGAAATAATTATGATATAACTAATAAAAAGAAAATAATCGGTAGGTTTCTTCCGGTTGAACGACCTCGCCCGAATTCTTGCAATCAAACCGGGCAACAGTCACAAGCTCAACTGGTATCGCAAATGCTGCAACAGTAACAACGAACGACTTAACTCTTTCAGTGGTATCTCCTCTGTGCTGCATCTACACCACACACATACTTACTAAAATTTACACATATATGATATGTTATGTTAAAGAGTGGTCCGGGTTCTGTGACCAGTGACCAGTATTCAATATTGTATATGTGGCATATATACCTACATATATTAGTTTACTATATAGTAATAGTAATATTAAAGTTGTAGTGATTCCGTGAGCCCACCGTACAGGAAGAAGGCAGGGGCACATCCGTAACATGCCCAGAACCCGTGACCCCCCACCTTCACTTCACTTACATCGGTATGTTCATTCTCTTTTCTCCCCATACGTATATCTAATATGCAATATATCGTATATAAATAAATACAGCAATCGGTGATTCAACTTTAAACTTGGACGAATTATTTCTATTTATATTTTATGCAGTAGGTGAATGACAAAACGATATCTTGGTACAAATTATTATCATTATTTTATTACTCGTCCAACACTCTTCTGAATACTCGTGTCTTTATTGTATTAGTGATAGACACTTAGGGTTGAATATTACGCGGGCTAACTGATGGAAAATTCCTGAGGGTGGTAAATCGCCTGTGTAATAGTCAACATAATGCTTTGGGTTTTATCCAGCGTACTCTCGAATACAAAGTACTTTGTTTGGATTGTTTATTTTATTTTAAAATTTTAAAAACTACCCTGAAATATTATGATTAGACAAATCACCTCGGAATTAATTTTGAATTCATTATTTTATTAAGTTAGAGTGCGGAATATTTTAGCTACTTAAAGTATTGTTTTACAGTAAAAAATTTTGCGGCAATGCGTCAAAAAATTTTGTGTTAAAAATTTTTATGTTAAATATTTAACACTTTTTTGTGTTAGTTTAACATAATAAATGTTAAATTTACACATAAAAGTGTTAAATATTTGACATAAAAATTTTCAACACAAAATATTTTGACGCAATGACGCAAAATTTTTTACTGTGTTGTTTTCACTATTTTTTTTTTTTTTTTTTTTGATAATACGCTAGTTCTTGTAAAACACGCTTAAAAAAAAATTCATACGATCTCGATTAGTATTTATTTTTATTATTGTATTGTCAAAAAAATTTCAAACTTCGCAAATTAATCAGTAGAGTTTAATTAATGTTTGATAATCGGTAAAAATTTACAGTTAATTAGTTTTAGCAGCTTGGAGCGATAAAACGTGTTAAAGATAGAGACATATCAACTTTTAACTAAAACATACTTAAATATATAACAAAATTTTTCAAACATTATTGTACATTTTTGTCGTTAAATTTTTCTTATTATTAAAATCGTCAAAGTAATTGATAATGGATCCTATTCGCAAAATTAAAAATTTTTTTATTTTAAAATTGACTTGAAAGAATTAGGGATTAAAATGCAATAAAAATGATAATTTATAATATTCCGTAATATTATCATTACTTCATCAAACTATACAAATAGGATGGAATTAATTATCATACGAACTTTAAAACATGTGACCAATAAAATTAAATACGTAAAAATTTTATTAATGCTCAATTGTAGTTTGCACGGCAAAATAATAATCGATTGCTAATAAGCATAAATGTGAATATTAATTTTAATAATACGGTAATATTGATTCAAAATTTTATGATTTGAAATATTTCTCAATTAGATAAG
This sequence comes from Cotesia glomerata, assembly GCF_020080835.1. Classification (NCBI taxonomy): domain Eukaryota; kingdom Metazoa; phylum Arthropoda; class Insecta; order Hymenoptera; family Braconidae; genus Cotesia; species Cotesia glomerata. The sequence goes on from NC_058158.1 coordinate 5,112,179, forward strand.
TTTGTTTTTAAAACATTAAATAAATTATTTCATGAAATAATTAACCTGTCAAAAAAATTTTTATGAAGTGAAATAAATAATTCATGAGCAAAATAAAATACTAAAAAAAGTAATTACCTGTACTGGATCAACTTTAGTATTGGCAGCCACCCAAGCCTCAGCAAAAGTCTCCATAGCGCTTTGAAAATCCATTCCACGTTTTGACACTTGACAAACACAACTCGCCAAAATATGTAATTACTGCTTGCTCTCCGCAACAACAATAATCCAACAAAATAAATAAAGCTGACTAACCCTTTTATCGCGATTATCAGCGCCAAAATTAAAATAACATTCACATAAAATTAATTACGAAAAACAGTTATTTCATTATATTATATTGTATTATTCAGTAACAACAAACTATTACATTCAGATTAATAAAATACAACAAATAAACATATATTACTACAATTAATCCACTAAATAATCACTGTTAAATCACTGGCCTTTTTCGATCTTCCCGAGGTTTTTTTATTCATTTTACTTTCAACATTTTCAAAATTTACCTTTATTTTTATTATTATTACTCTCCATTCACTGAGTTCACTTATTGTTACGGTTAATAAGTCTCAAGTCGTACATAAATAAGTTTAATCATATGATGAAAAGGTTTAAAATTTTATTCTTCACTCATACTCAGCCCTCAATTTAAATAAAATATCCGTTAATAATAAAGCTCCAATTAAAAATGACAAATTCAAATTATTTTTTGGCTTATCAATTTTTTTCGCACCGTCAAAATTAATTAAATTAAAAATAATAATATCCATCGTAATAACATTTACAATAATAATGATAATAATTACTAGATTAACATTAATATTAATACTATTATTAATAACGACACGGTTAGAAGAAAAGTTGGAGCCGCGACTGTGCGTGCCCGAGCGCTTCGGCGCCCAATGTGACTCAACTCTCTACTCAGTCCGGTACGGGGCGACTCGCGTGTTACTGCTACGGTTATTCCCGCGTGTGCGCCTTCGTTCACCCCACTTTAGCCACCGCTATCCTCACTTACAGTCAGTACTCCTATCCAGGACTACTATACAATCATACACGACACATGTAGAGCGTATACTAATACACACTGCAGCTGTAGATGTAGACTGTAGAGTGCATCGCGAATAATCGCGATACGCGGTGTAACACCGGGGATACCATGCAGATACCGGATAGGGACGTTCTACCTCTACCGAAAGCTCTCGGCCACTCGGTAGCATTCACTCCCCCAGTTGATACCAGTGGAGGATTTCTCGACTCAACTTTCGTGAGAAATCTTTCAGCGGGAGGATCCAGGACTCATCCGCCCCGTTACGTCCGACGATCCTCTTTTTAGTCACCCGGAAGAATAAGAAGGGAGAGCTTAAAATTACCCAAAGTTGCCAGGACCAAATTTTCAACAATTGTGTATGAGATGTAACTTTTTTTTTATTTGTATGTTATAGCGAGATTAATACAGAACGACGACTATTTGTCTACTTAACTTCCGGTAAGCTTTTTCCGGTTGGTTTCTATGATAATCGTTATATTTTTTATCGCATTTTGTTTTGCTGTCTTGCTAAGGTTTAATCTTTTAGATAATTTAGTCTTCATTTTGTTGATGTTTTAATGAATACAAAGTTGTTAAATTTTTATGATAAAATTTTACACAGTTAACTTGTTAAACTTTATTTGATACTTAGGTTATCACGACTTTTAAAATTTATCATTTTTTCGTTTTAAATTACAAAAAACATTTTCTATACATTTTTTGTATCTTAAGAAATTTTCTTCTTAATTTTGATTGTAAATTTTCACAACTCATTTTTTGAACCAGTTAAAATTTTCAACAATTAAATGTAAAATTGTCAGAGAGGTAAAAATATATTTGAACGTAAAACTTCATTCAATTGACTTATAAGAGTAGATCATGACAATTAAAAATATGTCTTTATTTTTCAAAAAACGTCATCAATAAATTTCGACATTATTACAAAAACTTTTGATAGTTCAAAAAAATAAAAGAAATTATTTTTTCAGCTACACACAAATTTCAACGTAAACCTCGATCGACAAAAGGAACTAGGTAGAGTTTTTCACGGTTTAATAAATAGTATTCGCCATGCGGTTAATGTTAAAACATTATCAGCGTTGTTGAAAGCTCCATAACGATCTCGAAGCACCTTGTAAATGTTGAGATGTTTGGATGGCTGCAGGATGTAGGATATATTAGCTCAGAAATAATTCGATGCAAGCTCAATTCGAAACTTGCAGTAGAGCTTGGAACTCAGATGTGCAGAGGTAGACATTTTGTTGTGCGCATAAGAAGCATTTCGGCGAACGGGGAACTAACGGTAAGACCAGGTCGCATTGATAAACCTTCTGTCCTCTTTTTTAGCCTCATATCCTCTCTGTTACTCAATCCCGGGATTTTCCGGCGGGTTTAGGCCGCGTGGGGCGTGCCGGCTAGGCGTTTCTGATGAGCTTGTAGGCGGAGCTTTCCTGCTACGCCTTCGAGCTTTCGTTTCCAGATGTATGTATAAACTCATACTTACATGAGGAAGTGCACACTTTCTTAGAAAGTTCGTTTCCTCTAACTACAGCAGGATCTATCCCTCTCCGGCTAAGAGTTTTCTCATTCCGCTGCAGTGGCTCCTTGGAAGCTCTCGAGCTTTTTTATTTCCCTCCTGGTGTTTTTTACGGCTACACTTTACTCCCACTTATCGGAGGCTAATTCTAGGAAGATGGTGGTAACGCGAAGGGTTAACGTTGAGGGGGAGTGAAGGCGAGAGATGATGGGGGCGAGAAGAGAGGAGAAGGTGAGGTGGAAGTGCGAGGTAGAACTCAGAGAAGGTATTCAAGTTGAGGTAGGAGCACGTGCAGAGTACTTTTACGGGGTTGGTGGTTGGGGCTGTGACGGAGCTAAAAAAATATTACGTTACCAAAGACGTCTAGTCTAAAACGCCCGGATCTACTTCTCGGGTCTAACGTGTCCGGAGCTAATTTGCCACCGAAAAGCTCTTGTATAAATTATTGCTACCACGCGAGATGAATATCTGATTTTCTTTCACAATTTTTCAAAAACTTTATTATTATGATTTTTATCAATGCACTTAAAAAAAAAAATCGTGTGTGTCAGCTCCGACGCACGACTGGAGTTTACTCCTTACGAACGATTATATCGAATATATAGATTAGTAAATGATGGTAAATGGAATTAACTATTATATTACTCGAAGCATACATGATACATTTATTTTCATTAATTATACAATTAATTCGTCAAAATAGCTAACTCTATTAACTTGTTAATATTTTCAAATCGCAAATTAATATCGATAGATATAAATAACAAAATTATGTGTAAACTCCAATAAGCTCCAAAAATTTGTTTAAAGAACAATTTTTCTTTTAAAAATCATTATTTGTATCAAAGATTGAAATTTCATAAAAAAATTTTCAATCATCCACAGATTCGGTAGAATCTGGCGCCAAGTTCCGTTCAAATCCGTTGTCAACGGAGCGCCAGACTACCGACTGTGTTTACTGTAAGCAGAACGGTATTTTGAGGTTGCAAAATTTTATTTAATTCTACGGTACTTCTTGTTCTTAAATTTTATATTATAACAGTAATTCATACTTTATTTTACTGTTATTAATTAACTATATTCACTTATAATAATTAATCTACTTGAAATTACTAAATTTAATCAGCACAAACTATAGCAACGCAAAAATTTCGATCCTGACTTTTTTTCGATGGGCAAAGTGATCTGCCACAGACTAAATAATTCGAGAATGCATAGTAATCCTTCATTAGATGGGAAACTACAGTTAAAAAAAGATATTTCACAGCTTGCATCTACACCCGCCAGGGTGCGCTGGAATTATTTTTACATAAACTGTAGCTTCAAGAGGATAGTTTGCTATAAAAAATGCAACCAACGCGAGACTTAAGTTGGTAACAATTGTAAATTTTTATTATAATTACAAAAAATACTAAAATCCGAACAAAAACAGTTTCACTGTAAAAAAATCGCGCCAAGTCCACCCCGAGTCGAAATTCGAGTTCCGTTTTAACCGTAATTTTTTCCCATCTCAATTTTACGGTCAAAACAGACTTGGCGCTGTATTGATAGCTCATTTAAACTGAGCCTGGTTTCACCGTAACTAGTGGAGTTTTGTCCCATTCTACCACGATTACGGTCAAACCAGGCTTGAAATAATGATAATAATAATAATAATAATAAATTAAATTTTAAAATTCTTAGGGATCCGGGTTCAAATCCAATTGAAATCCCATTTATTTATTTTTTTTTTTGCTTTAATCACTGCAATAATAATTATTATTATGAATAATAATTATTATTGTTATAAGAAATAAGTAATAGTAATTAATAATAATTGTCATTAACATAAAAATTTGTAATTAACAATTATTACAATTACAACTATCAAAATCGTTTATGAGCACAAAAAAATGTATAAATTAATTTTGTAATAAAAAAAACAAAAATGGATGATTTCCCAAATTTGATTTTTTTTTTTACGAACAGGGGTTATTTATTGTCCAGTTTATACATATTAAGGAGTAAGGAGATAGGAGGAAAGGATTACTTATGGTAACTTAACCTAATACGCTTCGTAAATAAAGAAATAAATAAAAATCGCTTTGCCCTAACCGAGAACCGAACTTGGAACCTATCGCTCGTCAAGACTTACGCGCTACCCGCATCGCTACACTGCCGATTGGTAAAAGGCGAATCTCAGTAGTCTCATAAACTTTTTAAAAGACGCGTCTTGAAATAACTAAGTTCTGAGTGGAATCTGAAAAAGAACTTTACGGAGAAATTAAATGAATAGTAATAATTATATTTATAGACATTCAAAATTGAAATTTAGCTATCCATTCTCAATTATTAATCTTATACTTCTATTTTCAATTGTAAGATTCGGTAATTGCTTATTTTCACGGGGTGTGAAATCAACATGATTAGATTATTTTCTACTTAATAGATATTTTTTTTTTTTTTAGAATAAATCTAAAATAGAAAAATTTTTCAAAATTTTTTTCAAAAATGTTAATTTTGGGATAAGAAAAATTATGAAACATTTCAATTTTTGAACTAAAAATAAATTATGAAAAATTTCAAATTTTGGGTTAAAAAAAAGTTTTAGCAAAATATCGAAAAATCGATAATTAAAAAAATTTTTTTTTTCTACTTGTAAAATATTTTTTTTATCGGAGTAAATCTAAAATAGAAAAATTTTTTTTAATTTTTTGAAAAATTTCAATTTTAGAGTAAAAATATGAAAACGTCAGTTGTTGGATTAAAAAAACTATGAAAAATATCAAAAATTAATTACTTTTAAAAATGTGAAATTAAACAATTACCTGCGATTCTTATATATTTTAAAACTTGTTTCAGTGAAAATATGTGAACTAAGCTGAATTTAGAAAAGAATAATATTTTTTTTCCAAAATTCAAATTTTTGAAAGAAAAACCCTTCTTTGAGATTATTATTGTTATTATTATTATTATTATTAAATTTTTAATTTTTAAATGTCAACTTTTCATGTTTTTTATTAATTTAAATTTTCGCGCCTAAGAATTACAAGATGGCAAGAGAAATAATAATAATCAACAAGATGACAAATATAGTAATAATATTTATAATGATAATATTATACTCCTGGAAATTTTTACGGTCAAAACAGACCTGCGTACGCCTGTTTTAACCGTACTTATTCTCCGATACCGTCTTGTACGGTCAAAACAGACTCGATTTTTAGCGGCATATTAGACTTCAAAGAGTTGGGACATTTTTACGGTCAAAACGGGACTCGAATTTTGACTCGGGACGTTCATAAGACTATTAAGAAAAAAAAATTTGTTTTTTTCTTTACAAAAAGATATAAAATAAAAAAATTAAAAAATCCAAGTAACCGATATAATTGTTTATGATTTTCGGAAGTTAAAAAAAATTTTGTTGTAAATTTAAAAATTAAAAAAAAATTTTGAAACGTACTTGGTGTGCGTCATTGTGTATTTCAATTTTTTTTAATTTTGCAACCGCGCACACTAAATACGTTCCAAAATTTTTTTCTTAATTTTTAAATTTATAACAAAGTTTTTTTTTAATTTCCGAAAATCATAAACAATTATATCGGTTACTTGGATTTTTTAATTTTTTTATTTTATATCTTTTTGTAAAGAAAAAAACAAATTTTTTTTTCTTAATAGTCTTATGAACGTGGACTTGGCGCGATTTTTTTACAGTGAAACTGTTTTTCTTCGGATCTTATGAACAACGCATTTGTTTATAACAATTTTTTAAACAATAAAATATTAAAATTAAAAAAAATTATTTCCGTACAGCTTCTGACAACATAAAAACGGATCATTAATAATATTTTGAAAAAATAAATTTTTTTGATGATTAATTTAAGTTTTTAATTTTGCAATAACGAAAATTATTAATAAAAAATTGAAAAATAAAAATTTTTTAATTTTTCGAACGGGGATCTATTCTGAAGCCTTCCAAGAATTGCTCCAAGAGAGGAAAAAAATCTCAAATAGTTATAGTTTAACAATTATCACACTTGCAATGTACATGTTCAAGCCGAAAAAAAATTATTAATTAAAAATTGCATAACTAATTGAAAAATTGTGATGAAATTTTTTTCAGGCGGATTATTTTTCATTTATCTATCCAGTAAGCCCCTGATTTTTTTTATTTCTTAAATGTTATATTTAATATGTTAAAATAATTTTTATTATCCGGGAGTCCAGACTTTTTTCTAGGAAATTTCCTTCTTTTTTTGAATTTATTTAAAAAATTTTTAAAATCTTGATTATTTTTTAAGATATTTGTAAAAAACTAAACTCCCTTTTTCAGTTAATTCTTAATAACCTTTGCAATTAATTGTTAATTAACAAATGCGTTTTTAAGCAATAAAAAATTTTTTTTAAGAAACTGTTTTTTTTTTTAAATCATAATTATCAACAAAGATTATACAGTCGATTCTCCATAATTTGAAACTCAAGGGACCAGAGATAAATTTCAAATTATCAAGAGTTCAAAATAACAAGTGTTTTAATAACCACGAGGGGGAGGGGGGACTGAAGGAAATAAGAATTTGATCAAAATTCGTCATTTATTATTTCTATATTATTATTATGTACACAGAAAAAAAAGTCATCTTGAGTCAAGTAATATTTACTTGATCCAAGTATATTCAACTGAAGATAAAATATATTCTTGAGTTAAGTAAATTTTTTTCTTGTATTGGTCAATCTTGGTTTAAGCAAATATTCCCTAGTTCCAACAGGCTTACCAACTTAAGTGAAGAAAAAAACCTCTTAATCCAAGTAAATCATTCTCTTGGTTTTTGAACTTGCTTGATGTACACACGGGCGCATCGAGGCCCGAGTAGGACAGCAGCCGCGCGGAAACCCATTTTCAACATTAAATAAAAATTATTGTTTATGGAACTAGATTTCCGGGAGTTAAGACTTTATTTCAGAAATTTCCTCCTCTTTAAGGATCTTTTTTCTGATTGTCGATATCACTTATAGTTATTGAGTTATTAACGCAACAAATTTCTAACCGTGTACTTTGTATAAGACTTCAGTTTATCATTGTCCAAAGAATTTTCGATAGTGGTGAGAGCTGCGAAGTAATCGTCATTAGGGAATGCGAACTTACTCATATTTCATTTATGTAAACAATTGACAGGTCTTTACATGTATGTAAACAAATGACAGGTATGTCCATGATAAACGCTTCAAATTATAGAGAGTAGGGAAGCCCGGATTTCAAATTATCACATGTTGGTGAGCAAGATAATATTCCTTCAACTTCAAATTACTGAAGGGACCAATTATCATTGATTTTATTCAATTTATAGAGTATTTTTCAAGGGACCGGAAAAGTTTTTCAAATTATCGAGAGATTCAAATCAACGAGTGTCAAATTATCGAGAGTAGACTGTATTATCAAAAAAAAATTAGGAAAACGGTTGACCCTAAAGGCCATCCCTACAACTTCCCGCTAATTCCGTTAATACCTGGCCGCTTTTTTTAAGCTCTTCGAGCTCAAAAATACAATCTGTGTGTTGTTTTGAGCTCTCCGAGCTCAAAAAGATACCTTTTCTATGCTTTTGAGCTCTTTGAGCTCAAAAGTCTGATAGAAGTTTCATAGAACACTATTTTTTGAATTTTTAAACCGCAATAACTTTTGAATGAATGAACCGATTTTTACGCGGTTGGCGGCATTCTACGCAGTTTTTTAAGCCTCATAAAGAATTTCTAAGTTTCAATTGGTCAAACAAGAAATTTCGGAGTAACTCCGAAAAAACACTTTTTTCGGTTTTCTTGTGTTCACGATATTTCTCGAACGAATCAACCGATTTTGACCGGATCGACGGCAATCGACGTGGTTTTTCAAGGCTGAGAGCTGATTAGTTTTTGGAATCGATCGGTAGAACCGTTTAAAAGTTATTCCAAAAAAACCACTTCTGAAAAATTTTTTTTTCCTATTTTTTTTTTTAGATTTCTCCAAATTTCCCAAAATCTATCTGTCCGAATCGGTTTAAATTAACAGAAAATCTAAGTTTGGCGAAGCCTTTTCGAATGGCACCAACCGCGATGAAATCGGTTCAACTGATCAAAAGTTATAAGAGGTTTACATACTTACTTACTTACTTACTTACGTACTTACTTACTTACTTACACACACACACACACACACACACACACACACACACACACACACACACACACACACACACACACACACACACACACACACACACACACACACACACACACACACACACACACACACACACACACACACACACACACTCAACTAAAGTGAAAGGTGCGCGAGTAATGATGCGCACCAAAAACGTTACTATTCCATTTGATGAGTAGGTTTTACTCTCCATATTTTTCTCATACCGGGCGCTTTATATGAAAATCGATTCTTAAGGAGTAAACTCCAAAAATTAACTTGAATCAAAAGAAAAATTCGTGAACCTAGAAAATAATTTTGAAGAATTTCATAGTCTTGAATCAAGACGAAAAATTCTTCAAATGCGATTTCTTGATGTTTAGGAAAGGTCAATATTAAAAAATATGCTATTTTTTTCGATTCTAATTCACAAATATAGTTTGAATAAATGATTAATGATTACACTAATAAAAAAATTGACTTGACTCAAGAGCCAAACTCTTGAACCGAGAATTTTAAAGAAAATGATTTTCTTGAGTCAAAAGCCTAAATTCTTGTGTTAAGAAATTATTCTTGGTCTAAGAAAATTTTCTTGTTTCAAGAATTTATTCTCTTGACTCAAGAAAATAATTTTCTCCAAAATGGTATTCTTGGTTCAAGATTTTGGCTCTTGAGTCAAGATAATTTTTTTATCAATATATAATTACACACATTTATAATGATTTTTTTCATTCTGATTCTTAGATATTTCAATTGAGAAATTCAATTATAAATTATAATTACTTTTCGTTCGAAAAAATTTTACAATAAAAAGAAAACTTTCTTAGGAAAACAAAATTGTCTTAAACCAAAAAAATATTCTTTAAATTAAATGTTAATTCAAGTTTTTTTTTAACAAATTTTTATCCAATAACCCACGAAATTGCTAATAATTTTTTTAATACAAAGAAAATGCTCTCATTTAAACCGTAAATTCCCTTAAATTTTGAATAATTAATCTAAGTGATTTTTGATAAAAAGGTTTCTGGCCTTTCCGAGGAACTGCTTTGTCAGATTAGTTCGCCGTAAAAGCGAAAAATTTCAAGTATCAGTGTAAGCTTCACAAAGAGAAATCTTGATAACCAGGTTTAAATGATGAAATTTAACTAATTTATTCACGTATCAAATCCCCGAGTGATTAAAGCCAGATTAAGATTAATATAACTTATAATTGTCATTGTAATATTCGCACAAGGGAGTTTCTAAAGCCAAAAACTCACAGGAATCATTCAAAGCTTATTGACAGTAAACCCCGAGTAACAAAGTTTCAAAAATAATAAAATATGCTGTGTAGCATGTGTGTCGTAACATGTTAGTACAAATTGAAAACCATTTAGCGAATCTCTTAGTCGCTGGGTATGTTAATAAATTCCGGGTTTACGACGTTGCACGTGGGGCAAGCTGAATTTAAAGGGCGCGTCTAACGTTCCGAGGATTCACCGTTTAGACATTGTGCTTCTGCTGGCATACACTTTAAAGCTCTACTCTGTATAGTGTACTATACTGCATCGCTACATCCTTCAGATCCTCTCTACCCTGAATGCTTCATACTGTATTGTATGTTCTCAATAGTTGTTACTTTGTAATCAAACGCGTGAAAGAGAGCTTTGCATATTTACTCAAAGACCACAAAATCTTTTTCTTTATTAAATTCCTCTTTTGTTATTTTATACAAAATCTTATTTTCTAACTAATAAATTACGAAAAATTTACTTTTTATCATTTGTTCGAAATAGATTAGAGCAGAAAGCAAAGATTACTTCTACTTTTTTGACTTCTTGACATCTTTGCTCACAAAATTACCAATATAGTACAGCCTTGAAAGGAGCAAGGCTTAATGGATTTTACTCGAATTTATGATGGACAAATTTGTTTATGATTCACGATATTTAATATCCATCCATGAAGAATATACTTATGTATCTATAATATATGTATAGCGACATATGGTGTAAGAGGATCAAGACAAAACGTATTGTCTCTGATGTACGATTTAAAGTTGAAGCTTTGATATATCGCGCTTCCTATTCGACGCAACTAAATTCTAACTCGTTTCAGAGGTAGCACATGTTGTACTCATTTAATCCTGCTTCTACTTCATATAACATAGTATGCAACTTTAAGTAGACTGCCAGGACTAAAATTAAATTAAATAGTTACATGAATAATAAAAAATTTTTGCCCTTAAATTTTTTTTTATTATTTTAAAAATTACATTCATATAAAAATGTTTATTTTATATGAAACTTTCAATTTTCATCCAACATATCTATGTAAATTTGAATAATCTTCTAACCAGTAGTGGCTCAATAGATTTTTCACGCCAAGTTAACTATTTAGCTCATGCACATTACGTTCTTCAGCTTCTAAGCGGCTTGATGTCTGGTAAGCTCGTGGAACAGCATTCAAATACTCAGGTATAGAGTTGAGTAGTTGGCTGCCAAGTATAGTGAGTAGTGAGTAGGTGTCTGTCTTCTCCTACGTATAAAATGTTCCAGCAGTCCTTTAACTCACGAATGCTCTATCCTTTAGCTACACAGCACCCTTATGCCACTGACAGTCAAAGGATCCCTCCTTAGTAGTCCTAATCCAAACTTTAGCTGATATATGCTTTTGAGTATTCGGCCATAACCCTTTCAACCGGCTTTCGATTCAATCTCGTATGCAATTTATTCTGATACATTTCATACATATATATTAGGGTAGTGGCGCAAAAAAACCGACTATTTTTTTTTTTTGAGTCTCGAGTGAAAAAATGTTAGTTTTTGATGTTTTAAGAGCCCTCACCAAAGGACAGCTCAAAAAAAAATTCTTAAGAGGTCACTCCAAATTTTTAAAAATTTAAAAAATCGTCAAAAGTCGAATTTTTTTTTTTTTTAATTTTTTTTCTCGTTACGGTATAATTTTATAGACCAAAAAAAAAATAAGTTTCTGAAAGTTTCAGTTCAAAATTTAAATTACGCGGCAAGGTCAAATCTCAACCAAGCTGGTTTCTAAGATCAGCTTGGGACTCGAACCCACGCCTGGCAGTTGATTAAATAAAATTATTAAATTAAAAAAAAATTATATTTTCTATGTTGTGCTTGATTTTTAGTTCATCTCGTGATGTATTTTTATCGATTATTGTACTAAATAAAAAAAAAAAAATGCATGGAATTTTAATTTGAATAGTAAAAGGTCGCTCGAAAAAATCTAAACTAATGCACTAATAAATTGAAAAAAATTATGAACGACCTTTCAAAATTCAAATTTTGAACTGAGATTTTCAGAAACTTATTTTTTTTTAGTTTTTTAGTTTTTTATTTTTTTTAAGCTGTCCTTTGGAGAGAGAGAGCTCTTAAAACATCAAAAACTAACATTTTTTCACTCGAGACTAAAAAAAAAAAAAATAGTCGGTTTTTTTGCGCCACCCTAATATATATATATATACTAGCTGTTACCCGCCCGCTCCGCTGGGCACTTTATAGAATTGTATTTTTAGATCTAGACTTGAAATTTAATTGGGGTATTGTTTTGACTTGCACAGATTCCAAATTCCATTGGAGTGGCATGTACCAACTCTCTTAAAAAATTTGCTTTAATATGGCTCTTTACCGTAAGATGGACGGTGGCGTTGTTTGCTCGGTGGGTCTTATATACGTGACTGAATAAAGTAGTCAGTACTTGTCTCGGATAGCTTAACTGGTAGAGCCCTTGGCGCGTAACCGAGAGATCTGGGTTCGATTCCCAGTCTGGGCTGTCTGATTATTTTTTCAATTACGGAAAAATTCCCACTGAGTAGGTCCCCCCCCCCCTTTCCCCTATCCGTTCTTTCCCAACTCTCTTAAAAAAATTTGCTTTAATATGGCTCCATGTGATTTTTCTATATAGCTAATATTCACGGTAACTTCAATGTGCAATTACTATAACATTCCCGTGGCTTTCTTCCAAAAATGAATAATAATTAACAGGAAGAAAAAAATTTGAAATGAGCATTGAAATTTTCAGTTAAACTAATTGCAGGTCTCATAAGTGAAGTTGAAATCTGTACATGTTTTTTACGAATTCTCTTAAAATAAGTAGCCAAATTTCTTTTCCACACCTCAAGTGTTTAGAAAATGCATTCATTTTAATCTGTTACTTTCCCGTGATCCCGTAATAAGAACATTTCATCGGTTATGTGATCAGCAAAAATAAAATGTATGAAAAATTCTTAGTCCGTTGACTGAATGGCTACATGTAAAGTTAAATTTTGGAAACCTTACAATGACTTTTTTCGCCGCTGCCAAAGGGACGATTGTTGTAAGAAAATATTGAAATCTGTTGACCTTGGAGGCCATCCCTGTAATTTCTTGTTTCTCTTGAGATTCTATCAAATTTTATATTTGTAGGAACTGTATTTGAAGAATATGAATTGTTTGACAATTATCACTCCCACACTCCTATGTGAGCGAGGAATTTCGTAAGATCCTATTCGAGATAATTTCTAGATTATAAATAAAAGGTTCCTACAAAACTTCGAGTCCATAGAAACTATTGTTTGGAAATGAGAGATTTTCATTTTTAACGCTCCCGCAATCCCTTTTGGGATTAGAAATCGAGAAAATCCATTCTTAGCTGAACTTGACATCATACGCGAAAATTCCTACCAAATTTAGAGTCTGCAGAAGTTACAGTTTAGAAATTAAAATTTTAGATTTTAAAACCCGACCCCGCAATCCCTATCGGAAGTAGAATTTTTAGAAATCTGTTTCGAGTTGATCTTCTCATGACAAATAAAAGATTTCTACCAAATTTACAGCTTTTAGAAGCTATGTTTTGAAAATTAAGATTTTTTATTGTTAACACCTACCCCCGCAATCCTCATTGGGGGTGGTTCGTCGTAAAATCCGCTTTTAGATTATTTCTACATCACATATAGAAGATTTCTACCAAAATTAGAGACTATAGGAGCTATAGCTTGAAAATAAAAAATTTTATAATTGTTAACACCCACCCCCGCAAACCCCTGTGAGGTGAGCTATCGTAAAATTAATTCGTATATTATTTTTTCATCACTTACAAAAAGTTCCTACAAAACTTGGAGTCTGTAGGAGCTATAGCTTGAAAATGAATAATTTTCGTTGTTAATACCCACCCCCGCAACCCTCTGTGGAGTAAGATATCGTAAAATTCGTTTATAGATTATTTGTACATCTCTTACAGAAGATTCCTACCAAATTTGGAGTCGATAAGAGCTATAGTTTAAAAACGGGAGTTTTTCATTGTTAACGCCCCCGCAACCCCCCTTGTGGGTGGAATTTCGTAAAATCCGTTCTTAGCTGACCTCTACTTGGCGAAAGGAATATTCCTGCCGAATTTCAAGTCTCTAGGTCTTATAGTTCCAGAGATATCGTGATGAGTGATTATATCTATAGAAAGTCTCATATATATATATATATATATATATATATATATATATATATATATATATATATATATATATATATATATATATATATAGATATTTGTTATTCTCTTTTCATTTTATAAAAAAAAAATCATAACAATATTTTTTTGTAGTAATAATTTTTTAATATTAAAGCATGTCGAGAGTCCTATCTCATAATTGGTGAGATCCAGGTTCGATTCCTGGCTTGGTCCGATCCTAATATTTTTTTTAAGTTGTTCTAATATTTATTTATGTACTATCTCACATCCACTTTCTTGATAAAAATGAATAATAATGATCCAGAAAAAATGTGCATACATGATAATATTTGGGCCATGCATGACGTATGTGAATTACATGTTTACATACATTTTACATATGAAATACACATGATCATATGTTGACAAATGATTACATAAGAAATCATATAATAATAATAAGAAATAGTATATGATTCCAGAAAACCATATACACCTACATTAGTACAAAGTAATAATAATAATAAAATAATTATAGCTTAAATACAAATGATAAATATACACGTGACACTTAATAATATTTATTAGACTCATAAATACTAATAAGTATAAACTCGTTAAAGTCTCTTCTCACTATCTCATCTTTCGCAATATAAGTAAGTACCTATACTAGTAACTACAAAGTATAAACTACAAACTACCAGGCACTACATCTACCGGTACTTGATGGTAATAATCTCTTATTCACTCGAGCTTGCGGTCGCGCATTTTCCTCAAGCGATACACGCGCGTTAGATTAATTGCGTCGACAATTGGCCGCAGAGAGTGAGGGTAAGAGTGCTGGTGGCCATAGAGAGTAGATAACCACCAGCCCATTTAAGGGTGTGGGGATAAGTGCAACGAATGTGCCTCAATACAAAACCACTCGCATAGTAATAGATAGAGCAAAAATACTGAGAGCTTAAATGGGGAAAAAGAGAGAAGGAGATGGAGAAAGCGATCGAAACTCTGACCCACCCCGTTAGCTCTGCTCAGTCTTTACTACTTATAGTAATGAACATTCTGCATCTGAATCCAGTGCGCACGTCGCATCAGCCTGCATCCTGCATATTATGCTCTCGTCCTCACCCTCACCCTCGCACACCACTCATCGCTCTATCTCTATATCTATCGTTATTTGATGTCCGTGGACCCAGGGTCTTCTTCCGGGTAGACATCTCTTTCTTCGTGACGGCAGTACTTCATGAAACGAGAAAACCGCCACTACGCCAGCATAATAATTCTAAAATTTGCATGTACGCGGGCTAACTCCTCAAGTAGGTTATCTACGCCACAAGTTTTCTTTATGATATATTACATGTATTGTTATTAATGCTATAAAAAGACATATTAAACTCTACTTTTATTTAAACATATAAATAAACTTTCATTTTATCATTTCTTAAATACAATTTTTGATATTTTGAAAATTCAATTTGATAAATTATTACTTTTAAAATAGTTCTCTTGCTATAAAAAATTTCGTCTGATTTTAGTTTATCAACATATGTGCATTGTTAATAAAGTCATTTTTAGCAATTACGGCAATAGAACAAGTTCAATTTCAATCAGCTTTTAATTAAAAAAAAAAAATTAATTTCTATAAATTACAGTTTTATTTATTTTACTTTAATACTAAATAGTTTTTTTTGCCAAAAAAATTTCACTGATGAAAAATAATTTTCATCAAAAAAAATTATCCAGTTTAAAAATTGTTCTTAGTTCAAATAAATTTTACTTGATTCAAGATGCGATCTAATTCTTCAAAATGATTTTTTTGGATCAAGATTTTTTCTCTTGAATCAAGTTAATTTTTTTATCAGTGTAGAAAACATTTAAGTATAGAATATGTTATGTAAAAAATATTTAATTTAGGATAATTAATTAATTTTACATTTAAAATATTTAATGTGTTTAAGTATTTGGTCCTAGCGTGTTAGGCTAATAGACCGGGAACTTCCGAGTTTAATTTATTGAGAATGATAGGTTTGTTTGAATAAATTGATGTAGTTGAATAATTTTAATACATATATTGTTTAAGTCCAAAATTAATATCATTAGTTAAGTTTACAATTATTACAATTATTACACAGTGATTGAAGTTAACTTTTCTTTCATATAACGATTTTACAATATTACTAAATTCACAAATATTAATAATTTAAAATATACCTGATAAAAATTGATGAACCTTGTTGATTTAATTTGATTTAGTTGGTTTCACTTTACGATTTTACTTTACCTTTACAAATGATTTACTTTCTATACAAAAGATTTACACGTGGTCTATTGAGACTTATTTAAACTATGTACGATGTTAACACTAGGACGTCAGGACAACGAGAGAGATTTTTTGGTGACAATTGCGAGGTATCGAATTTTAGGGCGTTACTAATTTCCACTCATTGGGGGAAACAAATGTCCAATTATTTGTCTATTTTCTTGGGCCCTTACCCTCTCTCTTAAATTTGTCTAAAAATGTTGCATGAGTCCCTCTGCTTGGGTCAGAGTGCAACATGCTTTCTCACTTACTCTTATGTTCTATTATTCATCTATGTGTTTGTGTATACGTAAGCGCATTTACGCATAGACAAAGACATACATTTGTACTGTCTACATTAATTTATTTATTTAAATCGTATGAATAAATATGTACTTGAAACTAACATCTCTTACGTTTTCTTAAATTTAATTATTTATTTGTAGAAATATTTCTGTTTTATCGTTTTAATAATTTGTTGTATTATTTTAGAATTTAATTGTTTATTATTTGTCTATTGTAAATTATTTAACTTTCAAGTTTTATTTTTTTATTTGTTTCTCATTTCATATTTAATTTTTGTTGTCTAAAAATTATTTCAGAAAGTGCATTATTAAAATTTATTTCGATATTTGTCTCAACACTAAAATTTTGTAATTAAATTATTCTAAAATCTTTTGGTTTAAAATAAATCTTTTATCTAATGTTCTTTATCTTTAAGTATTTCTTATTTTGAGTTTAAGTGAGTTAGCTTACGTATAACAAAACTCCCATTTATCTATTTAATCTCTTAAATATACCTGGGCTCCAGACTAATTACGGAAATTTCCCTGGGCCTTTTGTAAAAATCGAACGAGACACTTAATGACCGCACTCGAATTATCTTTTACAATCGTTAAAATTTAAATAAAGTCATACTCGATTTTTTTTTTTATTAATAAATATTATACTCGATTTTTATAGTTAATAAATATGTAAAGAAAAATTTCTTTACATAACACCACCGCCGTTAGACTGAAGCACGAGTGAAATTTATCAAATGAACGAGTGTGAAGTCAATTAAATTTTTCGTTGGACCATATCTATCTTACGTTACAAATCATTTAAAAACTGTTAACTATTTCTATTTTCTTCTTGTCTTCTATCCATCGATGATTGTTGGTGGATCATTGATCAGCGGATCGACTATTTGCACTGAGAGGTACATCGGTCCGGTGCCGCTGTTGAAGTTTCTTTTCCTAGATCCGTAAAAGTCTTGTCTTGGAACACTCTTCTTAATCCTTCGAATTATAATGGAAAATGTCTTAGAAGCTTCGGTACTCCCAGTCTTTCTATATTTCCTTGAACTTTATTAAACGCATATCGATGTTGCCTTGTTGTTATTTTTCTTCGCTGGTATTTTGAATCAAACTGTCCAATTCACTGGAACTCGATTCGTCATCGGATGTCGAGTCAGTTCTGGATTAACATCAGGACCTAATGATGGCATTATAGTCTAGTCAACAAGTTCAAAAACGTGAAAAATAGAGATAAAGGTCCTAAAAATATGAGCGATGGCTCATTCGATTCGGAATCACCTCTAGAAAAATGTTTTTGAAGGATTTTGGTGCAGGTAAAAAATTGCAATTGTTATTAACAAAATAAGATGGAAAAAAAACGATATTTCGTTTTTTGTTAATAACTCGAAAAATATTAATATTTAAGCAATTTTGAAAAAAGCCCGTTAAAGAGGAGAAAATTTCCAAGAAAAAAGTCCGTACTCCCGGAACTCTATCTCCATTATTTATAATTTTAATTTGACGTTGAAAATAGGGCTCCGCGCGGCTGTTACGGCATGCGCGCGCCGCTGCTAAAGAGAGCTCAGCAATAAAAATAATTTTTTTTATAACATAAAATGTGATTTTAAAAATTTGAAAAAATTCTAGTATCTTCTTAACACTTGAAAGAATCGAGCCGCGAATAAAAAAAAGGTTTAATCACCATTTTTGAAAAAGTTATCTAATTGTTAACTAACAAATTTTTTCCCAATCTCCGTTGGCATAAACAATGGGATAAAAGGTATAAATAATTGGCCTATAAATTTTAAACTTCGTGGAGCCCTTTTGATATATATACTTTATAAGATCCTGCGATAAATTTTCATTAAAGTTTATTAATTTGTTAATTATGATTTTTTATAACTATTGAAAAATTAAAAATCTAAAAAAAGTTGATAAAAATTTTTTTTTCAACTAATATTTAGCTATGCCTGTTTTCACATTAAGCAATGGCAGTAATTAATATAGGTTATGAATTTTTTACGTAATTTGTTTATAAAATTGTTTTAAACAAATAGAGAAATTCAATATTTTTGAAAAATTTTTTTTTGCTATTTGGTTGTCCACAAAAAATTATGATTTTTAAAAAAAAAAATTTTTCTTAATTTTAATTTTTAATTGTTTAAAAACGATTTTTTCATATTTCGATTGTTTAAACAATTAGTTAAGAAAAATTTTGCTTTTAAAAATCATAATTTACAATTTTAAATAGTTTTGCGAAAAAAAAATTTTTTTTATTAATTATTTAATTGTTTATTAGTTTAACAATTTGTTATAAACAAATATTGACCAACGTTATATTTTTTTCTGAAGCAGAAAAAATTATAAAACAACCATATATAAAAAAGTTCCAAAAAAAAATTTTCTTTTATTTATTATAATTAATTTTAATATCATACGGTACGGTAATTATCGCCACTACTTGATTTGTCAATTAAAAATTGATATATCTTTTAAACTATCAGAGATACGATAAAGGACATTCAAGTCTTTTTATAGAGAATGAATTTTTCTTTCAGATGGATCTAAGATCAAGTTCGTATCTATTGTTTATTAGCTATTACATGCATTTGTTTATAAAAATTCTGTATTTTTTGACTTTTCGTATCTTTTGTGATCTTTAACTTGTTAAATTATGCAGATACAGCAAAAACCTTCAAACAATTTTGTTAAGGGATTAATTTTCTAACATATTAATTGTTAATCATACTTTTATTGCTAATTGTTTAAACAATATACTTACTGTGTTTGGTGTTCATTTGACTGGAGCTCCGTTGAACATAAATGTATTCTATTTTATTATGTAAAAATCAAAATTCTTTTTGTGTATATTATTTAAAATTGTTCCCGTGATTTCCTAAACAGTTTAATAGACTTTTCATCGAGATTCTACTTATTTATTGTAATTTTCATCCCAAATTTCTTGTTTTTATTTTATACTATTTTATTAATCTATTTAAAAAATAACTTTTTTTCGGTTAAAGTATATAAGATTTTTTATAATAATGAATTAAGGTGGTTGAATAATAATAAAATTTGTTCGATTACATTTATTATCTTTATTTTTATCCTTTACAGTATTGCAAATAGTTTTTACGGTTTTTATTTTATATTTGACGTTTTCTTTTTTTTTTCAAAGGAGAAATTCGTGAAGTACTTGGCTCATCAACGTTAGAAGTCCGAGAGACTTCCACCGTTTCTTCAACTGCATTATCCTCTTCTATTTGATCTTCTTCTTCCTTTTCTCCTTCTTGTTCTTCTTCTTCTTCTTCTGAATCAGTATCATCTAATCCATAGATCGATCGTTTGAATTTCTCGTAAGCTAATCGTTTTGTATTTCGCTTTTCTAACTCTTTTTCCGAAATATAATCAAAATCATCATCATCATCTTCTTCATCTTCGTTCTTTTTCTCATTAAGCCTTTATCATTAAATAAGCTCATAGGGAACGGAGCAAGTTCGTGAAGTAAAGCTGTTTTTACAATGTCTTTGTTATTAATCATTGATGCTACAATGCGTTGAAACAAAAGTGTAGTATTGACCGTGATTGGTTCTTCGTCTATTATACAAAGTGGTGTTGTCTTTACAAGAGTTCTCACACAATCCTTCCTACTGAACTTATATGAGTCCGCATTAGCTCCAACCATTTTTGCCAAACTTTTCAGACCTTTTTCGATAGCTTTATGACAATCAACAGTTGAATCGCAATAACAAAATTGTTTGAAGGTTTTTTGCTGTATCTGCATAATTTAACAAGTTAAAGATCACAAAAGATACGAAAAAGTCAAAAAAATACAGAATTTTTATAAACAAATGCATGTAATAGCTAATAAACAATAGATACGAACTTGATCTTAGATCCATCTGAAAGAAAAAATTCATTCTCTATAAAAAGACTTGAATGTCCTTTATCGTATCTCTGATAGTTTAAAAGATATATCAATTTTTAATTGACAAATCAAGTAGTGGCGATAATTACCGTACCGTATGATATTAAAATTAATTATAATAAATAAAAGAAAATTTTTTTTTTGGAACTTTTATATATGGCTGTTTTATAATTTTTTCTGCTTCAGAAAAAAATATAACGTTGGTCAATATTTGTTTATAACAAATTGTTAAACTAATAAACAATTAAATAATTAATAAAAACCCTTTTTTTTTTGCCCAACTATTTAAAAGTGTAAATTATGATTTTTAAAAGCAAAATTTTTTCTTAACTAATTGTTTAAACAATCGAAATATGAAAAATCGTTTTTAAACAATTAAAAATTAAAATTAAGAAAAATTTTTTTTTTTAAAATCATAATTTTTGTGGACAACCAAATAGCAAAAAAAATTTTTCAAAAATATTGAATTTCTCTATTTGTTTAAAACAATTTTATAAACAAATTACGTAAAAATTCATAACCTATATTAATTACTGCCATTGCTTAATGTGAAAACAGGCATAGCTAAATATTAGTTGAAAAAATTTTTATCAACTTTTTAGATTTTTAATTTTTCAATAGTTATAAAAAATCATAATTAACAAATTAATAAACTTTAATGAAAATTTATCGCAGGATCTTATAAAGTATATATATCAAAAGGGCTCCACGAAGTTTAAAATTTATAGGCCAATTATTTATACCTTTTATCCCATTGTTTATGCCAACGGAGATTGGAAAAAATTTGTTAGTTAACAATTAGATAACTTTTTCAAAAATGGTGATTAAACTTTTTCTTCGCGGTTCGATTCTTTCAAGTGTTAAGAAGATACTAGAATTTTTTCAAATTTTTAAAATCACATTTTATGTTATAAAAATTATTTTTATTGCTGAGCTCTCTTTAGCGGCGGCGCGCGCATGCCGTAACAGCCGCGCGGAGCCCTATTTTCAACGTCAAATTAAAATTATAAATAATGGAGATAGAGTTCCGGGAGTACGGACTTTTTTCTTGGAAATTTTCTCCTCTTTAACGGGCTTTTTTCAAAATTGCTTAAATATTAATATTTTTCGAGTTATTAACAAAAAACGAAATATCGTTTTTTTTCCATCTTATTTTGTTAATAACAATTGCAATTTTTTACCTGCACCAAAATCCTTCAAAAACATTTTTCTAGAGGTGATTCCGAATCGAATGAGCCATCGCTCATATTTTTAGGACCTTTATCTCTATTTTTCACGTTTTTGAACTTGTTGACTAGACTATTACCTCGCTCAGGTCAATCCGTATTCCATCAGGTCGCTGGATGTCTAGGCGGTCTTCCCCTCTTTTTGGCTGGAGCGCCTATTGTTCCCTACAGAGGAGTCTTCGGTGTTCCTACTGTAGTTTCCTTTTCCTGCAGAGAAGTCTTCGGTGTTTCTGCTGCAGTCTTTTGTAGTGATCTCTTTTGATTGATTCTTCTTCAAGTTCTTCAAATTGCCTTTGTTTTGTCTTCAATTGAACGGCTTCTATAATTGTTGACATCAATATGCGAAGAAATGTTTTCTTCGCTTCCGGAAAAAGTTGATGTTGCTTGGATTCTTCGTAATCTCGTTTGAAGCAACTTCTTCAATTCAATCCTAATTTAAACTTTACAGGTTGACACTAGTCGATGTTTAGTACCTCTCCTCCAAGTACTGCTGTATAGTCCGATCCTGTCTTGAGTCGACACATGGACTCATCTAGCGGTGTTGACGTAATTGCTGTAATTTTCTCTTGAAGACCTATTCTAATTTAACAAGAATGATCTTACATCTAAATACAAATATTTCTCCCGATAACAATTGTTGTGTTACCGTAATACATTTATTTTATTTCAATTGCTAGTCTAATTAATCAAAACTGTTTCCTTGTCTAATTTATCAAATGATCTCTTTTAGATCTATCAAAAAAATGTATTATTAACTCGAAGAGTGCCAGTGATGCGCCACCTTACACACTTTAAGTGAAATCAGTTGGTTAACTCCATCTGATATTGTCTCAAACGACAATCTCCAATATCCAGACGGGATATTGTGAAAACATACAAAATTTATTTAAAACTGTTAATTTTATAGTACCTGAAAAAAAAATTATTGTTATTGATCATAATTTGTAGTCAGAATCATAATTTCCTTTTTCCTGATATCTTTCAAATTCAACACAGTTCAAATTTCTATAACTCTAATTCGTGACATTATTTTTTTTTTAATTAAAATTTATTGTTAGTTCGCGTATTTCTTTTACTAATTACTTTTATCGTTTTGAAGATCAATTCAATTTTTTGTTTAATATCTACTTTTACTGTCAATTCAATTTTTGTTTACAATTTATTTTTAGTGTTTCCTTAAAATTTTTCGTTTGCAAAATTATTTTTACTATTTACTCAAAATTTACTTTAATTGTTTCGTTCACAAATTAATTTTTCTACATTCTCAAAATTAACTAAAATTTTCTGTTCTAAAATTATTTTTGTCGTATTTTCGCAACGGATTCAATTTTAATATTCAAAAATTAATTCTTCTGTACTCTCAAAATAAATTTCAAAATTTCTGTTCACAATTATTTTTACCATGTTTTCACAATTGATTTAAATTTTTCGCCCAAAAATTAATTTTATTGTATTCTCAAGACTCACTCAAAAATTATTTTAACTATTTCTTCAAAATTTTTCGTTTACAAATTGTCGTTACTATTCTTATTAAAATCGATTAAATTCTCGTTCACAAACTAATTTTTTTTTTTTTTTTTTTTTTTTTTTTTTTTCTACGCTCAAAAGCTGATTTAAATTTTTCGTTTACAAATTATTTTAACCTTTTCCTCAAATTATTTCAAATGTTTCGTTCTTAAATTATTTTGACTGTACAAAAAAAAATTACTTTGGATTTTTTTGTTCACAAATAAAATCTTCTATTCTCAAAATTAAGTTCAAGTTCCTATTTTCAAATCTATTTTATGGCGTTTAAAAAAAATAATTTAAAAATTTTGTCGACAAATTTACTTTCCAATTTTTTGTTGATTTTTAAGTTTTACCTCCTTCTCAAAATAAATTTAAATTTACGTTCACAAATTATTTTAGCGGTTTCCTCAAATTCAAATTTTCGTTCTCAAATTAATTTTCCTATATTCTTAAAAATTTTTTTTTTTTTTAAATTTCCTGTTCTGAAATTATTTTTTACTCTCAAAATAAATTTCCAAATTTCTTTTTATAATAACTTTTACCGTATTTTCACATTTGATTTAAATTTTATGTTCAAAAATTAATTTTTTTGTATTCTCAAAACTCATTCAATTTTCGTATTCTCAAAACTCATTCAAAATTTATTTTAACTATTTCTTCAAAATGAATTACGTTAAATTTCTGTACACATTTTTTTTGGTTTTTTTTTTTTTTAAATCATTTAAAATTTATATCTATAAATCATTTTTATTGTATTTTAAATACTAGTTTCAACTTTTCGTTCACAAATAAAATCTTTTATTCTCAAAATTAAATTCGAGTTTCTATTCTCAAATCTATTCTACTGCATTATCAAAAATATTTTCAAAATTTTCGTCTACAAATTTACCTTTTAATTTTTCGTTCACAAATTATTTTAACTTTTCCTCAAAAATTTTGTTCATAAATTATTTCTATTATCAAAAATAATTTAAAAAAATTTGTGTCTATAATTTTACTTTTCAATTGTTCGTTTATTCAAAATAAATTTAAATTTACGTTTATAAATTATTTCAGCTGTTTTCTCAAAATCATTTCAAAATTTTCTGTTCTCAAATTATTCTTACTGTATTTTCGAAGATTACCTTAAATTTTTCATTAACGATTTGTCTCGTTACTTTGTAAGAATTTTTCTGAGTTTTAAGCTGCCATAGCAGTTGGAGCAAGTACCCTTTTGAACAGTCCTTTCAATTTTACCGTCGGTTTCTTGAGTTTCGATCTAGCTTCCCATTCGTGGATTTCTAAATCGAAATTATTCGTGTTCGTCTTTTGTGTCCAGTACACTTGTCTTGTGTCTGTGAATCTACTGTTAAGTCGGGTGTCGCTTAACTTCTGTATTCGTAAGCCTTCGTCGTCAGGCTGTCTGTTACTGTTCAAAACTTGTACTGTATTGTCTTTAGGAAATTGTATCGTATTGTCCTTATGCTGTAATAGATCGTTAATCGAGTCAACTGACTCGCTGGAGGTATCTTCTCCAACTGCGGAGTCAGGTTCCGAATCCGTACCGGGGTCCAATAAAGGAGTCACCTCGTGTGGGCTGAGCCTCCTTTCCTTGAATTTCACCCGATGCCTACGTGGTCTACCCCTCCTTGTTTTAGGGGCATCCACAACGTGGTTTTCCTGTATAGAAGTTTTCGGAACTTCTATTACAGAGTCCTTTTCCTGCAGAGAAGTATTCTGAGTTTCTGCTGCAGCTTCTGTGAAACGATCTATTACTTGTTCTATCTGCATTTCTAAATTTCCTATCAAATCTCCTGACTCACTGGTGAAAGACTCGTAGCCAGTGTCGAAGTCAGATTCTCGAATTTTATCTAATAAGGGTGTTACCTTTTCCGAATAAACTACTTCGCGATGAATATCCGATTGAATGATTTGTGGGCATTTTTTCGCGGTATGCCCTATACTATCACAAATCTGACACGCTTCGGTCGTAATTGTGAAATTATCAAAACTCTCTATTGTTATACTTTTAACTTCCGATGTCTTTGTTTCGTTTCTTAATTCTCGACGCATTTTTAATTTCCTTTCAATTCTAATCGCGTTGGTTAAAGCTTCTTCGATATTATCACAAATCGGCATTCGCTCGTCAATTTCGTTATTTAAATTTTCTGTAAAAATCTCTAAAATTGCGGTATCTACCGTTGTTCTAAAACTCAAAATTGCTTCCGCGCTCAAATTCGAATAATTCCCTGAATGGCATTCTATGATTTCTCGACTTTTTCTTCTTAATCGATTTAAGAAATCTATAACCGGCTCTTCTATTTGTTGATACATACAACCTAATTCGCCTTGTAGCTGATAAATTGATTTTGTTGTAACGTAAATTTTTTTCAAAGCTTTAACTAGACCTTCAATCGTAATAGGTATGACGTGATTTATCGATAATTTAACGTTGCTACTTAATTTCGCGAGATAAATTAATTTCGCCAAATTTGCTTCTGCAGCGTCTGGCAGAATTTGTTTCGCGTCTCGACAACAACTTATAAAATCTATCAATTCGTCCGAGTCTCCCTCAAAACGAGGTATGAAGGTAAGTGCGTCATGTAACGATATGTTTTGACTGTCTGTTAGTTCCATATCGTTAACGTGTTAAATGTCTGAATTTGTCCCTAGTGTTTGATGGTAAACCCTCGGTAAGGGTGCTTGCTCGTGTCCTCTCAGAAAAATTTTAACAATTGTTCATTCTACTTTCTTTTGAACTTGCTGAAATTAACGCAGGTAATTTCAGAACAATTTTCGAATCACAAAATTTTAGATGTAAATAAAATTTTACGTACACATTCACAAATTTTAAAATGTAAATAATATTCACATGCACTTTCATAAATTATGAAAGAAAATTCTTAACCTCACTGGTATTTGTCAAATAAAAAGAACACGTGCTTTTTATTTCTATCAAAAAATTCTTCAAATTCTCTATTAATTTTCCTTTAAAATTGCTCGTATGATTCTACTTTTTCAACAATACAAAATCTCAGTTTCTTATTAAAAAATAAAACTAAATTCTCAATTAAATTTTCTTTAAAAATTTCTCTAATAACTCTACCTTCTCAACAAACAACTTCGGGGTCCCTGTTCGAGCGCCAAAAATGTTATGTAAAAAAATATTTAATTTAGGATAATTAATTAATTTTACATTTAAAATATTTAATGTGTTTAAGTATTTGGTCCTAGCGTGTTAGGCTAATAGACCGGGAACTTCCGAGTTTAATTTATTGAGAATGATAGGTTTGTTTGAATAAATTGATGTAGTTGAATAATTTTAATACATATATTGTTTAAGTCCAAAATTAATATCATTAGTTAAGTTTACAATTATTACAATTATTACACAGTGATTGAAGTTAACTTTTCTTTCATATAACGATTTTACAATATTACTAAATTCACAAATATTAATAATTTAAAATATACCTGATAAAAATTGATGAACCTTGTTGATTTAATTTGATTTAGTTGGTTTCACTTTACGATTTTACTTTACCTTTACAAATGATTTACTTTCTATACAAAAGATTTACACGTGGTCTATTGAGACTTATTTAAACTATGTACGATGTTAACACTAGGACGTCAGGACAACGAGAGAGATTTTTTGGTGACAATTGCGAGGTATCGAATTTTAGGGCGTTACTAATTTCCACTCATTGGGGGAAACAAATGTCCAATTATTTGTCTATTTTCTTGGGCCCTTACCCTCTCTCTTAAATTTGTCTAAAAATGTTGCATGAGTCCCTCTGCTTGGGTCAGAGTGCAACATGCTTTCTCACTTACTCTTATGTTCTATTATTCATCTATGTGTTTGTGTATACGTAAGCGCATTTACGCATAAACAAAGACATACATTTGTACTGTCTACATTAATTTATTTATTTAAATCGTATGAATAAATATGTACTTGAAACTAACATCTCTTACGTTTTCTTAAATTTAATTATTTATTTGTAGAAATATTTCTGTTTTATCGTTTTAATAATTTGTTGTATTATTTTAGAATTTAATTGTTTATTATTTGTCTATTGTAAATTATTTAACTTTCAAGTTTTATTTTTTTATTTGTTTCTCATTTCATATTTAATTTTTGTTGTCTAAAAATTATTTCAGAAAGTGCATTATTAAAATTTATTTCGATATTTGTCTCAACACTAAAATTTTGTAATTAAATTATTCTAAAATCTTTTGGTTTAAAATAAATCTTTTTATCTAATGTTCTTTATCTTTAAGTATTTCTTATTTTGAGTTTAAGTGAGTTAGCTTACGTATAACAAAACTCCCATTTATCTATTTAATCTCTTAAATATACCTGGGCTCCAGACTAATTACGGAAATTTCCCTGGGCCTTTTGTAAAAATCGAACGAGACACTTAATGACCGCACTCGAATTATCTTTTACAATCGTTAAAATTTAAATAAAATCATACTCGATTTTTTTTTTTATTAATAAATATTATACTCGATTTTTATAGTTAATAAATATGTAAAGAAAAATTTCTTTACATAACAAATAATACAAAACACTTTTCATTGTACTCCTGGTAAATTTCATCTTAAGATGAATAAAAATAATTTCTCTGATAACTAAGACATCAGCAGAACCCTTTAATAAAAAATTGTTCTGAGTAATAAACCGACAAAAATAATATAAAATAAAAACAAAAAAAAAAGATTTAAACTCTTTCACAAAGTATGAAAGACTTTAAAACAGTCTAATGGAATATCCGAGCAATATCACTCGGCAATTAAGCCAATGCACAGCTAATTGCGTTTCCGAGACATCCAGGTCCTTCTCTGGCCGCTGACAGAAGGCAAAAGCCCGCAGTGCAGCCCCTGCTCTCGGGTTACTTCTTGCAAAGTCCTGCTGCTGAGGACACAAAGCTCTTTGCTAACTGAATTTTCTTGAGCAAGCATCAAAGATCCAGGAGTCGAGGACAGAGTCTGCACAGAGAGTCCAAAGGTGAAATGGAACAAGGAAATAACGAGGAAACTGAAGAAGGAGGAAGCTGGGACAAAGGGGTGTCGAGAGCCTGTACTGGGTTCGTTTTTCCCATGTGTGTCCTCACACATATGACGATCACCATCTCGGCACTACACATCTGAACGTAACAGTTGCTTGGGTACTCTCATATATCTACACTAGGCACTGCACACATGGGACGGTAAGCGATAAGTAATTCAGTTACCGGGGGCAGTATCGAGTTAACCCTTGGTTCTGGCGTGCTTCCATTTAGCTTCTCTGGCTGGCTCTCACCCCAATTTTATTATCATATCACAAAAACCCTATTCCGTCGTCGTTCATCGTCAATATTTTTAGTCTCTTGTCAAAAATCCCGAACACAGTATACGTGATACGTGATCAGTTTTTTTATTTTTTTATTTTATCGGAATATGGTTATAACGACTGCTCTTTGTACTCTTTTATCGTAAAAGCTTCCAATCTAGTTATTTGATTAAAAAATAAAATGATAAACAAATTTCAAAATTAATTTCTAAATACAGGCTACATATAAAGTAGCAACTAATATTTTTTTCAATATTTTAATTTATTAATATAAATATAAATTTAATTTTTTAACACACTTTTATTTATCAATTTTAAGATGTATGATTAATTCAAAAATTTACACAGAAATCAAGGAAATTATTTTTTCCAATATTTTTTTTATCAACCTGAATTCTCCATTTTGATTAAATAATTGAGTAAACTACAAATTTTGCATATTGACGTTGACCTAAATACTAACAGACAGTAATATTGCTTGATTCAGTTGATTTGATTTAGTTGAAGAACCAATATTTCCATCTCATGTTGCTGACCAATTACCTCAAAGTGCCCATTACTAACCAACCTCTCAAGAAATCTTGCGCTTTCGGTCAAGCATCGATTTGATGATTCTCTTGAAAATGGCTCTAGTACACAATGAATAAGACTTTGTTTGATAAAATTACTGTGTATAATATTTAAATAAAAAAATAATGACAAAAAACAGGAGCATACATACTTAATATATACTTAATATTATTTATAAGAAGATAGTAAAGAGAAGCGTAGATCGCGTTTGAATGCTAAGTATTGTCAGCTTAAGACTAGTATTCAATGTTTTTTATTATTATATTATTATTCTTTTATAATAGAAACTGTTTTTCACTCTACACAGATTTCAGAACACAAGTACTCGCGCGTATAAATTGCAAAAGAAGAGGATTACGTGAAGAAGACATTGCTCGCTAGCTTTCCCCGTGCCGTGAGAAAGAATATAAGAATGTTGGGTATATAAGAGGGATGAAAGAAGAAATAATAAAGTAAATGTATATATAAGATCCTGGAAAATAAGAAAGAGATAGTAAGTGAGTCTTAAAGAGAATAAAGCTAAGAATTAAGACGGCTGCGCTCGCGCTCTATTCTCGTTTACCAATATATAAATGTAGATGTACACAACGGCGTGGTGCAACAGAAAAAAGTAAAGGGTACAGTTGAAGAATAGAATGAAATGAAAACGAGACTGAGACCGAGACCAAGACCGAGAGAAAAGTTATCTCTGCCACCGAGGCTTAAGTCCTTCAAGGATTCTTACTCGCGCGTCATTTAACAAAACAATTAGAAGTTAACCCCTTTCCTCTCAGTACTAAGCGTGCTTTACTTTCTTTACTTTTATTTAGGTATCTTACTACTGTTCTTACCAACGAAATGAAGAAGCTACGTCAACCAAAATATTCTCCAGTCTAAACTCCAGATGCCATTCGGCTTCCTATTAGTTTATACTCTTTTGCCTTGTTTTATTTCTTTAACCCATTTCCAAAAGCTTCCGAGCTTTCGGAGTTTATTTCGGTAATTTTATTTCATTTTTTTCGGTATTATTAATTTTTTTCTTTAATTCACCGTAGAATTTATTTGAACACTTTTAATTAATTTTTAAGTTTTTAAAATATACGTAAATTTTCCGTAAAAAATTAAAACAATTATTCCAACGTAATATAAAGTTTAAAGTAATAAATATAAAATAAGCTGAGTAAAAATTCGAATTACAAAAGTAAATCTGGTATAGAAGTAAAAGTGACATCTTGTGTCGTTCTGGTAAAGTTATTTTATTACGAATAGTAGACTTCGTTGCTGTAATACCATCATTTTTTAGTGTATGTAGGTTTAAAAAATTTAATGAAACGCATTAAACCTTTACATAACTTTCTGAAGTTTCTGTCAAAAAGCGAATAAAAAAGAATCTTAGTGGACGTCAATTAGTATTTAATCTCAACGAATATATGAATCCAGACCGTGTAATCGACTTAACGGATTTCCTTTTTAATTAGCCACGGATTTATGTAAAGTAAAACCTTTTTCAATACCACAAATAATCCTTGTCATTCGCGCTAATTAGGTAGAAGGACGAACTTTTTTAAAGCTGTATATCATTTTAAATATATGAATCAAAAGTTTTTTTCACACATTATTTTTGTGAAAATTCAATTGATTGAAGTATAGACAATAATCACTACTATAATTATTTAAAAGTATTAATATATTTTGAGAAAATTTTCTGTAAAAGAGAAAATTAAAAGTTGTGTGCCCGATATCATTTTTCAAATAAATTTCATTTCTTTTTATCTATAAAGTATCGAAATGAAATAAATAAAGTCTTTTATATTACCGACGAGTGAAGAGTGAGCTATTCACTGAGTAAATGAAATAAAAAAAAATTTTATAAATTCATGAAATCCTCAAACGAAACTGTTCTTTTTTTGTAATTGCAGATGTACATTTAAGTATCTGGCTCATTGGTCGGTTTTATTTATCGTGCTGCGGTGTTTCCAAGGTGAAGAACTCACGAGGGTGAAAGAAAATATTCTCAATTTTGTATGTGTGGTAGACACTGTAAAAATGAAAGCGAAAGATTTCTTCCAATTATCGATACCGCGAGCTTTTGATCTCAAAACATTCCGGGTTTTTATTTCACATTTTTGTTGTTAGTCTTTAGAGAAAATTCTTCGATGTTGATTTTCGTAATTTTTTATTTGCCGACGAGGCACTTTGTAGCGAGCTTTTTTCAGGAACCTAACTCGGTTGAATGATCACTTTAATCTACTTTAGAGTTATTATTTGCTTAAGTTAAAAATTAAAAAATTATGAGATTGTTAATTAACCAAGTACAGTAGAGTAGTTGGGTAATGAGTTGAGTTATTCCACGCTTATTTATTTTTCCGGCATTCAAGAAAGAAAAATGAATAGAGATTTCCGTATGACTTTTAATGTGTTATAATTAATGTATCAAGCAGGAGTTGATAGCAGAGTCGTTTAGTTGTGTAGTGAAAAAAGATAAGAAGAAAAGTTGGCTCGATTCATCAAGATCCGCGAATCATAAAAGACTCATAATCCTCAAGCGCCGTGCTTTGCATCGATTCTGGGATGGGGTCAAACTTTTACAAGGTCTTCCGTCTTTTATGAAGATCCTTAAGTTAATTCATACTCATTGTCATGGTAATTACTGAATTTTTAACTTTTTTTTTTAAGTACTTACCATTAATCTTTATTTATTATTATTTTTTTTTTCAAACAAAACAGAATAACATTTTTTCTTAAACAGCCATAACTAAAAACAAATCTATCACATGACTTGTGATCTAATTTTTCAAAATGATGTTTATTAAGGTTCAAGATTTTAGCTTATCAGTGTTCATCATACATTTCATATAATAAATAATACTAGTTAAAGTTTTAAACCTTTGACAGTGGCATCGTAAAATTTCCTTAATCAACATTAATTGATACCGAGAAACGAGATTGTATAAAAAAGTGTAAGATTAAAACAATACAAAAAGTCTAAAAAGTATAAAAATCTCTTTATACAAAAAAGTAGCATCTCTGAAAGAGTTACCCAAAGCTCACTTAAGCCATCGACGTCGTAAGAAAATGACGAATGCTAATTAGCATATGAAAAGCCCCGAAAGTCTTGGACTCTACATAACACAACTGGGCTCGGAAAAGATATTCCGTGGAAAAGGCTGTTAGCATCCACTTGCTCCTCATCCGATACCCAGCGAGTAGAGGAGGGAGTAGTTCAAACCACTCTTTCCTTCTCTGCTTCTGGGCAGCTCCAAGCATTGGCAAGACGATCACGTTTTTGAATATTAAGGACGGGATTACTCGAGCTTAACGCGGTAATTTAGTCGTTTAAAAATCAGCATTGAGATGAAAAAATAACGGTCCTTTAATTTCGTTATTCTCCACTATACCCGTTTGTATTCTTTTATTTCCACTTGCGAAAAGAAACAAAAACTAACCAATATAATAGTGTTCATGTGTGTGCTGGCGGCGTGAGTCGTTGATGGAGCTTTCCATTAACAGAGTAAGTGGCCAACGTCCGCAATTTCTTTGATGTCAGTTAATTTACTAATAACACTGTCGTGGCAATGCCAGGCAACTGCAGATTCTGGATTCCCATTATATCACTTGCTTTCCGTTGGTCCTCTAAATATTTGTATCGTCAACAAAACCGTCTCTAGGCTTCAGCTAATGGATCAAATTTTGTTATTTACATTTACTCGATCGTTAAGTTACTTGAATACTCCCGGAAAATATATTTTTTAAACTAATATTTTTTCTTAATTAATTTTCATTGCGTTGCATTTATAGAGAAATAAATAAATTGCAAAGCTTGTAACTTAAATTCTACAGAAAAAATGATCTTAATTAAATAAGAAGTTAATAAAATTTATTGAAGGTTCCTAGAAAAATTTAATTCGCCACTCAAATTTTTATTTATAAAAATAATCTCGTTTCATTTTTAAAGTAATTAATATTTTAATTTTATATTAATATTTATTTATATATTTATTTTTCTTTTACTTCATGATAGAAAAATATTAAAAAAAAAAAATTTTTAATTACTATTAAAGTATTTATTTACCTAAAAAATTAGATAACAAATTTACTAAAGAATTATAACAAGCAATTATGAATTCAAAAAAATAAAATCGATGGACTGGAATAAAAATATCTATATGTACATAGATTGAGAGGGTGAACGGATCTTTGCCGAGGATTAGTTAGAATTAAGTCGGCGAGCAGCGGAGAAAGTCTAGTTAGAAAGCTCAAGTAGAAAGAGAGCTCTCTAAAAATAAAGGAAGGAGAGAAAAGCCGCGTGCCCCTGTAACACTTAATTTTTCTTTGGATTTTTTAATCTCACGGTAAATATCGCCCCTTACCCTCACCCTTGTCCTTGTTCGTGCTCTAGATGGTTAGTCCCTTGGTCTCGGAGTTGGAGGAGAAATAGAGAATAAAAATAAGTTAAATAAAAGGGGAGAAAAAAGCAAAGCGTCGCGACCTCACGAATATCCGCCCACTCAAGTGAAGCTTCTGGAGGGAATGGTAGTTCGAAAAGAATAAGAAGAATACGAAGAAGGAGAAGAAGGACTTGCGGAGGCAGAAAAGACAGAAGAGGTCGGCGGGGTCTTTGGCATCGTTATTAACCGTACGCCATCAAAGAAGAACCCATTTAAAAACCTCATCAATGCTTAAGCCCCGCGAGGCGCTTCTGTAAGAAATTAATCCCTTCTATTTTACGCCAAGGGACCAGAGTTTTTGGCCGACGAGGTAATACCTTGCCTTTTATTGGCTGATACAAATGTTTTATTTCCATGAAATACTGTGGGATTATTTTCTTTTTTATTATTTTGTTTATAAATATTTTTATTTTAGTTTTTTCTTCCTTAAAATTGAAACAAAATTCATAGAAATTTCTGAAGAGTTACTCTCAATAATTAATTTTTTAGTTTAATTGAAATGAACTGAAGAAAGTTTAATTTTGAAATGTGACGGTATATATTTGATGGATTTTGGTAGTTGAGTTGTGGAAAAACTTTAGAGCTTTTGATACCGAAGAGTGTGTGTATATGAAAATAAAAGTTAAATGAAATACTAACGAACAGAGAGGATGGAGAGTACGGAACAAGAGTGAAGCTGGAGGGTAATACGGTTTAAACTGTTAATAGAGTCGAGGGTGTTTGACCGTCAGTCAATCTCGAGTGTTGGAACAACATTCATAACGAAATTAATCTGGGAGCTGGACTACGCTTCGTATGAGTATCACTCTCATACCCTCTGCTCTATGCTACTCCCAACGAGCAGCTTGTATAAGGTTTGGTTTGTCCAGCGTTCATCCTTTTATATGAAAGTTGTACCGGGCTTTCGCGTTTGTTTTTATAACTTTTACATAAGTGATGTTTTTTGTTTTTCTGGGAATTTGTGGGAATTTAGAAAATTTTACATTCAGAAATTTTTTTGCAGTATTTAGTCAGTGTTGATACGACATTCATCATTTCTAAAATCTATTTATTATTATTAATTATTATTATTGTTAGAGAAAATTAAAATACAATTATCACATGACTTCACTGCAAAAAATTAATTTGATTTAAGAAGAAAATTCTTTAACTTAGAAAATCATTTGAAAGAATCTCTGTCTTAAATCAAACAGAAAAATTTTTGAATCAAGTAAAATTTACTTGAGCTAAGAAAAATTTCTTAAATCAAGAATTTTTCTGCTTAACAAATTAGGTATACAATAGATTTATATCTACGCTTTAATCAAGCTGGCATGCAAATTGTCCAATACCCTTTGATCTCTAATTAGGCTACTATCAAAACGTTCACATGTATGTACTGTGGGTATTATTAGCCATTAAGCAATAACTGAAACTGTAATGTACTGATTGAACTCTGAAAACCAATTTACGGACTAAGTCTAATGTGTTGGATCTTAGACATCAAATTGGCTTGAAGATCTTCCTATATGCTTTTATCTTCCATTAGATTCAGATTTAAATATATATGTTCTAATTCAATTAATCAATGAACAAATTTGAAGAAAAAAACTTGAATTTAATCATTAATTTATTACATTGAAACGTAATAAACAGTTTTCTTTGTTTAACTTAATTATATTTTGATAATAAAAATAAGGTCCATTTTTTTTCAATGCATCTATTATACAAATTAATAATTATTTTAGTTAATTGAACTGAACATTAACTAAGACATGAACTAATTAGATTTCATTATTTTATCACGCCTCACGCAAAGTAAAAGTTTATTGAAAAATAAAAAACTTTTTCTTAAATAATTAAAATCCAACAATGTATTGTTCATTACAAACATAGCTCGTGCCAATTACTCAGTACCGCGACCAAGTCCAATTAATCAAACGAAACGTCAGTTTATTGTCTTGATTAATGTGATAAAATATGCCAGCAATCAGCAATTAAAATTTCTTGTTCTAAATTTTTAACTAACTCAACTCTGAAAAAAAAAAAAAAAAGGAATTCAAACCTTCAAAACCATAACATGAATCCGACCGAGTTATTTTATCTCTTTATCAGTTTCACTCTTCATATCTACATTTTAACAACGATAAGAAAATCCATATCCACCTATGTTGCCTATGAATCAGTCTTCAGACAAGTGTTGCGTTAAAAACTGTACCAAACGTACGAGACACTTACACAATAGTATTTTTTACTTATAATTATAATTTTAATTACAATTACAAATTCTGAGGTTGTGATTTGATTAGATAATAATACAAACGCAAGGTATAATCTTCATTAATAAAACTTACGATGCATTGATGTGACTAATTCATCGTTTTTCTGGAACCAGATCATGACTCACGTGATTCAGATAAAATTATCAACGTCGTGTAAAATTTAAAGTTCCGGTTTGGTTTAATTTTATAGTCATCAATCATTTTCATCATCATCATCAGTTATTATAAAGTCTATTTTTTCGGATAAACAGAATGATGGTTTCCGGGGCAAGAGAGATAATGAGATCTGAAGAGATGGAAGGCGAATTATCGGGACCAGCTCACCTGATTCCCAATGAATCATTAGACTGCGGGTGTGCTCAATTGCCGTGTCCGAAAATGGCCAAGTATGCAACGAGGAAACTGTACGTGGGAATTATGTGCTGGATCGGAGTAATTCAGGCCGCTGGTCAAGCTTATTTCTCTCTTACTGGTTCCACTGTGGCAAGAAGGTTCAACTTTCCTCTAAATTCTGTTGGTAAATAAACAATAATAACTATTCTTATAATTTATAAGATTAAACAGTAACTTCGATTAGATTTGAATAAGTAAATTGTGTTAAAAATAAATAATGAGAATTTATGATTAACAGAATGGATAACGTTGATTAGCGATGGGATTGCTCCATTTCTTCTGGCACTTCCCATCGCTTACTGGGGCGACCGGATTCACAGAGCAGCTTGGACAGGGGCTTTAGTGTTAATCCAAAGTGTCGGGTTTTTCTTTATTATTATTCCGCATTTTAGTCATCCTTCCCCGCGAGTTGTTGAAGAAACAACCAATATTACGCATTTGTCACTTTATTCAGGTAATTAACATATTTCCAAAATGTAAAATTTATTCAAATATCACCAATTTATTCATAAATGATAACTCTTTCTAATACATTTTTTAAATCATTAAAGTAAAAGTATACTTAATATTTACTACAGAAGACAATCCAGAGCTTTGTTCAGCATCAGGACTCGCTCGAGTATTTGTAGAAGAAGAGGGAGTTTGTTACTTCACTCTTACAGTTGTTATTATTTCCCAAATAGTCAATTGTATGGGAAACATTGCGTACTTAGCACTTGGAATTTCTTATTTGGATGACAACACTCGAAAAAGACACGTCGCCGTGCCTTTGGGATTTTTTATAGCTGTGAAAATAGTAGGAACTCTTTTGGGATATCTGGTTGCTTGGGGATGTCTTAGGTGAGGAATTTTTTTTAAAATGCCGCTAATTACTCAAACCATTTTGTGACTGTCATTTTATTAAAATAATTTATTTTTAATACTTTAATAATGTATGTTAGGATAGACGCTAATGATCTGAGCCTTGGAATTGAGTCTTATCGTGAGCAATTCGGTGCTTGGTGGCTCGGGTGGCCGATTTTTATGATTCTTCTTGCTATTCCTGGAGTTGTTCTTGCGTTATTGCCACGGAGACTTCCTTCAGAGGTTAAAAATTTTTTTACTTACGCTCTTGCAAAAATAAATTTAATGATTCATGAGAATTAGAATGAGCTTTGCCTTATAAATCTTTAAATTTATTAATTTATTTATCACTTATTGATTGCCTTTTTTAATCAAAAGGTCGTCGAACAAGCAGCAGCTTCAATTTTGGACATTGCTGGACGCACGAGCCCTCTGACCGAATCAACGGTATCTGGAGACATTAAAAAATTCGGCGACACTGACTTCTTTTCGTCATTAAAAAGACTTTTCACCAACAAAATTTATCTATGCAATATCTTAGCCAGTGTTTTAATCATTTGCGCGATTTTAAACTTTGTACACTATGAAGACTTATTTTTAGAATCACGTTTTTGGCTCTCGCAGCCCTCAGGAGTACTTCTAGGATTTCGGGATCCGTTTACTTCGCGAATTGTTGCGAGTATTTTGCGCCCGATTGTTATTGGAATGGTTATTATTTGTTCTGGGTTTATAATTGCTAAGGTTCGCCCGCGAGCCAAGTGGTTAGTGTGCTACAATATAACAATTGTAATGATTGCAGCAATTATTATATTTTCTTTAGCTTTTGTTGATTGTAAGAAGCCGCCGATTTTTGGATCTCGCTCCGATGGATCGTAAGTAGTATTACAGTTTGTTAATACAGAGGTATTATTTTTAAAATTCTATTGCTTAGTAAAATGCTTATTTTAGCTTTATATTCGTTATGAATTTAAATTTTTTTAACGATTATTACATTAATTGTTAGTTGAAGTACTTAATTATTTTATAATAAGCTTTCACTTTTACTAATTTAAAATACTTAAAAAGAAATTTAATAATAAAGATTTATATACTCGGGTGACCAATTATTTATGATTAACAAAATTAAACTTGTATTTTCATTAGATCAACAATTGTTTTTTTTACATAAACTAATTTTTTTCGCAAGAATAATTTTGCTGAAATAAAGAATATTCAAAATTTCGACCTCTGATTCAAAACAACATTATTTAAAAAAAAATTATTTAAAGGATATCTTTGCTGGAATACTGCAACAAAAACTGTCGATGCTCGAAGGACGCAAGCTTTCACCCGATCTGCGACACCAGAAGCAAGAAAATTTTCTACACTTCTTGTCATGCTGGATGTACAGGCGTTGATACCTCGAGTGAGGTAAAAAAATTCACCGGCTGCAGTTGTATAAACTCACCACTAGTACCTCACAATAATTCAGAAGTTATTGATGGCCTTTGCGACCCTTCAGTTTGCCAAATCGGATGGATAGTTTTTGAGGTATAAAAAATAATATAATTATTTAGACGAAGCCCATTACATGCTTATGATATTATTAAAATATTTATAATATTAGGTAAGCACAATTTTGGCCTACACTCTCTTGTCATCAGGAGTGATATCGAGTATCCTGATCAGCCTACGTTCGGTATTTACCCAGGACAAAGCTCTTGCAATAGGACTGTGGATAACTTTGGCAGCATTTATTACTTACATACCCGGCAAAATGTTCTACTGGCAAGTAACCGATTGGACGTGTATTCACCGTGGGGATTCCCAATTATGTCACTTGCAGAGCTCTAATCTCGGGTCGTATTTATCATTCGCGACATCATTTTTACTGGCACTTGCGATAGCATTGGAAGTATTAACTTACTTTTTCAGCTTTAAATTAAGAATTTATCGTGAGATGGAATTAGAACCTCGTGACGTAGCTGGAAATTCATCACAAACACAACCTATTCCACTTGAGTCACTTTCTAAACCAGATGATTCTGGTTCCGCGGCAATTGTTTCTGGTTCTGGTGCGGCGACATCAAGTGGCGGTGGAGCAGCTGATGCCGAGCCAAGCATTCGTGCAACAAACCATCACAATTCATCTGACATTATTGAAGTCACTAATTCCGGGTTGATTCATAAAGCCAATGGCCCTTTGAAGTATGGACCCGTCGGCCCTGGAGATTCCGACCAGTATCAAGACCAAAACGAGGACCACGATAGTGACCATGAATTTCGAAACAAACGAGCCCCAATTTCATTGACTACCAATTCTTATCGGCGTCTAGGGCTGGATTCGGACAATGATACTAGCGATTCAAGTCGGGGATCGGTCAAACGCTTCAGTGTCCATCAAGCAGCTGTAGAAACTCCGCTTACCAAGGAAGACCTTAAAATGCAACAAAATTCAGTGCTTGCTGGATTTTCGCGCACTGACGATATAAAATTCGTAAAAGTCGAGGACCACCGAAAAACCGGAGATTTTAATGAAGTTGGGATTCCGATTGTTCAGTATCCACTGACCTCACCAAATTCCCGGAGCATAGGGTCTATTCTGATCTCTCCGGAAATGACAGAGCACGCGAGGAGATTTAGGTCAAAAAACAATCGGCCCAGATTCCGGGATAGTGAAGCTGGCAAAAGTGGAGAAAGAAACAGGCCTTCATCTTCTCACCACACTTCTTCTGGGTTCGAAAGCTCGGCATCAGATCGACCTAATGATTCTAAAGCTGCTGATGTCAGAAGAATTTCAAAGTCTACTTCTAATCTCGGTCAACCAGCTCCCAAACCGAAACTCTACGGCTACACCACTGCCTTGTAATTGTTTTTAATTTTATGTTCTTTTTATTTATCTTTAGTTAAATATTTATTTGTAAGACTTGCTAAGTATTTTACGGTCCATGTTATCGAAATATTGAACAAGTATTGGGAATTTAAATTTTTAAGCTGTGCAACCTTTCTTGAATTTTTTATAAAAAATTTAAATCTCCAGCACTTCTGTAATATTTTAAGTATTTTGTAATTTTTAATAAAGTTTTCATACTGTTATTTTATTCATTAATTAAAATTTTATCACATATATATATATAATATTAATATTTATATTTATGTATCTAATATATATTGTATTTAATCGTATACTAGTCTAGAATACTAACTGAGTATATTAATTTCACATAATGGTAATGGTAAAAACAAACAA
This sequence comes from Cotesia glomerata, assembly GCF_020080835.1. Taxonomy (NCBI): domain Eukaryota; kingdom Metazoa; phylum Arthropoda; class Insecta; order Hymenoptera; family Braconidae; genus Cotesia; species Cotesia glomerata. The sequence goes on from NC_058158.1 coordinate 5,152,646, forward strand.
CAGGTGTTTAAGGTACGAACAAAATCACATAATACAAACTCAAATTTTTCTAAACAAAAAAAATACTAAAAATTGTTTTTTGATTGGTTTTTTGTTTGCTTATATAAGCTAAGTGCATTATTTATAATGATAAATATATGTTACAATGATTCTGGTAGTGGCTCATCTTTAACGTCGTTCAGCTCGATATCATCGTCGAAAATTTTGACGTCTTTTACGAAATACCACACTCCAATATCAAAAAATGTACCTATTGTTACGAAAGCTGTAACGATAATTATTGTTAGTTTAAAAATAACTTTATATAATTAATAATATCATGTGTCCATAATATCAGTTCGGCATAACTTTTATTTCAATATAAAAAATTATTACTTATTCCTACTAATAAGATTAATAGAATTAACTTTAAATTATTATTTAAAAACTAACGTTTTAATCAACAAAAAATTTTTTTGTATCACTTTACTCGATATCTTTTTAATAATGATTGTTTGTTTCAAAATAGAGAAAAAAAAATAATTTTTTTTCGGTGATATTAACAACTTCTTTTCATTGATGAGCTCAGAAAAATATAATCGAATATTATGAACACTTTTGAATTAAATATATAATTAAAGATTGTTCAAACAATATTAATTTTAATCTATAAAAAAAAATAGCCAAAAAGTATTAAATAAATTAAAAAAAAAAAAAGTGTACTTACTTGCAGCAGTAAAGTTGAGTAAATACCTAAGAGCTTCACCGTTATATAACCAGCAATTGCCAGTGCCGGAGCAGGTTTTACCCCAAACGAGGCAAGTCTTGTCTGTAACAAAACACCCACGCAAATAATACATTAAATTACCACAAATTCCATAACTCGATAATTATATCACGTCACACATTTCACATCTTGTCTCCCTCGTCGACATGATGTCAAATAATATGATATATGATATAATATAATATAGTATAATGCAATACAATTGCAGCGAACAAGTATATAGATTGTATTAAGCAACAACGCAATAAAGCTTGCGTGCGGAATTACACACTAGTTATATCAACTAATTACCAAGAATAAACCCGAAGAGTATGGGCGAGGGAATAAATGCGAACAGACTCATTATCGTCAATCCGAAACCCATCGCCACGGCTTTATCCCGTTCAGCGACACATCTCACGGAAACCAGGAAATTTGAGGCTCGTCCTGTGGCACCGCTGAATTTTAGGAGGCAGACCACCGCCAAAAATAGGTAGAACTTGTGCATGCAGTCTACCGGACAAGGCCCCGGTACCGCTGTTCCCATTTCAGGGGTCGTAGAAGATTTAAATCCAGTCGATAAGCTCATTTCCGATTTGTTGAATGATGCACGCGAGTACCTCGTTCTTACGCAACTGCAATCCGTGTACACTTTCGTTCCATTTGAATCTATCTGGAAATATATAGAAACATACATTATTTTTAATTTCAAGTTATTTTTAACTTGGTTTATTTTTTTTTATCTAAAATTTATTGTTTACTTATTGTTAAAGTTTTGAGATAGCGATCTCTATATTTATCTTGCCTAAAATTAAAGCTAAAAAAATTTTTAATTCTTTTTCATTTTAATGTTAAATATCTCAGTACATGTTAAATTTTATTTAAAAAATATATCCTTGATTAATTAAGAGAAGAAAAATTGAACTTAATTTAATTTATTTGTATTCTGTTATTTTGTCAAACGTTAGTGTTTATCAATTTCATAAATTTTTATATTTATACTTACAAGTACAAAAACTTGAAAACAATTAGATTTTTTAGTTTAAATTTATTTAATAGAATTTTATATAGATTATTTTTAATCTTTAGTTTCCAGATTTCAGACTGTTTATTAGCTCTACTTTATTTTCGCTGTAGATAAATAAATAAATTACAATCATAAAAAATGTGTACTTTTCATGGGATTATTACTTTACAGGTAATATAAATACTTGTTTTTAGTATTTCTCTTGATAACTTTTAGAAAAAAGAGTGAGATATAAAGATTAAAATTTCTTATACTAGATTAATAGAACCATTATTAACTTTATTGTAACTTAAAATGTGAAATTAAATTTCTTGGTAAATAAATAAAAAAAAGTCAAGATTGAAAAAATCGTCAGCGAATCGACAACTTTGAAGGAAATTAATAATACCCATCAAGTCTAAGCTAATTTTTATTTTGGACCCGGGAATATAAAAGTAATAAATTAAAATATCCAAGTCTGAGCATATACGTCCAAATACTACTTGGATATGTAATTTAAAAAATACACAAGATAAGATAAAAATTATAAGTATATAAATAAATAAATAAATAAAACAAACCACAATATTTCGACATCCAGCATGACATGCAGAAATAAAAATTTGGCCTTCATCCGAACACACTGGGTTGTAGGTGACATAATCACAATTACAATTTTCATTGCAAGGAAACTGGGTCTTTAACTCTCCACTGGTGTCCTGGATACTCATCACCTGATTGTCGTTAGCCGAGCAGCCGAGGAAAGCATACGAGATCATTCCCATGACAGAGACCGCGCCGACAATGATATTCCAGGCAGCTAAATACCTTGCTCTAGGTTTATACTTGGTGATCACCAAACCGGACAGCAAAATCCCAAAAGCGCTGAATACCAAACCGACTGTCCCAGTGATCAGCGATGACACACTCGCGGACTGCTTGTACTGGGTCTCGATGTACTTGGGCATGAAGATCCAGTAGGGCATATACCCCAGAAAATAGAAAACTGTCGCAAGATTATTGCACATGAGAGTGTTATTGCTCAAAAGTCGCTTGAATGTTTCGATCATGTCTTCGAAGGAGGCTGGAACTTCGGGGGATTTTTCATCAAAATCGTCGTCAACAATGCCATTCCCATCTTCTCCGTCTTCATCGAGATTTTTTTTCTCAGCGAGCCTTTCCTGTTCGCGATAACTCGCGGTCGACTTGCTCCTCTCCAACGCCAGCACTTTTCGCGCCGCAGCCCTTGGCAGTGTTTTGGGGAACAGCGCAATTATGCTCGCAAAAATCATCAACAGAATCGCCAGGATGATCCACCCAAGCCACCATGCTCCCAACCACCTGTTTATTTAAAGAATTATTATTTATTTGTTTATTAATCAATAAAATTTCATTAGCGGAATTCAAATTCTGGTATTATTATTTTCTTGGTAGCAGTGACATTGGATTAATTAATCCAGTAAATGCTAACTAAATAACTTAATTATAAGTTAAATATTAATGAGTGATTAATAACTGTTTTAATCTTATTCAATTCAATAATAATAATTTTTCATTATCATTGTTTATTCATTGCACGGTGTTTGTTAGATAAACATAGTTTATTTAATAGCATAAATTTTAATTAAATCATTAAGATCATTTCCGTGATTGTGAATGGAAAAACTTTTTTCATAAAATTATCCTGAAATTTTTGTTCGAGCTATTACGTGCAATAAAATAAAATTTAATGATATTAAAATTTTTATGTTAATTAATATAATTAAATTTTTTTTGATCTTCAATATTTAGTTCAGATTTTGGATTTTAAACTTTAACTTATTATTTTCAAAACTGGACCAAAGAAATAATAAACCGAATTAATAAATATTTGTTTAAATTGTTATCAAATAAATAAAAAAATTGAACTCTGCTTGTGTTGATATAAATTAGGTAACTGATAAATAATTGCCTGGGATCTGTGGTAGTGATTGTGGGGGTCAAAGTGGGACTAATGTAAAACTTGAGCGAAAAAGATGCCAGTCCGTAGCCGATGGCCGGCCCCAGCATACGAAGAAAGTATGAAAAACTTATCGAAACAGGTGTTTTAGACTTTTTGATATTGTCGTCCATGTATGAAACTCCGAGGGTGTAGTAGAGCGATCCACCGATCCCCGAAACGAGCTGAGCTGTAAACAGCAGCACTTGGGGAGCGAAATTACTCCCATCAGTATCATCACACACAGGTTTGCTGTTCTCCGTAGCTTGGCACAGAAACTTTCGCTCGCGACTCCCACTCCAGTGCAAGTCACTCTCTGATGAGTTTACCGGTTTCCCGCCGTATTCCTTCGTCAATTGAAGCGCGTCTTCGCCAGGTCCGTACAGAAAATGAGGAAGCATCGTCAAACAACAAAACATTACTACCTGAGGGTTAAAATTACGGACAATTACAAATTAATTGTTGATGTAAAATTTTTTTCAAAGTTAGCAACAGATGTCTTACAATTCTTAAGATAAGAAATTTTAAAAATAATTTTTTTTTCAATTTGTTATTTATTGTCAGACGTCTGCTAAATTTAGTATAATTTTTTACCGTATAAATACCGACGGCAATCCATCGAGGTCTGTGTCCTCGACCAGCGTAATAAGATATGACCACTGATACAAGCAATTGAGAAATATCGTTTCCAACGGTGATGAGACCTTTAAATACATTTTGTAATTTATTAAATTATCATTGTATCTTATTATCATAGCCATGCACTCAATGAAATGCCATATTTAAAGCTGTCAGTCATTCGATAATTTTTCCATTGGAAAAATATATATTACTGTAAATAGTTTTACTGAAAAAATAATTTTTATAAAATTAATATTTTTTGACAACAGAAAGATAAAAATGATCACCACTTTAAAAAAATGACGATTTCTCAACTTTGTTTACCTTAAGAAATTTTTTTAAGGTAGTACTGTCGGTCGTAGAATTACTCTTCAGAGTTTAATAAAATTTGGTATATTAGTACATTAGTTATAACAGTAAAATAATAATCTCACTGAATTTTTCAAAAACTGCAGAAAACCAAAAAAATAGTATATTACACCCCTACACGGAAAAAAATAATCGGTAGCTGCTACCGAAAAAAATCGGTAACAGATACCGATTTTTTTTCGGTAGAGGCTACCGATTTTTTCGGTAGAGGCTCCCGAAAAAATCGGTAGCTGCTACCAAAAAATAATCGGTATCTGCTACCGATTTTTTTCGGTAGAGGCTACCGATTTTTTCGGTGCAGGTTACCCATTACCAATTTTTGAAAATTTCTTATCTTCTTAACGAGAAGTTAAATTCTCACTTCTTAATGAATAAAAAAAAGGAACTTCATTTGAGATACAAATAACACTTACTTAAATACAAAATATTAAAAATGAGGAGTATTTATTAGGTATTTTTTGATTATAAATTTTTATTAAATTAAATACCTTTTGGTAGCCGCAATCGAAAAAATCGGTATAGATTTTGTTTAGAAATTAACCGAGAAATATCATCCAAGTCCAAAAAAATTATTTTTTAAATTATTTTGTATGTGAATATTAGAGTGGTCCAAAAAAAAAAAGTTTTTTGCCTATCATCTTAAAAGCTTCTCTAAGGTATAAAAAAAATTCCCTTCAAAGCGCAGCTTGATATCTCAATTCTTCATGAAGCTCAATGAATTTTTATTTTCCCATTTAAATAACACGTAAAAAAATTTTATTTACGTTTTTATCCAGCAATAATACGAAAAAAAATTTTTTTGTATTTTTCGTCAATTATTCTTGTAGGAAATTAATTTCTCTACAAAAAAGTACTGAGGTAGTTTCTTCGTAATCTTAACGAGTAAAAAGTTATTGAGCTTTAAATACTTGCACAAAAAAAATTTGAACGAAGATAGTTTCAAAGCAACTTTTCGAAAACTTTTCGGTAACTGCATGTATTTATTTCAAAATTTATCAAACTAGACTGTTTCTAATATAATTAACACATGTCTTTTGGTGAAGTATTAACTGTGAATGATGAATAATTTCTCTCATTACAATTTGGATATTTTTTCCTATGAGCAGTGATTTATTAAAATTGAACTTGAATTTCATTACGGAATCTGAATCAAGAGCAAGCTAGTACTTCCGGATGTATACCGAATTTAATTTTTTTATTTAAGAAGATGTAGGACAGGTAGAACAGGTGAATATTTAAATTTTGAACATGATGCTGGGACGCTTTTTGACCGAATGAAAAATCACGAAACTTTGCAGGAGTACGTAAATAGAAGTCCTTCGTGAATTGATTCTTTTATTTTTAAATTTAATCATTGAAAAAAAAAATGATAAATAAACAAGTAGAGTTAGTGCGGAAAACTGCCTTATCTCAGGAGTCATCAAATATTTAAGTAAATAAGCTTGACTATAAAAAAATTGCTAATAAACATACAACCAATATAATCTTTGAGACTGATTTAATTTTTTGGTTATTTCTTATTTTAGTTTATATGACTTATAAGACATAATTATTAAAATGCAGCTAGGTTGAAGTGAAAAACTAATTGTCAACAAAAATTTAATTTACTATATATCTTCATGTAGGCCGCAAGAGAGTGCTAAAAGTAAATTATCTAGTTTAATTTTTTTAAGCAGTGGTTAGAGTATTTACAAAGTCTGGTAATCTCCTTCAGTGCATTTAACATGTGGTTCAAATAAACAAACCGATATATTGAATTGTCATTTGTTATCACTGGTCCAGACTGAATGACCGATATCAGACTGTATACTATGTTTTTAAGAAAAAAATATAAATGACTTAATCAAATACTTTAAAACAGAAAATGTGATACAACATGGATTCTAAAATCATATCTGATTAAATGGGAAAATAAAAATTCATTGAGCTTCATGAACAATTGAGATATCAAGCTGCGCTTTGGAGAGAATTTTTTTTATACCTTAGAGAAGTTTTTGAAACAGCAGCACTTGAAAAAAAAAATAAAAATGTTTTTTTTGGACCACTCTAGTGAATATATATATATATATATATATATATATATATATATATATATATATATATATATATATATATATATATATATATAAATATAAAATATATATATATATAAATATAAAATATATATATATATAAATATAAAATATATATGAAAAGTTGATGTGGGTACTCAAATGAAATTGTCAATGTGGGTACTCAAATGAAAATGCCAATAGTTTACAAGATACAAGGTCATTTCTTAATTATTGATATTTTTAAAGATGTAAGCTCATCCTGATGTCACACTTATCAAGAGCTTTCATTTGAGTACCCACATGCATTTTTGATATATTTTTGATATATACATATATATATATATAAGATATATAAATATATGAAAAATTGATGTGGGTACTCAAATGAAAGGTCTCGATGAGTGTAATGTCGGGGTGAGCTTATATCTTTAAAAATGTCAATAGAAGACAAGATAGCAATGTCAGTTCTTAATTATTGACATTTTTTAATATATAAGCTCATCCTGATGTCACACTCACCAAGAGCTTTCATTTGAGTACTCACATGCATTTTGATATATTTTTCATATATAAATATATATAATATATATATAAATATATAAAATATATGAAAAATCGATGTGGGTACTCAAATGAAAGGTCTCGATGAGTGTAGTGTCGGGATGAGCTTATACCTTTAAAAATGTCAATAGTTAACAAGATAAAAGGTCATTTCTTAATTATGTGTCTAGAAATGAAGCATTTTCGAATGCAGCCTAAATACTTATCATGATAAATTGACTATCGATGAGAATGATATGAAACCTTAAAAAGGCGCAAATTCAAGTCAAGACCTTTGCAATGACACTATATTTCACTAAAAAAACCCGATTTTATCATATGACTATCCTGAAGACAAAATTTTTGTTATTCTCTTAATAATATAAATATACTTTTTTCAATACTCACTCTTATGTCAAACATTAGAATGTTATTATATTCTGACTCTAAAATCGAAAAAGTTTAGTTGTTTATACTTCCTGTGTAGTTTTTATATGATTACAATCATGAAGATTTTAACTATCTCCGATGGTAAAAGTTGCCATCTAGATAATAAACCGTATTATCATAATTGTGGGAATTAATATATACTGATTGTACTAATTACAATCGCCGGATAGTTGCATTTATCATCTTAACTTTGCAAAAATTAATAACAATCTTGCATAGTAGAAGCTACAAAATAAGGATGTTTACCGTTAACATAAAATTCTCTCCGTGTGGTAATCGGTAGCCTGCACCGAAAAAATCGGTAGACTCTACCGAAAATAATCGGTATCTGCTACCGATTATTTTTTTCCGTGTAGGGAAGTAAAGTTAGAAAGGTCTCAGATCACATGCAATTGTTGGCCGAGGCGAAGCCGAGGTCAACAAACATGTGATCTGAGGCTTTCTTATTTATTCCCGAGGAGTGTATACTATTTTTTTCCCCGACGAAGGCGGAAAGCGGCAACTTCGTTTAGCACAGCGGGGCTGAAGTTGCCGCTTTACGCCCGGAGGAGAAAAAAAATTGAATTTTTACAAGAAATACCGTTCAGACTTCAATAGATTTATAGTATTAATTCACAAATTATCTCTGTTATTTTTCTTCAACGTGACGTTGCATCGGTTAATTTACGAATACATAAATCAAACGAGACTTGACATGTATTTGACATTTTACAGTTGAAGTATCGACAGTACTACTTTAAGTTAAATTGTAATTTCGAAAATTTTCAATAAAAGTAAGAAAAAAATTTGTTTCCTTGGAATAAAAATTGTTGAACGTCTAGAACTTTCTGTATCGTAATTAGAAATGAAAATCTGATAATAGATAAAAAAAAAATTAAAATTTCAGAAGAAAAATAAAAACCAATTATTACTGTGAAGTATAAATAATTTGTTATGTATATAGTAATTTAGATTTTAATTATGTGTGACTAAGTTTGATATTTTTATGTCGGGAATAAGAAAATTATTGTAATTGCACATTAAGAACAATCTCTTAATTCCCGTTGGAAGTTTGTTAATGAAAATAAAAATAATAATAACAACAAATAGTTATTCAAAAATAAATGAATATAATTCACCAGTGGTCTTGGACGGAATTTTAAATCTCTTCTCAATAGTCGTAATAGTGCCATTGAAGTAAGCATAACTAGCACTGAATATGCATCCAAGGACACCGTAAAGAAATACGTAAGCATTTTTATTGGCGAATTTTTGTAAATTAGGCCCGCGAAAAAACCAAATACCGCAGGAGGTGTCGTCGGTAAGTGGTAGGTCGCGGAAAATGTCATCGATTCCGCGTAGGGAGGTAGGCGAGGTGGTCTTTGGCTTATTGTTCTCCACTGTTAAGTTCCGCGAAGTGTCCAGAAAAAGTTTGCTCTCCGGTCCATTTTTATTTACATCCGTGTTTTCTTTTTTGCTCATATTGCACTCGGGTACTTTATTTCCCTTAACTAAATAAACAAAAACTTTAATAATAAACTTTTGTTCCTTTTACTTTTAAAACTCCTTGTTACTAATAATAATTACACAAATAAAATTCTAATTTTATAAAAGTTTTGTGGTCCTCATTATCACAATTGGGCACCCAGTGTTCGGGCAAACGAACTTGTAATTTAAAAATCACATTAACACAGTCATTATAAGTGATTTTAAAAAATTTTTATTAGACACAACAAAGGATTAATAAAATAAAAATAAAAAGTAAATTAATGAAACTAGTTTATATTACACTTAGTTTCTATTTAGAGTAAATAGCTTTGAGTGGCGAAGACGGCAGGACACACGTGCAAGACAAATTCTCGCTTAGGAATGCGCTTTGACACAATATTCTTTATCGACTGAGCTCATTCACGTCTTACACCGTCTATATATCACATTTTACAAGTGTGTATGTAAGATAATGATATAAAACTACTTCTCACCCGTAAATTCATCAGTACTCCCACTTTTATATTCAACAATACCTCTGATTAGAGATTTACAGTCTAGACTTAATTCTATGATACAAACATCGCTTTTATTTTATTTTATTTTTCAATATTTTTTTTTTTTTAAATTAGTTAGAGAAAATATTGATAAACATGGATGGATTCGGTGGCTTGGATTTTTAAAATTAAGATTATAATAAAAATAATTAACTAATTTTTATAAAATTATATCAACAGGGGTATTTTTAAGTTAATTGTATGGAATACAATATCTATGAGCAATTTTGAGAAGCAGAAAGCCAAGTAAACTGTTTATTATAAAAGGTATACGGTATATAATAATTTAACCAAGTTTATAACGTAAACTCGATCGCTGGTCGACTCTAGTAGCTCTCGAGCACTCTGTACTATACTAGTAGACCAACCGTCTTGACTATGATCACATTGTGAGTCCATTATGATTTAATAGAACGAAGGTTCATACACTTGGGCTTTCATATACACCCATGATATATATGTACATGTACGTATACATATGTCTTGGAAATTGAGATTTTCTGGAAGCTACTTTCAAAATCTTTTTGATAGTTTTCAAAAGTATATTTGAATTTTTATCACACCATATACTGATATGAAAATCAATATGACACAAGGGAAAAAGTTTTAAATTAAATTTATTTTTTAGTTAGTGTAGGAAGAAATTAGAAGAATAATTTAAATGCTAATTTCAATCACAATGTTTACAATTTTTATCACAACATATATTTTTATAAATTTGTAACTTTATACTTTACTAATATCAATGAAATATATACTTATCGATTAGTAAATATTCATAATTCATAATTTAATATCTTTATTAACTGTAGGGTTGAATATAATAATTAATAACAAGTCAGATAAACAAATTATTTTAGTCCAAAATATTTAATCAACTTTTGTTAGAGATATCTTGGGTAATTTATATATTTACACAGAAAAAAAAAATGTTCTTGAATCAAGTATATAATTTTGAAGAACTTAATATTCTTGATTTGAGTAGAAAAATTCTTGATTTAAGGAAATTTTACTTGATTTAAGAATTTTTCGTCTTGATTCAAGACAATTACCCTCTTCAAAATTATATTCTTGGTTCAAGAATTTTTCTCTTGAATCAAGTTAATTTTTTTTCAGTGTACGTTAATTAAAGAGCAATCAAAAGATTTATTAAAAATCCTTCATTAAATCAATCCACAAAAATTTTAGTAATGTCGTGAGACCTTAGAAGAAATCTACTATTCTTAGAACTACCGGATTTGCAATTATACAAAATCATTGAACTCATATATAAATTCAAACATGTGTGATATTTGCTAAAGATGATGGCTCGTCAGTAACGTGTCGCGACAATAATGCGCGTATTTTATGTGCAAACAGTAATAATAAAAAATACGTCGTTGGTTGATAACAATAAAATGCAATAAATTATTACAATTAACTACTTTGTATTATTTTATTATTATTATTATAAACTTATTTATATTTTAAAATTATCTCGTAGTTGGATTAGTTTTTATTTTAGAATTTTTAACTAAGCACGAGACGCACGTGCAAATAAATTCCGAGAAACAAATAATCTCTTTCTCTTTCCTTCCTTATTTGTTTATAATTTTTTGGGATCATTATTATTATTACTACTACTATTATTTTTTAAATAATATTTAATCAAAGTTATCTGGCGCCAAGTAGCTGCCTAAGTATTATTATTATTATTATTATTTATTTATTTATTTATTTAATTGGCCATGAAGTCGAAACTCCTTGCGGCCATCCAAAATTGATACAAAAAATCTTAATATAATATATAAAGTAGTGTGTTAAGTAGTATATATAAAGTATATTATATATAAAGTAGTATATACAATGTAGTGTGTTAAACACTCAGTCACTCAATCACTCAATCATCACTAAATTCTAATATAATGAATACATATTATGATCTATCAGATTGTAAAAATATTCATAACAAGCAGTTCAAAACTCCATAAGCGTTGGTAACGTCTTACAATCAGCTGGTAATTGATTCCAGATTTTAACCGCAGATATCAAGAATGATTTTTCATACTTCGCTGAATGATAAACCGGTAACTCAAGATAGTCTTGACGAATATCTCCTCGGCGTAGGCGAGGCTCAAGAATTTCTAAGTCTCGCCTAATTAGAGGCTTTTGATTAAGATACAATGCTTTATAAATAAGACACGATAAGAAAAATTTACGCCTAGAACTAAGGTCAGCCAACGAAGCTCAGTATAATATTGAGTAACATGTTCATACTTTGATATTTTAAAAATGTATCGTACACATGCATTTAATTTTCTCTGAAGTCTAGTCTGTTGTTGACCTGTAATATCAGTATAAATAGCCGCGCAATAATAAAAAATAGGATAAATTAGAGTAGTGACCAATCTTTTCCTAACAGGCAATGAAAAAACATCTCCATTCATCTTTAACTGTGCAAGTACTCTCATGCTACTTTTGCAAACCTCAGTAATTTGTAAGGAACAAGTTAGAGTGTCTTGAAGTATGACTCCTAGATACTTTACTGATTTACAATAGTTAACTATAGTATCATTTACAACTATATTTGGAATCACTTCACATTGAACATCAGCCAATTTTTGTGCTGATCCAAAATCACTGCCTTTATTTTGTTAGGATTTAGTTTAAGACCGTTTATAATACACCACTTCAGAATTATAGCAATTTCCTCATTCAGAATTCTTACAGAGCTTTCTATATCACAAGGTTTACATGTTAAATAGACAACTAAATCATCAGCATAAAACAAGTGCTTACAGCGCTTAAGTAATACACCCAAATCTGTAACATAAATGGAATAAAGTAGTGGTCCAAGGACACTGCCCTGCGGAACACCACTCGAAATTTCTTTCCAGTCTGATATACCAGAATTATCAATTCTAATTGCTTGCAGCCTATCTTTTAAGTATGATACAATCCAATCAATAGCAAGATCTCCAAAACCTATAGCCTTTAATTTAAATATTAAAATCTTATGCACAACAGAGTCAAACACTTTGCTGAAGTCGAAAAATACAGCAATAGTAATCATTGTGTTATCAATGCCTAATCTAATATCATCACATAACCTCAAAACAGCATCCTGTATATTCAGACCTTCCCGAAAGCCAGTTTGGTAATCATCAATAATTCCATTGACAGTTAAATAATTAATAATTTGATCATGGACACATCTTTCTAGCGCTTTTGACAATGTGCAAGTTATTGATATTGGCCTGTAGTCTGAAAACACAGTTGGACTCCGAGTTTTCGGCAAAGGCAACACATAAGACTGTTTCCAGATCGATGGGAAGAAACCTGAAGAGAGAGATAGATTAAATAACATCAGTAATAGTTTCCAGAAAATAAGGCATTACAATTTTGTATGTTTTTATGTCAAAACCATCCGGACCCATAGAGCTGGAAGTCAGTCTCATGATTGCCTTTTTTACAATATCACATTCCAGTCTATTAAATTCAAAAGTCGTCTCATACCTAGTTAAACATTTATTAATACAATTATAATCAATATTATCCGAAAATGAACCCGCCACTGTCACGAAATATGTATTCAATTCATCTATGTTAAGATCATGGTAAATATTGAAATCTGAACTTTTAATTAATCCTAAATTCCGAAAATCATTCCAACATGATTTAGCATTTTTACAATTCCGAAAACGATAATCAAAATAGTTTTTCTTTGCCTCAGAAATTCTGCCTTTAATTATTTTACGTAGATTAGCATACTCTTTAGAAGATCCTGTACATCTTCGATCGGCGACGCTGAAGAGTCTTGATATCCAGATTGATCCATGGCGCCGGTTGATCCCGAACAGTAACTTCTCTGAGCGGTGCTAGTTCTTCTATTACACCCCCAATATGTTGATGTAAACGTTCATTTATAGTATCTACCGATGTTGCATTAGCAATGTCCGAGAGATCTAGACTTAAACAGAGCTGTTGAAGGTTGGTATCATCAATCCGTGCCCAATTTCTGCACCATATTCTTCTGTGACCAACTGACGGTATGTTATAATCATATTGCAGAGAAATTAGATCATGATCTGCGAGGAACGGTTCTGACGACTGCTTGGTAGTCAGAACTAAGTCCCGATCGCTTACCAAACAATGATCAATCCATGAGTGGCTGTAAGCAGTGTGATGAGTATTATCATAATTAAGTAAATGTAGGCCCAAGCATCCACAGAATTCCAATAGACAAGCCGATTTCGAGTTGGCTGTATTCATATTAATATTGAAATCTCCAATGAGTATAACATGCTTATAATGCGGCATTATACAACGCGTCTCGTTCTCGATGATAGATAACATGTAGTACTGTCAAGTATGCTTAAACTTCACAACTTTTAGAGATTTGAATTCAAATTTACTACCACCCGCCTGGGTCAGTTGCTCTCGCGCGCCTCTATCGGTCGCCATATTGTTTTGTTGTGCCAACAGCTTTAGACGCTTAGAGAGATTTATTAAACTAATAATATTATTTAAATAATATTAATTGGAATTTAAACTTTATTGTTTGTTCATCTTCACAATGAGTAAGATGAGATCTCGTTCACGATCTAGGGAGAGAGATCGGGACGATCGTAAAACTAGTAAAAAATTAAAAGCAATGCAGGTTCAAATTGATAACCTTACAAACTGTGTAAAAGAATTTATACAGAGCCAAAGAAAAGAAATTCAGTCTACAGGTAAGAAATTAAATCACTTAATATGTTTGTTCCATACGAACATTACATATATTGATACAGTTGAACATTTGTTGTAGATATGTATTTATGTATATATATATATATATATATATATATATATATATATATATATATATATATATATATATATATACATGTATTGTAACGTACTGTTAAAAAAAAAAAAAAAAAAAAAAAAAAAAAAAAAAAAAATTGTTTTGGAAAAATACTTAATAGAAAAAATTAGCAGTGCGCATGCGCCACGGAGTGGATACCGGGGAGCGAGCACACACATCGGGGGGAAGACAGACCGCCTTGAGTGTAAACAGAAGGAGCACGTATTTTGGTTTCTGTTTTTTTTATAAAAAAAAAAAGTGAAGACTATAATTTGTAATAAATTGATTAGGAATAATTAAATTAAGTGTAGTCCAAGGACTCCAGTTTTTTTTGTTACTAGCACCAAGCTCTTTCTGAAGGGTGATAATAATTATTTTGATATATTCTGAAAATCGACATTGTATCAAGTAAGCGTTGAATTAATATTTGGTATTGGGTTAGAATTGCGTAGCTCCGGCTTTCAACTCCAGGCTTACTAGTTAAATTTTATATTGAACTATCGCTAATTAGGCTAGTTAATTAAAGGTTGCTAACTAAATTGATTATTTGTTTAAATAAAGGTACTAGGAAAATTACTATTTGTAAAGCTGACGGCGTCCTGCGTGACGTCATAGCCTTGAAATTCTTCTTTGATTATTCATAAATTGTTTCTTTTAATAAATTTGGAAAATGGGAAAATAGTATTGAGACATTAATTGACACAACCTATAATCTGCATAATCTCCTGAATTCCCTTTGAGAGTAAATTGTCTTTAGCCGGTAATTGAAATTTTTTTGCTTGGTTGATTATCTATTTTGTTAATTTTTAATAAAATTAACTGGCGCCTTCTGGGTAACAGTTACTGTTATTTGATGTTGTATAATTCTTTTGCTACATTCGAAGGCGCGCCAAGTTGGTAAGTTTGTACGTAATAATAATTTCAATTGGATTTTCACATCAAATAGAATCAATTTATTTAAACATTATTTAATATTACGTTACAATATATATATATATATATATATATATATATATATATATATACCTTATTTTCACTTACAGATGTAACTGAAGCTAACAAAGAAAATTCACCAGAAGAATTTAATAAAAATTCTGAAGGGTCTACGACTACAGATAAACTAGCAGATGACCCTGAAGTCGAGGTCCTTACGACCCCAAAAAATAATGCCCAAGAAGCAGATGATGAGTCCTCAGACTGGAACAAAGAGTTCCTCGAGCTGATGGGAGAGGCATCTTCACCTACAGGTCCGACGACAAAAGTCGATGATACCATCGAAAAACAGTGGACAAATTGGATGGCTAAAGGGCCTAACAGACGAAGCTCGGAAGGAACTACTCAAAAAATATTCTCGAGTAGATAAATTTCGAACAGAAGCACCAAAGGTTAATTTGGAGATAATCACCCACTTGTCAGAAATTTCAAAAAAGAGAGATCAATATTTTGTTGATACCCAAAACTGTGTAGGTACAGCTCTTGTTTCTCTTGGTTCAGCAATATCAATGCTGATGGAAAATCCTGAGGATGGTGTAGATCAGGTCCAACTCATGAAATACATCTGGGATGCAGGAAAAATTATGGCAGACGTTTTTCATCAACATTCAACTGCACGAAAATCATTTATCACTCCCAATCTCGATAAAGATATCAAGTCGACGTTAGAAGTGATAGTTTTCGACGAATGGCTTTATAGTCAGAAGCTAACTGATCAGGTGAAGGACGCTAAAAATATTAAAAAAGCGTCTACATTACTTAAAGTCCCAGAAAAATCAACAGCTAAGAAGACAACTAGTCAGGTAAATTGGAGAGGCCCACCTGGGAAAGCCAGACAAGTGGGCTATTACCCGAAACAGCAGTTCACGAACGTGAAATACAAATCGAGACCATTTCAGACAAGACCATCCCAGAGTTCAAGTCGCTCGACGACGCAAACGTCGAGTCGATCGACGTCGAAGAAGTAGAAAAAGTAAGTTTCATCGCAGGTAGGCTACGACATTTTGTAGAAGAATGGAAAACGATCACAAGTGATAAGTTTATTCTTGATTGCTTGAGAGGGTATAATTTAACCTTCAAGTCCAAACCAGTTCAACTTCGAGAACCAAGTACACCAAACTGGTCCTCGGACGAATTTGAAAAAATTAACCAAGAAATTTCCAATCTTTTATCCAAAAAAGCAATAGAAAAATGTGTAGCTTGTGAGGGACAATTTGTATCATCCTACTTCCTAGTTGCGAAGCCAGACAAATCTAATAGATTTATAATAAATTTAAGCAGGTTAAATGAGTTGATCGAAACGACACATTTTAAAATGGAAGACTTCAGGGCAGTAAAAAATTTAATATCACAGGGTTCATACATGGCGACTTTAGATTTAAAAGACGCGTATTTTCTAGTACCAGTCAATGAACGTGATAGAAAATACTTAAGATTTAGATTTAATAACATCAGTTTACTTGTCTTCCATTTGTCTTATCAGTATTATATCAGTTTACTTGTCTTCAATTTGTCTTATCGGCTAGTCCGTACATTTTTACAAAAATAATGAAACCAGTAGTAAATATTTTGCGCTTAAAAGGCTAGTTATCGGTGATATACTTAGACGATCTCTTATGTATTTGCAATTCATATGAATCTTGCAGCAGTAATGTAAAAAATATCATCAAATTGTTGGAAAAATTAGGGTTTATTATAAACTACAAAAAAAAGTTGTACAAAACCGAGTACAAGATGTAAGTATCTTGGATTTATTGTCGATTCAGAAAAATATTCTGTAGACCTACCAGACAACAAGAAAAATCAAATACTGCAGTTTTTGAACCACTTTGAAGTAGGGAACAAATATAAAATCCGTTTTTTTGCGCAGTTAATAGGAGTCCTCGTTGCGGCATCCCCAGTGGTAGAGTACAGTAAAATATATATCGTAAGATTAGAGAGGGCAAAATGGTTAGCATTAACTATCAATGATAATAATTTTGAAGCTTATATTAAAATCACTAACTCCATAATGGAAGATCTTATTTGGTGGAAAATAAATTTGTTAACTGGTTCTAACCTAATAAGGACACAAAATTATAAAATCACAATATCATCTGATGCATCCAGATCAGGTTGGGGTGCGGAATCTAATTTAAAAGTCACTCACGGGTTTTGGAGCCAGAAAGATAAAAAATTTCACATCAATTACTTAGAACTCCTAGCTGCCTTTTTTTCTTTAAAATGTTTTGCTTCAAATCTCAGCAATTGCGAAATTCTGATGCGTATAGATAACACTACAGCCATTTCATATATTAATAAAGCAGGTGGAATAAAATTTCCCCACCTGAGTGCGCTAGCACGAGAGATCTGGCAGTGGTGCGAAGGAAAAAATATTTGGATAAAAGCATCATATATCGCCTCAAAAGAAAATATCGACGCAGATGCAGCCTCTCGTGTTACTAACTTAGATACCGAATGGGAACTTAGGGCAAAGTACTTCAAACAAATAGTCGAAAAATTTGACCCTTGCACAATTGATCTATTCGCATCTAGAATTAACACCAAGTGTAAAAAATTTTGCTCACGTTACCCTGATCCAGAAGCATTAGTAGTAGACTCTTTTACAATTTCATGGGAGAAAAAACAATTTTATGCATTTCCTCCTTTTGCAATGGTATTACCAGTACTTAAAAAAATAATCAATGATATAGCAACTGGGGTAGTGGTTGTCCCTAATTGGCCCACCCAAGCATGGTACCCGTTTTTTACCTCAGTTCTCTGCGAGGATCCCTTAGTACTAGAACCATCAGCTGACATTAATTTCTCCTTGCAGGAAGAAGATCCATCCTCTATCACACAAGCTTTCTCTAGAGGTAGGGAAACTATCAGGGAAGCGTTTCTAATAAAGGGAGTACCAGAGGATTCCGTCGACTTCATGGTAAATTCAATCACACCATCAACACTCAAACAATACGAAGGCTGTCTCAAAAAATGGACACAATTTGCCACAGACAAAAAATTCAATGTGTTCGACCCCAGCACTGCCAATATAATTGAATTCCTGACAAAAAGATTTAATGAAAACGTGGGCTATGGAACCTTAAACTCGACGAGATCAGCGATCTCACTCATCGTAAAAAGAGACTTATCTAAAGATGACCTTATATCAAGATTTTTTAAAGGAGTTTTTAAGAAACGGCCCGCTACTCCAAAATATTCCACAACATGGAATACAGAACAAGTGTTAAAGTACATAGAAAACCAAAATACAATAGAAAATCAAACACTAAAACAAGTATCTGAAATCGCAGCAACACTACTAGTCCTCATTACTGCTCACAGACTCCAGGCTATATCTCTTATCGACATAGATAATATTAGTCAAGGTTCATCAGGCCTTCAGATCAAAATTCCGGAATTGATCAAGACATCTAAGTTGGGAAAGAACCAGCCAATATTAATAGTACCTTTTTTCAAGCAACGACAAAAAGTTTGCGTAGCTTCTATAATACTGCACTACTTAAAAATAACACGGTCTATTCGAGCAGAAAATAAAAAACTGTTTTTATCAACGGTAAAACCACACAATCTAGTAACCGCTCAGACAATCGGACACTGGATTAAGTCGTTATTAAACAAAGCTGGTATCGATACCGAAAAATTTAGCGCATACAGTGCTAAACATGCTTCTGTATCTGCAGCATACAGAAAAGGAGTAGACATCGACACAATCAGAAAAACAGCAGGCTGGACAGATGGATCTGCAACGTTCGCGCGTTTTTATAATAGACCTCTTACAGAATCAAGCAATAAGTTTGCTTCAGCAGTTATAACTAAAATAAATAGTAAGGGAAAAAATAATAAACGTTAAGATCTATAGAGGTAATTAAAGACATGGAAATAATTATAAGTATTTTTTTTTCTTTATTTTTCTTATGTAATTGTATGAAAAATAGAAACATTATCACAGACGCTAAAGATATACATGTTATCTATCATCGAGAACGAGACGTGTTGCATAATTGATCGATCAAACGAGCCCGCGAAGCGGGCGAAGTTCGATCGAGATTATACTACGCGGCTCGTTCGAAGATGATCACTCCCCACCCATATTGGACCCACAATCTAGTAATCATCAATACGAATCTGTGATAACAAAAAAAAAAAAAAAAAACAACAAAAGAGGTAAGTAACACTCTAAAATACATGAAGACCGATAGAGGCGCGCGAGAGCAACTGACCCCGGCGGGCGGTAATAAATTTGAATTCAAATCTCTAAAAGTTGTGAAGCTTAAGCATACTTGACAGTACTACATGTTATCTATCATCTTCGAACGAGCCGCGTAGTATAATATCGATCGAACTTCGCCCGCTTCGTGGGCTCGTTTGATCGATCAATTATATGATCGAAATCGGCTTCTAGAAGGTTTAAGGTCTCAGAGATCGGCGGATTATACACAACAACTAAAATTTTTTGTCTTCTAGTATGCCACACTTCCATGAAAAGGTATTCAGGATGGTTCGGAAGATAAGTTGAAGTTAGCACAAATCTAGACGCAAGAGCATTCCGAATATACAACGCAACACCCCCTCCATTTCTATTAGTACGATCATTTCTAAATAAGGTAAACGATGGAATTTTGAACTGAGTATCTGACATGTTAAAGTTTAACCACGTTTCACTGACAGCTATAATGTCAAAAGAATGTATTCTAAAAAAATCCTTGAATAAACAAAAATTACTGTTGAGCGAACGGATATTCACATGACAAATGTTGAGAGGCTGTCGATTCACTGAAATTGAAGTAGCTGATACATCCGAACTTGATAATGACTGAGTGGGCATAAGTTATTGCAGATTCTTTTGCAAAACCTTCATGCCTGATGAAGGTAACAATCTCAACGGTGGCTTCTCTGATGAAAATCTAACATAAACAGCTGCTCCAGCTATCCAAACATTCCTTGGAATCAATTTCGAATACGTTTCAAGGACCTGCTGCCGAAATTTATACAAAGCCGATGGATGCCTGCGATGTATACGAATAGGTTGAGATGACACATCATCATCCACTAAAAGTCTATTGCCCGGAATCACAATATCCTTTACCTTCCCAATAATGTGATCTACTACTTCTTTACTTTCAAATTTAACTAAGACATCTCGATCTCTCTGCTTTCCAAAACGCGTTCTCGCTTCCGCTGGCTTACCAATTCGACGAACAAACTTTATTTTCGATGCATCAACTGAAGTATCTGTCAAGATAAGTAAATTCTCAACAGCTTTCTTAAGATCTCCTGATGTTTCCTGTAGACCAGAAATGGACAATTCATCCGCAAGTGCCTGTGACTCCATTTGAAGAGCATGTTGTTCAAAATTACAACTAACTAATAATTCGGCTACTTTAGCAACCTTATCAGCAGCTTTTGATTTCCCAGAATCCTTATTCTTCTCCAGGCCATCGACTCTTTTCTCCAAATCATTCACCTGCTCAGCTAACTTATTCTGAGTTTTTTCCAGAGTATCAAATTTTCCGAGTATTTGATTAACTGATTTTTGTAAGTCTGATAATTTATCTAACTTATCTAGTTTTTGCAGTTTTGACAAATGCCCCTCCAAAGTAGCCAACACGTTCATTGATGTTTTCTCAAAGCAAAATGGGCATTTTACTTTAATTAACTCCACAGCTTCTGATGATGATCCAATGTTGTATCTTAATTTGACACAAGATGGATGAAATTTGTGATGATATTGACAGCTTGCTTTAATGCAATGCGCACTGTCGGTAATCTCAGCAAGACACAGTATGCACGACAATATTACAAAGTGAACTCAGTAGAATAAAATCATCGCGTTTACGAAAATTATTTTATGCGCCATGCATCTATTATATTATTTAAAAGGCAGCGGCAATTTGCGCACTAATTTTTCGATCTCAAGATAAATTTAAACTAACATTTATCAAGTGTTACCTTACACGTCACGATGATCTTGAGTCTTTTAAATTCTCGATTACGTCGAAAAAATATAAAATAAAAAAAAACCAATTTAGCTATTAAATTAAATTTACAATCCAAAATAACATTTTAAATTAACAGTAAATAGATTAGCGGAAAAATTTTAAGATTAATGAAAATTTAATTCTTATCTTTTAATTTATCATAACAAATATAATCTGTGAAAGTAAGATTAGCGTTCGTCTTAAGTTAGTTGATTATCTGATACCTTTGACCGATAATAACAATAAATATAGTCTTTTTTATTTTCGGTTTATTTAATAAGTCAATGTGTCTGTTTTAATTGTTAGATTTTCTACTTGCTTACTTTATCATAGAGTCGATAGTCTCCGTAATTATAAGTTAATTTGCTAACAAGTAATTACTTCTTCTTTATAGTATTTCAGTCAAGTACTTAATAGATCAAAATTAAACATTCATTAATTGGTTATAATAATTAATGACTTCAATAAGACGGATTTAACTATCGTTACTATAAATACATGGTTGATATTTTAGTTACCTATTAACTAATTGCAAAATTTAATCATCCTAGAATTAATTATAATATTATTTTCTTCAAGTTGACAACAAGTATCGAGAGAAAAAATTATAAAATTTAAATCATCGGTAATATTTAAAAGATAATGGATTTAAAAGATCAATAAATTATAAATAAGATCCTGTCGGTAAATATTGATAAAAAAATATAATAATTTATCAATATTATTGTGTTAAAAAATTGTTGAATAACAATTAAAATAAATCATTTTATTAACGTGCATTAAATAAACAAAATCAATTTTTTCTTTTATTATTGATTTTTTTATTGTAGACAAAGTACAGACAATTTATTTGAAAATTATTCAAAAGAATTTAATGATCTTAAATCAAGAAAAAAAATTCTTGATTTATAATTTTTATTAAAAACGGCGTTTAGAAAGATTTTTTAATAAATTAAATGTAAGGATTTGAAAGATGCGGATTTAAAAAAAAAATAGAAAAAAGCAAAATTTATTATGCATCTTACATACTGTCATCATCATAGTAAGACCGTCGAGAACGATTTCGACATTAATCATCAGCATTTATTCGTCGGTTAGCTACAGGTACTTTTATAAAGTGGAGCGAATAAAGCGAGACGTTTAATAGTTATGTCGACGTAACGTCATTAAATCTTTGTATTCGTGATATGACGACGGAATATAAGACAACCTTTACTTGCACAGATCGACATGTATGCCCTGCTTTCGTCTTCTATTCTCCACCTCGCCGTTGCGTCTATAGGCTGTACTTTGACTCGGAAGACTTTGATGAGTGCTATCCAAAATGGGTCACGGTCACCCGCGTAAGCTCGTATCAACTTATCAGCAAATCACCGGAATCAAAACAAACTTTTTTCTTTTCTTTAAAAAAACATAAACACATATGTTTTTAATGTTCTTTTAAAATTTCAACGAGATACACGATTTTTTAAATGTAATTATTTCATCGCATCTTTGCATTATCCCAGAATTCATTAGTCCGGAGATCTAGGAGGCTTATAAACTAAAAGGCTTCGGATCTCAGCTCAGACAAGCCCTCTAATTCCATTTCCGTTTGTTTTTTTAAGCGACGTCGTTGAGTCCCCTGCAGAATTTTAAAAATGAAGTAATAAGAGAAAAAAAGAAGTGATTGATTTTTTAAAATTTATTTAACTAAAAAAATATAACATATTATAATATTTATATCTGTATATAATATTTATTTATAAAACAAATGATGATAATTTATAATTTTTCATTGTATTGAATAATTATTTTATCTTTTTTATTATTATCACTTATTTTGGTATCTTCTAGTATAAAATTTTTACGTTTATCTTCATTGGCTCCATATAAATCCAAATCTTTGCTGAGATAACAGACGCACATATCTAATAAAACTGCGACGAATGTAAAACCTTGGATAAACAAGAGAAAGATTTTATCGATGGATTAATTAAATTTGCTTATGGCTATAATTTATTACAATTAAAAAACTGGTGAATCTAAGTGTGCATGCTTTAAGCGCGACATTTTATTTTATAGTTAACTTTGAGTAATTAATTAAATTTATCTGAATAAAAAAATTTTTCAAACGAAAAACTATTTTGACAACAATATATATTAAATAATATTTTAATAGTTCCAACTATTAATAATTATTTAATCTTCCATTATAAAAAAAACTAACATGTCAAATGTTTGCTAGTTTAGGCTATTTATTATAGTATTTAATTGATTGATAAATCATATTTTTTTTAATTTTTACCAGCAAATTATTTTACCAGCAAATCATTGCAACATGTGTAATATACCTTCTAAAATACATTAATGTATCTTTTTGTATCCTCATAATTGGCCATACAGGCTGTCAGGATTTATTAATAAAGAAAATAAAATAAAATAAAATAAGCAAAATATTGCAGTAGTTCTTAGAAAAACTAAAATTATTTTTCGTAGTATCAAAATTACTTTTAATTACTTGAATAATTTTTTTAAAATTCATGAAAAATTTAAAAAGCAGAAAATACATACAAATTTTGCGCTTAAAACATGCAATTAAAAAAAAATTAACAAAAGTAAATAATATAATTGAGTACTTACAGGCACCGGTGACGTTAAATAGATAACGAAATTTATCTTTGTCATAGTACCAGCAATTGCCGGTAGTCCCACAAGATTTTTCCCAGATGAGACAGGACTGATCGCAAATAAATCCGTAAACAATGGGACCAGGTATCAGCGCAAAGAGCGATATGAACATCAGGGTGACTCCCTGAGCGACGCTCTTGTCTTTCTGCTGTACGCACCGATAATTTATCAGCACGTTTCCTATTTTGCCAGTCGACATCAAGCAGTGGCAAATCATGCTCAGCACAATGAATGTTATGTACGAGTTAATGCAGTTTCCTAGGCATGGCCCGAGGACAACTGTATCGTCTGGTATTGGCTGGCTCGTGTTTTGGTTGTAATTGTCATTGTTGTATTTTTCGGGTGCAAGGTAATTAGCGGCGCTTGGTACACAACTGCAGTTGCCGTAGTGCCGGGCGTCAATTAAACTGGTGCAGCCAGCGTGACACGCTGAGAAATATGATGTCATTGACGCTTCGTGGCACACTGGCGCGTATTTAACGCCGTCACAATTACATCCAACATTACACGCTGTTGTAAAATTAACCCTTTAAATATCAATGGTTGTTAATTATTATTATAATTAAAAATTTGATTTATTCAATTTTGAGTAAAATACTTTTTAATTAACTTTCAAAAATTTTTTTTAGAAAATTAAGAAAAAAATTTGTTTGTAATTATTCTAAATTATCATAAAAAATTTGACTTAAAAAGTAAAATTGAGAGTTTAAATTTTGATAATTTTTTTTTAAATCGTTCAATAATTAAAAAAAAATTAGTTTATAAAACGTTCTAAAATTTACATTTTATTATAAGTCACAACAATAGATAAAATATAACTTACTCCATGGTAATAGAATTGACTCCTTCAATAGGAACTTGGTTACAGCCAATAAAAATGTAACTTATTTGTATAAAAAAAGCAACAAATCCACCGAATACATTCCAGCTCAAAAGTCTTGTAGGTCGTGGCTTAACTTTGCTTATGAAAAACCCCGAGCCCAAAAACCCCAGCACCATGCCTACTAGCGCAATGGGACCTTTATAATCAGTGAATTGAAAAAAGAAGAAAAAAAAACAACAATTATTAGGTTAATTATATAATTAAATAAAATTTAAACCAGAGTATAAAATAAAAATGATAGTACCTGTTATAACAGTACCCCCAGCTGCCGAAGTATTAAATTGTACCTCGAGATACTTGGCCATGAAGGTGAAGTAAGGAAGTAGACCAAAAATTCCAAATACAGCGCTCAAGTTGTTGCAAAAGAGAATTTTGTTCGAAAGAACGCGCTTCAGCGTCACCGGGAAATCTTTTAGCGAAGGCTGATGCGCGTTTTCTTCCTCACATTTTTCAATTCTAGGTGATAATTCTGGTACCCGTTCGATTCCGTTTTGAATTTTTAGTGGCAATTCACCTTCTATCTGTTTTAACAAGAATAATTAATTTATCATTCAATAAAATGTAATTAATTTTATTACACTGAGAAAAAAAATGTATCAGTCTAAAGAATTGGTCGAATAAATTTTAATAAAATTTATTTAATTTAACTGAGCCTATTTGTTTGTTTGCTTGATATAATAAAAATATATAGGGGAGGGGGGGGGCAAAATGGGGTACTTAAGAAACCGTTATGATTTTAAGGACTTAAATATGCTGATTTTTCTCGTTTTCAGTCGTAATTGAAGGAAAATAATCAAATTTCAAGTTGCCGTAGAAAAAAATTTTTTTTTTTGCGGGCAAAATGGGGTACCCCCTGAAAAAGTGAAAAAAAAATTCCATTATCCGAAAATGAAATGTCGTTAAAAAAATAACATTTTCTTATCGATAAGTCTACGAAAGAACCCAGAGAGATGAACAAATCACCCAAAAAAGAAACATTGTTATAGTTGACGCAATATACTCTTAACAAAAATTGAGGTAGCAAAAAAAATTTTTTAATTTTGTAGTAATTTTTGACGGGTTTCGCTTGAGTAAAAATAATATCAAGATAAAAAAAAGAGTTCCCTTGAGAAGATTCTAATTTTTGGATCTCCCGGTGAAAAATTTTTTAGACATAGTTCTCACGCAATTCCAAGCAATAGCACGAAAAAGAACATTCGTAATTTTTTTGCACTCTCTTTCTTGGTTTAGGGATTCAGAAAAATTTTTTCAAATTGAATGATCTTGTAGGCCTGAAGATCTTACTTTTTAAATTAAATATCTCACAAGCCCACCAAATGATTTTGAAGAAATTGGCGGCCTCTGACACAGTTTTCTGAGCATTGTTAGTTAAATTATGACATCAAAAATTATCCGGGAATAAATTTTGAAGTTATTTGAAAAAGACATTCTTTTATAATGGTTAGTTTACACAGAAAAAAAGGTTCACTTGAGCCAATAAAATATTTTTTTTCTTAATTATTTCCTTGAGCGAAAAAAAAATTTTCTTTTTGACGCAAGAAATTTCACTTATTCCAACAAAATTAACTCTCTTGTTTTAAGAAATATGTATCTTGATCCAAGAAAATTTATTTAAGTCAAGAAAATCTTCTTGTTTTGAGAAAATTCAGCCTCTTGCTCCAAAAAATTAAACATAAAGATAGAAGAAAATTTTCATTAATATTTTTATTGATTAACATATCAAATGGGAAGATCAAATAATGTTGAATCATTTTTTTTCATTCAATATGTATAATTGCACGCTAAAATAATATAAAATGGGTATCAAATATTCAAGAGAAAAATTTTCTCAAGGTGAGAAAATTTTTTTCTCAGCTGAAGTAGGTGGCACTGCTTCCCTAAAGTATCTAAAAATCTTGATCAAATGTAAAAATTTATTGCATCAAGTATTTATGATAATTTGAATTAAGAAAAAATTACTTCCACAAAAAATAGAATTTCAAGAAAAATTTTTATTTCGGGCAACACAACTTCAGTCTTCCTTCAGGCACCTGAAAATTTTCTCGAGCCAAGAATTTTGTTCTCCAGTCAAGATTTGATTTTCTCCAGTCAAGATTTGATTTTCGAAAATTGGCATGGAACCAATGACTCCCCGATTTTTTTTTTTTTTTTAATCATTCATTTGTAAAGCGAGAACTTAAAAATTCAGAAAAAGTAATTGTAGATGTGAAAAAAAATTTATTACGATGCACAATGACGATAAAAATTACTGTAAGAAAAGTTAGAAAAAAAAAATTTTTTTTGTTTTTTTAATTAAAAAATTTGTTTTTCTTTTAAATTGTAGGAAATGACGTTAAAATATATTTTAGGAAGCTGAAAGAGCTTTTTGGAAAAAAAAAAATTTTCTTACGAAATTTTGGGGGTATCCCATTTTGCCACCCCTACCCCATTTTGCCCCCCCCTCCCCTAATTATATTTTTCTGGCAAAAATTAAATGTTTTAACAAATTTTTGAGTCAAGAAATACTTGTGTGGACATAATTTTAAATTTTTCTCTGTGTATTAATTTAAAAGCTTGAATGAAAAAAAAAAAAATTACCCGATTCTTGTTATTGTTTTTTTTTTTATCATCTTTTGGCAAATGTTTGGGAAACATGGCGATAAGTAGGGCAAAAATAAGAAGCAAGCACCCGAGAATAATCCATCCCAACCACCAGGCACCCAACCACCTTGGATCTTTGTCAGTAATAACTGGATGTAGACTCGGTACAATGTAAAGCTTCAAACAAGCGTAAGCTAAAATGAATCCCAACGCTGGTCCAGTGGTTCTTAATGCAAAAGTAAATCCTACAACATTTAAACAATTTAAATATTATGTTTTAGTAAATTTAGTAATTTTATTTATTTAATAATTTTAAGTATGTAATTTTACCAAGAAGCATCGGGGTGTTTGATTTTTTGGTGTTATCATCAAGATAAGTTTGTCCTAATCCAAAGTACAGAGTAGTGCCAATCCCGAGGACAAATTGGGACATGAATACCAAAAACCGCGGCAGTAAACTCCCGTCCATAAGATCCTCCTCATCGCATTTGTCGTGATCGTTCGTCCCGGGACAGAGGTAAGTCGGGCTATTACTCGAACCGGCTTTCGTTGAATTTAAAAAAATGCTTTCTTCCAAATGCTCTTGAGTCAAAGCCAGCGCTGCCTTACCAGGACCATAGATTAGATGGGGAATCACTAGAATGAAACATGATAATGCACTGAATCCTACGCCGGCTGCTAGCCATCTTGGGCGGTGTCCTGCGCCCCCGTAGTACATCAGAATTAATGACAGGATTTGTGAGATCTCGTTCCCAGACAATATGATACCTTTAATTTTTATTTATCAATTATTAAATTGGGATAATTTAAGCTAATAAATTCAGGATAAAATGAGGATATATAATTTACGGAATCGGACGTAATTTATAAAATGAGAAAATAAAATTTTTTTAAAAAATTAATTTAATTGAAGGGAAAAATTCTTGAATTGAGAAATTTTATTGATTCAAGTAAATTTTACTCAATTAAAAAATTTTTTATTTTAATTCAAGACAATAAAGTTTTTCAAAATGATTCTCTTGAGCATTCAAAAATTTTTCCCTTGAATCAATTAAATTTTTTTTCAGCTTACTAATATTAACAGGCGAGACCATCTTTTTCTCGCTTTGCTCTCACGGAGTTCAACGGAACTATCTCTGTCGCACTCCCAACAGCAGAGCAATTGCAGTTTCGATTGGTTTCACGAAACGAATGAAATTTTTGAAAAAAACGTTTTGTGGTGAAATAGTTTATTAAATTATCTATTATCTCTAAAAACGTTTTTTCAAAATTTCCATTCGTTTCGCTAAGCCGATTGAAACTGCAATCACTGGTCTCGGCTGTTAAGAAAAATTAACGCAAAAAATTTTTTGATTTTCAAAATCAGAGAAATTTTTAAAAATATTTATGAATATCAATTTGAACTTAGCTAGAAAAAATATAAAATTCACCTGTTGTTTGACTTGGAATTTTAAATCGTTTTTCTAATGTCGTCAGCGTGACGACGATGTATATGAAGGCCATCGCCTGTACAAGTCCCAGAAAACCATAAACCAAAATAAAGGTATGTGGCGTTGCGCGCTTTTGGAGCCACTTTGGGTAAATTCCACACAGTCCACAATGTGTTGGCCTTGGTTCCGTCATAGCTTTATTGTTTATTGTTACGTATTTATCAATCTCCCATTCAGCTTTCAAGCCCTACGCAAAATGAAAAAAAAAATTTATACTTATTTATATACATGTATGTTAATAAAAACAAAGATATCATTGAATAGAGTGATAAAATGAAACCACGGATAAATTTAATACCCGCAGTATTTTATTATATTGTCTTACTGAAAAATAAACCTGCTATCTAAAATCGCAGTTAAGTATGTAATAATGATACTCTTGTCTTAATTTCAATGACTATTACTTTTCTCAAGATTTTCATATCGCATCATAAACATGACCTTACAATCACTTTAAAAGTAATCAATTCATTTGTAAGAGTAATTTAAAAAAGTAATACTTTTAAAAAGTAACGGACGTATGCGTATTTCAGTAACGATGAACTTGTAAAAAATTTTATTATTGTAAAATAAATCTAAACTCGATTAAGGTAAAAAAAAATGTTATCTATTGTGATCCACTTTCTGGCTAGTTAGTTGCGGAAACGTGCAGTTAAACACAAAAGCCCACGGTTACTATTCGCTTTTATTTGCCTCTCGACATTGGTTGACAGCTTGTCATCTCCTCGTTTCTTACCTTGATATTAAACAGACCATCGTTACATATATCTACATACTATACATATAAATAACATATTTTTACTATTTTATCGATCAAACATTATCCCATTTTATTATAATTATCCCTTTCTATTTATATTTCTCTCCATTATTTATCGATTTACCAATAATTATTGATTTCAATCGTTTTTTAATTTTACTTTCTTCATTATTTTTTATTTAAATTCAACTTTAAACTCAGTAGAATAAGATACAATTTTCGTTGTTCATTATTGAGATTAATAATAATTTTTTTCTAATAATAATTTTATTAAAAAATAATTTTTTTCTAATATTAATTTTATTAAATATTTTTATAAACTTTAGGTTAATCAAAAGCATCCAATAAATTTTAACGATAACAAAAGTTATAAATTTGACAGCTGTCAAAGTTCCCCTTGAAAAATTTTTTTTTCAATTTAAACTAAACTTATTACAGCAAAAAAGTAATTAATTACAAAACAATGAGTATTTAACGCCGCTCAATAAATGAATGAATAAATAATGAATTTCTAATAAGCATTAAATGTTTTTTTTATTGATGTACCTTTTATATAATGAATAATATATTTACGTGTTTATATATTTACATATACACGCATATGTATATATAAATATGTAGCAGTAACATGTGTAAGCACAATCAATTGACGCGACTTTTCGTAATAGTAAGCGTTCATGGAGCATACTTCCGTTACTGTAATGACATCACGTGCGCGAGAGTTCTCTGGGTACGATCGAGATTGCATGAAAATTAAGAAACTAAGATCATGATAATTATCTACGTATGTTGATGACTTGCAATTACAATGTATACATAAATCAATCTTTCTTCTTCATCACTATAAGCACCTAATTTGTTTTTTAATAACTTTTTATCTCATGTAATATAAAAGATTATAGAACTGAGCGAACAATGGATATCTAATCGATTTTATACATTTATCATCGCGATCTTAATCGAACAAATAGCGATAAAATTTGTTTGTATTGTCTGCAAAAAATTAATTACTTATTGAAATAGACCGTGCAAATATTTAATTGCTATAATATGAGAGGGAAGTAAAAATTTTTAAATAAAATTAATCTTGATGTGACGAATAGTTTGAATGTCAACCTGATGTGATGAATTACGATAAGTTAAGGACGTTAAAAAGAAAATTACCTAAGAATATAAATGATGATAAATTAAGTTATAAATAATAATAATAATAATATTAAGTTCCACTAGTATCATGATTATGATCATTAAAAATTATAACTCAAATTTTAAATGAAAAATAAAATATAATTGCAAGATTTTTACCGTAACATCTCCCCGCAATTAGGGAGCCCGGGGATTGACTGTCTGTTTTTTTTTAGCCAGGATGCTTTTTTTAATAAACTCGCACTCTACGCCACTGATAATATTTTTTTGCTGTTAAATGGTAGTAGTACTATCTCATAAGCTCTTTGCAGGACAGGATCTCGCGGATACCGCGGGATAACTACACGAAGAGACTTTGCGCTGTGGTGATAATCTTCTTTGCTCTTGGCCTCTTGCAAACGGTACCTATCGCAATTGTCCCCTCCGCAGTACCACAGTCCGAGTTACATAGTTATGTGTAAATATATATGTGTTATAGACATACTTTTCCTCTTGCGCGTTTAGTAACATCCATTCTAAATTCATTCAAATAGAACTAAACGCAAGTGGAAGCGCGAAACAATTATTTATCTACATTTCACTGCCATCTTTTCGGGAATTTTGTTATTAAGTTTTATATCTTCTGTTGGTAAAATAGAATTCATTCAATGCGAAGAAATTTTAATTTCAATTTAACTTAACAGCCGAGACCAGTGATTGCAGTTTCAATCGGCTTAGCGAAACGAATGGAAATTTTGAAAAAACGTTTTTAGAGATAATAGATAATTTAATAAACTATTTCACCACAAAGCGTTTTTTTCAAAAATTTCATTCGTTTCGTGAAACCAATCGAAACTGCAATTGCTCTGCTGTTGGGAGTGCGACAGAGATAGTTCCGTTGAACTCCGTGAGAGCAAAGCGAGAAAAAGATGGTCTCGCCTGTTAAATTTATTATTTTATTCATTAAAAAAGAAGTATACAGTTTTGAATGTCTATTTGTTTTTGTTTAAAAAAATTTAATTTTTTAGAAAATTTAGATTCCAAAATTTTTGTCTTATGTAAACTGAATTTATTATTATAAATTATTGAAGAATAAATTTTTTAAAAAACTTCGATTATTCTTTGGCAATAAACGCATTGAAATAATTAAAAAAAAAATGTTTTTTTAAGTTTTATTAAAGTAAATTATAATTAAATCTAAAAAATAGAGGTACAATAAAAATACAAAGTTTTAATATTAATTATTTATTAACCGTACATCGAATTGATAATTACAATTAATATATAACAAATAAATAATAATGAAATGAATATTAAATTCAATAATAGAAATAACTAGTGAAAATAATTAATAATGCAAATTTAGCTATACATTCATTTATTTATCCGCATTAATAATTTTAAATTTAGAAACTACATTTATTAATTATCTAGATAATTTTTAATGATAATGAATAATATAGTTCTACTTAATAACTAATTAATAAAAATGATATATATTAATCAATAACATATGAAAGATGGCAATTATGACGTCAATTATGTAATAACAATAGCAATAGTTAATAATTGTGAAAAATAATAATTATTAAATTGCAATAGTAATAAAATAATGTCATCTACATACGACAATAATTATTGTTTTGTTTTTTATCTATTTTATGATTCAACTTAACTTAAATTTTTAATTAATTACTTTCAACTGTGTTTTCATCAATATCCTTTTTCTTTATACTATCAATTTTGTTCGACCAGACATTCAATTTTAATTTCGCTAATTTATCAAATTTTATCTTAAGTCTCAATTAGTCAGATTTAGTTATTTTTATCAACAACTGATCATCAATTAATAATTAATTTTTATCGAAATACGAATTAAAAAATTGTACATTTTACCAGGTCTCGAGACCAATAATTAAACTCTCATTGACTAGCTTCCAAAAATAACTTTTATTTAAAATTCACTTTACTTTATTATTTTCTCTACTGTACCAACTACTTTAATTATTACTTCATCATCAACTAATATATATTTAACATATGATTGTATATTTATTGAGCGATCGTTAATTATCTTATTAATTTATTAAGGCCTCAATATTATATTGTACGACACTTATTCAATACGTTATTCGATAAGGCCACATTTGAGTATTAATTGAGGGAAAAATCGAGATTTAAGTGATAAAATTATTCATTAGATTAAGAAATAAAAATTTGACTGTCTCTTCCTGGTTAACAATTTTTTAGTTATGAATAATAATAATAATAATGCTAATATCTATTTATTGATTGACTAAGTTACTTTTATTTTCAATTATTACTTATTACTTATCATGTTATTTTATTTAAGATCTAAATTAATTTAATCTTTAATTAACTAATAACTTAATTACATTAAACGATTGTTTTACATTAATAAACATATTCAATTAAAAAATTGTTAGAATTACAAAAAAAAAATTTGTGATTTGGATATTTTTAAATAATTACAATAACAATATTAATGTATACAGTTAATTGATTTCATTACTCATGATAAATTAAATAATTGTAATGCTAAAAGTATAAGACTCTTTGGAGGTTGACTTTATGTATACGAGCCGTAATTGGTATTGTTCTCCTTTTATTACATAATTAATAATATTATTCAGTAACTTTCCCACTCGTTATTTTTTGACGTTTGGCTCCGGGAAGATTAAGGAAGATAGAGGTCGTGAGTAATTTCAGTAGATTGATAATTTAAAAATAACAAAAGAAAAATGAAAATAAATAAATAGAGAAATAGTCAAAAAAAAAAAAAAATATTTATAATTCTTGATTATTTAATTATAAATATTTTTTTTTTTTGCAATAAACAAATAATAATAATATTAAAAATACACTCGCTCTTTCTCACTAGCGTTATTTTATCAAATACCGCTTCGATTTCGCTTGCGCTTTCTCACTTAAATATCCTCAGTGCTCTCTCTATAACATAACATCTATCCTCTGTACTCTACACTAACCGTAGTCTAATAATAGATTTACTTAGACGGTTATTATTTCGTCAGAAATAATGTTTAATGTAATGTATAATGTTTTAAGTTAGGCTTATGCCGCAGAGTTATATTTCATTATATTATATTATATTATAAGTAGTTGTATAAATAGTAGTATGGACTACTGGTGTCTATTGAAGTCGTGCCTCTTGGGGCGTCGTTTGGTAAGGCAATCCCGGGAAGGCTGCACCCGTCGTTGTTGCTCCTTGCAGTGCCGCTGCACCTGGTAATGTCGCGTACGTATAGGGCGTTACGTAGCTTGCGGCCGCTGCGTTCGCTGAAAAATTAAATGTTTTGTTAATACAATCGATTAATTTTATTTTTATTTTTATTTTTATTTAATATTTATATTTAATGATAAATATTAAATTTAGGAGTGATAATTTCTTTTTATCAAACAGACGCGATTTAATAGCGGGTTGTTTTTTAATGATTTGGTGAATGTGTACACGAAAAAAATTAATTATTGATTATTAATTATAAAATTTTTAATTTTACGACTATTCAATTTAATTAAAAATTAATCAGTATATTTTATTAAAAAAAATTTTTTTCAATGAAATCTATAAAAAATTAATAGATGAAAAAATAAAATAATTTTTCACCTAAAAAAAAATTAATTTACACGTTGATAAAATAAAAGTTACTTCAATTAATTAATCGCGTGAATTTTTTCCGTGTACAAAAAATGAATTCCCTCAGATTCTAATGACCTAGATGTTAAATCGCGTCTATCCCTACTTGCGTTTCGTTAAAGACGTACCGGCCGCGGCAGCACTGGTATACGGGTAAGCGGCAGCCTCGGCGAAGTTGTACGACGACGTACCAGGATACGTAGCAGCCGCTGCTGCAGCGGCTGCAGCCGCCGCGGCATTCTGGTACTCGTAGAACTGCGATGCCGCGGCTACAGCTGCCGCGTGGCTCAATTGCGTCGTTGGTAATTGCATCAAGCCTCCAGGAGCCGCCGCCGCCAGGTAAGGCGACTGGTACATGTAACCTGGTGGTACTCTGAAAAATATTTACAAATAATTAGTACAAGTCTACAACTAATAGAAATTTATATTATTGAAAAAAAATTCATTATCAATTAATTTGTATTATTGATTCAAGTCAATAAACTACATCTCACTACGCAATTAAAGAAGTCTTAAATTAATGATAAATTGTTTGTTTTTTTTTTAATTTTTTAAATTATACACAAAAGGCGCCGAGGGATACGGGAATTTTGTTATTTTTTTAACTCATGCTCAAAGAATTATTTAAATTTAAAAAATTCATTTTTTTAATACAAGAATTTTTTTGTGTATATATATTTTATTACACAATGATTAAATCAAAATTTTTAACTGTCATTCTTTGATGAGTTTAAGAATTTAATTATGTTGAATCAAGTTGAAAGATTTCAAATTGAGAAATTTTTCTTAGTTTCAAGAAATTTTTTTTCGGTTTAAAAAATTGAAATTCTTCCTCTTAAATCCAGTCAATTTTTCTATGAGCGTATTTATCGATAATTTAGTGTCTGTATAACAATAAGTATTTCTTAGAACATTTGTTACTTGAAATTTTTTTTTAAGTTGTAATACACACATGTGAATTGATTTGACATCAAGTTTCACACTTGCGTATCATATTTGTAATTATTTGTACTCAGTAAAAATACATCTTTTGTGAAAAAAAATCGAATAAAAATTTGTCAGTGAAGGACTGAGAGACTCATCGTCTTAATAAATAAATAAATAAATAAATAAATAAGTAAATAATAGTAACGATAAAAAAATTACTCGAACTTCTTTAAAAGAGACGATCAATAATTTATAATTTTTATCTGACTTCGTTATCAATACTATTTATTGTACAATGTTATTATTTCACTTTTTGTACAGGATAGCCTGTCAAGTGTCGATTTCAGGGGCAATCTTTTTCACAAATTAACAAAAAAGTTTCAGACATAAAAAATTTAATAACAGTGGGACGGAAATATTCAGACATCCTGGACAGCCGTGAACTTTTTTTCTATTCACACGATCGATAATGCTCAGTGTCCAGTCGAGTCTGCTGAGAAATCAATATTTCCGGAGTCCTGTGGCCTCAATGTACGTAAACTACTCAAACTAATATAACAAAACCGACCAACTGCCTTTTCATACGCGTTTATATATGTGTATACATAATATATATAGTATGTAAGATCACGATCTGCCCCCTTTACTTTTATTTGAATCTCCAAATATATAACAATAACGAGTATACCAAACTGATGTACTGCCTGGCTACTGGCTTTCAAAATAATTTACGCGTGTTCTCTATCCATTTTTGTTTATATTTTATACTCCTGGGTTTTGTTTAAATTATCGGCAAACAATCCAACTGATATGAGTTGAGTGTCCACAATGACCAGCAATTTTTCGCAGTTTGTCTAACAGTTATTGTGATTGCAGCCCTCATTTCTTCTAATTTTTTTTTTTATTTTACCAAACACCTGAATTGAAGGTTGCTTGAAAACACGAACTAAACTAGTGTAATAAATTTTGATATTTTCATGGTATTCTAATAATAATATTTAAGTTTATTTTTTCCCATTGGAATTATCTATCGGGTAGATCTAAAATGCGGTCACTGTGCATTATGGATGAAAAAAATCGCGTGATACTATTGTTCAAGCTAGAGAATCTTCTATACAAAACTATACATGTTATAAAAAAATAAAAAAAGTAACTTGAACGAAAATTAGCGTCTAAAAATGAAATTATAGAATAAAAGATTCAAGTAGAGTAAAAAAAAAATTATCATCGATTCATTAGCCAAAAAATATTCAATTATGATTTAAATTCTCTTATTAATCTCATTTCTGTTGAGAGAAATTTTAACTAGGCCACAAAAAATCAACAATCTGAAAAGCTTTCATCAAGTATTTAAAAGTTACGAAGATAAAAAAAATTATGACAGAGTTATAAAATATTTTAAGAATACACAGAACTAATTTACCAATATTTATATTTTTTAAATCATGATCAAGATACACTAATGGAAAATAATAATTTTAAATAATTGTTTTGTATATTAACGACTCATTTTTTAAATTTATGCTGCACAAATACCATTAGCTTTCAGTTAATTACAAAACTAAGCTCCGGTGTGACCCAATTCAAGAAAATACATTTTAAAATTATTTTTGTCAACTCATTAGTTTAGTACTGGGCTAAAAAGATCACATTTACTCTGAAATGTTTGTTTTCAACGCGATTGATATTTTGACTCACGGCTTGTTAATTTTAATAATCAAGTTAAATAGATAAACTCTAATTAGAATAAAAAAAAAAAAAAAAAAAAAAAAAAAACATTTAACCTGTTGCTAAATAGTTAAATCAATGCCAAGTACAAGATTAAGAAATAGTTAATCAAGTGCATACATAATCAATTATCACGAAAAATAAACAAGTACCTCCACAGATATATGTACGTATATAATATTAAATAGGTTTTGGTGGTCACGAATAACAATAAACATAAGCTTGCGGCAAGTTCCGTGACGGAAGTAAGTAAGCACCCTCAATTTCCGACGCAAAGTGGCTCGTAGATTGCAATCGTACTCAGTTACCCTCTTTATACTTAGCACATCATCTATGGGCATACACTAACTATTTTAGTACTGATGGATTGCAAAAACATAAACACGTACACCCCCGACTAGTTTTACCGTCTACTGTCCGTTCATCTAGGACATCGATTATCTGATCGAATCTAAGTCATGAAGAAAATTAAAAATATTGAACACGGCGATGCATCACTGCGACACGATAAATTCATTATGCAAATGGCTCGGAACAGACCATTAGAAAAATTGTTATTGCTTATTAATTATTTGTTTTAAAAATAAGAATAAATGCATTGTATTTGCGGTGTAGTAATTGACGGGTGTAATTGCTGTGTATGCAGGACACGGGTGCATTAACGATTGAATGCGTGAGTGCAATGCGAGATTATACTGCCAATAAGTGAATTTCACCTTTGTTTTTCATCTGTTATCGTTATCACTGTTCGCGCCGGCGCCAAATTGATAATCCAATGGGATAATCTACCAATCCCGGCACTCGCTGGTGGCCAATGTCTTTTTACTTGGGCGTGGTGACATTTATTTAGGGGTTAATTTAATCGGTAAATGAACGAAAAATATTAAAAATGAAATATCAATGCCTTGAAAATTAAAATAAAAATTTTATAATTTTGCACATAATACTCGTAAATTTAATTTTTGAGCTGAGGAATTATTAACGGCCTGAATAAATTATTTTAGAATTTGTCCGACTGAAATAAATTACTCAAGAAGAAGAAAAAGACACGGAAATGCGTAGACAGGTGTTTCGTTATATTATTATTATTATTATTATTATTATTATTATTATTATTATTATTATTATATGTTAAAATAGACGTGATTTAATTTTCTTACGCACGACAATGATATAAACTTTGGATGAGAAAAAGAGTCATATATTTAGCAATAATATTAATATTATAAGTGTCGGTATAAATATATATTCATACTTATAAATATATGTAGTGGAGTAAAGTAGTTGAGTAAATAAAGCAAAATGCAGACCCTTAAATCTGTAAATGGGTATACAGTATTTAATATACATATGTATAAATATAATGGTAAGTGTACTGAAGGAAAAAACGTATCACATGTGGGCGGCAAATCTTAAACGTTGGGACTCGCGTCAACCCGACATGGTTAGACAGGTGGATCTAAATAAAGACTGGACCGACGCCAGCTACCAACATGGCCGATATACACAAGCCTCGTCGTTATCTCAGACGCGCGACGACAGGGAAGAAATAGAAAATAAAAAGTTTAGTTAAAAAATTAACATGTTTGTCGTTGTCACGAGTTCAGTGTTGGGTTTCGGGTTTAAATGTTTTAAGGCCTATATAATGATAATAATAATATAAATATAAATAAACCGTTAGCGTTAAATAAAACATTTGTCGATGAATAAATCTAAACTAGAAATGTCTTTTTATTATCTGTCTGCGATACATACATACATGTTAAGTTATTTGTATGACCGAAATTGGGATTGAAAATTTTACTTTCTTTTAATTATTCTGTATAAATTTTTAATTCTGTTTATTTTTAATAATTGTTGAATAAAAAAATTTATTTCTTCAAAAACTGATGAATTTTTTTGACAGTATGAATAAGAAAATAAAATTCATTTTATTTATTATTATCTCAATTAGTTATAAAATTTTACGTCTATTTATCGCATTTTTATTTTTGACCCTCCTTAACGATTACAAGTTTCATCTTCAATTTCTCAAGCGACTATTTTATTTAAATTTAAATTTTAAATACCGATAAAATATTTTTTATCAACGAAAATAATTATCACTACTCCATACAAAGTTGCTAAATTTATCTATCACACGATTTACGACCTTTACCATAAAATATATAATTCGCTCAAATAAACAAGAAAGTACACTGATAAGGATGAGCATTATGGTCTATCTTTTATGTGCTATTACATTTTTATAGTATGTAAATACTCCATAAATATTAAGACTGAAGATATTAGCCCGGTACGTGAGATATAAATAAATGAGGTGTTCGTCTAAATTGCATTCGGGACATGATAATTGCCTGATCGATGACAAGATCGGCGGATAAAACTCGTAAATTATTTTATTTTAATAAAAACAATATTACCCAGAGAGAAAAAATATCTCAAGGGACAGCAGAACTAGTTTATTTTCCTCGCATGTCTGCTGGAAAATAATAATGACTAACTCCAGACAAAACCAATTACGTGTAATTATGACTATTATTTATTCATCCGTTACGACATTACTCAAAACGCCAGAGTCACTCAGTCCACACTGGTTTTTATTTTACGGTTTTAAATTATTGGTGGATAGTAGTCCAAGGCGCCGCGACACGGGTTAAAAAATAAAAATTACAACACCCACAAAAAATAATAATTATGATAATTAATAATAGTAATAATAATATAACAATAATAAATTAAATAAAATAACGGAAACAAAGTGAGGAAAATCAAAAAAGATAAAAATTAAAATTAAAAAAAAAAAAAAACAACAGTAAACACTAACAATCACACCAATAGCGACATCAAGTGTAGTTTAAGCTTTCTTCACACACGCAAAAGTTAATTATTTTTATATCGTCCAATTTTTTTTTAATTGTTAGAGAGAGCAAATCAATCCTTATTATTTATAATAAAATTTTTATTATTTTTTTGTAGAATTATTTGTATTTTTTTTTTAAATCTTTTATTTATGATACAGCTTTGATGAAGCTAAATTTAATTTGACTTAAGAATCGACGCAGTAGCATTATTTAAATATAATGTAAATTTAAATAACAATAGTCAAATTTTATCATAAAAGCTATTTTATAAATTAATAATATTATAATTAATTATTAAAAAAAAATATTTGATTATAGAAAAACATATTATAGAGAAATATATTTACAAGTGTACAGCACTATTTTGAGAAAATTGATTGAGATATGCATAAATTTACAGTGACATGACATTGACCGTGAAAAAAATTATCGCGATGGAAAAATAAATCCATAAAGGCAATTAAGCTTTAATCCGACTAGACAAATTTGTGTTGCGTTGTGAATTGATGCCACCAGCGTGATAAAAGCTCGAAATAGTGCAGTTTGTATTTGTACATGTTTATAAAATAAAAACTAGTACAACAAAAAAGCAATTTAATTGAAGGTATTTTGACATACAAGATAACGATAAAACTTGATTTCGCACCGAAAATATTTTGTTGTTGTTATTAAATAAAATATATTAATTATTATCATGAATGATGATTGTCGATTATTGTTGTATTAACATTCGATTAATAGTAACCACTACTTAAACGTTGATTACAAATAAAAAACCAAATCAGTAGGTAAAATATAGTAAAGATTAAAGTAAAAAACAATAAAATAAAAAAACAAAATAGAAACAATCGGTAACAAACAAAATTAAATTGTCAAATCTCAAATCTCTCAATGGCAATCGCAACCAATCTTCACGTCAATAAAAAGAAGAGAGAATTAAAAAAAAACCACACCCCAACAAAATTGAGTTCATCCTCGTAAACAAAAAAAAAAAAATAACGTTTATTATTA
Source organism: Cotesia glomerata (assembly GCF_020080835.1). Taxonomy (NCBI): domain Eukaryota; kingdom Metazoa; phylum Arthropoda; class Insecta; order Hymenoptera; family Braconidae; genus Cotesia; species Cotesia glomerata. The sequence continues at coordinate 5,193,949 of NC_058158.1, forward strand.
GATAATAATGTGTATGTACTCATGATTACGGTCTCTCCCGCCCTCACGTATCGACAGAATTTTCGACTTTGCTCTCTCTCTCTCTCTTTTTCTTTTTGTTTATATTTTTCGTTTCATGATCAATATATTTTTTATCAATGAACGCGTCTTCTCAATTCTCCTCCTTTTCAACCCCTTTCCCTCTCACTCCTCGCAGTGCCTTCTTGCACCCTCGAAACGCTGAAATGTCATTTCATATTTTTGCTTTAAACAGAACAAGAAAACAAAACAAAATTTCCGTAAAATTAAGTTTTTAATGTTAAAATAAATAAATAAATAAATTAATAGATTAAAATAGTAAAATCAAAGTTGATTAATTAAAAAAATTATAACTTCGTTAGAGTTGATACCGATTTTCTGAGAGAGGTTTGCCGAAACAATTCCTTTTAATTTTTGTGTTGGTTATTTTTCAAAAAATAATGTTTTGAAAAAAAATTATTGTAGAAGTAAAATTTTAGTTGAAAACAGTTTTTTAGTATCTTTAAACTTACCCATATTGGCTAGGTAGTACTGTAGGATATCCAGTTCTTATACCAGCGGCAAATGGAAATGCTGGAAAAAATTTTAAAAAATTTATAAACATGAACCATAAAAAAAAGTTAATAAAAATATTTTTGAAATAAAATCTTGTATAGTTTTATAAATAAATAAATATTTAAAAGCTTTATATACATTAAAATGAAAGAAACTCTTTTAAATTATATTTATTGTCTGCATCAACATAAAATTTGTAAAAATTTATAACCCGACTACAATTGTTTGACAAAAATAATTTAGACGAATATAATTTTGGGCAAATGACAAGGAGACATATGATCAGTTGAATTATATTGGACGTTAAAGGCTATGCAGTAAAGGCAAATAAAAGTGATTTTGGCATTCGGCCACTATTTGCAACAGACCCGAGAATGTACGAATCAGTCGAGCAAATGACTCAGAAGACAGTCCGTCTAAATTCTCAACAAACGTTTTTTTATTTTATTTATTTATTCACTAACTTTTTATTTCTTATTTTATTATTTTAACTCTTAATTTATACCATCGCTCTTTTATTTTTATACACTACTAGTATTCTCAAAAGTAAAAAGTCATTTAATGGAGATTTTAATTCCACGCACCCTAAATTATTCTAAAAATATATTTTCAGTTAATTTAAAATCAAGTTAAGATATCTGAGACAGAGACTGTTAGTTTTAATTAAATATTAATTTATAACAATAAATCACTATAGTATTTTAATTGGATTATGATGATTAAACCAAATGATTTTGGCAGACTTTCAACACAGAGTGACATCAAAAATAATTTTAAAAATTACGTAAGTTCAACAGTTTGACGGAAACTTCCGACCCTTTGTTCAGTAAAAAATCAATACCCAAAAAATAAATTATTTCTTTCATTTCTCTCCCTATTTTCACCACTCGATTGCTCACAAGTTTTTAAATAAATAATTGTCACCGCGTTTGATTTCGAGACGGCAGTTAATAAAAAAATCATGAAACCAGCCAAATATACGATAAGAAAGTAAGTAAGTGAGTGAGTGAATGAGGTAACGGGTATTGTTTCCCATGTACTGATTATAAGTCGCTGATAATTCTACAGGTCGACTGCGACCTGCAGAGGCTAGTTGAATAAAAAGCCACGACTCTAATCTAACTATTATTGTATATCACTGTGATTACAAAACTACTTGGAATTAAATGAATTTTTTCCCAGTCTTAGCGAAGAGAGAAATTTTATACTATTTTTTTAGCCAATTACAGATGTCTTATTTGTTAAACTTACTGGTTTGGAGATTGCCACGTGGTTTGGCGCCCAGTATTGCTAAATTAACATTAGCTTTCCGGCCATCAATTATCGGGTTGGGATCCTTGCACGCTCTTTCGGCAGCTGGTCTGTCACCCATAATTACCTGTGATAAATTCGTTTGTTTATTAAATTTATTTATAAAGCACTTATTTTTAGTGTAAATACTAAAATTATCCACACAGATATTTATTTAATTAACAATCAACAGTTATTGGTTATTTTAATTTACTTTTACAAAACAACTAGTTGTCATCCGATCGTTTCTATTTTCACATATAAGTCAGCTAATTATAAAGCAAAATTGAGGTGAAGTTTGCAATAGCTACAGATTAGAAATTAAAAAAAAATTATATTAATTAAAAATAAAACTTTGCTAGATTAATACAAATTAATTTTTTAAAATCATTCAAAGTATAATTTTTTATATTGATAAAATATTTGACTACTTAATAAAAAAATTCAATGCACTAGCAAAAATTTTGACATACTTTTAGTTTACTTTTAACAAATAAATAATTGTAACAATATTAATTAATAATAAAAAAAAAACTGTCATATTTCCACTACTGTAATTTGTTTCAATAAAAAAATAATATTAAATATTTTTTTATTGATTTACTTTAAATAATTAACCTAAATTTTTACGCATGAGAAATAATAATTTATGTAATTATATTCTTAAGCACATAAAAGGCCCAAACGTGTAATTAATAAGTAAAACAAAAAAAGTAAATAGAGATTTTACAGCAAACGATAAAATTATAATATCAAATAGTAAAAAATAATAAAATGAGCAAACGAGAACTAGGAAGCGTAAAAAAAAATGTAAAAATAAATAAATAAAGTAAAACGTTAACCAAGACAGTGTAACGGCAAGCTAATACTTAATGATAAAAAAATAAAAAGTTTACTAGGACTAGAGAGACTAGATACTTAAAATAATAAGTAATAATTTTCTTTGGCAATGGAGTAATATAATAATGAATAAGTTTCACCGTTTTGCATACTCCATTTCCAACGAAACATTTGTCCCGGTACGGGAAAGTCTATAGCATAGCTGGATCATATAAATGAAACAGAGATAGACAAAAGTAAAGATAAAGACAGAAGAAGATGATAATATAAGTCGTGATTATTAAGTATAGACGGTAAAAATAAATAAAGTAGCAGAAATAAAAAACCACTGCACACTTACAAATCCATAGCCCCTACTTTTGCCGGTCTGTCTGTCTGTTATCACGACAGCTTCCTCGATGTCCCCGTAGACGTTGAAGTGCTCTCTAAGACTTTTATCGGTAGTGTGATAGGGAAGTCCGCCGACGAATAATTTCGTCCATGTTGTGTCTTTCTGTTGGGGTGTTACACCCGCCAGAGCACCAAGACTCGTTACCAGCTCATCTTGACCAGTCGGTCCTGCAGCCACCGCGCTCAGACCCGTTGCACCTGGCATCAGCATTTTAACGGGCAATTACTTTTATCTTACTTCTTTTTTATCTAAATTCACTTCCTCTGCTCTGCCCTTTGTTTTTTTTTTATTGTTTTTTAAAAAGACTAGTCTACTTGAGCTCAAAATATCACAGATGTCATCTGAGCAAAAAACTGTAACAAAAAAAAAATAAAAAGCAGTTGTTATTATTTCTCAACGTACAAGATGTTGGAAGACAATTATTATAAGGGTGTAGAGTGACAAGCTTCGTTTTATTTAAATGCAAATGCACTTTATTGTATTCTTATTTTTATATTTATATGTATTTATATGTATTACATAAAAATTTATTTGATAGCTAAAAACGGTTGATAGGAATAAAGAATAAAGAACTAAGGAGCAGAAGCCCGGTAGAGTAACCAGGTGTGTATCTGCTGTTTTCCCGGCGATTGGATGACCTGCTTCAACCGGTTGTCAGGCAGAAACCCCATACACATTACACATGAATATAAGTGTATGTTGTGCTTTATATCATATATATTTAACAAAACCAGTATTATATCGCAACTGTCTAAACACTAATAAAAGTAAACATTGAATTTCTTTTTTCTACCACTACTGATTTCATTTGACATGACACTGACCTAGTTCAGATAGCGCCCGAGGGCTGATACCGATTGCGATAGATCTTGAATAAATAATACGCTTCTCTTGTCACTTTTCTTGCTAAAATTTTAGGTATGAATAGCAGTTTTACCAGTTGAGGAATCAGAGCTTTTGATACTAGGTTACCGTGATATGATGGAATTCAACTAATGATTGCATTATAAATGAAATAAGGTGTCATTACTGTTATTAACTTCCGTACTAGTATAGTTAATTATTACAGTTATTATATTTTATATAGCAATCTTATTTTAAAATAGAATTTTTATATTTTTTTTTAAGGTTTTAAACGGTCAAAAATTTTCATTAAATTTATCATTATTATTGCTATCATTGTACCACTTAAAAAAACCTTATTTAAAAAAAAAATTAAAAAAAAATATGGAGCATAGTTAAAATTGTAGGTAATTTTTGATAATTTATTTATAATTATTTTTCAAAAAAAATTTTTGGTTTTTTTTTTTTATAAAAACTAAAACTTTATGTTTATAATTTTATTGATATTTAAATTTAACTGTGGTTCAAAATCAATTAATTATAATTCATTTAGATAAAAAAACTATGATAATTAATTTAATAATTAATAAGAATCCTGTCGTATTTTTTAATTCATAATAATAATTCTATTTTTAAGAAATTAAATTCCGGTTGTTTTTATTTTATTTCGTTAATTTTTTCTTGTTTATGTACAATATTAATAATAATAATCAATTCGACGTAAAAAAATTATATAAGAATAACCATTTAATAATAAAATTCTGAAACTCGAATTTGATTTCATTAATCTTACATATAACCAAATAAACAGTGACATTAATAAAGAAAATAAAAAAAATTTTTCTACCCCAAAAATAATCCAATAAATTTTTTAAATATTTCTGCATATACCATTAATATATCCTGATAAATAACACCAAAACCAAGCCAGTCAAAATCCATAATATATAGTACGGTATAATCTGTAAAAATTTTATAAGCCAGCAGAACAGAAAAGTATAGGAGTACAGAGCACAAGCAGCACAAGTAAGCCAGCAGAGTGTTTCTGACAATGGGCAGCTGCTTCTGCTGCTGTTCGTTATACGAACCGGTGCCGCTGTACGAAATTATTATGATTATCATTATTATTATTTTTATGACGATCATTGTATAGTACAGCATACAGCATAGCACGTTCTGGCTGCAGCAGACAAAACTAACACAGTACTATAGCGCACCGTGGTGGCGGGAAAGCAGGTAATAAGCAAGTAAACTAAACCCAGAGGGTCATACATCGTGCACATCGTACATAACATACATACATACTTGCTATTATATACTACGTGTCGTATCGCCCAGGTTCGTGGGTAAATAGGGGGACTTAGGCTCCTTTTTCTAAACAAGTACATACCCAGCTAAGCAGTACCTTTACTCACACTTCATACACATGTGATGCCCAGACCCCAAAAATAATATATGATATCCATAGTACATACTACGTATTCTCAAAACCGGCACAACGCTCTCCAAGCATATACATCACAATAACAGACTTTTACTTCATTTTGCCTGTAGCTAACAGCACAGGGTGGACTTTTATGTTAAATAGTTAATGTACGGGATGTGCATGTATGAGTAGGAAGGTCCCTACTCTGTTTAATTCTGCTGATTGTAAATTATATATTATTATCTATGTAATGGTAAAAATACATAACAGATATTTGTATTTTTGTTTAAGAAGAAATTAAACAGTATTCCTTTAATACAAACACAGACATTCTGTGAATTTAATGTTAAATAAAAAAATTACTTTGTATTCATTTTTACAAAAATTTTTAATTTCTTATTTTTCTTTTTTTATTATTAGTTGATATTTGTTTTATTTTTTTAATATTGAAAAAGGCGATTCCGTACTCGCGGGTGCAACATTTAGACTCACTCAAGGCTTCTTACTAAGAAAATAAAAACTCTTTTTAAAGAAATGACTGGTCGCAGGATTACATTGTAATCTGTTTTACAAAAATTAATATAAAAACATTTAATAATATGTCTAAATAGACACAGGAGAAATTCAAAGTGCTATCGCGGGTGCAACGAAATCGGCCCACCATTAAAGGTCATGAAGCTAGAATGAAAAAAGTCTGTTAATTATGAAATATTTATTAAGTTATTTTTACATTCTTTAAAAGAATACAAAACAAACTAATTATTAATTTAAATAAAATTATTAAAAGAAATAAATATTATAAATCATTGACTTTTTATCCAGTCGCGGGTGCAACGTAAAACTATCGCGGGTGCAACACGTCTCACTGTAGTGAATATAAACATTTCCATGTAACTTTAAATGAAAGATATGAGATCATAGATGCTGTATCACTAATTAGCACTTTCCTATGTAACTAAAATAAATTATTTGTTTGGAATAGTCGGCGATTTATCAGACTTAAGGTTCATCTTCAGAATCGCTGTAAACATCAGAAACGCGTAACTTTTGCGTAACTTTTTTTGCAACTTTTCTACGTTTTTTTTTTAGTAGCAGTTATCAAAACTAATTTGCTTTTCAAATTAGACTTCGACGTTCGTGCAACACAAATGCTCTTACCCTCCTCAAATTGAAAAAAATTGGTATAAAAAAAAAGTAACAAATACTGTGATTTAAAAATTTATGTCAAAAATCGTCTCCCGCGGAATCGCCCAAAAGAAAAAACTTGACATTTTTAAACTGAAATTTTAGATGAATCTATGCTATTTTTTTTATGATAATTTTAATTTTATAAAAGAATTATTCATTATTTTTTTGGTTTAATAAAAATTTGATACCCTATTTAAAAACAATTGTAAATATTATTTATTTATTACCATTAGTAACATACTGCCTTTTCTATTAGGAAGATAACAATGATTTTAAATCATAGTATTGACGATTAAAGTGTCATATGAAAACAAACAATAAATAATTATTATTAAATAATCAATTAATTGATAATAAAAAATTTCTAGTTTTCTTGAATAAATAAATAAATCAATTAATAAATAATAAATAATCAGTAAATAAATGAAATTTAGGTTTATAAAAACTAATAACCTTAAATTATTATTTATGAATATTTGAATTTGTTAATTGGTAATTAAATTATAAAGTTTGTAATTTTTTATATGTTTATGATTGCATAAATAATTACAGAAAAATAAACCTAAATAAAAAATTTAAAAAAAAAAAAAAAAAAAAACACGTGGTAAAATTAAAAAATTGCAACGATTCAAACCTTCTACATAAAGAATCTTTAATGAGAAAAATTGTCAAATGTTGGTCAATTTTAATATTATAAATTTTTTCCCAAAATGATTAATTTCCTTTTAACAAAAACTCCAAATCGAAAATCAAATTTAAAAAAACTGACAAATAAAATTTAAAAAGAGAGAAAGAGCGAGAGAGAGAAAGAGAGTTAAAACGCAGACGAACATATAATTCGAGTTTCAGGCTCAGGTTTATTAATAAACACCCAGCACGTGCCTACGACGCACAAGTTTGCGGGATATTGTGTGTCGATGTACATTTTATGTTAGAGTACACTTAACTCCCAGTGGCTGAAATCTGCATCAAAGATGCCTAAAAAAAAGTATCTCATTCCAATAAAATTAATTATATCTTAATGTTATGCTGTGACAACATAAATATTATAATAAATAGCAACCGAGTTGACTCACCTATAAATAATATTTCGGAAAAGTTAAATTCCAAGGACACTGATCCGTAGACGCACTGAAATAATCCTCAACTACGTTTCACACGCAATCACTCTACTCGAATATTTGGAATCTTACACAGAACTGGCCTTACACTGGACGATCAAATGTAAAAAAAAGAAAAACAACAACAATGAGTAATTAGTAAGTTGGAGAATAAAAATGCGTGATGTGTAATTCATTAAAAGCACGACTTAGATATTGTTAGTAACATGCGGCGTATTGTTTAAAGGGCGCGCGCGCACACACCCGTCACGGACAAAGATCCACGTGCGAATGACGATTCAAGAGCAGAGACTCGTAGACAGCTGCGACACGAATGTTGGTTCGTCAGACCGCGAAGCCTCCTGGGGTGCTGACGTCCATTGGCTGGCAATCGGGTCACGTGAGCTCCCCTACTACACTAAAACTAAAAGTTTAGTATACTCTAGACTACACTCTACCTAGAGAGACTCCCCTGCGCCCTCTACCCTCATCCTCTACCCTCTGGCTCCCAAACTAAACCCGATACGACTCCCTTGTCCCAACTCCCGAGTATCTCTCTTTGTTCTTTGGCATTCTCAGCTCTTACTTTTACTTAAAGTCTATGCTCCATTTATCATATATTCTATGTACTTACAGCTTCTATTCTTTTACATCTACTGCTTTGTATTACTCATTAGATCTTTCGTTTCTTATTCGCAAATTTCATATTTTCTTGCACTCGTTACTTAAAATTTAAAGATAGCAACAAAATTTTTAAAAATCTTATCAATATAATACTTTCTAAAATTGGATAATTTTATCATTTTTTTTTTTTTAATACTTAATTATAATTTGGGATGTCTTTAAAATATTTTGACTTTATAGAAAAAAATCTATCAGTAGGTCTTTTTCCAAAAAATAATAAATTAAAATAATTATTTGGGATGTCTTAAAAAATTTTGGACTTTATAGACAAAAATTAATCAATAAAACCTATGAGTAAGTCTTTTTCCAAAAGTAATAAATAAAAATGATAAGGTAAATATTTTATTACCAAAGAATGAATCTCGAAATGTTAATTTTTATTTTTTTCCAATTTATCTAATCGATTAACCAACACTATTCTAAATGGAGTAAAAGTTTATAAATTTTCATAAAACAGTAACTAATTCCCAAAATTAATTCATTAAAACAGCGATAGTATTTAAATTACTACAAAAAGTATTTTTAAAAATATTTTTTTTATTTAATTATTTACTCTTTTTGTTCAACAAAATTAGCAATTGAACCTTATTGACTCTTCAAGATTTTTCAAACTAAATTTTTGTTTTGTTCCTCACATACTTTATAAATATTTTCAATCAACAGTAAGCAAAAAAAAAAAATTCGAAATTATTATAAAATATCTAAAAAAAATTCTACCAAAGTGTTCACTTTGAACAAAAAAAATAAAATGCATCCAATATAAAATACTACGATTTTAAATAAAATATGATAAGTGAAGCTTTAAAGTTCTTACGAGGTTTTGCTTTTAAATTCTAAGTTGATTTAATGCTTGCGTATGTGTCTTTAGGATAAATTAGAGTATATAATGTACATTTGCTTATATTTAATTATTTTTTTCCCGCGAACGTGGCTGTCCTCCGAAAGTAACGTAGCGCGACGCACCCAATCTATAAGCTACTTCCATCTACATCGGCGAGCTCTGGTCTCTGGTTTCCGTAGCTATTCTTGTATATCAAAACTTACATGATGTTCATGCATACCACAAAAATGTCTCTTTCGTGTCTTTAGAAGCCAGATATTAAATCATCCAAAATAATTGCTGTAATCTTTAATAGTACAGTTATACGCGCGCATTGATCTTTTTCGGGAGGAAAATATTACGATTGTTTACTTTCATCATTATCATTATTATTATTATTATTATCATTATCACTATATTAATTCTATATAACATGTCTCGATAGATACTTGGGCTTATCTTTTCCGCGCTTTACTTACACTCGGGCTTTGTTATTACTAGGCATTGTTTGCTTAAATATAAAAAGATCGAGGTGGTCGATCGTTCAATGCAACGGCACATATACTGTACATATTGTTGTTACCAGCACATACGTGCATGTAGACGTATGCGATACGCCGGAACATCAGCTGTTGGAATAATCGTTGAAGTCGATGGCAGCTGTTCGGGAGAGAGTCCTGTCTCCTTTTATTTTTTAGGCTTTTCATTTTTTTTTCCATCCATTTAAACAAAATCTTTTGTTGAATTTTTTCACCGCTAGTTAAACCTTCAATTTTTTAATTTATATTTGCGTCAGCTAATTTTACTACAATTAATTGATTTAATTATTACATACTTTTATTTAAAATTATTAAAATAAATAAAACAGCAATAGTTTTTACTGTAAATAACTTTTAAATTGAAAATTTTCCAGGTTGACTCAATGTAAATTTATTTTTAGATTATTTTTCTCCTTCACGCTCCAGGAGATTTTTTTTTCATCCCAAATAAAAACAAAAATTCTATTTAATATAAGCGAGAGTTTTTAATTTTATAATTTTAATTTTTTGTTTAATAATAATAATTAATTTTTTATTAAGTACAAAAATTAATACTAAAAATTTTTCAAAAAATTTTTTTCTTTAAATTAAATTTATATTTAAATTTGGTTATTGTTATAATTTTTTAAAGTAAATATCAAAAATAAAAATATCATGTCAATTAATAATTTTTGTAGAACATTTTCCTTTAAATCAGATAAAAGTTTTAATAATAAACATTAAAGAAAAACTATACAACTGTTACATTACTTCAGAAAAATAAATGTTGGTGTATGACAGCGACAGCATGGTGTGGTTCACGGCGAGGCGCATGGTGTGGTTGGTATGGTATGGCATGGAAGGAAGAAGACCCCATAGGTTCGTGGCACGCGCTGCCAGCTGCCCCGCAGCTGTCTTTTAAAAGCGACATTTTCTTTCTTTTTCTTTCCTTACAATACATACACTCGCGTATTATTGTATCCATACAACACACACATACAAACACAGCTTACCCCTCATGCTTATACTCAGCAGTTTTCAGGCTAAGCCACTCGGGTCTTTGCTTCTTCATATCACGTTTACTTCAGATCACATCCTATCCCATACCCAAACTAAGCCCACACTGTCCCAGATCACAGAGAAACTCAAACCAGAGTCTAATATAAGTACTTTACTCCTGCATGCTGCATCAGACCATCGCGTCCCTCTTTTACTACATTTACAATAATCACATCCACATCCCTACGAAACAAACGCCACAATAAGCTCCATGCTCACGAACACGGGCCAGATTTTTATTTTCATTTATATAAACGCAACGCACATTTTATTTATCCAGATAAAAATCGGATAGGAGGTCATTTCCCACGTGTGCCTAACAATAGGAAAAACTACTACCCGTGGACTAAAGAATTGACAAAATTTCACTCGAGCCTATCGTTAATGTTTACAATACGGAAATCAATAACAAAATGTAATATATCAATAAAAAGTCATTCGTGTCTATACATGCATCGATAACTTTTATAAATTACGTCATATGTTTAATATTTGGATTTCTGATTAATTTTATTCTATAGTTGGATTATTAATTATTATATAAATTGATTTTAATCTGTTGAAGTTTTTAAATATTTAATTTAATAATTTACTGTTTTATCAAAAATTTTCCTCATTAAAAATACATTTCAATTTGCCAAAAATTTTAATTTGCAATGCTTGAATAATTTATTTTAAATTAGAAAGAGTGGGACAGTGTGCAGCTAAATTATTAATTTAAAAAAAATGTTTTTCTCTTGAAAATCAAGTCTGGCTTTTTTCCCGTTCTTTGTCAAAAATTGTGCGAATAAAACAATAAAAGATTAAATATTTTGCTTTGTTTACCTTTCGAATAAATCCAATTAACAAATATTTATTAAGAGTTAATCAATTGAGTCGAATAAATTATTTTGTAATCATTAATAAATATTTTCTAACTGCTATTAATAAATATTTATTAAATAATTGAATGATAAAAAATCATTTATTAAAAGTTAATAAGGCTTATTAAATAGTAATCCCAACTCTCCAATTAATTTTATTGTGATTATCAATTATCAATGAAGAAATATTTTTTTATTCAATTTATAGTAATAAACAAACATAATTATATGATCGAGCGAGCCTGCCGAAGGCAGGCGATGCTCGATCGTAATTATATTGATTGTTTCGTTCGAAGAGATCACATTGTAGTACTGCCTCGCACACCAATTGTCACCACAAAGTTAAGCTGTAAATAAAATGAAGTTAGCTACGTTGTAACACCGTCATATGTCCAACCTCATGCAGTTTAAAGTAGTTGTTTCTAGAAGAGATCACGGGAGGGATAATACAATAATTTTTAAATAATAATTAACAATAATTAGAGGGTGGGGTGTGATCTCTTCGAACGAAACAATCAATATAATTACGATCGAGCATCGCCTGCCTTCGGCAGGCTCGCTCGATCATATAATTATATCTCATGTTTCGTTCTCGAGATCACATTGTAGGATGTTCAGAGTATCATTTGAAAAAAAATATAATTATTTTTATTAATTTAACAATTCTTTAATTGAACAATACATTTTTTTTTTTTTTTTTTTTTTATAATAACACACTTTTAGCAAATGTACTCGGATCTTGTACAATAGGTCTATTATAAAATTTTTCAAAAACCTTTGAGTTTTCTGACCAGCCAGCAAGATTCTTGATAACGGAGAGATCGACTCCTTTAGCTAAAGCTGATGATGTAGAAGCATGTCTGATGCTGTGAGGAGTATATTCACTTGATATACCACAGTTAAATAGAAACATTTTCAACCATCTGCTCAAAGAATCTTTTGAAGCTGCTCTAAAAGGTTGTCTTGTTGTAATAAATAAAGCTTCTATTTTGTTATTGATCAACAAATCAGATGTAACTTTTAAATAAGCTTCTAACATTGAAGCAACACACAAATTTTTATATTCAGGAAACCGAGGAAGAATAAGGAGAGGTTGATGATGACCACGTCTTGACGTCTTAATAAAATCCGGAATTTGAATTTCATAACCGTTCTGAACTTTTTTAATATTTGATCGTTTAATAAGGGATAGAGTTTGTTTACGATGCGCCGTAATTAAGGCCATTGACATTAATAACTTGTTAGTTAATTCTGGTAAACTAAGAACACTGAGCGGACTCATTTGTTCTAATTTATTAATAACCGGATCAAGACTGTAAATTTTATTGTACTTAGGTTTACTGGGTTTCTCTTTATAAATCCCTTTTAACAGACGAGATAATAAAGGACTCTGTCCAATATATTCTCCACAAATTAACGAAAGAGCCGAACGACAAGTATTCAGAGAACTATAAGAAGCACCTTGATGAAATTTTCCAGACAACCAGTCCGCAACTTGACCCTCAGTTGGCCTGTATAAGTTCAAGTCTTGAGATTTGCAAAAATAATACCAATCTACAATAGGTTTAGTGTATTGTTTAAGAGTAGATTCAGTAATCGAGTTGAGGAGAAGACTAACAGACTCTTCTTTTACTCCTTTCAACTTGAATGCTTCGCAGATAATCTTCCTGCCATCAGGGTTAATTTCGCGGCTAATGGATGTTGCATTTTCCTGTCAAGACCAAACAAAAGATTATTTGAAGGTTGAAAAAATAATGGAGGAGATTCCAATAATGACAACCACAGAGGATACCATGGTTGCGCATGCCAATCAGGAACCACTACAATTCCACAAGCTTGGTCAACTTGAATTTTTTGTAAAACTTTCAAAATTAGAGAAAAAGGAGGAAAAGCAAAAAAATAAAAATCTGTCCAACTTAAAGTGAATGCATCAATACAAAATGCATCTGGTTCTTGATGCCAGGAACAATACAGACTACATTTAGTATTTATTTTTGATGCAAACAGATCTATTTCCGGAATACCTAATTTTCTGGTAATTTTATCATAAGCCCATGTGGCCAAGGCCCATTCTGTGTCGACATTATCTACTCTTGAAGCTAAATCAGCTTCCGTATTTTCTTGAGAGGGAATATAAGATGCAAAAAGCCACAAACGTCTTTGCTCACACCAAGACCAAATGTCGTATGAAATGTTATTTAAGTCCTGAAATTTAGTACCTCCCATCTTGTTTAAATATGCAATCGCCGTCGAATTGTCAATTTTCAGAAGAATTTCACAGTTTGTTAAATCAAAAGCAAATGATTTTAAGCCATTGAATGCCGCCAAAAGTTCTAAACTGTTAATATGAAAACGTTTTTCTTCAATAGACCACTTGCCATAAGCAACTTTACCATTGCAGTAAGCACCCCAACCCATCAAAGATGCGTCCGAAAAAATAGTCAAATGAAAGGCAGATTGTTTGATGATATTTTTGGATGTTAAAATATTTTGTTTCCACCAAACAAATTCTTTTTTCAAAGAGGGAGATAGGTACATCGATGCTTCGTAATTATCGCCAGCTTTTAATAAAACTAAATACTTATTTCGTTCGAACGGTTTAGAATAAAACCAACCATAATTTATTCCCGGACAAGCAGCAGTTATTTTGCCTACAAATTGAGCAAATTCCCTTATGGAACAAATTTTAATATTTTCAAATTTAGAAATTAACTCAAAAATGTGGTCTCTTTTATTTTGAGTTATTTCTATAGTCATAGAATTTGAATTAAGAATGAACCCTAAAAACTGACAAGATTGAGAAGGAATCAAATTACTCTTAGATCGATTTATTATAAATCCAAGAGATTCTAATAATTCAATAGTCATACTAATGTTTTTTAAGCACAGTTCTTCTGACGGAGCTACTAACCACCAATCATCTAAGTAGACTACTGATGTCCAACCTTGACTTCTCAAAATACTTATAACTGGTTTTAAGATTTTCGTAAATACCCACGGAGCAGTGTTCAATCCAAATGGCATGCAAATAAACTCATAAAGTTGACCGTTCCAACGAAATCTAAGATATTTCCAAAAATTTTTATGAATAGGAATCATTAAATATGCATCTTGTAAGTCAATATTAGCCATAAAACATCTTGGAGTAGTTAATTTTAAAGCTGTTCTAATATCCTCCATTTTGAAATGAGTGACATCAATAAAAGAATTTAATTTTTTTAAATTTAAAATAAATCTCATTTTTCCATTACTTTTAGGAATAAGAAAAATACTGGAGAGAAATTGACCCTTAACGTCACTACATTTCTGAACAGCTCCTAAAACTAAAAGATCATCAATAGCTTCTTGCATTGCATTATTATCGGACAATAAATCATTACGAGGTTCTTTATGCTGTATTGGAGTAGTCAAAAAAGGTATTTTATAACCAGATATTGTTTCTAAAATAAAACTATCTGAAGTTATTTGTGACCAAGCTCGTAAAAAGAATTGTAGTCGACCAGCTATAGAACTAACCTCTACTTTGTGTTGTTTGATTGGGACTGATGGCCCTTGGATTTGGTCAGAGATCGAGTTTGTGGTGGTGTCGATCGATTGAACTGGCCAAATTTTTGGAATGGTTTCCGGTTGAAGCCCGACTGAGACGGGCCACCTCGCGACGTAGCCGGGCTCTTCCAGTTTAAAAAACGCTTCCGTGAAACAAAAGTCTTCTGCTCGGGTTGGGATTTCAAGGTTAAACCTGCTTTTTCAACCGTAGAAGAATCTTTGATCCTTTTAGAAAGATCCTTGCCGAATAAAAACTCGTCAGTGACAGATTCTTCTAAAACAGTCTTGCGTTTAGACTCCACGTACTGGTAAACATGAGTTTTACGAGCCTTTTCCAGTTGAAACATTAATTCACACATAATGTTACTGGAGTCACACAGCAACTCTAAAATGTCATCCTTCTCCAATGGTTCTTCATCATCGGAGAACATAGCGCACAGCGCTTTCCCGAGACTAACCAAGGAAAGGCCACAGAGATTTTGGTTCGACGCGAGATGCTTATCTCTGCCAACAGCAGACTTGTGAAGCAACGGCAAAAGCTCTGGATTCAAAATCGGAGCTTTTAGGTTAATATTACCTTTATCAGGATATTTTTCTAAAATTTCCTTTTTTGTAGAGGTTTCCATCCCCTTTGAGAGAGTCTCCTTCCAACACGCGACAAGCTCAGGATGGAACTCGAAACTTAGGTCTTTCTGTCGACGCTTTTCAACCCCAAGAAGATCTCGAGCCTTCTCCGGTAGTTCAATAATTTCAGAATTATTGGTGTCATTGTCTTGTGGAGTACGAGAAATCTTGTTACCAGAATCCGTTTTGGGAACGGTCTTCTTTTCAAGATCAGACTCAGATAATTCATCATGATCTGAACCTACAAGACAATAATGATCTGGGTTATATATGTTATCAAAGAAATAAATTCTTTGACACAAATAAAAAAATTATTTTTGATGTATAACCCAGTCGAATGGTACAATTTGTAACCGAAAAAAGGTACAAAATTGCCCAAATTGCTATAACAAGCAATTTAATTTTGGTTATTTATATTTTATTCATTCATTTATTTTGGGTTAACCCAATGGTGCGAATTATTATAAAATAATCGCCCGAATTTATTATGAAAAATTAAATTAATCATAATAAATAATTAGTGAATAAAAATAATCATGAAAATAATTATAAAAAATTAGCCTATTGGCATAGACATATACCTTCGTCATCTGATCTGACAGATATGTCACTTTCATGTTTGTCGGTTGACAATTCATCGATTAAATTTTGATATTTCATTAATTTTCTTTTTAGAAAATCAAGATCCAAAGGTGAATCAGCTTGTCGCTTGCTCATAATATTTTTTATTAAATATTAATTTAATTTTTCCAAATTAATATTGAGAGAAATAAAATAGTACGTAGTGACAAGAGGCGCACAAAAAACAGAATGAGGTTGGACATATGACGGTGTTACAACGTAGCTAACTTCATTTTATTTACAGCTTAACTTTGTGGTGACAATTGGTGTGCGAGGCAGTACTACAATGTGATCTCGAGAACGAAACATGAGATATAATTACCTATGTACATTCATTTTGTGTCAATGATAGAAAATCGACGATGTATCAAAAAATTGTAAAACATCCTGATGGCATTGAATTTGCGGTTTCTCGTCCGGTTTTATTTTGACGTAATATATGTACACGTGATAGTTTGTAAGTAAAAAAATTAACTGGTACGGACACAAAGTATATAACAGCCGGAAATATTCTTGTTTCGTAAGTGTTAAAGTACCAGTACCAGTACGATGCTCGGGCTATTGGATTTCTACTCGAGCTTTAGGATACACCGGTGACAAAAAGAAGACAAAGCTCAACATCTACTCGTTGATACACTGAATAAATATATGTATTAAGCATAAAGAGTGAGAGTAGTACCTATACTGCACTGTACATAACAGCAAAGAGGGTAAAAACGTGTTGCATGTATCAGCAAAGCGGACAGAAGGTGGTGTAAGTGGAAAAAAGGATGAAGGAAGATAAAAAGCGCAAACGACGTCGCACTACCGTAAGGGCCGGAAATCCGAGGGCGTCAACCCCTACTTGTCATTCTTTTCCTCACTCTCTTACTTTGTTATTTTTATTTACATACTTTATATTACAGTAGATTGATTTTTTGAGTGATTCCGTTTTTTTCGGGCAATAATTATTTTTACTTTCATTTTTTTACAACTTCTTCTGCCCAAATACTCACAAATTAAATTGTTTAATTTTTCCCAATGATTCTTTGACACAGTAAATAGAAAAATAAATTTTTTTAATAGAAAAATTTGATTTTTAAATAAAAACTCGAGTAATTTACGTGGATATTGACGTGAAGGTTATAGAGATTTTGGACAAGTCAGACATTTGGTGTCTGGTCGGGACTATACGCGATGAGTTGTGTATACAAATGTGTATGTGCGAACCGAGTTAGAGACAGTATTCTGTAAATAGATGAGCTCGGGTTCCCCCAATCTGGTCTTAAAATAAAATTTACTTTTCCATAGAATCACAAGTTACTCATATTTACTATATTGCTGACAGATGATATCAGTCATTAGACAAAATGACAAAATTAAATTTCATTTGCGTATTTATATGTCATACATTCATTTTTTTAAATCAGTAAATGGTTATTTTTAAATAGAAATTAAAAAAAAAAAATTATACTTAAATACTATTTTTATTTTTATTGATACCGTAACTTGATAAATGCTGCTCAATTTTTATAAGCCATCTATTATTTAGGTACTGTATTTTCATAGTACATCTGTGCAATCTACTCACACAATTGTGTCAATAAAAATATGTGGTTACATTATAAAGTTTACTGTTCTTTTAAATTTAAGTTTTTTTAGTACATGCCTGAATTCGATTAAATTAAATTATTGTACTTAAAAATGATAAATAATTTTAAAAGATTGGTAAATCCATGCATGTTTTTATAATCATTAGTTAACAAAGTTAAGCAATGCAAAAAAATATTTATTTATAAAAGCAAAAATGATTAAACTAATGTTTATACTAGTTTACTTGGCCTAAAAATATTTGTTTTCGGTATAGTTTTACTGGAAACTTTGAATGCCCTTGCATAAGGTGGATAGACGGGCCAGTTTTCGGCGGTTGGTGACGGAAAAGAATCTGCTGGCGAGTGATTTTCTGGAGCTCCATAATATGACTCAGAATGATAGTAGTCTGGATTAAATACTTCATGTTCATGAGGATGGGTTTGCGCAAATCCATGATCATGAAGATGATTTTGTGCAAATACATGATCATGGCCATACCCATTGATATTTCCATGATCAAAAATACTTGGCGGTGGGCCATAATGAATTTCATTGTGAGGATGCCCATATTCAGTTGATGGAAATCCATTTATTAAATTTACATTATTTATGGGCTGTGGATTACCACCATGATATCCCGGCTTAGAAGTTGTAATAATTGGTGACACCGTAGTTGGTATTGGAGTTGGAGTTGTGACAGGACTATTTGTGCTGGTATTCTCAGTTTGATTTTGCTTGTTCGTTTCTGTGATATTTGTATTGTTCTTAATGGCTCGAATATTCGTTACTTGCCTTTGTTCTAAATCTTTCTGGAAAAATTTTATTTTTCTGAACATGAAAGAATAAATATAATTATAAAATAAGCCGTTTGGCTTAATAATTATTAGTTTATATAAAACAACCAGACAGTAATTTTATGAAATCAAAAATTTTTCCCTCTTTAAAATTGGGATGTATCTTTAATAATGATTCTTTATCTAAGTATATGACTAATGATTAAATCTAGGACAAAATAATTGATGGGAAAATAACAAAAAAAAAAAAAAATACAATGAAATGACAGAATATTAATTTATCTTCTAATCTCAAATAGATTTTAGTTCAAGACAACTATGACTTGGCAATATATCAATTTGATATTTTGGAAAATCATATTATCGAATTTTATGGTCCGACGTTTATTTGGCTTTGATGTTTAGATAAAGTATACCGAGAATTTTAGTGTCCAATTATTCGACTAGCAATTTATTTACCACTTTATTCTAAAAGTATTACACGTAATGCGAATATGCTTAAAAGTTTAAAATCAGTATATAAGAACGCTGTAACCTACTTTAATTAAAAATATATATAAGTCAATTTGGCGTTAAAAAATTAGAATAAAAGCAACATGTAAAATTTATTAGCTTTCTTTTCATAATAAAAAATCAAAATTTCATCAGATCGAGATTAAAAATGAAAATTAATCAAAAATTTTCCAATCAAAAGTAAAAATTAAAATATTAAAAACTTACGTTTATCTCTTCAATGGATTCTTTAATGACATCTTTTAAAATAGTGCGATCGACGACGCCAAAATGACTTCCATCATCTTTGCTCACAATTTTAACGTTGGAAGTCTCCTCGGCACTGTTGTTAATTTCGTCGTTTACATTTTTGACAGTTACTCTGGTTGGCTCTTTAGTAGTTTCCCTGTTCGCCAACTGATTCTTCAAGTTTTCCAGCAAGCTGTAAATCGAGCGAAGCGAATGATCAAACAGACTTGTTGAAAGTGCAAGGTATGGATAATTTGCGTCGTAAGGATTCAAATAATGCGGTGGCATAGGAATTTGAGGTCTCGGCAAACTTTGATTTGTCTCCATGAACATGTTCATTGGTCGTGAGTTTCTTCGTGACAGCGGTTCTGAATTTGGTGATAACATCGGCGGAGATGAGGACAATGCTGCTGAACTTGCTAAGCTCCCGATTCCCAAACCAGTAAGAAATGATGGAGAGTAAAAAAATTTTCCATGGCGATTTTGGCCGATCGGCTTTATTGCTCGTACTGTCATTGATTGTTTAGCGTTGATTGGTGATGAAAAATTTACTTTAGGTTGAAATAATGGAGCAGTAAGTTGTAAATTTTTTAGTGTCAACGGATTATCGAGTGACTTTGAGTCAATTTCTGAAAATATAATTTTTAAAATTTAATTATCACATTGTTAGCAATGCTTTATTTTATTTAATTATAAAAATAACTTACGAATGAACTGTATACTGAGAATTGTTGAAATAATAATTTGCAGGAGCGACATTTTTAGGTGATTAAACAACTGTTTCGAATGTGAAACTGAGAGAATTTCAGGTGAACGAGCAGACAAAGTCTCTTGTAAACATGCGGGTTATTATGTCCCCCATTATTTTAGATGAAAGTTTGTGTTCTACTGATAAGAAATAAAAAAAGAAAATATTAATAAAAAATTTTAGTGGGTCATTAGTATACAGAATATTTCCTGAAGATAAGGTAATTTAGAATGGGTAATTTTTATTCATATCTTCTTTAACGTGTATTAACTATTTTCTCTTTTCTATCAGAAATAATCACCTGATGATTTGTCGTCATCAGTAATCCAATTATTTTTTTCCAATAAATTTAATAATCCGTCCAAATATTTTAATTGTAATCTTTGTTGAATGCAATGAAACAAAATCTTAAGTAATAACTGGATAAAATATCATGATGTGAATAAATTAATAACTTTTTATTTATTTTTATAATTTCTATTCACCTCAGAGTAAAATAGATTGACAAATTACAAAAATCTAATTCTTGCAACATAATCTATTAAAATTATAATTCATTGCTATTTTTAGAAAAGTCAATTGAATCGTCATAAAAGTTAAACAATTATTTACTGCTCATTAAGCTATCATTACTTTCTTTTAAGTAATAACAAAAATAACAATTTTGTCAAGCGATATTGAAACATTATAATATAATTGAAAAGCTTAGTTTTTCATACATTTATACCATAAAATCTTGTTTATGTCATAAATTCTAAGAAAAAAATAAGAAAATTTACTTTAAAAAATCAAAATATTAATTACTAATTCTATACTAAATGCGATAAAATTAATTCTCCAATTAAGTGGCATGATGACCGAGCGGGCTAAGTCATTATCCCGTTAGTTCGCTCGCACATCATGCCGTGAGGCGAGGGTTCGGGCCCCGACGGTTGTTCGAATAGTTCCAACACCAACCGTCGGGGGTCGCTCCGGTAGCCGAACTGTACTGGCATGGATTTTCTCTGTGGTTTCCCCATCGCCACGATTCCAACAACCGATAGAAAGGGGTGAGGAATAGGGTAAATACAGTACAGAAAGCACAAGTCGGTCCACAGCCGCAGTGATAATAAAAAGTTGAGAATAAATGTGCGAAAAAAATAAGGTTGATTATGGCAGTGAAATACAGGAGTGAAAAGGGATGTGCTGGGGTCCAAACGTAGTATAAAAACAGGACAGTATAAAGACAGGATGGTGGCGCACTCGCTGAATGCGACAGTTACCATCTACTCAGCCTTGTAAAAACCAAAGAAACGGTATACAAGTAAAAATCGAGTATAAGTATAATTCTCCAATTAAAAGTCGAAAAAATGTAAATTACTATTAAAATCACTCAGCATTTAGCTTCTAGGATGTATTTTTGTAAGACCTCTATCAATTTATCAACAGTCATTGGCTCCACTTTGCTGATTATTTCCTTGATCGATGCAGTATGCAGTATGCAAATAGACAATTCTGGGTTCAGGAGTGAATAAATAGTCTCATTATTGTTGTGAAAAATGCTATCCATGCTCTTGAAAGCTTCATTTAATTTTTTGAAACTTATTTCAAACTTCTCAATTAAATCAAACAGTTGATCGGTTTTCATGGAGACATATGCGCGATCCTTGTTATTATTATTATCTACAGATAATTAAATATTTTATTAACTATATTTAATAAAGGAATAATTATTTAATTAGAAATAAAATTTTACCTGGCGAAAAATAATCCATATCATAGGCAATACGTATGAGTATATGTTTGCAAGTTAAGGCGTATTCACTGACGATCTTACACCACAAAATCGATAGAGATCGGTCTATCAACTTTTGTTTTCCTTTCAAGTATTCGTGGATTATCTTATTGTCATTATTAATTCTTTTCACACAAGATCGAAGCTCTACTATATCCAGAACTGAAACTAATAAAAAAAGAAAAAAATAAATAAATTAAATCATTAATTTCAGTATCAGAAAAAATTGTAAAAACTTACATGTAGCATTTTTTAATCTCTGCAAAGTACTTAGCTTAGGCTTCATACTTTCATTTATTTCCTTCCAATGATTGCTTTCGATTTCCATATGAGAATCAACCAAATGACACTGCTGGTCTACAAGCTTAGGTATCTTACCAAGTAATTTGAAGCATATTAAAATATTCCGTATCTCATCAAACAATTTTTTATTCGGATGATTGTCTTGCAACACATAAAGTTCAATTGTTGCTCCTACTTTCTCAAAAATTTCTCCATTACTACCCTCACCATTGGGATTAACACTCACATGTGATCGGTAGTATGAAGTACAAGGTATCTGCTGATCACTGTGAATCGAAATTGTGTCCAATTTACCAATAATTGCATCAATATTATTGGCTTCATGTTCTGTCGAGCCTGATGAGCTTGGCGAAGTTACGTCACTTGTATCAAGAGATGTTGACCTTTTTTTGTTATTTTTAAAAATTTTCATCCACGTACCAGATTTTTCACTTGTTTCGTCCATTTTTATAATTATAAAGATTTTATAATAAATAACAAAAAATTGTGTTGTTAAAGTCAGGATAATTATTTAGAGGCTATCGGTGCAACGACGTCAATGAAACTGAGTAATATTTTAGTTTTGCAGAGATATATAGTTATGTTGATTATTGATGAAGTAGTTGATTTTGTATAGTTTCTTTCCAAATAATACAAGCTTAGAATTTAAGACAGCGATTATTGTAAATATTGACATTGAGGTTGTTAGAAAGGTCTAGAGTCTGATAATTTTTCGTAGAATTTTAAAAGCACTAATAATTATAATTATTACCGTGTAAATACATATATAGATTATTTTCATCAAATATTTTGAATATAGTCGCTATTCTAAAGTTAAGTAGTTGTACAATCTAAATTCCAATATCAATAATTGTTATTATTTATCATAGAGTAAATAGATTGAAGCAGTATATGTGCATGTTAATTACTTTCGTGCAAAAATATTTATTATAAACTGAAAAAAAATTAACTTGATTCAAGAGAAAAATTCTTTAACTGGAAAATTTTTCTTGATTCAATTAAATTTTATTTGATTTAAAAATTCTTTGTCTTGATTCAATTTAATACTTTTTTCAGGGTATAAAATTACACACACGTTAATAAATATTCACTAAAATTATAATATATGACTATGATATGAATAGTTGATTTAATTAATTATAATTTTTTATTTTGTTATATTTACTTCTTGTTAGTATCTGTGAAATTAATATTTTCTAAAGTAATATAAATTTATGTTTTATCATAAAAAAAAACCTTATTTAATGCATCATATCAGATTAAAAAAATTTTAAATTAAAGAATCTGAAAATAATCGACCGTCTTTGACAAAACTAATTTAATAAATTAGTTTTATAATATAAATTTGAATTTTGAGATAAATGTTTATTATAAAATGATGAAACTTAATATTAAACTATCACCTGAAAATAATAGTAAATAATATATTTCGGTCTTAAAAGTCGTGGTTTATAATTTGTTCAAATCTTCAATTTTATTTTGAATCAGCTCTATTTTCGTCTCGTAATCCTTAGAAAAACAAAAAAAAATTAATACTCTAATTTTATATTTTTATGATTATTTAAGAATAATTTAAAAGTACCAGATTATTAATCCGAAGGTATGATAAGAAAACGCCTCTGTGGGTGCGTTGTTTTTGAAATTTTCTTAATCTGTTGTAAATCAAGTTATAACAATCGTGTAAGATCAAAAGCAGTTTATGAGCTTCATTGATGCGAAGTTTTATTCGAATCGCTTCAGCATTTTGACCCTTTTTTTTTGCTAAAAAATAGTCACAGAGATCCTTGGATGTTGCTTCTATAAGTATATCCGCGACATAAGAATAATCAGAGCCCATAAAAGTCCAGTACAGTGGATCTGGATCTGTTTCATCATATAATTTTTTATCTTTGTGAATGAATTTCAATAAGCGTTGGTGTAATTGCTCATAATCATGTTCATCAGATCGTTGTTGTATTGGTTGTTGTTTGCAAAGTGATTTTTTTTTATCTGGTTCATTATTTGTAGCATTCCCAGTTAAAAAATCTAATATATTATTTTCATTTTTTAATAAAATTTTTCTTTTTAAAAAATTAATAAGAATACTTTAATTTTGTACTATATTAATAGATTATTTTGATAATTTTGTTATTTTTTACGATAATTTTGAAAACTAATAGATCAATAAAATAATATTTATACAATTTACCTTTTTTTAGTAAAGCTGTTTGTACTCCCTCAATATTATCCTCGACTTTGTTTCTGTCGCCAACTTGGTAAACTTCATCCTCCGTATATTGTTTTGATGTGCTTGGTTCTGTACAAGTTTTATCATAATTATTATCATCACCAATTTTTTTATTAGAAACGATTAATTCGACGATATTCTCCATAGTTAAATTTTTGTCTTCGCTTGAAGACTCTTCATTTACTGATGTTATTTTATAATAAACTTCGATGGACTTTTTCGCAATTTCAGAATTTGATGCACTAGAACAACATTCTTGCTTACTCATGCCTACTTCTGCTCTGATATTTCGTAGTAACAAGATCCTTCGTCGACTACCAAAACGAAACTGGACTAAGTAATTTAATTGCTTTAATAATTTCGCGATTATAACGATACAAGTTAATAAGTGACGTCAAGCCAACCTTTTCTTCACTATTAATATAATAATTGTATTGTTTACAATCAGCTTAAATTCAACCTGTCCAATACATACTTCGAAAATGTTCAGAGCTTTTAACGGTGTATTCAAATCATACTTATTGTCCTTTTAATGAATTATTAACAAAGTTTATTGTTTATCTGAAAACAAAGGATTTGATTAAGATGACGCAATGAAAAATAATTTTTACTCATTTTTTTTCTTTATTTTATTTTAAAAATTTATAACAAATATGCCCCATATTATTTGTTCATAGCAATCATTTTAATAAGGAGAAAAAAAATTTCATATTACTAATTAAAATGATATAAAATTAGTAGTCACCTAACATTGATTTTTTTTAATTAATTAATTTCAACTGAGCCAAATATATAAACATACCGACAATTTATCATTTTTGTCAGATAAAAAATAATTTAATTAATTAACAGCCGAGACCAGAGATTGCAGTTTCAATCGGCTTAGCGAAACGAATGGAAATTTTGAAAAAACGTTTTTAGAGATAATAGATAATTTAATAAACTATTTTACCACAAAGCGTTTTTTTCAAAAATTTCATTCGTTTCGTGAAACCAATTGAAACTGCAATTGCTCTGCTGTTGGGAGTGTGACAGAGATAGTTCCGTTGAACTCCGTGAGAGATTTTTACACTAATGTAATATTTTTAAATCAACATGTTTCTAATTTATAACATAGATAGCAGCACTTGCCGGCGCTTAACTTATTCAACTTGATTATAATACACCGACCAGTCAATAAATACAATGAATTCATGAATTCCTTTATTGTTACCGACAGAATATAAGTAATAATCACAATCACTGTTACTTGCCTCCTATACACAAGGAAACTTTTATTTATAACAAAGATAAACGAAACTGTTGTCATGGATACAGTTTATCAACAATACTTATAATAGCTTCTTACATATTATTACTACATATTTTATTGTGTTTTTAATAATATAAACAATGGATTGGAGTAATGATCATGAAACCAATACAAAAAAAGTAAGTTAAACTGTCTATAGTAATAAAAAAATATTAATTATTTTTGTAAATGTGAAATTTATATACTGTTGATTTAAAAAAATTTCAAGTTGATTTTTCCATTTGTAATTGTTTTTTCAATACATATTTTCTCAATAATTCTGTGAAAAATAATTAATATTGACATTAATTTTGTTGGTAAAAAGAATTATTTACAGCAATTCATTCCACGGCTTGGCAGAAGAGCTGGCCATAACGCAACACCAGAAGAACCTAAATTTGATGAGGATACTGACAGTCCTGTTTTAGCCATACCATCTGCGACGTCTGTAAGAACTGCACCAGTAGCACCGCCACGTACACGAAAAACTGGATGGAGTGATGAATCAAAATCCAACAAGTATGTACAATACTTATCTTACCAAAATACAAATTGAAAAATTATTTTTTATAAAGTAAATTGTCATTGAATTATTAATTTTATTAAATTTTTCTAGGAGTAAGCCAGTGAATATATTTGATCAGTAAGTGTGAATTTATTTGTATAATTACTAATTGAAACTACATCGATATCAAAATGAAATAAAAAAAAATCTTCTTTCCAGGGAGAAATTATCCAGAGACAATAACAATGAAATTGACGGTAATTTTTATTGTAATATTTAATATTGTAAATTTTTTTAAACTAATAATTGAAAAAATATTCTTTAAAGATATTCCTGTGATTCCGGATATTGAAGAAATCCAAGATGAAAATATTTCTAATATATCAAATGCTCCATCGTAAGTTTTTTGTCTCATTATTAATTTACTGAGTATATAATTGAATTACTTACTGTTACTTATAATTTTATTTTGTTTACCGAATCAGCGTTGGAATAAATAGAGTTACTGCCTACAAAGAGCTGGACTCGGATCTCTTGAAAAACGCAACATTCGCATTGTTAGACAATGTTAATTTGTCTATTCTTACGGAAAAATTATATCCTGAAAAATTAATTAAGGAAACTGATGACGTGTGGAATTGGGAATATTTATTCTCTCAGATATCTTCGGAGCTCAACAATGAAGAACAAAAAATAATTATGGAAGCTTGATAATTTAAAACTAAATTTTTAACAACATAATATTAATAACTATCTAACAAAATTTTTATATCATATAAACTCAATTAAGAGTTTAAATTATCTTTACAATACTTTTATTTTTAGTTAAGTAATAAATAATTTTAAAAAGCTTTCAACTCTTATATCTAAAAATAAGTTTACTGAGAGAATTTATTTATTTATACGATTAAAAATAGTAAAAATAATTTTTAAAATAAAATATGATACTGAAATTAATAGATATAATTAATTTTTTTTTTCTAACAAACAAATAATTACAGATAAAAATTGATGAAAAAAATTTCCACAAGGAATCATTTTAAAAAATTTTGAATGCAATTTTTTTTTTCATTTAATTATTACCAATTTATGTGCTGGATAGTGAAAATAAAATATTCAGTATCATAACATAAAATAAAAAAAAACATGGCATACTGCTAAACTGCAGTGCCTGTATATGGAAGCGACATATTACCTCGTCTGACCTATTCGATTGCCCCCCAAATTTGGAAATCGCGGTAGTTCGAGGAGCGACGTGAAGACTCTACCGTGCAGGCGTGCAAGTTCGTAGCGTCTCCATGGGAGACGGATACGGAGTTACACGCGCAATCGGGAGCCGAACACAAGCTACTTGAAGCGACCACGTGACAACACCCACTGAGCAGATCTGCCATATATCTATACCTTAGCGATCAATGTTCAGCTGTGCCATCACTAGCACACACTTCCAACTGAGACTGCGTGTGAATTTGTATATATTCAATCTACCTTATTAACGAGCGCTTGCGA
This sequence comes from Cotesia glomerata, assembly GCF_020080835.1. Taxonomy (NCBI): domain Eukaryota; kingdom Metazoa; phylum Arthropoda; class Insecta; order Hymenoptera; family Braconidae; genus Cotesia; species Cotesia glomerata. The sequence continues at coordinate 5,221,799 of NC_058158.1, forward strand.
GAAGTTTTTTGTAAGTTTATGGCATAAGCCATCTGGATTCTTGTTGTGACACTTCTAAAAAGATTTCTATTAGAGCAATCGGCGGTATATAATCGACAGTCAACTGTGGTAATGAATTTTTAATCCCACGTGCGCACTACGCGGCTCTCCTCCTTTACCGCTCCCGGTCCCGCAACCGTTCGAGTGTAAAAACGCGAATTTAAAAACACTGGCATAAGTTTTTTATTTTGTTTTTTTTTTCTCACATCATTAATTGTTTATTTTTATTTTATAATTTTATAATTTACTACACAAAAAAAAAACTTGGTTCAAATAAATTGTTTTCTCGATAATACCACTCTTGCTTCAAAATCTTCAAACTTTTCAATTCAATTAAAGAAAAATTCAATCTTGAATCAATAAATTATAAATCTTAAATGGATCATTATTATTCTCTATTTAAAAATTTTGATCTTAAAAGAATAGAAACATTTTTTTCTTTAAAACAAGATGTATATTTATATATAAGAAATATATTTCTCCCAAGTATTTTTTCTCTCGATTTGAGGTCGGTACTATTAATTTAGGATCATACCGACTTCGTTTGATTATGGCGCATTTTTCGAATGAAGATATTATTTGACTTTAAAATTTAATTTTAGAAAAATAATGTATAAAAATTATCCGATGTAATTATAATTCCGTTATTTATCTTTAAAGCTCAAAATCAACATTTTCAAAAAGTCCAACCTTTTCGATTTCTTAGAACAATTTTCTTAAAACTAAACTTTACATAACACACTTTTTGAGTCAAACCAAAAGATGTGATCTCAATTATTTTTATTTCTTGTTTAATCACAATTTTTTAATTTCCTTCTCTTGTTAAACTATCTATAATTTCTTGTATTTTTTTGAATGAAATATTTGTTAATAAAATAAAAAATAATTTTATTAAAAGTAATTTCAATGATCCGAATTACTTCAAAAAATTTATTTCGTCACATATATATATCCTTTTATTATTATTTTTTAGTACTTGGTGATTGTATTTTCATTTTTCTTTATTGTTCTGTAAATTATTAACTCATTTAAAGGAGGAAATGGTTTAACTTTCGCAAGATAATTTAGAAAAGTCGATATCATATATGATTTAAGAATTTTCTATACGTCGCTGTAACCGGTTTAGTATTTTTGAAGAGATCTTTCATTTGTTCTTTTATTGCACTATATTCCTCAACAGTTGAGAACTAAAAAATTATATTTATTGAATTTTTTGATCGCCATTCAAACAATTGTGATGATTAATTAAAAATTATTCACCTGAAAGTTTTAAAAATCAACAACTCCATGACGGTTTGGGATTAAAAGACTAAAAATTGATGTGCAAGGTGCTTTCAAAACGTATTAAAATATATCAAAAATTTAGCAAAATTACAAAGAATTCTGCTCGGTACTTTGAAATGGAATGCCCTATATACATACCTTGAACCGAAAAAAAATAACTAAGGTCAGTTTGTACAATTATTACCAAGAGTTCAAAAATTAATAAGTAACTCCTACCAAGCTGATTCCAATGGTGATAATTTGATTCATTCTGATCGCGCATTTTTTTCTCTGAATTCATTGACGACCATAAGTATTCCCGAAGTTGGTTATAATCCTTCTCATTCTGTAATTGCTGCATTTGCTGCTGTATTTTATTTACGATTTGTACGTCTGGTTTGAATTTTACGAAGTTACCTGTCGAGATAAATAATTGAATTAATTTTTATTGAATCAAAACTTAATTCAAAAGTTCTTGTTACAAAAGTTCACAATTTTACTCTCTAAATCTGAAACAGTGAAAATCACTGGAAATTAGTGGTATATTCACTATTTCACAGTTATAAGTATACCACTTGGTATACTTATAGCTGTGAAACAGTGAAATTCCACTGATTCATTTTAAGAGAGTACTGACAATAAAATACTTCATTAAAAAAAAAAAAATGTAGATAAATTTTACCTTTCCCTAATTGAAGGTCTGATTTTTCAGTATTCAATTTACCATCCATAATGGTTTTTTTTTTTTTTTTTTTTTTTTCTATCAAGTGTTTATAAATATTGACTTTCCAAATAATGACTCTTTATTACTTCAATTCTTTTCACACCAACTACCAAACTCAAACTGGATTAAATACTTATTTTACTCTCCCTTATACCGAAAACAAGAATAAATATTTATTATATTTTATGTGTGACGCCAATTCAGATATATATTGTTAATTATGTCTCTCAATTATTATTGATTATTTTATTTATCATCGTTATTGTTATTCTAAAACAATAATATTCCAATTTATTGTCTTTTAATAAATATAAAGAGACGTCACATGAAGGTTCCTGCACGATATCTCTCGAACGAACGAACCGATTTTGACCGGATTAGCGGTAATCGACGTGGTTTTTCAAGGTTAAGATCTGATTAGTTTTTGAAGTTGATCGATAGAGCCGTTTAAAAGTTATTTAAAAAAAAACCACTTTTGAAAAAATTTTTTTTACAGTTTTTTTTAGATTTTTCGAAATCTATTATTATTCAAAATCTAAGTTTGGCCAAGCCCTTTCGAATGGCACCAACCGCGATGAAATCGGTCAAACCGTTCAAAAGTTATAAGAAGTTTACATACTTACACACACACACACAGAAATAGTGACACCCTCGCGGGGGTAGTCAGGGAAGCATCCTGTGACCTTCAAACGTCGAGATCTGATGAAAACTCAATTTTTGCAAAACGGGGTAAAACCTATAACTTCCCGATTTTTTAAAATCTTCGATTTTCTTAGCGGGAAGTTAAAAATAGTAACCAAATGAATGAAATGAAAAAATTTTGCAATAATATGACAATTAGTAGTAATAACTTCTACGAAATGATCAAAGTAATGAAAAAATAAGACAACAGTCACACAGAGTTAAATTTAAACTGGATTAAATGTTTATTTCGCCCTACCTTTTTATTTTGATTTTGTATAAGCTTGACAAATACTACCTCCAAGCTAAGAGAAAAAATCTTTTTTACCTTCATCCTATTTTAAAGTATCACTAATCAATGAGTATTATGGCTATGATATCTTTTTAGGTGAATTGGTCAGTAATAAGCACTACTTATCGATTCGAGTAATATGAATAGAGCAATTATTGACATCGGTTAACAATAGATAAAATAATTGTAATTAATTACCATGTAATCTATTTTCTGTGAGACAATTGGTACCAGGAAAATTTAGTGAATAATTCTATTCATACTGCTTCAATCGATAAATGTTTCATACCGATCATTTTTTATTTGTAAAATGACAAATTACTATTTTTAATTTGTCACAAAAAATTATTTTTGAAGAATTCTTTTTTTTATTATAAGTAAGTATGATTTTTGGGATAAATTAGATTTGATTAAAAAAATTTTTTTTTTTTTTTTTAACTAGAGACACTCCCAACTATCCTTCGTAAAATTTTCAGGTATAATAAATAATCTGTCTTTTTATTCATGAATCATAAATAAAAAAACGTTTTTTACTATTTTGAAATGTATAATTTATCACAATCTATAAAACAATTTGTCCAAGATTTAAAAAATTAAAACTAAGTTTAATTCTACGGGCTATTCCCACCGCTGGATTATGCGTAGAACTTTGGTATGAACCGTTGATAAATAGTAAGAGACGCTGAACCGTCAGTTTTCCTCGGATCGCTGAAGGAATGACACCTTTGTCACTAATAATAATAAAAAAAAAAATAAATCACTGCTTATTAAAAATAATTGCAATTTGATTCTTTTCTGATTTATTTTTTTCGTCAAGAACAAACTTACCAAATTATTAAAATAAACCTTAAATATTTTGTAGTAACGAATGAAATTAAAAAACTCGCTTAATAAATATGAAGTGCATCATAATTATCAAGTTTTATAATTTAAAAGTCAATAAAATAAAAAATATAATTGTGAATTTTATGTAATAAAAGTTTTAGTGAAAAAATAAAACAAGAGGAGTAAATTTCTGACACTTTCCAAGAATGTTACTTTGAAAGTAATTAAAAGATAAGTAGTTAGTGTCCGTGGCTGTAAAACCTGATGACAACAAGAAAACAAGGGATGGTAATTGTGAATAAATTGTAAATGTCAAAAGTAAAAGAGGAATGTCGATTTGAAATTTGAAAACAGTTATCGGTGTGTCGTGTTTAACGTGACATTTTTATTCTTATTCATCATTTAGTTAGTTTAGATAAATTAAAATATTTCTTTACTAACCATTACATTCTACTCATTCACTCACTATCGCTGATGTTTAATATCAAAGGTGAAACCATTGACTCATTGTTATCATGAATGTATAAAAGCCTTTATAATAAAATTCATTTCAAAGTCAATTAATAAGTATGAGAGGAACAATTTTAGCGTCGACTTTTATGGAGTAAATTGAATTTAGTTATCTCGGAACAAAGTAAAAATATAAAAAAAGACCTAAAAGATGACGCGAATTATTGAAAAATCTTCCAGCGAAATAATATTTCGATCTCCACTACTTAAATACTCATTCGCATGTCATTTGACAGTTTATAAAGTAGACTATTAGCTGGATTTGTATTCACTGTAATAATGGTATTTAATATTTACTCTTTGATGTTTGGATTGGTGCTATCAGATTTTATTACACAAACAAGGGCGTTAGATTATGTTGACATAGAAGACCGAGAGTACAGTAACATTACTGAAGAATCTTATTTATGGAGTGTTAATGCCACGGATAATTGCACGAACCCTTTCTGTGTGAGCGATCAGGACTATCTCGATTACCTGACGGATCTTATGACGACACCGAGTATCTATGACTGTATTCTAATATTCATGCACGTTACTGTCTTTGTTGGCGGAATATTGGGAAATTTGCTGGTATGCCTGGCCGTATACAGAAATCGATCTATGAGAACGGTCACCAATTACTTCCTTGTGAACCTCGCGGTGGCGGATCTTATGGTGTTGATATTCTGTCTGCCCTCAACGGTTATTTGGGATGTTTCGGAGACCTGGTTATTTGGTGAGATCGCCTGTAAAATAATCCCCTATTTGCAGGTAAATTATCTTTCATTTAACTTTATCATATACATTTAAATTTTAAATATTTGTCTATGGAATTAAATTACGTTGTGGGAATCGATCGTTTTTTAAGCTGATTAATGGGTTTTAGTTTTTATTTTATAAAAATTCTTTGCTGAGCAAAAACACCTATATTTAATGGATACGTTGAGCTTTTAATGGTTTATAAATGGAATTAAATTTCGATACCCCGGTTCTAATGTGTCGGATACCATTTTTAGAAAATTTATTAGCAAGCGATAAAAATTGGTCATTATTAATTGTAACTAATTTCCATTCTCGCTTGCACAATTAACATCAATTATTATAATCATGTCGAAAAATATTAATGATATCAAAATGGTTAATAATATCAAAATATGGTTATGTAAAAATTACATTGTTAGATCATGTGATATTAAAGAAAAAAAATTTCTGTTAAATTTACAGAAAAGAAAATTTAAAATAATTATACTCCGACAAAAATGAACTGTAATCAATAGTAATGAATAATAAATACAATGAATAATATATACGATTCCAAACGATAAAATCGTGATATTTATTATTTGAATGTTACAATTTAAAAATTATACATAACAAAAAATAGCATTTCAAATAGCAATAACAGCTATGTAAATGTCACGAAAATTAAAATGTCTCCCCAGAGTGAATTACTGTTTGAAACATTGAAAATTAACAAGAATCTGAACATAATTTGTAATTTATTTTTTTCTATGTATAAATGTTCATACAAAATTATGTAAAGGGTATATTCATTTATAATTTTATACAGTTCTATAAAATTAATTTTTTTAATTTAAAAGTTACAAATTTTTTAATGTTAAGTTTAAATATTTTTTAATGTGACATTGACATTTTTTTTAATGTAAATTTTACACTTATGTTTTATCAGGAATAAATCTGTAAATTAATTTAAGTATATTTTTCTGTAATTTTTACAGGATTTTTTTCTCTATGTAGTTACTCTAAGACGGAAAATTTTAATTGAGTATTACTGAATTGATTGTACGAAAAATTCAAAATATTATCAAAGTTTTATATCACTATGAATGCAAAAGTTTTAAAGCGACCCTTTGATCATTTAAGAGTGATTGATTATGACAACTGAGGAAATTTTCATTTGCTGAATGTATATAAAATATGGAAATTTAAACTTTAGCCATTTGAATTTTAATCGATTTAATTTTTTGATATTTTACTCCGAAAAATCCGGGCAAAATGACCGAAACAAAATAAAATACTGTTTTTTTTTAATGAAAAAAATTTTTCATTTTTATTTTTTATTTTTCTTATTAGTACCATTTATTAAATGGATAACTAAAAAAATATCAAATATTAAGTGATAAAATTGATAATTATAACTATAAATTTTTTGTTTGAAAATAATTACCTTACACGCCGCTAGATGGCAATATGGAAAAAAAATTGGTCTGTTATGAAATGTTATACTGAGTTGATGACTACCTATTTGTTGTGCAATTAATTTAAAAAGGGTGCTCGCTACTTTAATAGCGCGTTGGTTCGTTACGCGAACTAGCGGGGTATGGCTATCAAGACATACCCAGTACGTAATTTTTGTAATCGTGAGGCTGTTAGCTGCCAGATGCACTGACGCCTCCATAGTCTAATTAAAATATAACTTCATATTTTCATATACGAAATAAATATTAAGGCCGTTTGTTTTATTCAGATAACAGAGCAATAGTCGTATTAATAAATGCACAATTCGTTATGAATTTTATATAATTAATACTAACTATCAAGGCACTTAATTAAAAATATTTATTATTACGTAAGATAATCATTATTTAGATACTTTTTTTACCAGCTAAGCTATATTATACCATAGTGGATATTATTACTCAGCGTAATAAAGACTGCTATCCAAGCGTGATAGAATCTCGGATTGAATTAACTTGATAAAAAAAAATTCATGGAATAATTCTACAAGCTCGCGATAAACGTCAGTTATAAAAACAATTTAGGATTAAGTAATTGTTATTTTTATTTATTATGTTACTAAATATTTTTTATAATAATTTTATTCAATTATTTATAGTTTATGATATCTAATAAGAAATTTTCTTTTTAAAAATGAATAGCATTTGTAATTTCGTGCTTGTCAGAAAGATTTTACTTTAATATTTACCTTCGTGTCTAAAAGTAAAGAGTATTTTTTTTCCAATCTACTAGAATTATTTCTTTTTAGATCTCACTGTAAATCTTCTCTATTGGCGTAGACTTGTTTTTATTATTATTACAAGTAAATTTTATTCTGCGTTCCGGGATAAGTTTATCGTAAAATTATACATTTTTTTTTTCCATTGTCAACTTAAATATTTTTCTGAAACATATATAAAAGACTCAAAAGAATTATTTTGACATAAAACATTTATTAATCAACAAACTTTAATATATTTAAAAATTATATTTAAATAGTTTTCTATAATTTAATTAACTTTATATTCCATCGATTACTTCCTCTATAAATTCTGAAGGTAGTTAACTAAATTATCGATGTCTTGATGCTTGCAAAGTGCAAATACTCTGTACTATATATATCATAATATAATAATTGGAGGAGAATCAAGTACTAAAGTGTTATAACTTATGGACTTGATAGTGTAATTACGTAGATCGCAAGTTGGATGTATATACCTCACATGTAGGATTACAGTAACACCTTGCCTCGAATAATAGAATAGTATTCGAACTAGCTATACGGTAACTAGTAATAATAATAATAATAATAATAATAATAATAATAATAATAATAATAATAATAATAATAATAATAATAATAATAATAAAATAACAACAATAATTACAATCAATTGTATCTACTTGAGCATCTGTATTGCGGTTAGAGAAAGGATCTGAATAATTTGTGTGAATAAAAATTTATAACCTTTATAAAGAATGGTTTAAGACCACTAATGCAATGGATTAACTGAGTTTAAGTGGCCCTCTAATAGGAGGGTCGTATAAAGGGGTATTTCGACTTTGCTTGATGCTTAGTAGTTATTAATCTTTTGATAAATAAATCATAGCTTTATTTATGCAATTGGATTAATTTAAATAATTTCACTAGTTACCGATTGTTTTTAGCTGAGAAAAAAAATTTTTTTTTTTGTCATGATTTATTTTCTATTGTACCAATAAGAAAAAATAAAGCCATTTAGCATTCGAAATGAAAATAGATTTGTCGAAGCTAAATTTTTTGAATTTTCATTCGTTTGATCGAATTGAAAAATGAAAAGTAAAATATGTAGCTTATGGTACTGATAAAACTGCGGGCGCGATCGTGATGACAAGACGGGATATATCCCGCATATATTTTTCTGAATTTACTTGACAACCGGAAATATAAGATGAAAAAATTTCTGGTAACTTCCGCCATGAGATCAAATGTAGTAGTTTAATTTCCCAAGAAAGCTACCAAGAAGTCGAGTAAATAAATACGATTTATTCACAGTAAGAACATAATTGGTTAATTTTTTAGAGTTTTAGTATTAGTAATAGATATTATTAATATTTAGGTAATTGAGTGCAAGAACACACTTTAGCACTTGGCTGGTTGTTATCAGTAATGAAGGGTCGCGCACGAGCCAATATAATTACAAAGTTTATTGAGTTATTTTTATTTACCTTTCAGAGTATAGAAATGATGGGTATATTTGTATTCTTCAATAAATTTTTTTTTTTTAATTGCTTATACGTATCTGAATAATTATTTTTAAAAAGGTATCGCAGTCTACAAAGAAGTCCCGTTGAATTTTTCTCTTGATAAAATAAATAAAATAAAATATAAATTTTATCAGCAAATCTGCTCAAAGAGTTGACAACAATAAAAATATTTTTTTGTCATACCTTCTTGCGATAGTAGAAGTAAAATAAATCTTTAAAAACTGAATATAGTAAGCACCATAAAATTCATCTGAATAACACTAGTAAATATTTGTCTGCTTCAATTAAAAAATATCGTGGTTTAAAGGCTTTTTTTTTTTTTTTTAATTAAAAAACTACCAATATTTTCTATCGATATAACATTTTTATTTGCATGAAAAATTTAATTAAAGAACAATTTATAAAAGTATGTTAGTCTATAAAAATGATTTATAATTTATTCATGGTCATCAAATAACGCTAACTTTATTTTAGCAAATCAAATGAATACAAATTATAAATATTGTACCCATAAATTAATTATATCACCTAGTGCTAATAAATCTGTTAGTCGGGCTTACTACGCAGAGTATTTGTTAATGAGCATGAATTTCGCGTGTGTATTGCCGGAAATAATAACAAAGAAAAAAAATTTATAAAAATAGGTCACTTTGAGCTTTGGGTGTACTGAACATTAGCTTTTATTCGTTGAGTAACATATAAATAAATAACACTCGAAAGAGTATGGTATAGAACAAATAAAAAAAAAGATAAAAACGGGCATACAATAGCCCTAAACTTACTACAAGTGTTATTCCTACAAGTGGTACAAATCGAGCCTTCAGGAGACGTGGGCGTACAAATTTATTGTATCCCGTATATATTACATTTATACACGTACGTAAACACATGTTTACACGAGTAAATTGTTTAAACAGAATGAGACGCAATAATACATAATAATAACCGAGTACCAAAAATAAACATTGTATTAGTCCATATCAATGAATAATTTCGGATTGATTCCCTTCGGAGTAAAATTAAATCGTAATATGCTTATTATGATGATTATCATGTTATAAATTTATCATCATCAAGTGAAATTGAATCAATTATACCTGCATTATTATAATTGATTAATAATTATAATTATACTCTACTATTGTATGCTTAAATAATTACTTTTATTATTGTTACAGACAGTTTCAGTAAGCGTGAGTATTCTTACTCTCACTTTCATATCGATCGATCGTTGGAACGCTATTTGTTTTCCGCTGGCTTTTAAATCGACAACGAAACGCGCGAAAAAGTTTATATGCTTCGTTTGGATATTCTCATTTATTTTTGGTAAATAAAGTAACATTTATTCGTAACATTTATTAGTATTTATAAGTAATATTTATTCGTATTTATTGGAGTGGGATATCTAATAGTAATAGTAATATATATGTTATAGATACACCCGATATAATTTTACTGCAAGTTGCACCAACAGTATTTAAAATAGAAACTATTTATTTAACGCAATGTAAAAGATCGTGGAGCATTAATAGCGAAAGAATTTTCAATTTGGTTATATTTGTGTTCCTGTATTTCGGACCACTGGTTTTTATGACCTATACATATTATCAAATAATCTGTGTTTTACGAGGAAGTCGAATTCCCGGATATAAATGTAAGTTTTATTTTTTTTAATTATTTTATTTAAACAATAAATAATCTGTTAAAGATTTTCTATTTTTTCTTTATTATACTTGTCGATATACTTAGTGATAATATTGAAAAATAAATATTTTTTTATTTCTTGATAATAAAGAAGACTTTTTTATTTTTATTTCAAACAAACTTTTTTAAAAAATATTTTCTTAATGAAAGAAGAGGGAAGGGGAAGGGGAAGAAGTGAATTTAAAATAATTTTTAGTTTTCTAGAAATAATTTTGAATGATGGAAAATATTTATTTTTTAATTTTTAATAGCTACTTTTTTCTTGTATAAAAAAATGTAAATTTTTTTATCAAAAATAAAAAAAGCTTTTTTTTTTAACTAAAACAATTAAAAATTAGTATTTTTTTAATCTATACATGACAGAATTGATGCATAGAAAAAAGCATGTTCCTGAATCGATATCACATTCAGTGATTGTAAACTATTTCATATCTGAAATGGACAGTTCAAAAATATGAGTTAACATTAAAAGTTTAATAAAATAAAAAACAAATCACCGTCAAAAATCAATTTTATTGAAAAAATAACGTTTGAAATTTATGCGATAGCTTTTATTATTTTTCAACCCGTTTTATATTTATCTATCTGTAATAAATTCTGTTTATCTTTGAATAAAACAATCGAAATAGTTTAAAAGTAGTTAAGTTACAAATTTAATGAAAATACGTAAAATTAAATTATAAAGTTTGAGTAACATTGTTAGTGAACTCAATTAGTTGAAGGAATAATTGATTGATTATATTACTTTGATTTTAGTATCCAGAAGAAATAATGAAATTCCTTTGGACGCTGAATTGTCAGCGTCGTTTGAAGACAATCATGAAGGACGATTGGTGTCAAGACGAAAAGCTGCTAAAATGCTAGTTGTAGTCGTTCTTGTTTTTGCGATTTGTTATGCGCCTGTTCATTTGCTGAATATCCTCAGGTGATGAAAAATATTTCCGAATTTTTGAAACTTAACATTTTAAACATTCATCGCTGTAGTAGAAATTAAATATATATTATTATGGTTAGTATACAATAGATGACGCTAGTGACGATTAAGATATTGATTTCTCGAAAGTACATAGATAACTTCCATGGTATGTTAGTTCTCTGCAGAGTTTTTCTGGTGATATATGATGTCTTATCACTGCAGATGGAAGAAGAAAAGAATAAATATTTGTTATTTCTTCTTTTTTTTTTTTAAATGTACAACAATATACTCAAAATAATAACTTATTATTATTTAATTTGATATAAATTTACAATAAAAATTTTATATTTTAATTTATCTAATTCAAACTATTGTGTAAACTTTTTTTATAATTGCCGAGTGGCGTTAACCGAAATAAAATCTTACTGAAAAATTCAAAATTTATTGTTTTAAAATTTTAACAATTTGAATTTTTATTGGCATCAAGTAAATTAATCTCTTAACTTCTTTAATTGAAGAAAACAATTTTTTATTAACAAAACATATTCAAAAACAGTAGAATTTTTAATTAATTGATAAAATTAATTATTTGTTACAGATATTCAGTGACTTTATCATCGAATAATATCACAAGAGCATTCAGTCTATTAGCTCACTGGCTATGCTATTTGAACAGCGCAATTAATCCTGTCATTTATAATTTTATGAGTGGTAAGAAAAGTTTTTATTAATCAAAATCGATTTATATAAAAATATCAGCTTGAGAAAATATTTTTAATATTTATTTTTTAATATTTTTTAAGGACTTGTAGTCTTTTAAATTTCAATTATTATACGATTGAAAATTTTTCTCAAGTTTGAATTATTTGTCATAAAATTGATTTTATACAGATTTTTTAAAATGAATTAGGTAAATTCCGTAAAGAATTTAGACGATCATTCATATGCTCACGACCGATTTCCGCAGAGTGTGGAACACAAAAAAATGGGATTATGCAAATAGCTGATCGTTCGCAGATGCCAACCACAGACTCAAATCAGTCAGATAATAATTGTGTCAAAAGTCAAAAAAGCGTTGAAGTTATTCCTCTCAAGAGTATGTCCAACGAGCAATAAAATTCTACTTTAAACAAATAGAACAATACAAATTTATGAGGCATGAAATTGTTTGTTTCATGGTACTTGAGATTAAGTACGTCTGTAAATTAATGTAAATAAATTTATGTATTATTTATAAAAAATATATGTGTATAATGTTACTCAATAAAGTAAATATCTATCGTACATTTTTTAGTTACTTTTGCTTATATAATTATATTATTTATTTTATACACAGAAAAACATTTATTTTATTATACATTAAAAAGTAGACATTGTTGACATTTTTTTTGATTCACTAAATTTTTACAAAACAATAATATGATAAGATAATCCAAATAATATTTAGTTATATTAAATCATTAGATTAGTTTGTACTTTTTGTATTCATCAGTTGCTCAGTTTTATTTTAAAATATCTGTACAGTAAATTTGATATAAAATAACGTACATTTAAATATTTATAAATTTGTTTATAGTATTTGTAATAAAAATAAAAATCATTATCATCTTTTCTCAATTTTGCTTGTACTACTTTGATTTGTATCATTACTAATCAAATATATATTTTGTAATTTTGCGGTATTATGTATCTCCTAAAGTTTAAATATTGTTGACTCCTAAATTAAAAATTTTGTTAGTTTTGTTTTACTTCGATTATTAAAAAAACGATTAGATTTTTAAATAAAAAATTATTAAAATTTTTATGTTATTATTAATTAATAATTTTTTTATTTTAATGGTTGTAAATATTTTTATCTTTCATTTTAGCAGGCTGGCAGGCGTCACTTGAACGTAAAATAATATTACAAATTAATATTGATTTATTTGCTTTATGGAATTTTTTCTTTAAATATTAAACCCTAAAAAAAAAAGTATTGAGACAAAGAAAAAAGTATTTAAAAGTATTGGTTTTCTAGTCAATCTAATACTTTTCAATAATTTTTTCTTTGTCTCAATACTTTTTTTTATTCAGGGAAGGTTCAATAGTATAATTTTTCTATCTACTTAATATATTTACTAATGAATTTTAAATTCTTTTTTTCTTTTAAAAAACTATTAATTATTGAAAAGAATTATTATTTTTGTATTTGTTCGATATTCAAAATCATATTATTATTATTATTATTAAGATATCAGCCTATCCAAAAGGATCTGCAAAGTATAAATAAAGTAAAAATACAAATGCAGGTAAAACGAATAATATAAGACCTACTCTTATTAATAACCATGATTTCTCGTTAGACGGTACATCAAAAGGTTGGTGGCTACCATGGTGCAAAATGTTGTGAACTACTTGAAAAATGATAAATTTATCAGTTTTATAGGTAAAACTAAAGATTTATGTGTATATTTACCTTTGGATCGAGGAATTCCAAACCTAGGAATCATTTCTTCATCATCCATCATATTAAATTCCCCTTTTATTAGCTCAGGATGTTCAATAACTTCTATAAATCAAGTAGATTTTTATTTGTTTATTGCAATTGTGTCGAAACAACTAATATAGACGATGTAAAATAATGTCACTATTTATTTATATCTATTTTATTTATTATTGATTTATTAAACAATGAGTAATTTTACCAACAAAACAATTCTCTGTTTAAAAATATTGATTGAAAAGAATTAAAAATAATGAAATTCAAATTCTTTTGTTTGTATATATAGATATACAGTTTGCATGGAGTGACCGCTTCTCAAGTCTTTTCAATCAGTATTCTTAACCAGGGTTTGTGACTAATAAATAAATGACGAGACTGTCCCAAAATACAAATAAAATAAAACCTTAAAAAGTCATTTTGAATCAATCTGCTCATCAATTATTCGGAAAAAAAATTTAATGACGGTGACGCCATAGAAATAAAAAATACCAGCATTTCTATAGTGTTCTCGAAAAATTATCAAATGAGAATTATTGTTCTTCTTAAGGGTTCGCGAATCAAATAATTCAAAAATTTGAATATTCGCACAACCCTACTGAAAAGCATTGTAGATTGTGCTATAGTGAAAACTATTCGATAATTTTCATAGTTTTTACGATTTGAACGGCAGAAAATCATAAAAAAAGTCCCTATAACTCCAAAAGTAGTCGAGTTTCAGCTAATTTATGATTTAATCAGCTTCCCAACAAGTTTTCGACAAAATATAAACGAAAAATAGTATCTTATTATAACCAAAAACAAAATTAAATATCTTCGGGGTTGAATTAGGGGTAGACTTCTGTTACTGCAGTAGGTTGGTCTACGGTCTACGGCTTCAATATACTTAAATAGTTAAACTATAATTAGAGCCAGTTTTTCAATCCGGGATAAAATTTTATCCGAGATAAAAGTACTGCCATTATGATAAAAAAATAAATAATTCAGCACAGTAATATTGCCTACGAGTAATTCTCCTGGAATTCAGTCACTTATTTTGAATTAAAATAAATAAACATTAGCCACATGTCATAGAAATATTCACCTCCAACTTTGACAACTTCCTGATTGTAAATAAATAAAATAAAAATTAGGAAAACGGATGACTCGGAAGGAGATCCCTGTAACTTCCCGCTAATTCCATACTTAAGTGCTTGAAATTGCACTTATAATGTTGTTGAGCTCTTCAAGCTCCAAATTACAATTTATGTATTATTTTGAGCTTTATGAGCTCAAAGAGGTAGCTGTTCTATGCTTTTGAGCCCTTCGAGTTCATATCTTGCGTTTGACATATATATTATTAATTTATAATTGTGTCAATTAATTTAAAATAATTTAAATGACACAATAAGAGGTTATTATTATTTTTATGATATATTTATTTATTTTTATTTAAATAAACGACCAAATTCATGGAGAACTAATTGAGAGCAATACACTGTAAAAAAAAAACCGGTGTGAGTCCATGCGGTGTACGGTGTTAAAAATTCCGGTGTTAAATTCAACACCGAAATCGGTGTAGCAGTAACACCGGTCGCGGTGTAAATATTTTTTTTCGGTGTTAAATCAGTGTTATAAATTTTCCGGTGTTGATAATATTTTAAGTAACACAATTTTTATAATTAAACTTTTTATGTTTAATAATTAAAGATAAATAATAAAAAAAAAGTTAATATTTAATTTAGAAAGTTTAAAATAATAAAATATAAAGTAGATAAAAGTTTTTGATTAAAATAAATACACTGTAAAAAATTTCGATGTAAAAATGGACCCAGAGCACTTTACATGGCCGCGTGTAGTGTGAAATTCTCTCGGTGTAAATTTTCGATCCGTGTTACTTTAACACCATTATTAAAGGACAATTTTAGG
Source organism: Cotesia glomerata (assembly GCF_020080835.1). NCBI lineage: Eukaryota > Metazoa > Arthropoda > Insecta > Hymenoptera > Braconidae > Cotesia > Cotesia glomerata. Next base: position 5,237,607 of record NC_058158.1, read on the forward strand.
ACATCATATAGATAATCGGAAACTCTAAAATAGTGGATTTTAGTAATTATTTCATAACTTTTAAGTATTTTTTTTAAGATTTTTGGAATACTTCTACGATAATTTTAGAATAAATGCAATTTATTTGAAGCAATTAAGTTAAAATTTTGTCCTTAAATCTTATGTGGAACCTTTTTTGAATAATCTTAAAACATTTTTTTAACTATTTGAGAACAAATTTTAAATACTTTTGAGACATTTTTCGGATATTTTTGAGACAATTTTGGAACATTTTTTGGACAGTTTTAGTGTTTTTACAACAAATTTGAAACAATTTTACGACAATTTTGAACGTTTTTTAAATGATTTTCATATAGATAATTTATTTTTGCACAGCTGTAGATTTTTCATGTTTAAAACATCCATTATATTATGAGAAACATCATGGTTACGATAAAAATAATTATTATATTGTTCCTAAACATTTAATATTGTAAATACTATTTAACTTGTTGTATAACATTCATTAAATCGATTTTTGCGTAATTTTATAAATTGAAAATTCTTAAATAAATGTTACTTTAACACCGGTTTAACACCGATATTACACCGGTTTAACACCGGATTTTTAACACCGCAAAAGAGCACCGCTACACCGGTGTTGATACACAGTCCCGGTCTATCCAAATGAGTCCATGAGTCCATTTTAACACCGCTTTTTTTACAGTGTATCACGTCGCTGAATTATTTATTTTTTTTTTTTTTATTTTATTGGCGGTAAGTACTTTTATCTCGGATAAAATTTTATCCCAGATTGAAAAACTGGCCCTTAGTATATTTGGAATTTGGGATCAATAATCTTGTGGATGCAACAATAATACTATGATTATTGATCATAAATTCTAAATGTTACAAAATTACCATTTTCCGTTTCAATTTTATAGGACCTGTGGTTGAATAATTATAAATACTCAAATTGTAGATTGACTTTGAAATATTTTATTTTTAAGGTGTACTTACTTTTACTTCTTTTTTTTTTTCGATGCACGTAAATTTGGAATTCTTGCTTAAATTTTATTTATTGTTTAATTAATTTTAAATTGAATTTACTTGATTCTGAGAAATAACTACCGACTTTAAATTCCACACTTCAAATAAATAATTTTTATTTTTAATAACTAGAATCACGAAACTCTTCTATACTATATGGTGCTATACTTTTTGATGATGATTAGCAACACGCATCTGAAAAAACGAGCGACAATAGAAAGTATTCATCGGGATAACTTCTTATGCTGGCGCAGTCTCTTCTGATGTTTTCCAAATTCTAAATTGTGATTGGCCGATGTATCAAAAGTAGAGATAACTTTTAATGAATTCTAGATTGTAACCACGTATCGTTAAATTTACTGTATATACTGTGTTAGGTCCAAAGGCGTTACAAATATTAAAAAATATTGACAAAATTTAAAATAATTGTTACTTATTTTATAAAGGAATTGCAAGACTCTTATGACAACTTATGGTGGCACAGACTCTCCTGTTTCGAGTTCAAAATTTCTTGGGCTGTATTGCAGAAGATTTCACGATTGTGAATACATAATTTTAAATAAAAATTATTTTATATATCTGATTTCATTTTGCCTTTTAAAATTATTAGACTGTGTATTGATAATTTTATCTTTGATTGGCATGCTTGTAAAGAAATTAATAAAATATGTTCTAGACAAAAATTATTTCTTTTTCGTTAGTTATTTATATATTCAAAAAGAAACAAAAAAGATTCTCAATTTATATAAATTCATTATTTTAAAGATATTTTTTCATTATTTATTATTAATATACATTAAATTTAATTAAAAATAAACAATTACTTACCGCAGGTCAATTAAGATAAATAATTTTTTTCGACACATTTATAATTCAATGGTTAATAATTCATATGATTAAAATTTAAGAGAGAAAACTAATAAAATAATCTTCGTTTAATAATTGCTTCAATATTCAACTATATTTTATAATAGTTTAATTATCATTACATGGAGAATAGTAATTTGAATAATAGTTCAATATTATAAAATACTTACAATTGCAATTGTTAATTTTAATTTTACATAAGACAATATTGGGCATTTTCATGCGTTATTTTTTTTTTACTCTCAATCTGTTTATATATCATGATTGTTTTTTTGTTTTTTTTATTAAAAAACAAAATTTTCTCTCTAATAAAATTATATATTAAATAATGTAAAAGCTATCATACAAATAAAAATGAATAATATACTAAATATATATCTTAAAAATTATTAATTTTCATTAGTTAATTTATTTATCTAAACGAATTAAGTAGCTATTAGATTACATACGTATATATATATATATATATCTTTTATAATGAAAGCAACAATATTTAGCTTGTGTAAAAGTTACTGAATACAGATTTTGTTTTTTTTAATGTGTTTCAAAAAGAAATTTTATTAATCTTAATTCTTTTTAACTCTCAATCGTTAAATTAATATCGTATTTACAGAATAGTCTTAAATATCCAAATTGAATGAGTTAGATTTTTATTTAAAAAATTTAATCTGCAACACTAAAGTATTTAATTGCTTGCAGAAATCTATCTATACATTGAGCTTTATTCTTCAATGTAATAATGCTAATTGATAGATTTTACGTTAATTTAATTAATTGTAACAATAAATTAGCAACTGTTCATGGCATTTCTTTTATGTTTTTTACTCATACAATTAACCAGCATTTATCTCGGTAATAATTTTAACGCATATTATAGGCAAAGTTGTAAGAAAATTTTAACGTTTACCACAAATTTACAATATTTGAATAATTTAACACGACAACTAAATATTCCAAACTAATTGGTTAAATACCAACTAAAATTTATTTGTAATTCAGCTGTAGTGAGGAAAATTTTTTTCAAGTAAAGTTTCAACTATAAATAGCAAAAATAATTACAATTGTAGATAACAATTTGTACAAATTAGAAATATACGAATACATAATATAATCTGAATATATAATTGTAAATTATTTTTTACAATTAGCGATAAATAGCAAAAATTACTCAAAAATTGTTACTCTCTAAATGTACATATATTAAGCAGCTGCTTCTTCAACAACAGGAGTCGATACCACATTCTCAACTTTATTATTCATATCTGTTTGATTAATCGTTACTGAGTCTACTTCAATGGTTTTACTCAATGAATTATTAGAATTATTATCAATAACAACTACCGTTTCATCAATATTATTTTCACAATCATTTTTTGTAATTGAAACTACATCATTATCAGTTTCATTAGTTTTATCCATTAAATCATTATTTAAATTATTTATATCGATATTTTCTTTTGTTGGCTCATTAGAAATTATTTCTTCAATATTATCTGTTTTAATATCACTTTTTTTTTCTTCTAAATTTTCATTTATATTCTCTGTAAAATTTTCTGTGATGTTTTCATTTAATTTTTCTATCAATACAGTTTCAACTGATTGATCATTATCCTCTCTAATATTTTCAACAATTGACTTATTATCTAGAGAAAGGCTTTCATCAAAAATATTTGTTTCTTCATTAGGCATTTGTGGTATCATAGATTCAGAAATTTGTTCTACGTGTTCAACGGGTAAATTGTTATAAATATCATTAGAGGAATTATTGATTGACTCAACGGATACACACTGTTGTGTATCAATTTGCTGAAATTGTTGATGTTGATGTTGTTGCTGCTGCTCACTAGGTGACAATTGACTGCCAGGTCCACTACAAGATGAAGCTTGTGAAACATTACGACCTCTACCACGGCTACTCTGCTGACGTTGTACTGAATTGTTGTCTGGAGGAGGTAAAATCGGAATCGCAGCTTTCGGTCGTCGAAGTGGGGCTATCTGCGGTACTTGTTGTGGCTGTTGGGCTGGACTATAATAAGTGCAACCTTGTGGTTGATATAACTCTGGCGGTGGTTGTGGGACCGGTGGCTACAATAAATCATCAAATTAATCTCAATATTACAGTTTTTAAATTTATAGTTATAAAAATTAAAACCTTAAAATATTTAGTTTTATTACCTGAACCGATGGAGTATATCCTTGATATCCTTGAAAATTAGGCGGGAATGCCGGTCCATTAGGAGCTTGTACGTAATTAATGATGCTGGGTGCTGCCGTTTGAGGTGCAATAAATTGCGGAGTAGGCACCAAAAATGGGGGTGGTGCAAAAGAACCTGGTTGCCCTGCTGAAGGTAGTGGCATCACTGACTGAGGTGCCAGTGTATTTGCAGTCTGCGGTACTTGAGGGCTTTGATCAAAATGATTTTGTGGATATCCTGGAATAATTAAATAACTTGTTAAAATATAATTATCTTTCGAAGCATTAATTTTATCACACGAATTAAATATAAAGGATTATCACAATAACAAACAAGCGGGAGGCATAACTCATATTTATTTATGTTTTTTAATAAAAATTTTTTACCTAAGAAAATAAAACAATAATTAAACATGTAAAAATTATATAAATTTATAATAACAAACAATATCTGGTACAATTAAGCAAAACTTGCGAGGAATTGTAAACTTATAATACATTCAACACTGAGAAAAAAATAAATTTTTGTCGAGAAAAAAATTTCTTGACTCAAGAATCGTTTAAAATAAATTTTGGTTTTTTGACAAAAGAATAGGGGAGAAGAGGGTCAATTGAACCAAAAAAAGTTTAGTAATTTTTTACTATTCGAATTAAAACTAAATAATAAATTTTTTTTTCTTGGAATGATAGTTTATTAAGTCTACTATCATTATCAATACATAAATTAGTTAATAAACAACGTGAATTTTTAAAAATTATTAATTTATCCAAACGCGTCGAATGGTTCAATTGACCCCCGCTCGGGGGGCAATTGAACCACTGCTTGGGGTCAATTGAACCAATGACATTTATAACTCAAACCCGAACTTTTAATAAATAACATATTAATTGTTACTTTCTAATATTACTGTTGCACATTTTTAATACACATATATTATATTTAATAAATTAAAAATCGATTTAAAAATAATTTTAATTACAAATTGAGTTTATCAAATTGTTAGGTTATTTCCTGAGTATTTTTCACGTCGAGTCAAGATGCGCGCGCATGTCCCATGCTTCTCCGTATGGTTCAATCGTCCCCGGGACTGCTGGTTCAATTTGACCCGTATAATTTTAAAACAATTAATAGTAAATAATAAATAAATAAACCATTCTATCACTATAAACAAAGTTGAGGATTATAAAATATAAGTATATACAACTACTATAATTCAAATTTTATCAATTAATTCAAAAATTTAAATATTATTAAACAATTTGTCACCAGCCGAAAAGAAAGTTTGCATGCCTAAAAATAAGAAAATCTCAATTTTTCAAAATTTATCGATCGCAATGATTTCAAATTTTGATCATATCCAAGTTTAACATATTAGAATCTAATTCTAAGAGCATGAAGCGTTTTTTCAATTTTTTCGATTTTTTAAGTCGAGTGGTTCAATTGCCCCGTGGTTCATTTGACCCCCTTCTCCCCTATCAATATCTATTATGATAATAAAATATTGGCATTAATTTTGATAGATTAACAAACGAATAGGTTCACTTGAATTAAATAAAAAATAATTCGATTAATTCTTGAGACAAGAAAATATATTCTTGAAAATTATCAAAAATATATATTTTTGTGATAAGAAAATTTTCTCAAGAGTAGTACTTTTTTCCTGAGTGTACAATAGCACTTACAATAATGCAATTGCTAGAACTGATGTACAAATTTAAATATGTCAATAAATATCTTTAAAAGTGTGAAAAACAAGCGGGATCACACAAAAGTATATATTTTAATATTATCGTAATTTTACCTTGTGATTCTATAACACCATGTGAATTTCCACCTAATATAAATATTTATAATAACTTTATTAATAAACATTGTGATTATAAAAAGTGGAGAACATGTTGATAATAAAAAGTGGAGAATATGTTGATTATAAAGAGTGGAGAATATGTTGATAATAAAAAAGGGTTGAAAAATTGTGTTCATAATATTGATAAACTAGCGGAACCAGAACTTTTCGTGTGAAAATTATTTCCATTAATTAAACTTAATAATTTACCTTGAGGAGAATAAAATCCGTGCTGTCCAAGCTGGTTATGTTGTCCATGTGGTCCATGTTGGCTATGTTGTCCATGTTGATTATGCTGAGTCGGATAATTTTGCTGTCCAGGACCATCTGATATTGCTGGTCGTTGACGGAGACTCGAATATCGTTTTGGTCTATTTCCACCCATTTCAGACGGAGATCGAGAATGTGCTTGTGGTTGCTGTTGTTGTTGCTGCTGCTGGTGTTGCTGTGTAGGTGGTTGCATGCGAGGAGAACCAACATTGGGTCGTTGCTGGTTCGATCCTTGTCCGTAGAAAGTTTCTAAACAAGTAGCATAATTAATTTATAATCTAGTTACTAATAACTGATAATTGAGATTAAAAAATAAATAACATACTTTGTTGACGTCCATGATGATACGTCGATCCATCGTTAACGTTGATATGTTTGACCTCGTTGACAAACTGATCATCGTCCCGACTCATAATATTCCTTCTATCTCCACCAGTTATCAGTCCACTACCACGACCTTTGGGCTTAGTATCAGGAGGTCTATTAGCAACGAGATTATTATTAGCTGTTGGTTTGAATCCACGTCCTCGTACTCTACTTGCTGCAAGACTAACGCTCTCTTGAACTTGTCGTTTGTTTACATAGGCTGGTTTTACGTTAGCTGTTGTTGTTTTTTCAATATCATCACCAGCGTTTATATTAGCAATCAAACTTTGATGGCTGTACTTAGCATCCTTCTTCCAAGCAGGATTAGTTGGCTCATTGGGAGCTTTATTCTCGTTTCTAGATTATTAATTATATTAGTATTTATATTATCAAAAAATAAATTACAAAGATATTTACTAAATATTTTCTTACGTATGGATATCATTAGCCGCCAATAATATAGTTCTCTGGTTATCAAGTTGAGATTGAAGTGGTGGGAAGGCGTTTTGCTGTTTGCTGTATTTATTTTTATTACTGTACCATGCCGATGATATAACCGGTTCTTCTACTGCATCTTGTTTATCATCCTAACGATAATTTATGAAATTTTATTTTATTTATTTCAAATATATGCAATTTTCAAGCAGAACAGTTATTTATAATTATTTACCTTTACTGAACCTCCAAGAGCAGGAAATTCTTCACCGGTTTTATTCAATCGTCGGTTCTGTTTAGTTGATGTATTTATTGGTGTCTTTCCATAAGCATCTTCATCCTCCCAATTTCTTGTATATTTATTTGGTCCACGACTATTTAAAAAAAAAATGTAAATTTATTTATTTATTCATTCAAACGCAAATCGGCTTTATACATTAGATTTACATCAATTAAATTTAGTTGTAGGTAAAAAAAAGAAAATAAAAATAAAGTAAAAAAAAGTATCAACATTTCAATAGAATTAAATTTCAATTAAATTAAATTAAACCAATTTCATTTACTTTATAAGTTTAAATTATTAGAATTATAGAAAAATATCTCTAAGAGTATTTATTACAAGATGAAATGAAATTGCACTTTTTAAGAGGCTAGTGGATATTGGTTAGAAGCAGTCTTTTAACCGATGATACAAACGATGTGATCGAGGTGTCGAATAATTCGAGGTTTGAGCAATTATCATTGACTAGATTAAAATTGAAAGAAATTTTGGTAATTATTTACAAGTGGGGTCAAACCTATTTTTGACTATATCTAGGAGAAAAATTAACATTTTTTAACTTTTTTTTTATTCTGCTAGTTTTTACGGCGGATTTATGGTGGTGATATCGAAAATATCAAAAAATTAATATTTCGATAGTTTTTTTGCCTTCAAAAGTTGGAAAAAATTTTGGCGCTCATGTTTTTGGATAAAATTTCTATTTTATCTTTTTTTAATATATTTTTATTTTTTTGAAAAATACATAAAAAAAAACGAACAATTAAAAAAAAAAAAGTTGAATATCACAATTTTTTAAAAAATTTATAAATTTTTTTGAAAATTTGTTAAAATTGTGATAATCAACTTTTTTTTTTAAATGTATTTAAAAAAAAAAAATATATCCAAATTTTCTAAAAAAAATTTCGTTCAAAAAAATGAAAATGAAAATGGTAGACCCCACTTATAAATAACTACCGAAATTTTTTTTTTATTCTATAAAATTTCGTATCTAAAAAAAATGTTAGATAACTCACCCATATCTACGTCGTCTGCGTGCTCTAGGAGGACCCTCTTCGTTCCTAATATCATATCCATAGACAGCAATAAGTTCTTCATGACTCTTTGGAGCCTGCTCTTGATCATTGTACCTGTCATGATCCCACCGGTCTTCTTTATCCTTCCAGACCTTTTTATCCTTGGATTCCCTTTCAACAGGTTGCTCTACAGTATCTTCAGCAGCCTCCTCAGTAGTACGATCATCATGCTCATAAAAGGTACCACGTTTTGGTATGTACTGCGGATTACGTCTATCCTCATCATCGTCCAACTTTTTCTGTGGTTTGTCTTCTTCTTGACCATCTCCTCTTTCACGCTGGACACCATCTTGCGATCCACCATCGGACTCACCATCACTTCCAGCAGTATCATACTCAGAATCATGATGAATAGTAATGTCTGACTGGTCATTGCTCTAAATATTTTATAAATATTTATTTAATTAATTCTTTAGTTAATTAATAATTAATTTAGCTTATTTTATTTTATTTTATAATAAAATCTGCTCTAGTATCATGCAAATAGGAAAAGAAATAAAATAAAAAATTTAACAGTCTAACGGTAATATAAAATAAAATAACAAAGTAACTAGCTTAATAAAAGTAATAAAGTTGGTAGTAACCTATTAACTGATAAGCAGAGAAAGCTAACTAAACTTTCAAATTAAAATATTTTTAAAAATAAGTACAATCAACTCTTGACCTATTTTCTTATATTTTAACAATAATATAAATATTTTAAATTAAAATGCCGGGAACAAAAAATTTAAAAATCCAGCGAAAAAAATTTTTTTAATTATTGTTAACAATAATTAAACATTAACATTGTTACTACAATATCTATAATAACAATTAGAAATAATTTTTTTAAAATGACAATTAAATATTTTAAAAAAAATAATTACCGCAGTGTCTTTTGTAATAGCTAGTTCATCGAATGATTCTGATAAATCATCAGACGCATGGGAACGTTCTGATTTATGGCGACGTCGACGAGTATCCGACATGTTTGGATCAGATTTAATCATTTTTTCAAGTAACACTTGTTTCTTTCAAACTAATGAATAAATTTTTATTAACGTTAACACCTGTAATAATACAATAATGATATAGTAATAGTATCACTTGAATTATTATATAAATAAATTAGATAATTGTTATTTATATATATAATTACAATTCTGAACTTAGAGAACACGATGTGAACAGTGGCGATGCTGCTGCTCTACTGACCTCGACGTCTGGAAATCATAATTCGCAAAAATGGCGAAAATGATATACTACATGTACAATTAGCATTATAGATTGAACAATATGTTATGTTATTTAAATAATATTAACAATTATTACAAATTTTTATAGTGGAATATGAAAAAAAAATTATTGGTTTTTTATAAATAATTTTTTATCATGCTACAAAAATTTTAAAATGGTGGAAAATTAGTTTGACTTTTGAAACACGGAGGGCAGGGCATACCCCAGGGTTGCAATCAAGGGTTGTAACTATACTATAAGTATTTTTAAATTATTACTTCATAACAAAAAATTTGACCACATTTTTTTTGCATACCTATTTAAGACTCGAATTTTTTCGCATATTTAAAACTCGATGTAAGTATTAATTTTAATGAATAAATAAAAATGAAAAATTTTTAGAGTGAAAAATATTATAACAGACAGACATTAGGAGTTTTTTTTTTTATTTTTTAGCAATGCAATTATTATGAAAATAATTTAATTAAAAAATTCCACATGTAAAAATTAAAAAAAATTATGAGTGAAAATTTTTAGATTTTTTTTATTGTAATTTTTATCGTAAAATATTAATTATAATTACAATACAAAATATAGCTGGAAAATTTCGCTGCAATAATAATTTTTATTCAGCAATTTGTCTTATTTTCAATTCTAAAATTTTTATTACTAAATATAACGTAATACAGATTAAATGAATTAAATAGTTTTTTTTTTTTTTTTTTTTTTTTTTTTTAATAAATTGAATTAATTACTGAAACTGCGACTTCTATGACTTTCAACAAATTATAAAGCAACAATTCAATTCTGATTATACATTTTATGGATTAATCTCTTAAGGTAGTTGTTGCGTGAAAGGCATTTCAACAGAAAATTATGAAATTTTTTTTATTGAAAGATAAATATATTAATAAATCACTAACAAAATTTCAGATCAATTGACCGCACCATTTTTGAGTAATTAATTTTCGAAATTGTGTCTTTTACACGTAGAGGTATAGAGATATGGTAAAGTTAGTATGAAATCTTTGGCCCACTCGAGTGGTACGCAAGATTTCATACTAACTTTACCATTTCTCTATACCTCTACGTATAAAAGACACAATTTCGAAAATTAATTACTCAAAAATGGTGCGGTCAATTGATCTGAAATTTTGGTAGTGAATTATTAATATATTTATCTTTCGATGAAAAAAATTTCATGACTTTCTGTTGAAATGCCTATCACGCAGCAACTACCTTAAATAGTGTCGAATGTTGATATTATAGGATTACTGTGTTTTCACTGCTTAATCTGTTAGGATACTGAAAAGTTTTAAAATTACGTATAGTACAGAGGTAAATTAAACTTTAAATGAAATTACGTTATTCGCACTTGTAACGTGTACGCAATAGGATTTGTATTTATATCGTTATAAAAGTTTAAATTGTGTTGAGTTGTTATTCAGTCGAATCGGGACAGAGATTTTCATGGAATATACAAAAAGGCCTTCATTGCGAGATACATAAAAATTTCTGTTTTGTAGAAAAAGTCATTAACATGTCATTGGAATATTTCTATAAAATTTGATACAGAATAAAAATAATAGTAAACATACACTTTTTTTTTTAATTATAAAAAACCATAAAAAAATAAATGTATAGTACAAAAAAAGACTAAATTTATTGATAATCTAATGCCACTGAAATTGAGACATTTGATCATTTTTATTTTTTTTTTTTTTTAAATAAATGATGACAAAAAAATTTATTATAAAAATTTCACAAGTAAAATTTGTAAAAAATTTCCTTGAGCTAATTGTTTTTCTTAAATAAAATTAAAAAAATACTCAAGTGTCTCAACAATAATTATTTAAAAAAACAATATCTTAATATTTATAGAAATTAAAATCTCATTGTCGGAAATGATATATTTTTATTATAAAAAAAAAAAAGTTTTTCCGCCAAAAAAGTTCGGAGTGACTGTAGGTAAGTAAAAAAAATTAACAGGATTACAAAATAACAACAACTGCTAAATGAATCAATTATTATTAAACAATTCAAAAAGATCTTATGTCGTGTCTTTAATTTTTATTATTTTATTACAAAAACCGCTTAAAAAGTAACAATGTAAATATCATTTTTTAATGGTTCAATACTACATCATTTTTCAACAATATTATTATTTTCAATTAGAGTCATTACCTGGACTTCCGAATTACATTGTACAGTCAATTATACGAAACAGCTTAAGTCGATACCAACCGAGAAAATTTCTAGTTTAAAAGCCAACTTCAGCCTTTTCGTTTAATTAAATCATTCGTGTAATGCGATTGCAAACCTGCTCTGTACTTCACGTCGTATGTTGTTGACTGTGTTTACAACTGGAACAGTTCGTCTTAAAAATTATTGTCAATAATAATTGATAATATTTATAATTAATAATGTCTGCGGCTGCAAGACCAACTTTTGATGGTGCACGAGGAGGACAGGGACGTGGTGAAAAAGATTTAAGTGCTATTTCAAAGCAATACAGTAGTCGTGACTTGCCATCACATACTAAATTGAAATACAGGTTAGTTTTATTGTTAATTATAAATTACAAATAATATGAGTTTTTTTTAATAATTTTAAGTTGCAATTATTAATAATTTGCTATTATATTAAAGTAAACAAGTTACTTATTTTATTTATATTTTTTTGTTCACTATTTGTGAATTGTTTTGTGATATGCTGACATTGACAGACATCTGATAATTTTTAAGATTTACATGAAAAAAAATTTATTAATCAAAAAAATTTCCACATGTAGGAATACAAAATAAGATTAAAGTTAACCGTCACTTGATCATTTTTTAATTTTATTTAACGAGCAAATTTGCTCCAAAAAATTATTTAAAAAAGATTGAATTTTCAATTTGTTCAAATTTCTATCAATTTTTTTTTCTATTTTTTTGCCATAATTTATTTGTTACAAAAATTATTAAATATTTGTTAAATTAATTTTTATATAAAAAAAAATTATTCACATTTTCTTAAAAAAATCTAATTTATAGTTTCATATATTCACTATCACTATTTTCTATAAAACTATGGATTGTGATTATAATAAAAATAAATTATATGTGCTTCTACTATTTTAAAGAGAGCATGGACAAGGTACAGTCGATGAACTACGTAACCGAGATTTTCGTCGCGAATTGGAGGAACGAGAAAAAGAAAAACCATCTGCGAACCGCCGTATGATAGAACCAGCTCGTGAAGCTGCTCCGTCTACGAAACGTCAAAAAATTGACCAAGCACCCGCGGCTAGCTTGGATGCTGATGACCCATTGGACGACGATGATTCTGATTCCGATAGCGACGAAGATGACACTGCGACTCTGCTTGCTGAGTTACAGCGAATTAAAAAAGAACGCGCAGCTGATCAAGCTAAAAAAGTAAACTAATGATAATTAAAATCTTTGAAATTAAGATAAATTTAGATTAGTGGAAAATAATATTGTCTGATTTATTTATAGGAATTAGAAAAACGTCAAGAAGAGGAAAGAATAAGAATGGAGAATATCTTATCAGGTAATCCTCTTCTAAATTATTCCTCTCAGGTTACAAGAACAGACATGAAAGTTCGTAGACGATGGGATGATGATGTCGTGTTTAAAAACTGTGCTCGCTCAGAACCTAAAAAGAAGCACGATGTTTTTGTCAACGATTCTTTGCGTAGTGAGTTTCATAAAAAGTTTATGGAAAAATATGTCAAATAATTAAAATTATTATTAATTATTAAATATTAATCATTGCTACAATTACATTGTATTTCAACTTAATTTATCTTGGACGATATGCCAATGAGTTTTAATTATTTAGAAATTTAGATTAATAATAAATATAATGTCATTTGTAAATAATAAAATTAATTTTTTATATTATTTTTTGTTTCACTAAAAAATGAAAACATATATATATACATATAAGTACTCCAATTATCTTATAAATGTTAGAAATTTACTGAAAAAATGAAAAATAAAACTTTCTTTAGTGTATGCCCTTTTGATTTTGAAAATTTCTTTTTCTTATTTTTAACACTTAAGCAGTTGATCTTGAATTTCCACTCTTTACGTGGAATGACTCGTAGGATCATTCAATCCTTTGCAGCTTACAGATGTACAACTGCTGCTTGAAGCGTCGATAATGTTTAACAATAACAAACTCGGTGCCGCGACTAGTCAACCGACGACATTTCAATCGAACGACAATTGAACCGAAAGACAAGCTCGGTTTGGATTTTCTTGTATTTTATGCGACAGAGGTAACCGCGCTATTGCTCTTGCAAGAGAACAACGATTCTAGATATCAATTCACTCCTTGCTTTCTCCTAAGCAAACAGCGTAGTGGGCGAACGGATAAATATTGAATTGTACTCGTATTTGACATCATGTGCAAAACCTTTCTCTTCCATTAGAATCCACACCACGTTTTCGTCATAACGTTGACGACAAAGAAATCCCGCAGATATGATGAAAAGTAGTTGATTAAATATAGTTAATAATAATAATAATAATATATCTATTGGAAAATTAAAAAAATATTCCAATAATTTATTTGAACTACATTTTTTACTTTTATACTAATCGCAAATTAATACAATTTTATGTATTATTACTACAAATAATTTCAAGTAGAAAATATATAATTTTTTTTTTATTCATAAAGTACTTCTGTCATCTAGATGGTGAAAGAAAGCTCTTTTTTGTTGTATGTGAATAAAAATAACTTCCAATTCGCAAAATGATTAAACAAAATGTTTTTAGAATAGGATATTTTATATCAATAAAAATATAAAGCTTCTGAGATTTTAAAACTACACTATGACCTTAATTGGATTAATATAACAATAGAGCGTAGGTTTTATTCAACAATGGAATTAAAAAAATCTTGCTTCAAAAGCGAGAACTTCGCTTAAATTAATGTGAAATATTAAATCATTTGAAATTTCATGATAAATAATGTAGTCAGAAAATCAACTAATTGATTTGTCAATTAGTTTGACGGGCTCTCCCTTAGACAGGGATGTAATCTAATTGGATCCATTTCATCTTAAACGAATGCAAATTCGTAATGCGTGTCTAGTAGATTGACATATATAACATAAAATTGAATTAAGGTAGGTGACCATCTTGTAAATTTAAAAATATTAATTTTTTTTATTGTATTTTCTCAATTATTCTACTTTTAAAAATCATCTCAAAAAATTCGAATTCTAACGTAGTGAAATTCGGAAAATATGCGCACGCTCTACATAACTCTTAACAGCGAATAAAAACGTTAAACATGTTTTTCTCGAAACTACTTTTTTTTCAAATGGCGGACAGTTAATCTCCGAAACTACTAAACCGATTTGAATGTTTTTGGTTTTGTTTTGTTCATTGAGATGTTTTGTAAACCAATCTACCATATTTTATCAAAAAAAGTTATAATTATAACATTCTTCTTTAGCAAAAAAATAGTGAAAAAGAGGGGTATCTTTTCTACTGTTTTTTTTTTTTTCAAATATCCGCCATATCTTTCTTATTTATTTATTTATTTTTTTTTCAGAAAATTGTGGTAGATTGTCTCGTAAGGGACCTTTTTTTTTTTGAAGATTCTGTGTTTTTTTACTCTTTATATTCACCAATCCTGAGATTATATGTCCACCGTGGGGCAGCATTTTTTTGAAGCCTCGACTTTAGCGTCTCCTGGGTAAATGTTAAAAATGAAATTAAAAAAAAAGTATTTTTGTATTTTATAAGCTACAAATAAAAGTTTTAAAAAATCATTAGTAATATCTTATACAGGGCCCGGAAAAAAAAAAATTATTGGAAATATTGTATTTTTTAGTCTTTCAAGGTCACCTACCTTAACATAAAGCATCATCAGCCACTCATAATTTTGATCGAGATAAAAATTTTTTAGAACATACTAAGACAAAAGACCCCATTAGTGGCGGGGATCCCATTACTGACACTTTCTTCGATTATGGACTTATTCAATTAATGAAATCATTAAATTCTATTATGAATATATTATTTCTAATCTTTAAGACCTTTAGATCAAAAAAATTTTCAATTTTTATTCCTAGTAGAACATTTTTTCATTGAAAGAAATAGGGGCTTA
The DNA here is from genome assembly GCF_020080835.1 of Cotesia glomerata. Taxonomy (NCBI): domain Eukaryota; kingdom Metazoa; phylum Arthropoda; class Insecta; order Hymenoptera; family Braconidae; genus Cotesia; species Cotesia glomerata. The sequence goes on from NC_058158.1 coordinate 5,253,315, forward strand.
GAAGTGCCACTAATGGGATCTTTTACCTTATACATTATCAATTGTTTCTTATACCTTAAAGAAAGGACTATAATAAAACTATCAAATTGAATAAACATTGAAATTATAATTATTTTGATTTGTACACATAAAAGTTGTCATTATAAATTTAGGATCATACTAATGAGCAGTTATAGATATTAATTAAGCGTTTGAATAATCTATTCATTAAAATTGATAATATACTAATAAGTATCTGATAAGCTAACTATATAGATAGGTATTATATTGAAGGTATTTGTAAACTACATTGCTGTACCATAAAGCAAGAGATTATGCACATATTATTCCTTTACAAAGAGGGTATAGTAGAACTTATAATGAGATACTGTAGAATTAGAACAGATAGAAACATAAAGGCTTAAGTCTAGGTCATGGTTCGGGAGTGAAAGGATACGGAAAATGTAATAATAAGAGAAAAAGCAACAGCTTTCATTCAACTAAAATTTTAGGATAAAGCGCAGCCGTATAAACGGGATATATCTACATGATACATACTAATTAATCGATAAAATACCTGTTACTCTCTTGGAAGTGTAAACAAACAACAATTGCATATGAAGTAAAAAATGTTAGTGCTTATCAAAATGCTGTTTTTTTTTTAACTTTTTATTTGAGCAGTTTAAGATTTTTATATTTTTGAGGAGTTAATTAAAGTCTTTTAGTGCTACATACATGATATTCTATTAGTATAATAATAGTTTTATTAACTTTTGATAAAAATTATTGTATGATATATATTTTTAAAAAATAATTATACAGAAAATAGGTCAATTTTATTAATTATTTTTTGTTTTAACAAAAATAAAACAAGTTAATTTTAAAAGTAAATATTTAACAAATAGATGAGTTTACGATAGCGACAATTAAAAACTTTTTCGTACCTTTTGTTTATCGCTAGTCAATAATTTTGCATGTAAATATGTTTTTTCCAATGAATAATGAAAAAAACTACAAAACTTTATTATTTTATTTATGTCCTTGCAATGTACCTCAATTCTATACCTAGTGATTGCACCGGAAGTCTATTGAATACAATATATTATTGTATTTTCAGAAACGACATTCTATCGTTTGTAAGCTTTAATTTTCAAAAGGATCTAAAATTGAAAGGGTGAAATTTACATGCTGTTGAGGATTTATTAATTATACGATGAGAAATGATATATATGAAAACTCAACATGACAACAAATAGTTTTAATAGTAATATACTAAAAAAAATGATAAATAAGTGGCAATTAAAAAAATTCATCCTATATTTATAAGTATATTATTGTTTGTTATTGTATTAAGTTTTCAATAAGTGGTATCAAACAAACTTAAAATTTCTTCAATAGATAGTGTAAGTGAAATATTACATCGAGCACTTACATTACAAACTCTAATAAGGGGCTTTAATAATTCTATTTTATCGTATATAGTATTTGTTGCCATCAACGTAATTCGATTGCTAGTACACTTAATAAACATTTTAACTAAAATCTCACTAAATAGAATTTCAGCTCCAAGACGGTGTATACATTTAAATAATAAAAATTAAATAAAAAAAACCTTTATTAAAATTCATTTGTCAACATCAGTATTTAAGAGATAAAAATCGTTATCTCTATTTTAATTAATTAATAAATGTATTTAATTATTTTTCAAAAGCTTCAATGCTGAAATCTTTTCCTTTTCTCATTCAAAATACTGTTTGATTTGTCCTGAAATAACTTTGATTTGCATTATTTGGAAAATAAAAAAATTAATTGGTTGAGTAATGATAAGCGAATATTCTGTACCTTCGGTTTACTTAAATGCCTTGCTCACTATTAATATGTTTATATATATATTAGGGTGCTTTTTTTTTTTCAACTATTCTTTTTTTTCAGTTCCATCGTGAAATTTTGCTGCAAGTATCAAAAAAAAAATACCCTGAAAGTTTAGGCCCTTAATATTAATATTAAGACCTTGACCCAGGCTTTTAAAGATTTCCCCATAAAAAAACACAGAAATTTTGATTTTTTTATGTTTAAATTTCTATAGCTCAGTGGCATTTCATAGCATTGCTTCGACTGTGGACAGGTTTTTTCAGAATTGAATGCTCTACAAAAGTGTCCATTGCGGCCAAGCCGTAACTCGAATCGGCGAAGTAGTAATTTAACATGAGAATAGATCCTACCTTAGGAGGCTCTATTTGGGCTCTAAATTTCGACTCGGGTAAATATCTCCGAAAATATTGATTTTAGCGACTTGATGCTTAGAACCTTTTTTATAGGAAATTGAATGCTCTACAAGTTTGTCATTTACATTTTTTCTGTAGCTCTTGTCATTCACGAGATAAATGCGAAAAAACGCGAATTTCATGGAAAAATCAAATTTAGAGGCCTGTACTACCTCGCCGATTCGAGTTACGGCTTAGCCGCAATGGACACTTTTGTAGAGCATTCAATTCTGAAAAAACCCGTCCACGGTCGAAGCAATGCTATGAAATGCCACTGAGCTATAGAAATTTAAACATAAAAAAATCAAAATTTCTGTGTTTTTTTAAGGGGAAATCTTTAAACGCCTGGGTCGAGGTCTTAATATTAATATTAAGGGTCCAAACTTTCAGGGTATTTTTTTTTGGGTACTTGCAACAAAATTTCACGATGGGACTGAAAAAAAAAAAATAGTTGAAAAAAAAAAAGCACCCTAATATATATATATATATATATATATATATATCTGATAAATATTATCATATAAGCCGATATAGCGTTAATGTGGATTTACTTGCTCATTATCAAGAGGAAGAGCTTATAGTCTTCCTTTGTGTAATAATTGCCATCTATAATGAAGACTTTGACAAATTTATTTTTTAATGATGACCCAACGAATCGGCATTTTTTTTTTTTTTGAATTTTTCAAACGAAGGATGGACTAATTAAGAAAGAAAAAGATCTTACAGTGATGCTTTTTGCGGTACTTCAAAAGGCTGTCTCCTTTTAATATTCGTATTTTCTTTGCTGTCTCACTTGTACGTAAACAACTGCTATACAATAGGTAGCATTGAATACAACGCCGGCGCGCCAATTTCTACGTTGCGCAGATAACTGATTTTTGACGAAGATGAGACTCTCATCACGAGAGATGAGTACGGAAAATTCAACAGTTTGAAAGCGACAGCAGCGGAAGCTAGAATGAAACTCGCTTCAAGCCAAATGATACAAATAACATTCAATCAATTAAAATTTTGTCATTAAATTATAGTAGTCGATTTTTCTTTAAGAACATTAATAGTCTTTTTTTAATATTTGTTTATTTGTAGTGTAACATCTTTATCACAATGATCTTATTTATAATTATTATAGTTACTGTTTTAATCATAAAATTTCCGCGCCGGAGTCCATTCGGTAGAAACTGTAAGTAAATGATTTTTTTTAAATTATTAAATCAGGAAATCATATTCTATTTACATAAGTATTAAGAAAAATAAGTAACAAGTAAAGAATATACACTGTAAAAAATTTGCGAAGTAATTTCAGAATGAATGCAGAGTAGATGATTTTCGATTGATTTACTTCCTCCGGAAGTTGAATTCACTCAGAGACAGATATAAGTTAAATTATTGATAAAATTCAGTTCGTGTAGTGAATTTTGTATTTTTTTTTCTTTATTGAATAAAAATAAAAAAATATTTATTGCTCGAATAAAAATTATAAAATGTGTACTTAGAGATTTTAAAAGTTGAAATGAAAAAAAAACTTTTTAAATTTCTGTAAAAATTTGAATTTTTAGAATTTTTTATACTGATGGTGAAAAATATTTTTTCTGCAAATTTTAAATCTTTTCCAAAATTTAGTTTTTTTTTTTTTAATTTTATTTTTTATAATTTTCTATCCTGACAAAAAATTGTTTTTAAAAATTAAAATTTTTTTTTTTAATTTGAATTTCGTTAAAAACGGTTTTTTTTTTTTTTTTTGAATGCGTGATTATTTTTTTCTATGTTATCTGAGATTGAATTTTAAAAAGTATTAATGTTTATATAATTTTCACATACACGTATCAAAATATATCTGAAAAAAATTGTGGAATATTTAACGAAAAATTTATTTTTAAAAATGATTAAAACTAAAAACGGATTTATTATATTATACAATTCGTTTGTTTATTTAATTTGTAGGCTTATAAATATTGTTGAAATGAATTACAATAAAATTAATAATTCAACATCGGAAATTTCTCTAAATTTCAATAATTCAACATCATCAAAAAATAATTATTTTCATCCTTCATCATCAAATAGCAAAAGTACTTTGAATTCATTAGAAATAGCATCAGATGAAGATTATAATTATTATTTTTTATCACTACGTCCAGAATTTGATGAAAATTCGGCAAACGATGATCAAAAGCCAATTTTAAGCTCTTCTTCAGAAAGCAACGAATTTGTTTCTCGTAAAAAACAAAGTATATCAGGTAGCTATGTGACTATTATTTAAAAAACAAAATTGTTATTGTAAATAGCTTTATCTATTAAATTGATTAAAAATACTTCATCCACAATAGGTCTTTTAAAATATTGCAAGAAAAAAACGATAAATCGATACTATCGTATCATTAATTGGAAACCCAAAAAATTTCATATTTTTCGGTCAAAATCATCGTAATTTTACTATATACTGTCAAGGTCTATTAGATATAATGTAAAAACTTTACTTTTGTGCTGATATTATTTCTGTTGATCAAAATTAATATTTAATATTTTCGACTTTGAACTAAAAAATTCCAAAGACAATTATAGGTAAGTGACTAAATTACGTGATTTAATTATTATACTCAGGTACTTTGGTCATACTTGCATTCTAGTTTCAGTTATAGAAATTTATCGACTAATATTTATTATTGAGAAAAAAAATATGACCACTGCTACGAAAAAGGATCCGACTCTGAAAATATGTAATTAAATGTGAATAATTGTATTGTTAAATCAAATAATAATCAAAAATACGTTTCTTTCGTGTTGCTATGTGATATGAATTAATTTAATTATACTGCTAGTGTGTCATCAGATATTTCAAGTGAGTTTTCAAGTATGAAGTATGATTAATAATTTTGTGCGTATTCTGAGCTTTAGTATACCATAATTATTTTTTATTTTTATGGAACTTGAAATAGCGTAGAAGAAAGCTAAAAAGTTTTAAAAACAATTTAAGAAGAAGATGAAAAAATGATTGAAAAATTCGATCAACAAGTCAATTCATCTCAAGGTTCCAATTCTGCTTTTTCAAATTAATGTACTTACAGTAAGTAATGGCTGATTGATTATCATTTATTTATAATTATTTCTGATAACAGATTGCTCGGTTGTATTAAATTATTGTATACAATTATGTTGAAGCCAGTTGTATCATATCAATCTCATGACGATGAAATCATATTGTTCATAAAAAAATAAAATCATAACTTCATACAATCATTATTCATTGTTTCAAAAGATTTTATGTTTTCTTTAATTAATTGTGAAAATAAAATTGATAATTTGTTTGAAAAAAAAAAAACTTTATGGACAATATTTTAAACGTTAAAATCAAAAGGATGTATCAACAATGAAGATTCTACTTTTGAAGATTCACACAACCCCAAATTTAATTGCAGCAACTCGACACGAAATTAAAAGTCATCATAAGCTATCCAATTATCAACCGGATTACCAGAACGTGGAAAAATCAGTGATATAGTTGAAGAAATCATAGCTACTCAGATAAATAAGACATTATTTTTTCATTTATTTATTGATTAATAAGTAGCTTATTTTGCATGTTTTTTCAGAAAAGTACGGAAATCAGTTTTTTACTTTCCGGTTAATTGTAGATATATTGTTTCTTACCAATCATAACCATTTCGCTCCATTTTAATTTAAGTAGATATATTTTTTTACGTAATTTTTAACTTCTCGCTAAGAAAGTCAATGATGATTTGTCCGAAAGTTATTGTAGCTTAAATAGTTTGAAAAAGCTTTTTATTAAGTACAAACTAGACGTTTGAGCTCGAAGAGCTCAAAAACGTCGTAACAGCTTAAATTTGCAGCGCTTTGCATTTAAAATTAGCGGGAAGTTGCAAGGATGGCCTGTAGGGTCAACCCTTTACTAATTTTTTTAGATAATTAGAATGTAGAAATAGTTTTTCCAACCTACTTTATGATTGGAATAATGTCTAAAAAAAAAAACTTTTTTTTAGAGATATCATCCAAACGCGAAAAGCAAAGAAGCAGCAAATTGATCATTAAATTGAAGCTGTTAAAAAATCCCAATTCTATAATCTATATCAATACTGAAAACGTGTTGTCTTCAAAATTGAAAATACTACTATATAGGTATGGATTCAATTTTTTTGATTATACTCGTTATATAATTAAAAATTTGTTCTTTTATAACTTAAGATAATTTGACTTAGAAGCAATTTATGTCGACCTAGATTAGCTAGCTTAAGGTAAGAGAATTTAGAAGAAGGGATATTGAATTTATTCTCTATGTATTCTATCCATTGTAATATCATGTTTATTATAAATTTCGAATAAATCTCATTACGGTATTTGTCCTCACGGTGCTTCTGAAAAATTTGGTGATTTTTCAACTCAGCGGTCAAAGTTAACAGAATCATGTGATAGATAAAGGGCGAATTGAAATTACATTTACACAAGCTTCTACTTATCTATATTGTAAATATTTTACTGAGAATATGATAGAAACATATACGACATAACGCCGTTTTATAATTATAGAATCAAAATTTTCCAGAAATTTAAAAATCACTCTCGTGTATGACTATATATACGTAGTTCGTTTTTTCCGGGAGAGCTGAAGTTTGTCCATGTGGGTCAAGGTTAACTAAATGATCTGACCTATATGAAAGACAAGCTATAACTACATTTGCGTCCCCTTCAATCCCCCTATGATGTAAACCATTTGCTGAGACAATTTAATATATAAAAGCGTCCGATCCCGCGAAAATCAGCAATTCTTGAATCTACTATAGATTCAAACAAAATTAATTCAACATAACTTTGTGAACTTATTAATATAGTTTAAGAAGTATTAAGGATAAATCAAATGTCAAATTAAGTAATGAACAATAGAGTTACGATGTTTCACTTAAATGAATGACGCAAAGTAAACGCGATTAGAAATTGATATGGAAAACAATTAATTCAGAAAGTTTTTATTTCAATGATTTATTTTCACTAATTGCTCAGCGATCTTCGACGATGAATACAATGATTGGAAATTGTACCTCAATACTTTTGTAATTTAATATCTTACTCATTTAAAGTACGACAAAACTTCAGTTATAGGAAAGTATTGTCCAATTAATTAACAAAACTGTATAAAGTTTTTTTTCAGAGCATTAAATTTAATAAGCAAGAATATTTTATGGAACTACATAATATATATTGTACATACAAAGGGAAAAAGAAAACAATATTTGAATCCAAATATAATTATTATTGTATATAACAATTAAAATATATACATATGATATAGCAACCATCAATTTAAATGCGATTATTGTTCTATTTAAATGATCATAATGATACTCACATATTATTACTTTCCAGATTAATGATTGAATTGAAGGAAAAATTAGTAATTTTGTCAGCATTTAAAGTAATTACTCGACTATAATGTGAAATTTTGAAAAAATTGATTTTTTTTTAATTTTCTGATAGTTAATGTTTCTAAGAATACCATAATAAAATTTTAAGTATGTATTTTTTTCAGTACATTTTTCTCGATACAATAACTCTCCATTTTGTCAATTGCATGTAAATTTCAATTTTGGCAGGCCAAAATTCATCATATTTTTTAGCAAAATTTATAACTTTTTTTTCAACTCCACCGTTTTTTTTTTTTAGTTTCATTTTTTTTTATTCTGGGTCATTGTATGAGAAATATCTTCTAGTTTAAATAGTAAATTTTTATTTTATTTCAATTATATTGAATATTTTATTTTATTTTTTATTATTATTAAATGAAACTAATTACAGTTTTGAATAAGACTGTAAAATAAGAATATCACGATGGTTTGGTTGGAGTAGTGGATATGCATACGCCATCTTTTACCATTGTCTAGCCCCTTTGTTGAAAAATTAATTTATTTTAAAGACACACCAAAAATTTAATTGATTAATTTTTATAAGAAGCTTGTTTGTCAAAATAAAGTTAGTTTATTATATATTTAGATTCTTAAATATTTTGGAGTAATAAGGTCAAGAAATAAAAGATAAGCATTACAATTATGGAAACTATTCGAAAAAGTGTGACCAGGATGAGACGTTTCTTCAGAAGGAATTTTTCTTCAAGGCGTACTACAAGAGAGGTAAATAAAGATAATGAGAACCCACAATTGAATGATCGCTCGAAAAATTCAAATTTAGCAGGTAATTTATAAACTATCTTTCATTTTTATCCTCTAATAATTTAATGAAAGTCTACAAAAATTAACAATGAAGTATTATTTTTAAAACCAAAAATTTTTTTTAAAGCTTCAACCGAGACGGCTCGGAAAATGGAAAAAAAGGAAGCTATTAAATCTAATAAACCTTACTACTTATGGAAAGATGAGATAAGAAAATCACGAAGACGCAAGGCCGATGTAAACGGTAGATATTTTATTATGATAATGATAATAATGATGTTGACTGATTTTACTTTTATTACTTTGCTAAATATTTATTAATACTTATCACTTATGTGTTTTCTGTTAACAGACGTTCCGTACTATTATGAGTTCCCGAGACAAAATTAGTCTGTATAATCATATATCGTCCCGTTTCTGTGTAAACCTAGTATCTACAAAATCCTAATTTAAAATTCATACTCTTTATTTATCACCTTAAAAAAATTAAACATGATTTTTGCTATCTGTATCGATACCTTGTTGTTATTGTCAATGTCATGTAGATACGAGTTTTCTCATCAAATACCATAATAATTTTTTTGCAGATACGAGGTTTTGAAACAAAAAAAATTTTTTTTTTCTATAAGATCATTGGCGAAAAATTTTGTTATGCAAGGCTTTCAATTCATTATTATTTTAAATTTATTAACTAAAACAAATTTATTCGATTTTGATTTAATATGTTATAAATCATGCGGTTACTATTTATAATATTATTTAGTTATTTTTAACTTCCCGCTAAGAAAATCGAAGATCTTCAAAAATCGGGAGGTTATTGGTTTCACCCCCTTTTGTAAAAATTGAGTTTTTACTAGATCTCGACGTTTCAAGGTCTCAGGAAGCTTCCCTGACCACCCCCGCGATGGTGTGTGTGTGTGTGTGTGTGTGTGTGTGTGTGTGTGTGTGTGTGTGTGTGTGTGTGTGTGTGTGTGTGTGTGTGTGTGTGTGTGGATGTGTGTAAACCTCTCATAACTTTTGAACGGCTTGACCGATTTCATCGCACTTGGTGCCATTTGGAAAGGCTTGACTGAACTTAGATTTTGAATACAAGTTGGACCGATTCAGACCGGTAGATTTTGAGAAATCTAAAAAAAACTACGAAAAAAAATTTTTTTAAATGTGGTTTTTTTTGGAATAACTTTTAAGCGGCTCTACCGATTAATTCCAAAAACTAATCAGCTCTTAACATCAAAAAACCACGTCGATCGCGGCCAGCCCAGTCAAAATCGGTTGATTCGTTCGTGAGTTATCGTTGACGAAATAAAACCGAAAAAAGTGTTTTTTCGAAATTACTCCGAAATTCGTAGTTTGATCGAATTAAACTCAAAGATTCTTTAATAATTTTCATAATTTTAGTTTTATAAAGTTAGATTGTGATAAGTTAAAATGTTGTTTTCTTGTTGACTCTCAGTTCACTAATTTGAATTTAAAAATAAATGATTATTTATTATTTTCTTTAATTGTAGTTCCAATACATATTTTGTACTTTATTTCATGAATATAATAATTTATATATATAAATTAAAGTTTTTAGCGCCTAGCGGTCAAGTGACTAGTAGATCTAAATTCAAGCCAACGGATGGACATTCCATCTTCAATATTGGTCGAGAGACATATTCTCTCTTTACATAATTTCGATGAGGATCCACCGAACTTGAATACTAGTGAAGCTGAAAGCTTTTGTGGTATCTGTTCGAGTTATAAAGATGTTAATTAAATGAAATAAATGAAAGAAGGCATTACAAGGTAATGTGTTTGTGTGTGTGTGTTTTCGTGCGTGTGCGTGTCTGTGTGTGTATGTGTGTCTGTTCGTTTCTGAAAACGCGCACATACACAAAAGTGTGTGTAAGAAGCGTAAATGGGACCGAGCAACCTACGAGATACGCTTTGGATATCGCTAATGCCTTCGGTAAAATAGCAGTCGAAAAAAGTCGAGAAAAGTTTGAAAAAAATCGAGAAAATTTTCAAAAAAAATTGAAATTTTTTTTTTTTTTTTTTCTTCAAATTTCTTCAACAGTTAATCTCTTTGATCAAAAAATTAAGATTTTTGAGAAAAATAGTATTTTTCTTACCTAGGGTAGGAAAATAAGAAATGTTTCAGATTACATGTAATTGTTGACCGAGGCGAAGCCGAGGTCGACAAACATGTGATCTGAGGCTTTCTTATTTCCTGCCCGTGGTGAGAATACTATTTTTCTCCTCGACGGAGGCGGAAAGCAGCATTTTCGTTTAGCGCAGCGGGCGGAAAATTGACGCTTTCCGCCCGGAGGGGAGAAAAAATTTTTTTCATCGAAAAAATGAATAAAAATCGCAAAATTGCTCATAATGGTGATTTTTGCGAAATCAAAGAATTTGAAGCTTCGGGGCACTATGAAAAAAAAATCGCAGCGCTTTGAATTTTTTAGAGACTTTAGGAAACAATTTGAGGTTAAAAAATTACCGACGATATCCTTCGTTCATCCATTTTATCCAAAGTTATACCAAGTTATCCAAATATCCTTAATTATGTGAATTTTTCTCTTTTTTCCAGTCTGAGTTTTCAATTCAAAAAAAATTTTTTTTTCCAAAGCCGTTTACAGTTTCTTATAGAGAATATCGTGTAGTTTTTAAAAATTTCCTTAGATTTTCTATACGATCATTATTCTCAGAGTTATTGATTATTAAAGTTAAAAAGAACTTTTTTGCTTTGATTGACGATAACTCCGCGGCGAATCATCGTACATGCTTTTTGATTCCGTCAAATTAAAGAGTATTAAATTATCTAAACAAGCTTTCGAAAAAAACAATGAAAAAAATTTTTTAGAAGCCCGTAGACCTTTTTTTAGATGAGAAAAAATTTGGAAAAATTTTTCTTCGGTAGTTTTCTTAGGATTTATCCAGACCTGGACATGACAAAAATTTTTCATGGTCATGTCTGAAAACTAGACACTTGGAGCTACAATTTTCTTTTTTTATTTTTTCTGTACGACCATTTTTCTCGGAGTTACAGCTTGTTGAAAATCACCCAAAAATTTGGAATTTTCTTTATATCCCTTAATTTTTGTGACTAGTGTAGAATTCGAAAAACTGCGTCAAATGCCGCCAACCGCGTGAAAACCGGTTCATTCATTGAAAAGTTATTGCGGGTTGAAAATTCAAGAATTAGTATTTTATTAAACTTCTAGCTGACATATGAGCTCGGAGAGCTCAAAATGATATGAAAATTATATTTTTGAGTCCGAGGAGCTCAAAAACGTAATAAGTGCAATTCTGAGTGCTCAACTACGGAATTAGCGGGAAGTTACAGGAATGGCCTTTACAGCTCGTTGAAAATCACCCACAAATTTGGAATTTTTTTATATCCCTTAATTTGTGTGACTAGTGTATAATAAACTTTTGAACACAAATTGATCAGATCGGAAATTCCGGTGTAATTCGAAAAAATCACTTTTTTTCGATTTTTTTCTTCAACGTAACTCACGAACAAATCACCCGATTTTGACCGGACTGGTGGCGATTGAAGTGGTTTTTTTAGGTTAAGAGCTGATGAGTTTTTGGAATTGATCGGTAAAAACATCGCGGGAGTAGTCAGGGAAGCTTCCTAGGACTTCAGAACGTCGAGATCTGATGAAAACTCGATTTTTAAAAATCGGGGTAAAACCAATAACTACTCAATTTTTGAAAATTTTCAATTTTTTTTAGCGGGAAGTTAAAGAAATTTTATCCAATCTCTTAATGGTAATTATTTTCTGTTATGATAAAAAGTATAAAAAGTGTAATATTTTATCTATATGGTTACCATCCTAGATAATAATGAATATTATTTGAGGATGGTAGTAAATAGAAAAAGTGTACAAGGAAGGGGGGATCAAAACGGGATAGGAAGAGGCTAAATTTAGTGAAAAACTTTTTTTTCTGCAACATATTATTTACATGATTAAAAATAAATTTGATCTTTATCATCAATTTTAAGTGCATGAGATCTGAAATACTAATAATTTTCTATTAAAAAAAATCATTTTTTAACAACATTTTTTAGCCGAGTAAATTTTTTTGCTTGACTCAAGATAATCAGTTTTTTCAAAATGATTTTCCTGGTACATGATTTTTCTCTTGAATCAACTTTTCTACCATCAGTGTAGAAGAATTCGATATATTTAAACTGAACTCTACGAAAGTAGCTATCGGTGTAGTCATTCTAGAACATTTTTTCTTTAGTTGAAAAAATTTAGCTCAAGAAAATGTTTGCTTTGTCTTAAATAATTTATATCGCCATTAACATTTTCTTAAAACAAGGATAATATTTTACCTGGAAGTTCAATATTTTGCTTGCATCTTCTTTGAACTTGACGTTAGTATTTGTCTATAAAATAATTATGTTGAGGTTGGTAAAGATCCGTATAAATAAACATTTCCTTAAGTGCACCGTTTTGCCTCTCCCCTCCCCTTATTAATGTCATATAGAAATGTATGTTTTAAATAAATCTACATGCATACAAAATTTAATGGGTTTTTCTACTTTGAGAGAAAAAAATATTACTATTAAGAAAATTTTTTTTACACAGAACATTAATTTTTGTTAATTATTGAGAATATATTTTTTTGTCTGAAGAAAATATATTCTCTGAAGAAAATATCGTCTGAAGAAAAAATTTCCTCAAAAATATTAAACATTGGGAGAAAAATTTACCTTAGTAGGATAATAATTTTCGAGTTAAAAAATTATTCGATATTTGAAAGCAACGATTTTTGAGATTTTATTTTATTTATAGGAATTTCCTAATACGTTTTTTTTTTAATTTTTTTTTTGTTTTTTTTTTCATCACTACTTATTAATTAAAATAATAAGTAACTTTAGTTCGTCAGTCTGATATCAATCAATGAAGCCTCAAAGATGTATAATATCGATGCTGATCTCAATTTCTCCAATAGTTAATAAGTGAAATTAGCTAGCGGCTGGGGAATACATTGCACCGCGGAGCAATAGTAGCCGCTGAGAACGAAGGAAGCCGAACAGAAACAGACTAAGTGTACTCATCGTATAAGGTATACTGTTTGGTGGGAGGAAGAATCAGTTTGAAAGTGTGAGTCGCGAGAGACGAACACAATATTTTGACGTCTTTTTTTATCCATCATGAGTAGATCGTGGATATGTGACTCGGTATTTATAATCTTATTAATCATTCAAACTGGTAAGACAAATCATCAATCGATAAGTTAATCCATCGATGCATATTTTGACTATACTCTATTAATCTAATTCATGCTTGATTCTATTTATTTTATTTCTATACTAAATTGATTTAGAATCTTTTGAATTTATCTTATAAGGGAAAGGTCCAGCAGCACCGGAAGTTTCACTTCCTTTCTTATACACAAGTGAAAATATAAATTCCATGTGCAAAACGTTTCTCTCGTGATCTTTTGTTCCGCATGTTTCATATAATAATATTATATTATTGTATCAAGTTATTTTTATTTTGTTTTTTTCCTTCATAACCATAATCAATTATTATTTATTTAAATATTTTTCCCGCCTATTTTATTTAAAAAGTGTACAAATAATTTGAAACCATGTAGTCAATATGTAATTTATATAATCAATCGATTACTTTCTCTACCTGTTATTTATAATTAAAAATTTTTTTTCCTAGCTCACGGGTCATCCATCAAGGCACCGTGTATTGAGGACAGTAAATTTTATAGAAATCCAAATACATTAGCTCACAATGTATGGTCACCAAATGAATGTGCCAAATATTATTTATGTTTAGGTAAATATTTAATTACATACAAAATTTTATTCGTTTAACAAAAAATCAGTTACCAATAGTTGGAAAAATAAAAAATTTCATGACAAAGTTCGATTTTTTAAATTATAATTAAAACTATTTTTATGCTGTTACAAAACTAATACTTTCTTTGTAATTTTTTTTCTTTTTTTTTTTTTCGATATAATTATACGTATTTTAAGTGCAGGAAATTTCTCACAATTGTTTGTAAAAACACTTTCTCAGCATACTACTATATTAATGTATATATTTAGAGAATCACTATTCAATACAATGAAGAATTATACGCAATCTAATTTATTACAGACAATGAGGTATTTGAGTTTAAATGCTCAGAGGGTCTTCTATTTGATATCACAAGGCAGATATGCGACTTCAAAGCTAATGTAGAAAACTGCGACGTAACATCAGGTATTTACCTTTGTATCGTTTAATTTAATTAAGCTTCACTCGAAAAAATTTTTTCACACTCGAAGCTTATGAATCGTTCATCAATAAAAACAGAAAATAATTAGTTAAAATTTAATTAAAATTCCTCCAGAGCGCCAACCACCTAAGCCATTATTAGAAAAGGGTGATTGTAAAGACAGCACACTAGCTTGTGGAGACGGTACTTGTCTTCCTAGTTCTTATTTTTGCGATGGAAGTGTCGACTGTACTGACGGTTCTGATGAGGGCTGGTGTGGTAAATTTTTTTCTTCTATAATTTTTATTGTAAATAGAACAGTTGTATAATGTTTTTTATTTTAAAAATTTCTAAATTATTTTTTTTTAGATGGACGTCCTGATAAAAATTCAGCGACAAATTGCAATCCACAAAAATGTCATTTACCCGAATGCTGGTGTTCTTACGACGGAAAACAGATACCGAATAATTTAACTCATACCGAAGTGCCACAAATGATAATGATAACATTTAATGATGCCGTTAATTCAGAAAATTTTGATTTCTACAATAGTAAGTTTCATCGATGCTCATATTTTTTTAATTGGCTATTCCGTTCATTTTATTTTTTATATCGTTTTTAGAGTTTTTTAATGACAAACGAAAAAATCCGAATGGATGTCCCATACGAGGAACATTCTACGTAAGCCATCAGTACACTAATTACAAAGATGTTCAGTACCTTTGGAATAAAGGTCACGAAATAGCTGCTCATTCAGTAACGTAAGTCTATCTTCATTAATAAGTTCTGGAGAAAAAAATATTTAAACGTTTGATCTATCCAAAAATCTATACTAATAAATGGAGAGCCGGTTTTTTTTTGTCCGGTTATACTGCGAAAACTATTGAACCGATCGGAATAATACTAATACCATAAGATGCAGCGTGTTTCGAAGAAGGTTTTAGTATATGATATGGTGGTGATTACTTATCCGGAACCTATATTTTTTTGACTTAGAAATAATGAATTTTTATTGTAACTAAATTTATTCTATTCGATTGTTATTTTTTTAAAATACATTTTTTAATTCTATTGGTTATGTTTATATACTAGGCAGATGTCTTCACTTATGAGATCTGCTATTTCTTTAACTGAAACTTTCAATACTCATTACAAATTTTTTTTTTTATATTAATTATTATTCATTTTTGTAAGAAAGACACGGGAATGTTATAATGATTGCGAATTAAAAGTTACAATGAATATTAGCTAGAATAATTATATGGATAAAAGGTGCATGCCAATTCGACAGAATTTGGAACTTGTGCAAGTCAAAACAATACTCTAATTAAATTTCAAGTCTAGATCTAAAAATGCAATTCTATAAAGCGCCCAGCGGGGCGGGCGAGTAACAGCTAGTAAATAATAATTTATCATGTAATTACTATTGCATAGAAATTTGGTTATTAAAATCATTTTTATTTTATTATTAAATAGACACCGCGGACCAGAAGAGTGGTGGTCACTGAATGCTACAATAGAAGACTGGTTTGACGAAATGGTAGGCGTTGCAAATATCATTAATAGATACGGCGGGGTGAGAATAGAAGATATAAAAGGATTAAGAGCGCCGTTTTTGCGTGTCGGCTGGAATCGACAATTTTTGATGATGTCAGAGTTCGGGTTTGTTTATGACGCATCTATCGTTGCTCCATTCTCTGATCCACCTTTGTGGCCATACACACTAGATTACAAAATACCGCATCAATGCGGGAGTACGGGTCAAATGTGCCCGACAAGATCGTACCCAGGATTATGGGAATTGCCATTAAATCAACTTCTCTCTGGAGTATGTAAATATTTTTAGTTTTATTTTTTATCAATAACTGCTATGATTTTTCCGTAGTCAATAACAAAATTTTTTTTAAGGAGTACACCTGTAGTATGGTAGATGATTGTCCAATAAGTTTGTCAGGAGAAGAAATTTACAACATGTTAATGTTAAATTTTAAAAGACATTACGTGAGTAATCGAGCACCGATTGGTTTACATTTTAATCCAATGTGGTTTCGTAATCCGACAAGCACTTATGCTTTCAGTGTGAGTATAAATTTGTTAACAAAAATAGAATAAACATTATTATTATTATTATTATTATTATTATTAATTCTTTGGTGTCGTGATTGTTTTTAGAAATTTATAGACGACTTGCTGCAATTACCGGATGTCTATTTCGTAACAGGTAATCAAGTTATTGATTGGATGAAAAATCCTACGCCTGTTACAGATTTGACGGATTTTGAACCGTGGCTGTGTGAAAAAAAATTCAAGCCCCATGAAATTGCATGCGAGTTTCCAAGTTCTTGTAAATTGCCGAGCCGTGTTTTGAAATCATACAGATACTTAAACACGTGTTTCGACTGCCCAAAACAATATCCATGGTTAAGAAATGAATTTGGCGCTGAATGAAATATGGACCTTTATAAGTATTGATTGATTCACTATAAATCATAACACGAGTATTTTATCTTTTCTTTAAATTATATCAGAAAATTTATTTACAGAAATTGTATGTTAGATGTTGTAATTTGTTTGCTGTAGATTGTACATATGTTTTTTTTTATTTTAAATTATTTTTAAAAAATAATGACAATTATCGCATGTTACTGTTTTTAAATTTGTTTATGTAGATTTAAGACTGAAACTTTTGTTTAAATTTTAGTCATATCAAAAAAAATATATTGATCTTAATTATAATTAAATAATTTGCCGATTTTAAATTAAGTTTTATTGACAGAATAGTTTATACCTTAAATAAGGATTATTTTTTTATTATGATAATACCTCGAATATTTAAAAAATAAACCAAAGAATATTTATCGATTATTATAGAAAAATCAACATTCTATTAATATTTCACTTTTAATTAGCAAAAATAAAAAAAAAATTTTTTTTCACTTAAATATTGAAAAAATAGGTAAGTTATAGATTATTTGTAATCGTATATTGGAAAATAGAGTAAATTACAAGTTTAACTATCTTGTTGTATGAATGGATTTGGTATAGACTCCATTCCATCAACAGGGCAAATAAGTACAACAGAAGTACCTCTACATACAACTAATCCCAGCATTCTGGTGTCCTGGTTAAGCTTGTAAGGATCGTCAGGGTCTGAAAAGAAATTCAATTCAATAATTTGTAAGTACAACTGAATAAACAAATATTTGTTTATTCGTCAAATTATTTGTAAGGTAATTTATAATTTAATAAAAATACCTCGTAGATACTCGGTGGTATTGTCAAGAACGAGATTCAACAATGGATCGTAGCCTTTCAAGATACCAGCAGCTTCTCTTCCACCAGCAAATTTAACTCGTATATTTTTCTCAAGGTATTTTGACAAGTCTAAAATACTTTCTTTCCTCTTTTTTTCCTTGTGATCTGCGTTTTGTTGCTGAAAATAAAATTATAGAATTCATAAATATTAATTTTATTTGGAGGTTATCACGCGTCTTTTCGATACAAATTTACTTTAAAGTAATCGAGTATTTAAATTCAAAGTTACTTTTTATTTAATTTAACTTATTAAAATATATGAGTTGACAATTGTGTAATTAATTTATTTTCAATACTTACAGACATATTTTATGAATTCTGATACTTATTTGTTTTCTTAGGTTAATCGTCTTATGCGGCTTTGCATTGTTATTATTATTTTACAAACGGGTAGAAATTTCCTATTATGTCACTTGGAGCAGCACTGAAGTATATAAAAGTTTTCGCGCAAATTTCAAAATACCTCGTTGGTTTTAAATTAAGATGATTATTTATCAGCGCATATAAAATTTTACATATAAAATAACTTAATTAAAATACTTTTCAAAACAAATTATAAGAAGAATTTGTTTTTTATTTGAGCGTAACTTTTTTTTTACTTTTCAAATTTCTTATCTCGTATGATTAAAAACGACAGAACAAATATCAGGAGTGATACCCGTACACAGAAAGAAAGGTTCACTTGAGCCAACAAAATATTTGTCTTCATAATTATTTACTTGGGCGAAAAAAAAATTTTTTTTTGACACAAGAAATTTCACTTATTCCAACAAATCAATTCCCTTGCTTCAAGAAATACGTTTCTTGATCCAAGACAATTTATTTAAGTCAAGAAAATTTTCGTGTTTTGAGAAAATTTCTCTCTTGCTCCAAAAAATTAAGTTCTTGACAGAAGTAAATTTTCTTGTCTTGAGAAAATTTTTCTCTTGCTCCAAAAAATTAAATGTCTTGATAGCAAATTTTCATAAATATTTCTATTGACTAACATGTCAAATGGGAAGATAAAATAATATTGAATCATTTTTTTTCATTCAATATGTATAATTGCGCGCTAAAATAATCTAAAATGGGTATCAAATATTCAAGAGAAAAATTTTCTCAAGATGAGAATAGTATATTACACATCTAGGGCAGTAAATAAGAAATGTCTCAGATCACATGTAATTGTTGTCCGAGGCGAAGCCGAGGTCAATAAACATGTGATCTGAGACATTTCTTATTTTACTGCCCTAGATGTGTAATATACTATTTCTTCATACCTCGGTCGAAAGTGCGTACTTTCCTCCCTAATGGCAGGAATGAAAGTTTAACATTTACTCCCTGTGAGAAGTATACGCGCGCTCTCTATAACAGCAGGAGGAAAAAATTTCTCATGCGTAATTACACTCGCAACTAGGGACTATTTATTCTGTCGCTATAAAAAATTGTTAACCGCTGTCATTTCTGTTGTTACCTTCAACCTTAATAATAATTATTAATGTTGTTTTGTCGTCTGTTAATTTAATATCAAAGTACTATTAAAGTTAATTCAATACTTCTACCAATAAACCATCGTCAGAATGCTTATCTACAAATTTAAATTTGAATAATCAAATTATGAATTATCAAAACCTTATATTTAGTGGAGATACGATTTTTAAATGCTCTAATATCAAGTTTGAAAACTGTGTATTTTATGGAAGTATTATTAATAATTGTAATCATTCAATTGAAAATGAAAACGATAAAAAAAAACGCAATAAGAGTTTTTAGCTTATAATATGTTTTGTTTTATAAATTTTATAATAACTAATATAATTTGTTAAACTAATGAAAATGAATACATCTTTGATAAAATGAAATTAATTTATTACACTGAGAAAAAAAAATACTTTTACTCAATTAACAATTTCTTGGTACAAAAAATTCGATGACGATCAAATATTCTATTATTATTAATTATTAATTTCTGAAGAGAAGAGCATCAATCAATATTCATCTTTGAATAATAGATAAACAAGAGAATAGCTTTATTTAAATTAAGTGAAAATTATTTCAATCAATTTAACTAGTTCTTGAGCTAAAATATATATTATTGAAAATTTTCAAGAACATGAATTCTTGTATCAAGAAAATTTTCTTAATAAAAGTATTTTTTTTTCTCAGTGTATTAAAAAATATGACCAGATTTAACTCAAGAAAATTTTCTTAGACCAAGAATAATTTTTTAGCTCAAGAATTTATTCTCTTGACTCAAGAAAATCATTTTCTTCAAAATGGTATTCTTGGTTCAAGAGTTCGGGTCTTGAGTCAAGTCAATTTTTTTATCAGTGTATACACTACACGGCTCAAAAGAAATCTCGTTCCTGCTCGTCATTATGACCTCGGCTTCGCCTCGGGCATAATGACGCGCAGGGCCGAAAATTCAACTTTCGGCCCTCGTAGTGTTGTAATATACTATTTCTCAGCTGAAGTAGGTGGCGTTGCTTCCCTAAAGTATCTAAAAATCTTGATCAAATATAAAAATTTCTTGTATCAAGTATTTATGATAATTTGAATTAAGAAAAAATTACTTCCACCAAGAATAGAATTTCAAGAAAAATTTTTACTTCGGCCAAGACAACTTCGGTCTTCCTTCGGGCGACCGAAAATTTACTTGAGCCAAGAATTTTGTTCTCCAGTCAAGAAATCTTTCTTTCTGTGTATTTATAACTTTCCACATATCAAAGGTTTTTTTCAAAGAGTTTACGCGCGTACTCATTGTTACAATTTTTTTAGCACCTTTATCTTTCTATAACGGCTAACATACAATTTAATTACACAAAATTTTCCTTTGTCTACATGTAATCCCCGTAAGAGGAAGTGTCTGCACACTTACCGGCTCGGAGTAGGTTGACGCGGTGAGTTAATTCATCACTTTATATGTAATTGACCGAATTTTATTTTCAATTAATATTAACATATATTCTTAATTTTTTATCGCTTTAAATTATTATTTTAATGTACCAATGAAGTCTGTGAAATCTGTTTATTTTTTATCTCACGTATTTATAATCATATCCATCAAAAGAGGATACTGTTATATAAATCATCCAAATAAATCTGACGATATTATCATACTGCACTGAAAAAAAAAAAAAAAATAAAAATTACGTCCAGATAAGGATTTCTTGACTTCTTTACTCAAGAATTTGTTAAAATAAATAATTTTATTATAAAAGGATATAAATGATTTTTATGTTTTTATTGTAATAAGCAAACAAACAAATACCTTCACTTGAATGAAATAAAAATTATTTAAGTTAATTCGATCTCTTGTTAAGACAAAAAAATACACTCTCGGAATTTTTAAAGTATCAAGAATATTAAATTTTAATATAAATATTTTTTTTCTCAGTGTGGCAAAAGTAAATAGAATATTTATTCATCCTCAATAATGATGCGCGTTAACAAGCTGGCTTATATTAACAAGTAAAAGTCATAACTTTACCATCAGAACAAACAAAAACGAAAATTAACACGGTTTTTTATCGCCATCGCAATGACAGTAGTCCAGAATTTCTGATTCATTCAAGTCACATTAGTTCTCAAGATTTGTACCGCCTACTTCTTAACCAAAGGCGGGTCCTATCTCTATGACTCAGTACCGTATCCCGGTATTTTATATCATTATTTTTCTCATCTGGACCACAAACTTTGTCCATAATCTTGAACAAGCCAATCAACGTCCAACTGTATAACAAAAAATCTTTTTTGAGCTCAGAATATCAATGATTACAACCTGGTACCACAAAGTAAAAGATCTAGATATATCGTCAGAGAAGAAATAGTTTTGTGACCCCCGGTGGGAAGCTGTATCTAACTTACAACAACTTTAAAAATTTATTTTTATTATCAGAGATCCCAGTTAACTTCCAGTTCCCTCTTGTTGTCTCATACTGAGTCCTTAAGCTTCTAAAGCTAACTTTTAATCAAGACTTGTTTCTCTCCAAGTTTTTCCACTTCCACTTCCACTTCCACCTGCAATCATGCAATCAGGTAGTCAGGTATGAATCTGTTGGGCTCTTATTATCTTTAGCTACGTACCTGGGAGGCGGTGGTAAGATCGACACGACAGAGACTGAATCTAAGTGAGCTCTGAAGAACAGTATTACGGAGGTTCATACGAGCTTACTCCGATCTCGCTTACCAGACAAACAGACTACGCGTACGCGGTCGTTCAATTAAAAACATTTATTTTTAATTGGATGTTTATCAACTCTTCGCTTCCTTTTTTAATTTATCTTCTTTGACAGATTTATTTATTTATCCTAGTTAAACTCTTATTAAATTGCAACAACAATGGATTTATTTTTATTGCTGTTATTCAATAAATTTTAAATTCAATAATTACTATCACGCGGGTAAATATTGCTGTCAAAGGTGTAAACACCACGGAGTTTGAAGAAGACTCTGAAGAAGAAGAAGTGGAGGAAAGTGTTAAAAGCTTCTTTTGGTTATTAATTTATTCCATCGTAAAGTGAAAGTATTGGTGTGTGTAATTATTGTGAAATGTTTTTTGAACAAGCTTGGATGGATAACAATATTTATACTTGTAATATTAATATTAATGATAATAAGAGAAAAAGTAATCTCTCGTCATGTTCGTTGTGGTTAGCAGTTATTGTTTTAACGGTGACAATAAGTGAGCATGTGGTACCAGTTGAGTCCTCGCGAATCAGCGGACTGTACGTGGATAACGGACAGGACCAAACGGTGGTTCACAGGGTGCTGACCAAAAGGGAAAAACGGGACGTCGAGCACGAAATATTGAACTTGCTTGGGCTCCCGGACAGACCTCGCAGTGTTATCGGTAAAGTACCGCAGGTGAAGAGGTCAGCGCCCAAGTTTCTGCTGGATATTTATAAAAATGCGCTTGGTGAAGACGAGGATGGGAAACCGGTCGCAACGAGGCTACATAAAACCGACGGGGAGTTCGACCTCACTGGCCAGGATCTCAGGGCCATCGACCAGAGCGATGTCATCATGACATTCGCTGCGCACAGTTGAGTACTTCCTTCAATCTTCAATAGTTTATGTTTTATTATTGCCATTGACATTTTCTGTTTTTAAGCATGCAAATATATATCATTTTTTGTGTGATATTTTATATTTAAAGATAATAATGAGAGATGGAGTTGCACCAACTTGGAGTTGTTTTTCATAGATGTAGAGAAAGTTGTACACGCAGATGATATATGTAATAAAATAATGATAAATGTTGTTATGTAATTTAAAATTTTCTTGAGCAATATGATACATACAACACAACCGCTGAATTTTCTTCGACATTAATTTACATACATTCATGAATACATAAATCCATTAGAGATAATTTTTAAGTTTATTTGCCTTTGATGACTGGGATTGAATAAATTATTATTGATTCGCGGTTTTCTCTCCAGTAAACTGACATAAAATAAATAATTGCTGGTGATTAAAAGAAAAAAAAAAAAAAAATTATCGTGAAGCGAGACATAGTAATATATGTATTCTTGGTTAATTGTTTAAATAAATATATTCCGCGTGGTGATAACTTGAATAAAATTATCATAATTTATAATAAATAATTATTGTTTGTTGCTTAAATATTGAGCCGTTAAATTTATCCTCATGTATACGCGATAGTTATATTACTATATATAAAGTAATAAAAAATTAAAAAATAATCACACGTGGCTTTATGTGTGCATAATAAATTCACGAGCTATAACCATTATTCATTCACCTTGTGTCTTGTACACTCTGTCCTCCCTTTTAAAAAAAATTTCACTCGGAAGATAAATAATTCGATAAAAAATCGCTTATAAATCAATTCTCTTTTATTCAATCAGACAAATCATTAAGTTTTGTATTTTATTGTTTGCACAAGTAATAAAAATAATAAACATGTCAATTTAAAAAAAAAAAAAAAGGTAAATGTATTGTGAAAAAATATGTACTGATGAGTACATTTATAGCGAATAAAGCGTTGGATAAGTTTAACGTTTCAATTTATTTAATAGAGTTGTTTCATGTGTGTAACAAATTTGAAAAAATTAAAAATTTTTTATTTTTAGAGAATAATTTTATTAAATTAAGTTAGTTAAAAAAAAAAAAATTTACTTCATTCAAGACAATTTTGGTCCTTTTATATATCTTTGTAGATATGTGATTATGTATAAGCTTGCTTATTTAATGTGAGTAATATGTGTAAGTATAAGGTAAAAGCCCCAATATATGATCATGTACCAGTATATGATCACTCCATGTATTTGTATACCTGTATTTGCGAATATAGATATACAAATACATGGAGTGATCATATACTGGTACATGATCATATACTGGGGCTTTTACCTTAAGAGGATCCGGAAATTCTTGAGATGAAGATCGACAAGCGTGTTAGATATTGATCTTGCGGCTTTGGCGTTAACCGAAAATAGAGCTATTTTCGGTGGAACGTCTGCATCATCGATGACCAAGGAGATGAGAAGAGCCTTGGGGTGGGTGTATCCACACACACGTTAACTTTCAAACTAATAAAAGGTAAAATGTCGGCAAGTTTATAAAGAAGGTCCACTACAACATATATCCCGGTCGTAATATATTATCCAGCAGAGTTCGGGCGTGTAGTGAGTTGTATACGGCGAAAGGGTTAGGGAATAAAATAAAAAAATTTTATAAAAAAGGAATATCTAAAGGAGGAAACGAGGATTAAAAAGAAATAATAAGTATAAATAATAAAAAAAGACAGGAATATTGAGTCAATATCTTTTCCTTAATAGCTCGGGGTCTTGAAACATAAAAATGTCTCAACTTGCTCCTGCAAAGGTTTTTTTAGTTGGTGGGTCTTTAAAACGATTTTTATCCGTCGTTTTTTGACTCTTTAACTCTCAACGGAGATTAAAAAAAATATCCAGTATAATTCGAGGTAGAAAGAGAGAGTTTAAAGTTTAAAAAATGAAAAAACAAAAAGCATCATCTGAGAGAGATCCGAGAAAACGGTCCCGAGGGCCGAACTATTCGAGACCACCCTGAGTGCCTGAGAGAGCTCGTCCGGGTCTCAACTCACCTTTTGGCTCTTAGCTCTTAGCTCTTATACAGCAATCAGGTGGTGTGGTGTAGTCGTCTACCCGGGAATAAGAATGCGACCATACAGCAGCAACAGCAGCAGCAGCTACGGCAGAAGAAGAAATAAGAAAAACTAAAAAATTTTTATGCTCTTGTCTTATCCGAGCTGGAAACATTAGGCATTACTTAGGCACCACCCGGGGGATCACCGTCCGGTTTGCTTGCTTTCTATATTCGGTCTCTTTCGAGGGGGCGGTGGTCAGCTAAGCGGCATATGAAACACTGAACACAGGATGATGGGAACCAACTAGCCTCTGACGATTTCACGCTGCGAATCCTCATCCGCAGCTCGTTATGTGATTAGGGACTTTTAGAATCTGACCTGCTGCATCATGATATGCTCCTTTGTTTTATCTTCTTTATTTTTATTTTATTTTATTTTATTTTATTTCTCTTCTATGCGCTGCGTTATTGTGGCTATGATTTATTAATTTGCAAAATGACCATATAAATCACCGTTACATTTGAATTTAATCATTACAAAAGATCATAATAAAAATCATTTTATTGATTTATTGCATTTGATTTGGGTCTTTATTACTCGGGCTAAATGGATGGAGCGTGTTGTGAAACTCCAAGGATTGCATACCACGTTTATGTTATGATTGAGCAACAACCATACAATGTAACGTGAGACAGAATACATATGTAGTTTTATTTTTTATTGTGTATCCATAGTTGAATGAAAATTTATTTATCAATGGTCTTTTAATCTGCTGTGAATGAAAGTACTGAATTAATACTTGGGAAACTTCAAATCTGAAGAATGTAGCTTTTTTTTTTTTTTTTATTAAATATAATTGGAAGTTAAATTTATGGAAATAAAATTATTCTGATACGGATTTTTTGCTTACATCGTATCTATCAACATCGGATTTCACAGTAAATCTAATTCTCTTGGATTATAAGCTTGATATTCATTTTCAAGTTGGAGTATTAAAGATATACTTCAACATAACTGATTTAATAATCATATTTTATAAATGAGCTAGGATAATTTAGTTAATAGTAGGGAATTGCTTAAAATTTTTGTGAACCTAAAATTATACTGTATATAATTTTAAATCTCCACTCGTTCGGAAATCTCTAAAAATTTACATAAATAGTGATTTATATCCCGAATTTTACGTTAAAAATTTTATTGCAGTTCTAAAAAAAAATATCCTTTGACTGATTTTCACCAGAAATATTTTTAAAGTTGTGCAATTTTAATTAGTGAATTCTCTAATAAACATTCTACGTAATTGTTTATGGCTTCATTATTGCTTTAATTCGGAATATATAACAGATATCTTAGACTAAACTAACAATAGAACTTGTTGTCTGATTTGCAGATCATCACGTTCCTGGTGTGCGGCACGAGCGTGGCAAAAGGTTGTGGTTCGACGTGTCTGAGGTGCCTCCCGGAGAGCACATAATAGGCGCCGAGCTACGACTCTATCGCACAATGGATATTAAACATCGGAGAAATCGCGGTTCACTTATGGTCACGGTGTATCGCGTTATACGCGCTGATGAAGGGTATGCATTTTTAACTCTACTTTTTAATATCTCAATAACTTTATTTTTAACTTTATACTTTCAATTATTTCCACTTTGCATATTTTCAAAACACTAATTATTTTTAGATTTTATATGTAAAGATTACTCTTTCTGTTTGGCAAACAACTCGATATTGAGAATAATTTCTTACCGGATATTTAAAAAACACAATTTACAAAAATAAACCATTGAATTTTAAAAATAAGAACAGAACACCCATGACGAAATATTTCTATTCAATGGATTCCAAACTAGACCTTTTTACCTTCGGCTACCAAGAATTAGCTATGATTTTAAACATCATCTTGTTCTTCCTAATTAGACGTTCGAACATTGTAAAAAAACCTTCGAAATGTCTATACCTGAACCATACCTCTATCTCTTAGAGTTTTGATCTAAAGACCAAGATTTGATCTTGTGAAAGTAATTTCAAGGTTTTGCCCACCGACTGTCAATCACCTAAACATCTTTTTTTGGACCCATAAAATATAGACAATAACAAATATATATATTTATCAAAATATTTGAATAAATCCTAAAAATGGTTTAGTTACAGTTGAATAACCTTGTCCTTCACCTTTCGTGTGGCCGCTCAAAAAAAAAAAAAAAAAAAAAAAAAAACAGAGCAATGAATGGTCTCGTCAAAGTAATAACACGACAGGAAACAATATTCCGTAAATTGAAATAAATTAACCGAGCAGACACTCTACTCTACTAGTCGGTAGCTCAACTATGTATATACCGATGTCGTTCAAAATAATTTATCCTACGCAGTTGATGTACACGCATTGTTACGTCTTTGTCTTAATCTTCGTCTCAAGTCTTGAGTCACTTGTAATATTAATGCGCAACATTTAATTAACGGTGTAACGAGACTCGACGGCGACGTTTCTATTATTTTATACATATATTGTTGTGTGCTCTTTATTTTAACTTGCCTAGCGTTAATCTCTTATTTCAATGGGTACTGATTTTAATTAAAAGATGATGTTACTTTATGCTGCTTAATTTTGTAATCCTTATGAAATACCTTTCAGATGTTTATTTATAATTAAATTCTTTTGAAAAAATAATTAAACTTGTGCGAGCTTAAATTGTTTATTCATGCACCTAATTGATTATTTTTTTTATAATTATTTATTTATTTAGGAAGAAAGAATTACAATATGTTGATTCAGTCAACACGACTACTGGAAAGGAAGGTTGGTTAACGTTAAATGTTAGCGCGCCACTTCAACACTGGGTAAATAATCCTGAAGGAAATCGTGGACTTTATCTTTCCGTTCATCCGGCAGATCGGTCTGGTAAGATTTTTATTGTTATTATTATTATTAACAAGAAAGATCAAAACAAATACTAATATTTTTTCTCATGTCATTTAAAAGAAGAATGTTTGGCATTTCTTCAGGGAATTATCAATGAGTCATATTTTTTGTCCATCTATTAAAAATTAATAAACATTATTTTTTTTTTTTACAATAAGTAAATTAACTATGCTAATTAATTCACACGGGAATATCAAAATTAGCATACCAATAAATAATGAAGATTTGTTGTTTATGAAAATAAAATTTTAATATAATAAAATATATTTTTAAATTTGCGTAATAGATTTAAAAGTAAATGTTTGTAGATGACAAGACGATAAAACTCAATGAATTAAATTCCGCCACCGAATCACCGGAGAAAGAGAGATATAAGATAACAAGTTAAGGCAACTTTATATATATATATATATATATATATATATATATATATATATATATATATATATATATATATATATATATATATATATATATACAATATACGATGGGATGGATATATAATAAAGTAAAAAGGGGCTTTGAGGATCGTAGATACTATTCAGGATCAGATAAGAAAGTGGATACACCTGTTGAGTGTATCCGCGACTTAACTCGCGACGCAATCCCACTCATTGTTTATATGCCTGAGTAAAATCCTATCCAGCATCCTGTCCAGTTATTTTTAAACTCTCAATCATTGACCTTAACAATAATAAACAAACTCACTTGTACTGCACTAGTATATAGTTGTATACTTTTAAATAAAATATACAGATATATACGAGTTTTAAATGAATTCAAGTAACGGGCTGTACGAGAAGAAATCAATTTGCCACACCTAAACAATTTTGTCTCCACTCTCTCATCGATCTCTCTACTTTGTCTTTCTTGTAGATATCTTCAGAGCTACCTCTCGTTATTCGCGTTGCTTCTGTATATATAGATATATTCGTTGATGAACCCCTCCAGGTGACTTCTGGTAACCGGTTTACCTTTGATCATTCAATATACCTAGACATCGGTACACAATATATCCTATAAGTCACATACTGAAATATACCAATATTGTTGTGATATTTATAAAAATAGACGCTTCTAGAACAATAACGATCACGGTAATGATATTATTAACCAATTTTACTCTTCAATTCAATGTATGATTAAAAATAATTTTCATTTCTTTTTATGTGCTCCACAATATGCATTACTTACATCGTTTAAGCTAGCTACATACTTTCGAAAGCTAAAATCTTTGTTATTTTATTTTATCGGCTCAAGTATTCGAGGTATTTAAATATTACACTTTTATTGCCACCCACGTATTTAGATAATTATTCATTTTCTCACACAGTTTAATATCTTATCGAAATTAAGTGGTGCTGACAAAGATATATCTTCAATAAATTAAAAAAAAATTTAGATTTTAAATTTTCTTCAAAATTTCATATCATATGAGATACTTTCTTTTAAAATTTGGTTACTCAAAAAAATTTCCTTATTAAAAAAAATTTTCTTTACAATACATATCAATATTTAAATGAACACAATTAAATTGTTATTTATAAACTGTTTTTAATAAACTTCTTATAAAAAAATGTTATGTAAGTTTCGAGTTATAAAAAATTAGAATTAATTATCATTTGCCAGGTGTGATATATAATTGAATGTTAGTATCATTAATATACATATTAATAATTAATAACTAACTTGAATTATGTATATATAAATATAGATTTATAAATAGGTATGTTAAATGATTTTATAAATAAATGTTATAGTATATTATTAAAAATTGCGTATGAAAATTCGTCGAAGAGAACGTATCAAGCAGTATACAAAACCGCAAGGGTGTTGAGAGTTAACTCTTAATAGCTGATATTTATATGAAGGTTGACTATTAATAACCGTAACCGTGCACATATGACGCTTTGAAATACTTGTAATTATTCCTTACATATATTTCTATCTAATGATAATAATAATAATAATGATAATAAAATGTTTTAAGCGTAAATATTATGTGTGTATATTTATAATGCAATTTCACATGAAATAAACTATAAGATTATAAACTATTATCTGTAATCTCAATTATAGGCTTAAGACTGCTCAGGAGAGATAAATAATACATCAATCACTGTTATTTTTTAAGTGAGACTAACTAATGAATGGAGAAAAATTGTAATTTATATGCCTTAATTTGACATAATAATTTGATTATAGTGCATGAAATGAGGCCGGAAGACGTTGGCATCGTTGGATTTCGCGGCGATGTCGACAAGCAACCGTTCATGGTTGGATTCTTCAAAAGCTCGGGGATACGTGAGAAAAAAGTTCGGCAAAAACGTGACGCAAGAAGACGAAGGAAAAGTGATGCTTCACCACTTGATTACCGCAATCCGTATACGGGTAATAAATTTTATTTTTATTAAATAAAAATGACTGACGTAATTCAATAACGTCTAAATTGATAAAAAAAAATTTTTTTTTTTTTTTAGATCCGACTATTTATAACAGTCGTACATGCAGAATTCAAACGCTGTATGTTAGTTTCCGAGATCTGCAATGGCAGGTAATTTATGATAATATCTTTAATAAATGTATGAACTAGTTTGCATGACTGTTATTAATTAATTTAATTACTTATTTTTTCGTTACTAATCTGTGATTTTAATTAATTATTTAATTAGTGAATTGAATATCTGTAGTAAAGTATAAATATTTTTTTTTTAGGATTGGATTATAGCTCCGGATGGATACGACGCTTATTATTGTAGCGGAGATTGTAATTTCCCATTAAACGCTCATATGAATGCTACGAATCATGCGATAGTGCAGACTCTCGTCCATTTAGTCAGCCCAGGAAAGGTCCCTAAACCTTGCTGCGCGCCAACTAAACTTTCACCGATTTCAGTTCTTTATTTCGTCGATGAGAGTAACGTCATACTTAAAAAATATAAAAATATGGTCGTGAAAAGCTGTGGATGCCATTAGATTTTATCTCTTGTTTAATAAAAATTTAAAAAAATGAAAATTGAATATTAAGATAAATAGAATGTGACATTGATAAGCGTACTTGATGAAAATTTGTTTAGTATTTATTTGAAACATTTATTCAACTCGGTCTGTTAATTAAGCGATTCAATTACCAAATAACAAAAAATTAACTCGATTCAAGAGAAAAATTCTTGAACTGAGAAAATAATTTTGAAGAGTTTCATTGTCTTGAATCAAGTAAAATTTACTTAAACCAAGAAAAATTTCTTAGTTTAAGAATTTTTCTACTCAAATCAAGAAGATAAAATTCTTCAAAATTATTTATTTGATTCAAGTAAATTTTTTTTTGTGTGACAAGAGTTCAAATAATTACAGTAGTAGCTAATTTTTTAGCGATATCAGTGTTTCAATCCATCGACAACTATAGGACAAGGGTTTTTTTTACGATTTTTCCCTTTTTTACCTCGTCACTATAAAATAAAAGTGGTAAACAAAAGGGTCTAGATGTGAAAAGAGTAAAATAGCGAGCACACCGAAAGTACAGTAATCACAGTACTCAACTGGAGTATCCGTTGCAGCCAAAGCGAAATTGAAAAATACAAATAAGTGTGTGTGCAAATAATAGAGGTAGCTATTATATGAGGTGAAGGACGAAACAAAGCTAGATTTAATTGTTAAAAGAGTTCTACCGGAAATTTTGTGTGAAGGGCGACGAGAGCTATCTAATAATACGAGGTACAACGAATTTTAAAAAACTTCAAGGGTCGCAATGGGTGAAAGCAAAAAAATAGTTAACTTTGATCGCTAATCAAAGAAGGGGAAAAAATAGTAGAATAAAAAAAATAATGGAGGGAATAAGCACACGTGGAGAGATACGTAAAGCTTTTTAAAATACTGAATAATAATACAAGTAAAACCCCGATGATTATTATTATTACTGTTGAAATATTTATTTAAATTAAAAAATTACTGGGTGTCAAGTTGACTGCACAGTATTTATTTATCTTGAAAAATTATTAGTTAATCACTAACATGTTTTTCTCTCTATCATTCGTTTTTTGCCATATAGACTATAGATTATTTTTTCAAATTTATATTATAATGCTGTTTAAAATATTATTTTATTTTCTTATTTAATAATTAATGTTAAAATATTATTAAGATTCTATTATACACTACCTATACCAATATTTCTAATTATATTTGATATTTTATAGATAATTTTTTCCCAAATTAAAATAATAAAATTAATTATAAAAAAAAAAATTATCATCATCAGGGTACACAACAGTGATTACGATGTAAATAAATTCTCAATTATGTAAATACGTTTTTATAAACGTTAAATCTATGTATTATTTAAATGATAAAATTTACTTTTAATATGTAAAAATTAAATTTTATATTTTTACTTCAATAGCCTAAATATTTACATTAAATAATAATTAATAATTAGTCAGCAACAAATTTAACTTGAAAATAATTATTTATTAAAACATTTCTTACATCAATTTACATTATTAAATACAGATAGGTTTATATAAACAATAAAATGTTATCCTGAGTTTAATTATGAGCTCATATGTAATTTTGACACAGTGTTCAACACACATGTTCAATTATTGTGATGATCATAGGTATAAAAATATATACTATTCTCAAAGAACACAGTTTGATATTACCTATTAATACTCAACCCTTTTTGAGATCATACAAAAATTTTCAAAAGTAATAATAAAATAAATTTATGCCTATTGTGAGCAAGTAAGTGATGCCATCAGTAATTCCATTTTATTTAAAAAAGATTTCCCCTCCATTTTATCCCATTGGACTTCTTTGAATGGCCCGCACTGGTGTTCCCATTTACGTTCACGTACAACTTGCCCCGGATAGAAATCCGTTCTCGGGGAATGCGAAGTCGAGACTTGGACACCATTTTGAGCATTACAGCGAACTGCGATCATACGGTCGCCATTTGGGGAAGCTAGAAGACAGCTTTTGGCATTGCCCAGTGGTTCAACAGGACCTAAACCGAGATGCGAGCTGTTTGCTAAAAATTGCCAGCCCATACATTTGGCTAAATTTTGTGCCGCCAGTATTTGATGCTGAGTTATCTAAACATAAATAAAAAAAATACATAAATATTTTTGTCGTGATTAATTCAAAAAAAAAAAGAATAAATAAAAAATGAATAATTTTAATAATTAGGGTAAAAGACCCCATTTGTGGCAGGGACCCCATTACTGACTCTTTCTTTGATTTTGGTACTTATTCAATTAATAAAATCATTAATTTCAATAATGGATATATTATTTCTAATCTTTAATACCTTTAGATCAAAACAATTTTTAATTTTTATTCCAAGTAGAACATTTTTTCATTGAAAGAAAAAGTGCCACTGATAGCGGTTAAAGGTGCCACTAATGGGGTCTTTTACCTTATCTAAACATAAATAAAAAAAAATACATAAATATTTTTGTCATGATTAATTCAAAAAAAAAAAAAAAAAAAAAAAAAAAATGAATAATTTTAATAATAACTTGACAAAGCAGCAGATTACGAAGTTCTTGTGGTTCATAGCTCATGTGCATAACTCTGCCGTCTCTGCAGACACACTTGAATGTTTTTTCGTAAACATAAATGGCCAGGGAAGTACGACAAACAGTGTCATAACCTTCAGTCCATATATTTATTTTAACACAGGCGAGTGTCGGTGTACTCAGCGCATTCCAGTGCGAAACAATTATCGGATCTTTTACATCTTTAGCAATCGAATCCAATACAAAGGCAGCGCGCCTTCTCATTATGTAATGTTGAGTTTGTTTGATTATTTGCTCTAGGATCGTTTGACTCTTGGTCATTTCCACAAGTTCGTAGCGATCAGCAGCGGTTGGCCCGGCAATACAGCGGCGTTTGCTCGGCCAAAATTGACCCGATGACGGATGAGGAAAGGAGTGATGGCTATTTTTATAGTGAACTTCTCTTAGCAATTGATGAAGCGAGTGCTCAAGAACGTGGTCATGTTCAGCGGTGTTTGTTGAACTTGAAGGTGCAGAGGTTGAGGTTGACGTAGATGTTGATTTTTTATTGTCAGTAGCGCTGTGACCATGACACAGTGCAATTACTAAATGAATATTTGGAAAAATAGAGGCTGTTATTTGATTACCGACTACCAAATGTGGAATTGATGCATGTGACTGTATCGCTTCACGCGCTAATTGGTTGAACAATTCTTTGCAAAATAATACATTTTGCGCAGCTTCTAGCTTTTGTTGCCAGTCCATGTCGCTGTCAGGTTTTGCTGTATTCGAAGGCGATAAATTTAAATTGAAATTGCACAAATCTTCTTGGTCTTTTTGGCACAAAACTTTTATGTAAGCAACGCCTTGCAATTCACTTGGAATAGACACCCTTAGTGATGAGGTCTTTGGTGGTGATGATAATGTTTGGCTAGCAGAAGGAGAGCTCGATTTCGAAGGACTTGCTGCATTTTCATCGTCGTCTGCTTTAGTTACCTCAAATATTCCCGCTTGAGCATATTTAGAACCAGCTGTTCGGTAACTTAAATCACCAACTATTGAGTTGGATACTTTTTTCAAACGCCAATTCTGACGGAGTCGCAGTAACTCGACGTGGAACTCAGAAGTTGATCTATTTGCGGCTACGTCATTCCGGCTGTTTTTTAGCCGTTCAACAGCACCGAACAAGACACTAGTTGCACCCTCCAAGGCTTTTTTACTCGCGTAAACATGAGCCATTGTCTTCTCTTCTCTTGTAGGATTTAAAGACGCAACTGGATCCAGTACCATGTATCGTTTCTCTTTTACCACCGCCAGGACATCATGTAAAACACATATCTCTGTATACGCATTTCTATTTGCAAAAGAAAAATTATTTGTTAGAATTTAGTGACTAAAAAAAACTTTTGAGATAGGATATGACATTAAAGTTAGCAGTTACTTAACCATTTTTTAATTTTTTTAACAAATAAATTATTTTAAAAAAATTGCATTTTTTATTTTTTTAAATTTCTACATGTCAATTTTTTTTCTACTTTTTTTTTTTGCCATAATTTATTTGTTTAAAAAAATTCTTAAAATTATCAAATATCTGCTAAATTAATTTTCATGATAGAATAGTGAATTAACGTACTTTAATTTTGTTCTTATACTATCGAAGGGTAGCAAAGAAGATTGAGACGATTCTTTGGAATCTTGTTTATTATAGTTTTCACCATCTTCTCCAGCTTGATCATCATTTACGTCATCGGTATCCGAAGTTGAGGTATTTGTCTTGTTGAAATCTATTTTTTGTGCGGTTTTTGCTAAATTCTCCGAGAGTGTAAGTGGTCTAAAATGCAAAACAATTATAACAATAAAGTTATACATACAATAAGGTTATACATTGTCAAATATAATTTTTACTAATAATATGTATATGTATATATTGTAAAATTTATAAATATAATCTTACGTTTGATAAATTTCTTGTCCATCGTAAGTGATTTCTTGAATTTGGTTTTCACATGGAGCTTCCACAGAAATGCTTATTGATGTCACCATTGTAATTACAAATTTAGTTAACCTTTACACTTTACACTCCCGATATTATAATTAGTTTGCGTATAAACAAGAAAAAAATTTATTTTTTTGAATTATTTAAACCGTTCAAAGAAAAATCCGCGCGTAAATTATTGATAATTTATAAAAATTCAGAAGTTTATTACCATAAATAAACTTTTCATCGACTATCAAATTGTAAGCGTATAAACAACACATAAATACATGACTAAAAACATTGAACCTTTCAAAGAGATTTTGACTCTAATGCCATCTGCATATACACTGATAGAAGGATTTCTTAATATTTAAGAAGATTTCTTTGTATTTAAGAAATCATTTCTTAAACATCATTTCTTAGTATTTAAAAAATATTTCTTTGTATTTAAGAAATATTTTTTAGTATTTAAAAAATATATATATTTCTTTGTATTTAAGAAATATTTCTTAAATACAAAGAAATATTTTTTTAATACTAAGAAATGATGTTTAAGAAATGATTTCTTAAATACAAAGAAATCTTCTTAAATTTTAAGAAATCCTTCTATCAGTGTACATGAAATTGAAAATTTCAATACTCGCAAAACTTAATAAAGTAATAAATTAATTTCTTGACTATCAAATACTTGAAATAATAATCAAGGTACTGCATGAAATGTTAAGTAAAATTTCATTTTAAAATATAAATCTTTTGATTACAGAAAAGTATTGAAAAAATATTTAATCATGCACTTGTTTGCTCACCATGTCAAGAAATGTCTAGAAGCCTCAACACTTAGCTAGTATTTTCTGAAAACAAAATTTATTTAATTATTAAACAATCTTTTTTTTACATTTATCCAATGTGATTTACTTACCTTGACAGTCGTTATACTCTTGACTTCAACTTCAGGAAGAAACATTTCGTACTCTCGAAAACTTCACTACACTTTACTCACATATTTATAATTGTCACTAAAGAACTTGACACTATTATTTTTGCATCACTGTTATAAATAAGCAAACTTTTTTTTAACAATTAAAAAATTTATGAAAATTAAGTTAGCCGGTATTCAAAAATTTTTAGAATTTTTTTTTATTGAAAAAATAATTACAAAAAAAAATTCATTTGTAAAAAATTTAAAAAACTACACGTGCAATTTTTTAAAAACATTTTTTTGTTCTAATTTAATTTAAAAAAAAAAAAATCAAAAAATTAAAAACGTTGACTAACTTTAGTAATATAAAAAACTTTTAGCAATCTCAGAAGTATTAACACCGCAGTTTTTACTATGCGGCTTCGCGAAATAATTCACTACTCGACGAAATCAGTCGTTCTAATTGATACTTGACTTCCCGGCCAATCAGATGTCGATACATTGCCATAAGAGTAACAATCAGTCAAAATGGCCGACATCTTCTAAATGAAATTCTAAATAAATATTTTTCAAAAGTGTAGTATTTACATAAAAAATACCGAGGGACTAATAGAATAATTTTGACAAAAAAAAACTATATTTAAAGAAAAAAAAATAATTAAAAATATCTACATAAACATTGTTGAAATTTATTTATATAAAAACTTGAAATTGTTTTACTTTCAATATGTTTAAATAAAAATTTAAAAAGTTGTCACCTACTTTGACGAATATTAAATAATTATAAATAATTAGTCACTTTTTTAATTTCATTTAATTGATAATTATATTTATTGTTAGTAAATTAATTTTATTAAAAAAAAATATTTAAATTTCAGTTAGTTCCATCGCGCATCAATAGATCCCAGCTCAGTTGCGGCAAAGGACTCGAAGTGAAGTAAGTAACAGTAGAGAGCAGAAACTATAACACCCGAGCGCGATGAATCGATAGTACGCTGGCTCGAGTGCGTTAAATTTTGTCGTTCCAAAATATACAACACAACTATCGACGATATCGTTTCGTTTTTTTCACAACGATGGTCGGCGAACGTGTGTTCTGTGAACATGGAGTATCATAAAGACTCGTATAATTATTCGCGTTGACAACAGGATTTTGTGGTGATATTATTATCACACTTATCCCATTAACGTACAGAGCGATCTATCTAAATCCATAAATACCAATTATTGCTTTATTTAACAAATATTGTCCTCAAAGTGACAATAGTGTGCTGTGTGTTGATCGTTGAAAAATAGTTTTATTATCAGTGTGTGCTATTTCTCCAAAGAGTGTTGTACATTGTCAAACATCATTGTGTTTATTTATTACTATTATTATTTATTATTACAATAATTATTACAGCTATCTTTATTAAGAATACCAAATAAAGTTGTCTTAGCAGCGTTTACCAGCCCCGTCAGTCATCCCAAATAATAATTATTTCATAGTAAATATATCGCGAGCAGGTACGCCCATTTACGGTTTCGCATTCCTTATTTTATGTTTAGTTTATTTTTTATTCATTACATACTTATTAGTGATTACTCATATAGTTAATAAAGAAAATATCTGTTTGCAGTGAGATATGTACAGTTTCAGCAAATCACTAATTGATTTTTTTATCAACGATGACATTATGGATATTTGTATAAATATACACCAGGAGCATGTTAATACAAAGGTATAGTGGCCACGAGGTAGACCTCTCCCTTAGCATTACTTGGATTATCTGTTATATATGTCTATACGTATGTATTTAATACACGTAAGTTGATTTCTCTTCATCATCGCGGACAGAAGAGAATCGTGCCACTTTCGTTTGGGCGCAAAATCGATAGACGTTCACATCATCACATTGTGTGCATCACTAGTTTATCTCATTCTTATTCTCATGAGTAGTTTTATTTATCAGAATTATTCAAAGAATATCTTCAAACTTTTTAATTACTTTACTTATAAATACTACTATATA
This sequence comes from Cotesia glomerata, assembly GCF_020080835.1. NCBI lineage: Eukaryota > Metazoa > Arthropoda > Insecta > Hymenoptera > Braconidae > Cotesia > Cotesia glomerata. The sequence goes on from NC_058158.1 coordinate 5,291,674, forward strand.
CTTCAACGATTTTTATTATTTATTAGTTTATACACAGCTCGGCTTTATACTATAAAAACATAAATTTGTATCATTTAAATTGCTTTCATTCATAAAATATCACTTTATACTTATCTCAGTAATTTTATTTTATAATATAAAAAATAGCAGACATCTAATACTTTTTGTGTTAATCAGTAATGTTTTAATTAAATAAATTTTTTTTTAATTTAAAAATTAAAAAAAAAAATATGTTTTTTATAGTCATATGTCAAAATTGCATCATTCTCGAAAATTTTCATATTAATTATAATATTATGCACTCTAATGCTTTATACGGTAAATATAAATATGTAAAAATAGTAGTTACTGTTTAATTTACACGATTTCAAGGCCGTGATGTTATAAGTTTGATGTAATTGCGTGAGGTAAATAACAAGTACTATAAAACTTTTTAATCGAGGTCTATCAGTACCACCACTAGAGTTTATTTGTGTTAAATAGTTTTACAGATACTAAAAATAATATATGTGTACATAATGTCATCGTTCGATAACTAATTACTCGAATTATATCTCAAAGACCCAGATATTTTATTAATTTTAAGGTAATTCACAATGAAAAAATAAATAAAATAAAATGTATACTTATTTATTTAGTTCTGAGTAATCGCAAGTGATCCTGAAGACAAAGGAATTGAAGATAAAATATATATTACAATGACTCGGTCAAGGACCAGAAAGATTAAAGGCTAGACGGAGTAAAAATTGCTGGATAAAATTTTGAAAGAAAATCAACTGATGATTCTGTGACCCACGTGAATGTGGGGTACGATATCGCGGTTATTCGCGACGAAGCCAAGGTCATCGGTGAGATCACCAGAACCCGGCGAGGAAGCCGTTGCTGCTGAGAAGGAGGAAAAGAATTATTATTACTACAATAACAGCGATCCAGCGTGTAAAAATTTAAACGGCGTGCCTCAGGCCGAGCTGGCTGTCCATGTTTTCGAATCGATGGACCGTAACATGGGAGACGACCGACGTCCGAAGGGTGGTCCTGGTGATCATGGAGTTACCGATAATGAACACTTCTCCGATGCCTATGACACACGTCAGGTTAGTAATCATTTTAATGACACCTCTTATGCTCGTCTAGAGATAATCAGAGATTAAGTGGACGTTGACCTCTAATTATAATAAATTCTGCAAATTATTTACTAGTAAAAAAATAATCAGTAAAAGTTCAAGGACAAATGCCTTGAACTTTTCAACGAATCATCATGTACATTGACAACCAGTTCTGAAGCTGCTCAAGTGAAAGATCGTGCTCGGAATTGCCTATGTACGTGTAATGCTGTGCATTTAAAATCACAGTTTGATGTCGTTATTTTTCAACACATAATCGTAGGTCTCGTTGGCTTTCGAGCTTGAGACGTATATATGTGTCTATATCGCTGCAGCAATACCCACTTCCTGTGGGTAAGGTTTTATAATTATTTATTTAACCATCTTGATACACATTGCATTGTGTTACATAGGTGCCTTCTTGCACGTATGTATTTTCCTGATTACGCTATTGTGTTTATGGGTGCGTTTATTTTGTCAACATGTTGCTGTCATTAGTGCTACTATTGTCTATTTTATTTATAAAATATATTTTTAAAAGCCGGGATACATCGCTGAAAGAATTACAGGTTAATATTTTAGTAACATTAAAAAAAAAATTATAGATTTTGTAACTTTGTAATTCTCGAGATGCTGTTTCAAGTCACGAGTTATAATAGTATCAAATATTTAGCTGATTTAAACTCGGTAGAAAATTTTTTTGTATACATAATAAGACGTTTGAATTATCTATGGGTTTATTTTTCTAAAAAAAAATGAAAAATTTATTCTTAAATTGTCGCAATATCAAATCGATAGTCAGGTGACCTCATTATTATGACGAGTATTTGGCTATTGTCCAGCTGGACATTTTACTGTCGTCATAATAATAATCCAATGGGATTAAACTTATTTTATTAATGTGTGAAAGTGTTTAACCAATGTTACTGCCAAAGTAAATTTTTATGGTATTATATTAAATTGTCAAGTTAAACATAAATTAAAAATTAAAGTATCATTGAATAATTGTTTAGTTTTACTAAAGATAAATCCATAATTAGTATTTTCACTTACACAATCCGATTACTATCTGATTATTCATGCTAAAAATTTATAGTTCAATCACTAACTGTATGTACATACTAATAAATTAAATTTATAAATTATTCATGTAAATATTGCTTTATATAGAAATTTGAAATTCTAAAATTCAATTAAATTTTTGATTAATCTTGAAGAAAATGAGTTTTCAGTTAAATTACTTTTATAAAGGCCTCGCCTACAAAGAGTAATACAAGTCTTTTGTACGAACAATTGAATATATCGAGAATCGATAATAATGTTCACTATTCATTCATAAAATTTTGTTACAAATAGTATTTATTTAATTTAATTTGATTTATTTATTATTTCATTTACACTGAAGTTATAAATTTTATATCACTTAAAAATTAACAAAAACAAATTTATTATCAACTTCTTATCTAAAAAGGAAAATATAAATCTTTCATATCCTGTTGTATTTTGACGACTAAAAGGATTTAAAAACTTAACATTTTAAATACACGTTTATAAAAAATGAATCATCTTTGGCTTTCTGCCCATACCGCGTCCATAAATTCACGCTTTCATTGATCGCTCTCAATGATTCATACTTGATACTTATCCATTGAATCTCTTTTTTATTATGTTATCATACCAAGCAAAAAGTTTATTCATTAAACTATTAGACAAAATTTATTAACAATTTTTTTTTTATTTCCATCAAACAAGAACTATTTCTCACTCAACAATAAATGGAGTGTATGTAGCAATAAATTACCGAGTAGAGACAAAATGTCCCTACTTAGACAATATTTGACAGAAGACCTCTTAGATCTTCTAGGAATTTACATAGTATTTACGTATAATAGTAAAAACACAACTGAGCACTGTTGTTAGCTTGAGAATCAAGGCTCGACTGGCACGTTCTCTTTAGACTTGTCTCCCTCTTCGACTACAACGTGTATTACTCCTTTCAGTACCTCACTGAAGAACACCTTTTGTATATGATACTAGTCAGTACTCAGTTCCAAAGTAACCAAGCTAGAAGAGCTTGTCCATTTGTATTGGCAGTACGTCGTTTTGACTTCTTCTTCGTCTTCCGTTTAGTCTTCGTGTTTCACACCCGGGTAAAAAATATTTAATCGAAAGTTATTATTAATATACAAGTGAACTTCCTGGACTTTTCTTTCTCAAAACTTACCATGGATACTTATACTTTTGGATAAATATTTCACCGTGACGTGATATGTGTTGTGATGAAATAAAAAAAAATATTTTATCTATGGTTTTAAAGTTTAAAATATTTGTGGTTTACATATATGTATTAAATATATTAAGTTACAAGTTATTAAATGGCAAGTGAAGTTATGCTTGCGTTGAGGACGACGCCAAAGGCGTCATGTGAAAAAGACATTGACGACGTCAGGGATTTATTCAGAAATGCTTCCGTCTCAACCATTTATGTGAGTTCTCGATTAGACAAACTTATTTTTTCCTACGTATTTTTTTATAGTTGACAACTGATTACAAGGCTAGACACAAGGTTCACAAATAGACATCGCTTCTTTAAATATAAATCCTTTGAAATGAGAAACTAGGATAAGAATACCAGTATAATATTTCTGTGGAAAAAATTTACAATTTTAAAAATATCTTTTAGTCTTGATCTGGATGATTTCGACGTTGAGAATTCGAGTAAATAAATTATTAAGTATATTATTTATTGTATCATGACCAAGAATGGGAATGTCAAGGTGAAATTGTCATTCTTGCAGAACGGTCACGTGCAAAAATATATAAAAAGATGGTGGAGGAGGAAGAGACACTTGATACCTTATTTGATTACTAGTTAGACAAGTTTAATCTCCCTGGGAACGATAAAAATTTTTTTACAGTCATCAATTTTACTACATTCATTTTGTTCATAATTTTTTTTTTATAGTTCAAGCTAATTACTCACCTGGTTCTTGAAATTTTGTTTGTTTTTCAAATGAGTTTTTTAGTACGCCAGTAATAAAAAGAAGCTAAATTTTCTTTGTATTGACCATAAAAGAAGTTGAGAAGCGATAAGAAAAATTGAACAAGCCTTTACTTTGAATAGTGGTGTTATTGTACAGTACAATAGAATAATAAAAGAACACAGAGAATTTAATAAATAGAGCAGGTAACCAGCTAGTAACATAAAAGGAATTTTTAATCCTCATTGCATGAAAGTCATCCAGTAAAAAGTATTTAGTAATATAAAGACTCTCGAGAGTAAAATAATGTTTTAACCAATATACTATCTATCAATGTACATTACACATATGTGGAATTATAATTTATATTACAGTGTTATTCGTAGAAAATTGTTGTAATGAAATTTCCTTTTAGGGATTAGGTCAAGATTAAATAATTCAATTTAAACATAAATATTTATTAATTCATTCAATTATTAACTTTTTATTCGACATACTAATTTTTGAGTAAAATTGTACGTAGGTGGTTACATTATGATACGAAAGGGCCATCGTTTGTTCCATTTCGACAAATCGTTACTTCCTGCAGATAAACTTATGATTTAAAAAAAGCCGCTCTTTTAAAATTTTTACTCCATTAAAAATATATAAATTTAAAAATCGATTTACTTGTTACACAATTAATAATGGCTATATATTTATTAATTTTAATAAAAATATATATATATATATATATATATATATATATATATATATATATATATATATATATATATATATATATGAGATTGTCGAAATCGTGTGGGTTAGGAATGACGTCTACCTACATATAATATGTCCAAGAAAACATTCGATTTCACTATCTCGATTATCTGGGCAATAATTTATAATATTAATAATAACAACTGATACTTATTATTACGGAAGTATCTCTTCACTTCTAATAATAACAATTCCATCTAGAAATAAGTGTATTAACACATACTTACATACATTGTTATTCATTCTATGTAATTTAGGTATGAAGAAAATTTTTTAATAATATTCATTTATTTCCGAGCTTCTCTTTGTGACATTTCTACATAAATTTATTTTATCTCTCGACAAGACACTAAAACACAATATTTTTTTTTTTCTTCCAGTACTGTTCTCTTTGAAACATTACAGAGCTTGCGGTTTACTTAGGCATCAATAGTAATTTCATTTCAACGTTTTTATGACCGACGTTTTGCAGTCCAAGTACTATTACATGCTTTACACAAAGTAAAATTCTTTGCTTTGCTAACTATTAGGAAGACATGAAATAAAAAAAAAAAAGAAAAAAAAACACGCATCTCTTGAAAGTAAAGTACTTCAATTACATAAACAGATTTTATTGTGTGTTTACTTAATAGTAAATTATTAAAATTAAATAAAATACATAATTATAAATTCATTGTCACATTAAATATTTTCGTTTATTAAATATCCTTGTGTAGGTGTTACTTTAAAGTGATTTCACCTTGTATCCATTTCCATGAGAGTTATGAATTAAGTGAGAAGTTGATCGTTTTCGGATAACTATAATATAATAAATGAATATAAACCCATTAAATAAAGAACAAGAAACATAAACAACAAATTATTATTTGATTCTAACGTGAGAAATAATTAAAGTTCATAAAATTCTGACAATACATATAGTTGCGTGGACTTTCCAAGAAATAAAACCCTGTGAATCGATTATATTAGTTTTCTCTACTCTCACTTTTATATTTTTAAAATAAGTGTGTAAGTTACGGGAAAGAAAAGCCCGTAGGCGTATGTGGGTGGTGAATAATCTTCCATCGTTTTGTTTTTACTGCAAGATGTATACAAGCCTTTACAATTCATCGTTTTTGTGGATAAAATTCAATGATTTTTTACATTATTTTAAATGATGATGCTCGTGTTCCGAATACTTAAATGTTAACCCTTGATCCCAACTATTGAAGATGTTTTATAAGAAATATCATGTTAATATTCACTTTAACTGTATTGGAGCAGTTTCTAATGAACTAGTTGAAGATACTAGGTCATATTGTATACACAATATGACATGACCGCACCTTTGTAGATGTATTTTAGTTATTAAGAGAATATTGCGATCGAACTCACTAATAACCTTTTTATTGGCTGCTAAAATTGACGTTTGTTTTAATTTTTTCCATTTTTCATTTTAGAAAAATTATATTTATTTCCTCCAGAATTAGTTTTTAAACACCTGTCAGAGCAGAACATTATTGACATTTTTGTGAAAAGTTATTTTATAAACCGGAAGATTTATTTGAGAAGCAATGACCTAACCAGCAACCTCTAGTCACGTGTTTCAGGTGTATAAATAGAGATTTACAGGCTCATCGTTTTACCTCCCAAAGTAGATAGCATCTCTTTATTTTTTCTAATATTTGTTTACCAATAATTTTCTAGAAGATTTTATTTTTCTACTACAGATCAATATGAATTATTGACAAAAGTTAATCATTTAAAAAATTTTTATATATCAAGAATACTTTAAATTACTGTTGATAAATTTAGATTTTTAATGTTTTGACTGGTTATTAGACATTAGAATTTGTTTAAATAAACTAATTACTGATAAAGACCGGTAGGTGGCTCATCTCAAAATCTTTTCGCTGGTAAATTGTTCTTCACAAAATATATAAGTAGCTTATTTTCTGAGCAAAAAAAAAGTATGCATACAAGAAACATGTCTAAGAGCAAATTAAACTTTTCACTGGTACAATATTAAGTAAACCGAGATTACTTAAGTAAGTAAATTTTGTTAGTGACGTTAATTAACTTCACAAATGAATAATTAATATCTGCGATACGTTTCGAGTGAAATTTCAGTAAATTTCTACATTTCTCTTGACGTAAAAACTGTAATAATTAATAGCGACTGAACCACTTAAGTAATTATTAATTAACGTACTGATAACTGTTAATTAAAACAAAAGTAAACGGAAGTTGGAGGTTATTTTAAAATAAATCATTAATCGTCCATGTAACACGAATAATATTTAATGTTAAGAATACGGTACACTTATCGATACAGGTATTGCCTTTTTTTCATCCCATTAGCATTGCACTGGTTTTAATTTAATGCATAATAATTAATAATATTATTACATCTCGAGTCATTGACCTGAAATTAATTATTGCATATCAAGATTAGAGTGATTCCGTTAGTTTCATACCTTATTTTTGCGTTAATTTCATAACAGCAAATAGAAAAAAAAATCCAACATACTATGCTATGTCGATAAAAAATCTTTTTAATAATCAGTGTTACAATTAATAACAAATAAGTTGAGTGATTTGGTAAATTAAAATTTACGGTTAATGAATTTAAGATGATTAGATGCGTAACGAGAAAGAAGCTCTCGTGGTATGATTTAGAAAAAACAAAACGACCTTTTCATCTCACCGGTATCCAAATAAAAAGGAATTTTAATTTAAATACTTTTTGTAATCCTTACAGCATTAGAATCTATCGAATGTCCTTCCCTCTTTCTTATTTAAACTCTTCCGCATTTATGTATGATGGTCCACTTTCACTTACTTTAGAGCAGCGTGCATTAGTAAGTACATTTAGCTACTTTGAGATTGTGTTGCGGTCATTAACCCAGCAATTAAGAATGAAGTTAGCAACGATGCGTCGCGCCGCAGCAGTCGGTCAAATGATTGCTTCTTTTCTACATCTTTTTCTCCTTCTTCTGTGTGGTTTAGTTAGCAATGATGAAGACAACCGTAAGCGAGAATTTACGATTACGATCTAGGCGCATGTTTCCGGATAGCAACTATGATTATTCATTTTTTTTATCAGCAATTACTTCATTTCTTACATATTTATATTCTTCAATGTATGTCTATACAAAATTTAAATTTAATAATTTCAACATTTTTTATTTTTAAGTAAAATTTCATTTAATAATCATGAAAATTAACTAAAAAAAATTTTTTTATTATAATTTAATTCCGAACATAAAAAACAAAATTTTTAGTATATTTTATTATTGCTTATTTAAATATACTTATATGATGTATTAATACATGATATTTGTCTTAGCGGAACAACTTTTGAATGATTTTACTCAAGTGAATTATGTAAAATTATTATATGTGTACACGTATACTTTATAATTAGAGCAGTTTATTTCATTCATACATTTTTACAAGCAGCGTATGAAAAAAAAAGAATACTAATAACCATAAATCACCGTCTAATTTATTATTATAATTGTATTTGTTAAATTAACAATGTGCTAGAGGATGAACGTCATTAGCAATTACTTGCACAGTAAATTTATGGTAACAATGTGGTAAACACTCGTACTGTACGTCTGTTACAGACTCTTCGATTTCGAAAGCTACAATAAAATTCTTTATTTTTATATTATGTATTAGTTAGTATATTTTACACGAGAGTAACAACCCCACGTGAACGGTTAGCTTGATCATCGATGCGTAGATCGCGATCCACATACGAAACAGTGCGAGTTCCTCGGACATGAGCTTATTCTTTCTTAGTTGCTGTTTCTTTTTCCGCAATTCTTATTTCTTGTAGTCTCGCGATGATGTTCGTTCAAAATACAACTTTTAACATTATGTTGCCTTTTTTTATTGGTGATTTTAATTTTTTAATTAACAACAACGGTCATAATAACAATAATATTTATAATGAAATCTGCTTTTGAGTAACAAGTGATTAAATTAAATAAAATATTTGAAATCATGGTTAATTATTTAATTATTCATTGTGATTCCCAAGTGACCGAATGATTTGGATACTGAAACTCATTTTGGTAAACACAATTATCGCTTTATTATTCATTGAATAATTTATTTAAAATATATTGCTTAATTAAATCTAATTAACATGTGATGTTATTAAGTTAATTTTGAATAACGGGCTTGTCAGTTAGGATGCACATAAGCTATTTTCTCACTAGTTTATTAGTTTCTTAAGATTACGCTCAGTTAAATAATAAAAATCTAATCCGGGCAGTAAAATTTGACTAATATTTTCTCCTGATTATTAAATAATATTTAAAGGAATAACGGAAATCAATAGTGATCTCGAACTAGCCGACCTACACCTTAGGTGCAGCTTGCCCACGCGAATTATCACGGTAACTTGTAAGAACGTTATGTTATACATTATAAAAATATTTTTACAGAGGTATAGTACTAGCCAGTCATCAATGATTGTTTTATTTAAATTTACCTCATAACTTGTATTGGCGTTGGCGTGTAGGTTGAAAATTATTTGTATCGAATTGTTTAGCTATGGAATTTCATTTATAATTACTGCTAATCATATTTTAATTTCTTTTCTGTCATGTTTAATGCTTATTTATTTATTTTACCATATAATTGTCAATTATATATTGATATATTGCGTCAATGTTTTTATTTATTTTTCTTTTGATTTACCGTAAAATTATTATTATTCACTCGTAATTAATATGAAAAAATAAAATTTTTTTTTTTAAGTAATTTGATTTATTGTAGCAAATTTAAACTTTGCTGAAAGTAAATTAAAAAAAATTATTTATTGTAGCTAAATTTACAATTTTCAAACAGCGATTAAAAAGTGTTAGTACTAAAGCTAATATTGCTATAAATTTTATAACAAAATACTAAGGTTACATTGAATTAAAAAAAATGTGCGTCACGAATAAGCTTAATGATAACTCACATAATTGCACATACCTGATATGAGAAAGGCAATGTTAGCTTTCATACAACTCGATCTCACAGCAGCAAACTGCACTTACTTTAGCTCTTTTTGCATCGGCATTGCTTCAAGAGTCAACCTACCTATCAACCTATCAACCTACTCTGTGTCAGATTTCGCTTTACTTGTAATTTAACCAGTTGGAAGTTTTAGCAAAAATTTAAGTGTAAGAGTGAGAGTAATAGCAATGGCTATATAGCTTGAAGATGAGGAAGACATCGAAACCCTGACTTGGAGATTTATCTGGATACCTTTGCTAATAAATAAGACTACTACTTTATTCCATGTATGCACTCTCTCTTGTGGTGAACATAAAAGTGGGTACACTTGAATGCACTATCTTCTTATCCCCATCACCTGTATATCTACTTATTATATCAGAAAACATATATATATTCTGAGAAACTATTCGTAACACTTTTGAAACTTGATAATATCGCATTTTAAATGTTGACCGTGAAGAAAAATTAACTGACAGTAATCTCAATGTTTTACTTGTACTTTCAGTTATTTATAACACCTTTAATCGTTAAATCATTCATTTGGTCAAATTATGATTTAGTTATAACTAAATTTATAAATAATCATTATTAATTTTTCAACTAATAAATTACGTAATTAATTAATTAATTAATGATACAAAATGTTAAAAGATGATTTTTTTAAAAATCGTAATAGAAAAAAATTTTTTATTTTGTAAAATAATTATATTTGGTGCATATTTATGTTTGACGGTATGATATTAAATGGAATGTTTGTATCTTTTTCCGCGACGCCCTTCCCGATACCGTCAGTTAACGGTGACAACGTGTCTTTTTATAGTATCATCATTAACTCAACTCGGCGTAGCATACATAAATACATACACTGATATATCACGAGTATATAACTATCTAAGCTGTGTTACTTGTAAGGCACATAACAATCAAGGTGACGGTGAACATTAGTGACTTTGATCGTCCGTGACGGCTCCTGGAGTTCATTCATGCGAGATTGTACAATCTAAATGTAACATCGATCGAAAGTAATCCAACAAATACATCTGCCGCTCTACATTTTATTATAAACTCATCAATATTTTTATTGCACTGTAAATCATAAATTTTCAATTTTAAAATGTTCTTTTTTGCTCAAACTCCCTACTGGGAATTTTTTTATTGTACTGGCAAGGACGAGATATTTTTTTCACTACTATTTCACGGATGACGTACACGATGCTTGAATTTTTGCATTTTATGGACCGGTGAATTTTCTTTTTCGTTATGTTGCACATTTATAAATTATTATATTTATTTTATGATGTGATATGATCGTTTCATGTAATTTCTGAAATTTATACTGTAGTTAAATATTCTTTCTTCAGTAAAAAACGAATACATGATTTTTCCTACGTCAAATATTCGTTTGACTAAATGTACTTGTATTTCTTGCAAGTTATAAATTATTAGACCCTTAAATATATTCAAACAACATGATTAGATTTTAAGAAATTTTCTAAACTAATAAAATATGTAGAAGAATTTATCAGATGTGTATAATTTAATTTCTATGTAAATTAAAAATTAACATTACTTATTTACCAATACTAGTAAAATTTAATGTTTAAATTTTTGCAATGTAAATGAACTGTAAAGTAAAAAAAAATGATTAATAGCGTTGTGTTTTGTAGAAATTGTATATTAATTACAATTGAAAGTCAAGCAATAATAAAATAAGTCGGAATTACAAAATTTTCATTTGCGCTCAGTTCTATAATTATGGTATTGTCTGTAAAAACTTGATAGGCCACAAATGTCTGATCCGCTGACCCGTTTTCAGCGACCTGCACGCTTTCAAAGTCAAACTCACTCAGTCATCCACGACCAAATGAGAATTATGTACAATAATAAATTAATAACTTCTCAGTGGCCTATTTCTTAATAATAACTATAGTAAATTCCGTCTAAAACATCCAGTGAAATTACATTTATCACTTTCTTCAATGAGTCTCCTTTAATAATTAACAAAAAAAAGTATTAATAAAAGCCGGATGACTGAATATGAATATTAATATAAATTTTAATATCACCAAAATTTTTAATTAAAATTATAATTACTTAACAGAAAAGTCCATTCACTCCACAAAAATATACAATATACTTGCGCGGATTCACGTTGATTTACAAACACAAACGCAAACTACTTCCACTGGATCGATAATAATCGTATACCTGTTCTATTCGAGCAGCGACCCCCTTTATCAACTTTTTAACATGCCTTTGACCCCAATTGTCCTTATCTCATTATCAATCATCAACAATAATATCACACCAACTGAACTCTTTCTTGAGAACTTTTTTATTTATTCTCAATTAATAAAATATAATTTTTTACTCTCACCCCGCCTTAAATGAGATTAAATATTTTTACTGTTTCTACTGACATGATAATTTATTTTTTTTTATTTATTCCAGGCCAAACAACGTGCCTCCGTGAAATGGCTCCTCTCGAAGGCGTACAACAACCGCGTGCCGGACAATCTACGCGAGCCTTACTATCGTGATCTGGAGGTAAGATATTTTTTTTTAATATTATATTAAACTATTTTAATCAAAGATGAAAAATAAGAATGAAATCTTCTCTATTTAACAGTTGCAATAAAAATTATCCGAGCTGTCTAATAATACTTACAAGTTTTTAAAAAATGTCGGAAAAAAATCTTATAAAATTCTTGGCAAGAAATCTTCTCGTTGAATTCTTTTTAGCATGTCACTAACAAGTTTTATCAACAAAAAAACCCGCTGGGCATGTTGGGAAAGTCAGCATTTTTTAACATTAAAAGAGCAAGTGAAACTTTACCCATAAAATCGAGATAAACTTTAGTGATTATCTTTTACTAATCGATCGATCTTTTAACGTGTTATATAAATTTTTTGTAAAAAAATTTTTATTTTCTACAAATGGTGTCAATTTTATCGCCGAATAAATCGTTGATTAAAATCAAAAGATGACAACTGACTCAAATTTCATTCAAATCAATTCAAATTATAAAAAACACAAAAATGATTCGTGAGAATGAAGTAATGATACTTTAAAGATACTTAACGTTTATTTAATGGATTGTATATAAGAAAACTAAAACAATTAATGAGAAAACAACTATAACAGTCAGTAAAAGTGCACATGTTGCACCCACGTAAGACCTCACTTGCTTGGCAGCAATCCAATTAAACCAATCGAATTAGTTTTACGTTTGCACTCCAACATGTCTCTCCGTATAGTAAATAATCAGGGAGTTATATTGTCATCAATCGTGAGTACTTAAATCAAAATATAATAAATAATAAACACATCATATATTAAATGTATCTTTTGGAAACATTGTTGAGGATGCACTATTATTTGAAAGTATTGTACGGGAGAAGTTTTTATGCAAATTTAAAATTTATGAATTTTTTACGACGCAAGGTTCGTTAATAAAAAAAATATAAAACATGTATTTTATAAAACTAAATAGTGAATGCCAGTTAAACTGTAGCTATTATGTCAAAGTTTCATGTAACACTAAACATCCTTTGCTCAGAAGTTGTGTAAAAAATTCAAGCGGTGATACGATCACTGATTATCTTGGCACTAATCCAGCCGTTTCCTCTGTCTCCCAAGCGACCATCAGAATCAATAGTATCGCTTTCAAATTATTAAGTAATTGCAGCACTATTCTGTACATTACTCTAATTAAAGTGTTTTTTTTTTTGTTTTAGGATCAAGAGCATTTAAAACCACAAATTGTTCATGCGTTATCAAATGCTGAGCTATATTGTCTTGCATTGGCGAATATTTATTCGGACCCGAATTACCACAACCAAAACCACTGGGGAATATTGCAAGCGTTAGCGAGGAAAGGTGTCTATGTAGCTGAGCCTAATAATTCTCAATTAACTGAAACTATTCTTATTCAAAATTCACCATTAAAAATGGTAATTATTATTATTATTATTAATTAATTTATTTATTTATTTATTTAAATTAATAAAAAATACCACTGGAGAAAATTTATTTAAAGTAAAATAGTAATTGTTTTTTTTATAAAATTTCAGTCTGCACATATGGCTGTGATAGAAGGTTTGATGGTCTTGTACGCGAAGGAAGTAGTGACAGGAGACCGTGTAGTGGCGGCGATCCGACGATTTGATCCTCAGCCAGAGATTGAAGTGCCTAGTGACCATGAAAAGGGCTTACTTATGTGGATAAGTCATGCCTCGCATGCATTAATCGCCAAAATCCAAACGGAAGAAGGCGCTGGAGACAAAACGCGACTACCTGAGTTACCTGCAGCCAAGGACTTTCAGTCATTGTGCGACGGTGTGGGTTTGGCTGCTGTTGTGGCCTTCTACTGTCCCGGCGAGCTCAACTGGATGGATATTAAAGTGTCAAAAAGACCCTCTGTTGCAGATGCACTCCACAATCTCTCACTTGTTCATAATTTTTGCATAAGATGCTTGCCCTACTCTATTTTTCATATGCAACCTGAGGATGTTACTTACATGAGAGGGTAATTATTTTATTTCATTTTACGTTTGTCATTTTTATACAATGTCTGGAAATAATTCAAGGATAACTTTCTACAGTCAGTACATTACATTATATTACGATGAATTTAAAAATCACTGTTGTAAAATTTAATGCTTTTTATATATAATCGCATAATGTAAGTTATACTGAACAGTTGTTAAAATGTCCTTCAATTATTATCAGTGAGTTAATAATTTTATAAATAATAAAATATTTATCTTGTTAGGTCTATGAAACAAAATTTACTGGTTTTTCTCGCGGACATGTATAACGTGCTCGAGATACATCCTGTTAAATGTGTACGTTATCCAGGAGAGGAAAGAGCCATGCAGCAGTATCTCGATGGTATGGATTATTTCCACTCGACTCATAAGTATATTTAATTATTAATCATTAATTACTTAAACAAGTACACTTATTGTTTATTTAATAAATTAAATATTAGTGTAAACATGAATTAAAAGAAAATAGAAATTAACTCACTAAATAAAGATGTGAGCACTTGCGTAAGTCGACACCGAGTCAACACGTTAACGCCTCAATGGCACATACTATACGTACGATTGTATTTATTTAACTTTATTGTTGTTATTATTATTGTTACTATGATAATATTATTACAATTTCCACATGGGTGACGGTTTATTCTGTATTGTATGATCGGTGAAGGCTACGCACTCTTTTTTACACTTAATTTATCTTACTCTTTCTATATATATATATATACATACATACACATATAAATTAATATTATATAATTTACGTTATTATAAGTTTATTCATAAAGATTTTATTACGATTAAGTAAACAAATATTTCATTTACGATATAATGTAATTATTTACTGCAGCATTTTATGCGAAAATATCTTATCAAAGTTTTCTCTTTAATCGTAATAAAATTTCGCTTTTTATCAGTGTCAATACACATTCGTACGAAATATTGGCGTGTATGAGTGTTGACTATTAAAAAAAAATTAAGTACAAGTCGCGCTAAAAAATAATATTTAAAAAATTAAACACAATTACTATATTACCGTATATTTTTATGGTCAAATCTTCTTGACGATATGAACACAACAACTGAATTGGTGTGTCCGTCTTCTTCTCTGATCCGCCACCACAACTCAATCCTCAATGAACAATAAATATTGATACAAAACAATTAACTACCAATACCAATATCAATACCGATGTATGTGTGACGGTGTGACAATAATCAGCTTGCCCGCGCAATAGTCACGGGGTAGCTCATAAACGAAGTCTACCGCAAGCTATAGCTCCAATTCCTGATCTGAGAAGCAACCTCTCTGTGTCCGCGCCAGGTTTCACAGGTATCCGTTTAAAACCACGATCAAAACTATCTCAAGTTTTATAATTATCATAGGTGGTTTTTTTTTTTTTTTTTTTGTTCATTTTCTTTTATAAATCCTCTTCATCGTGTTATTTTTTTCATCGCCATCCGTGGTTCTGTAATTCATTTGTATTACAACGGGAATAAATGTTTTGTTTTGTTTCTTCTATTCTCTTCTCTTCAAGCTCCAGATAACTGGGAGAATTTCATAAGTCATTTTTATTCACTGTTTATTAGCTTCTTTATCTATCACTAGTTACTCTCCCGATAAACCATGATTCAAATGCAATCATTTATATTCACTATCTTTGTTCATTTTTTTTAATGGTCATATTAATATAATTAGTATAGATTTTTATCATTATAATTTATACAGATAACGTTACACTTTAATGAATGTTATTGATATTTTTAAAGATTAAATAACTTCACCGTTATAATATTATCAGTTATTTAAAAACTCAAAATATTCAAAGAAAGAAAATTTTATAATTTATTTTATATAATATTTAAATGAAATAATTATAATAAATTATAATTTGCATTTGAATAATGGTATTATTAAATCAATTGATGAGATGTTTTGAATGAGAAGAGAAATAAATTTTAGGCGCACAGCTTGTTACTAATATTAATAAGTATGGTTTGCTAATAATACATATATAAATATTTAAATATCTATATATACCATAATTACATGAAAAGTAATTCTCGATTCATACTACATGGCAATGAGAGTGTGCATGAGAGAGATGTAGAAGTGATGGAAATAAATATCAATAATACCCAAGATCGCGATTCATACTTTATTATTGCTTGAATTATTTTTTCGCTTTTTACTTATGGTTATTTTTATTTATGCATGTCGTTTTGTCTTATTTGCCCAATGTCATTAGTCATTTAATAGCTATCACATTTTTGTTTCGACCATTGTCAATTAAGAGTAAATGCGTTCAATCATGAGATGAGGTCAACTCCATTTTTCGTTAGTTAGTATTTTTTTGCGATCTACTTTTTTTTATTTATCTTTTTTTTTTTTTTTTTTTTTTTAATTAAATGTTCATTTTGTGTTTCAGTATAGATTTATCAACTGCGTGTTAGTAATAGCTAATTATATTTTAATTATAAATTTTTGTGCTTGTTTACTCAACAAGCATAAAAATTTTCGCTTTACTTTTTATTTTAGGCTTTTTATTATTTATTAAAACAAAGATACTAGTAAATATTTATATATATTTTTTTTCTAGATAATATTCATAGTAGTTAAATATTTACTGGAATCTTTATCAATGCATTTTTTGTTAATTATTTTATTGATATTAAAAATAATTTTTTACTTGATTTTCATAAACTCCATTAGGTTATCTTATATATAAGTTTACTTTCACTTAATAATAATAATGAAAAAAATATTAAATGGTTCATTAAATTTTTCAGTTGGAAAGCCTATACCATCAAGCTCTGTAAGAAAATCACAATCGCTTCAACAAACGGCTGAAAGTCATTCATACGATGATAGGTAATATATTTCAATAATAATCACAATAAATATTTAATAAAAAAGTAATAAATTATTCAATTGCAGACGCGCCGGGTCTGAAGAAAATTTTATAGTACACAGAAATCGTGGTATCCCGACCCTGAGTTCTGTAATAGATGATAAATATAATAATACAGCTGCTGGACGGCCGAGTAATTGGGAAGACCAACGAAGAAGTTCGTACGCAGGAAGACGTTCGCGACGCAACAGTGTGACGGATGATTCCCAGTTGACAATCGAAAATTTTGGTGGATCACAGGACAATTTACATAATTTTGGATGTGTTCGAAACCCCGATAAAGAGTTAGTGCACACGGGTAAGCGCACCGCCACTGAACCCACACTTCCAGCACGCTCAAGCGTCCAAGACGCTTACGGGAGTGACGTCCAGAATATTTTAGCTGACAACGGTTACGGGAATGACGACCTGCCACCCACGAGATTACGACGACAAATTTCTAATTCTAATTTAAATAACTTGAGTCACAAAAATGTTTTACATTCCACGGATAATAATAATGATAACACTGACGGCGAAATAAAAACAACAGCCAATACGAGTGCTACAAAAATGTCAAGTTTTGCTAATTTAACCCAACACAATTCGGAAAAGAGTATTAATTTTAAGTATACTGAGCAGCAAGAACATGACGAACTCAGTGCCAATAAAGTTAATTATAATAATAAAAAATTTGGACAAAGTAATGGTAATGGTATTGGAGAAAAGAAAACAACTTTTGCGACTCTACCTAATACAACAACGTGGCAGCAACAAAGTGCTCAACAGTCTCAACAATTGGAACAACAATCAGCTGGTAAATTTTATTTATTTTTTTATTAAATTTACTAAGGAGCTTCACTCTTGATTACTTTAAAGTTTATCTAATTTTTTAGTTTAAAATTTAAAAAATTTTCTGAAACTTCTTTAAAGTTGTTGGAGTATTTATTTTTTTTTATTATTCATTATCTGATGAAATGTTTCTACTGTTAACATCTTAGATTAGATTTTATAATACAGAGAATTCATAACTTTATATTTAAAAAGATAATTATTGAATATCTTACTGATTATTAATAAATAATTTCAGATGAAAATGGTGGTAATACAATGGTATACGCTGCGCAAATAAACAACATTAAAATGAAATTAGAAGAAAAACGCCGGCTTATCGAAAACGAAAAAAGAAGAATGGAAGTTGTTGTCTCGAAACAGCGACAAAAAGTAGGAAAAGCAGCTTTTCTTCAGGCTGTAACCAAGGTTAGCTTTAACAACTTATTAAATAATTAATTTAATATTATTTTCATTACTAAAAAGAAAAAAAAATTAGTGTCTAATATTTTAATATCTTCTTGAATTAATTGTGTGTGTTGCTAATCAATTATAATGCAATTATGTTTCTAATCTTTCAGTTTTACATTGCGGTAAGTGCGTGTTGGATGGACAGATTGTTTGTCGTCTCACGAAGTCATGCACTTATCAACCTTATTTATTGTTTTATAAAATATTCATTTTTTCATAATTTTTTTTGAGTTATTTTAATTGGCTCAGATTGCATGGTTTTATAATTAATTGATTAATTTTAAGTATTTTTATTGTTTATATTAGTCGCCGTAGCCAAGTGTAGAAAAATTCGCTTTGCCTAAAATTGAAAAAGAAATTTATATCAAATAAATAATAGTAAATCCCAAATTGTATAAAATTAAATTAGTAAATTAGACAGCACGTTTTTCACCGTCAAATTGTTTTCCGTAGTCGCTGTAGTAAAAGTTGACGCTTTAAATTAATTAATTAATTAATTAACTCACAAATAAATTAATTAATTAGTTAATTAATTAAATGTAAAAAAGAAACTTGGCTGCGGTATTTTTTGGAGTTGTTGATTGGTGATGGGATGTGAGTGTATAACAAGGGTTGGTGGTTGGGATGGTTACAGGGTAAGGTTAAATCTCCTTCTTCGTCAACATCCGGTGGTGACAGTCCCGTAGAGCATGGTCCTCCTACTCCATTGTCCTCCGGATCCGCTGGAGATACCCCAACAAACGTTACTAAGACTACGTCATCAGTACCTCATCAAAATGCCCAAGAAAAACCGCAGCGTCCTTTTTCACTGAAGGTACGAAACTGCGTTTTCATTTTAATTACTTGTCTAGTCATTTTTTTTCTTCTGCTACATATTATTTATATTTTTTTTTTTTTTTTTCACATTTAGCTAATTGTTGACAGTTCGGTAATTATTTTACCAAGATACATTTAATGGCTGTGAATAATTTATTTATTTTTTTGGTGATGGTTATTATGTATTTATTTATTATTAATAATTTTATTATTTTATTGTTTTAGTTTAAAGCTAATGTAATGTATGCTTTTTTATTATTTTATTTTAATCTTTTAAATTAATTTAATTTATCTAATAAAATATATTTAATTAGTAATTAGATTAAAAGACTTGATTCGTGACAAATATTTAGAGCAGGACAAAAATATTAATAGTTAAACTTAATTCTTGGGAGAGATATACTCAATATGATACTAGATATTGATCAAACACAAAGATAAATGATCTTGAAATAAAATGTTGCTATAAACTTAACATTCTTGTTTAAATGTTAAAAGTTTCAGTTGGGTTTAGAATGTCGTGAGTGTTCTGCACTTTTTTAGTTAAACAATTTTATATTAATTAAAAAATTTAGTACATTTAATTGCATTATAACGATAGTAATGTTTGCTTAGATAAATAAATAAAAAAAATATTTCAATTCTTGAAAATTATAAATTACGGATAACGTAATTCATCTCGGTCTAAATTTTTTATTCAATTTTTTATCTAAATAATTTATAAAAAAAAAAAATTATTTTTTATAGGAAATTACTGAAGATATTCATGATGTTGAGCACAAGTGGTTGGAGCAAGATGGTAGTGCACCATTTACTGAAACTCGCCGTACTCCTGACATCGAAAACATGGATTTCGATCAATGTCAACAATCTATATCACAGTAATTATTATTTTTTATATTTCAATTAAAATGACTACACAGAACAAAAAATGTTCTTGAATCAAGTATATAATTTTGAAAAACTTCATCTTCTTGGTTTGAGTAAAGAAATTCTTACTAAACCAACTAAGAAATTTTTACTTGGTTTAAGTAAATTTTACTTAATTCAAGATAATTACTCTCTTTCAAATTATTTTCTTGGTTCAAGAATTTTCCTCTCGAATTAAGTTAATTTTTTTTTTCAGTGTATACACAGCGTTAATAAATATCCCTTGTATCCACCGAGCGTGGGTATAACAGGGTCCAATGGTATATTAATAATGTGGTAAATTAATAACGAATATTATTTAATTTCAGCATGAACTCGACTTTAAACGACATACAAGTAGACATCCAACGTCTCGCGAGCCAACAAAATCAAATTCAACAACAAACTCTGATGACCCAGCAACAGCAACAAATTCACCAACAGCTGCAAGAGCTCCAGAGTTTGCGGAGCCAACAACAACATCTGCAAAGTTTTGGAATGCCGCCGATAAGCCCTATGACTCCGCGACTTGCAGATACGCAGCCAGGACAATTTTACTTACATGACCAACCGCAGCAAATGCAGAGAAGAACCTGGGGTCGGCCGGCACACCAGCAGAATTTGCTTAACGAAATGGCCTCTGTGGGCCACTATCAACCACAACCGGTTGTCGACCCCCATTATAGTCCTCAGCCAGTCGCCGCTGCCTCTGTTATATACCAACAAGATCCTCGCCTGTATCAGGACACAAGGACTTGGGGTACTGGTGCTATACCTCAGCAGAAAGGGTTTGTTTTGCATGATAACACGCAAGATCAACAACAATATCAGCCGAGGTATCTCAACGGTGGCGATCATAGTCTCTGCAATAGTCAAATGCATCAACCGATTCAAAATTATCCGTCGGCTGCACTTTTTAATCAAACCCCGCCCACGGCTGCTAGTCCTCAACACCGTAATGCCGTGAGTATTTTTAAATAATCATTTATTTATTTTATTATTATTATTTTTAATGGTAATTTAGAGGCCAATGATTTGAAATAAATTAAAAGATACTGTACACTACTCACTCGTTATTGTTTAAAACGAGGAATAATTACATTAGTGAGAGGTTTAAAGGTCTTTGACGATTGGCTGTGTGTTGGTAGCCATGATCAGTGTTAACGTACATCCGTACATTATATTAGTATTAAGAGTCTTATTTACAAGAGCCAGCAATGCTAAAACCAGTTGGTGATGTAATTCGCCTTTTTAAGACTGTCTGAGTTGTCACCGAACATGGTAGCGTCATCCCACACACTGTTTCTCCAGCTTACCTGATGGAACACACTCCTACAGTTTGATCTCGACCCACTGAACACTTTTGACCGTCTGCTACTATTCTTATACTTATTTTAATATTTATTAATATTGATAATATGCATTTATTTTTATCAAACGCGACTACAACGTACTCGTCGTACAATTATACTTCTGAGGTTTGTTATTCATTGCTTCTATACATTTAATCAACAGTCGTGTTTTTAGTTACCGCGAAAATGTGGAAAAAAATGGTGTTTAGATTTATTTGAATGAAATTTTTTTTTTTTTTTTGTTAAAATTAAGTTAATAGATGAAAGTGAGTATTTGATAAAATTTTTTTTTGTTATAGGTTCATCGGATAAGTCAACTGATAAATGAAAGTCCAGAGACTAAAAAGTCAACAATACACCATGTCCCAATTACTTGTGAAAGTCCTACGGATAAACGTCAAAATAATATTAACATCCATACACCTGTACCAGCACCGCCGGTTGATGATATGGAACCACAAAATATATCATTCATTGGTATGTTTGGTTTTATAAATAAGTTTTTGTTAATTAAATACTTTTAGATACTTATGACGTGATTTCTAAAAAAAGATACTCTCAAGTCTTTTGGTGTTTTTTTTTTTACTTTTTACTTACTAAATTACTGACTAACATCTTTTTTTTACTGATGAATATATATACTATGTTTAAAAAAAATAATATTTTATTATTCACTCTCCGGAAATCTTACTTCTAACACGTAATGCAGAGGCATTATGAATGAGTTAAAAAAAATAAAAATACAAAAGTTGAATAAGTCCAAAATAAATAAACATTGAGGCTGGACGGCGACTTTAACTAATAATCTGAATTAATACTATTTTATTGTTTTCTAATTTTTAACTTTATTGAATTTAATGCGAGTTATTTGATCTGAACTAACTATTAGTTATTTTATCGCTTTTAATTGTATTGTATATGTACTACTTCACCGCTTCTTTTTTCTTCTATATAGGATTACATCCTTTAAATGCAATAAATAAATATTATTATTATTATAAAAAAAATAATATTTCCAATTGAAAATTTTTTAATAAATAAATATAATAAAAATAGCCCAATATAAATAATAAATAATTAAAAATAAATATTTACTAATAATAATAATAAATTATAGGTAACGACGATGATTTCACACAAGGAATTAAACGACTACATATCACATCAGGAAGTCGTACATATAGAATAGCCTCACCAACAAAAACAACAATCTCACGTAACTCTTTTCAACCTCACTCATCGTTGCGTGAAGCGTCGCCGTCACCTACTTCAGCTATATCTCCTCCAGAAATAACTCCTCTAGACTCATCGGACGCTGGTGAAAAGGGATTTTATATATCGTTTGACAATGACGGGCCGAAGAAGCCAAAACCTGCATTGCGTGTAAAAAGGTCGCCCAAAAAAGAACGCACTGTATCCTCGTTTATCGAGCAAGAAGATTTTACAGCGCGTCCCGAATCTCCACCTGCGAATCCTGTAGACCGACAACGGCAGCTAGAGGCTCAGCGTGACCTGGAACGAGAACGCCAGAGGCAAGCCGAAGAGCGTGAGTATCATCGTCAGGAGATGCGGGACCGGGAATTACGACGAGAAATAGACAAAGAGCAACGCGTAAGAGAAGACAGACTCCGTACTAATAGTGAGAGTCGTCAGAATGCTGCCAATGCTGTTGGTTTGGTCATCGGGAATCAGCTTGCTAACCCGGATCCCAATTCTGTTGATGAAATGGAGCGCAAGAAGGAGCGTATTATGCTGCTGTCGTTGCAGCGACGACAACAGCAGGAAGAATTGAAAGAACGGAAAGAAGCTGAAGCTCAGGCGCGCCGGGAGCAGGAAAAAATGAAAGAAGAAGAACGCTCGAGAAAAAAAGAAGAGGACCGTCAGAGAAGAGCTATGATTTTAGAACAGCATAAGTTGAAAAAAGCTATCGAAGAAGCTGAACGTGAGGTAATTTTTTTTTTATATGACCTATCAAAAGTTATCTATTTTTTTTTTTCTTATTTAATAAATTTTTTGAGAATGTTTTAAATAAAAATGGATACCTAATAACAATAGAATAGAATATCGTTTTTATTTGTATCACATATCGTGTTTTACAAAACTGTATCTTATGTTTTAATTTAATTATTTACATTTGCTTATACACTAACTTTGACTTAATTTTTAATATATTTGTACTCTTTTTTTTTTTTTTTTTTTTTTTTTTTAACTTTTGTTACACTTCATCCTTCACATATCACAGTCGCATTACAATACTATTTATACTATTTCATACTTATATTTACCTAATATCTATACAAGTATATCAATGACAGTCTTTTTCTGACATTCTATATTAATAACACTCATTCTCTTTAAACAGTCTTTCAATTTCGCCAACATATATACACAGCTCCCTATTTATGTCCCCTGTTAAAATTGCCATTAATTTTTCCCTTGTTAATTCTCCCTCTAGTTCGCTCATCCACTTGCTTCTTGCTTGTTGCCCTTTTTCACTTATTAAAAATGGATAATAATTTTGGCTTTAATTTTTAGGGTAAAGTAATTGACAAAGAACTTCTTAATGCCATAAAGCCAACTCCTAAATTACGTAATAAGACTGCATCGGCTCGTCCACGACCGAAAACAATCCACGTTGATCAAAGTTCGGAAATAGATTCTGGAGCTCTGACGCCTAGTCGCGGGAAAAAAGGTTCTTCCTCCAATCTCAGTACAGGTAAGTTCGCCGTTTATTTATTTCTTTAAGTGTCTCTAAAAAATAAATTTTTTTTCATTTAGTACAAGTATATACTCATATTGTGATTTATAATATAATTTTTTTCCAAAAGTAACGTCCATGTTATTTTAAATGTATTGCATCGTACTCTGCATGTGTAAATTATTTGAATACCATGATTAATTTTTTTGTTATTTTATTTTTGACAAAACTTTAAATAATTTTTTTTTTTATTTTGTTTGAAAAGTTGTTATCACAACTCTACTCCACAAAAATATCACAAGCTCTAGATTTTTGGCTTACTGTTGCTGAAAAAAATGAAAATGTTTTGTCAAGTGTAGGTTTGTTTTATGAATAGCATAGAGTTGGGTAGATAAGAAAAATAAGTGAAGTAGGGTAGAAAATCAGAGCTGTTGATAATTTTTTTTTGGCACTAACACACTTACTGTAGCGACGCTGATCTCACCAACGATGAAACGAGATTACTTCAGAGGCTCACAGGACACACTTACTGCTGCCCATTTCGATGACCGTCGCGCCGGCCTCTTCTCTAGGGGTGGCAGTCTCAAGGGTACGCACACACGCACTCTATCACTCACATTTTTATTTTATTATCCTTTACCTACAATTAATTTCATCTAACATTATTTATTTTTATTTACTTTTTTCCGAGGTCGTTTGTTAGTTTCAAATTAATTAAAAATAAATTTAAAGTCGTTAATGCAAGCGGTTGTATATATAATAAAAAATAAACTGACAAATAACTTTAAAAAATAATTAATTCAGTTCAAATGTAAGGAATATTTTTCATTTTTAAGAAACAAGTATCGTTATTAATAATCAGTCAAATTTTTTCAGTAAAAAATTTTATAAATTCACCGTTTGAATTATCAAGATTTTAAATATTATCATATTGTAAAAAAAACGTTCTTAATTATAAAAATAAATTGTTTACTAACAAAACCTCAAACATTAACACAATTTATTTTTATTTAATTAGCATGATCCTCCTAACTAAAGCAGTCGTAGATAGTCGTAGCAATTAGTTTAAATAAATAAAATTATACATAAATAATTATAATAATAATAATATAAATTGTAATAGTTATTGTTATTACCCTTATTTTAGTATCTTCTGTAGACTCACCTGATGACGGTAGAGGTTGTTCGCCTTGTCGAAGCTCAACGCAACTTGGACGCCGCGGATCTTACAAAACATCACGAGGTGGGTTTTAAATTTTATTATTTTATTATTAATTGATTAATTTTTTTTTCTTTATTATTATACTCCATTAGACTAGAGTGTTTTTTACAGTAGTATACATTTTTTATAGAGTTGGCTTAAATATTGTGATAGCTTACACAGGATGCAGCTCTAAAAGTCACAGAAGTTTAAGCGAATCCTTTATTTTTTATTTTTTATTTTTTATTTACGATTTAAGTAGAATTAGTACACAATTTATTTAAGTTGTATGCAATGTGTTTCTGCACCAAACTCGATTTATAAATTCCTGTGGAAATGGCTGGTAGTTAGAAAAATATATCCATTTATCGTAAGCTCAATAAACATGATAATAATATTAAATAAACTGTCTTAAATATAAATAAATAAAATTGACTAAATTGTAAAGGGCGTTGTTAAAAGGCTTGCGAGTGTAACAACGAAAAACATTGCATTATATTGCAGATACGCAGGAGCCTCAGCAACAGCCTAGAGGCAGGCCTAAATACTCAACTTACCAAAACTTTAAGGGAAGAAAGTCAAATTCGTTGATGAATTTGTGTGGTAAGAATTAAATACAACAAACAAACAAACAAACAAAATTTAACAATTACCAGTCAATTATTCGACATTTATCGTTTTAACGCTACATTTATATTTATTTACCCTCCATTATGTTAATTATATCCAGTCACTTATTAACATTTTATCTTCATTTAAATTAATCAGTAATCACAAATTATTCGTTTTGTTTTTTGGTCTTCATACACTATTGTAAGCTATTATTATTATTATTACTAGTAATTAGAGGCATGGTGAAGGACTTTAAGGCACAGGTGGAAGTATCACACATTACTTACCACTCACTCACACAACACTCGTGTTAACAATAAGTTATAAGTTACAGATGATAATTATTATTAATGATAATTTTGTTTTTATTTGTTTATTCACTTAATTTTTTTTTTTTTTTACATTAATTATTATGATGATCACTAGAATTTGAAATTCGTAGCTCGGTGGACGCTTACTGGGCTTTCAGCACTTGGTTGTGGCTATTATAATTTTACATGAATATATGTATATATTTCAGATTAATGTCATGGATCCGGTTATAACATTTATTAATTAATTAATTTGATGCGCGCTTATTATTATTTTTTTTTATTTTTGTTCACAGGTTGCTGTTTTACGCGATTAGAATTTTTAATTAATTATTTTTGAGCAATAAATTAATTTCGTTGTTAAAAAAAATTTTTTTTGAGGTATATGAAATGTTGAAAATATTTTTAAAAAATTTTATTGCTCGAATAATAATTAAAAAATCGATGTAAACTCACCGATGTATATTAAGCTAGTATTAATTAATTAATTAATCGTTAATCATTGTATCTAACTGGTGAAGGTTATTCATGATTGCGGTAAACAGAGCGGGAGTCATACATTTTTTTTAATAAATTTTTTTTTTTATTTTTTTAATAAAGACTCAAATAATTGTCGAATATTCCAAATTGATTGATTAATAAAAGATTAATAATAATTAATGGTGTCCATGCAGATACGGACAGCGGTTTGGGGCGAGCAACTCCTCCGAGAAGAGCACCCAGTCCTGGAATGGGAAGTACCAAACATTTGCCATCGCCGTCGGGACCTGGATCTCTTCCGCCTGGTCTTATGTCTAAACGACGGTTTGATGACGGCAGCAGTGACATCAGCAGCACGCCTAGTTCTATGATGGAGTACAATGGTAATTAGAAATTTTTTATTTTTAATTTTAAACTAACAACCTTGCAGTTACTATGTGACTGCCGTGACTTGTGATCTATAAATAAATGAAATTTTGCTTTATTAAATAATGATTTTCGTTAAAATGCACTGTACTTGCTTAACTGTTGACATTCTTAAAAATATAAGCTCATTCTAATGTTACACTCATCAAGAGCTTTCATTTGAGTACCCACATGCATTTTGATATATTTTTCATATATAGATATATATAATATATATAAATATATGAAAAATTGATGTGGGTACTCAAATGAAAGGTCTCGATGGGTGTAATGTCGGAGTGAGCTTATATCTTTAAAAATATCATTAGTTGACAAGATACAATGTCATTTTTTAGTTATTGACATTTTTTAAGATATAAGCTCATCCTGATGTTGCACTCATCAAGAGCTTTCATTTGAGTACCCACATGCATTTTGATATATTTTTCATATATATATATATATATGAAAAATTGATGTGGGTACTCAAATGAAAGGTCTCGATGAGTGTAATGTCGGGGTGAGCTTATATCTTTTAAAATGTCATTAGTTGACAAGATAGCTAAGTCAGTTCTTAATTATTGACATTTTTTAAGATATAAGTTCATCCTCATGTTGCACTCATCAAGAGTTTTCATTTGAGTACCCACATGCGTTTTAATATATTTTTGATGTATACATATATATAATATATATAAATATATGAAAAAAAGTTTGGAAAATCCAAAAGTGCACGACTCATAATGCTCATTTAATTATGAAATATAAAAAAAAAAAAAAAAAAACTTAAGTCGTTCAAAATTAATTGCCGAAAAAACAGCTGTAGTAGGAAGGTACTGCACAAGCGCCCCTGGTGGAATAAAATGTACATAATATCTGTAGATATATATTTATCATCATCCATGTTAATTTTACATGGATGTATATAGATATACAGTCTTGTAGTTTTCGTTTTTTATTAATTGTAATTAAACGACACTGAATTAATTAACCATTCGCATTCAGTGACCTACAATCGTCGATTAGAATTAAAAAAAAAAAATTTAACTCAAATAATTGATTTTTTCACAAGTTACAGTGTTTCCGGGGTTTCATACATGACGAACAGGAAAATTTTTTGACCTATTTTGATGTTTTTTTCCGTTTCTATTGCAGTAAATCAATTTTTAGAAAGTATGGAATTAATCTCCATTAAATTATCTCGACAATAGTATGCAAAATATCTTGATTCCGTGAACTAACAAGGCTATAATACTAAAAATAGTTGCTAAAATGAGGCGAAAAAAATTTTTCGATCGTAAAGCACTCTCTGATGCTTCGCATCATGAGTCGTGCAATTGATGTGGGTACTCAAATGAAAGGTCTCGATGAGTGTAATGTCGGGGTGAGCTTATATCTTTAAAAATGTCAATAATTCACAAGATACAAGATAATTTCTTAATTATGTATCTAGAGATAGAGTATTTTCGAATGCAGCTTAAATACTTATCATAATAAATTGAGTGTCGGTGAGAATGATATGAAATCTTGAAAAGGCACAAATTCAAGTCAACACCTTTGAATGACACTGCATTTCACTAAAAAAAAAAAAAAAAACGATTTTATTATATGACTATTCTGGTTACAAAATTTTTCTTATTCTCTTATTAATATAGATTATTCATAATGATATTCATTTTTTATTATTATTTAAAGGTCCTCGATTATACAAGCAACCAGCGACTAAATCGAATCGTGGAATAATGCTGAATGCTGTTGAGTATTGCGTATTCCCTGGATCGGTTAATAAAGAATCCAAGAGACGCGTACTGGAAGAAATTGGACGATCCGAAAGTAAACATTTTCTAATACTCTTCAGAGATGCTGGGTGCCAGTTTCGAGCACTTTATTCTTATTGTCCTGATAAGGAAGAAGTTACTAAGTTATGTGGCACTGGACCTAAACAAGTTATTGATAATATGTTTGATAAATTTTTCAAGTAAGTTTTTATAAAGAAAAAAAAAATGAATTTATTTGAAAATGTTTTTTTAAAAATTTTAAACATAAAAAAATTAAATATTTTCAGATACAATTCTGGTGGTAAATGTTTCTCTCAAGTGCATACAAAGCATCTGACTGTGACCATAGATGCCTTTACGATACACAATAGTCTTTGGCAAGGTAAAAAAGTAAATTTACCAAACAAAAAGGACATGGCTCTCGTCATATAGTTTATACACGATAAAAACTTTACCTCTAACGTTAAAAAAATATTAATTAACGCCTCCGTTATAGTTAATATTTTAATAAAAATCCATACGTTATGTTTTTATTCAATAAATATAAATTTAAATAACATCCTTATTAATTAATTAACTAACTGAGATAATTAATTAAGTAATTAACATGTATGTAATGTTATTTAAATATATATTTAAACATTTATTACTGACAGTTAAATATTCATGGCCTTGTGTTTATGTTATTGATGTATTTTTTACTACTTATATCGCGATATTAACACCGATATATAATTATTTTATGAGATTAATATGAACAATAGGAATTGTATGTTATTAATAAATAAATATTGCGCGGACTAACAGCATTAATCGTCGTAGTACTCTTTATACTGTCACAGATCTAAGTGCGCACTCTATTCGACGAGCACAATTCTCATTTAAAACTATATTATATTATTAATTATTATTGTTTAAAAAAATCCACGAGCTTCATTTTTTTATTTTATTTTTATTATTTAATTATTAAAAAAAAAAATAAATAAAAACCATTTGTACGTTAATATTTTGGAGTAATTAATAACGAACTTCCATTAAAGTAGATAATTCGACACATTGTTGTAATTTATCACTTATTATTTTTAGAGACTGTTGATCCGTTGTGAGTTTTTTTTTTTTTTTTTTTTTTTTTTTTTAATCAATTGCTGTTACTAAAAAGATTTTGCAAGAGTGAATATAAATGAATAATATTTTTTCTTATATAATAATAATAATAATAATAATAATAATAATAATAATAATTAGTAATAATTATTATTTTGAGAATACTCATATAAATTAATAGTCTCTCAATAGTCATATAATTTTTTGTTGTGATTGTTGAAATTAACAACGATTAGTGTGATTTAAGTAATTTAATTAAAATGTTGATTAAAATAATTATTAAATTTTACTCTGTATAAACAAGTTCATGGACATGAATTAGGTTTGTAAATAAAAACATTTGCTAATTAGTTGTGAAAAAAAATGTTTTAAATGCATACCAAATTAGCCTTAAATTTAATATTAGACTGAGCGTCATTATATTTTTGTCATGATCCGGTTTTTTTTTTTTTTTAATTTCTTTTTACAACACAAGGAATTTTTTTTTTTATTTTTCGTAGCAAATGACATTTAATTTTTGACCTTTTTATTTTATTTTTCGTAATTACTTAATTTTTTAATTGAAAAATCACGAAATTTTTATTAAGATATGTCTTCCTAAATTTATTCAATAACATAAAGAAGAGCAGTCAATTAAGTACTAACGCTTGGATATTTCAAATCGAGTGTGCAATCAGAAATATTACTTTTTTGTGCCATAAATTATAAGGCCGTAGTTTCAGTAAATAAAATTTTTACTCGAACGATTTTATTACAAATAACAAGTTAGCACGATAAATAATTCCATTTATTGTCCGATAGAAATATTGAAAGTCACATTTATGGAACTATTAGAAAAAAAAATCAAGGAATTTATATTTTGTTATTAATAATTGGTGCTTGATATATTTTTATTTACTTTTTTAGAGATTCCATAGTTGCGTCGCTAAAATTTAAAACATGTGCAAATTATGAATTTTTATTAAATTTCAATAATTTTTTATTCTCTATTAGTTTAAAATTTTGAAATATTTTTAACTTGAAAAAAAAAATTTTAGTCCTTACGTTAAATTATAAAGAAAAAAAAATGAGATATATACTGTATAGAATATAAACATAAATTAATTGTATTAATTGTTCTTTGCAAAAAAAAATGTTACCTTAGTTTTCTTAATTAAAATAAATTGATTAGCGTCTTTTAAACTAAAAAAAAAAAGTATTAAATATAATTTTTTAATCAATATTAACGATAAAAAGTTTTTTGACTTTTCGTTTTGATTTAAAAAAATTTATTACTTAAAATTTTTTATTTTCTTATTTTAAATCTAGAAAAAGTTTAAATATTTTAATCAATTAAAAAAAAAATCTCAAACATTTGCATATGACCAGCGTAAATAAAAACTGTTATAATACCTGACGTAATTGACATATCGAATCTCTGTACTTTTGAATTTCTGGGCAATATAGATCTAGTGAATTAAAAAAAAAAATCCAATAATTTAAAAACTACAAATAAATGCCTCGGAGGATTTATAACTTATATTCAATAGTTAATATCTTTAAATCTTTGTCAGGTTAATCATATGTTATATATAATAATTGATAATATTTAAAATAAGTATCGCGTATTTTCACAACAAAATTAATAATCGATTCCATGAATTGAGTAATAATAATAATAATAAAAATAAAAATAAAAATAATAAAAAATTTCAGTCCGATATGACAATATTGTTTATGCAGTTAATGCCATAAGAGAATAAAGAAAGAGAATTAAAAACAATAATAATTTTTACAATGCTCATTACAACGAGCTACTTGAGGTAATAAAACTTATTAAAGGTAAAGCCCTTATGTGACAGAGGGTTTAATATTTAGTCATTAATATTTAAGAAACTGGACAGTAAATATTATTAATATAAAAAAAAATCAGCTCGTAAAAGTGATTGCTTATGCTTGATAATTTATATTTTTCAATGAGAAAAATATTACTGGAGCTGTATAAAAAATATTAAGTTAATTTTTCATGCAAAAGAATGAAGAATTTAAATAAAAAATGTTATAAGTTATAATTAAAAAGAGAAAGAAAGAAGAGAAGAAATGAAAAGAGTTAATAAATGTACGATGTATGTGTATGTATGTTTGTGTGTAGATACGTTGCCGTAAACCGCGCTTACTAATAATAATTGATAATTAATGATTAATATTATTGATGGAAAAAAAAAAAAAAAAAAAAAAAAAAAAAACCAATTGCTCTTATATATGTAATAATTCTCAATTTTAATCGATATTAAAATAAAAACAAAGAGAATAAAAGAAAGTGGATGATATTGATCGAAAAGAGTTTTAAAATTATTAAACTATTATTGTCACGTAATAATTTTTCAATTTATCCGTGTCTGTAAATATTATGTTTTTATATATATACATTATTATAATTATTATTATTATAATTATAATTATGATTATAATATAAGCGCAACTTATTAATCGATGATGATATATATTTATTATTAAGTATATAAAGTAAAATTCGGGTCATATTTTACTGTTAGCATAATATGCAGCGAATGTCATCAATAAAAAGAAACATTATTAACCCATTTATTGTATTTTTCATTTATTTTGCTTACAAACATTTTTTTCAGGTATGTATAATTCACGTATGAAATTATTGTGATAGCTAAAAATGAAAAATAATAATCTTTTTTTTCTCAATTTATAGTGCAGCAATCAGGGAGTATAAATTTTTAAGGATTAAATATGCGCGAAAAAAATTATTGATTATTTAAGTGAAAGCTTGGAAAAAAAAGGATGAATTTGAAGAAAATTGCTTTCAATTGTAAGTATTTATTAAATTTATATATATTTATACATTGTGAGGTAAGCATACAAATCATACACCCATTGTAGTACGAATATTATCGAAGATTAACAACTTTTTTTAAAGGGCATAATTGCACCAGGTACAAATAAATGATTGTGATTCCCAGGTATGGATTCAAATTTTTTCATTCTGCTTCTACTCGTCACAAGCTCAAGACGATAGATTTTATAATTTTAAATAAATATTTTTAGTTAAAGTAAGTGATAATTATTCATTAAATAAAATTCAAGAGTATTTAGTAATTTATTTTATTTTTTGCAGTATAAAATCAATTAGATTTATTTCTCAACAGTGATTTAACATTTTACTAACTGCTAATAAAAGTAAGTGTTTACAATTTTTATAATTAAAATATATTTTTAAGTAATTTAATATATTTACATTATTTATTTCAGAGTTAATTCACAATCGTTTTATTATAAAAAAATGGCACGCCCGTTGTATGTAAATAATAATACTAAAAAAAAAATTATTGATCTTATGCGAGTTAATTTAACAGTAACTCCAAATCATCTAATTTTTTTAACAGTTTCTATATTAATATTAATAATACTTGTTATTTATTATTTATTTTATATGGATTTTTGTGCTGTTACATGTTCACTATAAGTTATATTTATCTTTCTTACAATTACAATTATTGAATCATTATTGAAAAACTAACTTCATTTATTTAATCGTAGATTCATTAAAGTAATTGTTTTTAACAATGAGATCTATGTTACAAAAGATTTATTGTACACATCACACTCATGTCGACGTAGTAACAAATCTTGTTATCACAGAATTTTTTGATGAGCTTCTAGTTGGTATCTTTACAAATTATTTAATATAGATAAATTTATTTAACATTGCACAACGGTAAAAACTGCTTTTTACAATTTTTTATTAGTGTTATATATTAAATTAATCTGCATCTTATTAAATAATTAAAGCTCTGGTTCTAGCACCACTTGTTACTTAATTATTTCATGTTATGTTATTATTAAATCACACTTTACTATATTTTAAATTTTAGATTTTAGCTTTTGGATTTTAGATTGTTTAAATATTTTAAATTAAATTAAGTTACATTACATTGAAAATTCTAGAAATTGACTTTTAGAACAATAACTGAAACGCGCGCCGTTGCTACATATTTCTTGCGGTAAGTAATAAAATAAACCAAACACATATGAGACATTATAGTTCGTACAAGAATTTTTTTACTTGAATTTTTTCGTCGAAAATACTATTGTCTTTTTTTAAGACCGCAAAAAAGATATTGAATTCGAGAAATTTCATACTCTTCTACTGCTTTATTATTCAAGTATTTATTATCCAGACTGTCATAAATATTTTATTATTTACTAGAACTACCTAATTTTTAATAGCTTTATTTAAACATACCGCAAATTTAAGTTAATAAGTTAAATTTTATATTTTGAAAAGTGAATTTTCCGTCAGATATATTACATGAGTATGATGCAAAATATAATAATTATTTATATTATAAATCTATTATTAGATATCTCCAACTAAATGTTCATTTAAAAAATTAAATAGTCTGTCAGTTATTAAAAATTTTAATTATAATTTATGACTATGATATTTGTATTTATTTAACATAAGGAAAATTTAACAATAATATTATTTGATAATACACAAGTTATTTAGTAAAAAACTTAGAAAAAAAAAGTAATTTTATTGTTATAATAATTGTATAATTTGTCAAGAATATAAACAAAAGATGATTGTATAGTTTTTTTTTTAACTAAAAATTTTTATTATTTTTTGTATTACGATGATTGAAAATTCTTGAATAATGATTGATAATAAATTTCGAGAAAGTATGACTAATTTTATTATTATCAATCGTCAAAGTCACTAACTCGTGTAAAATAATTATGTTAATCATACTGATCACTTACAAATCAACTTCCGAATTACATCATCCAGTTCAGTCTCTATAAAATAATTGATAAATAAAAAATTTCAAAAGCAATTTAACAGTACAGTATAATAAAATGAATAATTTTCATAGCATATAGAATTACTGCTCTAAAAAATAAATATTTTCAAAGATTTTTTTATTATTTATTAGACGAGTGCATGATAATCTGAGAATAATTATTTTTGAATGCTGATTTAATTAAAATGAAGGTAGTGATTGACTTCATCACATATGAGTTACCCAACGGAGTATTTGCGTTGAAAGAGTTTGGTATGTCGAGCATCGGGGAGGACGAAAACGGAAATTACCAGACATCTCATTATGTCTTCAAGTCGCCGTCCGATTGGTTAGAGTTACCACTTGAGTTTCAATTAACGTACAAAGAGCAATTTAAACACCACGGTATCCCGTGGGAGGCTGGTTCCACAGAGTACAATGACACGATACAAGTTATCTTCGAAGATCTGGAGTATGTTACTGGCATATTTGTTGATTCTCCCAAGTCAAAAGTTATCTTGGAAGATATAATTGGGAAAAGTAAACCAATCAGCCCGATAGAAGGCTTGACGTGGCTGAACAATAATCACAAAAGTACTCGCAAAGCTTGCAAAGTTCACCGAGGTGATAAATTTTACTGCGCTTACAATAATGCAAGGCGGATGTCTTTTTGGATGAAGGCTAATGAAGTTCTTGCTGAACTTATCGGTAGCAAGCCAACTATTACTATGATGAAACATATTAATATCAATAACACTTTTTAATATTTTGATAGATCACTATTAATAATTTATTTTAATTTTTTAATGATTCGCTAAATTAAACTGAGAAAGTAAAATTTTTTTTGAAAAAAATAACTAATGTTGTGATAAGAAATTAATTTGTTAAAAATTTTAAATAATGTTATTTCTTAGCTGAAGAAATAAAAATTTGTCTCACAGTAAATTTTTTGTTGAAAAAAAGTTTTTTTTCCAAATCAAAAAAATTTTTTTCAACAAATTAATTTCTTTTTACAAGAATGCCCATTTTTTTTCAAAAGAAATTTTTCCTCTCAGTGTTTTGAATAAATATGTTTGACAGAATTCATGATTATTTATTTATAATTAGATAATTACTGTAACGAAGCAATGAGCTTATAAAATATAAAGAAAGAACAAATCGAAAAATATAAAATTATATTGTTTTTTTTTTTTTCTTTTTTTTTTTATAGTTAAGCTCTGTTCAATTAACGAAGAAAATTATAATGTGTAAAATTAGAAAAATTTTTTTTCACAGTAAATTTTTTGTTAAAAAAAATTTTTTTTTCCGAATCAAAAAAATTTTTTTCAACAAATTAATTTCTTCTTACGAAAATACCCATTTTTCTTTTAAAGAAATTTTTTCTCAGTGTTTTAAATGAATATGTTTGACAGAATTCATGATTATTTATTTATAATTAGATAATTACTGTAACGAAGCAATGAGCTTATAAAATATAAAGAAAGAACAAATCGAAAAATATAAAATTATATTGTTTTTTTTTTTTTTTTTTTTTTTGTTAAGTTCTGTTCAATTACCAAAGAAAATTATAATGTGTAAAATTAGAAAAAAAGGGATCTTAATTAGTATAGATGATTTAAAATAATTAAAATAATTGCTTTTAATTTATAATCAAATTCATTGTTTTTATTTTCATCACATAATAGTGACATGTAGTATAAATTTGTTAATTATTTATGACAAATTAAAATATATATTACAATTCTTGTTCCTTATTACATTTATAATATAATAATAATAATTATGATAAAAGAAATTAATAAATTTATTATTACCTTCAAGCACATAAATATTAAAAATATTGTTTCTATAATATAAATATTGTACTTAACACTAATTGTAAAGATTGAAACGTACACTTTTTACAAGACTAACTCAGTCTAAAAGTTATATTATTATCATTAAAAAAAATGCTCAATTAAATACAAACGGTGCATTTAATAAATAATAAAAATTATAAACAATTACATCGGTTAAAGTAGTTTAAAGTTAGTAAGTATAAAATAGAAAAATTAAAATTTTACTATTGGAAGTTGAAAAAATTATCGCTACGGTAATTATCTACTAATTAAGTTTTTTAAAAATATCAATAAATAATAATGGATTAAATACTGATGTACAATGGCGTCTAATGACAGACATATAATTAACTCTACATATGGCAGTGTAAATAATTTATAATTTAAAAATTACGATCTGTTTATATAAAAAACATTGTTATTCTTTACAATGTGATGACTTTTGATCCCTATTTATTTGTATGGTCATTTAATTCCTTTATTTATTAACAATAACTATTTTTATAAATGTATTGAATTTTTTTACAAGATTTTACTTTGCTTTTTAGCATCTTTTGGCTTCGTTAAGTCTTACGTCTTATTTATTTCCGGTGATTTATAAATAAATCGCTTTTATAAGGATCAAATTACCTAAAAAAAGAACCGCGATTTTACATTTATTTATATGTATAAATTTATGAAAGTACTATTGTCATTACGACACAGTCTTTGGAAAAATTCCGGAAATTAAAAATTATTTTTAACTTTATATGTATAAATAAATATCTATTTATATATTTATTTATTCTATAAATTTAAAAATAAACTTTATTGAATAGGACATGAACTTAAGTGAATATTGTGTAACTCGGCCATATCAGTCCAATCTCTTCTTTCTCCACCAATCATAACGTTTCTTATGCAACCGTTAAAATGGTCGCGACTCATTAATGTCCCTTTTGGAGCTGATGCTGTAAAAAAAAAAAAAAAAATCAAAAAATAAATAATAATAGAAAATTTATAAAAAAAATTGATCAATTAATTACTTAATTAGAAAATTACCTGGCAATCCACCAATATACAAAGGACTAGACGCAGTGGAAATCATAAAGTGTTCATTGATAGTCGCCGGCAATCCGTACTTTTGATCTAAGTCATCAACTTTCAACGTCAACTCATCATCGTTATAAACAGCTTGTATCCTGTGCCACCTGTTATCGCAAATTGCATAGGGACTCGGAAAACTTTGTTCCACATACAGAGGACTCTTATCACCTAGATCCGCGGACATTATGACTTTTCCGTTGTGCAGTTCCAGGGACATTGAAGGCGAGCCATCGAACGCAGTTATTGATAACAGTACACCTGACAATTCCGATGTTCTAAATTCTAGTTGTAACTCCAATAAAGAATTCAACTCAAAATTCCTCTCTGAAATTTATAAATGATTAATTATTATACGAGCCTTCATTTAACCGTTCAGTACCCGCGCTATCAGATTTTTATTCATGCTCAGTTTCAATCTCAATTATTTATTTAACTTCAATTCAAATGAAAAATTGAATGTTACTTGAAAATTTTTTTATCTTTCTATAACTTTATATTCTTAAAATTTATGCAATAAAAACGTATCAAATTTTTTTAGAAATAACGAAAAAAAAAAAGATTTTTGAAGGATATGAGATTTTTCTCATAGCAAGAGCATTAAAGGTTGTTAAAAATCGAGCTATTCGACTCCCTACGGCGTAGATCGGCTCTTTTCGATAATCGCTTCACCGATATATTTGTTTAGATCGTATGTTAATTAACCCTTTAACGCTGAAATGGCCCTAAGTAACCCGCGTGGCAACGGAGTAGGGAGCGTGTAAAGTAAATGTAGAAGAGAGCGTTTCACTAAGATTGGGGGAAACGCCCAGAAGCGTTCGAGGGTTAAATGTAAGATTTTTTCATGAAATTAAAGTTAGCTGTCACTTGATCAATTTTTAATTTTATTTAACAATTAGATTAATTCTAAAAAATTATTTTTAAAAAATTGTATTTTTAATTTTTTTAATTTTCTACAAGTCAATTTTTTTTTCTTATTTCTTTGCCGTAATTTACTAATTAACAAAAGTTCTAAAAATTATTAAATATCTGCTAAATTAATTTTCATGATTTTTTCTTATGCACGGAAAAAAGAAAACTCGAAAAATTACAGTATATAATGCAACGTGGCGCTTCGTGATGAAAACTGGAAAAATTACAGTTTCAGATTGTAATTATTACATATTTTGTAAGAATTACATTGTAGAATGTAATATTTACATTGAAAGCTTTGAATATAAAATTAAAAAATTGAATTTAGAAAAATGTTATTTCAAACTGTGACTTTTCTAGTTTTGATTACGACGGGACCGATTTTACATTTTATACTGTAATTTTTCGAGTTTTCTTTTTTCCGTGTGGCGAGAGTAAAGAAGGTGAGCCGAATAATGTGGGTAATGAAGGATTATTCAATAATAACAGAAAAATACATAAATTTAATCAAAGAATACATACTGTAAATAGCGTAAGCTTCATCCTGAAAGTAAGCTCCGCTTTCAACACTCGGAAAGCATTGTCCGACATTGAAAGGCCTGCTCGTGGAGCCCACCATGTCATAAATATTTCCATTAACCCTAAGCCCTCTGATACACCCCTTGAGTGTTTCCAGTTTGCCTACAACCTGATCTGGGAACGGCGTTCCGCTTTCAGGCAGCCCCCCAATGTACATCATAGTCTCCAAGCCGATCTTTTTGGGCACCTTGATCATTCTGGGCGTCTGGGAGTCAACGACCAGCGTCAACTTTCGCTCGTCATGATTAATGACAACGTGGTGCCAGTTTCCGTCGTTAAACGGACTCTTGAAAACAATTTCTTTCTTCATCTTGCTCTTCATTGCCAGCATCAGCTGCCCATCTTTGACAATCACCATCAAATACTGCTTCCTCTTGATCCCCGGAGTGATAAACAGTAGCCCATTCGGATAGTAAGTCCTGAAGTCAAACTCAATTACATATCTTTTCTCCCAGAACTTCTTGAAATTCAAGTACAGCTGAGTGTGGCTGTGTGACTTGTCCCCGAACTTGAGCGCTCCGGGTTCCAGCGAGTAGTAAGGAACCTTCTGACAGCCCTCGGGCTGTGTATTCAGCCCCCGAGACAGCGAAGCTGAGGGGGTGTAACTAGGAGGGTCCTTTCCCATCACCGGACCAGCCCTTCCCAGTAATGCGTGGTCAAACGCGACCGCTTCGTCGAATCTCACGACCTCGTCATTGAAAACCGCGTCCTTTATCGCTCCATACAGCGGAATGCTCGAGCCAATCATTTCGGTGTTGTTAATCAGCGCGGGAAGTCCTCCGAAAAACAGTCCGCCGAAATCGCGAGCTCTTACAGCAGCGCCAGAAGGAAGTTTGCCGCTTCCTTGATACGCGTCGTCGATTCTCAGCTCGATTTCCTTTCTCCTCTTGATAAATGAAACTGCGTGGTACTTTCCGTCGTTGTATGTGTTATTAGACTGGAGAACAACTTCGCCTTTTCCAGCATTGACTCTCACTTGGACGTGTCCCTCGACAATTGCGACAGAGTAGTAGATATTTTTATTAACATCTTCATTATCATTGATGATGTTAAACCGGTCTTCCTGGCCCTGGAAGGTCGACAGCAGCAAAGCGGCGTCAGGTTGCATTGTCCTGAAGGAGAAGCTAACTGCTGAGTGTATTTTCTTGAGCGGCCATGAGCGATGCTCCAGGTACCCGTCGCCGTAGAACCCGACGATTTTCAGCGCTTTGTTACCACAAGTCGGCTCGACACCATAGTATTGCTCGGCCATGGGGTCGTAGCCGTCTTGAATGATTATGTTCGCCATGCACCCCAAAAAGGAGACTTCTCTGGGCAATTCAAGCTGAGAAAGAGCCTTGAAACTAGGTGGAACGCCTCCAATATAATACTTGGCTTGCGACAAATCTGGAATGTCGTCTTTCTTGGGCTGGGGTGTCGGGGCTCCGATTCGTTTGTCGTTGTCGCCGTCACCGAGGCTCAAACTGCACTTCTCGATGTTCTTCCTCGGCTGGTACTGTCTGAAAGCGTCTACTTTCGTCCAGTTACCGGTGTTGTATCGGTAGGAAGAGGACATCTCCATGGAGATATTGTTTCCATACCCGATTTGCAGAATAACTCGGCCCTCACGCAGGAATATCATTATGAACTGCTCCGTCGAAGGGTTTACTGTCAGGAAAAGCAGAGCATTTTCGTCGTAAGTGCGGAAGTTCAAAGAAACACCGAATGTGTACTTGCTGTAGGGACCAGAATTAACGCGGTTCCTCACCGCGTAACCTTCACCGTTGAAACTGTACGCGAAGTCGTCGCGGATTGTTTCGACGCCTTCCACACAAGCCTTGCAAGCCTTGTCGGGTGCAGTTGTGATGAAGTTCCACAAGCCGAGAGGTTTTCCGTCGAAAATCACCTGATGGACGCATCCTGGCAGGCCGTTTTTTGAAAGCAGTTCTGCAGAATGTCTTTGTGTTCCTGGTGGAACGCCTCCGAGCCACACGCGGTCGCTTCTGCCGACATCTAGTCGTCCAAATTCGGGGTTAGTTGAGTTGATAACGGGCAAGAATTTTCCGCTAGTGGAAATTTGTTTGCGAACGCTTAGTTTTCCGGTGTGACGAATTCGGTCGGCTTCGATGCGGTACCAATTATTGTCATCTTGCGGGTCTCCACTTTCAAGAACTTCGGGGTGGACTAAGACACCAGTGTCGCCACCTACGTTCCAGAGGAACCGAACTTTGCTGTCGTAGAGCTCAAGAGCGATAAAGTCGTCGTTTTGAGAACTGGGCAAGTAGAAAAGAAGGCCATCTTTGCGGTGGTGGGTCACTGCGAAGGTTATCACGATGGAGGTGGTAGTCGAAGGCTGCAGATTCGCCGGTCGGTACGAACGAGTGCATTTTTTACTTTCAGCGGGCTTGAGAGATATGCGGATACCATCTGCGGTATTGCGGGCTTCTGTGATCTTGGCTTTCAAGTCTTTTAATTTGCTAGCGAGGGTAGTGTTCCATTTGTTGAATTCGTGTTGCCGTTTGGTAGAAGCATGAGCGAGACTAATAAGTTTAGCGTCAGCTTTTTTAATATTCGACTGCGCCTCGGTTAGCTTCTCACTGGCCAAGCTGATCTTGGAGTCGCCCTCACGCTTCAGCTCGTGAAGTTGCGGGTAAAGGTCGTTCGCAAGACCTTCTTTGTAGTCGTTAATCAGTTTTTCAGACTCACTGATTGTCTCGATTAGCTTTCTGTGCTCGGATTTTATTTCAACAAGACGTTCCTGGAGCTTGTTGCTCTCAGTCTGCAGCTCGCGGAGCTTTATGTTTATCTGATTGTCTTTCACTCCGGTGCTGTTCAAAGAGTCCTTTATGTCCACGACAATTTGTTTTTGCGCATCTAGCTGGGTTTTTGAGAAACCGAGTGAACCACGGAGTTCTTGGGCTTCCTCTAACTGGGAGGTTGATTTTTCTGACATTTCTGCGGCGCTGTCTAATAATGATTTGCCTTGAGGACCTTCCGGAAACACCTAAATTAAATAAATTAGTAATTTTCTATTTTTTTTTTTTTTTTAATTTAATTTAATGATTATAAATATTCAAATTTGAATTACTTACTTTGTAATAAACATTCCAAGCAGCATCTTTAGCCAAGGACGCAGACATTTTTGCAATTGACAAATAATCAAGAATGTTTTTATAGACTTGACTCGCTTTAAGTGGGTTTGCTGCATCATTCCGTGTTCTATCGAACAATCTATCAGCGCAAAATAAAAAATTCTTATGTAAATACATTTTACGGTATTAATTTATTATAAAAAACTTACGCAACATATTGGTCAACATAATCAGACAAATTTCTTGCGTGTTCAGCCGCTTTAGCAACGTATTTTTCTTGATACTCATAGTTAAGACGATACAATATTTCTTCTTTAATGTCCAACTTCTCGGACCATTGGTCCAACTTGCTTTTTAATTCAGGAAAGTCCTTTAAAAAATAAAAATTAATAATTTAATTAAAAGATTTGATAGAAAAAAAAAATAAAAATAAAATATTGAATTACTTGAAAGTTGTTTTGGCTGTCAACAATAAAACCTTCGGCCTCTTCGTTCAATTTACTGCCCTCATCAATCAACTCCGTGATATCTTTATCAATGATGATGGTGTTATCATTCTGATTTTTTATAATACTGTAATTTTTATTGATAGCGCGGAATAAATTATCGTATTCGAAAAGATTGTCCATCGTTTCGTCTATTTTTAAGTTTAGATCATCTATTTTTTTAAAGTACTTGGTAACATTATGCTTTAAATAATTAAAAGGTTTGGTAGCGTCAAGATGGGATTTTGATTCACCAATGTATTTTTTTGAATCGTCATTTATTTTATGACACTCTTTTAATTTCGGCGAAAAGTCAATACTTCGTAAATACTTAAGAATTGAGTCAGCTTCTCTGAGTACATTCTTAATTTCTACTGTCTTCAAATTATCGCCATAATTATTTAATTGCATAGTAGTCGCTTCCAGTAAAGCGCGTAAATTTTTAATCTCCACGTTCGCGCTAAAGATATTATTTTTTACATCTTCACACTTGGGTTTTAAATCCCACGATTTACTGCTAATGTTAACGATATTTTTGAACAATGATTCGACTTTGTGGAGCATTTTCTTGTATTCTGACCAAGGGATATTGTGCATACGCTGTCGTAATGATTTTTTCTCGTTTATTATATTAAACAGTTCAGTTGTGTTGGCGTCTATGAATGTTAGTTCGACCCATGGTGGTGGTATGTAGCCATTAGCGATGTGCGTTGTTTCGGTTATCAATAATTCTGACAGTAATGACATCTCATCTAATAATATTCCTGTGCAATTGTCGTTACATGCTGCAATTAGAAGAAATATCAATATTAGATTTAAATTAAAAAAAAATTTTTTTGTAGTAAAATTTTGAGAATTTTAAATTAATTGAATTTTATAAAATTAAATTATTAAATTTTATATATATATAAAATTAAATTATTGAATTTTATGAAATTAAATTATTGATAAAATTAAAAAATCCATATTTTAAAAAATTTAGTTTTTAATAAAAATTTAATAAACAAAAAAAAATAACAACTGGTAGATAGAAAATGAATTCTGAAAAATTAAACGATAATAATTATGGGTACATACATGTGCAGATATTATCAATAAACACATGACGAGAGGCAGTACACTGAGAACAATCTCTTCCAGTAGATCCAGGCCTGCAGTTACATTGTCCCGTTTGTTCGTCGCATTCATCACTGGCACTTCCCGCTGGGTTGCAGTTACACGGGCTACAAACTCCACCAGGGATATCAGGGTACCCATAGTACCCATAAGAACATTTTTCACATCTAACACCACTGTATCCTGTAACATTTATTCCCATCTCGTATTATATTCATCATATACTTTTACTTAACTTAGCTTTAAGCCCGTACTCGGTTAAAATCCTCCCATACTAAATATAATTTATTTACAAACAAATAAATTAACTAAAAATAATGTTTTACCTGGCTTACAATGACACACAGGTTCTTCATTTTTACGTATTTTGCAACCAACCGCGAATCTTTTATCTGTGTGCGGACAAGGGCATGATTTGCATCCATCGTAATCGGGGTTTCCGTAGAAACTTTCTTCACATTTTTCGCAATATTCACCGGCTGTATTTTCCCGACAATTCTAAAAGTAAATCATTTGTTGATTAAAAAAAGTTAATTTTTTTTTGAGTCTTTTAATTTGGACATGCTTACTCAATTAAAAGAAGACTAATTTCATTTGTAATTAACTTTTTACCTCAAAAACATTATCGCAATTATTATATTTATATTATTCATACACGACGATATTATTTTATTATCAATAAAAGTAAATTGGCTGTAAATTACTTGTCGTGTTTGTCAATTTCTCTTTTAATAGTAATCAACGTTTAATGATCGCATTAATATACTACAATTAGAAAAAAAAAATAAAAAATAAGTGTATTAACAAACTTACT
Organism: Cotesia glomerata; assembly: GCF_020080835.1. NCBI lineage: Eukaryota > Metazoa > Arthropoda > Insecta > Hymenoptera > Braconidae > Cotesia > Cotesia glomerata. The sequence goes on from NC_058158.1 coordinate 5,336,622, forward strand.
AGACAATAACCGGTTTCAATATCGCATACATCTGATCTGCCACTGCATTGACAACGCTTAGCTTGGCCTATTAATTCGATAACACTTGTCGATGTAGTAGTTGTTAAATTGGCATTGTACCACCGGTAATAACCGACACTAGGATCCTGACACGATGTATTGTTGTACTCAGCAGGACACTCACAAACTTCAACGCCTATTGCCAGTGACGGAGAGTGCGTGGGTATTAATACAGCTGCATCCATTGAAGCTTCTAATAATCTGTTAATATAATGTAATATAAGTATTACATTTATTCAGTTGTTCTATTAGTATTAAGATAAATTAATTAAAAAAAATCAAAATACTTACATAGCTTCTTCAAAGTCCGAGTTATCGGAAGCTTTCACCAATATTGACTGGACATTCTGCAACGCAACCATCAGAACTTCTCGAGACACTTTGTAGTCGGGTCGATTTTGTAATTGCCAAAGTGATTCGTGTAATCTTTTATTTCAATTTTAAAAATATTTTATTATTTTTATAATATAAATTTTGAAATTCAAAAGTTTATTGAAAAGTTATTAATTACCGTATTTTATAATAATCATCGGTCGATGTTAATTGCTGGTAATATTCTAATACTATTTTATTATTGCCTTGGATTTGTACTAGTGGATAACGAAGACTAGATCTTAATGGTACTCCGCCTTCAGTGAATAATTTTAATTTTAAATAACCGTCGTAGGAAACAATCTGAAATATTTATTTGAATTTTTTTTTTATTATTTTAAAAATTATTTTTAAGGTACCTTAAAAATAAAAATCTGCAATGATTAATTTCTGTAAATTCATAAACAAGAAAAAATAAAAATTATATATTAATTTTTATTACGCTGTTATCCAAACTTAAAATATTGAACTGAATCTTGTAAATGATTATTATCTATATTATTAAGAGAATAAGAAAAATTTTGTGTCCAGGATCCCAAGCGTCACATAGAAAACTGTTGACTTTTAGGTAAATTTTATTTAACAAGAAGTCAAAAATTAATAATTGTCAACTTAAATTCAACAAAATATTACCAAAAAAATTTTTGTGCCGCTTGGGATAGTCATATGATAAAATCGGTTTTTTTTAGTGAAATTTAGTTTCATTGCAAAGGTTTTGACTGGGATTTGTGCCTTTTCAAAGTTTCATATCATTCTCACCGATAGTCAATTTATGATGATAAATATTTAGGATGCATTTGAAAATGCTCTATCTTTAAATACATAATTAAGAAATGACCTTGTATCTTGTCAACTATTGACATTTTTTAAAATATAAGCTCACCACGATATTACACTCATTGAAACCTCTCATTTGAGTACCCACATCAATTTTTCATATATTTATATATATTATACATATGTATATATGAAAAATATATCAAAATGCATGTGGGTACTCAAATGAAAGCTCTTGATGAGTGTAACATCGGGATGAGCTTATATTTTTAAAAACGTCAATAGTTAAAAAAGTACAGTGCAATTTAACAAGAGTCATTATTTAATAAAACAAAATTTTATTTATTTATAGTTCACAAGTCACGGAAGTCACATAGTAACTGCAAGGTTGCTAGTTAAGTATAAAATTAATTAATTAAAAATTTTTTTTAATGTTTAAAATAATTAATTAAATTAAGTATATCAACAAAAATCGTTTTTAATTGAATTTTCCAGGTAAAAGTTCCCTTAAGTGAACTCAAAAAATATTAGATGAATAAAGAAGAAAACATACTTTGTCACCAAGAAAAGATTGCGGAAGCTGCCAGTAGAGTGGATAATTGTAATAAAGATTAGCCGGCAACGTTACATCACCAGAAGTACCAGGTATAATCGATAGACCGTTCGTCAGATTTAGACCGCCATTCAAGGTCGGTAGAACCACTGAGTATCCGAAGTTGGCAACCTGATACATTAAACATATAATTATGAATTCAATATTTTAAAAAAATTTATCAATCAAGTAATCTGACTTGATGCCAGGACAGGACATATTAAATCATTCATAAGCACAAGCATGACTAGGGCATTTAATTCCTGGATCTAGTCGCACCGGACTTATAATAAAAATAATTATAATAATAATACATATAAGTAAAAAGTGTTGGCCTTGTGTCAAGTAACTTACGATGACATCATTGACAGAATCATCGATGCGTAGAGTTCGTGAGTGCGTGAGATGCCGAGAGCCCCAACTGAGACTCGCCTGTTGACACTTTGAGGTTCTTCCGAAGCAGAAACACTCTGTGCAGCCGTCGGTGTTGTCTTTCGAGAGACCAAAAGTGCCTTCCACGCACTTATTACACCGTCTTCCGTAAACATTTTTCTGTTGAATTCACAAAATTTATATTTAAGAGACTGATTAGAAATTTAAAGGATTCTAATATTTTTTACATAAAAAAAAAGTTACATGATAAATTGATAAAATGTGAAAATTTACTGGAAAAATAAAGAATAAAATTTTTTTGAAATGATCTTTTGGTTTTAAGAATTTTTTTTTTCTCAAGTGCCGATCCCATCTTTTTCTCGCGTCGCACTCACGGCGAGAAACGGTACTATCCTTGTTGCACTCGTGATGATAAAGCTAATTGCAGTTATATGTTTTTCTCTTAAACAAATGAGAATTTCGAAAAAAACGCTCAGCTATAAAATAGATAATTAAAAAATCTATTACGTAGCTGAGCGTTTTTTTCGAAAATCTTCTTTGTTTAGACGAGAAATGAAAAGCTGCAATCATAGGGACCGGCTCTTAAAGCCAAAAAGGCGTTTATAAAAAAAAATTGTAATTTAATTTTTTGCTTTAAAAGTTTAACGATTTGAACTTCTGGCTATAAAAATTGTAATTAAAAAAAGAATACTTTTGAGGCACCAAAACGTAGAAATTAAACAACAGTTCATCTATATGAAAATCTAACTGAATTAAATAATTTTTAGAGTTTTCAAAAATTATTAATTTTTATAGCTAGAAGTTTAAAACGTTAAATTTTCAAAGCAGAAAGTCAGAAATAATTAATAAAAAATTTTTTATACGCCCTTTTGGTATTTGCAGAGTAAAATTTAAAAAACAAGAAAATGGAAATAAAATTTCTGAATGAAAAAATTAAAAGATTTAAATTTAATAACCTTGCATGGACATTGTCCATTACGATCGCAATGACAGATCCCCTCGGGACATTGCAGAGTACCTCCTTGGTCGCAATTACACGGTTTGCATTTGGGGTAACCGTAATAACCGGGCGCACACCGGTCGCAGCGCAGCCCGTCGAACCCAGAACGACACGGACATTGTCCCGATAAATTGCATTGAGATTTTGTCGATCCCGGCGAACAGGCGCAAGGCTTGCAGCCTACACCTGGTACCAGTTCGTAAGAGTCGGGCCTGCAGCGGTCGCAGTGCTCGCCCCAGGTCAGACGTGGGCAGGCACACCGGCCTGTCTCTGGATCACATATGTGTCCTGCTTTCGTACACGGCTCGCAAGCTGAAATTTTTATCACTTTTATTATTTTTACTGTACAGATAAATAAATAACTGAAAAAAAAAGATTAAAAATGATGATAATTTAACCTTGACACCCGTTTTCGGAGAATCCGTAGTAGCCTGGGAGACAATTGTCGCAGTGTTTACCTCCGATTCCGAGACGGCAGTAACAATGGCCTGTATTGTGGTCGCATGTGATATTGTACGATCCTACGGGATGGCAGCTACATGCAGTACATCCTGTTCCGGTCAATAAACCCCAGTGTCCTATCTAAATATTTTATTAACAAAAAAATAATAAGATTTACCAAAAATTTTTTTAAGACAGAAAAAAATTTTTGATTTTAATTTTTGATTAAAAGAACTATTATAAAAATTTTACTTTATATATTTTTAAGATTTCTAAAAATAAAAATTTTTAAATTATATACAATTTTAAGGAATAAAAAAAGGAGTCGTTTGAATTTCTGAAGATTTTTAGAGTTTTTTTTGAGAAAAATTATTTAAAAAAAAAAATAAATTTATGAATTTTATACTGATCAAAAAATTTATTTTAACTATCTAACTATCGATGAATTCATTTGCTTGGAAACAGTTTTTTCATTTATTAAATATAAATAAATTTTTTTCAACATTTAATAAATTTTTGTTTGGAACAAAAGTAGATTTGTTAATTAGTTAATAAATTAAATTTAATAAGATTTATTAAATAATAAAAAATCTTTCTATCAGTCCAAAAGTGTTTGAAGGTGTTTTTACAAATAAATTCGCTAGATATCTTTTTCATTTTTCAGGGAAGCATGTCAATAAAAATCAATTGATGAATTTTAGACTGTACCTCACATTGATGACACTGTCTCCCCACAACATTCTGCTTGCATTTGCATTGCCCCGTCACGATATCACATCCTGAAGATACAGAACCAATCATATTACATCGGCATCCTAAGAAGAAAAAAAAATCATAATTTTATTATTTAAGAAAGAAAACAAGTAATGCAAAATATTGTAGCATCATCTCAATACTCTTATCGTTATTCAAATTCAGACACGCCTTCTGGCACTTGGCTCGCATATTACAATTAACGTTTAACGATCGCAAAACATAAACATCCATATATATATATCCACATACACACATATATATCGGGAAAAGTATTAAGTATTACATTGTATGTAAATGAACCAGACGACAAAGAGATAAAGCGATGCCGTGAATCAATTGATCAACGCCTCTATTTACAAACATATCTCGTACACAATAACAAAGGTGGTGAGTTTAATTACTGACACGATTAAACAGGTGTCTTTTTTCTAATACATCAATAAAGTCTCCAATTAATTAAACATCATCAACAATTAAATGTACAGGTTGATCATAATCGCACATTTTTTTTTATCATCGGTGATATTTTTTTATATTAAACTCCGATTACATAATTAGTTACGCATATATGAGCAAATATTTATTCTTCAGTAGCCCATGCTAGGCATAACTTTATTATACTCCATCAAGACTAGACATTTTGACACTTTGACACTTTGTGAAGAGCATTTTATTAAATCTAATCTTAATAACCGGCAATTTAATAGTCAAGTGTCGTCTGACATAATATCAGACTTTATACTTAAAAGCCTTAGCTTTATATTATAAAAACAATGTATGTTGTAAACTGTATAAAATGTATCATCACAAAATAACGGGATCAAAGACTAAATTTTTATTTACGTATGATAGTTCATAAAAAAATAAATTAGTTTATTTTTTGCAAATGGCCAAAAGCCGAAAGATAATGTGTCTAATGTAAGCCATTTAATGAAGCATCTGAGTTACAACAGAAATAAATAAGATTCCTTATAAATTATGCAGAGCTTATTTTACAGAACATTTGATCTTTATCAGTTAAATGATTAAACTATTTTCATTCTATAGATTTAACTGTTTAATCTTGTTTGTTTTTTTGCTTTTAAAATTTTTTTTTCTTCAACATTTTCCTGATCCGAGAACCCTATACACATACCTTGATGTTATTCGTTGAAGGAGTGTACTTGGACGCTAGTGATTAACCATTTTGAAGGTAGTATTACGCAGTAAGTGATACCTGACTGCTTTTCGATTTATTGATCGATAAATTGTAAGCTATTACAAGGAGAAGAGAGTTAACTCGAGGCATGGTCATCTTACAATATTAACTCTCAAGCTTTTAATTTAACATTTATCAGATGTTAATATTAATATTAATTTTAATTTTAATATACATTTTTTAACAAGTTTCTCATTATCTCCATCAAGATTTTACAATTATTTTTAATTTAAATTTCTCAGATTAATAATTTAAATGAAGAGATAAAAAACACGGTGAAAAATGAATAAAAATAGAGTTATTGCAAATTTAAAAGTGCATGGGCTAGGTGTTTTTTTAGTACCGTCATAATAATGAGTCACCGTGTGTATGATTTTATGACAAATGACTCTTTGATACTCGAGACGTTGCGATGCTTGCGATAAGAATGATCTGCAAGCAATTATTCATACTTGTTAACGTACTGTAAATTATTTGATGGAATTTCAATTTAAGTTTTTTATTAAATATGTTACGGAATAGATTACGGAACAGACAGAGCTCGTTTCGTTCAATAAATTAATAATGGCTGGTTTTTTAATTTTTAATAGATCGTAGTGCGAAGTTTTATTTTATTTTTAGCTCAATACATAAGTAATGAGCTAATAAGAGAGATACGGGTTTAAATATGTTATAAATATCTTCAGTTAGCAGTATCTGTATCGCGTAACGCTGATTTATAATTCATAATTTGCAACTAGTATACTACTATATGTTATGTATGTTATAATATGTAGTACGCATTTGATAGTTTGAGCGAGTTTGCAGAGACGAACAGTCGGCTATTCATGTGTGCCGTGATGCGGGAAATTAAAAGCTCCTGAGGCCGAATAACTCGGCAAATCGAGTATATAAGTATGCTTTTTTAAAATCTCTAATGTTTTTACGTCATCACTTACTCTGATATCTAATTCACGTTTTATTCAATTTCATTAGTCGGATTGAGGGTATAAATCATTGATGATAATAATCATAATCCCAACATTAATAATGTAGAAAATTTTAAATATTTTCACTCTAGAAATAGTTGGAAAATTTTATAAAATTCCATCTGTGTCTGTCGAGAAAATTTATTAAGTTAATAAAAAATTTTTTCATTTTTTACACGACTCATAATGCGAAGCAAGCAAACATAATTTTTATACTATTTTACTGATAATTCAATGATGATTAATTGACAAATTTTCAAAAATTTATTTAGTGTAATACAAATGAAAAAATTATTTAAATAAATTCAAAATTTTTAGCTTTTAAATGCTAAAAAAATTTCTAGAAAAAATTGAAGAGTTGTCTATAAATAATTCGAGGATTAATCATAAAATAAAATAATGCGGATTACTATTCGATATATGAGAACAAGAACACAATAATAATTTAAGAAAATGAAGCTTGATTCAAATTAATGAAAGTTTAAAAAAATCTGTTACTATCAATTAAAAATAATAATTTGAGTGACACATAAAATTGTTTCGTTATTCAAGAATCTCGTGGCTAATTGACTCTTCTAAGAAATAACGTGATCATTTTTATTATGTCAATTTCATTCTTTCCCAACAACAATATCTCAACGCTTAATTGATCATTATAAAATAAAACAATAAAAAATCCATGTGATAAACTTTTACAAATTAATTTATAATTTTTTTATGATATTAGTTTAAAAATTAAACGATTAAAGTAAAAGGCTCAATCAGGACTGAATATTATTGTAATCAGAAAGGACGGTAATGGTAAATAAGAGCCGGATGAGTATACCGGTGTGTTGCCACTTAAGTAAGCCCATACCAGGGAATGAAGACGACGGATAACACAAGGTGGAGGGTGAGAAGCAGGCAGGGAAAAAGTTTGATATTGTAACCAGCAATTCTCATCGCGTCACGTTATCTTTACGGTGTAAAACGACTGTGAGTACTTTCGTGGAATGAGACGTGAAGTAAACGATCAATGTCTATACTCTGTACGAATACATACGAAGAAGAGACTCAAGAGCACACTATAGCTTGGCACTGTTTATGTTAATGGTAATGGTAATGTTAAATATATTGAGTTAAGTCAGAATGTATGGAAAAAGCATATAAACGAGACGCGCCCTCGGGATGTAGGTGGACCGCGCACTCTTTATTCTCATGTTACATCTTTAAAAGATAACTAAATAACTTTAAACACTCTTCTCCGCGTACTTTACATTATATTGCTGAACACAAATGGAGTATCATTTTTTGACTACTGCATTTTATTTCGTTGCTCATCCACTCTCTGGTCTCCGCTTAACTTTGATAACGCGTTTAATTTCAATTTCAGTTAAGAATTAAATGAACAACAATTTTTTTTAATTGCGACAGATCCCAGATCCTCGCAATCGATGGTCACAAAAAATTATTAAAAGACAACTTGACGGCCGTTGTATATTTTTAGATGTCTTCACTTTGAAAGCTAATTACAGATACTTAATACTGCACGATGAAAAACGTAATAATATCAAATATATGACCAGTAATTACATTGAAAAAATTCACATACGTACTTTTATAGAGATGAAATTACCATTTGTAAATAGGCCTGGTAAATTAATATAATATTTAATTTTATATTCAATAAACACATTATCAACAACTTAAAAAAAAAAAAAAAAAAAAAAGATTAATTTTTTTCTAAATTTTTCTCCGTAAATAAAATAAAAAATATTGAATACTAAATTAGTATAATTTTGGTGAAAATGATTTACTAGACGCGATTACAAGACAAAAATTCTCAAAGTAAAAAATGAATATTAATTTATTATTACACAAAGCAAACCTGATATATTTTATCACCGATCACGATGAAAAATTACAACAATAATGATGTTGAACCAGTGGCTGGTCCCTAATTGGTACCTGATTTATGAGCTCACAGCCACTGGTTCTGTCATCAACGTCTTGTTCACGATCACCGTCTTAACATACATATTTTATTTATAAATGAAACTTTTATTATAATTTTAAAAATAAAAACGAGAAAGGTAAAAAGTATAACCCGACATTATTTTGTTCGCAGTACTTAATAACGATTATTTTTATGTCGCGTGTACCAACATCGTGGGACGTAAAAAACGTCATGGCGAATTCCGTAGCAAGTTGTATTTATTTTGCCACGAGCCGAGAAGTTAATTCGTATGGGTACAAGTACAAGTATAAGTATAAGAAAAGAATAACAAAAAAGAGTACTATATATACATTGCCAGTGGGTATTTAGCTTTTACATGTGCTGGGGAATCGGTAGCCTGGTCTCGTGGATTAAAGACCGACGATAAGAACCCTCAAGGAGCCGGTAACCACTCGATCTCCAACTTCTGCTTTGGCTTCCTCTCATCTCTATGTATATATCTCGTTATATATCTTTTAAATGTTTATAAATTCTCAAACTTCTGAGCTGAGTTTAGTTGAGTCTGCACTCGACCGCCGATAATATAACGAGTCTAGACTTTATTATTTTTATCAATCTTTTATTTATGTATCTTTTCATTTAATGCTTTTGTTTATTTTACTATTTTGTGTATTTTCTTACTGATGCAATAACAAACTCACTTTGTCGTTTTGAGAAGAGTGGCTCTTTGCTAAAATTAAAAACCAGCCAATCAAAAGACGTTTACTTTACTTTGAGATTTTATTTGAATATGATATCAAGAGTTTGAAAGCTCAGTTCTGCCTCCAGGGCTCTAACCAGTTCATGTACACCGATTATTGTTGTGTTATTCTCATCCCATCGATACTCAGCTCCATGGATTTTATAGTTATGACTTTTACAACCATACGCAATTGCGCTATCATTTATTTTATTTACATATCATATCGGTAGTTTATGATTATGTTTGTGATATTTTATTATTTTATTCAGTCAGTTTTTATTTTATTAAATAGGCATCAAAAAAGCTTCTGATCGATTTCTAGATTTTTTTTTATCAAATAAATTATAATAGAAAAAAAAATTATTTTTTTGGAAATTAAAAAAAACTATAAATGTATTTTTTTAACGTATTTTATATGCTAATTTTTATTTATAAAAAATCAAAAAATAGTTCAATTTTTACCGAATTCAATTCTTTGAAAAATATTCTTAAAAAAATTTTACTAATTTATAAAATATTGAAAATTGACTCATCAATTATTTTTCACAAAGGGGTTAAAATCTCGGCGTGGATCTTCAAAAGCAAATATAAAAATATATAACCAATGTGGGAAGACTTCCGGTACGCCTACAAGGATCTCAAAGTCACCATAGCGGGAGGATCTGTTCAGCTCGTTAAAGTCTCGTTCACGCGAGCTATGTCTTTACTTCATCTTTCTCTTCTTCTTCTTCTTCTTCTTCCTTTCTCTTTACTCTATTATATATAGGTAAACACAACACTTATTTTACTCTCTTTACATTTGAGAATTTTAACCCACGGCAACACGTGCCGGTTACAGCCGCAGCAGTCACTCAGTCTACGCTCTCACGATTCACCTTACCTTACATCTTTTACACATTACCTACATTCACATAATATCCACACCTATGCGTACATACATGTTGCTAAAATTCAACTTCAGGCCCAGTATTATATCTCGGTGTCGTATATTCAAATATTATCAGGAGGAAATGAAAGTGTAACTACATTTTGTGTAGACGTTAATCTCTTAGTATGTATATAGAAGACCACCCGAATACCCAAACGCTTGTTATGTATATTCGAATATATGTACACTGTTTTAATGGATGTTAAGATTTTTATCAACTCTCTGTAGTGTACCGTGGTCAACCTCTACATGATATCATCAGTTGTCACATTAATTTTACCTTTTATTACTTTTTATCGGTCAATTAAACTTTCAATTAGTTATATTTTTTTTTTTTTTTATTTGTAAATTAATATTTCCGCGAATTGGGGCATTTATTATTATCAGTAGTTACTTGCCTTGAGAAAATAATTTTCAATAAGTAAAATATCAATGTCTGGTAGATTGAACTTTAGTAAATGCATGGGAAGAATATTAGTTGAGATTACGATTAATGTGAGATCAGGATTAAATTATTATTTGTCCAAAAATTTGAGTTTTTATCAAATTTTAAAACTTTTATGTTTTTTTCTGCAAAATAAGTGGGACTAAGTAAAATAAAACATTAATTAGGTACAAATATTTACAATTCCTGGCTTCTACTGCCTCTTTTATTGAAGATTAATTACATAAATAAATACTCGCTTAAAAGAACTAAATTGAACGATTACAATTTTTTTTAATTGTTATATAATGATATAATTTAGATAAACGCACGTGATGATTGAGTAATGTAATCCCTAATACGTTTATTCTCGTTATCTTTATGATCGCTATTATGAGTATGGGATTTACTGTAAAAATAATTATATAAAAAAATGAAAGATCGCGACGTTTAACTCTATAGCTTCTTGATGCGATGCGAGGCCGTTATGATTGCCGAGTCGTTTAAATTGCATCACGTGCCGTGTAAAAAGGATCATCGACCATCGATCATATTTGTTGCAAGCAGTACGTCTAGTGAGAATTATTCACGACCGACTAAATTAAGTTTTTTTAGAGAATTTTTTTGTAAAAAGTTTTACCGTCGGAAAAGTTCATGGAGGTAAGGTGAAAAAATAAAAATTCGCATAAATTGAGGCGGAAAAAATTCAGTGAATTTTTTGTGTGAATAAAAATATCATTAACACCTTGTCGAAAAGGTGTTATTAAATAATGATTTATTGGCGGGTAATAAGAAGTGTTGTGACATGGATGCTGAGAGATTAAAAATCTGCCGGAAAAACATTCATTATTATTATTATATTGATAATAAATTTTTAAAATAATTAATTTCAAGCGTCTATCGTCACTTTAAGTCTCGAGTGAGAGGAGGTAGAGTCTACATGTTTTATTACATTAGTGTATTTTTACTGGCAGGTATTTTCATTCATAAAGTCTTACAGAGATCCTCGAGTGAAAGGTCAATGCAGGTCAATCAGATTGTTAATCATCTTGTCTGTTTTTATTAGATATATTTATTGCTAAATGATAATTAATTTCTATTTAAATTTTTATTTTAATCAAAATAATAAACGTCAAATTGAGAAAAAAAATTATTAAAATTTTTGAAAAAAAAATTTTTTAAGTTTCGGAATTTTTTTAGCTAAAAAAGTCAGTCAAGATTTAAAAATTAGACAGTCGTTGGTTGACTGCTGATCGACCAGGTGGTCTCTTCGAATCTTTGCAATAGTTTATCCATCGATTAAGCCACTACAACTCGACTACAACTTCAATTAAAGTTGAAGCTCTAGAACTGCATAGCTACGACGGGTCTGACGGATATCAAACCGTTGTACACTCTGAGAGGTTATTATTATCTAACCAATTGCTATTTAATCAATATACCTAAGTTAAAACCCGCAATAATCGATCCGATAATTTATTGAAATTGCAATACAAAATTATTATTAAAATTAGACATAGTTTTTTAAATTGATAACGTTGGATATTTTCTACAATCATTATCCTATGATAGTTGAAAATTTCCTGGAAATAAAATTTATTTCTTCGACAAAATTTCTCTTTAATATATTTAGATGTTAATACGGATAAATAAGGATATTATCGTTTTTTTTCCTCGCTTTTTTTTAATTTCAGTATCAAGTTTAATGTTTTTGTATCGAGATAATATAACGAGTTGTAATGCTAGTATTTCCTATAAAGAGTGACAAGATTTATTAGATAAATTACTGCGATACCTGATGATTATAAAAAATTAAAAAATTAGGTGTTATGTAAATCATTTCAAACCATTCCAGATCTAATAATTATCTCTTAGATGTTTATTACAGTTTTTATAAATTTTTTATCATGAAATCAGTTTATGTATTTGATGAGTTAATAAAGTCAATTATTTTAACAATTGATATTTCATATTTTTTAATAAATAGAATTTTTGCTATAAGAGTTTTTTTTCTCTGCATAAAATGTGAAGCTATATATTAACATATGAATGTATAAAGTGAATGGAAGCAGTCAATGATTGTTATTACAATAATTACAATCGATTGAATTTATTATCCAGCAGATCAAATGACATGTTTTACTATTAATTTAATACGACTTTATTCACACAATGTCACTTACAATTTATTTTAATTTAAAATATCACCATTCATATCTCTGATTCATCAATTTTTCCATCAATAATGTACTCTTATCATTTATTTATTTATTCATTCATTCATTGATCATCTTATTCAATAATATTTCACCGGCAAAACATATTCAGGTCAAACAAATTATTTTATTTGCGAAAATATAACGTCTGCGGTCTTCAAGAATGGGTTTTATGGTGCACGTCATAACGATCGCGGTTTGAGAATATGACATGACCACGCCGATCCCGATACTCCTGTCTATCAGTGTACCTTGCGGTTGCAAAAATTTTTATTTAATATATTCAACTGTCAATAATTCTTGGTAAACTGACACTCGCAACTGATTTCACGTGTCAAATTACCACTTTTACTTGCGTTAATTTAATTAAAATACACTGACTTGAACTCAATAAATTAATAAATTTTATATTATGACATTACCTCCTAAGTACTCTTAAATATGAGATATATATGTCCAATTGACGTTTTTATCATTCTTATGTTATTTTAAAAAACTGTCTACTCTTAAATTTATATATTATTCTAAGTATTTAATATCTTAAGATTATATTCAATGTCAGCAGTTAATAATTCTTATTATCATTACAAGCCATTTTAATTGTAATTTAATTATTTAAATAGAATGTAATTATAATTTATCAAAAAAATTGTTATTAATAAAATTCACGTTTATTCAAAATTTAAAATTAAAAAACAAAATTTTATTTTCAGCGAAATGTAAATAATTTGAAAATCTTTATTCATATGTAAAAAAATCTTAATAGATAATTTCAATTAATTTTTAATTTTTTAATTATGAATAATGATAATAATAATTTATACAGTTGGCATAGTTCCCTCTAGATCCTCGGAAGCGCTATAATTAGTTAGCCCTAATTTCTAGAGACATTTTCTATGAGACTAGACGTCGTCTAAAATCCTATGTAATCTGAGAATTTATATGGTACGCATGTGTAAATGTATATATAAGTAACTAAGATATATATATTCGAACGTCTACGTTTTACCACGGTACTTATGCATTTCATAAAAATATTTCTTCACTAGTACATGCTCTATATCGTTCTCTATATAAATTTATATGTATGGTTACATGTAGCTAGTAAATATATGCGTCTACATTATTATATTATATTATTATATTTTATTTCACACTATAATTTTGGATTATACCGAGCGCTATGACACCAATTTTCATAATACGATTACATAATTTAAACCCAAGCAATGAGCAGTAGTAAATTTAAAGTGTTCTTCATGTCGTGTTTTTTTAAGTATATAATAAATTATAATTATTATAAATTAAATATTTTTAGATAGTTAAGTAAAAAATAAAGAGGCGCATATAATCGGAAGATTTAATAGTTTGTGGATACAAAGGAGCATGCGGCCGGCCGGAAGTTTAAGCCGGAGATAAAAAATAATTTCTATCAGCGAACATATAAAGCATGCACGAGAATGCAGATAAGATAATCGATTCAAGATTGGAATCTTGCATGTGCCGAGGGAATTTTTTGTTTTTGTTTCTTTCCGCTGTTCTGCGTGCCGATCGCCCGGTCAACGGTACACCCAGACACAGATTCACCTGCAAGTTATCGATACTCCAAAACTTTCTGTTTTAAGTCTTTTTAAAACGTTATCCGCAATGTAATTCTAAAGACAAGAAAACATGACTGGGTAATTAAAAAAAATTACATACTTGCAATAATTAATTTAATAAAAGTGTACTTTTTTTTTTGTTAGCTTTTAAAAATTATTAAAGTTCATTAAATCGCGAATGATAAAGCCAATTGATAAATTTTTGAATTAATTTTCTGACAAGTAAATGTTCAAAGGATTCTTTTATATTATAAAAGAAAATGAAAAAAAAAAAAAAAAAAAATATGCTTAAATATATCTAAAGGGAATCGACAGGAAGGAAGTTAAGTTACGGACGATGATATCGCGATAATACGGAAGTTCAAAAGTGCCGGCTTGGCTTACAGCCATAGCGCATATTTATACTCAGCAACATTGCATGTGTGTCCTGCAAGTAGTATAACGTTTCTCTGTGTTCTACCTTTTCCCGATTTTACAAACTTTCATGATACGATGGATGACTTATTTTTTCTTATTTATTTATTCACCATCGTGTAAACACGCTCGTGATTTAACGATACTTACATGTACCTAAAAAAATATTTCTCATTTAATATGTAAAATATTCACCCGTTAATATTTAATTTGAAATAATGATAAATTTCTCTTAATAAAGTAAAATAAAATAGTTAATTAAATTTACGTAAGTAGACCGTAACGCGTGAATAATTTTACTGAGTTCATATATTGGTAATTAAAATATTCAATGGTATATCTTCTTTGATACTCTTAATATATACCTAACTAAATAACGTGTCAATATGACTAAACGTGTTTAACAGTAATTATATATATTTAGTAAAGTAATTTTATTTTTGCTCTATAGTCACGATTATATCTAAAAGTTGTTTTCATTATTAGTAATTAATTATTACCGGAAATTTTTTTAGATAAAAATAGTCGAGACATTTTATAAGTTTACGAGTGCATGAGTATAGTACAGAGATTGCAGGTGTACCTGGTAGTTAGCAAAAAAATTCCAGTGATTTCTCCCGAGGCATGTACGTGACAGTATGTCGCATTGATAGTAATTACACAATTAGTGTAATGTCAAATGTCAGTTAAGTGTACAGATCGTTGGAATCAATTATTGGCTGTATAAATAAACACACGATACAATTAAAGGTAATTGAAATTCTGCCACTACACGGACTTTAATTAATATTGAGTTCATACAATTGCTATTAACGAGATGATTTATAGCATAATTATTATTTTATAAGTATCACTTTATGATTCCCTCAGGATATTTTTACTAGACGGATGACTGAGGCGGTAATTATTATGATTGATCAACTATTAAGTGATAATATAATGTGAACATATAATATTATTATAATATATAAGGGCGGTAATTGTTGGCAAATATTTCACCGTATAAATAAATAAAATGGAGGATTGTTTACGATTATTTTTTACGCCCACGTATTGAGATCTCCTTGGTGGAAATTTAAAACGCATGATTACCGATTTTCGCGCTCAGACACGCGTACATGATATTTACTCAAAGCCAGTCATTGTATTGTGTGCATTGAAAAATAAAAGTGAACCATTGATTTTAATTTATTAAATAAACATTTAATCTAGTTTTATTTTAACATCTAAAACTTTTAGATCAATTGAAACTGTAAAATACAAGATAAAATTTTGATTATTTTTTAGGAAGTTCATTTTGACCTACATTATTTTTTTTTCTATTTTAATATCTGAGTTATTGTGGAGATAAATATTTACTTAGTATCTAAAAAGTATTTAAAAAAAGGTTAATAATCGGAAGTTTTTTATTTATGGCCTCATTATTCTCTCTTCCTGCTACTGTGACTTGAGGAATTTTTAAATATTATTTATTACTTTACTTAGATAACAAAATTTTTCTATGATATTAAATAATATTTTTAAGAATTTTTTTTATTTATGTTATAAAATTATATCATTTTCTTAGATAAAAAGTAGTTCTCAGTTTATCTGGGATTTCTTAGGTTGTTTTTTAAATAGATGACACATTAAGTTGTATTTTTAATAAAGCTCACGTTTTTACGTTAGTAATCAGTTGGAAAATATACGATTATCCATTGAATCATCGCAGAGATAACGTTTGCTAGTTAAAAATACTCTAAAAATAGTTATGTTGTCGAAGGTAACAAACATTAGACAATTTCTTAATTTTAATCAATGATTTTTCATAAAAATCTAAGACAAAATTTTTCATTTATAATTCAAAAATTGTCCAATGTCTGTCATAGTATTAGTTCATCCTCATTAATTATAAAGTACCGGACAATAAAATTTTTTCAAAAAAATCAATACATAAAAAAATTTCTTCCTACATATTAATTTTTACAATAAATTTTTTTTTATGATAACAATTCGTAAAAGCAAAAAAAAAAATATTAAGATGTCTGGCGGAATATATTAAAAATCACTATCATTGATAGCATAGACAATACAACGAACTGTGCGAGGAGAATTAAAAATAAAACCTACCATACATTAATCCTCGCCATTTTTTCGCGGGTTCCTGATACCTGTTAACAGGAAGTACGATCTTCGGGGGCGATTTACAGGGCTTATATACAACCATACATCTAACACATTTTCTCTTAGTGGGCGTCGAAGTCGCCGGCTTAATGTGGACGTAGGCCATAGGCTGTTGTTTAACTGTCAACCGCGAAGTCGTGTAACCCACGTACTTAGAGTACCTCTTAAACCGTTCTCTATCTTCATCCCCAAGACTGAGATTACTCCTGGTGGATTCACCTCCGTACCAGCCACTGCTCCAGGGCAATTTATCTCTTCGGTACAAAGTAACCCAGTCGCTGCGGTTTTTATCCCGCGGGACGTGACCCCGCTGATGGAAATTTTGAGGTAGCTCCGACACCTTCGGTTCATCATCTCCGTGACCGTAACTATCATGATAGAACTGTTTTCCCTGATTGTTAAGGTAGTGATTATGTCGGTGCCGATTTGCCGCCACTGTTGAGGCGCTATAATTCAGAAGAAGACTAGTCACTCCAAGGGCCAGGACGCCCCGGGTCCAGAGTGTCCAACAACTTCCAAAGTACATCTCGCTACCCCATAATTATTTTTTACTCTACATAATAATGATATGGAGACAATAATTTTAATTTATTAATCGCAATAACAACCGACACTAATGCACTAACCAATAAATTTTTCGCACAATCAAATTCATTGTCGCTTTTGCAAAACCTCGAACCAAATTTTTTTTAAACAACAACAAAAATAACAAACAATAACCAATAGAAGTGAAAGAACCTACTGGTAACGCGGCTCGCGAGATACTGGCATGCTACCATTAGCTTTGGGCTTTGCGCTCCTTCCAACTCCATCTCTTCTTCTTCTTCTTCGGTTGCTGTCGTTCAGTTGTACGGTTTAGATGTGTCTCGTATCGTTCGTATCGTATCCTACAGTACTATTATATGTTTTATATATATGCTGACTTTATATCGTTACTATTATGTGTGTTAGTGATCACACAGGTATGTAGTAGTGTAGGTAGACGTATGGATGTACGAATATATGTATTATATATTAAATATGTTATCCCTTTATTCCAGATGGCCAAGTATACACAGAATGTTAATCATTTTAATTCTCTCTTTTATTACTTACTACTCTCTAATTTTTTATTTTTAATATAAATACTTTTCTCACTTTAAATCACTCTACCCTACACCTGGGCCCAGTGTACGCCTTAGACACGTGGGTGTGATATTAACTCCAAGGTAATCCATATATATTCTTTTCCCTTTTTTATGTATCACTTGACTAGATATTAATATTGATCGATTGATTACATTATTTATTCATACCTTCGCATTAAGTAATCATGTTTCTTGGGGTTTATTTTTATTTATTGGGGTTTCTTTTTTGTGAGACGATTGATTAGATATTTTTTGAGGAAAGCCACTCTCTAGTCGAATTAGAAGTAGATCTCTCAGAGCAATTGATAAAGTTAGAACAAATGTAATAGTAGAATTTTTCAAATAGATAAAAAAAATGGTAATTTTTTTAAATTAAGAAAACTTAAATTTTACAGAGAAAAAAATAATTCTTGACTCAAGAAAATATTTATAAAGAAAGTTTTGATCTTCCTTATTGATTTTCCTTATAAATATTTTTTTTTTCTGCACATTTGATAGAGATATTAATTAATTAATTAAAAAAATTTCATCCTGTTTTTAAAAAAATTTTCTATTAAGGATAATTAATAGAGATATATTATGATAATATTGATAAATTCAGTGTTAAGTATTAAAATATTTAAGTGGATATTTATCGTGTGTTAATTGCACGTGCGCGAACACACCCGATATCCTGGAATTCATTTCCGGCAGACGCGGCATAACGGCCTCTGTACATTGCAGGACACTAATTTATGTTACCTCTGTTTTATGTTACAAGTACACATATGTGTATAAATCTATATACGTAGTGTCGCAAGTGAGTTGACTTTGACTGGTGTTTTATTTAGTATGCAAGCAGCAACGCAGAAGCGCTTTGAGTGCGGTCATGTTACCTGTCAACAGCTTTCTCACTATGTGGATTCAATATTCATCATATTCGGTGGAAAAATTATAATTTCCCGTAAACCTGTTTCTCACGTGTTTTTTAAAATAATTTTCAAGAGCAAAAGCTATTTTTTTATTTTCGGATTAAATTTTTGTTTTACGGCCTTTAAATTTCGCATAAGTAAAGCTAATATTGTATTGGACATTGTGTACGTAAAAAAATTACTTTGGACAAAGATTAAAGCGACCGACACCGCAAATAGTCCTTAATGTGCTAAAAAAATCGAAGAGTCTGCAGAGAAGAGTAAGAGTGATCTGGCGAATTGCGACAGGCGCCGTCTGAAAAAAATATCGCGAATCAGCGGAGTATTTTTAAATAATTCATACTTTAAATGCGCTGATAAAAGTTCTATCTCGCGATAAGCAATCACCAATTTGTTTGGTAGGATAAATATTGACATTATTTATTTATATTTATATTTGTATTTTATCATCGAAATTTTAATAGAGAATAGAGTGAGCGATGCCGGTTTTTATTATCTCTTTCAATTGACTCGATCTCTGTCTGAAAATCTCTTAGTAGCGGCTTGTTAATAATCGTAAAAGTTGAGGCTATTTAATTTGGAGGATAGAGAGGTGATTGATATCCAAAAATCCATAAATCAACAGGCAGTATAGTAGCTAAAGCTATTTACAATTTTATTATCTTGAGAACAAGGATATTTATGTTATCAGAGCCATTTACATAAATTTACTTGAGTCGTAAAATTTTTACATGTTCAAGTATTTTTTATATTTCAATATTTTATTAAGGTGTATCATTTCAAAATAAATTTAAACAATTTGATTTTCTAATGAAATATTAAAAAAATTTTATTAAAAAAAAATTATCAATCCATTTTTAGAATAAAAAGTTATTTACTTTTTTTTTTGAGTGAATTTCCAACAATAAAATAAAAAAAAAAATTTTCTCAAATTGAGTTCAAAGATACAAACAATGTTTCAGTGATTTAGATGCTATGTTTAAAAAAAATGAAACATGACAAGTTTATTGTGTTTGTTATTGAAGTAGTGGCCAATATGATACCTTCATATATTATGTATATTCATGTATGTTTGTATATGCAGCGTAAGGTCGGCGAGTCATCGAAAGCAGGTCCTGCAAGCTAAAGCCAGTCAAGTCAGTCCAGGTGATACTTTCTCGTGGACCTCATATGGAGCGACATGAAGACGCGTTTAGTGGCATAACAATTTTTTTATTTATCCATTACAGACATCTCACATTTTTATTTTTTCATGCAATATCAATCCCTCGGTTTCCGTCCTGTCCCTTTACTCGCCGATAATTTTCTTAAAACCCGTGTTTACACGCAACATCATTATCACCGTGAAAGATTAAGCTCTCGTGTTACTATACTATACTTTTAGTTGTTTCATTTTAAACCACCTGCTTCCTGTTGTGTCTCGTTTGGACAACTTAAAAGCTTTGATACGTACCCTACATTTTAAATATTTATTTTTTCACTCTAACTTTTAACTTGCTTCAAATTCAACAGACATTGTAATTTATGTCACGTAATTGGATTGTCACGAAAAATTTCATGTTTTATGGTTTGCTCAATTTTTTTTTCATTGGAAACAATTTTCAGCTCGGATTTAACAAAAAGTCATCAATTTTTTTTTGTTAGTGCCATCAGTTTTTTTTTTTCATGACTAATATTAATCAGTCTTAAAAATTCCGAGAAAAAAAACTTAATAAATATTTAAACTAAAACCATTTTTAAAAATTATCAAAGACATTCAAATTAGTCTTGGTCATAAATGAGTACATGAAAGGATGTTAGTGATACAAACTAGTAATTTTCACATTAGAAAACTTTGTCAATAAAAATGACTAAGTGTCGCTAAGTAAGAAAATGTATTTTATATTTATATTCAATGAAAATAATTATTGACAAATAGAGATTTTAATTTTCTAACTCATAACAATTAATAAATATTTTAAATAATTAACTTTAATAGTTATTATTATTACTTATTACTATTGATGAATAAATAAACGATTATATTATTAATAAAATTTATACCACAACGATAAAATTTAACATTAAATATAAACAAGTATTATTATGATTGACTTAAATATTTATACACAGAAGATTATTAATACGTTACTCGCCTACGCACTAATATAAGTACTTGATGTAAAATCTCACCTCGAGTATCGACTTATAGCTCGAGTAATTACGCCCTTAGGTCCGTGCGTAGTTTAGTGTGGTGTAGTTATTATTAACAGAAACGTTTGCATGAATTAGGGCTCCATAAAATCTCCACAAGTGACACAACACTATTCAATGGGTTATAGTAGTTTCCAATGCGCTCTTAAACCCATTATCATATCCCGGACATATTCTTATAAATACGACGACATAATGCCCGTAATTCTTGTTTTTAGAAATAAAAAAGGTCTGTTGCCAGAGAGAGGCTTTGAATAAAATTTCGAGATGTGTTAAACCAGGAAAAATGGTAAAATACTACAGCTGTATATTATTAAAATATATATGTACAATAGCATTATACAGTATATGTTCAAAATAATATATAAAAAAGTTTCTAGCTGAATAGAAAATAAATTCGTGCGCTTCATAGCTCAAACATTTCGTGGACTAATTATGCATAATCGTGATCGGTGAATCTTGCTCACGAGATTTAAAGTTTATGTTAATGATGTGCTTATAGGAGATAGTGTACGGTGTATAGTATTTATAAATATAAATCTATATATCACATAAAAATAAGAATCTATAGATATATTGTTGCTATTTAATATCCTTATTTTGTGTATATTTTCATGGTTTACTGCAGGTATATTATTATTTATTACAAAATATGAATCCCTTTATAATGAGCAGAGCAAACACTCGGGGATGGATTTTTTTTTAACCTTGAATATATAAAATAGTATAACAAAAATAGAGTTATCCGAAACATCTAATTCACAGCAATTTCATAAGCTATTTTATAAACACCTGAATTAAATAGTGCAATTATAGAATACCCAACACTTTTTTGATTCTCTCATCTTGGGGAGATAAAATAACATAATTTTTGGTTTATAAAAAAATCTAAACTATAAAAATTAAAATTTCTGAGAATTTTTTCATTAAAAATAATTCGAAAAAATTAGCTCATTTTTTTATTAAAAATTAATAATTAATAACGTCAATGGGTTATGCATAAGTCAATGCAAATGTAATGACAGAGAATGTGATTAAGTACCGGCGTGGTTTGTAGAACAGAATAAGAAATGTTACGTTACGTTTTATTTCATGAACGAGTGTCGCATGAAGAATGACTCAATACAGGTATCGTATGTATGAATGGTACACAGTATGGACAGACGTGTTCATACGTACATATATGGTGCATATGTGTGTACATATATGTATATCCAGCACAGAGGAAGATGAAGAGTCAGGATTGCCGATGGCGATTACTCAGACCACCCAGGAGGTGATTGCCACGGTGAAGATACATCTGACTGTACTCTTAAAATACTCCATATATATGTATAATGTATATATATTATATATATACACATTAATGTTCTGTATGGCAGTATCTGTATGGCTATATGGTGCTCGGTTTTCTGCTTCTATCGACATTCCTAGATCATGAACCGACAGCCAACAACCGTGAACTAATAATGGCCAGATGCTTACAGACAAGTTTATACTCAATAAAATAATAAATAAAAATTCACGAGATTTATGGATTCGTTTTTAGTACTTGGTTTTTAAATCATTTATAATAATCTCTAAAGGTGGTACAAGAAAATTAAAGCATAGAGAATTTAAATTTAAATTTCAAGGCACATGACAGCATTTAAAAATTTTTCGGTGAAAAATTGATATTGTTTTGGAATATTAAAAATTAATCAATTTAATTTTGTTCGTGGCTCCTATAATTTTATTCGAGGCGGCGGAATAAAAGTAACAGAAAATACCACAAGCCACGGATGTAATTCATTAACAATTGTTATGGTTACCAAGTTAATTACCGTGGTAATTTTGATTAATGACAACGTTTAACAGCTTTTAATAATGGCCAGTAAAGTTAATTAAGTCGTAACAAAAAATGTGTCATAAGGAACTTTAAAGATTTTACCGAGAAGAAGTCTAAGTCTACCTTTCGATTTTCTCGCGCGTTTCTCAATGCCTGGGTCTGTTATATCAAGGCGCTAAAATTGCGGGGATAGGGATGTAATGTGGGATTAGATTTAGTATACAGCAGTAATTTCACGTGTTCTGTGTGTACTTGTACTGGTTTGGGTTTGGGCTCGGCTTTACTTCGTTAAGAAAGAGTCGGGGTTTGTTGGCAGTTTTTATAGTACAGTTTCAAAAAAAGTAACTCGTCAGCTACTTGATATACGCCTTTAGCCTGGAGCTCAATTTCAGAGTCACTAGTTGGTACCGATGTTGATATACCGATCAGTGATCATTGATCACTTGCGGACTGAGTAAAAGACTGTTGTAAATAGTATAAATAGTATTGACTCGAGAAATGAGTGGGTGGAAAATATTTTTCCTTCCGGCTCAACTTTTGCGAATGGCACTGGTGCGTGTATGTTACCTCCCGGTAAATTACCGTCGAGTGGAAGGTTGCGTGGGCAGGTGTATGTTGTATTGTATCGTGAAATATTGAATGGAAATAGTAGTCGATTACATATATATGTATAAGTATAAATATAAATATACGTGTAAATTTTTAATAAAAAATAATTAATTTAAAAGAGGTTGGCAATGGCCTGGTCGGCTCGGTGCTCGCTTTTCGAAAGAGTGGGACCCGGGTTCGATCCCAGCACGCACCACTATTTTTCAGTGATTATAATTAAAAATATGTGCGTTACGTTACGTTGCCAGCCTCTGGAAGTGGCAGAGATAGCCGGGCGGCACACGTCTCACTTGGGTGATCACACATTTTAAGCAACAACTTGAATGGGTGACCACTCTAGTCAGCGTTGGCTAGCGCGAGGGATCTCTGCACACTAGGAGAGGGGCCTAATGCTTCAGTGGTCGATAAAGAAGAGTTTCTTATCAATCACTGTAGACTTAACCCAGCTCCGACTGTACTAACATGGGTTTTCTCTGTGGTTTTCCCATGTTACTGTTCCAATAGCCGAGTGGTGAGGATCAGGGCAAATGCGGTACAGAAGGCACAAGTCGGTCCATAGCCGCAATGATAAGGCAGAGTTAACTAAGCAGAATGATAAGGCTTAGGATGTAAAAGGGCGTTATTACGCCTGTACACTAGAAATCCGTATATAAATAATAATTAATTTAAAAGTATAGCATATTTTTGGTAGATTTATAATAATTAAAGTTACTAATTTTGATGTATTTTTTATTCTTAACATTTCATTAATTGAAAATTTTATTTATTTAGTTTTTTCAAAGAATTAGTTTAAGAAATTTAATTTTACTTGAAGATGACTATCAAGAGTTTTAATAAAAATATTTAAGTTTGAAAAGGACTATAGAAATTGTTTTTTATAGTAAATATATGATTGGTATTTTATTTATCTTTTATCTGCTAATCTTCAGGTGAGCAATACGCAGTATTGCGAATGGTAATATACAATCGTATAATTTGTTGCGATAAATCATCGAGATAAACGAATCAATCGATTAATGTGACACTAAAATATTTAAATTCATTAAATAAAATTGTTATTTTTTTTTTGTCTATTCTAGGTACTGTAAATGTTTACTTATAAACTTTCGGTATCAAATTTCTGAGGCGTGGGTTAAAAATAAAAAAAAAAACAGAACTATTACTTATCTCTTTCACAATCACCAAAAAATCTAACGGAGCATCTAAGACAAATTTGTTTTAGTAAAAAAAAATTTCACGCACTAAATTGGCCTTCCTAAAGTAATTTTTTTCACTTACATTAATATAAGTCAAGGTCGAAAAAAAGAGAAGACTCCGGGTACAAAAAGTGAAAGAGAAAAATCAGCTTGTCATTAAGACGATATTTGAAACAATGTGCCGGTTGGACCGTGACAAATTGCAGAGATCCTCACACACGTATATTACGATTTCATTTACATCCATACATGCTGAACAAAGTATAAATCCAAACTTATATCGTGAGTATATATAATATTTATAAATCATATCGAGTAGCACGTTACTTTATATACCTACCTATCTTTTTAAATTTTTTTATCGCTTTTTTATTCTGAGATTTAATGAGTGTTTCAACAAAATTTACAAATTAAAAATTTTTTAAAACTGAAGTACACCAGGGCCGATAAATCCCCGTTATATTCCACCGTCAATTTATAATTTTTCACAGGGTAATACTGCTTTGAGTAAAGAAAAAAAAAGAAAGAATAAAAAAATTACAGGGGTGTAATGTCAAGTACTTTTTCCCGCGATTTAAGAATCTTGTAATGTAAATTTTGAAATATTTATAACTATATTTAAACATACATACATGTGTAGTATGTACTACCCAGCAAAATATGCATCTAGCAATATGTATCTATATAAGTGTGTATGTTTATATTTATATTTATTTATTTATTTATCTATATAGATAGTTGTTGAACTGCATGGGGTCAACGGGGTGTTAGTTTGCCGTGTTCTCAATATAATACGTGTGTATTTTCTCACGTCTGAATTTCTCGGTGCGACTAAGCACACGTGGTGGTGGATTATGCGTCAAACCGGATTGCGTACGCATTACATTGCGCTACTCGCATCCCATAGAATCTTCCATTCTGCAATATAATACACATAACACATAACACCCGACTCGACTGCTGGACAAGCGATTCCCCGTCAAGAAAATTTTATTCTCGTTATTTTCTCGAGCTTACAAATTAATGATCTTCATTTATTATTTAATCCCTAATCTTTTACGATGCCATTTTTTAACAATTAACTTAATCTTCAAAGATAAATAAACTTCTTAAAGTAATTAAAATTCCAGAAAATTATAATTTATTGCAAGAGCTTTAGGTTTCAGCTATTTTTTTGGAATTATAAATGAAAATTAAAACGCGAAGTACTCGTGTTCAATTTCCGGCGATAGTAAATTAAAAAATTGATAATTCCTTTAAATTACAAACTTCTGACTGATTTATTTGATATTTTTAGTGTAAAAAATAAAGGACTTTTGTCCAATTACACAATAGTGAGTCCGACCGTTAGTTTATATGAGCAGATAACAAAAAATAATGATTTAAGACGAATTTACTCAAGCGAATCTTCCAATTTTGCTTTAAACGTCTCAGCAAACAAGAACATGAATTAGCGTTAGTAAAAGCTCTCTCAGTATCAGCTGACTGGACGATCGTTTTAAAATTACGGCTGATCGTAAATTTAAAAATAAAAAAGCAAGCGCCATCGGGAGAATATTCTTAGGCACCTGGCATGCTCTTGTTGCTGGTCTTGCTGGAAAGCGACTCAGGTTGTACGTAAAGGGGTACACTCTATACAATATAAAATAGTATCTATATTGTAAAGTACCTGCTCGAATAAGTACCATGGTACTGCAGTTATAATTTCAATTCTGCTCGATAGAATTTAAAACTAGAATAGTATAGTGGAGGATAAATATATGACAGCAGGTTGGGTATTTATATCGGGTATGAGCTCAAGATTTACATTATCGGCGTTAGATTATTTAAGCGGTAGGTTGACAATTCAAAATAAATAAATAAGTAAATAAGTAATGCCTGAAATAATAATTCCTGGGAATCGAGAAGCTGAGGGTGGAAACAGTAGTTGTATTGTTGATAGGAGGTTGAGCAATGTGTAATATGAGTCGTTAAATATATAAACATTGAATTCCTTAACTCGGTGGACGGTGTAATGCAAGAAGATGGAGGCAGTACAGGACAGGAGTTTAACCAGCTATATTTTGTCTATAATCCTAGAGTACATAAACACACTTAATATGATAACCGTTAGTGCTGAGACGTTAAGCCTTGTTTATTAATCGTTATATTAGTGCGCAACATGTCATTCTAGTTCGCGGAGCATACTATACGACTTCTGAACACTCCAGACATCGGCATTAATGTTGATTCATAATAATTAATAATGTAGTCTCTATTTTATGCAGGAAAATTTTCAACGATAAATTAAGCTGTTAAATCTTAATTAAGTTTCGCAGTTATTCATAATTAAAAGCTCTGTAACCTAACTAGAATACTTTTTTTTTATCTGAGTTGGAGAAAAACAGAATTAAAAAGAAATGATATCCGTGAAAAATTTTTATGATACAGCCTAATATAAAAATTAACAAAATCAGATCACATATGGCCATGTCAGAAATTTCTTTCAGGGTTAAATTAATTTTTATCCATACAAAATTTTTTAAATTGAAATTTTTAGGATAATTTTCACGGGATTTTATGTATATAACGGTTCAATATGATTAAATAAAAATTTCCCATTTTTTGAGACTTGATTTTTACATACTAGATTGTTATCAGCCTTCTTAAAGGTGTTTGATATTAAAAAAAAAAAAATAAACCTTCTTACTTAACCCATTTCTGAAAAAAAAAAAAAAGAAAAATAAAGAAATATTTAGAGATGATCGAGGAGTTGCACACGTTGTTCTCTTACAAGATGGCTAGCCTCCCTCAGCAGCTTCATATATCTCCGTTATCTTGATCAAAGCACACGAGGTACTTAGATATGCGCTGGGTAGTTGTCTAGTCAGTAACTCTAGTTGGATTATTCTAAAATACTCGAGTCTATTATTCATTGAATATAATCTCGTAAAAAATAGTGTTCCAAGTATCGTATCTAATCACATCACAAATTACAGAGTTCTCAATCCTCATCGCGATTATTTGCCGAGCAATAATTTACTCAAATGATAATTGAATAGAAAGCTTAAAGACTTCGAAAGCTTATAAACAATTTATTGAGCGACAGTTGATTTCATTTAAAAATAATTTATTATCTAATGGAGTGCGGCGTGATCAATGATTTCATTTATCGTCGACGGTTGACATTACTTAATAAAATCGATTGCCGGGATAGGAGACGAGGTATGCGAGTTGAGGTATACATCAGTGGGCAGAGACCAGACTCTGGCTAAGACTGAGACCAGATGACCGATCACATTCATATAGATAAAATAAAATGCACATACGTGATACGTGCATGAGTCGATGGTATCTAAGCACTTGTTTCATTGTATCCATTTCTATCCGAGGTTCCTGAGCATTGTATCGGTATGCATCGTGCGACATCGTCTTTAAAAATAAGGACCCGAGATAAAGACGGAAAAGACTCCCCATCACATCGATATCCACGAGAATGGTTGTTAAGTGCTGGTGAGGTTACCAGGACTGTTTATGGGAGCTTTTAAATTGTTTTATTGCATACGACGTACAACTTTGTCGGCAACTCAAGACTTTGTCCCAGTCTGTGGCTTGGATATATAATATGTGTCTTTTATTCCAGTCCACGTCCTCCATCCACCACACGTCCAACTCCTCGGTCTCGTCTTCCTATACAATACCTATCCTATCCTGATGCCTCGAGAAATCTCTTCCGGTTGGAACTACTATACATTGCTATGATACCCTTCACTTCGCCAGCCAGACTTACAGCTTAAATTATTGACCTGTTCATCTTCACTATCGTGCATTTTATTTAAGTCTTGATTCATGACTTAATCCGCTATTTATGCTCGGATTTTTTCACTTTAGCCAGTTATTATTTCGCTATAAATTAAACTTCATTTCTCTAATTATTGATATCGTATTTATGGCGTGGAAAAATTTTATAAAGGCTTGAGAACCTGAGATCTGAGGTCAAAAATTGTTTGATAAGATTTTTAATGTTTAATGTTCACAATTAACAAAAAATTTAATTTAACTGATCGGTAATTGATTAAAATTATTGGAACTTCAATCGATAAAATATCTCTGCAAGTGATTAAAAAATTTTAAGATAACAAAAAATTATAAATAAAATTAGCTTTATAATTAAATATTTGCTATTTTATCTTCCATCTTTCGAATAAAGATGTACTTTAATAATAAAGAAAAAAAAAAAGATAAATATAAAATCAGCCCACACGTAAAACCGTCTAGGATTTGAGATTAGGATGAGGTAATGACTCGCT
Organism: Cotesia glomerata; assembly: GCF_020080835.1. NCBI lineage: Eukaryota > Metazoa > Arthropoda > Insecta > Hymenoptera > Braconidae > Cotesia > Cotesia glomerata. The sequence goes on from NC_058158.1 coordinate 5,365,756, forward strand.
GGAAAAAAAAATAATAAACTTGACTTGTAAGTCTATCTGATAGCGGTTGCATCATTAACGAGTGGTACGTGCTTTCAGCCGAGACAAAAGACGCGGTAACTCAACTGCCTGGCAATCAAACCTCGGGAATCTTGGAAATATATGTGGATATTTATACGTATTAATTTGATAACGCTTTCCGGTACTTTAACTCATTTATAATACATAATGTCCATATCTTTATATAATTAAATAGACTGTTATCAATCCATTACGGTTTTTTTCCCCCACAGATTATTATAAATATTATTAATTTCAATTCGCCAATTATATGACGGAAATATAAAAAATAAAGTGGGATTTTTTTTACTATTGAATAAAAAAATGAAAAATGCATACATTCTAATGTGACATTCAACAGTGTAGTATATATTTATATATATACACATATATTGGATCGGTTTTTGGACGTGCGATCGAATTGTCGAACGTCCAAGTTTCACAAAACTACATTCCGGTGACTCGGTGAGTTTTTGTCTTCCACACACATCACCAGTTTTGTGTTTTGTTATTTTACTACACATATATATACCGATAATACTGTACTTGGCGATCCGACACAAGACACAGCGACTAGTGTAAGAATGGATACACTTATATATAAGTATAAGTGTATAGAAGAGATACAACGGGATGAAAAGTAGTGGATCTTCTTCTCCTTCGTCCTGGACATCAGGATCTTGCCACCGTATGCCCGTACTGGGTTTATCGCCATTTGCCGATCGTTTTCTCTATACCAACGTTTACTTCTACCAGCATTTATATTCACAATAAAACTTTTTAACTCACGATAAAATTATTAAACTCATGTTATCCTCACGCTAAAATATTTTATTTAAATTTTAAATTATAAATCATTTAATTTATTTTTATTTAATTGACTTGAATGATTTTTTTTAATAAAAATTATCTTAAATTTATAATTTAATTTTTGTTTAAGTCAAAATTTGGATTAATTGAAATAATTTTAAAGTTAAAATAAAAGTTAAATAATTTACCGACAATTGAACATTTAAATAAAGTATTTTAAGCTCAATATAAAAACCGCTAGAACTTTAAGATTATTATTATTATTCCTCGATCGGTTAAAAATTGCATCGGCGTATCGATAAACGCAACTTTTTACGATATCAGCAAAAAATAAAATTCAGTACTGTATAAATATGTAATAAAAATATTTAATCTAAGACAAGATCCAGGAGACTTTCCCACCGTTTTATCCACGCATCTCCGGAATCTCGGGTAGATTGGATCACACGAGACTTATTCTGATATATCACGTGCTCCGACTGATTTTATATCTCCATCTCTATCTAGATCTCTTGCTCTCTTCAAGTCTTCGGGCTGTCCACCTACGCTCCACTCGATCTTGATCGCCGCGAATAAAGCGCTCGAGTTTATATCCATCCAGTATAAGTATAAGACTCCAGTACAAATGCGTTACGTAGTTATACCCAGACTATTTGGAAAAGTATCGATCCAGACAATTTAAACTCGCTACGCAATCGCTTTAATTTATATTCCTTCAAATACAAGATAATAAATCCGGAATTTTTACTGTCGTCATTCTATTCTGCTCATTAATAAATAATTTTTTTTTTAGATAAATATTTAATAAATGAAATGATTAATTACACTCATTACTGTTACTATTGAATACAATAAATTTAGTTTGCTTGTAAATAAATAAATAAATTTATTAATTAAATCCGACTTGAACTGTCACTTAAAATAATTTCATGAATGTTTTACTTTAAACATGTGTTTCATTTTTAAAACATGACGTTTAATGTATAAAATGTAAAAAAATTATTTTGTATAAGATTTGTGGTGTAATAAATATTTAAAAAAAATTTATAGTCATTAATTATTATTAAAAAAATAAAATAAAAATATTTGGTATTAAATAACTGAAAGAGTGAGTCATTAAAGCAGAATCTAATGGTGGATCCGTAATATATAGAGACCGGCTGCAATATATTTAATACAGACTACACGTGGGATGGCATGAGTATATAACGGATCGATCATTCAGAGGTGAGAATAAGAAGGTGAAAAGCCACAGGACCATCTTAGTCTCAACTTGCGGAGAAGCTGCTAGTGAGCTTAAGAGCAGAACTTCTTGCTCTGTAGGAGGTTCATTAACATCTCAAACAAGTCATGAGTTAGTCTACTAGACATTAAGCAGCATCACTTCTTCCGTCACTTAACTCCTTTCATCTTCGTCCTCATCACTGCACTTTATCTCTGGTTTTATTTTTTCACCCACATTCTGCACTACATCTAAAGACTCCTATATTCTATACAGACTACAGACGCGTGTCTCAGATTCATTAATGAACTCGTTCTACTTGCAGGTATTATTTTAACCCATAAGAATGTTAATAATAATAATAATAATAATAATAATGTGGTGATATAGTAATCAATAGTAGTTGGTAGAGGTAATGGTTTAATATCTGGACGTATTGAGTTGAATTGAATGACCGGAGAGTAAATAAAAATAATTATCGTTATCATATAATAATAATCTATCGGATTTCTCAAACATTACCTTACATTACAGTGCATTAGGTGCACTGGGTTATTTATTGATGTCTTCTAACTGGTTAATTTCACACTTACGCGTGGGAGAGTTGTTTCAATAGGTACACGCGTAGGAAGTTAAATGCAGACGTGAATTACCTTTTTTCCATTAACATTGCTTTTTTTTTCTTTTATATTCTATATATTGTATGTATTTATAGGTTTGCGATTGACAAGTCTGTGGTAAAAGGTTTCGCAACCGAGGAAAATATTTCGAAGTATCCAAAAATACACCGCTCGAATCGGAATCTTTATTTGTTTCAGAAGATATGAAGAAATGAAAAAAATTTTATGGAATTAAATTATCTGAATTTGTTGATTAAAATGGAAAATTTTAAATTGATTTTTGAATAATTTTAATCTTCTAAATTAAAATACAAGTCTTGAAGTTAGTCATAGGCTGAAACTCGCAAAAAACAGGCCACGATTCCTTATTGGCTGAAATTTAGGCGCGCGCGTAGCGAGTTATTTAAATTTCTAGTATTAATTAAAGAGTGAGTATTGAAATGATGGTTCTTACAATAAAAAGCTAACACTGATGATAATAGGTCAGTGAATTAAGTAAATATTTAAATTAAACCAAAAAAACTCACCTTGACAGCCGTTCATAGATAATCCGTAATGATCTGGGGCACATTTATCGCAACGATCGCCGATAACTCCCGTTTGACACTTACACAACCCCGTTACGGCGTCACAATTATCGTCCGCGGCACCAATATCACAATCACACTCGCGACAACCCGCGGTGACGTTACCGTACCCTTGTATGCACTTTGAGCAATCACGATCGGTGTACAATGGACGGCATAGACACTGCCCACTTACTAAGTCACACAAACTTGAACTACTCCCGATTATGTCACAATCACAAGCTAAAAACAAAGTATGTAATTTTATTTTAAATAATGAGAATTTTTATTGCGAATTTTTTGATGAGTTTTGCCTTTTATTTGGCATAATTAACCTATTTTTGAACTTTTTAAAAAAATTTTTACTCCAATTTCTTGCAAAATTAAAACCATTTTTTTAATCAACAAAAATTTTCGCTGATAATAATAATAATAATGCCGAATTATTTTTATGATTTATTTACCTCTCCTCACTCTATTAAAACTTAAAACTTCATAAAACTAATCAGCGGACCCTTTTACACTAAAAAAAAATTAAACTCGTTAAATCTAAAATTTTAATACTCTCGGGCTCTAATAAATACTCCTGTGAGGTCCGGAAGCCCAAAAACTCATCAAAATAAATACTTTCAAAATTATAACTCGTAATTCATTACAAACTACTTACGTAAACAATTTTGCTCCAAAGGATCGCCGTAGTGGGCTTCCTTACATTTGTCGCACCGGGATCCCTCAGTGTTGCCGCGGCACTCCAAACAATGCCCTGTTTCCTGATCACATGTGCCGCCGTTGCAAGGACAAAGCTCACACGTGCCTCCAAGTTTCGTCGGATCACCAAAGTATCCAATATCGCAGCTAAAAAAAATAATAAAATTCAAAAATCGACCTCCGATATCTAACTCAAATCTCAACATTTGAATTAAATACAAAAAGTGATACCTTTCGCAGTGATCTCCAGTATACCCGACCGGACATTGCGTACACACATAATTGCCCTCTGGTTTTTTAGGGTCGTCCAGCTGACAATTGGGGCTGAATTGATTAGAAGCTTCTGTTAGAGGACAAGCGCACTTTTTACAGTCATTCGGAGTACCTCGAGTTGCGTCTCCGTAGTAACCTGTCATACAGCGGTCACATTTTGGTCCTGTAGTATGATGTTCGCACATCTGCAATTAAAATGAGTATCAATTGTTGGTTTATTTGAAAGGAAATATGGACAACTGTCATGTATAAAAATTTTTTTTCTATTGTCAACGTTTCGTTAGACATTTCTGAGTTCATCAGGGTATTTATATTAGCATAAAAGTCAATACATAATAATAATACCAAGCATATTTACTAAGTTGTATATCTTATGCATAAATAAGTCAAATTCAAATGAAATATTTTTTCGAAAATATTAGAATTTATTATACTAAAATATTTTAAGTATCTATGAAATAAATCAAAATTTTATTATTGTCATCATTTTAAAAAAAGTTAAATCTCTAAAGTTATTATTATAGAATTTATCCTCTAAAAGAAATTCTTTTCTATTAGAATCCTTTGCCAGAATACAACTTTAACGTGTAAATTCAAATTTACCGATCTCTACAACGATCGTCAGTCAGAAAGTTTACCAGTTACTCTCCGTCCATTCTCTACCGACTCCCAATGAGCCGATCTCTCACAAACCAACTACCGATCAGCGGTCACCAAAGCAGTCGGTAAGGAAGCGATACTTACATTACATTCGCCCATAACAAGATCGCAGGAGCCAGCATGGTTGTAGCAGTCGCATTTTACGCAGATGTGATGATCCTGGTGATCGCTTCCATTGACGATAACTTTAACGTATCCCCAAGCGCAGTTTTCACACGATAGTCCGGCGTATCCTTCCGGACACTTGCAGTGTTCCGCTAGAGTTTCCATTCCATCATCAGTGCGGTCCCCGATGGGCAGAACGACAGACTGCAAGCTCGCTTCGACTTGCTCCGAATGATACTGGGCGCGTATCATCAGGTATTTGATATCAGCCAAAACTTTGAGCATCTGCGAGCGGGTAACAGGGTCACCTTTGTACTCAGTCCTCCGGAGTCTGGTCGGAATATCCTGTACCTCGCTGTGAACGTGGTACCAGCCCTGTTCTTGAAGCGGTACCGATATTTCGGCCTCTTGTCCTTTGTACTGTTCTTCTCCGTACGCAATCCGCATTCCGTTTTTCCCCTGGATAATTAAATATCATAATTGCTTTATTGTTAATATTGTTGTTAATTGTTGTCGCGGTTTGTAAGAACGAGTAATGTAAGTGAGGATAAAAAATTTACCACAAGAATGACGTTGGGCTCGATGGTCGGTTTACCGCTGCTGTCACCTCGCATAACTATCCAGGTTGTCGAGTAGGTGAGGTTACTTCCGTAGGAAGACAAACGATTGCCGGTGTAAATTTTCGGAGCGAACCAAAATGGACTCTGGTACTCGACTTCGAAGGACGCAAGGACTAACCACCCGTTGTCCGGGTCTATCGTTGGTATCACTGCCCTCGAAGCGTTTATGTCTGTCACGCGCCAATCATTCAGTGTAGAAATCTGTAATTAAATGTATATTCAGTCATTTTTGTGAAATTGACAATTTTTAAATTTGAATTCTAATGGATTTTATCAAAGTGTTGAGCTTAAGTTTGATGAAAATTATTGGAAAATTCTCTAATATATTTTAGAATTTTCTTTATTCTACTAATGGATTGAAAATTTTTTCTGTGTTTAGATCCATAAAATTCAAATGTTGTTTTAACACTTTTAAGTTTTTGAATATTTTTTTATTTAACTAAGATAAAAAATGCGTACATGCATGCATAATATTTAGGGATGCACCTGTTATAAATATGAGTTACATTTCGATGGTTTTCTGACGCAACCTCGTACCTCAAAAATGACAATTTTAGAGATGAGGTAAAAAAATGGCTTATAAAAAATTAATATTAATCTCAAAACAATATTTATCACTTGTATTTTCTAAAAATACTATCGTATTTATTATCAATCTGGTTTATATTTTTTTTCAGTAACGCGTTTATAATTAATTATTAATTTTTTAGTAGAACCCTTTCATCGTCAAAAATCGAGAAACGTGGTTACGTTAGAAAACCCTCGATTTGTGCATATGTCTAGTTAAAATATGTACAAAAGAAAAATTCTTTATTGTAGAACTAATTTTCTTGTCAAAAAAGTATTTAAGAAAATAAAATTTCTTCTTGCTTAAAAATAACTTAGGTCTTTCGACAATTTTCTCGGTTTAAGTAAACATATTTTTCTTTTTAGTGTTTTCGTAATTTTTTTGTATAAAATTTTGTGATAAAAAATTGGTACCTTTAAATTAAATTTAAATCTTATAAACTAAAAACAAAGTCGAAACACAAAATTGACTTTGAAACTTACAAGCTAATTATTAAATTGTATATTGCAATAAATTGACATCAAATTGAGCATGACAATGGTAAACTACAAGTATTTATATTAAAAATTCTATCCCACTACTCCAATCGATTTGAGTAGAGTTTAAATAGTTATATTATGCATAAAATATGGAGATTTTTAGGAGTGGAATAAAATGATAAAGGCTTGTTAGGAGCCAAGAGTTTATATAACATAAAGTTGACAAGTATCTGCTTCGGAAGATGGAGATGAGGCTTTAATGCACGGATGGATCTTGGTCAGAGAGACACGATAGTTAGATGAACTGGATAAGCTTATGTCTATCCCTGTTATCGGTGCTCATGACTCGGAACGGAAGACAGTATAACCCGTAATTACGCTGTCGCACGAACAACTCTTACTGTGTTGGTATTATAATACTACGGCGTGCGATAAACGAGGGTGGACATGCTCTACCCTTTTACTTTCTATATTATTATTACTTCAACGCTCTTGTCTATTTTATTCCATCCTTTTTCTCCGCTAGCTCTAACCCTTTTTTTATTCTTCTCTGCATAATACTTACTCCGAGTACGGTACTCGTAACAGCCAGAAAAAAATGATTGAATCATTTTTTTCACCGGGATAATATGAGTAGTACATGTATTTTTACGCTTCATTAGCATACAATTGCCGATCTATGTACTGAGCTAATGGTAAATGACTTTGTCATGATTGAAAAATCATGATTGACTATTTTATTAACTACTACTTGCTTACTATTACCCTTAACTGTTTTTACATATAACTTGGATAAAATCGATAAATATATTGCAGTACTTAAACATTGTGTAATTTATAAAATTAATATCCGGTGTTTATGATTGATTATTGTCAATTTAATGATGATTTATTTGTAAGAAATATCTAATAACCATGTAATGTTTTTTCTCCATACATGATTTATGATCATAAGGATAGAAGACTGCTTCATGATCGACAATTCACAAATATAAAAGTACAAAACTTACCGATTGATAAACAAGCGTGGCTGCGGTGCACTGATCGGTAACGCCGAAGCAGTCGCATTGCAAGCATCCTTCGATATTGTCACGTGTCAGCGCGAAATAACCGGGTTTGCATCGGTCGCAGAAATCTCCAGCCACGTTCGCTTTGCAAAGACAGTCGCCTTCGCAGTCGTGCGAAGGCAATATTCCGCGCGAGTCGCATGGGCATGGCATGCAATCGGGAAATTGCCGGTACCCCGCAGCACATTGGTCGCATTTGTAGCCTGAAAATCCTGGTTTGCATTCACAGGCACCTGCTACCTGGATAAATTCATTTATTAATAAAAAACATTTTCATTATAAAATTTATTAATTATTTAAACACATATCATTTGAAAAACATTTAAACTCATTTTACAAAAAACATTGATAAGTATAAAATTATTTACATGGAATTGTATCAATACAGTAGATATTTTTAAGTGTAATTATTATTTTAATACCTTGCCAACATAAGTGTCATCTGGAGTACAAAAACCAATGCTGCCTCTCATGTTACAGTGATCACATGGAACACACGGACTAGGGTCATTAGGTAAAACACCGTTTGGTCGATAATAACCAACTTGACATCTCTCGCAGTTGATACCCGTTGTGTGATCCTTTAATTAATTATTTTATAGAATTTTAAGAATTTTTTAAATTGTCATACGTTTTTTTTTGTTCTTTTTTTCCAGGATTCGGTGATAAATGATATTGATGCTTATTTTATTTATATTATATCTATATATATAAAAATAAATTGCTGTGCGTTAGTCTCGTTAAAACTCAAAAACGGCTGAACCGATTTTCAAAATTTTTTTTTGTTTTGTTCGCTATAGTTCAGGGATGGTTTAGAAATATGAAAATTTTTGAAAAACCCGAAAGTTCAGCTGAAAAAATAAAAAAAAAATGAATAGCTGTGCGTTAGTCTCGCTAAAACTCAAAAACGGCTAGACCAATTTCCAAAATTGTTTTTTTGTTTTGTTCGCTATCATTCAGGAATGTTTTCAAAAGAATAAAATTTTTGAAAAACCCGAAAGTTCAGCTAAGGAAACCAACAGATCTGAGATTGTTAATCGTCTATATTCTGTATATATGGACAAAAAAAAAAATTTTATAAATTCAGTGTCCATTTTTTAGGATCTTGATTTTCAGGCGATAATGAGAAGCGAGTTTCATTTAATAACTTGACAAAATTCTAACCGCACTTCATACGGCCAGTATTTATTCTTTATCGAAGTAGATTAGATTTTAAAGATTGATAATCGCTGATCGAAAGGTGTAATAAAATATATTGTAGGTGATACGAAGTTCACCGGGTCAGCTAGTCAATAAATAAAATTTTTTAAAAATGATGTATGTGTTGAATAATAACATCATTCAATCAAATCATGAATGAAAATTATGAAACAAAAACTAAATGATGTATATATTGAATGTCCACTTTTCTCGATATTGCTATTCATAATTAAGATAAAATTTTGTATTTTATTAATATTTATTTCGAACAATAAATAATTTTATCACAGAATCCTTAAAAAAATCTTAAATTCGTTATAAATTTAAATCCGCAAATCGATAATTACCGTGCAGTTTATACAAACGCCGCCACCACGGTATTTTCCCCTTATGTCCATAGACATGCGCTTATCAGCGATCTCCGGATCATATCGGCATGAACTTGCGTGACCATTGCAATTACACTTTTCGCAGTAAAATCCTTTTACCGATATACCGGGCTTCCAAGGCGCCTGGTTGTACATTGGGCAACACTTTTCGCATCTCTCACCGCAGGTATGTCGCTCGCATTCGCACTCTTGATGCTGAAGAAAATAATATTTATAATATTAGTATCATTACACACGATTTCGCCAGAATATTTTTATTAGTCAGCAATTGCGAGAATAACGCTCGTTGCATTGAGATAAAAATTTGAAAATTGTAAATGTAAATGTGGTTGAAAAGAGAAAGTTTTATAATTTACATTACGAGTGGTTACTTCCGGCGGATGTTAACCATTCTATTCAGTGCAGCCTATTTAAAGTAATCCTGCGATTACTTATTTTAGTATTTGTTTGTGTACTTACTTATAAATTGTCTTACGAACAGATAAACCATTTTAAAAATACAACATTTATTATATAGATCCCGTTTAGTTTCTTTCATTAAAATTTATTTACGACTTGATCCATTAGAGTTAAATTACTAGTATTTCTTTTTGTTTCTCTAGGACCTAACTTGAGAGGCTGCAAAAAAAAATTACAGCTGATAATTATTTATTTTACTGGGGGTAAATAATTATAGGGAAGCTGTTGAAGTAGTAGTGTTAAAAATATCGAAGGTAATGAACTGAAAATAGTTTCTTTGTTCGCAGGTTATTTTACAAGTAATAAAATTTTAATTTCACCGCAAATGGGCACGTCTATTTTTTTTATTACGGTAGTATATATGTGTAAATTAAAACGGTGTAGTTTAATGCGTAAAGAAGAAGGATAACAAAGGTGGCCGGTAAAAAGCATTTTTAACTTCTTGAAAATTTTTTAAGAGTTAAAGTAAAAATTATTGGATAATCTTAGGTCAAATTAGTTTTCACGCATCATTAATTCAGATAGATATTGGTACCAACAATTTATTAATTAAATTTAAAAAAAACATCAAACAATACATTGAAATTTTGAGCAAGAAAAAGTCCGCCTTCTATTGCTACATACTGATTAAGTATTTAATTAAAGTAAAAAATAATTGACTAGCAGACCTCTCATTGTATCGAATTGCGCATTTAGTCGTAACTAATTTTTTGTCTTTATCAATGGCCATAAAATAAAATTTTATTATCAATTCTCTCAAGACGTCGAGCATAAAAATATAAAAATAAGAAGTGAAAAAGTGACTGCCGGATTGTTGAAATAGAGTTTTAATAAAAGACAGAGAAAAAGCAATAAATAAAAATCCGTATAAGAAAGCGATATGGCAGAGACTAATTGCACCGGGAACATCCGAGCTGATTACTCTGGGAGCGTTTATAACGCAAGTAACCGTGGTGATTATCATGCCGGTAAATAACGGGTAGGGTAAACGCGAATTGCTAAGTCGGTGATTCATCGCAAGATCGCCCGGCTATTAAAGCTCAGCCTTCTCGACTCGACGATCGCTGGCTCTCAAACGTTTTTAATCCTGAGTGGAGATTAACCGACTTACAAGATCCACTGACACGTTTAAAATTAATAAACAAAAACAAGATATATATTTTAGTGTCTCCTTATCTCGACACCAAAGGAACAGTATCAAAAAGTGTTTATCTTCTTATTAAATTGAGACACTATTTGTTGAAATATTTTGGATTCCCGAATCTAAAAGTGTGCCACAAAAATTTAATCACGGCCCCAATCTATCCGGGCCTCGATATCGACCGCGCGCGCCTGTCCCGCTCTTGGATAAAAACTAATACGATTCGCAAGCCCGCAATATAATTCTTATTTATTAGCTGTCTGTATATATACTTTGACACGGATATTTCGAGACAATCTAATAAATATTTAAGTACTACAGATGTAAGAATGAAATAAATTTTTCGAGTGATTTTAAAAAAAATTTTCAGGTAAAATAAAAAAAATTGAATAAAAAAAAAAACAACAAGTGTTGAAAAAAAATTTGTATCGAGTGGACGAAAAATTGCAAGTCGGAATCTTTGATCCTTTCTCGGCTCCTTTAATCCCTATTCCCTTCTCGCGTCTCACTTTCACATTGAACACGACCGCAAACGCGATCGTGACCGATGACCGCGAGGTAACCGAGTAGAGAGCAAATAATATTTTTTATTTCGTAACAACTCTCGGCGGTCTTATTATATCGCCGTTACTGATGGTGTCGCTGTAAGTGAAAATTAACTTACGAGGTTAACAGTCAACTATTTAAGTTTTTTTTTATTTCTGCTAATTATTATTGTTATTATTATTATTGTTATTTTTTTGTTCTATTTGAGTGAAGAATAAAGCATGATATAGTACCGATTGTACTATAAAATTACACAATTATTTATCACGATCGTGAGTTGACGATAGTCCTTGTAAGGAAGCGACACATAGAGTGTCTACTCGATAATTTATGCTAAAAAGTAGTAATATAAATTGTGAATTACCCCGTGGCGAACACTGTAACGACACCGTGAAGCGTGACCTGAGCACAAGCAACGTCCACCTATGCTTATTTCTTTTATGGAATAAAATGCACGGCGTTTGTCGGCAACCGCACCACCACCTCGTTGAAGCCCCTGCAACCTCAATCTTACGAATCGTGCCTGCGTGAATTCTTCGAGCTCTTGACTGTGGTTCTGGGCTCCTGGACGTCCGTTCAGTAAATGCGTGTGGATCTGGAAATATGTTAGTTGTTTTGTAATTGGTACTCATTGAGCAATTGAAAATTTTTATTCGAAAATGAGAATGACAATGACAGTAATCCCTAAATGGACTCGCTGTTAATTAATGGGTATATAATATAAAAAAATTTTTTACTTGTCGCTGTTGTCTGAAAAAGGAATTAAAGATTTTATTACTCAAGAGAGAAAACAATCAAGTGTTTTCATAAAGTTACTAAACCTCATTAAGAAATTTATTTCTTTTATTGAAGATATGTTATTTCTATTACTTTTGCTAAAAATTTGATGAAAATATTTAATTTATGAATTATGCTAAATTTTATTCCATTATTATAATTACTAAGGTAATTATTTTACTTCATATTGCAAATGCTTGTAATTAAAAAAAGATAAGTATAATTATATTTGTGAAGAACTTGATTTCATTTTTATTTAACTCTTTATTGGTCTTACGGTTTATTTCGAATCTCTAAATCTATTTTGAAATAATAATTAACATTTTAAAGCTGTTAGAAATTTTTTTTACCATAACAGAAATTTTTTCTACCAGATATAATAATCCACAATTTTTTAAAATAATAACTTTTGTAAATAAAATGTTTAGTAACAAAAAAAAAAAGTCTCAGATAAACTCATAAATAATAAAAAAAACGTAATGGTTTAATTATCGTGGTTAGTAGCGGGAATAATAAAATTTTTACAAAATAAAATAATACTTAAAGTCGCGACAAATGACGTGGCGTCAGTGTGACGGGTTGTTGCTGATAGTTACACAGACGATTACACATTCGATCTCAATCGATCATTAATTATTATCCGGTTTACAAGATACTCATAAGATACTCATATAATTACACATGATTGGATAACTGTCGAGTTTATACATTATTTTTTATGTTGTGCGGTAACGTAACACTTTTTCTCTTGATCGTTAAATTTTATTGATTTACATTAAAAATAAACAACATAAAACACAACAATAAAATAAAAATTAAATGTACATATAATCATATATATAAACCGTTTAAAATAAAGTCCCGTAGTTTTGTAGTCATTAAATTAAAATTCTTCGGCTATATCTGACGAAAATATCTGCTTAATTTTCTAACGAAATAAGAAATTTTTAAATAAATTAAATTAAATAGTTACTCGGTGAATTTAATTAGTAGAAAAAAAAATAAAGATGGCCTTCAAGTTTTTGAGAGGAGGTAAGGCAGTAAGTAAAGGCTGCGTTCTGCATTATATATATTTATTCGGATGGGAGGCTGTTGAGTTCTTGAATCTTCTGGATAACTGGAGACAAGACAACCAGACATTTCTCTTTTTAAAAGCTAAGCGAGACATGATCCAGTCTCATTTTTTATTTACCCTTTTTTATCCATTTCACCTCTGTTACAAAAGCGTAAACGATGAACGCACAAACCCTCCTCTGCATCCTCCTGCTGGCCGTGCTTCGGGCGTCCAGTATCATCAAGAGACTGTACGTGAGATCCCTTACAAGGGTCGTCAGTATAGCCATACATGGTAGGAATGTAGGGATCTCCGTTTTTATCATCTATATAACTCGTCTCTCTTTTCTCTTTTACTTTACTTATATGTATAGTATATAGCATGTTCACATTTTGAACGCAAGACCTTTTATACCTCTAGCTCCATGTAATGGCACCATGGCAATTCTGCACTCGTGTTATTTTCCTTAGCGTATCTCTTCTCTTTGCTTCGCTTAAAAACTGTCTCCGGCACAAATTTCTCACCCTGGAAGTGCGATCTCAGTCTTAGATATAATTCGCACATGTTCAATGACCTCTATCAATCATAACAATAATTACATTCTTCAGGTATCTTGATGCAAAAACTCGAGTTTTTTTCATTTAATAATTGTTATAACTACTCACCGTCAAAGGTAATTTTATACTTGCCGCGTGCCTTCAAAAGTTGTAAGAATTTTTAATAAAAAATTTTTTGTTATTAATAAAATAAATATTGTTTATTTAGTTGTTATTATTATTATTATTATTATTCCTTCAATTTATTTAATTATTTATATATATTTATAAGAGATTTATAGTGCTTCACTCACTTATCATGAGATCTCTGAAATTATAAGATCTAAAGACTTTAAATTTGGCAAGGATATTTTTTCTGCTTCAAGTAGAGACCAGCTAAAAACTGATTTTATGAAATTTTACCCGCAAGGTAAATTGCAGAGATGTTAGTTATAAAAAATTCATGTTTTTGAACTGTAATTCCTTTATGGATTAGAAATTTTATGACATTCTATCTACTCATTTGTAGACGAAGAAATTCATGTTTAAATTTCACAATCTTTGTCCTTAATATTTTCATTAAAATTATATAATTTGTATATTAAACTAAAATAGAATTAGTAAAAGTAAAGAACGAAAGTGAATTAAATCCGAAAGAAAAAACGCAAATAAAATGTTTACCTCTCCACTCTCCATCGGCGTCTGCCGTGAGTACATACTCGTACATATGACCTCATCATCAGCGTTGTAAATGGGTTTTGTGACAGGCGGAATCGAGTACCTCGTCCAGCACTCTTCATCACTCGGGGCATAATATTGCCAGGGCTTGAATTCCTCCCCATCGAGCGACCTCTCTAGCACCCACGCAGCCGGTCGCGGTGAATTTGCCGCCTTTACAATAACATTTTCTATTTGATAAACCTGTAACAAATAAAAACCAAAAAAAATTATTGTTTTCCATAACAACGGTGTCAAAAATTTTATTAAATTCATCCCAGCTGCGGTAACTTAAAAACCTAACACTAAAAAACCAATTTTATTTGAAAATTTTATAAATTTAAATGAACCCAGCAGGTTATTTAACTTTCTAACAGAAATATGTTCAAGTATATTTTAAAAAATTAACATTTATAAACACGAAAATAAACTAAAAAAAAAAAATTATTATTCAGAAGCGTGTCTCCCGTTGAGTAATTAATTAATTCTCAGCGATCTAAGATAATCAGCCGCAAACGCTCAGCTCTTTTGTTAGTCTCACAGTGTCATCTTCCCGCTGCCCACTCGAAGAAACTTTCTGCATCCAACAAACACATATAAATGTGTAGTGTGTACCCTCATACTCTTACAAGTCATTCATACCCTTCACATAATATTGCACTTCTAGATCCTACGCTGACACGAGATCAGAGCCTCGATAAAGAACACGCGGGTGGAAAGAGGAAAATGAATAATTCACCTATAACACAAACCTCAACCTAAGAATTCAATTTTAGCATCAACATTTACATATTTCGTAAAAATACTGGTGACGTACAAATAAAATATTAATATTAATACCCATTATACATCACTGAAAATTGTCGAAATATCAATATCTCGATCTTTAAACTTTGAATGATAATAAATAATATAATACAAGCATTATTGTAAATAATTATTTATATTTATCTGAAATCGAATCACAAACAAGGCATAAAATTGACAACTGAGAATTAACGATCCAATTGACCGTCCGTGCTGGTCTCGTGCGTTCTGTTCTGTTCCTTCCTCGTACTTATACCCGACTCCTTGTAAAAGCAAAGGTTGGCTCCTTCGTGAGGCAAGGGCTTTTTTCCCCATACTCATGGAGTATCAGGCTGAACCTCAACTTAACTCAAGTATCGTGTGTTTAGTTGTTTCTCGTTGTCGTCAGCAATGCGACGACGCCCACTTTCGGTCATAAAGACAGATCGCAAGCCGACGATACGCTTAACCAGATACCGAGTCCACAGTGCTTGGTTACTAACCATTTAAGGAATTGACTCCGTCGACACACTCTTTTGCTTCTTCTTATTCTTATACTTCTTATGTGCATAAATATATATGAATATATACATAAATGTATGGGTGTAAGAAGCTTCCACGCGCCAATTGTCACCGGAGAAGTAATGGCTTTTATTTTTAGAAAACTATATCGATTTACATGCCCTTATTCACTTGAATTAATTTTTAGTTACGCGGTCTTGAATTTTAAATTAAAAAAATTTTTTTGATCAAAATCGAATTATTTTTAATGAGGAAAGTATATGATAAAGTAATTCTTTTTTGCGTGTACCGGTACCTGTTCTCCGCGGTACATTCTCAAAATTTTTGGGTTCGGATGTTGGTGTCTTTGTTCAGTATAGGGCAATCGGCGACGTGTCGTCGAGGCTCTGCGAACCGTGTTGACTGCGTGCTCCTCGTTATTGCCAAAGAAAGTAAAATAAGATAAATGGCGAAGAGATTGAGTTGAGGGAGAGGACGAGGATAAGAAGAATGAGAGACGGAACTTGAATAGAAAAGGTCAAAATAAAATAAAATTGTTAAGTTATAATAAATTAATGAAAATATTATGTGGGATAAGGAGTGTAGCGAACGAGGAAACGATCCGAGACTAAAAAGTTTGTTGGGTTAAATATTTATGGTGTGAGCACGTGTTCGTCTGCTTTGAATTACAGATTAAGGAGCTGTGGGGATAGGTCGTGTTTCTATTATTTTTTTTTCTTTTGATTTTATAAAATAAGCTAAAGTGTGGATGGTAGATTTGTCTGAGGTCTAATGCTTTAAATTCTCTGTAAGTTATTTTATTTGACACCAAAAAGTAAACGCAGAATATTGTGATCAATTCACACATTGATAGAAAAATTAAAGATAAATATTATTTGGAATAAAAGCGCAGTTATTAACAGCTACTAAATATTCATAACTTTTAATTTAATTCCATAACTTTTTATAATGAACATTCAATACATTTATTATTTTTACTCCAAAAAAAATTGGTCATTTATTTCAACTATGGTTATATTATTAATTTTATTTTCTTTATTTTTCATCAGAAAATAATTGGATTTAAAGGAACTTTAAATTGAATTAATGAAATTTTTAATCATCTTATGTGAATAAATAAATAATTTATTAACACTTAATAAGGCTTATTAATTATTAAAAAATCCGATCATCAGTAAAATTGACTTTTTTCAGTAAAAATCAATCATTGATTTAAAATTTAAAATTAGTATACAATCAGATCCCACGATAAAGTGGAATACGATTGACATTATAAGCTTCACTGTAGATTGCACTTACATATAATACAGTACCAGTCGAGTTTTAAGAGTCGCACGCATGTGAGTTCCATAATAGGGATGAAAGACACGGGAATGACAGAAATGGTTTTATAGCTGTTGTGTGATACGTTCCGAGAGATCAAGAAAATCATCAATAATGCGATCTGAGAATCCTGATGTATAATATCATACAATACAAACAGAATTTCCACGGTAGCAACTGATTACATTTATTTTTATTTTTATTGCTGCTGATCGTGACATCTAGTATTAAATAAAAAGGCTATTAGTCGAATAAACCGAGCTGAGTTCCCTGTACTGTGTAAAATAGAGTGTATCAACATTAGATGTCAAACACAGCGAAACAAAAGACGTGAGTCTTTTACTTGATTGATATTGATGGTTTTTACATCGAGTTAATTTTGATTTTATCGTCATTGCAGATTGTAATCTGTTGTAATAAATAGCGAGCAAAATGGGTGTAAAACGTGATTGTGATTGAGTATATTTTAGGAGGCTTATTTTAGTGCCAGAGGTCCAAGTCAAGTCGGATGAATAATGTATTCATGAATATAGTTACATAAAGATAATAAAATGAGAACATATTACGAAGCTATATGTTTTGACAGCAACAACGGCAGCAACACTTGCACGATGAATCTCTTTCTGGTGTAACCTCTGTCAGAAAATACACATTGCACATCGGATTCCAAGACAAACGCTGTATTGTGCTATGTGCTGTTGTAGTGAACCCGCTGCCGGTGCTTATAACTCTTGTGGCGATAAATTTAACAGTCTGAAGAGGAGCCGAAGCTCTTTCCGGATATTCATCGCCCCTTTGGATGGACACTGCTTTACACTTTTTCTATTTATCATTGCGTATAGTTGCAACATGTATTGTGGATAATATTTATAATTTATGTCTATATTTTTATGAAATAAAAGAGATAAAGCGGGTTAATTAATTTTTTTTTCTTTTGACAATCTTCTACTCAATATAATAAGAACATTTGATTTGTTTTGTTATTAATTTTAATTAATAACAAAATGAAATCGTGGGCAGAACAATAGACAAAAACTAAATTTTTGAAAGTTATTTATTAAAAATAATTTAATTAGTGTATTAATTATACTAAAAATAACCAATGGCAATTTTTGAAAATAAATAATTAATAAAAAAAATAATTTTGTCTTTAATTGTTTGATTTATCACTTCAAAATTCTGAAAATTAACGTGTTTGTCAAAAATTAAAAAAAATTTTTTTAATAAAAATTTATTTAAAAAAAAGGCTGCTACTTTTTTATAATAATTTAATAATAAACATAATAATTAAATAAAAGAGTGTAATAATAAAAATAAAAAAAATATGACGGTAGCACGAGTATAAATAGGAGTAAACAGTGAGTGCTATCGACTGCTTGAACACGAGCAATTTATTAAGAGTGTCCTTAAAGCCATAGTTAAAAGGTCTCCCGCGTCGTGTTGTCCTCTGTTAGTGTCCATAAAGGGCCATAAAGGTACAGTAACAAACTTACAACAAGACAAGTCGAGTTAAGAGTCGCGCGACTCGTGAGACCCGCGAGTTAAGTCTTGCAGTTGGAGCCAAAGCAAAGCAAGTAAAGCCAAAGTAAGTGGAGCAAACCGGCTTGCACGTTGGCACATACGGTGGTCGGCGCTCGTCGTTTGCCCGGTTATGCTCTTGCGCTTTTTCATCCCTCTCGCCTCTACTCCTTAGCTCTTCTATCCGCTGGCTGGCTCTCTTGTTTCTCCTTTATTGTCACGATTCTACTCGCGAGGTTTCCAGGAAGCTGGACAGTTTTGCACGATGAGTCATACCCTGAAAAGTCCGAGGTGGTCTGGCTCTATTTTCCCGCTCAAACAATAACCAGACGACAAGTACAGGGACAAAAATAATCCTTTATTTTATTTTTAAGGGTAATTTAAAACCTTTTTTCACTCATGTCTTGTTAATAAAAAAATATATTTATACACTTCAAGTTAAAATACTGACTATTCCCTTTGTATCAGCGGGTATATATCGCTGAAATAACCGGTAAAATTGCTCCCACCCACGCAATAATGTATACCTTTTCTCATGATCTTTACAACTAGTCAACTAAGAATCTTTTATATAATATATACTCTTTACAATGGCATTCTCTTTCTTTCAATGATATTTTTAGATTTTAAATAAAACATAATTATAAAAGATTTTCATTAATAAAAACAATAATAATTAACTTAGTTAATAAAAAAATCTCAAACCATAAAAATCATTTTAGCTTTGATCAAACAGGAAAGTTCTTAAATTGAAAAATTTTTTTTATCTAAATAAATTTTGTTAAAAAAATTTTCTCTTAGAATTAAGTAAATTTTTTTATCAGAATAGACAAAATTAAAAAATAATACAATATTTACTACAGAAAATTAATTATGTGTTATAATTTATAATGAAATAAAAAAAATTGTTTTTATTATCAAAGAGCAAAAATTTAATGTCAAAATATTCAGTAACTTTTTGTGTGACGTGCTGACAAAAAAAAAAGTTTTTAAGGTCTAGCATAAATTAAAATAAACGACTAAACGAATTACGGTAACAAACCGTCTGAAGTTCACCTCATATGCCAGATAAGAAGATACTCCACAGCATGAGGTCCTCTCAGAATCTTATTCTTATTATATACCCAACAGTTTATTTACCCCCTGCGTACACCCACTCGTTGTACTCATACTGTACTTATTGTCCGTCAAACAATGATGCGTGTACTTAAAACTCAGATTTTACAACAACAATAATGATATTATAGCTCAGTATAATAGATAATATATAATGTATAAAATTAAATATAATATATAAAATTTATTAAACGAAAGTAATCTTTAATTATTATTATAGCAGTATTCTCACGCGATAAATACTTATATGTGTATATTAATTCACGGTTGACTGATAATTTAAAAAACTAATAAGTGGTACAGATACTGCGGTGAGGAGCACAGATAATCGGATTATGTTGTCTCGCGTTATTTTTAATTCCGGCTGCAATTAATACCTGCCGTAACGCGATATATCGCACTGACGAATCTCGAGCGAAACTCAAACGCACAGAATAACCGCATGGGGATTGAGATAAAAGTATAAATGTGAGAGAAAAAGGAGTAAGATGCTGAACAACAAGAATAAAACGGAGACGGAAACTAAGGAGGTTTAAAAATTTATATCAAGAGTTGAGGATGCAATAAAATAAAAAAAAAAAAAGAATATGATACTTCTGGATATTAAATGATGCCGCGTTGGGTATAAAGGATAATTGGAATACTCAAAACAGTTTGTCGGGCTTGATAATAAAGTTGCTGGGAGTAATTATTCATAAAATTAATTATTATGCAAAAAAAATGCACTTTTACTAGCAATATGGATTTTTAGTAATGATTACGTGTGTAATAATTTTTATAAAAATGTGGCGTGATGATAATCATAATAATTTTTTTTTTTTTGTATTTGGTCGATATCCATTACACAGTTGGCGATATTACCAGTGAAGATAATTATTGTAGATATAATGGAATATATATTATACACTGCATTGTACGTAGAAAAAATATTAGTTAATGTTAGGTAAGTTAGAGATGTGCACGCCAACAAATTCAATGGAGGCTTTGCTGCCGATTTTCGTTTTAGACTGGATATTTTGTTTTGGAGTGATCCATTATGAAAAATTAAAAATTACAAATTTATGTTCTTTTATATATTCAATTATTACAGTAATTTTATACAATTTTTTCCTATTTTACTCGATATTCGCCAATGAAGCAATGGCTATTCGAAGTAGCACTATGATTTTTATTGTAAGCATAACAAATTTGACGGTAATGTTTATCAATATTGTCATCGGTTGGATTTTTAAAAATGTAAGTACAGATAAATTTATAATATAAAATAATTCGCTGTATTTTATGCTTATGAGTAATTAAAATGTTTATTTTAGAAAGCTGTAAGGCTTACTGAAAATATTTTAAAAGTCGACGACACTCTCAATAGTTTTGGAATTTCAATCAAGGTTAAACGTGAATTTCGTTTTGCTATAATAATAGCAGTTTTTTGGACATTGGTTATTGTTTTAATCGATCTACTAATAATAATGGAATTTAATCAGTTTTATATAATACTACGTGTATTTATAGTGTCACATGCATATTTTGTGAATTTATTAATTGACCTTAGATTTTTTCTGATGGTAAGACACATGTGGTTGCGGTTCAAAAACATTAACAAAGCACTCAAAGAAAAACTTGAATCAAATACTAAAAATTTAAAATTAGCAAAAAAGAGTGATAGGTGGGCTATCCTTATTCAAATCGATCGTGAGTTAGACCCAACTGAACTTATTCATAAAATCAGGTAAATTTTTATGATAGTCTTCATCAATTATTATTTAATTAGTTAAACAAACATGTTTTTATTCTTATTATAGATGTGTACATATCGAATTAGAAGAACTGTGTTTTGAAATAACAAAAGTATATGGAACTTCAATTGTTTTAACAATGATTGGAAAATTTATTCTGATTACTGGTTTCATGTTCCAAGAAGTTGCAACTTTAGGAAATCGATCTATAATTGACCATACCAAAATACCCTATACGATTATATTCTTAACTTGGTTTTTGCCGTCAGCCTTCACATTTATCTCTATTAATTACGTTTGCGAACAGACTATTGAAGAAGTATTATTAATGTATTCATCATTTGTCGTTAAAACAATAACAAATAAATTTATTTTTCGTTCCAGTGGAAACAAACTAAAGAAATACTTGCAAGATTTGAGCTTGAATCCAAAGATCTTAAGCTTCAGGAGGAAATCCGCAACTTCTCGAGCCAAACACAAAAAAACTCTTTAAAGTTCTCACCGTGTGGATTATTTGATCTTGGTTCTTATTTTATCACAGATGTGAGTTTAAAATTCAAATATTACACAAGTCATAATTATTAACGATAATGCATTTGTTTACAGTTTGTTGCAGCTGTAATGACGTACTTAATTATAGCAATCCAAACTTTTTTAAGTTCGAAAAATTAGAACAGTCAAAAAAATTACAAAAAAAGTATAATGATTGACTTTCAATTTGAATCATTACATTTCTTATACACTAAAAAAAAAAGTTAACTTAAATCAAGTAAAATTTATTTAAACCAAGAAAAATTTCTTGGTTTAAGAATTTTTCTACTTAAATGAAGAAAATGGTCTTAAAAATGATTTATTGATTTAAGTAAATTTTTTTTTCTGTGCAGTAATTAGAAAAAATATATTAGTGTTCGATTTATCGTTTGATGAATAATAAAATTGTTTCATAAATAATCTACATATTGAATTTTATACTAATTGTAATTTGTAGCACCTAATGATTATAATTAAAGTTTTCAATTTTAACTAAAATGTAACAGTATTATCCATTTAATTTTATAAAAAAAAAAAAATAGTATTATAATTCAAGTGATTATTTTATTTTATCGGAAAAAACGAAAACTGGAAAAGCATCCTGAATTTCAGCTTCTTAATTAGACACCGAATGATGAAGGTAGAAACACCGCTAGTAATTATAATAAAGATATTTTCTTGTAAAGACTTAATATAAAGATAAAATATATAGGAAAAAGAAATGAATAAAAACTAAAACACTACATGTGTGCAATAGTGGAAGAAACACGAGTAGCGACACTAGCACTAGTACAAGGACCGGTCGTCAAGAGAGGAGAAGAGGAATAGAATGAAATGGAATGGAATGGAAGAGTTGTAGCTGTGGATCTTGAGATACTAAAAGAGAACTGAAAAATATTCTCTTGAGCATGTAATGGCTGAGTATATATAATATGTACATATATATACTTTACACAGAGACTGAGCTGGAGTCCTGCCAAGAGATTGCTGTCGAGCATTCACGGCGTTCGGTATTATATGTACAGTAATAGTAGTGCAAGATCCACGGACTAGACTGAAACTTGTGAAGGAACAAGATAGAGAGCGAGACATGAGAGCAGGAGCCAGTGGGTCTATTCAAATCAAACATCAACCTTACACGAGAGATTTATAATCGCGTGGACTACTCGCCCGGTGAATAAAAGATTTATCGTTTGTTTGAATTTCTGTATTACCAACTCCTCAATCTCATCATTGTGCCTATCATGTCATTGATTATTTATTTATTATTTATTACCGGGTATGTCTTACAGTTATTCATTTTCTCATATTCGCTGTCGATAAATTTTAATTGAAGATTCCGTATTACGACTGCTAATTTAACGAGTTTATTTTATTTTTATTTATAATAAATATTATTTAATAAGCATAAATATAATTAAAATGAGCCGATGTGGTCCTTCGTCAATTTTATGAGAGTATATTTACTTTTGAGTAAAGAAATTTATTACTTTTTTTAATAGCGACAAACTTAAACTGCAAAACTTCAACACTATCACTTTTGCACGCTGATTGCCAGCTTTAGCTTAGGGTTCACAATAAAAATGAAAATTTACGAGCACGCGTGGCGGATTGTCTGCCAACGCAGCGGAGCTCTATCAAAGAGAAACCTCCATAATCTTTCCATAATAAGACATAACGATCTTACGAATACATCACTTTTAATTATAGTTTTATATTTTTTTACACTACTAAATTTAATTAAATTAGAAAATAATATATTCTTTTTATTCTTTTGAGATAAAAATTTTATAAAGTAATCGTGAACAGATTTCGAGAAAAATTGTTGTGTCTTGATTTTTGGAGATATGATGCAATCAATTAAATCTTCAATTATTGATTTTGTGATAACAAGATGCATAAAAGTAAATAGTTTTGTAATTAACTCAAAAGAAAAAACTAAATTTATTTTCTATATCACTAATAAAAAAAATCTCTACATGAGTTGTGTAGAAAATAAATAAATAAATAAATTCTGAAGAGTAGTAAGTTCCGCATACGTGATCATCTCACGTGCTCACGCATTTTTATTCAGAGTAGAGTTTTCCCATCAAGAATAAAATACTTAGCACCTACATCGCAACATCGCAAGCGATTACTCAAGAATAAAAGATTAAAGATGTGTTGAGAAAAATAAAAATGACATGTAATAATAATGATAATGATGATAGTTGTAGCAGTAGCCGTGGTTGTAATGAAATAAGGAATAGGAGTAGGTATACAGAGTGTAAAATGTTATGCAGAGATAAAGAGAATCCAAGACAAGTGTCTTAAAGTTTTCTCGTGCGGTACTAAGTGGAGCTGATATGGCTCCTCCTGATGAGTCGGCATTGCCTGGGTATGGACAAAAAGACTGTCTGAGATGTCCTGGAAGAGCAAGAGCCACACACTAGTCTGTAATTATTGCCCGGTGACCGTGGGAATTGAATGACGAGTTTTATTTATCGTACTCTTTACGTCTCTTAAAAGAGGAACAAAAAATCAGTAATAAAAATAAATATAAATAAATAAAGATAATAAAAAAGGAGGAGTCAAAATAAGGAGTGTAGAAAGAGAAGCAGAGAGGAATAAAAATAAAAGTGGCTTCTTTAACCTGTTTGAAAAGGAAGCAGCACACAAGTTAGTCAGACACGTACCGTTTTCGCCGCGATCTTTCTTCCCTTTTATACTCACACGTGCTCTACGCCTTTATGCTGGATGTCGAAGCATTATATTCCCTGTCCCAATGTCGTGCGTACAACCCTCTAATTTAAATCTCCGAGATTGCTTAAAAGTGAATTACATTCCGTGTGTGAAACACACACGTCATCTAAATTGAATTTTAAGTCGTTTTCATTTTTTTTTATCAGATTTTTTTGTTTTGATGCAACTGTGAAAAATATTAATCGATAAAAATCGGAGAAGAAAAACTTTTAGATGTGAATAAACTATTGAATTCATGAAAAATATTTTTCAATGGTTAAAATCATTATCATTAATTTTTTAGGAAAATTGAAATATTTTAATTAGTTTCGTAACTAAAAGTTTTGATATAGATAAATAGTATGGCTCTTTTTTTACTAATTTTTTGTATAAATCCATACTGTCATTATTTTTTAAAACGATTATTAAATTAAACATTTTCTAATTACAAAAAAAAATGTTGCAAAAATATATACAGTTATTCATGTTCATGTATTTTTGTTGGTTTTTCAGGTTGCTATGCAAATTATAGATATTACAGACAAGTGAGATAGTAATACCATTTCTGAAATTAAAAACAACACCGTGCTCTTCACATGCAGTACATAATTGCAAACAAATAAACAATCGACACGTAGCTAAACTAGGCACTCATCCAGTTGAGGGGATGAATCAATAAAATAAATTTTAAGGCCGACGCTAGCAACAAAATAAAGTATTAGTCCTCTTCAGGACATGGAAAAGACAATAACGTAAAATATATAGCGAACTAACGTGCATTTTCTAGAAATTGTGTAAATTTTTTTTAAACTTTATTTTTTTTATAGTTTATTTAACAAAAAATCAGCTCAATTATATTTAAGAGGTTCCTTTATAATTAGTTTTAATAAAAAAAAAAATAGTTATGTGGAATAAAAAAATTATTTGGTGGCTGTTACTAGTACATACGTTCAATGAAATTGGAGGGTTTCTTCCGTTATTGAATTCAAGAAATTCTGTAAATTTTGACAAACATCAACAATTGGTAACTATGCTTTTTTTGTTAAGTTTTTTTTTGAGTATTTAATTTTTCTAGTTTTAATTGTAACTCTCATTACTCTTTTTTCATATGAGTTTTGTACGATTAATTTTATTTTATCAATTTTTTTTTTCATTCAAAAAAAATTTATTTCGTATAAATTTCGAGCTTGTTTTATTTAATTCTGATGATATTCCATTAATTTTGTAGTATATAAATTTTTCATAATTGATTTCTCGTTTAATTCACTTTTTTCTGACTATTTATTAATTATATTATTAACAAATAATAATTAACAGGGACAATTGATTAAAATGTGTTTCTCAAACCGCATGAACCCCTTGGTGCTCACTGAAAACTTGATCGATATAATAGACCAACAATCACGAGAGTCAATGCAATCGTCGATCAGTATTATAGATAACGAATTTAAAGCTAAAGATATTCAAATTTTCAACCCGGCAAGACCAACATATTTTTTGTCTACCGATTCAGATAAAAAACTTAACAGCATCCTCGAAGAATTTAAATCGATGTCAACATGGAGCATTGAATCAATTTTCTTCGTTGTTGATCTCACTAATGGTAAATACTGCAAGAATGCTGCACGAGTGCTACAGACTTTGTGGGATAAGGAGTTACTTTTGTCGTTTTATGTATGCAGCGAACCTCTGAGTGATACAATTCTGATATTTACATTAAATCCTTATGGGCCCCATGCCCCTCAACCTTGGGTAAAAATGGAAACAAATGACCAACTTATAAATCGATCAACTCTCTTTTATCAAGCTTATCTAAATGGTAAGATTCAAACTTTCACATCGACATTCTAATCAACAAATTGTCTAACCCCACGTTTTTTAGGAGATGGATTTTTGACATTTTTAGATAGCAATGATCTGAATGAAATTAATTGAGACAATTTGTTGATTAGAACTTCATTATTAGTTAAATTCGGAATTACAATAAATTTTTAAACGAATCAATTTTTTTTAGATGACATCATTTGTCAAAACCTTACTTTCGATAAGACAAAAGTCTTAGAAGGCTACCCAGTGAAAGCTGTCGAAACACCAAAATTCAAATTGAACTGGACTCAAGGTGAAGCGTATGGTAAAGAAATCTTAAAAATTAACCCATTAAATTTTAAACGTAGGTATTTTTCGACATTGTTTTCGCTTATGAATGTAACACCAATCATTTATTTCGACAATGACGGATATTATGTAAATGGAAAAGTTTATGGGTATTTAAAATCACTAGTTAATGGGACCCATGATATTGGTATGGACACGCGACAAATTTCCGCGGTTTCTAATAAGCTTATTGATACAGTTCAATTATACAATGAAAACGGATTGTTAATAGTGATACAAAAAAGAAAAATTGAGATTCATGCAGAAAATATTAATAATTATTATACAATCGATATTGTTACACTATCGGTATTTACTTTGCTGATTACATTCACTGCAATACTCATTTACAGTAAAAGATTCAGCGATACCGTTATAGATATTTTGCAAATATTATTAGGTAGGAATATTATGACGACATTGGAACCATTATCTATGCGTTTTGTTTTCGTAATTGCGACAGTAGTCATTTTCATTGTAAGACCTGGATTAGAACAAACTTTATCGGCTTTAATGTCGGGCCCAGAGCGATATCACGTGGAGAACCTTCATGACTTACACACTTTGAAGTACAATATCTATACTCATACTGTCTTCAAACACTTAATTGAAGACGAAAAATTATGGCTAGGTTCGGAACAAAAATATTTGCACTATATAAATACCTCATCGGATTTCAATTGTTACCATCGAATTTTAAATGACTCCAATGCTGCGTGCATTTCTTCAAGTATTACGTTACTACCGGCTGCAATTAAGTACAAGAATGAAATATATACATCGGGATCGCAAATTTTTAAGACATACTCTTCTTATTGGACCCGGCGTAATTGGGCATTGAAAAAACGAGTTAATCAAATAACATCGAGGCTTACTGAATTCGGAATAATAGAGTATTGGAATAGAAGAGAACACAAATATCCCATGGAAAAAATAAAAGCTTTGAAAAAGATTGAAGAGTCTTCGGAACTCTTTCAAATTGATTTTGATAATTTATCTTTCGTTAATATCTTTATGGCTATGATGACTATCCTTTCCATTCTAGTATTTTTCATTGAAATATGTCGAAGAGGAGGAATTAGCTTTTCACAACCCCGGAAAAAAAAATTATTCCTCAAACAAAAAATTGTGATTATCAATAAACGTATAGTGATTCTTAATAAATACATCAGAGAACCATGATCAAAAATAACCAAGGTTCAATTCAAAATTGTTCATTTTTGTTTAAATATTTGTTTCAGAAATTTAAAGAAGTAGAAGTTTTTAAATTTACAGAAAGAGATGGTCTTTATTTTCATTAATTAAAAGTTATTCAATTTAAAATTTATCTATCTAATTAATTCACGAATTAAAAAATATACTACTATTTACCTTTTTTTCACAAATTATCAAAGTCAAATAATTATGAAATTCTAATAATAATAAGAAAAAAATATCATTTTTTTAATAATGCTTTTTAACATAATGTGTGATGTGTTACCTTTACAAAGCTCTCCTAGGAAGCAGTAAAAAGTCAATAAAAACCATGTATTTACCCACGATATCGGTAGGCAGATTATCGTGACAACTACGCAGTGTGTTGAAATGAATTACTTTTTTCAATATTACTGCAGCATATATATGACGTGAAAATCATGAGAAAAAAAATAAATTAAAAAATTGTTTTGCGACTAAAATTGATTGTGAAGATTTTGACTCATGTTTTTGAATTTATAGTATTGAAGATACAAAAAAAAAATATCCAATTTTTTTATAGAAAATTAAATTTCATGTACAATCCTTATCAATTTTTTCCTTCAGATCATTGGTTTCGTTGACAAAATTTTAATTCAAGTCAATAGAATGAAAAAATTATTTTCAAAATATAAAATTTAATTTTTACGTTAAGTACAAAAGATACAAAAAAATTATAAGAAATATATCCCTTTAGAGAAATTAAATTCCCCCCAGTTTTGAATGTTTTAAAAAAATGTGTACTGAGTGATAATTTAATTAAATTGAAACTAATAATATCTTCTAACAGTTAATGCTATATTAAACTTTTGTATCACCGATTGTTGATTGTAATAATTTTATAAATGTACACAATACCTGTGAATTAAAAAAATAAAAACTCCAAATGAAATAAAAACTAAAAAGCATAAATGACTCGGTATAAAAGTAGAGTATATACAGTTCTCCAGAATTCTTGGGATCAATGTGGTCAGCTGGTCAATTAGTGAGCAGTCAGATGCCTCGGATTCTCTGGAATCGCAGTGAGCACTCAGTAATTACCGTTTGAAAGAAGTGAACCATCTACACACATGCAATCGACCAAAAAGGAGCTTCGCCCAGTCAAAGAAAGGTGATGGAAAGATATCGAGAACGAAATCGTTTCTCTACTCCGGGATTCCATCTTCCACTCATCGTGTCATCGACTATCTGCATCGGACATCGCCTTCCTTGTTTTGTTGAAAACTCTTTTCAAAAACAGTAGTTCTGTCTCCTGTTGCAAAATATATTATTTTTCCGTCGCGTCTCTCTTCTCCGATTCGCGTTTTACGACACAAGAAAATTTATAAAATAAGAATAATAATCGCAAAAACTGCACACTTCTAAATAAGGTACGCGCTGTTTATGTCGAGACGAAATAAAATGTGAAATTGTCTGTATTTATTTTTTTGTGGCTTCAATACACCATCGCCGATCTGATCATTTCAACCAACCTTTATAGAAGCTTCTCACTAATATTACATTATATTATATCTGTATACAGAGCTGAGTACGTAGTAAGTATGAGACTTAATAAAATATAAGACTTTCCTTGCCACCAGATGACTCACTGTTCAATAATCCAGCAGAAGTCCAGATTAAGATTGAACTTTTTAAAATAAAAAAAAAAAAAAAAAAAAAAAAAATAAGCAAACATCTTTGAAGCTTTTTTTTGAAGACTCGCAACCCAACAGTCACCATTCGCTGGACTATTTACATACATGCTTACACACTTGCCCTAACACTCGGATATGCGAGACTAAAAATCCCGTGGCATCAAATCGTTGACTGTAATCCGCGGACAATGACGATAACCAGCGAATGTTCTGAGCAATATATTAAAATACATTGCGCTGTCAAGTATTCTATGTACAGAGTACTGTGAATAGCTCGGGATCCTTTCACGCCACAGGATTTCAGGGTCATAAGCTCTACTCGCTTTTAATCTGCACCCACTCATTTCGTTGTTAAACAGACTGATGTCATCAACGCTCGTGCTCGACGCTCTGACAGCTAAGCTCACTCTTGAATGACAATACATATTTAATGCATCAGTACTGTACTTGCCGTTTATTTGTTCGCATTCAATATTATTTTTTCTTTTCATGCTTACAACGGTAAGTATTATTTTAACATTTTGTGTCGCTTTGAATTTTGTAAAATTGTGCGCAATGACTTTGAAATTTTTAGAGATATTTATTCTGAATTTTTTAAAATAAATTAGACATTGTTTGACATCATAAGAGTTAATAATTAATGTAAAACAAAAATAAAAGAGTTTAATTAGATTTCTGGTTTAAAAATGACAATTTTTTTTATTTTTTAATTAAATTTATAGCCAGTGTTATTTAATGTAAAAAAATTTACGTGTTTGGTTTTGAGCAAGTCAAGTTTCCAAGTGCGTCCTCGAGTGGTTGTCGCGACGCGTTCACGGTAAAGAGCATCAAATAATGCAGAGTGACAGCTACGATTGCAGGCTCATTGAAAATTATCCATTCCCTGTATCCTCATCTGTCACATCACTCATACTCTCAGGCACGTCACCATCCACCAGCCAAATTAATCCCCCACGTCCGCTAATGATTAAATTAGCACTCTTATAGTCTTGATATAAAATAATAATTTATAATATTAATTCAGTTTTCACCAACTTGTGATTATTTTCTCACGGTTATCTTTGCCTGTTTTATGATTCCTTAAAAAAAATGACTGGCAAGTAGTCATAAAAAATAATAATTATTTAAAGAATTCAGTAGCTGTCAATTAAAAATCAAATTATTAAAATATCATTTCATCATGATTAACGACATATAAATAAATAATTAGTTACACACTTTCTCGAGTAATTAAAAAAAATTATCTCGTTTCAAGGTAACCAGCTGTAATAAATTACCTGCCTATTGAATATGCAAAGTATTTATTTTATATTTTTTAGTTTTTTAAATCCGACGAAACTTCACTTTTATAAGAATTTAATATATATTAAATTAATAACATGATTAAATTCATGCATATTATTTATATAATTAATTTACTTTTATACTCATATTTAAACTAACTGTCAGCTGACAACTATTCCTGAGAGAGGTTAATGATTAATATATTTAATAAATGGATAAAATATGAGAACTGCAATAAAATAATTAATCCAATAAAAATATTTTATCTCTTTTATAAATATTATGAATATATACAAAATTATCGAGTAAAAAATTTAATCATCCATTGAATAAAGTAATTAAATAAATTTTTGTCAGTCAATTTTTTCAAGTTACGGCCAAAATTATCCAGGACACAAAAAAAATAATTAATGACTATTAAAATTCTAATAAATATTCAAATTAATTTTAAAAATAAATTGATTCGAATACTATAAATTTCACCTGTGTCCAAATATTTTGTTTCTGTAAGCTATATAATTTTTTACCCATAAGACAGGAACGAGTAAATTTTTTAAAAATCCTCCACGCATGCATCCCTTGAATTTATTTTTGCTTTACCAAAAAGCAAGTTATGCAAAGACTCGTATATTAACTTGGTTATATCATCGTACTGCTAAACCTAGGCCCTTGCATTTAAAAGAAGCAAATGCAAAATGCAGAAGGGAATTTGGTATAATAGTCTGACGAAGTTGCTCGTTAAAAATGTTATGCCACTGCAGCAATTTGCTGAGTAGCTGTAGTAAGCATACACACACACATACAATGTATACATAAACACAACGTTAAATTCCCAGAAAGGATCAAAAGATTCCTCTTAGTCTTTCTTATTCACATTAACTCGTTTATTTATTTTTTGAACAACCACCATGTCACCTCCTCCCTTAAAAATTTCTTCATTCTTTATTTTATTAAATAAAATCTTCGCTTTCTCTCAATCTCCTCTATTCACGTTTCCCATTTACTGACATTTAGTTTCTCTAACCGATCTCTCAACTCCCCTGCTCAGTTATCCCCTTTCGTCTTTTCTCTTTTGCGTGTAACCATATAACGACTCTGAATCGAACAAACCAGGGACATAAATTGGTTACAAGTGCCGCTCAGACTAAACAAGTTTCGCCATCAATTTAACTGTTTATTCAAATACTTTTTTCAACAAATACCGCCGAAGTTAGCTCTACGTGCCAACAGTTTATTCAAATCTCTGGTAATTAGCGAAATAATTATTATAATTTTTCATATTATCTTTATCTTATCTTACCTGTTTCAAGTCCAAAATAATAGTGACAAATTCGTATCGGCTATCTCGAGCCAGCGTTGGGCTTTGCCACCATTTGGTCGGATCAGGATTCAGGACATTTGTGATATTATGCCGTTTATACAAATCAGGACTCCTCGAGTCACAAACAGCGCACCTAGAAGAATCTGATGGCTTGCAAAAGGTCTCGGGGCCATCTTCTCCGCAAGTAGCATTAGCGTAAATTTCGGCTTTTGTCGCAACGTTGAAAGTCGATGGAAAGAGACCTCCGCTCTTTAGATTTCTACTAACTCCAAATTCAGCGTATCCTTTAATAAAAAATAATAATAATAAATTTATTATAATAGCTTTCAAATATATTGAAAAATAGCACAATACATTTATACTCAATAAAAACCCAGTTTATTTTTATTTATAGTTTTTTCCCAGAGCTAATCCTTAAATCAACAATCAATTCCATCCGTCTGGTTTATTTATTTTCTATCAAATAAAATAATTCAATCTAATCGCTTAATTTATAGTAGATTAGTACCGATGTTTTGATGAAATAAAACCCAAATTATATTCAAAGAAATAAATCAAGCACACCGGGGTTTCTTGTGCTATCTTCATTAAGTAGTCCATGAAAGATTTTATAGTGAAAGCAGCTGAAAAAAATATTATACAAAAAATATTTTGTTTTATTTTTTTGTAATTTATTGTTAACTATGAATATTTTTTATTACTTTGTTTGTCTCTCTTTAGTTTAAAATAAAATATGAATTTAAAGCGATCATTTATCGATTATTAAATAAATTTTCTTCATTTTTACAAAAAAATTTTTCAAATTATTGTCATTTTTATACCATCAAATATAAATGAAAAATAATAAATAACTCAATCAATAATTTCTCAATTAGCCTTAATCCCAAGAAGAAATGATTTATTTATCTTTATTTAACCAGAGCCATTAATTCTTGCTTGCGGAAAATATTTTTTGCGGTAATTTATCCGACAATTTTCTATAATTTATATAAATATCGGCGTCTGGATTCCTTGTCGTCAAGTCATCGTCGATATATATATTACACGTTTAAAAGTTAATGTCGCTTAAGACCTAGAGAAAATTAATTTTAGAACTCGTTGGTACGCCACCTGCTTTAACACACGTGTTACTCGCGATCGCGGCTCTACTTCCACACGATATGAGGTTAATCACTTCTTGGATTTCTAGTTCTGTCTCTGCTTGGAAAATTTCTTCACGTCAACTAAACGAAAGTTAATTTTTATCGGGCGGCTAAGACTAAGCGGTAGTGTCTTCTTCCGCCGTAACTTATCTGTTATTTATTACATAAGTACCTCACCACATTATCGATTATTATGATATTACATTAAATAAACAAATAAATAAGGCGTGTTTTACTACATAGTCAAAAGTTTAACAAATTGATGGCTGTCGTAAATAAGCTCGCGATATGAAGCATAAAAGATTTCTAACATTTACGATTTTTTAATGCCATTTGTAGTCAAAATTAAAACAAATTTATAGTTTTTATTAAGCTAACGTTGTGATATATGTGTCTTATCTTAAAAGCAAGAAAGACAACTGCATAAAAGCATGATAAATTCCAAAGACATTACTGTACGCTAATGAGATATTTGTTTCGTTCCCTTGATCTACTGATGAAGATCGGTCTCGGTCGCATGTCTTCCTATTTCAAGATCAACCATCTGGTTGCCGGTACTCGCCAAATTTTCCGATGCCTTTATTCTCACATTCTTTATTTTCATTATATTTGTTAAGTACACACTGAAAAAAAATAAACTTGATTCAAAAGAAAAATTCTCGAATTATAGAAAATTATTTCAAACAGCTTCATCGTTTTAAATTAAGTAAAAACTTTTTTTTATTTAAATAAATTGTACTTGATTCAAGACAATGAAACTCTTAAAAATAATTCTCTTGGTTCAAGAATTTTTCTCTTGAATCAAGTTAATTTTTTTTTTTGTCCACACACATGTATATGTAAGTAAACACAAGCAATGTTGAAAAATATGTCTGATGGAATAAATAAAGGAAACGAAAAAAAAAAATGAGGAAAATAAAAAAATGTTGTCTAGAAAATTAAAACCTAAGAACCACTGTGTAGTGGTATGATACTACAGGAGAGGCTGTAGCTGTAGCTGAGTTAAAACGAATATAAGGTAGTGTACTCATGTGTCGCTACCAGTGACTGATGACGACAGAAATAACCCAGCCGTCGTTTTACTTAGAGAGTACTCTACTCGAGTAGGAAACCAACAAGACGACGTATAGTGGATGAGACATCGTAGTTTTATGTGCACGTGCGTGCGTCATGCTGAATTATTCCTCGTACAAAGAATTAATTAACTCCCAAATATATAATAATAATTATTATTATGAGTTATAAGTAAAACTAAGCTTCACTAGGCTGAAAATCAAGTAAACATTACCCAGAAATTAAACATAAATGTTTGTCTATCGCTACTGTAATAAAAATCCCAACAAAGAGCCCTAGGGGTTCTCGGAATTGAACTACTGTGATGTTTCGCAGTATTAAGCCCGCCCGTAGACATCACGTGCGAGAAAGTGCCAAACAAAAGCCACCTGGCGGATGTTTAGAGAATTAAATTCGACTATTGAATCGCTGCGTTTTTATTGAGTTTGAATATGATGATTAACTTTCGTTTCTTGTTCAGAATTTTACTTCCAAATGGTAAATAATTTTTTTCCTTTATCATCATTTTAATATTAATTTTTTTCTTATATACTTAAAAAAATAGTCAGCTGGAAACATTCTGGACATAATAAAGTTATATTAATTACTTATATTAAGAGTTTTATCGTAAATTTAATTCTTCAATGAACACTGAGTTAAGTCGATGGTAGAAGTGCTTTAATTCTTCAAAAATCGAGTTGAAATAGTGACAATAAATGGCAGTAACGAACCGATAGTCTAATGTAAGTAGCATAAAAGCGTGTGTAGGGCCTCACACGACGTGAGGATCCGCCTCGAAGCCCTCAGCCTTATAAGGCACCGAGTCTGCACTGCACGAGTGCAGATACTGACACATATAGACGTATACATACACACACAACCGCCTACCCTCGACGCTGGTATTCCCCGTGTAAAACGGCTGTGGCCATATCGTTCACATGATCGCGAAGGCTATTACGGAACGCCTTTTAAATTCCGATGTAAACACTAAATATATTTTTTCCATCTTTAATGCGCCTTTTATTTTTATTTAACTGTGACTTTTTTTTCCTCATCTAGTTTTTGTTTTTCTCCTAGCAAGTCCAGAATAGAATTAATTTCGAGAATCAGTGTTCTTCCCTTCCCCTTCCCGGCAAAGTGTTCTCGTTATGTCTAGTCTGGCTCTTGATTCTCAGCTAAAAAGTAACTCTCCCATTACATTCTAAATCACTTCTCACGACCCATTGGCCACTTACGAGTCCTTAATGGTCTATGGTCTATACGCTTAGTAGCCTTTACAAAACTTCCTG
Source organism: Cotesia glomerata (assembly GCF_020080835.1). Taxonomy (NCBI): domain Eukaryota; kingdom Metazoa; phylum Arthropoda; class Insecta; order Hymenoptera; family Braconidae; genus Cotesia; species Cotesia glomerata. The sequence goes on from NC_058158.1 coordinate 5,401,672, forward strand.
TTGTGTTTTGTTGGATTCTCTCATGGCATGTCCAATCTCCGCCCGAACTTCTCATATCACACAACGCACTTGGTGGTCCTACTGGACATGTGACTGATGACTGATGGTATTTTTCATTCTGCTGAATATATTTACATATATTTGTATTTATATCATTTTCATTTTTAATAAAAGTGTGCAATTACATAAAAAAAAAAAAAAAATAAAATAAAATAAAATAAAATAAACTTTATGCAAGGAAAAAAACCCTTAAGGTAGTTAGGCCCAAAAAGCAAAAATTCAAGAAATCTCCCAAACTCCGTATAGAAGTATTTAAATACATAATACACACGCTGTTAAAATTTAGAGACGATTTACCACGTCTAACCGAAGATAATTGCAATTGAAAATGACATTTTTACACAGGTGGTATGGGAGAAGAGAGAGAAAACCGCGAAGTTTTATTATTTTTGTATTGAAGAAATTTTAAGAATTTCACGAAAAAATAATATTACTTAGATTAATACATGTATAATTACCCTACAAAATTCTGGAATTCCCTACCACATAGTTTTTGAGAAATCATTGATAAACTAGTAAAGTAAACAAATAAAGTCATGCGTGGAAGTAAGTGAGCAATAGCCCGTAAGAGAAGCGACACTAGGGAGTGACAGACAGCAGTAGCATAAACTATAGGTTGGGAAAGAACTACCTTAAGATAAAAATTTTGAATCATGTAAAATTTATTTAATTCAAAAAAAATTTGTTCAAGAATTTTTTTCTCTTTCAAAATTAAAATTACAATTATTATTACTGGCAATTTTTTTGTCTGAAATTAATTTATTTTTTTTACAATGAATTTTCATTGATAGAAAAAAAAAATTTTCGTTTAATTGTTAATAAGTCTTCAAGTAATATAAATTTATTTCATAACATTCCCAACAAAACTTAATATATAACGCAATATATTATCAAAAAAAAAAATTTCTTTAATTATTGCGAATAAAGCCGAAGTAATTGCAGCATATAATTGTGATTGAAAATCCATAAAAATAATTATTTCTTTGTGTAGTGAAATATGCCCTCGAGTGTCTGGAGGCCAGTTACTTTTAAATAATCGCGGGGAGAGCACCCACGCGTGTGCTGGCGCCGAGTGTGAATGAAAGTCATCAATGGGCCACCGGCACGCGCATAGCACACTGTACTATATTATATACACACACATATATATTATCTTGTTGAATAGCCTACACAAACGCCTTCATAATATTGCAGGTATATAAACCACATACATAAGCACTAATATGCGAAATATATACATAAATATAAATATCCGCGCTTATGAGTAAGCGGTATAACTTATTATTTATCATAATATATAACTTGTATGCAACAGACCAATGACCGGTGTAAGATCATGATGCCCATGCAAATTTTCACCGATTCACAGCCCACTAGACATTTTAATCGATTAAAACTTTTCCGTACGTCTCAATTGACATTTATTTATGCTGTTAAATCCTTCGACACTGAATAACTACCCATTTATTTTTAACATTCATAATAAATAATAAATAATTAATAATATAAATATAAAATTCTAACAGACATATATAAATAAATACCAAGCATCAATTAATTTGTTTTAAAACACAAAAGTAATTATTTGAAATTAAATAGTATTTTTCTTACCTAGGGTAGGAAAATATAAAATGTCTCAGATTACAAGTAATGTGATCTGAGGCTTTCTTATTTCCTGCCCGTAGTGAGAATACTATTTTTCTCCTCGACGGAGGCGGAAAGCGGCATTTTCATTTAGCGCAGCGGGCGGAAAATTGACGCTTTCCGCCCGGAGGGGAGAAAATAATTTTTCGAGATTGAAAAAATACTTAAAGTACTTAATTAGCTTTCTATAAATTAAAAATTCTAATTTATTTAATTGAATTAAATAAGCGATATTTTAGATTATTTTTATTTCAGTTTTAAATAAACAATCTTTGGGTTAGAAACAAGAGAATGTTACTAATTAGAAGGAAAAATTATTGTTTCAAGCTCTTGTTGCAAAAACTAATTTTCAAAAACTATTAATAGGCAATACGTTAATTTATCATTAATAAATTTATTGAAGTTCTTATTCATTATTGATCCAGATAATATTGTTTTATATTTCTCAATTTCAACTTTTGACAGATATAAAAAAAAATAAATAATTTTCTCTCATGCATTATTGGAGAAATCCACTAAAAAAACGATCACTGACTATCTTAGGGTATCATATCAGATACAAATCTGTAGGATCGCATCTTCAGAGAAAAAAGACGCAATAGCCACGAGTCTAAGCGTGAAAAATCCCAGGCGTTACCGTGACGAATGGAAAAATTTTCGGCACTTCTAAGTAAAAAATCTAAGGCTCGTTGAATTCTGCTAAAACCGAATTAGCCGCTCAATTTCCGTGCAGTGTATAGTATAGTAAAGTGTATAGGCATTACAAAAATTCTTAAAAATAAAATTAAGCGCTTGCCGACCCGAGTAGAGCCTTTTATTCTCCTCCGGTTTCAGGTTCAGTTCAGCTGTGAAAAGTCTTAATACTGCCGGGACTTTATTTACAACTACACTAACGTCCACTACTCAAAAAGTTTTTACATGAATATATCTGGAACCTTACGATTCTACTGTCCTCCGTTCCTTTCACTATTTACGACCACGACTAATTCAAAGGTTGCGCTTAAACTTCCTCTCTAGTAATTGTTTCAGGCCTTCTCATTTTTTATTTTCTATTCTATTTTAATATCAAGGGTTCTTGGAACCCGAATTAACAAACTTTGAATTCCTCCTTGGAATATATTTTTAAAAACCATTAATTTAGACCAGAGATAAAATACTAGATACTAGATAAAAATAACAATAAAGGTATCGGTACATCCATAAAAAGTATGTAGTCACCAAATGCATCCAAGATTCTCACCGAGTCGGCGTTTCCTTGGAAGACAAGATAGGAAAATTGAGTGACAGACCACACCTTTGATAGACCTGCTGATAAAATCCTGTAACCGCTTACTCTTTTATTTTCTTTAATCTCTAAACTGTCAAATAAAATTTCTCCCCAGCATGGTGTGAAAATTTTAAGTACCGATGATTTACAACTTATTCTGATGTCGATGATTAATTTTATAAATTCTTAATAAAAAAATTTAATGCTACTTATAAAAATTACTTTTAGAGTTCAAAATCAAAACTCTGGGTGAAATATTGAAACGAAAAAATAGTAAGAAACTTTTAGTGTAGAAAATTAAATTTTCTATAAAAAAAGGTCCTTATCAATTTCACCGTATCTCCAATCATTAATTAATAATATTAAAAGTCTTTCTCTAAAAATTTTCAAAAATCATTTTTACAAAACTTTGCACAATTTCTTCATATTAGTAAAAATTATTTATGCCGATGCGAGTTCAGCATCACACCATATCACCATTTCAAACGCAGTTGAGTTAACCCACGACGCAGGGAGTTATTCACTTCCCTGTGAAGCCGCCGCGCGAATAACCGCTCGCAGGGATTTGTAGTCCTTTTTTCTCTGAAGATATGCTATATACCTGATACCTGCTAATACTTAACTGGTACTTAAGCATTATACGAGTACTTTAAGTCCCACGTACTAGGAAAATTACCCGGTACTAGAACAATAATTTCCGTGTGTGGGTACTACGGGTAGGCTTCAATAGTATTAACACTTATAGACGTACATAATATTTTCAAGTTATGGAGAATTTAATTGTTGAGTTGAGACTGCGTACATTTAGTATATTTAGTGTTTTGTTGTTATATTATGTGTATATGTTAGTTTGAATTTATACGTGTAAATGCATGTTTGTAAATGCGTGTGTGGTACCGACTATTAGACGTCGTAAACTAACTCAACAATGTTACGGCTATGTTGGATTGTATTTAATGCCCATTTCGATTCCCTCGATTGTCCCAAAGATATTTTCAAGATATGTTTTATAAATATTTTACATTTTATTCTTATTCCGTACTTTTATTATCGTATGGTTGATCAAATATCGTAAATATATATATAAAAAAAAATCTTTTTAATTCTAAAAATTAAAACAAAATTTTCAAATTATATTACTTGAAAAAAGTAAGGCTGGCAATAGCTTGGTCGGCTCGGTGCTCGCTTTTCGAAAGAGTGGAACCCGGGTTCGATCCCAGCACACACCAATATTTTTCAGTGATTTTCAGTGATTATAATTAAAAATATGTGCGTTACGTTACGTTGCCAGCCTCTGGAAGTGGCAGAGATAGCCGGGCGGCACACGTCTGACTTGGGCGATCACACATTTAAGTAACAACTTGAATGGGTGACCACTCTAGTCGGCGTTGGCTAGCGCGAGGGATCTCTGCACACTAGGAGAGGGGCCTAATGCTCCAGTGGTCGATAAATAAGAGTTTCTTATCAATCACTGTAGACTTAGCCCAGCTCTGACTGTACTAACATGGGTTTTCTCTGTGGTTTTCCCATGTTACTGTTCCAATAGCCGAGTGGTGAGGATCAGGGCAAATGCGGTACAGAAGGCACAAGTCGGTCCACAGCCGCAATAAAAAGGGAGATATAGAGTGGAGATAAGTGGGGACATCTGCCTTGTAAAAACCAGTAACGGTATACAAGTAAAACTCAAAATAATAATAATACTTGAAAAAAGTAATAATTAACTTTTACTTCACAAGATATAAATAATTTAATTTATCCTTTTTTGGGACAACAATATTCATAATTTATTAAAATAAGAAATTGAGTATCTAAAAAAATTTTTATTAAAAAATTTACGACAATAAAAATATTTTCTAATCAAAACTATCAATAAATAAAATTTGGAAATTATTGTACATTGAAAAATGTATCTACTTTGAAAGGCATTAAGATTCGCATCATAATTTATTAACTACAATGAAAAATGATAGCTAATAGACCAGGTTGTGATTTTCTGCTGGATAATGTAAATGCAAAAAGAAAAACTGGATAATTGCATTCTTGAGATAGCCTAAGAACTAAGTGGCGTTACACATTCTGTATGTACATATATGTACATAATATGGACGGTGTTAAATCTGTGTAGTATATTATCTTCCAACACCATGGAGGTAACATGTGTAATGTTACTTTTTAGATAACCAATGGCTGTCCATACCAATATATCCACTAGTTTATATACAACATACGATACATATACCCTTATACACTTATGCATATTTCTTAGCTCTATTCGCTCAGGTCGACTCGGATCATGACAAGTAGTTCTCATGCTGATAAGCTAAGCCTCGAAGTGTCGTTAGTTTTCCCGGCCACGGCGACGAGTTACGGGAAAACGATAAAGCTCTCAGATATCTTCTCTCGGGCTAAATGGAACAAGTCAGCGTTATATATTAAAGGCTACCGACAGACACCAGATACACTATCATTAACACTGATTTATTCTCACTAGTCACCATTTTTACTTAAAAAAATTTTAATCCTATATAATCCACTACTATTTATTCTAGTTAGAAACAAAAATTTATCTCTAACATGAAAAAAATTATCCATTAAAATTCTTTCGTAAAAATTGATCTAAATTTTTTGTCACTTATATGTAAAAAATTATCAAACACATGTTTCCAGTTAAAAAATAATAATTTAAGTCTATTAGTCATCTACATTTCTTCTAATTAACGGTCAAAATATCAGCAAGCTTTCAGTTCTCAAAAAAAAAAAAGTTTTGCGATATTTAATTATAATTATTTTTTATTTGAAAAAAATAATCTGGATTCGCCGTTGGTTGACTGATAAAATAGGATACAGTGAGCTTGACTGTTACATCCTTTGAGACGTCAAGAAGTTAGTCGTTAAGACTCTCAGCCACAAACCGCTTACAGACCCGGCGATCTCGGGTATAAACGTCTACCAGTCACTAGAGTACAGAATAGCTTGCAAATTGACAGATTTAACTTTAAACTCGTTCAGTCCAGTGTTCATTCTTACTACACAATATTTACCGAAAGTACTTAGTCGTTAAATCACTTTATAATTTCTAAACAATAAAAGTCGCGGATATAAAATAGAAACTATTAAATAGGAAATAGAAGAAGTACAGGTATAATTTATTGGGAAATTCTTAGTATGTAATTGATTGTTCATAATTATCTTTATCAATAAACATCAGAAATGATTTGATTAATTTACCGACGAAGAGTAAAGCTAATTATACGAGATAAGAATTAATTGCCAGCTTATTAAGATTTTTAAATGAAGGTAATTAAATTTAAAGAGAGGTATTTATTAAATTGAGAAGGGTTTAAATGCACATTAAAGAGATAAATCGTGAATCGGTATTTTTTTCACATAATACGATGTATTACATTGCATTATTATATATGAAATTTTTATGCGCTGCATATCAGACCAGCTCGAGCCATAATTACAGCGGGCAGTTCGATTACAGACCGAACTTGCCCGCTCGGTATTAAACCTTTCGCGATATTCAACAGATTATAGCGCATTATGGGTGTAACAGTTGTTTTCAATTCGGAATTTTTTTGATAGAAAAAAAATTGTCTACTTGAAAATTCGATTGGTCAAATACTGAAAAAAAAATTTACTTAATTTAAAAGAAAAATTATTGAAAAAAAAAAATCATTTTAAAGAAATTTATTTTCATGAATTGAAAAGAAAAATTCTTCAGTCAAGTAAAATTTTTCAGTTCAACAATTTTTTTACTTAAATCAGAAGGATGAAACTCTTTAAAATTATTTTTTATTGTTCACGAATTTTTATCTTGAATTAAGTTAATTTTTTTTTTCAGTATATTTTTAACAATAACAATTTCAAAATGATATCTGATCTGCTTCAGTGTGTGATGCCCTATATAACATGTAATATGTTTATATATTATACATAAAAAAAAATAAGTACAAGTATGTACATATAAAAGTATAAGTGTAGTGTTTTGTAAATTAAAATGGCGATGTTGTCTGGACATGGACGAAAACGAGGTATGATAAAAAAACTGATCGAAGGTATGCGGAAAAAATAATAAAAATAAAAAACCGCAAGGCGTCGAAGCGAAAGATCGACTGATCGATTCAGTATAAAATTAATCCGAGGCGCTAAATGACCAACCTAAGGACGAGAGGTGCCGGGAGATCGTTATCCAGAAGCCCGTGTTAAAGCCTTACTCTTATTTTTTATCTTTCAGCGATCGTAAGATGCTCGGAATATAGATTAAGATTATATCATGTATGATATTCGCCTTAAATATATAATATTATATACATATTTATATTTATACCTAGTGTATAAATTCATGCTAAAACTATTTTAATTCTAGCTTCTACATGCAGAATATCAATCATCCCCGCGAAATTAATATTTATCCTAATTTATGTATTGCGCTAATTTTTTATTGAATAAATGATTAATTGATTGTTTTAATTCTAACTATTCGTAAATAACTAATGTTTTAAAAATATATATTTTATGCATGCGTAAACGATTGGATAAGTCTAAGTGTCTCGGTATAATTTTCCTAATTACCTTGTAAGAGATATATGTAATTATAATGAAATCGTGAGTACTCGTAAGCTTTCTCATGAAATAAAATATAAGTATAATCATGGTAATAAAAGAATAATAATAAATTTACATTAATCGCCTATTGCGCATGTAATGCTTCTTAGCACGCTAATGTGTAAGTTGCTGAGAACTAAGTTGAGTAAACATATAACATATCAGTCGTCAAGTTCTGCAACTTATTGCCACTAGGTCAGTTATTATATCCTACAAATATAGTAACTTATTTTTTTAATTTTATTCAAATTATTCATTACATTTTTCAGTAATTACTAAGAGAATTTTTCATTGAAAACTACCCTGTAATTAAGAGTGATTTAAAGACTTATTTTTTTATGAATAAACATTAATCTCCAGATTATTTCCATAGTTTAAAAGTTATCATAGAAATATTGTTTTTATTTATGATTCAGGCGATGTCACCGAAAGACAGCCGAGCGCGAGTTCAAATTCCCGTTGGACAGGTCAAATATTTTTCTAAGATTATTCTAAGTTATATCAAGTGAGTTAAATATTGCTTAACAGCTTGCATCATTATTTATCAAATAATATGATGATTCATTTGTTACTACAACGGAATTTTTGTTTTGAGTGAATATTAGTTCATCGAAAATTGACGAATATATTAGGCTTAAAATTTATCATTTAATATATAACACATGGAGTAACTAGAAATCGTTCAAAAATAACCGTGACATTTTTCTAGGGTCAAAATATTTATAATTCACTGAACTACTTGAATTAGCTTTTTAAATTTTATATCCCGAATTATCGATCGATCGAGAATTCTGCCCCACACATTGTGAATGGTCTGTGTAATTTTCGGATCGAAAATATTTAATATATTTTGAGTACAAATAGATAAACTGATCAACTGCGTGAATAATTATGCGAATATTAAATAAATAAACAACTAATTGAAATTATAATTATGAAATGAAGTAAATAACCGATAAAGATTCATTGAACTTTGTTGAGCTCGATAACTTGGGTCGAATACACTGATGATGCATTCATTAGTGGCATTAATAACAGTACGGTTGTTATAAATTTATGAATAATATATAATGTAATCGTGCAGCGTTACTAAACACGGATTTCCGAGTGAGCTGAAGAGCGTGCAAGAAAGAATGAGAGACGTCAGAAAGAAAGTAAAGAGGGGTCATGATGGTTTGACGTCTCAATCCCGATGCTAGCGAGTTGAGAGCGCGGTAGAGTTGGGTGGAGTGAAGCTTATTATATTCGACTGCCGGAAGTCGAAGGTTACGATTTATAAAAAATTTATAATATAGTAATAATAATAATAACAATCATAATCACCAACATATATTTGTATTATAATAATGAAAAAGTTTGAAAAGAATAAAATAACGCGTCCATTAAATGGGACGTAGGACGTGCGTATAAATAATGGCGCGAGGTAACGCGACAGGAAACACAGCAGATGGAGCACTAACGATCTCGCGCGATCGCTATTGTCCTCTGAGTCGTCTGACATTTTTCAAATTTTCTATAAGGATTTTTATCCTTTCATACTTTAAAATTCATGTCAAATAATATTAATTACAATTACATTATTTATTATTTATTAGTATTATTACGTTCCATTTATCACATTAGTATATTTTTAAGAATAAAAATTGGGATACCATCAGATTCTTTACCCGCATCATTAGAGAACATATCGATATATCTGTCCTCATTTATTTGCTCCGTGCAATTTTCTGTGAAAACACCTATCATCTTTCAGCATTCCGTTACTCACAACAAGTGGTTATTGCTACCACTTCTTGTGTGTTTAACGAGCTGAGGAGCCTTACTCGTGACTCTCTGCCCGATAATAAGCACCCTTGTACTCTACATTTCATTACAACTCAAGCTAGAATGTGTTACTTATAATTGATATTTAGTATTATAAATATTTATCTCAAAGAGTCTGTTTATGTTGGAACTCTGGGGAAAAAACAACATTTAAGTGCACGTTAAAAAATAGCAACCGAGCCGGAAGTCAGTGGCGCCTACAAAACTTTGATAAGTACCATCGAGGCGTGGCGAGAATGCTCAACTACACGCTGCAATTAACTCAAGATATCGAGTTCTAATGATCGACTGTACTTGTAATCAGAAGTCTCTCTACACTCTAGCTTCAAGACTTATATACTTACAAGTATTACATCGTATAGTATCATTTTTATTCTCACCGAATGTATAATATTCATACTCACAAAACACTTAACACTTTTATTACACTCGTATTTCATTTTTTATTTAACATTCATTTTTTGTAAGTTATATTTAATTTATTTAAAGAATATAATAAACGTGATTATTAAGATTCAATTTCATTTACCTGTTATTGATAAATTAATTATAATTATAAATTTTTTTTTTTTTTTTTTTTTTTTATTAATGTAGACTGAAAAAAAATCTTGTATTAAGAATATTCTTATTATTATTTAGTATCATTTTTTTTCACTATGATATAAAAATATATTGATCAGATCAACAATAAATAAGTGATTAATTTCAGTAATTTAAAATCAGTTTATTATTATGATAGTAAATTTAAACGTTCATGCTAAATACATAAATTTGACTCATAACAGTTTGGCGTTAAAGTCACCATAAATAAAGACAATAAAATCATTCTTTGATTCCTTATTACCTTTATTGCATTAAATAAATGACTAGGAAGCCTGCATAGAAGCATCAAATCGTGTCTATTGCCAATAAATGTATTTATTCGAGTCTCTAAGTCACGTTTCAATACGTGACATTGTTATTCAAAGATTCACCAGCCCTCTTTATTATATTCCATGAATAAAAATCTGAGTATGTAGAGATATTTTTACCCAGTTAATATAATGCAGATAAATAAATTTACAGAAATAGCTCTCATTGGAAATATCAAAGATGTTGAAAAAAAATTTTTATTTATTTTTTTTTTATCATATTAGCTGTATTTAGGATTAAATCAGTATTTTACATAAATTTAATAAACTAAAAAGAAGTTGAGAATGTTGAGAGTTTTTTGATGAGCGATAAAATAATGGCGTTTATTTAACCTGTTGTGTGAATTTGGCGTTAAAATGTAACATAGGATATTATTTTTATGGAGATGCCCGGGGTGAAACACGGGCCACAACGTCAAGGGAGACGAGTAAGAGAGAAATTTAACCATGATTTTAAAACCCTACGGCAATGTTGCTTTATTGCCGCTTTATTATCTCCAGACTCGCATACAATAAAAAATAATAACAAAAATAAAATAAAAATGGGCAAGTTGAGTAAAAAGTAAAAAAATTTTAACACAAAAAAATGAGGGAGAGGAAGAAAGCAAAAGACCCGATCAGTTTCTCATTCTTTTCACTGCAAGAACATTACATGTAAGCTTAAGCCGAAAAAGTGCAAGCTGTCAGTCAAAATGAAATTGCGCGTGCCGTCGACTGATTAAAAATTATTTAAGTACGTCATTATTGTACGCAGCTTTCGTAATTACAAGAAATTGTTTATTACCAAATAATAAATATATTCTTTAATTTTACGCCTGGCTTGTATATTATCTTCAGTGTTAGAAGTAATAGCGCGTATTTCATTTATTTGAATGAAAATATTTGTTAATTAATTATTTATTTATTTATGCATTACCGAGATTTCAATGTAAATTTAGACGTGAATGTTTACACATTTATTTGAAAAGGCTTTTTGAAACGAGGGTCAAGATGAATAGCCTCTTAGTCTTTAGAATTCATTTTATTTTTATTTTTTCATTATTCGGGCGCCACTAAAAAAACTTTTGCATTCCTTGTTTTATTCTGAATTTCGGTGTGAATTAAATTTCTTTTTTATTTTTATTAAATTTATTTAATTTACATATTTGTTGTTATTTTATCCCAGACCGAATTTTATGGGTTAATTGTTAAGCTTTAACCATTACTAATTTATTTTAATTGTAAAAAAATTTATTATGCTTTCAATGATTTAAAAAGGTCAAAAATAATATATCGTACTTGAAGGTTATTATTACGAGGGCGTTTTCAAGGAGATCAATTGTGGTCATGGTTAAATTCTGCATCATTTTATTTCTATAGAGAAATGGGAGCTCGTTTTTCTTACGTGTATGCATTACATACTTATATTTGTATGTGTGTATATGTGTAAGTTGTTAAGTTCGATTTAGCTGGGTATCCCTCTCCCTCTGCATATATACCTATGGGACCCTTGTGAATTTGTACTCAAGGCACGTACTTGGCCCCTACTCGCGATCTGTTGCAGGTTTTAGCTTTCTTTGCTTTGCATGCGCCGCGACAGCGGCATTTAAATAACACCGAAATGATGGAGTGCCAAACAAGAATCGAATTATTTGAAAATGCTTTTCGATATTATTTTACAAGAACTTTAATTATATATCTCCTTATTATTTGCAATTTTTTTAAATTATACATTTATACTTTAATTTAAAATTCAATTAGAAAAATTAAAAAAAAAATTTTATTTTATTATTAAAGTACTATAAAATTTTTCCAATTTATAATTTCAGCAAAAATATTATTCACATAAAATTATTTTCAACATCAAATAATTTTATTTCAACAAACTTGAAAAAACTTAAAATGTAACTACTCGGTTTTTTAAAAATAATTTTTATTCGAAAACTAACGACTTACAGCGATGATGTAAAAATAAACCTTTTGGATTTTAAAAACTCGGATATTTTAAGGTTATTAGTTTTTACATTGTATATTTAAAGAAACACTTAATAAAATAAAATAAAATATATAATATTAACGCCAGTAAATATACGAAAAAAATTTTCGATGACTGTTGGGAAACTTTTACTATCTTAATTTTAATACTAATAATGACAATGATTAAAGCAAACGTTTACGTTATACTGTACTATACTCATCCACAATATTTGAACAATTATATGTGTATACATTTCATTAATTCATTGTTAATTCTGAAAGATTGCTGACTAGCTTAATACAAATAAAATCCGAGAGTCATACACACTTACATCCGCAGCTAAATATAAATAACGAAAAGCCGGGTGGCATTCACGAAAACGAAACATCTGAGAGTACGGCATACATCCTATCCACGGTGTCACGACTTAGACTCTCGCTCATATACTCAGCAAAACTAAAACTCCAATACATTTAACGCCGGCTCAGACTCATATTTATGTTTATTTAAATTTTATATTACACCGAATGTTAATGTACATTTCGGAGCTCGTTAAAATCCTTCTCCCCACATTACATCTCACATCACACCATATCACATCTCACATCTCGCATATCCATCCCCAATCCATCCAATCAAATCTAATATCTCCTAACCGCTAATACAAGTAACTAACGTTTCATGTCTATCCGTCTTATAAACTTTTCATTGCACCCATAAATTTCCACCCCTGCGTAAATAAATTTAGAAAAATAAAAAAATAAAATTGTACATACCGTTTCTAAAATTACGTTTAAATCCTCGAGCGGCGTCACTTGAATTCCATAGAGAAAAACAAATAATAAAATAAATACTGAGCTTACTAGCTCCTCGTAAGTTTCTCAACACCATCTTCAAATTTTAATTATTATTATTATTATTAGTATATATTCTAATAATAATTAATATTAAACTATTACGAAAATGATAACTCAAGTTAATTTTATCGCTAAACTCATTGAATAATAATACCGGTTAAAATTGATCATGGCAATGACAATGATTGATAATAAAACAACACAACAATAACACTGATATTCGTATTTATTTCTGGAGCAGTAATCCGAGACGATGTAACAAGTCGAGAGTTACTCTACTTCTCAATCGCCCGGGGGATTCAATTTGTCAGTGTCCTGAATTTTTTAAGTTAAAAATACACAGTAAGTATATTAAAAAATCACCAAAAAAACATTACACATAATATATCAATAGTAATAATAATAATAATAATAATAATACAAAAGTCATCATCACAAGTTAAAAAAATCACCCATCACTTAAACTCACTTAAAAAATATTTATTTTATTTACAATAAATAAATAAAACAATAAAATAAATAAAATAGACAAGCAGAGTGTCTCTGAAACTTCTAACTCGCATTTTTTCAGGATATATTTTTCCGCGTAATTTCATCGTGGGCTGAAAAAATAAATCGTTTCGTTTCGTTCGTTCGTTACATTTGAAGAAAAAAAAAATTTTTTTTCTCCACTACAATTTAAATGAAAGAAAAAATAAAAACATAAACAAAAATAGTGGCGCGTAATATTTAAAAAAAGGTAAATTAATAAAGATGTACGGTAAGAGAGCGGCCGCGCGTGGTAAACGCCGCAAGCGAACTAAGACCGTAGTCCCTGAACCAGACTGCCGCTACCTCGGTACAGACAACATATACACGAGTTGAGTAGAGGACGGAGAAGTGAAGAGGATCTGTAGTTTCTTAACGGCTGAGTTTTAGTATAAGTATGAGTATGAGCATGAGTTGAGTTGAGTTTGAGAGTTTAGGCCATAGCATTACCGGTACCATCCATAATACAGCATCCATCGAATCTTTGAGGAGCAGAAGAAGATGAGAGATGAAAATAAGTTTAGCAAAAAAAGTAAACTAAAAACTAAATATACACCCCCACTAATTCGTAAGCTGGTCACTACCTCTCGATCGCCCAGGTATGGCCTCACCAACACAGCAAATTGCAAAGGCTACTTTGGGGTCTAGACCTCTTTGGAGAAGAGAGATCGAGCTATATATATGTATATATTATGTGCGTTGTCCACAGTACAAAATATCAAACTCTGTTGGATTGAGAGGAGATAGAGAGCAGACTCACTTACCTTTTATTTAGTTAGAGTTTTGAGTAAAAGACGCCCTCGAGGGGTTTATTACCTCCTGGGTAGCTCTCACCTGCACTGGGCTGCGCCTCAAACCTTAAATTTTCTAACAAAAGACTACAGGTGACTACCTGTCATGGTTCTACTGTTTATATTTAGTGATTTATTTACTCAATTTTTAAACCTCGTACAGAATCCGTTCAAATAATTATTTTAAATATTTAACATATATATAAATATTAATATTTTGGTTTTTAATAATAATGAGGTGCCGTCTAAAAAATAAAAAATGTTGAATCAGTGCGAGACATGTGGGATGGCAGACGAGCAGATTAAGAAAATGACAAGTATGTGCTGAGTGATTGCTATTTATTTATAAATTATTTAGAAGTCTTATTTAGGAGCGGCTTCTGATGCGCGCATGAAATATGTCAGCATGTCGATCGGAAGTGGGAAAACTATGGTCGAGTTTTTCTCCGCGGATATTGTGTTCAGAGTCTGCAAAATTAAATTGGTGGTTTTAGTTTATTTTATGTTCTTTAGATTGTGAATTATTGTTATAATTTACCTGGAGGTAACGAAGCTGCAGAGCAGCGGGAGAGTCTCCGATAACTTCTGATGCCTCTCTCAACGCTCGGCTAGCCTTCTGTTCACCTTCAGCGGCAATTACCTAATTGAACAATTTAAATTTTAATATGTTATTGATTTTTTTTCAACTGGGCGATGATTTATTTTTATTTATTTATATGGAATTTTAATTTAAATTGTTGATAGATTTATTTAAACTGCAGCGCCATCGGGCGTTTTCATTTGCAAGTAATGTAGGCGGTTGAGTATCTACTTGTGATATCGCAAAGTAACGGACGGTAATGCCTGTTACTAGCTTAACAATGTTTGTTTATTTAAAAAAGAGTTGAAAGTGGATGTAAAAGAAGTTTGTAATGAAATTAATTTCATTTTTTTGTTATTTAAGGAATTGAGACACTTAAGATTTTTATGAAATTTTCGGTGTTTTAGTTTACTTGCAGAACATGTACAGAGAATGTTTTTACCGCAATAAGGTTAAAAAGTAATGGAAGTTTTTATTTATGAAATCTAACAACAAATGTAATTTTCAGTAAATTCAATTTAATGCATCAAGAAATTTATTGACTTTTTTAAAAGTTCATTCAATAAATTCAATTTTTTCTTATGAAATTATAATGATGTTGTAAAACAAAATAAAAAAAAATTTGTTCTAAAAATATACTGAGGTCCTTTATCAATTCTAAATAAATTTAAAATAAAATTTTCTTAAAATTGAGGACTTATATCATTATTGTATGACAAAAATTTTCAAAAATATTTGAACTTTGGGAATAATAATTTTTGGTAATTTGAATTAAAGTTGTTTATATTTTGGTACTTCATCTATTCCCAAACTTTTGATTCGCAACTAATAAAATAATGGACTTTTAATTTTTTTTTGAATTATACAAATTTTTCTTAAACAACTATTCGAAATAAGTCGACTTAAAATGACAATTATTAACTGTAAATGAAAAAAATTACCTTTGCACGTGCTTCACGAGCAGCTTCAGCTTCGGCAGCCATCGCACGTTGTAATTGTACCGGGAGACGTACGTCTTTGCTATATAAGTAAATAATTAGATTAATTGATCAATTACTTAATGGGATAAAAAGCATCAAAATAACATTTACATTTCCACCCGCTCAACTTTAATTCCCCAGGTGTCTGTCGCTTCATCCAGCGAAGCCTTAAATAGAATAAAATATTTAAATATAACCACTATCGACCGCGCAATTACCATTGACATACATAAGTGTTTAATAAAGTTTAAGTCTTGATAGTTAACATAGCAGTTATTAAAATTATTATTGTTTTACCTGCATGTTACCGGAAATTGTTTCGCGCTCACTCAATATTTCGTGAAGCGGCCTCGTACCCATAGTATTACGCAATGTCGTTTGTGCAAGTAAACGTGTACTGTGATGAGCATTTTCCACATTAGCGATCGATATAGTTGCATTATTAACTCGGTAATAAACTACTGCGTCGACTGAAACAGTCACACTGTCCTTTGTTAGCACCTAAATTTTATTTTATTTTATTTTATGTTATTTTATTCATCCACTTATTGTTTTGTTTCATATATGATAAATATATTGTTGTTATCATGTAAGCTGACAATTTATCAAAAGAACTCACTTCTTGGGGAGGAATGTCGTATGTCCGGGTACGTAAGTCCACTCGGGCATAAGCATCGATGCAGGGTAGTATAAAAAATATTCCTAAAACGTTTTAGTTGTTATTACACTATCGATTTTCTCCTGTTATTTATTTGTTATGTTTTTACCAGGTCCTTTGGCGCCACCGGATAATAATCTTCCAAGTCTGAATATTACAGCTCTTTCATATTCTTGCACCACCTGTCAACAAATAAAATTAATAATTAAATAATAATGAAGACCCCTTAAATAATTTTACATTTAATTGATTGAAGTTATCAAAATCAAGTAATTTTAATATAATTCAGTTGGAATTAACCATAATATTTTTCTAATTGATAATTGATGAGTACTTAGTTCATAATAATTATAGTTCTACATTTAAGCAAAGTTGTGACATATTCGATGAATAATACAGTACGATTTTATAACTCTTACAATTTATAAGTCAATAATGAAAAATATTATTCACGTAGTAATAATTACAGTGCAGAAAGTTTTATAAATTTAACTAATTTTTTCTTTAGCGACAAGTTTAATGGCTGTTTTATTTTTTCGCTATAAACACATAATTTTATAATGTGTGGATAAGAAATACTTATTTTAGTTGCTCAAATAATTAATGTTGCTTACATGTAAATTTCTTATAAAGTCACGAAGTTTTTTTTAAATATACATCGAGTTCTTAAAAGCTCAAAGGGCAAACAAATTTTTTTTTCTTGAAAATAAAAGAATGAAGTTTTTAAAAAAACGCGTTTATAATTTTAAAGAAAATTCATTTCTAAATTTTTTCTCTACGGAAAAATATTAACAATGTATTATAACCATTTCAGTGGAAAAATTTAGCGAATTATATGGATGAAATATTAATTGAGTGTTCATGTCAAGCATGTATAAAGTATGTGGAATATCGATTATATGTTATTGCAGTGATTTTCGTCATGACTTTGCTGCATTGACAAATAATTGTAGAATTATTATCGTTAGTATATTTTATGCAAAGCAAATTATCATAAAATTTTTAATAATTACAATTTATTCGTTAAATATTTCGTAAAATTATTTGAAAAAAATTTAATATATAAATTTTTACATTTTTTAAATAAAATAAAATTGCAAGTATATTATAATTGAATTTTTTAATGATCACATTGTTATAATTAGAAAAAAAAAAACTCAAAAATTGGTCCTATCTTTGAATAATTAACCTCAATTTACTAATTATAAAAAAATTCTATTTATATACATTGTTTACAGGTTTACTCATTTGAATTATGCATGGAAAAATAATCGATATCAGTATCATTGTAATAATAAATTTTACCTTGAAACAAATAAAAAGTGAGAATGGCATGGTGAGAATAACCAGCACCCATGATAGTCCAATTAAAACATTTCCACATCTTGATAAATCTTGGGTCTGAGTGTCCGCTGCATTAGAAAATCATAATGATAACAATGACATTTAAAAATAAAAATTTTCACCCCTTAATAATAATATTATCTATTACTTAATAACAAAAACATCTAATAATACATATAGAAAAAAAAAAAAAAAAAACAACTTACCCCCTATCACGCGCTTCCGAATGTCGTCGGGGCGTGAATTAACTACTACAGGTGTCATGCTATTATTGCCGTTTCCTACAGTCGTCATCTGAATTGACATATCAGGACTAACTCGAAATTCAAATCGCGCCACCTTAAATGATTACACAACCATCAATCGCAATAATTAAACCTCACAATAATAAAAAAAAAAAAAAAAAAACAAAAAAAATATTAATGAATTTTATATAACATGAACAAAAATTACTTGGCGTTAAATAAATGTCACTAAAAAGTCTTTGCAATATAAAGTTTTTTAATACTCGTCAGAGTACACAATAAAGTCAAATAAAACGGATAATTAAAGTATATTCACAAATAAAAACAACTTTAATTACAAAAAAGTTTGTCAATTAAAACTCGGGAAATTATTCACTAAGCTACTGAATTTATAAATATATTTGATAACTTCACTGGTTAATTATAAAAATATTCACCAAGTAAAAATTTTTTTTTATAATAAAAAAAAATATACTTTATTTATTTAAAAAATAAAAAATTCCACTTGTGAATGAAAACTTTAACAGTAATAAATAAATTAGTTTGAAATGCAAATACGAGTGCGTCCGCAATGAAAGCTCGGGTAAAACAGCAGGGATATGTCCTTACATACCTTGATGTTACAAACTGGACGGTGGTATATAAAAGGTTGCCAAGACAACAGGTAGTGAAAGTCTGGGGTAAATCGCCGACGCCGTTGCTTGTCACCCAATGATAAACCGTCACTGGACACTGACAATATATGCCCGATCTAGTGGATCGTGATTATCACGATCCACATGGATTCGGATAGCGAGTGTCTATATTGCTATGGTTTATAGATGATTAAGTTATCTTTAATTAAATGTTAATTATATTTTATTGCAGATTATTGTTTTTTTAGTTTTTTGGTATATTATTGTTATTAACAAAAATAAAAATTCCTATTGTAGCTTGATTAGTTTAAAATTTTTGTGTAGATTATGACAGTTAAGGATTGGATTAGGTTTAAAAATTTTTAAATAATGACTTACAGCAGTTGGACTTTATCTTATATAACTTTTTTTTTTATTTTTACAAATATTATTAGCCTAGAAATTTGTATTATCGAAATATTCATTTAAAAGAAGCAAATATTTTTGTCATAAGAAAAAAATTTTTTAATGGAATTTTTACTCCTTTATTACTGAACGTACTCCATACAATTATATTTTTTTGTATAAAATAGTATGGGATCAAATCATTTATGCTAAAAAAGACTTTTATGAAAACAAAAATTTTATTTATTTAATGCAATATATAATGTATATTGTTTCTCCTTATCAACGCAGTAAAATTATATACAACAACCACGGACACAACATTAACACAGTTAACATAGGAAGATTTATTTCTTTACTAGCCTTCAAAAATCGACACAAGTTTTTCAAGATTCCACTCGAGTAATTTATCAACAACCCAATCATCCGTATCGCTGTTAATATTAATTAATTAATTTATGTAATTATCATTATTTTATCACCAAAATTGTAAACAAATCTACTCGTAGGAGTTTCAGACTTGGTTATGCGTCGTGGCGCTGAAGGCGTCGTGGATCGTGATAATCACGATCCGTTTCGCCGTAGTAAGGAAACGTTTCTTTATGATCGCAATACGTTTTGACATATTCACTATACCATGGAAAGTTAATATAAAAATCCGAAGTATAGAGTATATCAGGTTATAATATCGTGAAAATGACGATACTGTTTTGAGCTAATCACAATACTACGTTCACGATCCACTGGATCACTATAATAGCAATACTTTTTTCTCCGTGTGGAAGTTATCTTTTGATGATAGTTATAAAAATAGCAGGTGAACTCCACACACACACACACACACACGTGTATGTCATTAAATTTTCATGCAGTACATACAACAAAGGGTATGGTTTATTTGGTCTTTGAGTTTGATGTCATTTTCATTATGGAGTATTGTGACGCGTTTAACCGCTGTATACACCCCTTTTAGATCTCAGTATTACTATGGTGCTCGAGGTATTAGTAAATTATAGGGAATGTATAAATATTGTATAATACAAAGCAACGAAGTAATCACTTTGTGGTTATCAAGGTCGACTCTAGTTCACGATCATCGATTCATGACAGTGGCTTTAGAGTTATATTAATATTGAATTTCGATAAATAATATACAGAGGGTAATAATGTGTCACTTCTATTTATTTTTATTGATTAATGATTTAATGAGTATAAGATGGTAATTATTTCGTGGGATGGCAAATAAATTATCATTACAGCTATCGAAATGAAAGGAGGCGTTTAAGTGATTATTTTCAAATTGATTGGTTTTATTTTATAAAAATAATGATAATAATTATTATTATTGTATTATTATTGGTTGAACGTCTCAGTTTTATTGTACCCAGCACTTGTCTACGTGGACTAAGACTGTTGGATTTACAATTAATAAGGTCGCGATTCTCTACACGTGCACCGATATACAGAATAGGCAAAGTCATCAACAAATATGTTATTGATATTGACATTTTTGGAGGACCAGCAGATAAAATAAAAAAGTAGAGCAAAAAGGGTGATTCTAAAATAATAACATTCCAAGTGTACAAATAGTGATTATAAACTATCAGACATATTATGTTGTTCTTATCTTTGAAATTTTTTATAATTTTTTCTTTCAAATTTAATTAAAAAAAAAATTTTGTTTTTGTTTTTAATTTTAAAAATTTTTTTAATTTCTTAAATTTATCTTCTCTTTGCAGATGCTATGTATTGTATAAAATCATTAATTTTAAACATTCTATACATAAAAATATAACATATTGTTGAAAATTGCCGAGGGCGTTTCTTTACAAATAAATAAATAATTAATAATGATAACAACACTGTAAATTAATATGGACGAGGTTTAATTGGTAAATGTTAAACAACCAAATAGAGTAAAGCTATACTGAGTGAACTAGGGCAAATTTCAAGAGAGAATTCTCTACGTGGTAATTGTTAATAGTTTACTAAATATTCGAAGTTTACCGACAAATTTCAACCATACAAGATAATGTTAATTATAATTTTTTACAAAATATGTATTAACTCAATTAATAAATACTTGAAAAAAAATTATAAAATTGATGAATTTTTCAATATGATTATGTGAACTCTTCACAAAAATTCACGTCAATACTAATTGAAAGTTTATAAAATGACGATGAAATAATTCAATAACTCATAAACTTTTGAGCATATTAATGACCTAGACTTCTTGCCCAACACTTAAAAGTGAATTAGCCTGGATTATCATAATACATGAAGAATATGAAGAGGAATAATCTAAAATCAAAAGACAGAGATTGAAATAACTGAATTGTGATTAAGGAAATATAAAAAAAGCAGTCTATAGGTAAAAGATATTGAAAATAAAATAACTCAATGAATCGTGATATAAACTCAAGTTATTATTTCAACTCGGGATAGTATTTAAAGACTTACCTCCATTGAGTAACAGTAAGCTTTAGCCTTACGAGTAACAGGGTTACTAGATCATCATACATTAACAAAATGCGGAATAAATAGCTACCGCAAACAAAAAACTAAAGAAGGAACAGTAAACTTGACATAATTCCATGAGATTCAAGGTTTCCACCGATATCACATACCATTACCGGAATTTTACGACAAGTTCAGATGCAGTCTGCGTGTATTACAGCCAAACGGACAGTTCAATATATTGCGTCGATCCAGTTGCAATTCCAGTCCGCAAAAACGGACATCTATGACCGAACCATGCACGCGCCGGGAACTGGCTGCCAAATTCGACGATGCCAAGGGTATTATTAAGTAGAGCAGTTTTCAGCTCTAGAGTTTAAGGTCGCTTTGATTTAGGATTTAATGGAAAGATTATTTATTATGAATTATTAATATCTCGATAAATAATTAATTTCTTGACGTGTAATTTATCCAAATTTTATTATTTTAATATTATTACAAAAAAATTATTTATTTTTTTTATCACGGCGACTATCACTTTTTTTTGTAGTAAAAAATTTTCTAATTAAAATGCTGAGTAATTTGTACAAAACAAATGCAATTATTAAAAATATCACTGCAAAAGCGGCGCAGACATCAATGAGAGCTGTTTGGTACCAAGACAGAGAGCTGGTGGAAGACTTAAGAAAATTTCTGGCGTTTCCGCGAGCAATGTACTCTGCCCACCACACCGCGGTCTGCAGCGGTGTCTCGGGCCGGTCACTCCAGGCCTTTTGAAGCAGTTTTGCATTTTTCTGGTAACTACATAAGACAAAAAATAAAATAAAAATGAGATATGTTCATTTTAATAAGATTATGTATTTATATTATTAGATCTCAGCTTGACCGCATTTACCTAGAGTCGTTGAACACACGATCAATAGCAGATCTCAGAGTTTTAGCGTTAAAACTGTTCCACTCCAACACAACAGCAACTCCGCGGTTTTTTGCAGCCGCCGCGTTGTTGAATTGGTCCCCGTACATTGGAACAACCACCATAGGAACTCCGGCGCTTACACCCTCGCTGATACCCAGCATACCCCCGTGAGCCAAATAACATTTTACATTTGGATGCCCTGGAATAATATTTATAAGTTGCCATTTATATTCATGTATTATATATATTTTTCTTACTTTGTATCGGAGTATTTTTTAGGTGATAAACTAATTTGTAAGTCAGACAAGTTATGAATACCAATTATTCCAAAGAGTCGATTTGATATTTTTTTTTAATAAATAGTAGATAAAAATTTTTTATTTCTACAG
The DNA here is from genome assembly GCF_020080835.1 of Cotesia glomerata. Lineage (NCBI taxonomy): Eukaryota > Metazoa > Arthropoda > Insecta > Hymenoptera > Braconidae > Cotesia > Cotesia glomerata. The sequence goes on from NC_058158.1 coordinate 5,424,713, forward strand.
ACGCTTATGATTAATGAAAAAAAAAATTAATTTACTGAGCCTGCATTTAAATAATTAATTGTAAATGTTTATGCTTACTGTTTGTCGAAAATATACCTGACTTAAAAAATCTCTGAAAGTGATTTTTTTCACAGGCCCGTTGTGAAAAAATAAATTTTTTTTTAATTAATGCATCGTGATTTTTAATAGGAGCAGAAATATATGAATGCATAAATTATTAAATTCATTAATTTTGATAATTAAATAAATGACGTATTTTGAAAAAGCGAATTAATTTTTTATGTAAAAAAATGTATAAATTATAGAACAGAGTACAGAAATAACTGCGATGTAATAAGTAAAATGAAGAATCGATTTAATCTTGTATCTATACACTGCTATATTTATCTTACATCAATCGCGATAGCATTAAAATCATTATTTTCTTTTTTATTTCATTGAATCAATACCAGATAAAAAGTGCTTTATGTTTGCGATAATTACATGATTTAGTTCATATATTTCATTGTCCTTCTCATACAGATGTTAATATAAATTAAACGATATTTTTAATGGGAACTGGAGGTGACGGGTTTTTCTTGTTAAAAAGCAGTAATTTTCTTTATTTTATCTTAATTACTCAGCTTATTACTTAATTTAAAATTAACGAAAAAAAATATTTTTTTGATAATTATGTGGTTAATCTCTTGCTACACAAAAAAGAATAAATTGTTTACCAAAACTATTGGAATAGAATTTTTAATGATTTGCTTAACGGCAATAATATAATATACTTTTGTAATCCCACGCAGGTTCATAATACTCATAACTTATGAGATATAATAATTACTGATAAAGATGCTTGATTTTTTTTTTTATCAAAAAAGTAAACTATCAACGCAGATTAGAAACTGATAATAAAATGATGTCAAGTAATAGAATTAATAGAATTAATTGTATTGTTTAAAAATGATTTTTTATTATTTTATCAACAAATAATCGCCTAAGATTTTGAAAATAATAACTTATCAAGTCAATCATATTTATTAACAGATAAAAAATAAATGGAGTGAAATTTCCTATGACAAAAGTTAAAAAAAAAAAATTACAAAAAGTCAATAAGATTGTTCAGTAATTAGTATTACAAGTATTTTTAATGACATGAAATACCGGCTTATTTGATAAACTGATGGGTTTTTCTATCAATAAGATATGTTATTATTGATCCACTGCATTTTTTAAGTAAATTGAAAGCTGAAACTTTGAAGAAGAACAAATTTATTATTTTTGTAACTTTTACAATTTCAATATTAATTTAAGGAATCAAACATTTACAAGTTTCTTTCATTAAAACACCAAAATTTTCATGTCAACTTAAAAAAACGGTTCACCCTAAAGGCCATTCCTGCAACTTTCCGCTAATTCCATTCCTGGGCGCTTAAAATTGTACTTATGACATTTTTTAGATTTTTGAGCTTAAAATATAATTTATGTGATATTTTGAGCTCGCTGAGTTCAAAGAAATAATATTTCTATGCATTTGAGCTCTCCCAGCTCAAAAGTCTGATAGAAGTTTCATAGAATACTATTTTTGGAATTTTCAAACCGCAATAACTTTTGAATGGATCAACCAATTTTCACGCGGTTGACGGCATTCAACGCAGTTTTATCATCCCCATAAGTAATTTTCAGGTTTTAATTGATCGAACCAAAAATTTTGGAGTAATCCCAAAAAAATACTTTTTTCGATTTTCTTTCGTTCACGATATCTCTCGAACGAATCAACCGATTTCGACCAGTTTGATGGCGATCGACGTGGTTTTTCAAGCTTAAGGGCGGATTAGTTTTTGAAGTTAATCGATAGAGCCGTTTAAAAGTTATTTCAAAAAAACCACTTTCAAAAAAAATTTTTTTCTTATTTTTTTTAAGATTTTTCAAAATATATCCACACACACACACACACAGGCATAGTGACAACATCGCGGGGGTAGTCAGGGAAGCTTTCTATGACCTTAAAGCGTCGAGATCTGATGAAAACTCGATTTTCGAAAAACGGGGTAAAAACAATAACTTCCCGATTTTTGAAAATTTTCAATTTTCTTAGCGGGAAGTTAAAAATATTCAGTACCTCCACTGCGAAAAATTAGTACAGTGGACTCTCAATAACTCGAACTTCAAGAGAAGTGATAAAAACTTCGATACAATATTTAAAATAAATTATTTTAAAAATACTTACGAAGAATCGCCGACTGCGGGAGCCATTTTTTAATAAGAACATTCTTAGGTTTATTTGGCAAATTTTCATCCTCCCACTTCCAGACAACCTTCCGTGGGATACTGCCAAGAACCTCCAAAATATCACTGAGCGTTTCATTATTCATCGAGCTGGCTTTGATCATAGATCCCCAACTGAAGAACAAAACTCCCTCGTAAGCGTTATCGAGGTACTCTTGCAACTCTCCTGGTAATGAAGAGGGATTGATGTGTATGCCTCCAACTTCCACTATATTTGGCAAATGTGGTTTAGAGCCGTGCAACGAGTAATGCGTGTTAACCAGTATAGCAGCGGTATCACGTGCAATATCACTCAGCCGCTTACCCGACAACCCCAAAGCCTCCTCAGCAACCTTCTCGGTCGCTCGATTGATTGCAAGTTCATAAAATATTTTGGCGTACACCAAACTGAATGCATTGCCCAACCGTTCGATAAAATTCATATTCAGGGCGAACCCGTGGAATACCAGTGGCACATAACTCGGATTATCCGGATTACCTATCCGGTCATTCGCCCATGGCATCAGGACATGTGAGGACAACCCAATAAACGGTGGATTATTGAGATAATTGACAACCGCCAGAGAACAGTCCGAGTTGAAAATTTCGGTCAGCATCAAGTCGAACTTGGGCTTGTTTTTCAACAAGTTTTTAACCTGGGGCAAATTGAGGGCGTCTTCGCAACTCTGCAGTCCCATGTTACGTAAGTGGTTCATCTCTAAAAAGCTAGTTAGCGGCGTATGCATTATTTGGTTCAAATTGACGACATTAACGAACGGATTGAATTTATTTATCAAGCTTACGTCATGATAATTTTTCTGAGTGTTGTTACTTCGCGGAAAATACGACACCACTGTAATATCATGCCCGCGGTTTGCTAATTCATCGATCAAGGGCTTGAAAACGTCGAAGTGACTCTTACCCGGGTGGCTGAAAAACCCGAGAATTTTGTACTTTTTCTCAGCACTCGCGATTCCACTTATACAACTTATTGCACATGAAAAAGCGATAAACAAAAGTAAAATCACTTTATTTAGTGTTATCATTGTCACTCATATAGATGACAGCTAATAAAATGACACTGCGTAAATCACTGAACAATTATCGGCCTCGTTTCAAACCTTCATTGAGTTAAATAATTTATAGTTTAAGCTGTGGATTATAATATATATAACAAGGAAGACTACTAACTGTATTGTATGTTAGTATTGCAACGGTGAGTTGTGTGGTAATAAAACAACAATCGAGACTTAACTGTTGACAGTGAACTGAACGCAGATGAGCCCTGGTTGTATAATCTTGCCCCACTCTGCCACTACTTGAATTACAACAACCTTTAGATAAAAATATTTCTGGCTGCTTCCTACTTTTTATCTCTGTCCGCGGTTCGATACATAATACTCTTGCTAAGCAGTAATTTTTAACTATATCTTCTACATGTGCTTGGACACGTGTAGCGAAATTGGAGTAGAGTATGAAAAGTAGAAAAAAAAATTTTTTTTGGGAGAGTTTTATTAACTATTCCTTGAGTAGATTCTATTACTAGAATATTTATAAGTCGTTAGTCTGACGTCAGAGGTTTAGTATTTGAAAAAGTTAAGTCAGATGTTTAGGCTAGAGCAATGTTGCCAGAATTTCAGTTTAAGGTTTTACTCAATGTCATAGATTATTATTTATAATAACCTTGAAGTTAATTTTAATGTTTCGTGTTGGGGTTAATATTCAATTGGCTCTTTGGTTGATAAGTTATAATCTGATAATTGATATGATGTAATTAAATTTTCATTAATAACTTTATCACAAATTATATCACTAAATACTTCGGAGGTGGCATTAAAACTACTATTTTACTCATGCGCAATGCTATAGCAATAGAAATAGGGGACTTACTACTCCCACTATCCGAATTTTTTTGACCCATGGTTCCTAGACACATCATTATCGCTCAGGGTCAAGCTAAAAGGTACAATGGTATTTTATTTTTTTTCTATTCTAACGAATTAAACAGCTAGTCATTTTTAAGAACAAAACTTTTTATCAAAATTTTATCCAAATTTTAATTGAAATAGTTTTTTGGAAAGATGCTCCATTCTGAGGAAACTATCAAAAAAAATTATTTTTATAAATTTATAGATATTGTTCTTAAGATTTTTTTATTTCTTAAATTAAGTAAGGTAATACTCATAAAAAATAAACCTTTTTCAAAATAAAAAATTCCCTCGGGATCTGTTTAAGCCCGATTAAAAATATTAAAATTTTTTACTTTTTTATTCATAAAATTTGGTTGACAAAAATTGGCGTTAATTCGGTGATTAATTGGATTTAAAAAAAATGTGACGTTTTGAACGAAGATTGAAAAATTACAATAATCCGATCGAATAATTGACCGTCAATTGGAAGCAATAAACCCACAGTGGCCTTGTGGCAAATTTTCATTGAATCGTTAACTGATGTCATACGCATGAATAAAAGACTCTATACTATTACTACTACAAGCAAACTTTCTTGACAGTGAACTAAATCGCGTGATTCGGCCCTGTTCATCATAATCAGACCTAAATGAGCATGAAAAATATTTAGCGAAAAAAATTTATTTTTCACGCAATGACTAAGCTTTGTGATAACGCGCAATTAATTTTAATCCCCAACATATAATTCCATTATGTAATTAATTGTAATCTACTCATCACGCTGAACTGTGACTAAGCTAAAATTAAAAACTCGTTGTAATAATGAATTACTCTTTGCTTATAAGCAAAGTAATATAAATATTACACCATTTATTTATAACAGTTGTTATTATGATAAAATAATATTTTAATTACTGAAAAGAAGAGCGTTATATTTTAGTAATTAAAATTTTTTTTCTGCCCTCCGGCCGGAAAGTGGCAACTTTCTGGCCGCTGCGCTAAACAAAGTTGCCACATTCCGGCTACGTCGAGCAGAAAAATAGTATACACACCTTGGTCAGTAAAAAGTAAAGCCTCAGATCACATGTTTGTAAACCTCGGCTTCGCCTCGGCCAACAATTACATGTGATCTGAGACTTTTCTTATTTTACTGGCCTAGGTATGTAATATACTATTAATATTCATCTAAATAAATAGCTTTCATCTTTTAACCGTAATTACGAGGTGAATATTCGAGTTATCAATTTTTTCTTTTGTATGATCAGTAAATAGACGGAATATTATATGATGATTATCACTTGATATTTACTCAGGACACAAAAATCTATAGAATTTCATGAATTATTTAGCAGTAGAGGAACTTGCCTAAAGTTAAATATTAATATAAGAGCTTATAATAAAATGATAAATTAAAAATCAATGTCACCTTATGTTTTCATTTAATACAACTTGTCACTTTATGAAACTTAAATAAATACACGCCAACCTTCAACATATATTAATATACGTACACGTATATTAATATAGAAACTTTAATAAACAGAGGTAAATAATTTGCAACAATAAATCAGAATAACGAGTTTCATTGTCAGGTCGAAAAAAATATTTAATATACTTTATATTTCCCTTTCTAAAACAATTGATAAATTAAAAAATTTTCTGTAAATAAATAATGAATATCTTGACAAAGATTTTTTTAGAAATATTTATAATAATCGTCGTTTGTACTGTCAAATAAATGATTAATGATTTAAGATAATTTGTGTTTTATTTATTCAGTTTTTTACTGCGTAAGTTTTTGTATTACTGATCAGTTTTTTTATGGATAAAGTATTAATGAATCATTTGTTACATAATTATATTAAAAATTTGTTTTCTGATTATCAGACTAAAATTATGTTAATTATAATAGTTAGTTAGTACCTGCCTATTATTGACGATGAGGTGATTATTAATGCGCGGTTGTGGTTAATGATAATGATGTATGTCGTACAATACATCTGCAACTTTTAACGTAAGACGATGAATTAGATAAAAAATTGTTTATTATCTAATTGTTAACTCATTATGTTTTTAATTTTAAATAAATAATTTTAATAACATAATAACAATAATAAGATAAATAATTTGTATGTAGAAGTGTCAATTTCTTTCGCAACACAAGATTTCAGATCACATAAAACATTATTTTTCTTTCGTCGTAGATCATTTGGAAAGGTCACATTACTTGAACTTAAAATGATCGATTCGCATCATTTCTTAAAGTTGTTGCTTTGCTATTTATATAGAATGTCCGACGGCAAAATAATCGCAGTGATAAAAACTGTCTCAAATATAAAACAGTGTCAAAAAAATATTGATTTGTAGAGCGGGAAGTTAAAAAAATAAAAATATTGACAAAGTCTTCACAGATGTTTAATTAAATTCTATCTCATTTAAAAGTCAATTAATGTAATTTAAATAAATTAAAAGCCACCAATATATGAAAATAATATTTCATTTACAAGAACATTAGCTTCAAGATGTATATTATATATTTCAAACGATTTAACAAAAAAAATAAATGATATAAGAAATATTTGTACAATTTCGAAAATTTATAAACCGTATTACCGTTTGCAATTTTTATAAATCAAATAAATTCGTTCCTGAAATGAATAGTCTGACCTTTTTCATTTTTCTCAATAATAGCGAAAAATAAAACTATCCAAAAAGTGATGATTTAAATTAGTAATATTAAAATTAATATAAATATTTTTTACAATAAAAAAAAACCTACAATTTTAATAAAACAACGGAATACTTGAATAGAAATAATGATTTCACATACGTAATGCAATAAAATATGGTAATATATTAGATAAGTCTGGAAATGACATTCAAGATATTGCATAACATTGAGCAATATGGAATTTATCTATTACCATGAATAAACTTCTCGTTGACCCTGATCTTGACTCGAGTTCTTGGCTTGAGTTGAGATTCCATTAATAAACTCAGCATGGAAATGAATTTGCAAAATAAATAAAACCATCTATACGTTTATTCAAAATAAAAATAAAAAGCAAACAAAATAAAAGGTCGATTAATCGTATAAAGTTCCAAGCAAAATCATCAGATGTCGTTGGCAGCCTAGAAAGTTCGAAAGCTCGGAAGTAGATCGTGAAAGCTCTCTCCGGGTTGTCTGTACGGTCAAAAGAGGCGCTTTTAGGCTGACTCAGGACGCAAGTGTGAACGAACTACGTAATCCTTACCCCGTGAGCGTGGCGTGATGATGAACCACTCGCCATAAGAGTATCGGTGGTGCGAGGGTGAGGGTGCGCTTAAAACCGGAGAGTGCGTGATCGAGGGCACGCGGGCCGGGGGTGTCCCCATCAAGAGCCGAGGGTCGAGTTGAGAGCGTCGCAGGGTGCAACGAACCTTGGACTCTCGGGGACTAGGGCTGCAAGAGACGGAGTCGAGGTTCCGAGTCATGGAGATACCCGACCCCATAATCCCAGCCGCCCTTGAGATTAAAACCCGTAGCATAGAACAGACTCTTCTCCCACTAGTGAAACAGGTAAGATTTAAACCGGCAGCTAAATCTTACAGCTCACTTTTTTATATTTATTTTTACACTTACCGGTGTCTGCATACTTGTCTCTCTTTCTTACTCTTCACCCGTATCGTTCTGTATTATTATTTTTATCGTTTCTATTATTATCATTATTAGCGTCTATTAATAACAATTTTGTGTATTGTGTGAGAGTGTGGGTGAATAATATTTATAATGTAAAGACGCAGTACAAGCACGAGTTCATTTTAGTTACGCACTATTTTATCGTCTTGCAACACCACCACCATAACCTCTGACTTATATCTCTGTTTGTGTTTATTATAATAACAATTATGGATTGATGATAATTAATTCTTCGAAGAAGTTGTTTATTTACGATAAAAAATAAATGAAAATTAATAGATAGGTGAGTGATTAATTTATTACTGACTTTTCGCCGTAAGATACTACAGTATTGAGAATAGTTAATAATACTTTCAATTATAGGTGGTTTTAATGATTTTTATTGACAAATATAAGGGAATTTAATGACGTACACGCGACTAGGATGATCAATTATTCTTTGATCCATTAATAGGTTACAGGGAGAAATAGTTTTAGAGTTTGACAGCTCAGGCGTGCGCCCTGCGTTCCTGCATTTTATTTTTGTGTTTAAAGTTTCGGGCTTTTTTTATTTACTTTCTAATAGAAAATACTTTGCTATTTGTTTTTAGAAGAAAGGTGGGAATTTACTTGAGGAAAGTAATTATATCAGTTATTAAAACTGAGAGAAAATTTAAACAACAAAACTTTCTGGTAAAAAGCTTTTAGAGTTTATATTTTATGATTATAAATTATTAAAAAGAGGTAATTAATTATTGACAGTTTGATTTTTTAAAACTTTCTTTTTTATTAGAAATTTTAATATATAAAGGAAAAAGTTTTTTTTTCACTTATTCTATCAATATATAATTTTTTTTATTTATTATTTAACAAAGTAAAATTTTTATGTAAAACTGATATTAAATGTTCGTAGTTTTGTTTTTAAAATAAATAATATGTGATTTAAAAAAATTATTTTGTAAATGTAAATAAAATTTGAAAATTATCGAGATATTTTCAAAAGAAATATTTTAATTTTTTTTTTTTTTTTCGACATTAAATTAAATTAAAATTAATGAAGACTTTGACTGTCAAAAACTTTTTATTCAATTTAAAATAGAACAAAAAATTTTAAATATTTTCATAATCAACATTGAGATAAAATAATAATCAAAAACTTCACATGCATGCATCAAATTTATATCACACCCTTCAATTCGTTAATTTAACTCTAAAAATCCCGTTGTTTTTAGTAAAATAAATTTCAATAAAATATAAAAAAAACCACAATAAATCTACCCCACGAAAAAAGTGTATTTGCCCTTACCGATAAAAGGAATTTATTGTGGTTATAAATATTTATCTAAAAATAGTAGCAACGAAATATTGTTTAGCGCAAAGAAAGCTGTTTATCAAAGCGTAACGTCAGAGTTTGATGAGCCATTGTGTGCTGAGAAAACGTACCACAATAAAACTACTAGTGACATAAACCGCAGGTGTCTAGTCACCTTATTCATCCTCCTCTCCCGTCCGGCTTTATCCCTCCGAGCAACTCGAATCTCCAGCCAGACACACATAACAGATAAAAGCCTGAATGAGCGAGCAAGTAAACCGAGTAAGAGAAAGCACAAGCGAGCGTACACACCCTTCAAATCCACAGGTGCATATCCGGCTGGATAGAAATCACTCCAAGTCCCGAAGTCCCAGCTCTATTTCATTTAATATCAAAACTCATATCGACGGTGTAGTTAAGGTTAAGTACAAATAAATTCAAGGGAAAAGAATGAAAATAAAAAAGTAAAAACAAAATAATTAAATCGTCTGTACTGCGATCGGATGAATGAAACCTAAAAATAGAGCCGACGAAGAAACGTAGCACAAAGTAAAGGAGTTAGCGGCAAATATTGACATTACAAGACTTAAATATATAGTATATAGTCTATCTATCGGAAGGGCGATATATATACGTGAAAAATAAAAGTTAAATATATATATGATAGTAGGTCTGGCACTAGCGGTATTGATTCTCACGGTGAGGATGCGCGTTGTACCTTCTACCCAGAAAGTATATAGCACACATTTTCCCAAGTACGAGTGTACTCAGTACTATATATGTACTATCGTACTATGTCCTATGTAATATATGTGCATATAGATATATAGATATATACATAGACATATAATTTGTTGCAAAGTCTGAGTATTGGATGCCGTGGATACGATTCCTCGTTATCCTCGTCTTATTCACATTGGCGCTCAGTTAGCGGCATATACATCTATCTCACAATGGTGTACGCAGCTCACAACCTTGTTTTAGCCACCCTCCGTCTAGGCTGCAGCACCGTGCTTTTTAACCCCTCAGTCTTCCCTAGGCACTCAGCAAGCTCAGTACCTGCTTTGTATTTCAACTGTTATCCACACTTGAAGTTGGCTTCGCAGTCGTACATACTTTATTATATATATATATAGATACAAATACTTGCATACAAATATCTAATAACAATTATAATAATAATAATAATAATAATAAATACCTATATATGCAATACGATAGTTGAAAAATAATCCGATAAATAAAATCGCAATGTTGACGAAAAAAATAAATAAAATAAATAACGGTGTAATTATTTGGTAATAAAATTTTTTCTTAGTAAAAATAGTGGGTGGCTGTTAAAATAGTAATTTATTAGAGTCAAAAATAGCAGGAAGTTGTTTAAAAAATAGATAGGGGTGAGTGTTACTGCGTGACATATCACGAAGGGTGCAAGTAACATTGAGTTTGAATATATATCGAATCTCGTGACGTTTATTCAAGGCCCATTATTATGTTATAAGGTTTATTTGGCTTAGTTGTACTTAGTATTTATCATCCATTAAAGAGTATTATAAAGATTTATGTATTTATATATGTTGATATAACAATAGTAATAAAAGAGCTGGTTGCTGGATATAAATGATAAAATGTGGCCAAAGATTTAACGAGAATAATAGACGAATATAATAAGTATATATCTGGCTCCTGGATATTGTATTGTTATTGAAATATTCTGTAAATATTTATATACATCACGAAAGAGCGAGTCTTTAAAAAGAAATAACTCAGCTATAAACTGTAATAATGGATTACTATTTAAAAGTAATAGCGCTCGTTTATCTATTGACGATATTATAATTTTTTGTTTGGATAACTAGCAATTAAACAATTACTGTCAATCGGAAAATCAATTAAGTACAAGTAGTGATAATCGTTTGAATAGATAATTAGATGGTATATTTATTCTGGGAATAAATCAATGTAATTGTGCTCAACAAATTAATACTGTAGTTAAATAAGAAAAGAATTGAGTAAAGTTCGAGGTGGAGGTGGAGGTGGAGTTTAAGTTTTACTTGGAGACTCTTTTTTTTTCTGACAGTAATAATAAAAAATAAAAAAGAAAGAGATAAGAAATGAATTATTCTGCATAAACGTGACAATATTCAAGGCCGTGCAATTAACTAAAAACAACAGAAGGTTTATTTAAATAAAACTGAGACTATTTAGAATTTTTTATTTATTTTCTGGCGCTAATTTACATCTGATATTTACGAAGATAGATATATGAAAATAATATAAATATAAATATATATATATATATATATAAATAAATGAATATATTTTTGTCATTAATTTTTTACAGTACCAGAAAATTAATCGGACAATGTCAATAAGTAGTTTATGTATACTTCATATCATTGTTGCGTGTAAATAAGGCTTGAAGGATAACAAGTCAAATCACTCATTGAATATCAAAAATATAAATAAGCAAGCTTTATTAAGTAAAGTTAAATGTATATAAGTTTATCGTAATTAATGAAAGAAAAAAAAATGATAGCCTAGATGGTAGAAAAAAGGCAATATATGAAGAATATTAATTAATAATAAATGATAATTATTGTAGTTAAGTAAATTTGAAGTTTGAAGATATCATGTCACGGTTTTGAGTAACACTAGTTCAAAATACGTGATTACCAAAAAATAATAAAGTTGGAAATAATAAATAAATCTATTTACAAGAAGAGTAATCACTGGAGTATATTTGTGAATGCACATATCTATGTAGAAATGTTGGTAATTGAAAGTATATTTTAATGAAGATTCATTTGGGGGTAATCGTGACAGAAACAATAATATTTGAACAAATTAATGTTAATATAAAGATAAATATAATAAATTTAAATAAGTTGTACTCGTAAGGACTGACTTGCATTTCGTTTTTCGCCGAGACTGATAGAAAACTATATAAAGATAGTCGTAAAGTAAAGTTAAATATATTTGAATTTAAATATAATAAAGCGAACGTCAATATATGAACTGGAGCAACTGTTAAAACTTTAAACGAGGGCTGTAAAAAGAAGAAACTGAAGAAAAATAGTTAAATAAAAAAGCGTATATAGAACAAAAAAATATCGCATTAAAAATGTACGAAGGAGGAATTACTACTGATCAGCAGGTATGGCTCTTTGTTCTTACGCGCTCAATAGTTGTGCATGTCCGTTTGTTTATCTGCATTTATATTATATTATATAAACGCAGCCTGAGTTTCATGTTCCGAAAGTATGTGTTTCTTTTATTATGGTATTGATATTAATACTGTTCGTTTATATCACCAGGTCTGCGTTTACTTTAATCATCTTCATACAAATCATGTCCTATGTTTTTGTAAGCGATTCTTTTATTCATTCTTTTTATGCTCACTTTTATATTGGGTCGCATTATTCATATATTTCTGGGAAAGTAGATATTATAGTTGCGCTAGCTATTGCAATGGGTATGACCTTTCATTATAAAAAAAAAACAATGTTATTTTTTTGCAGTAAATTTTATTTTTTTGGACAAATTAAAAATTTTATTTTAAAATAAAAATTGCTATTTTTGTGGCAAAAAAAAAATTTTTTCTCAATCACCGAAATTTTGTGCCAAAAAAAATTGAAACAATTGTTTTTTTAAAGGAAATTTAATTCAATTGAAAAAAGTATTTTTTTGAAAACTATTTACTGATTTTTTCCCTGAAAAAAAAAGTAAATCCTTAAAAAAATTTTTTTATTCAAACCATTTCCGCGGATTTGTGATAGAAATCTAATTAGCATTGAACAAAAATAAATTCAGCATAATCGGCTTAAGCGGAAGGAAAAAACAAATTTTTTGATGAATAATCCGTCCGAGAATTTTCTGAGATTATTCCTCTAGAATTTTTTAAAAACTAATTCCAGTATCAAAAATAAAAAAATTACTGTGCATTAATTAATAATCTTTTATCATAACTCCGACTTGATGTTGCAAAAAGTCCGGTAACAATTAATCATTCTTTTTTTGGCAAAAAACTAGGTGACCGTGAAAGTAATTCTCGAGATTTTTCACCGTTTATAAAGTTCAACTTTAGTTTATTTTAAATTTTAAAAATGGGGTCACACCAAGTTCAAGCATTGTTTAAATTTCTGGGCTTCAATATCAAAGCCTTTAAAAAAAGTTCAAAAAAATATGAAAAATTTACTGTGAGTTACTTTTTTCTTTTTATCACGACTTTAAAATTTATTTAAAAGATATATAATACAATGAAGCTCGTCATTAGAATGACAAATGTCGACATGGTAGTTAATGGCTGATAGATTGAATTTTAGAGGCTGTTTCTCGATAAAATCATTTAATCAGTGATGAAATTCTAAAATGAATTGACGCTATTAAATTTTTTATCGAATATTCATTTTGTTTATAGCGTACACTTTAAAAGGGGCATAGGATTTCAGCATTTAAACACTGATTTTACTTGATATACGATACACCTACACTCTCACACACACACACGCAACGGTGATTAAACTGATAACAGTTTAAAAATCACAACTGTTGTTAATTAATAACAATAAACGTACACACCTCAACGCTAGAGCTATGGCCGAACTAGTCAAAGTTCCGGTTATGTATAATACACGTTATAATTATAATTATAATTAATATTTAATTAAATTATCATTGTTATATATGTTTAAATTTAATTGTGATAAGTAATAAATTATAACAATAACTTTTAATATATTTCGAACACTATACAATAATAATTAGTTAATAATAAATGGATTGTTATTGGGGTGATGATAAAGGTGATTAACGGCGATATTATTTTGTTATTAGATTTCAACGCTGGTATCGCACCGAGAAAGGCCATTATGCTCCGACCGCAGTCTACGTGCTGTGGCACGAGTTGGCCAAGCGGTGAATCTTGCTGTAGAGAGATTTGTTACCGTCGGGGAAACAATAGCAGATGACAATCCTGAAATCAAACAGACCATGTATGACGCTTGTAAAGAAGCTAGAGTTGCTGGTAAATATCCCTCTTTTTGTAAATCCGATAATTAATAACTTTTTTTATTTCATTACTTTAATGAAAATATTTTACACCTTCATTTATTCATTTTTAATAAAATACTTCGTTGAATTTATAAATATTTCATGAAATTTAAAAGTTTTTTTTTTATTCATTGAAAATTTTATTCAAACTAAAAAGATAAAATTTTGAAAGTTTGATAATAAAACTAAAGTTTTGAAAAATAAAAAAAATTAGGTTTATGCAGAGCTTAAATAGAATGCAGGATTTAAATCTCCTTGAATGTAAAATACCTATTCACCGATCTATTTACTTTCTTTAAAATTTATGGACCAGAATAGAATAAAGTTTGAAGGTGCTTGAAATCGAATAATTTGATAAAGATTCAAAACTAATTATCAGCACAATAAATTGAGATAACTTCGGCCTCTTGTGTCAGTGTCAAAAAGAAGCATTGAGCGTATAATACTTTAGTCTCTTTTCTTCATACATGCAAAGTACCTCCAAAGTCGGCCACCGGATAGAAGTTCCTTTTTATCAAATAATAGGTATTCCCAGCCCGCATTGTAGTATTGTATGTAGTAGTTTATAGTAGAAAATTATATCCCCAAAAGTTTAATATCCCCTTTCTGCTTAAAGAATACTTCTCAAGTAGGAGTAGGGTGACCGACTTAAGGATATTTCGAGCTTTTTTTCTATTCTACTTATTCTTACAGCTTAACATAACTTTACAATCAATACTCTAGAAGGAAAATAAATTTCAGATAAGATAAAGAAAATTACTTCACACAGATATATTTTTTCTCAAGGTTCACTTGTACTCTTGAAACCTCGACTTTTGAGTGTTCCCCCAAATCAATGGGCAATTTACGATCCAAATTCTCTATGATCGGATAAAAAAAATCCTCGATATATTTTTTATGAGGGTTTAAATTAGGGTACAAAGGTCAAAGTTGCCTCTGTTTATTCAAATTGTATAAAAAATGAATAAATTGTCACTTTTTGTGTTTTATGACCCTGGTAAAGAATTTTTCTTGATCGAAATTTGATTTTTTTTTATTCTTCTATACTTGTGACGATAGCTACACCGTTATAGAAATTTATGATCCTCAATATGTCAATATTGTAAATCATAACAATAACCGTGCTAAGGTTACGAATAAATAAATTTTTTATAAAAGTTTAGAATGTAAATTTTGGTCGAAGTTTGGAGCTTTAAAACTTCAATATAAACTTCGAACAAAAATTAAACTTCTAATTGATACCAAAATATATTTTCCAATATTATTCCATTTATTATTTATTGAGAAAGTTTAACACTTTTAGAGTAAGCTAAATTGGTCAGATAAAATATACATTAATTAAAAGATCCTTCAAATATTTAATTGACATTTGGGTTGAACAAAAAAACTTATTTTTAACTGAAAATATTCAAATAAGGCTCTTACATCAATTAATACAAATTTCATTAAAAAAAAAAAATTATTTGATGGCAAATATTTAATGAATAAATTCACCTAAAAAAATTCAAAAGGCTTGAGATATTTTTTAATTAAAGAAAAGCAGAGTAAAAGTTGCTCGCGTAAAAGTATTTCGAGCTTGCAGAGAACGCGGAGATGAGAATAAATTTATAACTCGTTTGCAGGTGGTGCCATTGAAAAACTGTGTGAGTGCGCGATGGAGGACAGTTTAGCAGACAGAGGATCCGTTGTGAGGGCGGCGAGGTGTCTTTTGGGCTCGGTCACCAGGGTTCTGCTCCTGGCGGATATAGTGGTTGTTAAACAACTGCTATTAGCCAAAGACAAAGTGGCCCGCAGTCTCGGGCGACTCGAAAGCGTTTCAAACTTTACTGAATTCGTAAAAGCATTCAGTCAGTTTGGGGCCGAAATGGTCGAGCTTGCACATTTGACCGGGGATAGGCAGGTACGAAAATTTTTAACTTTAATTCTAACAGTATTTGCACTTATTTATCCTCATTACATATGGGTCATGTGCATTTACACTTGATGCATAATTCATTTTCTATCCTCACATCTGTAATGGTAATGTAAAAAAATAATTAAAAAAAAAACATCTGTAAGCGAAAACAAAATTGAATTTTAAATTTAAATTTATCCTGATACGGTATCGCTATCATATTAGATATTTCTTTGCAGAAAAACATATATTTATATTTGTATGTATAAAGAGTAAAAATACTTTATCGAATTGAGCTTCATCAAAAAAATTGCATCAAACTAGAATCGTATTTCATGTAAGAGATATATAACTTTTGCCTCTACCTGTCTTCAATGTACACGTATACCAAACTTATATGTTATGTAGATCTAGACATAAGTATATATGTTATGTGAACGATAAATTTTATATAGATACACCTACATTTATTTCCAACAAAGCGTCTGCTACAGACATTGTAGGTTAAAGCATTTGTTCTTTTTCTTTTTGTCATAAAAATGACATAGATTTTCATTACAGTACGGCTATTCGTATTTTTTTTTAAATGTCTTTAGTGAAAAGATTTAAAAGTTATTCTATAATTAGTTTGATAAATCGATGTATGCTCTTTAATAAAACATTGAATCAAATATTTAAATTCTAATTGAGATGAAATTTGAATCCATCGATTTTTTTATGCATTCGGACAATTTAACGCTCGCTTCAACTTAAATTGGTGTCGGTGAAAAAATAATGACTTCAAAGAATTTATAAACCAGAAATATGCCACGTAAATATTTTTTAATGTCTAGTATTGATGAAACTTTTATATCTTCGTGCTATTCTACTTACAAAAAAAATTCGTTAAATTTAAGTCGACAATCAGATATCACACTATCTTTAGTTAAATGTCAGTTTAAATTGTGACATTTTCTTGTGCCGCTTGGGGCAATTCACAATCAGAAGAAAAAAAAATTTCTTGATGAGATTTTTTTAAAGATTTTTATGCAACAATTTCTTTTAATACATTTGTCAATATCAAATTTTATAATTTTAACGACGCAAATTAAAAAAATCTTGAAATTAGTCTGTAAAACTTCAATTTAATTCTAACTTTTTCGTGAAAAGCAAAACTATTTATTCAAGTGCTCTTTTCTCCCGTGAAATTTTACAAAGAATGACCTTGCATTGAGCAAACAGGGGCACAAAAACTGAAACTTTTATTTTAGTATATAAAAAATGTTTTATTATTAAAATTTGATAAATAAAAAACTACCATTAAAATAAAATGAAAAATCCTTTTTTACGATATTAAAAAATTGATGAAAAATAAAATATTAAACTTATTAAAGTTCAGAGTGCAAAATTAAGCCCACGATTTCTCTCTAAAAATAAATATGAGAAAAAAGTGAAACGAGAAGAAAGTAAAATGTGAATAAATAAATAGATTAAATTGAAAAAAGAAAAAAAAAAGGCGATTGATGTTTGACTATTGAAAAAGCGAAATTGAAGAGTGATATCAAATATCAAAAGTAATAGTAATATTAATAGCAATAAATTATTTTTTAGAATGATTTAAAAGATGAAAGACGGCGAGCACAAATGGCTGCAGCCCGGCAAGTACTTGAGCGAAGCACAATGATGCTTTTGACGTCAAGTAAAGCTTGTTTACGGCATCCCGAGTGTCCCTCGGCTAAAGAAAACCGAGATACGGTATTTTGCCAAATGAGAAGGGCCATGGACTTGATTCATTATGTCGTGAAGGACGGAGTGCTTGACTGCAATGAATCTCAGTCTTACTCAAACGCACAGGTTTGTTATACTGCCCTGTTATATGTCGTACGTCTCGAGTGTCGAGCTTGTAATTTTGCCTCCTGCTGTCACACCCTCAAAACCACACCCTCTCCCATTAAAGCTCCCATCTTCACAACTATTACTATTCGCCCTCCAGTCGTATTTTTAATTTGTTTAAATTTAAATTTTTAGTATTTTCAATTATTAAAACATCGGATCACATCCCCGGCAATTAACTTTATCTCACCCCGAGTGACGAACTCATGAATTATTTATTTATCTTTTACGTTCAATTTAAAATCTAGGCAATAAAAATTTTCATTATTACCTTTTATATTCCACCTTCAATAGGTGGGTTGAAAAATAATTTTTTTTATTGCCTCGGGATACAAATGGTAGCTCATAATAAAATTTTTTTTTACTTTTAATATCTTGTGTCCTAAAAATTTTTATATTTATATTTTTTTTTTTTTTTTTCCTAACATTTCTAGAGTCCTCAGCAACAAGATTGGGACAGCAGCACAGTCAGTTCAGCGCTGAAAAATTTTGAACGCATGGTTGAAACCACTAGAATGACGTTAAATTTACCTGAGTGTAGAGAAACGTTGACTTCAACGATTGACACAGTAGTTGAGAGGACACAAGACTTTACGGATAGCGCGTACACGAGTCATGAGCATCGCGAAAATATTTTACTGCTTTGTGATCGAGTGAAACTTGAACTAAATTCACTTTTGAGAGTTGGTAATAGCATGGTAAGTTTGCATTTTTATTATTCAATGTTAAAATTAAAATTTTAATTATTGATGATGATTTTTACAGCAAAACTATGAAAGCGGACCAACATCACCGAATTCGGAATTAGATCAAGCGGTGTTGGGAGTATTAAAAGCTACACGTGATTTACGGTTGCAATTAGCGACCACGACAATGGAACAGGCTGGTGATCTTGGACAAGTTACTAAAGCCGGACAAGAATTAGTATCGACAATTCGTAATCTCGCTTTAGCCAGTGAAATTGACAGATTACAGGAGAGTAGCGATCGATTTCACGAGTACATTGAGCATATTCTCGAAGTAAATATTTTTTTTTGTTTTTTATATCAGTAGGATCTATAAAAACACGAAGTAATATCTCAAAAAAAAATTACATCCTTTTTTACTACGGAGAACATCAAAAGTCAGACTATTCGGTGTTTTTATTTCTTTTTGAATAAAAATGTCGCAATACTAAAACGATTTTTATATTTTTGTAAATATAAACTTTATATTAGAAGTTAGTAATATTTAAGATGTGTAAATAAAATTTAAAAAATTTTTAAAAATACAAACAAAATTTACTTAATAATTCACTATTTTGATGTTCGCTATATTTGAAAAATAAATTAACGAGATCTTTACTTAAAATTTGTCCCAAAATAATTTCTTGTTTTCAATTTTCTAATAAAGTTTTTTTAATTAAATAAATAATAATTTAATTCAATTTATAACGTAGGTATGTAAATTATTAAGACACATTGCACTGTCAGAATCATTACAAGTATCAGCGAAATTCACCGAAATAAACTTGCGTATTTACGGACCGCAAGTTGTTACCGCAGCTCATACATTGGCTCGTTATCCCACAAGCAAAATCGCCAAAGAAAACCTCGAGGTGTTTGCTGACATGTGGCAATGGCTTATGTCTGACGTGACAACTGTGGCCAAAGACGTGCTAGAGCTCTGTCAAAGTCGCCCGGAAAAGCAAGTTTATATGTCATTACCGCGTCCAGGCGTAAGTTTACCCCTAAAGAGCTTTTATTTAAGATCTATGCATTTTTATCTAATCTACTATCTCTCATCCTAGAAACACGGAACAACAAGCAAGCCCTTGAAGCCAGTGCGACTAGACAGCGAAGAACAAGCGAAAATCGCCAAAGCCGGGCTGGAAATGAAGTTGATCACCTCGGAGATGGACGCAGAGACGGAAAAGTGGCAGGAGAGCGGAAACTCACAGCTAGAAGAAAATAACGACATCGTGAAACGGGCAAAAAATATGTCTTCCATGGCCTTCTCGATGTACCAGTTTACACGCGGAGAAGGTGCACTAAAAACTACCCAGGACCTGTTCACCCAGGCAGAGTACTTCGCCGAGGAGGCTAATCGTTTGTACAAAGTCGTGAGACAATTTAGTTACCAGGTCCCTGGTGGTCCTAATAAGAAAGACCTGCTGGAGAATCTCGATCGGGTGCCGACTTATGTCCAGCAGCTTCAATTTACCGTGAAAAATCCGACGGTTGGAAAAGCCGCAACCTTTACTAAAGTTGACAATGTTATACAGGAGACGAAGAATCTTATGAATATCATATCAAAAGTGGTTACTACCTGCTTCGAATGCGCAACAAAGGTAATTTTTTTTTTTTACTGTTATTATTATTATTATTATTATTAATTTTCAGATTCTTGATATTTATGGTTGATAAATTTTCAATGAAAATTAATTTAGTAGATATTTAATAATTTTAATAATTTTTTTAGCAAATAAATTTTAGCTCAAAAAAATAACAAAAAAAATTGACTTTGTAGAAATTTTAAGAAAATAAAAAATGCAATTTTTTAAAAATAATTTTTCTCAACAAATTGGTTTGTTAAATAAAATTACAAAATTGTCAAGTGACTGCTAACCTTAATGTCATAAATTTTTGAGGCTACATAATTTTTATAATTAAGATGAGTGTTGATTTTTGAAAACATATTTTATTTGAAAGTTATTTTTTGAAGATAATGTTACTATTAGGGAATAAATTAATAAAATTATAACATTATTTTTGAGAAATGATATTGACAATGTTAATAGATGATTATGAGTGAAGAAGTATCAAATTTTTGCGAAGTAATTACAACATTTTAATAATATTTTTTCTAAAAATTTATCAACTAACAATATCTCACTAGAAAATTTCTTATATTATATAATATACTTATTTTTACGAAATCAAAATAAAAATAAGCAAATATTAACAAAGTTATAGTCAAAAATAAATTTAAGTTAAAATCGGAATCAATATCAATAAAAACGGAAATTAGACGTATAACAGAGAAGTTATTAGTACTTATAAGCCCAACGACGGTCTTTAAAATTATGATGCACGGAAAACGATTGAGGGTTCGAGTAGCTGAGTGAGAACAGCAATTACCATTTTATTGTTTGTTTCAAGTAACGATTGTACTGTTATATTTAATGCAATAATTCCGCAATTTGACCTATATGGGCTCTAAACTCAATTTATACATATTTCGACGAAATTGAGCTTATTAAAGTCGAGAGTAAATATTAAATTTATTCCTCAAAGTACCTTTTCAACTGTAAATTCACTCTGAAAACGTTCACCAATTAAAAGAGTTTTGATTATTTGACTACAAATAGGATATATGACGTGAGATCCAGTTGACGGTTAGAATAACTTTGCTTATCCTGTTGCTCTCGTTGCTTTGCTTTTAGACGTCAATAATTGAAAGCTATAAAAAGACGCGAGTATAAATTGAGAACTTTTCAATGAGATCAGATATCATTACTTTGGCGCAATCTAAAATTTATAGTTTTGCAAAATTAAGTTATAAATAATTATCAGAGTTAGTTTCTTGATAAGATACACATATAAAAAAATAATAATTATCAATTAAAAATTGAAAGTACACTGAAAAAAAAAATTAACTTGATTCAAGATGAAAAATTCTTGAATTGAAATAAAATTTCCTGAAATCAAGAACAATTTCGTTAAATCAAGAATTTTTCTACTCAAATCAAGAATATTAAGTACTTAAAAATTATATACTTGATTAAAGAACATTTTTTTTTTCTGTTTATGTTATCATTTTTTACGTAAAGAAGAAAAGATAAATTTATTTTTATAGATATATACAAAAACTAAAATTTTCACGGGTATAAAGACAATCCACTAACGTTTTATCGCAACCGGATGAGTATAAATAGTAAAGTAGTGGAGACGGAAAATATCAACATCCATTTTTCTAGTTCAAATACGTAGTTATATGTTTCTATCAGCGTAATTTTTGATAAATGTATAAAAAAATAATTCTAATTAAAAAATTGATAAGATTTTATTATTATTTTTTTTTTTTCAAACAATTGAATCGAGAATAAAAATACATATTTTTTTTTTTAGTACAATCTAGATTTCCGCGGGTTATCAGCCCGAGGGTCTGGCGGATCACCCTACCGAGGAGGTGACAATTCCGGAGATGGAGACGGTACCGGAGTTGGAGCTGATGGCAGTAAAAGTGGATCAGCCCCCGGCAGCGACCCGTCTGTCTGACAGTTTGGTATGGCCCGACGGGCCAAAGGAGACACACGGCGAACACGAGTTTCCTTTTTGTTATTTTAAACAAATCGGAAATTTCGTCATTGTTGTCTTTCCACCATTCAGCTTCCGTCTTCTCAGGCTCCGTTTATTTATCGTTATACCTTTGGGTTATACTTAATTATTAATTAATATTCGATTCGGTATAAATTATATTTAATTCGTAGCTATAAGCAGATAATTTAATTTTTAATTACAATTAGTTATAAGCTGTTATTTATTACTCTTAGTTAATTTATTTTAATTTCAATCAAAATTTATCTATTCGGTCAATCTGATTAATGTTAACGATTGTTTACTAATTCGAGTCGCCTGCGAGCTACATAACATTCATAATACTTAATAATTAATGATAATTAGGTTTTTTTAATCATTGTTCACTCCGAGCATAGCTAGATTGACTAGATAGGCGCAATTAGTTTTTAATAAATAGCTATAACTAACAAATTTCACGGGACGATCAGTGATACGACGTCGGTGGTCACATAATAATAATGATAATGACATTAATAAACGATAACAAACAACAAATTGTAACATTAATAACAATAATTTTTTTGTAATCTGTACAATTAATATTTAACTGTCTTTCAAAGCATGCATGAATTTTTTTTTGTTTATAAATCTATTGATATTGAATTTAAATATCAATTTTTTTATAAATATACGAGTGAAAAAAAAGATATAATTGAGTTTGTAAAAATTTTTTACTGACACACTTCTTAAATATCAGTATGATATTTTGTGTATAAAAAGTATAATTTAGTCAAAATAATGAATATTTTTCACAGTAAAAAAAAATACAAATAAAATGGAGTGCTCGAATGTAATATTGTTTTTTTTTTATAAAAATACATGTTGAGTAAGAAAACTAATGTATTTCCGGAATTTTTATTCAAAAAAATACAAAATATCTCTTTTGAGGTATTGTTATGTTTAGGTATTCGACTGCTCTACCGAGTTAGCGAGTTTGGTGAGCCAAATATGATGAACGCATTTATTTCATTCCACATTGTTTTGAAATATTCCGAATTACTCTTCTACATTTTTTTGAAACTTAAAAGTTTGTTTATTTTTAGTTACATTTAAAAATTTTAAAGATTATTTTCTATCCGTTTTTATTGAGGCACTCCATTTTGTTTGAACAGAAAATAAATTTATATCAATGAATTTTGTCCCTGTTACCCGTAAAAGTAATAGTAATAACCCAAATTTAATATATTTTATTTTGAAAAGAGCAACTGGATAATAAAATACCGTAGTATTATAAATTGTTGTAGCAAAAAGAAACTAAAAAAACAAATTTGTATACAAAAAGTTGCTCAACTAAAAGTAGCTTAGGACATCGCGTCACGTAAGCTTAAAAGTAAAACCGTGGTGGTTGCTATGAATTCTTAAAAGGAAAAGTTACTTTTAACCGTTTGCTTGCTTCCGATAAAATAATGATAATAAAATTAATTTGTAGATTTATTTGGATGGCGAAATAACAAATCTACACAAATACGCAACACTTTGAAATATTTTGACAATTAAATTGAATTTAAAAACTTTCTATTGACTTGAATTTAAAAATTTTAATTGATCAACAATCTTTTTTGAGCTTTTTATTAATTGATAATTAATTATAATGAATTAATTATAATGGAACATTTAACGCATATTATTAGCCGTCCATAAACGGATCTAGTAATTAAATATAAAATAATAATTTATTTGAATAAAACAGTCATTTAAAAATTAATATATTAATTACTTATATATATATTTATTGTAATATTATTGTATTGTATTATATAAATTTTGAAAGGCAATCACCGATAATATTAAATGCAAGATTGATTGAATGATAATCAATAATAGTAAAGGCGCAACTCTCATTTAATTGTCTAAGACACCACGAAAACTTAAACTCAGCGTTAATGATACTGTAATAATAATTTTAATAATAATTATAATAATAATAATAAACAAATATATGAATAATAATGTACATGACGATCAGAGAGCACTAATTAGAATGTCACACACAAATATACACGACCAAGATTTTTTAATGAGACATTTAATGTGAAGTAGAAAAAAAAAACAAATAATGAAAACTAAACAAATGAAAATTATAATTTTTTTCCAATGGATTTAAAGTAATAAGAATTTATATATTTGAATGACGACTGAATTTGAATGATTTAATGAATCAGACGAACCGAACTACTGATTAATTATAAATGAAAAGATATAAAAATGATAATAAATTATAAAATAATAATTAGTTTAAAATAATTACGAATTTACATAATTCTGTGAAAGTAGCTGAGCAGCAGTGCCGATTCAAAAATTTTATTTAGATAAAAAAATTATAAATGATAATTAACTTAAATTTACTGAACAAATACAATTGTCTGAGATTTTTTTTTAAAGACTTTTAAATATTTGTAAGTAAATTATTTAATAACAAATATTTATAATTAACAAGATTTAAATCACTTTAATAATATTAATAATATTTGAATTTTCATGTTTAATATTGTTATTATATGGGTAATTAGTTAGGTCGTTTAATCCTATGGTGCGAAAGTAAATTCACTAGTAAATTTGTTTAAATTTAACTTTTTAGGTACTTTAGTTACTTACTTTTATCTAATCAATTTATAACAATCGACAAATGCACGTTTTTGAGCTTTATCTTTCCATACTAACTATTAATTTATCTTCAATTTTTAAATAGGCTGGAAAATGTTTGATCATTATACTGTAATTTTTATTTAAAAATCAGTTAAAGGCGAGAAATATAAGAAGGTTCAAAATAATTTTTTCCGGTTAAAAAAAAAAAAAATTTGTAATAATGATCAAAAATTTTTTGGCTGATTATAGAAATCTAAACATAAAAAATTACTCTAAATTGTACGGCCTAACGTCTAGATTATTCAAACTAAATATCTCAATTCTTAGCTATCAAAAAATTCATAAACTAAATAAAAGTATAATCGATAATGTAAATGAGAATTTGATGGGGATAGAGTGTAAAATAACCGTAGATTTATTATTTGGAGCACAAATAATTTTCGTATAACTAAGATAATAACTAAAAGTTAATTTTTGAACGTATATAACTATCGATTATTATTTAATAAATTTATCTGCGCATATAATTAAATGTAAATTGAAGCAATAATGAAGCTCACATTCAAAATGTATGTAAACACAATATACGCTTATCATTAATCGTTTGTAAGTATATAATAAAATAATAATTAATAGATAATCGGTAATTAATATACGATTCGATATTGTGCACCACTCGATTGATTGAATTAGAAAAAAACATTGTTATTATCATTATTTTAAAATCCTAAGGCACTATTATTGATATTTAAAAAGTGACGAACGTGCCTTATAAGTTTTATATGCGACAAAATAGATTTCATTAGATTATTTATTTAGATTATTATTTTACATTCTATTAAATCAAATTCTCGTTTTTTATTTATATAAAACAGTAATAAAAATAATTTTTCAAGTAATATTAATATAAAAAAAGTAATAAAAACAAATGAATAATTATTAAATGAAAATCCACAATTTGGAAGCCTCGATTCAACGCAAAAGTATTAAATAAATAATTAATAATAATATTTATGCTAATAATAATAAAAATTTACGTTATTGTTGTGCAGACTGATGAAACAAATGTTTATTAACATATAAATATAATAATAATAATAAAATAATAACAAAGAATAATTGTAGTAAAACATTTCTTCTTGTTATTAACTATACATTAGTGATATTAAAACAAATATCTGGGGGTATGAACATTTTACGTTTCCATTAGTGCGTAATGAGTAAATACAAAATAATGCCGGCGAAAGAAGATGAAAATAATAAACTTAAAAAAGTAGATGGAAATGTGGATTTAAAATAATGTGTGAGATAAAGTTATTAATTGAGAATTTGAAACTACAAAAAAAACACCAATATTAATACTAATACTAAAAAAAAATTATAATCCTTCACTTCTTCTCTTCTCGTTTTTTCTGTCTACATATATCAATATTAATATACATACATACAAACATACATGTATAATAATATATCAACATGATAACTTGGGCGTTCTTAAAAATTTTTATTTCTGAAATTAATTAAAATAAACGCAATACGTAACATCTAGTGTTCATTCTGCATGATTTGTGAAAACTTTCTCTGATAATGATAATAAAAACAAAAATAAATAAATAATTAAAAATCTGTTATTGCAAATTATTTGAATTATTACTTATCCTTTGCATCCCTGTAATTTTTTTAATAAAATATTCTAATGATAATTATTTGTGTGGAAAAATTAATCGTTAGTCGAGTTTTTATTAAATTTTTAAGAAAATTAATTAAAGATTGAAATTTAATGAAAAAAAAAAAAAAAAAAAAAAATTATGAATAAT
The DNA here is from genome assembly GCF_020080835.1 of Cotesia glomerata. Taxonomy (NCBI): domain Eukaryota; kingdom Metazoa; phylum Arthropoda; class Insecta; order Hymenoptera; family Braconidae; genus Cotesia; species Cotesia glomerata. The sequence goes on from NC_058158.1 coordinate 5,451,407, forward strand.
CTTTTATATTAGCCGAATTTGAAAAGTTCAAAGTAATTTTATTTAACAACTAACGAGTTTCTTAAGCGACCGCAAAATTATTCTGATAAAATTTATTGTTAAGCCGAGATTAATTCCAACTGATAAATTTGGAAGACAATTTAAATAAAAAATTATTTCTAGTTCACGGTATCTTCCGACAAATCTACCAATTTGAATGAATTTAACGGCAATTCCGAGGATTTATCAAGATTTAAATCTACTTAACTTTCAGCTCAATCAGATAAAATATTTCACGTTATAAAAAAAATTTTAAATCTTTTTTTCCACTTTATTTTCTAGCTCAACTCGATAACTTGATACGTACCGATATTTACTGGAGTGTATGGCTGAATTTGTTGCCAAAAATTATTGAAATCAGTAAATCTGTTTAAGAAATATCACAATTACATCCATGAGTACTTCTACGTATATCAATATGCCTTGATTTTATAGTTCAAGAAATTTTACAATTCAAATCATAAAACAACTCTATTTTCACTGTAAAAATATTTAATTAATAAATTAGTTTTCATTAATTAATTAATTTTCATTAATTAATTAATTTTCATTAATTAATTAATTTTCATTAATTAATTAATTTTCATTAATTAATGAATTAGTGAATAATTTTTATTATTGTAACTAATTAGATAGTCAATTCTTTATTGAATGCTTCATAAATTATTTTTCCAATTACTTACGAGAATTATTCATTAATATTCAATAATAATTTAACTTAAAAATTTTTAATCTGAAGCTTAATTAAATTTTCTCCTACACTGACAGAAGGATTTATTTGTATCAAAAAATATTTGTTAATAGTTAATAAATCATTTATTAGAGACCACTTTTTAGTATTAAATAAATATTTCCTAGTATTTACAATAATTTGTTAAATATTAACAAGTATTTTTAACTATGAACAAATCGTTTTATCAGTGTAATACTTGAATATCAAACTGTTTTTTTTTAATTTTCAATATTTTTTAATTAAAAATACTTCACAGCAGGACAATCAATATTTTGACAGCTTTAATAAAGTACGCAATATAAAAATTTCAAAAAAATTTCAATACAAATAGTATATATATATATATATATATATATATATATATATATATATATATATATATTCCCATGCTAATCATTGTTCGCATACCAATTAATTTGTATCACATCAGTTACAAATCAATATTCCGTCTATTACTTTGAATAGATATAATTAGTTTTACGAATTCAATGACCTCGATTAGTAATTCAATCTCAATATAGAGGGTCAAAAATTTCAATATGAGATTATACTTTTAGATATCCCTTAGGAGTGATCAAAAATTGATATGAATCCCATTTACTACCTCGTTTAAAAAAGTAAAACGTAAATTTACTTACTTTATAACCGAATAATAAAAATTTTTTATCAGAAAAGTAAAAAAGTAAATAAGTAAAATAAATAAGTAAATAAGTAAAAAATTTTTCAATAAATATTTTGAGACTTATAATTAATAAATTTTTTTTTTTATCTTCATACTTACTTTATTTTTGTAACTAATAAAATGTAATGGGAACGAGTGGGAGAGGTAGAGTAATTAAGAAAGAAAAAAAATTAGAGAAAAATAAACTAAGCTTTATTCTTTTACATATTATGTAGCAGGCAGTATGAATGAGTAGTCGCACGCCGATGATGTATTAGGATATTATGCCGTAATAATGACACAATTATTAATTTAATTATTATTATCATTATCGTTATCATTATAATTATAATTACGAATAATAATAAAAAGGATGCAAATTTATGTATAACTGAATACCAGGAAGAGAAGATGCGATTATTAATCCTTGGTTCGCCCGAATAATTATCCGGGTCTTTAGCATTGTGTCTCCCTTCCGAAAAGTGAGTTGCGGCGAAGGGGGACAAGGGATCCCCCGCCGTGCGTCACGTTATAAGTGACATTAATTTATAAAGATTCGTAATTGTTGCCGCGTCGTTTGGCCTCAGTCTCAGCGCTTGCCGATATGCTGCCACAGCTTGACGGTACTTGCCGTTTAAATGCAATATTGCACCTAAATTTGTGTGGCTTCGTGCTTCGTGCGGTCTTAAACTTGTCGCGTGTTTATACCATACTTCAGCGTCTTCGTCTCGTCCCGCTTGATGCAATGCTGCCGCTGCAGCTACCGTCAATTCATAATTTGATCTTGAAAGCTCGGCTGCTTTTACTTGTTCTCGTGCTGCTTCTGACAATCGTCCTTGAGATGATAGAAATAGTCCTATTCGAAAAATTTATTATTGTTATTATCTATTAATATAAGTAAGAGAATAAGAAAAATTGTCTTCGGTATATTTATATGATAAAATGGATTTTTTTTTTTTTAATAAATTTAATATCAAATATTTTTTCAAAGTTTTAAATAACTTTCAGCGATAGTTAATTTGTTATAAGTTTTCGGTTTAGTTAAAAATAAGAAAATTTTTATGTACTATCAGAAAGGTAGTAAACTGAATTTGAGCTTCCTCATGGTTTGATATTTTACCGGTCATAGCTAATTAGCTATATAATTAGATAAATTATAATTTATCTTATAAATGATCATTTATGATTGATAGATAGAAATAAAATTTTTTAATTGGGATATTTTTTAATTAAAGGTTATTTTATAATTTAATTTGGTATCATCAGAAAGGTTTTGACTTAAATTTGAGCTTTTTTATGTTTTGAAATATTTTTTACTGATAATCAGTTTTTAATGTTAAGTTTTTGAAGTTTTTAATAATTGATTTTAATACGGTTTTATGTTTCTTCATATTTTCCATTAAATTATTAATAATTAAATTTATTTTAAATTATCTATATTGTTGTGATAAAAAATTTCTGAGCCAAAATTTTTTTTTTAATCATAATTCGTAATTCTTGGCATAGTTATATAATTACCTCAGATTGGTATTTATTATTATTATTATAATGAAAAATAAAATACAAAGTGCTTTTTTTCATTAATACTATTATTTTATGAAGTAATTGACAATTATTGTAACTATTTAACAAGTTCAATTAATTAGCCCCATCAAGTAATACGATAATAACAAATTATAATGTAAAGTGGACCGAGAATACCAGCAGTAAAAACATTAATTGAGTTTAATAAAAGCCCTTGTACGTTAACTTTTAACTTAAATTTTTCACAGAGTAAAAAACACTCTTATGATAAAATGAAAATAATTTTGACTAATTAAAAGTAAATTTTTCAAAATTAAATGTTAAAAATTCTCATAAAAAACGATTTAAATTATTTAATTAGCAAAAAATTCACCATAGCGATGATGAACGTTCGGATCATCTGGAGCGAGCCTTGTTGCTTTAATAAACCATCTCTCGGCTTCAAGAACTCTGCTCGACTGTAAATTATTAATTAGCATTAGCGTATATTTCAGCGTCTCTAATGGATGTTTATGTATATTAATTCAATCCTGGATCAGTCATAATAAAGCTACTAAATCTTACATTTCTTGCTAACAACTCTCCGTAGGTAATGTGCGCTGGTACAAAATTGGGTTCACGAATTAAACATCTACGGAACCACCGCTCAGCTTCTGCATACTCTTGCATTTTTAATAGAGTCTCGCCCAACAGATTGTACAGCGTCTAATTAATTCAAATAATATATCATTAAAATTGTACATTGTGATAAGTAAATAATTGTGCAATTTCTCTTCATTTTATATGCAAATAATAACACCAAGCTAAAGTGTAATTTTTAGAAAAAAAAAAAAAAAAAGGTTCTTAATATCTTTCGTACAAAAATTTTCCCTCGCATATCGAGAAATAAAAAATATCTGCTATTAAATTGTTGTTCCGATAAAAAATCATTTACTCTAAAATTCACTCGCGATATTTCAAACTCTATTTTGAAATAAATCTGTTACCTTGTAAATCGAAGTATTCAACTAGCGTATCGGTCAAAAATTTACTTTAAATGTTAAAAATTTTTTTTTATGTTTCAACTCGTGAATTCAGTTGCTATAAACCTTTTTTATGTACTGTAAATATGAGAATCCGTAAAAAACTATCATACGAACACGAAAAAAAAATTGTCCGAGCTGTCATAAAAAATATACTTTGTGTAGTATAAAAAGTATTTACCAACAGAATGACAGAGTTTACAAGAATTAAATATTTTTCTAGTCAATATGCAGGTAAACGGAAAAAAATGATCGTCAAACATGTCGGAGAAAATTATAAACTGATGTAAAATTTTTTTTCCATCCTTGAATGTCTAATAAACACATTTAACTATAATTATAATGCAAAATATTTATTAATAAAACATCAAACGATCAAAGAAATAATTAAGAGAGAATTCAGTCAACTTTTCTTCTTATTAAACGATTCTTTTCTTCTTTGGATTTATTAATGAGTTTTATCTCAACGTAAATATAAATAAAATATTTAGTAAATTTGTATAAAAAGAGAATTATAATTTTTATGATAACAAGTTATTTTTTTAATCACTAGTACTTAATAAATATTATTGATTATCCACCATATTGAAGTGCATTATTGAGCGACTTGTTCAGTGAACTAACATTATTTAATTACTCTCTACATAACTTAGATTTTCATCGTGGTTGCATAACCCAAATACTCTATTACTATTTGATCGACTCGCAGAACTTTAATTATAATTTTTTCGAGCTCCTAGCTGGTAAATTAAAATATGAATGTTCATTTACTGGCTATCACCTTATTTTCCCAGATATTTAACCTCTTGATATTTTAATTAGAAATTTTGACTGATCTAGGCGTGACCCAAAAATCTTGCAGTTACTTTTTTCTATAATTATTACCGAGTGTTTTAATTATAAAGATCCTAATGTTATGAGACAAATGTTTTTCCAAAAATATTTTTCATTTGACTTCTAAATAAAATTTAAAAAAAATAAGTAAAAGTACTTGAAGAAGTTTATAAATCAATAAAACTTTGTACAAAGATTATAATTAAAAATAAATGTTAATACCGTTAAGAAACTGTAAAAATACTTCGTTGTAATTAAGTATGAATACAAAAAAGTAATTATGATTGAAAAAAAAAAAAAAATCAACGCTTTTATTTTTTATTTTACAAATTACTTTTTTAACATCAAAGACTTTCAAAAGTGTAATAAAAATAAAATAATTAATTTTATGAAAAAAGTATTCAAAATAGTCCACATTAGGTAGAGAGTGAATTTAATAATAAATCTGTGCATGAGTAGCAAATGGAATGGCCTAATCCAACCACATATATATATATATATATGGTATAAAATATAGGAGGTACTATCCAGGAGCATAACTGGCACATAAACTTAAATTATTGATTAGTTAATTAATCTTGAATAGAGTTAGTAGATTGTTGAGATAAAGGCATAAACCTACTTGTGGAGGATAATAATCAGGTAATGCTTGCAGAGCTTCTCGATAAGACGACAGGGCTTCGTGGAGATGCCCTTCGTCAGCATACAAAGCGCCTAGACGTAACAATGCCTGTATTCTCGATGCCTCGTGGACCCTTTTGTCCTTTAACCCTGCACCATTTACTGCCGCCGCTGTACGTAATATATCCGCAGCTTCAGATTTTCTGCCCACTGATATAAGAGTTACACCGAGATTTACATAAGCTTCTGCAAATAAACCCAAAAGTAAATTTGCTGTTGATAAATAAAAATATAAAATATAACTGAGTTTTAACTGAGAACTCAACAAGTTTTAAAAGTTTAATCATAAGTTTTTTAATGCCATATATATTTTAAATTTTAATACGTACGAATAAGTGATGGCCGAAAGTGGATTGCACGCTCGTAACTTAAAATAGCTTCATCGTAATTTCTTCTCGCTTGTTGCAGTATCCCCCTTTTAAATAAAAAAATCACTGTCAAACACTTCAATAATTTAATATACTTTTGAGAGAACTGAAAACTTTATTTAGAGTATATGTATTTTTTTTAATGAGACATTTTAATAGTAAGCTATCGATTTATAAATCTCCAAATTCTAAGTTCTTATCCAGCTCTTATCCAGAGGATTTTTTTTTCTTATATTTTTCATATTTTATATAGAGTAAAATTTTTATGCAGAAGATATAAATGTTGCAAGAGTTTTAAAGATCGCTTTCATATAAATAGCTTACAGATTGTAGTGAACGTCCGCCATGTTAGGGCGATAACGAAGAGCTTGGATGAACGCTTCTTCAGCTTCAGCGAATCGTCCTTGTGCGCTTAATATCCCACCAAGATTCCCGTACGCTATAAAGAAGAAAATAGAAATATTTATTAATTTAAAAGTATCGTATTTTTATACCTGACATATATTTTTTTTTTTAGTCCAACAGTCTTTCATTTATTTTATTATAACGCTAAAATTCAAACTGAATGTGTGGATTTTATTTAAATACATATTTACTCGGATAACGTAGTTTTGATATTTAAATGCATTTAATGGATGTTATTTTTTTTTTGTAAAATCGAGAAAATAAAGTATTCATTAAAGGATTAATATTTTAACGAAGTAATATTTTTATTATTATTATGAGTTTTACTTGTATACCGTTTTCTGGTTTTTACAAGGTTACTTTCCGCTCTATATTATCAACACAATTTTTCAACCCTTTTTTATTATCAACATATTCTCCACTCTTTTTATAATCAACATGTTCTCCACTTTTTATTATCAACATGTTCTCCACTTTTTTATAATCAACATAATTTTCGCACATATAATTTTCATTCCAATGCGGCTGTGGACCGACTTGTGCTTTCTGTACTGCATTTACCCTATTCCTCACCCCTTTCTATCGGTTGTTGGAATAGTGGCGATGGGGAAACCACAGAGAAAACCCATGCCAGTACAGGTCGGCTACCGGAGCGACCCCCGACGGTTGGTGTTGTAACTATTCGAATAACCGTCGGGGCTCGAACCCTCGCCTCACGACATGATGCACGAACGAACTATGAGGATAATGACTTAGTCCGCTCGGCCATCATGCCGCTTTTAACGAAGTAATATGAGAACATTAAAATTTATAAATGAAAAGCAAAGAGATATAAAAATAATCAGTTCAGAATTAATTAATCTAATAAAACTGTCTGTCTGTCTGTTTTTTATAAATTCTTACCTTAAATTTTTCACTAAAAAGTATAAAAGTAATTCTTTTATTTACAATTTATGTCAGATGAAAATATAAAAATAAATTGAACCTTTGTCCTGAATGATTTTTCTCAATTGACATTTTTACATCGAGGGACATTAAAAATTCATCGAAAAGAACTATTGACGACTCTCAATTTTATACATGTCGAAAAATCAAGTTACTGTGAATAGAACTATGTGAGATCAATGAATTTTGATCTAAAAATAAATTATTTGTAATAAAAATTTTTATTACTATGGGAATATTGTAACTAAAAAAAATAAACTTTTTAGAAATACAAGTCAGAATTGGAAATATGAATTATTAAAAAATCCCTGGCTGGTGTATCAATAAATATTAAAAAAAAAAAAAAAAAATTACTAATAGTTTTTATTGTAAATACTTAAATTTAATAAACTAAAAATATTTATTGTGAGTATGTACCTTTAGGTGGATTAACGTGTAGCGCAGATCTATAAAGACTCTCTTCGTCATGCCAGTCCATATTGCGTCTTAAAGTTTTAGCAGCCATGAACCCCAGCAAGACGGCGGTAACAACAAGAATCAATCTACCGCATGTTTTAGATCCGTGGCGAACGATCCGATAAGTTTCAGCAACACTGGCGCCGATAGACAGACAGGCGCCGACACTAGGTAAATAAAGTATACGCTCGGCAATGACAAAACCAACGTAAAAGAATAAATTGCTGGCGGGTAAAAATGGAAGCGCTAGGAAACCCAGTGATATGATGACAATGCTGACGGCTGATTTAGTGGTACGGCCAAATGGTGTGTTGGTATAATCGCTGCCAGCGGAGGCATTGGTGAGACCGACACCCCAGCTACCAGATGCCAAACTTGTGTGGGAAGAATGCAGGATCGGTTTAACTGTTGAACAGCAGCAATCATTGCTGTCGCTATTGTTGTTATTGTTCGCCGCGCGACAGCCTTCGGTGTGACAATTTCCCGACTTTTTTCCATCGCAGACCGAGCACTTTGAGGAGGCGCGCTGGTATGATCCTATTTTCTCCATCGTTCGGTTGCGTACGTAAACTTCGTTTGAATTAAAGTTCAAGTTTGCATTAGAATTGGAATTGGAATTGGAATTGGGGCTGGTATTGGTATAGTTTTGACTGGAATTCCCGGAGGCATTTCTTGACTGGTGTATCAGCCACAGTCCAGCGCTGGCCAGCCCCACGTACAGGCATATTGACTCAAGATTCCGTGGATCCGTAAGAGTTATTATGCGCGGGATGGTATCCATTGACCAGTCAAAGCTCAGAGTACTCGGACAGAGGAACATACGGAAGCTAGCCGCTGGCAAGTAAAGGAATGTCAAGGCTCGTGTCAGTCTTGATGGATTTCGAGCCGTTGGATTGTCGGCAGTCGCAAATTCCGGGGTGTTGGCATTCCCGATCTTTACTCGTCCAAGTATCACTAGTATCAGGCCGCCCCACAGGATTCCGACGCTCCGATTTCGAGGCCAGTTTTTTTCTCGCTCCTGTAATTTAAAGTTTTGCGGTTTTTTTTTTTTTTTTTATTTATTTTTAGTTTTTGGTACCAATAAACCAACAACTTTAGAAAGTTTGCATTCAATAGATGTTTCATTTTATTTTTATGATCATTATAATTTATAGTAAAGGTAAACTTTACTCTAATTTCTTCCCTCAGATCTACCATCAATAAATTTTTTTCATATTTGTAGATGTATATTTGTAAAATTTATTTTTTTATAAAAATAGATATTAATAAATAAATGTACGTTAAACTATTCTTTGAATTTTATCTTTATTTGCCAAGAAATTGTATGTAAATATTTAATCATTGATAATTACGTTTTATGAAGATGAATGATATAAAAAAAAAATAACATAAAATTACAAAGTTAGAATGTTAAAAAGTATGACAAGACCGATAAAAGTTAAAGTTTTAAAAAATACATAACTGAATATTTAATGATGTTTATCATTGATACTCAAAATATTGGCATTATTTATTTATTAAGTTAAATAAAAATGTTGTTTAAACAATTAATTGATATAAATTGAACCAAAAATTATTTTTTAGTTCAAGAATTTTTTTCCTTGTTCAAAATAATCAAGCTCTTCAAAATTTTGTTCTTAGTTCAAGATTTTTAACTTCCCGCTAAGAAAATTGAAAATTTTCAAAAATCGGGAAGTTATTGTTTTTACCCCGTTTTTCGAAAATCGAGTTTTCATCAGATCTTGACGTTTTGAGGTCCTAGGAAGCTTCCCTGACTATTCCCGCGATGGTGTCTGTATATCTGTATGTATGTATGTGTGTATGTAAACATCGGCTTGACCGATTTGATCGCGGTTGGTGCCATTCGAAAGGGTTTGACCAAACTTAGATTTTGAATACAATTTGGACCGATTCAGACCAGTAGATTTTGAGAAATCTTAAAAAAACTACGAAAAAAATTTTTTTTTGATGTGGTTTTTTTGGAATTTCTTTTAAACGGCTTTACCGATCATTCCTAAAAATTAATCAGCTGTTAACATCAAAAAACTACGTCGATCGCCGCCAAGCCGGTCAACATCGGTTAATTCGTTCATGAGTTATCGTTGATGAAAGAAAACTGAAAAAAGTGTTTTTTCGAAATTACTTCAAAATTCCTAGTTCGATCAATTTAAACTTAAAGGTTTTTCTATGAGGCTTAAAAAGCTACTCGAAGAGCTCAAAAACGTACTAAGTGCAATTTTGAGCGCTTAAGTATGGAATTAGCGGAAATTTGCAGGGATGGCCTTTAGGGTCGACCGTTTTCCTAATTTTTTTGTCTAGAATCAAGTAAGTTTTTTTATCGGTCTATTCAACAACATCCAATTTCTGAATGCCTTTTTGTAAACTCATTAAACTTTCTAATTACAAATTAGTGCAAATAATATTGAATTATGACTGTAATATTTCATTTAAGAAACTCGAGAATCAGCACAATTGAACGGGTTATGCTACATAGACTCCCGTTTTTGTGGACATTAGAAAATCTTCTGTTCTTTAGGTATGCATAGCTTTGAGTGTAGAGCGAGCGAACTTCAAACCACGAAACTAATTTCTAAACTCAATAAAAGAGAAAGTTTATTAATTAATTATCGAAGCGAGCAAATATTTAGTGGACGTGGTAGGATAGTAAATCAAACGTCGCATACAGTTGTCAGATATTTACACTGTACAGTAAAATGTCCTCTGTAGCTCATAGCTGTTCTCTGTGAGGGCCGAGGGAAGAAAGGGAGATAAAGTTATCCGGGTCCGGTGTGTGCATTCATCTCTGTGAGAATCGCCGAAGCGAGTAACGTATAAAGCCATGGCATACCAGTACAGAGAAAACAGCCGGGACTGAGTAGAGTCCAAGCTGGAAATATTTACCTTTTGTGTATTTGACTCGCCATGACAGAACTCCCAGAGTAAACAGAGCGCCAGTGAGGATATGCCGGTTTCCTTGGCGAACGCGGCCAGGAGAGAGGATGTCAGCGCTATGAGAAGCATTAGCGGTGAACGTGTTTGGTCGCAATGTGCCACGTAAGTGAGAAAGCCCCCGAGAGTCAGAAAGCAAGCCAACAAATCAGCCCGTCCGACTATACCGGCGACTGCCTCACTGTGGATTGGATGCACCGCAAACAGCAGCCCTGTGATGGCATGAGACAACCATCTTCCTGGAATAACCTGAAACCGTTCGCATTTGCGAGTGTTACATTATCACTTTTATCCAGCAAATAAATATCCACTCTTACATTTATTATTTTTTTATCGTCATTTTTATATTTTACGGCAAATATTTACTTTGCTTTTCTTTATCGTTTTTTTAAGATTTTATACCATCCGGTAATTTTATACGAATTGGATTGTATCGATATCATAAAGCAAAGTACCGGCAGACGCTAAATTCTTTACTATTTTTCAAAAATAATATTTTATTTTTCCAATAAGACCAAATCTTCATTATTTTTTATGTTTTTTTTTTATTTAATATAAAAATCTATTTCCGGTATTTAGGAAAACTTTTAGAAAGTTGTCTACTCCAGGTAATGCAATTTCCAGTGTTTTCGTAATACCTTTCAGCTTTAAATTTCGTTTTATATTAGTTCCCTATTCGGATAAAATGTTTTTTTTTTGTTTGTTAAAAATTCCAAAGCTTTTAGCCACCGTTTTCCAGTTTCGGAATTCGGATTAATTATTCGAACAATATGTAATTGTTAAAAAATTTTGCGTAACAAAATATCTCAAGCTAATTCATTTTGATTCAACACTTTGTTACGTCATTACATACAAACATTGCTATACAACACGAAATAGTTCAAAAGCTTTTGTAACTTTTGTTGATGCTTTTGATCTAGATAGAGAACATGAACTGGCTGCTAGATTGAAATTATTCTTGATGCTCAATAAACAGGGATTTTACAAATAATTTATGATGTTAATTGAAATTTATTATTAAATTTTGCTATTTAAAATTATAATTAACTTTTAATTAACAATAATGATTTTATATTATTATTGTGTTTATAATTGTCGTTAAGTTTAAATTTACTGTGGGTTGAATTGAATGAGGATATTTATAAATTATTAATTAAAAAATGTACAAGTAACGATTAATCGAAAACTTTCATCACAAAAATAATTAAATAAATCATTCATCAAGTTAATGAACGAAAATAAACTTCAAAGTTACTGAAAACCAATTATATGATCCGAGATTTTTCTCCCCAAAGAAACAAACTCAAGATACATCAATTAAATTCAAGTACAGATTGAACTTTGTTGCTATTACGGTTATGATATTTTATTACGTTAACTGAAACGACTGCTGGTGAAATCACAATACAATGAAACAACGAAAGGTCCAATATTAATTAATTACTCACCGCAATTATTATTTCCCTGTGTCTGACAGTCGGACTAATACAACAACAACAACAACAGTAATAATAAAATAAAATAAAAGTTTACCTTTCTTGCCACTCGGACCACTAGGCCGGTACAAGCCGCATGTAGAGCTATGTTGACGAGGTGATAACCCTGCGGATTCAAACCGCCGAGCAGATGATTAAGCCGAAATGTGGCCACACACAGCGGACGATAACTCCCGTGTGACTCGCTGTCACGTAAAGGTGTCCCCCAAAAATCGTTTTCCAATAGAGGAAACCATGGGGAGTTCGGCAGCAGGTCTGGATTTGTCAGGATGGCTCGTCTAGAATATTTTAAAGACAGATAAGATATTTATTGTTATTATTTAATAAATTTAGATGATGAAAAAAATTTATTATTTAAGTTTTTACGGAAAATAAAAGAGCAGCAAAGTTTTACAGCTCTGTAAATTAGGTATAAGGTATATAAAAGAGAATTATTATTGCTATGTTTTAATTAGTTGGATTCATAAAAATTAATTAGAGCTTCTCTGTTTGAGCAGAGTCTTTTGAAAAGACAATTAAATTATTAAGTTTTAACTTTAGTTAATTATTAATTAACACGGGCAGATTGAGCCATTATTATTTTGTCAAAGTTTTATCAATTAATTTAGTCAATTATTCTTTATCGAAAGTTACTCAGTTTTTATTAAGTTTTATTATCAGTGTTTATCGATTTATTTTTTCCATTATCTTTTAGAATTATACTTTTATTTTTATAAATTTTTTTCTTCATTATTATAATCCAATTATAATGTCTAGAGTATGAACTATTTTTAAGATAATTATTAATTATCTAATAATTATTATTATAAAACGAGCTTAATTGATTGTGAATTCATATAGATTTTAATAATTGTCAAACTTAAAAATCATTACACATTTAAGTCACAATTTCATTACTTTTAATTACAATTCTACTTTACGGAGCGAAAATAAAGCTAGAAATTCTTTATTTCATAATAATAAATTCATAAGTCATATTCATAATTAAAGTCATAATAATGTATGGCAGTAGAGGACTATAATAATAATGATGATAATAAAAATACAGAGAATAATATTCACGAGAAAATCAACAATATGAAAAAGTTGATATCATTGTTTGTGAACATGGAGTTTTTCAAGAAGCGGATGCGACCGCAATATATGATATTAAAAGTAAAAAAAGCTTTTATCTATAATTAAAACTGTTTGCAAAGTATTCCTTGAAACGACACAATTTAAAAAAACCTTTTTTAGCTTTACGGTGCTGCGTTTCGCTATAAAAATAGAACGATAAATCTTTCTATACATTGTAGATAATTCATAGTTATTAACGGGAATGTCATACTGGGCAGCTTAAATCTGGAAGTAAATCCGTGATTATGGATTTTTTTTGCTACTGGTCTTAATTGTATATCTCGGCTTCGTCGGCTGATTTATTTTTTGAATTTTTATTCTCAAATTATAAAAACTTTTTTTAACAACAAAACTGTTTATTTAGAGAGAAAAATATCACTAATTATTCCCGTCGTCGTATTTTCAGAAATTACATTTATTATGTAGGCATATTGTCAGTGTAGAAAATTTGTTTTATTATTTTAAACTCTTGAATATTTGACATTTATTAAAAATTCACGAATTAAGATAGATAAAGTATTAAATCATTTCGTGAATTATTTCAGAACTAATAATAATTTATTGAATTTCATAATGACTATTTTTTTAGAAATTTTGCAGTCAAACAAAAAGAACTAGAATAAAAACACTGTGCCTTTTTTTGACTTTATATTTTGATGACTCTATCAAATTTTTTCTATAAATACGACATTATAAACTGAATTTATATAGTTGTAAAGATTTTTGAACTTTATAAAAGTTTTATTGCAATTTTTGCAGCTTTTACACATTATAGTGAAAAGCTTTATAATTATTTTTTATAGGACAAAAGTATTCGCCAATAAAGATTTGTTTTTTATGATTCTGTCTTTGTCTATGGTTTTATTGTCGCGGTTTTTGTATGTAGATTGATATTTCATGTTGTGGTTATTTTGTCAGCGAATATTTGGTTACTCAGTCCTTCAGAATTCCTGTAGAATTGCGGATGAAAATTTTTTTTTCGAAAAAGTTCTGTAGTCATTTACGGTAAAAAATTTTTCAATTGAAAAATTCAACATAGACTTTTGTAACTAACGCTGATGCCAAATTTTTAGGATTCAATAATACAGTCGACTCTCGATAATTTGAAACTCAAGGGACCAGAGATAAATTTCAAATTATCAAGAGTTCAAAATAACAAGTGTTTAAATAACCACGAGGGGGAGGGGGGACTGAAGGAAATAAGAATTTGATCAAAATTCGTCATTTATTATTTCTATATTATTATTATGTATTAACAATTAAATTCAATAATACAATTATTCCCAAATTTTCATTTCAAAAAGAAGTCTGTAATCTTTTTTTGAGTGAGTGACTTCAGTTTATCATTGTCCAAAGAATTTTCGATAGTGGTGAGAGCTGCGAAGTAATCGTCATTAGGGAATGCGAACTTACTCTTATCTCATTTATGTAAGCAATTGACAGATCTTTACATGTATGTAAACAAATGACAGGTATGTCCATGATAAACGCTTCAAATTATAGAGAGTAGGGAAGCCCGGATTTCAAATTATCACATGTTGGAGAGCAAGATAATATTCCTTCAACTTCAAATTACCGAAGGGACCAATTATCATTGATTTTATTCAATTTATCGAGTATTTTTCAAGGGACCAGAAAATTTTTTCAAATTATCGAGAGATTCAAATTAACGAGTGTCAAATTATCGAGAGTAGACTGTATTTGAATTATTTATTTAAAATGAAAGCAACACACTATATTTCGAGCCTAAAAATTTTACAAAAAAATTCTGTTACCGAAAATTTAACTAATATATTCTGCTTTAATCATTTATAATTATTCTGTAATTGATATATAAAGTACAACAGAAACCTATGCGAAATGTATATTTCTAAATTATGCTTCGTGTATGCTACACTCTAATTGATAAACCGAATGCTTTAGAGTTAAAAATAATTATTGATCATATTTCAATAATATTTTATACGTAATTAATTGAATGTTGTAATAGCTTGCATTTTCAAATAAATAAATCATTTTAAAATATTGGATTTTGTATTTATTAAAATAACTTTTTTTTTTTTTTTTTTTTATAATGAAATAAAATATTTTATTTCAATATTTGTTACGAAAATCTCTGAATTCATTTAATTAATTTCCAACTGTTCAAATAATTTAATAAAAAAAACTATTTTAACAGTAATATGTTAATAATTTTTAAAAATTCTAATCACACAATATAAATGATTTTTTTTCTGGGATAAGCGACATTTCAAGCGAAAACTCATATCAAAGTAAAATATATTTACGGAGCTCAAGTTTTTTAAATAAAGTAAATATTTATGCAATATCTAGTCGAAAAATATTTTTAATATTTCAAATATTACTTGCTAAGTATTTGCCTGAAGGTGAATTTATTTTCTTTCAACTCAAACAGAGATCTCGGAGTTTAATTTTTCTTTGCTTGTAAACAAAATTATTATTCAAT
Source organism: Cotesia glomerata (assembly GCF_020080835.1). Classification (NCBI taxonomy): domain Eukaryota; kingdom Metazoa; phylum Arthropoda; class Insecta; order Hymenoptera; family Braconidae; genus Cotesia; species Cotesia glomerata. Next base: position 5,467,103 of record NC_058158.1, read on the forward strand.
TCTTTTTCAAAGTAACCGGGTTGTTTAAATCTTTTGAGCACCGAAAGTGTCAACCTATTTCAGCTTTCATATCGAAATTATCAAAACTAGATGAAATAAAATTTTTTCCGTTGAACTGCACAATTGCTATCAATAAACAAGCATTTATTAATAAATAAATTCTCTTGTTTATGTCGTATTGAATTTCAATAAAAATTTCATGCTTGATTAAGTACTTATCAAAGAAAAACAATTATTTTATTTATTCTATTCCGATTGCCGTATAATGTTTGTTTGCGGTATAAAATGTAAATTTCGAATTCAACGATAAATTCTGTCAAAACATTTGTATCTATTCACAATTAAACAAACTAAAATATCGTTGTAAAAACAAATCTATAATATAATATTGTTTTCAATAAATTTATTAAATTTCAATTAAATTGTTTATTTTTACACATTGCAAAAAGCTAGGTTTTAATTCAATGCACAATGAAAATTTCAAATAATAAAAATCTCTTTAAATTTTTTTACAGCGAGAAAAAAATTAATTTGATTCAAGAGAAAAAATCTTGAACTAAGAAAATCATTTTGAAAAGTTTAATTTTTTTTTAATCAAGCAGAAAAATTATTTAATTAAGAAATTTTTCTCGGTTTAAGTATACTCTTCTTAATTCAAAATATTTTCTTCTTAATTTAAGAGAATACATTTTTTTAATATGATTTTCTCGGTTAAGAAAAACTGTTTTCTCTTGAATCAAGTTAATTATTATTTATCAGAGTGAATTCTTAAAATTCAGGTAAATTAAAGCTTATTCATCTTTATCAAATTCTTCCAAGCGAAAATAAATTTTAATATAAAATATTCTACACAAAATGTCATAATTAAATCATACTGATATTACATCAATAAAATCATACAAAAGTTTTTTTCTTTTTACTCATACTAAATCCATATTTCTGTCAGCATATGAATTCCCTGTGGAAGCTAGAAGAAAACTTGTCGGATAAATTCAGCTTTTTTTACATGGAAACTACATTACTTTATAAAAAATTATATTTAAAAGATTTAAGACTTTTCCAGACATATTTTAGTGATAAAATTAAATTAATAAGTAACAAGTTATGATGTTTAATAAAAAAAAAGAAGCTAAAATGTTGAGATAAAATAGAAACAAACTTTTAAAATTCATAATCGAAAAATATAACACCACGAGTTAAAATATGTTGCAAAGAATTATGTTAAGTATCTGATGGGAAAGAAAATTAATGGTAGAATAATTTAGCATTATGTCACTTTACACATGCAAATGCGTGCTATTACATATTTTTATATTAATGTAAGCCCGAATTTATGGAAAGTTATACAACTAACTCATAAATTTTTTTTTACTAAAACTAAATAAATAACCAAATTATCTTCAGAATTTTTTAAATAATTTCTTTGAACAAAGGATGAATTTTTAAACAAATTCTCAATAAAATAATTATAGAAAATTCTCATACAATAATTTGATACCCAGTTTTAGAAAATAAAATAAATTAAAAGTGATTACTTCACTGCAAAGTATTTATGTGCACTAACAATATAGAAATAAATCGTGTCAGCCATTTATTTAATTAGCGAGCAATTATATAGTGTTGTATTTTCAATATTAAGCCATCTTAATTGACGTCTCTACTCAGATACATGTTATGTTCACTTGAGCCAACAACATACCAAACACAAACATGGAAATTCAATTGTAATTGAAATTTATTATTTGTTATATTATTTATTATATATCGCTGAAAGTCATTATCGAATAATTATTTATCATAAAGGAACAAAATTAAAAAATTAAGATAAACAGTTTTGAATAATAATTGACAATTTTTGTTATCACTTTTAATTGTATACTTCTCTTAATATAAAAAATTTTTTTCTTTAATTAGTTTTATAATTAAATTAAGATCTAAAATATGTTGAAACATTTTTTTTTATCAAAAATTCCTGAAATCCGTGCAAATAGCTATGAATTGTTTTTTTTTTTTTTAATTTATCTCAATATTCATATAAAAATTCTCTTTAATTAATTTTAATCAAGAGTAGATACAATTTATTTTATCCTGATGTTCGAAAGCCCTCAAAAAAACATTGGATGTTATTTTTATATAAAATTCCATGATTTTTTTCAATATTTACTCGAATATTCCCATGAAATATAAATCATCACGAACAAAAAACTTTTAATTCTATTTTAATAAATATTTATATTTAATTGCTGTAAAATTAAAAATGAATGAATATCTCTGAAAATGAAATCAAATATATAAATGTGAAAATTAACATTCAAAAAGGGACTTAATACTTGTATTATCATGAAATTTCAACGTTTAAAACAATGACCCGAATACATTGGGATTCATAAAGTAATAAAACAATAAACTCCTCAATAAAGCGTGCACAGTAGGGCGCAAAATTGAATAACAGTAATGAACTTTAATTCCCTTACAAAGAAACAAGCTGACTGACTCTCTATCCTATTGATAATTAAAAGTAATTCCGAAATCCAGACAATATATATATTAATTAACAAACCGCCGAACAGCATAGAAACTATTGTCGTCACATCAGTCATTCTCATTACTCTTGGCGTATTAATTAATTTCGTCGTATTAATATCCATCGGAAGCATAAATTGTTAATAGTGTAATTGAATTTAGGATCGTGAATGACGACGTGATAGTAAAGTTAAAGAGTCAATTAATAATTGATGTACAAATGTCAGGCATGAAGCTATCCTCACCTACCGGTGCAATATAGCTTCACATTTATAGTGTTATAGACGAATATAGATTTAGCAGCGAGTATGAAATATAGATTGATAATTAGATTTCATATCTCAATTACTGACCTGTCATCGTAGACGAATCCAGCGTGTAGCGTATTGTAATATAGAACAGTGGCGATGAGGACACAGAATATGACAAGGATATCCATGTCACATCGCGAATTTAGCTTCATACAACTTTCCGTTACACAGCTCTTAACTTGTTGCACACTTGTCTCTTCTTCTCAATCCTTATATTTATTTTTACTCCGATTACCATTTCTACAGCTATTTATTCTATTGATAAATCTTCGATTTTTACTCATCCTTTCCAGTACACAGTACTTTTATTTAAATACTTTATCCAATCAAAATTAATTCCCTCTTACCTTCAATTATTTCCTTCCATCATACAATAATAATAATAATTATTATTATTATTACTATCTAAAAATTCACAAGCATAGAAGTTAAAGTTAAAGTTCAATTATTTTTATTGTCATAAAAAATAAAGCTGAGTAATTTTTAAAAAATTACAGAAGATAATAAATACCGTTGTGCATTTAAGGAAGATACTTCTTTACTAAAATAAATTATTTAAAAGTCAGTCGTTTTAATTTAAAAGTTTCAGCACTCGAAACACCACTCAAGCTTGACATCAGTGCTGATAATATAATGAAACACTTCATCAATGAAAACTGGAGCTGGTTAATAAGGATAAAGAAGCGTACTAGACTTTATTAAGTTTCAATTCATCAACCAATTCCTTTATGTACTTTAATAATGTATCACTCGAAGTTATAACTAGAATAATAATAATTACAAGCCTCTCTTGTAAAATTTAAAAAAACTGCTGAAAATTTAATCCCATTCAATATTTTCATCAGCGTAAAAGTTTCAAGTCCACGTACCCTCAACAGTAAGACTCGCACCTTCACATTAAAATGATTGATGCTGGCGTGCACTCCGTCCTCACGATTATCCACCCCCCAGCTCCTCCCACTCACAAATTCAAGATATCTTTAACGAGATATTAAAAGTCGAAGAAAAAACACCGTGACAATTGTTACTGATATCGGTTTATATGACGTTGGGATCGTCGCAGAATGGACCAGATGTTATCCCAGCCCTTTTCACCAAGATGCGCACAGTACCAATTTAACAATTCATCTGGTTTATTACTTTCACGCGAATTGTTTACCGGTGATAATTTTTTATTGTTATTAATTTTGTTATTGTAATTTGAGTTGTTACCGGTGATTATTGTTTTATTATTGTTTAAATAGTTGTGGAAAAAAGTACCGCTTATATTATGGGCATCACAATTCGCAGTACGGTGCATGTTCTAAAATGTGTAATGATGAACTGTCGTGCGCCCCTCACGAATGCGAGCTTTATACGCGAGAAACGGGCATCGATCCGGTAGGCGCTTGCGCTTACTTGCTTGTAATGTCGCTTCGTCCTTATTCCTTTCAGAGCTTTCTATTTTACTCTATAATATATCTATATATATCACCAAATATATATGTCTACGTCTACATACATGTATCAATTCACATTTATGTTAACATATATATATTTTTTCTTTTGTATCCGTTAAACTCTTAGTATACAGAATATAATATAGTAAATATGTATAGAAAATAAAGAGGACGAAAGCTTAACGCACCAATATGAAACAATATATTTTACACATATATACATAAGTATATATATGTATTATTGGTACCCCTTGTGATTGTAGATTGAGATAACGAGTTAATGTCGTCGCGAGAAATGAGAACGAGCAATTTTTCCAATGTCCAGTTTTATAAAAAAAAAATTATATGAAAAAAATTATTAATAGTAATTTTTTTTGTGATAATAATTATTAGAGTAAAAAAATTTAGTTTGTAAATATAATAATAATAATAATTAAATATTTATTTAATAAAAACGAAATTGATATTAATTAAGTGGATTGATGTAAATTATAAATAAAAAAAAAAAAAAATATTTAATAAAGCTTCCAAGTCGGAGCGGAAATTTAATATGATCAATGTAATTGGACAGAAAAAAAGAGTGCTACGAAATAGCATTTAATGGGAGATATCATATTTTAATTAAGTTTTTTTTTTGTTTTATGGAAGGAATTTTTTTTATTGAAGCGTAAAAATGTGCATAGATATTGGGGTAAAAATACTCCGATTTACCTCGGGTTAATTTTTATTGGTAGGTTTTTTGTTTTATTATTTAATATCTGTTTTATTCCCGTGATTCACTGCTGGTAATTAACTCTATTAATTCACGGAAATTAAATTAATATTTTTTTCATGTAAAATTTCTAGCGGATTATTATAAATTCTCACTAAACTGTGAGAAATAGTTTTGTACTGTTAATATCTATAGCAATCTAAAATTTCACGGTGTCATTCCAGAAATAGAAGTTAGTTAATAATTTATTGAAGGTTGCCGTTCAAGAACGGCTATTAAAAATTCAACAGTTTTTCAAACGTTAAATCATTAATTTGAATTAGGGTGACTTTTATTAAGGGGGATTTAATTTTTACGGTAATAAAATATATGATTTATTAAAATTAAATAATAAAGTTTATTAATTTAAAAATATCTTTCGATTAGTTTCATCATAGTGAATGCTAATCTTCTTATTATTAATTAATATAAAGTATTAACAATTATTCTCCATATTTTAGATGTACCATTTAGTAATTTTCCATTTTACTGGAAGAAAGTAGCTCAGTCAATTTCACTATTTAAGTTAAATAGACATCAAAATCCAATTCAACAGCGTAGAATTAAAATCCCTCTATTCTTCTGCAGCATCAGCCACTGTTCTGATTAAAGAACTTTATACTCCTCTTAAAATTTTGTAATTCCTACTGCTCTTAAGATATTAAACTTTCAAGAGTACAAATCTTTTAATCGATAAAATTTCCCATCATCAAACATCAAACAAAACTGAAAACAATCCTCAACTAACGACGTAAAAAAAAATTTTTAAAACAAAACAATCCCCTATAAGTCTATTAAACTTTTTACCCATCAACAAAACATTTTATTTTTTTACATGAATTTAAAAAAAATACATAAAATTCCTCTAAAAATGGCCAACAAATATAAATATCCAATGCACTAAATAAAATCAATAAGTTTATCGAATGACACAAAAAATAACAGACATCCGAAAATTTTTATATTTTAATAAATTATGAAAAGTTAAAATTTTATCTTTAAATACTTAAAAAAAAAAAAAAAAATGGACGTCAATTATTTTTAGTATCACATTAATATCAATTAGTCATTTTTTCTTCACAATTTTCTTCTTCAACCTCGGTATCAAAAATTTCTTCTTTGACAATCAGCCCATCTTCACTGGCATTGTCTTTAATATTAGCATCACGTGAATGCCCTTCTTCCTCTTTTCGGGAGTTGTTTTTCCTCCCCTCTGTAGCATTAACCATACAAGACATATTTTTATTCATATGTACAGTATTAAGGTGATGCTCCAATTCAACTTTAAGAGCAAACTTGAGGTTACATTGAGGACAGTTATATGGACGGACGCCAGCGCTATTTTTCTCATGTGAATTATTTTCAAATCTCACTCCTATTTTATTTTCCTTATTCTTATTTTCATTATAAATACTCTCGTCTTCTCTTTCATGCTTATTCTCATTTTCATTCTCTTTTTCAATTCCTTTATCTTTTTTCTCTTCTTCCTCATTATTAACATCAATATCAACATCAATATCTTCATCATCATTACTATTATCATCTTTCTCATTCACACACTCTAATTTAATGGATTTTAATTTACAATCATTTTCAACATTTCTTCGCTCGAAACTTTCACTCACTTTACAATTACTATCATTATAAAAATTATTACCTAAAATAGGTAAACCATTTAAATGACGTTCATAACATCTGTTACAAACATTCAATTGTCTTTCATCAATTGCAACATTGTTTGATAAGGGGATAACAGAATTATTATTATCAAATTCGCGTAAGCAAATACAACAATTAATAATGTTACTTATTAATTCCTTACGAGTATTATTATTATTATTATTAACACCATTACTATTACTATTATTATTATCAGTAATTGAAACAGAAGACTGGGATCGTAAATGATACCTGGCGTGTAATTGACATTCGAATTCGCTAATGAGAGTCTGCCTGCAGACAACACAATAAACGGACGCATGAGTACTTGCTGCTGTAATACTAGCATTAGAGTTATTAGAGATAAGAGCAGTATTTGTAGTAGTATTTTTAACAGAAATTGTTTGAGTAGTTGCTGAAACGGGAGCTGATGCCACGGTTTCGTGTCTTTGTTGGTACGAATCAATCGCTTCGAAACTGTGTTTCTGTACGTGCTCGATAAAATCTACTTCGCTGTGTAAAACAACTCTGCAGACGGTGCAGACATCGCTCAACTTTATTTTGCAGTGCTTGTCTAATTTGTGCTCTGCCAAAATACCCCCTGTGGAAAATAATTCATCGCATATGTTACATTTGTATCGGCGCTTTCCTAATTCATTCGCCGAGTGGTGGATTCTTGTATGAGCTTCCAATTCGCTGCGTGAACGCAGTAATTCACCGCAATAACTACAGCTTTCTAGATTTTGCGATAATGATTTTGGTTGCTGCTGGAGATTATTTCCTACTGATTCGATTGATAATTTGTGAGCCAGCTTTTTATGCGCGCAAAGCTCTGATTCATTTGTAAAATCCTTTCGATCACAATATTCACAATTATTTATCTTTAATTTTTCATTATTGTTATTATTATTACTATTATCATTATCATTTAAATTATTATTATTTGGACGGTTTATTGTTAATCGCTTATATTCTGAAGGATTTTGTTGACATAATTCAGGTGTCAACTGCTTTCTTTTATGTCTCACCTGTAACAAATAAATTTAATTATTATGCAATTATTATGCAAATTATGATTATTCACGAAGAAATTCGAAAATAGTTTCTATAATTATTTATATAATAAATAAATAAATAAATAATTGTATAAGCATATTGTTAAGTAAAGAACTTTTAATTGAAAAAATATAAAATAAAAAAGTAAACATTTTGTATAATAAAACATTTAGAATATTAATGTAAAATATTTGATCTAAGGATATATTTTGAATATATATAATTTTTTAAAATTGGCTTGAGCATAGTTTTAGTCGAAGCATTGCCAATTTAAATAAATAATCATTACAAATTAATAATTTTTTGAAAAAAAAGAAGAAATAGAGTTTACATTTATTCATATTGAATATTAAAATTTATCCATTAAATATTTTGTCATTTAATTTAACAAATCATAAATGAAATTACAAAAGAAATAAAGTTATTATTTCGCGATAAATTAAAATTTTAATATTTTTATAATTAATTGGTCAATTAAAAGAAGAATGAGCTGTAACTAATTAAATAACAGATTTTTTAACATTGATAATATTAATTTCAATTGAACAATATTAATTTCAATTGTTTGATTAATTATTTTTTAAATGAATAAAATAATGAAGCGTTTTATAATAATATCAATTATAATTAGTGACATTTGTATTTATACATATATATATTTTGAGATTTTAATCGATACAATATTATTTCCAATTATAAAATAAATTAAATTTTAAAATATAAGCAAAATAGGGAAGCTAAAAAGTAATGTGAATACATGAATTTAAATACTGAATTAGTTCCTTTTATCTAAAATTGGGAGGAAGCTCACTGATGACAAAAATATAACTTTCAAAGCAAAAAGGGAATAATCTATAAATAAATTCCAAAGGAATTAATATTTTTTTTTCTTTGCATAAATTTAATAACTAATTTTACATTAATGATGAAATCAATTGAATTTAAAATTTTACTATAAATGTAAATTTAAAGTTTTTTTACTTTCACTATAAACTACATTAAAATTTATATAGTTGTTAAAAATCAAGATTTTTTTTCTTAAAAGATTATTTAATGCTTAAATTAAAAGAAAAAAATTGTGCAAATGTTTGATTAATAATATGCATAGTTGCCGACTGGCATTAATAAATAAATGTCAATAAAAAAAAAAAAGGGTTTACTCAGAGAAACAAAAAAAAATAAAACAATACAATAAAAAATGTTTGAACTAAACTCAATAGCTTATAGCAAGAAATATTCGGTTGAATAAAAAAAAAAAAAAAGAAATATTACCTCATCATGTAGTTTAGAATGATTAAAAACATTCTGACAATCGATCATAGTATCAGCTCTGGCAGGAGTTGTAGCAGCAACACCACTATCAACAGCAGCAGTAGCATTCGGTGAGTTATTGTTATGTATCTGAGCAATGTGCTTGTCCAGCAAAAATTCAACAGTAAAACCTTGACGACAAATCGGGCATCTATAAAGGCACGTCGAGTGGGTTGCCAAGTGTCGCTGTAAATCAGCTTCCGTATTACAATGTACACCACAAAAACAGCATCGTAAAAATAATTCACCGCAAGCTCTGGTTGTTTCTGGTGCAGCTGGACCGATTCGACCCTTTATCTGAGTAATCCGATCCTGAGCTTTCGGAGACGATAATGATAATGCCAACGACGAGGAACACGACAAATGAGCATTCATCACGTGTTTCATCAGCTCTGTAGAACTTTTAAAGACACCGTCTCTCTCCATTCTATTCTTATCACTACCCACCGTCTCTATCCCTTTTGTGAATCCCGGATTATTTACACAATCCGTACACTGATAAACAGCGCACTCCCGTGTGTGCTTAACAGTTAAATGCACCTGAATACCAACAGCCGTCTCAAAGGTCTCTCTGCACACACTGCATCTGTACAAGCGCTGCGTGTGCTCCTCAAACGTGTGATTTTTCAGTGACTCAATGTCTAAATAGTGTCTGTCGCACGCATCGCACCAGTACTGGTGTTTTAAAATTTTTTCGTCGCTCAGATAGTGCTTTGTCAAGTGATTGACCATCTCGTCCTGGGAGGTGAAAATCAGCTCGCACTTGGGGCAATTTACACTGAATTGCTTCTGGTAATTATTTACTTGTAAATGATGCGCCAGGTGAACGCGAAAGGACTCAAAGTCTTTCAACGCCGCTCCACATTGCCCGCAAAGCAAAGTGCTGGAAGAAAAAACCCCCGCGCTTAAATTGCTGCTATTATCGTTGGATATTTTTTTACCGTAATTGACTTTTTCTGTCGATTTATCAGCGATAAGTCGCCGATTTTCGCAGTGCTCGAGAACGTAGTGCTCAGCGTAGACTGCAGGGGATGAGCACGATAACCCACACAAAGGGCATGATAACGTGAATGCTGATTCCGTTGCTGATGCTGATGTGTCATTATCATAGTTATTTATTGGAGCTTTATCATTATTACTGTGATGAGCTCTAATATGCTCGTTTAATAGATTTAATTTTGTGAATTTCATAGCACACGCGCTGTCGACACACGATAACAATTCGTCCTTTATTTTTAAATTAAAATCTTTTTTTTTACGCCGCTTGTAATTGTTATCGGTGATTTTGTTCGGCGAGGACGAAGGGCTAAGGGTGCTCACAGCGAGCTCGTGGACAGCTTGGACGTGCAATTGGAGCTGCTCCATGCTGGTGAAGGTGTCTTTGGTGCAGTACATACACGCGAGGGTCAGAGATGACCGAAGAAATGACACTGCGGGGGATGATTCGTTTGCTGAGGAGTCTGGTGAATAGGGCGGTAGCTTGTGGAGAGACGAGGGTAGTGGCGAACTGACACTAGGGGATGATCCTTCGCTTGGCCACAGAGAATTTCGCTCATTTTCTGACATCTTTGAGGGGAAATTTGTTAGTTGCTGTGACTGAGGACGCTTGTGAGTCTGCATGTGTGATGTTAATGCCGCTGCTGTGTTGTAACCACGAGAACACTCGCTGCAGTGATACGGCTTTTGGTTATCGTGAGTTTTCATGTGGATTTTTAGATGATCGCTGGAATTATTTCAATTTTATTAGTTATTTATTTAGTCACTTTTTTAGAGTCAATCAGAATAATTCATGGCTTGTGAAAATATGTGACTATTTTTTATTTTTTTTTATTTTAATATGAAAAATATATTTGGAATTTTCTTTTATGAATATCTGATTATTTAAATATTTTTATTAAAAGTTTTAATTTATTTATAAAGTAAAAAATTTTTTAATTTCTACCATTAAAAGTTAATTAATAAAAGAATAATTATTTTTTCTAATAATTAACCACAGCGGATACACAATAAGTTATTTTTAAAAGTTAATTAATATTATTCTCGAATTTTTATTATTTTTGATTATTTTTATTCACAATCCATTTCATTGTTTATTCAAATCATAATATTCATGTATTTTTTAAATTAAATTTTACTTTAATTTTTGCAATATTTTAAACATATCCAATATTGAAAATATTTCAATACTGTCTCTCAAATTTATACGATGAATTTACAACTAATAAATTGAATAAATCAACAGACAGCATATAACCATACATTACCAAATATACGAATATAATATTGATATAAAAATTTTTAAAACATTGATAAAAATAAATAATGACAAGTTACCCTACGGCCATTTTCTGATTGACTTTTAATTATAAATTTTTATTAATAAAAATTTATAAATACAACAAAATAATTTTATAAAAATACCTTCGTGAAAATGCAGCTTCACACTGAGTGCAACGATATCTTCTGTCACCAGTATGTAATTTTACATGACGATCTCTACTGCGTTTGTGTTTAAACAATCTAGCACACCAGCTGCAACGGTATGGCATTTGATCACCATGAGTCTGTTAATTGAAAATTATTAATTAATTAAATTCTATTCATCAGAATTTAAAAACTAATATTAATGAAGAAAATTAATTAATATATTGAACAATTAATATTACAATAAACTGGGAAAATTTTTAATTAATTAGATATTTAAATTTATTTTTTGTTAAATAAAAATAATGAAAAAAACTTGGAATAAATTATAATTTCTAGTTAAAACATTTTCATTGTTTATAGTCATGATAAAAAATTACACGACAGAACAAACAAATTATATTTATTAATCAACGTCATAAATATTTATTAAAACAAAATGTTGTGACATTTACCTAAAATTTAAAATAATTTACTGATAAAACGGAAACAAACATTAATTAAAGCATGCATAAAATTCGTTAATATTTATGAATAATAAATTAAAATTATTCCGGAAGCCTCGATAAAATGTTACTTTATGAATTATTAAATTAAATGATTCCAGATCTATTTAATAGACATAAAAGCGTGTTTACAATACTGGTAATTGTGTTAATCGATTTAAAAGTCTGATAATTAAAGCTTACCTGCTCGTGTTTTTTCAGTTGACTCAAACTGGGAAAAGATTTATCACAAAATTGACACGGGTATGGACATAGCCCAGAGGTGCTGCTGCTGTCAATACCATTTAATTTAACATCAACGTCAGTCTCTGTTTCTGAGGGGAAACTCAGTGATGTAGAAGTCGTACAAGAAGATGGTGTGCCGCCACCCCTCTGCCCATTAAGGCTATCGTCTTCACTGCGCCATGAGTAACTTCCATTCATCAGTCCTTCTATAAAAACCATCACAATTATCAATTACTAATCGTTCATTCTAATTTTAATTAATAAAAAAAGTCAATTATCATTAAATTAACAGACATTTAAAAATGTTTTTTAAAAATTTAAATTAATTAAAAAAAATTTTTAATAATTTCATAAACGCAAAACTTTTTTACATATTTTTTTCATATGAAAATTTGAAATGCGCATTAATATTCGAAAATATTATCATTACAAATGAAATTCAATTATTACTTTTATTATAAATAATTGTTATTTCAAACTAAGGGGATTTATGTAAATAAAAATGATTGATTTTGACGCATAATTTATAAATGTATAACAAAAAAAAAATAGCGAGTCATACGTCAATCATTCATATAAGCTATTAATTTTTTTTTTTAATAATAACTACTAACAAAAATATTTTTTAAAATTATAAATTAATTAAATATTTTCTAATACTCAATAGCAGAATTTTTAACAATTTTCTTCATTAATATGTCACTAAATTACAAAAATAAATAAATTTTCTGATTTTGACATTTTCAATAAATAAAAAAGTAAAATATTTCTTTTTAACATAAACCCGATAGAAAATGAAACAAAAATAAAAATAAGTGAATTAAAAATATAATAAAAAAGATAGAACTTTAAATTAATTCAATATACATCAATCATAGAGCCAATTAATTTCGATTATTTTCAGTTTTACGATGTCCTTTTGATACAATTATCACAGTGGTTTCATTTGTCATTTGTATTGTACCTAATTTTATAATAATTTTGTGAGTTTAAATTATGACAGGTAAAACTTGTGATACTCGTTGATAATTTTCTGATTTAATTATATATTTGATTATGATATCTCTGCGGACTATTAATGGAATTATTTAATCGCTGGTTGTTTTAATTTTACGTAATTGAATTTATTGCCAAATTAATAATTAAAAAAAAAAAAATATTAAAAAGGTGTAAGGTAAAAGACCCAGTTATTGACACTGGCCTAGTCATTGACACTTGCAATTTTATTTTAATTAAAAAAAACTGATAAATTAATAAATATAATTTTTGAATTATAAATTTTAAGATAATTGGTTTTTTGAGAACATTTTATTTTTTTAATTAGAATAAAATTGCAAGTGTCAAACAACTAGCCTAGGCCAGTATCAATATTTGAGTTTTTTACCTTATAACAATAAAATTAAAATTAAAAATAATAATAATAATAATTAAAAACGGAAATAAAGTTGTTAGACAATTTCCTCATTTATTAACACGAATGTGTAGATATAATATAATTACAAGTTAAAGTTAAGGAGTGTATTATGACACCCACGGTGTAATTTTAAAGATTTTACAGAAATTCATGTAATTTACTGCAATCGCGTGGTCACTTGAATTTTAATCAACAGCCGCCCAACGCAATCGTGCAAACTCCGTTTAATAGTACATTATAGTTATATATGACTGTAATAGTAAAGTTCGAGAGTAAAGAGTGCCTCGTGCCTCATATCTCGTTCAAATCGGTTGCATCCTACACCCACTCGCTCTATATACTTTACTTGTTTCGTTGCGTTACGTTACGTACGTTTTACATTTTAAATTCATTATCTTCTCACTCCCTCGTCACATCCACTTAATAGCTAACGTAAATGTTAATTTTGATGTTGCATAAACTAGGCGCCACTGAACCAACTACCGGAAATTTACGACTACCGGTTAAAGGATTATTTATTCGAACAGTTAATAAATAATATTTGCTTTTATTATTCAACAGTGTGTGATTAACTTATCATATTTAAGAATTGTTTATCTTCATTATTATTATTATTATGATAATATGTGAGCATAGTAGAAAATTTTTAAAAAACAGAAATATGCTGGCTCAGCAGTAGCTGAAGGAGAAGTACCGTCCCTCATCTGGGTCTACAGTGTACAGAGTGCTACAACGTAACGGCGCGAACTCGTAATCTCCCTGGGGAGTCTGACGAGGGACTCCAACGTCCCGCTGTCCCAACGGGAGACACATAGGAGACGTTTGGGAGCAATGAGTCACCGAGTCTCCGTGTAATCTCGAAGGGAGACCACCAGGAGACTCGAGGATATTTCAATCGACCGGGACCAACCACTGCCAGTACAATATTCTAGGTCATTGTAAATTTATAAATAAATAATATAAATCCGACAGACACTCCTGATTTTTCTTTTCTAAAATCTCTCTATTTTATACATTTAAATTTTTTCTAATAAAAATTATAAATAATTGCACTCGAAAAATAGTATAAATTCTAAAGATTTTTACTTAAAGTAAAAACTAACAAAAACTAACAAAAACAATAATTACAGAGTAAAAAATGTTTAAAATAATTTTCTTAAATTTTTTTATATAATTATTTTTCTAAATACAAACATTTAAATTATCAAGTGTTAGCTGTTTTGAGTGTCATTCGAAAATGAGTTAACAAGTAGTAAATATCGACGTATTGTTTGACAGTGTTTACGCGCGCACGCAATTACTTTCGAAAGTTTGTATACTCTTACAAACTGTTAAATAAAGTCTTTCATTATTTTTACCAAAATAAATAAAATGGTTTTGTTACCATTTAAATAAATAAATTAATTATATTTTAAAAATTTTACCTTTCGATCTTAAAGTAAATTTGTCATCTGGAAGTGGTGAGGGTGATAATTCTTTATGCGCTTGAATTTTTTCAATTAAAAATTCTAATCTTGAACTATTTCCTTTGAATAACATTGTTATATTTATTTAACTAACTAATAAATATAGTTAAATTTTCGTTCATTCACTTTACACACACTTTATAAAAATATACATATTAATCTTGATAATTATCAAAAATACTGGTTAAAATTTAAGAAGGCACCCTCAATAATTTTTCAATCAATTAAAAATACGAAATTCACTAGCGTTGGTAATTATTATTAATTTATAAGTAAAAATAAAAATAAAGTCGCGTGTTGACGTGAACCTCGTGGTAAATCCTTGATTGATTTTAGTTGATACCGCGGTGAGTAAACGGATATTGAGGAGAGTACTTGTTGTCTGAAGACTATAGCGAGTACTGAAGAGGGCTTCCGTTTATTATCAACCCCGTGCAGAGAAGAACCTCTACTCGAAGAACGAGGAACGAGGAGAAGCAGTTTACTACGGAGTTTGCGGACTCATAGTACAGTAGAAGGGACCCACACACCAAGAGGAGTGAAGGTGAGGAGGCCAGGGAGCCCCCTTGGGATACCAGCAACCGCATTGGACGGTAGGCGGGTTCGTGAACACCCCCCCCCTTCGAGCACCCCTTCTCTATCGGTCGTTTATCTGTCATGTCTTCAGCTCAAAACTTCATCAATATAATTATTCTGATGACTTCTCATCACACTCTAAGCTCCCCAGTATTATCACAATACACCTGGTCCCTGCTCCTACGCTGGCTTTTATCCAAATACTTTTTTCACCCCAACTTCCTGCCAAATTAAATAAAGATAAATTCAACTTAAAAAACTATCACGTCTTGAAAAAAAAAAAAAATTTCGGTTCTGGTATTTACCTGACTGTTGCAGACCCATGCTTAGATCGGTAAGAATTTTATTAATTTATAAATACAAAATAAAAAATTTTTTTAATTACTAAAAATGGTAAAATTTAGTAAAGTTTTTATTTGATATTTTATTTGATGAAAAAATATTTCTATCTATCTCTGTTTTTTTTTTTTTTTGTAATATAGTTTAATTTTTTGAATAAAAGTTTTATTAAAAAAAATTTTTTTTAATTTTTTTCTATTACCATAGTATTAATATAAAAATATAAAAAGTTGTCATACGTCTGGTACGTTGACTGTCTTAATAATTATGATGAATCATAAAGAATAATAAAATATTTGGGAACCTACACTCGAGATATGAAACAAGAAAACAAGTTGATGGAGATGAAGAAGAAGAAATGAAAGAAGAAAGAGTGGATAGGTAAAGAAAAAAGTAAACGAGAATGAAAGCCCGAGGTGAAACTTATAAAATGGAAGAGTAAGAGATAGAGAGTATATTATGGGGATGCTAGAGTATTCCCATGGGAGATAAGGTAGTCAAGAGCACATGCGCCAAGCTGATTAGTTCTTCCGTCTCACTCGTCGCGAGCAATACCGGAGCCAGAGGAGACCAACTGACTCCTTTGGGACATGATCCCACTCTCTTTCCTCCCGCTCCGGGATCACGGCTCTCTGGTCCTCCTCCCTTCAGCCTCCTTCAGCTCCTACTTTATCCACATCGTCCTCGACTCCTCTTGCACCATCCACTCACTTCTGCTAACCCGGGTTCCGTTACCCTCCACGCGCAGCCCTCCGCTGCTCAAAGTATTCCCAGTACAATTCCAACTAGTGGAGACTTTTGCGAGCACATTCGGGAGGAAAATAAAAAAAACATAAAATAATATTAAACTAAAAATAGAAAAAAATATAAAATCAAGAAAACTATTGAGAAAAATTTAACAGTAAGATCTGCTCTTTTTTAATCATATTTCAAATATTTATCCGAGATTTATGTATGTTTTTTTTTTTTTTTTTTTCAACTTTATAATTCAAATAATAAAAAATTACGACTATTTATAAAAATAATTACTTACAATAAAATAATTATTTTTATATAAATAATTTATTGGAAGTATACAATCACGCAAAATGAATTCCTACTTTATTAAAAGTATACAAAAGTCTGGAACAAAAATAAAATAATAATAAATAAAAGAATATTTAATTAATTTTTAATTACAATAAATATTACTTACTCTATAAAATCATCAACATCCAATTCTCGTGCGCGTTTTTTACTCATTCCTTCGAGACGGTCTACTTTGTCACCTTTTCTTGTCATTGTAGTCAATACTTCTGTAATTAATTCAGTGATATCAAATCCCTCTGGTATTGTCTGAAATTCAATAAATTATTGAAATTAAAAAAATATTTTTTTAGATTTATAATAAATAAGATAAGATGACACAAAATATACCGTATTATAATTTTACAATAAAATTAAATTACTTTAAATAAATTTTTAAGTGGAGGTGATGATAAAAATCTGAATTTTAATTCATTATTTAATATTATAAAACAGTTATGATTTATTAGTATTAAGCTGTAGGGTAAAAGTACTGTTAAAGAATGTCTTTAGTGGTTTATGGCTTCTTAGATAATTACCTCATTATTAAGACTGCAATGAATTTGGTAATTTTTATTGAGTAAAGTTTTCACCGAAGTTGTTTTGAACGCCGCCAGCAATGTTTTATTTTTCCTACCAAACGCTATTCTCGTTAAGCCGTCCCATTCTTTAAAATTAATTGCTGGAGGTGGATTACGTGGTTCAACTCTAACAACACTAGATTCAACTTTTGGCGGTGGGCGGAAATTATTTTTACCAACTTTTAACAGTAAATCAACTCGGGCTAATAATTGGGTGTTGATACTGAGACGGCAATATAAATTATCACCCGGTTTGGCCACTAATCGGTCAGCGAACTCTTTTTGGAACATGAGAACTGCACATCTAATCAAATTAACAAAAAGTAATCAATTATCTATAATTATTAAAATTAAAAATAATAAATTACCTAAATATTGGCCTGTGGAGTAACAATTTAGTCATCAATGGTGATGATATTTGATAAGGTACATTAGCAATACACAAGTCAAAATAATGTAATTTATCAGCCTTAAGTACATCTCCAATTTCTATGTATAATTTCGATTTGTAAGGAGTACCCTGGACACGTTTTTGTAATTCAGCAACCATACGTGGGTCGACTTCGTAAGCAATTACTTTTTTACACCTTTCAAGTAATTTCATTGTCATGTTACCGGTACCGGGTCCTATTTCAATTACAACGTCCGTTGGTCTTACTGCTGCCTTGTCCACCATGCTCTCGATTATCTTAGGGTTCTTCAGGATATGCTGACCAAGATTTGTGTTGAATAAAATACCTATAATTATGTCAAAAGATTAGTAATTAAATTAACATAATAAGATATTTTTATTTTAATTTATATTATAGATTTTACTGTGGTTCGAATATTCTCAAACACGAGTGTCTCCAGAGTCATTTAAAATATATCCTTAGAATTACATTTAAAAATGGGATTATTTTATGTCAGAGAATAGAGAATTGACGTATATTAAAAATATAATTAAGTAAAAATACGATTTTTTTTTCTTGACATAAATGTAAGATCCTAATAATAATAATAATAATCATCTGTCTGACGAATTCTTTTTATATAAATAATTTAAAAATTAAGTAAATTTATATTTGATGTTAAATTAAAAATTTATAACAAGTAGAGATTTGACTTAACAATTAGCTATAACTTTTTTAAGAAAATAAAAAAATATCAAAATAATTTCGTTTAATTTTTTCAAGAACTTTTTTGATTTATTTATTTCTTACAAGAATAATAACAATTTATTTATTTGGAAAAATAAAATAATTGAATGTCTGCTATTTTTATGAATTTGAAACTGTTTACGAATTAAAAGCAAATTATTAAACGTTTTCTATTTTGATAAATTTATTTTCATTATTATTGTCATCAATATCTTTTTCATTACCTAAACAATAAAATAAAAAATTAATTTAAACAATAAAAATATAAATTACTAACCTTGTCTTGCTACTTTTTCATGAATCCGACTTTTCTTCTCTGTTTTAACTTTCGGCATTTTTTTTTTTAACTAATTATCAACAATTATATTTAAAAAAAGTCAAAAACACGTGTGAGTAATAACCTCTCACATAAAATTTAGTACTTATTAAAATTCTACTCCAAAAGATAAGATACAAAACAAAAGAAAAATCGCACTGCCATCTATTGAAAATTTAAAAATAATATCCACATGATAAATACGTATAAAAAGTTTGTATATATATATATTTGCCTGTCACTCTTACTCTTCAACATACATTTTAAATTCTCTCTCTATCGCACTTGTTTAAATATTTATTAATCATTATTTTCATTCGCCTAAATATAACAAACATATTAGTATATATATATATATATATATATTTATCAGAGTATATGTCTAGTAGGTTACAGTCTAGTCAAGTCTAGCCAAAACTACATCGAAAATCCAGGAGCTGGCGCAACGGTCGTATTTACCAATAAGACACTCCATCTTCGTCGAAACAACGCTCCGAAGGTAAGTTTATCTTTGTTTAGTGAAAGCTGACGTCTCTTATTATGGGTTTCAACCAATAGGAAACAAGTACGAAATTTACGCAGGAGAAAGAATATTACTGACGTGTCCCCAAAAGTGATATCAAGCACTTTGGCAATTGATGATCATTCTCGAACTTAAAGCGTATTAAATCATATCGTGCGTATAAGAAATCGTGTGTTTTATTAAACTAAATACACTACCACCTGAAATTGATCTATCATTTATCAAGTAAACAGTTTCTTACAACATTCAGATTTAATTACTGAAAAAGAGTGACATAAAAAATCATAATAATGGCACCAACATTGACTTCTTTTGTCAATTCCTTCACCAACAGGCTGTAAGTTATTATTTTTATTCTTATCGTTATCGTTTAAGATTAATAATTATCTATAATTTATTTTGCATTGTAACTGTTATGATATGCTTAACATTCAATAATAATTTACCATATTTTGGTGAATAACAGTTTAATAAAATCATGATGTAATATGAAGGACATTCAGAAACTTTTTGTCTTAGTGGAAAAATACATTTTGACCTTGTCATCAATAAAAAAAAAATAAATTTTATTTAAATAGTCATAATTATGGACATGTCTGTTCATACGTAAAAAAAGTCCTTATAAATCCACACCGCGTGAATGTAAGGGCCTTGTATTCACGCGGTGCAGATTTATAAGGATTTTTTTTTACGTACGAATAGACACTTCATAATTATTGCATTTTATTATTATAATAATTAATTTATTTTGTTTGTAAATAATTACAGTGAAGCTCCACTCCGTCAACATCTAAAAAATGTATACGGTTGTTTAGCACTGTCAAGTGTTACCGCAGGAATTGGTTCATACGTCCATATTTACACTGACATACTCCAAGCTGGATTATTGAGTACATTGGGTGCACTCGGGTTGTTGATTGCACTCGGTACTACACCAGACAATGGAAAGAACCAAAAGTTACGACTTGGTTATCTACTAGGATTTGCATTCTTATCGGGCCTTGGTTTGGGACCGCTGCTTGAAATCGTTATCAGCATTGATCCGAGTATTATTGTCACTGCGCTTGTAGGCAAGTATTTCATTCTATATCATTACAAATTGTTTAGTTGTACTTGCCGTTACCCGGGTTACATTTATTTTTTTATTCAAAGTACTAATTTACCAACAACAAATTTAAACCTTCTATATACTGGTGTATTTATTAAAATATAAATTATGTTTCAATGTACTTTGACCGATGATTTTAAAACTTGTAATAAGAATTTTTTTATGGTTTTAAAAGGGCAATAGGCCATGATTAATTCAACTCGAGAAATTTCTTTTTAATTATCTTCACGGAAATTAATTTAGCGGACATTTATTAATTTAAAAAATTTTTTTAACAAATAAATTATAGCAAAAAAAATTAGAAGAAAAAATTGACGTAGAAATTTTGAAAAATTGAAAATGCAATTTTTTTTAAATAATTTTTTGGAACAAATTGGTTTGTTAAAAAAAATTAAAAAATTGTAAAGTGACTGCTAACTGTCATATTATTTTCTAATATTTAAAAACAAGTTTAATTCATAAATAATGATAATCAGTGATTCGCCATTAGAAAAAAAAAAAAAAAAAAAAAACATTTCTGGTCATGAATATTCTTAACTGGGTATTAAGAATATTCTAGAAACTTGAAAGTATTCCGGTCATCGTTTTCTAGTTAAATCTATTCAAGCGTATGTACGTAAAAAAAAAATACAAATATAGAATTAAAGATTAGATCATTATCATTATTTATTTTGAACGACATTGCTAGATAAATCATTCTCTATCATTGTGACGCATATAAACAATTGATTTAATATTTTATCATTAAACTTGTTGACTTGTTGTAAATTTTTTATCACGGAGTATGGTATAAATTTATTAGTTTTTTTTTTTTAGACGATGACTATGCGGTTTGATTTAATCGAATGCCTACTTTATGTAGTTGCTTTAAATAAATAATTAATTGACTCGATAATTTATTACAGGAACAACCGTTGTATTTACTTCCTTCAGTATTTCGTCATTGTATGCACAACGTGGTCAATGGCTTTATCTAAGCGGTACTCTTATTAGTTTGTCAAACATCACCATCATCTTGCTGTTGGCCAACATTTTCCTGCGATCGGTACTTGTTTACCAGGCGCAGTTGTACCTCGGATTAGCTCTCATGTGCGGATTCATCATTTTCGACACTCAGCTGATTGTTGAGAAATTCCACATGGGCAGCAAGGACTTCATTGGACACTCACTTGAATTGTTCATTGATTTCTTCAGGGTATTCCGATATCTAGTTGAAATCCTTGCCATCAAGGTATGAAAGTCTCAGATAATTTAATACGTAAAATAATTTGAATGAATAATTAATTAACTGATAATTTGTTTGAATTTAGGAGCAAAACAATCGTAAACGTAAGGAGTAATTTAAATCAGGAGTAAGAAATTACAGCATTTGAATACATAAATCCATGAGTTAAAAGTCTTCATCCTTTTTTTTTTCATCCTTCATGAGTGTATATATATATAATTAATTATATACACTTATGTACACGTATACCTACTTCAAAAATCATAAATAATTAAAAAATTAAACTATATTTACTACCAGAAAACATAACAAATCTATAAGTACCATTTGTTTATAAACATAGATAGTTATATATGAGTAACTGAATAATTTTTAATTAATTAATTAAAAAAAAATGATGTCAATTAAGTGGAGAATAAAATCCACACAAGCATCACATATTTATTTTTGAAAACTTTTTTCAATCTCATAAATTTTCCTCTTCTATCTCTGTTAATAAAATTACACGTTATAATTTTTATTATTAAGGTAAATGATAATATTACTTACTATTTACTTTTAAATTAAAAATAAAATCGAGTGTACTATATTTTCCACAATTAAATAAATTTATGAATTATAAATACACATGTTTTTTCATTTATTTTTCATTTTTTTTTCCATCTCTACATTTATAGTTGTTTTGATTATTAAAATCTAACTTCTCTCATTTTGTTTTATTTTTTCTTTTTTTTTTTTTTTTTACATAAAGACAATACATCCACTTGATTATAAAATGAAAATTCCATCTCGCACATGAAACTCTATGATTAAATGAATATTATTGTAATAATAATTATGTCATAAGATATATAAAATCAAATTTTCATATTTAAAATTATAAAAAAATGGATCGAGTAAAAGTTACACACCAATTGTACAATTGCGAGTTTAATAAATACTCAGGATTATTATAATTGTTTGTCATTGGTATATTAGTCCAATGAAATTAGTAATTAAATTTTTAATTAATATGGTCTTTGACGATCTCGGTCCCGGTCACCGCGCCTACAAAAAAATAATTTTGTTTAGTTAAATTAATTGTAATAAAAATATGTATTTTTTATTTAATAAAAAATATGAACAAATAAAGTTTTTTATTTTCTTACCCTCCACCACCACGCATGGGACCACCACGTCCGCGACCTCCACTTCGGTCACCACCACGGAATCCACCTCCGCCTCGGCCGCCTCTGTCACCACCTCTGTCGCCACCGCCTCCTCGCCCACCTCTAATAATTAAAAAAAAAAATCAAATAATTAATAAAAAATATTTTAAAATAATGAATATAAATAACTAGTCTTGTTCTTCTTAAAAAATAATAAATACCTGAAGCCACCACCACGACCTCCACGATCTCCTCCACGACCACCACCGCGTCCGCCGCCGCCGCCGCCACCGCCTGCTCCTTCGGGTTTTGAGCTTTTGCAGAGGTTGCACTCATCACGCCAAGCGAAGTTGGTGTTACCACAGTCTGGATTAGGACATCTCCAGTCACCTCCTCGTCCACCTGCGCCACCACCACCATCACGACCTCCACGGTCTTCACCGCCTCGATGCTCGTCACGATCGCGTCCTCCGCCAAATCCACCTCGGCCGCCGCCGCCACCACCACGTCCTCCACCTCCACTGGGACGTCCACCACCGCCCCCACGATTTCCTTGCCAGTTGCTCTTGTGCTGTGCTATCTGGACTTTAATCGTAGAACCCTTGAACTGCTTGCCGTTGAACCACTCAATTGCTGAGTGCGCTGCTGCTTGGTCATCGTAGGTCACCGTTGCTTCTCCTTTGGATTTGCCAGTGCTTTTGTCTTTGTACATCCATATTTTTGGTTTACCTGTACGTTTATCATTCTGAAAAATAATTCAATGTTCAGTCACCTTATTATTTTTTACTTTTATTTAAATTTTTAAAATTAAACTTTTTGTATAAAAATATTATTGAGCATAAGTGATAGAATCAACCTTTAACATACTGGTAGTTCTACCAGGGGTAACTGTTCACCTACCTGAATAATGGACTGTATTTGAGTCTGTTTTGATCGTAGATATCTCTTGAAAATTGATCAAAACGAATATTTCCCAATTAAAGCAAATACATACTTGTGTAATGAAGTTATTTAAAATGAAATTTATCGAGCACGAACGATAGAATCAATCTTTAAACCCTCAGGTATTTTTTGCTGGTAATATCACACCAGTTGAATATGCAGTGACACCTAGTATTTAATTTACCGGTTATTATTTTATTATTATTACGTATGTATATATATTTTTTTTTATTAAAAACAACATAACAAATAATAATTTTATTAAAATAAAATAAGAAAACAAAAAAAAAATTTTTGCTTCCCAAATTGAAGTTCTTCAATACAAGACGCGTTGTAGTGGCTTCGTCATGAGAGCAAAAAAAAATATAAACACCGGATATTATGTTATCATTAATGAAATGAATTTTTCTTATATTAAATAGGTTTCTAATTGAGTAATTACATATAAATAAATATAATTTATTGAGCATAAGTGATAGAATCAACCTTTAACATACTGGTAATTCTACCAGGGGTGAGTGTCCACCTACCCAAATTATTAGTGTTTTTATTATAGATATCTCTTGAAAATTGATTAAAACGAATATTTTCCAATTAAAAAAAATACATACTTATGTTATGAAGTTAATTATAATAAAATTTATTGAGCACGAACGATAAAATCAATCTTAATACCGCAGGTATTTTCGGCTGGTGAGATCACACCAGATCGACACTTGTTTCCGATAATTTTTTGTAGGTGTGCAGTCACCACTGGTAGAATTACCAGTATGTTAAAGGTACAGTAGTATTATTTCTATAGTAATTTTTATTAATAATATATTTTTTTCAGGGAACAATTTACATCTTTTTTTTTAACCGTATAAGACAATCATTTCTCTTTTCGCCGTTTTCTTATATGAAAAAAATGTCTTATATGAAAAAAAATACAATAAACTTCTAAAATTTATTCACGAAAATCTAAATAATTTTGAAAATGATCGAAATTGGCTAAAAGGTGAGGTTTTAAGACAATTGACGATGGCAGTCTATGGAAAACAATCATCTGCTGAGCGTAAGTTCCTACGTGATTTTGTTAAATTACGTAGGAAGCAGATATTAGAGGATGCTCGCTCGAACCAAAATTTGCAGCATACTATCGCCCGAGGTACTGAGAACGTGGCAAAAGTAACCTCCATTCTTGCAAATAATCCGGATATAGATTTTGAAAATTTCACCAGAGGTGAGGCACAAAAAATAGCAAAATTGTTTTACAATGTGAAGTCTCTAGATGATCGGAAAATCGGTTACATATATACTTTGGTTAATTCTAAATATGATGAAATTGAAGCTAATTTACAAGTAAGTATTTTTTGTTCTCCACGTGATTATTTTTTTATTGCATTTCGATATTTATTTCGACGTTGACAGGGCATGGACAGGACCGAAGAACAGGTGCAGAATGAAACAATCAATCAGTTCGATGCGCAGGATGAAGTTAATGCGATGGAGAAAAGATCAGTCCGCCAGGAGTCGGTTCAACGCACGGTACCTTCCAAGAAGCGGAGGAATTCTCTGGATATCATTGTCGAGGAGAACAAAGAATATGTACGAACGACGAGATTAAGAAAACGGCGAAAAGAGAAATGATTATCCTATACGGTTAAAAAAAAAGATGTAAATTGTTCCCTGAAAAAAATATATTATTAATAAAAATTACTATAGAAATAATACTACTGTACCTTTAACATACTGGTAATTCTACCAGTGGTGACTGCACACCTACAAAAATTATCGGAAACAAGTGTCGATCTGGTGTGATCTCACCAGCCGAAAATACCTGCGGTATTAAGATTGATTTTGTCGTTCGTGCTCAATAAATTTCATTATAATTAACTTCATAACATAAGAATGTATTTTTTTTAATTGGAAAATATTCGTTTTAATCAATTTTCAAGAGATATCTATAATAAAAACACTAATAATTTGGGTAGGTGGACACTCACCCCTTGTAGAATTACCAGTATGTTAAAGGTTGATTCTATCACTTATGCTCAATAAATTATATTTATTTATATGTAATTACTCAATTAGAAACCTATTTAATATAAGAAAAATTCATTTCATTAATTATAACATAATATCCGGTGTTTATATTTTTTTTTGCTCTCATGACGAAGCCACTACAACGCGTCTTGTATTGAAGAACTTCAGTTTGGGAAGCAAAAATTTTTTTTTTGTTTTCTTATTTTATTTTAATAAAATTATTATTTGTTATGTTGTTTTTAATAAAAAAAAATATATATACATACGTAATAATAATAAAATAATAACCGGTAAATTAAATACTAGGTGTCAATGCATATTCTACTGGTGTGATATTACCAGCAAAAAATACCTGAGGGTTTAAAGATTGATTCTATCGTTCGTGCTCGATAAATTTCATTTTAAATAACTTCATTACACAAGTATGTATTTGCTTTAATTGGGAAATATTCGTTTTGATCAATTTTCAAGAGATCTCTACGATCAAAACAGACTAAAAAATATTTTTGAAAAATAAATTTTATTTTTAGTAAATTTCATAGAAATCTAACTATTGCATTGGTCTTCATGACAGAACTTTTGAAAAATTTTGATATATTTCGACTCAGTTCATTAAACTGATTCAGAAAATACATATGGTTCAAAAGTTTATATATGTATGTATTTATATGTATGTATTTATATGTATTTATATGGGATATAACGCGACTTGTCAGGACGATAATGTTTACACAATTAACAATGGATCTCTACCAAACTCAACATACTTCTTCTATAGATAAATACCACAGTCAAGTTTAAAGATGAGCTTAATCGGTCAAGTAATTTAGAAATTCCAGGATTTTTAAATTTTCAAAATCTTAAAAATTCATATTTCTTCACCTTCTTACTCGAAGAACTTTCGAATGGGATAATTTATTGAATCGCTGTAAATTTAATCTAAAAGCTCTTTAAATAAGCTTCAATTTGAGTACCAATCATATGTGTAGTCTCAAAATTATTTCCTATTCCGCTATGCCAATTATGAAATTTGCTGTTGCACTGGTTTTTTTTTTATATACAATCCTAGTAGTTTTTTTTCTATTCATTATAAAATCTACTTCCATTTTGACTGCCGAATGGCTTTTTTAAAAATATATTCCAAAATTATGTAAAAATATTGATATTTAAAGTATGTCATTAATAAATTGATAAACAAACCTTGATAAGTCCGATTGCACCGAAATGTTGGCAAATTTCATCTTCAGTAATGTCAGTATTCATCCCAGAAACAAAGACTGTGTCCTCTTGAACGACCATCCTGTCATTGCCGCCATTGGAATCACCGTATCCTCCTGTAACACATTTTATCTTAAATTCTGTCGCAACAAAACTTTTCATCCTAACAACAATTTGATAATCCATTAAACTCTATCACTCTCATTCTACTTTGTACAAATTTTTATTCATATTATAATTTTTTTTTACTTTAATTTTAAATTATACTCCGCAGTAAAAAGCCGAAATCCATTTAAATGAATGATTTTGAAAATACTTTGTTTTTTTTTTTTTTTTAGTTTAAGAAATAATATAATTTGTTTGTCTACTTATTATCTTTATAATTAAAACAAAAAATAAAAATAAACATCGTTATGGAAGTTATCCCTTAATTATTATTACTATTATATATAAAAATAAATATAATAAACATGACCAACTTTCAGCATCTGAAAATATAGAACTGATAATGTTGATCATACACGGTGTTTGGTACCATATACTTATTTAACTCTTAATTACTTTTGTTTTAAAATTAATTTATACGCCGCATTAGTATCGGCTGATTATATTTTCAAATAAACCATAGTGTATTATATACGTAAAACCTTTTTATTACCACATTGGTATTATTTATGTATATTATTCTTTCAAACATCACCTACCTAATAAGTTACTAACACTCAGGATTATCTTTATTTCATTCAATTTCAATTACTTATTATATTATAACTAAATTATTTTTATCACGCGGAATTATTTAAGATGATTTTGAAATTTTAAAAAATACTTTGCGGGAAACACCAATTTTTCTACATTTACGTGTTACGTACTTTTCAACATTCGTAAGCCAAAACTCATTTGAATTAATAACTTTTTTTCGATATTCCATTGTTTAATAAATAAAAAAAAATTAAAAAAAAAAAAAATAAAACCAACACTAGGTTGCAGCTTAACATATAAAAGGGCTGCGAACAAAATACAAAAACTTTATTATTTTTACTCGTGGATATTCTTTTGATTCTTTAATTCATCAGCTGCTTCTTCACTTGGTTAATTGATATAATAATTTTTTTAATAAATTTTTAAATTATTTGGGAAAAACGATGTATAGATCTCCAAGACATGTTTTATTTGAATTAAAAAAAAAAATATTAAAATTTACATTAATTATGTTTTGTGAAGTTAAGCAACAACTTCATTTAAAAAAAAAAAATGAATCCTATTTAACAATAGTCTTTCACATAAGGATGTGAATAAAAAAAAATTATAAATTTATCCTGAAGAATTTTCTTTTTATTCATTTAATTACTATATTTATAAATATTAAAGTTTTTATTTTTAAATTAAAAACAATTTTTTTTTTTTTTTTTTTTTTTTTTTGTAAACTTTGGCTCAACATTATTTAATTAGACAATAAAAAATTCTGCTAAATAATATAAATTAATTTGTTTGTATCTTGAAAATGAAAAGATAAAAAATATTGATAAAAAAGGTGAAAGAAAAAAAAAAGCTGTTGATGACATTAATCAATAAGACTGAAAAAATAACGAATAATTGACAGTAATAAGGCAGCCCTTTCATATAATAAAGTGTAGTAACCTCGTATTTTTATTTAAAATTTTAAATATTAGAGTGAATGCGTGAATAGCACCAGACTAGTACAGGCAGTCTGGTGCATTTACCTTTGTTATAACCACCACGGCCACCGCCACTGCTAAAACACAGAAGCAGATTAACCAATGAGACGACTCATGGGAAACAGATTGATAGATTGTTTGATGCGTGGCGATTCATATGCTGGATGCCACCCCTTCTGTCTTCTTGATGTACCACCTACTACTGTCTAAATGTCATCTGACTTTCACATTATAAAACAAATTCTATTCATGATTCAAAGTGTCCATCAACATCCTCCCGTCCGTCGGTCTGTCCGTCTCTTCGTTAGATTCATTTAAATCACATGCATGACTCTACTTATTTATTTCATACTCAACCAAAAACGATTTTAAAAAAGATAATATTAACAGCCGGCTGTTTTATTTTATTGAGATCTCAAGTTATAATTATTTTTATCTATAAACTACTCAGTCCGCTAATGATATTAATTTGAAATAAAATAAAAAAATAACTTTAAAAAAGTCGTATGATTTAATCAAATAACATCGATGTGTTGTACGTCAGTACTAAATTTATTTTAATTATTGAGTAAAACGCTGACAAGCCCATTTTATTTTAACGTTGTTTATTTTATCTCTTTAATAAATTAATTAAATGTTAACACATTTAGCATGATAGAAGAATATATATCGATAAATATTTTTATAATCTCAAGTAAGGATAGAAAGCGTCAGAGTACTAAAAATGTGTAGGGTGTAGGGTTGTTAATTATTTATCGCATTTCATTTATTCTCTCAGGCAATCGTTATTATAATTCATTTTCAACTACTTTATAGTTCAATTATTATTATAATAATGATGTCATTAATGTCCTGAGAAGTGTGTAAAGCTAAAGTTTGCTTATAACAAAATAACTTAACACAATTATTGGATGAATAATAAAATATAGTATAGGTGATTAAAATACCTTGTGAATAGAATGGAAAAAAAGTAATAGATGTACGAGTATATTCGAGTATCTATATATAAAAATAATATACTTATTTAAATGTTGAACCCACCACTAGCATCATCGATTTACGTCAATTTGTCGTATACAACCTTGTTATTATTACCTTTTATGTATATTTATAAAAATACCATCAATACCTGTGCGACAAAACCTGTAGGCACACTTACAAACACATTAACGCCCAAAAGGCAGATCAACCATTTGTTATTTTTTATTTTTGTAGATCAATTATTCATTTACTTATTTACTCATTTATTAGGTTTTAAGATTTTATTATTTATATTACTCTGAATACCTTTGTGACAGCCATCGTTTCATTTAGACAGTAATTTTCTTACAGGATAAACTTTATCCTCTTTACTTAATATTTTTGCGCGACGCAACATTTGTTATAGTTTGAAAAATAATAACTTACTTGTAACCACCGCCACCTCCACCGCTTGACCGATCGCCGTAGCTACCGCGGTCATTTCCGTATCTTCCACCGCCACCACCTCCTTGGCCTTTAAATTATTTTCAATTTAATAAATGGCCGCTCAACTCTTTTAAGTAAATGGACAGTTTATATTTTCTACTCCATTTTGACATTGAAAGATTTTAAATGCTGTGTTATAATATAGAAATTTCTATTCTTATTCACTATTAAATTAATAAAAAACTAACAACCTTGCAGTCACTATGTGACTGCCGTGACTTGTGAATTATAAATAAATAAAATTTTGCTTTATTAAATGATGACTTTTGTTAAATTGTACTGTACTTTCTTAACTATTGACGTTTTTAAAGACATAAACTCATCCCGATGTTATACTCATCAAGAGCTTTTATTTGAGTACCGACATGCATTTTGATATATTTTTCATACATACATATATATAATATATATAAATATATGAAAAATTGATGTGGGTACTCAAATGAAAGGTCTTGATGAGTGTAACATCAGGATGAGCTTATATCTTTAAAAATGTTAATCGTTAAGAAAGTACAGTGCAATTTAACATAATTAAAAAAATTACCTTGTATCTTTAGAACTATTGACATTTTAAAAGATATAAGCTCATTCCGATGTTACACTCATCAAGACCTTTCATTCAAGTACCCACATCATTTTTTCATATTATTTATATATATTACATATATGTATATATGAAAAATATATCAAAATGCATGTGGGTACTCAAATGAAAGCTCTTGATGAGTGTAACATCGAGATGAGCTTATATCTTTAAAAATGTCAATAGTTCTAAAGATACAAGGTCATTTTTTTAATTATGTATCTAGAGATAGAGAATTTTCGAATGCAGCCTAAATACTCATTATCATAAATTGACTATTGGTGAGAATGATATGAAACCTTAAAAAGGCACAAATTCAAGTCAAGACCTTTGCAAGGGCTCTAAATTTCACTAAAAAAAAACCGATTTTATCATATGACTATCCTGGACACAAAATTTTTCTCTCTCTTAATAATATAGATTACAAAATTTAATCAATTCTAGGAAACTGGTCCATTTACTTCAATAATTAAATACCGAAATAAAAAATTACCTCCGTATCCACTTCCTCCTGAATTACCACGATAGCTTCCTCCTCCACCTCCGCCGCTACTTCCGTACCCGCTGCCGTAATTGTTACCACCAGGACTGGGATTGCCACTGCTATTGTTACCAGTACCAGCTCCGCCGTAGCCGCTTGAGTAATTTCCCTGGCCCTGGCTGGATGAATTGTAATCCTGCCCAGCGCCACCGTAACCACCGCTGTTATAGCTGCCGTAGTTACCACCACTGCTTGGAGGTGGTTGGCTGTACTGATTGTAATTGGACGAACCTCCGGTGGACGGTGGTGGATACGAGGTATCCTGATCACCGCTTGGAGGCGGCTGGCTATATTGGCCATAGCTCTGCTGCTGGTAGCTCGAATACTCTGTCAAAAAATAAACATTATTAATAATTTTAATTAATTCATGAATAAATAAAATTGTAATAATTTATAAAAAATATTAATATTAATTCTTTGGATGAGAGGATAAAAAAATAGATAAATATTTTGGGGCCATTTTGTGTATATGATACACATGCATAGGTGCAAATATGGTGGATAATCATCGATCGTCAAAATTGTTTTTAATTATTTGCATCCGTTATTTATCCTTAGAAGAATGTTGGTTATAAAATACTTATTCATGAGGATGTAAAAAAAAAAAATATATATATATGAGTTTCTGATGCGGTATATTTTTTGGAATTCACAGGAATTAGCGTGCGTGAAGCCAATAATGTGAGTAATTAATAAATTAAGTACTCATGAGTAATTAAATTAATATTATTTTGAGTACTTACGATTATCCGCCATCGTGAATTAAAATTGACTGATGATGATCACTAAATTTATCAATTAATCTGTAGAAAGCCGCGTAATGGCGGGAATTGATTTACTGATGAGATGGCATCAACACCATACACAAAAAGCGAAAAGGGGGTGAGGGTTCTGTTAAACTACTGATGCTTTTTTTTTCATGCGCACATCTTTAATCTGTTCCAGGTGCGCAGTATTATTTTTACTTGAGTCCAGTAGTTTTATTAGAGACTTCCGGTTTTATTTTCGTTAAATATTTGAAAAATTGTTTCTATTTTTACGTGGAAATAAAATTGTAAAATTGACTCACGTACGTGTCAAATGTAATTATAAGTTTTTAAAAATTATGCTAAATGCAAAAAATACTTGACATTATTTTAAAATTTTTAAATAGAGTAATCAAAAGTCTAAAGAAATTTTTTTGTGTTTAAATGAATTTTTTTAAGTAACTTTTTATTATTATATTAACTTTATATTGCAAACACAACTTGTCAATCTTCAGAAATGTTTATTGTTATATAAAATTCATGAATATAAATTTATTTCTAAGAAAAAATGTAATTATTATAATTATCATGATTGATTTATGACAATAATCTGTAACAACATTTTTATACAGAGTGTCTCAGAAGTAACGGACGCTATTGTAGCATCTGATAAACAAAATAATTCTGAGACGAAAAGTCCTTTGCCATTTCTTAATCAAACGCATAGATAATTAATTATTAATTAAAATAACGTCCTTTCATGCGTTAGAGAGAGAGCACTAGTGTCAAGTCAAGTGCGTTCCAACGAAGACGCTTGCACGTGTGAATGTGTAAGTGAATGTGACTACGTTAGCTATAGAAACTAGTTAGTCATACAGTTAGTTGTGTCTTTGTTTGGCACATACTTGACTGGACACTGGCGCTCTCTCTCTGACAAATAAAGAGACGTTATTTTTAATTAATAATTAATTATCTATGCGGTTAATTGAAAAATGGCTAAGGACTTTTCATCTCAGAATTATTTTTTTCATCAGATGCTACAACGGCGTCTGTGACTTTTGGGACACCCTGTATTTTGTTTTGTTTATTTGCTTAATAATAATCAATAATATATCTATTACCAACATAAAAATAGTTGAAAACAGTAAATATAGTAGAGTTATGGTCATTTTTATAATTTACAATTAATAAATGATAATACCGTAAGAAAAAAATTAATAAAATGACAAACATTAATTTTATATGAATTTTTGTTTAATAAATCTTTTTCAATAATTTATTATTACCGGAAGGAAGTTAGCGTGGAATAATTTTTTTATAATGACGTCATAGTGCTACGATTTGCATGCAAATAATTTTTTTATATTAATTATTATAAATATTGCAAAATTATATTTTTTTTTTTTAGTTAATAGAGCAAATTGAGAGCAATTGTTTGAGCAAAAAAAATTTTTGAAAAAGTGAATATTTTAAGTTTTATAGCAAAATTAAAATTTCAAAAATTAAATTTTTGAAAAATTAATTAAAAATTAACTAATAGTAATAGACCTGGAGCAATTACGGATTCTAATAGAGCATTTAAAGAGCAATTAATTGGTATATAATTTAATTAAAAAAAAAAATTATTCTACGCTAACTTCCTTCCGGTTTTATTATTTAATTAGAAAACAAAACTATACCGAAAATAATATACTACCAGATGTCGCTACTTTCAGAATCTGATCTGTATTATCATAAGTGAATAAAAAAAGATAACTTATTTTTACATCTAAGTAGTTGGTAGCAATGTTTAAAAATCGAGGGAAAGCAACAGCGTTGTAACGGCTATTATCAACAGACAACAAACTACTAACAACTTTTCTCACGCTGTATTATTCATTATTTATGTTTATGATATAAATACTCAATTAATTATCTCGGAGTTGTTTAATCAACCATTTAACTCGGAAGAACATTTATTTGGTTTCATATCTACAGAAAGTGGTAAATTAATATTTTTATTCATTTAATTAAGCATTTGTGGTTAGAGTATTGTACCACAAACTTTTCATTGTTATATTCATTTTATAACTATTCAGATCTTTATTTTTTTCAAAAAAAAAAATATCACAAAAAGTCAAATAAATTAAAAAAAATGTTAAAATTGTTAAGTTAAATAATACTTAAGTTAGCCAACGTTTTTAATTTTTTCTAACTTATTAAATTGGAACAAAAAATATTTTTTAAAAATTCCACTCCAACATAAATTCTTTCATGTTTTTTACAAATGAATTTTTTTTTTTTTTTTTAATTCTTTTATAATTTTTTCAATTAAAACAATTCTACAAATTTTTAGATGTCGGCTAATTTAATTTTCATGGTATGAGAATAATAATATTTAGCAATATTATAATTTCTCTAATTAGCTTTGAATTTTTTGAATATCTTGGAATATTGCGATTGTTTATAAATATTATTGAAATTAGCAATATCTGCTATGTTCAGTTTAATTATGAGTAAACATTTAATTTAATACAAACTAATTAATCATTAAATAATTTAATCAAATGTAAAATATTTTTATTATTATAACTATTGAATTATTCGTTTAAATTTTTTAATAGATCACAATTGATCACTAAAAAGCCAAAAATGTTATCATCGAGTGATAGTGGTAAAGGCGAATCACTGAATACTCCGAAGAGGTTTCAGAAAAAATCATTCAGCGCCTTAAGTGTAAGTTCAACCAAAAGAAATTTATTTAAATCGGATGAACGAGACAAGCATGTTAGCCATGGATCGGAGTCAGAATCTGATCTGGGGCCAATGTCACCGCTGGCTGTTACGGATAGCAGCTGCGAAAGTTCACCAGGTCGGCAATACGAGTCGCCTTTTACTACACCCGAAAAGTCACCACGTTTTTTAAGTCTCACATGGGATCGACTTCGTCCCGCGTCTTGCACTCGTGACAGCAATAGCTTGTCTCCATTCAGCTCTCTCAGAAGATTAACTCGCAACGCACGCTCGACACCGCGGCGTCGCTTTAACTTAAACTCACCTAGTAAATCATCCTCGGGCTCGAGCACACCGAGTCGTCGGCCTCTGTTCGACAATGTCATCCCCGAGACACCAAAAGACGCTAACACAAATATTCTCGATGCTTATATAGAAGACGAAATAATTCCAGAGACACCGCAGAAAGATCCAAACGATGACACGCCACACAAAGAAAATTATCATGAAGGTAAACTCATAACTCCTCTTGGTTCTGTCTGCAAACAAGCATCAATACCGCGCTTAAATAGACGTAAGTCTGTTTGTACGCAAGACTCTATTGATGGATCCTCACCGGAGCCTCTTAAAGCTGCCAAATTAGCAGCTACCAAGAGACATTTTAATGAGTCGTCATCGTCAATGCAGAGTGGCCTCAAGTTACTCAAGACTGATGAAAATTACACAATACCTAAAGCAAGAGCTTCACTATTTCCTGAAGAAAAAAGCACACCCCCGCAATTTTCAGCACTTAGTACAAAATCATTTTACAATAGCTCGAGTTGCGTTGACCAAAAACGTCACTCTTTTGGGTTTGGCTGGCGACCTGCCGAAAAAGAAACTAAAAAACGTCACAGTTTGCCGTCCCAGAAAAAATCTGGCTCTCGAAAATCACGTTTTGGTCAAATAAATGCTGGAGTGAGACATGGAATCAAAAGACCTAAAATAAAACGCCGTCTTTCTCCCAATAAATCGCTTAGTAAGAAATCCCCTGGGACGGTAAAAAATCCAGCACAAACTACCGATTCACAGGAAATTAATCAACAGAATGTTGAAGCCGACGTTCATGTTGACGCTAATATTAAAGACAGTGACAATATTCACTTAGTTTTCTATCAAGAGCAAAAAGAAAATGAGCCTATGGAAACAAATGTTGAATTAATGAAAGAAAACAAAATTCCAGCGTCGCCAGTACACGAAGATCCTAACAAAAGATTTTTTAAGACAAATAGAACATTGAAACCGCGTCATGTTGCTACTGTTACTGTCAACGACAAAATTAAATTAAAGGTTTCAGATGGTAAGATTGCTCTTAACCAGAAGAAGAGTAAGCATGTCAAAAAGAAGCCGAGGCTAGAAGAGGCACCAGTGACAATGGACGCGTCTGATTTAACGGTTGACGAGCCGACTATCGATGGAAAGGCTATTGATAAAGACGTCGTGGATTTGTTGAAAGTGTTGGAGGATGATTGGGCTGATGACGAGTATGATACTATGGAGAATTTAGCGCTGGCTAATGTCAATAATCGATCACCGATTAAAGCCAATCGTGGTGTTCGCGATGACGAAATTCTTATGTCGCCTGCTAGCGTTCTCAGTTCCATGACTTCGGAAATGAATATTAAGGATCAAGTTGTTCCTAAAGGCCAAGAGCAATCTGAGCCTGTAAATTCTGAAGCTAATCAAAAATTGT
Source organism: Cotesia glomerata (assembly GCF_020080835.1). NCBI lineage: Eukaryota > Metazoa > Arthropoda > Insecta > Hymenoptera > Braconidae > Cotesia > Cotesia glomerata. The sequence continues at coordinate 5,503,853 of NC_058158.1, forward strand.
TTCCTTTGTTTACTAAAGGATACTCAAGTAATATTGAATTGTTTGAGTAAGTTAATTTTGATATTTATATTGATTATTGTTATCTACTCATGACTTATGAAATTATTTTGATTTTAGAGAGGCGAAAAAAACTGGTCGAGGTATAAAACGTCCACATGGATGGCAACTATCAACAAAACTCAATGGTGGTAGTGATCAATATCAATTGGATGTTGGGCAGAAACGTTTTGGTACAACACAATGTAATGAATGTGGTGTTGTTTATCAAATTGGTGAACCAGAAGATGAAAATGCTCATTTGATATTCCATAACAGTATTCGAAAATTACGATTCAATGTAATTTTTTATTTTATTTTGTTATTTAGTCATATTAATGATTTGTTTTTTTTTTTTTTTTTTTTTTTTTATATTAATGGTCAATATTTTGTTAAAGGGCTGGAAAAATGAACACGTTGTGTATGAAGATGAAATTACTAACAGCCGTATTATTACAATAGAACCAAATGACCCTAAACATTGCTGGAAGAAAGTCGAAGAGATCCTTGAATTGATCAATCAAGATTTAGGGTTAAATGATATTGAGATAACTAACTGCACAAATAGAAAGGTAAATATTTACATTTTTAATTTGACCTATCAATTATTTTTATCAGATTAATTAACTGTTTTAATAAATTTATACAGATTTACTTTTACATACGAAACAAGTGTATTGTTGGAGTGCTAGTTGCTGAAAGTATCAAAGAGGCTTACAAAATGATACCTGAATTGATTGATTTAGATTGTTGTGAAGAAACTCCATCGCCTGCTAAATGCGGTGTTAATGTTATATGGACTGCTCTGAGTCATCGTAGACAAGGAATTGCTAGAAAATTATTAAATATCCTTAAGTAAACATCTAATTACATTTTTTCAATATTTATCAATTAATTTAAAAATTCCATTTATTAATTTTTGTATTTTTCTTTCAGATCACATTACTTTTACGGTTACATAATGACCATAGATGACCTTGCATTCTCAACACCTTCAGTTGGAGGAAAAATATTCGCTGAAAAGTACACCGGAGCACGTAACTTCAAAGTTTATCACTAATTAATTTTATTCAAATCAACTTACTCACTTACTTTGAAAAAAAATTTTAAAGTGAGGTTTTTAAATCAAAATAACTTTTTTTTATAGATTTTTCATATGAATTCAAGTTGATTTTTGTCGTTTTTTATTTATATATATTTTTTAACTAACTTACAATAATTTTTCAAATTTTCTTCGAGCTTTACTATTAATTTATAATATTTATTTAAAAATTACTACCGTGTCATATTTTCAATTTACTATGAAAATTTTTTTTTTTATTATATCAATTAGCAATTTAGCTTGAAAATGAAAATACTACGGTCACAAATATAAATTACTAAGTAAGTTCTATCCCGTAAACTAACACGTATTTTAATATTAATTTAAACAAGAGATTATTGTTATACTCTCTCTCTCTCTCTCTCTGCTAATCAAATCAAATTGTTTTTAACTGAATGACTTATTTTTATATTTATATAACTACTTAAATAAAATTGTCAACACTTGAAAAAAAAAATCAAATGTATCAACACTTATAAATAAATTCACAATAAAAAAAAAAAACTGAAAATACTTATTGGATATAAAAATTATATTAAGTAGCTTTTATTTATTAAACAATACACAGCTTTAAATACAGTCAAGTAGAAAAGATTGCTTTTTTTAAACGTACTATAATATATATTTGATAACTCTTAACAATTGAGTCTTAAGAAAATTAAGTAGAATAGAAAATATTAAATTTTAATCAACGTCTTAATAAAGCTCGTGAATATAATAAAGAAAGATTATTATAAACATTCGTTAATTTCTGCTAAATAACGTACACAATACTAATACATATACATAAATCTAATTAACACAAAATAATATATGCAAATGAGTGGAAGACTCAGATTATTAAATCTTTAATAATCTATTTTATTAATATATTATAATATTTTATTATTATATATTTAATTATAATATATTAATACTAAAAAAGTATATCTTTAAAGCGTGTTATCACACATTTGTACTTAGTCATTAAGCAGTCTTTAAATAGCAATTGACGAATGTTTGTACATGTCTTCTGTCTTTAAATTAAAAATTTTAGTACAGAAGTTAAACTGATAGTTAAATTTTGCGTAATTAATAAAATGAATCATAATTGTTACGGCCTCGACCACCGCGGCCTCCTCCTCGTCCTCCTCGTCCACCTCTTCCACGTCCTCCGCCGCCTCCGAAAGAGTTGTTATCTCCACCACGTTCGCCGCCGTAACGACCTCCACCTCCACGAGCGTCCATACGTGCTAAATCTTTATCTTGAGCTTTACGCTCTTTCCATGCATCATAACGCTCGCACATTTGAAATAGTTCTTCAGGTACTTCCTATTAAACAATTCATTATCATTATTGAAAAAAAATTAATCAATTCATTAATTTAATCTAACTTTATGAAATTACCTGACTAGCTTCTTCTAAAATAGCGATTAGTTGCTTAGCAATAGCCCAATCACCACGAGTAACAAGACTAATACTCTCACCAGAGCGACCAGCACGCCCAGTACGGCCAACACGATGGACATATTCTTCAATATCACGAGGGAAATCATAATTGAACACAAGTCTGTAAATAATAAATATTAAAAATATTTTTCGAAATATAATTTATATAATAATAATTAATTAATTTATATAATTAATATAATATTAAAAATATTTTTTAATAAGTAAAAATTTTTATTTCACAAAATTTATCTGTAAATACTTACGTGATATCCTCAATATCAATACCACGACTAGCGACATCGGTAGCAAGAAGAATTTTTACTTCGCCAGATTTCAAGTCAGCTAGAGCTTGTTCTCGGTCCGCTTGTTCGCGTCCACCATGAATACTTTGTGCATTTACACCGCTAAGAGCAAGTTCACTAGCTAAGTCATCAACTCGCGCTTTTTTACCGAAGAAAACCATTGCTTTGTCTTTATCTCCCATACTTTGAAAGAAGTTGTGGAGCTAAATCGATAAAATACATCATTAATTAATTAATTGCCATTAAGATTAATGATCAGACTTACGGATCTGAATCAAATAACTTACTTCTTGAGTTTTTTCGGATTCATCAATAATTTTAATTATTTGTCGCACTGAATGCGTAGCAGCCAAGTCCAGAGATCCAACGTAAACTTGGATGGGGTCATTCATATACGATTTAACTAATCTTCTGACTCCATCGGGCCATGTAGCACTAAAGTAAATAAATTAATGATTAATAAAAATTCTCAAACCACATAATTAGTTATAGTAAATAAATAAATAAATACCTGGTCATAACAGTCTGACGGTCAGGACGAACATCAATCAAAGCCTTGCGAATTTGGGGCTCGAATCCCATGTCTAACATTCTGTCAGCTTCATCAAGTACAAGATAACTTATTTCGCTGACATTGAGAGTACCAGCCATCACAAGATCATTCAATCTTCCGGGAGTAGCAATCACAATATTAACTCCTTTCTCTACACTGAGGACTTGTTCTTTGCGGCTTCCTCCTCCATACAAGCAAGTGGCTTTGATACCACGGTAGCTGTACTTTTGAACTTCGCTGTAAATTTGCAGAGCTAACTCTCTAGTAGGCGCCATTATCATGACATTAGGACCGACACGTTTATCACGAGGAGTCTCTTGTCCGTCAATATGAATCAAAGCAGGTAGCAAGAACGCTAAAGTTTTTCCAGTACCTGTCTGGGCAATTCCAATCATATCCTTTCCACTCAGTAAAACCGGCCATGCTTGACACTGAATTGGACTAGGTTCTTGGAAGCCTTGCTTGCGAATCTCATCCAGAATTTCTGGATAATTACGAAACGCTTGCTCGAATGTCGTCACGGGGTTCGGGACTTTGTTGTTCTCAGGATTCTCAACATCTTCAATCATAACGCGACAGTCAATGTTATTCTTTGACTGACGGATTCGAGCCGCTTCTTCCGGAGACATGTTAGCGACTTGAGGATCTTCGATGTAGAAATTTTTCTTCAGTGGTTTCAAGTGTTTCCAGCGCTCTTGCTCGAAGTTCTTCTGCTCTTCGTTCACAGCAGCCCAATCAAAGTCACCGAAATCTAAAGGATCACGCTCTTCTTCCTGAGGCTGAGATGATTGCTGTTGTGGATCTGACTGAGGTTGGTGCCAGCTACGCTGAGTGTTTGATGGCTGCTGATAATTTTGGCTTTGAGACTGCTGATAATTTTGGCTTTGGTTTTGTTGATCGCTATCCCACCTCGCTGACCCGTAAGGTTCACGGTCATCTTGATGCTCATAAGACTGCCTGTTATTTGATCTGGAACCGTATGACTGTCTGTCATCTTGTCTTGAATCGTATGTTTGCTGTCTATCACCTTGTCGAGATCCATACGATGAATCATCGCTAGTAATATTGTTGATCAATTCCTGTGCCTTTTCTCTTGCCTCTTCACTGCCGGTTATCCTGACTGATGTTCCAATACCATCAGTGCTCTTGTCAATCTAGATTATTGCAACATTAAATCTAAACATTAACTTCTGTGATATTTTAGGCATAAAAAAATTAATTCAAATAAAAAAAAAATTACACTGATGTTAGCTCCAGATTGAGCTTGTAGATCCTTAATAGTAGCACCTTGACGACCAATGATTTTTCCAACGAATTTCTGCTGAATTTGAATCGTCACTGAATTTGAGTCTTGTCCTTGACTCCCATAGCTCGCGTTACTACCTCGAGATTCTCGTCCTTGATTGTTATCACGATTAGAATTCGTCCATTCACGGCGTTGATAACCATCTTGGTTTCCTCCTCTTCCACCTCTGCCTCCTCGTGATCTATTGTCACCCCAATTACTCATCTGAAAGGAATTAAATTATTTAAAATAAATAAAGTATTATAAAAATAATAATTTTAGATATATAATGGTTAGAATGATATAAAGGTTAGAATTTACGCGTACAGTTTTTCTAAGAATCGCAAATACGATCTGACTTAGTACATTCCTAAGCCGTTGAATTTGATAACCAAGATATGTATATACATATATAAAGAGAATACACAACAAAGAAATAAATGACATTGATTGGTCTCAAGTTCTTGTAAATTTTCGATAAAATTCCGAAATATTTGTACACTTACGTTTTTTGATAATTATTTTTATAATATTTAACAGATTAAATAAAGTTAAAAATTTTCTTATTCATGAGGAACTTTAGATATAATGGCGGTTGATGAAAAGCGCCAGTAACTATTGAAGCCGGTAAAAATACACAAGTGCCGCGGTGTGATAAACCCATCGGCCATGTGAGAACAAAAGAAAAAAAAAGACAAAGGTTTGTGCGAATGATGTGCGCATGTGCGCATTGCATATATCAAAAACAGGAAGACGGTTTTAATTCTTATCGACTGAGTTAGTTTCGTAGCGGTTACGTCTTATTCTAGTTCTACATTCTTCATACTTTCAAAATTTTTATGTAGTTATATTCCAACGGTTTTCATTTTAATAATATTAAAAATTTACTTAATATTTATATAGTTTATCAATTAATTATGTTCATAATAACATTATTGTTAAAAAATAAATTCATGCAGTGGAAAAAAAAAAAATTTAAGTGAAGTGTGTTTGAATCTCTGTACTGGTTTCAAAAATTTTTAATAAAATTTAAAAATGTTCAAGTGACTGCTAAATTTAATGTTATTAATTTTTCTAGTGACGTGGGTTGTTATTAAAAAAAAAAAAAATGTAAAGTTTTATCTTGAGAATTGTTGATAGTGATATTAAAAAATTAGTTGATCCTTAATTTTAATTCTGTTGGGTTTTACAATCTTTTGAGGTAAATATTAAATTTTTTTTTAATTCAAAGAATAATTTATTTTATTTAATAATTTATATAATCAAACCTGTGATAATTTCTTAAATAAAATATTGTTTATTATTTTTAAATTTCAGGTAAAAAAAAAAATTGTAGACTCGGTAAGTAAATATTTATATAAATTATATTAAATTCTAATTAAAGAGGAAATTAATAAGTCAAATTGTTTATAATTTTAATCATTATTTTATTACCAAACGTATTATCAGCCATATTAAAAAACGATACATAAATTGTTAAATGACAGAGTTTGGTGTTTTTAAAAGTTTTCGTTTACATTGAATCAATACTCATTAACAATTACAATTAAATATTAATTAAAAAAAAATAAATCACTAAAAGTTAATTCTATTTGAAGTTAGTATGTTTAATAAACACTGGGAATAAGATGTTGCTAATGCTTGAATTGAATTTAATCCTCAGCGCTCTGAGTAAGTCATCGCATTTAGTGCGGCAGTAATTTTTTTTTTCATTTATCGTTCAATTTTTATTACAAAATACATTCACGGAGAAAAAAATATCGTTAGAATAAGGATACGTATCGTTATTCTGACTATACGCCGTATAGTCATTTTTTTAGAGATATACGCTGTGTAGCCAATTCAGCTATACAGCGGATCATCAAAATGACGATCCATGTCATTATTTTAGCGTTACATTTAGTTAATTCAACTATACAGATTCTCACGTTAACAAAACAGTTGCCTGTTTTTACGAAACTACATATATTGACAAGAGCTATACTCTGTATGATTAAGTCAAACAAATGAATCCTCAAATCAGCAATCCGGATCGTTATTTGAAGGAAACGTCATTTGAGGATACGTTGGATAGTCATTTTAATAATATTTTTTTTTCCGTGTTTGATCAATAAAAAAAAAACCGTGTATTATCGGACTTTATGGAAGATTAAAAAAAAATTAACATTAACTTAAAAGAAAGTCACAAGATGCATATTTCAATACAAGATCGACATAATTTATCTGTTCAGTTGATTAATGACCTAAAAGATATTGTTTATCATAGCTCTTAATTATAAAAAAAAAATTTACAATATAACTGATAATCGTCAGAGTTTAAAAAACTATAATTACTTCAGTTTTTTTATTCTAATTTATTTTCCAAGTCAAGTAGATAGAGAATTAATTTATAATTGATATATTTCTAAATTTATTCAATGGACAAAAAAAATAATTATTACAGTAGATTTGACATACAGTATAATCGTTTATAAAAACAAAAATTGGATAGTACATACTTGTAGTAATCATAAATTATTATTTTCTATTCACGGAATTGAAATGATGGTTTAACTATACCACTATGTTAAAAATACTTATTATGATTGGATTGTATGATGAGTTCGTATTTTTGTCTGTACTTATTTTTTATTTTTTTTTCCGTAATATTAATAATAATAAAAATTATAATTTTAGCTTATTACCATTATTTTAAAAGATTTATGTAAATAATTGATGAAAAAGATTATTTACTTTTTCATTTTTTTACACACTTATTTTTTTTTTTTTTTAATAATGAAACGACAGGGGATCATTAATAAGGCCCTCGATCACTTCGTCTTGAACTGTAAGATGATCCACGATCATTTCCAGAGCCGTATGATGATCTATCATTAATAACATCTTCAATGAGATGTTTAGCTTTTTGTCGAGCCTCCGGAGATCCTGTTATTGTAACAGGAATGCCATCTCTGTACCCAGATTTATCAATCTAAAAATAATTTAAAATTATTATGACGTTACTTTATCCATTAAATATTTCAATTATTAACTCACTGATTAATTAATAAAATTGACTAAAAATTCAAAAAATAATTACATTAATGCGAGCATTACTCTGAGCTTGAAGATCTTTAATATTAGAACCACCACGTCCTATAATCTTACCAACATGCTGTTGCTGAATATGCATGACAGTTGTGCTAAAATATAAATAAAAAAATTTAATTAAGAATAATAATTACCCAATAAGAAAAAGAATTCCATGAAAGCTATTATAAATCCATGCCGTGTATTACCCATGAATAATATAGCTCTCAAAAAAGATACCTTTTGATTCTTTGGCAATAACAATTTGTATGAATGTATTTGAATCAATATAAATATTTATCGAACGAACGAACGAAAAGGTGGCATTATACGACATTATTTGACAAAATGAACAATTGGACAAGACAAGCATTAACTATTGAACAGATTTTGGACATTATGTTAAACATTTTGAATTTTCTTCACCTCTGTCGATCATAGTTCCCATGATAAGAACCATTACTACGTGAACCATCTCTTCCACGACTATCGCGATAAGAATTACTCCATTCTTTACGTTGATATCCACCACCATTACGTCTATCTCTACTATCACTTCCATATTTGCGATTTCCATAACCTCTGTAACTTCCACCACCTCCTCCTCCGCCGCCACCTCCTCCGCCACCGCCTCCAAATCCTCGGCGGCTTCCTCCGCCACCCCCGCTGGTACTACCAGCACCTCTAGTGCTACCTCCACCGCCTCCACTGTTACTACCACCTCCGCCACCACTTCCACTGTCGCTACGTCTCCTTCTGTTAGTATAATCGCGATTATAACTGTCACTCATTCTGAAAACAAAAAAAAATAATGAAAATTAATTTAGCATATATTTGATAATTTTTAGAATTTTTTTTTAACAAATAAATTACGGCAAAAAAATGAGAAAAAAAAATTGACATGAAGAAATTTTAAAAAATTATAAATGCAATTTTTTAAAAATAATTTTTGGAATAAATTTTTTTTTTTAATAAACTTAAAAAATTATCAAGTGACTGCTAACTTTAATGTCATAAAAAATATATTTCATTTATTTCATCATCTTTTTTTTATCCTATCTTTTTCAACCCCTTAATCATGTTTAATGGCAAAAAAAAGAGCCATTTTTTTTTTTTTTTTTTTTTTTATAGTAAGTATGAAAATATTTCGAAATTAATTTAGATACTCCAAAAATATTTTTTTCCCAGTATGCATTTTGTTTATAAAAAGTGAGATGCTATTGGATATCGGCTATTTTCAGTATCATTAAATTTAATATTATAAATTAAATAAATTATTTCTCCATTAAATATTACGCATTATTGATCTTATATTTATTGATTTCATAAATTTTTAAATGTTTGTGGTTATTTGTAGCAACATAACCCGGTATAGCCATTATGACTATCTGTGATCGCACGGATAATTGATAAAATTTTCAACAGGAGGAATAAAACCGAAACGTAACTAAAAATTAAATTTATGAAATAATAAAATTAAAAAATAAATAAATAGTATCTGTAAACTTATAAAAACGTACTTACTTGATAAATAAAATCAATAAAGTGACTTAGAATCAAATATATAGCAGTTTAGGTGACGATGCTGATGATGGTGGTGATAGACGTTAAAATTTTTTTCACAGCTTTGTATTAATATAAATGGAGACTCGCGATGGTGGATGGTTAGTAATGGTTGGTCGTTGGTTGTTGGTAGTTGTCGTCGTCGCCGCCAAAGTTGACGTTGTCGTTGAGAAGAAGCTTCGGGTTTTGGGTTTAGACTTGGAACTTTAAGCCGCGGTTGCAATTGCTCCTGCGCCTCTATTCTAACCACTCACAGCTGGACACTTCTTGTACTCACAGTACTCACTAGTATCAAGTGTATTGCTATAGTGTCTTATACAAAGAATTCTAATAATTCCTGGATATAAAAATTTATGTCCAATGGGTTACAAGGAAAACAATTGCCGCCATTTTTTGCCGAAAAGCCGGTAATGGAAACTTAAGGTGCATTTACAATTGTTTATTCGTTAGAGTGATTAATATTTTTTGTTTATTGTTATTATAAACAACTTGTCAACTAATAATTGTCTTTATTTTTCTTGCGATTAAAATCACTTGTGTTAAAAAATTTAAAAAGACTTTTTAATGTTAAATAAATAAATTAATTATTAAAATTATAGTGATGAATGAATAAATTAATTAATTAATAAAATTATTAAATAAATAATAAAAATCTAAAATGTCAAAAAAAAAGAAAAAAATAGAAGCTTGGGCTGAAAATGGATTGGAAGATTGGGTAAGTAAATTTATTTATTTATTTATTATTTTAATAAATTATTAATTAAAATGAATGACACTGAAGTTGACAGACATTATAAATTTTTTTAGAATTTTATAGCGATTAAATTATTATAAAAAAAAAAATTTTATTAAAAAATTCCACGTGTGAAAATTAATAAAAATTACAAGTGAAAATTTTTAGAAGAATTTTATTGTTGTAATTGATTTGTTAAAAAAAAATTTTAAATTGACAACTGATGGCTAACTTTAGTATTATTAAAATGATTATAAATGTTTTTTAGGGGTCGTATATGGCAGCAAAAAAAGCCAAGTTAGAAGAACAATTTGAGGAGGCTGCTGTCACTGAATTTACGGAGGCAACAAAATTGTTTGAAGGAATAGCGATATTTGTCAATGGTTACACACATCCATGTACTGATGATTTGAAGCGATTGATGATGGAACATGGGGGTACTTATCACCATTATTTGCGCTCTGGAAGAACGACACATCTAATTGCTTCTAATTTACCGTACAGTAAAATAATTATGTATCGCAAAAGTAAGAATCCACTCCCGCTTTGTAAACCCGAGTGGATTACGGACAGTATCAAAGCTAATAAACTGCTAGATTGGAGGCCTTATTTGCTATACTCGACTACATCGGTTACACAGCCGCAATTAAATTTCAAAAATGATAATCAGGAATCCCTTGCCACAGCGAGCTCTAATCAGCCGATTAAAAATTTAGCTGTTGATACAGATGAGAAAGCGGTTGATTGTGACAGTAATAAAGTTAAAGATCAAGAATTTTATGACAGTATGCCAGGTCCTTCAAATTGTAAACCGAGTTCTACATCTAATAATGAAAATTTAAAAGGTAGTAATAATATTCATAAGATACGTAATGGCACAGCATTATGTTCTAAAAATGATGAATTTATTACTGAATTTTATAATAATTCTCGTCTGCATCATATATCAACAATGGGAGCAACGTTCAAAGAATATGTTAATGAATTACGTGCTAAAAATACTGGTTCGTATCCTGGATTCGATTGTTTGAAAAAGTTGAATCTTGATGATAAATTAGTTAAAGAGAAAAATTCAGATGAGTGTAATGATTCTGATTCTGACGAATCGATATTTAATAGCGAGCGTATTTCTGCAATAAAAGCTCAAAAAGAACAAAACAAAATAGATGATCTGAAGGATGACAGTGATTCAGAGGAAGATTTATTTGACTTAGATAAGCCTACACCGAAAAGAAAATCACTGAAACCCAAAGAAGATAATAAATTTGTGATAATGCACATTGATATGGATTGCTTTTTTGTATCCGTAGGTTTAAGAAATAAACCAGAGTTAAAAGGATTGCCCATTGCCGTAACTCATGCTCGTGGAAATAGACCAACCTCCACAAATAGTAATAATAATAATAATAAAGATGAAGAATTTTTGTCCATGGCAGAAATAGCATCTTGTTCGTATGAAGCAAGAAAATTAGGAATTAAAAACGGTATGTTTTTAGGACAAGCATTGAAGCTATGTCCCAATTTAAAAACAATAAAATACGACTTTGAAGGGTACAAACAAGTGTCTTATATTCTTTACAATACTGTGGCTTCATACACTCTGAATATTGAAGCGGTGAGCTGCGATGAAATGTATGCAGATGTTACTAAAATAATGACTGAGTGTAATCTAACACCTGAAGAATTTGCTGGCATAATACGAAAGGAAATAAAAGACAAAACTGGTTGTCCTGTATCGACTGGGTTTGGAGGTAATAAACTGCAAGCTCGTTTGGCTACTAAACGTGCCAAACCTGACGGACAATTTTATTTAACAAGTAGTAAAGTCAAGGATTACATTAGCAGCATTGGTGTGAGGGAATTACCGGGTGTAGGATACTCAACGATGCAATCGTTAAAGAAAATGAATATTAAAACTTGCTCAGATTTGCAAGAGATTCCGTTGATTGTTTTGCAAAAGGAGTTTGGTAAGAAAACCGGTGAGCTTTTGTACAGCATGTGCAGAGGAATAGACACCACCAAATTAAATATTGAGCATGTAAGAAAATCTGTGTCCGCTGAAGTTAATTACGGGATACGTTTTGATGACGACAATGATGCAAGAGAGTTTTTAAAAAAATTGTCCCAAGAAGTTTGCACAAGATTATCGAGAATCAATGCGAAAGGACGATGCATTACGTTAAAATTGATGGTGAGAGCCAAGAATGCCCCGAAAGAAACAGCTAAATTTATGGGTCATGGAATCTGTGACAATTTTACTAAGTCTAAAAATTTCATTTCTGCCATTGATGATGAGGTTGTTGTCACCAGAGAGGTATTGGGGCTGTGGGAAGTGATGCAGCAGCCGGCTAATGATATACGAGGCATTGGCATTCAGATATCGAGACTGGAGATGTTGAAAAAAAATGCTGATACTTATATGATGAAATTTGTTGCTAAAGCTAAGCAGGCTGGTAATCAAGATAAGGAAGATAAAAATTTTGGAGGAAATTCTAAAGACACTGATAAATGTTCTGATATTGGGAATAAGTGTCAGAATTCAGTAAATATTGTTGATAAAAATAGTAAAGATATTAATAAAAAAAATAAAGTCAAGCCACTAGGTTTAAAGGCGTTTTTTACAGCAACAAAACCGAATGTTAAAAATTTTAAACCAGTTGATAATTTTCCAACTTCTACGGAAATTGACAAGGCTGTGTTGAATGAATTACCTGAGGATATTAAAATGGAGATATTAAATTACCATAAAATTGAACCTGGTACTTCGGTGGATGGTAAGAATAATGAGGGTGATGTAAAGTTAATGAAAACGTTGGGTAATGCAGAAGTAAAAAATAAACCAACTGTTGAAGTTGACGTTGAGGATAAAAATAAAATTTTAGTGCAAGGGTCACAAGGGATTGATGAATCAGTATTAACAGAATTACCGGAAGACATAAGAAATGAAATTCTGGCTACTAAGCCGATTGTTAAAAAAAAGTCAGTTCAAGAAATAGACAAAAATTATTTTAAACAGGTAAAACCTGGTAAATTTAGTAAAACAAAATTACCCGAGGTACAAGAACTTGATATGCAGGTACTGATTGAACTGCCAGATGATATAAGAAATGAGATAATGAATCATTATAAGTCAAGTAATGGGCAGGATGAAGCGGAAGCTGGAGTGAGTGGGATGGCTCAAGACGGTGGAAATGAAGAGAGATCGGTTGAAAGTAATCAAAGGAGATTAATTGATGAAACGAATTTTACTTTTTCGCAAGTTGATCCCGAGTTTCTTGCAGCACTGTCTGAGGACATGAAACAAGACGTCAAAATGTACTGTCTGAGCAAGAAGAGAGAAAAAGAACGCAAGAAAAATGGTAATGAGCAAATTCATTTGCCGATTCCGATTCGCGCAAGCAATGAGGTAAAACCTAAGCGTGGTCGCAAGCCTAAAAAATTTATTCTGAACAGCAATAATAGTAATAGTGTAAAGACTAATAAAAATAATAATAATAACAATGTGCAAAATAATAATAATAAAATTGTATCTAAAGCCAAAGAAGTTAAAATAAATGGTAATCTTGATGAAAAAAATTTAATGATAAAACGCAGAAGCTTTTTAGAAAATGAAATAAATATATTGTCTAATGAAATTAGAGTTAATGATAGACGTGAAGCTATCAAGTCTCATCAATCAGTATTCCGTGGTCGCAGTGTCAAGTCATATGAACATCAAGAGATGTTGAATAATTTAGTAAATTATTTATTTAGTCTTCCATTGCTTCAGGTAATTTATTACTCAATAATTGAATAAAAAATTATTTAATGTTTAATTTTATTATATTATTTAATAATAATCAACTCATTTCTTAACTTTAATTAATTTTTAATTTTCTCTTTAAGGTAAAAAATCATTTACAAGCATGGATTTTAAACTCGCCATATGCTAATGAAATAGATATATTATCGATAGCTACATTTCTTAGTATGCTCCCAATTGAAAAACGTATTGAAGACTTGCATATATTAATGAAAACAATGTACAGGTAATTAATTATGTATATAAAAATTAAAAATATTATGTATAAATAAAGTATTTAATTAATTTAAATAAAAACATAAATTAAAAAATAACACGAAAATGTAATAGGATTTTTTTTTTTCATTTACTTTTTTAAAGTAGTTCGTAATAAACAAAAGTGGTATCATGATAGTAAAAATTACATTATTAATAATAATAATAATAATAATAATAATAATAATAATAATAATAACTAATTAATCAATAATAATAATAACTACATGTTTGTTTGTTTTAGATGTATGACCAAAAGTGGAAGTTGTGTTTGGCATGAAACATATAGGAAAACTGTTGAGCACGTTCAACATTATATGCAAATAGAGTACAATAGTAATTTATTATTACCATTGATAAGATGTAACCGCCGCGAATGCAAAAAGTGATTGATTCATTAACTTATTAATTAATCGATCATGCTATATTTATAATTATTATATATGATAGTGAGTGTGTGTGTGACGTAAATTTGTTATTGTTATTACCTTTATTTTAAATCATTATTTTTATATTTTTTAAACTCTTGTTTTGAATAAATTATTATTTTATACAATTGACCTAATAGAAACATATTTACAAGCAAACATGATACTTACCTTCGACCTTAATGTACACAATACCACCATTTCATTTTTTTTTACATGTAATGACAAATCATGCGTGTTGGTTTTTAGTTATTTTTCATTCATTTATGTATATATAATTAAACGTAGCAAAAGGAGCAGTGCGTAATTCAGTGATGATATAACTATAGACTCCCTTTAACTCATAATATCTCCATATATATAAATCAGTAATAATTTCATAAACGTATCGATTCGTAAAACTTTTTTCTTTTTTTTAATAGATATAATTTTTTAGTTTGTTTTTTTTTCTTTAAATATAGTTTTTTTGCTTTATATCTGATTCGTTACGCGCAAACGGGTGGTGAAAAAATATAAAGGAGTAAGTCGAAAAGTAAGTGTCTATTACTCCCATTCGGTGGTACCAGGTGGTTTTGATGATAAATCGTAAAGAACGCGTGATATCCCTGGTACTGTTGAAATTTCGGCAATCATTTTTTTAATAACCTGTTTAAACAGAAATTAATAATAGATTAACTCAAGTATAAACTATTAAGGGGGTATTCTGGTCTAGAAGCATTAAATTTCAGGTAATTTTTAAAGTGCCGTAAAAAAAAGGCAATCAATATTTTTACTATCCATTTTTTATAAGTTATTTATTAACATTATAAGAATACAGAAAAAAATTAAAAAAGTTGAAAATTCAAAAAATGATTATGCCCACGATCGATTCCAACCTTCCTAGCAACCAGAAACAAAAAAATAAAAAAGATTATTAATCTAAAGTAATGTCGCTATGGTTGGAACTAGTGTCATCCCTAAATTTCAATTTTTACTATTTTTAAAAAATTCGAAAAAGTAAAAAAAAGTGGTAAAAAAATGTTTTTTTTTTTTTTTTTAGTCAGTCGCCATTTAATGATCCAATCATAGCGACATTTACTATAGATTAATAATCTTTTTTATTTTTTTTTGTTTCCGATTGCTAGGAGGGTTGGAATCGTGGGTATCGTCATGTGCCAATTTTTTGAGACCCTCTTACTTCATCAGCTGTTAATTTTTTGAATTTTCAATTTTTTTTATTTTTTTCTGTATTCTTATAATGTTAATAAATAACTTATAAAAAATGGATGGTAAAAATATTGATCGCCTTTTTTTTACGGCACTTTAAAAATTACCTGAAATTTCATGCTTCTAGACCAGAATACCCCCTTAAATTGTTAATATAACAATTTTTTATCTATATGATAATAATTAAAATATAAAGAACAATGCTTACATGTATTGGCAATTGATTGCCAGGTATAGCCGGTGTACCAGTCATAAAATCACTTGAACAGAAAGGCCTAAGTACAACAGAACGTTGACACGAAGGCACCCGAGATGCAGCATCTCGATCAAAATGTATAGGAATCAGTACAACTGGCATCTGACTGATTCCATTTATACAATTATTTGACACTAGTACTTGATTAGCCAAGTGATCGGCTTGTCGGAGTGTCGAGATAACGTTTGAGGTGAGATGCGTTGGTGTAATGTCTGTTATTGGATGCTGAACTATTGGCCCAAATATATAACAAATACGATTCACGTTGTGACACACGCGAGGGATCAGTCTTGCTAGGAATAATAAATCTTCCCAGACTACATTCTCTAGTGGCAGTTCCTTATCTGGCTCAGGTCCCTGACACGACAGTCCGACCACGTAACTATAACTTCTTCGGTCGCCCTTTGGAAAATAAAATCAACATTTAAAACTTTTCTTCATATTTATTACTTCCCAAGCGGCACAAAAATTTTTTTAGTGATGTTTTGTTTAATTTAAGTTGACAATTTTTAATTTCTGACTTCTTGTTAAATAAAATCTCTCAAAAAGTCAAAAATTTTTTTTGTGACCTTGGGTTATTACCTACTAAGAAAGTATTAATAAAATATTTACTTGTACTCCAACACTGCGTATTGGTAACAATGTCGCAGCAATGTGATTTTCACTGGATACTCTGCGTAAATGTTGCCGTTCAGATTCACTTGTTGCACTTTCAACACGATTTAATAGTGCGTGTTTTTTTTGGAGCATTTGCTCATATTCAGCCATTATTTTTACGATTACCTAAATAAAAAAAAATTTTTTTACAGATCTAAATAAATCTTTATCAGATCAAAACAAGTCTATTGAATTTTATTATCACTTTAAACTTTTAACCTTTGATAATTATGTTGAAATACGATAAAAAAAAATATTATTATGACATTAACATAAATATCAATGTAATAATAATAAATTATAATTTATTGTTAAAGAATGAATTTTTTCTAAATATTACCTGAGTTTCAGAAAAATCTTTGTCCATATAAGGTTCATCAGCACATAGAATACGTATTGCTAAACCAGGACCAGGAAACGGATGTCGTTGAACGAGAGGGGCTGGTAATCCTAGATCACATCCAATCTGTCTCACTTCATCTTTGTGAAAATCTTTAAGCGGTTCTACAACTCGTCCTTGAGACCTTAAAGCTCTCACAAGTTCACTGTCATTGTGGTGTGTTTTAATAGCATCAGCTTTACCTAATTAAATAAATAAGAAAAATAAATTATAAATAATTAATTCAGTATTGTTAATTAGTAAAACATACCACTGGCAAGTGCGCTGGCACTTTCAATAAGGTCGGGCCTCAGCGTACCCTGTCCTAGAAAAACTTGTTCAGGCTTCAATCCCATTTCCGTCATTGCGTCGTTGGCAACGCGGACAAACACATCACCAATTATTTTACGTTTTTCCTCAGGGCTTGTTGTCTGACACAGCATTTTAGTTATTCTAATTCTCGGGCCAATAGCCGTAACGCCTATGCCCTTATTGTTGGCAATGTTTGTCGGTAATACATGATCAAGAGGCACTGAAGTAGTACCTTCCATAAAATTATGAGTTGCATTTATAACACGCAACTTTACTCCCAATTCGGCTAGACTCTGTTCAACAAAGGGTGTCTCGCCTTTGCGCATAAATCCATTATTAATATGTAAAGGTATTACTTGCTCTTTACTCAATGCTTTATGTAATAATGCCGCGCATACTGTTGAATCAACTCCTCCGCTCACAAGCAACTGTAATTATTTAAATTTAATTGTTTAAATATCAATAACTCATTTTCAAATTTTAGTCATTTTTATCAGATTATTTTATTTGAATTGTAATAGGTATTACAATTAACTATAAACAAATAAAATTTTTTTTCATTAAATAATGACTTTTGTTAAATTGCACTGTACTTTTTTAACTATTGACGTTTTTAAAGATATAAGCTCATCCCGATGTTACACTCATCAAGAGCTTTCATTTAAGTACCCACATTGCATTTTGATATATTTTTCATATATACATATATGTAATATATATAAATATATGAAAAATTGATGTGGGTACTTAAATGAAAGGTCTTGATGAATGTAACATCGGGATGAGCTTATATCTTTAAAAATGTCAATAGTTCACAAGATACAACGTCATTTCTTAAATATGTATCTAGAGATAGAGCATTTTCGAATGCAGCCTTAATACTTATCATCAGATTAAAACTTTTCCAACGATACCAAATTTAACTATAAAAACCTATTTTATCATATAAATACACTGGCCACAAAATTTTGCTTATTCTTTTAATAATATATATTAATTTAACTTACCAGTACTTTATTGTTACCAACAGTATCTTTAATATACTGGATGCATTGTGCCTCCCGGTCATGCATCGTATAGTTGCCCGTTAACCCAGCAACACCAAACAAAAAGTTATGTAGAATTTGTTTTCCGTTTGGCGTTAAATCAACTTCGGGATGAAATTGTACCCCGTACAAGTTCATCTTATCACTGGATATTCCAACGATAAAGTTTGTTGATTTTGCCGTAGCGCGAAAACAATCAGCAACCCTATCGATACTATCTCCATGCGTTAATAAAACTAACTGATCTTTTTCTAAACCTCTGTTGAAAATAATTAACACTTTTATTAGTTATTCTGTAAGCGATATGATTATAAACTGTGAACTTAGAAATAAAAAGCAATTACTTGAATAGAAGACACTTGGAGTCAACTTCTATGGAAAATTGTCCATCTTCACGGCCTTCTTTCCTCTGAACTGTGCCTCCAAATTCCTTATTCATCATTTGCATCCCATAGCAAATCCCCAGTACTGGAATACCTATTCGGAAAATATCACCGTCATATCTCGGTGCATCTTCTGCGTAAACAGAACTGGGTCCTCCGGAAATGATAATAGCCCTATTTAAAAAAAATTAATCATTAGTAATAAATAAAATATAAATAAAAAATTTATAAGTGATTAATAAATAATTACTTGTATCCCTTTTCTTTAAGGGTAAATGCTGGAGTATCCAATGGCAATATTTCACATTGTACATTCAACTCTCGTACTTTGCGATCAATTACCTTCCCATATTGGGCACCTGCATCGAGAATAGCAACTCTCTCATCGCTGTTAACTAATGTCATAGTGACATCTTCGGCTCCATTGTTACGCTCTTGATGGAGTCCATCCGTTGTCTTATCCATTTTACGTTTTGTTGTTATTATTTTTATTTACTATTTTATTTTAAATATCCAACGCCAGTAATTTGTCCACTGCCCGGTTAATAACACCAACCCTATTTTTAAAAACAACAAATTCTTAATATTAAAAATTTTAATTCAACAATTTTTCAAGTAAAAAATAATAATATAAATCAAATATCAAATTTCATTTATTGATAACTATAAATTGTAAGAAAATTAATTTTAAAAACGGTGTAATTGATACGCTTGGGGTAACTCAAGAACTTTAGGTATATACGTGTGTATACATATATATGTGTGTAAAATATTAAATATAAAGAAAATTTCACCATAAAAATGTAAGAATTTTTTTTTTTTTTTTTTAATGTGTATTACAATAAATATTTTTATTATTATTAGAAATATTTAACCAAGAAATTGGAGTGATTAAAAATTTTAATTAACAAGGTTGAAAATAATTTTAGTAAAAAAATAGCCATTGTGAATTTGAAGCAATGCATGAATAATATCCATGACACGTCACGGAGAATAATATTATAAGTAAAATATTATATACCTGGATGTAATTACAAGTATATATATATTAATTATAAAAGTGGTAATGTGGGTATTTAATAAGGATAGTAACGACTGACCGGGCGTGCAATGATAATAGAGCACGTTTTGGAATACGTGCTGAGCAGTAGCAGAAGCAGCAGCAGCAGCAGCACAGTATCCACTAATTTGTGTGAGTAGTATACATATATATGTATATAAAAATATATGTATTGTATATTAATTATTAATTTGTTTAGTTGATATTTAGTGGAGCAGTTTGTGTGGGCGGGTTTTTTATGGCGTGAGAATGGTAATTATTGGCACTTACCGATTGTAATGAGACGGCGAAATGTCTTGGAGATGTGTATAATCAATTATTAAAAAAATGAATTACAATAAAAGAGAATTGTCGGACCACACTGAACGAGGCGGCCATTCATCGCCAGAGCTATTCCACTGACAATAAAACAGTATGAGTATGAGGTGGGTACAGAAGGGTAATATGTATATCAATATATCTATATGTCGCGCCCGCTGTGAAATATGTGTGAGCTTGGCTTGCGTGGTAAGTGCAGAGCTAGCTTGTCGCGATTTTAGCGCCGTTGGAATTTTTTTTTATCGCCGGCCTTTGGCGGGTTTTTTTGAAATTGAAATAAAGTATGATAATAAAGTTAGCCGACGTTTTTAATTTTGCTTCATTTATTAAATTAGGACTAAAAAATATATTTTTTAGACTGCACTTACCATTTTCTAATTTTTAAAAAAATTCCACATGTAAAAAATTTTAAAAATAATGCACGCATTTTTTTTATTCTAATTTAATTAATAAATTTTTGTCATTTAACTATTTTATAAATATCTTTTTAAACTAGATTTGTTTAATTAACTATTATTCACATTCACAATTTAAAAATTTGTCATTTCAAATTTGTTATGTAAAAAAAAATTAATTTAGGATAATTAATTAATTTTTAATTTTTAAATTTTAAGTTTTTAAGTATTCGGCCCTAGCGTGTTAGGCTCGTTTGAATAATTTGATCTAGTTGAATAATTTTAATGTATATATTGCTCAAATTCAAAATTAATGTTATTAGTTAAATTATAATGATTACAGTGATTAAAAGTTAACTTTTTCTTTCATATAACGAGTTTTTAATATTACTAAATTTACAAAAATTAATAATTCAAATTGTACCTGATTAAATTGTTGATATTATTCGTTGGTATGTTTTGATTTATTCTTGACGTAATTTAATTTAAATTGACTTTACAAAACTATTTAATTTTACTTTTCCACGTGGTTTCAAAAACTTAGTAAAACTTTAGACGATGTTAACACTATGACGTCTAGAACAACGAGAGAGATCTTTAATGAAAATCCTAAAAGTATCGAATTTTACGGCGTTACCAATTTCCACTAATTGGGCGAAACCATGTCCAATTATTTGTCTATTTTTGTCTATTTTCTTGGTCCCTTACCCTCTCTCTTTTAAAATTGTCTACAATGTCACATGAGTCTTCTCTATTTGGATCAGAGTGCAATATCGTTTTCTCACTTACTCCTATGTTCTATTATTCATCTATGTGTTTGTGTATACGTAAGCGCATTTACGCTTAGACAACGACATACATTAAATTATTTATTTAAAACGTATAAATAAATATGTACTTGAATCTAGCATCTCTGATGTATTTTAAATTTACTTATTTATTTGTAGAAATATTTCTATTTTTATCATTTTATAAATTTGTTGTATTATTTTAGAATTTAATTGTTTAATATTTGTTTATTTTAAATTGTTCAACAATCAAATTCCATTTTTTATTTAAGTTCATTTGTTATTTAATATTAAAATTTTTTATCATCTAAAAATTATTTTAAAAAAGTATTTTTAAAATTCTCTACATAACACTAAATTTTCAAAAATAAAATTTTTAAAAAATTCCATATGTAGAAAATTTGAAAAATAATGCATGTAATTTTTTATAATATTTTTTAAATTCTAATTTAATTAATGAATTTCTGTCATTTAGTTTCATTTAGTCATAAAATTTTTACTTACCTTTTTATTTGGGCTTGATCCTTTAGTTACCAAATAAATATACCTGAGCCCTAAATTCGATCATTTTTCCTGGCTTCTGTAAATTAAAATAATAAGAATGATTTAATAATTTATTTTATCAAAAATTTATTTAAATATTCCACTTTAACATATTTATTTCTTATTTTCTATACTTAATTATTTTTTACATGATTTCTTATCTCATATAATGTTGAGTTCTAAAATATAAATTACATAATCATAATTTATTAAATAAATAACAATGAAAAATTATTTTACATTATTCGACTGAAGTAAATTGGAACAATAACAGTATTTTTTATGACTAATATCAGAAATACAGTCAGCAACATGTTTATAATAATTTATTCTACTTATTTCATGTTCTGACACTTGAAAGTTTTTATTTTCATCCAAATCCATGGTAACTTCATACACCGCATTGCCAGGCGTAACTTCAATTTGATAGAAAAATTTTCTAATACCCGTATTATTATTTTTCAAACGGATCTCATCAAATCGATTAATTTTTTTGAGCTCCAATTTGGCACATAATCTTCCGTCCTCATCTTCGTAGTCTTTGACAATTTCTTCGACATACGATAAGAAATTTTGGGCACCCTTTATTGCCATTTTACTTTCAGATGAATGTGAAGTGAACTCTGAACAAGCACACCAGTGAGGCAACACTCCTACGTCCTCACAGCCTCTTTCGTACGGAACAAATTTGAAAAGACTTTGGCAGGTAGAACAATCAGATTTGTAACTTGATTTGCCTCCCGCGCGTTCCAAAATATCTCTGAGTGTTTCGTGCAAGTCGTAGGGAGAAGTCAATCGACGCTCGTTTATTTTTAACGCCTGAATAATGTCCAAAGTGTTGTACTTGTAATTATTGTTCAAATTCTTGAAAGTTTCTGGAACTCGGAGATACACAAAAGGCAGCCTCTCTTCGTACCAACCGACAGAAGTGTTTCTGATTCCGCCCCAATGCATTCCTTGGTCACTGAAAAGAATTACCAGAGTGTTGTTGAAGACACCGTGTTGTTCCAAAGACTCCAACTTTTCCAGCAGATGCGAGTCCAGCGACGATGCTGCGTTGATGTCACTATGAGTCACTGAATTGCTCCAGAAAAAACCAAAATACGGTTTGCCTAAAAATGTTACTGCAAAATCTAATGCGTAATTTAAAATTCTTTCGAAGGATAATTCTGGTCCGGTGCAATATTTATTATTTTTTTTATTTTTTTGTTTCAAAAACTTTTCTGTCGCAACGATGTAAGGTCGAGGATAGTAATCTGTTGGAGGATCAACGAATCCTGTTTGTTCAAAATTAAACGTGTAAGAGTTACCCATATCTTCTCCAAAAGCTGTAACATAACCAGCTTGTTTGAAATCCTTCCAGATGAATGGGAAATCGTCCAGGTAACGCTGCCTTTCTGATTTATAGAATATACTACTGGACGAAGCATTGAGACCCGATAAAACGGCCATTATGTTTGAAGAAGAACTCTCGCCAATTTTGTTATAACCTTCCAGAGAAGTCCATCCTGTATTTTTTAGAAATTTTTCTGTTTTTGGAAAACTGCGGATGAAATTCAAGCGCGACAAACTTTCAATCCCCAACATGAGGACGCTTATTTTTTTGTTCTCATTTTTATCATTGAGAGTGTCATCTCCAAAACGGCTTTTAAATTCGGTAGAATTTAATACAACATGAATATTTTGATAATCAGCCGTGAATATCTTTTTATTTAAGTTTTCGAATGGTCGACAAACTACTTTGACTAATTCTACACCCGCTGGTATCTGGACCTGATCCTTGAAATCTTGACACTCTGATACGCTGATGAAGAAATTAAATTATTAAATTAGTTAAATTTAATTAAAAAATAAATAGTATATTTCTTATAAGAATGTCTCAGATTACATGTAATTGTTGACCGAGGCGAAGCCGAGATCGACAAACATGTGATCTGAGGCTTTCTTATTTCCTGCCCGTGGTGAGAATACTATTTTTCTCCTCGACGCAGGCGGAAAGCGGCATTTTCACTTAGCGCAGCGGGCGGAAAATTGACGCTTTCCGCCCGGAGGGGAGAAAAAATTATTTAATATAATTATTTTAATACTAACTTGAATTCGATGTTATTATTAACTGTAGATTTTTTTACTTTGATTGGGGCAATTGAAGACCAACAACAATTTATCAAATCATTGTAATATTCATTGGCTATTTCTTCATTAATAACGATACTGAAATTTCCATCAATACCTCGGCTAATTGAAGTGAGCAGTAAATTAGTCGATGCGCATGATTCAAATTCTCGCGGCTCAATATATTTTTTAATACTTTCATCCCAAGGATTTTGATCTAATAGACGACATTTTGAGTTTGATACAATATATTTATTTTCATTTATTTTTTCTTCTTTATCTTCTTTTTTTAATTTAATTATATTTTTATCTTCAAAATCATTAAATTCACTTTTATTTTCTCCTTTATCTTTTTTGAATATTTTGTCTTCTTTTTTCTTCTGAATTTTTTTTTGATCTTCAAAATCATTAAATTCACTTTTATTTCCTCCTTCTTTCTTCTTTTTTAATATTTTTTCTTTTACAAAATCACTAAATTTGATTTTATTTATTTCTTTTTTTTTAAATATATTTTTGACTTTATTATCATTAGACTTACTTTCATCTTCACTTCCTCCTCTTTGATATTCGTCTTTTTCTTCTACTCTTTCAACGCTGTTATTACTTACTCTAACACCATAAAACTTTCCAAAAATCCCTTTCTCTCGAAAATTATTACTCTTAACTTCAACTTCCACTCCTTCAAAAAGTCTATCATTGCTCACACTATTAAATTCCGTGTCAAAATCGCTATTTATAACAAAAAGTTTAAAATAAACAAAAAATACAAGGTAAAAACATAAAACTAACAAACTAATTGACTTAAAATTTTTCTTATAATAATAAAACACGACTCTTAAAATATTCACCATTTTGCTACCTTCCATATGGAACACCACTTGTTTAATAAAGCCTCAATCATTTCGGGAATTAAATGACAACTTATTCCTCCATCCAAGCATCGTTATCGGATTAAAACAATTGAAAATTCCAACAAAAAGATAACAATGTTTACATGTATAAAATTATAAAGTATAAATATTTGGGGATTGCTAATTATAAAAGGCTACAATTAAGAATTTAAAGTAAGCAGCAGAAAATTTATTTCTTCATTTACAATATTATTAATCAACATTTTAATAATAAAAATAATTAATACTGTGGATAAACTAAAATATTATTTTAAACATATGACAATTACTGCTTAAAAAAATTATATATTGTCACATACTTTATTGCTTTTAAATTTATATATATATAATATGGATGTATATTTATATAATTTTTTTTCCTATAGTTTATCGGCACTGAGAATCTTGTATAAAGTATTCTTACAAATATACACAACTGTTATTGTTTTTAGATACAATTAATTGTTTTACATTAATAACTAATTTAATAATAACTAATTAATACAGTAACAATATTTTTTGTAGCCATTTTCTAAGCACTTAGAATCCTTGGCATACGAGTTAATACGACTGACTTCTTCTTCAGTCATTTTAGAATCACCATTTTTGTTAAATAATACCGTTGTTTCAAACATCCCGCCTCCTGGGCTCAGTTCAATCAAATAAAAATATTTTTCCGTGTCATCAGTCTCTAGTGTGCTGTTCGTATTGTTAAAATTAACAATCTGGTTGACCCTATGAATTTTTTTGACCTTTAATTTAGCACACATGCGCTTTCCTTTTTCATTCTTGTAATCCTTAATCACGCTTTCGATATACGAAAGAAAAGTTTTTGCGCCTTGCTGGGCGATTCTACTGTCTGGAGGCTGAGGATTGAAGGATGTACAAGTACACCAGTGAGGCGATACTCCGGCATCTTCGCATCCACGTTCATACGGTATAGGTTTGAAGAGGGTTTGGCATGTGGGACACCCAGAACTTGAATTAGATTTTCCTCCAGCACGAGCCAAAATGTCCCTCAGGGTCTCGTGCAAATCGAAGGGCGAAGTTAACCGGTGCTCGTTTATCTTCAGCGCCTGAATAATGTCCAAGTTTTCAAAATTTGTCGAGTTCTTCAATGAATCTGGAGCTCGGAGGTACATAAAAGGGAGCCTTTCTTCGTACCAACCAACAAAAGTGTTTCTGATTTCGCCCCAACGCATTCCGTGATCGCTGAGAAAAATCACCAGAGTGTTGTTGAAGACACCGTGTCGCTCTAGATACTCTAACTGGTCCAGCAGATGAGAGTCTAGCGACGAGGCTCCGTTCATGTCATTGTGAGTCACTGAATTGGTCCAAAAGAAGCCAAAGTATGGCCTGTCCAAAAATGTCACTGCGAAATCTAACGCGTAATTGAAAATTCTATCAACAGCCAATTCTGGTCCCGTGCAGTACTCGGAACCAAATTTGTGTTTGGCTTTCAAAAATTTTTCTGCAGCCACCACATAAGGCCGAAGGTAGTAGTCTGTTGGCGGATCGACAAATCCCGTCTTTAAATAATTGAAAGTACTGAGGGTGCTATCGTCTTCTCCGTAGGCTGTCACGTACCCGGCGCGTTGAAAGGCGTACCACAGAAACGGGCAGTTGTCCAAACCGTACGCTTCTCGAGGACGGCAATCCGCGTACGCAGAGGAGCTGTTCTTTCCGGTGAGCAGTGCCATCAAATTTGGAAACGTGTTGTCTCCCATTTTGTTGTAGCCTGTGAGGTGGGTCCATCCCGTTTCACGGAGGTATTTGCTCGTTTGAGGAAGACTTCTTAAGAAATTAAGTCTCGATACACTATCAATACCTAATACTAGAACGCTTATTTTATTATTATTGTTGTTTTGTTCGAAAAAATCCGTACGATTCACCAACTTTGCAGGGTTCACTATCGCATGAATATTTTCGTAAAGTATGTTTGATTTTTTGTTCTTTGGCTTATCTTTTGATCTACATGACACCATTACTGTTTCAATGTCATATGGTAATTGAACTCTGTCATCAAAATCAGCGCAATGCGATTTACTGCAATAAAAGTTATCTAATTAAGCATATCGTGTTGCAAGTACATAAATCAATCCAATAAAACTCTACATGACAATTCGTCTTAGGTTTTTTTTTTTTTTTTATAAGAATACAAAAGAAGTTATTTTGTACGCCATTTTGTTCGCATTTAAATATACTTAAAAATTTTTTGGAGTTACCAAAAAATTTCTAAGTAAAATAAAATTTTCAAAAACAAATACAATTGTATCACGGAAAAAAGAAAACACGAATAATTACAGTATAAAATGTAAAATTGGTTCCGTCGTAATCAAAACTAGAAAAATTACAGTTCGAAATATTATTTTTCTAAATTTAATTTTTGAATTTAATATTCAGAGCTTGCAATGTAAACATTACATTTTACAATGTAATTCTTATAAAATCTGTAATAATTACAATCTGAAACTGTAATTTTTCGAGTTTTCTTTTTTCCGTGTATATACTATAATTTTTTGAGTTTTTTTTTTTTCCGTGTAATGTAAGCTTTTTAAAAATATGAAACTTACTTGACTTGAGAATCCCAGAGCCCGGTAAGAGGCTTAGTAGGCTCAGTTCTGATAATCGCCGACCAACAACAAATAAATTTCTTGTAACTACTGGCGACTTTTGAGTCAATCACCAGAGTAAAGTTGCCGTCAGCTTCTTTGACAATCGAACTAAGCAACGGCTTTGACGAGCATGGTTCAAATTTTTTCTTTTTTACATATTTTGATATACTGCCGTCCATCGGGTTCTCCGACAGCATATGGCACTTGGGATTCCATACCAGATAACCATCCACTATTTCTGTATATTTAAAAGATTTTATTATTACAGTATTCGGCTGCCCAATTTCAAAACACAGTAACTAACATTTAGAAATTTTTTAAAATTTTTCTTATTAAAAAAAAGTTTGCTTGCCAAATTGATGAAAAATTTGATTTATGAATAGAAAATACTTGAATATAAATATTTTTAAGAAAAAATACTTGAAATTAAGGTCTAAAAGTTATAAAAAATGCAGCAATATTAAAAAAAAATTAGGTATAAAAATTTTGCAGTTACTGTGTTTTAAAATTGGCCAGCCGTATTGTCCTCACAAAAGGTCATTTTGATTTCATGATAATAGTATTCTTTAAGGAGGTCCTTTTGCCACCAATGTAAAATAAAAAATATTAGATTATGAGTAAATTTAATTTTTTTCTAATAGTTAAGGTCCTTATTTATCTTATAGTGAGGTTTAAATTATACTATACCGGACAAATTTTTGAAAAAATAAAATTTTTAAATGTTAGTATTTGTTCAGTCTTACGAGAAAATCAGACGTTTGCAGTATTTCTCGAATTATACTATCAGTCATGGATTAGATGAAGTAAAAAAAAACTAAAAATCAGATTTTCGAAATATTCAGGTTTCTTTTTTTGCAATAAAATATATCAGTTACCGAGATATTTATTGAGAAATTAGTATTTAAAAATCACAAAAAATTCTCAAGTTACCTACAATAAAATGGAGTCAAAAGATTTGGCAACGTTGCGTAGCGCGCGAGCTTCAGACCATTCAATAAATTCAAACTAAACTTTAACGCGCTTATGTTTTTCATGCATACTTATTAGTTAATTTATTGTTAACAAATTTTCATAATTCATAATTGAAAAATAAAACAATAATTAAAAAATACTAGCATTCCTGCCATGAGACATTAGAATGTTATGGTTTTGTGACTAAACATTTTTAATTAATTTATTTATTTACACTGACTGCAAAAAGTTAAACACGGTTAAGGTTATATTGTGCAAATAAAAATGTAAAAAACCGAAATAAAGCGTTGCCAAATCACGGACAGGTTACTAACAGCTGATTTACAACAGTCAAATTAATTTTTGTATTTAACTATTTTTTTTTTTAATTTTTAAAATTTCAACGATTAATGCCTCATATACTATTTATTTTTTAATTTTAGGAATTTTTATGGGTTTTGTATTTTAATTTATTGAAAATTTACTACTACAGTTGTTATGACTCAACTGGAGCGAAAGGACTTCCTTAAATGCAAATTAAACTCACCATACTCGGGATTGTAGAACTTTTCAGGAAAGTAATTTTCAAGAGGTGAATATTTACCAGAAATGTAATAAAGTGTTACGATAAGTAGACACGGAAGTAATAAAATAACTATTCCAGGTTTTTTTTTAAGGCACTCGATCGCACGTAAAAATTTCGCTTCCCTCATGTTACTATTTTTTTATGCTTAGTTCTTCATTTCGTGGACTTTTAAATTGGTTTTTTTTTTTAAACTCTCGTGAGTTTAAAGCTCTATTACCATAGGTGTTAAATATCATCAGTAATAAACGTGCTGTAACTCTTTGTGACTCGAGATCTTGACATCCGTCAGCATTTTTTTCTTTTTCGCTGACAAGCGTAACTGAATGATTCTTGTTCTATTGTCTTTTTAATTTCTTGTGAAATCTGAATAATAAAATTTAAACAATAGATTAAAATTATCTGTTAACAATCAATTTTACATATTCATTATTGACTAAAATAAATATGATAAAACATTTTCTATAATACTAATATATAAACTTATTTATTAATATAAATTTTAATAAACTCAAAAACAGTTTGAAAATTTTTTATCGTATATTTCTTTATCTATAAAATCTTATATAATAAGCTATACTTTAACACAGAAGATTTACGTTAGGTATACAGTTAGAAAGAAGTCGAAAATCATAGAGAATAAAATAGAAGAGTAGTTTTCATTCTAACTTTTTCTAATATATTCTATTATAAAAACTGAACACGCGCCTTAAGGAATTATTACCCTACAACGGTTCTCAACTTTCAGAAAAATTTCCTCCCGTATGCCCCAATGTAAAGCATTATAACTACAATATGAAGTAGTTGAGATGCAGTACACTTTTGCGCCTCTTCTCACATGCGCAGAAGTAGAAAAATAATCCAAGTCAAATAATAAATTTTTTTAACTTGGCTACGTTGCATTCTCGCTCAGAATCATTTGCCCCTTGAGACATGTGTTGTAGAAAAATTTAATGTTTTGAAATAATTTTGAGTTTACGTATAGTTGGAGACTGCAAATAATAAATAATGACTTCGCGGCTAAAGAATGGCAGATTTTACTTTAGCAAAAATTAAAAAAAAAATCTGAAAATACCAAAAAAAAAATCTTAAAAATTACAGTTATAAATATGGGGAAAAAAATCTATTAAACACAATTGTTAATGACTTGCAAGTGCATTTTCATAGCTGGAATATGATCTTAGAATTCAAAAATAACGAAATAACCATATTTTCGAATTTCAGACTGTCGTTCGATTGTATCGAATTTTTTAATCTTTAAATGACCTACACAGTGTTTAATAGATTTTTTTCTCTTATTTATAACTTTAATTTTCCCGATTTTTTTGGTTTTTGAGATTTTTTTGAATTTTAATCATACTCAATCTGAATCCAAAAAATTTTTTTATTCTGATAATTTCGATTTTCCATGATTTATTGTCATTTTTTTTAGTTTTTTGCTATTTGTTCAAATTTTGACGGCTCAACAGGCTAATTAACGTTCAAATTCAGATTCAGTGAATTGAAATATATAAAAATCATGCTTGATCTAGGTCCACAAATTTATTTTCGCAATTTTTTGCCTTATTTAGGGTTTTTTGGATTTTAGTCAAAATTTTGAGGGTGTACGGGCAATAATAATTAAATGAACTAAAAATTATTTCTTTTTACGCCAAATTTGGTTATAAGTATAATTTTTTCGAATTTTCGCGTGCTTTTTCAACATCGATGTCTACAATCGATGTTTCAATGTTTTTGTCAAAACATCGATGGTTCGATGGTGAAAAATTTCGAAAATCGATAGTCCGATATCGATTTTTTTTGCTAACATCGCCCATCCCTAACTACTGCTTTTACGTCTAAATCTTATGGGGAGAGCATGATTTAACGCTAATGGCGGCCACTGGAACTAAATTACTCCGTTTGATTTAACATACGAAAAGCATGAAAAATGAGGACAGCACCATCGTGCACTTAGCCAATACTCTTCCATTCTATTCGGCTATTCTCAAACCTCCCCACTCTTTAAGATATGTGAGACTTGCTACGCGAGCATTTCCCCTTCTTCATTCTGTACTTTCACTTACGGTTCCCCTCTCACGCGATACCCCTATTAGACCTCAAAACGTTCAGATTTAGCCTCCGTAAAGAAGTTTCACTTCAAAGATTTTTAAAAAAAAAAAATTATAGCAAGAAAAATTTAGGTAAAGAATTCCATATTTAGAAGCTCTAAAAAATTATAAATGCAATTTTTTAAAAATATAATTTTCAAGACCTACTTTATGATTCAAGAAAAATTTAAAAATTGTTAAATGTCTGCTAATTTCAATGTTATAAAATATTAAATTTAATAATACTGGATTTGTTACGGTACGAACTTTTTTTTCCCGCATTATTTTTTCAGACATTATTTGTCCGTCAAATAGTAATATACAACACTGAGTTAATGAAAATAAATATACTTTAATGAGATTAAGTAAACTAACACTGAATTTTCATGATAAAAGTATTATTTTATTAATATTTTCATACTTTTGCATTACCATGGTTATTTACATCATTAAATATTTTAACGCGTAACTGAATTAAATAGAAAATTCATAATACATCCAAATAATTATATATATCACTGATGAAAACGAAGAATAAAGAAAATGATTAAAAATTAAAAGACTAATAATTAAAAAATAAATCCAAAACTCGAGAAAAACAACTAACAGAAAACTACTTTGTGATGTTAAATGAAATATTTTTCATTTTTGTACTGAATCATAGTTTGACAATTATATTTATCATCATATCACATGATAATGTATATATATAGACCGGATACATATATCTTGTGGTGCATATATATTAACTTCAGCAGCAAATAAATTTTCAAGTCAATAGAATTTAAATAAATTTCTTATATAGTTGCGTGAAAAATAATTAAACTTTGTCAATAAATTAATTTTTATATTGAACTTAAAGTTTTGATAATAAATTTTGTTTTCCTCTCTAGTTTAATGGAATTAGAATGATAATTTGTTCGAGTACTTCAGCAAGTAAACGCGTGTGAATATACAACGGAAATTAACAATAAAAGAACCAATGCAAACTGGACCCAACTGGAGATAGAAATCCTTTAGAATCAATTCAAATTGAAATGTCACCTGCCCTACTAATCTACTTTTTTATTAGCAAATTTTATTACCAATGAAGCAATAAAAAACATGAATTAAATTTTTTTATCTAACTAATAATTTAAAAAGTATTTTTTCTTAAAATAAAATACTAATTAAAGTACTCGAAAAAATTATTAAATACAGTGAAGTAAACATAATAATTTTCTAGTCATAACACTGACTAATTTAGCGTATAAATATTTCAATCTCCAGATAATTGATAAATCAAAATAAATATTTATTTTTATTCTCACTAAAGAATTTATGTTATTTGATGTAAATTATAATTTCACTATTTAACATAAAAAAAATTATTTACTAATTAAAAAAATAAAAAATTAAAACTCACTCACATCATAAAATAGGGTCATTTCACAAAAACATTTATTTTTTAGTGACGATTGCCGATAATAATTATTTTGATAACAGTAAACGAATAAGCTTAAACTAATACGTAAAAATAAAACTATATTAGCACGTTTTCACGTTGACGTTTCGGTGGTTTCTGAGCAAGAGCAGAAGGTTTGTCCGTCAACACCAGCAGACTGAGTATTGACGGCAGTACTAGTACACGTTGGAACGCAGACGCGATTTCATGCAGAATGTACCACGTACTTTATACATAATGTCCTATATATATATTTATTTCATTGAGCTTGTTAAATACTTTAAATATAATTCACCTATACCAACATAATATCTCGGTTACATTACTAGCTTTATATTATTAGCTCAAGCTATTTTGTCATTGTATACCCTGTTTAAAATTTCCAATAGGATCCCATCAAAAGCGACAAAAGCCACTTAGAAACCCATAAATTTGATTGGTTTCTAAGTGGCTTTTGTCGCTTTTGATGGGATCTTATTGGAGCTTTTCAACAGGGTACACTTTAATTAAGCTTACTTCCCTCTAACATGATTTATATTTTCACTCAAATTAATCATATTTCATAAATAATAACTATTGATTGTTTATTTTTACATTTCTCTAGTTTCTGTCGACCTTTTACTGACCTTTGATTCCTATAAAATAATTGAGTTCTTATCATTTATTTTTATCAATTTTTTTTCACCTAATTAAAATTTTTATTCGTTTTTTTTTTTTTTTTTTAATTGATTGTTAGATTAAAAAAAATTTTTTTATTTATATAAATAATGATTTTATTAATTTTCATAATTATATTATCTTTACATTGCTTACATTGCTACAAATAATTAATAATAATTACTTTAAAAGTATGCCTTATAAATATTTTAAAAATATAGTTGCATACAATTATTGTCAGTCGATAAGTAAAAGACATTGAATTTTATTATTATGAATAGTAATAAATAAATAAAAATGTATTACAAGATTGAGTGGCCAAAAGTCAAGAATTTACCCAGAATTTATGCCGTTAAAAATTAACTAAAAAAACAGTAAAATAAATGTAAGTTTAATATTTATTACTATTGCATAATATCAAATTATTTTCTTCTAACTAATTGTAATTTATCATAAAAAATAAAAATCAAAAAATTTAAAAATACAAAAGTCCTTAGTGTGATAAAAAATACATAAAATTAATTTATATTTATTATTGTTTAATAATACAATTATGTTAATTGGATCTTTATTATTAAGTTCTTTGTCTACTTAGTGAATCGCGTATTCTTTGGTCATACGTGCCAATCGCACATATACTTATTTACCAAATTATTATTTATTTTTATGAAAAAAAAAAAAAAATGTTGTTTTCTTGCAATATGTCGTGATAATGAAAAAATAAATAATCTATTTATTTATGAGTTTATGCGACTGCTGGACATCCTGAAAAAAAAAAAAAAAAAATATGAATTATAGTCATTGTAATGAATAAATTTCAACATGAATTGAATTGATAAATATATCTGGTATATTATCAGATGTTTTACAAGAATATTATCATTTATTACTTTTCTATGGAAAAAATTTTTTTACATTAAATATTAATTTTATTTTTAGATCTCTAGTTTGAAAGGTTTATTGCGACTCACTGGTTTCTTTGTTGGAAGATAACAAGGCTTCAGTTTAATTATAAATCAAACTATGAAAAGTAATTACTTTTACGGCCTATAAACCGATAGTATAACGATTAAAATTCTGATTTTATTTACTTTGTAATTTTTTACTAATCAAGCGTCAAGAATAATTGATTGGACAAAATATTATTATGAATTTTTTATATTCAAAAATTATAAAAATAAATTTATTTTTCTAATTATAAATTATTATTTTTATTTATTGGAAAAAAATGAGACAGAGGAAATTTTTTTATCAAAAAAAAAAAGCACAAATAATGTTATATTATTTGACTAAATAAATTGTAACTTTAATTATTGTTTAAATAAAAATTTCTTAATTGCCTTATAAAGTAACTTAACTTAATTAAATTTTCCTTGTAATTAAAAAAATTTTAATTCGATTCAGTAAAATATTTATTGTTCCCGATCAATACCATATTTATATCGATTTAACTGCAAATAATTTAAGTGTAAATAAAACATAAGTATTAAAATAGCCATAAAAATACTTACTGCAAACAGAGCAATTAATTTCATCGGAATTATCACCGCATCCGTCACGTCCACTACAAGTAATGGCATCAGACCTACACTGGCCATTAGCACATCTAAAAGGACAGTTTCTTGCTGAAAGACGTCCACGGTAACGAGTGCGACAGGCACCACGTGGCTCGTCACTCCCGTCTCGACATGACACTACTGCATTGCAAAATTCATACGCAGGAAGACATTGTCCATTATTGCAACGAAAGCTTCCTTCCGGGCATCCTAAAAAAAATACAAATAAAAAGTAATTAATAAAATAAAAATGAAATAAAAAATAAAAGTAAAAATAAAGACTAACGTCGTCGATTTTTGCAGCCCTCCTCGTCTTCTCCATTAGGACAATCGATCCTGCCATCGCACTGTCCAGCCTTTGAAATACATACTTTGCTCTTCTTACAAGCGAACGCTTGATTTGGACATTGATCACTGGCGCATTCCTCGTCAGAACCGTCACCACAATCGGGCCTACCATCGCAGACAAAGAACCAACTGATGCAAGTACCAGACCCACGGCACTGAAATGTACCAACTGGACATCCTGTTCTTGTTGCGCCGCATGGTAAGCTTCCGTTTCCACGAATCGCACAGTCACATACGCCGTCTATGCACCGCGAGTGTGTGTCTGCCATCCGACACTCCAGATCGTTTGTACATCTAAGTCCAAGACTTACTGCTGTTAATGTCGTCGTTTCATGACGGTCCGCTTTTGTTGGTACTGATGTCCAACAAAAAAAAAACAAAACAAAAAATCAAACAAGTGCTATTACTATCAATTGTTATTTAATTCAATTTAATCAATTAAATTTTACAACTCTAGTACTAATTTTAAATGGTAAAATTTTTTAATCAAATTTTTAAGAAAAAAGTTGGCAAATCCAAAAGTGCACGACTTATAATGCTCATTCGTTCGATAAATAAAAAAAAATAATTAATGTTCTGAAAAATATTTTTTTTTTATTTTATTTAAATATTACTTTTGCAATTTACTATTTTTTATTGATTTTTTATTTTTTTTTTATTTTATTTATTTTTTCATTTTAAATATCGTGTAGTGTT
Source organism: Cotesia glomerata (assembly GCF_020080835.1). Lineage (NCBI taxonomy): Eukaryota > Metazoa > Arthropoda > Insecta > Hymenoptera > Braconidae > Cotesia > Cotesia glomerata. Next base: position 5,539,697 of record NC_058158.1, read on the forward strand.
TTAAATTGATCATGTGCACTGAGTGTATTTTTTTCATTAATTGCACGCCTCATAAGCGAAGCGTTGAGGTTGTGCTCTACTCTCGACATTTCAAAAAAAAAAACAATTTTCTCGAAACTGAAATTGATTTTTTGTTATTTATATCGCACTTACAGGTTAATATGAGTACACCTATATCAAGTTAAATAATTTTTCAGGCACATAAAATATATTTCAATAACAATTTTTTTGTTTAACATAGTAAATAATAACATTAAATATAATATTTTCTGGACGTATTATTTTGCTTTTTATATTTTATTTTAATCAATTTTATTGTGAAAAATGAGATTATGAGGCGTGTACTTTTGGATTTTCCAAATTTTTTTAGTTTTTCATTAATAACAATTAAACAACACTAAATAAGATAACCATCTTCAATGATAATATCCGCAAAGTGGATGCCAAGTTAATAAAAAAAAAAAAAAAAACTGATTAAATTCGTAAATTTTACACGAGTTATCGTGTTTCAAATGGAAAATTGTGTTGATTGACAGGAATTTTCTTTGAACTATTTTGATATTTTTTTCTGGTTCTATTATCTTAAATTAATTTTTAGCAGTGACAGAATTAATCTCCATTAAATTATTTATCGAATGATGCGCAAATTAATTAGACTACGTGGATTACCAATCGTGTAATTAATTAAATAGTTGCGAAATCGAGGAAAAACACATTTTTTCGATCGTAAAGCACTCTCTGATGCTTAGCATCCTGAATCGTGCAATAATAGTAATTGAATTATTTATTTTTTACCTGAGGGTGTTGTTGTTTGAATTAATTCAGTTATCGTATCAGCGTCAATTATCACAGCGTCGTTGTCTTCTGGCAATTCATTAGTATCTTCGTGATGAGGACGCGGTGTACGATACATCGGATGTGTCACTAAATTTGTTGGCAATCTCGTTGTCATCGATGTTGATAATAAACGTGTCGCGTTTTTCAACCATGAAATTTGTACTCCTGGTGAGTTTTAAATAATAATTAATTTTTAACTGTTGTATTTGTCTTTATAACATTGATTTTATGAATGTAATAATAACAAAAGAGTTATTAAAGTAAAAACAATAAAAGTAGTTTAGTTTGTTGTCTTAAAAAAGTACTTACCGGTATCGTTATTATTTTCTGGTTGATTTCCCGGACTAAAAGTACTGTCTGGGTCTATTTGCGTTGTCTCGTCGAAGAAATTGTTTGAGTTACTGGTGGGATTATTCGATGAAATAACTGGTGGGATAACGAGGTTGTTAGGGCGGCAAATTTCCCCGTCACGTTTCATTGGTGCTGTGCATTGACAGCGGCCAAATAAGTCGGGAATCAGAAAATCGCAATGCGTGTCACTGTCCCAAAGACGACAGTGCTCATGACTGTAGCATACTTGCCCTGGTTTTGCAGCTAAAAATTTAAATGAAAATAACATTACTCTATCCGCTAGTTTATTTAACTCAATAGAAAATATTCTGATTTAATTACTGCTAATTATTTAGTAATTATACAACAAAATAATATATAATTTAATGCCGTTACATATTTAATGGATTCAGCTTTAAAATTTTAATCTACAATGTAATCCATCGCATTGATTAATACTCTGTAATTATTATTAAAAACTAGCAGTAATCATCAATTAATAATTACCACTTACGTGTTAAACAAGTATGCCGTCTAAATTGTAAATATCCATCATCGCATTGGCAAACTCCATCTAAACAAGTACTGTTCGCTACTTTCATTGAACACTGCTCCGAAACGTAGCAATCATTGCCCAGCATCGTCGCTAAAAAAATATAAATAAATATCTTCAATTAATCACTTATCGTTAACCAATACAACTTACATTAAAAACAATTATTTTAGTACATTCTTCAATTAAAAAAAAAAAAAAAAAAAAAAAAAATCCGAGGTAACATTTTATTCTTAAACTGTATTTTGACCCTAATCGACTTACACTAGCCGATCCAATTACCGATCGCCGTTTAAAAGCATACAATTAAGACGTATTGAATTTTGACAGGTTTCTTCTTTAATTTTAATTATTATTATTATTGAAATGAATACCAATAATAATAAATCTACTTATTTACAATAGTCAATCTCATTACTAGATGATTCAAAAAAAATATGTGTCTGACATCTGATACCGGAATATTTCTTCAAGTGTTATTGTAACATAGTAACGTATATATCTGGTATTATGTATTGTATTATGTTACATCTTTATACTTACACTCAACACAGCGGGTTTCATTGTAAGCCGCGTAGAAGGGTTGACAGCGACAGTACCCTAAATGACAGCGGCTGTTCTCGATGTTCTCACAATTTTTATCTCGAGAGCACTCGTCGTTTAATTTTAGTATTCCTATTGCTGGCGTTGTTACTGCCAAGTCCTGTTAAAAATAATATTTTATGAATTATTAATTAATAATTATAATTATGCAAACAATTTTAATTGGTTTAATTGCTTAATCAAATCAATTAAAGATGAAACAATTCTCAGTGATGATACATTAAAACCTAATGGGTGTTTTTAAATAATTATGATACATAAATAAAATTGTGAAAGCATCCGTGAATTATTAACGGAGGCTCTAGAGTGATGAACCATTTGCCTTGAGTGCAATGAGCTTGCTGATGTTAATTTTATGGATCAGATATAATAATAATAACAATGAAATAATAATAATTGCAATTTGTGATTTTTAAATTACAAATTTAGTCGTATTGGTAGTAATTAAAATTTTATTAATTTAAAGTAATAATAATAATGATAATTGATAATGTTATTAAGATGAATAAATGTTGTTTTTTGTATGTATGTCTAGTAACACGTGTTCGACATTTCCGCCACTTGATTACGCGTCTGAAAGTGCATTCTCATGCCAAGCAAGGTGATTGCCAGTACTTGCACTTGATGTAATGTACTTTAGCATTGCATTCTTTAGACTCATGATATATTTTAGCTTGTCCTCGGCCCTTGTTGTATATATTCGCGCTCGTACGCTCTGTTAAAGTTAATCACTTCCCGGTTTCCCAGCATTTACAAACAATGTCATGTCTGTTCCTTAATGCTCCACACTAGATTTCTCATCAAAGAGTGTGACGAACCCTCTGATGTTCAATTTTACATACATAGACCCGTCATATGTGTGCAGAGGTACACGCATATGATGAATGAATCATCTTCAGTCGAAATAATGAATTTTAATTCCAGCTAATGGAAACTGTACTTTAAAATGAAATTACAATTTTTTTTTTTTTTTAATTTAAATTCAATTCCCATTCTCTTGAGAGTTTCAAAAATAAAGTGTTTGAGTTTTTTTTTCAATCTTGAAGTATCTAACAGTTTGTAAATCTATTAAATATTTCCAGTTTGGCTTATTTTAATTACTGCTATGTCACTCATAAAAGTTATTGTATCGCATCTTGTTATACTATTTTTGTTTTATTACTTATTTACACTTTTTGTTATAATTAATTAATTATACTAGACATTGTACATTTTGCCATCCGGCTATAAGCCTTGGCATACAAATCCAATAAATAAATAAATTAACTGAAAATTTTACTGAAGTCTGAAATATTTTTTTTTTAGCTAAAAAAATTTTTAATTCGTTTTTAACTTTAAAATTATCAAAGAAATAAATTTAAAATATTTTTACAATAAAAAAAAAAAGTTTAAATTAAATTTCAGCGAAACTATTTAATAAAAAAATGTAAAATAAAGATTCACTTAGGCGCCAATAACTTGCAATTGGAATACATTGTAATATATACAATTGTTATTATATTTATTATTTATACCGTGTGTAATGTGGGATGTTGCGCAACATATCGTGCGTGCACCGTTATCATGCGTCAGTCAGAACAGAGGATAGAGAATAGAGGATAGTATAGATAGAAGTACATAGGATTTACAGTACAGGTATTCAGATGCACGTATGTATATCGAATAGATATGGTAGGGCTGAAGAAGAATTAAGTATCAGTATGGTCTTGATATAATATGTACACAGTACAGAGAAAACTCGAGTTAAACTAGCGTGGATAAGAGTCGGGAGACATGAAGATCACTTCTATGCTCCCAAGAAAGAAGAAGAAGAAGTTAAGGAACAGGAAGAGTTTCTATTTTCTATATAATAGTATTCTGTTTCTGTTTAAAAAACACCAGTATTAGGATGAGTATATTAAAAGAAATACAAAATAAAATAAACCTCCGGGTACTGAGGATTCCTATCCATAAGATTTCCATGATTTTACAAGATCGTGCACTGTCTTATTCATTTGCATAAACTTCTTCCTCCCTCTTGGCAAATCCATCCTATATCTATATGGATATTTCTACACCACAGGTTGTTATATTATATATAGATGGTATACACATTTAAGTATCTTTGCTGTATACTTGTTAGCTGATGTTTAACTTCCTGATTTATCGTTAGCCATTTTAAAACCCATCAGTTTGTAACGCTGATGTTAATTTGTATATTTAATGCCAACTTATTTATCGGTTCTTTCTTCTTTTTTGATAATAAAATTTAATTATTTAGGGGCACTAGTTGAAAGTATTATTTTTTTCTTGTAATTTTAATTTATTCCTCAATTTTAGCTCAATGTTTTCTTGTGGATGAAAAAGTATTTTCTTAAAAGAAATTTAAGTCAAAATAAAGTCAAAATAAAGTCTAATTCTTAATTTTATTTATTACTTCAATTTGTTTTTAGTTTATTTATTATTAAAAAATTTTTAACTTTGTGTTAAGAAAATTGAAAATTTTCCAAAATCGGGAAGTTATTGTCTTTTATCAAATTATTACATTAAATTTTTTTTTTTCTAATAACGTGATGATATTATCATTCTCTGTAAGTCGAAAAAAATAAAATTTTTCCAATCACTTAGCTTCACTTAAACTTTTTACAAATAATTCAAACAAAAAAATTCAATTACTCTTACGGGAGTTTTTGTTCCGTATTAAGTATTTTTATCAATATGAAAATCGAACGTAACTAATGTCCAGAAGAAGGAAGACCGCGACCACCTTGATGATTATAAATTATTCTCACTAAGAGCGTGTAAAAAGTACGTGTTTTATTTATAACGTTATTACTGTAGGATCAGATGGAATTTATATAAAATAAGTATAAATACATAGGCCTAGTTGGCTTATATAAGATAAATTGAATTAAGATTCAGAAGAGATCCTGGTAGATATGTAGCAAGTTAAGTCCGCAGAGTTGAAGCCAGAGTCAGAGACATATATTTTAGCATTGACTTGTAAGGAATTAAATGGATTCGTGGCATTGAACTTGTAAACAAGCGAGGAATGCCCTTTTTTAGATTTTCTCATATAAATCGAAAAAAATAAAATAAAAGGAGATAAAAAATAAATAAAATGAGGAAGAGACTTTACTTGAGATAAAGAGTTTGAGTATCGACTTGTTACTGTTACTGTTACACCGGTATGGGGTCTCTCTCAAGTTTTCTCAAAGATCTTCCCTTTGCTTCCCAGTACAGCGCAAGTAAAGAGAGTGTCCTTGGATCATACAGATGGAATTGTAAAACTCGCGATTGCCCAGAGAGTTCGCGTATATTTTTCTTTGGATAATCACCCGATGCATCTACGCGAGTTGAGCGTTCGCCTGCTATGCGCTGGGAGAACAATAACGCCGCTGGAATGACGGTAGTAACATCCGCCTCTCCACAACTCTTATATTATTATATATACCTGTACCTATACCTGTACATATAAATTGTGAAATAATAAAGAAACCCGGCTCGGCAATACTCTTTTTCAAGTCTATGAATTTTCTTTAGCTTTAGCTTTAGCTGATCTCGCCGGGTTTAAACTAATCACCACCCTTCGCTCGCCTTTTTCATACACATAACAATACAAGCTCGTGTCTCGCCAAGCTCTTTAATGTAATACTTCTCGTTCCGTATCTATCTATGTATATTTCTACAACACCGCGTTGTACTTAACTTTAATTATACTGTTGTAACTACCAACACATTTTGTGAACATTGTAATTTAAACAGATAAATAACACTACAATTTTTTACTCCATTTTCATTTTTTAAACTCGGTTTATAAAAAATCATTTTTAAATCCGATCGTTATTATTATTATTATCCTATACATTCGTTTTCATAAAATTTAATGACCCAGCATTTTTTTTATACGTAATTATCTATCAGAAAAGTTTGTATCTTCGGCAAGTAAAGCGACGCGAGTTCGAATCCCGAGCGGGACTTTAATTTATTTTTATTTTTGGGAAGTAAACTGGGACACCGTTAAATCTTTCAATGTTTGGGATTAGACAATTCACTGTTAAAAGATTTAAAAAAAAATGAAAATTTTTTATACAATATAGCATTAAAGCTCTAAAGGATTAAGGTCAGAGTTTTGGGTTAAATTTTAGTGGGAAATTTATTTGTTAACTTCAATAAAAAAAGCAATAGTGACAACTATGCATGGCGACTGATTTGAATTTACATAACCGATTAACTGATAACTCGAATAGTTTATTGTAAAACGACTCGATAACCCCAGAATGTCTACATCTATCGAATATAGAAACAGATATATGGAGCCGACGTCGATTTATTTACATTAGAGGGAAGCGATCCCACAAATCTCAGAAGCATTGTTTGCGGCTAAACATAACACAGAGTGCAGACACAGGAGACCGGGATTGTAATTCATTGCATTGTTGTCATTCTCAACCCCTCTTTTAGTATAAAGTACATGTGGGAATGTTTTATCGATCGTATTAATAAAAAATTCGATTATTCACTTTGAAAGGTCTTTAAACAAAATAAATAAAATTTAATTAAAAAACACCCCGGATAATTGATAGGAATAATAATAAAAGACACTGTAATGATAACTATAACTATAACACGATAATTGGGTGGTTAGTTGGAAAATATCGCGGTGTAAATTATTAAAAATAATAACACAGGGGTTTTATTATTTTCTTACGGACATTTTATCAAGCTAATTTAATAGTTTCATGTTAAGAAATTCTTCATAAGCGTGAATAACGAGCAAGTAATATCTTCCGGGCGTATGCCATTTCTCCATGTAATACCGTGGCATAACATAATATTTCTGATGACTAGAGTAGTTCAGTAATAGCACTGCTCTACGTATACGTATACGGAAAATAATCCAATGTTCTGGCCAGCATTTTTTTTCTTCCATTACCTTGTACCTTTAACTTAAACTTATTTCTCCTCCTCGCCTTCACTCTTATATCTCATATATATATATATACATAGACTTTTCTTAGCCTGAACTTATATTATTCTATAATCCTTGCTTTACTTATATTCCCTACAGCGCTACTTTATTCCTTCATCTCCTCCTTAGACTCTTATCTTACCCCCCTTTTTTCCTTCGGCTCTTCCACTATTTTTCTCGGGCTCAAAATAACCAAACTATCAAGTATAACCTTGTCAGAGAATGCGAAAATTACCCTTACTCTAAATTACCCATTCCCACTTAGTTTTATAAAAAAATTAAGCAAAAAATAATCCACAATTTAATCTTTTTATTATTATCCTTAGACACCTGCAAAAACTCGAGATAAAAATACCGATCATTTTAACTTTAACGGCTCTCTTACATCGAATTATTTTATTTATAAAAACTTTCATTGAGACAAAAAATAATCACCCGCGGGAATTTTTACAAAAAGTAAATCTTACTCTCGTAACAGTTAGGTGATCAATACAAGTTAAGCTAAAAAGTTAACAATCGTTAAACGAGAGTTTTCTTACAGGTGGTCATCTAATTTCAAGTCTTTATTATGTCTCATGGTATTTTTACAATTATAATTTATAATTTAGTTATCAGTGTTTGTTTTCTATTAACACATTAATAAAATTATTTTTTTTTTCTTCATAAAATAACTTTAGTTGTGGTTGTGGTTTTATTTTTTTACTGCTTTAATAGATAATTTTTTTTTTAATTATTGATTTCATAAAAATTTATCCGTTAAATTTTAATTTGAAAAGAAACATTTTATTCAAAGTACATGAAAAATATAGGAAATTTCAATTGAAAAAATTTAATTATTTACAAAAAAAAATACATTTTTTTTTTGTATACAAAAAAAAACAACCGAGCCAATTATCAAAACGCGAACATCACACCTGAAGCCGTTATATAACGCAAAAAAAAGATTAAAAAAAATAATGTATCCTTAACGGAATCGATAGTGAGTGAAAATCGATATAGAAATGAAATGATCGAACATGTTAAAGAATTCTTAAGTAATATCAAGGCTTCTATACAAACTATTTGCTACCACGGAAGCTTTTTCTTATATTATCAAGCTATTTATCATTGAGGAAGAGAAAGAAGAGTAATTCAACATTGAACTAAGTTTACAAACACATTTATACCCAGAATCCTCATACTAGTGCAGACGAGTAACTTCAGTAAGTACAAGTGCTAGCACATAAATATACATATATATGTATTTATAAAAGATAGTGCACATCGAGTAAGTTGGCTTATAATGCACACTGACGTTATCTATAAGTATCTTCCTGTGCAGATCTAATAATCACATCTCTGCGGATGTGAATATTTTCAATATACATCCACATGCATACTTAGTAGTACCCATTACTATGCCCGAGTTCTATTCGTGCGAACCCCGTAAGTCAGAAATTGAGTAAAAAAACACAAACATCCCATAGGTAGTTAAGTTGAGAGTTTAAAGTCTTGTTTGTTATTTTCATTTATTTGCATATTAATATCACTTGAAAGAAGAAAAATAAAAGTTTAAACTGTCAATGGGTTATCGGCTAAAGTAAAAGTTATGTTGATAGTTTATTACTTCTCTTTGGTGCAATTATTAACCGCTAGACCAGATTATTATTTTAAAAGACTCGAATAGAAGCAGAGCGGAATGTGATGATAAGTATCGAGTTTAAAGTTGGCTCAATATTAAATTATGTATTATTAATATTAATGCGTAATATGCAGCGTGGATGCGTGTGTGTAATTAAGCTTGTGTTATGATTTACAACCGGGTGCAATCCGACTCATCAATGCCGGCCACGCTGTAAATACCGTTGGCTGTTTAGTTATTTACTTATTTATTTATTAGATTATTTGCGTTTCTAGCGCTAACAGTAATTATTACAGTCAACGCTCTCTGTATTTGACTCGCCCGTACAGGACCATCCTCTGTATTTGAATCGTCCTTGTCCATAAGAGCTGTGTAAAATCGTCAAATACAGAGGAAGAATGTGGTAAAATACAGAGAGGTCCAATACAGAGAGCGTTGACTGTATTAGAATTTTTAAATTTATGCCGACACCTATTATTTGATCGGGTACTTGACTGAGCTTGGCTGTTTATTGTTTAAATTTCCGAGAATAGAGGATATGGAAATTAAGCTTTTATAAATATTTATTTTGACAGACAGTTTTATATTTATTAAAAAGTTATTTGTGAGGTGAGAATACTGAGTCAAGTCGAGTTGTATGAGTAAAGGTGAGCTGAGCTTTTGTTGTAGACAGTGGGATATGGGTACATCCTGGCATTGAACACATAAATATGTATTTATATTTTTTTAGTTAGAATATTCAACGGAACCGGCACTTAAGTTAACCTTTTTTTTATTCCGCGCGCCGAATAGTTTCGTCTTTATGTATTATTATGTCTAGTGGGTATTAGTATGCGTCCAAAAGAGACAAATAGAGAGTGTAATTGTGACTGGCTCGTTGTTAATTCAAGTCATACCGACGTTTCTTCGTTACTACGTGGTAGGCGATACTTAGAGTACTTTTTTTTAAGGTATCATTTTGAAGAGTTATGACACATCTTCATTAATTCCAGTCAATGAACCCGTTATTTTTTTTTAAATTATTAGTTATTTTTTAGAAAAATTTTTTATCATTTTAAACCTTCGATTTTTAATAAGAGGTATCTTTTTAAAATTTTTTTTGTAGAATTATAATCCATTAAGTTTTTAAGTAAACTATAAATTTTAGTTAAAAAAATTTTTTATTTTGAAAAATTTTCTTTTAAAGTTTCAAATTCATTATTGAAATTTTTTTTTATTTAAAATTTGAAATGTAAAAAAAAACTTTTTTTTTTATAATCTAAATCTTTTGATTTTTAAGTAAATTAAAAATTTTTAATATTTATCATTCATTGAGATGATTTTTAATACTAAATTTGTCAGAAAAATTTTTTTTTAATAAAAAATATTTTCTTTTCATTAATTTAAATTTTTAAAATTGATTAAAAATAATACTTAAAAATTACAATCCATTGAAAATTTTATTAATTAAAATTAAAAAAAAAATTATTCACAAAATTTTTATCAAATAAAATAGAAAAAGAAAAATTAAAATAATTCAAATATTAAAATGACTTACCAGAAATAAAAAAAGACACGTGTTTAGAAATAATTTCTTCATGTTAAATAATTTTGTTTTCACAGATAAATAATGCACAGTTTTAAATCCACAGTACTAAATAAAATATGATAAATGTAAAATAAAATTTATTAATTAAAAAAATCAAGCAAAAATTACGCGGGAACATACAAGAGTACGAGGTGTACGCCTGCGTGATGACTGAAGACTAAAGAGAAACTGAATAGAACGAGCCCGTGGTATGGAGTTGCGGATAGGACAGGACAGACAGGACTATCGACTAGATGAGAAGTGAAGAGTCGAAGAACATCCACCATTCAGATACAAATAAAAGTACGGAGTAGAGAAGTGGATGCGTGTATTATATGCAGAGCATTGTATTCAAGAAGAATGAAGATATTTACTACCAGTTAGTAGTTTTGATTCAACTCCCCTCGAATCTCATTCTCAACCTTTCTGTCTTTTTTTTTTTTATTTATTTCTATACCTTCAAATGTATTTAGTTAGACTACTCATTCTCTCAGATCTGTTTCAAAGGACTTAAATCATTGCTCAGGATCCCCGATACAAGCTAAGCGGATTTCGCTCCAACCACCCCCGTTTTTTTGTCAACATTAAATTTACCCCAGGAAAATAAAAAAGTGTTATTGAAGCATATCACAGTCGGGTTCTAAAACCTTTTACCACTTTTTTTTTACATTAATATTATTACAATAATTCATTAAAAAAAAAAAAATAAAATTTAATTAATGACTTGAGATCCTGACCTATCATTTCATTTTATTCCTCTTGAACCCATAAAATATCATGCAATACAAACATTTTTATTTTGTTTGCTAACAATTTAAGTTTAATCCAGAAACTGGAATAATAAACATTTGATGCTGAAGCTGATGAAACTCGCACGTGATATCATCTTACCTTACAAAAGGTCATGACTTGCTTTTATTTCCTTTTATATCTCTTTATTCTTCTTATTCTTACATTTTCATGTTAATACACTTGACCCTGAAACTAAAATAAAATTTTAATTAAATAAATTTTAAAAGATTGTTATTATAATTACATTATAAATAAATAATTAAACAATATACTTAATTATAATAACAATCTTACATACTATATTTTATATCTTACATGTACCAATCTGTAACCTCTATTGCGATTGTAAAATGTACAAAAAGGCAATAAATATCTATCTATTTTAGATTATAAAATATTAAATAAAACCTCATACGAGTGTCGCAGAGAATCGTCATAAAAAATAATAAAGCTTTGAAAAAAACCGCGGGATGCAAGTGAGCAAGAATATTAAACATGTTTTACTCTTCGCTATGTGAATAAAAATGAATATTACACGTACATTTTTATGCGACCGCCGACAGTTATGCGTAAAAAAAAAATGTTATATATAGTTAGAGATTCATGATTACAATTTTAAAATAAAAAAAAATAATGAATAATGAAGTTTTATTAATATAAATAAATAAAATAGAATAAGAAAAAGCATCATTGATAATTTCTTTTTGTCAGTAAGCAATAAAGTTTGGTGATCGCTGGCATCCAGCAAAAGCTATAAAGCATCGATTGCAAGTATCGTGAACGCAAGACTCTAATTGACAGTCGACTTGTATATAAATATATTTCTGGTTTACTTTTATATATGTGTATAACATACGGACGTCCGTTATTTTCATATAAGTATTGTGTTATTTAAGTTCAAATGACTTGCGAGTTGCCAGACATTTATTGCTGATGCACAAGAATAATATTATAATATAAGACATAACAATTTTATCTTCTTTCCAATAATAATAATAATCATAATAATAATAATGATTGTATGAATAGACAAAGATAAATAATTATTTTTATTGTTAATCAATATAAAGTATGTCAATTAATGTGTAATGAGATAGTAAATTAAAGTTAGATCGGATAAAAGAATCCCGGGTGCTTCGTAGATTCTTGATCTCGATCTTGGTCTTCATTAATTTAAACCACGCCGAAGACATAACGACAATGTCGTATAATCAATTGATAATATATACTCAGAGATATACTCGATTTAATGCTATACCATTAAATTAAATCGCATATGGAATAGAAATTGAAATTTCAATGGAAACGGGGAATGTAATAAGAACAAGTAAGAATAAATACGGTGACATTGACATCGAAAAGATATTTTATGCAAGCTCTTGGTGAAGTTTCATTGAAATTCATTATTATTATTACATTAATAAGTACAGTACGGTGTGAGGATTGTGTACTCTGTGGTCTTGTAATGAACCGTTTGCTATTATTATCGCCGAGTCAAGGCAAAGGCTGTAGTTAAGACTTTCTCAGCAGGAAGTTATAATGAGTTTGGTTTGTTGTTTGAGCGAATCTGTGAAAATTTTATTTTATTACTCAGATAGTTGTCATTTTTTACGCTGATTATTAATGGATTGAGGAAGAAATTATTATGTTTATGCAAGGGATCTCTTCACATATGAATTCTTTAACCGAGAAAATTATTTTCAGGAGTTTTATTATCTTATCAAGTTAAATTTATTTAAATTAAGAAAAATTTATCAGTTCAAGAATTTTTTTACTGAAACAACACGATGAAGTTCTTCAAAATTATTTTCTTAGTTTAAAAATTTTTCGTTAATTTTTTTTTTTTTTTTTTTAATTGAAATTTTCTAAAGAATTTGAGTAAATTAAATTTTATTAGTAGAAAAAAAAATAATTATATTTCATGATAGATGAAACGATATAAAAATATAATGAAATCTACGCTCAGATCATTAAGGAGACAATAAAATAATTTGCTAAGACAATGCGATATATATATATATATATATACGAGTCATTAACTTCGTTGACTTGTTCTGGGTCACGCAAAATCTAGTTTGTGAAAAATTAATAATTACCGATTATTTGTTTAATATTAATTAAAATGTTAATAATTTTTATATAAATTATGTGCATAAATATTTTAAATCGGAATTAGAAAAATTCAGTATTCATCTAATGTATAACTGTGAGATGTTGAGGGTAAGATGTTTTAATTTCATAACGATTCGTGGGTACGATAAAAAAACTTTCTCAGTGATAATCCGAGCTTTACTATTGTATTGTTTTTTCTAATGATTGATAAAGAATCGCGATAAATATTAACTGTGTGAATAACGCAGGTTTGTTTGTTAAATATTTTATCTAATTCTTTTTTATGTTATTCCATGCATTGAATTATTTATTTTTTGTTTGTTATTATCCCACTGGCGTTTTATTTAAACTGATCGTCATTATGATTCACTTAAACCTTAATTAAGTAAATACTTCAGATAAAGCTATGTAACAAATTATAACAGTAAATTTTTTGCAAATTCATTGATAATAAGTAAATAAATTATATGATACTGAAATTACCTGACATCTGAAAATTTTTAATAAATAAATTAATACAAATAAAATAAGGAAATAAATTTCATATTTGAAAGTTAAAAAATCAATGCTTGAAATTTTTTATAAATAATTTTTTCCCAACAGATTAATTTTTAAGTAAAAAAAAAAAAAACAAATCAAGTGTCTGCTGGTTTTAATATCATCATTCAAATTTTATGACACTGAAATTAGCAGACACTTGACAATTTTTTGATTTTTGTTTAAAAATAAGCTAGTTCTAGAAAATTATTAAAAAAAAAATGCAGTCATAATTTTTTAGAGTTTCTAGAGATGGAGTTTTTTAATGAAATTTAAGTTAGCTGAAATCTAAAATTTTTTAGAATTCTTTTTATTAAAAAAATTGTTACAAAAAAAATTTTTTTAATCTCATTTGTAAGAAACACAAAAAACTTTGAGTGTAATTTAAAAAAAAAAATTTCTTAATCCAATTTAATAAATGAGGAAAAATTAAAAACGTCGACTAACTTTAGTATTATGATTTTTTAAATAAATTTTTCTTGCTATAATTTATTCGTTGAAAAAATTAAAAAAATTATCAGGTGCCTTTCAATTTCAATATCATAAAATTTTTCCAAACATTATAATTAATTTGTAATATTTATACTGTAAATTAATAATTTAAAAACCGCGAAGCACTTGCGTAATAACAAAATGACAAGTGGCGCCCTCGTTCATTTAACAAACTCACACACACCATTTAGAATTGCCCTTTTGTGGTTAAAAAAGAATCATGGCTTTGGCATCTGCAAGAGTTATTTTGAACCCTAGTAAGTAATAATTATTGATTACAGCAATTAATTAAAAATATTTAATCATTTTTAATCCTTCTGACACTCATTAACTTCCCAATCATCAATTATTATTTCACAGTTTATTTTTTACTTGCCGACTCCATGTTTCCCAGGTTAAGATTTACCAGTTCATCATTTTCAACAATTTATTTATTTAATGTAACTTACATTTTAACAATATTATTTTGTTACAGTTCTCCGCAAAACTATCAAGCAAATCCTCTTCAATCGACATTTTTCAAAATGTGTAAGTCAACTACTCTATGTCTCTACATAACGCAATTTATTATATACTATGACTATCATTATTATTATTATTACGAGTACCATTGCAATATAGAACGTATTTTTATATTATTTCACTTTTGAATGCAACTTATTGAAAAAAATATTTTTTTCAACAGCAAAGAAGAAGTTTGGTGTGCTCGCAGTTATATTTCCCACAAGTAACATCACAGAGGCTATATGCCGAAAAAAAAGTGTTCAACAGAGATAAACCTCATTGCAATGTGGGAACTATTGGTCATGTTGATCATGGCAAAACAACATTAACTGCTGCCATTACAAAAGGTTATTTATAATTTATAAAATACTTAATAATATAATTTATGATACTAAAAGTATCCAAAATTTGACATTTTATAAACATGAAAATTATAAATAATTTTCTTTCCATCTATTATTTTATAATTAATTTTCTAGCTTATAAAATTAGATGTCATACTTTGTATCATATAAATAAACTAAATTATTTATTTTAAATTAATAAAAAAAATTTTTCAACAGTTTTGGCAGAACAAGAGCTAGCCAATGCTATGGGTTACAGTGAAATCGATAATGCACCAGAAGAAAAGGCTCGTGGAATCACCATAAATGTTGCGCACATTGAATATTCCACCGCAAATCGTCACTATGGACACACTGATTGTCCAGGACACGCTGATTATATAAAGAACATGATCACAGGAACAGCGCAGATGGACGGCGCTATTTTAGTCGTTGCTGCCACTGATGGTGCTATGCCGCAGACACGTGAACATTTAATTCTTGCTAAGCAAATTGGAATCGAGCATATCGTTGTCTTTATCAATAAGGTAATTAATTGATACTAGCAACCTTAAAGTCACTATGGATGACTACCGTGACTTGTGAATTATAAATAACTAAAATTTTGCTTCATTAAATAATGAATTTTGTTAAATTGCACTGTACTTTCTTAAATATTGACGTTTTTAAAGATATAAGCTCATTCCGATGTTACACTCATCAAGAGCTTTCATTTGAGTACCCACACGCATTTTGATATATTTTTCATATATACATATATATATATATATATATATATATATATATATATATATATATATATATATATATATATATATATGAAAAATATGTCAAAATGCATGTGGGTACTGAAATGAAAGGTCTCGATGAGTGTAACGTCGGGATGAGCTTATATCTTTAAACATGTCAATAATTTACAAGATACAATGTCATTTCGTAATTATTGACATTTTTTAAGATATAAACTCATTTCGATGTTACACTTATCTAGATCTTTCATTTAAGTACCTACATGGCATTTTTTATATATTTTATATACATGGTATTTGTGAAATATATAAATATATGAAAAATTGATGTGAGTACTCAAATGAAAGGTCTCGATGAGTGTAATGTCGGGGTGAGATTATATCTTTAAAAATGTCAATAGTTGACAAGATACAAGTTTATTTCTTAATTATGATCTAAAGAAAGAGTATTTTCGAATACAGCCTAAATACTTATCCGATTAACCGATTTTATCATATGACTATCCTGGACACAAAATTTTTCTTATTCTCTTAATAATATAGATTATTATTTAAAGACAATATCTAGAGATTTAATTTTTAATTTATTCTATTTCACGACATTCATTTTCAAGATTGCTAAGTTCTTAATTTAATATTTAAATTTTTAGGTTGATGCAGCTGATGCTGAAATGATTGAGTTGGTAGAGATGGAAATCCGGGAATTATTAACAGAAATGGGTTACGACGGAGACAAGGTACCAGTAATAAAAGGCAGCGCTCTGTGTGCACTGGAAGGAAAGAATCCCGAAATAGGAAGTCAAGCTATCATGAAACTGTTGGAAGCAGTTGATGGCCACGTACCTACACCCGTTCGGGACTTGGACAAGCCATTCATGATGCCCGTGGAGAACGCTTACTCGATCGCGGGTCGTGGAACTGTCGTAACTGGTCGTCTCGAGCGCGGGATCATCAAGAAGGGAATGGAAGCCGAGTTTATCGGATACAGCAAATCTCTTAAAACCACCATCACCGGAATCGAGATGTTCCATCAGATCTTGACTGAAGCTCATGCTGGTGACCAGCTTGGAGCTCTCGTTCGAGGATTGAAGAGAGACGACATAAGAAGAGGAATGATTATGTGCAAACCCGGTACCATGAAAGCCTACGACCATCTGGAGACTCAGGCATATATTCTCAGTGCTGATGAAGGTGGCAGAAAGAAGCCTATTCCTAACTTAATACAGATCCAGATGTTCAGCAAGACTTGGGACGTCGCTTGTCAGGTTTCTATTCCAGACAAACCCATGGTCATGCCTGGAGAAGATTCTAAGCTTGTGTTGAAGCTGTTCAGACCTATGGTACTCGAAAAAGGTCAGAGATTCACGCTTCGTGATGGAACGATCACTTTAGGTACCGGAGTGGTCACCAACGTCCTCAAACCGCTGAGTGAAAAAGATCGACTGTTGTTAACCGTGGGAAAGAAGAAGCGTGCAAGATTAACTGCTGAGGCTGCTAATTAAATAATTTAATCAACATAATGCGTATTATTCAATAACAGGTTAAATATTATTGCGATTATTTTTACGTCAGTAGTTTCATTATTCCTATTATTAAACACTTTTACCAGTCAATTGGTTTCATAATCCCGATCACTTGACATTCCGGGTACTCAAGTTTATTCAATATAAAAAATCATATCGATTGGCTGGTATATAATTGTAAGAATTTGCATTTTATTATTAAACCTTTGTATTAATTTGTGTTAATCAATAAATTAAAAAATTGAGATATCAGTTTTTTCTAAAAAAAAAATATAGTGCATGGAAAGAACAAGATGACGCTGAATATCATCCCAGATTATACTGAGCGAAAAGAAATTTCAGGTAGTAGCTAGTATAATCCAGATTACAATGAGTATAATCCAAATTACAATGAGTACAATTCAGATTACAATGAGTATAATTCAGATATCACGCAGTATAATCTGGATTTTTCTAGCTATCTAAAATTTTTTTTCACCACAAATATCACTGAATATAATCTGGGATGACATTCAGTGTCATCTTGTTTTTTCCGTATAGTTAACCAAATATTGTTTTCTAGTATTTTAAGAAAATAAAATTAATTGATTTAATAAATAGATGTATTGATTATTGAAATAAATAAACCAATTATTGTGGTAATTATTAATCAGTTGTTATTTATTGATAAACAGCAGTGTTTATTTAAAAACAGGCACATTAAACGCTCATTCAAAAAAAAAATATTTTAAACATTACACATTCTTATGATATATTTATAATTTATACCACACATTCAAAGTAATAAACTTTTAACAAATTCACACACCGCTCTTGATTGTTTCCAGTTATTATTCATCAACTTGAATTTAAAAAGTTTCGCATTTAAAATCGAAACTATTCATGCAGTAAAAAAAAGTTACAGTTTTCAAGTTAAATAACACATTAATCAATTTCAATTAGAAAAATAAGAAACAGTCCTCAAATGTTTATTATCAAACTAACTGCATTATTATTTTATTAAAATTAACTTCTGTTTCAAAGAACACTCTTGCACAGCGGTGTCCACTTGCTCAGTACCTGTAAATTACAATTACATTCACTTGTAAATAAAATTTAAATACTTTCAAGTGAGTTTTAAATTTTTTATTGAAAAAAAAAAAAAAAAACAGTTAACGTGGAAGCTATTTTGTAAGTTAAGTTAATTTCAATTTAGGTTTAAGTTTGTGACCAACAAGAGTGCGATTTTATAGTAAAATATGAGTACTTGTTAGGCCTTATCTCAGTTTTTATTTTACTTATTGTTTATTTACTTTGTTTGGCCGTACGCACAATTAACCTATAGATCCTCATCATCTTCAGGCAATGCCGTTTCTTGGGCTTCCTTAAGATCCTTTTCAATTTGTTGCTGCCATTGTGGATCCATGGTAACCTCTGGTGGTAATAGAGCTGGCATGGCGACGAACTCCAAGTTAGGGTCACCAATCAATTTTCTAGCTAGCCACAAGAAAGGTTTCTCAAAGTTGTAATTACTCTTAGCACTGATGTCGTAGTACTATATTAAAAAACAAAAAAAAAAAAAAAAAAAAAATAAAAACATGAGTATCATAAAATAATTTTTAGTTGAAAATAAAAATTAAAAAAATGATAAATACCTGAAGATTCTTCTTTCGGTGGAAAACAATACTTTTGGCTTTGACTTTTCTGTCTTTAATATCAACTTTGTTACCGCATAAAACAATTGGAATATTCTCACAGACACGTACTAAGTCTCTGTGCCAGTTGGGTACATTTTTATACGTTACACGTGATGTAACGTCAAACATAATAACAGCACACTGACCCTGGATGTAATAACCGTCACGAAGACCTCCAAATTTTTCTTGACCAGCTGTATCCCATACGTTGAATCTGATGGGTCCTCGGTTTGTGTGGAAAATCAGAGGATGGACTTCAACTCCAAGAGTCGCTACGTACTTCTTCTCGAACTCTCCAGTCAAGTGACGCTTTACGAATGTAGTTTTTCCAGTACCTCCGTCACCGACGAGGACACACTTGAAGGTAGGCATATCAGCTTCCTGGGCCATTTTGCTTTTTTTTTTATTGTAACGTTACTCGTTAATAGAACCTGGAATTTTTTACACAGTTAGAAGATGAAAATTAATTCAGCAGATATTTAATAATTTTTTTAAAAAATTAATTATGGCAAAAAAAATTAACATGTAGAAATTAAAAAAAATTAAAAATGTAATTTTTTTAAAATAATTTTTCAAACCAAATTTGTTAGTTAAAAAAAAAAATAAAAAATAGTCGAGACTGCTCTAACTTTAATGTCATAGTTAGAAGTGAAGAAAAAAAATATTTAATATTGTCTTTTTTTTTTTTCCAACTATACAACCCCTAAGCGATTATTTTTAGTACAACGTGAAGGAATTACTGAAAAAAAACCAATCAATAAATAATAATCAATGAACACGTGTCGAGGTTAAATAGTTACGTGAATTTACTGATTACACAAAACGCAAACTTCATATCTAGAAATAGAAATATCAATTAATGTTAATTTGTCATCAAATTTTACTTGACAAAATTATTTGAGTATGATAATATTTTATATATACAAGTATATCTATGTGATTAAATATATGACGCTGAGGTGTAACCGGCAGGTGTAAAAAAACGTTTAGATTGTACTAGAAAAAAAAATAATACACTGACCTCGTACTTGATTTTATTGATACACGTTTGTGTAAAATTAAATAAATAATATATTTTTAAAAAAATATCAAATTAAATGAAACGGAAAATGGAATAAATGTATATATGATGGAAATAATAGTCAGCCGGTTGGAAAATAACCACGCTGAAATTTAATAAGAACTTGGTCAAGTAAAGCTTGAGGATGCAATTGATGAAAAACTTATTTTATTTATGTAAATAAATAATACGTACTTTAAACAGAAAACTAGCAATTGTAGGCGCGTTATTACTGTCGGCGAATGATCGAGATAAATAAAAATAGTATTTTTAATAAAGAAATAATTTCTTTCCCGGGTTATTGCGATGGATGTGAAAATGAACGATAAAACTCACCTTGCTGCACAGTCGTTATGGCTCACAATGGCGTTCCTCCGAAGTGACTAATCTAGTACCCGCGTACCGGTAATATGTTATTTTAATATGGGGATATATTAAAGAAAAAAATGAAATTTCTGAATTAAAAAAAATAATACAATATTTTTTTTAAAGGTTTTGCTATTAAATAAATAGATTTTTTTTGTTTTTCTCCTTAAATAGATATATTTTTGTCCAGAGAGTGGCGACCTCTTTACGAGACATCAACTACGGCAGACATTTTGTTATTGAATCACATGCCAATTTGAACCTTATGTTCTCAGTACTTAAAGTCATTCTCGGGTTCATCGGAAGTTCCCGGGTAATAATTTTTTGACCGGATTTGCCATGTAGTCGTATAAGTCGTTGTTTTTACTTTTTTTCGCGCCAACAATTTAAATATTTTCTCATGCTTAAGTGTAAATTTTTTAGTAAATTAAAAATTTTAATGTTGATTAAAAGATTTTATTCTTTATTAATTATCAAATTCTATTAAATGAAAAGAAATTTTTTTTTTATTTTTTAAAAAGTTAACAAATTTTATTTCAATACTAAAAAAATTTTTACATACTACAAAATTTTTTTAAATTGATAATTTTAACGTTGAAAATTGTCAGGTATTTTTCTTAATAAACATAAATTTTATGCATTAAAATAAAAAAATAATTTAAATTATGTTAATAAAAATTTTTGTAAATTTTCCGAAAGTACTTTTTAAATTTTTTATATATATTTTTTTTTCGGAGCTTCAAAATAATGAAAAAAAAATTTTATTATTATAAAAATAGTTCACTAAATAAATTTAAATTATAATAATAAAGTTAGCCGACATTTTTTATTTTTTTATTTTGCTTAATTTATTAAATTATAACTAAAAAAATATTTTTAAAAAATTGTACTTATAGTTTTTGAAGTTTTTAACAAATGAAAAATTTTTAAAAAAATTTTTTTGTAATAATTCTTTAATAAAAAAAATAATAAAAATTTTTAGATGTCAGCTAACTTTATGTTAATATTTAAATTACGCGCTTAAATTGGAACCAATCGAAACAGAAGTCTTGATGCGGCCCTTAAGATATAAAATAAATAAAAAGTACCAGCGAGTAATGACGTATTAGTGTATTTATAAATTAATAATAAAATATTTTTTTAATAAATCAAAAAAATAATTAAAAATAAGATAGCAAAACAATAATAAAATCAGTCCGGGGTAATAAGTGTAATTGGTACATGAGTAAGAAAAAGTTGACGTCATCGGAGCATGCGTAGAATGAAGAACGGCACTGCAGAAGCAGGCGAGTTTGCTTAGGTATCGATTTTACGATCGTGTCTCTGGCGGTTAGTGTGTCCGATTCGTTAGTTTTTAGTGGCCGTGCTCCTCGTTGTTACATGAAGGATTTTTACGTGAATGGAATTATTAACTGTAAATTGTTGTAAATCTAACGTCCGTTGACTGTCGTGTAACTCGTCATAAAACCATGACTAAGGATAGATTAGCAGCCCTCGTAGCGGTGAGTTGACCAACAAACACTTGTACAATGTGTACCTAGTCAGTAGTTAAGTTATCAATATAATATCACATCATTAGACTCCTCATAATATCGTCGTACATATACCTACATACTTAATGAACCTTTATGCTCTCGCTGTCCTGTCAGTTCAAGACCAATCGCAAGATAGATTATCGTTAACTGTTGAGTTGTTTTTTTAACGTTGGCTACCACTGTCCGTTGTCAATTTTACAAAACTCCAAAAACCGGCGACCCGATTTAATATTATGACAATAATATTCCATTTGTCCAGTCGCTTATTTCAATAGCAAGTTACCAGTGTGGTCAAGTGTTGATGTCCATTATAAAAAGGCGTTTCCATTCTTGAGTCATCCACGGAGCTAGAACTGTCATCTATCTGATTATCGGCACCAACAACCGGCACTGATGACAGGTGTTACCGTTCAGGGTCTCAGTGCGCTCATTTTAATATTTATTTATTTTTATTTTATTCTATCTTTTATTCACTTTCACTTACAACTCGTACTATTTTTATTTTTTCATTATATTATCATAACGTTGTATTGTTTCTGTTTAAAAACGCGCCCCACCCCCTTTCCTCTGTCAGTGAGTTATTCGATAGCTGTCATGTTAACTGACATTTACGCGTATAAAGCCAAGTTATAACTGGAATAATTATTTAAACTGGCAATAAATAAACGGTGGCATTATTTTTATTGACAGTCATGGTCAGGAGAGTTCAAAGAGACCTGAAACGCCGGTCTACGCGTAATAATTACTAAACATGCTGTTGTTGAGTGTTAAACATCAAGATTGTAATTTTGGAGCTGTTTGTCTTAGACGTTTACTCGGCGAGACTATGTACTGGCCTACTGTACCTGGTACCTGTAAACTAGAGTTGTAAACTTTCTGCCGCCGGGGATCCTTGTCGTCCTTCACTACGTCTTACCGGATGTCCCTCTTTGTGACCGAGTTATTCGTCGTATTTTCTACCTACACCTTCACTACTTCCTCCGGTGTTAAACTCCTAGTTATTATTGTACTTTTACAAGTACTAGCTGGTACTTATACTCGTACTTTATTCACTTCTATTTAAATCTTCTTGCTCCAATTTAATTTTTATTTAATACTTAATAGAAAAAAGAAAAATGCAATAAATTATTGTTAACTTTTAAACATTAAAGTTTATAAATAGCTATGAAATAATTAAATTATAAGGTAGATCGATGATTTAATAATTGATGGAATTATTAAGTTACTTCATACAATAGCATATTATTAATTGAGTAATTTTTATGACGTAATCATTTATTGTTTTTTTTTTTATTTGTTTCTATTATTATATTTAAATTTGATCGTCTTTGATTTTTTTTTTAAATTAATTTTTTAAATTAAAATATTTAATTGCGTAATTAATGAAATTCTAGGACTCGCAAGACGAGGTCGGTGTTGTAATTGCTATTATTCCTCATTGTCAATGACCGGATGCCTCTTTTTTTAAATGAAAACTCCTCGTAATGAATAACGACAGCCAGAAGTTTCTTCTTATTTCGAATACACCAGTGAGAAAAATATAAAATAGCAATAACAGTAAAAGAAAAAAAAAAAAGCCGCGCTGTGCTGGTGATTACTAAAGTTACGCGGTAGTTCTTGCGAATAAGTAACGAGAAAAACTTTTCAATACACTTTTTTGGTATAAATTCAAGATTCAATATTTCGTGCATACGCGGTTTTTATTTATCGGAGTTTCGCTGAAAATGAAAATATTTTTCATTGTTGCTTATGATTTATCGCCAGTGATTAATCAAGCTCTACTTATATTAATCATTATTGAAGTGTACTCCACATTTATATTATTATTCGTTTTTTGACAATTAAAAATACAAGGTTAAATATTGTTATTTCTTTTTAACTGTATTTTAGTAAAATGATTTTAATTTACTCTATATCACTTTCCCTTGAACGTCACCCTACTCAACTGTTTATGTTTTTTTAACAAAACAACATTTTTAAAATGATTTTTCGCGGCTCTTTGCTGATTTATGTTCTCGCCTTTGTGTACAACCAGATGTGCTAACGAGGATGATTTTCATTGTTGGGGAGAAAATCAGAGGCGTCAAGTTTGCTTCTCTGGGATTGCCTTGAGCCCATTCACGATACTCGAACTAGGTTAACTATTGTCTGTGACAAAAAAATAATAAAAAAATGAAAGAAAAAAACGATCATTACGTGAAAATAAAATGACGTCACCCTTACTCGATGTTTCCCTCATCAACTTTATATTATATTCCTGTACTATAAAATAATCCTTATCAACATCCGCTCACAAATTTTATAAATATATTTTCAGAACCGTCAACTTTATTTGTATCTTTTCATTATTTACATTTATATAAATACTCATTGGTCTATTCAATTAATTATTTACTCACTCATTAAAATTTTTTTTTTATAACTTAATTTTATTAAAGTAATTAATTAATTTTTTTTTATACATTTTATTTAGCTTGAAATTTTTTTAAGTGTTTTTTTTTTGTCAATTTCTCAATTTTCAATTTTATCAAGTCAAAAAAACGAATAATTTTCCTTAAATACAAACGATAAAAAACGTTATATCAGAGTATAAACATAAACATAAATATATTTATCTATAAATATGAGTTTCAATGTTTCATTCAAAGTATTCAAGGTACAAGTATCGTAGATAAGACCTACTTATCATATCAAAGAAGATTTAAATATTTTCTCGGTTTTTAGTGAAGAAAGATAAAAAAAAATGAAGCGGTAAATTTTTTATGGATTTTATTTACAAAAATCTATGACTGCGTATCAGAGCATAAATTTAAGATTTGAATGTGATGTTATGTTCGTGTATGTATTTATGTAGATGTGAAGCGGAGGAAAAACAGAAAGAATTTAGTGTTGGGATGGATAAAATGAATTTGTTGTTTTAGCTGAAATTTAGGTTGTGTTCTGTAGTATTATGTAGTACCAGCATAAAATGTAACATTGTGAAGATGACATTGGAGAGACAGGAGCGTCGATGAAATGCTCATTTGAATATCCCGGGCGTAGCCTCGGTTCGCAGCGTATCCTTGACCTAACGGCCCAACGTGGGGCCACATCACATACATACATCACACACAACGTACACACCACAACAACACTATGAGACCTGCATCGTTTCACTAATTTCGCAAAACCACCAGCCACGTTTTCCCAACTTCATTGCCTGCGTTTACATAACTTGCTAATTGTTTACTCTTGACATCTTCCATCAACTTTTACGTCAAGTTACAACTTAATAATCTAATCTCCACTAAATTTATTTCATTCAAAGTTTTTATTTACATAATTCGAGCTTTCATTGCTACATTTATTTTATTACTTCAACTTTGTACTTTTCACAAATGTTTAAATTAATTATTTCGACTTTTTAATTTCATTCTTTTCGTTTTTAATAGTCAATTGTCTTGTAAATAATTTATTAATTTAATTTTAGTATTTGATAAAATAATTCATTACTTCAAAAAATTTTATCATAGCTTCCAAAGTTTATTTTTAAACGTACACATTAATTTATAAAAAATCTTCTATTTTTTACACATATTTTTTTAAATTTATTTTTTAAGTATTTATTATCAGCGGAATACAATCCTTGATGCAAAATATAAAAATGAGAAGTACGCAAAAATTTCATTCATATAGATAAGATACAGTTTTATTAACTTCCTCATTGTGTAATCTTCATTTTATTAATAATATTATGTATAAAAATAATTCAAAACTATAGCTTCAATCACTGATTTATATTTTTATAAAATACATATTTAAATTGGCGTAAAAAAAAATCTCTTAAAAAAACATCCAAGTTTTCAATTAAATTTTTTTCATGTCATGAAACACCAAACACCAGAAGTTTTAGGGAAGACATACGATCTTTTTTATTCTCATACACTCTTTTCTTTAAGTTGGATAACTTATTCCAAGTTTGTCGTACATTATCGATCAGCAGACTCTTCTTTATTTGTTGTTTTAATAATTCATTTGAAACGTCTGTAATTTATCGATGTTATCTTGTCTCAGCAGAAGGAATGAATTTTGTTATTGCTATTCCTATCGCAACTGTTATTGTTATTGTTGTTGTTTTATTGCTATCTAATAGTATCGCAATTTAAGTTAAAGTAATTCATTGCGACATTTTCTCATCTCCATCGACTTAAGCCTCCCTAAAGTTTTTCCTCTTTCAAAATTCTTATTGTTTTTTTATCAAGATTAAATAGATAGGGTTATTTCACAGTGTCTTGTTCGGGCTGCTCATTCAATCTCGTTATCACTTGGGATTATAAGTGATTCTGTAAGCTGATAAAATTTACACAAATGTGTCACCTTGTTGAGACACTGAGTAAAAAGCGTACAATGTTCTAGCTGTTTAATATGTATCAAAGTTTTTTTATAATATTTTTTTTATTGGCTTATTTATTTTATATCTCTGCATTTTAATTATTTTGCAGAGTTGTTGAAATATATAAAATATGTTACTTTTTTTTTCAACTACTCGCTAAAGGTCACACTCAGCTCCAGAGTGCTCCGTGATTCTAAACTTTTAACGATCAGTGGGAATACATATTCCCACCAACGTTTATCCATCTATTTTTTTTTTTAATTTCACTAGGAAACTAACTGTTAATGTTTTAAAACAAACAATTTATCGTTTTTCAATTTTTTTTTCTCTTCCTCTACAATATTCAACATATTACAATCAATTTCTTTTTTTTTCATGATGGCTACTAATTTTAATTAAACAAAAAAAAATTATTATTCCTCTAAAACTTTATTGTTAACAGTAATAATTAAGAAAAAAAAAACTTAACTATTTCCGGTAAAAATTTAACTGGCTCTATGGTTGGATTATCGAGTGAATCCAAATCGCGTAATTTAGTTTCTATGCAAAACAATTTAATTTTACATGTTAACTTATAGGAAAGCGAATTTCAATTCCTTGCTAATTTCTTTATATATTGAAAATTGAATTAACCTAAATTCATTTGCTTTAGAATAAAAGCAATTGTTTTCAGCGAAAAAAATTAATTAGTTTTCGCTACGAAAATAAAACGTCCTGATTGTCGTTAAAATAAAAAAACTGTTAACCAGAAGTACAGAAAAAAATAATAGAAATATTGTATTAATTTTTTTTTGTAATTTTGCATTGACTAAATAATAAAAAACTTTAGAAATATAATTTTTCACCTTTAAATAAAAAATTTTTTTAACTAAAGATATTGATTCAAAAAAATCTAAACTGTAATTAATTATTTAATTTTTTTTTTATAATTTTCAACTAATTTTTATCATGATATTTGTACTACTAATTATTAATTTACATAAAAAACAAAATTGTTTATAAACAAATTTATCTTTTGAAACCTATTAAATAAGCGTTCAGAACTATAGGTTCAGGTGTATCATAATTTTAAACTATCTTGACATTTGAAATCTGTATTATAACATGCTGTACCTCTTGATAACTATAATAGAAACATATAATTGCTACGTGAATGGAATAACGTTTATATCGGAAAATACGGATATTTAGCAGCCCTTAACATTCAGCAAAGATAATGATGATATAGATTGGCAGCTTAAAATAATATCCTTCATCAATCTCGATACATAAATACCAGCTTTAATAAAATTGTATCAAGAAGTATCCTCTCTACTATTGGATTTTCCACTATAGTAACCAGCAAAATTATTATACACACTGATAGAAGGATTTATTTGTATTAAAAAATATTTGTTAATGGTTAACAAATCATTTATTAGAGACCACTTTTTAGTATTAAACAAATATTTCTTAGTATTTAAAATGATTTATTTGTATTTAATAAATCTGATATTCATTTATTAAATATTAATAAATCTTTTTAAATACTAAGAAATATTTGTTAAGGACTAAAAAGTGGTCTCTAATAAATGATTTGTTAAATATTAACAGATATTTTTAACTACAAACATATGCGCCAATATGTATCCCGAATGTAGGCGGTGTAGGTGGTAGAAGTTAGTGTGAACACTCATATAAGTGACGCTAGTATGTAGCAGGGAAAGCTCCATTCCCGAGTAGAGTTCAGAGAAATACTACACTACGTAACAGCGTGGTCGTGTATATAATAGATGAGTTCATGTGGGCGGTTTGAGCGAGACAAGCTGGGTCAAAGCTTTACTTGCTTCGAAGATGACAATGACTGGTATTTAATGCGTTGGCTGTTCGTACCAGCAGTAAATGTCCTTCTATACCGTAAATCTTCTGAAATATATATCTATCATCTATGAAGATATATATTTATATTTATAGCTTGGTTTTAGTTTTAATTAATTAAAATTGCTTCATCAATTTGAAGCCAAAGTTGATAAATAGCAATTAAATCGTGAATCATGACATTTCTTCTCTAATCATCAATTTTTTAATTATTAAACTGAAAAAGTTGGAAAATTAAAGAAATGAAATAAAAAAATTTGTGAGTTGGCAATTAATATCTTATAAAAATTTTTAATTGAATTTTTCAGGCTCAGTCGGA
This sequence comes from Cotesia glomerata, assembly GCF_020080835.1. Classification (NCBI taxonomy): domain Eukaryota; kingdom Metazoa; phylum Arthropoda; class Insecta; order Hymenoptera; family Braconidae; genus Cotesia; species Cotesia glomerata. The sequence continues at coordinate 5,568,397 of NC_058158.1, forward strand.
TGACGATGAAGCGCCCGACGAGGTGTCCGTTAACGTGGGCGGGCAGGAAGATTTCATGACAGAATTTTTTGCGGAGGTAAGTTTATTTTTATAACTATCCACATTACACGAAACTTTTATTCTATAACTCAACTTCAATTACTTGAGGTAGTTATATTATATTTACTTTTTAAGTTGTAGAACTTGATTATTTATTTTGACATGGGATTAAATAAAACTTTTTGAATTAAATTCGAGATCCTAGACTTGAAGTGACATTGAAAGACGTGTTTGTCAAACTAAACAGTAAAATGGTATATATTGATTACAATACTACAGATGGAATTTAATTTGCAAATTGATATAGTTGTCACTGGTCTGTTGTTTTCATTAAATGGACGGTTTAAAGTGGAAATTGATTTGATTACCATCAAATTCAGCTGAAATACCTTATTGATTCTGTTACAATATTATTTTTGAATTGAAGCTTATGATATTTATTTTCATTTTCACCTGCTATACTGTATTACAAATATTGGTTTTCATTTTAAAAGCCAACTACTCGATTTTCAGAGTGTCTGTAATCAAACACTTACAAAACCCGACAAGTGTCCATCTTTCCTTTTCAATATAAATTTGTAGTATCTTTTTGACAAACTAGACCGCCTGTTATCAATTTTGGTATTGTGTTGACCGTCGACGGTCACTCTAGGTTACGCTAAAAAAATACAACCGATAAAAATTTGAAATTTTGTACTTTTATTTTTAAAACAGCGCTGTTGAAATATTAAAAAATTATTTCATTATAAAATTTATTTCAATAAAATTTCTTCAAGTTTTTGAAAAAATAATGATCATTAAAAAAGTCTCAGTTATGAATAAAGTAATATTAAACCAAAGAAGACACTATTTACATGCCAGTGGTAAGAAAGAGATACAAGCTGTTTTTAATCTACGTATACTTTTGATTAGACAGTATGCTGTGCTTAGAAATAGTAACTTGCTCTTTTGAATTTTTTATACAAATTTAAACATTATATGATGAGAATGATTTTTTTTGAATTATCTGATTAATTCTCTTTTAAAAAGCTAAATTTTAATGTTTACTTAAAAGTAAAACTTTTAATTCAATATTGAACAACTCGATTGTAGCATCATGTTAATTTAAAATTTGTCTTTCAAAAATGATGCTTTCAATTATAGAATTCTGTGGATTCTCAGTTATTTCCCTTCATTAAACGATTCAGTAATAGATAGTTAACAGAAAAGTTATTCTATAAAATTCCATTTCTTCCCATTATTCGAATGTTAAATGAAATTCTCCAACAGTGACATTTCTATATGCACATCTACAGAGTTAAATTTAGCTTAATTTCCAATATATAGATATATACATGAATTTCTAAATGCCACCACCGATGTTGGGTGCTTAATTCCACAAATAGTTGTCTCAGGATGTGTAGGAAGTTATGCAACAAGATTATCAATTCCTCACATTATATCAAGGGACAACTTTTTTAATTATTTGTCCTTTGCTTTTATATTCGCGTAACTTATTTTTTCTATACTTTATTCATGTAGAAAAAATTTTCTGTCCCCATCACTGGATACGTAATGACTTTACTTTTTTTCCGGGTAGATCACGAATAAATTATCCGTTTATTTTCATTTCTTTCTCACAAGGACATGTTTGATCTGAATAATTAAATTCAATTCTACTTTATTTAACAACTTTATTATAAAAACGATGAAATAAATTTGAAAATTTTAATTATTCCGATGCTTCGTTGATAAAAATTTATAGCATGTTACAAGTTTAAACAATTTTTTATAGACAGGCAATTAATTAAACTAAGCGTTAAGTGAAGTAAGTAAAGATAAAGTTAATTATCCAGGCAATTAATAATTACTTATTCTAATTATAAAGAGTTGTGGGGTTAGTTTTAAGCTTTTTTGGTGAATTAAGCTCGGCATGTAAATTTTTAAAGTAATGTAACCCATTTACATTGAGTTAAAGTGTGCGTTACTGTATTTAAGCGCAAGTGAGTCAACATACATGAACACACATGCATGTATGTTTGTGATTAAGTGTGTAATAGCCCCGCCTAAATGATTTCCAGTTTAATTGGCGGAATTTGTGGCGCGACCTGAAAACCTGACACGAGTTAAGAGAACGCGATAGACTATACGCTCTACGATATGACGGCTATTTCGATGTACGTTTAATTTTTTTTATGGTATACTATAGATATATAATATTATAGAAAGATATATGAAGGATCTTTGTAACTAGTACTTTGGCAGGCAGCCACATTACAAGCAATCTCATCAAGAGCATTCGCCTTTTGGCATCTTCACTTACTCTCATGTACTTTTGACTCTCAGCTTGCGAACATTGAACAAATTTGTTTTACAGTCAGGTGCACTACTTAGCCATCGTCCTTTTTCTTAAAACTTTACTCTTCATTTTTATTACTTGTATTTCCGAAGAAAACTTCGTCGATCAGAAACTCTTGCTAGAAAATTTCTCCCGGGAGAGTCATAAAAGTTTGATTAGTACTTTCTTATGCAGAGAAAATTCCGACAACTAAACGGCTCATTGTTAATATATTACCGCTATCGTGGATTATTTTACAATTTATAGCCACTGAATTTTTATTTAAAAAAATTGTAAGGCTGTTTTTATTCAGATGAATTTTTTTATCTAATTATCAAGGGAAAAATTAACAAAGAAAATTTGTGTGATAATTCTTCGAGTTTAATAAAATTCTCAGGAGACCGAAGCCAATTGGGTCAACTTGAAGATAAAATTTCGCAAGCACTTTCAAAGGAGGAAAATTACCTTTGCTAAAACTCTTACATTCAAAAAACTCTAGTGAAGTTATATTTATAGGCGGGTAAACACATGAATTATATCTAGAAAAAAATATTCCGATAAAAAAAATTACCAGTTATTTTTCTATTTTTTGCGCCGGTATAGTGTTGCCTCGAGCTTTTACGTACGCAATATTTTTTTCCAACGAGATTAATTTGTCACTTTGTTGATATGATTTTAAAAATAGTTGAGCAAAAAGAAAAATAAACTCACAGCGTTGAATATTTTATTTAATTGAATTTTAAACATACACATATATTTTTGTTGATTTTTCCGAGTATTTAATATTTAAAACAAGGTGTCAATCCACTGCTTTAATTTATAACAAACTACCGTGAAAGCTCTCTCGTTAGATAAACGCATTTCCGCAGCTTGTCTCAACGATTCAACGTACACGCGAATCTCTTTCTCTTGGTGTCATCTTCTTCTCTAATTTATCTTCTTTACTCGTATTATTTTGTGTAATATTTACTGCTCTGAAGCTCCCAGCAACTCACGTTAGATAAAAACAAAGAGTATTATATTAACAGTACTCCAGAGAACTCTTGGTAATTTCTCTCATCTTTCAAATAAACATTTAATGATTTTACTCAATTTACTTCTGTGAGTTTACAGCTTTATTTAATGAAGTTCTCACTACAAGATTTATTGTTATACATTTTTTGTTTAAAGTTAGAGAATTAAGTTTTATATAAAAAATGCCTGTCGAAATTTTTCGTGTCTTAAATGTTTGATTTCAAACTTTTAAAAATAATTTTTCAGTAAAAATTTTTCTGCTATTTATTTTTCTCTTCAATAAGATATAAAAAAAAATATTAATAAAGTTACTAATTAGCTCAATATGATTTATTAAAAATTTTCAACTTAATGATTAAACAATTTGTTTTCAAAAATTATGAATAATTTTTTGTTTTTATCTACGGTACAAATAAACTTTTTATAAAAATCTTTTTTTTCGTCTGTTTACTCTGAATAAAATATTTTATATCAGTGGAAAAATAAATAAATTATTGACAATAAAAGAAAGTTTTGTTTGAATGGATTTCTCCATCAGTCTTTTGTGAATTTAATGCTACTTTTATTACTATTATTATTTCATCAGTGGGGAAACTTTAGCAATTGTGCATTGAGACGTATTTAAACTTCACCAAATAAACTAAAATAGGTACTCACACTAGAAACTTATTTTTCATAAACTTTAATAATAAATTTCATGTTATAAATTTTTTACGACTGTTTATATGTCTTATACTATTTAATATTTTATTTGAAAACTAAATTTTCTGCGTCGACCAGTAATAAAATAACTTAATGCGGGAAAGAATTCACAATTTAAACTGGAATTACTATAAAAATTAGCGTTATTGCGAGATTTAAGTGAGAAACAAGATAATTATGTTACTTTATTAGCTATTACTTTAATCTGATGTGCGTGTCATTTTTTTTTATTACTTACTCTTTGTACAATCCCTTGCTCTGTCCCTCAATTTATGTATAAATATATATATATATATAAATAAATAAATAAATATATATATATATATATAATATACGTATATTATTTGAATGAGAAAGTAACCCTTGAGCCTTTTTCAGGCTTTTATACTTTTTAGCTTCCAGGCATCGTTCCCGAGAGACGCGATCGACACGATCACCCATAACTTAACTCACTTCGGGCACAACCTACTACATAGATTTATGCAGGTCGCGTTATACTCAATACTTCTATATTGTATGTTATATCTCACGGATATCAATCGATACATCTTATTCTTGAAAGCTTGCCAGAAAAATTCAACTACAAAATTTTATCTCTCTCTTTGTAATAAAAAATAACGACACTAACAATTCTTACCACAGTGTTTTCCTATACTCCTAATAAAACACCAAGACAGGGAATTTTAAGATTATTTTGAGTGGCTTAAATCTTCTCTCAAGTAATTATTTTTCAAAATTCTAAAAGGATATTTCTTACATTTTTTGTTTTTTATATAAAACATAATATAAATCTATATATTTATGATACAAAAATATATAAAAGAGATTCTCTGGTAAAGCTGAGGATACTCATCCGCATGTAAAATACATTTACAATATTCATGCGATTATGTAAAGTACCTTAAATGGAAGTACTAAGGAAGGACGAGGCAAAGATTTGCTCTTAGTTTGAATATTCCAAGTAAATACTGCCACGTAATACATATATTTTAATTTTAAATACACCTTCTCAGCTTAATACATCGTACAAATGAAACATCTTCTAATTCTCTCTTCTTATTTAAGAGCTCTGTACTATATTAATTCACTGTCAAAATATCGTCATGTTATAAAAATAATCATTCTTATCTTTCTATTAATAAAAAAAATTAAGACATTGAAATTCTAGCCGTAATTGAGGTTTAACTGATAAAAAAACTTCTAGTAATATGAGACTGTTTATTCTTTATTTCCATTTTATTATTTCGCTTTTTAATTCAATTATTTTAGATTGGACGTTCATTCTGTCTCTTTATTACTGTTTTTTTTTTTTTAATATCAATTGTCTGAAAATAAATTGAGGTAATAATAGACTGACATGACGCAGTTAATGACTCGACTTTCACGAAAAATAAACTAGCTTCATAACTAAAGATTCCACTAAATATTGCAAGTATTTATATTATGTTCACTCTATACAGATGTACGTGTTTTCGACAGTATTGTACCTGAAGTAGTGTAAATGAAGCCTTGTAAGATTAGCTTCATGCTTCCTTGACTTCAATTTGAGTCTGTGGTAATCTCAAGTTCAGCTAGTTATACGCTGTAGTCAATATTTTCGAGTGTGGTCGATGTCTTAAATTTCAATTTGATTGCTTTTGACTCTCCACTGTCACTTACATTAAAAGATATTTACATTTTTAATTAGAAATAACATTTTTGAAAATTTAATTTCTGAATTTTTTAATTAAGGTAGTTGGGTCCAAAAAGCAAAAATTCAAGAAATCTCCCAAACTCCGTATAGAAGTATTTAAATACATAATACACTCGCTGTTAAAATTTAGGCACGATTTACCACGTCTAACCGAAGATAATTGCAATTGAAAATGACATTTTTACACAGGTGGTATGAGAAAAGAGAGAGAAAACCGCGAAGTTTTATTATTTTTGTATTGAAGAAATTTTAAGAATTTCACGAAAAACTAATTTACTTAGATTAATGCATGTATAATTATCCTATAAAATTCTGGAATTCCCTACCACATAGTTTTTGAGAAATCATTGATAAACTAGTAAAGTAAACAAATAAAGTCATGCGTGGAAGTATGTGAGCGATAGCCCGTAAGAGAGGTGACACTAGCGAATGAAAAAGACAGCAGTACCATAAATTATAGGTTAGGAAAGAACTACCTTAAAGGACCCTAAAATTCGCTTAAATAAACTCAACGCGAGAATCGAGGTCAAGGAATTTTCTATAGCCTTTCCCTTCAAGACAGTGGTCTAGTCCCGTCTCGTCATGATTTTCCAAATACTCATGTTGAACATTTATTTCTCTGACAAACTATCCACGATATACATATACTGTACTTATATATATATACAAGAAAAAAAATTAAATAGATATCCGACAGCTCAAGAAGATTGCAAATATAAATTGTCTAGACGGCGCCAATTCTTTTAAAACTCACTAATAGTTCATACTATTCATTTATCTGTCTTTTTTAATTAAAATACCAGTTATTATTTTTTAATTGGATAATTTAATATTCATAATTATTTTATCCTTGAATTATTAATCAACAAATGTAAAATTAAAAAAAATAAAAATTACGATATTTAAATCGAAATACTTACCTTAAAAGTAGTATATTGATCGTGTTACAGAACAATAAAAAAAATTAGAAAAACGGTTCACCCTAAAGGCCATCCCTGCAACTTCCCGCTAATTCCATTCCTGGGCGCTTAAAATTGTACTTATGACATTTTTTAGATTTTTGAGCTCAGAATATAATTTATGTGATATTTTAGCTCGCTGAGTTCAAAGAAATAATATTTCTATGCATTTGAGCTCTCCCAGCTCAAAAGTCTGATAGAAGTTTCATAGAACACTATTTTTGGAATTTTCAAACCGCAATCATTTTTGAATGGATCAACCAATTTTCACGCGGTTGGCGGCATTCGACGCAGTTTTATCATCCTCATAAGTTATTTTCAGGTTTTAATTGATCAAACCAAAAATTTCAGAGTAATCCTGAAAAAAACACTTTTTTCGGTTTTCTTTCGTTCACGATATCTCTCGAACGAATCAACCGATTTCGACCAGCTTGGTGGCGATCAACGTGGTTTTTCAAGCTTAAGGGCGGATTAATTTTTGAAGTTGATCGATAAAGCCGTTAAAAAATTATTCCAAAAAAACCACTTTCAAAAAAAATTTTTTTCTTATTTTTTTTGAGATTTTTCAAAATTTCTCAAAATTTATTGGTTCGAATCGGTTCAAATTAACAGGAAATCTAAGTTTGAGAGAACTCTTTAGAACGCCGTTTAGTAGATTCCGATCGGTTTAGTCGTTCAAAAGTTATAAGCGAGTCACACACACACACACACACACACACACACACACACACACACACACACACACACACACACACACACACACACACACACACACACACACACACACACACACACACACACACTCAGACATAGTGACAACATCGCGGGGGTAGTCAGGGAAGCTTCCTATGACCTTAAAACGTCGAGATCTGATGAAAACTCGATTTTTGCAAAACGGGGTGAAAACAATAACTTCCCGATTTTTGAAAATCTTCGATTTTCTTAGCGGGAAGTTAAAAAGTTTTTGAACATTTCGAGGAAAATTTCTGTCAAAGTTTTTACCAATAAACTTGTCACGCATATAAAACCTGTAATAGTGTATGTGTTTATCATACGAATTAAAATATTAGATAGTCTATATTTAATGCGCTTGCGCGACAATTTTCTATAATATTTATTCTTTGGCTATTTTTTTAAATAAAATATCTAGTTTTTCCCAAGAATTATGTATAAAAGCCATAAATTAAATATCTAATTTATTTTGAATTCCAATTAAATGTTTCATTAAAAATGCTAATCGCACAGCAACTATATTTAAACCCGAAATATTAGTTGACTAAAAAAATTACGTTGAAAAACTTATTTAACGCACTCATGAAGCGATGGTTAAACAAACTGCTCCATTAGCAGGTAAAATTATTCATTGTAAAATATTGAAAATAGGCCAAGTATTCAGAACCACAATATATATACATATATGACCCTTGAGAGAAATTAATTGAGTAATGTATGTAAGTAAATAAATTCTCCTCAGTAATATAACAGCAAATGTTATTTTTCGTTTACTCTTAACTATAAAATTTATGTTTATGTTGGAGCTCTATATTTAGAGGAAAAATGTATCCAAAATATTTTATCTATTCAGCTCGGTGGAAAGAGCGATATTCTGGTCGAGAGTCGTATCGAGTTGAGCTGAATCGAGGGTTCCCCTTATGTGTTGCAGCAACAGTCATATATATTATACGGGCGCGATCGATATTTTCTGAGTAAAGTAACACTTGAGTAAAACTCCGCTGAGAAATTACTGACATGTCTATAGGGAAAAACACGTGCCATAGAATCTACAGCAGATTTTTTTTTATTCAGTTCCGTGATGTGATGAGCACGCATACACACACGTGTATGTTTTGCGGCGGATGAAAAGACTACTTGTACTACTTGCACTAAAAACGTCACAGCTCCGGGTAATTCGGAAGCTGATATGCAAGCCACATGAGGTTTTAATTAAAATTTACTGACCCGCATTAATTTAACATCTTTATTTATTATTCTTCTGTTTAATAATTCTTGTTATTTATTTAGCTCTTTTTATAAAATTTTTATTATTGTTTTAATCTAATTATAATGAAAGCTAAATATTTGACTTTTAAAACTTGTAATTGCAAAAGTTTTATTCTATTAAGTTAACACTGTTTTTTTAAATTAGCGAGCTTTAATTGATAAACAATATTTATCTAGCTAACCAAATTGCTTCTTTGATTTGAAACGTTTTTTTTTTTAACTTAAAATGTTTGTTTTGAAAATTTATGATAAAAACCGTATTTAAATTTAAATTACACGAATGAATTTGAATATTTTCAACGTTTGTCTTTTATCTAAGAGAAAAGATAATTAATGATGCGGTGATAAAAAAAGCAACCCATGAAAATTGGTCTAGTGAATGGATTTATGTTTTATTCGACGAGATATATATATAAAAAAATGTACATAAAATGGAAGGCGACTAATGGTATTTTTATTTTAATAAAGGTGGAGGAGATCCGCGAAATGATTGACAATATCCAGACGAATGTCGAGGAAGTGAAGAAGAAGCACAGCGCCATCCTGTCGGCGCCCCAGACAGACGAGAGTGAGTCATATAAACCCTAATTACTTTTTTATTAATTTATCTTTCATAATTACAAATTACTCAACGTCTTCATAGAATTTATTTTAATAATGATTTTGATTATTATAAAAAAAAAACAACAAAAAGTTGAAAATCATACAATATTAATTCATTGAGACGTTTTAGCTATCAAATAAAAAAAAAATAAGTCTTTATCTGTAAAAATTTTATCATCATTATTGTTAAAATATAATTTAAAAAATTATAATTTATTATCGACATAATAAAATTCAAATATCGAGGCCATCGAATGTAAAAGCTCAGGCGCGATAATTGAGCTTGAATACATCCTTTAGTGTTGAAACTTAATTCGAGTGCTGGGTGCTTTTGAAAATACAGACCCGGCTGGAACAAGCGAGGGTCTTGAATATAAATAAAAAGAAAGAATGTGTCGATAATCGTCCTTGCCCCGATTACGGTTGTAATGCACCGAAACTCTCCATGTCTCAATAAATATATATATCTATATTTATTCACCCACAAAATATACGTTCATCATCTTCCGATATTTTTTTCCTTTTTCACCTTCTCTCGTTATTCTTTCTTTATTCTCACTCTCATTACTTTTCATCTGAAACTTTCGTCATAATTCTGTGAATAACGTCTTCTCACGAGCAAAGTAATCAATTTTCTTCTATTTCTCTCATTCTTCAACTACTTTGTCTTTGATTTAACAGCTAACCCTTAGAACACGACTGCATGTATAATAATTATTTTGATAAATTTTTTATTATTTTTGTTCGTAATAACTTTGCTCGATTTTATTTTCATGGTTTAGTTCCTTTGTCTATTATATATACCCTTTCCTACTTTACCTACTTTACCAGCTTTTTTAATATCAGAAATTTACTTCGACCTCTACCCTAACTCTATCCTCGGCGTATGACCAGAATAGAAGCAATGATAAAAAATGAAAAAATAGTTGTCGATAGTTAACATAAATCGATTCATCTTTTATTCTCCTTTTTATGTTTATTCCCTTTATTCATTTGTGTATTATTCTTTATTGTAATGAATATGGCTTTTTATTTCGCGCAAAAATATCAAGGACAATTCATTTATGTTTAGTTTTCAAAGTCAATTTACGAGTAAATGGGTAATCGAAAAAATAAATTAGTGCCTGAGTATTCCTAAATCGGTGATTAAATTGCTGGAGAGCAACACGAAAAAATTTCTTAGTGTTAATAGATGGATGTCGATTTTTCTCTCTTCCGAGACACCTATATACTTGTAAAATAGATGAGGAAGTATATATATTGAAGTAAAAGCAAAAAAAAGCTGTAGTATTTCTTGCAACAGGTTGACACTGATAGATCGCCGGTTCCGACATTGTCCAGTTGATTTTTCTGTAACAGTTTGAGTTAAATTGTTTTTTGAAGTGTCTTGTCTACAGAATATAATTTATTTTACGTCAAAAATAGCTTTAGATTTTTTAATTTTATTAAGTATCATATTTTTGGTACCTCGGTTCAAGTTTCAGAGCTTAATTATAAAGTTTAACTCTATCTCGGGTATTTGATGAATGTTATTTATCTTTGAGATATATTTTAAGTTTTGATGTACTTGACTTTGAATTTATCACATCTTCATATTGTCATTTATCGCTGACACTACAGTGTAAGATGTGCATCACTGTATTGTCGAGAGAATGAACACAACAATCTGCGAAAATGAATCCACAATACAGGAAATGTCCTAACAATGTCAATGAAATATGTCATGTCAAATCTTACATTTGTACAACTTGTCGAGCACTTGCTTTCTCAAGCTTATACAGTGAGCTCCGTGTTTTACATGTCATATAACTTATAGACTTACGTATTTCTGTTCTATAAGTAACTAAGAATGTATTTTTTTTAATAAGACGTTCTGAATAATTAACTTATAGAAAGTTTTGATCACTTCTTAAAACATGATTTTTTTTTACTTTTAATATTTTCGCTTGCAAACTCAGTTTTAATTTGAACTTTATTTTTTTTTCTTCAATTTTTATAAGTCTACTTATTCTTGTCCAATTAAGTCCATGACTTGCATAATTTAATAAAAATCTTGTGTTACACTACTTTTTTTTTATATTTTCTTGGAAGTTCATCTTTAGAATGCAAATAATTAATTTTTTTTTTAAATTACTTCAAGAAAACAAAAATGAAGGAAAGAAAATATCTTCAAAAACATGAGGGATTATTTTGATGAGGAAAAAAAATGTTGAAATATAATAGAAAATTATTTCGTTTTATGGCAAAACAAATTAACGACTTTCAACCCCTATGCAGGGTCAGTTGATCTCGCATCGGGGTGAATAATTAATGAAGAAAAGAAATTGGAACTAATTGTTAAAATCGAGGCATGATAAAGAATGTAATTACAACATATGAGCTTTTCTATGAATAATTTTTCGTTTCAACATATAATGCCATTGGCTGTTTGTAGAAAAATTGTAGATAGAGTAGAAGTACCGTTTTTGGCCACCTTAGCACCGTTTTTGGCCAGTCAACATTTGAATTAATTTATAAAAAATTATAATAGTATAACCATATTTTTGCTGAGTTTTAAAAAATTTATATTAAAACAAATTGAGTTTGTTTTTAGTAAGTGCGATTTTGGTCATTTAGTTTTTAGTAAGTGCGATTTAACGACTTGCCAAGAAGTAATCCTTCTATAGTATCACAGATAAACTGTTTTCAGTGAATGTTCCCGAGATAATGCGTTTTGAACAAGTACTCAGTTGGCATCTGTTCACGTCTCCTTACCTGCATCTTTTTCCTCTATTATTTATTTTCCCCGTTTTCTTTCCGTTTACGCAGCTGGCGTACTGTACTGGTTTTTCGATCAGCTCCAAGTGCTATACTACCTTTAAAGCCCCACATTGTACCATTACTTTTATTTTTTAACACCTCACTTGTTCGCGTCTGCCAGATAAAATAATGCTTTTCTCTAAAATAACACTGTTATTTGCTTGGCTTTTGTTTTTTTTTTATATTTTCCTATTTTTATCCCGAGGTTATGTGTTGATACTTGTGAAAATTGCACCTAATGCTATGAGTCAAGGTTAGATTCGCTTAAAGCTTTGATAAAAAGCTTTTCTTATTAAATTTTATTAGAAAAATCTCCCATAATATAGACGTTAAATATCTAACGCGTTATTCAATCAAGTTTCTTATTAAGAGCTTCCTGTATAAAAATTCATCAACTTTTTTTTTTACTTTCTAAGCTTTTAATTAAAAGAAACCCATAGAATCTATAGAAAAAATTTCATTTTAATAATTTGAAAGTTTATCAACGCCAATTTGTATGATTATATTATAGTATTATATAACACCATATCAAAATTCATATTTTTGCATAAAAATTTAATTTAAGAGTAATTTTTTCAGCATAACTGTTGAGTCGGTGGTTCGAGTTTTATAACAATTTACCGTACGTGAGAAAATTTTTGACATCCTCTTATCTTTTAACGACATTGTTTTTCCTGAATACGTGTATAGAAAGCTTCCTGAAGGAATCATCAACGTATGCGTGACAAAGTGTAAAAGCAATAACTATCACGCAATCAATAATAATAACCTTACAACTCACTACTGATACTATGGACCGTACAAGAGTATAATGAATTATTGATCGGGAATTTTTTTTATTTAATTTATTCACAATATTATAAATATCGTTTTTGAATTCTCTTATATTGCCAAGCTTTTACTCTACTTATTTTTCCAATTCATACATTGCAATTTATAACAAAACTTTTTAATAAGTTTAATTAAGGCTAACTTTTATTGAACTATTTGAAAGTTAATTGTTGAAATTTGTTGCAAAAATTAGAAAATTTAAGATTAAAGTTTGGTAAAATATCTTCCATTTTCGCCTGGGGTTCATTTTTTATGTCAGAGGGCTGAAAATTTTTCTGATAAATTAGCTCGATAATTTTATAATCGTATTTATTATATCATTCTCGACTAAAACCCAGTAATCAGCTTTAATGATCAACGATATTATATAAAAAAAAAAAAAAAAACATTTTCGGGCTTAATGAAATTTTATCAAAAAAAGATATAATCGGTCAATTAGTTTTTCGAATAATCGGCTTAAATAGATTTTTATAGGCCTCTGAAAATTAAATCTTTTTAATGAATTGTTGTTGTGTATAGTCGCAATAATTGGCAAGCGTATAATAAATTTCCTTGGCTTATAAACTTTTCGATGAATCCCAAAGTTATATTAGTGTATAATTCTACGATCAATAATGTGGATATACATTCTTCGAAGTTGCGAAATAAACAGGTATTTTATTAAGTTTTTGTTAGCGAGTAAAGGCATTCAATACTTAACTCGATAAGTACTTGATGAAGAAATTATAAAAAGTTATTTTCTACAAGAAACACTCGACATTTTCACTCAAAGTAATGTTATTTATTTCTTAAAAATATCATTAAAACTTTGCTGGATCTTTTAAATTATTTATCTTATGAATAAGCTGATTATCTTGTTAGTAATTGATTAATTAATTAAATTTTGATCAAAGAAAAAAAATAAAAATAACTTATAATACCTCAAGCGGGATTCGATCATCGGTCTTTTGAAGAAGAAGCATGCACTTAACGTTCCTAGCCGCCAAATTTTATAAATTTAACTCAATAATGAAATTAAGCACGCTATATTGCGATAATTTTAGTTAATCACACGAAAATTTAATTATGGTTTCTTAAAATTAAACTAAAAAACTAAAAACTAAATTTATTATATCAATCAATTAATCATAATTAGTTTTTGTGAACACAGTATAAAGTTGATGTTTTTGCATTAGTGTTTTCCCAACAATCTCATCAAGGTTGACGACCAGGCTTGTATACTTTTCCCCTCGGTTCTTTTAATATATACCTGTATAGTATGGCACGCACTTCCGTATTGTGTCGTGTACTAAAACACAGGGTTGTTATATACAATACATGTTTTGTGACAAAGCATACTTACTTGACAAGTTTGCCTTTAATTCCCTTTCTTTTATACTTTATTATTATTATCATTATCACTACTCTTTATTACACTTCCTCATAACTTTCGTTTAGTTTTTAATCTAATTATTCACGAAATTTTCTTCAGTGATTACTTTACCTCAAATGTTGAGCTGCTCTATCACAGAAAAAATCTAATTATCATTCGCCAAAATTGAAGGAGATAATGGCAAATTTTTTACCCTACAATAGAAGAAGAACGTTACTTAGCCTTACTATTTATTTTGTGATCCTCGGTGGAGAGCCATTTTGTTGGATGAACTTGTCAAACAAGAAAAAAATATCCAAGATTTTTTCCTCGATACTTTTAACTGTTATTCGTACACACAAACCCACCTATAGACACATACAAAGATACGCTTACACTTAGACCAAAAATAGAAATAGAAATAGAAACAGATACAGATACAAAGATTAAGTTCCAAACCAGGTCGACAAAGTTTCATTTCGACAAGTGATATTTCTCTCTTCTTTTCGCCACAACAACCGCCGTACATAAAATATCTATGCCGAGTCTCGGTATGGAGAACGCTTTATTCCATTTTTTGTGCGCTTTTATTATTCTTTATTAAAAGCCCGGAAATTAATCGGCCCAAGTCCAATTTATTTATCCCGCAATGTAATCTACAAACTGCCGAACTACTTTATTAAAAGAATTATCTTTTTATCACTATTTTTCACTGATAACTTTTCGCAGTGAAGCTATTGGAGTAGAAAAATCGAAAATATCGACGTGGTAGCATAAACTAATAAAATGGCCATTTAAATTTGCATTCTAAAAAGCTCATCTCATCGGTATTCGTTTGCCGTAGCACAAAACGGACCCGTATTCACTTGTCAATTGTCTTTGCAGTGGGCGTTGAAGTTATTTTAATCTGTGACATTTCGACCGTGAGAAGCTCCACCGCGATCGGCGAATCATCCAGATGTCAGCCATATTTACATCCATAAATTAACTGCAGTACGTATTTTGTGAAAGAGCTTTCACGAATCGTAAATCATATTATTTTCGCAGTAGGCAGAATCGCCCTTACGCATGACTAGGTGTTTGATCGGTAATACTCGATGGAAATTGAACGATGTGTGAGGAAAAGAGAACAGAGGTATCCCTGGAGTCCGTAGGATGTGCGTATGTTTGTTAATCAAATTTCATAATCAGTGCATTGAATATTTATTTCCCTTCAACCCGCTAGCTGGTCTGCTCGTTCGTTCGTACATTTGTCATTCCATAGCTTTCATGTCCGTTATCATTGCGTGTACGTGTAAATTTAACTGTAGTTGTGTAGTGGAAGGTCCTGATTAATGTGTGACCTTTCAATAATCTATCATATATGTACTGCATGACGTTATTAATTTGCATCGGGAGTGTTATTGTTAGTATAGGTGTTTACAAATACGTCATCCTATTATTATTATTGCATTTTAATTATAGTAATCGAATTATCGTCATTCATATCAGCACCTTCAATACCATTAAAATGATGCAAACTGATAATTTATTGGTGTTTTTTTATTCACATCATTCAATTTTTTTTTAATTTTCATGGGATTATTTTAGCCTAAAAAGAACAAATTGAAAAAAAAAAAAAAAAATCATATATTCTGAAATCAATATAAAAAATCAGACAATGTCAGAGGATAAATGTGCTTAAAGTTTATTCTGGTTTTAATTTAATTGCTATCGATGTTGAATAACAATAAATGTTTTGTTGAGCGATATTCTGGAAGCCGATTGAAATTTTTATCAATATTTAAAATTTAAAATGCGCTTGAAAAATATTTTCATTAACGAGTTACGAATAATAACAAGCTCTATCAAACTGCGAAATGATGCTGATATTTATTTGAGTAGAATATTTAATTAATAGCATAAATGAAATTTTTCAATTCAGGTGGTGATAACTGGTACGAATAGCACATGTAAAATTGATGTGAAAATCTATTCAATAAGATAAAATTATCATGTGTTAGGAATTTCCGTAAAACTTTTCCATTTATCGTACAAACTACTCCGTTCTCGAGTTCTCATTTACCAGTGCGCAATTTAAGGTGCTAATAAAAATTGCCTTTCAAGTGAATTGAAATTTGTAAGTTATAGGTACCTATTTCAGATGATTATCGATTACCATTTTCTCACTGCACATAAATTCTATCTACTGTGTAACATTTGCATCGTTAATTCAACACAGTCATCTAGATGTCATTCATCTCATATCCTTACTCTCTGTTGCCTAATTAATCTTCTAGTTCAAATTATCTTCCGAAATCTCTATTTGCCAGTAAATTTGAATCAAGTAAAAGATAAAAAAGCCAAAAACACTTGTCTGATGATATAGTAAATTATCAGAGCTATTTAGTTCAGCATCAATCGGTAATTACTGATTTTAAAAATTAACTATTATCAAAAAGAGAAAATAACATGATTCAATTTATAGACGTTGATAGTACAAAGATCTAGGACAAACTATTACAGCACGATATAGATGAATGGTATATATTGAACAACATTTTACCTTTGTTTCCATAGCGTACGGAACACATTTTTATCGTCGCTCAAGAGAAAATTTCTCCCCTTTGTAACTAGACTATTTTCGTTGATCAATACTTTGTCAGTATTGCAGCACTAATTTTTTTTCCTTTGTCTATTTATTTTCTCTCTTTTTATACCATTCACAATAACTTTTTTTTTTTTTTTTTTTTTCACTATTGACCAACTAGTAGAAGTTGAGACTCGCGTGACTCAACACGCGAACAGTAGTTATGCCCTGATTCATTGGCTTCACGATGACTTACCGCATCTTCATCACAGTTGATGGGATCGAAAATCGTTGCAAAGTTTAATACATTCACACTTGATTGCATTATTCTCCTTTCATCCTTTCAACTCTCTTTCAATCTCGGTTTCTGATGTCGCCTGTTCATTAAACGCAGATCACAACTAAGTAAAGGATCCTCAGTTAACTTCCGTTTAAATTTTCTCAGGCATAAACTTTAATAATTTCAATAAAACTTCAATGTTTCTATAAAATAGTAGATATTTTAATCAATTACGTCAGCGCTTTATTATCTACAATCTGTGAATTTGTTCGCATCGATCAAGCCTACCCGTTTATTTATCTGGCTGCGTCAGCATCTATCATATTCAATCATCGAATCCCCTTTGAGTTCCTGAATTTCAAAAATCACTTCGAAAAAAAAATTTATTGATTTCTTTTTTCGCAAAAAATATTTTATAAAATTTTTTTGAACGCAGGGTATAAATGAGTTTTTAATTCTTGCTTTTCGAGTCGAGTAAGTTATTAAATTTAGTTCGCATGAAAAGTTTACAAAGTGTTTAAAAATATATAATACAAAAAAAAATGAAAAAAAAGTAATACCGTTGAGAGAATATTTAAGTTTAGAAACTTTTTATAAAGCACTTTGTTTTTAATAATACGTCGAAAAATTAAATTCAATCCGATTGTTGGATTTAATGTCACTTTTCTCATACTAATATACATTTTTGAAGAAGGATCGTCACAAGTAGACTCACTTGCATAATTTTCACTGTATTATCCAAACAATTGTTAAAATTTGCCGTGATTCGTTATAATTTTCAGTATATGAAAATGAAATTCAAATGAAAGAATTCAATTGTCTAAGTAAAGCATCGACGTTGTCAAACAGAAGTAGAAAATTCAATTCAATGGCCTCGTTATCATCGTGTACCGCATTTTTATCAACTTCTTTTTTTTTTTTTTCTATTTTTATTATTATTATTAATTTACTTTTTATTCTACTACACGCTGTAATATTATTTTATTCAAACTTTTTTTCCGTATCATATTTCCATATTAACTCTCGGAATTCTCGTGGTTATCAGTTAAATCCGTTAGCAAGCGTGCTAACTATTTAAAACTCAAATATTAAAATAAAATCCCGCTATCCCTTGTATTATCTATTCACATTTTTTATTTAATTAATTATTGTTACAACTGCCTTTTTCATCTATTTATTTACCCATGAAAATCATATATCAAATAACTTTATATTACTAACATATATCACTTTACTAATACCGTAAGTACGTAGTGTCACAAGTCCCATTTTTCTATTCACTTTAATATTGTCCCCAGCGTTTAATAAACAAGTCACTTAATCATCGTGAAGCTTGGAATTTTTTTTTTATTTTTTAGTAGAAATTTTCACAAAACAAATATTTATAAAACTTTCTTTCCACTTCCTTCCTCAAAGTTCGAAAATCAACCCTTGTTTATCCAGTCGAAAAGATTATTTGAGACCAATGCAAATTTTGTCGAGCAGAAACAGATTAGTTTTGTCCTTAGGGAAGAAACTTTATTAGTTTCTGTTTTAATTGAAGTCTTACCAAAATAACAATTGCTTATTGCAAACTGTTTATTAATTTTTCTTAGATTGATTTTAAAAATTGTATATTTATAAATAATTACTTACAAAATTATCAAAACAGAACCTTTAATTAAAAAGTTAGAGTTGTGTCAAAGGTTTTCTTTGATGAAATTTTTTTCTAAACAAAGTATCATTTTTCTTTTTAAAAAAAAATGTTTTCTCTGTTCTTTACTCTGTAATTTAATATTAAATATAACCCTCTGATGTTTTATAATTCGCTGCTCAGTGATATTGCAACCGACCTGGTGACATTATACGCACGAAAAAATGTTTCATCCATAAAATAAAGAGAGATTCTATGTGAAAATTGTAAGCTTTAGAATTTCATAACTAACTGCCCGGTATATTATATATTTGTAAAGATAAATAGCATAAATGTTTATCTACAATATTGATCTCCAGAAAGTTATTTCCCGTTAATAAATAGCAATTGGCGATAGTAATCTCTGAAACTTAACTACAAGAAAGATCTAAAATGACCTTGGATATCGTCCGGACCAACTAACCAGAGGACTGGGTGACTAGCTGAATGGTAGATCTACTATTGATCCTCGCCGCAACTGCAGCTTCCAAAGCTCCATATACCCATACAGCCATACCAAGCTGCCACCTAGCCTGCTGACTCCACTCCCACTCTGACGAGGACTCTTCCACCACTGCTGGCAACACTCCCCTCAGCCTCCTTGTCGTGATATCGCTCTCCCACGGTCTATCTTACACTACAACGTTTACTCATAGTACAGTTTCTTTCCCTCTTTTATTTTCCAACTCCTATTTCTCCCTCTATCTCTATCCTCGGCCTTGTATTTGGATACTCTGCTCCTATTCTGATAGCATACAACTGGCATTACACTACTACTTTTCCCTCCTATATCCACCAGCCAGTGGAGCTCAAAATCTCCCCTCACCACATTTCTCACTCACCACGTTAATCCTCCTCAGCCACGCCAACGTATAGTAGTTGTACCAGACCTACCTCGCACTTCCGCGGGCTAGCAACCTTGAGGTTTGATCGTTAAAACCGTCAGACGTGGTTTCACCCTTCCTTTTTTATTCAATTGAATCAACCACGTTTAACTGCTAATTACTGTCAAACCTTTTATTATCTATCATTTTTTATTATTATTAAAAATAAAAAAATTTATAAAATTACCTTATAGTTTTATTTTTTACTGTCAAATTTTTACACGCTTTAAGAGGCGAAATTTTTGGCTAAGTTAAAAGTACAAGATTTTCTTGACCTCTAAAAAAATCTCTTTGAAAGAAAACTTATATTTTCTCATTGGTTTGGGATCGATGATAAATATATTAGCAGTAAGATTTTATTTGTTCACTTCATAAAATTTCCTAGTGCTAACATTGAGGTCTGATAGGTTTGAAACAACTCATTATACTGTTGAAAAAGATTTTATCAAAAAACTGTTGTATTGCAAAATTTTTATCATCAATATAAATCTTAATGAAAAAAAAAGTACAAAATTGTTGAACATAAATTTAAATTGGTTAATTTATGTCAGCTACTCATGAAACTTTCAATTTTTGTCATTATTTTTTATTATGTCTCTATAAAACTCGCAGTAAGCTTAATATTTTACTGCTAAAAAAGAAATTAAATCATACCATCTAACGCTTTTTATTTAAAAACATAGACAGCAATTTCATAAACTTTTTTTTTATATTAATTATACATTTAATCGTCAAAATTACGTACAACTCAGTTTTGATATAAGCTTTTAAAGAACAAAATTTAATTTATTATTTTTAAATGTTTGTACATTAAATAAATGAATGATGCAGTTCTGAAATAAGTGTTTATTAAACCTTATAAATTTTATTATCTACTAATTTTGTTACAATGTGTAATTAAATATTTAAGAAACTATAAAGTTTACTAGCAAAATTCTCGAAGTTTTCCTCCATTTTTGTGAGAGATTAAACCCCTTATTTATAGTACCTAAGTTTAGTAATACATCACATTAAACATTCAACTTTAGGGTTGATGTCGCCAAAGGTAATAGTTAACGAGTAACATGTTACTAGAGAAATAGACATACTATCTACATAGACATATCGTTACTCAAGTTCTTGTGCGCTCATTAACTGAAGAGTTATCCCTTATAGGCATTTATGTAATTCATCTAAATGATTGACAGATGAGCTTGAAAATTTGTATTGGACTAAATAAAATATTTATCAAATAATTTTGCCGAGATTATATAAAATTTAGCAAATGGTAGAGTAGCCGACATGTCTTCGGAAGGTTCTGGGTTCGAATCCCAGTCCGAGCTATCTAATAATTTTTCTCGCATATTCTATAAACTCACATTAAGATGATCCTCTCCTCATTCCTTTCTCAATCCTTTCCTACCAATATCCTGTTACGTGAATGTGGAACGCTTCACGTAATAATTACCGTAACTCCTATTCTTTCCCGCTTCACAGCATTATTTATATTTGTAAATGTGTGATTAATAGATGGATAACAGTGTATAAGAGTATATTTAAATAAAATCAGCTCACATAATCGATAAAAAAGTAATAAAGTTTTATGATATTTCATTTTTTTGCGTTGTCAAGTAAAAAAGTCCGTATTGTAAGGTAAAGGGAGCGAGAAAAAACGAAGCAACAGTATGAACAGTTATATAGCATAGAATGAAAACTATCGGAGATAGAACAGTCTTGGAGAGAGTAAAACTGAAAAAAAGAGAGTCTGCGTAGGTTTGCAGATTGGAAATGTAGGAGGAAAAGAAAAGGCGGCTTACGTGACTCCATTATATTGCTGCGTTTATTCCTTTCCCGATTCTTTTTTTTCGTCTATTTTTTTATTATTTTATTTATTATTCTCTCTTCTCTACTATCTTCTCATTTTCATCAGTCTATTTCACTGAGAATTATTCTTTCTTCTACCGACTGTATACACCCTTTGCTCGCGCTCAGGTTCCTTTGTCTCTGCAACTTGTCCGTTCTGTAATCTTGATGAGCAAGTATAAAACATAATAATACTTCTTCTTTGAAGATATAATAATATTAACCATTAAAATAAATGTGTCAGGAAGTATACATGTATCTCGGTAAATAATCATTAAGACAATTTATTTTTTTAACAACTTTAATAATACTTTACATTTATAAAGATTTCATTTTTTTTTTCAACATTATAACTACATTTAAAGCATTAAGGAATAATTGATTTTATAAATTAAAAAAAATATTCTTTTAACTTTGCTATCGTTCTTCTTTTGCATTCATTAATTAAAAAAAAAAAAAAAAAAAAAAAAAACTTTTACAATTTTGAAATTGAAAAGATTAGACTTTAATAGTGGATTATTTTGAAAAGATAAATCTTCATGCTTACTATATTTACTCTTGAATGAACGGTAACAACTTAACACACTTTAATTTCTCTACCGGCTTGAAAATTAATCCCGAGCAACTTTTCTCTTAGTGTCTAGATGTATACACATAAATACAGGCTGGATCTTTTTGATTACGCTCGGAAAGTCATCATACTTAGCTCCTTTTTCCGTCCTTTGGTGTTATTTTACTCGGAAAATATATAATACATAAAAAATATGTGTCATGAAAGAGAAAACGTAGACGTCTCTGGTAACGATAGCAGACTCTGATCCTGAATTGAAATTCACGTTGGCAATAGGCGGAAGGATGCGAGAAGAAAGATGCTGGTGGGATGGAGGTGGATGAAAAGTAAAGATGAAAGCCAGAAATCTTAAGCGCTCAAGTGTAAAATTTATCACTGAGAATCGAATGTCACTGCAGCTCTCAGTCCCAGGATTTGTGTGAGATTTTCGATGAATATGCGGATGAAAGAGACCGATATACGTTCTTCAACCTCACCCCACAATTTATTCGTCTTACTGGATTATTTATTATATGATATAAGTCATTTTAGTCATCTTTTCACTGAGAACTAATCTAATAGTACACCAACGCTGTACAGTTATAATTTACGTTAGTAATTTCCATCTTCATTTTTAATTCAAATCGATCTTAAAATTTGAAATCTAATTAAATATTGAAATAACTCTTTTAAATAATAAATATTTATTGAGTAAAAAATATTTATTGAGTTATTGAATAAAAAAATTTTTCTTAAAGTTTTTAAATTAAAACCGTTATATTTTAATTACCACAATATTTTTTACTAATCATTTAACGTGAAACGATATGAGTGAATATTACCGATGGTACATGATTAAAATTCCAAGCTAAATATTTTCCTTGGTAAAATAAAAGCTGGTTTCAACTTTCTTGAACCTGATAGCTCTTTAAAGCTTCAATCTTGAGATAAATTGTTCAAGCATCGACACGTACGAGATTGCTTCCCGCGATTTCATGTAATTTCATCCCGTCGAGTAGGATGATAAGGACATGAGACATGAGAGAACAATAAACCGCGTCGATAAAGCTCGTTCCGCCGCTGCTGGAGAAAAAGAGAGCTAATATTAAACAAAATGTATAAAAAGAATAGAATGAAAGGAGTAATAAATAAATATCGCAAAAGGTATTGTACGACCAAACATCATAGGAATGTCGAGGAAGGGTATACTCTTCTATACTCAGAAAGGGCGCAAAATGCTGATTTAGGACCGATTAAGTGGGTCATGCCGAGCAGGGAAGGAAATAAGTTGAAGGAGCAAAAACGTTTAAGGGAATAGAATGAGATGAGGGTCTGTCTAGAAAGTTTCGATCAAGCTTCAGATTTAGCAAGATCATCGAATAAAATTCTCAATAATTGTATTTCTTAGGATTGTTCTGGTGATTTGGCTTATTTATTTCTATACTTTTAGCCCGCTGCTGATAAAACAATGTGTCTGTACCAAAATCAATTTAAATTTATACTGCAGACATTTATAAAGCAGACATTTATATGGTTAGACAGAAATAGTTGAATCTGTTTATTCAAATCCCAAAAGTATTCACTCTGCTGTACATTTCCGTTTTGTTCGGCCATCATCGGTGGTAGTCACATGAAAGCTCAGCTACAATTTACAATTTACTACAGTGACAACAAAATTTAGCGTTGCGTTGCTCTGGGAGCTCGAACAACATCAGTTATTTGATAGAAACCCTAAAATAGAAACCAAATTATCAACATCATCGTACCCACACAATATCGAGCTTCTATCCTGTCTAAATGGTCCGTTAGCTAGCTCCGCACTGGACAGCCAGCTCGAGGGCGTATCGATAATACAATTCCAGTTCTGGCCCATCGCCAGCACTGAACCGACTGAACCAACCTGATCCAAATAACAATGCTATCAATGCGATAACAGTTATCCAAGAGCTGTTTCTACATTGCCCTAATATTGTAGGAAAATAATTATGCGCTCAACTTTAACCCGCGAGAAAACTTCCAAGATTATGATAAGAAAGGAAATCAAAAAGCTTAATATAAGTAATTATATTGAGATACTCGTAATGTCACTTAATGTATGCATTTAATCCAAGAGTTCTTTGTTTAATTCTTGAATTGTAATATTTAAGCTGATGTTGAATTCAAAGAAAATCTTCTTTTATTCTATGAAAAGTTTAATTAAGATAATAATTTTCCTGACGTAACCTCTCGTTCTGTGTGGTAATCATAAAATCTATAGAATATAGAATATTTCATCTTTTTTTGCTGTTTTTAGATTCGTTGGCTTCAATTTTCCCCGTTAACTTCTCTGCGAACCGACTTAAAGGATCATAAAGTTACTTTTTATTTCATGCACAGTTGGTCCGGAAAAAGGAAATTTCTCAACATCTATCTTGGAAGATTATGTTTTTTTACAATTTTTCTAGAGCAGAAATACGTCTGTAGCTATTTTCCCCAAGAATTTTATTGAAGTATTTGTTTTATACACTCGCAGAAGAATTTGACTTTGTATTTGATGGAAGAAGACTACAAGAATCAGGCTGAGAACAAGAATGAAATTGAAATTTAAAACTTTTTACAGAAATAAAACTTGATGAAGTAGTTTTGTTTCGGAAGTTTAACCAAACTGCTACTCAAAAGTCTTTGATTTAATCTCTTTTACTGTACTGTTGACCTCGTTGATCACAATTGATACTAATACGAGTTTTTGTATCGAAAAGTAGAAAACCAGTAACCAACACTTATTGATCGTAAGATGTTATTTATTGATAACTATAATTGATTTGTTGACTTACTAGATTTATGTGACGCCAGTAATATTTTTATCTAAACATCAATAGTCTTGCCGCAACGCTTATGAAACAGAACAGGTGTTACTGTGATCAACTATCCAACAAAACTTAGAAGAACAATTTTTCTATCTTGGAATTAAGTTACAAGAAACTTTATCTATTTACATTGTTTTATCCTTGTTTACATTTAATAGAAAAAGTATCATTTATTTAGCTCCGCCCAAGATCTAAATTTCATTCCGTCAAGAAAAATGTTAATGCGAAAAATAAAAAACAAAAAAATCTGAGAAAAGTTTTTCATTTTATACTAAAGTTATCACTTTCTTTGGTAGTTTTTTCTATCATCAAATCATGTAACATAGAGTATCTGAAACTCGATGAGAGAACTGCTGAGATTTATTTCCTAACGGAAAGGGTTTTCTTGTCGCTATCATTTTTTCTTTTTATACTTCTTCTCTCCATCTCCGCCACTAGACCAAGACACTGAAAATCTAGTGCAACTCTCTAGATCTTGAGGATTCCCTTGGCAGAAAAAAAAAAATTTTAATTGCCATTATATTTAAGAAAATTTTAAATTAACCAAAAAAAGCTAATAAAAATATGAATACTCTAATTTTTTATTACACTCAATATTTATTTTTCCCCTCTGTATATTCAAAATTAAAAAAAAAAAAATTAGGAAAACGGTTGACCCTGAAGGCCATCCCTGCAACTTCTCGCCAATTCTATACCTAAACGCTTGAAATTGCACTTATGACGTTTTTGAGCTCTTTGAGCTCATAAATACAATTTGTGTATTATTTTGAGCTCTCCGAGCTCAAAAAATAGCTTTTGTATGCTTTTGAGCTCTTTGAGCTCAAAAGTTTGATAGAAATTTGATAAAACACTATGTTTTGAATTTGCAAATCGCAATAACTTTTGAATAAATGAACCGATTTTCACGCGGTTGGTGGCATTCGACGCAGTTTTTCAAGTTTCACATAGAATTTTCAAGTTTAAATTGATAGAGCGAAAAATTTTGAAGTAATTCCGAAAAAACATTTTTTTCGGTTTTCTTTCGTCAACGTTTTTGGAATTGATCGGTCAAGCCGTTTGAAAGTTATTCGAAAAAAACCACATTAAAAAAAAATTTTTTTTCGCGGTTTTTTTAAGATTTCTCAAAATCTATCGGTCCGAATCGGTCTAACTTGTATTGAAAATCTAAGTTTGGTCAAGCCCTTTCGAATGGCACCAACCGCGATCAAATCGGTCAAGCCGTTCAAAAGTTATGAGAGGTTTACACACACACACACACACACACACACACACACACACACACACACACACACACACACACACACACACACACACACACACACACAGACATACAGACACCATCGCGGGAATAGTCAGGGAAGCTTCCTAGGACCTCGAAACGTCGAGATTCGTTGAAAACTCGATTTTCGTAAAACGGGGTGAAAACAATAACTTCCCGATTTTTGAAAATCTTCGATTTTCTTAGCGGGAAGTTAAAAATAAAATATTCAAACTTGTTGATTTATTTTTGATTCTAATGAACCTAATTGCTTCCATCTCCGACATTAATTAAACACGCGCAAAATTAGTCAAGCTAAAACTTTTCGGATTGTGCAATTACCACTGCAAATTAAATTAACGAGCGCATAATTTATTTTGAATACAGACATAAATTTTGCATCAACTAATTTATCTAAGCAACAACAATATTAATAATTTGTTATAATGTAATATATTTTAATGACTAAGAAAATTAATTTGATGGATTTTCTTGGTACTATAGTTCAATGATTTACGATGAATTTCAAAACAAGAGCTAATCAATAATAACTGGATGTATAGAAATTGTAAGTCTTCTATTAGGGTTCTACATTGTTATAACTACTCCGTACTATTACGATACTACGCTCTAATAGTTATAGTAAAAGTAATTGATTATTATTGTTATATATAGATATATTTAGATTCAACTTGCTACAATGAAGACAAAATGTCACCGCTGCAAAAAAAAACTAAATAAAAAAACAGTAACCTCTTGATCTAAACTCATTATCTTATTGCCATAAGAATGCAAGTGTGGGTGTTGTATGTCTATAAGTGAGCTCTTATAGATACACTCTGCTTACTCTTAGCTTTTTTTCACTGCTTGTAAGTACAGCCTTTGTACATAAAAGCTTTTTTATGCTGTCAGCTGAAAAAATTTGTAAGAGAATTTTTAAAAAATATAAAATTTAATGAAATATTAGCGGAACTAAAAGTTGCTTTTTTGCACAACAATTGAAGTTAAACTACATTAAAACAATGGGTTAAATTTACAACTCTTTGATTAAAGAGTATTCATTGAATTAATTGCAATAACGCAGTCAACAAAATTTAAATATCAAGAAATATTTTAAACAGTAAGTTTATTGGATAAACGAAATAGAGGAAGATACTGTACTATAAAAAATAATATTTTTAATGAGGAAAAAAAAATTGAGACGTGAAAATTGAATAAAACTAAAAATGGGATTGAATGGAAAGCAAATAGAAAAAATCACATTGGATAGTATGAAGAGTTTCATTACCTTACTTGATTGAAGCTCGCCCTTTTTCTACTTCTCTGTTCTCATTTATTTTTCTTTATTATTATTATTATTATTACTATATATTTTTTTTTTTTTGGCGAGATAGGATTACGAGATACAAACTGAAACGAGAAAGGTCTTAACTTACCCACCGATAACGAGTGGATCCCCAGTTGATGTTATAAAATAAAATTACTTTAGGCCTTTATTATTATCAACGTTATTTTTTTTTATAAAAAATTTTTTTCATCAAGATTAATACATGAATTTACTGTAGATAAGATGATCAATTTTTTTCAATTTGTTTCATAATAGAACCATTGAAATCTATGATGATATAGCTTCTTTAAATTATTGATTAATTTATAAAATAAAACTGATCCTGTCAGTATCTAGAATTGTCAATTAAAAATTAAAAGCGAAAGTTTCATTTAATTATTAGGCTAACAAATAAATAGAAAATTATAACACTGGCAGTTTACTAATTTCACTGTTGTGCATGCGAAGTATGAATTGTGACGTCTTGTGATATGAACTATGTAGTAATCTAGAAAAATTTTTCCGAATATTCAGAAAACAAAAATTTATTTAAATATTTTTACTGCAAAATATTAACGCCTAATTTTTATTAATTTTTCAAATGAAAATATTGTAAATGAAGAATGAAATCTTAATAATTGTAATTACGAAGCAGTTAATGATTGCGGAATTCAAAGACTATTTGAAGCATCCAGAGAGGAAGATGTATACGGTGGATGAATCAGAAGTGAAACACTGAAATAGAGCGAGAGAAGTGAATAGATAGACAGGCAGAGATAGAGAGTCAAAAGGAAGATCGAGAGTGATAGCATGGTAAATCCTTCATTACATTTCCCATGCCCTTGTGGTGAAAACTCTCATCGACCTTGCGGGTGCTTGACCGAATTACTTGGTACTACAAATCCCTCAGAACCTCTTCTATGAACCCTCTGCTCTCCCCACGCTACAATCATGTGTACTTTTCATTTTATTCTACTGTTCCTTTTCGTTCAATTTTAAATTTTCAGTCCAGCGTAGAATATAGCATAGTTGAAATTAAAACAAACAAAAATTAAAATTAACGGGTTTTAATTCTTCGTGTTAGTTTCCAAATGGTTTCTCCTGAATGTGGATACGCAGGATTGGACATAGCTTTTATAGCTCCAATTAAAGAGATTTATTCATACATTTCGGTTGAATATTCCAGAAATACTAAAAATAAAGAGGGATGAAAGAATGCGTGAGTGAAAATAAAAATTTGATTACAAATTACTAGACAGGTGATTTTATTTCGGATCTATGCATAAATAAAACTTAAAAAGTTTTAAAATTTATTGAATTTTTTACTTTTTTAATCTAACAAGTTTTTTTTTTTTTTTTTTTTTACTTTATTTTCTAGATTAATGGAAAATGTTTAATTAGTCAATAATTGTATAACAGGAACATCAAGACCGAGTTTCTGTTGAGTAAAATGAATTTCAGGTTCTATAAAATCATAGAGTAAAAAAAAGTATAAAGAATTATTGGATGCCGTGGGTTGTCGTCGACCACATTGGATGAGTAGCTCTTTGCTGAGTGAGAGAGTTCACCTACTCAATAGGTCATAGTATAACCAGGTTATCGATTAATCGTGAGTTGACGGGATTATCGAAACCACATGCTGCCAGCGACAATTATTCCTCCTAGGTACTGTACTGACGACCACCACCACCAAGTTCAAAGTTCACTGGTGTACTATTATACATACAGTATCATTAAAAATGAAGTCTAATATTTTTTTCAATATGACAGTATATTAGAGAAATAAAATTTGTTGAAGTAAAATGAATGTATAAGTATGAGTATGTAAATATTTCCCGCGTGCGGACTTGAATATTTTATTCAGGTCGGTCTTATTGCTAGCCACGGGCAATAAGTTGCTTCTTCCGTTTCCGTAACTTCCCTTCGGAGCCCCAGTTCACTAAACGGGACTCTGACATCCCAACTTTTATCCACAATTTGCTCTACACATGTACGGATGTAAAGATGTGTAGACACGGATGATAGAGGTGAGATCCAGTGAAGAGAAGTGGAGGGATTGTACAGCGTTACCCGGCACCAACGGACGCTTATTCGTGAATCTAGTCTGGCACGTTTCCACCTCACATTAACCCAATTTCCTTCATCATATCCACTCGAGACACCAATGGGGAACGTGATTAGTAACTCCAACCTATCGATATCCGGCGTTTCTTCGATTTTGCACTTCCTAAATATGTCAGTTTTATTTTTTAAAACTATTAATTTAAAATACTGAGATTTTATTTCCTCTAGATTTTATTCATCATTCATCACTCATCAATTTCCGTTCATCACAAAAAAAAAACTCTTTTTCAGTTTTAATTTTGTACGATAATTTATTGAGCACAGAATTTATAACTGGATTTCAGAGCGAGAAATTGCAATCCTTTGAAGTGAAATTTAAACTCCAATGCTTCACTATATAATTCAAATAAATTAGATGGTAAAATTAAAGCTCGTAATATTCGTAATTATAAAGCTACATTTTCGCACAATATTTATGTATGAATGATATTTCAAATAACTCTGAGAGTTGTTAATGAGGTTATCTATCAAATTTGATTATATTTAGTCTTTTAATCCTTTATATACGTAAAATTATTACGTCAAATATTTCTTTACTCTATAAGAAAAATAAATATTTTTTGTCTACAACAGCGTCACAAAATAACTTTTAAGCACGTATACTTTATCATCGAACGCCTGAGTAACATGTTCAATATTATTTTATATATTTATATTGTCAATTGAATTTTGAGTTAAATCACTCAATCGAGAAGTGGTAATTTAACGCGGCACAACTACGTTCCATCAATAAATTCAATTTAACTTTAAAAATTAAATATTAATATATTTTATATATTAACGAATTCTTCATAGACAAATTTTTAAACCATATTTCAATACCTTTAAACTTTCTTGATTTTAGCAGCACACTTGAAAAAGTCAAATTATAAAATAAAATATCACTCAAGTTATTATAGGATTTGAACTTACACCTTTTTCAAACTTGCATTATCTCAGAAGATTCTGCCGGCTAAATCTCTGTGGAATGCTAGATCATGTAATAAATCAGTCGCATTTTACCATGTTGAAGCTCGGAGCCAACAGATAAATTCATTCTTTTCTTTCTCATTATTATTCTGATTCACAATATTGACCTCACCATTTCTCACAACACTTATTCTCTCTCGGCAATTTTATCTCCAGATAAAGTAGCTTCATATATAGAATGAAATATTCCAATCAGAATTGAATATTAAAACACATTATTCTATTGAATGAAATGGATTATTTTGGCGTTAAATTTTCAATCCGTAAAAGTTGATTTTTGACTGTCAGTATAATTTTTTCCTGCTGGTACAAATGAAGTATAAAAAGTAACTGATGCATGAAAACCTAAACTGTTTGACCTCGGATAAATGATCGCGAGTCGCATTGAACGACGCGATCTATTCACCCTAATTGCTTTTGCATTGCCCCGAGCATTGATCCTCGTCATTCTATTCCTTGTTCAACGTACCACCAGTTACAGGCCAAGTCGGTGAGCTCCAATTGAGTAAATTCGGTGGGGGATTAAAGCCCTCTGGGTTACTCGGGGATTATATCACTTATATATAGACCACAAAAGTTCAAGAAAGAGATAAAAAGAGTATACATAGAAATGGAAAAGTCAATTTTTAAGTAAACTTCACATACATGAAAGCGTTTTGCTCACAAGCACATGAAAGTTCATAATTCTTGGTCTTTTTTTTTGTTATGATGAGCAAGAGTTGAAATCCGTGTCACGTTGAATATACATGTATATAAATATAAAGTAAATATATAGTGACACCTTTGGAACGAAAACTTTTATTCACTGCAGTTCCTGGCTTACCTGATAGTTTTTTTTTTTTTTTTTTTTTTTTTTAATAAAGATTTTCTTACTTGAGAACGAAGACACGTGCATTGCACGTTTATCCTATATATTGTACCTAATATCACTTATATTGACCTGAAAAGAAAGAAAAATAAAAAAAAAAAAAAGTACATCGATAAAATGAATGATGAAGATTTTTCTTTGTTGAATTTTATCTTAATTTATACGAAAGTTGACTAAATCCTGTTCTTTGTACACGAGTGACCTGTCACTAGCTTTAGAGCTTTCATCTTTTGTTATGTAAATAAACAAAAATAAATATTTCAACACATCACCAATCATGATAAAAGTATTTTTACAAAAAAAAATAAAATGAAATAAGAGCTATTACCTTGATAAAATATTTATAGGAAAAAATCGGTTTAAAATATTGAAGCGTCACGTTACATATTTCGAATCAGTGACGTTTGTATTTATAATACTGAGTTTCCGATTGCTTATTCGACTTCAATTTAAATTTATCGACTGGTATTCTGAAGTCGCCCAGCCAATCGAATAAAGTATGAATAACTTCAAAATTATACTTTGCGAAATCTTTTTCTTGCGATGCTCACACGTAAATCATTTATTCACTCAATCGATCATTCTCGAGCGATTTTTATACTCTCGTATGTTTTTTTTTATTTTTGTAACATAAAAAAAACTTCCGAAGAGTACAATATTCTTGTTTAGTATTTATGAGTCTGCACAAGCTCTTCAAAATTCAGTTAGGAAATTGTTCAAAATTTTAAATTCACAACTTTTTCTATTTAAATCTTCAATTGTATTTAAATGAGGAGCAAAATTGAATATTTCAAGAAATAGTTTTCGGGAACTCGAATGCGTTGAATCTTCTTTTTTTAAATTATTTTCAGAGTAAATAATAAAAATTGGTACCCTTAAAAGAGTGTAAGAAAAAATTTTTTTTCGGAAATGAAGTAAAGTTAAAACGTTAAATATTTTTTATCGATAACTCAACTTACACTCTATAAAAAAATTTGATACAAATAATATCTCCGAGGCACTTTACACAACCGTACGAGTGTAAAATCACGGTGCGAAACTTTTTTGACGTGAAAATTTTTTACACGGTGTTATCTACTTTTTTAACACAATTTCGTGTTACTAAAAATAACTTTATTCATAATTTTATTATTCCATTAGGCTCGAAAATTTTTGAATATTTTAGAAACTGTAAAAATAAAAAAAAAATTTTAATGAAATTTTTGAATGCCCTATTTGTTCAATTTTTTTCCAAGTTTTATAAAACTAAATTACTTCCTAAGTATCTCACTAACGTCTTTGCATCCAACACCCTAATTCCCTCGAAGCAATGAATAAATTAACACACTAATCTAAATAACTAGCTGATTACCAATTACGTAATCCCAAATGACTTATAATATTTGATAATGACAACTAAAATTATACTTATTAAAGACTTATAATATTGAAAATTACGTCACCACCACAAGACATTATCCTCTAAGGTACAAAAGCCAAAAGGATTCATATATAATCCATAGACTATTCCTATATCGGTTGCCGTTATTACCAACAAAGCTGTTACTCTGTTTAGAGATATACTTTAGCGTAGGTTGATACTCTAATTAAGAGTATCAATAACTACTATTGCTGAGACAAAAGATATATAATATGTATATTATAATATCATTATCAAAGGATTTCTCATAGATATTCTACACAATCACAAGATTCCTTTCCTTCCTTTAGCATTAGCTTTGAGTGTGCTGTACGCCCGACTTCGTGACGAAATTTCATCCTTTCACGTTCCGCCGTTCTGAACACACGCCCCGATAAAAGAATCTAGCATTGGAAATATACAAGAGCACATTTTGTTGTAAATTTGTTTAGTTTCTCTCAAGCTGTAGCAATTCTTTTACTGCGGAGCAACATCTAAACCCTCTTGCTCTTTGTTTATATTGTGGGTAAATACACTAAAGCATCATAAACAAACTCCCACGTTTCTTTTATTGATCTCTCCTCTCAATAGTCAGTAGTATTTCAAGTTTTCGCAAACGTTTATATTTATATGTATAATAAGCACTATCTTTGCCTCAATTCAACGACTCACTTAGGGTAATTTAACGTCGCTACAAATTTTTATTCCATTTTATTGTGTCTTTCCTTTATTTTTCCTATCAATCATACACTTTTTTACGGCACTGTTTACCTTTCTTCCTCCCTTCCTTTCTCGTTTATCCTCTAATCATTAAATGCTTTGTTACATTTTATAGACATAAACTTTATTCGTCTTTTATGCATACTATAACCTTTCACGATTATTAATTTTTACTATAAAAAATATTTACTACAAATGAATCTAAATTTCGGTTTTCAATCAATCCCATATTATGCTTATCAACAGTGAGTAATTTCTGAAAAACTGTCCCATCAATACAGCTTGACAAGTGGTTAAATAAATTTATCCATAAATTTAGCAGCATTAATTATAATTGAGGTTATAATTGAGGATGGTTTTACTTGTATCACTGTAGAGTGTTTTACAAGGGAGAGTGGGGAATTATTGTCTCTCCACTTTTTTCTCCGTAATATAATCTCTCAACCCCGTCATTATAACTCTCAACCACTTTTTCGTCCCCACCCCCCTGCATGTCGGGATTTTTTCTTTCATGCCCGACACACATGTGCTGCGACTGTGGCCGACTTACGCGTTATAATCAGTACCTGCATTTGCATTACGGTTTTAAATAGTATGGAGGTACTTCTATAATGACATTTTACCTCCATAACTATATGGGAAAACCACACACTGATAGAAGGATTTATTTGTATTAAATAATATTTGTTAATAGTTAACAAATCATTTATTACAGACCATTTTTTAGTATTAAATAAATATTTCTTAGTATTTAAAATGATTTGTTTGTATATAATAAATCTGATTTTCATTTATTAAATATTAAGAAATCTTTTTAACTATAAACAAATCCTTCTATCAGTGCAGAAAACCCGACCGGTACAGAGGCTGGCAATGAAACGCACATATTCTTAGTTTATAATCATTGAAAAATATTGGTGCACGCCGGAATCAAACCCTGGTCCCACTCTTTCGAAATGCAGGTACCGAGCCGATTAGGCTATTGCCAACCTTTAGCATTAATTATATTAATGGAAAATATTTATTGGCGCTATCAAAAGTAATTTAACGACAATAATTAACTAGCGGCTATGATAGTTGACTTTTAAACTGTTATTTCAAAGTCATAACCTCTTTACACCTCCACTTAGCTCTTGGCTATGATTGCTCGGTCGATCTATAATTGGTTTTACAGAATAATAACTAAATTCAAATATTACATTACTAAAAAGATAAAGGAACATTGAATATACAATTTTATTTGATAGTAAAAAATTTCACACAATTATTGACAATGTAAAAGATCGTTGGGATAGATGAAAAGAAAATTGATTGAATTAATTCAATGTAATTCGATGATTGTACATATTGTATATATGTTTCGATAATAGCTCATTAGAAATCAACTACAAGTGAGTAGGCTGTTTAAAGCTAATAATACAAATAGCCATGGGAAATCAGGAGATTTGAGATTGGAAGATACACATATCTATGCTTATAACTATATCTATCTCATCTGTGGTATTATTGCATAACAATCTATATATATGTACAGATACAGATAAGTTAATTGAATCCACCGACATTATATACAGTGGTCCTTTATTACGGTTAATCGTTTGTGGCTATGAGCCTCATTGAGGATTACCACCGGATTAGTTCGATGAAAGTAATCAGCGAAAGTTGGACACCTCGGTTTTTATCTTTTTGCTTACCGACAATCAGACCATTTTCTTCGCCACAAAATTCCTTTTTTCCTCGGCTTGAAAACTTTTCTGGACCTCAGCCAAATCTCATTTTAAAATAACATATATATAGTTATATATTAAATGACAATTAACAAGGGCATTTTGTGATGCCTCTATGGGAACTAAAAGCTCGTGTAACTTCCTTTCATCTTTACTCATAAACTTTTAAGTGCATCGACTACTAAAATAAAAAAAAAAAAAAAAAAATTATCTATAAGGTATGAACTACGGTAACTTGTGTTCATACTTGAGGAAATTACCTTGTTAAATTGCATTACAGCAACGCTGCTTTTTAAAGTTACGGACAATATAAATATAAAATATATTTAACGGACAATAAAAGCCTGAGAATAATTAAAGGCTGTCAAAGTGAGCGCTTAAATCATTAAGTATCTTTATTTCCAATATTGCTTGACCCAGACAGACATCAATGGTTTGTGATATTACGAGAAAAAAAAATTAATAACGATTGATCTTTTACTTGTGGCAATAAAACTATTATATATATTTTTTCTCTTATATCGGGTATTGAATCTTGAAGGATTCTTTGTAGTATCTCTCATATTTCTTTTTATTCAACTCTTAATTTTTTTCTGCCCACTCAATCCACCATTTTCTGCTAGACGGGTAAAGCACTCAGACCGTTGTGTTGATAACGCGTTGGCGTATGACGTAAGATACCTGACTGAACTTGTATCGTCAAAAGTCAACAATATAGATACAATATTTATTTCTCTTGGGAGAAAAAAATTCTTTGTGACACTTATCCTATCTTTATTACTTTTTTTTCGTCAGAGCAAATAATTTATCGAAAAGTAATATCGACGTAGAAATGATGACGTATAAAATTCATTATTGTATTGTAAAGTACTTATAACTTGAATTAAAGAAAAAAAAATAAAAATGAGAGACCTGCGAGCTCAATATTTAAGCACTTGTGAAACGTAAAAACTTCACGGTAAATAGATTCAGGATTATGAAAAATCTCCATGCAAATAGTGCTCGCTTAAAAGATAAAAATAATTTATGCAGATGCGAGCATGTATTAAAAAATAATAAAAATAAGTTGGTAAATAGGAAAAAACTATGATTATTACGAGCATGTGTGTGCATTATGTGAAAAAGTGTTAGGAACGTAGTGTACTAACAGCTACTACCGCTAAAGAATTCATATGCTAGTGGTTATTGACGCGCTATGGTCAGACAAGATAGCATTATAATCGCATGAATAAATATATCATTAACACGTAACACGTGTTTCAGGTTATTTTTACATTTTTAACGCATTGATAAAACATTATTGTTCTTTACGTTTTTTATTTGCCGACTCTATTTATATATTGACTCAATATTTATACTTTTATATTAATAAGCAAACGTTCAAATTATCCGATTTATTTTTAATCATAAAAATTACAAGTTAAGCTGAAGACATTAATTAATTTTTTTTTTTTTTTTTTTTTTTTTTAATAATTAAATTTTAGTGTAAGTCAAAAATAGTCTGACAGTGACGAATTTCACGGGGCCATTTAATGAATATTAATATAAATGTTAATTACACGTAATAAATAATTTAAAAAACAGAGTACTCTTAAAATTAACATAAATAATGAATTTATTAAAATAAATTAAATTTGAAGAAAGGAACTAATTATTTATTTTATTTAAAATGTTATAGAAGTCAAAATGGAACTGGAGGATCTAATGGCCGATATAAAGAAAACTGCTAACAAAGTTCGAGCAAAATTAAAGGGTAATTTATTTGAATTATTCTAAATAATTATCAGCTAAACAAGAAAGATTTTTAAAGTAACAGTAGTAGTTTCTGTAACATAAATCTTTTTTACGGCTAAAGTTTATTTTGAAACTCTAAACTTGGCATAATCAGTAAGCAGTGAATAGTAAATGGTACATAAAAGTCTGGTAGACGAGAGTAATTTATTTTCTCATTATTGTTGCAGTGATAGAACAGAATATCGAGACGGAAGAGCATACGAACAAATCTTCCGCGGATTTGAGGATACGCAAAACTCAGCACTCGACATTGTCAAGGAAGTTTGTCGAGGTTATGACCGAGTACAATCGGACGCAAACCGATTACAGAGAACGGTGTAAGGGTAGAATACAACGACAGCTTGAGATCAGTAAGTTTACTCGCTATAATTTATTAACTTTATTAAAAAGACATTATGGTTAAGGGATATTAATATTCATATTCGTAATTTGTTTTTAACAGCGGGGAGAACTACGACTAATGAAGAGCTCGAGGAAATGCTTGAACAGGGAAATCCTGCAGTATTCACGCAAGGGGTGAGTTCTTATACTCAAGTAAAAGTAATATTATTCATGAAATATTTATACGGTAATGTCTATAAGTCAGATTAAATAATATAAATCTGGGTAATCTGGCAATTTCTATTTATTTTTATTATTATTACCTTATTAGTAATTTTCATGATTTTTTTTCTATTTCCATAATTTTATTCATTTAATAATGATCATTATTAAATTTGATTTTTTTCTAAAAAATTATATTTTTCTGACTTGTATTAATTTTTAACTTCCCGCTAAGAAAATTGAAAATTTTCAAAAATCGGGAAGTTATTGTTTTCACCCCGTTTTTCGAAAATCGAGTTTTCATCAGATCTCGACGTTTTGAGGTCCTACAAAGCTTCCTTGACTATTCCCGCGATGGTATCTGTATATCTGTATATATATATATATATATATATATGTGTGTGTGTGTGTAAACCTCTCATAACTTTTGAACGGCTTGACCGATTTGATCGCGGTTGGTGCCATTTGAAAAAATTCAACTAAACTTAGATTTTCAATACAAGTTAGACCGATTCGGACCGATAGATTTTGAGAAATCTTAAAAAAACCGCGAAAAAAAATTTTTTTTAATGTGGTTTTTTTCGAATAACTTTCAAACGGCTTGACCGATCAATTCCAAAAACTAATCAGCTCTTAACATCGGAAAATCACATCGATCACCACCAAGCTGGTCAAAATCGGTTGATTCGTTCGTGAGTTATCGTTGACGAAAGAAATCGAAAAAAAGTGTTTTTTTCGAATTACACCGAAATTTCCGGTCTAATCAATTTGGGTTTGAAAATATATTGTAGAATTCAGAAAATTGCGTCGAATGCCGCCAACCGCGTGAAAATCGGTACACTTATTCAAAAGTTATTGCGGTTTGAAAATTCAAAAAATAGTGTTTTATTAAACTTCCATCAGACTTTTGAGCTCGGAGAGCTCAAAACTACACGAAAATTATATTTTTGAGCTCGAAGAGCTCAAAAACGTAATAAGTGTAATTTTGAGCGCTTAATTACGAAAGTAGCGGGAAGTTGCAGGGATGGCCTTCAGGGTCAACCGGTTTCCCAATTTTTTTTTTTTTAATTTATTTATTGATAATAGAATTTAAATTAAGTTCATTATAAAAATTACAAATAAAAAGTTTCTAAGTTTAAACTTTCCTCACATAATCTTAATAAAGTTTATTGAATACTTATAAAAATTATTAAAACTTTTTTTTTTTATTTATTATTATTAAATTGTTTTTTTTTTTTTTTTTTTTAATATTATTTCAAGTAATATTTTAGTAATTTTTTTTTTTATTAATTTAAAAATTAAAACAAGCGATAAAATTAAAATCAATACTCTATTTTCAGCAAAAATAAATTTTAATATTTACCTCAACAAATAATCCAATATTTGACCTAAATGAGTGGTTATTTCTTTTTATTTTATGTTAATAGATAATTATGGAAACGCAACAAGCCAAACAGACCCTTGCTGATATTGAAGCACGTCATGCTGACATTATAAAACTCGAAAATTCAATCAGGGAACTTCACGATATGTTTATGGATATGGCAATGTTAGTCGAGAGCCAGGTAAGATTTATTAGTTTGTTTATAATTATTTGCAGTAATTATTTTCACGTGATTAAATAAAACGCCGTTACCTTTGAATTAAAATTTGTTGAAAACTTTTAAGATATTAAATTCTACTACTGAGATATTAAATAATTCTTTAAACTCTAGTCTGTTCTTCCAAGTACTCAAAAAAATTACTATAATTATTTATTCATTTATCACAAAGGTAGCGGCTAAATAAAATGATTTATTAAAATGTTTAATTAAATTCAATTTATTTCGGTACTGAAACAACATTAATTGAAATTTTAATTACAGTTAAATGAAATCATATGTTTGACATAAAAAAATTAATTAATAGTGAATAATTAAACTATTAATTCTTGATTATTGTTAATTTAATTAAAAGTCGTGACAAACATATGGTTTTGATATAGAAGATAAATAATACTAAATTAAAATGTAATTGTCCCCTTTTTAATTTGATAGCTTGAAATGTCTTGTGGCCGGAATTAACCGATAAATTATTTATTTAATATAATTATGAATAAAAGTCAACAGCGTGAGCCCGTGAAAATTTAACCGTGTTTGACATTAAATTAATCAATCAGACAAATTTTAATTTTCGTATTCATATTCACTAATAGCAGCGTAAATTAATTACTTAACAAACCCGCGTATGTTGCTTTAATTATTGTTTTTGTAATCAATATTAATTATCAATAATTCCGTAATTTGATTCCTCGTTTTGGTTTATTGAATATCAATGGAAAATTTAGTATCGATTGCGTATAATGGACGCGCGGCGCCGCTATTTTCGGGGAAAGCTAATTTTATTTCATTTTATTCATACTAATTTTTTAATTTATAATCAATTAATTTCGCTAATTTTACTCCAAATTATCTACTATTTTTTTTTATCTATTCTTTGAAACTTTTTTACTTGCAAAAATTTCTATTGTAAATAAAAAATTGAAAAGGCTGGATAAATTAATAATTAAAAGATCTATTAATTAATTAATTAATTAACAATATTTATTCCAAACTAAAAAATTACTCTATTGCATGTTAATTAATTTCTAAATTTCAAAAAAATTTTTTTAAATTACCCATTAAAAAAACAAACATCTTTTCTTTTTTATTAAATCTATAAAATTAATTATACAGTCAGATTACAAAAAAAAAAAATTTTTTACCTAAATTTTACAGCAATTATTCTCATCAATTTAGAGTTTGATAAAAAAAATTATTCGTTGGTAAATAAACAGTTTATCAAAGTCAGACTGCATAATTAAGCACCAAAAAAGTATTAACAAACTCACGCATGAAACTAAAAAAATATTTAAGCATCAGAAACTAACATTCTTATCTTTTTCGCTGTGGGGTCGCGCCGCGTGCCTTTTTAGGGCGAGATGATAGATCGCATAGAATATCACGTGGAGCACGCGGTCGACTACGTGCAGACGGCCACGCAGGACACCAAAAAAGCACTCAAGTATCAAAGCAAAGCCCGACGGGTGAGTCCCCCCCAAAATAATATTAAATTTTGTGTTCATCCACATCTAATTGGTCACTTTTTTTCTTCCTCTCCTTTTTCCTCCTTTGTCCTTCTCAACCCATCTCCATTTGTCCTTCCCAAAATCCCGCGCCCATCGATCAATAAATCACCCACTCAATTCCATCGGTTCCTAAATAAAAACTATCTAACACAAATTTACACCCTCCTTCTCTCCTTTTCTCATCAACCCTCATTACCGCTCATTTTATTTTTTTTATCTTTCATCTATATTTTACTATTGACACCTCAAATAATATATTAATTATAATAAAACGGCGTTAATAAAACACCATCCATTTAAATGTGTATAAATAATACATCTATCTATATATATTTACGTAACATTATTTGTATTCATTACGTGTGTGTTTGATGCTTTGGTAAACCTAATATTTATTTATAAATATAAATACCGATTTTTAAATCAATATAATATGAAATATTTTTAAAAAAAATTTTTTTTGAAAACTCGTATTTATATTTATAAAATTTTAATATTTATTACTAATCTGTGTTTCCTTTTAATATGAGTGTGCTCATTGTTTGTTTCTGTCCACTACTGCTCTGTTTCACTCTGCAACAAAAAAAAAAATATAAAATAACAAAAAAAAAAACATACGAAACTAAACGCTAATATTGTCATGATGTAAAAAAAATATTAACCAACCATCTAATTATTTTATTATGAAAACTGACAATTAAAACCGTCTCCATTGTACATTAATATATAAATATCTGTGTTATGTATGTGTGTGCGTGTGCGTCCACGCAATTAATAACTGTGGGATCCTTTAAATTGTTCTACTCGATTTACCAAAACCAATACCTTTTTTTACATTAACTTTAACTATTACAAACTAATCCTTTTAACAACAATTACCTGATATTCGCGCATTAAACACAAATACAAACTCGTTGTATGTTGGTGTTGCTTTTTATACTATTTATTGTAACTACTACTACTACTACTACAACTATTGCTGCTACTACTATTGAAACCAAAAATTGATAACCCAACCGGACGGTCGAGTTCTCTACGATCTTCCAACTAAAAATGAACCGTCCCAAAACTGATCCCCCAAATCGAAACAAAATCCATCCTGTCCTGGATCCTGTGCGCGCTTTGGCAGGGTGAGTTGGTGGACCGGATTGAATACTGCGTCACACAAACAGTTGACCACGTTGGTCAAGCTCATGGTCAGTTGAAGAAGGCCAAAGAATATCAGTCAAAGGCGCGCAAGGTAAACACTGCTGTTATTTATTAAATGACACTGATTCATTGTTTATATTAAATATTCTCGAGTATAAAGATATTGAGATATTAAGATAAATGTATAAATAATTGAATCGATCGATTTTTCTATACTACTCGACTACGTTATGCTGCAATCTTCTACTGCGCGTTCAATGTCTATATTATATATTATAACTTATAGCAATAACAGTGTCTTATAAACAC
Organism: Cotesia glomerata; assembly: GCF_020080835.1. Classification (NCBI taxonomy): domain Eukaryota; kingdom Metazoa; phylum Arthropoda; class Insecta; order Hymenoptera; family Braconidae; genus Cotesia; species Cotesia glomerata. Next base: position 5,610,642 of record NC_058158.1, read on the forward strand.
ATATCGTAAAACTAAAGATTATTCCCATCTCGTAGTGCCCTCACTTGTCCTATTTCCCGTCCGAGCTACTCAGCTGTGCTTTTCTCTCTTACTTCTTAAGAGTTAAACGATTGATCGACATTAAATGTCATAGAATTTTTAAACCTCATGCAGATACTCCCTTCAACCTTTCAGCTTTTATTATCTTATCTTTTAACTATTTAATAATTATTTTTTATTTTAAATACTTGTCGTTTTTATTTTTAATGAGTGTCTTTTTTTTTTTTTTTTTTTTTTTTTTAAGGCGCTTAAAAAATACATCGCCATGCTTGTAGATAATTTAAAATTTACTGTCTGAGGTGTGTATTAAAGATAGTAATAAAGATTTATGGTGTCATAAAGATGAAAAATATATTATGGCATACATGATAATATAATCTCTTGTAAAAGCAAATCAATCATCAATTTTATACACTATTAGTTTTGCAAATTTTTATTTATATTTAATTAAAAATTCAACTTAATTAAATTTGACACTATTTGAATTCATTACACACTATAATATCAAAGTTGAACTTTAATAACATTTTTCATGCCGTCAACTGACAAGTATTTAAAATTATAATTACGATAAAATATTATTTATGTTACTGGTGTTGTACAATACCCTTAAATGTTTTGTACCGAGTGTGTGTTAGAAAACTTTACTGTGGTAGACTCAAGTACTTGCAGCTATTAGTTATTAAAAATGTAATAACGGAGGCAAATAAATAAAATATAAATGCGGTAATTTTAAAAGTAGATAAATTTGAATTGAGAGTTACGAATAATAAAAGATAACAATTTGCAATAAAAAAAAGTGATATCTTAATGTAATGTCTTGCTTCTATAGAAATGAGATGTTACTGCTACGAAGTAAGTAATACAAGAGAAATATTACTTGCAAGCATTAGTGTCGTTAGACGCTCATTACTATATTTCTTACGCATACGTGCATGAATAGGTACTTTAACTGCTATTACAACTATTATTATTATTATTATTATTATTATTATTATTATTATTATTATTATTATTGTTGTTGTTGTTGTTGTTAATTTTTTTTTTAACTGTATGATCTTGAATGTTCAATGGTAGCTAACTTTACAAACATTCTATGATATTCAATGAAATATAATAAAAAAAATTAGGAAAACGGTTGACTCTAAAGGTCATCCCTGCAACTTCCCGCTAATTCTATAACTAAGCGCTCAATATTTCACTTATTTTATTTTTATATTATTTTGAGCTCTTCGAGCTTAAAAAGATAGCTGTTGTATGTTCGAGCTCGAAAGTCTGATACGAGTTTAATAGAACACTATTTTATAAATTTTCAAACTGCAATAACTTTTGAATGAATCAACCGATTTTTTCGCGGTTTACGGCATTCAAGATAGTTTTTTGTACTTTTTAAAGAATCTGAAAGCGTGAACTAGTCAGATTAGAATTTTTTTTCAATTTTTTTCTACAACGATATCTCACAAACGAATCAACCAATTTTGATAGGACTGGCGGCGATCGACGTGGTTTTTTTAATGTTAAGAGCTGATTAATTTTTGGAATCAGTCGGTAAAGCCGTTTAAAAGGTATTCCAAAAAAAACCACATTTGAAAAAAATTTTTTTTATCGTTTTTTTTGGATTTCTCAGAATCTACACGTCCAAACCGATGCACTGATAGAATGATTTAGTACAGAGTACTAAACTGATTTAGTAACAAAAGTTTAATTAATTTATTTGGGAGAAACAAATATTTTGTACCCATCAATATTATTTGTTACAGCTTAATAAATTATTTCTTTATATGAACAAAACCTTATTACATGGAAATAAATATTTAGTTCCACTAAATAATATTTAGTAACAGGTACTAAATATTTATTTAGCAAGTATTGTCGGTAGATGGCTATACTTTAATCCAATGTTTATGTGATACATAATCTATTCACTAACTTAGATTATTTTATTCAGCTCGATTTTGGGAGATTTATTAAACCTTTGAAAACACACATACTCCCAATAAATGTCTTCTATTTATGTCTCTTCTCAGTGGAATTTAGTTTACATTTTTTAATTTGTCTATTATTGATATGTTAAAAACTTGTTTGATTTTAAATTTTATAAATATCTCAAACAAAAAAATATAATTTAATGAGATTCTTTACTTTATAATACCTTATATTTTTACTTAAAATTATTTATTTTAATTATTTTTATTTATTTTAAGTTAAAAAGTTAGGTTACAAGCTAAAATTAGTTAAAAAATTAATTTCTTTGATACCAATAAACGATTTATTGAGTAGCAATAAATCATTTGTTAAATACTACTAAATATTTATTTGGTGAAACTAAATAGGCTTTAATAAATGATTTAGTACCTATTACTAAATATTTGGTAATGAAAGGTTTGTTACTAAATCATTTAGTATCTATTACTAAATCATTCAGTATCTGTTACTAAATCTTATTAAATAGAACTAAATCCTTCTATCAGTGTGGAACTCTTTAAAATGCCACTAGTTTGTTTCCAATCGGTCAAACCGTTCAAAAGTTATAAGCAGTTTACATACGGCCAAACTTACAGATACACACACACAAATTTTCAATTTTCTGATCGGGAAGTTAAAAAAACAAAATAATGAAATTTTACATAGAAAACATTTTTTATCCAATTAACATTTAAGAAAAAATAAAAAATTCATTTTTTTCTCTATGTTGCACAAAGACTTGGTCATTTTACAGCAACTGTTTTTCTTCTTTTTTTTTTTCGAGTGAAATTTATTAGTTAGTAAAAGTATTAAGTGCATCCTTGTTAATAAATTTCATAGTTTTTATTACATTTTTCTTTATTTATATTTCTACATATTTAACTATGAACTCCTACCACAAAAGCATGGAAACAATAATGCTCATTAAAACAATAATTTGAAATGTAGTATTTAAGAAAAAACAATTAATCTCTCTTTCAAATAAATTTTTTAAATTGTATGTTCAATTAGGAATGTTTTTCTAAACATACGCATGAGTAATTAAACAACAGATTACACAAACGCCGTTTTTAGATACACATTTTTTAAAAAATAATTTTTTTCCATTCCTCTCTCTCTCTTTTCTTTTTTTGATTATTAAATTTTTTTGTTTCTCTTCTGAGTAATTAATTAAAACAGGATTATTTTCATTAGTATGTGTGGTCATAAAATGGCCATGCATAAAACACACTAGACATAACTTGTCCTTTTTGTCCACAGAAAATGATCCTCATTATGATCTGCGTCGTTATTCTCGCCACCATACTAATCTCCGTTCTGCTGTCGTTCATTCCGATCTTTTAAGCTACCGAGTGGAGATATGAGTAAAAGAGAGAATGGAATGCGAAGAATTATTAACTCAAAATAATGTTAATAAATCTAATAATAATAATAACAATAATAATAATAATATTAATTACAATAACTAAAATTTAAATCATGATGCCGGTGACATAACAAATAGAAAAAAATTTTTTAAACTAATTAATTGAAATTTAGAATTGGCAAGCCTTCGGTGTTTTAGCATAGATTTCAAAAAAGTTTTAGATAAATCCGTCAATTGTTTAGAAGAGATTTAAAATTAGAAATTTTTTCTCACACTTATTTTGTGTGAAATTAACGATAGTTATTATTAATTTAAGTAAGTGTACTTTTCAACTATTCCAACAAATTAATTAATATCGAGTAGAAATAATTAGCCGCGTGATTTATAATTCCATTTCAAGCGTCACAAAAAAAAAAATGTTGACTTTTTGGGGAATTTTATTTAACAAGAATTCAAAAATTTATAATTGTCAACTTAAATTAAACAATACATCACCAAAAAAATTTTTGTGCCGCTTGGGACATTGTAAATGCACAATCGATTTAAATAATTATTCATTTATTTATTATTGTATAATTACAGTCTTAAAAATAGAAAACATTTTTTTTTATATTAAAATACATAATCTTATTAAAAAAAAAAAAAAAAAAAAAAAAAATTATCTACAAGAAATTTTGATAAGTTTTTTTTCATGAGTTAATTTGAAATAATATACAATTATTTTTGCATTTTAATTTACATTAACGTTTAAATTATAAATTTTAATCCAAAGTATATTTAACGGGATTTGTTAAATTTTTTTCTACTCAGAGTTTTTCTTAGATAATTAAATCTTTTATAAATTTATCAAGTATTTTAAATTAAAAAAATAAAAAAAAATATATTATTAAGGTAAGAAAATAAAATTCCGCAAAATTCTGTGTAGAATTGAGCAATTAAGATAATTTTTAGAACAATTTTCAACCGTGAAAGAAAATAATTTTTCTGAGCCTCACTTATATACATTTTACATACTAACAAAACTTATTAGCATAACACTTATTAATAAATCGCCAAAGTATATTATAAGTTTGTGAAATCTGACATAGTAATTTATCGTAGAGCAGACTAATTATTTATTGATGATTAATAATTAATAATTGTCTATTACTGTTATTTATTATTGATTGTTATCTTCGATCTATACATAGCTACTGAAACTAAATAGCAAATATATAAATAATGTTTCGAAAATTCTATCAGCTGTTGAAATAATTTATAAAAATTTATTTAAAATTATTTTTTTGTTATAAAAATAATCTGTCAATAATTTTTTATTAATTTTATCTAATTATTTGGAGTTTTATCCGTGAGTAGAACAATAATTAATTAAATCATTTAAATAAGAAAATAAAAAGGGCCTAATTAAAATCCAACTGATTTAACTAAACCGATTAATAATTTTTTGTTTTAATTGAAAAAATAATGAAGCTGCCGAGTGTTATAAGCAAATTGCAATACCGACTTTACATTAATGCTTTTATCACTAAATTCATTGAATTAAACCATTGTGTAATGTCTAATCATTCGTGAGTTTGCCTCGTCTCCTTCAATTGCCTTCTCTATTTTTAACAAAAATTATTATAAAAAAAATCAATATAAATCTAAATATTAAAGTAAAAAATGCCATTCGGCCTCACCCGAAATGGAAGGTAGATTTCATGTGATATGGGATTTTCTTTATTCGTGTTATTTAATTTGTTGAATAAAAAATGTTTATGTAATTTTTAAATTTTCAATCCGCTATAACTTTTAAACGAGTTAACCGATTATCACGTAGTTGACAACAGTCGATGCAGTTTTTTTGAATTCTATGATGAATTTCAAACCGTGAATTGATCAGATAAAAAATTTCGGAATTTGTTTAAAAAAAACGCTTTTTTCGATTTTTTTCGTCAACGATATCTCACAAACGAATCAAGCGATTTTGACCGGTCCGGCGGCGATCGACGTGGTTTTTTGATGTTAAGAGCTGATTAATTTTTGAAATCGGTCGGTAAAGCTGTTTAAAAGTCATTCTAAAAAAACGACATTTGAAAAAAAGTTTTCATTATTTTAAAATTTTTGAATGGCCCATAAAATTAATGAAAATCTTCATAAAGTATAAGTGTTATAGGTCAAATTGAAGGTAATATAATCAGCTTCACCATAAAGTTTCCAGAAATGAGCTCTTTTCTGTCAGTCAAAAGTTATTCACGGTTAAAGTTACAAAACTTGAAATTTTGAAAATTTTAAATGGCCGCCATTTCTAAACTAATTAACCGATTTTGCTCATTTTCGAACTCGACCTCGGTAATTACCCAAAAAATATGTGTACCAAGTTTCATCAAGATCGGTTGAAAACTTTTCGAGATATCCTAATGACAAGGCTGGTTATATTACATATATATACATACATATATAAATTTTTTAACCAATGGTGTTTTTGGAACTTATTTGACTAATTATGACATATGATAGCAAAATCAGGTGAAAATTCCACCATGAGGACTAATGCAATAGTTAGATTTCTAACAAAATCTACCTAAAAAGTAGAGACTAATCTAAGGATAACAATTATAATTATTGACAAAAATGTAGACGGACGAGGCGGACGATTTAAATTCCTGAGATATAAAAAATATAAAAAAATAAATAACTAGACTCCTTGAGTCCTTTGCTTGATTTATTTCCTGTATTTACTAAGTATCTTATTTAATATAACTCAAATAAACATTTAACAACTTTTTATTGTAATAACAATTGCGACCGTTACGATAATTAAGCGTATCATTTGTGTCGTTTTAGTGCAAGCTTATTAACAACAAGCAAATATAGTTAACCAAACATTTCTGTATTCAAAACAGTAACTAAAACAAGCTTTTAAACAAACTGTTTCGTGCTTCGAGAACTCGAATATTATATATAGGGAAAATCCTTAGTTAGAATCAGTTATTACATGTCTCAAAGTCTAAGTGAGACGCAGACGGGTATCGAGATTGCCTTATTCAACAAGTTTGTTAATTATTTATTAATCTAAATAAAGTTTGTAAATAAGGCCTTTCTACATTTATTTACTTAATTTAAATTTTTTTTTTTTTTTAATTAGAAGTTTTCTCGAAGTTCGTAACACTGGTGATCGGATATTTTCATTTCATTTTTTAATTTTTTTTTTTACACGGTCAAAAAATTTCAAACATTGTTATAAAAATTTGCAGTAGCTGATAATTACTTTTTTATTGAAAAGTCAATCATTAATAATTAATTATTGAGCTTAAATAAATAAAATTTTTTGTTTTACATTTAAAATGTTTAATCATGAGTTTTTAAAATAGCTACAAATAAATTTTCTACAAATTTATTGCAGGCGTAAAATAAAACTGGCATTTTAATTGCATACCGAAATTATTTTCGACTTGTCGATTTTTCATTGTTTTACTCATGCAAAGTCCCATAGCGAAGAGAAAATTACGATTTTTTTGTTATTGATTTGAATTTAGATTGAAATTCAGATTTTACTGTTTTATTGTCCGCTCAAATCACATATACTCGTCAATTGCTCGCGGTTTGATTACAAGGTTAAACTATCGATTTTGAACACGGTGAAACTCTTTGTTTCAACGGTTTGATTATTTTTATAAATAACTTTCAATAAAAAAACACGGCATTGCTATTTTTCTGATATTAAATATCCACTTTTTAAAATATTTAAAATTAATGTGTGTCCAATGTAAACTTGATATTTTAAACTCGGGAAGTAAAACTTCTCAACTTTATTCCATTTGGAAATAGTTTCACTGAATAATTTATTTTGACAAATAATTAACTATCAAGTGGCATATTAAGTTCAAAATTTGACTTAAAACAATGAAAAATTTATCGCAGTAAGAAATCTCACAGAAAAATAAGTAAAAAATTTAATTTAGAAAAAATGAAAGAAGTAAAGTGCTATTTTTATTTTATTACTAATGTGTCATTTTAAATAAATAATTACATTTAATTAAAAACTTATAGTTTGGAATTTTTTGACCGTGGTTCAAAATTAGTTTTTCTCAAGAAAATTTATTATTTATTTTTGTTTTTACAGAAAATGATCCTGATAATAGTTTGCCTGACAGTAGCGGTCATCATTTTAATTGTTATTTTAGTTGTTAGTTTAACGTAATAAGTAAGCCCTTCAAAAAAAAAAAAAAAATCTCACTAAAACAGTTAAACGTCACCACTCAAATAAATTTTTTTTCTATTCTAACTTTAATTCTAATTTTAATTGAACTAGAAATAAAATTATAACATTTTTAGCTCGGTACAGTAGTTATGGGTTAAAAGTTCTACGAGTGAAAATGAAGATGAAATGACGTAATAATAAAGTTGATTATAAATTCCAACCGCAAAGTTATCGTCTGTATAATTAAGTATTTAACTTTTAACAGTCCTTGTGATATTAATTGCAGTCTATTTGTAATTTAAAATGTATCACAAGCTGTTTCTACACTCAGACTTTACTTTATTTTACGTTCCCTCAACTGTATCTTTATATATTGTTTTATTTTATTTATTTAGTACTTTTATTCGAGTTTAGTCCTTCTTTTCGAGTTAAACTTGTCATAACTGATCGTTATGACAAGCAAACACGCTAGAGATCAACCTAATCCTCGTAAATCTACTCTTCTATTTTTCATCACGAATGTTTCCCTTTCTTTAAAAAAAAAAAATAAATAAATAAAATAAAATAAATGGCTTTAATATTCGTCTTTTTGTATCACGAAAAAAAAAAAATTGATTACGTTCTGACATCTTCATTTTCGTTGAAAAAAATTATTAATAAAATATACACATGGTAAATGTAATACGTAATATACACTATTATATTTATTTATTAAAAAAAAATTTTTTATTGAAATTTATTTAAAATGTAAATAAATTCGTAAATATTAAAGTCAAAAGAGAGAGAGAGAGAGAAAAAAAAAGAGAGTGAATTTGAAATAAATTGTATTGTATTGGTACTTACGGATGAAAGAATAATTGCGTGAATGGTTTGATGAAATAAAGCGATAATAAAATAAGTTAAATAAAATGATAAATTTAATAGAGATAATCCTCAATATACGTTAACAATTATCACGCAATACTCTACATAAATTTCAGCATTAATAATATAAAATATAAACTAGTGTAGCGTGAGAACACAAAAGAAAAATATTGATTGATAAAAACTGGCTTATGTGTTTTATGTAATAAACTAAAAGTAAACATGAATTTAGGATAATTCACATTGTACAGATATGTAAAACAATGAATTATTATTTCAACAAACGGTACTTGATTAAATATTTAATAGTTGCGATTGTATACAGTATACAGTAGTAAGTACGGGAATACATTTTATTAAACGGTGTTTGAATGGAGTTAGTTAAGGTTATGAGTGATTATAATGCTTGATTGTTACAAGGAAGCAAGGCAAATACTATTCAAGAACCTCAAGATTTTGTACATAGTTTCGTTGTATGCCTCCAAGATTTATCAGTAAGTATCCATTGGATATTTATGTTTATCCCTGCTCTTTATTATAACTTTATATTATTATCATTGTATTTTATTTGAGTAATTATTATTATTATTATTATTATTATTATTATTATTATTATTATTATTATTATTATTATTATTATTATTATCGATGTTGTAAAGTGAAAAGGATTTAATAATTGATTGTATTACGCATACTGCAATTTTGGTTTTTTATACTTGCACTGATAAAACTTGAATCAAGAGGGAAATTCTTGAACCAAAAGAATAATTTTGAAGGGTTTAATTGTCTTGAATCAAGATGAAAAATTATTAAACCAAGAAAAATGTATTAAACTAAGATTTTTTCCACTCAAATCAAGATAAAGTTCTTTAAAAATATTTACTTGATTCAAGTTAATATTTTGTCTGTGTACATTTAAAAAATGAAATGTTATCAATTTATTCTCTTTAAATTACGATTAAATTCTTCAAATTAAAATGAAAAATTCTTTTAAAATGCTACATTGATTATTTTAATTGAAAATAATAAAATTAAAATTACAATTATTGCATGAAATAATTTATCAACGACGGTTATCTGTGCTTTAGTTTAATTTTTCATCGTCTTTATTATTTTTTATTTCAATGTATACGTCATATTATTTATGTATACATTCGCTATAGTTATTATGATTTTAATTACGTACAAAATGCATGATGTGTTATTTTAATTGTTAAAAAATCTGTGTACCATAAAATTGTTTTGTAAAATTTAATTTTAACAGTTAATTTTTAAAAATAAAATTGGCAGGGCTTTAGAATTTTTTTTTTTTTTGTTTAAAATTCAATGCTGAGCTATTGTGCTATACATAAAAATATACATTGGAGCTTACGGCTTTGCATTACAATCGGATTTTAAAGTATAATATTTAAAAGAGATCCAGCGGAAACAGAATATCATATAAAATAATATTTCACGGTGCTCTATTTTGTGAAAAATTATTTTTTATAAAAATGTGCAATTAAATTTTATGGAAAAATCTTTGAAGAAAAAAAAATTTATTGTTAATTGTTTAAAACAATTACGCATTTAATTTTGTTATAATTAAGACAAATAAATAGCATTTATAAATAAAATATTATCAAAAATTTCAAATAAATAATTATGTAGAAAAAATATTAATATAAAATATGTAATGTGTATTTAGTAAATATGTGAATTGTCAATCATAAATATATTATACTTATATAATAATAACAATCAAAATTAATATACTGTATTTACTTAACAGCAGTCGAATACATCAAATACATATAGAAGATATATAGATATTATATATATATATATATATATATATATATATATATATATATGCTATATATATATATATATATATGAATGTAAATGTTGAATATTACATCTCGGACTTAATAAACATGGTATATGCGAGTGAACTAGGTGTTGACATTCAATTTCACGGCGACTGTTGCTGTGATTTATTTCAGGTGCTGCTGCCATTTGTAGATTTATGTGTAAGTGCTTTAGAATAGAGTAGCAGTGGACAGAGCGTCAATATGTTGAAAGAAAAAAAGACAATTTTTACAGGACGCGATCAATATGCCCATTACGTTCTGTAACAATTAATATTAAATGAAACTATCTTTTATATAAAACACACTGTTATTAGTCAATAAATTTATGTTATCAATAATTATTAGCACGTTTTATATTGATTATTATTTGTAATAATATATTGTTTATATTTATAATAATAATGTTTAAATGTCTGTTATTGCCGCGAGTAGAAGAAGATCATGATCATGATTTGTCTTGCTATTCTTGCCGTTATTGTTGCCACTACTATTGGTGGATACTTCGGACTGTGAACACCTAAACTAGGTAATTTTTTAATATTCATTTATTTATAAAAATGAGTAATTTTATTATTTTTAAATACCGCTGGATTTTTTTTTATAATTATTTATGGTTGCTTGATTCATTTTAAAAAAATGCTATCTCGATTTTAATATCTTCACTTTAAACCTGTAGAATATTGATGTTTATTTTTTGTATTATTTATCCGCTTCAATGGATATGAATTTCAATTTTTATTTCTTCTTTTTATGACTTTAATCATTTTACTCGTAACGTTGTCCTTTTATAAAGATCTGCATATTCCGTTTAGTAAAAAAACTCACTCTTTTTTTTGTTTAACAACAAGAAGATATTGTTTAATTTTCAATCATATTAAAGATTAAAATCAACAAAAAAAAGTTTTTTTTTTTTTTCTATTTCTTCTCTTCTTAATCGCAAAAAAATAATTAATTAATTTTGGTAAATTCATATTATGAAATACTTGCAAATTAAAAAATTCATCCTCTTTATAATAAAATTACTTGTAAGAAAAAAAAATAAGTCATTAGTAACTAATTATGATCAATAATTACAGGGAAGTTCACGAACAACGAGATCAAACGAAGAGCAACAAACGTCTGGTTAATCAAGTGCGCTTCGTTCGTTGTCAATACGTTGTATCACACTCATAACAATAATAATTATATTAATAATAAAAAATCGTCTGGCACGCCGATGAGTAACAATTCACTGCTACGATTTAAGTCATACAGCAAGGTGATCATTACACCTCATTACCATTATAATATTCATAACAGTAATAATAATAAAATTAATATAAATAATAATTATAACTATAATACTAATAATAGTGACATTATTCATACAATCATTATCAGTAGGTCATGACTATAAAAACCATTGCACCTTCATTAAGTCGAAAATCGCTGCCCGTAATTTTATTTTATTTAAAAAAAAATTTACAATTTTTTTATCGTCGAAACTTTTATTTAAAATAATAATAATCATGATTATTTTAATTGTTACCGCAGTATTCAATTGAATTAATTTAATTAACATTAATTGAAGTACTAATCAAGTATTCGAAAGCTGATTTAATTAAATTAAACAATAATCGACGTTAATGAGTTACGACACAGTGAAATAAACATAATTAGATTTTTATTATTATTATTATTACTATATATAAAAATGGTCCATCACTAAAAAATAATCATTTAGCTGTCGGTACTTGAGGCATAAGTTAATTGAAAATTAAAAACTAAATAAATCACTTAAGAGTATAGAAGAAATGAAAAGAGTATTTAAAATAACGAAATATTAGGAGAGCATTACTATGAGGCAGAATCACGTATCGTTAATAATTATTAATTTTAATTATAAATATAAATAAATGAAAAATGGAAAAAAAAATATTGTCGATTACATGAACGTAAAGTTAAATAGCAAATGATATTATGCATTTTGCTGCAGCAATAATAAGTATAATAGGTGTTACTGGAAGTATTTAAAGGTTAATAATTATTGTGGTAAATCTTACTATTAATTTTGTTTTAAATAAATAATAAATAAATAAATTTATCAATTTATACACTTGCGTTACATCTCACTTATGTATTGCGCGGTGTAATTATTAATATTTATTATTATTGAATCATATATGTATAGTTAGGCATCGCGATAATTAAATAATAATTGAGAATAATGAGATTACTATTATTGTTGTTATTATTATCATTATTGATTAATAATATTGATGATGATAATAATAATAATTGTAATTGACAGCCTATTGATTGATAATGATATAGCCAATAAAGTGTAATGTTAATAAAAATAAGTTAAATGTTTTATCGAGTACGAAAGTTGGCAAGTATATGCAGATTATAAATTGTTTAATTGGTATATATATATGTATATGGTAATTAATAATTCATTAATTACTTACACTTAAATTACTTATTATATATTGTACAGAACTCAATGTAATTGTAATTGTTAGTTTAGGTAGCTACGTTATCTATTACCTTCAGTAATTAAATTCAAAATATATTCAATAAATTTAAACTTTTAATCTCTGTCATGACTTACCGCTATTTGTTACGAGTGTTTGTATTTTTTTTTAATTATTATTTTGTTCTAAAGAAGAAAAATTGGGATGATATTTTATGTTTGTAGTTTTTCACCGCATTGTTTTTGTTAGATTGTTTATAACAAATAAATTATTATTTTATAAGCATATTGTAAAACTATTATATTATTTTTATTTTATTTAAACAATATTGTGGGGTATGGTGCATTTTATTGAAGTATTTTTTTATTTTAGTTTTTAATATTTTTTATAGTCATTTTTATTGTATATTATGTTCAACTGTAAATTTAATATTATTAATGTAAAGTTTTTTTGTAAATCAAATATTTTTTAAAGATTTATTTAGTATATTTTTTTTTATGTAAATTATTTTACGTAAAAATATGAAAGAAGAATATAAAACAGAAAAATTTGATGTAAATATGCACCATATCCGTACCTTAAATTGAAATTTATACAAAACTATCAAAGAAAAATTCAGAGATACAAATTTATAAAGGATTAAATTTTTTGTAAAAAATGTTGATATATTTTTAACAAAAAACCAATTTCAACGCGCTATAATCACAAGCTTAAAAAAGTTCAATCAACGATTAAAATTAAAATACTTTGACTGGAAGTATATTGCAAATTGGAGATTAAGTAAAAATATATTTTTTTTACAAAAATTTTAATCCTCTGTAATTAGTATCCATATACTTTTTTTCTTTCTATTAAAATTGAAAATACCCGGTACATGTATTATACAGATAAATTAACGATAAACAATTAAAATTGTGCGTCACTTACAGTTATTCCAATTAAAGCATACAAATATAGAATCTCATAAAATCTCATAAAATCATTAAACAGAGAAGGTGTGAATACAATGAAAATTATGCAATGATAATTATAAAACATCTCTGTAATGTAATTGTATGAAGAAGACAAAACAAAACATAAAGAATTTTATTGAAAAACGAGAATGGAAATTTTGAATTAAATGAAATTTAAGAATTATAAAACCTGAATTAATAATGACGAAGAACTTGATTAATAATAAATAATAAGGTGATTAATTCTGGTGAGAGTGTGTTACTATACAGAGTGCAGCGGTGATACTAATTGTGTTGAAGCAAGCAATTGCATAAGCTTTCTCGGTGTTCATTAAACTAAATAAGCTTACCTAAATAAATAAACTAAAAAAAAAATAATAATTAAAGTGGATAATGTATCTCTATATTAATGTTGTATAGGATCTGTCAAGGATAATTATTGAAAAAAATAAATATTTAAAAATAATTGCCTACAATATTTAATTTAACAGTTCAAGAGGATAAATCTCAATTTTTTTGTTTTATTTTTTTTAAATGGAATTTATTAAGTGAAAAATAAAAATTTATTCGCTTGTACGTAATTTTAAATAAATACAATATTTTAGATAGAGAGCACATTTATCTTAACTAACTATACAATCAATGATCATCATAATATAATTAATAAATATTATAATTATTTATTATTATTATTATTTTAATACTGTAAATTATTGAATGTAAAAAATGAATTAATCTATTGATTGAATAAAGTACACGATTGAGTATTTGAATTATTTACTTATTATCAATTATTATTTTTACTATTCATGCGAGTAATTAATTCGATATTTGTTTAATTAATGTACTTTATTCAATTATTGAAAGAGCAATTTTTCACTCTCTGAAACATTGATGTGTGTAATAATAATGAATTATAATAAAACTAGTCAGGCATAGAAATAATCATTAATAATTAAAGAAAAAATTGAAAAAAAAATTAGCGTAGCTTAGGCAATCTTCATTAAATAGGAATTGAGAGAAGAAAAACTTTATTTAAAATATTACTTTCTTATCAATTAGATTTAATAAGTAAAACAATAATGAATTATAAATATTAAATAATAATAATAATAAAATAATGTTATATTATATTTATTGATATTGATATATAATTAGAAGTGCACAATCGACTGTGTATTAACGAGTTTGGCCTAAACTTCATTCGTTGAGGTTGACTCTGCTCTAGTGCCATTGCCTTGTATTCAGTTTCATTATCCTCAGTATTTAGTTGTGCAGAATTTCACTTTATTTAATATAATATAATTACTATTCAAGCAGAACACTAATTGAATTAATTATTCATTACTCTGTGTATAGATAATTCAGTTAATGAAAATTTATAATCAAATATAATAATTTGAAAATTTTCTTCTGTAAAAAATCTTGTTTTATTAATTCGATTTTAAGTTTTATAATTACACCACAAAAAAATTTTAATTATATAAATATAAATATTGAAAACTTTAAAAGCGTTTATTCGATAATTTAAATTGAAAAAAAAAAAAAAAAATTGATTTTAAAAACGGGTACTTAGTGTACTTGGAAGATTGTCTTCCTAATATAATAATGTAAAAAACAAAATTTGGGTGAAAAAATATCAATTTGTAAAGATGTAATTGAGGCTTAAGTTACTGTAACAGTAATGTTTAATTATTAGTTAATAAAATTATCGAGGATAAATAATTTTAAAGAGCACAGCATTCAACCTCGACCTTTATTAAATAATTATCGTTGTTATTATTGATAATTAATTGCATTTAATTATATTATATTAATATGCATACAGAAATGTGCGATTTTTATTATTAAAAAAGAAAAGAAAAAACAAAATAAATGAATAGATAAACTTTTGATTATTGGATTAAATAATTAATTAGCATCGCTGAAACGCAACTCATCTGCATTTTTGTATATTTGAATAATGAAATTTATTTAAAAGATTAATAATTATTGGAATTTTATTAACGTGAAATGGGTTTAATAAATGAATATAAATTATAAATAATAAATGTGTATAATAAATAAATGAACAAAAAAATTACAATTAGTAAATTAAAGTGTGATAATTACAACACGACATTAAATAAACATCAAAAATGTAAATGGGTCGTGTCACAACTGTGCAATTATTAAAAGAAAAAAAAATTAATTAATTAATAACGAAACTAACAACATATTTTAAAGATCTATTTCAATATCCTTATGATCGTCAATTTCACTTTAAATTAAACTCAGTACGTATGAAAAAAGAAAATTAAAAAAAAAAAATAAACAATTTATTAATTAATTAAATTTACTAATTACGGGGGAAATAAATAAATAGAAAATGGTGAAGATAGCACTCGGCATTATTGCGACAAAGTGAGATTATTGATAATTAATAAAATAATAATAAAAAAAAAAATTTACTTAAATGTAGCAAATTATTAAATTTAAAAATAATAAACAACAAGCATTTTAAAATACGAGTACTTTTTATTGTAGGTTATTACTAGGAAGAAATGAATAATAATAAAAATTATAATGTATGAAAAAAAAAAAAAAAAACTAAATAAATCAATTGTGTTTTCTGCCTAAATAATTACGTGTCGTAAATTATGATTATTTATTATTAATTTTTTAAATATTAAGGAAAAATATTAATAAACAAGAAAAAATAAATAAAAGATCAATACAATACTGTACAAAGTTGGCAATAATATTAAGTACCTTCCATAATCATTACTTCGCTTTCAGCAACTGCATATCGAGCATATCAGAATAAAAGATATGACTTTGCTATCTACTAATTAATTAACTATCTTTATCTATAATAATTCAGCTTATTCTTAATCAGCAGGAAGATATATTAATAAAAAAAATTCCTGTCTAGGTGACAAGACTAAAAAAAGTATAAATCTACCGCATTGTTTAATCAGAGGCAACGCTTTGAGTATTTAATAAGCCTGCGTTAATATTAATATTAATTATAATTATAATTATCAAATAAATTACCACATGTTGAGTCAATGGGTGATGATTATGGTAGACAGTATGTGATTTTATTCTATTATTATTATCATTATAATTATTATTATATATAAATATATATTAAAACTGTGCCCTTTTTAAAATGTGTAACCTGCACAAAGAAGACGATAAAGAAGAACAAGTGCGTAGTTTATAAATTCAAAATTGCAAATAACAAGCTGAAGATATTAAATTTCTCTACCAAGTTATACTTAGATGTAGTTTATTTAAATGAACCATTACGACGATTAATTAAAAGTTTATGAAATATTAAGGATAGAAGTATTAAATTGTTTACGTATCAAACTGGCAGGCCTTTGGAGATACTATTGCTCATTTGTAACAATCATATCAATTTATGTAGCTTGAGATAAATTAACCTTCTGTAGCCTACTTTATAAAGTATCATCTATCATTTCTTCACTTATTATATGAGATAATTAAAACTTCGGTTTTTTTTTTTTTTTTTATGTAACCACCTGTAGAAATTATTCTTCTTTTTTTTAACATTTATTAATAATGATAAATCATAATTATTATTAATGATAAATGTTAAGAAGCTATTGCTGTGCTATATTTACTATACTATAAAAATACATAGTGAAGAATATACGCGCATAAAATAGCTTTCAATCAAACAATGTGAATAAAAACAATGAAATAATTGTGTAAAATAGAATTTATGATAAATATTATTACAGATAGTTGTATGTACTTAATTAGTTAACTGATTAATCATTTAAAATCCAAAAGTTGTGAGTAAAAACAAACAATAATTATCCTTAAAGCTGCCGGTCAGTTTGATCGTACACTTACCGGGTAGATCGTACACTTACCGTAAAAGATACGGCAAGCAAGTAAATAATTATTAATTATAAAGCAAAGGATTTAATGGCAAAAACAAAACCGAAACATTAATAAATAAATAAAATAAAATAAATCACTTGTTAATGTACAATTATATTCTTTTACGTTATAACTTACCACTATGAAATATATTCAGATAGTTCAGTGTATATTTTACATTATAATATAGTAGATATCTATTACGTTAATTTTATATTTATAATTCATTGATATATTATATTATATATATATATATATACATACATATGCATATATATTTAATAAAATAATAATATTAATATGTAAAATATCAGAATATTATAGCACTGATTACATTTTGAATGATAAATGAAAATTAAAATAAAAATTTAAAAAATACTTATTCATTTTTTTAATTATTATTACTTATTTTCCTGATTATTATTATTAAAAGTAATCACACATTTTTTTTTCATTATTTTAACAAGCTATTTATTCTAAACTATATTAATGTACAAATTTTGTCTTTTTTTTTCTCTAAAAAAATTCTAGATTTGTTAAAATAATTATTTTTTTACAATTTCTTGTCAATAAATTTTTAAAAATTAGACACACAAAATTGAAATTCGTCGACATGATTATTCATGATATAATTAATATCAAAAAAGATGATCAAATAATTAATAAAATTTCTAGTTTTATTAAAAATTATCAATTTTTAATGAAATTTAATTGTCTTATTGATTAATTGTTTAACTAACCAATAATGATAATAATAATTGTAGTTATTATTATTATAATAGAATCATGTAAACTTATTATGATAATTGATAAATGAGTCCAAAGAGATGATGAGGTCGGTTTTCTTCAATCAGTCCCAAATTATATTTCGGTTTTTTGTCATTTGGCTTTCCCAATGGTACTTTTTTAGGTCCATGGTTCTGTAAAAAGTGCGCCACTTCATTTGGTACCACGTGTGACATTACTAAACGACATCCTTTGACCACTATAGCGAACGGCTAGCGACAAAAAAAGAAAAATTTTTGTTATTAAAATTCTAGTAAATAAAAAAAAAAAAAATTATTTCAGTTGAAATTTATGACAAATTCAATTTTAATAATAAATACCACTATTTGTTCCAAGTTGTATGGAGTGAAAATATAACGTTCGTAGTATTTCATTATCAGTAATCTCAGCTTATTAATTGCAGATCTCTCAGCATACGGATGATATAGTAACACTACTGCGTCATTCTGTAAAATAAAAAAAAAAAGAAAAATAACTGAATTCTTCAATAAATTGAAAATAAAATTCGCTAATTTAAAAAAAAAAATAATCACGTCTAAACTATTGAGCCATCGTTGTTTAGGAATAAATTTGTACTCTCCTAATTGCGGGGCAATTGGACGGTAGTCACCACTGAAAAAATGATTTTAATATTTATTAATTGATAATTAAAATGTATTTATTTATTTAATTAACATTTTATTTATTTAATAATTTTGATCACTCACATAACAGGAATTAACTCGCTGTATTCTAATGTTTCATTCAAACAACGAGTTTTTGGCTAAAAAGAGATTGAGACATTGTTTTCATTCATTGTAAATAAAGGATTAAGTGTAAAAAATAAAAAAAAAAAAAATACCTGTACAACTGAAGCTGATGGATCACAGTACAAAGTCGAAGGACGATGGTTTGCTGGTATTTCAACATCAGCATTGCACTCTTAATCACCCTTAGAGCCGTCCCAATCAACTTCCAAGTTTTTCTGCAAACAAAATAATAAAAATAAATCTAAATAAATAAAACTAAAATTTATGATTCACAATAAATAAATTAATAAAAATAATTACTCTTCCATCATCACAACTTTTGTCTATTATCGGTTTAATCGGATTTTTTTCGAATTTTTGAGACTTTTCTTCCTCATTCGTAACTAAATTATTCAATTTTTATTTTTCTTTTTGTGTATCAATTTCTAATTGCTTCATGTAATTATTGTAGTTAGTATAATCGGGTTCTTCAAAAACAAATTCGGGAGATGCAGTAATCTGATAAGTGTCGCGTTTTGATATTGGAACGACGTCTTGTAAAGTTTTCCGATCATAAAAATTTCCAAAGTTTAATGAAGGCCTCCAATAATCATCGACGTAATCTATTATTATGTCTTTTCCCTCAGAATTTTTAAAATCTATCATATCTTGTAATTCTAAAATTTTATTAGTCTCAAAATTCTGTTTGTCGTAAAAATTTAATGGAAATTTAATCTCATTATTTGAATTTACTTTTTCATTAATACTGTCATCATTATTTGGCAAAGGTGGTATGTAGAAGTATTGCGTGTCTCCTTTGTTCAAGAATTTTAAGTCAGCTAGCGTGTATTCAAGAGACGTTAATAAATCTGGAAACTTTTCAATCTCATCAGTGAAAAACTCGGTGTTATAGCCGCTTAATGTCTCGTCAGCAGTTATTATTTCTTTTTTCGCACCATTTATAATTGTTATCATATGTTTTCCTCCTTGGGAGTAATTTACTTCATACTCATGGCCGTGACCTTTATGAAAAATTAGTTTTATAATTATTTAAACAATAAAATACTCTCATAATCACTAAACATAAATTTATTCAAAATATTTAAAGAAGAATATATGAGAAAATGTATAAAAAACTTACTGGAAAACGGAGGAAACCCAAAAATTAAATTTATGTTGATTATTACAAATAATAAACACATTAAATTAAGACTCTGCATCTTGAATTATGAAGTATTTAAGCACTAGATGAATTAATAGCTTGTGAGAAGACAGGAAGTAATTACTTGAAGAACTTGTCGTCGAATGTAGAACTGTCAACGCAAAGACTACAATTACCTATTCTAGCTTCTTAATTTTTGATAATCTGGGGGTAAGTCTAGGCTTTGATTGGTTCGATGCCCTTCTAAAAAGGTTTTGTTATTTGTTTACACATTAATTTTAAACTAAAAAATGTTTGAGAAACAATAAGAATTGTTTGCTAAATATCGTTGAGTATTAAATTAAATTTAAGAAGTTATTTCTTGGAATTTTTGTCATTTTATTGTCAGCTTACTTTTATTTCTTTTCTTGAAATAATAAATAAAATTTTTGTTATTTATCACTTACTTAATAGACTAATTACTTATTTAATTACTGGGTTAAAAATATAAAAATTGGTTTTAACGATTAATTTTATAATCAATTAATAATCGACTAAATTATATTATTTTCACTGGTCTTATAATATTTAAAAAATTTCATAGTTTGTTTACATATTTTACGGTGTTAAGATTAAATTTAATTTTTTTTTAATTTGCCAACTTACAAAACTTTCAGTATACTAAGTCTAGATAATTCTAGAATTGTAAAAATAATTTTTAAATATAATTAATCGTAAATGTATGTTATCATAGATATATTTAACATATTAAATAAAATATTTACATAAAAATAAAAGCTATCATAAAGTTTTAATGTTAATTAACTTAATGGAATATTAGCGGATAAGTTTGTAAATTAACGAACAATTATTGAGTTTTAGTAGTAATGACAATATAAATAATGTCGATGAACATTATTAAGCAATTACATCATTACTATACTAGAGTCTAATGGGCATAACTTGGAATCATTTTCATCTGATACTATTTTAGCTTTCTGTATTAATCCTTCATTAAATTCGCCATCTTTTGGAGTAGTTTCAGCTCCGTGAAGAGCTTTGGTGAGAATAAAATTTCTAACAATGTAAGGATTTATGGTTGACATTGTTAATCGACAACCCCACGTGACTAATGCGAAAGGCTGTAAAATAATTATTAAAATTAATTAATCATATTTTTTTTTTTTTTTTTTTTTTTTTCAATAAAAGTTCAATATATCTCTCACTAAATAATATCATCAGTATTTTTATTTTTACATATAAAAATTATATTTGTTGTCTTTAGTGAAATTTATTCACGAAGTTTGGTTAATGTATTTAAAAAATTTTAAATTAAAAAAATTGACGGTGTTTAGTTTTATAACGTGAATTTAAAGAATAAAAAATTAAAGAAACAATATTTTAAAAATAAACTAATACATACCCGCGCTTCATCTAATTCAGCATATGGTGTTATAATATGTCTTCGTAAACACTGAGTTACTAGTTTTCTTAATAAATTAATTTGATTTTTGTTGGCACATGGATGATAAAGCATTACGATTGCTCCATGCTGTAATAATAATGATCATTAATTTAATTTGTGATATTATTGATTAAAACAAAATAATAAAAACAGTAATATAAAAAAAAACCATACTTCAAGACTATGAAGCCATCGCTGCTTTGGTACAAATTTATATTCACCATAAACTGGCCAAACTGGACGATGGGTTCCACTTTAAAATTTCAATAATATAATTAATTAAATAGATGAATAATTAAATTATAAAATAAAATAAATAAATACATACTACATAGGAATTTTGTCATAATAATCTATAGATTCGTTCATACATGCATGACGAGCCTGAAATAATAAATTTTGATGTTCATGATTTATAACTTTGCTTTTATGATAAAAAAAAAAAAAAGATAAAATTAAAACCACGAGCTCGCATTTCCTGGAAATGATTCTCAGGAAACAGTAACTCTTATGATTAAAGTAATCTACTCACACTGTATAACTTGGGTATTTTCTCACAATACAATTCAGGGTGTATCTCATTACTAGGAATTATTTTTCTACTGAAACATGTGTAATTTATCGGTGAACCATCCCAGTCGACTTCCAGAAAATTCTGTAATTTATTTGTTTAATTAACTAATTAATTTAATAATAATTAAAGTTATTAACCCGTCAGGACATGGATGTTTTTTAGTGTCTCACTTGCACTGCAGCGACATTCATTATGTTAAATGTTGTTACGTGAAAAAAAATCTCATAGTCCATGTCCTGAAGGGTTAAAATAATAAAAATACGATAAATACTTTTCCGTCATCACATTTAGGAATTTTTCCCATTTGTATATTATGATCTAAAAGATGATTATTATCAGAATCAGCAACAGGAATCGGAATCACCTCGGAATATTTATCAGGCATCCATCTACCTGTCCAATTATCCAATTCGGGTTTCAGCGGACCATCCAAGTTTTTTATATTTTTGTTCTTGTCAGTGTTAGGACTAACTTTATCAGGCATCCATCTGCCAGTCCAATTATCCAGTTCATATTTCAGTGGATTGTCAACATTTCTTATATTATTTTTCTGGTATTCTGTCTTATCATTGCTATAATAAGGACGAGTGTTGATGTTGTCTTGCTCCAAAACATGATTTCTAAGACCTAATATGTCCTGTAAATTATTACTTTGTCTCTCTAGAAAAATTAGATTAAAAAATTAATTTACTAATGACAATTGTTTAATGATAATTTTTTAAATCATATAACAATACACACCGACAATATCATGATAATCAGAGTTGTATCCAAAAACAAAAAAATTGACATTTACACTGTTGTAAAATAATAATATAAAAATAAATTGACTGATCATTATTACTTGGTAAGTTAAATTGATTGAAAAAAATTATTTTTTAATATTACATGTGTTGTATTAAATATTAATCAACATGTTATACTAAAACATTCTTTTATATACGTAGATAGTATTTTTTAATGACGTGAATGTCCATTACATACATATATAGCTACATAATAGGAGCGTGTTTACATATGTACACGCATGCGTCTGGAGTACTTCTTGCGTAAATTAATGCGCAATAATTTAAAAATTATTTGTCGGGATTAAATAATTATAGTAAAATAAATAATTTATTTATTGATTAACTTGTATCAATAATTGACAGGGAAGATAATTTTCAACACCAGGTAATGATAATACTAAAGATGAAAATTAAGTTAGCCGACATTTAAAAATTAAAAAAATTTTTTTTATTGAAAAAATGACTACAAAAAAAAAAGAAAAAAAAATTGTCATTTGTTAAAAACTTGAAAAATTGTAAGTGCAATTTAAAAAAAATATTGTTTTTGTTCTAATTTAATTATTAAAAAAAAATCAAAAAATTAAAAACGTCGGCTAATTTTAATATCATTACTAAAGTTAGCCGACGTTTTTATTTTTTTAATTAAATTAGAACAAAAAAAATATTTTTTAAAAATTTCACTGACAGTTTTTACAGTTTTTTACAAATGAAAATTTTTTTTTTAATCATTTTTTCAATAAAAAAAAATTCTAAAAATTTTTAAATGTCGGCTAACTTAATTTTCATCAGGTAATGAGTGTTTTTAAATACATGAGTAAATAATTATAAGCTTGTTAAACTCAGTCATTTTTAATTAAGAAAAATTTATTCGCAAAAATGATTTATAATCTAAACCACAAAAAATTTACAAAATCGTCCATTATAAAAATTAATCAGTTGGAGTAAATATTTTACGCATCACAATGTCCTTATGTATATATATATATAAACAATTTTTATTTTTATTAGCTGTTTGTTACCAGTTACAATAATTACCTTTACTTAGAGAGTTGTATGATGAGAAGACGTTTAGTTTTAATATAACAATATAAATAAGTTTGTGTGTAAGTATATTATTAAAAATTTAACGTGTATTTTTATCAATTTAATTATTGGCTAGCTGGTGGCGAGTCGCTGTTGTCATACTGGCTTTTATTTTTTTGGAGGTAGTTAGCAAGATAATTTATCGGGTCCTCAGGTCGTTCCTTGGCTAAACTCGAGAGTGCTTGCAGCAGTATAGGTACCACCGTTTGGTCTAGGTACTGCCTTGTCGGTAGTGACTGAATTTCAACTCGGGATTTTTTTTGTGCTGATCCACTTAATTCTGACTCTTTGTCTGCTCCAATTCTTTTCTATTAAATTTTATTTAAATAATTACATTAATAATTTTGATATTCAATCAAAAAGCTCAATAATGAGTTGAAATAAATTACAAGACATACATGTCCACTTTCGGAGTTTGAATTACTCACAGTCTGACTTGGCACTGCTTCAGTACGTTCTTCTGTTGTGTTTTCTATAAAAAATTATTAATTATTAATTAATTCAACTTTTAATCATACGAATAAAATTATTAGATGACATTTATACTATAAATATTAATTAATAAAAATATTTTTAAAAAAATTACCAGCTCCAGACGCCATTTTCAGCAAATTAAATAAAAACATACAATGATATTAACAATTGAAGAAATAAATATCTCTTGTCACTTAATGAACTATATTTATTTTTAATTATCTTTTTATAAATATTATTAATTTGTCATTCGTAAAAAGACATTCTCCGAATATAACCTCTAACACAATATGATATTATTTACAAACTTCAGGTTATTTATGTGCTTCAAAATATTTATTTTTATTCATTTAATTCAATTATTTTAATGATAAGTTCAACTTTTATTTATAAATTTATTTATTAAATAATTTTGTTTCGGAGTGCAATTGTCTATTCTAAAATTACGTCAACTATAAACTACTGTGCAGTGTGTTAAATGACACTTGTAAATAAGAGCTTATGTCACAAAGCCTATCTAGGCTTCGTGGCTTATGTATTAAAATATCTGGGCTCCGATATTTATTCCAATACATAAAAACTCACCTTGAGGTTTTATAATTTTATATTTATTTACATACATTGATGAATACTTTTATTTATTTAGTTGTCAGTAAATGTTAGGAACTAATAAATATTTTGGTAAGAAATTATTGTTTAAATAATTATAATTTTATAAATTTTAATTGTAACAAAATAATTAAATTGATGACGAATTTTTTACAGCTGATTTAGCAATGACCAATTTATAAATAAACAAAACAATGAATTTTTTATTGTCAATAATTAGAAATGCAATAATAAAAATGTTGGAACTAATATGGTTTGGTAAACGAAAAATAACAAATTCATTGAGTATTTACATAAAAACAAATACTGGAAACACCCTGACAGTTGATTTGGATCCAAAGTGGGATATAAAAAATGTTAAAGAAATATTAGCACCGCAAATGGGAATGCCAGCTGAAGATATTAAAATAATATTTGCTGGCAAGGAATTACATAATTCAACAATTATTGAGGTAATTAATTTTTTATTAAAATTAGGAATCTATTGCACTACTTACTTGTTATCTTGAATTATACAAATTTCAGATCATAAAAAAATTTATTTTATAATTTACTAATAGATTAAAAAAAATCCACCAAATTGAACAATAATAAATGAAAATTAAGTTGGCCGACATCTAAAAATTTTTAAAATTTTTTTTATTGAAAAAATGATTACAAAAAAATTAAAAAAATAATTTCATTTTTGAAAAACTTGAAAAACTATAAGTGTAATTTTTTTAGTAATAGTATTATCAATAATAAAATTTATGACAGTGAAATTGACAAGCATTAAAAATTTTTTTATAATTTAAAATCAATAAAATTATTACGAAAAAAATTTAATAAAAAAATTCCACGTGTAAAAATAAAAAAAAATTACTAGCGTATATTTATTAAAGCATTTTTTTTTTTTTTAATTGATTTGTTATAAAAATTAAAAAAATTGACAGTTGTCAGCTGACTTTCAGTATCATACAAAATTTGACTGTTTTAGGAATGCGATTTGGGACAGCAGAGTGTACTGCATGCTGTAAAAGCACCTCGTAAAAATCGTAAACCTTTAAACACTGGCATAACACCGTCAATTGAAGAATTAGACGACGACACTGGCAGCAAACCAATGAATGAAACTCTCTCAGATCTTTCACTTGAAGAAATTAATGATCAATCGAAATCTAAACTCTTAAATCAAGGTTGTAATTGTAATAAAAAATTTACCACTAACAAAGCTTCGAAAGATGATTCATAATATTTAAAATTTTTTTATTTTACTTTTAGAAGAAAAGCGGGCTCATTTTTATGTATTCTGCTCAGTACCCTGTAAGTCAGTAGAAGCAGGAAAATTACGAGTTCGGTGTGCACTTTGTGGTAGTGGAGCTGTCACTGTAGATCGCGACCCTCAATCATGGCCAGATGTAATGCAGCCAAACCGTATTACCGTACATTGTGAAAACGATAATTGTCCGACAAGTGATTCAGACACACAAGTCCCCTACGCACAATTTTACTTCAAGTGTGCGAATCATCCCAGTAGAGGCGAAACTGACGAAGCGGTTCCACTCAATCTTATTCGACCGAACCTCAGAAAAATTCCCTGTCTCGCTTGTACTGACGTAAGGTGCATTTGATTTTATAAAATCAGTTAATTTTTTTTTTTATAATGTAAAAGACCCAGTTTGACACTCAATTTTTTTCTAATTAAAAAAATAAAGTGTTCTCAAAAACCAGTTATCTTAAAATTTATAATTCAAAAATTATATTTATTAATTTATTAGTTATTTTTTTTTAATTAAAATAAAATTGCAAATGTCAATAACTAGATTTTTTACCTTAGTAAAATTTATCAATAATAGTTTTAATTCCAACAGAGAAACCGTTTTAGTATTTCCTTGCGAGGCAGCTCACGTAACTTGTCTAGAGTGTTTCAAAGAGTACTGCAGTATAAAGTTATCTGAACGTCAGTTTGATTTTGACCAGAGCACTGGTTATTACACATTAGCCTGTCCAGCGGGCTGTGATAATTCATATATACGAGAAGTTCATCATTTTAGACTGTTAAAACCCGCTCAAGTATATATTTTTTTAATGTTAATTTTATATTCTCACAAGAAATCTTTAGTTTTATAATTTTGTTGTCAGTATGATCAATACCAGCGCTTTGGAGCTGAAGAATACGTGCTCAGAGCTGGTGGCCTTCTGTGCCCACAGCCAGACTGCGGTATGGGAATAATTCCTCCAGCTCCTGATGAAAATTTTACTGAAGAAGACTGCAAGAAAATTCAGTGCGTTGGAGGATGTGGATACGTATTTTGTAAAAAATGTTTACATGGGTATCATTTGGGAGACTGCGATACCCAGCAATCTATTGCTTCCAGCTTTCAGTCACGGTCTGGTTATTCTGTAGATCCTGCGAGAGCTAAAGATGTAAAATTAATTTTTTTTAATCATCATTATTTTTTATTTAACAATTTGATGTAAATTATTATTTTAAGGCTAAATGGGACGATGCAAGTACAAAAACAATTCAGAAGTCAACAAAACCTTGTCCTAAGTGTCGTACGCCCACTGAACGTGATGGTATTTTTTTTTTTTTTTTTTTTTTTTGGTAATTATTTATAAGTGGGGTCAAACCTATTTTTGGCCATAGCTAGGTGAAAAATTAACATTTAAAAATTTTTTTTTATTCTGCTTGTTTTTACAGCAGATTTATGGTGGTAATATCGAAAATATCAAAAAATTAATATTTCGATAGCTTTTTTGCCTTCAAAAGTTGAAAAAATTTTGGCTCTCATGTTTTTGGATAAAATTTCTATTTTATCTTTTTTTGATATATATATTTTTTTTTTAAATACATAAAAAAAAGAACAATTAAAAAAAAAAAAGTTGAGTATCACAATTTTCTAAAAAATTCATAAATTTTTTTTAAAATTGCGGTAATCAACTTTTTTTTTTTAATTGTTCGTTTTTTTTATGTATTTTTAAAAAAAAAAAAAATATCAAAATTTTCAAAAAAAAATTTCGTTCAAAAAAATGAAAATTAAAATGGTAGACCCGACTTGTAAATAATTACCTTTTTTTTTTTTTTATACCTAGATTGAATATTTTTATTGAATTATTATTCTTTCAGGTGGTTGTATGCACATGTTTTGTACACGTGCTGGTTGTAACTTTCAGTGGTGTTGGATGTGCCAAACCCCCTGGACTCGTGACTGCATGGGAAACCATTGGTTTGGTTAACTGCAATCACAATTTACCCACAAACTAATCTTTAATCATTAAAATAAAATATTATTTACATAATATATATTAATGTTTTAAAAATTTAATTATACAACAATAAGTAATTTATTTTATTAAAGTTATTAATTAAATGAAATTTATAATAATAAGAACAATTATTTATTGTTTTAATTATTTTTATATACAAGTTATATACTACTTAAAGACTACCATTATTATTAAATCAATAATTAATATTTTAACGGACGGAATTTTATTAATCAAGTTGATTATAATTTTAATTTAAAATTATTATATTGAAAATAAAATTTTTATTTTCTACATCCTATATCTTGTAACTTTTATCTTTAAAAACGCAAAACAATGTATTGTATTGTAAAAAAGTTATTTTGTCAAATACTGGAGTTTTGTGTGACCGAGGATGGAGTTAGCGGAGTCCAAGTTTGATTATCTCCATCCCCTGGATCTCTTTGATTGCTGACAGCAGTCGCAGAAGCAGCTGCTGGAGAAACTACCGAGTGTCGATGATCAATTACACTGGTAACATAGCGTCTGGCTTCGCTCACTCGTGAGTCATTGTCTTGATTATCCTGATAGCCAGTTAAATCATGATTATGACTATGATTCTGGTTGTGAGTTTTGGGGTCATATTGATCACCAGAAATAGCCGAAGTCGGTTCGCTCTGAGAGTGCAACTCTAGCAGATGAGTCTGGTCAGGGTGAGTTTGATCTGGAGACTGATGATATCCCTGATGGTCGTACGCGTGCTCCTGTCCGGTTGAATGCTGCGTGATGTCATTGGCTTGCTGGAGAACCTGAAGAGTAGTTCCGCGAGGAGAGTAAGTCGGTAATTGGTGATGCAGGTGGAGGTTCAGGTTCAAGTAAGACTGTTGCTGTTGCTGCTGCTGAGTCACTTGGTCGGATATCCCAGGATGCAACCAATTCGACGACTCGTGTTCGTGGGTTGTGTTGCAAGCTTGAGGAATATAAAATGTGCAGGTCGTGGGTACCGTTGATGAATTGCCCGGTCTTCCGAGTGGAGACAGGTGGGTGTAAGGCGCCGGTGACGAGGAAGTAGGTGATGGTAGAGGCGACGCTGGCCATTCTTGTGGCAATGATGGATTCAATGCTGGTAATGGCTCAGGACTTCGGGGTGACCAATTACTTGTTACGTATGCTGAGTGAAGAAGTGGTACTGTACCGTAGGGATCGACATTTTCTTCTATGTACAAAAAAATTTATTTTTATTATTTTTAAGTATGTAAATTTGAATTTTTTTCAAACTTAATGCATAACTAGAAACCTTGCAGTCACTATGTGACTGTCGTGACTTGTGAATTATAAATAAATAAAATTTTGCTTTATTAAATAATGAATTTTGTTAAATTGCACTGTACTTTCTTAAATAATGACGTTTTTAAAGATATAAGGTCATCCCGATGTTACACTCATCAAGAGCTTTCATTTGAGTACCCACATCAATTTTTCATATATTTATATATATTATATATATGTATACATGAAAAATATATCAAAATGCATGTGGGTACTCAAATGAAAGGTCTTGATGAGTATAACATCGGAGCGAGCTTATATCTTTAAAAATGTCAATAGTTCACAATATACAAGGTCATTTCTTAATTATGTTAAATTGAACTGTACTTTCTTAACTACTGATATTTTTAAAGATTGACGTTTTTAAAGATATAAGCTCATCCCGATGTTACACTCGTCAAGAGCTTTCATTTTGAGTACCCACATGTATTTTGATATATTTTTCATTTATACATATATGTAATATATATAAATATATGAAAAATTGATGTGGGTACTTAAATGAAAGGTCTCATTGATGAGTGTAACATCGGGGTGAGCTTATATTTTTAAAAATGTCAATAGTTCACAAGATACAAGGTCATTTCTTAATTATGTATCTCGAGATAGAGCATTTTCGAATGAAGCCTAAATATTTATCACAATAAATTGACTATCAGTAAGAATGATATGAAACTTTAAAAAGGCACAAATTCAAGTCAAGACCTAGCTTTGCAATGACACTAAATTTCACTAAAAAACCTGATTTTATCATATGACTATCCTGGAGACAAAATTTTTTTTATTCTTTTAATAATATAGATGATAAAATAAAAAAAAAATAATATTCACCTTCTTGAAGATATTTATGTCTAATAGTATAAGGTGACGTTCTACATGAATTTTTATGACTTCCTGGTGAGACTGTACAAGTATTTGACAGATTACACGATGAATTAGGTACTTGACTTTGAGTCATTGCTATCGCCGACGGTGGAGCGTATTCATAAGTCATTGCCGGTTGAGGTAAAAACCAAGCGCTTGTGTCTGAATCGATAATAAATAAAACAAATGATTTAATTCATAGGCGGTAATTAATAAACAATTTCAATAAAAAATAAAATCATACATTGAGGATATGTTTGGTGATCTGTAGGTCGTTCTTTAGCATCCAAAAATGCCTTGGCGAAGGGATTGTATTTTATTTTCAACCCTGTAACTTCTTCATTTTGATACGCAGTTACGGCGATAAATTGTGTTTCGGGAAATCTGTATGTCAGAACCTACAAGAGTAATTAAATTAATGAACTTTTTCTTTATTTTCAGATTTCTTTAACTTATACTACCGTTCGCTGTTCTTCAGCACCAACGCGAACTAAGTGCACTCGGGGCTCGTATTTGTGCAAAGAATTCAACATTATCTGGCCATTGCCGTTTGACTTGTTAGTGAGCTTAACTTTTGCGAATGATATTGCTTCTTTCATCCAATGGGCGCCGAAATTCGGACTCTCTGGATGAATATAGATTGGATTTGGTGGTGCTATTTCAGCTTTACCACCTGGTACCCATTCACCGTTCACATATTTCCATCTATTTTACAAACAAAATTTATAAGTTCATTATTCTGTTATTTATTAATTTTTTTTTACTTTCAAGGATTTTATTCATTTAATTGGTAATTGAAATTTTTTATTTAAAAAATTGAGTTATTTTTCAATAAAAATTTACTAAAAACCGTATTGTAAATTTACGAATAAAAAAATTTCTTTAGATGTAAATTATATGATTTTAGTGGTGTAAAAATTGAAAAATTAAGATTATTAATCATAAAATACTTGAAAATAAAATTAATATTTATTAGTTAAATAATTAATTAAAAAGATAATATTATAAAATTCAACTAATAAAAAGCGTTTTTTACCCTTACTTTAAAAAAAAAAAAAAAAAAAAAAAAAACATATTTATTCGAATATATAAATTCCTACCTGTGAGGATCAATCTGTACAAATTCCAGAAGCAAGGTATACATCGCCGCCGGTTCTAAACCTCTCGCAACAACTTTTACAACTGGAAACATCCGTCTGTAACAAAAGATAATTTCCTTACTAAATAAAACTAAAAAATATAAAATACAATACTTATCACTAAATTTTTATTTTTACGACCATCGAAACCAAAGACTACTTGAAAAAAAAAAAAAAAATGAAATAAAAACTTACCTTCCATTTTTGGTAACAATCATCTCATTGGTGATAGTCTGAAACCTAGTCCAGAGCTCGCGATCCTCCAGCGAGAGAGACAATTGGCAGGATCTCGCGCGTTCTGAGCGGTCATCATCATCTTCAGCCCCTCGGTGGTCGCCATCTCCACAGCAGCCAGACGACCTGCCGGTAGATCCTTCAAGATCTAAGGTCGTCGTTGATTGCATTTTTTGCAACTCTTCTTATATATAATGATGACAATAATAATTAAATATAAATTAAATTTTAAAGCGGTAAACTCCCACACCTACATTTATTTTTCTTTTACACTAAAGTTTTATTTGTAAAAACAAATAATTCTTATCTATGTATATTAACAAATATATACTTAATGATAACTCACATAATATATTATTATTGTTATTATTTGATGAATTTATCAATTAGAAACGTGATTTAATAATTGCCCGGGGCCGTTTTACGGCAAGACACTAACACTTGACTAAACAAAATAATTACTACTCAGTTGTCGTTTACTTTGTTTAAATATCTTTCATATATACTTATATATATATATATTTATAACATATGTGGGTATTAACATATTATATATATGTTGCGGTGAGAATCATCATCAACAAAACAAGTAATGTCTTCTAGTACATTACCAGACATCAACCACGATCAGGATGATGATGATGATGATGATGATGATGATGACGTATTTAAAAGTAACTCTTTACTTGTATCAGTACAGGGTAAGTCACAACAAGTAAAAGTGAGACGGAATGTAAAGCAAGATACGGTTGTAACACTTGGTCGCGATATTTCACACTAGCTGGTGAAGAATCGAGGACTCCCGAGTAGCCTGGTCGAGATGGTACGACGTGTCATATCCACTGAATCAGCCACCCACTCTCTGTCTCTGGTTGTAGCTCCGAGACCGAGATACAAGTGATAATTACCGGTTATTAGAATCATTTAGGGCCTGCGTGCATGGCCGACCTGGAAGACCATTGGTTCTCACCTGCTGGTACACCTGTGAGAATTATTATTGGATGAAAGATCGTTTTAACCGGGAACTTGACACGCCTTTTCCTCTCAAACTTTAGCCAATACAGCACCTCCGGATTAGTTAAACTACGTGCTTTACACCAAAACTATTGCAGTCAAGGTGTTGTACTAAATAAACCAGGAAGTCGCCGCCCATTCTACTACTGCTCGCTAGTTGCTGGTTGCTGGTTTCGTTACGGTACCCGGTAGTAGTTTTGTTAAACATTTTTCAAAATCCACGATAATCTTTGTCAAATCTCCAGGAGCTTTTTTTTACACTGATTATTATTTTGTGGGTGAGAATTTTGCGATTAGTTTTCAATTGCGACTCTAGGAAATTTTATCTAATATTTTTAGAGATTGTTTCTGACGTTCCGCTATTATTTGCTAATGATTCATTGGTTTTTTCTTAGTTTTGTTTATAGAGCTTGTTAATCAGTGTTTACAGTGTAAAAATAATTTTTTTTTACAACAAGTAAGTATTTAATTGTAATTTTTTATAAATTTTTTAATAAAATGAAAAACAATGATACTAAAGTTAGTCGAAGTTTTTAATTTTTTTTTAATAATTAAATTAGAACAAAAAATATTTTTTAAAAATTGCATTTACAGTTTTTTACAAATGAAAATTTTTTTTCTTTTTTTTTTGCAGTCATTTTTTCAATTAAAAAAAATTAAAAAGTTTTTAAATGGCTAACTTAATTTTCATTGCAAAACACTCGTTTATAATTTTTTTAAATATTTAACAAATTTTTTCCTTGACAATTTTTTATTCATATTATTGACGAATTATTGAATTAAATTTACTTTATATAAATCTTTAAATTATCTTTTGTACTTTAAATGAATAACTAATTGTAATTATTAATAAAAAAAAAAAAATTAACAAAGATAAAAATGAATATTAAAATTGTGTAACTAATGGATGTTTAATTAAATGGAACAAAAGTGTTAAAAGTAAATTGAGAATAAAAAAAATTTAAAAAGGAAATAAATGAAAAAAATCAACAGAATAAAATAAAATTTAAGTATATATAAGTAAAGTATATTTTTTCGGTGTTTGACTGGCTGCGAGCGGTTGTTTCAAATAATATTATATTTATTTTTTGAGTAACTGTTCACTAATATTTGTTCATGTAATTTAAAATTTTTACGAAATATCAGTTATATTATGAACTTTCCTCGAATGATTCGTCGGGTGAAACAAAATGCTTAATTCATTATTTTTTTTTTTTAATCTTTATTTTTACTTTAAAATAGAAATGTATTATTAATGCTGGATAAATACTAAAATGTTAATTGTTAAGTAAACTAAAATAAAAAAAAAAATTTATCTGGGCATAGACAGAATAAACAAACCCGTCAACAATCAACAATAAGATGTATGCGGTTACCCGGGTTTAGGTGTGTGCCATAAAAATTCTCGGGTTAATCAGTGTTTAATGTTACGCAGTGCCCGAGTAAAATTTTTACGACACCTGACCGACGCCCGGCGGTCTCTCTTTTAATAATACAGAATACAGATATAAATATATTTTTTTTTATTTAATGTGTTATTGTAGATTGAAGATATAATATTAAAGATAAAAAGATGGGAATTTTATATTTATATTTATATTAAGATGCTGCGGAGATCTGACGATGCTGATGATAATCACGCTGATGAGTGTGAGTCTGAACTTCTGATGGGTGGGCAATAACCCGTACCCGACTTATCCCACTGGTATTCATTTTTCATTTATACTGTCTATTATATTTGAGGTATGCCGCCGTCATATAAAATCCTATCTTTTCCTCGTGCTCAACAACGATTACCCCACCGACGGCTTTTGAATCACTCGAAAAATTATTATTTTTTTTTTAAATATACAATTAACATTCAAGAGCAACGCTTATACAATAAAGTATTTTTTAATTGAACAAATTAAATGCAATAAAATAATATTTTTAAATTAGAAAAAGTAACAAAAATTATGAAGTTATATTGATTGAATGGTCATCTTCATCTACTTCTTCGTCTTCATCATCGTCTTCTTCTTCTTCTTCATTATAGTCTTCGTCATCATCATCTTCGTCATCGTCTTCTTCTTCTTCGTTTTCATCGGTATCTTCTTTTATTAGTGGGTCTTTTTTATTGCCCGATTTAAGTTTGTCGGAAGCTGAATAAGTCAAACTGTTGACACTGGAGTAGCTGGTGTCACTGCCAGAAGATTTTTTATCCGTTGATTGATTAGCTTGTCTCGATACTTCGGGGTGGATTCGTGTGTCTTGATAGACGAAAGACGGTCGCTCGATCAAGGGAGTGTAATTTTGAGACATTTGTATTGCATTTGGGTGATGGATCCACTCATGGTTCATTCGAGGTACTTCCAAAAATGTTACATAGTTCTAAAATTTATTTATTAGTAATTGATTCATATTAATTAGTGGATTGATAAATTAAATTTTATTATTGTTTATAAGTATAAAGAGGTCCAAAAGATGTAGATTAAAATAATTACGTGTATTATGTGACACTGAAGTTGAGAAACATTTGATCATTTTCAGGATTTTTTTAACAAATAAATTATAAGAAGAGAAAAAAATTTTTAAAAAGATAATTCCATGTTTAGAAATTGTAAAAAATCATAAATGCAGTTTTTAAAATAATTTTTGAGACTTAGTTTATCTGTCTAATAAAATACAAAAATTTTTTCAAGTGTTTGCTAATTTAAGTGTCATTGTATTGAACATGTTATGAAAAAATTTGGTAATTATTTACAAGTGGGATAAACCCATGCTGGGTCATGTTAATTTTTTTTTTTTAATTGTTCGTTTTTTTATGTACTTTTAAAAAAAAAATATATATCAAAAACATAAAAAAAAAAGATAAAATATAAATTTTATCTAAAAACATGAAAGCCAATTTTTTTTTCTAACTTTTAAAAGAAAAAAAGCTATCGAAATCTTTATTTTTTCTTTTCACGACATTTTTTATCATAAATGCGCCCTTGATCCTTGTAAATAATTGTAAATAATTACCAAAAATTTCAATGATTTTAATATGCAAAGCGATTGAACCTCCTAAAAATATTTATAACAATACAAGTATAATTACCGAGTTAGGGTCTGAAATATTAGTAACAGGGTACCCAACATTCTGCGCAATCCAGTAACAATCACTTGGCAAAATAATTTCTTTAGCCGTCGAATGACCCCGCGGAATAGATATACCGCTTCTTAAATTATTAGAGGAGGCAGGATGGAACGGAAACATGGAAACAGGAAGATAGCCTTCGGGAATCAGCTGAGAGGGAAAAGACAAATAAATTATAGTAAACAGTAGCTTTTTTAAATCATTGATATTATTTATATATATTATATATAAATGTTTTTGATATCTTGTCACAATTATGTCATTGACTACTGTGTAATGGAATAAACAGCACTGACAAGTGACAGATTTTATTTGTTTAAAATAATTATATTTCTGTTATTCGGACTCGTTTATTTAGAGATACTAAACTAGGCTGTATTATTTTGAATATCTATTATTTAATAATTGATTTTTCTCGCTAAGTATATAGTTTTAATTGTGGGAGCAACGATGACATTTTAATAAATTTAGTTTTTTATTTTTAAATGTGGCACTAAACAATCTTATTTAAAGTTTCAACTCAATTTGATATAATTGTGCTCGTTAACAATAAAACATGTTTTTGTTAAACACAACTGCCAAATAATGAATTTTTTAATTTTTTTAATCACTCAAATAAGTTTTACATTTATTTTTATTATTTTCTAATCTATGGAAGATCTCTTGATAGCCGCTCAAAATTTTCTAATCGATCCTTGCTCCAAATCAGACACTGGACGGATTTGGAGGAAGGTTATCCTCTCATTTTAAATATTACATTTAATAATAATTATTTACTTTAATTAATTATAAGTCATTCATTTATCTATATGAATAAATAATGCGTCGTGCGCCTTTTATTATCCATATATGATAATTCAAACAACCAAATTGGGATTCTAATGATAATAACTGTGACCAATAAAATACAATTATTGTACTAATAAATAATATAATATTTATTATAATATAATATAAGATTAAAAATAATTTAAAAGTTAATAAACAGCACCAATTTGTTCTGATACTTTATTATCGGCGGAATTTTATTTATTGATGGGACACCTCAGGTAGTCAATTAGCTCCACCTTTATTCTTCATAAAGCCAAGAATTGTTAATTTTATCTTTATGATTACTCAAGCAAATTTATTATTCGCAAATTTTAATCTCTATTTTATCTTTATACTCGATACTAATTTTGTGCTTTTAAATATTATTAATCGTTCACACGAGGCTACGTTTTAAGTTATATTATAGCTATAGTACCAAAATTTTTTGTTTATTTTTATTCAGTAGATTTGTGAAGATCAATTTTTATTATCAGGTTATATTAATTAACAATCCAAACATTTTTAAATTGTACTTTACTTTTACTTTTTAGATCCTGAATGATATGACATTAAAGTAGTTTATTTTGTGATATTTTTTTATCATTCGATATATTTATTATTTAAATTCGTAAAAGCTCCACTTAATTTTAAGCCTGATAAATTTTTTTTTTCTATAATCGTTGATTGATATTGAGCTTTAATAATTTAATTATTCCATTAATAGAATTCATAGTACTTTCACAAAAATTTTCATTATTTCATCTAAATTTTATTTTAATTCAAAGATAATTTTGGTCAAGATTGCATTAAAATAAAAAATTTATATATATTTATTACAGACGTTAAAAATAATATAATTTTTTTTGGTCAGTTTGTACAGAAAAAATTTTTTATGCATAACTTTATTATTTTTTTTTATTGATTTATAAATAAAAGATTAAATTTTGCTTAAATAAAAAAAAAAAAATATTCACGTGCCCTCGTGTCAACCGATGAAACTGCCCATAAGTATTAAATTTACTTATTATTATTATTATCATGATAATTCAATCATTTGAATAAATTTACATGCTAAAATTTAATTTATTGATTAATAAATGGTGAAGCGAAAGACGTAAATAAAAAAGTTGGTCCCATTATAAGTAGACGATGGGTTATTGAACGTAAATGGTAGTACGGAATAAAAATCAATATTTTATAATGATACTTTACATCTAATGTAGGTGAAATTGATTTTTTAACCCTCTCACCTTCCGCTCTATGCACGTAACATTTCGCTAATATTTTATATTCACTCTAAAATTTTCTTCGTCCATTATGTTACTACTACTTATTAATTTATATTTTCCTTGTATATATAATATATTCATATATATGTATATATATATATATATATATATATATACATACATAATATATATATGTTTATATTTATATGTATGCTTATAATTATATTTTTTATCACATATTTAATTCTTTGATAATAAATATTAGTTAAACCTATTAACAATAAATTGTTAACATATTTATT
The DNA here is from genome assembly GCF_020080835.1 of Cotesia glomerata. Classification (NCBI taxonomy): domain Eukaryota; kingdom Metazoa; phylum Arthropoda; class Insecta; order Hymenoptera; family Braconidae; genus Cotesia; species Cotesia glomerata. Next base: position 5,649,133 of record NC_058158.1, read on the forward strand.
TACTTATATATAATATGAATGCTCCAAATTTTGATTATTTTATTGAACAAGACTCATGCTGTCTTTTTTTTTTAATTATCCATAGTAACACCAAAGAATTTTCAATGTCAAGTTATTACCGTAATTAATCTAAACAATTAATTAAAAAAATTCTTGTGAATTAATTTAATTTTTTAATTAATCATGTACTTGTAAATTTATCGTCATATAATTATATTAATTTTTTTAATGTCATAATTGATAAAGATCACATATAATGAACATTACTTGACAGAGAAACACCCAATGGATTTAATTAAATTTTTATTCAATTATCCAATTTCTTAATAGACATCATATAATTGATCTATCTAATTTATTTATTTATTTTTAAATATACGTACGTACATTGCTGCTCGAAAATAATATATTTATTCATTTATATTTATATTTTCGATATCAGCAGTTTATATTTGGTTTGTTTATTGTTTATTTATTTATTTATTTATTTATTTATTTATTTATTCATCAAGTATTAAAACATTTTAAAATAGTCAGGCGCTATTGAATTATCTGCAATGGAAAACTCATTTAAATTGAAATAACTAGCATCTAGATAAATATATATTTTAAAACTTTGATTAATTTGTTATTAAAGTATTTTCAATCAAAATAAATAATGTGTAATCACCAAACAGACAGACATTTTATTCGAAAATGATGAGATTTATTTTAATATTTTTGGTTCTAAACATTTTTTTTTTCATATATATTTTCTCATCTATCGTTAATACTTAGATATATATCCAGTCCATCGAAAGGCACAATTTTGATAGCCAATTTTTGCTACAATGAAATTTATCTCTTTTAAACTCACAACCGCGTTAAGCTCCAAAAAAGTTTATAAAACGCGGATTTATTTAAAGCAATATTTTTAATAAAAACAAAATTTATTGAAAGATTTTTTATCAAGATAAAATGTAATGAATATCTTTGGTGAAAGCTCTGGAAACAAAAAGTACTTGTTTCACGGCTTAATAAAAATAAAAAAAAAATTTTTTAATTTAATAATAAAATTACAATACAACTAAAATATTTAAAGATTATTAAATTTAATAAAAAAGAGGATACCGTCTAAGAATAAATAAACCTTTAAATAAAAATCTTTCAATTATTATAAAGTTGTCTGTCTCATATAAACTTTCAACGAAACATATATATATTTATGTCTCTGTATATATATTACATATGTATATTTTCATGTATCACCTAATTGGAATCGAGTTCACATGATATAACTCACAGTTTCGTGTCTAAAAAGACAGTATATATTTTATTATTTTTAAGTTTCATGTTAACATGACAAGTCTACGATACACAAGACAACTCATATATCAATGTCAATAAAATGCAATATGCATAAATTTTATCTTAAAACTTTTAATCACCATCATATCATTATAAATGATAATTATGATATAATTAGTTAATAAAATGATATTAAAATTTACTAAATATAAACAAGGTGAACAATAAAATTATATTTGACTGCCTATAGCACTAATGTAAGGACTATGCCACCTGGGCATTGTTGTTCTGACACTGTCGAAGTGGCTCGTCATCGTCGACAAACTAGACAAGCTATTAAAATTATCCGGTGGCGTATTATCAACATCGTCGCTGGTAATAACGTCATCCGACGGGTTCGACAATGATTCAAGATCTACTGAATCTACTCTTGACGACTGACTGTTGATGTCCGACGATGTATCGATACTAGAATTGCGATTTTTACTTACTCCGTTACTATTACTACCGACAACTCCGACTCCAATTGCGCTGCTACTGGTGCTGCTGGGGACACTTCCAGAGCTGCTGACATTATTATCGCCAACCATGCTGGCGAAAAATTCAGATCTCGAGAACCTTCCGATCTCCGTGGAACCAAAAGCTTGATGGAACCCTGGGAGAGGTTGTTTGCGCGGAGTTTTTGCCTGCGGTTCAACATTCTCTTGATACTCCTTATTGTTAGGCTCCTCCTTTTTAGGTGGGTGCTTTTCTCTGACCCTTTCACGCTCTTGCTCCCGGGGAGAGCTCACCAAGTTTGTTATCGCCGGCTCGGCAGAAGGCGGCTCCCACCTGGGTGCATCTTCGATACACTTTTCGGTTTCCTGCTGAATTTATTCATTTAATTTTATTCACTATTCTATTTCGAGGCTCATTGTTTTATTTCATCTCATTAAATATGGCTACGAGTCAATTAATTTTTTTAACGACAAGAACAAAAGTTGTGCTAATTTACTAGACTTCAAAAGTCGTAAAAGCTTTGACTTGCAAAGAAAGAGTTTAAACTTTGTAGAAAAAAAAATCTTAATAAAAAAGTTAGCTAATTAACTTAAGAAATCTTGATGTTTATCTTGTTAAAAATTAATGCCGTCGCTCAACAATAAATTAGTCGATAGACTTTTTTTTACTCGTTAAACTTAGTAACGGTTACTTTTCATGCTACTTTTATTTTATCGATAAAAATTTAATGCTTTTAATTTTATATTTTACTTGATTTGTGTAAATATTATACTGTTCATTGTAAAAAAATATTTACTTAATAATAATAAATAAATATATTACTTGATAATTTTGTGTGTAACTAGGCTGCAATCGGTGACTATCTATTTTATTAGTCATATAATTCATTGGCATTTCATCAGGATATCCACAGTGCCGTTCTTGCTGGTCTTGGAGGAAGACCATGTGTCTCGGACCACGAACCATTTGATTTTGGGCAGCCATAGAAACTGAAAGTTAATTTTTAAAATTAATAAACATGGCAATTACTAATTTTAAAAATTTGTTCATCTATTTAAATTATCTTTATTAATTGAAAAATAATTTTTTATATTTTAAATTACTTAAAATAATACAATCTTCAAAGTTTTTCGTTAATTATTAGAAAGGTAAAAAACCCAGTTACTGACACTGGCCTAATTATTGACACTTGTAATTTTATTTTAATTAAAACAAACAAATCAACTCTAATAAATTAATAAATATAATTTTTGAATTATAAATTTTAAGAAAATTGGTTTTTTGAGAACATTGAATTTTTTTAATTAAAATAAAATTGCAAGAGTCAAATAACTAAACCAGTATCAATAACTGGATCTTTTACCTTACACAATATAATATTAAAAACCTACACACATTAAATAAGAAAACTTTACAACCCAAGTATAATATTTACCATAGACTATGATTTATTATATTGTTTCAAATTCATAAACAAACTTTTTTCCGTGACTAATTTGAAAGTTTAGTACTTTTAAAGTGGAGTATTATCGTTTAGTCTCGTATTACAATGACGCCAGAATTCAAACTTTAATCTATGATAGTATTCAATACATATTTATTTTTAACACTTTATTTAAAAGAAAAGACCGCAGAATATAACAAAATTACTCTTCATAAAATGTGTTTATATAACAGAGATTATTTATTTAAGATTAAATACCGAATAGGGTCCAAACTTAAAGCAATAAATTAGTAAGACAAAATATATAAAATAGCGAGTATGATTCAATCGAGCTAATGTTTCTTTCCGGTTTAATTTTTAAATCATTAAATAAATAACAACTCTAATAAATATTTTTTAAAACTCTATCCTCACGGTTTTGGAAATGCCGTAAAGATTTGGTATTTATACGATATAAATACTGTATTTTTACTGTAATACTTCAGTTATTTTAGCCAGTTTTTTTGTCGAATTATTATGAAAAAATTACGAAATAAATTCAGAATATTTATGGCAATACAATAGAAAAATTACGGTATATTTACAGCATTTAAAACATAAATATACCGCATATTTACTGTATATCTGCGGCACTATTGCAGCAAAAAACCGGAAAAGAAGATCCCTACTTTCTATTACCGGCAAAATACCAAAAATATGCTGCTTTACTACTATTTTTCAATAGCTTAAAATTTTTCTTTATAATATTATAAATTATCATGAATAATTTTTAAGAGGTTGATAAACTAATTTCTCGATTATTATTATTATTAATAATTTTTTTTAGTCTAAACCGGGATTCGAACCCAGATCATTTAGTTACGCGCCGAAGGCTCTACCAGTTGAGCTATCAGAGAAACTATCCATATCTATTTACTCAGTCACCTAATAAGACTCACCGAGTAATAAACACAACCGTCCATTTTACGGTAGAAAGCATTATATCTTTAATTATATCAGTATAAATGCGGTAAAATTACAGTATATCTTTAGTATTTTTACCGTAGAAATACGATTTTATTATTGTAAAATTATAATAATATTATAATTAATACATAGATTTTTTACGGTAAAAGTTCTAGAGTTTTACAGTAATTTTATAGTATTATTTCTGAACTTTGCAGCAAAAGTACGGTAGAAATGCTGTATAACTATAGTAAAAAAACTGGCCAAAATGACCACAGAAATACCGTATTATTTCAGAATTATAACGGTAAATTTACAGTAAACGCATTAATACCGAAAATTTACGGTATTTCAAAAACCGCGAGGGTATACATTAAAAAAAAAAAAAAAATACAAATTTTATCAATAAAAATTTTTCCAGTTCTTTAACTTAATAATTCCCTGACATTTAAGTTTTTCCGGTAACATGACCGCTACGAATAATCAATATTTTCTCTGAACAATTACAAAGTTAAAAGAAGAAAAAAATAAAATAAAAAGTGTCTCACACAATGGAACGCCGCAAAATTGATTCCAGGGTCCATGACCATGTGTGTTAATACTTTGCATGGCATGACGACTTGTCATTTTATTAATTGGTCCTCTAGCATGATAAGCAGCAGTACTCTGTGAATTTAAAATATATGCATTGTAAATAATTGATCGGTAAAGAGTGGAATTTAGTTATTGTTATTATTTATCATTATTATTATTAAATGAAGTGAAAGAAAGGAGAACGAGGAGAAAGAGGATTAGCAATACATAATGATGTCAATGCAATCGATCGGTTTGCATATTTAGGGGCACTCACTTGGTAAGGATGCCACTTCTGGGCATCGGAGAATTCCCCGATACCGCCACCGCTACAATAATCGTTGCTCTCGAGGCCACCGACACTCGTGTCACTAGCCGCCTGCGTGGGCGCTCCGTGAACAGTAAAATCACCGGGGTAACACGACGCCGCCGCGGCGGAGGCTGCGGAAAAAGCACCGGCGCACTCGGGTTGCTTTCTCAAAACCTCTTTGGTCTTATCGAACGTTCGCTGGTGGGCCTGCATGACCTGGAATCGATAATCTAATATTAAACCTCCTATAACGTTCAAACGGAATCACACTGATAACAGGATACATATATATATTTATTAGATAAAAAATATTCGCTCTTATCTACGCAATATTTTCTATCTGTCTATTTTTGGGTTGATATTTTTCTTAAAACTAAAAATAAAATATTTATTTATACTTTTATGATTAAGTTTTTTATTTCCTGTATCTGAAATAAAAATAAATAAACAATAATTAAATAACAAAATAATTAAAAAATAAAACTGACCCGATGCGAGAGCATTGGCTTGATGTGACTAGCAGGTCCGGTGTGACCGACCGGGAACCAGGGGTTGATGATCCTCCCGGAGTTGTACCCTGAACTGCTGGAAGGTAATGAAGAAACACTGACTGCGGCTGCTGGGGCCAGTGACGCACCAGAAGACATCGAGTGACTTAGAAAATTACCGGATCCCGAAATCTCAACACCGGCACTTCCACTCCTGTTTCCTCCTCCTCCGCCTCCTCCACCTCCGCTTCCAACTCCAGCTACTCCACGTTCGCCAACAGATCCATTAGTACTATTTGCACCAGTTGCCGAGGCATTGCCGCTCGTCGTCGTAACTGTACTCTGAAGAATAGATTGCCGCGATAATTCGCGACACTGCTCACGCATCGCTTTTCGAAGTCGAGCTTCCTTCGGGTTGTACACGTAATCTGTAAAGTACAATACAATATTAAATAATTTTATATATTATCAATAAAATCGATTATTCTTGTATTATATTACTTCCATCCTTTCCTACTTATAACAATAAAATCAATAAATAAAAAATTAATTTTTTTTTTCTTAATTAGATCAATTAAAAATTTCCATGACTTTCTATTAAAAGATATTGATTTTAGAATTATTACTTATCGTTAACTCGCTAATCAATACAATAACTAATATACATACATAGGTATATAAAATGACAATAACTTAAAACTATTTAAACATTTGCCGGACTTCTGGATTTCATAGAATATAATAATAAAAGTAATGAGAACGGTAATAATAAAACAATTAAATTATACCGACTTGTAATCGATAAATTGAGTAAATGTTAACAAAGTGCACACAACGACTGGGATTTAAATGACAAGTATCTGCAGGTGTCCGGATGCCTATGTCTGCCTCTAACTGACCATACCTACTTACTAATGTAATATACCGTTCAGTTCTATTATATTTTCTTTCAACTTATGTGATAGGTACAGAGAGAAAATTAAACTTAACAGTATAGAATCTTTAATAATATTAAAAATTTTTTATAAACTTTTAAATTTAAAAATATTATGCTACTAAAAAAAAATATATATGCTTGATAAGTTTTACTTTCAAATAATTAACATGCAAATAAATTTATAAATATTTAAAAGTTTTTCTTACTGATATTGCATTAGTAAATAAAAAATTATTTAATTATTATACAAATTCTGTTGAATTTTTTGAGCAGTGTATCACAAAACAATTTAAAAAATCAGGTAAAATAAACACAATAAAGTATTCACAACAAAGATGTAATATGTGAACATATTATTTATAATGTGTACTACCTGTCGGATAGGCAGCCTGGAGCCTGGCGTATCGGGCATTAACTTCGATCGAATCAGAAATCGGAGCCGTACCATAGGCCGTGGAGGTTGTCGCGTAGCCGGTCATGTTGTCATAACAAAATTGCTGTTGCTGATAAAAATTACTGTGTCCAGGGTGATACGGTTGCACGTAATTACAACAATCCATCTTTCTTGTATTACAGTAACAAACTTTATCTTCAAACAATAAATAATATCCGTAATAAAAACCTCAAACTTGCTATTTGTATTTCTTATTATTCTTTATCTGTTGTTTATTATTGTTGGTTAATACAGGAAGTGCTTTTAAAGTTTTAAACGTCTGCATCCATAAACACTTTTTATCAATGGAAGATACGAGGAAATTGGCCACTGTATTATTAATTATTCCAATGATTTTTTATTAATAATTATAAACTTGTATTGCAATCCCTCATCAAAAACATCCCTTGAAAACGGAACCGGCGTTGTTGAAATAAACCCGCCAAAACTATATAACGACAAGTGTTGGTGTTATTTTAAATTTATTATAATTATTTATTGTGATTATTAATTTAATTTTAATTTTATTATTATTATTATTATTGTTATCAGTATGATTGATATTTTTAAAATAATAATTATTATCGTTTGTATTAGCAGTAGATTTAAAAATAGGCGGCATTATTTTCCAACGAGTCATTATCACACTGGGATGTTTAGATGTGGATTGCCGCTCAACGGCTGACAGATTGACGCGAGAGTCGTGGATTCTCTTGAACTAGGCAGCAGCAGCAGCAGCAGCAGTCTTTGAGGCATCGATCTCCCTCTACTCCAATCCTTCAGAGCTGGCTCTGGCTCTGCGTGGTGTGCTCGGCTGCCAACCAGCCAGATGCTGTAGCCAAGTTGCGCGAGGTCAACGCTGAAGGGATCAACGACGCCGGTACGGAGAGTTTTCTGTCCAAGGGATTACCCCGTCGTCACACGAGTACCGTGCGAACAGCTCTTAGCTCTTACACGAGCTTTCACTACCAGATAAAAACCGCGACCACTAGCTAAATTTTATATTTTATCAAGGATGTTACCAGTGTAGAATCGATCCCCTCCAAATAAAACATACCAGCACTTTTTCCTTTTACGAAATTTTTCCTCCATTTAACTTTTTTTATCCTTTACTTACTTACAAACATTTAATTCATTATTTTTATATAAATAAATTCTTAGCTTTCTACTCTTTTATTATCATCTCTTCTATTCTTCTCAGCAATAACAAAAACAACAACACAGCACACGTGGAATTGTAACTGTAAATATTAAATAAATCAAAAGATTTAATTATACAAATTTATTTTTCTCCGTATTGTATTTAATTATAAAACTTCTTATCTATAATATCTACCTTTCCTTGATATATCACTGATCACCGATTAAAATCTTCAAAGCAATTTACCTCCACAATTATAAAATATTAAGCATATATTTATTCAATATTAATATTAATATTTTTATCGATGCACGATATCCGGTTTTATTTATTTATTTATTAATATATTTAATACAGATTCACACTTAACTGATGGTATATTTTGATGCAGTATTTTACCTCGTCTGCAATTCAAACTTTTCTTGGTAATTTATAAGATACTCGCGGTTGATAGAATTTATGTTGTCGTCGCAGAACAAAATATGTACATACAGTTAATGTAATATATAACGCAAAGCAGTTAAGTGTGTGATGTGTGATAGGAGATCAATGTCGAAGACGCAAGCGGTAACTGAACATCGACATCCCCATTCTCCCCCTCATACTCAGCGGCGTGTAATCAAGTCTATACTGTGACTGGAATTGTAGATGGTGGTCAACGACACCTCCTCCCCAGGCGGGTACTTGGCAAAATAATTCGGGTTTGACGTCCTGGCAAGTCGGCTGGGTCTGGTGATCCTTAAAGTCACCAATGATGATGATGACAATAACAATGATGGTGATGATGATGAGACCCTCGTCAATGGAGATGATGACAACTTAGATGACAACAAACTACTGGAGCTGGTGGTGTGATAACAACGCCCACTAGGTAGGTCTCCGCCGTGGCGCGACGACGAGCAAGATAACCAGGAGGACGTTGGTAGTTTTCCTGACATTTCGCTGGCTTCTAGTCTGTCTCTCTCCACTGCTCTTACACTCTGCCGCCCGCAACCCGCAACCCACCTTGGTACTCTCGCTCTCCTCTGTACTCTATACTGCTAAAACTCCACCAGCTCTACCTCTGCTCGCAATACCGTCTAACCGTCGCGACGCATGCACGCCGCTACTGACGGTGACGCGCCAGGCCGGATTCTCTCTCCTCTAGCTCGCTCTCCTCGTGTCTCGTATCGCTTATAGTATGCACTTCTCTGTATCTGTGTCTCTACTGGTCCTATCCTCTGTACTTGTTTAGCTTCAACATCCATTATTTTATTGTATACACCTCTTTCTCGGTCGATTGACAACACTATCACGAGTACTAGTATTATACTGTTATGCATTATATAAATAGTGTGAGTTTAGCACCATATGGAGAGTGCTGGGGCATACTGCTACTACCCGGTCGCCGTTACACCATACCAGATACCAGAACCAGACGCAGACACTCTCTCATTGGTACAAAGTGTGATCTACATATTTTTTTTTTCGTTCATGGGTACACAGTTGCACATGCCAACAAATAGGAGTATCATCGTTAAAATTATATGGTCCATGTTATGGAATGTTTACAAACAAATTACATTTTTAGGAGCAGTAAAACACAGGTTTTTCATTGTGATTTTAAATTTAACTGAGATCAGGAGACATCGGATTATTCTTATTAACACATAAATAAATATAACTTGCAGAAATTTAAAAATATTATAAATTTACACTGAAAAAAAAAAATTCTTTACTGGAGAGTAAATTTTCTTGGCTCGAGAAAATGTTAAGGAAGATTGAAAATTTCTTGCTCCAAAATAACCTTTATCTTCCTTAAAATTTTCTTGGTGCAAGAAGTTTTTTTTTCTGTGTAATTTATTTTATTAATAAAATCAAAAAGTGGTCAAGCTCTGCTGATGGTATTGTCCAAACATGCATACCTTACACATTAAAAATAAAATTTTTAATATAAATATTTTTCTGTAAGGTGTAATTTAAAAAACTTAAAGATTCAATGATTGAGCTTTCTTTACCCAATAAACATCAAAATGATAGATTGAATTTTCAAAATTTTCAGAGGAGAATAAAAATAAAAATCTATTGAGAAAGTACCATAACACCTGAAGATATTATATATATATATATATATATATAATAAATATAAGCTTAGTGGAAAGCAACGTGTTATCACAGCACCGTGCTCGCGCTCGCGCTTTATCATGCCCGCCATACAATACCCTCCACCTCCACCTGGAGTAACTATAACCACCCACATCGAGCGCCTGGCTCTGTTATATATGCGACCCTGTAGTCGGCAGTTGTCGGTCAGAGAAGCGAGCAGAAGATCGACCGAGTGAGAAGAGAGAAGTAGCATGACCGTAGTCGCGTCGCAATCAATACCTCTGGTTCCCGACCCCCGTCACTCACCCGACAAACTCTAGCTCACCGAGAGGGAATATTTCCCCCAGCTTTTTTATTTTTTATTTTTTACATTTTCTTGCCATCCTGTGCTTGCCAGCAAGCCGCCAATCTCCTCGAGAACGGCCCCTGCTCTTTAATTTTCACTCTGCTCCTCGCTCCTCGGCGTTTTCCTTGTGCATCCTCGACGGTCTGCTCGATGCTACTCTTTGGTATTTTTTGTACGGCCCTCGAAAAATCTTACTGTTATATACGCGACTCACTCTTCGTCACCACTTAGGTTCTTTACACCCTTGATTGTGCTGGTGTACTATGCGTTGCTGTTATGTGACTAAACTTCTGTTCTATCGGTGTTGAGCTTGTTTATGTTGGTGTGTTGGTGTACTGGTTCTTTAGCCTCCTTTACACCCCCGCATCTTTCAACCCCAAGAGCCGCGACACGTATATTACACTTTCATCCCATTCCATCCCTCGGTATTCGATCTCGTCTATTCTTATACCGTACCATACCTACCCGCCACCGCAGAATGTGCAGATATAAGAAAGTAAAAGAGGAAGAAACGTACGACAGTCAGTCGTCAATCCTTTTCTCTCTTGTAGAAATACTTTAGTTGTTCGTTATTATATTGGATGTTGATCACTTTATTAGATTGATTGATTACTACTCTACCAGTTACCACCCGGTTCCTTCTCATTATTATTATTATTATTATTATTATTATTATTATTATTTCGTTATTTATAGCTCAATATAAGTAATAAAATAAAACTTATTTATTTCCACAGCGGGTGATTTCTTAGATCAAACTAGAACGTATTTTAATTTCGGAGAAATTGATTTACGTGATAAGTATTTCAGATAAAATTAAATGAAATGAGAATTTGATGAGTTTTGGAGTAGAAGCTGCGAGGACAAGGAATGAGACCGTGACATTGCTCGACGGTAGAGCAGAGTTACGACACAGACAGGACTATTAAAAGCACGTCATCGCGGTTTAGGGTTGGATAAATCGATCTTCCCTTTAACTTATTGACTCACACTAACACCAACATCCACGCTGACGAATCTAGAATGTATAGTGTGGGTGTCACTAAAACGGGCAAAGGGTAAAGGGCTTCTAAAGCTTTTGGCGCGAGTTGGCAAACAGCTCGATGACCCCAAAGTCCCGGTAGTGTGTCGATAAACCCTCTTTTGCTGTTTTACTGAATCACAGTCCTTGTCTCTCCTGTCATTGGTGCGTCAAGTATAGTGCGTCTTGTTCTCGTATCTCATCACTGTCTTGATCGGTGATCTGCGAGGAATTTTCCACGAATTATACAGTAGCAATAGAGATTCTATGGGCTTATGGAATTATGATACATGAAGTTAAGACTAATAATTAGATATTTATCAAGTTCACAGAAAAAAATGTTCTTGAATCAAGTGTACATTTTTGAAGAGCTCAATATTCTTGGTTTGAGTAGAAAAATTCTTGATTTAAGAAAATTTTTCTTGATTTAAGGAAATTTTACTTAATTCAAGAATTTTTTGTCTTGATTCAAGATCATTACCCTCTTCAAAATTATATTCTTGGTTCAAGAATTTTTCTCTTGAATCAAGTTAATTTTTTTTTCTGTATTAATATGTCAAATTGAAAAAAATTAGACAGATTTTTTCTAAATTTTAAACTTCTTAATCAGTTAGTTTTTTAAAGTATCTAGTTTTTTTTTTTTTTTTTTTTTTTCATAAGATAAAATTGGTTAAAAAAAAAAAACTTGTAGACTACATCAAATTTCAAACGCAGAGACGAAAACAATAGGTAGCATAAAGACAGAGCACGTTGTTTTGATCAAAACTTTCAGCCTAATCTCGATCTTTTATCTCTTTACACCCGCTGGATACATCCGTGGTATAGTTTGGAACATGTCCAAACGTTTTTACGGTAAACCGATATTGCTTATCTAGTATTCAGTATCCATCATAACCAAGACTCAAATATATGTGTAGTTTTATGCAATTGTAGTTTTCATTGATCATTTTGAAAGAGCAACTGCGTTTAATTCCTCTTGATGTTCCTATCGATTTTTTCGCCGCGCGCACCTTTTAAAATATATATTTATGTACATAGATATATATTAGTGGTACAGATAACGCATGACTCAGAATCTAGGCACGGCTCCGGCTTGTCGAACGACCCAATTGTCCTCTGATACACCTCCGTTGATGCCCATTCTCATTCTGTTTCTCTTTTTCTACACGTCGCTTTAAGCACAGAAGCCCTTTAATAACCGTAAAAGCTTTTTATTTATTTTACCAAATATTTAACTTTTTACCTCTCTGGAGCTTCCCAACCCACTTTTTTCATTTATCTTCTCTCATCTATCAAGCCATTTTAAAATGAACCATTAATGATAAAAAAAAACTCTTACCAGGATATTTTCTTTTGTGCTCAGCGTCAACCTGTCGCGCGAGGGAAAAGTACTTTTCTTTGGCGTCCTTTTCCATATTTTTCCACAGGACTCCCAACCTGGATAGTGAATACAAAGGATCAAGGGTAACAGAGGACTCATAGGACTCAAAGGAGAGGATTTTAAGTAGTAAAAGATGTAAATAAAAGAGTAATTAGCAGTAATGGTTAAGGAAAGGAATAATGTAAGTAAAGGACTAGCCTGACGCTGATATCTTTATTGGATTCCCTCGGATTTTCATTGGCAAGTTTTCTGCGCCACTCATTTGCGAACAGCATAAATGCATTTGCTGGACGAGGAATTTTAGCTTTACCCGGTGCATTGCTGTTGGAGTACTTCCCGCCAAGCTGGGAAGCGCCTGCGTCGACGGATACTTGCTTCTGGCCAATATCAACTTTTAAAATCTTTCCAGATACAGACACAGAGTCACGTTTCCGTGAAGATGACGACTGCTTATCAGTGTTATTAATTCTTCGCTTTTTTGAGTCACTTTCAATTGTTGCGCTATTGCTAATGCCGTCTGATGACGTCGTTAAGACTATCAGTTGTTTCCTTGAAGACGTAGACGAACTAGAAGATGAGGCTCTTGACAGCGACGACGATGACGAGGAATCAACTTCACACTGGTTTATTGACAGTTCTTCTGTTTCCGATTCTACGTCTTCTTTTATTGTTGACTTATTTTTATCTGAACAAATTATTTCGTCAATAACAATAGTAATAAAAAAAAAATTAAATAATATATAAATAAAATACTTACTTTTGCCTGAGAATACAACAAACTGATAATTACTCATTATTGCGGCTGAATTTTAGGTTAAATTGCTCCTTACAGAGACAATGGGCTTATAATATATTATAATAATCACAACTGTCAATTATAAAACTCAATAAAAATGAAAATTAGTGTTACTAATATTAAACGAACTTGGTCTGACGATAAACGTAACTATGGTTGCAAATAATAATCCTCAGTTGTTATAATTAAATAAAATAATGAACAATCTCTGTTAAAATCAATATATATATATATGATCTCGATTGTCAACCGTTCCGTGGTTAATGTCGAATGTCTCTTTTGTTTTTCAATAGTAACAAAAAAAAAAAGCTTTCAGGGATAGCTTGGTCTCCCTCGGTCCATCTCTTTGCATCTCACTCTTGTGTGCTACACTTCCGATTGTTCTCGACAAAGGACTGCCGATTGTCGGTAGTTATCATGCTGCTGTGTTCAATTCTATTTTTGTCTTTTTTACGACAGCCATTTTTTTATTTTTTTATAATAAAATAAAATAAAACTTTTTATTTTATGTTTAAGTTTTATCGCTCTGTAATAAAATAATAATGAAAATCTATTGATAAAATATTATTTTTGACGACACAATGCATTCAAGTAACTTTAACCATTATAAACATAAATTCGATACGGATTATTATGGAGTATTAGAGTTGAACAGAGATTGCAATGATTTCGACATTAAAATAGCGTAAATATATTTTTTTCACTATTGGAGGATTAAAGACAATTGAATAAAACTTTTTTAATAAATTTTTTTGTGGTGTGTCGTAGAAATAATTAAAAGAAAAAAAGAAATAAGTAATAAAAAACAAGAATAAGTATTCTGTAACAAAACATTATCTTTTAGCTTCAGACGTCTGGCAATACGTCATCAGAATCCCGGGAGAAAGAGTAATAGGAATGAGAATATTAAAGAAGTTTTAGCTCTGGTAGCTGAGGCGTACGAAGTCCTTTCAGATCCACTCAAGCGAGCTATCTATGACCAGTACGGTGAGACGGGCCTGAAAAGAGGAATCTCAGGACCAAATGGTCATATACCGCCCTACGTATTCCATGGGGAACCACAACGTACTTTAAGGTACAAAGCTTTAACCCGGCTTAGCTTTTACGACAAAACTTACCTCTTTATTGTAACTATATAAAAAGCTGTTGGTATTTGCCCCTTAAGCTATTTTTATGCGGTGTAACGACGTATTTACTCCTTTTATTGCTACAATACTTAACACTCAATGACATGCGAAAGGTGGTAATTGACTTGCAAATATTCCAGAGATTTTTTTGGAACGCTAAATCCTTACGGTGATCTGGTTAATATTCTCAATGACCCCCAGACAATGGAAATTATTTATAAAAAATGGACAGCCGATAAACCTAAAGATGACCCGATTAAAAAATCTTTAGCGTTGACATTGAAAGAGGTAATTATTGTGTTTATTTGTTATGATAATTAAATCGGCAGACATTTGATAATTTTTTTATTTTTGTTTTCCATTAATTAAATTATAGATTAGAGATGTGGAATTTTTATTTTAATTTTTTGTAATAATTTTATCAATAAGAAAAATCATAAAAATTTTCAGATGTCTGTTGATTTATTTTTATTTAGTTAATTTGTTTCTATTTTGAAATATTTATAATTTTTTAGATATTTTTTGGTACTTTAAAAGAAATAAAAATACATAAACGGGTAATTGCCAATAGAGAAGAAATGAATACAGTTTCAGAAGAAAAAATTCTTCCTATATCCATAAAACCAGGTCTTCCGACAGGAACGGAAATTGTCTTTAGTGAAGAAGGTGATCAAAGTCTAGATAGGATACCTGGTAAATAAATCGGTTTATTTATTTTATTAAAAATTCTTTCATAAAAAAATTCTACGGTGTTATATATGCTATATATTATTACAGCGGACATAATATTTGTCACTGAAGATAGCCCGCATGAGATATTTCGTAGGGAAGGTGATAATTTGCTAATGACGGCTTTAGTTTCTTTAAAAGATGCACTCGTTGGTACAGTTATTACTGTAAATACTCTAGACGACAGAATTATTCGCGTGCCGATAACTTCAATAGTCACGTACGTAAAAAAATTTCTTTTTCGTTCAATAAATTATATTGTTGAAATTTTTATTTGCCATTAAAGTGCACTGAAATAAAAGAACGGAAATCTTTGATCTATTTGACTCGCTTTCATAATTTACGAGGGTCATAAAACCCCGGAAAATTTTTACTTTTTACAGGCCAGACTATCGGAAATGCATACCCAACGAAGGACTACCTCGAATAAAGGATGAAAAAGAACGCGGTGACCTTGTAATAAATTTTAAAGTCGAGTTTCCAGTTTATTTGCCGATTACAAGTAAATATTACATTGAAAAAGCACTTGACAAAACTACTCAAGAAAATTTAAATATTGATCACAGTAAATACTTTAATCAATCTTTGTCGGCTCCTCGATTACATAAAAGTTTTGATGATAATATTTTAATTAGTCGGAATTTAAATTGAATTAAATTTTCAAAATCTTTTTTTTAATAAAAAATATCATTAGAAAAAATGATTCTTATCTTTATTTTTTCTAAAAAATAAATTTATAGTATGTTTTAAATTGTAATTTTTATTAATCTTAAAATTTTTATTCTCATGTAAAATAATTTTATAGGGATTTTTATATTCATTTTTATATACAATATTTCTCTAAAATATTAAATCCTAATTGTCATTAAAAGTTATAGCAATTTATTTTATATACACTCTTGAATTTTTAATAAAATTTAACGAAATTATTTATAATTAATACTAAAAAAAAAAAATAATAAAATAATTTTATTAACAAAAAAAAAAGAAATAATTTTTAAATAATTTATCAGCACTCGGTACAAATGAAATCTACTGTATTCACCAAAATTTTTCAAGTGTCCATTATTGCTACCTCAGAATTTTAACAGTTATACCTTTATTATATATAAGTACGAAATAACAACAACAGAGAGTCAATAATTTTATTAATACATGTACTTCGATCTGTAAATACACGAACCGATATATGTGTATAATAAAATCAAGTGACCCAGATCATTTACTCAAGATAGAGATTAAATCACGTGAATAATATCATACTTTGATTTTTACCTAATGACGTCAGTTTCAGCGAGATAAATATTTATCTGGTAGTTATTAGTGGAGGTATTGCTGAAGAGAGAGTGTAGTATATAGATTCAGCAAAATAATATTATCTGAAAGTGGTGGTAATTATCTCGTGGGAATCATATGACTGTGATGCACGTGACTTTATTTACAGTTTACTTTATAAATTGTGAATATGTATGGGACAGTTTCCTGCCGCGGTGGTAGACCGTAAATCTATCTTCAATCACGAGATGCGGAATCGTAATCACTAAATAATATTTATTGTAAATTTATAATGCCTTTATTCGATAAATTATTCGTTGGGAAAAAAAATAATTGCAAAAATTTTGATGATTTACTTCCGTTCAAGATCGAATTTCCTCCTCGTGATTGGTAAGAATTATAAATACACACATACAAACTCATAAATACAGATCTATGCTGTCACTTTTTTAACACAGCTTTTGTCATTCAGTCTACTTAATTTATCTTATTATTTATCCATTAGTTTGTACAATTTGTATTGTTATATTTAGCCTTACAATACATATCCACACACTAGTGTAAGTATTTAGTTATTTATTTTTATTACTCCGAAGACTTTGTTATCTTTCGATCTCATTCATATGTTTTGCACTCAATGATTTATGTCACTACTTGTCTTCATTTTTGAATTATTTTTTCGCATAAACTTTTATTCATACTACTGAAAAAAATCAATGTCAAACAATTTTATTTATTTTTCAACCAAAATACACCTTGGAAAAAATTAACTAAAATTTATTTTTTATTTCAGTAAAAACAAGCTCAAATTTAGGCCTGATCAAATAAGAATATTATTGTTCCGTGAGTGCGAGTGGCGGGGAAGAAGATTATTGTTTGACTCAGTATCTAATAAAATAAATGGAAACTCCAAATCACATGATGAGGATTCATGTCCAAGAAACAGAAATGGATTACCGCAGGAGGTAATAGCCTTTTTTTTTTTTTTTTACTTAATAATTATTATTAAAATAATTTTGCTTTATTTACAATGAAAAGGATCCTTGTGATAACGTGAGTCTGTTGAGCGAAATGATATTTGGCACAGTAGCGATGACATACAGAGGACCTTTGTTCAAAGTTCACACTTTTGATAATACTAAATGTATTATGTGCTGTAAAGTTTTTCCTGCTTCTGACCATTATCCTCATAAACAAATGTAATTTTTTATATTTTAATTACTTTATTTATTTTTTATTTTATTATTATTTTATATTCACTTTACAGTGGAAGATTGTCAGATGAAACGCTGGGTAGTCATGATTCTAATTCTAGTAATGGAAGTATTCGTAATACTCGTAAGTATTTTTATTAAATTATCTATATTATTAAGAGAATAAGCAAAATTTTGTGGCCAGTGTTTTTATATGATAAAATGGATTTTTATGATTAAATTTGGTATCGTTGGAAAATTCTTGACCTGGAATTGTGCCTTTTCATGGTTTCATATCATTCTCACCAATAGTCAATTTATTTGATAAATATTTAGGCTATATTCGAAAATGCGCTATCTCTAGATACATATTTAAGAAATGACCTTGTATTTTGTGAACCATTGACATTTTTAAAGATATAAGCTCACCCCGATGTTATACTCATCAAGACCTTTCATTTAAGTAACCACATCATTTTTTCATATATTTATATATATTATATATATATGTATATATGAAAATATATCAAAATGCATGTGGGTACTCAAATGAAAGATCTTGATGAGTGTAACATCGGGATGAGTTTATATCTTTAAAAATGTCAGTAGTTAAAAAAGTACAGTGCAATTTAACAAAAGTCATCATTTAACAAAGCAAAATTTTATTTATTTATAGTTTACAAGTCACGGCAGTCACATAGTGTCTGCAAGTTTGCTAGTTTATAATTATTCATTCAACTTAATATAATTATAATTTTTCAGTTTCATCCCCGAGTTCAGGTAATTTATCAACGGGTAGCTTAAGAAAAAGTTCAACTTGTTCAAGTACTTGTAGTGGATGGGACATAGATGTTCCTTTATTGGGGAGTAAGTTATTTGCTTAAATAAATATATTAACTAGAGAAAAAAAATAATAATATGTATATTTTTTTTTAATTTAAAAAAATAGGTTTGCAATCAATAGATAGCAATTCGTCGTCAGGATTTGGTAGTTTATCAAGCCTACGTAGACGATGGCTACGAGCCATGTCAACGTCGCTAAGTATCACTGAGTCAGATGAAATATTTGGATTTCAACCGTGTGGCGATACATCCGGTGATTTTAATATACGAAGACATAAAACAAGACTCGGATTGGCTATTTTGATTAAACTAACACTCGGCCAAGAGCGGTATGTATTTTTAAATGATAAATAGTTTTGTTTTACGCATTTATTAAATAATATATTTAAATTTTTGGGCATAGGTTGATGGAAGTGAGACTTCTGGAGCACGTGGCTCAGCTTGAGGCGATGTTGAACCGATTGTGTTACGCCTGTATCCAGCCTACCAGGAGAAAAATAAATTTTGATCGCAAAGAATCGACTGTAAAACTTCACCAGACCGCATTACGGTGCACTCTCTGGTTACTGCGGCTGCTTATGACCACAGAGAACATTGGAATACCATCTATATGGCATCAAGTATTGCTTAACTCCTCTGTTTGTATGGAAATACGAGTTAATATGTTGTCCCGTAGTTTTCATCAAATGTCTCTGTTATTGAATAAAATTGACACTAAATCAACCAACTTGTAAGATTTATTCATCAAAATTAAATTGTCATTTACGATCTTCATTAATATTGAGTTATTTTATGTTTTTAGCTTTCTCAGTACACTTGTAACAGCTGTTTTAACTTATCATCTTGGCTGGGTTAATACCATAATGTCATCACATGATAATACACTGGTAATCATTTTTTTTTTTATTTATAGTTGTAAGGAGAAAGTATCAAACTGCTTGGAATTTTTTTCGTATTGTACAATTTATAAAATGATTAAAAAAGTAGAAATCTTTTTTTTTTTTAATCTTAGTTGATTTAAAAATTAATTTATTAAATTACTTAAATTTTACTGAATAAAATTTTTATAATTTCAGATAGAAAATATAAAATTAAAATATCCATATAATCCACTGTGGGCTCAATTGGGTGATTTATATGGAACACTAGGTAATCCAGTTAAATTTGTCAATACAGTAATTATTGGTGACCCAGAAAAAGAAACACTTATAAATGCAATCCTGACATTTTTGTCATACTTTTTACGAAGTGCAATAGTTGAAAAAAATTATGAGGTGCGCTATTTACCTGAGGAAGAAGTACAAAAAGCTATTGAAATTTTGCAACGGAAATCAATTACCAAGAGCAGTAAAAAACATTCATTTAAATCAAGATCTAATGACGGTAAAAGCAACCCATTTACAACTAGTGCAGAAGCTAAAAGTATTAACAAGACACGTGTTGATTTGAACATTCCAAAATTACGTAAAACCGTTAGTTTGCACAAAAATCTTAATTATTTAAAACCTGAAACAACCAAGTTGCCGTTAAAGCTTGAATCCTGTCAAGACGATTTAACTACTGATTACTCAACAATGTGTTCAAATGATTCCGACAAAGAAGAAACTTCAAGTTCGGTAAAAATAATAGTCAGCGAAATAGCATCGCAAACTAGTACTGTAGATAAAGATAAAAATTTTCCAAATGGATTATTATTAAGAGCTGATGATTTTGAGCAGAAAAATGACTGGAGTGATTCCGAATCCCCGACATTAGCACAAAAATTTTCATTTTTACACGATAATATTCAAGAGAGTTGTGCGTCTAATGCAACAACAGAAGTTTACTACTCTCAAGTTGAATATACTCAGCAGCAACAAGATGACAATAAACAAAACCAAGTATTTTTTACACTTGGTGGAGAAGATAAAACACTTGGTGATAATATTCCTTTAACAGATAATAATTTAAATAGTACTAATAATAATAATATTAATATTAACAATAATTGTCAATGTTCTCTTGCATTTAATCGGGTCCCGAGTACATCAGCTCAGCTACCAGAAGGTGTGTTGCGTAAAATTTTGCAAAGAAATTTTCCAGAATCATCGAAAAGTATTCAGCAAAGGCAACCAGGTACATCGTTCGGGCAGAAAGATCGTACGAATCTTCTTGGCCTCTGTCCAAAATGCAACGGTAGCGGAAGTACCAGTTACGAAAGCGGTAAGCTTTTGTTAGAAACGCCTACAAATGCTACTGAAGTACTGAGAACTTGCGGTAATTCTGTTAATACACGTGCTGGGAGTAGCAGTAGTAATAGCAGTAGCAATGCCGGTGGAAGCAAAGAAAAAGTTACCGTCCGTCCAAGAGGAATTGATTCACTTGATGAATTATTAGAAGCCAATAATGTAATTGAACTGCCAATGCCAAGATCTAAAGTCATTAATGCTAACAAATCAAATAATAAATATAATTTTGAACAAGTAACCGGATTTACAGACACACTTTTACGTAGAACGGTTACTAAAGTTATGAATAATTGTAAATTAGATTCAGGGTACACGTCAGGTCTAGTCATACAAGGATTAATTAAAAACAAGGATAAGAATGATTGTAAAGAGCGGAAAACTGATGATGAAAAAGATGAAGCGGTAGAACGGTTGGTTGGTGAGTTGAGAGAAGAAATGAGTATTAATACACAATTTTCAATGGTTGATCACACCATTTCCGAGTCACTTTGTATACTTGCTGATGTTGATAATTGGCAAGTTGGATTTATATCCAATAATTCGCCGATTCAAAGTCCTTTACTACCGATTGGCATGTCTGCGTTGGTTTCAAACATGCTCGAGGCTTTCGTTTATTTGTGGACTAAATATCGGTCACCCGGATATGTGAGTATTGAAACTTTTTATTTAATTAGTTGATTGAATAATTGATATTTATTAATTTTTTTACTTGTTTCAGTGTTTGAATCTACTGGAAAATAAAATGCGAGAAATATGGCTGAGAAGCGAAGTACTGGCTAAGATACTAATGACTGGAGATGTTTGCGATATGAGCTTGTCAAATTTAACGAATACTCTAGACCTTGATGCTGCCGATTTACCACTTTTACTCGCTGTTGCTACCACTCATTCACCACAAATTGCCCAACGATTTGGGCTTACGCTTACTTAAGATTTTAATCTAGTTATAAATATTATTAATACTTTATTTCAAAGATTGAGATGGATGAATGATTAAGATGAATAATTAATATCGCTGTGAAAAGATTTTTAATATTGAAATTCACTTGATGCTCTCATACATGTAGTTTCAAAAATAGTATACGTAATGTGATTTTTTAAATTTATATTTATTAAGTAATAATTTTATACAAACTTGACATTGTGATGGTAAATTTTTAATATTGTTGAAAAAAGTAAATATATTTTTGATCATAGTTGTACAATTTAAAATTTTTTAAAATCAGGATTTATTCCGATAAAAGATTAATTGTGTGCTTATATGCTGATAGCTTTTTAAAGGTACACATTGATAAAAGATTTATTTAATAAAAATATGTATAAATACGATAATAAACTATTTTTTACATGAGACTGTTTTGTAATTATTTTACACCCTGAATAGTTTTATTTTATATATATAAATTTATAGCTTTTATTAAAACGAAAACTTCAAGTAATTGTCAATTATTTTTTAACACCTAAATTTTATAATTTTTTTTTTTAACAATTATTTTCAATATGGAAATTTGTCCAGCGCCGTAAGTAAAATTTAAGTTAAGTATTTATATTTATTTACTAAAATTATTTTATTCAATTTACAGGGTAACGCGATCGGAAATTCCCCATTCAATAATTACGATAAGAAATACTATTTGCGTAAGTTTTAACTAAATATTTCTCAATAATTTTTTTTTTTATTTACAAACACATGAATTTAATTAGTTTCTCATTTTCTATCGATCGACAGTTAGGTCATGAAGACACATGTAATTGTTGCTGTTGCTCTAATCCTCAGCCAGCGTACCTCGTAAATCATAAATAAATTTTTTTAATTACCACTTTTATAAACTTGTCCTAAATTATTTAATTATTCCAGAAATATGTTCAACCTTCCGTTCCAAAATCATTCAAACCCGTCCGAGTAAGTAAAAAAATTAATGAAAATAATTTTATTTTTATTTAAACAATAGTAATATTAATAATAAATAGGATATCAGGGAAGTGGACAATAAATGATGCAAATTATTATACCAATTATTAATTCAGCTGAATTAATAATTGGTATAAAGATTTACATAATTTATTTATTGTCTACTTCTCTGATATCCTATTTATTATGTTAAATCATGGACACGAAAACTCATAATAGTAATATTAATTTTCCATCGACAGTATTATTGGTGCAATGACATACCGTTTGAAGCTGATACAACCTATAAATTGTCCTTTTTAGACGGACCAACACCAAGTGGAAATTCAGTCAAGCCGGTACTTCCAGAAGATTCTCTAACAGTTGGCGATGGAAAATTAAATGACGAAACAATTCATAAAGTAACATTAAAAATTTAGCTCATCAAGCAATTAATTAATTAATTAATAAATTAACAAATAATTTTTTTATTAAGCTAAGTTATTTAGGTAATTGGTCTGTGAAACGAGAAATTCCGAATGAATCAGGGCCGTGGAGAGCAGTTCAACAATGGCTAGGCAGAGGACCAATCCAAGATAATACAACAAGCAAAGATGCTTATACATGGAAGTGTATTGCACGATCTAAACCTTTCAAAGCGTCAACCAACTTACGTTGTCCTTGTGCATCTATAGATGGTAATTGAAATAAGTAATATAATTAAAAATTCTAAAAAAAAAACAAACATTGACTAATATTTCTCTAATTTATTTTTTTTGAATAAAGTACTAAAATAGATTATTTTAATTTATATCTAAAGATAAAACAACCTATAAGTTAAGCTATTACGAATCAGGCTGTCGCATTCCAGTACCAGAATCTTTTAAACCAAAGAAAATATATACCAAGAGTGACGTTCCGATGGATGAAAAAACTACTTACAAGCTCAGTTATTGGCCTTACGAAACACCGTCCAAGGTATTTATTTACGCTCAATACTCTACTCGTCTTCTGCCGATAGTTAGCCTGTACGTTCTTTTTTAATTAACATCGAATTCTATTTTGTTAGGAAATCCATCCGTGGAATCAAAAAGTACAGTATCAAGTGCCATCAACTCCGCTTGATGACACCACGGTTTATAACTTAA
Organism: Cotesia glomerata; assembly: GCF_020080835.1. Classification (NCBI taxonomy): domain Eukaryota; kingdom Metazoa; phylum Arthropoda; class Insecta; order Hymenoptera; family Braconidae; genus Cotesia; species Cotesia glomerata. The sequence continues at coordinate 5,673,252 of NC_058158.1, forward strand.
GTTATTGGCCGAATAATCAACGCGTCAGAAAACCGTTCAGTCACTCTGCAAAACAGACGAAAAATTTATTAAATATTGGAGAAGGTTTTGATGAAAAAACTACTTATAAACTCAGTTATTTCGCTTGCGGAGATAACGTTCAGAGGAAGCCAATTAGACCTATCGCGAGACCTAGCGAATTTTCTAAAGGTCCATTGAATGATGATACTGTTCATAAGGTGATTTTATTTTTAAATTGTTATATGAAGCTGATAAATAATTTTTTAGAAATTATTTATATAATAAAGATTTCTAATGTCTCTTATATTTTAGTATAATTGATTTAATTAAATATAATTATTAATTTATAATGATTTTAGCTGAGTTATTTGGGAAATTACGGAGTGAAACCAGAAGAACCAATACTACCGAGCTCTTCTATAGAAGATTGGTTAGAAAGTGGACCAATGCAAAAATTAACGACACAAAAGAAAGATTTTTCATGGAAGTGCAGTGAACCTGGACCAACAGCTTCAAAGCCAGAGGATAATCTCGGCTTTTCATCTCTACCTCTTGAATGTAATTGAAATTCAATATAAATTGTTTTAAATTTATTATTGAAAAAAAATGAATGGATCAAATTTCATCTAGGTTGCACCACGCATAAATTATCATACTATCCCAACGATCTTCAAGGGTTGATAAGAAGCAAATCATTCAAGCCCCCCATAGACAATAGGTACCGGCCGCCTGATGTTCCGTTCGAAGAAGCTACAACTATGCGACTGAGTTATCAGCCCGTAGATTGCTTACCGCGCGAAAAACCGTGGGCTCAGAGAATTGAGTATCACCCACCGCTCACGCTTATGGAAGACAATACCATTTACAATCAAAGGTGCTTTTTTACTATAATAACAATTATTAGATTTATTATTATCATTCAAAGTTATTCATATTGTAATAAAGTGATAAATTGTTCAGTAATCCTTTTTTATTTTTTGTTTGTTGGAAAAATAATGTCTTAAAAATAAATTGAACTTTCAGTTACATTCCTCCGGGTACTTTGGAGGCATTGCCGTGTGACCAACCCTGTCCTCAATTGCTGTCAGACATGGGTCAAGGTAAAATTTAAAAAACTTATTCGTGAACGCCTGATCGGCTTTTATTTTTCAAATTATCTGATTGTTTAAATAATTACAGATACGTGTAATGCATATCCACAAAGTTATTGTATAGCAGGTAATTAATTTTTGCTTGAAAGATAAAAAAAAAAAAGGGATTGTAAGATACATAATTATAATTATTATTAAAAATTTTTTGTTTCAGAATGTTCGTCTTGAAGGCAATGAAATGTATTTTTCAAATATTTAGTGTTGTTTATTAGCACTTAATATTTTATATTTAAATAATTGACATTTTTTATGATAAATAAAATTTTAACGAATTGAAAAAAAAAAATAAATAAATAAAATAAGCGATTTTGAGAGAAAGCAAGGCGAACATTGGATATTTAACGGTCTTAAAAGCATTTCGTAACAAAGGGTGAAAAAAAGAATGCAAAAAGAATGAGTCTTTGAGCAAATCGAATTGCGATGAGGCGGCAGACTTTAAGTTGCTAAACTATATATTATTATCGGAGGATCGGTGCAGAAAAAAATATAAATATAAATACTATGGAAGTACAATCAGTCGCCCTGGGTGAATATCAAAGATCCCGAAGATCACTCATTTATGTCAGCTTCTGAATTCCATGGATCCACATTTACGAAGGCCATGTGAAAGTAACGGTCGCTTCCTCGCACTTAGCTTAATTCCCCTGGTGCAAGTATCTTCAACATCGCATCGTCTTTACTCTTACGAAATATCATTACATATATTACGAGCAAGCCGACGACGACTATTATGGTGTGACCAAGTGTACTGAACCTTTGTGGAAAGGTGGATATGATTTATATATATGGTACTCGATTATGAGACCATTTACTGGGGCTTCAGAATATTCTTGTATCATCACCGTTACTGAGTTAATTAATTCTATCGAAATGTCTTCACGTTATTTCCATAATTTATTTTCTGTTAATACTTAACACTTGTACGTGACAAAAAATAAATCTTTTTTAAATTATTGTGGTAATAAATTTACTTTTAATTATTTTATTAAATTTATTTCGTTTAAATTTTAATTTTTTCTATAAATTTTAAGAAGAATTGTTAAATGAACTGATTAATAGTAAAAGATTGTCTATAAAAATTGATTTAAATATTTTTATAAATAAAAATGATTAATTGAATAATAATTTTTTTTTTTTCAAAAATTTAAAGATTAAGAAATTATTTTATTGTACTTTTATTGAGCAATTTTATTATAAGTATAAATAAATCGATTAAGTGTGAAATAAATTTATGTAATAAACATATTCTGTACTTATTTATTTAAAAAATTTTAATGTCAAATCTTTAATGACTTGTAATAAAATTAGTTTTGATAAAAAACAAATTATGGAAATAATAGCTGAGTAGACGAAATTGTGCCGGAAAATAAGATGGTTGATAAATAAATTACCTAACATATGTTTAAAACATCAATAGAATAATCGTCGACATGAATCTGTAATGACTACGCAATACATTATATTATTTATAAATAAATAAATGTAAAAAAGTATATGAGAAAAAAAAAATCAAATAAATATAAATAGCTTGAGAGAAATTTATGTACTTATGTCATATACAGTTTTTAATGATTAATCTCTATGTCTGAAATTAAATTTCATAATTTGTGTGTACACGTTTAATTAGCATCATTAGGATTATTTAAATTTATATTTATAATATACCGGTAAAAGTTAATTAATATTGCTATTTAAAGAAGTAAAAGAAAGTGACCTTTAATTATCTGTAATAGAATACAGGATAGATATGGACAGTTGATAAAACTGAAAGCTCGTACACTTAATTGATGCTGATGAGACAATGTAAATAAATGTAATAGAAATTATATATTATAAATTATATAAAAGTATGAGTGACGTTGAATGAGACATTTGATTGACGAGGAATTCGCATGATGCGCTTTAAGGTAGAGATGCTAAATATTGCAAGTATGCGTCGGAGTAAATATAATAAGGATTAAAGACTTGCTGCTGCTGTTGGAAGTGATGCTGCTGTAAATTACAGAGGCGTTTATTCTTTTATTATAGCTTATATAGCTAAAATTATTCATACCTGCAATGAGAATGCAAGTGTCCTATGTCTTGTAGGGATGGGAGAAGAGCATACACATAGGCGTCGACCTGTGTGTAATCCACATACACTTACCTTCATAATTCATGGATCTTCCGAAGAAGGGATAAAGTGAGAGTAAGTATAAAAGGTGATTTCTTTCCTGTTCAAAAACACAGTTCAGTGTTGCTTCTTCGCAGTTCGCTGATTATTTTTTAATTCAAAACCGATCTTTCGTACCAATACTCGGTTTTATTTATTTATTTACCGATAACTCACGGTATTTGTAGTATTTATTTTTGTGAATTTTGAGCTTTCAGGATACACTATGAGATTCTTCGTAAGTTTAACTTCATTTCATTTGATAAATTTTATTTTACTTGCATTTAAAACTTGAGAGTTTCAAATTGAAATAAATTTGACTATAAAAAAATCTGATTTTATTTTTTTAAATAATTAATAGAAAATTTCATGTTTCATTCATTAGATAAAGTAATTTTTTTCAGATAATAAAATTAATTCTTAATACCGGTTTGTTATTAAATAATTATTTTAATTAAAATATTAATAATGTCATAGAAAAGTCATCGATGTAATAAACTTAATAGTTTATTTACAATTCTAATTAACAAGCTTATAGCTTGAATAAAATTTTTAATTTATGAATTAAAGAATAAATCAATAATAAAAATAGTAAAAGAAAGTGAGAGTTGATGTTTGAAGATAAAAAATGTTTGACAAAAAAAAATAGAAAAAATGAAATAAAAAACAATAGAATGTAAAGCAGCAAAAGATTGGCTGGTGATTAAACGAGATCGTTACGCGTGATAACTTTATCCATTTCTCCATTTAATTATTAAATCACATTGAATATAAATTTGAATAAAGCTCTTGTTGATTTATCTCTATCTCGATCTTTATCTAAAGGTTTTAGCGGCAACACCGTAACACTTGTAATTAGATAAAGACTCTACTACACGTCTCGGTATTTTAACATTCGAGATAATAAATATTTCAGCAAATAAAAGGGGATGGGTTTCAAATACGATCATTTAAATATATGTATGTTTGGCTATGGGCTGATGGGTTAGCAGGTCACGAGTTAAATGACCCACGTTGGCATTTAGTTTTCACTTTCACTCATCTCCGGTGTGGCCTGCTGAGATTAATACCATACCTTGCACTACCCAAACTAAACCAGGAAGTCATAGTAGGAGGTTGCGAGTCATCGCAGAGCATTTATAATGCCATAGACTTTATATTCCATTCCACTATATTGCATCGCGTTACATAATTTTATCTCATACTGCTGTAATGTAGTGTACCAGGTAGTTGGGCTTTCCCAAACTCCATCATTGCTGTTTCTTCATCTTCATCTTCAATTATTATCAATTTCAATATTTATTACCGATAAATTATATTTTTAAAATTCATTTGATATTGTTGTTACGTTAATCAAGGATAACTTTCATTTTTTTAATCTTCTTAAAGCTTTTAAACTTTCATTTATTTTTATTGCTTTGAATTTATTTTGATAATAAATTCAAGTGACAAATTTTAAATTAAAAAAGTAATCATTATTTAATGTGTAAATTTTTTTATTTTAATTCAGGTTTTACTGGTGATCGCTGGTACTGCACTCGCCCAAAATCAATATCAGGGCCGCCAGCAACAACAATACCAAGATGATCAACAGAGACCGCAAAATAATGACAGGGAATTCAGCACAACAACGTTTATTCCAATCTTGCAGTGGAATAAAGAGCAGGAACATGATGGAACATACCGAGCAAGGTAAAAGTCAATGGGAGTGTTAGCTTTTTCTTCGTCTTCTTATTACCACTCCCTTAACTTGTTATTTAAAAGTAAAGAAGATCCTTGAACTATAGTTTTAATGATCCCTATCTTGGTACATAGATGATACACGTATTCCTGGTCGTTTATTTTATCTATCGATGTGTATTATTACGTCATATAAAACAGCACACTATTAACTCAGTACTTTCTTATCTAATTTATTTAGCTATGAGACTGGTAACAATATAATCTCTGAAGAGAGTGGATACATCAAGACTTCAGGCGAGGGTGAAGACAAGATCGAATCACTGGTACAAATGGGAAGCTACTCTTACACAAGCCCTGAAGGTCAATTAATTACTGTGCATTACACTGCTGATGAAACTGGATTCCACCCTGTTGGTGACCATATTCCAACACCACCACCAGTCAGCGAAGAAATCCAAAAAGGATTGGATCTTATTTACGCTGGGATCAAAAAGCAACAGGTTACTGTTGATTCATTCATTAATTCTATACTTATTGATAGTGATTTCCTAATTTTTTTTTCTTTTTTTGGTTTTACAGGAAGAGTCAGCACATGAACAACAGTTGAAACAACAACAACCTTACAACCAACAGATCGACAGACATGAAGACAACAAAAAATACCGTTTGTAAAGAATTAATTAAAGAGTAAATTTAAAATAATTGATTTGTTTTAATAAATAAAACGTGAAATGAAGACTACGATAGTGGACTGTCAACTCAACTTCAATAAATATTTTTTTTATATATTTTAACGTGTTTTTCATTCATCGATCGAGATGATAGTACTGAATGATTCTCTGTAATCGGCTATTTTATTTTTATTACTATTATTGTGTACTTTATCATGTAAATGTATTTTTTATAGAGATAACATGAATTTTATAAAATAAATATATATATATATATATATATATATATACATATTAAATTTTTCAATAATTATTTTTAGTTTTAAGTAATGTAGAATTTTTTGAATAGATATATCTATTTTTATTTTAACATCTTTAGCTGATAAGTTTGTGGATTTTTTTAGCCGTTATAGAAATTTTAGAAAATCATTGACAAAATTTTTTCTCAATATTTTCTTAGCAACTTTAATTTATTTATAATATAAAAAGCAATAATTAGATGTCTGTTTATTTCAGCATTATTATTTTTAATTAAGATAAATTTTAAAATTGACAGCAAGAATAAACATATTTTATCGAACTATGTTTACATACTGATAACTTTCGAATAGAAATAAAAAAGTTATAAATACTTAGTTACTTACGTTTTTACTGCTTTAGCACCATAATTATTGTAATGGATGTTTTTTTCAGCTTGCTTGGATATCAACTACAAAAAAAAATTTATTTAATAGAATAATTTATAAAAAAAAATATATCAATCAATATTCCTTGTACTTACCAAAATTATCTCATTATTACTCTTATGTTAATTAAATGTAATTAATTAAAACTCTTTCACCAAATGCTTAATTTTTATAGATATATTTTTTTATTAAAAAATCTTAACTCAGATTTTTTTAAATTTAATTCACTGAGATTTATTTTATAAAAAAAAAATTTAATTAATTTCACCAGATTAGTTAATAAGAAAAAAAATCAACATACATATTTAATTACTTTATATATTTTTATTACGTTTTTTTATGTATAAATAGTCACTGAGTTTAATCATAATACGAAAAAAAAAAAAACATACCGAAATTAAATTAAATTTTCGTTAGAGAGCTATATAAACAGCACGAAAGCGAATATCATGCGTAGAATAAAAAACCGAAAGATCCGAGCGTTGCTTCAATAGAGAAGAATAGGGTTCTAAGAACAGTCGAGCAAGCCAATTCTAAGAATTTAACTAGTGGCTGGCACTGGCTTTTACTTCAAACTTCATTCGAGTAATGAGAAAGAAGGAAGATGACAATTTTTATAATTTTTACAGTAACTAGGTTTTGAATAAAAAATAACTAGATGGCTCTAGTGATTTTTTTTTTTAGTATAGTTTAGCTGTAACCGAAAAATTCGAAAATTGGCCAATCCCGTGTCAGAAAATTTTACGCGGGTGATATTGACCAATAGAAAAATTTTGGTGTTTAATGGACTGCGAAAATTACCCACAAGACATCACTCGCTCTCAAAACTTCGCCATAGCAGCATCTCATAGTAATTGCTCCGTAATCTATAAAATTCTTTTCAGAGTTATTTTATACTTAAAAATTATATTTATTTCATTTCAAATAATTAATTTTTTTTTTAATATTTAATTAAATGAAAAATATGTCTGTAGTTGAATAAATTTGACTTAAAATGAGTATTTCGGTCTAAGAAATTGGAGCTGTGAATAAAAAAAAATTAAATTTAATATTTTTTTTTGTTGCCGGAAAGTATAAGCAGGGTTTTCGGATTCCTAATCATGCTGAATGCAACTTCCTGGTAAATTATATAACATAATAGAATTTTCTTGAAATTGAATGATGTGAATAAATTTGCGTATAAGTGTTGAAAACAAAACGTGGAAATAGTGCGGGAATATATCATCTTCTTCATTCGAAATCATCGACGGGTTTTAATTAAATACGACATTAAATTGTTATTATTAAGTTGTTATAAAAAAATATAAATCGAAGCAAGTTTTGTGTGAGAAAATGATGGTCTAAAACATTCTGGTGATGTCGGTGAGATTCATTGAATGGTGTAGTGTTTCCCCTGTCATCGAAAGCTCGCTGCGTTTCTGAGGTGCCTGGCCGGTACATCACCGAACCGGTTGAGCGTTGCTCTTCGCGCCATTTCTTATCCCCGACCCTCTTTTAAATTAATTAAAGAAATGGTTTTTCAATATTACACAGAAAAAAATGAATTATGATAAAAATAAATAGATTATAAATACTATTTAAAACAGTAAAGTAATCCAATAAATTAATTTGTGATATTTATTAGTCAAAAAAAAAGTTAATGTCACCTAAACTCCAAATTACTATTTAAAATTGACACTTAAGTTAACAGACATTAGAAATTTTTTTATAATTTTACAGCAATGAAATTATTAGTAGTGAAAATTTTAAGAAGCATTTTTTTTCAAATTATAATTGACTTGTTCTAAAAATAAAAAAAAAAAAACTGACAGCGGTCAGCTCACTTCAGTATCATAATTGAGATAGTAAAAATTAACAAGTTTCTGAGCATATTTTAAAATTTATTTTTTTTCTGTGTAAACAATCGTCCATTTAATTTTTTTTTAAATATTAATTAAAAAAAAGTTTCTACTAATATTATTAGAAAGATTGGTGCTTTATTTAATACAACAAAAAATTGCTATTATTATTATGATAAAATTCCTAAATAGCTCTGGTAATTTTTTTACGAACTAAAAAATTTCAAAATTGGCCGATCTTGTGTTCGGAAATTTCGCGCGGGATATGTTGACCAATAAAAAAATTTCAAAATCTAAGGGACATATAAAATCATCCATGAACCATCACTTCCACTAAAGGTTTCAAGTAACAACTCTAGATCTAAAATGTTGCTCTTTAAAAGTATCAACATCTCTATCAGTAGAGATTAGTGATTGGTAAGTCGATTTTTATTTTTTTATTCACTATTTTATTTCTAGTGTTAAATGCTATTTTTTTGTATTATTTAGTGTTGGATCCTTAAAAATTATGAATGAACATCTTGAAATTATCATCATCTCTTCAGCGACCAGAGAACTTTAATGCTGCTACGAGAAAACTCCAGCGTCTCTACTATCAAAGGCCAGCGATCGGTAAGTCGAGTTTCATTCTTCTATATATATTCTTTCATTTACCATCAATGTACTACTCATTACCGAATCACCAATTTCTGAATTATCAGGTCTCAATAATCATATAATTGATCCATTTATGCATTTAATAATTGCTTATGCACCTATATACATTGTAATATCACTTTCATTTAATTGAAAGTAGAAATCAGTAAAAGTGATCACAATTCCTGAATATTTTATTATCTTAAACTAAGTAGTAGTCTGAGGTGTCGAGTTTACTAAAAAATAAAAACAAGTTTATTATTCTCTTCTTACGTGAATTGAAACTGAAAAAACTGAAAAAATAATAAATTATAACAATAAAATAAATAAAAAATCCATTATATTGTTTATAAAGCATTTTATTAATGAGATTTAATGTATATAAAATGAAAAAAAATCGAATTAATTTACCTCAACTAAACGAAAAAATTAGGCGCACGAGCGTAAAGAAATCTGAGTATTCGGATTTTATAATCTTGATAGTTATGGATAAAATGTTAGCGTGAGTATTCACTCAGTTGAATAAATCATAAATATATAGTAATAATAATTATTATTATTTTGCTATCGTCGTTATTATTATTATTATTATTATTATTCTTATTATTATTATTATTTATGCGAGATCTTGATTTGATTTCTTTACAAGAATCTGTTACATTTTTTTCTTACAACGAGATCAAGATCGTTTATAAAAAAATTAAGACCTATTTAAACACAATTTTGATTTCCCCAGCAAGTAAATTAGTATTAAGTACAGAGAAGAGGTAGTAAGTACATCTAAATGGAACAAAATTCGATAAAACAATAAAAAGAGCAAGAAAGCTGTCTGATTGCAAATGTATATCTTGTAATTCATTTACAAGCATACAATTTAATTAATGCCCTGCGAACAAAGTGCATTAAAATAATTAATTATTTATTATTTCTTATTATTATTATTATATTTTTATTATTACTCTTACGCTAAATAAAATGCACTGTGGTCGTCAGGGCAATGACAGCATTCAATTTTATGATCAATTAATTAATAATTAATTGATATTTTCTTTCATAATTTTATCTTAAAAATTTGCCTTCTTTTAAATACTTATTATTATAAATTATTGACACGCATAAATTATTCACACATTCAATCAATCGATGAAATTAATTATTAATCTATTTATTTTTTATCTACGTGGTACTTTAACTAATAGTATTTTTTAAATTTTATATACTGACATTTTTTTATAATGAAAATTAAATGGCGTCATTGTAAATCGATATAAATGATAAGCACGTGAGTGCAATTACAATGAGCAGTCCAGTTTGAAAGAAAGTTTTAGCGAGAAAAAATGTCAATTGTTCCGACATGTTCGGAATATATTTAAAAATAACTTTTCTCATTAGTAGGTCACGAATCCAAAACAATACGCATTACTTGTATAAATAAGTACGTATACTATTCTTCCTGTGTTTTTAAATACATAAGAGAAAATTACACGCAATAATTATTTCCGGATATTACGAGTTTCCATTCAAGACGAGACAATCCCTGTAAATTTTCTCAAATTAAATGCAAATTTTATTTTTTATCTTCAACTTCCCGCTTTTTTTCTTTCTTTTTCTTAATCATGCTCGCGTCAGATACTTGAGTTTAAAATATTGACAAGTACGAGTTCAATGTCCAGTTATATTAGTTGTTACGTGTCAAATGTTCCCACGTGATTCAAAAAAATAATAATTGATAATCCTGTTACGTTACTTCGCGCTCTGTACGCACACGTCAAACTTTTAGGTACGGCGTATTTTTTAAAATGAATATCTAAAGACTTGAAGCACCTTTTTTCGTAACTAATCTTTCACTATAACATGTAGACAAAAAAAGAATAATAATAATAATCTTTATGAAGCAGTATGATAATAATAAAGATAAATAAATGATTGTGTGAATTCGAAGCTTAAGGATTATTATTATTATCATCATTATTGTCAGTATTATTATTATTATTTTCTAAATCATAAATGAATCTCATTCACACATTTACGTACTCATACAACCATAAAACTATCGACTGGCACGTCGAGTTAATTTTCACAAGTAAGGCATCTAGAACGGAGGCTCTTGACTAAAATTCACAACTGAGCATAATAACACTTCAGTTATTTTATTATCTTCTTCTTATTTCGGTGGCACGGGATCGTATGGAGTAGCGTCGAACCCTACATACCGATTATTTTTCTTGTGAACAAACCCATTTTGTCCATCAGCTTTGTAGTAGACAACTCGTCTGATTCCAAAGGGATCCACGTAGCCGAATGATCCGACGCTTTTATCGGGCTGTTGTTCTTCTTCATGATAATGAGTTTTTAAGTAATACTGAAAACCATCAGCGGTCGTGTGAGTTCCATCGTACTGAGGAAATTCGTATTCTTCTGGTGTTGATGAAATCCCCTGAGAAAGTCGCGCCTGTCTGGTTCGTGGATTCGCTGGCGGTAGAGTGTAGTAAACGGGACTTGTTGTTTCTTTTGTCTGACTGTCGGAGTTTTCAGTTGTGAAATTGGGTCGACGGGTGCGTACTTGTCGAGATGTGCTGTTAAAACGTCCTGACGCTAGGGCGGCTCGGTATCGCCGATTGTCTGCCCGATAAAGTCCAAATGTTGATTCTGGAGTTCCTTTTATTGCTTCGTCATTATTACTACTATTAATAATATTATTATTGCTATTATTTTCTGGCGGTTCTATTTCAACAGTAGGTGATCCAACGTATGGATAAGATCTTCTGTAAGATCGATTGTAAACTCGGTACGGTCGAATGTATTTATTCGTTGTAGGCTTTGGTAATTCATTGGCTATTGCTATTGGTCTTATTGTTGTTGAGTAATAATTTGAATGCGGATACGACGGAGTTGAAGGTACAATGAATCTTCGTGAATCTGTTGGTGAATACGCTCGGTATGGTTTTATCGTGTTACTTTCGATGCTGTTGCTTGAAAAGTCTTGTAATACTGGTTGTCTGAAAAACAATTAGCATAATAATTCAGTTCCTTATAATATATTTATATACCTCGTTTCATTAATAATTAATTAACCAATATACAAACCTAAATGGATTAGGAGGTCGTCGTGGCTTAACCAAAACTCCACTTGTAGGCGGTACTCGTTTACTGGCGGTAACTGCTTCGTCAATCGCTCGATTGATTCCAACGTAAACCGTTTTAGATCTGATAAAAAATATGTGATGGTATTGTTAATTAAATTAATAATAATTGTTTTCGAACTAACGAGACTTGTTAATTGAGTAAACTAGGTACAGTAAATTTGTTCAAATCTTCACGGTCACGTACGTAATTTAATTGTTTAATGACGAGTAATAATAAATTACTACTAGAATAACAACGAGAATGTTTTTTGTCTTCCTACGGAAATAATTCAAGGTATTTCATAATAATTGTCTTATTATTATCGTGATTTTGTGGTTATTCGTGACCTTAATCACTGCTAAAATAATAGATACTTTATTATTAAATTTAATTTGAGATTTAAGATTTAGATTCAAAAAATAATTATTTAATTTACCAAGTAATTTTAAAAATAAACAAAAAAACTTACTTAAGTATTCTAAAGCCTTCGCGATCAGCGATATAATCTTTGATTCTTAAATAACCTAGAGGATCAAGCCATCCTTCAGTACCGACAACAGTACCGTCCTCGAGCCTCTTTTCTTTACGAAATTGTCCATTGAGTGTTTGAAATCGAAAGTATCTCTCTGGCCCCTCGTCAGTTTGTATGTGGTACTGGGTATTCGGATCGACATTCCAGCCACTTCTTTGAGCTTCGATTTCGTCTGGTGTCAGACAAAATACCGAAATCTTAAACAAAAAACAATACCAATTTAAGCATCCAGTTCCAGTGTCATAAAAGTCACATCAGATTAAAATTAAATGCTAATTAAGTTTTTTTTTTGCACGCTTTATTTAATTGGGCGTAGAGAAATTTTGAAATAATTTTTTTTATGCATGTAGCACATGGAAAAATTTAATAACTCGGCAATGATTTAATGTGACATAAGCATAACAATGTCGCTGGCCATTTAAGACTTTATCAATGTCAGTGTTGTAGTTTATTTATTGTTTATTATTTATTCTACATTTAAATATAATACAGATAAATAATTAATGATCCGATAATTCTATTGAATATACGAAAATTTTTATTTAAATTTATTTTATTGAACATTGTTTTATTAAATCAAGGAGAATCATCATTAAGAGGCGTCAACAAGATCGATCTTGATAAATATTGTATCGGGACCAAGTGCGTATTCTCATAATCAATTGAATTATTCAAAAGGTCTTGATAATCTGAAAAATACATGTATAAATAACGGATACTTTTCGTGGGTGTACCATAATTTAATGTTTGACCTGCGAAAACTAGTGGGCGTTGGGAAAACCTCGAAATTATAATAAATGTTATTTACCTTGATGTGATCTTGAAAAAATGTTACGTCCTTTACTTAATTCAAGGTTATACTTATTAGATAACGTACTTACATAAATTATTTTTTTTCAATCAATTCTTTTATTTTACAATTAAAATAATCTCACGTAAAACGAATTAGATTCCGAGAGAATTTAAATTGATGTCAAGAATGTTAAAATAAAACAATGTCAAGATGATTTCTCCTATTACTTTATTAAGTATTGCTCATTCATATATGACGAAAGATCGACTTAATTTGAGGGTAATAAATAAAAAAAAAAATTACGAGTACTGTGATTATTTTTCTTTACTCCATCTTAGGCTTTGAGTCACATCGCGGAGTTTTAATATCGCGTTTCGTTTGTACTTGAGTTGTATTGGTATGCTGTATTTATCTCTATGTATATTTATATAGTATTTTCATGGTATAGCGGCAAAGTTGAGTAAGCGAATACTAACTTACATGTCATGTTATATTATTGCTATACGTCTCTCCGGGTTCTTTACGAGAGGCGTGCGTGGGATTGGGAAAGTCTCCGGCCTACGGTCCATATTAAGAGATCCCATATCACCCGGCTTTCGATGCCAGGAGACATACATAATAAAATTCATATTAAATTATGTATTGCACTATTTATTTGCCGGTATCCTCGTTTTATTTATTGACTTTATACTTAGAGAACAATTTATTTATACTTAGAGAACACTTGATGCTTAATAAATGTTGGGGGTTAACATAATGACGGAGGAAAATATTTTTTTTTTTTTTCATTATTTTCAACTTATGTAATATTAAATATTATGCACAATTTAGTAATTTAAAAAAAAATTTTTTTTCTTGTCTTATCGATGGTCTAATTAGCAATTTGTCTAACTCCTTATTTTTTAGAGGGTGATTTTTTTAACATTTTGATGTAGCAATAATCCAATTATAAATTATTTGATTGATTCAAACCTAAATATTGAATCTATATTAGATATTAATGATATTAAATGATTTTTTAAGGTGATAATAAATTTTGAACTAATTGTTTTTTTCGTACAAATAGAAGATTCTCTAAAATGGAGTTAGACAATTTGCTAATTAGAACGTCGTTATGCTGTATCTTTTAAATAATTTTTAACTCATGAGCAAAAAAATAAATTTTTTGAAGAAAAATATAAACATGTAATCAGAAAAAAAATTTTTTTTCCAAATATTTTTTGACAATTTGGAAAAAGTTTGTTTCGTATATTCTACACTATTTCAATAAATAAATTTAATTCATACTTCGTTTTTAGATAGTGTTTTGGAAGAACAGGGTAGTATTTTATCACATCATCGCAGTCACGATTATAACTGTATAATAGATATGAATGTTACGATACTTATCAGTCAGATACAGACATATTATTAAATACATGAGAAATAGTGAGCTAAATATAACATCTACTATCTGGCTACTGAGTGAACTATTTAGATATCTGTCATCTGTAGGCGGCGTTACGATGATATTCATAAAGTTTCCCAGGAAACTTTATGCTCTAAATGTCCTATGAAGTTTATAATAATAATAATAATTATTATTATTATACAAAGTATGTAAATTTTTTGAATAGAACGAAATAGAAGTGCAAATAGCCAATTACGCGGTCGTTGGTCTTTGAAGAGTCTCATCATTGGACAATTACCTATTATACAGTTTGTCATTTGTCGCGAAGAGTTAAAAATTATTTTTTTCATTATCGAGTGGTTGACGCCAGCGTGGGTGGTTAAATATCCTGAACACTTCCCACGGCCATTCTCTAAAGGCTTGGAATAGTCTTTCGGCTTCAGGCTTTACTCTTTCAGTCTTCTCTTGTACTGAGAATTATTATGTATTATATCAAGAGAAAGGGTCGTACTTGCGGTTTAGGTGATAATGATTACATTACTTGCCATGATTTACTGCTGTTGTTTAGAAACGAATGAGTATCTTTTGTTATATCAATATTTTTTTTTTATTACACGTTAAAATTCGAAGTATACTTAGTATATATGTAATTTCTACATTAATTTTAATTAATAATTACGAAGATTCATTGTTTACATTATTCATTTTTTTACGAGATTTATTTTTGTCAACTGAAATTTTTCAGTGTCATGACATCTCAATAAAATGTTGATTAAATTTTTTTCAAATAACTCCATTTAAAAAATAAAAGTTCAAAAGTATTTATAAAATTTTTTTTAGTCTCTTTGTTTTATATTTTGACATCAATAAGTATCTCTGACAAGTTTAATAACTTTTTTACTTTCTAAAACGGAAGTAGACTATTGTCATCAGAAGTATACAACTCAACTACATAGTCAGCGAACGGAATTACTAAGTGAGTGTAACGAGCAACGGGATGTACCAACTCGCTCAGCGCAGTAAGAGAGTAGTAGAGACATCAGACATCAGACGAGATTGAGGAATGCTAACAATTGTGATTGTGATTATGTAGACACGCTTTCGTTGCACTTGATGAAAGATGATTCCAGTAGAAATGGATTTTCTGGCTTGTCATTCACCGCCTTTTTATTTTTATTCATTCATCATCGTTGTTTTATTTTATTTATAAAAAGCTAATTATTAACAATAGTTGATTTTATCCGGTAAAAATTTATCAAATTTAAACCGTTTGTCAGGAGAATTTATATTATTACTATTATTAAAATTCTATAAATTATCATGGTTTTAAATAAATAAAATATTTCCTTTTGACCTTTTCTTAATTTATTGTTACATAATTTTTGTTTTTTTAATTGATCGTCCAAACTTTCTTCTTTCTCAAAAAGTAGCTATAAATTAATTTTTAACAAACTTATTTCCGAATGAATCAATGAATGAAACTTCTGGTTATGTAAATAAGATACGTCTTTGGTCACAACATAATTATTTAAATTTCCGTATTAAATTATATATTTATTTTTATTAACAGCAGCTATCAGTCAAATAAATAAAAACATTAAGAAGAAAGTTGTTGCGTATTACTAATTATAATAATCAATAATGCGCTGCAATAATTTTTAAACTTGAATCAATTAGTTGTTGCAATCTATTACCGTCGTTCAGTATCGGATGATTAATACTAGTTACTTAGCACATTTCATTGTTAGTATTTGGCGTACCATGAGAAATATATAATATATAATAATAATAATGTGAGCAGCTAACATGAGTATGACGAAGTGCAATAGGGATTGGCTCAAGGCCATTAGGTTATTTCGTATTCAATAGAGTGCAAGAAGATCGATTGAACAATTAATTATTTTCCGGCAATCAATTCATTGTTCCGTTTGTTAGTTATCGGTTCGCATTCTTAAGTCCAACATAATACATTGAATAAATTAGTGGCATTTATTTTCATGGCCTTTGTTATTAGTATTATAAATATAAAGTCATGTCTTGAGTTATGTCAAATTTATGTACGTTAATTAACTGACTTACTAATTGTTAATTAATTAATTAGAAATTGTAATTACTTATTTAATGATTGCACACCTTTTGAGCAAAAATTCAATAAATAAAATTAAAGTAATTGTTTTTCTTTTTTACGGTTTATTGTGTGATTTAATTGCAAAATTATGTCATAATATTAAGCAATTAATTAATTTAATAATTAAATCTGTTAGTTTAGAAAATATATTCCAAACTTTATTATTAATTCAAATATTTAATAATTGTAATGGCAATATTTTTTTTGGTTTATTAAGTTATTTTGAAATTTAATTATTTAATAAAAGAAGTTATATATTTCTTTTATTGCCTCAATTAATTGTTAATTTTTAACCCCTTCTGAACTTTAAAGTAAGACTTTTTAATTTTTCAATTTTTTTCAATTAAATTTACCGGAAACATAAAATTATAAGTTTGTTCATGAAAAAGAAAAAAAAATAATTGTCACGACGGTAATTAAAAAATTTATTTGAAAGAGCTCAAGATGATAAGTTTGTTTAGTTGTTCAAGCGACGCTTTCCGCTAGTAAATCTCAAAGTTAAGTGAAGCAGTAAAATCAGTAAGCGAAAGAAGAATTGTATGATGAAAATGACAAAATAAAATAAGAGAAGTTGACAATAAGTCACAGAAGCGTAAGATTTTCTTTTTAGTCGAGTAGTCTATTATCCGACAAAACCACTGCTGAACGGCTCACTCTAATACTCTTTAGCGAAAAAAAGCTTAAACTGCTTATTACGTAGATGCTAGAGGTGAAGCGGCTTCCAGGTTAAGGTGAATGTCGAGGGAATACCAATTTTAAATCACGACAGTTCTTTATCCTTTCATGGGCAAATATTTATAAAGATATCAATATATAATTTGTTTCTCATCATTAAAAATTTGCTAATTTTTTATCCGCAAATTTCGTAAAATTCAATTTAACTAATCACATATTGCATCTTTTATCCTTATATTACAATTTATAATATACATTAAATAATAATATAATCACAATCACAATTACAAACATAAAACATAACGTATTCTAATGATGAAGACTTTAAATAGTTTTGTGTCTTATTTTCTTTCACACATTTACATACAACTAATCATACGATTGCGTAACCGGATAATTGACGATAACTATCCCTTTATACTTTATATACGCGAACAAAAAAAAATTCATCATGAGAAAATACATTTCTTATGTCTTAATCACAACAAACCGTACGTAAATAGATCTATATACAATTTATTCTTATCTTACTTCAACACCTCATTACTACGTGTCATATTATTTTCCTCATTTTACATACTATACAACTATAACTGCTACTATTAAAATTATTATTATTATCAATCTACATTTTATCAACCAACAGGTCTGATGTCTACAATTGTACCCATTGTCCATCGATAATTATAAATGATAGCTTTTTAGCAAAACCGAATCGTTTACTGTCACTTCAAAGATATTGTAAATTATAATCACCGTCTTCGGGTGCACTAAAAGCATTTTTTATCCGCGCAATCAACGAGATTCAACTCAGAAGCTCTTTTTTTACTCACGGACTAAATTTACATTATTAATTTTTTTCCACTTCACGTCACATCATGTCAGTTTATTTTATCGATTCTTTTTATTGCTCGTCAAATTTATCGACCTAATTTTCAATTTTGATTTTGGGATAGTAAAATCAATTAAAATTTATTTTAATCAATTTAATTATGTATGAAAAAAATTTTTTTTTTTTGGAAATAAGATTGAAGTAAAAAAGTAAATGTTCTTGATTGCTAATCGATCGAATCGATATGTCCTGACTCAGCATGCGCTAAAGGACTATTTATATTAATATATATATATATTACATACACATTGAAAGCCCACTCTCGATTGCAACGGCCTAACCGTAATTGGAAGTGAACGAATCGTTTTGCATATGTGTTAATGTGTATGTTTTATACAAAATTTCAATCTTTGTATTGTATCAAATATATCTACGTACATGTCTATATATATATATATATATATATATATATCGAAGTAAATTCTTGATTGGCCCTGATGATGCTCTGCGGTACTATTCGTAACACCGTCGACCTCTAAACATAAGTATGCACTCAACATTTTGCCCAGAGCATTCAGATTCACGAGCGTGATTTACGATCATGAATCGTCACGCTGTAGATCCACGGTATTATGTCTTAGCTATACATATGTATTTGCTGAGAAAGAGAGAGGGCTTCAAATATACTGCACAATAATAAGATGAGAGGATATAAACCCAGCACATATATAAATAAGTATATGCATGCTGTTGTTATTGTTGTTGTTAAGGAAATAAAGAGCCCTCAGCAACGAAGGCACGCGACGAGCGGATAAAATTCATTGTCGAGGTCAGTTACCGGTCAGCCGGCGCAATTGCCTGATATGTTTGCATTTAATTCACATTCTTGAATATAAAGGCTTTACTTTTAAAGACCTTGAGAAACTATCAAGATTCCGAGGAATATATTTTTTAAAGTTCAATGTTAAGGTCTTATTTATTTTGCCAATCATATCTTTTATAGTTGTAAATAAATTTATCTCGAGCAGTCTCATTGAGAGAAAAATTTCAAACTTATTTATTGCGGCAATTAAATTTGAAATTGATAAGATTTATCAAATGAAACTTGTCAGATTTTTTTTTTTCAATTGAATTCCCGGTTATTTTTTATTCATAAAAAACCACAAAAAATCCACAAAAAAATAAAAGACCGGTTCTATTTGCTAGAGACTGGAGATCGGTGGCAATTGTTGTGGTAAATAACTAAAAAATAATAACAACGGTATGCGCTGAAATCGTGCCGTAAAACGACAGTATAAAATGTTACTGCCGGTCATCGCATGGGGTTAAAGGTTATGGGAGGTAGAAGCGATACCGGAGTGGTTGAATCGGTTATTCTTACATTACTTCTCAACTAAAACATCAAACCTCACATACAGGTAATGCAATACACGAGTACGCTCCCAAGTATTTGTACTGAGTGTTCTTGTATTGGCTAGCGAGTAAACACAATCCCGCGTATAGTTATACTTATATTACGAGCACTACGTATTTCGCGGTAACGGGTTGGCAATGAATCTCACACAAATTCGTGATGCGATAGACTAGATTTAAGGCCCCATTAAATTGTGAATAAATCTGTCAGTTTTCAAAATTGAACGCCGGCAGACGAGCCATCACTTTAATTTTTACAGCAATAATAACAATAGATTTTTACGATTTCAATTTTTTTTCAACCCGAGTAGAGACATAAATAAATGTTTTATTTCATTTCATAATAATAGTAGTTGACTTTTTTTAGCAACTAATAGTCACGCTTTTTTATGTCATAATTAAAAGCAGCCAGATAAATTAATTTTTATTTGGTTCCATCTCATGTTATATAATTTTGTCTGTATTGTATTTTTTTAAAAATGACGATTAAATTTTTTTTTTTTTGAATAATCATAATTATTTACAATTTAACTTATCAAAGCTATAGTTGGTGATTTAAAATTTTTTCAATAAAAAAGAAAATAATTTGTAAATTATTGGTGTACTCAGTCATTAAACGTAAATTATTTTCTCATGCATTAGTCTGACAAATTATGCTAGTTAACGGTGGTGGTAGTTGTGCTATGTATAATGAAGTGAGATCAGTAAATCAGTGTGGCAATGGCATTTGATCCTTTCAATACTACGTGAACACGATCTCACGTGAATTTAAACTCAATAACGTTTTGTTTTCTTTTATGTCGTCTTTCATCGTCTAGTACCAGCCTCACTTTAGTAAGACGTATACAAGTCTATTAAATAAGACACGGCTCATTAATAATTACCTAATTACCAAGTCGAGTAATTGTACACACATATTATCATCTTTGTACTTTAACTTATTTATTTATTTGTTTGTTTACGAGGGAGTTAAAATTTAAATTATTTACAGCAATAATGCCCGTATTTAATTTTTTATGGACTCATAATCGACGTACCGTATGAGCAAACTCCGAATATGAGAGCAGAGTGCTAAGAGTAAGAGTAGGCTTTAATTCTGGCGTTACTAATTGTGAGAGATAATGTCTCGTTACTATAACTACGATCTTACTTTTTAATAACAAATTTTTTATTACAAAATTATTACTATTATATTTACCCACAAACTTGCTATTATATTAATAAAAAAAATTTTTTTTTATTTTCTCACAAACAGCTTAACCGCTAAATAGAAAATAATTATTAATTACAACAACAATCTCACCCTAGTTAAATAAATTGCCGCAATAATTATCCAGAGCTTCGACATTTCACTAATTTTTCTCACTGGTCTCTGAATAAATTTTTCATTAATACCTCAATAAAACACTCTCATGATTATCGTTGATTATTTTCTGCTATCAATACCGCGAACAAGTTCGCCGAGTCTCAATTCGATAAAATGTTAATGTTATTATTATTACTATTTATACAAATTTCTTTTTTGTCCGGCAATGAGGAAGTTATCGATTAAAAAAAAATTAATAGTTAATTATAAAAATAAATCGCCGAAATAATTCACAAAGTCAATAAGCACTATGCCGGTTAATAGAATCACAAGTTACGTCTAAGTAGCACGGAGAGGATGCGATACCGAGAGAGACTGAGGTACGACGACGTTTCCTCGCTATCACTTGGGCTGGCTGCACACTTAGCTTGCCTCCACCTTCGCTTCTTGGTCTCAAGCTTACACTCCTGTGGTATTAACTTTGTATAGACTTAACTCTGCTCTAAAGTATAAAGTAGTGTAACTAGATGGACATTTAATTTGGTCTCACATACCAGCAGAGTTGATTTGTTTTATTTTTTCTTCAGTTTTGAAAATAATGTTAATGTGTACTATACCAAATATGTAGATAGAGGGGCAAGTCAGTTTACTTATGCTCTGTATATAAATATGATTACATTACATTACATTAGGTGTCCTCTGATTACGACCCACGCTCACACTATATTACGTTCGATAGTACATTTATTTATACTCCACTCTGTCACTTAGCTTCACGAGTTATTTATTAAATTTAAATTAAAAAAAAAAAAAAAAAAAAAAAAAAAAGTGATTTACAGGATATTACAAAGGAGTTGAGAGTTGAAGTTTAAATAGTGAAGCTCGTCCTTGCTTATGAACCGTGTCGCTACCCATCAGAACATCGAGAGTTCAAGGCGACTATTCGTAACATTTTATTCATTACCGACTTATTCTTTATTTATTTTAACGACACACTTTAGTTCTTAACTATCATCTAATTATTTTTATAAAACGTCAACAAATATTTATTTAAAAAACGTGACATGTATCGTAATTTAGAAAAAATTAGACAGCTAATGAGTAAGCTACCGCGTTACCTTGTAGGTATTTCAAAGTGTCACATACGTTCATTATTTTTCAAGAACGCGGGACGTCTTAGACCTTAGATTAGATCATAGAGGTATTTTTTCAACGTCATCGCAATGAGTTTACGTTATTTGTGTAAGGAGTTATGAAGCTTTTAATTGCCTTTTAAATGTATCATCAAATTAATATAAAATATAAGGAAATAAATTAAGAGGTATTCAATGTAGGGAAGGCTAAATATTGAATTAATGGATTTAATTAAGTAGCTTTATAATTGAGCTATTAAATAAATTTATGCATGATTGTAAGAAAAAATTATACGTAATGTAATAGATAGAAATACACACCCTCTCGAATACAATGTATATTGAAGAGTATTGTATACTTATATTTAAATAAACTTTCGAGCTCATTATCCGGTACGTGGTCGCAGAAATTTGTATTGGATAGATTTTATACTGAAGTCGTCATAACCTTCTTACTCATACCTACTTACACACTAACGCATTACACTAAATGCGTGCAAATTACACTTGATATCACTGCGCGTACTAATTTTATATTCAAATTTACTTTTTTTTTTCTTTCGCTATTATTGTTATTATTATCAGCAGTAATAACAGGAGAAAAAAATAAATAAAATGAATTACGACGCGCCTTTTATTGTTCGTCGCAGTTGCATTTAGCAACAAAGTAACTATGCGTAATTAATAATGCAACGAAAAGCGGAAGTTTTGAGGAAACGTCGAAGATTATATAGGAAAGATGAGAGAGAAAAAGAGATGGATAATAAAATCTAAAATAAAATGAAATAAAAAGTAAAAGAACGGTTTAGTGATGTTATCCGGTAGATTCGCAAGACGCGTGGGAGTGTGCTCGATTCTTGTTGGATTTTATTTTTTGTTCTTCAAACAAAGACCTACACCAATGTACTCGAAGCTATACTATTATATACACCACTAGACTAAACTTCTATCTCGACTATGTACGCGGATGATTAAGCCGCGAGCAAAAACCCACGAGTTGTCTTTAGCTTGCAGGAAATTGTACACGCGTATGCCCGATCTACGGTCGTTAAATCCCTTAAAACTTGTTTCTTATTCGAGCTTTTTATTTTTTTATCAAACTTATTATTTTACCGGCAATAAAAATGATAAAGCATAAGATAGTGAGAAGGACATAAATTAACAACGAGTTAAATTAAACGGATAAATAATAAATTTTATTTTAAATTTAAGGGATCGGTAACGACTTTTTTTTATATACATATTCGTTATTTTTTGTTTTGTTTTTTTTTAAATACATTAAATGTAACGCATGTGCGTCGACTGTTTCTGCACACATATTTTCTCCTTCGTTTACTACAGCGTATATACGCTTACACCAAATTGCTTTCACTTTTACGAGCGGCGAAGTTAACTTAAGTTTGTATACTATACAGATGCTGGGAGCAATATAACGAGGCGCCGGATATACAAACTAAGGATACATGCTACACAGTGTCAGTAGTAGGGCCGTTGCTTTGGGACGCAACCAATGTAATGTAACATAATATGCGATGATTAATTATCTTTCTCCTGAATATTTAAATCCACTGATTACAATATTTTATTAAAACGCGACCGCGGTTTTTATCACGCGAAATTTGGCAGAAGAAAGGCTGCCGGTCACTAATTTTTATTAAACGGTGCTCGATCTAATGTTCCGACGATTTGTTATTATCGGAGATTGTTGTGCTCTTGATCTAGAGAAAGTTTTAGTTTTTAACCATTAGATTCATAGATATATATAAATATATGTTATTGGTGTAATTTTATTTTTATGAAATAACCATTTTTTGTCAGTTCTTTATGTATTATAGTAATTTATTTTTTTTATTGATTTATGAGTCTCACGGTCATAAATAATAAAATCAATTTTTACTTTTACGATAACGAAAGTATTTTCTTATGAAATTTAATCGTAAAAATTTTAATTGTTTTTTCATTTATGACAAAAACTCTAAAAATAAATTTGAAAGTATTTCGACAGCTGATTAAAATTCGATAGACGCAAGAGTCGCGCGTATTCCAGTGAACCTTTGACCGAATTTAAATGACGGTAAACAATGAACGACTCAATAATGCATGTGATGTTTTTTTTATTTATATGATACAACTTAACTCTGACATGATGTGAACAAGCACAGGTGCACTTCACAGTACAAAAACACAAATAAATAAATTCGAGCGGATAAATAATGGGTGTGTCTTAAAACCGTTCAGGCTTTGGGAGCATAGACCTAAATAAAAGTAGTTTTTGACTTGTAAGGTGATATAAATACCAAGAAGTCCATTCTATTAAATATATTTTTACCTTCTACGATCAAAAAAAATTTTCACACCCATTAACTATAACCTGTTGCCGTACTTATTTTTTTTAACCCGCGTTGAAAGATCGTTATTAATAAAATTATGTAATATCTGTATCGATTGTTTTCATAATAAAAAGGTAGTATTAAAATTATTTTATTTATTTTGCCTGTACCTTCGCGTGTTACGTGTTGTTATTGTTGCTATTAAATAAATTATTTATATACATTACTTTTATTGTCCCGTATGACCAGCAATAAAATTCTCAAGTTCATATATTTATATTGTACGTATGTTGCGAAAGGGTTAGCATTGATTACATCCGTCGATTAGAATTACAATCTCATAAAAAAGTTTAGAATTAAATTCTTCTCTAATGCAATAACGTGAGAATAAAAATTAACCCTGTTTGTTATTAAGGAAAGAATATTAATTGAATGAAAAAATAATGCTTATTAATAGAGTAAAGATTAAACTTACCAGAAGTAAATAAAAATTCATATTGAAACAGAATGAATCAATCTATCATCAAATAATAACAAAAAGGAAATTAATAACTTCTACAAACATTTGAGTAGATTAACAGGCTGTATTTTATTTCGAAATAAAAATTTAATATTTCGAGACTTTGTTTTTTAAACTGACACTTGAGAGGACTTTCGGTAAAATATGATTGGGGAATTATTCGAGAATGAGAAGCTGTCATATGGTGGATTAATCGTACTGAAGCACTGAACAGACTAGTCACATTAAAAGCCGGATTGCAGAACTGATTCTTTTACGGGGGCAGCGAGTGAGTAGTTGGCAGGAGGGCCGAACTGGCCTCACGCCTTCGCGATTCTCCTTTTTCAGTTTTTAGTTTAAATGAAAATAAATAATATAAAAATAAAAATACACTAATAATAAACCGTGTGATGTCTCTCTTTTGGCATTGTCCGCTTAGCTCGGCTGACATTGTGTGGACATCTCAATTTAAATCCCAAAAAAAAATTATAATTTTAACTTTTAATTTAAAACTTTGTTTTATTCATAATATTATAGGCGGAAGTCTTTTAGTCGGAAGTGTTTCGAAATTTTTTTTGATCGGGTTTCAATGATACTTGACATTTCGAAACATTTATTAATAATAATGTTTATTATTATTTTTATCATTATTGTCGCTGCTTGTTGTCTTATCAATCGACTGGTTTAGCAGGAAAATATCAAAGAAAAAAACCTAACCGGTCTAATGTACTTGAAATAAATATTTTCAATGCCTTCATGTGGCCAACAAAGGATGTGTCGAAAGTATTGCAAAACTTTTGCAATTCATCATCTCCATTGTATGTTTCTTAAATGCATAATATCTACAATCATAAATCGCGTAAAATATTGCACACTAAAAAAAAATTTATTTATTTACTTATTGCATACAAAAATTCTGTATGAGCAATTTTAGTTTTGTTTTGTCGAAAAATGCAACAAGATAATTTTTAGAATTTTTCTAATGCAAAAATTTTACAGTCATATTGTTTTTATTTTCGTCTTTGAATAATCAATTATTATTGTCATCTCATCTCTCATTGTGGGCGGCAGTGTTTACAAGGAAACAGAGTGCGATGCAAAAATATTCAAGTCAAGGTGATCGTCTTTCTCTCCTTGATCCCAGCCGATATATAATATCACATTACTTTCGACGACTGTATCAGCTGGAGAAAGTGACCCAAGGTACTTTCGTCACGAGTGGACATCTTAAATTGACCGTACACTTACATATATTTAAATTAGATTGATTACATCTGAATGATCGTTAAATGATTTTTTATTTTATCTATATTATTTCATTCCAATTTATAACAAACTTATTTAAAAAATTTTAATCTCTAGATGTCTAACAAACCTTACTTACCTTTTTTGTTGGTGATTAAAATTCTTTAACGGATTGTCATGTAGAACTGGATGTTTAACAATCTTAATTCATAAATCAAAGGTTATAACAGTTTTAAAACCAACAGATTTCCGCCTTCGTAAAGTATAGTTCGTTGACTTTAAGATTGTGAGATAACATAAAAATATTTTTATTTAAATGCGCGAGGACTTGCGAAGTAGAATAACGGTCTTTCAAATGAATGTAGGTGACCTACGAGCTTTTTAAATTTATTTATAACTCTTAAAAAATCCTTTGCTGATAAACGGGAGTCGATTACGTAGTTCTCAAATTTAAGCCGCGAGTCCCGAGATATGATTCAAAGGTAATTTTATATAAAAGTGTTTAGTTACCATACAAGAGAAGATGTAAAACGGACTGTCAGCACGCGTGCAATTTACCTTTTCAGTAGACTCACCTTTTTATCCACTCACTGATGCTCTACTATTATCTGCGGAGATCTCGCTGACGCTAATGTTTCTACTCTCTACTCAGCCTATCATGTTGTAGTATTAGTATAATGTAGCTGAGATCAAGAAGTAAAAGAAGAAGAAATGGAGAAAGATTAAAAGGATGACATAAACCTTTAGAGCTTGCGTGATCTTTCTCTGATTTGGGTGGCCGCGGTTTCAATCTCTCTTAACTCAAGAATGCCTTGTGCATCATCATCGCGTGAAATGTTTATCTCCTTCAAGAGTGACATCACGAATCTTTGGAAAATGTAATTAATCATTAAGTACACGTATGCGGGTTCAAAAAATCAAGTAGTAAAAAATCTCCGTGAAAAATTTTTGTTTATCCTTTATTCATTCAAATAATTGTTCAACAGTACAGTAATTTTTTTTTTGTATACAAATAGTTTTCTTAACAATACTTGAAAGCTCCTTTTATAATATAATAATATTTTTTTATAATAAACTATGTATCATTTAAAAATAGAGCAGGTGATTCATAAAAATATTTCTCTTTATAGAAATTAAGCGTTTACAGTTTTTTCGAGGAAAAATGTTTATAATTTTAAGAGTTTGACAATTAACTCGTGATTTAAAAATTAAAGTACGTGAAAAATAATGTAATTAGTGCAGTTATTAAAGTAATTTTTTAAAATTAATTTAAAGATTAGTTAGTGATTTTAGATTAAATTAAATATGAAAGTTTGTGCTTCGTAATTGAATAAATTATGAAAAAAATATAAAAATTTGTATCGAAAATGCTTTTGTACGTTATAAAAAGTATATTAATCTATTTAGCTGACACTTCGCGTGCGAGTATAGCCAACATTTCAGCCAAATTATCTTTCTGTTCAAGTCCGACCATTTTACAGCTTACATCCCACAACTTCTGCGCTAGCTCTGCATCTCTAGCTCTAGCCGATGGAGTTGTAACTGCGCATTCCCTTAAAAAATAAAACAAAATTAATTACGTTAATCTAAACATTTGGATCAGAAATTTTTGATTATAAAATAAAAGTTCTTACTTGTAATACATTCCGGTTTCTTTACCGGCAGCTTCGTCTAAAGCACAATGCAAGGTGGTTTGAGCACCTAGTTCCGGAGTCTTGATGAATGGAGCCGATACGTATTTCCAAAAGACTCTAGCTCCTCTGATAAATGCCGTGTCTAAATGACGCCCTAATTCCGTTGAAATTACACCGGGATGTAATGAATAAACTGTAATTCCTTCTATTTTGGCTTCTGAAAATTAAATTATTTGTTATAAATGGGTTTAGTGAGAATTAAAATTTTTTTGTTGATATTATAAAAAATGAATAACCTTTTAAACGACGAGATAACTCTGTTGTAAATAAAATATTAGCCAGTTTGCTTTGTCCATAAGCTTTTAATGGAGTGTAAGATTTTTCCAAATTTATATCGTCGAAATAAATGTCACCACCTAGAACTTGATTTATAAGAAAAAAATCCATTGATAAAAAAATGTCAAAGTTTTGCTGGGCTCCGTTTTAAATTTCCTAATTTAAAAATCTTTAATATTTTATTAATTACAACTTAAATTAAAAAGCTGATGACACATCAATGATGAATGATTATTGAATGTGACGCCGATTAATGTGTTAAAAACAGTTTAAAGTTAAAAAATTAAAATAAAAATCAATGAAAACCGCATACCGACCAGCATCACCATGACATCTAAGTTAAGATGATTAAAAAAAAATTTATTTTAGTTTACCAGAGTGCGCCATAGAAGAAACATTTATAATTCGTGCTGGAGTTGAATTTTTTATTTTCGGAAGCAATAAAAGAGTTAGCAAAAAATGTCCAAGATGGTTAGACTGAAGTTGAGTTTCGTATCCATCTTCTGTTTTTCCAAACGGACACATCATAACACCGGCATTGTTTATAAGGATGTGAATATTCGGCTCGGTGTCGTTCAGAGTTTTCGCGCATTCTCGTACACTTGCTAAACTGCAAAGATTTAGCTTACATACAACCAATTCACCTGGGTCTCCTTGGAATTGTTCGCGGTCTGGCCTTAAAATAAAAATATTAAATTTTTATTTCAACTGTTAAAAATTTTTTTGGAATAATGAAACAGGAACTGAGTAATCAAAAATGCTTACTTGGACGGAGGCGTAGTTTTCAACTCTTCTACAGCTGCATTGGCCTTAGCAACATCTCTGCATGCTAGAATGACTCTCGCACCTAGATATCGAGAATAAAAATATTAATTACTTGTTAGATAATATCAAAATTGCGTATTTTTATCTGTACTTTGTAACTTAGTATGCCTTGGTAAAAAAGAAGCGCGAGACGTGATCGGAATATCAATGGAGAATTAAATTCAATACTCAATCGCAATCACCGGTAGTTAATTTCATACGTCTTTCAAGGTCATTCTTATTATCCGGTCTCATTAAGTTTGCTTATTACAAACAACTCAAAGTAATTAGAAAAAAAAAAATTGTGAGTTAGTGATGCGAATCAAAGTACTAGCAATAGCATTGAAGCGTTTTAAACTTTTTATCTTGAATATTGGAAAATTAATAATAATTCATAGTTTAAATACAATTACTCATTAAAGTACAATAGATAGTACTTTATAAGTTGTTTTTGTACATTTAAAGAATGAAATACACATACATCATTAAAAAAATCTAAAAAAATAAATTAAAAATATTTTAAAATTTTATTTCAAGTCAAAACTGACATTAAAATTTCAATATATTCAACAAACTGCATATTTTTAAATAACAAATAAATTTAATTATTCATTACAAATCTTTGAAAATTAATTATTATTTATTAGGTTTAACAATAAAAAATGGTAATAAATAAAAGTACCTCTTCTGTAAAGATCTCGCGCAGTCTCTTTGCCAATCCCAGTATTAGCTCCAGTGATAACGACAGTTTTACCTACTAGACGTATTTTACTTTGACATGTACGGCTAAACGGCCACATGATAGGATCCACTCGTGTATTTAAATTTGATCCTTATTATTTATATTATTATGTACTAAATCTTGAGAGATATACTCGACAACAAAAACTTTACAAGCATAACTGTCATAGAGAGATTATTATTTATAAACCCGTTATATCGCACTGCACATATCTTGTTAATGCAACGAAAGCATAAGGATTACTTGTTGTACTGAGTACCGTTATCAATGTACCGGGTGGGAGTCAAGTTTGCTTTGGTTTGGCTAGTTTATATATAAATGTTATGGGATTGTAGCAACTTCAACACTCTAACCAAGTGTTGAGTGTGTGGTTTCCAGTGGTTCTTCCCTCGTGGTCTCTCCGTGGGGGAAACCACACCAGGAAAGTAATCTATACTCTCAGGCCCTTTCCTTCTCTACCGATATAGATTAACGATTTTTAAACAATTTTTATTTCATGTTGAACTTTATATTTAAACTCATCAAAATAACTCAAGATTTTTTTGTGCTCGAATAATAACTATAATATAAATAAATTTATATAAATAACTAATTAATTTTGATGTATGTTTATCGATTGAAAAATTATTTAAAAATTTATGATACCTAAATATTATATTTCAAATTTTGATGAGTTTACATCTTTTTTATTTTATTTATTTTTTTTTATGAAGAAATTTTAGTAAAAAATTCAGCGTTTATTTACAAGACATCAAAATAAATTTTATCAGTAATTTAATGACTCAATTACCGCGATAAATATAATTGAAATTAAAAAAAAATTATTATTGGAAATTGGAGCTGACTAACAAATTTTAGCTCATCAAAACTAGTCTATGGTATCAGTTGAGAATGTTACTATCGCACTTAAAAATCTCAAAGGCATATTTTTCTGGGGCACATTGGTACCTGGCGTTTTTGAATATAATTCACTCTAGACCGAGTATTTAAACCGGTAGGTCCGCAAAGTCACACTGATATAAAACTTTTTATAGTATATTTCATAACTTTTAACGTATTTATCGAAGATTATTGCAAAATTATTAAACGCGAAAGTAAGCAGTTGATTGAATTCCAAAGTGTAGTTGTGTAATATCCAAATTAATGAAGATGCATTTAAATCGTTCGTGTCAGCGATTATTCGGCGGAGCGAAAAATTACAGCTCATGTACTGCAACCGGTTTTAAATTAAATCCTCGTCCATTTGAAGATATTCCTGGACCAAAATCACTCCCTATTATTGGCACTTTGTATAAGTATCTTCCTTACATAGGTAGTGTTAATTCAATAATTATTTATTTTAATAAAATTAATACTATTTTTTTAAATTTAATTCAAATTAAAAATTACTAGGAGAATACAATTTTAACAAATTGCACAAAAATGGTTTCAAAAAATTGAGTAAATACGGTCCATTAGTTAAGGAAGAAATAGTATCCGGTGTTAATATAGTTTGGGTATTTCGACCGGAAGATATTGCAGAAATATTCAAAGCTGAGGCTGGAAAGCATCCAGAGAGACATAGTCATTTAGCGCTTCTTAAATACCGAAAGGATAGAAGCCATGTATACAACTCGGGAGGTCTTTTGCCCACGTAATTACGTTTTTTTAAATACGCATCAATATTTATAATTAATTAATTTTGATGATTAAATTTTTTTTTTTTTAAGAAATGGGTCAGACTGGTGGCGAATAAGAAAAGAATTTCAAAAGGCGTTGAGTAAACCACAGAACATTATTAATTATATCAATGTAATTGATAATGTTGTGCGACAATTTGTTAAATTATGTGGAGACAAAAAATACGATGACCTTTTATCATTGATATCGCGACTTTTTCTTGAATGTAAACTTGTTTACGCTCTATTAATCGTTCATTTGTAAAAAATGAATTGATTATTAAATTACTCTTTAATTGAATTTAATATTAATTTTTTATTAATAACAATTTTTTAGTAACGTGTTTAGTCGCATTCGATGTCTCGATGAACAGTTTTTCCGTAGCAGAGATGCAAGTTAACTCTCGCAGTTCAAAATTAATCGACGCGGCATTGACGACCAATAGCGCGATATTGAAATTGGACAATGGAATTCAACTTTGGAAATATTTTAAGACTCCACTGTACAAAAAATTGTGTACGAGCCAAAAATTAATGGAAGAGTACGCAACAGGTTCAATTATTTTTTATCTGAAAATAAATTTAGACAAAATAATAATTGAATTTTTTTAGAGTCGCCATTGAATTGGTAAATAAAAAAATAGATGACATGAAAAATAAACCAGTGTCCACCAACGAATCTTTGTTAGAAATTTATTTAAAAAACGAAAATTTAGATGTAAAAGACGTCGTGGGAATGGCCTGCGACATGTTACTGGCCGGAGTCGACACAGTAAAAAATAATGAATTTAAATTTATAATCTAAATCTAAAGCGACTATTTAAATATGTCTTGTTAAATTATACTTTTAGACTAGCTACAGCCTTGCCTTTGCGCTCTTCCACTTGGGAAATAATCCCACAGTGCTAGAGAAACTCCAGACTGAAGCTGCGAGGCTATTAGTCGATGATGCTCCGATAACCGCAGCTACACTGCGTGATGCGACTTACACCAAGGCTGTAATCAAAGAAACTTTTCGTATGAATCCAATTTCTGTTGGTGTTGGGCGCATCCTTGCTGTGGATACTGTTTTAAATAACTTCCACATACCCGCAGGAGTATAAATTATTTTTAAATTAAAAATAAAAATTTATTCAACTCAATTGATTGGAAATATTTTTACCAACAGACAATTGTGGTAACGCAAAATCAAGTTACTTGTCGTTTACCAGAATACTTTGACAACCCAAATTCATTTCTACCCGAAAGATGGTTGCGAGATGATAAAAATAAAACAAAGAACGGAGCTTCTGTACATCCTTATCTAGTTTTGCCATTTGGACACGGTCCTAGATCATGTATCGCACGCAGATTAGCTGAGCAAAACCTTCAAATGGTTCTTTTACGGGTAAAATAAAAAAATATAAATTATTATTCATCACTTTACATAAATATTAATATTAAACAAATAACTAATTTTTTCACAGCTAAGTAAGGAATATAATTTCAAATGGAAAGGAGGTTTGCTTGATAACGTATCTCTATTAATAAATAAACCAGATTTACCTATCAAAATGGAGTTTACTTCGAAAAACAATGATCAACTACTTACGTGAACTGTTATACTAAACGTTAAATGACATTAAATATCACATAATATAGCAAAAATTGAAAATAAAAAAAAAGAGCTAAATAATATTAATTATGATAATTATGTATTTTTTTTTGTAAATGTTTAGTTGTAAGTCATATATTTAGGAGTAGCGGAGAATTTTGCATAGGACTTGATAACCTTGCTGACGGCATCGAGGAAGTCTTTTTCGGTGGCTACCTTACGTCTGGCACGGATCGCGTACATTCCAGCTTCTGTGCAAACCGACCTGATTTCAGCTCCAGTACTGTTAGGACAAAGACGTGCAAGAAGTTCAAATCTGATGTCACGTTCTACACTCATAGAGCGAGCGTGGATCTTGAAGATGTGGGTCCGGCCCTCCAAGTCAGGAAGACCAAATTCAACTTTTCTGTCCAGACGACCGGGACGCATGAGCGCTGGATCCAAAGTGTCCGGTCGGTTGGTCGCCATCAGTACTTTGATGTTTCCTCGTGGATCAAAACTACAAGAGGAAAAATTTTATTATTTTTATATCAATCAATCAATTATTGCAATTAATTTATATATTGTAAACGTAAATAAAAATAGATTATTGATAGACTCACCCATCAAGTTGATTAATAAGCTCCAACATAGTACGTTGGACTTCATTATCACCACCAGCCCCATCGTCAAATCGAGCACCTCCGATAGCATCAATTTCGTCGAAGAATATTAAACAAGCTTTTTTACTTCTTGCCATTTCGAATAATTCTCTTACCATTCTAGCTCCCTAAATAAAATTAATAATAATTAATTCATTTTTTCTAGTTGAAATAAATTGCTACCCTGATAGTCACGCTTTTTTTTTAAAAAATAGTTGGATTTTAACAGTTACAATTAACTTAACATCAAGTTTGTGGTAATTCTTTACAGTACAACAGTTGTAAAAAAATTGACGAAAATCTATGGTCGCAATTTGAATACAAATTAACACCAAACTTTTGGTCAAATTTCCTTTCAACTTTACTACAATACTTGCAATGTAAGTCTTGACGTCAAATTGAGTAACTTATAGAAAACTTAACTAAAACCGTTTGATTTGCAAACTCTTTTCATCAAGTTGGCTACAAATTTCGGTAGTAGACTAAATAAAAGTTTGAGTTACGGTGGCTATCAGGGTAACAACATTTTTTTCAAGTTATAATTTGTCATTAAAATTTCGAAGAATTTTTTTTTCTATTTAATTTATTATTTTCTTTCATGCGAGAAGTTTCAATTTTTTTGTGGAATTAAAAATTTTCCAGTAGCGATTTTTTAAGTAAATTTTTAACGATAAAAAAATCAACAAACCTCTCCAACATATTTTTGAACCAATTCTGAACCAATGACACGAATGAAACAAGCATCGGTTCGATTAGCAACAGCACGAGCACACAAAGTTTTACCGGTACCAGGTGGGCCGAATAATAAAACTCCTTTTGGTGGTTCAATACCCAAGTTGACAAATTTCTCCGGCTAATAAATAAAAAGTGCATATTTATAATTTACAATCTAATGATTTGATAATATTGAGAATAAAACTGTTTCAATAAAAAATAATTACGTGTAACAAGGGTGTTTCGACAACTTCTCGTAGTTTTTCGATTTGTTCTTTGCATCCACCAACGTCACTGTAAGTGACATCAGGTTTTTCTTCAACCTGCATCATGGTGACAGTAGAATCGATCTTGGGAGGCAGTGGGATATGAATTTGGTACTTATTCCTATCAACTCCGACTCTCATTCCTTCCTCAATGTCAGTAGGTGCTACCGAGTCCGCGAGATCAACAACGAACTTGGCAAACTGTTTCACATTGATGATGTACTTTGGATCATCAGAGTCCGCGTTGATGATTTTTGTACAGCGGGCAACTTGTAATGGTTGTTCATTTTGCAGGGTTTGTTTATCTGCTGCCAAGTCCCACAGAGCTGGAGGAGCCAACCCAGTGTCTGACTCTTTAATTCCAGTCAATTCATTTACTCTTTTAATAATTGTCTGAATGTCTTCCTCTACTCCTTTGATAGACTTTGTGTACTGCCCTTGACCCTAAGAAAAAAAATTATTTTTTATTTTTTGATATATATATATAATTTATTTGATAGGTGAATATTTTTTTTTTTACTTACATAAGTCTTCAATAATTGAATATCGCCTTCGTCAAGAGCTGGAAAATGAAATAGAACATTTTATTAATTGTAACTGGATTGAAAATTAAATAACTTACATTTAATCTCTTTCTCTTCTTTTTCCTCCTCTTTAATTTTTCTCATATCATCTCCCAAATGATCTGGCATTTTTCCAGACTAACTTTACTAAAAATTACTAATAATTAAAA
The DNA here is from genome assembly GCF_020080835.1 of Cotesia glomerata. NCBI lineage: Eukaryota > Metazoa > Arthropoda > Insecta > Hymenoptera > Braconidae > Cotesia > Cotesia glomerata. The sequence goes on from NC_058158.1 coordinate 5,708,593, forward strand.
TGATATCTTTGTTAACAAACACTATGGATGGCTTTAACGATTGAGGTTGGGTATTTATTTCGTTACTAGTAAAATTGACGGACGACCATTACTAGCACAAATGATGCGACTGAAGTGCCATCTTTTTAAAATAAGCGACAAAAGCGCTAGCGGGCTTCTGTTGTACCTGTAAATAAAATGCATCATATTTTAAATATTGAATTATAAAAAAATAAATATAATTTAACAAAATTTTTATAAAAATAATGTTGATTGAATAAACTAAAGAGAAATTACTGTTTTTATGATTGAAAATAAATTTATATGCGCTAGAGAATTTATAATTTATTTTTGGGTCTTATTGAAATAATTAACTAATAAATATATAAATAATTTAAAATAAATAATTAAAAATAATAATTTTTATTTAAATAATTTACGATAATTTTATTTATGTTTAAAAATAAAATAACAGACATGTACTTTTTGAATATGCGCGCGCGCGCATGGCTAGAAACAGCCACTAGATGGTGCGCGATTCTCTTGCTCTTGCTACTGCGCATTCAAGTCTGCGTCGAGACACAACGGTTGCTTCTTCCCTCCAGCGCTCCGCAGCTTACGGCGAACCGGCATTTATCACTTTTTTGTACAGTTCTAATCATTTTTTATTGATTTAAATTCAATTATAGGTAAAATAAAACTTAGAAAGCTCGAGTACATAATTACGTACATGAAATTATTCGGTATTATAGATTTGAATCCCGTTAAAATTATTGACACGACATTGTTGTTAGCTGATGTCGACACTGGACATGAAATAAACGTAATTCGGAGTATTAAAAATTAAAACGCGTCTTTTTTAAATCGAGTTTGTAGAAAAATAGCAGAAGAAAAAGCCAGAAATAATTTTATAGATTTTTTTAGGCATGAAAAATTTTATGTACAGCGATGCATTCTTGTGGGATCAGCAGTGGAGATGCTGAATCCTGATTATCGACTCATGACTTCTTTTTCATTCATCAATTGTTCGAGGTAATTTGTTTTCATTTTCAGTAAAAAAAATTTTTTTTTCGTTGAAATGAACTTAAAGAATTCTTTTTTTGAATTGACTATAAAATTTGATATGACTTTTGATAAAAGAATTACGATTACTATTTCTTTGAAATTTATTGCGCTACATCGAGATAGTAGCGACATCTTGAAAATTTTACGTTTGAATTTAATTAAACTTAGTCTATTCGATCAATTACCACTACAAAAAATTAATTAATTAGTAATTAAGCAAAAATATATACTTTGTCAATCAAAGATTTTACCAATAGAAATAATATATATTTAAATATTTTTATGCATTTACCCAATTTTTTTTTGCTCTTGACAACTGAGAGATGATTAATTAAAAAAGTTTTTTATGATGATATTTTTTTGCATTGATTGATGTGTAACAAAAGACTAGCAAAAAATAATTTGCATTGTTGAAAATCAAAAGTATCTTATTTATTTGTTACTAAAAAGTTTTTAACTTCGATAATATGAAATATAAAGTTTTTTGTTCATTAATCGGCACAATAAAATATTATTACGGCTGATAAGAATCCCTGTATACTCTTCAGATAATTTTCATCCTTATGTAATTGCTGGTCGATGCAATATGAAAAAAATGAAAAATTATTAACATTGATATTAGCGCAAAGCAAGTGATCATAAAATTTGACTTAAAAAGTCAAAAATTCCTTATACATAAAATAACAAATTCATACAACAATTAAAATAACGATACTCCATTAATTAAACAGAATAATAAGTATTAGCCCATTAAAGGTGTGGTATTTCCACAATAATTAACTAGTTTTAATAGCAGAGCATCGTGAGAGCGCCAACTTTTATTGCAGTTGCCTTACCTCAACTGCTATTCCATTGTCTGTTGGTGCCGGTGAATATTAGACTTCCATCAGATCAGTGGATTGCGCATCTATTGCAAGTGTAATACGCCCCAAGCTTGCTATTCGAATCAACTGAACAAAGAATAATGAATAACAATAACTTTAAATATGCCAACCGATCTATTGACCGAGTTACGCGTTATGACATTTGATGGCGACAAACTATTTTTAAATAGTTTTGATCTATCAGCAACGTCATTTACACATAGCAACGTTGTAAATATAGTATATAGTATATAGCGTATCTGTGTGCGTGAGAAAAACCCTTCACGTTTATATTAATCCTCCACTGCAATGAAGTGTCTGAGATGCCAGGGCATGGCAAATGCCACTAGCACATCCCCAATAGGCTATTTCGTATATTCCGAACGATATTATACTTACTATCACTTTTACTGACGTGGTAATGCTACGCCTTCTTACGCCTCACCAGGATGAGTCGGTTCTCTAACTTTATTACTTTAAAATCGATTAATTTCATCATAGATTTTTTTATAATTTATAATTAAATATTTACACTTTAATGAAATTATTTTTAATTATTACCATCATCAACGATTATTTTATTTTACAGAAAATTAATTAAAATGCCAATTGATATATAGATTTTTTCTTTCAATTTAAATTGTATTGTTTGGAATAATTTCAGAGCTCTAAATAATTCCATCATTAAAATTATCATTTATCTTAACAATATATTCTTGAAAATACCATCAGATACAATCGATAAAGATAATAATATTAACAATTATTATTTTTCCGCGAGTTAGCTATTATAAAAATAATTAAATGGTATTCTTGATTGTTATTATAATTTGATAATTATTTTAAAAGGTCTGAATTGCGTGAGTCATTCTATTTAGTATAATCTTAAGATGTATATAATTGAGTAGCTTACTGACATTTTCGAGGGATCAAATATAATACAACCAACAGTGGTCCTTTGTCTGGATCCACTATTTACCCGTTAGATGAATCATCTAACGTGATTTTGAACATCGACGTGCAGTAGCTAAGTATCGAGTAGTTACTATAATATATAACTTTGTAACTATATATAGGGGTAGAGCTATGAAAAATGTACTATCCATGTCCATATAGATATATGTAACTTATACAAACAGCCAATAATTGCTTCAAGAAGGAAAGCTAACATTAATCATAAGTGCCGATGAGTGACCTGCTGACTAGCCAGTTGATTATTCTCTGACCTGCTAAATTTACTTTTATGATGGCGATAGGTACATCGATATTTATTTATTAGTGGGATCTTGAAGCAGGGAATCTGTGTTGGAAAGATTATGTCACGATTATAAGAAATGAATTACCGATCGCGGGATTATGTAATATAATTTTTTGGTTGCTTCAATTAGAACGTCTGCTATCTGATTTATTGATTTTTGAAATATATATAATTATCAAATTAAATTTTTTTTTTTGAGAAGTATATTTAACAATGATAATTTTCTAAAATAGTAATTCGCAATTTCTACGTAACTCTCAAAAATGATTATATAAAATATTTCCTTTTATAAATTTCAGATCTAAGTTTAACCTTTTTATGCTTTGAAAATATGTATATTTTCTTTTTGTAATTTATTACTTTTCATCGTAATAAATATTCAAAATGAATTAAAATTTTATTACTTACATTTCGCTAGCATATATCCATTAACAATCTAAGAATCATTACAAAGTATTAGATAATTAATTTATACGATAATTACTATCTAATTGGTAGAGGTTTGTAAAGACATTTAATGAAAAATCAATCCAAGTGATTTAACAATATAATTTTAATCGTATAATTAGACTCATCTCTACATTCAATTATCAATTTCGAAATATTACTCATACCAACATTTTGATTGCATAATTAAGATTTTCTGCAAGCCGATTTGTTTATCGCTTTGCAAAAGATTATTTTATTTCTATTATCTTTGTTTTTGAAATATCTTTAGATATGGAAATTAAATACTTGGAAAGTGAGAGTTTCACAGAAAAAATTAGAATATCTACATATAAGATTTTTATTTATTACCATAAAAATTATTACAGTAAATATTTATAGTTGAATATTATTTTATTATAAAAATATTTAGTTGTCAGACAATAACCATTCAATATGGAAATTCTTGCATTAGCTTTTTAATCTGAGTTTGTTAAACCGTCATTGAGTTTTTATCATTGTCAAAATTTTTCATTTTACTGCAAGGTTGTTGTCGCTCCTTCAACTAGCTCAGACAGGTACAATACCTGTAATCTGTCATTTTCAAATGAATTGAGAAAAGTTCTTGGAAAGATTTTCAAAATAATGTTTTAGAAATGAATTATTTTTATTGCAATATTATTTATTTGCATTATAATCCTTTGTCTCAATTAGAACAACAATACAAAAAATACAATATATATACGTTACATATTTATGATAGAATTAATCACAGGTTAATGGGTAACAAAATTTAAAACATAATTTGATAAAAAGTATATTATTCACATGATATATATACTGATGATCGTGCTTTAAGTGTGTTTAAGATTGAGTAAGATAATTAATTATTACAGGATGTTGATTATTAGAATTTACGGAATGGTCCACCTATGTTCTGATTAAACAGGCGGTTATTGTACTGCTCCTCTTGGTACTGGCCTTCATTGCTGGGTGGAAGTGAAGCAATTGCGCGTTGAATCGCTTCTGGGATCGGGGGTGGAGTCGGAATATGATTACCTGTTGCGTGAAATCCAGTTTCATCTGCGTAATACTCAACGGTTATTGGCGTGCCGTCAGGGGCTACGTAAGAGTACCGTCCTTGAACGATCTACAAAATAGAATTATGTTTTTATTTAATGCATATAATATTTTAATAATTAATGCGGATAAAATATATAATTTTTTATAAAAATTTCATTTATATTACTTCAGCTTGTCCTTCGGGAGTTGGTGCTCCTTTGGGACTTCCACTTTCAGACACTGAAATTCCGTTGTCAGTTTCATAACTGAATTGATATGAGCCATCAGGTGATGAGTCTTGAGTTTGACTACGAATTGGAATTGTCGGCCCACTTGGACTAAATTATTTAAAATTGATTAGAATTTTATTTTATGCATAAGATTATTTTTTTGGTATGAAAATTTTTAAATTACCTAAATTGTCCTTGTGGTTGATATTGAGGCTGCTGAGGTTGAAACTGAGGCTGAAATTGTGGTTGGGGAATCGGTCTCGGAGCACCAGGTCTTTGATAAGGCCGATAATTACCGCTGAATTGAGCGAATGCGCAGCCAAGAATGGCAAAGCTAATGATCTGTAATCACACAAAACACTTTGTCTTAGAAATAATTAAGGACTAGAAAAAATTTTTAATGTCCAATAAACTTTTTATATCCATAAATAAATCAGACACCACACTCACTAAAAACTTCATAGCGTTGTAGCTCCGTAAACTCTAATTGGTAAGATAGAATCTGCATCTCGAAGAGGAGCACCGCCAGCATTTATACGAAAACGTTCCGATCTTTCCCTTCCCATTCTCGTGCACGGGCTCACTAGATCTGTAATTTTACCACTCTTAGTGTGTGTGAACGCCTAACCGTGGTGATGATAAAAGCGATGATGATGATTGTCGTTCATGTTTGTGTCTGTGAATCAGGCACCTTCTCGTGTAAAGATCAGTTGTTCTAAGACCTAACATACCCCACTCCATCGTGTTCTTGCCACTCTTCCTTTTATTTGCCACTACTTTAAACTGTATACTCCCGCGATCCCTCCCGACTCTAGATCATAAGGTTATACTTTGAAATATTGCTTATTTACTTAAGGAAATATCAACAATACTATGCCGTACTTATGTTTAACATTTTTTATATGTTCTCAAAATGTATTGATGTATGTTCTCCTTGACATAAACTGACAGGTATCTATTATTTTTCAGACACGTGTCCGTACCAAGGGTAGGTGATTAGTACAAGAGAGAAGACAGCGAATGTAAGTGACTACTTATATCATTATTATTTATGCATTTTTTATTGTCTATTATAAAGGTTGAAATTCTTTATAATTAGCTGGATATATTTTTCCTATTTTGCCCATAGTCTGTTGAATTTTCTTTCCGATAAAGTATCTTTAGTATCAAACATTCCGTGAAATTCAAATAAGACGACTCTAGAATGGTTAAACAAATTTTTCAGTTTTTAATTTTCACAAAATAATACATATTATATTTAATTTTTTCAAAAATCATTTTCATCAATACATTAGCTGTAGTTTTTTTTTTAATTTTATTTTCAGAATTTCATGCTTGTGTATAGGGTTTCTTTTTTTCAAGTTTTAGTTCGCAACAATTTTTTAATTTTTTTAAACGGGTAATTAAAGTATGTTAAAAAGTCGAAAATCACAAATATTTACATACATAGAATTTTAGTTGAGTTTTTGATTGCATTGACCCTCAGACCACCCTTACTACCCTCTAGTTTCTTTCAAATTGAAAGAACTCACCAATTTTTGAATAAACTGTTCAAAAATCCGACATTAATATTTGACTATGTATAAGACAATTTTATGTTCCATATTTGAAATTTATGTTTGTGTTTTTATCTTTTCAGATTTTTTCTTTTTTTTTATAAAAAATTGCAACACAGTTTAGCAAATTTAATTTTTAATTACTTTGATCGTTTTACAAACTTATAATTCTGAATTCATTTTAATTTTTTAATTCTTGACTTGCTAAAAATAATGAATCGTCATTTGAATACTTTTTTTTTTTTTTTTTTTTTTTTTATAATATACCATTTATATGTCTGATGATCAGATAAAAATGGAAACAGCATTAAAAATTATGTGGACGATATACATTAGAGAAACTAAAATAGGCAATGTTTGCAAAAATTCTCGGATTTTGATATATTAATTACCTCAAGTCCGAGGTCATTTAGCTGACTTTAAATTAAAAAATAAATTTCTTCGTAACGAAAAAATTAATTCTCCGTAACTACAATATGAAAGGATATCATAGAATTACATACAAAGTACTAATAGAAGTAAAGAATTCCCATAATTCATATTTAAATGTTTGGACTGAACTTTTCATGCGCAATCAGCAATTGCCTGAGGGAGTAAATCTGTTCAAGCAGGAACTCGCGTTTTACTATCTTCAGACAATGAGATATAAAAATCGAAATGAAATATATAAATATATAGGATAGGATGCAACCTGTAGCTTATTTATAACACGCATTTCATATTATAGGTTGCTCGTACTTCGCCTACACTAATCATTGGCTGTTGCATAAGTTGACAGTTATTTGACTAAAATGCCTAATTTAATTAGATTGATCGCTTGATAATATCGTATTATATTATTACAAAATTATAAATTTACATTTCTGGATTTATTTTCAAAATTTAAGCTTAAGTTATTACATTAGTAAACTTTTCTATATAATTACATAACACGATTATGAATGATTAGTTTCATCTAATTAATAAAAAAAAATTAGACAAACGGTTGACCCTGAAGGCCATCCCTGCAACTTCCCGCCACTTACATACCTAGGCGCTTAAAATTGCACTAATAATTGCTCTTCGAGCTCAAAAAAACAACTTATGTTTTATTTTGAGCTCTCCAAGCTCAAAGAGATAGTCTTTCTATACTTTTGACATAGAATTTAATTTCACATAACTTCACACTAATAGATTTGTTTATAGTTAAAAAGAATTGTTAATATTTAACAAATCATTTATTAGAAGCCATTTGTTAGGCCTTAACAAATATTTCTTAGTATTTAAAAAGATTTATTAATACTTAATAAATGAATATCAGATTTATTGAATACAAACAAATCATTTTGAATACTAAGAAATATTTATTTAACATTAAAAAATGGTCTCTAATAAATGATTTGTTAGCTATTAACAAATATTATTTAATACAAATAAATCCTTCTATCAGTGCAGTCAATTCGTTCAAGAGATATCATAAACGAAAGAAAACCGAAAAGTGTTTTCTGCACATAACTTCACATAATTTCAGCCAGTTCGTTTAAGAGATATCATGAACGAAAGAAAACCGAAAAGTGTATTCTGCACATAACTTCACATAATTTCACATAATTTCACATAATTTCAATCAATTCGTTCAAGTGTTTTTTCCACATAACTTCACATAACTTTACATAATTTTGCATAAGTTCACATAACATTTCTTTTCGGATCGTTTTTGATGAGATAGTATAATTTTTAGACTTTTGAGCTCGAAGAAGCATAGAAAAGCTATCTCTCCAAGCTCGGAGAGCTCAAAATAATACATAAATCGATCCAAAAAAAATTAGGAAAACGGTTGACCCTGAAGGCCATCCCTGCAACTTCCCGCTAATTTCATACTTAGGCGCTTAAAATTGCACGAATGACGTTTTTGAGCTCTTCGAACTTAAAAATACAATTTATGGGTTATTTTGTGCTCTCCGAGCTCAAAAGTCTGATAGAGATTTGATAAGACACTATTTTTTGAATTTTTAAACCACAATAACTTTTGAATGAATAAACCGATTTTTACGCGGTTAGAAGCATTCGACGCAGTTTTTCAAGCCTCACAAAGAATCTTAAATTTTGAATTGATCGCGCTAGGAATTTTGGAGTTATTCCGAAAAAACACTTTTTTCGGTTTTCTTTCGTTCACGATATCTCTCGAATGAATCAACCGATTTTGACCGGACTGGTGGCGATCGACGTGGTTTTTTGAGGTTAAGAGCTGATTAGTTTTTGGAATTGAACTATTAAGCCGTTTAAAAGTTATTCCAAAAAAATCACATTTGAAAAAATTTTTTTTTTCAGTTTTTTGAAGATTTCTCAAAATCTATTGATCTGAATCGGTCCAAATAGTTTTCAAAATCTAAGTTTGGTCAAGCCCTTTCGAATGGCACCAACCGCGATGAAATCGGTCAAGCCGTTCAAAAGTTATAAGCGGTTCACATACTTTCACACACACACACACACACACACACACACACACACACACACACACACACACACACACACACACACACACACACACACACACACACACACACACACACACACACACACACACACACACATAGATACATACATACAGACGCCGTGACAACCTCGCGGGGATAGTCAGGGAAGCTTCCTGTGACCTTCAAACGTCGAGATCTGATGAAAACTCGATTTTTGCAAAACGGGGTGAAAACAATAACTTCCCGATTTTTGAAAATCTTCGATTTTTGTAGCGGGAAGTTAAAAATCTCCATAGATTGAAATTTCTCCTCATGAATATTTTCAAACGTTAAAAAATTTTTTTAATAATCGGGAATAATTTCACCACCTTTTCACCACTAGAGTATGCAATTAGTAATTAACACAACCTGTATGTACGGTTAACTATATAAGAAACCTTACTCTGCTATTTAAAACGAGCAATGTTTCCTTGTGCACTGATTCCTTTTGCTACATATATGTATAGCTTAGTATAGTATAGAAATGAAATAAAAAAAATAGGAGAGATATTGCGAGGATGTTACAGCTAGTGTGGAGTAAGACCGTAAAAACAAAAAAACAGTAGTTAGTTATAGTTGTAGTGATATGGTTATTATTATGATTGTGACGCAGATGATCATAATAATGGATGAGGCACCTCGTGCCCGTAAAATGAGAAAGGTCAGACCCGGGTTCAAACGACTTTACTTTCGAGCCATACCGCCCGTCTTTATAATCTGGAGCTTCGTTACACTCGGTTCTCCAGTCTGTTGTCATGCCTCTATGAGTTCGTATAATTTCTTAAGTAACTACATGCCTTTCTTGTTTTCTTTGATTGTTGTTTAACCCATTCAAATTATTGATCATATCAATTTTGATATTTAACGCAACATTTTAAAATTATAATCGTGACAAAACACTAAAATTATTTATTTTTTAAAGAATAATCTAAAACATATCCATTGTTTTTTTATGTAGATATTTTTTATGATAATCTAAATGCCTATGGGGAAAAAAAATTCGAACAATAAAGTTTCATGTTAATAGCAGAAAATTGTTTAATTGAATAGTTCTTTTTGTAACATTTATTTTAATATAATAAATCCTTGCACGTTTAATTACACAGCCAATTATCATATCGAAGTCTTCTTAAATGACGCAAAAGGACAGTTGATGATCAATTAAATCTCATCGTCATTCTTTACTATTGTATTAGCTAACCGGCTTGACATAGTAGACTCGGTAATTCATCGGAGAGTTAGAATTATACAACGATGAAGCAATCTAATTAAGCGTTTTATGTTATTTTATTATAATCGCGTTACTCTCATCGACCTGATAATTTATATCACCACTTATGATTACTGAAATTTAGGATCAGGTTAGTTATCATAAATATAACTGTCATTAAATCATAAAGAATAAATCGGAATAGTATACATTAATTTTTTACGAACACTATCTCACCAATGAATATTTTTTTACTTCATTAGTATCGACTGAGCTTAAAAACGATGTAAATCATCATTAACAATTACGTTGCATCGAGAGAAAAAAAAAATAATAACGAAAACGATAGCTATAGTAAGAATCAAAAGATAGTTTTTTTTTTTTTTTATTGCGTAACCTTGTTGAGTAATTTGTGAGACCACCCATTTAAATTCAGACCATGGGTGACTTTAGGTAAAATAATTCTAAAAACTTCTCGGTGATTAATTAATTTATAGTGCGCATAAAAGTCAAGTTGATAAGAATAGATTCTGATGTATAGTCAGAAGAATTAATTTGAGTTCGAAAGATGCATACAATATGATTTTAACGAGACAATAGGCGTTGTCAAAAAATGGAATTTATTCATGTTACCTTCTGTCAATTTATATAAGTAAATACTTGAACATGTATTTTATAGATAGATATATTGATATGCGAAAAAATATTCATGATCTTAGATTAAATTACGGAATCAGGTTGGAATGTTACTTTGTTCATTCTGTTCTTCCTTGCTGAAAAAGTATTTAGCGAATGTCGACTGTACAGAAATATCTTTCACCTATGATAACAATAAGTCATCTAACTATCCTAGCTCACTATATTACTCATCTAGACATATTTTATGCTCATTAACCACCAGTAATAGGCGATCATTAATCATGGTATTCTTATTCTTTCAAGCTACTACACGGAAAGAAATACATTGCGGATATCACTATGTCACTATGGGTGTGAACACTATACTGTATGGTTTAGAAGATTTTGATTCGATATAAAAATCGTCAGCATAGATGATTTGGCTATGGTGGGAATAGTAACATCAACAATAGTTATAGCTGATACGCCAATGTCACTATGGGCGTCAGACCCATAGTGACTGGCGACATTTACGATGCTCCTGGCAGAACAGTCTATCCGTTATTGTTATATCTCTTATGCTGATATTAGAGTAGTAACAAAATTAGTTTAATTAATTGAATAGGTTATGCACTGATAGAAGGATTTATTAACTGTTAATAATTTAATTTATTTGAAGACAATTATTTAATTTATTAAATTTTAATAAATATTTTTTAACATTAAATAAATATCTATTTGGGTGGAAAGTACATTTGTTAATAGTTAATAAGTATTTATTAATAGTTAAGAAATATTTATTAACAATTAGTAAATATTTTGTAGAGTGAATTTGTTTCGCTCTCAATTTGCAATGTCATATGATATAAAGAAAAGATGGCTTACAAATAAAAATCATCTTTATAAATTATTTGCATTAATTATATTACATTATAATAACATTTATTATAAAATACCAAATTTTATCATAGCTCATACTTATCTTTTATATTTTTAAATATTAAAAACGTTAATTTATTTAGTGAATTTAATTATTATCATGTATTCCAGCTATAGGGTTATAAAAAGTGTCAAAAGGAAATTGCTATTTTTACTTTTTATTCTAAATAAATATTCGTTAACAGTTAACAAATGTTCATTAACCATTAATAAATATTTTTAACAGTTAATAAATTGTACTAAACAAATTACTTATTAACTGTTAATAAATATTTATTACCTGTTAACAAATATTTATTAGCATTGCGACATCTGCGATGCACTATGGGGCTGGCGGCAATGCTGTCACGTCAAGCCTCCTATGCGCCCGTGTAATAGACGCAAAGATTTTGGTACCATACAGTATAGTAGATAATCCTATATGCATAGGGCTTATAGCAATGCAATACAACGACATAGGGATATCCGCAATGTATTTCTTTCCGTGTAATGGCTTATTAAAACTGCTTATGTCTATTAGATCAATGGCATAATTGTCCTGTTTCTGATAATTGTAGTGTTCGTTAAAAAAGTACATAGGATGTTATGTCTTTAGGATAATACAGTCTATATATATTAAACATTTACACACTTGATGAAGAGTTGGATTTGTAGTCGAATTGAAATTCGAGGTTTAATCCGACGTTTAATGGTGGTAGGCGTAGGTGGAGAGAGTTTTTATTTTATAGAAAAAGAAAAAAAATTAAATCAAGTAGTTGATTGGTGTCTTTTATTCATAAAATTTATTGATCGTTGTAGTCGCTATCGAGAGAAGTATCCACAGTATCTATTCGTATATAAAGTATTCTAAATCAATGCTGCGTATAGGTACGGCCTCTATATTCATTTGGCATGACTTTAACGCTCTTATCGATAGAGTAGTAACTTCTATAAGACGAACTTTAGAAAGTTATAAAAATTTTCGCGATCAAATTTAAATTTGTGGGTATGAACTTCATGGATAAAGGTGTTGGAGATAAATTTGTTCGAAAAATAGATGAGTTCGTACGCAGGCTGGTTCAAAATTTTTGGGTATAAAACTATCAGATAGAAAAATCTCAGTTTATCATATTATTTTAGCGTTATAAATTTTTTTCTAATCGATTTTTGTGAATAGCTTCATTTTTTATGGTAAGTAATATTTATTGTGAATCTATTCTAACTTTTCTGTGTTATCAATGCATCTTTACAATTCTTATCTAATTATATATTCAATACAGCGATATTCTCTGAAGCTTAGTCAATTTGAACTAAAAATAACCTGCAATATTGAAAACAAATCAATATCCGTTTAAGAAAAATAACTATTCGACTATAATAACTATTTGTAAGATCTGTTGTTATTGTATATTTATTTATTTATTTATTTATAACATAATAAGTGACATCGAATTTTCATTACATAGAAAAATATAATCTGTTATATATCTAGCGCGAATTATGATATTAGATATCATCATATTTCGTTAATATTTCTCAAATAATATATGTATATGTGTATTAAAAAATTGATTGCACAACTGAAGTCAATATTATAATTTTAATTGTATTTTTTTTCTCAATATATTTAATTTTATTAAATGCCGTTGATCGCCAGTTATATTTTTTTTTATATGTGCAATTGATGAAGATGACTGCATGAGATTATGCGTAAAAGTCTCGTTATAGATGGAGTATGCAAGCATAGCGGAGTATAATAGAGATGGAAGAATGTATGAGTCATACCGTAAATCTAATTAAATATTAAACTGCGGCTGAAGAAAGTCGTTTCAACTAATCACCTGTACTATTTATAATTTCCGTACTAAAATAAATATATGGGTATAAATAGTTCGTAAGTATATAAACAAACAATTAATTTTTACAATTATTTAACTTAATCACGGCTCGGAAGCCGGAGATCAATTTCAAATTTAATTTAATTTTTCCGTCGATGTAATCGGCGAATTTGATTGCATCTATCTCAATAACTGTTACTGATATTAGTGGACCGTTTATCCAGTCATACGACCTAATTATTCATTCAATTTATTGTGGTACGGAAATGTGTAGCACGGAAAACGAGTCGTTGCCTCTGTCGTTGTGTAAGTTTTTCTTGTAAGTTTTTCTCAATCCTTTTTTTTTCCTTTAAACGAATTACTTTTTCTGCCCAAAGAATCTTCGGTTGTAAGGCTCCTCTTCCTCGGGATGGGCTGCATTGTAGGCTAAGGCTCGCTGGATTGCGGCGGGTATGGGTGGTGGTGTTGGCAGGTGGGCACCAGCCGCTTGAAATCCATTCTCATCGGCCACATAAGTCACTAAGATCGGTGTACCGTCGGGCGCGGTGTAGCTGTATTGACCTCTTACAACTTCGGCTTCTCCTCCCACGCCCAAGTTTTTTCGGCTTCCCTGCTCTGCTACAGATATACCATTCTCCGTGTCGTAACTATCGGTCAGATAAATTCACTTTTTTAAATGTTATTCAGAAAATTAATCATGATATAATAGAATTTATACGATGATACCTTCACTTTCAAAAGAAAAATTATTCGATTTGTATAAGAGTGGAGAAATTATTTTCGACTTTGATGAATGTTAAATTAATATTTATTATTTTACAAAAAGTCATCAATAAATTACTTGAAAATAGAATATATTTATTTCTTAATAAATTTTTCTACATTAGTTTAATATATGACTAATAATCGATTGTAGAAAATTACGTAACTAGTACTAAGTGTTTATAAATGCTAGTTATTCTTTTATTTAAAATTTTTTGACAATTTCATTGACTTTCTTTTTAAAGACAAATTTACTGAACAAATAATTAAATATCGAGTAAGATACAATTTTCAATACAAAATCGAATTTTTTATCAATTCAAATTTTTTTATTTTGTCAAAGTTATTGAAATAAATTATAGTAAATTCAAATTAATAAACAAAATTGAAAATTTAATTAAATAAATAAGATTGATTAGAACTTTCATGTGCAATAAATTTGATTGCAATATTTCAAAAATATAAATAGAAACAGTGAGGTATACAAAAATAGCTGCCAGTGAATGAAGGTAATTGTATTTTACGCAATAGCTCACCGTGATTCCCGGGATGATTAACATCAATGTTAATTATTCCTACACTAGGTGTTGACTTTAGTTTTTACGTGTGATTTTTCATTCTTATTTTTCTCACCCCGTTGGTACCGCACCTTCCATCAAAACGCGCTTACCCTTGATATGAATTACACGAGTTTGCTATGAATTAAGCTATACAATTCTTAATTTCGATTCTCGCATTACCATAAACATAAATGTCAAGATCGTGATAGAATTGAGCTAAATTTACAATTTTATCTCATATATTTTTTCTAAAAAAAAAAAAAAAAAAAAAAAAAATAGTAAATATAATATGATAACAAATTTTTTATTAAATTCAAAAAATAAATCAATTCAGATGATTTGGATAATCAAACGTCAACAAGTCAATAAATAACCGAGTAATGAAAATAAATGAGAGAATAATTAGTTTCTCTTGAACAGTATAAATAAAAGTGAAAGACAATTCATTCATCACTCGCGGTACACGAGTCGTCGCGCGACTCAAATCACGTTTTCACACCTATTGCAATCTATGACTACGACAATTTGTCTTCGCTGTGTCATGTATTTTACATAGTAGTAGCTGTACTACCTATTCAATGATACTGTATTTAATTATTTATTTACTATTTTTATTATTTCATGCCGAGTGCAGGAAGAGAAGATTGATTATAGATTGCATGAGAAAATGTTATTAATTAACCATTGTTTCGCACATTATCATTATAATATCTTATGTCCGATCTACAATTGTCTAGTAATGTTTCGATAGAATTGATGGATTGCAAAAATTATTTTTATTATGTTCGGAGTAATATTTCAAATATTTCAATTGAAAAAATAATTTTACCTGTAAGCGTAAGAGCCGTCGATATTTTGATCGTGATTCTGTCGAAGAATTGCGTAACGACGTCCATAGTAATCTGGATTATATTGAGGATATTTCACCTGCGCGCTGACTATTGTCGCCAGAGCCAAAACTGCTAACTGAAATTTTACTTGTTTTAATTTTTTTTTTTTAATTAAACGTTTTAATTTTAATTGGAAAACTTTTTATACAAATTTTAAATAAATTATTTCGAATTGAAGTTTATTAAAAAATTTAATTTGGAATTTATAAAAAAAACTTTAGCTAGTTTATTAATAAGTAAAATAATTGTCACAAAAAAATTATTTTTGCAAAAAAATTAATCCAATTAAAGTATAAATAAAAATAACGACACTCACGAAAACTTTCATGATTATAAGAAATAAGTATAAGTGAAGCAAACGACAAAGTTCGTGACGATGCAATGACAAGCGACTTAAATGGCCAAGAGACGAAACTTAGTAGCTACCGCGAATGAGTATCCTCTTGCCGGCTACCCGTAGGGAATTTATACCAGCGAGGGCTTATGCAGCTTCTTCCTTCTTGGTGGCTCGATTACGCCAACAGGTGGGGATTTAACCAACACATGACAGCGTGGAAGGACTAAAACATGCCTTACAATACACACATGTAAGTGCAGGTTGTTAATTCAAAGTGGGGTGCTCTCAGCAGCAGCAACTGCACCATGGACATTGTGTGTAAGAGACGCAAGCGGGCTTGGTAGGTGGTACCAGCTCTTTCATGAGCCATGCATGCTCATTATTATTATGTGCCACACACATATTAATCGCAATATTACGTCTAATATAATATTTATGTAGTTAAGTGTAGCTCGGTTGGGTCTATTCGTATTGCCAGTTACAGAGACAAGGGGTTATGTTTAGGACTTTTATCTGTGTTTGTTTCTCGACCCCGGTTGTTACTATGATACTGTTACTATAACTTACCATATAATAGTTCAATCAATCTCAATTCATATTACATTTTGTGGCGTAAACCTTTCACTGATTTACTCCAGTTCTTCATTTGAATCATTACGAATCATTTACTAAAAAAAATTAATTAGAAGTGCATTTTTTCTCGCTAATTAATAAAAACAAATTCTAAAGTAAGAATTCATAAAAACTTTTCTGTAAATTTTATTGCTGTTGACATTTGTCAAAAAAAAATATAACAAATGGAAATTAATAAAAAAATTTTTTTTGAAATCCATTTCAATGAATTAATTTCTCAACCAAATTTTTCCAATTTTCTAAATCCACAAATTTTTCATTCTAAGAAGTAAATTTAAAAATAATCTTAAGCTTAATAACCAATTAAGAATATTAAGTCCCGAGATTGTATTAAAAAGAGATAGATAAATAAGCGGCCTTATATGTTTCATTATTAACAGACTAAAAATAAATAAATAGCATAATTATAATTATTAAAATGCCATACAAAAAATAATCTTGTAATAAAACATGAAAAAGGACTTGTTTAATTTTATATCGTAGTATAGATATATATTTTGTTAATAAACTCTTGGTGGTGACCTTTAGTTAACGAGGTGTTATAATTTGTCGTACATGATTAACCTACACGTGCATACACTTGTTTATCAGCTATTAGCCATTATACAAACTATCTCCGTCATTTAAGAAAATTATTCGTTAACATAATCCAGGATATTTTTATCCTTTAAATATTTTATTTGAATATAATGAAAGAAACGATTAGATTATCCGATGTTAATGAAGTAAGATGCGTGGTAAAGATAATCAAGACTATTGTCTTGGACGAGAAACCTCTACGAGGTCGTATCGCCAGTTTTAACATTGCCTATCTCTAGTGTAGTGCACAGTCCTCCGTGTATGCGTACATTAAAATGTATATACATACTCACTCACGCAATACAATCGCGGGAATTCAACTATTGAAGCAATTCGTTCCGGGATATATAAATTCAAAAAATCCCTTAAAATTTTTATCTTTTAATTCTAAAAATCTAATCTAGATCAATAGGATCTAAATTTGCGACATCGATTACCATTTGGTGTGATTGTTCTTGTGCGAGGCTTAAAATTCATATGTCCGGTCTTGGGGAATAGAAACAGTAACTTTGAATCGAAGATCGGTATGCACGGTCCATGAACTACGGCCTAATTTCAAAAACTAAAATAAAAAGATATTGCTTAAAACCTTATGTGTACACTTGTTGTATACAATTCTATTACATGATGAGCCAATGTAATAGTTGGATTGAGTGTAATGTTTTGTTTAAACTCTTTACTATCGAAAGATTCTTCTGTAGTCGGATCTCAGAGGGACGTACCCTGCGTACCAAATAAAACATCCCGGCTAAAATAATAATAATAAAACGAAAAAAAGATTAAAATCAAAGCTAGTATGTAATGTAACATTAGTTGCCGTTGTTGGTTATTTGAATATAAAATCTTCCAACAATAAAAGGTGCCTTGACATTAAAAAGTCTTTCCTTTGGCCATACCACATTGCATATAGAGAACTCAGTTGAGGATTTACTTTATGCTGGTACTAAAGTGGTATTATATCGTGTAATGTAGATAATGATGATTATGACGATGAGAACAGAGATCCTGCTCCTGCTGACGGTGAGATGGGGCGGGGTGAGTAAAAGCCATCACTGCTCGCAAGGTGTAACCTCCCAGTAATGTTGATAGCATTACTCAATAGGAATACTCACTGACTATTGAGAGTGGGAGTTGTCAGTTAAAGAGCTCGCGGACGAATGTGCCCTCTTTGAAATTAAATCTGCATCCATAATCTTCTTTACATTTGAATATGAATAAAAAAAAATTCTTATGCATATCTAAGATATTGTATTCTATTATATATTTTAGACACTTTATCTTCTCGGTAAATAAATTATAATTCTACTTAATGGTTATCTTAATGCTAGTACATTAGACGATAATTTCAATGAATAAATTTGTAATTTGTTAAACTACGAGCTACTGACGCTTTAGTATTTAGCGGGTAATTTACATATATATTTTATTAATTAATTAATTTAGTATTTTATATTTTTTACTTTGCATTAGAAGTAATGTTGCTTTTAAATTTCTCGAACTAACCTATGAATCAAATAATTTTTTTCGGTTACATTGTGTTAAACAACTGAATGATAGTTTATTGAGATGAATGGGTCGTAAAGTAAAATTGACAGATTGGATAGGCGAAAAATGTATTATCTTGCTAGCAAGGAGAAATACGGTTGGAGAATAGCGATTCGTATCTATAGGTCATGTCATATATACCACAATTATTCTCTGTACTGTGAATCCGTGGGTGGATGAATGCGACGAGTTTTTTTTTGTTTCAGTATATTAATATTGTTATAATGGCTTATGGATTTAAAGGTGTAACTATTCCATACAAATTGATTAAGAGTATATGTGTGAAGAGGAATGATATGATGACAACTTAACAATAATAATATGAATGAAAATAAGAATAGTAGAAAGAAGTACCATGCGTAAGGTATAAAGAATTCATAATAATGCACGGAGTAGAGGGTTACTCTATTGTTTGTTGCGTCACTAATTCAGTGGGTTGAATTCCTCGCGAATTACGTTTTGTATATATGTTTTATTACTTGCTTATTATACGAATAACCCACGAAGTATTTATTCCAAGTGTTAAATTATAGACAATAATTTTTTATTATTGCGTGTTAATGTTTGTGTTGAAATTATAATGTCCATTTGTTTTAACTGATAAAGCCCTTGCTTTCTTCGCTGCACATTGCATCTCAATAATCCTTTCCCTTTTATTTGACGATGAGTAATTTGATTTTAGATCTAGATTATAAATTATATATCCAATATTTAATGGTAATTTTTAATTTAATTAATTTTATAGAACTGATGCATTAAATTTTATTTATCATTTTGAGAAAAATCTCAAATAGGAATGATCTGAAAAAAATTAATTTAATTATATTTTATGAAAGTATATGAGTCGTTTTTAGGTGTTGTTAAATACCCGGACATAGGTTTGTGAAAAAAAAAAAAATTTTAATACTAACCAGTTTGTTACACGAGCCTTTCTGATTCTAAAAACAAGATTTTACCAGTTTATTTTACTCAAAAACTCGGTGTCCTTGAATCATAACGACGGATCAATTATCATCTTTAAATTTTTCAATTTATTTTTATTTTTTAAAAGCTAATGTGTAAAAAAAAATTTACAACTATTGTGCTTATTATTATCATTTTTAATAAAAATTTTACGTCTTTTGAAACTTTACATTTTTTTATTACTTTTAAGACAATATGCAATGCATATATTCCAAAAGATAAAATAAAATATGAATTATTAGTATTAATTTCGAGTTATCCATTTCTAAAATTACAAAAAATTAAAATTTTTTTCAATTGTAAAAATTATTAATAATTAAATCTTATGATCAAGCTTTTTAATAGCCATGAAAAAATTTTTTAATTTCTATTATTATATTATTGAATTAATATTTAATGACTTAAACGATTAATAAATTATAAAAAATTTCTTATTCTTTTTTTATAAAAAATTTATTTAAACATGTACTTTCGATATTAGTAAATTTACAACATTGCTTAATGACTCTTCAATCATTGTTCTTGTGGTTGAGGGTGGGTTCTGATGTACTCAAGAGAACGTTGGATGGCTTCCGGAATTGGAGGAGCTACCGGAAGGTGGTCACCTTGTGGCTGGAATCCGTTCTCGTCGGCGAGGTAGGTCACTTGGAAGATGTTACCTTGATCATCTGTGTACCGGTATGCTCCTTGAGCGACGACAGCAGGTCCTTCTGGACCGTTTACCAATGTTCCGGTCTCTTGAGCCTGGATACCGTTGCCAGTTTCGTATTCGTATTTGTAATTACCGTCGGGTGACACGTCCTGGCTCTGTTTGACGATTGGGATCGGTGGTTGGGTTTGCTCGGCGTACTGCTGAGCAGATACTGCGGCAATTACGGCCAAAGAAATAATCTAGAACATTTTTTAAATCAAAATTAAATTATTGAATTATTAAATTAACTACTCAGCACTTGATATTATTTAAATTAATTAAAATTATTGAATCAAATTACACGAACAAAAAACTGTTGATAGCAATTAACAAAATTATGGGAAATTTATTAAATAAATTTATAACACAAATAAAAACTCACAATGAACTTCATGGTAATTTTTAAAATTACAAACTCTTCAACAAAGTCCGTATAAAGATGAGTCTTAAACTGAGATTGATTTCGTAGAGTAATTCCGTGACTATTTATACCAGGCCCATGAACCCCACTTTTGGGTCTTAAAATTAGACAGCCACGTAAAGAAGCGATCGTTTTTTTTTTTTTTTTTTTTTTTTTTAAGAGTGGGGCCACTAAATTTAATATCGCCATGACCTTTAGAATCTGGTTGGTGTTATATAACATCACTCCAAAATTTTTATTTTTTCTCTCCGTTGGTTCATTATTATTATCATCATCATCATCTTCTTGTATATATATAATTGCTTCTTTTTTATTAAATAATAGGACCGGCTCAATATATCTGATAAATAAATAAACATTTTTTTACGACCCTCACATACACTTATAACTTATATTTTAATTCACAAGCTATAACTTTAAAAAATATATCCCAGTGACTTTTAAAACTTTTTATAAATAAACAGCAAAATATTTAAAGAATTATTGATTTGTAAACAACCTTGTATTTTCAGTAAACAAATTGTTGCTCAAATAAATAATTATCATAAAGTCAAAGGCGCTGGTGGTGGGATTTAATTATTTTATTCATGTGATAATTATTAATAATAAACATTTATTATAATTATAAATATTTATTTGAGTATGAACAAATTTTGACAGCTTAAAAATTATACCAATCAATCACTAAAGATATATAAGGTTTTTGATCTAATACACAATGACATTTAGGTACTAGTGGGGTTGTCTTAGAAAGTGGATAATTCTGAACTTAACTATTAACTTCAAAATAATAATTAATTTTTTTGCTACATGGTCAGCGAGATCGTTAACTGAAATTGAAAGTGTATTTTAAATTTTTAATCGCCGCCTCCGTCTTGGTTCTTTATTCGTGATTCGTAATCCTGATCTTCTTTTCCTACTCCATTCACTCGTAGACAAGTTTGTATGCATAATTTCATTAATGTCAAAGTAGTCCATCTCAGCTTTACTAGATATCATCATCATTATTCATTCAATGTAGCTTCACATCGCTCCACCTTCCTTCCTCTCTCTGCCTGACATCTGATCTTGTAACTCTGAGAATATGCGAGACATCCCCAAAATTTGTTACTCCAATAACGAATCCCGCCTATTGATGAGTTATGAGAAAGTTTTTGTATAAATAGCCCTGATTAGTAGCTAAAATCATCACAGTCAGTGGTTGAACTTCATACAATCTTCAACATGAAATTCTTCGTGAGTTTTTTTTTTCATATATAATTAATCTTTAATTGAAATCGGTAGTTTCATTAAATTTCAAATAATATCGAGTACCATTGGTTGTAATAAGCAATCTTATCATTTTCAAATAATAATTTCAATATAGTTTTTATCTATTGTTAACATTAAATAGTCAAGTACAGAAATTAATCATCTACATTTAAATTTATCAAG
This sequence comes from Cotesia glomerata, assembly GCF_020080835.1. Classification (NCBI taxonomy): domain Eukaryota; kingdom Metazoa; phylum Arthropoda; class Insecta; order Hymenoptera; family Braconidae; genus Cotesia; species Cotesia glomerata. The sequence goes on from NC_058158.1 coordinate 5,730,926, forward strand.
TGAAAAAATATGAGAAATTGTTCTTTCAATTGAAAAAATTTTTTTGCATTTTATGCCAATAATTAAGTGATTGATATCAAATTAATTAGACGTCAGGAAGTTGAAATTTTTTTAATAACAGTATGATTTATTTGTGATCTGAAAAATAATTTAACTCATTCACGTGTCATCATTGGCAATCAGTATAAAAAAGCAAAATAGTTTATTAGTTACAACATCGTTAGAATTATACATTAGACTAGACGTCAAATCGTTAAGATGGGTGACAATATCATTCTTGATCTCTACATTGAACTCAATTTGCACATAATGTCACTCGTAACTGGGTACAGGGTGTGCCATCAGTTTACAGTCATCATATTTCAATTGATGATAAATGTAGATAGAAAGTTAATTATTACAACACATAACTGAGAAAATTTTAATTAAAAAAAAAAGTTTTAATAATACAAGAAAAAACTTTAAAAATAAAAGTCATTGCTTTCTCTCCTCTAAAAATGAAACAATTATATATTTAAAGATCTTTAATTGCATTTAATGGCAAAAATTATCCACATTAAAGGTTATCGTCTTCGCGGTGGTCGCAGTAGCTGCTGCTCAACACCAAGCCGAGCCAGTGCCGATCGCTATTTTGCGTCAATCGCACGACCAGTCACCGGAGGGCTCTTACCAGTACAGCTACGATACCGAGCACGGAATCCACGTCGACGAGGCTGGACAACCTGGACCATTGACTAAAGACGGAACTCAGCCAATCACCGTCCGCGGATCATTCAGCTTCGTTGGCAATGACGGCGTTACTTACGGAGTAACTTACACTGCTGACGAAACCGGATACCATCCCGAAGGTGCCCATCTTCCAGTCGCTCCAGCTATCCCCGAAGAAATTCTTCGTGCTCTCGAATACAACGCGGCTCATCCCGAGGAAGACGATGGTACCGTAAGTGGCAGCTTCCAACCAACAGTCCCTGTCAGATCTGCTCCAGTAGCTCCAGTTCCTTCAGTCGTTGGCAGACAACCTCAAGGTTTCAAGCCCTTCCAAACACGTCGTTTCTAAATGAAGAAATTATTAACCAATTGATCTTACACTCGATTTATTACAATAAAATTATAATTACATTGTGTCTTTTAATATACATGTGATTATTTGTTGTAAATGGTTACTTTAACGATGAAAATATATTTTTAATTTAATTATTTTGGCTTTTTCTATTTATCGTCAACTGAACCCTTGATCATATTTCAGACTTAAAATTTTTTAAATTTTCTTAATTTGAGCTTACATTAATTCTCAATAAGAAATAACACTTGTCTTAATTTATTGCTGGATTGAAGATTAATAAATTGAATAAAAAAGTGATTAAAATAAAATATTCAACAAGTCAATGATATATTATTCATAAAATCACCTTGTGTTTCTAAAAGCTATAATTTTTAAAAACACTATTTTGGAATAAATATTTTATGATTTATGAAATAAGTTTAAAATCATAGATACTTTTTCTGCTACTTATTTTTTTTTAGAAAATTAAAAAAAAAAAACGTATCGTATAAGTATTTAAAAAATAAAAATAAAAAATTTTTTATAGTTTCGAGAAAAATTATCATAAATTTGTTATATTAATTTTTATTTTCTTAACTTTTATCTTTTGAATCTAACCGAAATTATTTTATTATTCTCATGACCTCTGTTTTCTTTATATTGATGATTTTTTTACGATCATACGTACTAAAGATTATCATAATAATAATTTTTATCATATTTTATTTTCTTCTTATTCGACCGTAATTTTTATGATGAATTTTGAAAGAATCAATAAAAATTTATAGCATTATTAGAAAGTACATCTAATTTTTACAAAAAAAAATTCGGTTATTTAAATTTTGTTCAGATGATTTAGTTTGTACATTTGACTTATAACTTTCAAACTCATTATAAAATTATTCCATAATAAAAAAAAGTTTTTTTTTATTCAAAATATTTTCTCCAATCGACTAGGTTAATTAAAAAAAAATTACAGTAAACAAATTTATTAACTATCAAATTATAGGTTAAAGATATCGCGTTTCTTATAAAATAAAAAAATAAAACAACTTTTACTCATCGCATCAATATAATAAAATAACGAGAGGATAATTAATGATTAAATATTTTCTCGAGATTGTTAAACCCAGTGAAAGATGAGTTCGGATTGCTGTGAAGAAATATTCGTGTTACACTATCAAAAAGAGCGAAAGAGAGAGTGTACTAAATATTAAAATTACACAGTTTAAATGACAGGTGTGTGAGTGTGTGTCGTGGGTACGTCGTAAGAATCATGAGGATAAAATAAATTATGCGTGCGCGTGTCAATTCTTCTTCTCAAGATTCTCTTTCATCTTACGGCTACAAGCTATGGTCACTTTGTGTCGGGATTGTCCAAAAGGTAACGGTCCAAGTTAAGTGAAGGGCTTATCTTCTTTTCTTATTCTCAATTATTTTTTCTTTAACACAATCTACATTTATTCTCTTAATCGCTTAAGTCGGCATCGGTTTAAGGTCTGTATAATTCGCCGGTTTCTCTGTTCGGCTCTACCTTTGCTCAGAGTTATTGGCAAGTTAGCTTTCGATAAAACAAACATGCATGTTCGCTTATTAATATTAATTTTATTGTGACTCATATATTCGCATCCGTGAGTATTTTTTTATCAATTTTCGTACTTTATACCGAGAAAAATTTATTTTGTGTTAAAATTTTTTGCATGAATACCGGTTTTATGCAAAATAAGTCAATTTTTCTGATAATTATAATCAATTAGATGTTACTCACATATAGTATGGATAATTAATAATTATTTTTAAGCACATATCAAATGCTTATAAACTGAGAGCGATATTAAATATATAAAAAAAAAATCTATCGACACTTGTCATGATTATTATAAACATGTATTTGCATGAATTAAAATTTTATTACCCAGAAATAAAATTGTAGTTATGATAAGACTCTCGTATATTTATCAACAATTATCTATTTATCCATCAAATAAAAATAACACGTCTATAAAATAAAATTTTATTAATATTGAATAAATTTTTTGTCAAAGCCTGACTAAGTTTTTTATTCTCAGAGAATAAATTTGTCTTTGAATAAACTTGACTTATCGTTAATTTGCGAGTGAAGTCAGGTCGATTAAGCGTACCAATAAAAATTTCACTCGACTCGTCTTGTCACGTGTCTTGTCTTCCTTTCATCTTGTAATACTTTTATTTAATTTAATAACTTTAAATAAATAAATAGACCTATCACAAAATTTATAAGATAAGCTTTTATAAGCACAGCACAGGAGTTACGAGTAACGAACTCTGCTTGGCTCCCCACGGATAATAATTCGTTAAAGTGCGTGAGTAGTTCGTACTGTCTTCAGTACTGTACCGTCTATCTAATTATATTGGTATGTTCATGCAATCCAGCGCACTGAGGATGCAGACGTTCTCATTATAATTGTTACCCTCCAGCTATGACGGCTGGTAAATTGAGAAGGTTAAATGCTTACACGGTAAAAATTAATAATTTTTTTGTTATTTTACAAACTTTGGAATTTTATTGTAATTATGATTATGATTACCAATTATTTTCACATAAACAAACTAACGAGTGTCAGAATTTGTTGAGTTTGTGTAACCGAAATATCCTATTTCACTTCGCGGATTTTTTTGAATTAATAAATTATTTACGAAAATTTATTACACAATATGAATGTTATATAAAAATATATGAATTTAACGTATAAATTAAATTTTTCGTAATAGTTGATAATATATTTATTTATACGAATATTTATTTTTATTATGTTTAACATAAATAAAATTTAAAAAAGGTAATAAAATATTGTTAGTTTATTTAAAAATTCAAAAATTAACGTGGTACTTATAAAATTCGCGTGTTCAAAAAACCCATTGCATAATTTGGGATGGGTCTTACCGTAAATGTTATTTGTGTATGTATGAGTATTTTAATTGTGAAGCAACTTTAGCTTTACTTCATTCAAATCTCCTTTAATTTATACGATTGCCTCATATGCTTTAGTAAAATCAATTTAGGGTAATTTTACTTATTTTTATTTCATATAATGTCATCTAAGTATTGATTCGTTCATAATTTATTTTAATTTTTATAAATAAAAATTATCATGATTAGAATTTAGTATTATAGATGTATAGGAGGAAAATGAATTCTTTTTAATATACGTAGCATAAAATGATTTGACTTCACATTTAAATGAAAATTATCTTTAAAAATTTTATTCATCTCTTGGCTTTTAATGTTTTACAATTCCATAGTAAATTCTTTTAAGATTAAAATTTTTCATACAATTTTTTCATAACTTTTTTTTTTGCGTTTTCGAGAAAAATAAAAAACTCGCCATGTCAAATTAAAACATAAAATAATAAATAGTCAAATAAAAGTAAGAAAACATTTGTTGAGAAATATTATTGGGCCCTTTTACATGAAAAAATTTGAAAACATTAATTAAGTGTAACTTTAAAATATTTACCTATCCCAAAACTCGAGAGGTCATGGATTTTCTCATCTGACCATTTATCGTCTTGACTTATTATGTTCTCCGCTCTCACTCTACTCATCTGTGGCGCAACTTAATGACTTGGATCTTGAATATAAATATATATATATATCGCTCACATTATAAACACATTTATTTACGAAGGGGATTTCATAATAAGGTTTAGCGTAGGTAAATTAAATCATAGTGACATTTTATTCGAGAATATAATTATTAATTGCTAATTAATTTAATATTTTATTTTTATGTAAACTTCAGAATAAATTCGCGGTAATTATTATTAATGTACTACGATGATCGTTATTCATTGATTTTTGTGCTAAAGTACTCATACTCAATACACGTTAGCAATTATAATATTCAATTCAACAAATCGTTTAATTACCACCAGTCAGTGAGCGATGAGCTTGCAGAGTAAAGTGAATAATCACTTTTCATTAATTATAGCATGTTTACGTTATTCGATTGCATTATTTTTATTTTTGTATTGTAATAGCGTAATCAATTAACGAAAGTGCAAAAGAAATTTATCGATATCATGGTAATTATTTCAACATTTAAATATTCCAATTTCTAATACCAACCGATTAGTCATCGTTTATTGTTCATTTTTAATTTTAAATGTCAATGCCTGTTATTAATTTTGTTTATTTGTTTGATTACTCCTTAAAATTAATATTTTCAAACGAATATGAATTTATAATAAACTCATCAAAAAAATCTTTTTAATTTTACATAAAAAAAAACCACTTACACTTTTATGCATCTACAATATTAATAAATATCAAAAGATATAACACAGTTGAATAAGAAAAATTTAGTTAAGATTAAAACGTTAAATTGCAAAAGCGATAGTGTTTAAAAGACTGCAATTTGTAATAAAATTTATGTATAACGCTAGACTCACGTTTTCGTAATTCACCTCAATATTCAAATAAACACCGTAATTTACTCGTCAATCATCTACTGATCCATCCCACTTGTACTGGTATGGTGGTACCCTACCATTTTGCATTACCGAGCTTACACATCTTCAATAATAACCGCACACGCAGTGTTGAGGCTTTAAAGACAATTCTAATTGTTTATTTATTACACACGTTAATTTTTAGCGGGTTACATTTTTCATGATATTTATCAAGTCGTGATTTACACTAGATCGCGTGATATGTTAATAAAAAATCTTATGTAAAACGATTGACCCTGCAGGCCATCACTGGAATCTCTCACTTTTTCAAAAATGTAATTCAATTAAAAAACCAAATTATTGAATCATAATCTTACATAAATTTTATTGATTATCAAAAGTCAAGGTTCCTTCTGAATACAGTAAATTAAGCTTTTTAGAAAACATCCGTATACATTATATTTTAATACAAAGTTCTTGAGTAAGTTGTAAACAATTTTATTACCCAGTATCTGATAGAAAGCAATAATAAAATTGATTGTTCACTACAAAGTATTTCTAATGATTATATTAGCTACAATAATTCATGATGATGAACTTTTCATCCACTAAGTGTTAGATATAAATGTAATTTAATGACGCTAATGAGTACTGTGTCAATAAGTTATGATGACACCGCGTGGAACACTGAATATTATCTTCATGAATAGCAGTTATGACGGACAGTATTACCGTTGATTTTTTATTTCCACGAATAATAAATTTTTCATTTTTAAAAAAATTAGTAAATAAAAAATAATAATATCAAATAAAATAGAAAATAGTTGATCACGAATGTTAGTTTATTGAGGAAGAGAGTAAGCACGATGTTTGATAAACTGCCCGAAGAATTGCATTGGTATTTAAACTCTGGTATTTTATTAGATTCAAATGCCTATCTATTATACTCTATACAATTAAATGTAATTAATACATATAAAAATATACATTATTTTTTTATTAAATTTCAAATATTTTAATTATTAAAAATAAAACAATAGAGAATAAAATATTTATTTATTAATACAATGCAAATCGACTGTCAAAGTAACAAGTTAATGATTAATGTCAAGACTTGTTGATGTACATTTATAATTGCTGTCTTGCTGTCATACATGCTAGTATATATGTAGGTGATGAATAAAAATTATTGAAGACAATAAGCGAATGAAGGAGTTGAGCTGAGAAAACGTAAATTGTTAAAAAAATTTAATTCATGGATTAAAATATGCAATTATTATATTATCGTTGAGGTTGTATAATACGATGAAGGACGATTTGATTCTAAGTAAAGAATAATATTTTTATTTTATTTTAAGATCTTGTTTGAATCGTTGATTAAAAAAATAACACATACAATATGAATAGTGTAGTTATTTTACAGAAATAATAAAATCAATTTAATCACGCGTGGATATTTAGTCTTGACACCATTTATCATTGAACGCATTCGATGAAATAATCATTATTTACCATTTAAAATTATTATTATTACTTCATCTAATCATAATACATAAAATATAATTACAGTAACGAGTGAAGGTAAATGCTAGTTCATAACTTCCGAAGTTAAGATCATGAAGTATTAATTAAATGTCATGTAATTGGCTATATTTAACTTCACTCTAATACTAATAATATTTAATAATAAAGTATATAGTAAAGGCACTGCGATGAAACATCACGTCTTATAAACTTAAAAGAAATTATATTCAAAAATTGACTCATAAAGTTTTTCCAAAGTACCGGCTATAAATATCTTCAACAGCTCAATAAGTAAACTCAATTAAATAAATAACATTTTTATTTCATTATTAGGTACACAGGAGTCTAAATAAAATTTAAAATTAAAAAACAAATTCCAACAACAAATAATACATGTCCCCTGCCTTCAAAAAAATAAATAAAATAAATTCAACTTGAAGTATCTTCGCTGGACTTCCACCCGCGAACGCAATTAAAAATTCTATGCTGGCTACTATGATGCCTGAGAGTTCGTCGTCTGTGATGTCTTGGGGTTCCAAAAGGTGTTGTAACGTTAGACGTATTTCTCGTTTGGGCGATGGAGACACTGCGCTTTTCGAGAAAACTATCCAGCGCCTTGATACTCTCAAACAAACTATCAGTATCGCAGCTCGCGTATTTGCGTGCGTGCTTGCGATTTCTAAACCTAAAGTCCCCGGTAGTGTTGATTGTGATCTTCGTGGCCCTAACGGGCGTACGCGTTGGAGTTTTTGAGAAAATACTCGCATTTTCCAAAATGCTATTAGTTTCCGAGGTGAAATCGTGTTCTTCTAACTCGTAAGGGCTGCTACAGGTACTAAACATGGTTCCCAAAGACATATAAGTGTCTCCAGAGCAAACTGAAGGTCTCCTATGGTCACTAGAGTTTTCAGCAGACGGCTCGGGCTCCTCAGTGTCGGGATTACTCGTAGACTGGGAGCTCGAGGACTTGAAAAGCTTCAAAATCATTCTTTTGGTTTTTAGTTCAGATTCTTCCTTAGCTTTTATTTCTTCAGATTGAACCAGTTTATGATTGTTGGCACATCCGCAAGCTCCTTCACAAGCACATCCGGGCGGTTGACCTCGGTCGTAAGTGGTAGTGGGACGATTTTTGTTAGTTGTTTCTTCGTCTTCCGCGACCCCGTCCACGTCCACGTCCCTGAGCCCGACGAAGTCGCCGCTGGATCTTTGGCTCGTGATTAGACCAACATCTGGCAAGCTCCTCGGCTGTGGATCAAAGGTTTCAACAGAAGCACTCCCTCGTGGAGTGTAATTCCGAAGATACGCACCAAGTGCCTCGTAGTCTATGGACTCGCTGGACTGGAATGCCGCAACTTCATCTGGTTCCGGCAGCGAATGACGCAGTTCATTAGCTCGGTTCCATACTCGACGCATATGATTACCTCGCAGGTTCACTGGTACTGAAGTATCTGAAAGTTTGTTCAGTATTTTTTGCGTAAATTCATTATTTTATGTACTGTAAAAAATGTATATTGTTCAGTTCTATAGAGTATTCATGTGTTTTTTTAAACTCTTATTTTATAATAAATATCGCCCTATAAAATTTATAAAAAATCTACAAATTTAAAATGAAAAAAATTAAAAAATTATTTTTTAGTTTCAAATTTTTTCGTTATATTCATACATACACTGAAAAAAAAATTAACTTGAATCAAGAGAAAATTTCTTGAACCAAGAAAATAATTTTGAAGAGTTTAAAATTCTTAAATCAAGTAAAATTTATTTAAACCAAGAAAAATTTCTTAGTTTAAGAATTTTTTCACTAAGATCAAGAAGATAAAATTCTTCAAAATTATTTACTTGATTCAAGTTAATTTTGTTTTCTGTGTAACTATATATGGCCAGATCATAATAATTACGTCGATTCCCGTAAAAAAACTACTAATTTGTCCTTATAGTTGTTCGGTGCCATAAGAGTGTATAATTATTAAATACCCTTATGGTATATGTAATGCGATGTAACAAAAAAGGTTTTTAAACCAATATCATTCATTTTTTACAGTGCAAAAATATTATATTGGGTTAAATAATTCAAATACCTACAAGTGTTAAAAAAAATGACAGGTTTGTTATTATGCAATAATAAAAGTAATAATTATTTAAAATATTTACGAGTGACGCTATGTCGTGATAGACATATTCCGTAATTATCTAGAACACTTCCAGGAGGTGTGATATAAGGTGGAGGTGGACTTTCAGGGATTCTTTCAACAGGATTAACTGTCGTAATAGTTGATGCTGTCGTGGTGGTTGACATTGTTTCACGATTTCTGCTAACTCCCGCGAGGTCTAGAATTAAACTCGATGATGTAGGTAATTCTTGCCTTAAATAATTGTTTAAAAATCCAAAATAAAGTCACAAGATAATTAAAGATTAAGACACACGTAACATAAATAGACAAATATATTACGAGCAATGAGAAAGTGAACTTCTATTTCTTGCTCCCCAGAGGAGGTTGCGTTTTTTTTTCCTCTTAATTTCTTCATTCTCAAAGCCGACCTTAATAACTTCATCGTACCCCGGCGGTGCCTCGTAGACCGGCGGCTCGTCGTGAACAGGAACCTCGTCGATCCGGGCGCCATCTGCAATATCGAAGACTGTCCGATCTGAAGGTGAAATAATTTTCACCTACTTATATCTACTGCTCCGACCTTTGGGTATTTTCAGGTAACATTAAATACCTAATAGCTCGCTGATGGTCTGAAGACGCGACTGAAGCTCTCTTTGCTGCCGCGACCGAGCACCCATTCGGTACAACAGGACAATCAGCGCCGAAATTAGAATAATTAGGCCTAAGCTGCTGGCTATAAAAACCAGAGTTGCTGTTTTTAGGTCGGGATACCTGTCTATTTTCGGGAAGTAGTAGTTTGCTTTGTTCATATGCCATTTTCCGTCTCGCGGTTCCATTCCCCAATCTGTTGAAAGTAGAATAATAATTAATAATTCATAAATTACAATAATTATAATTAATTGATAAATAATATACATAATCAAAAGAAGAAATTTTTCTCTATTAATCAGACTCAAAAATTTTGTTAGAAAAATTTTTGTAACAATTAAAAATAATTTACCTCTGAGACAAGTTGAAGGCTCATCACTGTTATCTCCACAATGATCGAATCCATCGCAATTTAATTGACTCTGAATACATCTATGATTTTGACATAGAAAATCAGAACCCGCGTAACAATCTAAAAATTTTTTTAAATTATTTTTTTTTTATTTTTGATTTAGTTTAATAAAAGCCAAAATGAATTACCTATGTAACCAAAAGCTGCATAAGCAATAGCAACTTTTGAATTGACCCCAAAAGTTCCCCTCAAGCTGACATGAAACCCATTGACGATTGGAGTAATGTGTTCTCTCATTCTTGGTGGTTGAAGCTGACTCGCTGGGTGTCTCAGTACTTCAAGCGGCAGTAATGCAGATGTAGGACCTTGTCTGATTATTAGCTCGGTATTACCCGCTGAAAATAAAGATTAGATTTATTAGTAAAGCTAAAAAACATCAGAATAGTAAGAATAGAGTATACAAAAATGTCTACCCATGTCAGCAAACGTGACTATTTTGAGGTAGACGTGTGTTTTCATATGAAGAAAATTTTTAGGAGGCCGGATCAGCCAAACACAATCATAAGTCTTGACTCCATCGGTAACCATATCAATCATCGTAATAGTACCTCCCAAGTTCTCGACATATCCGCCACAATCGGTGATCGGCTGGATCGCTTTATCGTATCTGTGCCCAATTACATAAGAATAGAAAGCCTTGTAACCTAGTCCAGTTCCTCCATTCGCGTAGAACCGTATCAGCAATGACGGGCCCGAGCTTACGATAATCGGCGGTCTGAATCTCGCACCGCTGCTCACGTCTAATCTTTGTCCATTCCAGTCATAAAACTTAGAAAAAATAAAAAATAAACATTTATAATTTTATACTATTAAATTACATGAAAATGAAATATTACATGAGTGAAATTTCCATTACCTCAATGATCGATACAGTTGCCAATTGAAAGTCGCTAAAAAGAACCCGAACTCTGCAAGAAGGCGCTTCAGTCGGACAAGTGATGACATATTCTATCCCTAAGTCTCTTGGGTATCTGGCGGGAAAGAACGGAGAGGTAAGAATTCCACCGACAGTCCCGTTAAATCCTTTCGTGACTGCAGGATCCCATCCCTTTAAATGAACTCTATTTCCTGTAATTTAATGTCGTACCAGTTGATTGAAAGTAAATACTCAATACTCAATAATATAATCAATACTCGGAATTGAATGAGTTTCTGACAAACGTACGCTCCGAGACATATTCGATCGTGAAAGCGTGGTTATGTGATTGACTGTACAGGAGAGTAATCGAAACAGTTCTAGTGTTGGATCTGTAGGTAATTGGCGCGTATAATCCGCAGTACGGAGTTCCCGAGATGTCTTCGTAAGGAGGTTCTGAGATCCAGACATAGTCACACCTAAAAGTGAACTTATGACTTATTATAAAGTTTCCATCATATTACATGATTATATTTTATGAAATAGAGAGAAAAGGTTATGACTTAGAGCAATGTTATGTTATGTAGAATAGTACTAATTGTAGATGATAATGTTTAAGAACATGACCTGCACGGACTGTCCATCATCATGCCACTGTCACTGCAGGAATGAGGCAAGGCCAGGCTCTTGAACGTCACGGTGATGGCGCAGGACGGACAGGTCACGAGCTCCAAGCTGCAATGCTCGTGAGAACTGTTTGTCGCGTACAACCGCGATCCTTGTGGGTGCTGCTGCTGTCGCGGAGAGTTTTTTACGGACGAGACATTTTTAGCGTAGAGGATTCCTTGTTCCCCGAGCTCGAGGTACAGCCTTCGGCCGTTGTAGATGCCGCAAATGTCTTGGTTTCTTACAATTACATTGCACTCTACTGCGAAAAGTCCATAAATAACACAGCACAACACTCCCCCGATCAAACGTGATACCTGTGGTGTAGTGTAATTCAATTGTAATGTTCATTGATTTTATTTTAACTTTGATGAGATTACGAAATTATATTAATTAATGAATTTTATTTATTGTTAATATTTTTATCACTTTTACTTACCATAATGAGTCGGGGAAGGCGTCCATTAAAAGAAAAATTAAACGTACTTTCAGCACACTCGGGAAACCCGATGTGCCAATATGATTTTGTTAGGCTACTCTCGCTCGTTACGTATTTTACTTATCGCGATTTACCACCGCACTGCTAAGGCTTCTTCAGTGTTCGAGTGTTATGCATCGAGTATTTAACAAATAAATCGCCGTATTAACATTTAAATAACTTATTATTTTTATTATACCTAAATCTATATGAGTATTTTACTTCATTACTGTTAAATAAATTTAAATATTTATTATGTACATTTTGTTAATTATACTTTTCAGGAATTTTTAATGAAAAGTCATTGCGCATCGAATGTTCTTAGATTGCTCTCTGCACTTTAATTTATATACTTACTTAATTTTATTTATCTGGAATAAACATTAATAGTTTTTTAACGAAACTGCAGGCTATTAAAGTAATTATGTAAAAAATTATTGATCTTAGGTGAGGAGTGAATAATTTAGCATAAAAATTACTTCTGAATAAATACTAAAATTTTTATTTTTCAAATAACAGGCGTAGAAATTAAAAAAAAAAAAATAATAATTTCTCTATTTTTTTGTTAACTATTTAAAAAATTTCAAAATTCTAAATGACTGCGTTCTACAAAATTATCGGGTTGAAATCTTCCAGATCGAGCGGGTGTTTTTCCAGTTCTAACAATTTCTTCCTTCCTATTTCTCGCGGCGGCTTGAGAAATCGACTCAGAGTCTGATTTGCTGCTACTATCATAATTAATTTCTTTCCGCTGTCTAAAATTCGGCGTACTTTGTGCAGAACTCTGCGATTTTTGTTGCTCATCCATTCTTCCCACTTCTTCGGATGGGCGCACGGCCTCATACTGCTCCAAGTAATTAGATTCACTGTCGCTCTCGCTGTCACTATCATCGAATCGTAAGCGAGTGACTTCTTTAAGTTTGCTAGCAGATCTTTCGACAGCTCTGTCTCTTGCCACTGTATTGCGATCCGTTTCCATTCGATTAGCTGTTTGGGACGGTTCAGCGGATCTGCTGGAATCAAAATCTAAGTGACTTCGTTCTCGAAGATCCTTTAAAGAAAATTGCTCTGAAGACTTTTGGTCTAAAGGAACTTTTTCAATAGACCTACTTCTTCCATGCATTGTATCTCGTTGAAAATCCCTCGGTCGATTCATAGATAAGTTTTTATCAACAGGACTACTTCTGCCCGTTATTTGAAGTACATCCTGTTGGAAATCAGAATAATTCAAACCGCTTTCAATGAAATTTTCATGGGCATCAGACTGAGGCTTTGCTTTAACACTTTTGTCTTTACCCCGAAGTGTTGCAGACATTTTTTTATCCGTGGGAATACTTTTATCACGTCTTGGAGAAGTATTTTGATCAACAATTCTATACGTCTCAGCCCGCTGAGATTTTTCCCTGCTTTTGTCTTCTTCCTGATTCCTCGGTTTCCTTGCAATTTCTTTATAGGAATCTGAAGCTTCTATGTTACTAGGGGAATGTCGGTCAAGCGTCATTCCCGGCGTGATTGTATCTCTTCCGGCACCTCGAGACTTAAATTGCAAATCAATTTTTTCTTTAGCTCCAGGTAGTTGCTTGTAAGAATCAGAGACTTCAAAACTACTAGGAAAGTCTTCATTATACGTTTTCTTTACCGGAGCTTTAGATTTTTCTCTCTGAGATTGGTCTTTAGCTTCCGTTTTTTTTCGTGGCTTGGGCAATGTTTTGTAAGAATCAGATTGTTCAAGACTACTAGGAAAGTCTTCATTATGCGTTTTCTTCAACGGAGCTTTAGATTTTTCCCTCTGAGATTGCTCTTTAGCTTCTGTTTTTTCTCGTGGCTTGGGCAATGTTTTGTAAGAATCAGATTGTTCAAGACAACTAGAAAAGTCTTCATCAAGCGTTTTCTTCAGCGGAGCTTTAGATTTTTCCCTCTGAGATTGCTCTCTAGCTTCTGTTATTTCTCGTGGCTTAGGCAATGTTTTGTAAGAATCAGATTGTTCAAAACTACTTGGAAAATCTGTATTATACATCTGCCTCAGCGAACCTTTAGATTTTTCCCTCTGAGATTTGTCTCTAGCTTCGGTTTTTTCTCGTGGCTTAGGCAATGATTTGTAAGAATCCGAAATATCAAAGTTGCTATCAAATAAATTTTCATTGAAACTTTTCCCTATCGAACTTTTATCTTTTCTAGCATGAGATTTATCTTCTTTCTTTGTTTCTCCAGGAAGTTGTCGGTAAGAATCAGAATCTTCCGGAGCAATACCAAAATCGTACCGAATAGTCTGTTGGTTTTTCGAGTCAGTTTCCAATATTTTTCCGGTTTGGTCACTTGATTTTTTTCCAGAGCTTCTTGCAGAAGAGCTTGGGTCTGTGAGGTTGGGTTGGATTGATTTGTTTTCTCGGGTGACTTCAGGAGTTGTCATCAAGCTTTTCTCTTTAGTGCAGAATGGCGATTTTTGAATCCGTTTTCCTGCAGGTGATTTCTCAACATCAAAACTCTGGTCTCGATGATATACTTCAGCCACATGTAAAAATTGTCTTGGATGCTGAGAAGATTGGTCACCACTATCACTATCGACAGAATTACCTAACGCTGGATGAACAGTTTGCTTACTTCGTAATTCGTTCATATGATTCTCCATGTCCTTTCGGTTGTAAGCAATAAATTTTCTTATTACTCTTTGTTTCCATGCTTTGTGAGCTACTTCCTTCTTTTTTCTATAATTCTTAAGGTCTAAAATTAATTAAGGAAAGTAATAGATAAAAAAAAATACTAAACGAAAAATCTTTGATTATAAATTAAAGAAATTGAAGTTGAACAAGATATCAACTAATAATAACTTATAAAAATATTAAAATCAATCACCTTTCATAAAGTCTTGTAAATCCTTCGCATTGACATAAATGCATCCCAGTGCGTTTAAAGCAGCTAGAACAAAACGTGGGTCGTCATATTTTTTTGACATTATGAAGTAAAATGAAAATCATAAAAAGTTGTTCATATTTTTTGAGAAAACTCTTAACTCTTCATGATTTAAATTTTTGACCACTCTTAAAAACTCATTCTCTGAAAAATTAAGGTCTAAAGTGAATTTCATTTTTGAAATTTTTTAGCTGTAAAAAATTTTCAAATTTTTAAATAGATATTTTAACATTTTTATTGTGCCGAACTGACAGATTACGTCTACGTTCACGCCATCTACCGTTACGGAACAGTTGAACGGAGAGACTTCTATATTTCTATCTGCCGATAACAATTCAGGTTCTATATCATGTAGAGAAAAATGGTCTCGAACAATATCGTTCTGCAAAAATTGCTTGGAAAATTTGTTACTCAGTTTCAGAATTATTTAATCTCAAATTTTTCAGTCATAGACATGTGAAAAAAAAATAGAATGGTCTTCATACTCCCGTTTGAGTTCGGATTCCATCCTTTCATCCTCCATGGTACAGATGACTGAAATCAACTGATGAACATGTGATTTTACTTATATAAAATACTTCCGCGAGGGAGCAGTAAAATCTCGATATTATGACATTTAATTTATTTTGTTTAGTAGTGTAGGTTATTAGGAGCCAAAAAAATTAATAATGTAATTATAAAACGGTTATCTATTAGTAAAATACTCATAACATTCTACCTACTAGCAGTATTGAAGTAGGCATTGATATTCACAAGTAAGCCTGATTGATTTTAATTTAAAAAAAATTAAATCATCGTACGTTACTCTGATGATGACGTTAATAATCACTTGATTTTATGTTTCAATCAATTTCTTTGTACATATACGAGCACACAATCAAAATAGTTATTAGTATATCTAAAAATAAATTCAAGAGCAAGTGGTACGATAATCCATTGTGATTTGCGTTTCATACTCGCGTATCTAGCTCTCAATTACATGTTTAATTAAAATTATTATCATTATTTTACCTTTGTTTGATTATTGTTTTTAATTGCCGTACTTGTTTAAACTCCAAACAAGAGAACTGTCCATTCATCATAATAACACTTGTTTATAAACAAGTGGACTGTGTTTTTCAGTGAGACAAAGAGTGTCTTTGCTTTGGGATTCTCAATGAAATTTTAAAAAACGTATTTATCATAAAATGTTTTGTGCACTCAGAAAATGGTAAGTCTAATTTGTATAAATATTTTTAATAGTTTACTATTTAATTATTCAATTGATCAGTTGAATTATGATTAATTTTGTTGATTAGTTTGCACAGAAAAGAAGCCATCAGAGCTTTGAGTACCGGAGAAATTTCAACGGCTCTCAGACCATTTTATTTTACTGTCCATCCGGATTTATTCGGTCAATTTCCTACCCAGAGGGTAAATTAATTTTTAAATATAATAATAATATTTAGCATATATGTTTAGATTTAAGTGTTTAATTGGTATTTGAACTAATTTATTAAAGCTTAATTGCAGACTGTAAATGAAAATTCATTGAAGCAATTGAGTTCGTTGTTAGAATCTCTTCAGCAGAGGAGGCCTATAAAACCCACAACGCTACCCTTCTATTTGCGATCCAAAGACGAGAAAGATCTTAAAGCCGGTAAATTTACGCTGGTTAAAATTCAGTTGAATGAGCGAGATGTCAAAAAAGCTATTTTGTCTATTTTAAAAACATGCAATTTGTCGACGACTTTTCTGGATAAAATTAAGGAGCCAGTGGTTGACAAAAGTAAATTTCCGTACCACCATGATCCAAGGGTTGAACGAGATGGGATTAATTTCTCTCAGTACGAGGACGATCCGTTTTATATGTCGATTTTGATGAAGAGGAAAATTAATGCGGAGCCTGACACTTTTAAGTAATTTTTTATTTTATCTAGATTGATAATTAGAAACATTTTTTGAAATAGGCGATTATTATTTTATATTAAATAAATAATTGAATGATTGTACAGTAATTTTTAATTTAAGGGCATACGTGGAGAAACATGTAAATGAAGCTCACATAAAATTGGAAGCTTGTCGACCAGTAAGAGAAGAAGTTGAAAAGTTAGAAAAAATGTTGTGCCAAGATTTAGGTCTGAAAGAAATCATTTGGGACTGCGGATGGAATATTGCTCATTACCGTGGATGTTTGTTGGCATTCCAAGCTTTATCGCGACATCACCCAGAGCAAATGGACGTATTGAAAAACCGTACTCTTGTTTTTGCCAACGGAACAGGGATAAGCTTAGAAGGGAGTGTTATGTTGAATTCTGGAGAAGTTCGACACAACTGGCTAGATGTTAGTCCAATGTGAATTTAATAAATTCTTTTGTTTTCAAGTAAAGTTTTTAAGGTCTGACTTGAAATTTTTATTTTTAGCTGATAAAAAATGTCAAAAAGTACGACCCGGTGTTAGTCCGACTACCAGCCTTTGAGAAAGCGGTCTCGCGAGTCTTGCTGGATATAAAAATTGGACGACGGTGCGTACTAAAGTGAAAATTATTACAGAGTAATGGTAAGGCTCAGAGTGCTCTATATGTGCAGGAAGTTCATGCCGAAAGTAATGGTCGGTCAGTATGAGTCCCAGTTGAGACAGCTGACGACAACGCTCTCGGATTATAGAGGGAGATCTAGCTATCCAAGTTCTTGGCCTTCTAGTTTGTCTTCCCATGAAATTGTCATTGAAGCGTAAGCTTAAAAATTTTTTTCTTATCAAATTTTTTATTTTACTAAAAGTTTAATTTTTGATATTTATAAAATAATATAAAAAAAAAAATTAGTGAAGCTGGACCTTTAATGCTTTCACCCACTGGACAATTTATCGTACCATCATCATGCCCTGGTTTTCTTCTTGTAAATTTTATAACTGATAATTTAGATGAAGCTACAAAAAGATTAAATCATTATGATAAGTATGACACTTTTTTACTGAATACATTAATAACTTAGTAAAGTAATTGATTAAATTTATTTGATTTTAAATTTTTGAAATGACTTTAGAATAAAACACGTCGAGCGTGAGATTCACAACAGAACAATAAAAGAACTTGGTTTACTGGCGCTAAACAAAGACGACAGCATCACTCCAGATCTGATGATCGCTTGCTGTGAGCGTCTACTCAGTCATAAATCAATTTTAGGATCTGTCCTAGAGGGTGTTATGCTCTGGGTGACACATTACTACTCCGTAATGAGTGACGGTGTTCTATGCATTCCCTGGGATTGGAAATTGTAGATAGTTCAAATTTTTATCTATTTTATTAATAAGAGCAATAAAAATAATTGAAATTAAAATATTATTTTATTCTTTAATAACTTATTTTTATTTTCACGAGATAAATTTATTTTTCTCATGTAAATTAAATATTTTTTTCTACCTAAATATTATCTCATTTCATAGAAATTTTCTACGAAAAAATGGCTGCATTAATAATAAATATAATTGATACATTCTAAACAAATTATTGACAACATTCGTCAACAATTTTTCATAATGATAAAATTATTTTTTTCTCAAACTGCAATCCAGTTTTTATTTTTAAACCATTCAAAACAACAAAAAATAATTGTCCATTGCAAATTTCTTCCAAACAACTAATCCAAATATTTTTTCTTAATTTAGGGAATTACCTTGAAAATAAAAATATAAATAAAAATTTTAATCTTTCATAAAAAAAAAAATAAATAAATAAAATAAATAAACAACAAACCTGATAACACTTTAAATAAAAATAATAATCAAAAATGTATCTATGTTAAGGTAAACACGACTTTTTAATTTGAACCCATCGATTCTTGGGTAGAAAACCAGACTTGTTACGGCTTTCAGCAGACTTCCGACACTCTATCCTAAAAATAAACAATAAATCAACATAAAAAATGAATAAACTAATATTCCAAATCAATGAAACTAAAATAATGCATAGATGACAAATAATCCATGCGTATTACACGTTTGTTTATTTCTCCGAGAATTATACCAGATGGACCAACTCTTATTGCCACTCTGTTTTTTATTTATTTTTTTCTTATTCTTAATTTTATCGCACCTTGCTTTCAGAGCTTCCTGTTTCGCAACCGAGGTCTTCTTAACATCCGGCTCCTTCTTCCCATCACTCACACCCGATCCACCATTCGAACTCTTACAAACGCTGTTTTTCTCGTCTTCCTTCGTATTTAAAGGAACCTGAGCGCACGGTTTGCTAGAAGAAAATCTTCTTACAGTTTCTGAGTAGGTCGCCTTGCCTACGACATCCACTAAAGCCATCACAGAAATAGTGTGGCTCGTTTCCACAGAAACAGAATTTTCTCCTTTGTAATCTTTTTTCCACAAAACAACGCTGTCGCTTTCTTCAACTGAGCCAGATTTTTTCGGTTCAACATGTTTTGATTCATTTGCATTACTGAGGGTTCGAATCAACCAAGAATCCGTTTTGACATTAGTCTTGTGATGTCCTGGCGAAACATCTTTAGATCTATCATCAATCACTTTACATTTTTCTTCACAAATTTTTTTACTTCCATCAATTAGATCCTTCTTCAATTCCTTCCCTTCAGCTTTATCACAGTCTTCAAACTCACCATCAACTTTTACATTTTCAACATCACAATTTTTGTTTTCTTCAGGAACCGTTTCAGCTTCTTCAATTTTGTAGCTTTTTCTAACAATTAAAGCGTCTAGTAAAAGTTCTGCAGAAGCGCAAGCGGCTTTCCAAGCGACGTCTTTAGAAATATCCTGCGAGCAGGTCGACGAAGAAGATGAATTAACTGCCTTGCTCCCAAAATCTTCCGACGACTTAGATTGAGTCCCGTTTGACTTGGAAGTATCCTTTCGATTGCGACGACTCTGAAACTTCTTCCGTGGCACGTTGTAGCTACCAGGTTTCATGTAAACTTTCAAATCTTCGCTATTGTCTTGCTTACTCTTCGGAGAGTCATTTAGCAGATGATTAGCTGTCCACGGCGCAGATTGTATAGTCCTCATATTTTTCAGAGTGCGCAATTGCCGATTGATGTCATTTTTCAGTGCCGCGGCGTCAGAATTTTTTGAATTCTTCGCGGCTTCTTCCCGGAATTTTGACGAAATAGCGTTTGAGGATTTCCACCAACTAGTCGAGCTTTCAGACTTGTTTGAATTGACACGCTTGTTCTTTATACTCGCGAACAGAGCAGATAAATTAATCGTTTCCCCTTCATTTAAATTATTGACTTCCGTATGCTTAGTTTCAACTGAACTCAACACCGTCATTCTGTTGTTCAAACTTGCACTGTACGGAAGTGAATTGCAAATTGGGGATGGAGATGCGTGAGAGTTCCAAAAAGTTCGGTTTTCATTTGTTGAATTCGATTGGACGCAAGGTTGACTTTCGTACATCTGCTTGAATTGAAAATATTGTGCAGGAACCTCAGAAGTTTCTTGGGGAGTTATTAAAAAATTGTAGTGCAGCTTTTGCTGAACTTCGTTGTTTACCGACGTTATTTGCTTCGGTATATCTTTGGGGAACAAATTCCAGTCGGAGTTTTCATAATTTTGAAGGCAGTTTAAATTAATGTCATTCGAGTGAGTTTGTTCCGTTATTGTCCACCTTGTTCGTAGTTTACTCTCTCGGGCATAATTTACATTCGAAGACTTTTCTTTCTGTTCATTATCAGCCAAACTGTTGCTAAATAAAGACCGACCAGATTTGACTCTTGTGTTTGTACTACTATTTTGAGCCGAGGTATCTCCAAAAAGCCCCTGAGTTAAATATAGAGAAACGTCTCCAGGAAATGAATGTACACTGGAATTCGTGGGGAGGCTTTCGTTTTTAGAACTCGCGTCTAGCTTAGTGAAAGTCTTGATAACATTATCCAGAAGCTCCCTTGTAAACATTTCCCAGTTTTTAAAAGACTTGAGCAAGTCACTGTCATATTTGTCATTTAAATTCAAATTCGCGTGATGCTGCTTGTTCAAATAGTGATCGAGGATTAACCAGCCGTTGCTGATGCGCAGAAGTGAGTTTATCAGATCCTGCGAAAATACTTTGTCGCCAGAAAAGACAGGAAAGCATGTTGAAGATTTAGCGAGCGCCGTTTTGGTGGCTGCTGATAAACTAGCGAGCCATTTTTCCCGCGAACTTTCCGAGCTCTTCAAAATTGTTTCCGCTTGATTACACCCCCAGTTCACTGTTTTACGAAGCGATTCCCGGTAAGTAGACTCCTCTGTTGGATCGAGAGTCTGCGTGCCGATGGATTTTGTTCTATTTTCCTCATAATCTTCTAGATACCAAGGCTTATAAATTTTTTTCTCACTCTCATTCTCATCTTCATTTGGTAATTTATTTTTCTCTTGATCTTTATCTTTTTCATCCTCTTCTCTGTCTTCTTGCACAGAAGTGTTGCACAAAGCCGACACCATTTTTTCAGCTTCTACCGTAAAATCAAAATTTGAATACTCATCAACATATTTTTCTTCATTGGTCAGAGTTTTTAAAGCCTTAGGAAGTTTTGAGACTGTTTTATTTTCTACGAGCGTTTCTGTGTAAGGGAGCCGATGTTGGTATTCTTTCTCGGAATATTTACTTTCATTGGGAGTTGATAAAATCTGCGTCAATTTTCCACCTGGATTTGAAATTTGGCTCGAACTTTGACTCAAATTCAGACTAGAAGGAGCAAATACTTGTCCCGCAATCTTAGGTTGAGCTTCAGCACTCGAATAAACGGCAGGAAAATGAGACTTCTGCATATTTGCTGCATAATAATTATGCGGAATAGCGGTGAATTGATTGAGAGGCTTCGGATCGGGTATCAGATAATTTTGAACATCGGCAGTCTTATAGTAGGGCTGGGACATGACGTGGTTGTAATTGGTGTAGTCATTGGAGTACGGAACGTGATTGAAGCAGGGCGATTGACTGAAATACACTGGAGCTAGGGTAGATGAAATCTGATTTTGAACTGGGTCATAAATAACCAATGGTGGCGAGGCATAGGCTAGTGGCGGAACAGGACCAGATATTTCTTTTATTCTAATTGTTTTAGTATTTACAGCTTGATTTTTTATCCCTCGGTATGGGTCTAAAATATTAATTGTAAAATTTATAAAGCTTTATTTATCACTACGGGTTTATTTGTCATTTTAAGTGATTTAGAAAAACTAACCTTGCTCACGAATAGTTAAAGTTCCAGGCTTGCGGGCATGACCGATGTATTGCGGAGTTGATGATGTGCGAGGTGCAGAATTGTAGTGACTGTAAATAAATTGCTGGTGGTGTTGTTGTTGCGGGGCTAAAAAAATCGAGGGCGAATGAGTTTGACAGTAAGCGAAAGCTTCATTTGAATACGATCGATTTGATGTTGAGTCAGTTTGCTGAACGGGATAGACCATTATCTGACGATATAGATCGTCTGGTGAAATGTTGCACTGAAACTCGGCTAAATCATCTGGAGTAACAATCGGAAGCTTTGTAAACTTGTTAATGGATATTAGCTTTATTTATATTTTATCGATTGACAGTTTGACATTTAACCTTTAACCTTTTGTTAAAGTCCAAGGATTTACCTCGCTGTGTACATTTTTCCAATCCGTGTAATTATTAAATTCATTTTCAGACTTTAAAACTTTGAAACTTTGGGATTATTACAAAATTTTACTTTGATTTTATTGTTTTTAAAAATTACTTTTTGAGGTTCACTATATCTGCAGAAATTCTAGTCTTGGGTTATGGATATTAAATTGGCAATTGATAGGACCAGATGGATACGATCGACAAATGATAAATATGTATTTTTAAAGTTATATATAACAAATGAAATTATTTTTTTTTTCATAACAAAACAGTTGAGTTACAAATCACGCTGTTCTTTTACGAAAAATTTATAACTTCAAGCTTTAGATTTTAAATTAAAATATTTTAATTTCTCAACAGTTTAATTTTTAAATCCATTTTATCAATAAATTTTAAATGGAAATAAAAATATATTTACACAGTATTAATAAAAAAAAAAAGTAATTAAGGCTGAAATAAAATTTTAGTAAAAATTATTCTTGATAGTCAGCAGAAAAAAATAAAAATTCTAAAATAAGTTACGAGGAAAATGAATAATTAATGTAATGCAAAAACAATCTAAAGGATTTATCTATTAACACAATATACTCTTTATTTAGTCGAACTTTTAAAATTTAATCAATTAAATAATGAGATCGTGATGACAATATCCACGATGCACATTGATTTCGCTAGAACAAAGAGACTTCTCTCTAGTAATAATTTTTATTTATTTATTAATTTTTTTTTTTATATTAATTTTTATATTTATTTATATGAATAATCTCTCTTAAAATTCATAACGCATTCATCTGTAATTAATCTTTTTTAATGAAGCTCTACACACAGAACATGAGTTTTGTTTTATTTAGTTTTACTTAATAAAGTGTGAACAGTGCCCGAGCTGACTCCCTAGTTACTGAATTTACTTTTATTATTTTTATTTAATTTACATAAATTTATTTTCCGAGCATCATCGAAATTTATTAAAGAATAAATTAACTCACTTCATATCATATCAATACAACTTAAAAAAACAATCATCGATCATTATAATTAATGACAATAATTATAATAATAAATAATAAAAAGTAATTTCAAGAGAATCGTTTATCTTTTTCGAGGCAGTGTGAGTAATACTCGAGGCGACGGAGCTACAATTAAATTCCCCGTGCATGCGAATTGGCCCGTAATTAGTAATAATAACTTAAATAATTAATTAATTAATTATTAATATTGTTTTTAAGATTTTAATAAAGATTTAAATTGCATAGCGTTTGATACGGTGTTGATGTCATTCCACCGGGGCCCGACCACCTCTCAATTGTGCATTTTATACGGCAATAATAATTATAAGCGTGTTCATACAATCATTTACACTTTATTATTATTATCTCTCCTTAATATCAATATCATTATCATTATTATAATTATTGTTATTTTTATTTTTATTATTATTGTTAACTTATAAATATTAATTTTTATTTTAAATTATTAGTAGTAATTATAGTTATTATTTTTTGGTATCAATGAAATTGTTCTTAAGGAGAGGCGCGGACGTACCGTCACGCCGGCAACAATAACGCAATCAACAACATTAAACATCCGACTTTATCGACAATTTTAAATATTTTCGTTGCCATTAATAAATGGTTTTGTTGCTGTTATAATTTATTTATTTTGTTCAATAAGATTGTTGCTACGAGTCCGGAACGAGGATGATGACATTGCGTTTTAAGTTCGGTGTCATCATGGTCGGCCGGCTCCTCGAAGGCCCGATTGCTACGCGCTCAAGGGCTGTCGTTTATTAGTTGCCGACCAGGGTGCGCACGGCACTACCGATAATACACACAAGCATTAAAATAAAGTGGGGTGCTTTGTCCAAAATCGTTGTCGCTGAGTTGCAGCGATCGGTTAAGCACGAGCAGACCTCCTGTCGACCTCCGAAACCTCCGCGTTGGTAGCATCGGCCTTTGTAGTTTGATTCATCGTATCCGCAAGTTCTTATGGTTCTTATTTCTGGTGGCACTACAAAATTCATTTTTTTATATTAATTTATTTTGTATTATTTTAAAAGATGTTTGATGATTAAAATCAATTAAACCAAATTTTTCAAAAAATTATGAAACTATTTTTTGATAATAATTACTACCAATAATTTATTAAAAATTAATAGAAATTTTTTTAAAGATAATTACTGATACAAATTATAAAATTTTCAAAAAAAATTTTTAATCTCAATAAAAAGGATAAATATTTTAAAAATTATAATATTTTAATTTACAAAAAATTTTTATTAAATAAATAAATTGAATCAACGTTTTAAAAAATATAAAATAAAATTTTTGAATGGTTAAATTTCTTTCAACAATTACTAAAGCTATTCATTAAAAAATTTTGTATTTTTACTAATTAATTTTCGAAATAAAAGTTAACTAACAAAAAAAATTAAATAATTAAAATACGTACATCCATTCACTGCGAATTCAATAGACTGCACGGTTTTTCTGCACATAGTGTACTTGGTACCACCACTTGAAAGCATGTCACATTTTTGAATAAGACTTGGATGTGGTTCTTTGTCAGCACACCGGCTGTCAGTGTAGCTGTTACACACGTAACATTCGAGTGCATTAACGCCTAAAAAAACAAAAGGTCATTATACATTTTATCAATTTACTTTCCTTACTTAATATAATTGCTCTGAGTCACAGCGTTCAGATAGGAGTTAATATTTTATTTCCAAAACGATTAGATTACCGGAGCTCATAAAAAAATTTCTAGTTCAGTTCAGTCTAGCTTAGTTTCTCTAAAATGAAGTTCTCAGTAAATAAAATATACTAATTCAACTAAGTAATGATTTATTGATAATTTAAACAAGTAGATAAGGGTTGAATGAACGAACATCGGTTCACCAATGATTCCCTGGCCGTGGTCTGCTTGAAAATCAATGTAGCTCGGTATATACCCGCTAACTTGCCCTAGAAAGTGTATAGCCGCGGTATACCAATGACGTCGAAGCAATTGCCTCGTTCTCTTTACTCAAATTTAAACTATTACATTATTATTTTTTCTCTCTACATTCTTATCCCGTACGTGAAATAAAATAAAACATTGAAAAATAAATATCGTCTTTCTCAAAAGGAAATTATCTATCTTTACAATTTTTCTAAATAAACCAAACCATTTTATCTATTTTTTTTTTTTATATTAAATTTTTTTTTGCTAGCTTCTTTCCTTGAAAATAAATTTTAATAAATCGTTAAATAATTTTGTCAAATAAATCCCACAAAAAAATTATAAAAGTCCGCAATGTAAAAGCTAATTAATTTAAAAATAACTAAAAAAATAATCATCCTTCTAAATAAAAATATAATGCACATTATTTACATAAAATAAATTTTAAATAAAAAAAAATGACTATCCTACAAATTTCCTCTGAAAACGACGATAAAAGTATTACATAGCCTTTCGATTATGTAGTTCACTGCTACCCACCCTCGCTTGCACCCTCAATCTCACCGCTTACATCTATATTTATACATTTGACGTATATATGTTTTATTTTTCAAACAGTCGATCGTTACGGTTACATTAGACACTATACCAGTAATTGCCGCTCCAGTTAGCACAATTGGATAATTCATAACAACAATAGTGTGACAATAAACATCTACGTGATAAACGTTTCAAGATCATTGTCTGTTTTATATTTATAATTACTACTATCTAAATCTAAGAAATAAGACCTTAACCAAGTCTCAGTTAATTCACAGGCAAATAAATGAGCAACCGATCAAATAAAATATTTAATGTAAGGACATTCATATCTCCATCTATATTTGTATCTATGCGAAGTTGATTTTCTTTAGCTGCTGTACGATATAACACAGAAATATCTTGTTCCGTTTGCCGCGCCGGGACGCGCGCACGGCCATCGTCATCGATCCGGCAGACGCCTGCGCCGCTTTAACCAAGGGGTGCGGATACAGACAAAGGGACGTCAGACTTGATAATTTCAAACTACTTGAAATGGATTTTTATGAAAACCCGAACCTTTAAGCTTTTTCAAGTGAAATGGTAATCGCGATTTATTTATCGCTTGTCTGACAGCTTAAAATTTGAAAATATTTCTTCTTAGCTTGAGTAAAATCAATCAACAATCATCAACCCCCGGAAGACAAAGAAAAAATTTATCGCGGTCGATTGATGTTAATTAAATGTTAAAGATTAATAATTGATAAACTTACCAGACAAACCGAGTAAGAAGCAAGCACCCACGACAAGTGTATGGGCCTTCATGATTAGTAACCTTTGGCACAAAATTATATTTATTTGTTAATAATTTTGTTATGTGTAATGAAGACATATATGTATTTTATTATCTATAAATTATAATGAAGAGCGTTGAATGTTAATGCAGATGATAATGAGGATTGATAAGTGCTGCAGAGCGTTGAGTGTATTATTGATGGTACTTACGACGAAAGACGTATCTGTATCACAAGTAAGAGGATTAAGTGTACTCGAGGAGTAGCACAATCAACGGTATAACTTTGACGAAGACTCGAGATTGAATGATCGAGGTTTTTATTCTTAAAGCGGGGTTGCCGACCTACCGACCGAGCGACCCCACAACTTCGAGAGCTCAGACAGCACTGTTGATGTCGTCGGCACTGGTTGGCACGGCTCTGCCACCCCACGAGCGACGCTTTCCGACACCCACACCACCATTGGGGGGACTAATGTCCATGGGACAGCTAGCTTGTGTGCGCGGGAACTAGGAACCGACGCAGATGCCTGATTCGGGATCGAAAGAGACGGAGTACAGCTATATATATTGTTCTATGTTGTTCCTGCTACTACGGTGCTGCTAGTGGGGATCATCTCAAATCTCGTTGCTACCAAGTCAGACCCAAAGGTCGATCGATATTTTTTTTTTGCTTATTTTGTTGTTCACTTTATTTTTGCTAAAATATTTAATCGACATGTGTTTTTTTAATGCATTGTCGTTTTGTTCTTGATATTTAGCTTTATGTTTATTTTTTTTAGATTAAAGAGTTTAGAATCGTGAAAATACTTGATCTTAGTGAAAGATAATTATAATATTTCAAGTGTTATTTAATATGATATAGTAAAAAATGTAGATTAATATAGAAAGTAAGAATTCAAAAAATTATTTTGAACATTGTGTAAAATTTAGTGAATTTTTTTTGTCATCATCGATTCTTAGAAAAAAAAACTTTTTTTTTTATGTCCTAAATATTGTTCATTAACACTCAGTTTTGTTTAGCTCTCTATTTTTTTTTTCAATTTCTTGATAGAAAATTCTATTTTTGATTACTAAAAATAATTTTCCAAAAATACTGTTTTTTATCCTACAATTTGTTTTGCATATACGATTTATTTTTGCAGCACATAAATATAAGTATAAAATTTTGTATGAAAAAAAAAGACTCTAATTGCAATTTTTACCACTTCATTATTATATACTTTGTTATGAAATCGTAAAAAAAAGTATTATAAAGGATCTCGAAGGACAAAAAATAAATATTTAAAAATATCAATAGTTATTGACGAGTAGGGTATACATATTAAGAAAAAATCTATTTTATATCGGTATTTATGACATGTGACGATAACTTTGTAGGAGAATTGTTAATGAATAAATATATATGGTACATAGAATATAGACAAGTAGGCACGAAGAAATAGGAGGGATTAAAGTAGGTGGGTGGTGAATACACACATTTAAACTAGAGCACAAAGTAAAGTGGTTGCTCGAAAGAGAGAACCGACAGAGCTCTGAGTGGATAATGCTTCTTTTCCTGTGACACGGAACCCACCGACGACGACTTAGCCGCTGGTATGCCTAGCTCTATAGTACTGAGTAGATGATGACGATGAGCGAGCGACGATGACGGTGATCTTCTCTACTCGTACTTTACTTGGTTGAGTGGTGTGAATGCACTGTCTGTATTATGTCATAACAGTATTATATCAGCGATCGTATACTATTATTTAAACGGCGATAAAGTAGTGACCGGGAAATTTTATTCATTTTTGAGAGATTATGTCATTTAATTTGTCATGAGTAACCCACTAAATCGACTGTAAATTTTGGGTTACCGTTTGCAAACATAAATATTCAACTGTTCCATATAAATATTTTCAATTGATATCATATGATAAATTATGATTATGATGACTGGTGATTAATTAATTTATTGAATTATTTTATTGACTCACTTATGGACAATTTTCCCCCGACTTTTATTAGAGGTATAATACTAGCTAGATGCAATAATCTTCCGAGATTCATTTTCATGTCAATGCCAATTCTACACACGCAAAATAGAACGGATCCGGTGGATGATAGTTTACTCTGTAATAATATATACTCTGACCTCGAAACATTATAGACAAAAGGGCTCGTACGCTATTATTATCATCATCGTTATATCATTTAATATCTATTTTATCTATTTACTTTAATAATAATTATAACAAACTACAATAATTGATTTAGTTCGATCACACTGATAATTCAAATATATAAAAACATCGTGTTCAATAATATTCATTACAAAAGAAATAATTTTCAGCAAAAGAATACTTTTATACGTACCAGTTATTTTTCTTAATCATGGAAAGAATTTTTTTCCCTCTGAAATTCGCTGACAATGAAAAGCTTTTCTTTAAAATTCACAAATCTTCTTTTTATTTCAAATCGTAAAAAATTATCAACTTTCTATAAAACAAAATTTTTTTCAAAACAGAGTATGTATATAAAAATAAATTATTTTAAATTCTCTTTTTTATATCCCACACTAAAAAATTTATTTTTATAAATGCAATACCCTCGCTTCCTGTACTGCAGGTCTCAATAAATTTTTTTAATTAAACTTTTTTATCCAGTTACATCTTTTTTGACCCCATTTTATTTTAATTTACTTTCATGTTTTTTTTTTTTCTACTGTCCGTCATGATGTACCACTCGAGTGGGCCAAAGATTTCATACTAACTTTACCATCTCTCTATACCTCTACGTGTAAAAGATGCAATTTCGAAAATTAATTACTCAAAAACGGTGTGGTCAATTGATCTGAAATTTTGGTAGTGAATTATTAATACATTTATCTTTCAATAAAAAAAATTTCATAATTTTCTGTTGAAATGCCTACACTGTAAAAAATACCGGGGTAAGTCCAAAGCGGTGCAGGTGTTAAAATTTGCGGTTAAATTCCAACACCGAAAGCGGTGTTAAAATAACACCGCTGCCGGTGTAAATATTTTTTTCCCGTGTTAAAGCGGTGTTAAAAATTTTCCGGTATTAAAATATTTTTCGATGTTGAAGATATTTTACTTTATGAATTTTTTTATTCACTAAATTACTACTATTGAACGGTATATTCATTAATTCATAAAACTATTAATTATTGTAATGCGAGGTGTAAAATTGTATAATTTTTTGATAAAGTTTGTATTACATATGTAACAATTGAAATAACTACAGACCAAAATTGAAATTTGTTCTAGATGATACTCATAGACTTTTTATATTTTTCTAAGTCACACATTTTTTTCTTAACTTTAATAGGCATAATTTTGTTTATTTCACTAAAAATCATAAAAATTACACCTGCCCACAAAAAAAAAAGTGGTCTGTACTTTTGAACGGACCCACCTATCTTTATGTATTTTGACGCGCTGAATCCGAATCTGAAGTTAGTTTTGCCTGTACACCCTCAAAATTTTGAGTAAAATGCAAAAAACCCTAATAAAAGGCAAAAAATTGCAAAAAACTGGTCACAGTGATAAATAAGTTTTGTGGACCCGGATCAAGTTTGGGTGTATTTTAATGGATGAAATATGATCTTAGAATTAAAAAATTGACAAAATTTTTAAATATATAAAAAATGATGTATAAGTAGAATGAAGAGAACGATTTTCTAGAATTTTAAACTGTTCTTCGTTATTATCGAACTTTTTTGTTCTCAAACGATCTTCATTCTCAGAATTTTTATCTTCAGAACCTGAAGATAAAATGACGGCTCAAGGGGCTACTTAACGTTTAGATTCAGATTCAGTGAATTGATATACATAAAAATCATAATTTATCTGGGTTCACAAAAATTTATTCATCGCTGTGACCAGTTTTTCGCAATTTTTTGGGGTTTTTTTTTGCATTTTACTCAAAATTTTGAGTGTGTACGGGCAAAACTGACTTCAGATTCGGATTCAGCGCGTCAAAATACCTAAAGATAGATAGGTCCGGTCAAAAGTACAGACCACTTTTTTTTTTTGTGGGCCAGTGTAATGAATACTACTTTAATATATTTTCTTAATTTAAAAACTAAGTTTCATTAGGTTTTATAGATTTTATAATCTGGATGTTTTAAATAGACTGTTTACTCCGCTTTTACACTGGTATTACTCCGTTTTTACACCGATTTAACACCGGTGTTTTGACACTGGAAAAGTACACCGTTACGCCGGTGTTATTTTATTTTAACACCGCGCGGTGTTAAAATAAGTCCATTTTTAACACCGCTCTTTTTACAGTGTATCACGCTACAACTACCTTAAATAAACTGTCCGAGTAGTCCCTTAATGTAATGATCATAATAATAATAATGACTCACATATCAAGTAAAGCTCTTCTGCCTTATAAAAACTTTTATTTTAAAAACACGAGCAATAATTGAACAATTATAATAATAATAATTAAGGAGTGATAAAAAGTAACGCCCGCTTTATTGCAGCCGTCGTGGTCTTTACATTCGCAAATATCCTGACTGCTCCCTCGAAATTGTCTTCCCTTGTAACAGGGCTCGTGTTCTGTCATGTGAATCGCGCATTCCCTTCTTATCACATACTGCGTAGGATGTTTAAAGTAATCTGTCAGCAAATTAAAAATTGATCCAATTAATTTCCAATAAAAATAGATAAATAATTCATAATTGATAATCAGAAAAAGTAATTACATATAGAAGTTATTTTCCGGCAATAAGTGAAGATTAGAGGGCATTCATATAGAAGACTATTATTAAAAGGACTGTTGTCACAGCCGGCATTCAGCAAGCTATTGCATTGGTAGCATTTGATACTATAACAAGCTGTAGGCAAATAAAAACATATGTGTAGATCATCTCCAGAGTTAGACAGATTATGGTAGATAATAGATAGTATTAATAATAAAATAATATTAGCAATAAAGAGAATGATGTATTATTCGAATATAGTTTTAAGAATAAATAAAATAGCTGGAAGTATCTTATTTAAAAATCTTATTGTATTGTCACAACTTACGTTTATAAAGAATAAATAATACGAACAATAAGTACTTAAGGTTATTATTGAGTAACATAACTAGTAAGTTTGACGTTGTCTGGTTTTTTCGAGTTTAGTCCGCTTTATTTGGACTTCTTAAATAATATTAATTAACTTCCAGATAAATCTTGTATATGCTGGTATTTAATGGTCGTGATGTTTATTACTGGGCATGTAAATTAGCCTCAACAAATAACACAAATTAAGTAAATTTTCATCTATCAATTCATCAATAAAGAAAAACAGCTGGTAATTCACATCCGCCTTGAAGATAGTTTAGTTTAATTGATATTTTTTTTTTTATAATTTTTATGTAGATATTTATTTATTTCTGGATAATAAATAATAATTAATGATAAAAATTTATAGGCGGATGATTAGTATTTTAATCCAAATAAATAATGAAAAAAAAAAATAAATATATATATATATTAACAAGGTGAATAAATAAAGTTATTGAATTTGCGATGTCGGTCAAGGACGATTGATAAGCATTGTTAAAATCCTGATCGCTAAATGTTCTAAGTAATTTATTTTTGCATGTGTATGTGTCTTTTTTATGATAGCTGTGAATTGATTAGCAAGCATAGAGTGTCAAAAAGATGTGAGTGATTATAGTTTAAATTAATAGTAGAAGGAAAAATTTATTTACATTGAGATTGAGACGATCTGATTTATTAGAGTGAGTTATCTAGCGTGGGAATTATTAAATTTATTTTATGGAGGTTATTTATCACGGGTAATAAATTGGTGACATTGTCTGAGGCTGACTGATTAGAGTTTTATCTACGGGCTGTTATCTGTTTGTATCTACTATCAGTCTGCGGAATTAATTTAGTTGTCGTGTTGGCTAGATGGCGTAAGTGGTTTTGGTAAAGCGGCTGACTAGTCGGTACTTGATCTACTTATTATCTTTTTTTTCTATTTTATCAATGCAAGATATTATTAGGGGGTCAATAAATAATGTTTATGTTACGGCAATGAAGGAAATTTTTAAATACTTTGAAAGAAAGATTGAAAATTTTATCCCGGTATTTTTTTATTTAAAGCTACTAAATAATTTCAAGTTTTTTATTTCTTAATCCGAAAAACTTGAAAATGAATTATTGAAGAACCTAGAAAAAAAATTTTTAACTTTTTATGGTCGAAAATCGCAGTTAGAATAAAAATATTTGAATGATAAATATTTAAAAATTATTGTAAAAAATGAAAATCAAATTTTTTAATTAATTATCTCCTGAAAAGTGACAAAATTTCCATACAACTGTTTGATTAATAGTTAAAAACAAACGTCAAGAAAGCAATGTAACTGGAGGTTATTATGTAACTAATAATATAACTGTCTGTATGACTGTCTCATTTATACAGCCTCAGACATACGGGCATATGTCACTCCTTAGACACAAAAATATGAGTTGGATATTCATTATTCATAGAAAAAAAAAAAAAAAAAAAAAAAAAAAAAAAAAAAAAAAAAAATCTTACAACAAAGTTTTCTTTCCATAAAATAGAAAAATTTGATTATCGATAAAACTTCAGTTCTTTTATTATTTATCACCGCAATGATTATTTATTATTAAACTAAGAAAAAAACATTGTACCAATTTTCCAATTATGGTGTTCCTTAACCTCCGACCTTTATTTATCATTTTCAATTATTATTAAACCCACTAGCTTACTGAAAGGACTCTTCATTTAGAACTCTATTTAATGACACCTAATTCACGGTTTTATTATATTATACCAAAAAAATCTACTGTGACAAACTTTTTAAAACCTCTCAACTAAAAATGTTTTTCTACTCTCCAAAGAACTCGAACTTCTATAACTTAATTTTTTCCTCGAAAAAACCAATCGTACTCATTAGATCAATGTTGAGAGGTTTGCAATAAACACATTAAATTTTATTAAAATTTCTTATCAACTAAAAAAAGTTATCTTTTAAATATTTACGTTTCGGTAACATAGATCGACATTAAGAATCCATAAAACTGGAAATGGGTGTTTCGATACCACGAAATGTTAAATCTTCAAATAAGATAAGGTATTTATTGATATACCATAAATTAATCAATCGATAAAAAAAGTTTTGGGTAAGGTCTTTGGGTCATCGGTCCACATATTGTTGTTGTAAAAATTCGCTCACCGCTTTATTAAAGAATATCAACAATAAAGTACGTAATAATATTGTTATTATGTGATTCGGCAGAAGACAAAGTCGGGGTTTTCTCTAGATATTGAGATGGTTTTTCTTGGATGTACAGGAGCACTCGCCATTGGGTATTATTGTTATTTGGGTCGCGGCAATGTGGCGCCAAGCGTCTCGACGCTTGGATATCGCCCTTGTCTCTATCCCTCTCGAACCCGCCCTTTCCTTAGATGCAACCCGTCTGCGCTGTGCTCTCTCGCAGCTATCTCGCGGCAACAGCGCCTGTATTTTTATCATTGTCCCCTTTGTTATAAAATCTTATATTCTATTCCTTTGCCTTGTCTTGCTTTGCTTTACACTATATCGCTGAGCACACTTGAGTTCCCAGGATTTAAAATAATTTTTTTTTCATAATCTACACCGCATCTCTGCTTTTCCGATACAAACATTTCTTATTTATTATTATATACCAGCGAGGAAATTTTAAATTTCAAAGCCAATTCACACGGAAATTTTTAATCCCGGTTAAGTACAGTACATTGTTATAATTTCCTCTGCCCGTGCTTCTTATTTTCTACATACCTAATATAATACTATACTGGTTAATTTTATTGCCGACAATATTTTACATTTATATTTATATGGATGCATAAAATATAACGACAATACGACGTCTTAGATGCAATTTATCTTTTCTTAGGTGCAAATATTAAGTATTTCTGAATCGATGCCAAATATTTGTATGGTTCTGACGGGCCAATAGGGATTTTACTTGCTTCACTAAAATGGTAGTCGACCCTAATGTCTTGCCGATGCTGTCGTTAAAGATTTACTATTATTATTATTTTTTATTTATTTTTTTTTATTATTGTGGTGTTTCATATTTCAGTTGAATACATCTCTATAACATTACATTGTCTATAGATACTTTCATCATCTAGTTTTTTCTCTCGATGCATTAAATTTATTGTTTTTAAATCACATTTCCAGATCTTTAAATCCCACGCGAATATTCTTTTACTTCACAAAACAGTTAAGTTGTCAATAAAAAATTATTTACTAAATTATTTTCGACAAACTAAAATAAATTGTTGGTAAATATTTTCAAGTGTTCTATTTACAAGTTCTTGAAATAACTATGTAAAAACAAATATAGTAAACTTTTAAAATATACATTCACTTATTTTCTCTTAAATTCAAAAACAGTCAAAAAAAATTTTTTTGTAAATTTTTTACTTTAGTTTATAAATATCTCTTCAAATTAAAATAAAAACAATAATTTAGGAACGTCAATTTCCGAAGCGTTGCAGAAGTTTGAAGAGTGTAAAAAATGTGAAAATCAACTGCAGCTTTAATTCCAGCTTTCAAATCCTCA
Source organism: Cotesia glomerata (assembly GCF_020080835.1). Taxonomy (NCBI): domain Eukaryota; kingdom Metazoa; phylum Arthropoda; class Insecta; order Hymenoptera; family Braconidae; genus Cotesia; species Cotesia glomerata. The sequence goes on from NC_058158.1 coordinate 5,766,411, forward strand.
TGACTCAATAAAAAACAAACAAAAAAAATTTTACATCATTCAGTTGTCATATAAACTATTGGAAAAATTTAAATCTCTAAAGCCACAAAAAAATTTAACTGCTAACAATGTTGAAGTTTCATGTTACGATATTGAAATAATTTTCTTCAATAGCTTATTTCTAGATTTTGTAAAAAAAAAAAAAAAACCCGATATTTAATACCCAAGATAAAAATTTTTAATTAGCCATTACTCCTTGCAGTTATGTCCTGTCGTAAAAAATTCAATTAATTTAATCAGCAGTAACTCTGGAGAGAAAAGTTGTTAAAATTATAAAAAGTAGAGGTCTGAGCAATTCGTCCAATTTAATAAAAATAAAAGGACAAATTTGTTAAATAATGAAAAATCACGTCAGAGAATATCTACAACACTAACTAAACGAGTCCAGCGCGTCGGCGCCCAATACCAGCGTCAATGGTCACGTTGGCGCCAGCCGGCATATCTACATCCACTTTTTCCCACCCTCACAAGCTGAGCGTCGTTACGCGTGATATCATCAAAACTATTACACCCATGAACCCATACATACATACATATATTTATGTATAAATGTATACGAATATAAACATGAGCATAAACCATTACCGATTTTATACATCGGAGCGCAGTAGGCTAAGGGATGAAAACTCTGAGTACCCGTTGCTACTCCCTATGTCCGCATGACATATGAGCACGCTGTACATCATTCAGTCGTATAACCCCCACTGATAGACCTCCAGCTGAAATAATAATCAAAATAATAATAAATATACATAAATTAAAAAAAAAATAACAATAACAATGCCGATCGCCATTCGATTTAGGTCGACAATTTTACTCGCGTTTGTCTATCCCTTCTCCTGCGCTTAGCTGTGGCTTTAACTTTGGCTTTGGCTTTTATTTGGCTTACATATTTTTTGGTCTCGCGGTGCGGAAGTCGAGGGGAGTACGGAATAAACCATCCCTCTGGCGATAAATCATCCTTTTCCTAATGGAATTACTTCTTCCAAGCCTGTTATCTTGAATCTGAAAAATGCATTTAACATTATGATAAAAATAACGACAAATGCGTCCGTAATCCAAATCCTAAATACAGTTGCTACTTAATATATTTAACAAATCAATTCGCTTTAATGGTAATATCGATAATTTATATTATATATTAGGTAAAATAAATATAATAATTCCAGTTGAATTTAAAATTACTGAGTGGAAAGCTTGCCAAAGTAACTCTCACGGTTTTTGGTTTGCTTTACCCTCGTTGACTCTGATACAGAGTGGATAAAGAGTCGTTTGGAGTGAGTAGTTTAGTTCGTTACACTCCAGATGTAATTGGTGCTTTTGAGCATGATGCGGGTTCACATAAACTTTATGAGTTAACTCAAATCAAACGGACATTTTTTATTATTTTTTAAATAATAAAGTTACACTCTATACTGTATAGTTTACTCTCACTTTAAAATTCGAAATTCGATTAATGGAAGTTAGAGAATTTTTTTTTTTTTAATTGAAATTACATTTGTGGTTAAATAAAAGCTTTTATTACGTTTAATTAATTAATTATTCACTGGAAAGCGACAATTTTAATTAATTATAAATAAACAAGCGAATTAATCTCACAAAAAGTGTGAACTCATAAAAAAATAACATTGTAAATAAAAATACCCGTATTAAAGATTTTTTCTTTATTTATAAAATGAATAGAGTTTGATGAGTAAACAAAAATAAAAATAGAAATAAAAAAGCAATTTTATTATGTCTAATTTAGCTGACGGTACACTTCCTACTGTGCCCGATGAATATTCAACTTTACTTAGTATATATAAGTAGGACTAATAAAAAAAAAAAAAAAAAGTGTTGAAGGCAGCAGCGGGGATGGAAAAAAATGGTCAGCTGTCAAGTTTGAATTTGAGTGGCTGACGGTGTGCGATAGCTGTACTGAAGGAAAGGTTGACGACAGCCGAGCAAGACGAGAGTCAATGAAAATTTTATGACCCCTGCAGCTGTTGTCCTCATTTCGCGCGTTTGTAAAACTTTAGATCGTTATTTAGGTATAATACGAGCCAAAGGAGGAAAGCCGCGGCGATCAACCCAGCTAGAAAGAGCCAGCACAATGATAAAAGGACAAACTAAAGGAGTTGTGGATGCCGACGAGTCCAAGACAAGCTGCGGTAATTTAATTTATCAACTAGCTTTCATACTAATGCTTTACACACATATATATCTGTAAAGAAAATATATAATACTTATCTACAAACCTAAAGTTTGAGAAAGAATTAAAATTTATTTAAAAATATTCCAAGCTAAAATTTTGAAAATTAAAAAAATTTATTAAAAGAGATTTAATATCAATTACGACTATACGCGATATCAAAAAGTGTTTTATTGTGAAGATACAGCAATTGATATTTTCGATATTTCAAAACTCCTCTCTAAATTCATTTATATGTAAAAATAAACAATAATTTAATTTAAATATTTATAAACAGACTTGCCGAAAACACATTTATATATTTATGAATAATTCAAGTGAGCAATTTTTAAATGAAACTTATACTCAGAACAAAATAAAATAATATTTATAGAGGTTGACTCTATTCCATTTGAAATTGCAACCATTTCCCAGGAACCGGTCACTAATGTCCCAACAATAATAAAGACTGGACTAGTTTAAAGAACAATTCGTTCCATACGAAATTGTATAGCCGGTACTAAAATACGTAACATGGATACGGTACAGTTTAAGTGACACAGAAAAGTCAATCGTAAAACAAAATATCTCATCGGCATTAAATATCAAGTGCTGCCATGCTAACTGCCCTCAGCAACCCTGCTTGGCAATCCTGTAATTAGTTATTGTCTCAATCCGACGACATGTGTGCTGACATGTATGTTATGGTCCAACTGCTGGACGTTCCGGCGCCGTGTTACCTATATTTTAATACTCTACTCTGACTAAATGCCATACATTATTTTATACAGAGCATTCAGAAAAAATAGGTAAAAATTAGCCTTTTAGACAGAAGCGGTATCTCTGAGTATATTAGAGCTTTTATTTCACCACTTAACTCTCCATTTCATCTCTTTGTCTCCTCAGATATATATATATATAATACATTATAGTCAGCATTACTTAAAAGTCTTTTGTTAAAACACTCGCGACCTTTTTTTATCCTCCTTCAGCCGATTCGCTCGTTTAATATCTACTATTTTATGAAAATAAAAAAAAATCTATTTTAAAAATCTAATTTCGTTTTTATTGGCTTTTAAGACTTCACTAGAACTGCCGAGTCATTTTGCAGTCAATATATAATAAAATAAAATAAAAAAAATTACAAACCGTATAAGGGCTGATACCCGACCTATAAACCTCGCAATAGAAGTATACTATGACATAAAAAATGAGGTTTGATATTTTATGTTGTGTTGTGTTAATTAAAGTTTAGAATATTTGAACTATCTAGTTTCAGTTGACGCCTCGTGCATCGAACTTCATACTTGTGGTTTGTAATTATTTGCACAGAATATAGTTACAAATTTTTTAGTAAATTAAGAAGTTTTTACTCTCAATAATTGTTCAGATTTTCCTTTAAAAAAAAAAAAAAAAAAAAAAACAGCATTAAGTTTTGATAAAATTGACGAACTTCAGAGAATACCTTTAGTTCGGTTATTTTTTTTCATGTAACATGTGGTCTCCATTGGAATTGTTTTATTATAGATATGTTAAGTACTTCTGTTTTGAACATGTGTCTCAAAAATTAAATTAAAAAGCATCAAATATATGGACTCTGTTATGCAATAGTGAGTTAAGTACATAGGATTTTCATAGCACTTAACACATTAATGCATAACAGTGTCCACATAGTTGACTCATTAAGAAAAATTCTGTATTGACTAATTAGGAATTTTTGATAAATATTTGTGCGTACGTAATTATTATATATAATGTAATATGACGACAGATATCGAAGTGGTGCCAGTAGATTTTGGAACATTAATTTTTATTCTGTTGCGTGAGCGTGAACACGCGTGTTAGCTCAAGCTGTGGAGTCACGAGACGGCGGAAGGCTTGTAAGAGCATCCGTAATAGACGAACCCGTGTAGTGTTGTGTCGAGGGATGTAGAAGGGGAGAAAATGTTTGATATATCGAAGCAGAGAGAAAACTAGGAGTACAGTAGTGTAATCGGAGAACGGATGGAGTGAAAATAAGTGATCTGTAAGTAATAAATATTGAGTGGGAAAGCGGGGAAATGAGGAAACTAGGGGAAAATTTTTGTGCGTCTACTACGCATAACATTCGTGTCTAGAAAAATAATATTAATACCAAAATTTTTTATTACATCTGAGTGTTGTGGTTTTATTTTTGAACTTTTTGAAGTAAATTCATATAAGAAAAAAAATGAAAATTTCTATTCGTTAATAAGATAAAATGCTACCTATGGAGTGAAACGAAAGAATTTTGAAACTAGAGTATAAAACACCGCGTAGTTTTTGCGCTTGGGATTGCAACAGTATAGCAATGACAACAGTCCCGATTTCTGTCCTCGTCAAACACATATTTCTGACTGTACTGTGAAATATTTATATAGACGTATTTATTTACATGAATACGTAAGTATAGAACAGTATCTCTCCCTTTTATTGAGTGTGTTGGCTCCCTTTCTCGGTGACTCGCTATCACGCTCGCGCTTCGTCAGCCCCTCGCCGACTGCTCGTCGACAAGACTCTTTTTGCCGCGCCACCACCGCGACGCCCACGAATATACGCCGTTCACCCTCCTTCGAACTCGGACGCTAGCTTCATAGTCGACTGTGAGAAATACACGAGGATAGACATGCAATCCAAATTTACACAAGTTCTTCTCAGTTTTGTGCTTGTGTTTACACTCGCCGTTTATTCAGGTGACTTGTTTTTAACTTTTTACATTTTTTTTTTTTTTGACATTTCTTTTTGGTGAATTTATTTATCTGTTTTATAAATTGTTTTATAGTGAATATTCATAATTTTACTTAATGGCTTTTCAATATTTGGTAAGGTAAAAGCCCCAATAGATGATCACGTACCAGTATATGATCACTCCATGTATTTGTATATCTATATTCACAAATATAAGTATACAAATACATGGAGTGATCATATACTGGTACATGATCATCTATTGGGGCTTTTACCTTACTGAAGTAAAATTATGATAATAATTTTTCGTGAAACATAAATTCTATCCACGAAAATTTAAACAATTAATTAGGCGCCTAGAAAATGATAGTTTTTTCTTTTTAAATAGATTGCTTGTTTCATTAAAACGAAATTAAATAACAAATTTGTGAAATTTAATTTGATGTATAAATTTGTACATTTAAAATGAGATTACCATAATTTTATTGATAGTTTAATTTTCCAAGTATAAATCTCATTTAAACAAAACTATAACTTAATTATAAAATTTTCTCTTCTACAAATAATTTTATCAACAAAATTTCATTGAAAAATGAAAAAGAAAAAAAATGTATTTTTTTTTTAATAAACAAAATTTGATGAAGAAAATAAATTACATCATAAATCAACCACAGTTTTGCATTAATGAACACTGTTGTGATTAATTAACTGTAATTAAACGTAAACAAAAATTACAAATTCAAATGACTGGAGAAAATAAAAGTAATAAATTATAATAATAATTAATAATAAAGTGAAGGAGATGGAGTATAACGACTAACGAACAGAAAAAGTGAGCGATAATAATATAGTTAGAAGTTCGTGATCCTCAGTAAGGGCTGCCAGTGCTTACTTGTATGGATTATTATCATTATCGATTAGTTTAACCCTCGTATCGCGTGGGCCTAATTTGACGGTTATAGGGCACGGGATGAGTAGCTGTTTCGACATCAACAACAGCCGGAGAAACGCACTCTTCTTTATATTCTCACTCACTAGAAGCTTACATCAACATCCCTTTGCATTAGCATGACAATAGAAAACTTTATTACAGTAAAGCCTACCTTGCATACATATTTCAAAACCATGGATAAATGTAAATTTAATTACCCATAACTTGAATAATGGTGTCACAAACTTACAAATTTATTTTAATTAATACACTAATTCTGCAACTCTAACAAAATAATCGATAATGATGATTAAAAAAAAGTATTCTATTCCTTTTGGGCTGTCCTTTGTTCAGTCGTTTTTTTTCGTTGACTTCAGCTAAAGCCGTGCTTATTTGACGTTCTTTAAAATAGACCGCTGTCAGAAGTAATTTAATGTTGTTGAATTGCCATGAACTTTAGGCAAGACAGTTTTAAGTACCCTTCTGTTCTGATCTATATGTACATCTATATAACACCGAAAATTGATTAAAACACTTGAATATTATGTAAACCACAATTGAATGATTGTGGTCTTCTCACACTATATGCTCTGTAATTATTGAGGTGAATTAATTTCCATTGACATTTAATGATCTTAGAATATAAATTAACAGAATTATTATTGACATCAACTATTATTGTTTTCATTAATATTTCAATTTGAGTTAAATTAAATACAAAATTGATTTTTATATTGACTTTAAATTCAAATAAATAAATTTTAAATATAGAAACTTAAAAATTTTTTTTCAATTCGAAGGTTAGTAGTATAATTAATGATTGTAAATATTAATTTTTAAAATGATGTCTAATAGTTATTGATCGATAGCTATTACTCGATAATGATTATTGATAATAATAATTATTTTTTTTTACTAGCAATCCGAACGTATTCTATCATGTAAAAATCGATATAATTTTTTTCTGTACTTACATTCATTAAAAAAAAAGATTCACATTACAGCTCTCTTGTTTCTCTCGGATAATTATATAGTAACACGAGTCGCTAATAAATTGTCGAGTAAAGCGTGGCCAACGAGATTTTATTATTTTTCTTTCTATGAAACAAGCACCGTAATTTTAATCACAATAATAACAGGGGTTAACTTATCAATCAGCCTATTTGATGATTATTTGATTATTTTATTGCATATAATCAATTACGTATATCTCTCGACATGATTAGTGTAATTATTATTATCATCATTGTTTGTACGACACGACCAGCAGAGTAAATATGTTTCAAACTCAATGAAATAATTCAACCCTATATTTTATCACTGCGACTGGAATATTATCAAATGTGACAATCAAATAGGCAGCGCATAAATATATCTTATTAATTGCTGATTGTTATCATCAATGAATTGATAACGAGTAATCACGCACGGTGACATAGTCACAGATAAATTTGTCGCTTATTATAATGCAAAATATTTCAATTTTAGCATCAAGTTAAGTTTTTACTCTTTTTATATTAAGTTTGTTTATTTTTTTTTATATTTATAATTTTATTTAAAATCTCTTCCGGGGATCATGTAAGGTTTCAGCCCAACACTCAATATCAGTTTATCCTTTTTTGTAGGAGAAGCCATAAAATGCTACGAATGCATAGCCGTAGGTTCGGGAACTAACGAGTGTAATGGTGACATTGTAGCTAAATCTGATGACAAAAACTACGTCGTCGACTGCGATTTATCAACGATGAAAGCATTTGAGTCAAAACTACAAAGTAATCCAACTATGACTGACATTTCAAATCTTTTTGCGGTTGACACGCCTAAAGAGCATCTATCGAAGACCAAAATGCCAATGTCTTGTCTTAAGATTCATCTCAAAGGTACATTTATTGATAAATGATCTTTCACTTTTTACTTGAATAACCACTAATTTTATAAAATTTTTGACAATAATGACTTTATATTTATCGTTGAATTTAAGTGATTTGGAAGATTATCAAAATTAATACATTTTTTTATAAGTTCATACAATTTTTTTTTTTAATTATCTATTGAATCTATTGACAAAAGTTTGTTGAAATAATTGTAAGTAATATAAAAATTTATTTTATTTAGAAAACTTTTTAAAATTAAAAAGAAAAAAAAATTAACTCAAAATAAAGAATTAAAAAATTTTTTCAATTTTATGGAAGAATCTTTTCATAAATTATAATATTTATGAATAAAGCTAAAATATAATTGACTAATTTTAAAAAGAAAAAATTTTCCAAATCTTAAAAATTCAATAGATAAATTTTTTTTAAATAAAAAAACAAAATATTGTTAAAATTATTTTTTTAACAGTCGGAGCGGAAAATGTGTTGGTCAGAACCTGCCAGACTGCTCCAACAGAGGCAGTAAAACCGTGTCAAGTGATGGAGGAAAAAGCTAAAAAAGATTATCGGAGCAGTGCGTCGGTATTATCATGTGACATTTGCGAAGGTGATAAATGCAACGGCTCTGGTACCCAGTCATCAGCGTTGATAGTGACGTTTATTTCTGTATTGGGCACACTTTCCATGGGCCTTTCCTACCTAATGGCGTAACGGATTATTTAGTTCGCAGCCTTTATTGTTCGCACTTACGTCCAATTACCATGGCTCGTATTTGGCTTTGTATATCTAATTGCTGGCATAATTTTCTCACAATGACGCCTTTGAACAGCCTAAGAAACCGACAAAAACAATAACAACAATTAAAAACAAGAACAGCAACAAAGAAAATATACTTAGTATAATAATAATAACAAATATACTTATAATTAAAAGAAATAAGTGCTTGCTTCGCTCCTCTATTTATTTATTTAAAATTATTTTCGTTAGTAAATAAAATGTCTGGTATTAATTAAGACATTATTTACATAATCCTGCGTCATAACAATCGTTTAATTCCCTCCTGAAAGTATATTTTAGTTTGAGTAAAAAAAGTCACCTGAACATTGCAATATAAATAAAAAATTTAATAATTATTTGTAATAAAATACATACTAGTCACACTAATAATTTTTCTATTTAACTACTTATATATATATTTAAATAATTATGTATATTTTCGCACTTATATCTATAATATTCCTGCCTATATATTGATATTTATAAATATATATTATATTATTATATTATATATAATACATTTTTTGTAATAATTGTATTAATTATATATTATTATTATTATGAGGATTTTATTTAACATTAGGTAGATAGACATTCAAAAAAGTAAACTAAATAATTAAATTAACAATAGTGGTGATCGTTATCATATGAACAATTAAGCTTCCAAAAAATCAGCAACACATAGCTTCCATTATACTATCCAGTAAAATAAAATCATGTTATTTGTATTCGATAAAAATAAAAAAAAAAAAAAAAGAAAGACAAGAAAAAATGTATCGTGTTAACAAATAACTAAAATATAAAACTATTTACGCAATTATTATTGAATACCGATAATAAAAGAAAAATATAAAAAATGATAAATACGTGCCTAAAAAAATAGTCTACGCGTAAAAAGAATATTGTGCAGAATTGATGTTAAATATCAATAAAAGTAAAATGAATGTAAAAAATAGCATGTATAAATATACACACTTAAATAAAGTTTACGTAATATAATTGAAATAACAATCGAGTATTGAGCTTTAAAATCGAATAAAAAAAATTTACAATACAATAACAATTACATTTACAATATTGTATCGAGTATACCCAAGAGGATTGTATAAACCAATAAAAAATGGTTACCTATTACGCGGTGGTTTATTTACAATGTTTTTATTTAAACTTTTATTTTATTCCTAAATCACGATTACGAGTTACATTTATCAATAAGTTGTACCGACTCGTGGGAGTTGTCTCTTTCCACTTTCTCCATACCGACATTCTCTGAGTTTTACCATGCACTGCTCCATATATCTATATACCTGTGTATATATAAAGATACATACAAAATATAGGTGTACTAAGTTGAGAAAAGTTCTTGCTCGTCTTTCGTGTGCAAGATTTACTTACCTACATACACATGGACATTAAAATGTCGCCTCTACTCTCCCACTCTTCTCGGGTGTTTGTTTATCCTTGTCAGAAGGTTGGCCCATGTTTGAATCATTAACCAGTGTTATGTGTGATACCTTATCAGTTCGCGACGTAAGTAACGAGACGCCACTTCGTGTTTGTATCTTTAATGTACTTGATTCGTATTCAATTTTGAGAGCATGAAATTTTTTTTTATTTTTATTTATCTGCTTTACTTTATACTAGGTAAGTTTTTTTTTTTTTTTTTTTTTTTTTTTTTCCAATGTCACTTATTTCACTTTATTTCATCAAGTAAAAAGTAATTAACTCTGAGTTTTATCAAGCAGAAGGAGTGTGTGAAGAAAAACTCTGGTGCTACAAATGCAATGCAGATCTATCGATGGGACACAGAGGAGACTGCAATGACCCATACACGCCGGCACCATCAATCGATCTCGTCGCTTGTCCAGACAATGAGTCGTACCACTGTCTTAAAGCTTTTGTTTTCTGTACGTTATTTTAATTAAATTTTTTATAGCTCTTATTTTATGGTATTTATAATGAGAAATTAAAAAACATTATTAATATTTTTTTTTAATCATTTTATTACTGTTAAATATTTTTTTAGTAACTTTCAACTTTTTACTTTCACAAAATATCTTAATAATTTTCGCCAACTTAAAAAAATAACCGTGAAAGTATTTTTTTAGTTTATTTAAAAATTCCGAGATTTAGTAGCTAAATAATTAATGTCACTAACTCGTTTTATCCGTCAGTGACTTTTAAATACCAGAAATTAAGTAATTATTTAATTGTCCTACTTTAAAACAAACTGTAGTAAAGATATCATAAAAACTTTAGGCAACTTCAACACCAAAATACTCAACTTAGCGTTAAAATTTAACAAAATATTTAACCAAAAAAAAAAACAAAGTTTAACAATAAAGATGTACCTGCACTACAAGTGAAGAAAATAAAAATAAATAATAGAGGACACGTATGTGAAACGGGAAGAGGGAATTATTCAATTTTACATATTCGCATTTGGTTCTCGCCAACGTGTAAAGTGACTTAAACTAAAGATAAAGAGTCTGGTAATGAGACTGTACATCTGTATCTACAGTAGTATCACCACAGCTGCATTTTAGTGTAGGTTTTGTTAACTATTTACGTGCTCTATATTTTCTCCATTCACATGTATAACTTTCCTCAGAGGAATAATCTTGCCTTGGTTAACGCGTTGTAGTCAACTGAATTACCTTCTTATTTAAAAACTATACTTAGTTTATAATTTTCAATGCTGTCTTAAGCTTAACATAAAAAATAACATATTTATTTTATTTTTATCGTGGACCACAGTATCTGATAAACATCAGACACATTTATTATATAGATTTACGCTATTGCTATTACTATTACTACTACTATTATATATCACAGAACAATTTAACATTTAATTATCTCTTACGTGACGCAAGTCCCGCTTTGAATAAACCTTAGTTTAAAAAGTTTCCTCGTATTCAGTGCATGACATTTTTTTAAAAAAATAAACTCTGTCATTCATTGGATTTTTCATTATTCCATTAAATCTATTTCGCAATATTTATATTATATTCATTGATATGTGTCACAAAAATAATAAAATCTTATAAAAAAGGCCGTCTTGGCTGATAATTATTCGTTTGTTTGTGACAAGAACTAACGAATAAGTAAAAACAAACATGCCAACAATCATATATTTTAATCACTCCTTTTCCGTGTCGTTGACGCGAGCAGTAAATATTAAGTTCTCGCGTGACAATCGCCGAGTCAAATTATTTTATATTCTACTGGATAGAAAGTATATATGTACACAGTATACAATACATACATTGCTTGTATCGGTACAGACATTAATATCATTAACATTATCCTTCTTAGTTAATTTATAATTATTCAACTACTTACTATTAAGTATTTACTGGGACGGTAGAGCTAAGTGAGGCAAGATAAAAAAAACTGGAATAAAATTTGAAGATAAATAAAACTGCTATTTTATTCTATCAACATTTTATAAGGTTTTATTTTCTAAAATTTTAATTAAAAATTTCTCTGTTTGTAGATAAAAATATTCATACAACAATTCGAGGTTGCGTGCCATCACGATCTAAAAGCACTTACTGTAATTTCGAAGCAACATATCCTGAAGCACTTGTCACTTGTTCATTTTGCTCTGAAAATGGTTGCAATCGATCACGGCGTCTTGAAGCACCCTTGTCAACATTACTGACAATAATTTCACTTTGGACACTCATTGTTGCGTTCACTTTGCATAACCAGTGACATTATCTAAATTAAATTTTTTTTAGAACTGAAAGCCAAGTAGCAAGAGAGGCAGAGTGAACTAATGAACAAAAAATAATAATAAATTAAGAAGTCATCGTTCAATATGAGGAAATAAAATAAACTTAATTTTAGGGCAAGTTAGGACCGGAAAGGCCATTTAACTTCTACCCGCAGCAGCTTAAAATTGAGTGGCACAGTTTTATAAGTCGTCTTGGATTTGTTTCATAGTATAGTTCTGATCATGATGGTAATAATAAAAATGATGATGATGTAGATGTGGACAAAGATGAAGATGACGACAAAGACAAAGATAGAGGAGAGACAAATAAAAGATACTATTGTTGTTTAAGTACATAACATATATAATTGTAAGTGGACTAAGACAGCTAAATGCTGGAGTGAGTGCACGAGTGCAATTCAACCGGTGAAACGGGTCAAATGGTCAAGTCAATTTGGTAATACTTCACAGGGTTAAATACACTGTGACCCTCGTCGGCTGTTGTTGAGTGAGGATTTTCTACTTACATTTACGCTGTAACATCACAAACGATGCCTTCAGCCATCCTATTATATAATAATTGATATATTTATATTTATTATTTATTGAGGATTGTATTATATTATGCTAAAATTATTTTAATCTAATGAACAGTTGTATTATTGGGGAAGTGCATTAAAAAAATTGAACTTGTAGTAATTATATAATTATAATTATAATTATGAATTTAAATACGTTTTTAAGCGATTAAGTAGATTAATTTACATTAATTAATGGGTTGAGCTGTTTCTATTTGTGATTGTGATACGGTGCGTGTGGTTATGAAGTGGAGAATTTAATGGATGTACGGTAAATGAGAATTGTATGAGAGCTAAGCGGAGCAGAGAGCATGTATGAATTAGAATTACGTATCTAATTATTTCGGATTAAACGTCGGAGATTAATAGGTGCTTCTACTGATTGTATGCAAGCTCTGAAGATTAATATAATATGAGTGATTATTAATTATCAAATATTGATTAGCTCCATTAAGTTAAACTAAGCTACGGAAATAATTTATTGTGTTATTTGTATCGGTGTTATTTATTTATTTTAAATAATCAGTGAAAATAAATTGTGGATTTTTTTATGTATGCATTTTTTATGTAAATTTTAGTAAATAAAATATCGTATTACTGTTGAAATTTTTTTTTTTTTACTTATTGACATAAATTATAATTTGGCCGGATAATTATAAAATTGAGCTGAATAATAAAATGACACAGTTTAAATATACTTGGGCGTTACTAATAGGTCATCTATTTTAAAACCAAAGTTCTAAAGGTTAATAATACTCCTCTAAAACTCCTAATCCATTTATCATGGAATTGCTCGTTAGTAATTGAATGGTTTTCCATAAAGCAATTGGTATCCACTAGACCGGACATTACTGAATGGCAAATAACAACGAAATTGACACTCTTTTCATTCAATGATTGTAAAGCTATCCAGAAAATAACAAACAACCTCTGTTATAAAAAACGATCGTTATGATACGGTTGATATTCAATCAAACGTCAAAACTCTAAATAAACATCACTCAAATTTAATTATCGTATATCAAATACGTGCTAAAATAAAATTAATACGCAAACCCGAAATTTAATCCAGAAGTGTTTGCTAACTGAACCACTCGACAAATTGAAATATTTAACCTATATTAATAAGTCATATTTATATTATTTTCTTTTATACCATCAATAATGACAATTATGGTCCCGATAAATAATTTTTATTTTATCAATTGATTTACCAACCGGGAGTTTGCTGAGTTTGATGAACTATTTATTTAATTTAATCGTTTATATACTTTTTACTCAATTATATATTAAGCTTTATTTAATTGTGTATTTGATTACTTAGTTATTCATATATTTGTTTTATTAAATTGGATTCCCATTTCTTAATATTGACATTATTATCTATTTATTTGTTGTTATTTTATTTAACTATAATTTTTGTTAACTTATTTCTTATGTCTCTCTAATGTATATTAATTTTTATTTTAAAATCATATTTATCTATTTTACCGAAATCTAATTTTAACTATCATTACTCTTACATTACTTAGATCTGTGAAGGAAACTCCCTCTCTAATAAAGTTCATGGCCCTGTGTATAAGGTCTTTGTTATTGGGCTAATCCTGATAAGTTTTCGGGCCCAAGATTCGAGTGCACTTGTACAGCTGCATGAAATTTTATAATCTCTTTCCTAGCATTTTAGAGTCTAGTTATCGTTTTTTTCTGAAAAAGGCGTCTGTTGGAAATTTGATTTTAATAAATATAATTTAGAGAGAAATTTTTCCACGTCCTCAATACTTAATATAATTCAAAACAAATGTTGATGATGAAAAAAAAATTAAAAATAATAAACAAAAAAAAATATCAGCATCCAAGGTCAGAAAAACATCAATTTTTCAATAAAGTATTGTGAAATTCTCTAAAATGCATAATAAAAATGAATTCTTGAGTAAAAAAAATTCCGTTTATCCAAGAAAATATTTATCTTAGATGAAGTTAAATTTTTTCGCTTGAAGAAAAATTTTAGATCAAGACTAGATCTTTTTTCTTAATATTTTTACCTGATTAAACTTTATCGCCTGCGTAAAAATGTCGCTTTTTAGAAAATTCTTTTTTGCCTCTTATAATTAGACCTTATTTGTCTCAACCCTTTCAATAAGCAATCAATTAATTTTTTTTTATTCATAACTTCCGTGCATAAAATAGTATAATTTCTAAACCATCGGATATGATTCGCACAAAAGACAGATCATCAATTTAGTTATGACGCATCGACGTGATTGAAAAATTTCCGCTCGTTTGGTGACGATTTCTGAGGTATAGATTTCGTAACTATACGCATCAACAGTTATCTGAAATCATGGAGACTCTTCTTGACATTAATACTGTAACATTCATCGCGACGTCTCATTATTCATCTCAATTTAATCCGTCGGCACATTCATATGTATCCATATGATGCTACCATTATCATCAATGTTATTATTATTATTATTACTAAACCTGCATGACCAATTCCAATAAAATAAAATAATAATTATTAACGCAATGATGATGGTGATTAACGTTACCGAGGACAACGTGATAGTAAATAAAAGTATGGTGGTTGGTTATATTTCTAGGCAGCGGAGGGGCTGTGTCGGTACACTGTGAGCCCAAGTAGTAATGGTAGTAGTTTTATGTGTATTGCTACTATCCAATCCTGTCCATATAATAGTGTGCCACCATGTGTACCATGGTATAGTACGCAGTACGTAATATTAGCAAATGACCATTACATCTATAAGGCAAGGCAGGGAGTGTCGTGAGTTGCGCTTTCCTCCATACCACGCTGCAGTTCCCTGATCCATGTCCCCGGTTTAGTTTTACGTCTGCTACTATACTACTTGTTGTCGCGTCCAGACAGTTTAAACACTCGGGACAGCATCAGTACGAGCGTGACCACTGTCTACTAAACATTCGGTCTCATCAGTCTTATTTCATAACAATATACTAATAATAATTATTGAGTGAATTCTACGAATTACAATGGCGTTGAATTACGTTTGGATCCTTGCAATTGTTGCATTTGCTTTCTTTGTACAATCAGGTAATTACTTTATTTTATTTTTATTTAACTTAGCTTTAAAATTCAATTGGAAAAATTAATAATTATTTTTATGATTGCTTATTAAAAAAATTAGGAAAACGGTTGACCCCGAAAGCCATCCCTGCAACTTCCCGCTAATTCCATACCTGGATGCTTAAAATTGCACTTATACCGTTTTTGAGCGTTCTTCGAGCTCAAAAATACAGCTTATGTGTTGTTTTAAGCTCTCCGAGCTCAAAAAGATAACATTTCTATGCTTTTGAGCTCTTCGAGCTCAGAAGTCTAATAAAAGTTTGATAAAATACTATTTTTTGAGTTTTCAAACCGCAATAACTTTTGAATGAATGAACCAATTTTTACGCGATTGGCGGCATTCGACGCAGTTTTTTAAACCTTTTAAAAAATCTTTAAATTTGAATTGATCAAACTAGAAATTTCAGAGTAATTCCGAAAAAACACTTTTTTGGGTTTTCTTTCCTGCACGATATCTCTCGAATGAATCAACCGATTTTGACCGGATTAGCGGCGATCGACGTGGTTTTTCAAGGTTAAGAGCTGATTAGTTTTTGGAGTTGATCGATAAAGCCGTTCGAAAGTTATTCCAAAAAAACCACTTTTGAAAAAAAGTTTTTTTACAGTTTTTTTTCGATTTCTCGAAATCTATTGGTCTGAATCGGTCCAAATTATATCCAAAATCTAAGTTTGGACAAGCTCTTTCGAATGGCGCCAACCGCGATCGAATCGCTCAAGCCATTCAAAAGTTATGAGAGGTTTACATACTTACATACACACACACACACACACACATACATACAGACAGACATAGTGACACCCTCGCGGGGATAGTCAGGGAAGCTTCCTGTGAGCTTCAAACGTCGAGATCTGATGAAAACTCGATTTTTGTAAAACAGGGGTAAAACCAATAACTTCCCGTTTTTTTTCAAAACCTGAGATTTTCTTAGCGGGAAGTTAAAAATAATTTTAAATGTTAATTAAAGCTAGACGTATTGGTTGATTGAATTTAATTATTTTATGATTTATTGTCGGCGTTTGAGAACACGTGACGGTCAATCGTAAATAATAACATCGGCAGAGCTCAAAACAAAATGAAACTTTGTTGAATAATCAGAAATTTAAATATTCTTGCGATATATAGGTGAAATTTTTTTGTATTTACTTTAAAATGTCAAAACGTCGGTAATAAGATCGTAAAAATTCTAGAACTGTAAACGAAGAAAAATTTACTGTTTATAACTGTGGAAAGTAAAAAAATTCTTGACGTAAAATAGTTTCATTTGGAGACTCGTGCAGTAATATCAGCAAAAACTAGCACGCACTTTTTATTTGCCGCCGTATATATATATATATATATATATATATATATATGCTATATATATATATATATATATATATATATGTAATAATGCTACGCAACTTTTTCTGTCTTTACCGAATAGAACTATTGATGTAAATCGAGCGCGAGGACGTAACGGAGTTTAAATACTTGGGACATTAAATAAAAGCTATTATTATGTTTAGTATATAATTATAATTGTTGTCTCGAGTCAGCGAAACTGTTGAATGACCGTTTAAATAAAACAAAAAAATTAAAATAAGTAAAATAATAGTAAATTTAAAAACTGCTGAATTAAATGAGTAAGTATAATACTCGCTCAAGAGGAAAAAAATAAACATGACTCATAGACTTGCTACTCCGCAAAAATAATTTCAACGTCTATCTCTCTCTCTCTCTCTCTCTCTCTCTCTCTCTCTTTGTATTGTGTACGTACATAGATTTACACGTGTGTTATATAGACGTATAATAGATATTTCTATATGTACCAAAGGCGTATAGCGATCGGGTGTAACTAACGCTAACATGTTATGCAAAGGTAAACTACTTGTATGCAGTCATCATTATTGCTTATGATATATAAATATATATTACACTAGACACTTGTTTCTTTATTTTTTATCATCACATATTCGATGATAATAATACTAATAAGTATATATTATGATAATAATTATGTAATTTTTTCCTCTTCAATAAGAAATTTCGTATGGAAAAAATTTATCTTTTTTTTATTTGAAAAACTTACATGCATAGAAAAATAAATTTTTTGGCACTGTACTTAAAAATTTGAGTCTTATTATATTACTAAAGAATTTATTAAGTGATTCTGAAATAAAACAAAATTGATAATTACTAAAACAGGAAATAAATTTCATCACATATTACTCAAACCGAAAAATTCAATCAGTTCGATGATAATTTTTGTTATCTAATTTTGAACATATACTGACTGATTACGAAAATTTATTAATCATAATTAAATATGTAAATTGAGTATCTAAATTATTAATATCGAATATTTCATAATTTTTTGATAACTTGTTTTATTTATTAGTCATAATTCATAATAGAGTTATAAAAATAAAAAAATTTTTAATGAATTTATTTAAATAAAATAAAAAAATTTTTAAGATAAAATTTTCACTGAGTTTTTATTAGACTTTTATCTCCCGGTAATACTTCTATATTTATATTGCATTCGACGGATTCATTCTTGCATAACCAACTATTTCTAAGTTTTTTATTCGTTACAGTTTTTTCTTTTTATCTTTACACCGTGTTGCCTTCGTAGAATAATAAAAATAAAATAAAGTACAAGTAAAATGAAGGTAAATTTTTTTTCTACCAGAAATAGTTACCCGAGGGTATATTTTAAAATAAGAAAAACAATTTAGTAAAAACAGAGTTATGAGCTGCAGTGTTATTTTAATGTCTTGTAGAGACATAAATTTTTTGATAATTAAGTAGTTTGAGCAATAAAGTTCCTTCGTTTTACGAGGTATGTTTTGAAAAATTAACAGGCGAGTCTCTGCGATGCTGGAGCTGCGTTTCTGATCAACCAGGCACCTGTGGCGATCCGCTTAATGTTACCAGCCACCACCAAACTTTCCACACCCGTGATTGCGAGTCTAACGCTAATCCAAATTCTTACATCTACAACGAGAAGTATGTCTGCAAAAAAATTGTCCAAAAAGGTAATAAAAGTGATTTTTTTTTCATTTAATTTTTTGTATTAAATTCCTTGATAACAAGATTAATATTTGAAGAACTGAGAAGAAAAAAAAAGATAAAAATAGTTGCGAAATAAATTTGTCTGAGCGTCCGAGCCGTAACTACTTCAACCTTGAGGATGCAAATAAGCATATTTAATATTTAAACCTATAAAACTTAATTCATTATAATGTCTTGTGTCATTATTATTTATCATGTACAATTAGCGAATTTCCTGCTGAATTAATTCTTATTTAATTTCGCCTACTGTAAACAATTCAACGGCTCTGATCTTAAGCGTAATCGTCGACAGACATATCCATGAAGTCATGTCACTAATTATTATCTCGAAAAAATTTAACCCAGTATTTTAGTTTTAAATAAAACAATAAATGCATTTTATAATTTTTATGTGGGAGTCGAGTGAATTTTTTGCTTGGACGTGAGAACATTTAATTCTGAGGATGACGCACGCTGGATGCTTGCGATAAAACATATTTTTCCTTTTATTCATATTCTTATTAAAAGCAGTTAATACTGAGCAGAGTTTCTTAATCACTCATTACAATTTCATTATTTAATTTTAATGCCATCGGTAGCCGGACAATATAATGCCGTTCGTGTTATATTAACAATTAGAACTGTTCAACCCAACCGGAACCTCGACACATTGTTTTGTTTTTTATCGGCTATTATGTTCTAGTGACTCATTACATTTGATTATGTTTGTAATTAGAGATTCCTCAAGGATTTAACCACACCCTGAAATAATTATTCATATTTATTTCATTCTGTAGCTTCCAATATTATTTTTAATTGTTATTAAAAGCAAATGGGGTGCAATTAGTCTCTTAGGAATTTTTTTTTTTAATTCTAAAAAGAGTGAAAGTAACTTTTGAGATGATTTGTTTATTTTTATTCAAACAGACTTCATATAAAACGTAAATAAATATCAGAAGGGTTGCATTATTGTTATTTGAAATTAAATTATTCAAGCAATTCAATATAATAGATTTATTTTTATCAAACCGGTATTTGTATGTCAAAAATTTACTGCAAATATAACAATATTTTTAACTTGCCTAAAATATAAAACGAAATTAATTTCTGTTTTCAGATTGTTAGTTTAAATATTAAAAAAATTTTCAACAATATACAGACGAGATAGAAAAACATTCTTCCGATTTTAGAGAAAAAAAATAAAATAATAAAATTATTTTTAGAAATCAATTGTGATTTCAATTTAAAATACATGATAGATATTATTGACACTGAGTAATTTATTGACCATTTATTACTTGTTATGACAAGAAATAATATAATAAACGGTAATAACAACCGTCAAATCACATTCAAGTAATAAAATTTAGTTTTCTATCCTCCCAATAATTTATATTCTTATTCTTATCCACATTATAATAATAACAATGAAACTATTTTTGCATAGAAAATGGAAGACTCGTTGTCCGACGTTCGTGCGAAATTCCCGGACCGGAAGAGCGTGACATAAAAGACGGACCTTGTGCAGCTCACGACACAACTCACAGCCACGTGACCATGGTATCTTGTCACATCTGCAGCACCGATCTCTGCAACTCCGCGACTTCATTGTCTGGTTCAAAAGTTTTCTTAATTTCCGCAGTTGCTTTTATCGGGGCTTATATTTTGCCCACCCTGAAGTAATTCAGCCTTTAAATAAAAAGGGAACCAAAGTTTCACTTACTATATCTTCAACATAAATTTTAATCTATTCAAATAAATTAATGCGTTTACACCTACTGAGTGTTACTTAGATTAAGTATCGCAATAAAAGCTTCTGGGAGCTTTTATGTACAACTAAATCACCGAACAAATAATGTAAGTCTCTTGGAAATGGAGTATTTAATACATAACATATATATTTAATCACTAACGTCAATTGAATATATATTATAATTATAACGATAAGAAAAGAAATGGAAAATTTATTTATATATTTTAATATTATGTGTTATTTGTTTGTTTTATTTTTCTTTACATTTATTTAGAAAAAAAAAAAACATAATTTTTAACAGTTTTAAATAATTATTTTATGTATATTTATAAACCAAAAATGATTTTATTATTTTATTATCTATTAAAGGGCGCATATTTGCACCGCAGGTACAAACTTTAACAAAAAAGTTTTTTTTTTCACATTCAATAATAACATTAATAATATTAATAACCATAATAATATTGATAATAATATTAATATCAATAATAATAATAATAATAAATCATGTAACTTCTTTAGTCTATATTATATATCCCCCTTATTCATACACACTGGTAGACTGTTTTATATTTATATGTATATCTGATACTTCCTCCGTACGATATTATTTACAACACCTGCGCGACGCCCTTTTTTCGTATCAGCCACCGCATTAAACGAAAGTGCTCTCATGCGTAAAATAGCAAACAAGGAAAATGAATAAACAGCGAAATAACATGCAAAGAAACCAAACCAACGATACAAAAATATAATGTATAGTAAAAAATACGTGGCTTATCAGAAATCCGTCCAAATAAAGCTACGGGCGAAATAATTGCGAAATTTAAAAATATTTAAGTAAATTCGCGTCCGTGGATTTAAATAAAAATTTTATTTTTATTTATTTATTTTTAATCAATAAAATTAATTCTTACAGGATTGTAATTATTTATCGATATATTTGTACAATTAAAATATTTTAATATAAATAAAGCATTTTCCAGTCGAAAATTACCGAGTGATTTCAGTTGTGGGAAAGGTTCATAAGTTTTGATCACACAATAACCAAGAAGCCAGGCGACCACATTTCTCATATTTCTTATTTAATAATAATAATGATTATGAACATTACAATATTTATTATTATTTAATACAGTTATGAATTTTTCGTGGTACAAATGGAATTGCGCGTCTAGTCAGTGTGGTGTATATATGATAATTTTGATGCCAAGGACACTGGGAATAGCAATAGCGCCGATTACACTGATACAATCTCTGCACATATACATCATATATGTGTAATGTATATTATAGATGTAATGTACTTGATTTTATACTCAGCTCTCTGCTGGCCGAATCTTAGTGTGGGAGTCGGCATCTATGCTGAATTACACCGTGGTATACTGGCAGTTTCTCATCCGTCAAGTTGACAGCTCGGTATTTTAGGTATCATTCTATCCTTATATTTTAGAGTCATACCTATACTTACTTCGAAACAAATATATATTTTATAGTCGTAGATTATTTTAACACACGGCATTGGAGTTTACTTCGATGTCTATTTTCTGAAAGCAAATCACGATAAATCGCAGAACTTCTATAAGTTTATTTTTAGATGAAAGTTTGTATGCACAGCTCTATTTTCAATCAAAACATTTTCCTCTATATATCACCCGGCTATAATCAAGTTTTGACATCTTGAATTATTTTATTTATTTTATGTTTTTTTTTTTTTGAATATTAAAGATTGATGAAATATTATTTTGATTTTTTATTATAAAGCTAAGTCGAATAAATTCTTAGTGAAAGACTATCTCTGCTTGATAACATGCAATACAATAAATAATATTTTTTCTCTTTCGTCATAAAGTTACTTCACACTTACACGTTATTGAGTTATTTTCGTTCCTGGTTGTTCGACACTTTGAGCTAGAGTTTGTTAGAAAATGACTTTGAGACCCTAAGGACTTTTGAAGTTTCGTTGAGTTACACAGACGTGAGTATATTTGATAAGTACATGACTAGACCAACTTTTCGATCTCGGGAAAACAGTTTTCAAATTAGGCTATTATATACAACTATTTCACCCAAAGTTATTGTATTAGATGTTACTTTGCTCATTTAAATTAAACTTTTATCAATATTAATATTCTTATTATATTATATCACTAACTCTTATAATTAGTTAAACTTTCAGGTTTATACTGATTTTATTAATTTTAAAACTTTTACCCAGTATTATTTTTTTTTATAACTTCAATTTGCTCTCAATAAAACACTAATTTCATATAATATTCTACTTATAAGTCCAGTTAAATTTTATATTTTTTTCCTTAATAATAAAATTAAATAAATATTTTCAATTGATTTATAATTATTTATTCCTAATTTTTTACAGTACAAAAATGCAAATTACAGGTTTGATCCTTAAAAATATTTTTAATTATTTACAGTGTACATAAAAATTATATTTATAAAAAAAATTATATTCATAATTGTCCTTAAAAAATATGTATAATTACTACAATATAAAATCTAAAATAATTACAATTCAAATTATCTAATTAATTGCATCATTCCCGACTCGCAATAACGTTATCGTCATTGGCAAAAAACCTTGATAATAATCTTATTAAAAATATCTTATGCATAAAAAAAATCTACAATATTTACTTAGATCCTCAAAGAAAAAAAAGGAAGAAAAAATATGAGGATAATTGAAAATGAAAGAAATACCAAAAGTTTTAAAACTTTGATTGATAAAAGTTTTCTCGGCTTTACTAGCCAAAAGTTCGGGTAAAAAGTTGATATAATAAAATAAAATAATAGGAATAAAATCAACCGCTGCGGTTGGTCATAGCCTTGGTGCTGGAGCTGGAACTCGTGGTAGTACCGGTACTGGTAGCAGTACCAGTGCCGGGAAACTTGGCATGCGGATCGCACCGACAAACGCAACAGGACGGAAAGAGAAACCAGTCCATAAAAATACCTTTGCAATCGTCATCCGGGTCATAAGCGAGCAGCCTGTGCCATTTGTACTTTTGCTCGCAGCCACAACCTCCTGTGCATCGATTTGTTTGAGTTTTCCTTTATTTGATGAATAAAAAAAAATCAGTTTAATCTCATTGTCCAATTAAGTAGATTTATTCTAAACACCAAATAAAAATGTTAATTAATTAAATAAAAAAAAATAGTAAACACTTACGAACAAACTTCTTGATGAATAGCTTGCTCAAAATGTTGAGTATTGACGACAGCGCGTATTTTTCCAGCACTATTGCTCGCCCAATAAGGAGTTACAACTTCTGTTTTTGATTCACAGACATCCAATCTAATAAAAAAAATTATTTTAGTAATAGATTTTTTATTTATTAAATTAAAAATTTGAATATCTACACGGAAAAATTGTTTCAGATTGTAATTATTACAGATTTTGTAAGAATTACATTGTAGAGTGTAATATTTAGATTGAAAGCTCTGAATATTAAATTAAAAAATTGAATTTAGAAAAATGTTATTTCAAACTGTAATTTTTCTAGTTTTGATTACGACAGGACCGATTTTACATTTTATACTGTAATTTTTCGAGTTTTCTTTTTTCCGTGTACACACACTGATAGAATGATTCCTTAACATTTAAGAAGATTTCTTTGTATTTAAGAAATCATTTCTTAAACACCATTTCTTAGTATTTAAAAAATATTTCTTTGTATTTAAGAAATGTTTCTTAAATACTAAGAAATATATATATTTTTTAAATACTACGAAATATTTCTTAAGTATTAAGAAATATTTTTTAAATACTAAAAAATGATGTTTAAGAAATGATTTCTTAAATACAAAGAAATCTTCTTAAATAATAAGAAATCCTTCTTTTGTGTTAAATATTTAACACTTTTATGTGTAAATTTAACACTTATTCTGTTAAATCAACACAAAAAAGCGTTAAATATTTAACATAAAAATTTTTAACACAAAATTTTTTGACACAATGACGCAAAATTTTTTACTGTGTATACGTTTTTAATTTAATTATTTAAATTACCTTCCACTATCGCTGTGATTATTTTTTGGCAGCTGTCGCGGATTACGAATATGTTCAAAATAAGAGTCGCCTCCTCTGATATATTTTGAATCTCCAATATTTTTTCTCGCAAGACTCGGTCCCCCGTCCGGAAGATCTGGATCAAAGGATCTTCTTTTTCTTCTTTTGGCCGAAGAACTCGTTCCTAGGCCGTGATCCTTGTCAGTCTCGAAATCTCCGTACATACGCTTCATTAAAGCTTTATTTTCATCGATAAAAAGTTCTATTCTTTCTCTGAAAAAATAAGAATAATTAATTTACTTGATACTAAACGGCTGTGATGATATAATGATATGATAATACTCTATCTGTAATATCGTACTTAGGATATGTTTTACCGGCAGTCGGGCAGAATAATTGATGATATTTTTTGATGCAAGGTGTACCTTTGACGACGTCGCCATGCAGCTCGACACCCAATGCCACTGACAGTGCGGTCCATAGAATCTGAAAAGGTTTAATTATTTTATAAATAAATATGAGAGTTGAAGACACAATAATTGTTTAAAGTAAACGTCGGTAAATAATGAAATATATTGTAATATAAACACAGTTGACATTTACGAATGGACATAGGTATACAGTGCATATTTGCTTGACCTATCTGGCCCTCGAGTTAAGAAATGAGAGTCAATATACGTTTGTAAGTCGTTTCAAGGCTCGAGTCAATCAATCTAAACGAAATGTTCATGTATTCTGGGTTCACTGATCGTATATAATAAAAATGAAAAATAAACAATTAAGAATTTGAGGATCGGAGCAAAAATTAGTCTATAAACATCACTCGTAGGTCCATTAAGTAAACAGTGCTTAAAAAACTTATGTCATGTGTTCTCGACTTTGACTATTTTTTTTAAGATATAATAGAACGATCGGTATACTGAATAAACACATTAGCATGAGCTGTATGTAAATAACGTAACAAACGACGTGGATAAGACGCGCGGGTACATTTTGTCGGCGAGCGTTAATGACTCTATTGCCCGACCCATTCGTCGTATTGGTATTATATTGTATGGAGAATTTACAAATTAAGAGACAATATTGCGGCATATCCTTAAATAATTATTATTACATACGTTGAGGCGTTGCTCATAAAGGATTTACTACCGGAAATTCATGTACGTTTTATTTTTAATTTTTATTTTGTATAAAAGTTATGGTAATGAGACTGTAAAATTGGTTGATTTTTTTCATCTCACCAAGTTTAGGGAAAATAAATTGTTTCTTTTGTAATGCAAAATTTTTTTTTCTCTGAAAATAACACCGCGTAGCTGTACGATTTTTTTTAACTCAGTTTTTTTTTATTTTTTATTATCATGAAATTTTTTTAAATTATTTATCGTCTATACTGAATCAATTTCTAAACAATTAAAAATGTTTAAATTACTTTACAAATATCTTATACAATTTTTTCTGTTCATGTTTAAATAAAATATTTTTATTTGAAAAATCACTTTCAATTTATTTTTATTGCACTTTTTTCATTATTTGATATGTTAAAAATTTTTTCAATAAAATTAAAGGATAATTTGTTAATTTAATCGGTGATATTCTTATTTTGAAAACTATAAAATGCACTGTAAAAGAATTTGATTCTATTACCAAGTTACATTGTTAACTAATGATCTCTTTTAATTACTTGTGGGATTTAATTACAGTTAAATTGAGTGTGAAAAGTCCTAACAATTAAAAAAAATCAATAACTGAGAAAAAGCGGCACAAGATAAATTTTCAATTACGTTAAAGAGTTTTAGAAACAATAAATGCTCTAAAGTGAAGTTAATAGAAATGAAACTCACCATTTATAGTTCGAATTATGTTAATAGTTGGAGTACAAACTTATAAATGTGCAAGCTATTACTCTCGCACTCACATACAATCAAATTTATCTACACGCTCAAATTCTCTGCACATATACCTACTCTTATGGGTAACAAACATCGATTTAGCTACAAAGTATCTGCTTAGTATCATCATCATATTTAATGAGACTTGGATGGACGAGTACGTAACGTTCAAACGTGTTAAATGTAAAATATCTTCACTTATATCATGGATATTTCCACTATGGTCATCGATCGTAAAACATCTCACGTTCACGTTTCACGCTTGAAAACCAATATTTTATCAAATAAATATTTATTTGCACAAAAAAAATAAAATAATAAAACGATATTAATCATCCGTATTTTAATAATGAACATAATAATTTACTTCTGTTTAATAATATTTTTTCTGTTGCAAATTCCAGCTTCTCAATATCAGATATTAGTCACGAAATCTCGCTCTATTATTTATAACCCAAAATTAAAAAAGAATAAAGAATGATAATTTAACAATAAATATTCAAACAAAACTCCGGTATATGCTACCGGCATTTGTAAGTTAATTTAGAAATAAATTAAAAATTCACACTCTCAAATTCTGCGACAAGTCGAGACACAAAAACCAGTTTTTCTGGAAGTTTTTTAACCACTCTTTTAAAATTAATATCTTTGAAAAATCTTAATTTTTTTTTATTCAAATATATATTTTATCTTTTTTACAATGATTAATTTAATTTATTACGCGAATTATAAAGCAATAAACGAATATTTAAAATTAATTATTGGATTTTATAAAAAATTTACTCCCTTAGTTTATCAAGTCAATTATAAAACTTAATTTATAAGTATTTTGATTGAATTAAAAAATCAATTTTATTATTCGATTGATAAAAATAAAAAACTTTAACAGTAAATCTAATAATTAGAATTAATTAAAAAGAAAAACAATGAGTCATTTATTATCCCACCTTAAAAAGTTACTCATAGAAGTAAAACTGTCAACAATTAATAACAGTCATATAAAATAAAATAAAATATTTATTTTGAGTGGGCTGTGTCTATTATTATTATTAGCGTGTATAGTTTAGATTATAGAGAAACACAGAGGCATAATATCACACCGAGTGGTGAAAATGATACGATCAGTGGATATAGTACGTGTAATATTGAGTATCAAAGCTTATAATATAAAATCGGCTTATAAGCAGGCCCGAATGGTGAAAGGATAACAAAAGAGCGCAATGGAATCGAAATCGACATTGAACCGATTAGACAATCTACGGTAGTTCTTGTTTGAGGTCTCTATATAATAATATAAATCTATATTACACTAGGTAGCTTATCATTTTTACTGAATGGATGTTAATAGATACGAGTTTATAGTTTACAATAAATATTTAATAAATTATAAGCTACTATTTTTTTTTATGTTTATTACGCGGTCAGACATATCTGGGATCCGCAGCGCCAAATATTTAATACTTTAAATAAAACTAACGTGTAATGAATTATTTGTTAATAAGTATAAGTGGAAGAAAAAATATGATAATTTAATGTACATAAAATATAACAAGGTTGTTAAATTTTTAATTGATTGATGGTTACATAAAAAATTTAACGGGTTAAATTAATTTGAAGTAAAACACAATAAATTAGATTTATATTTTTTGTTTCATTAATTCTATCCAAACTGAGTTGGTGCCAAGACTAATGTAAAGGTTTTTTAGTTACTTTTTTATATTGCGCAGGAAGAAGAGACGATGGAGTGGAGAAATTACTGAAAAATGAGTACAAAAAAAGTAAGGTCACTCGCTTTCTTTTCTTATGAATACACTTTATTATCTTTGAAAAGATTTATGGAAAAAAATATCAATCGTATTTCATATTTCGCTTTAAGGATTACGCATTTGCCAAATATACTTAAAAAAACCGCTCCATTGTTTAATATCCTCGAATTTTTTATTTCGTTTATTTGCTCAATTATAAAGTAAAAATATTATCATAAGTTTTAAATACATAAATATATAAAAGCTAATTATGTCTGATCTGTAACACTTGGTACTCAATTACCCATACAAAATAACGTCCTTCCTGTCACGAAAAAAAAAATTTAAAACAAGTAGAGAGAAAAAGCATCTTGTCATGTCCACAGCTTGACATTAATGGAACATATAAGCCTTTTATTTATTTATTTTTTAGAATAATGTTATTATTGTAATTTTTTTTTCACGATAACATAAAAAAAAATCCATAGATCTGTAGATTTGGAATCTCGGGGAGTTTAAAGAGCGAAAGGGCCAAAGAACCGATCTCGTTTGCCAATGTCGTCGGGTGTTACGACCTTGCACCAACGGAAGACTCCAGTTACATTTGATGGTTAAGATTTTTTTTTTTTTTATCGTTTACGTATATATTTATTTACACCGAATAAGGAAACCGTGGTCACATGATACCGAAAATATTTTTTATTTAAAATTTTGACCTCAGACGTGCGGCAAGGTCGGCTGAAAATTTTCATTAAAATTTAATATTTAATTTCATCGAAGTAAAGAATTTACCTATGAATTATTTGAAAAAGAATTTTTTGCAAATCGTAAATATTAACATAAAAAAATGAAAACTGTAACTTAATTATAAAATTTGAAAATTGACAAAATTATCGTCATTATTTATAATTATAGTGATTGACGTCATTCGCTATTAAATTGGTTTAGAACCTACGGCATAGAAACCGTGCAAGTGACCGGTTGAAATTAATTATATGAGTATGTAATTTAATAAATAATTACATCGATAAACCGTAAGTGTACATAGTGTAAATTGGTAATAAATTAATAAGCTAAATAAAATAATTGTTAATGACTTACAGGTATTTGTAAAAAACTTCCATTATTATACTGCTGATACGAATAAAGTGGAACAACAGGAACAGATCCGTTTTTAACATATATCGGTCCTTGAATAGGTGTAACACGCGGATCACGTGGAACATTTTCGTCGTAATACTCGTCGTTGGAATTCGTTTCGTCACCGTCGTCGTCGTAATCGAGGACTGCATGAACTGAAGTTTTGGCGCCGGAACTTCCATATGAATTGACTTTCGTATATCTGCGTGAATGTGAATACAAAAAAAATTGTTAAATAAAAGGACGAGCCAATCTAATTAGCCGTGTAATTATTGTTATTATTGATATTATTATTATTATTATTATTATTATTATTATTATTATATCGTGCGTAAAAGTCTTAAGGGAATACAGTAAATAAGTTAATTTAAGCATATGAAAAAAATTTCTCTCGATTAATTAGCTTTGCATTACATGAAAGTGTACATTTAATTAGGTACGTCCGTTCCTTTAGCTCCTCGGTTTCGCTGCTACAATTAAGTTCCATTTGCAAAATTACTTTCGATATGAATTTGTAAGTATTAAATATTTCAATAAAACAATCACATTTCTTTTTTTCAATTGAAAATTTATGAAATTTTAGATTTTTTTTTTTTTGAAATATATAAGTTAGTTATTTTTCGTAATAACGTTTTCTAATTATTTACTAGTAAAAAACAAAATAACATAATAATAATACTAAAATAGAATAAGTCAGTATTTAATGTTTCCACTAAAAAAAATTCCTTGAAAAATACAGTTAATTGTTAATTAATGTTTGAATTTTGATATTAATTGGTTTTATCCGGCACAACGCTCAGTAAGAAATAAGTCGCAATAAACTTAAACAAAAATACATAATAGAATCTATAATAGTTTATAATGATATTTACTCATTATCGTTGTTAATACCTCGCGGTTAATATTGTACATTATTTAAGTGAATTAATAAGATAGAATTACGCTCGATAAAAAGATCATCAACTTCTCAATTATGTATATGCATAGTTTGATTAGTTTCAATATAAGGTAAACAAGTTTGGAAAATCCAAAAGTGCACGCCTCATAACGCTCATTCATTGTTTAAGAAAAAAATTAATTGTGTAATTGATTAAAAAAAAAAAAAATTTATAATTAAGTAATTTCTTACAGAGAACTTTTTATTTTTTTTTTTAAATATCAGCGCCCTTTTTTCTTGTCATATGCGCACGCAGTCTAAAAAAATCTAGCTTGATCAAGTGGCGCCATAGTTTTCACGTGACAAATAAGAAAAGTTCGTTTGGCTTTGTACAGTTGTATCGTAGTGAATTTTAATAAAAATTCAATTAAAAAAAAAAATCGAATTCTTAAACTAATAAAAAAGGTCCGGTCTTGAAATATCAATTTGTTCGGGAGTGATCGTTGGTATATCCAAAATGGGGTGACATCCGGTCGTCCACGAAAAATTTTTTTTAAAACGTTTTTTTTTTTCAAAGTAGTAACATGAAATGATTTTAAAAAGTAAAAGATTGTTTAATTTAAGTATTTTTTCAGTATACATCTACTTATATCATTGTATAAGTGTAATATGGTTGTGATAGAGGCATTTAAAGATCACAAAATTGCTTGACCTTGACGAGTCGAGTATAAAGCACAACCTCACGCGCTTCGCGCTATGAAGCGTGCAAAAAGGCACAAAAAATGATAAGAAAACTTAACAACTGATTATTATTAAAATTGACGTATTCGAGATGATAAATAAACTGTAAAATTCCAGTTTTGACGACGATAAAAGTACATCTAAAAGAATAGTATTTTGATTTAGGTAAATATTTAGCAGTATTAAACAAGAATTAATAAAAAAATTAATAAAAATGAGCTGAAAAAATATTTTCTAAGTAAAGCACGTATCAATACAATCCAAAATTATCCCCTCCTCATACTGCAATTCTATTGGTGGTTCATTATCTGTATCATTGAACGAACTACTTAAGGAATTTTTATGATGAACCGATAGCCATTGTTAACATCAGCTCACACTACTTGATACTTTAATTACAAAAAAAAAAAAAAAAAAAAAAAAAAAAAACGGATTTTATATTCTTTATTAAAATAAGGTAAAAGCCCCAATATATGATCATGTACCAGTATATGATCACTCCATGTATTTGTATACCTATATTTGTGAATATAGATATACAAATACATGGAGTGATCATATACTGGTACATGATCATATATTGGGGCTTTTACCTTATATCAAGTTTTTTTTTTTTAACAGTGATTAAATTGTAAAAAATGTTACGGAGTGTATTCATATTTTTAGTCATTATTTTTTTGACACTTGAAAGTGTACAATTAAAATCAATTGAAATTTCTACATGTAAAAAAAGACTTTCTGAATCTCTCGAACTGTTTTGCGATGACATTAATAACTTGAATGTACATTTATTGAATGACTGCTGCGTAAGGCCATGTAGTTTCGAAGAAATTTCATCGATTTGTATTGATAATAATGAGTCAAATTAAACTCAATATATGGCGCTAGAGAATTTAGATTTTAAACAGTAAGTTATTATTTTATTCTAACAAAAAAAATCTCTCTTTTCAAAATTGAATAATATTTTTAAGTCTATGGATATCTTTAAATAATTAATTGTGGTATAAATGACGAGGAATAAAATTTAATTTTAATATTTTCTGCAACAAATTTTGATTTAAAAAAGTTTTTCAATTTACAAGAAGTTTAAGTATAAATAAAAATTTGAACCACTTAGATTCATCTATTATATTTTTTCCGTATTTTTAATTATCTTCAATTAAATTCTATTTTTGATATTACAGGTTGATCGTATAAAATAACAAAAAAATAAGTGTAACAAGCAACAGCCAGCAATTCAGAAAAGCTTCAGGCATTTAATCATTGAGGACAAAAGACATGCCTCCTAAAACCATTATAGTATTGATAATATTGTGAAGTAATTAATGTATCTACACGGAGAGAAAAGAATAGAACTCATTCCGCAACTGCTGTCGTATTTTAGCACCGGCGCGGCTGTGTGACTAAAGTCGCACGGAACCCTATTTTCAACATTAAATAAAATAGTATATTACACACCTAGGGAAGTAAAGTAAGAAATGTCTCAGATCACATGTAATTGTTGGCCGAGGCGAAGCCGAGGTCAACAAACATGTGATCTGAGGCTTTCTTATTTACTTCCCGAGGAGTGTATACTATTTTTTTGTCCGACGAAGGCGGAAAGCGGCAACTTAGTTTAGCGCAGCGGGACGAAAGTTGCCACTTTCCGCCCGGAGGGCAAAAAATTATTGTTTTTCAAGCTAGAGTTCCGGGAGTCGAGACTTTTTTCAGAAATTTCCTCTTCTTTAAGAATCTTTTTTCCGATTTTTGATATCACCAATAGTTATTGAGTTATTTATGAAAAACTGAGATTTTTTATTTTGGTCATGTTTTTTGTTAATAACAAATTGAAATTTTCATAAAAAAAATAAAAAAATAACAACATTATTTTCAGAATTTCATTCCGCATCGAATGAGTGATTGTTCATATTTTTATCATAATTTCTAAGATTTTTATTACCAAATTTACACAGGGTTCTCACAAAAATTTCCGTTACTATGTAACATGGTAATGGTTACCGTTCTACATAGGAATGAGTTCTATTCTTTTCTCTCCGTATACTTATTAATTGAATGCTATAATTGAATCAACACACGTGGACAGTCAACGTCAAATTTAGCTTTCGAGGCACCAATACCTGTACAAAATATTTTTTATTTTTTTTAATTAAAAAAAAAATAACCGAAAACAATTTGTCTTTTTAATTGATAATAAGTGGAAATACCTGAACATTTATCACTGTTTTTTATCATAATTACTTACGTACACTGATAAAAAAATTGATTTGACTTAAGACCCAAACTCTTGAATCAAGAATTCCATTTTGAAAAAAATGATTTTTTTGAGTCAAGAGAATAAATTTTTGACTCAAGAAAATTTTCTTAGACCAAAAATAATTTCTTAGCTCAAGAATTTATTCTCTTGACTCAAGAAAATCATTTTCTTCAAAATGAGTTTCTTGGTTCAAGAGTTTTGTTTTTGAGTCAAGTCAATTTTTTTATCAGTGTATATAAAAAAATCATTTTTACCAAAAAAAATAGATTAATATTTCATTTTTATTGAATGAATTAAATTTAATAAAAATTGATGTTCGGTGTACCGAAACAAATAAAATTATTTTCTCTAAATAAATTTAATTAAAATCTTACCCATTAGGTTGGGGATTATTTAGATCTTGTGGTTGATTGCTTGGAGCATTGCGATTAGCGATTCTGTCCTCTTGATTTATTTCTAACAACGGTGGTCTTATCTCATGCTGTGGGTTATTTTTATTCTCGCTTTCTCTGATACTTGACTGAGTTACTGGATAATCTTGTTCGTAGTCGTCAAAATTATTGTCTTGGGATAAATAATTTTGAGTTGTTTGTATCTGATACTGACGCTGCTTATTATTATTATTGTCATTATGATGATGATTATTATTATTGTTATTTATAGTATTATAGTATTGGGTGCGCCTGGGGTTTTGTGACTGTACAGGATAATGCTGACGTTGATAAGCAGGTGGTAGATACGGTTGATTTTGATAGTTACTCTGTTCATTAAAATTAGGTGACGGTAACACTCCATTAAATGGTAAATTATTCACAGACTGAGAAATACTTGGTGTGTATAAGTAAGGTGACGGCGTAGCCACTGGAAATGGCAGACTGAAGTTTGCTAATGACATTTTAGAGACTAGATTATTTTAATGAAACCTTTTCTGCATTGAACAGGAAAAAACAGTATTTTCCTTCACAAATTTAAATTTGTTTAATTGCAAACTAGCACACTGTCATTCGAACTCACTTGAACTTTAATCGTTAATAGAGTTGTTATAACTGTTATTATTTAAACTAATAAGGTAAAGTTCGGGACAAATGTCAAACTCCATTATATTTTTAGTATTATAATTGCAAGTTCATTGCCACTGGTTTTTTGCTGACACTTATTATTGTGGTGCTTATAGTAGATTTTAAAATTCTCGAGTATCGTGACTGTTGAATATTAAGATTAATCGTTGGTTACAGGCGCCAGAAATTTATCCACGTCTGAGATCTGTAAAAATTGTGAATGAAAAATATTAATATTTAAAAACTAAATATATTTTTCGATATAAGCTGAATAATTTATACTGGTTATAAAAAAAATTAACACTAAAAAATAATCTTTTGATTTATTAATGAATGTAATAATTAATTTCCAAACATTGCCTGGTGAAACATGATGCCCAGGTTAAATTAATCTTTTTAAATACTGTCGTACTAACTGTAATTTATTTTATTTTAATTTAATAGCAATTTAAATAATTTGTTAACATGGAAAAATATCTGTGGTATTTTTAACTATTTAAGAGAATTAATTAATTCAAAGTTTAAACTTTTAAATATTATATCTTTTGATTTTTATAAATAATAAAACGAGCAAAAAAATGTATATAATAAAATTATTAAGAATTCATATTAAAAAAACAAAAAAATTTCAACAATGTTGAATCATAACTAAAATAGCAATTTTATTGTTAGCATTATCATGATGATAATAAAAAAAATATATTTATTATTGAAGAAAAATCCCGAATGATCTATTTACATACATCTGAAAAATTCAGTTAACGCACGAGCGGTGTGTTGTATGATAAAATTCATCCACAAAATAAGTAGACGTCACATCACCAATAAAAAGTAAGTTACTTTCTTCTTGGAGGCCTTTCACGTGACTCGCCTACTCAACTGGACTCTAAATTTAGCATACCAAAGTCACGTTCCGCTTGATACAAAGTTTTAAAATTTTTCATCGTTCTATTCAATAAAAACAAATTCGCCCACCGTCGGAATTTCCCTATAATATATTATATTATATTATATTATATGAATATAACTCCGTTCTAAATAGGCATACCGGAGTAGAGCATCTACCCCAATCTGACCAACTGCTAGTACAACTATAGTCTACCCCTGTTATCCCATCTCACATCCTCGTACTACACTACACACATAAATAAATAAATAAATAAATAAACAAACTCTCGAAATTTTTTCCATTTAATAATTTTGTTTATATTCTACAGAGCTCAATAAAAATATGCAGCACGCCATCCACTTATATTAATATTATAACACGTCTGTAAATTTACCTCGATGAGTACTAAATGATTCCAACACCTCTCAGCCGATCGACAGACTACAGGCCGTATAATTGCAATGTGTCGTCGGTACACATCCATAAATATTTAACCCCTTAAATTATTCCGCCCAACTAATTGATATACATTTAACATTGACTGATAGCTCAACAACTCAACAATTATTGAGACATTTAATATTTTCCCAGGCGTCTAACTATTACATAAGCCCGCCGGGATCCGGAATAGTTCCGCGCTTAAAAATAACTAAAAAATTTATCTTTACCTGTCAATTACTCAGACGCTACTTAAAATCCTTTTTTGACAGCAGGTAAAAAAAAAAAAAAAAAACAATACAGTACAGTACAGTAGATATTTAATCAAGCTCCTGATTGGAATGGATGTTGGATGAGGACCATTTGATGTAATGTCACTGAGTAGACACGGTATAATACAAATCGAGCAACGGCAACGGTGACAGTGACGGCGGCAGTTGATGTTCGCTAGGAGCCAGCTTGTTCAGCTGATGTAATGGATACTCGGGATTTGATTGACACGGTGATTGGATCGCGTGTATAAGCCAAGTGAGCCGCAAAACTGATAACCCGTACGCTCGAATGGCGAACGACAACTGAAGGAAGTTCAGCCACGGCAAACGGGGATAAGAGATCCAGAGACCAGAGACCGAGTCTCCGGAGAGTCGTTTGATCGTAAAGACGAGTTAACTTTTGTGTTAATACTTTCCAGGCTTTTGACTTGATATCTATAATGTATAATATACAAAATATACGTCTATCCTCTATTATATTCCTGTATCTATCCGCTCAAATCAACATACCGCTCACAAACTCACAACTATCTATGTATATTCAATTTAAATTTATCTCACCTCTGGTTACATTATATTAAAAGTTCTCACTTAAGTCCGGTCCCACCAAGTTATCCCTACCCCTTTTGTCCGGTTCGTTCAATTCTCCTCTCTCATTTGTTTAAATTTAATTACATCGCTACTGCACTTACTCGATACGATGTTAATTAAAATTTTTAAACTTACTTGGCGTCTTAGAATGCGAGCTAATTAGGAAACAAGAATCCAGCTTGGATTATGAAATTTTTTTTTCTATTCTATAAAGTAATAACATAAATAAATATTTTGTCGTTTATTGGTAATTTATATCGAGATATTTATTATAAGGATTTCCGTTTTTATTTTTTTGCCCTGCTAGTGATATGTCCTTAATAAATTTAATAAAGAAATGGTATTAATAGCCCAAGATTTATACTAGGTCTATAAAGGACTGGAGATTTTATATTTTATAAATTTTATTTTCAATAAAATCGTAAACCGATAGATTTAATGTTAAGTTTAATGAAATTTTTTAATCTGAGGTTATTTATGTGCACCTAAACCCATTCGATCGATGCCCATTCAGTCGTATGTGTAACAGTCGGTTGACAATCGATCATAATAAATTTATACAAACATCAATCATTAACTTATCATGTTGGGTAAAAATAAGTCGGTATAAATTAATAAGATTGACAGGTATAACAAATGGACTCTTTTAATAGAGTAATACAATTAAATGCAATTTTATATATGTTGATACTAATTCACTCACTCACCTTTATTTAATCACTTACCACTTACCTAATTCCTTGGGCTTGCCGTCGGTTTTATTTCAAAAAACAAGCCTAACATACTAGCAAAACGTGCGTGTGTGTCCTCGGTAAGAGCTTTTTATTTCTAAAAGAAAATAAAAGAAATGAAAGTAGATCCGGTTGGGCTGTTGGTAGTAATATAGTATATAATATACTGTGTATAAGTAATACAATAAAGGATTTGCGTAAGAGAGTGGCCCGAGATAAGAGTCCGTCGGGGTTCGCAATCGATTGTCGATCAGCGGGTGGAGTTTATTATTGAAAACCTGAGAATGAATAAAGAGATTAAAATAATAATAATAATACTCGTGCTCGAGATAAGCGAGCCACGACAGATACCAATTCTTAAATAATTAATTCTCATACCTGGTTTTATGTACTGTCATGTCAATTAAAATAGTAACCCTGGCTTTGCGTGTATTAGCTTGTAGTTGAAGTTATTCAACCGGAGCTTGTTCACCACTTGACTGATACAATACTCTTTATGTTGTAAGTAATATATGTAATAAATAAAAGACAAATATTTTTCCCGATATAATACAATACAATTTATATTTATTTAATAAAGATTGACACAAGGTTTCATTCTTAATAAATAAATATAATTGCTCTCTTTATATCACTACGCTAAACGAGTTTCTGAGATTTCATAATTCCTTGTCACGTGTCTAATCCCGCTGACATCTACAAGTGATTCACTGGTTGAGCGTTCAAGACTTTCTTTTAATTCTTAAAAGCTATGGGCTGTGGGATTAGATTTATTTTTTACTGCGAAATTTTTTATATATCTCTGAATTATTATCTTACTTTGAATTTTTTTGAATATTTTAATTATTGTTATTGTTATTGATAATATTAAAATTGATTTTTATTTTAAAAAAAGTTTGAAAAATCAAAAGTGTACGACTCATAATTTAATTATAAAATATTAATAAAATAACATATCGACGGTATAATTAGCAATTTGTCTAACTCCTTATTTTTTAGAGGGTGTTTTTTTAACATTTTGATGTAGCAATAATCCAATTATAAATTATTTGAATGATTCAAACCTAAATACTATATCTCTCTGAGATAATAATATTAAATGGTTTTCTAAAGTGATAATAAATTTTGAACTAATTGTTTTTTTCGTACGAATAGAAGATTTTCTAAAATGGAGTTAGTAGACAATTTGCTAATTAGAACGTCGATATGTGAAAAAATATATAAAACAGCTAAAATAGTACAATAATGCGTACGCGCCTTTAGTGGGATAAATGTACACAATATATATGGATATACAGTCTTCTTGTTTTTATTTTATTTTATTAATTATACGTAAACGACACTGAATTACCTAGCCGTTCGCATTCGGTAACCTACAATTCTTCCAAAGAATTTAAAATAACAAAATTTAACTCAATTAATGCATTTTTTCGCAAATTACAGTGTTTCCGGAGTTTCATACATGACAGACAGGAAAATTTTTTGACCTATTTTGATGTTTTTTTCCGTTTCTATTGCACTAAATTAATTTTTGAAAAGTGTCAAATTAATCTCCATTAAATTATCTTGACAATAGTATGCAAAATATCTTGATTCTGTGAACTAACAAGACTATAATAATAAAAATAGTTGCCGAAATGAGGCGAAAAAAATTGTTCGATCGTAAAGCACTCTCTGATGCTTCGCATCATGAGTCGTGCAAAAATTACGATCCACGGTGTAATGTAAATTTTTTTTTTTAACACAAAAATAAAAATTATTATTTGATTACAAAAAATTGGCCATGTAAAATCCTTGGAATCATCTTTACAGTTAATTTTTCTTAAACTCACAGTCTTTTATTAAAACAAACGCGTATTAAGTACTAGATAATAAATAATTGTAAATAAACAAGCCAGAGGAAACATTCATAAGATTTTTATTTGACTTATGTGTCAAGTGTATGTTGGAAATGTGTAAACTATTTATTGAGAAGTGGAATTTATATTTTGTTTGCTAAGAAGATGATGTAGAGATTTTTTAAAAAGTAAGTTTGTGTATAAAATAATAAAAATGAAAGTGGATAGAAATGAAAGGTTGCTTAATCTAATGTCATATGAGTATTCTAATGGCGGAGGGTGTTACTGCATACATATGGATGAACCGTAGGTATATATATATATATATATGAAAATTACATAAGTAGACGTTTTTAGGCATTAGAATAATATGTAAATTACGAATTAGTAAAGACACATTCTGGCTGTGTTTGAATTAATGGATATAAGTGTGTGTGTGTAGACTGGAAGTAAATATTCACATGTGAAGAGCAGTGTGAGTGTAATTGGCCAAAAGGTCTTGATGAAGCTGCATGTTAGCGCACATTGGAACTATTACCTTGATTTATGTCCAGTGAAAGTGTAATATTTGATAAGAAGAGACGAGAGGAGTACAGCGGAGCGAAATGGAATAAAAAATTTTTATTTGAGTTATTGCTGATCGTTAAATTGTTCTTAATTGGTTATTTTCGTTATGGGAAGACTGTTTATGTAATAGTACTTGTTATTAATTTTTGAGTACTAATTTCCATTGATGATTATTAAAAGAATCCGAGGATTTGTAATTAAATAACATTGTTTACGTTCAAGAAAAAAATTATGAAAGAATTAAAAATAAGTTTGTTTATTGTTTAAGTAATTTTTAATTGAAGGTTTTTAGTGCACAAAAATATAATTAATTTACAAAAAGTATATACTTTTTGTAATTATTTATTCTTACACATGAAATTTATATTATTGCGAATAATAATTTCGTAAATTCATTAAAGAAACTAAAAAATATTTTTAAACAAAAAAAATGTCTGAAATAATAAAAAAATTTTCTGTAACGTAAGCCTATTAACAATTGATAAAAAAAAATTATTTTCAGTAATTGACAAAAAAAATAATGATTGATTTTTATCAATAATATCTATTGATATGGCATTACAAGTCACATAAAAAATTTTATTTTTCTCGATAAAAAATAGATTATTTTTTATGTCAACAAAATAAATACAACAGAAAATGTACAGTGTGTTAGGTGATTATCAGGAAAGATAACTTAATGATTCAATTAATTGACATTGTAGATTATTTTTATAGATATCGTAATATTAGTTAAGTTAACAACAACGTTATTAACATATTTAACATTCATTAGAGCAAACAAAATCTTGACAGAAACAATAAAAATTTAACAGCTGCGTTGTCGTTCATTGCTCTAAAGTTTTACGCTTTAAATATTTTACATCGAAAATTTCTGATATAAAAATGTTATCCAAAGATTTTATGGCAGTAAAAACTTTGTAGTGTGTTGAAAATTTTTATACTGAATTTTTTTTCTTATTTTTATTGAAACACTAAATTACTAAAATATTTTTTATTGCAGAAGATTAAACATTCATATGAAGTAAAAGTACTTTTAAAATATATTAACAGAAATTTTCAGCTAATCAAGGGATCAATAAATTTTGTTCTATTTTTCAAATAATTAATTTAAAAAAAGTCTTTGTATTTTTTAACGAATGTGAAGCTCCATATTACGTTCGAGCAATAACCATAATAAATATGATGAATAAAATTGAATGGGTTGTAATTAGCATACCAGAAATAGCGCTCAATATTTAAGAGAATGATAGATTGAATGAACTTGATAGCAAACTAATTTCGCACGTCAAGAGCCCGCTCTGATAATTAAACTTTAAAACGATCATCTCAGTATCTCGGTTCAGCTCAGCTAGACTATTCAATTACTGAATTATCAAATTACTCAATCATATATTTATTAATATAACTTGATGATATGGCCACCGATTCATTTCTATCCATCCGGATCCTATATAAAATAATTTACATAACTACATTTCATTCTTCAATGTCAATTTTTATTTTATTCATAAATTTTTTTCTACCTACACAATTTTAAGCAACAGAGTTATAAAAAGAAATTATTCATGTATACGATATAATATAATAGTACATAATTATACACAGCCACTTATAATTAAATTAAGACAGTTTCTGTCTTTAAGCTTATCTTTACTATTTATTTCATCAAAAATTTATTTTATATCTAATACTGATTATAATGGATGTAATTGAATTTTAGTGATTTTACTTTACGTATAAATATAATTGTTATTATTATAATTATCAATGATATTGTCTATTGATATTCAAATTAATAATCATTTATTATTCTTATAGGAGATTTTTATCTGTACAAAGGCTAGTATTTATATTTAATTAATATTAATTGATAAGACGATTAATTAATTTCATACTATATTTACATTTAAGACAGTCTTTAATTTATCAAAATGAAGACAATTTGATATTAACTAGTACTATTTATTATTATTTCTACCTAAATCTCAAATTTTTAAAATTCATTAAAATAACAGTAAAATCCATTGAAAAACATCAATAATTACCTCGCTGATTAATTTATCAATCAATTTAATAATTCATTGAAATATCGAAGCGCTCGAATCCGCCGATTTTGTAATATTAATCAGACAAAATAGTATTTTAAATAAAAAATAAAACCAATGCGCTACATCGAGAATTCAATTTTTAATTATTTATTTAAATGTGTATCGTTTGAATTTCCCCTGATTATTTATTAAAAATTACCTCTGCCACTCGCCGTATCGCTGGCAAAATAATCAAGCGACAATTATAAATTTAAATCCCAATATCCGCTGTTTCATTATTTAAAAAGTACAATGAATAATGTATATTATCATTAAAATATTAAATATTATTTCTTCTTGAGAATAAACTTTTTATTGTAACCTAAAGCCCCCATTTCTGAAAGCTGTCACCAAAAATTGATTTCTTAGATTTCAATAATGATTATCCGATTGAGGAAACGTATTCCCTCTTCTCTCTTCTCTCCTCCATAACCCAGCCCGCTTCAAATAAGCTATCACAAAATAAAAAAAAAAGGAATAACTGGAATGATTTCTCCGTAGCTGGTTAAAGCTATTCCATTAAACTGTATTCTAGTTCTCCGTCTGATATTAAACTTTTAACCGGGAAACCGTGTCAATGGATTTCAATTTAAGGTTCATCACTGTCACTTCCCGGGGGATCTCTTGGTTCCTCGACTCTCGGAGCACTTGCGCTAGTACTCGCATTACTATTACCATTACTATTACTGCTACTGCTACTTCCTGCAGGGAGATTCGCGCTAGCAGTATCTGAATTTCTATCTTGCGATCCCCAGGGTGGAAGCCACCTGTTGACGAACCACCAGTGATAAGAAACCCGGCCGCCATTGCACTCCATGCTAGACCTTTCATTTCTGTTAATAAACTGACAGGTGCCTGGAGCGTTCGCATTGTTTCGAATGCAGGAGTCATCACAAGTGTGCTGCCTAACGACGTCCCCATTATCATTAGCATTAACATTAACACTAATATTAGCATTAGCATTAGCATTAGCCTGATTAGACGGCCCAGCTTGGCTTGAATTTCTTTCCCCACTTGCCTCTCCACTTCCACTAGCTCCACCCGCTGAATTTCCAGCAGCAGAAGCCGCGGGATCTTCATTACCAGCCTCCTGATTTCCCAAAGACCTTTCAATTCTCCCGACATAAATCATCGGGTTTGCGTACAGCGGATTATTGACAAACCCGATTCGATCGATCCTCCCAATATAAATTGCGGAATTAGAAGCCGCAGCAGTAGTCAACAGCCTGCTACGACAATTACATTGGGCGTGATTCCTCCCACATTGATGACAGTCACGTCTCAGCGCGTCAACGAGACGACTGGCTGCGCTAATGGGAAATCTCGAGTATGAGTAGTCTCCGCCGCGGCAGTAGGCACACCGACAGCTCCTAGATACTTGATAGATGTAATGTCTCGAGGAACCAGAAGCTCCCGAGGGGCCTCCCGAGTCGTCGTAGCATCTCAATCTGTCGTGGAAACTGCTGGAACACTGCTGACACATGTGGTACCTGATAAAAGGCAGTCTCGTGCAGAATTGACACATGCAATTGTGTCCCAGATGATAGACGTTACGACCACTATTGCCTGCCATCGCGACGTTGTCCGTCGAGAAGCAGTTCCGCGATAAACTCAGCCGGTTCAAGTACGCGTTGTTCGGCAAATAAATTTCGCGTGGATCGTACCGGTTCGCATTTCTCTCAATCGCGTTCCAGAAGACTGATGAAGTAGGAAAATTGTTCGGTGCGCGGTGGTGGTGATTACTGCAGCCGCCTCCGCGGTACCAAGGACGGTTGTCAATGCGTTCATACATATGATCGCGGTCGTTCTGATCATTCGGCTCGTTTCTTACAACAACAGCCTCACGATCATTGCCGTCTGCCTCGTTATTCTCATTGTTTCTCTCATCCTCGTCATCATTGTCCAATCTTTCATAAATATTTTCCTGGGAGCCATTGTTACGCTCTTGAACCCTGACCAAGTCCACGGGATTTTGGTAGTGCGGGTTCAAATTAGCCGCTCGATTTTGATAAACGTGGTTATTTGGATACTGATAAATTCGTAAATTTTGATAATCATCTCGCTGGTCTTGATTACGATTCATGCGGCCCATCGCAACAACAGCAAGCTCTCCGTTCTCGTATCTCTGACAAACACATCTTGAACCTTCGCAGTCATGACCCGCGAGTCCGCGATAACGCGCGACTTGGTCTATCGAAACTTGGGCCTGTGCTTGAGCATTATTACCACTGGGCGCCTCAACTGACGATTCTGCGTCGAAAGACGCACTGTTGTTAACGTTCTGTTGATCCTTGGCATGCCCAGTGGTGTGTAAACCTCACATTGCCCCTGAGAGGATTTGGGGCTTGTCAATGATAGCAACTCCCGCGTAACTGCGACCGATATTCATGCAGCTCGGCAGCGTTGTCCAGGTGTTACTTCGTGGACAGTATACTTCAACGGAGGCGAGGTTTGACGTCCCGTCATCGCCTCCTACCACGTATAGAAGACCGTTCAGAGTAACTACACCTGCGTTACGTCGACACAGAGCCATGTCCGCTATTGCGGACCACTGGTTCGTCTCCGGATTGTAAGCTTCTACGCTCTTACGAACTAGCGGACCGTCGTGGCCTCCAACTGCGTAGAGAATTCCATCGAGAACGCCTACTCCAGCGCCACTGCGTCG
Source organism: Cotesia glomerata (assembly GCF_020080835.1). Classification (NCBI taxonomy): domain Eukaryota; kingdom Metazoa; phylum Arthropoda; class Insecta; order Hymenoptera; family Braconidae; genus Cotesia; species Cotesia glomerata. Next base: position 5,810,909 of record NC_058158.1, read on the forward strand.
AGCAGACATCTCTGCAACGGATTTCCATTTGTCTTTCTCTGGATTGTAGCACTCGACGCTGGACAAACACTGTCGGGAAACTCCGTCGTAGCCTCCAACTGCGTAGAGTAAGTTTTTAACTACTCCCACGCCTACGCTGCTTCGTCTAGTGCCCATTGACGAAATCATGCGCCATTCATGAGTACGTGGGTCGTAAACTTCCGCAGAATTTAATCCAGTTGTCCCATCAAATCCTCCTACCGCATAAATACAATTACCGAGGATTGCTACGCCCAGAGTTGAACGACGTGCTTCCATGCCAGCACACGCTGACCACTGATCTGCAGACCCGTCGTAAATGTCAACTGTGCGTACTCTGAGTGACCCGTTAAATCCTCCCACTGCATACACCCGGCCTCCGAGGACTGACATACCCGCTCGACACCGGCGAGTCGGCAATTCTGCTACTTGGTACCACTTTTCTTCCTTGAAATCGTAACACTCGACACTGCGGATTGCTTTGGGCGCTTGTCCTCCTACTACTAACAAAACTTTTGGCAAACCGCGAGGCTGTCGCGGTTTTGTCCGCGGGGTCTTGAAGAGAGTCTTCTGCTCTCCTTTCAGCAAGTGGTATTTAAGGGCTTCTATTAAGAAATCCTTGCACTGGAGATTCGCTTTCAAGAGCGGCTCTTCCTCGACTCGCTGGACCAGGTACTCCTGAGATAAAAGCGGCAATCGTACGTGCTCCATTAACTGCGCGAGGTAGTTCTGCCGTTTTTCTAGGTCTGAGTGCACCCACGATATCACGCACTCAAAGACTTTTTCCTCTGAGGGAACTGACAGCCGATCGCTGCAAATTAATTTGGCAACTTGTTGTGGCGCTAATGTTGAAAATTCCTCTCCCTCGACAACTTCCCTAAAATATAAAAAGTATATTTTTAATTAACGGATTTATTATTTTAAGGGAGAAGATACTTTCTAGGATTTAAAAATTAATAAAGATAATAAATCAGTTGGAGTAATAATTGAAACATGTGTGTTAAATTTATGGTCCGGAAAATTTTTATTGGAACAGTTTCAAGCGGTAAATCATGAAGAAAGTCATAAGACATTGAATTGATGTTAAAATAAATGTCTCAAGTCTTTTGGGGCAAAAAAAAATTTATCCAAAAGAGTAGAGATGATGTAATAAATAAATGAAAATCCGGTCTATTGAATTAATAATATAAATTCTTACGAGAAATGTTGTTCAATATAACTGTCAGCGTGCCCGAGTAGCTCCAAACAGCCGTGAAGATCAGCAAATGCGCGAATTCCTAAGCAGTTGGACGGATGCAATTGCGCTTGTAAAAAATCGCAACATGCATCGCGGACATCAGTCAGCTGAAGTAAATTAGCTGCCGGCAATAAAACTTGGACATTCTCTTCGGTAACGTGGACTTCTGCTGAGTAAACATAATCAACTAGTAATTCCAAAGCTGCGTGATCAACTCCTTGTAATTTGATACGTCGTTGGTCGCGTTCCTCAAAACTCGTGAACATTGCGTAAAAGTAGGGGCTGCATGCCGCCAAAACCATCTTGTGAGCTGGTACATCGTTTCCGCCGTCAGCTTCCAGTATTACATCGCATAGAAGATTTTGCCTGTTTAATTAAACATTTAAAATTATTCTTGTAATAATTACAATGTTTACGTTAAAGGCTGTTGCAATTGCTATTTTCTAAGTAATTTCTTTTTTAATTCTATTAGTAAGTGGAAAATGTATATTTAAATTACATGTCGGAAATTCTAACTACTTTTCATCAAAGTGGATTTGTGTTTTGTTGACATATTTAATGAATTTCACCGTTTTGTACAAGTAAGTTTTATGACAAAAACACTTGTATTATTCTAAATATATAATTACTAGCTGAGAATATTAAAGTTCATTGAAATAAAATTAAATAAACCCGATAATCAATAATGACTAAACATTACAGATAAACGATGTATAGTAGGCGTTAAATTTGGATTTAAATGGATATTCAAATTATTTAAAAAGCCTGACGGCCAGCAGTAATATTTCCGTCATGTTATATACGTTATTTAAATTTAATATTTAATATTAAAAGGATGAGCAAATAAATTTTGAGTAATTTATGGTGATATCATTTTTTTTATAACCACTGTGTGATAAAATTTGAAATAATTTATGAAAGTATTCAAGTCCCGCATTTTTATATTTTTTAAAATTTTATATTTACATTATTATTGAATTTTTTTTATTATTTAATGTGAGATTTCATCAAGCTCGTAATTAATTTTACTTTATTCATAAAATATTATTGTTCGTATAGAACCAAAAATTAAATGCTTTTACTATTAACAAAAAAAGGTTTTGATTTATGTGTTGTAAAAATGACTTTTTTAGATAAAAGACATTGAATTTTACCTGACTGTATTATTTATTGGTAAACCAATAATATTTGATTACTGTCAATAATATATTATCTTCAAATTTAAACAAATTTATGAGGTATTATTTACAAATCTTTGTCTGAATAAATCTGATCGCAATATTATAAATAAAATAAATTGACACGGTGACATCTGATTGAACTAAAATAATTAAACACCGAGAATATAATACAACTTTTATCACAAAAATAATTATCAATCAATAACGATGCATTTATAATAAATCTATTTTATCTAAAGAGATAAACAAATTTTTTCGCTGTGATCTTCAGTCATATGATTGATAAATAAAATCAGTATATTATACACAATAACGAGTTATGAACTATGTATTAAACAGATTAACAATACTTAATAATATTAATAATAATAATAAGATAAATAATAAAATTTTCTTTACTTTCTCATAGCGTTTATAACGTCAAAAGCTCGATTGGTGTGATGATGATTGCGATAAGGCGGTTTATCTTTTCCACTTTCCCTCGGTATATGCTTTTGTGAACTTTCGTCCAGTGAATTTTGACTTGCATATCGCAACAACAGACAGCTGTAATTAATCATATAATTAGCGAGATAATAGGTAATGAGTTTGTGATAAAAAATTTAATTGATTTGTTTTATATGTACTCAAAAAATGTATTTATTATTATCAGTTAGAAAATGGCTTTTGAGTACAAATATCAATTAAATGATTAGTACTCTTGTTACTAAAAAATTATTTATCCATTAAATATATTTAATTGTTTCCTCAATTTTTTTAAGATTGTTACTATTATATTGTTATTACTCATTACTCACGAGTGTCTAATAATTTTTTAATCATTTCGAGCAAGTAATTACATTTTTGTAATTAATTGTATCAATTTATTTTTTCTTTTAACAAAAAAAAATTCCAATCATTATGTACATTATTTTTAATTCATTAAATTAATTTTATTGAACAAATAATGATAATAAAATTATTAATAAAAATCAGAAACGTATATTTCATTATCAGCTATTGATAGGATTTATATTATTTGATTAAAAATTGATTTCATAAAATTTTATATAAATAATTATCGATATTATATAAGACTAGAATAATTGTTTAAAAATACCTTCCAACATTGTCAGGATCGTTACTGGGATTATTGTTAGTCGACTGATTTTGATTTTGCTCCATTTTAATAAGTTAATCGATACATAAATAATACTTTAATTGTTAATTCATGCAATTAAGTTTTAGTTAACGAAAAATTATTTTAAAAAGTACTTGAATTTGTTTTATATAAATTAATCATAATTAATTAAAAATAGAAAAACAATCACAGACTGTTTGTAATTAAAAGGATGTTTTTTATAACATTAGTTCACTTTGTTAGGAAAAATTCACACTGCCACTGACGGATGACATTCATTTCAGTTGCATATCATTGAAAAATTATAATAATAGAGAACTTTATTATTATTATTATTATTATTATTATTATTATTATTATTATTATTATTATTATTATTATAATGTAATTATCGTTTTAAATTAATGACGGGTATGAATAATATTAATAACCGAGTTTATTTATAACACAGAGTAATCAAAGACTAGAGTAACAACAAAAATTTCATTATGTTTTATGAACGACAGACAGATGCACCACAAATATGCAGTTGCATACATGTATATACTTAGTACAGCTGTTCATGACTCCGTTTTTTTTCATTGACATCTGCAGAAAATTTCTGTTTGCGTAATAGTTTACATTCTCAGCTAGATGGCTCTACCAGGTTCTATTTCACGATCTATATAAATACCGAGCGATCGCAAGCTGTTTTACCAACTCAGTGAACAGTCTTAAACTCCGGAGAATCTGTTACAGTCGACGCTCTCTGTATTGGACCTCTCTGTATTTGACCGCTCTCTGTATTTGCCCACATTCTTCCTCTGTATTTGACGATTTTACACAGCTCTTCTTATGGACAAGGACGAGTCAAATACAGAGAATGGTCCTGTACGGGCGAGTCAAATACAAAGAGCGTTGACTGTATTTTTCTTATTATGCAGACTGTGATACAGATAAATTTGATTTTTAATCTGAAATTTCAATTTCACAATATTATAATCAAATTTACATTCATTGGAATTTCCATCAAGGGTGACTGCATATTTTCTTATTCTTTTAGCGATAAATGAAACGTTTTTGCATTGATATTAACATTGAGAAAAAACATTAAAAAAAAGAACAAATGATCAAGCAATTTAAAATTAGTTATTCAATGAACTCAACGCTAAAATAATTATAAAAAAACAAACAGTTAAATTTGGACAATGTCTTTAACTACATAAATTTTAAATTACAACTTCCGACCGAACTTTATGATTGTAATTAAAAAATTATTAGATATGATGAATAAAAACAGAAATATTCATTTCCTTTGACATTTTTAAATAAGTTATTATCCAGTAAATTACTTTAAAAATAAGAGATTAATGTATGTCAGTAAATTTAAATTTTCTAAATATAGCAATTAAAAAATATATTTTCTGAGTGAGCTATCCAGATTATTAAGATAATTCCTTTTGCTAATTTTCAATCATGATAATGATGCTTTTATAAAAGTTACGAATTATAATATGGCAATTACATTAGAGTATTCTTTTAAATAGGTCATTTACGGATAATATTTTTATTTTAAAAAAGTTCGACTGCATTTTGCTTTGTGACTACACTAATTACACGAAATTCTTCATGCCAAAAACGATGAACAAAAATAAATTTAAATCAACTCGTCTATTAAAATTAAAAAAATATTTTTAGCGACAACAATTGTTAACTAATTAAATAAAATGTTTAACTGAAAGTTACATTTTATATATTATAGAAAGATCCCGAGGGATTTCTAAGATTAATTATTTCTTGAATAAAAAATTTTAATTACCATTTTAATTAATTTTTGATCTCGAGTTTTTAATATTCCCACTGCAATTATGGAGTTAAATAGATTCAAGTAAATTAATCTAACCTGGAAGTTAAATTATACATAAATATGAACATGCTTATGTATATATAAATTAAATAAAAACGCGAGTATTTTTTCATTGTAATTCATTTTTGCTAAAAATTTATATTCGTAGAATAAGGTAATATTTGCTTACCTTTATGTACTACACTGTTAAACTAATTATTAAAAAACTTAAGCAAATATGTATTCATAATATGTGACGACAAACAATAGGGTAAGTGATATTAAAATAAATTCATCATCATCCGTGTATTATTTAAATATTATTTTTGTTTGATATATATTTTCGCAAAAACACAAAGAAACACTTAAAATAAATTTAACAAAATAATTACAGTAATAACAAATCAATATAGTAATCGCTTGTACAATAAAATTGGGACTTATAAAGTTTATAATTTTTAGTCAACAGTAAATAATAAACAATATAATACTTGCAATTTAAAAGTCTATCGCAGTCAAAACATAATTTTTCCATTTAATTTCAAATTTTTTAATAAAACCATTATTTCTTACTTATTGTTATTATTTTTTCTTATTATCCTTTTATTACTCCTCCGGAACATTTTCTCTCATTCTACGTTTACCCGCAATTAACGTTGCACAAATTTTAGTGGAAAAAGTAGATTTATTTTATTATTAATTTTTTAAATAATCATTCTCTCCCTTTTATTTATTATCGTTATTTAATACTATTATTTTTTTTCTCGCTTATTTTAACTCTTTATCTAAATTACAACGATGTCATATCAAGAAAGGAGTACACTTTATAGTACACATAATAATATAAAGCCAAAGAAGCGATAAATTAATATACATACTATCTGTATACAAACATATTCAATTTTATATTCCCAATATTTTTTGGTTATTTTTTTTAATTAATTTTTATCCTAGTTACCTTCTATCATTTTATTTATTATTATTATTATATTATTATTGTTGTTATGATTATTTATTGTTATTAAAATTATTTAATTAATTAAGTTATATTCAATTATTATTAATTTTTTTTTTTCAAAAGAAGCATCACTTTTGAAGGCCGAGCCATATTCTATTATATATTTCGGTTATTATATTTATTATTATTTATTTATTTACTTATTTCTGTTTTTTTTATTTTTTTTATTTCGATAGTATCAGTCGAGTGTATCGTATGCCGAACACCGGGCAAGCCGAAATAAAATAGAGAGCCACCATCTCAATGTTCGTACGAGCATATTTATGTTGAATCAGTTGAATATATTGAAACATACAAATTAAATAACGGTGTAACATAATTTTCTGCTCAATAAATACAGACATAATACCGCTTATGCGTAAAACGTAAAATGATTTGATATATGTATATGTATATACAGAACTTACACAATTGTGTAAACGGATGCACGCAAAAATTTTTACATACATAAATACACATTCATACAATTAAATACACAGTACAATAGTAGCAACATATACATTCTGTCCTCTCCAACTCTGCCATACATTAATAAAGTGTGTCGCTTTTACATTGCGATAGCTTACGTTACGGCTACAAATAAACTTCCGCGGCTTTGGTATTAACGTGAAATCGCACGTAAAATTATTCTAACAAATGCAATCCCCTGGGATCGTAAGTTCTGAGCAAACCGACCACTTTTATCATTTAATATTTATTATATACTCCCGTATAAACCGATTGTTAAAGAGGATCCATTATAACCACCTATGTATACATAATACAATTATATATTTATATTTATATATTTACTCTTTCACTTTTATCTTTAAGACAAACGATATGTTTCAAAAGATACGTCTCGTGATATGAAACAATTAATATATATCCTTTGTCTTGCAGTTATTATCATTTATTTTCCTCTTATTTAGTTTATTGATAAATTTATTCTTTTTGGCACATTATGATGTTGGTGATTATTTATCTTTTTTCTTTTTTTTTTCATTATCCTTATTAATTAATATTATTATCATTATCTTTGTTGGTAAAGTCTGACGGCAATTAATGTTAGATTATAAATAGATTTGCGTGTGTGTGTTTAATGATGACACGTAACGTAAAAAAGATATATAGATGATAAAAAAAGGCGCAAAGAACAGGCGAGATAGACATAATGCCGATTGATTGAAAGGGAGCTGCCGGTAGTGCACGAGATGAACTCGGATGATTATGATGAGGCTTCGATCGAACTTTGGCACACAACTGTTTTGTTTTCTGTACAGTGGATGCTGTTTATATATATATTGTTATATGTATATGTATATGGTACAAGCAGAAGCTGCGGTGGATGAGTAGATGAGTAGCTGGTTTGTGGTGCATACTCTTGATGTAGAGTCGCTGTAGCTCGCTGACTTGGTGTAGTCGCTCGATGGTTTATTCTCTCGCTCAGTAGCTCAGCAGTCGATCAGTCGGCCGTTGTTTAAGCTTGGCATTTACCCCACCTGTGCACACACTTTCATCAGGATAATAAAGGTCGACTGGTACTGTACTCTGTTCACCGCAACGAACAGAGACTATGGGAGAATAGTGATATCGCTCCGAGTGATATAAAGAACAGACTGGTTGGCCGTGTATTCGATGATGATCTCGAGCCACGGGCTGCCTCTGCCAATCCTGATACAACAACAAAATTTAAACCAAAACAACCTATATTATTCTATTTTATTTTATGTTTATTATACTGCTCTTTTATCGTTTTATTTATTTTTTTTTCTCGTTTTCTTATGTTTGTTTAAGCTTTGTCTATTTATTTAGTCGTTTGTTTGTTTGTTTGTTTGCTTACTCTTTTTAAAAAAGAGGGTGAGTATGAGGGTTGTATTTTAAAAATATTAACAATTTATTGAGTACTTACCACCGATACTCGACACGTCGTTGGTTAGATTTATTTCTGTAAAATATTATCCAGTTAGTGGATTCAGCTAATTTATTATATTTTAATTCATTTACACTTAGGTGTTAAATAAGTAATGGGAATTAAGTCTGTGTATATGAGAAGATTTTAGTTAGTTTTAGATGGGAGGTTGGTTACTTGGATATATGTATATGTCTGCCGTTGGGTTATTAATAATACTTACTGTAGAGTCGTGAAGTACCCTCGGCTTTTCCTAAAATGTTCGAGGCAGTGCAGACATAAATACCCTCATCTTGCTCGGTAAATTTTTTTATCACAAGTGCTGTTAGTACTTGGTAGCCGGAACGTTCTTCGTGGATTTCGTACTTTGGCCTGTTTTAAATCAATTTTCGTACTGTGGTTATTTATTATTTTTTATATAATAACTATGGGCTTGAATTTATAAGTATATCAAGTTTCATTTTTGGAATTCATTATTTAAAGGGTGCATTTTTTAAGAGGGGAGACTACCCCAGCATTCTAGTGGAAAAAATCTAATAATTTTGTCGTAAATTTTTTGTTTATCCTGTGATTAATGTAAATTTTATAGCGATACAAAAAATTCGATCAATCATTGCAGATTTGTTGAAAATTATTGTGATGAAAACAATTCCTGTCGTGTGTCGTGGCTCAAAAAGCGTTTATTATTTTCAATCTTTCATCGATAAAAAGTTTTATTAAAAAGAAATGATGAACCATGATAGATTTGCTGAATTGAAATTAAATTAAATTATATAAAAAAAAAAATGAATAAATAACTATTGATTTATTTTATTTAATATAAGCTTGTCTAAATGTTTGTACCGTAATTTTAAATTCTTAATTCAGAAACAACATTACAAAAGAAAATAAAAGATCTTAGTTTGTTTTATTCTTTATCCTGGCAAAAATATTTTTAACTTAAGTCTGATAAACACAAGAAAATATTTGTTTATTTAAAATAAATATACGACTAACCGAAAACAAATTGAAATTATCAAGTATTAATTTTTCTTTTTAAATAATTAAATATTTGAAACAAATAGAAACTTTTTTACTAAATGCTCAAAAACCACAGAAATTAATTACACGCTGAAGTAACTTGTCGTGTCGGTTACCCCTTTCATACTGAAAATATTTTAGCAAGTAGTTAATTAAAAAAAAAGGATCCGATGGTTAATTTTTTTGTAAGTCTAGTTGGTGAACTTTTTTGCATTGAAAAAAAAAAAAAATGATGAAATAAAGTAAGAAAGTGCAGATAGGAATACTAACAGCTTCTTGTCGCAACTACATATCACATTCTCGAACAAGTTTTAACTTTAACAGTTTAACACACATAACTTTCGAATAAACCTACTTTTATAAAAAGATGTATACACATATGGGTACTATTTCAAATAAAAGCATTGGATAATACTTTGTTACTTAAGTTTTGATAAAAAATATTTGTCAAATGTCGTCTGAACAACTTAAATATTTATTTGAAACTATAAATAGAGTTTGTTGAAGTAAAATAGAAGAGGAAATGGGACTGTATGTTAATGCAAATAAATTTAATGAAATAATTGAAGCTCGACAAATATTAGATTACGAAGGTATAGACAGTTGCGATTCTATGACTATCTAGGTAAATAATTAAACAGTTATAAAGACAAATAAATAAATAAATCTAAAGTTAATAGAGAGCTGCGCTTCTCACCCGTCGACCAGCATTTCCGTTCGGTTCTTCTCCCAAAAGTTTATCGTATTAGGATGTGCCTCGATAGAGCAGTCCATTTGCACTCGAGTACCCAATGGTGCTCCTAGCAGCTGGCTCTGAACTTGCACCGTTGGTGCAACTGGGTAACAGAATTTCTCCAATCAGAAATAGATTGAATATAATTTAAGAAAAACAATTCAACCTTTAAAATTAACTTTTCTAGAAGTATAATATAGAAAATGATCAATGTTACATGAAATACGGTAATGAATTATGCAAGACAGATCCTGATGCTACTTTCGGGTAGAAAAATTTATGATATTTTTATGCGACCCACTTAATAGATATCAAAATAAAATCATTAAAAAATTTTATTGAGTAACAGAAGAAGATATTTATAATCGAAAAATAGAAATATTGATTAGAAATTAATCGAACAATATTAAATTCAACGTATTAATAATCAAAACGATAATGATGATACAATTTTCACTTTTTTTTTATTTTTTAATATAATACCTTAGGTCAATATTTTAGCAATTAGCTTATTGTTATTTATTGATTGATATGATAACTCGAGATCAGTGACACCTGGATGTTTATTCATCTTGAATCAGTCAGAAAATTTCAAGAATTGTTTTCTCTACTCAAGTTAATTTTTTTTATTAATGTGTCTGTGAATTGACCATAAGTCTGTCATTGATTCAATCCAATTCTAAATATTCCTAGAAATTTAAAATCAATAAATTTGCTTTTGGTAGATATATTTGATTATAAATTTATTTTCAAAAGAACCTTTTAGTAGATATTTAATTCATAAACTTCAACAAGACTACTATCTAGGTCAATTAGTTAATAAAATAATTAAACAAAGTTGAACTAATTGATATCTTACTGATAATAAATTTTTCAATTATTATTTTATAACTTATTTAAATAGTAACTGAATAAAAATACATTCCAGAGAGATTAAATTGACATTATTCGATTTCTATTTTCATTCGATGATTTGAGTATTTTTTTTTTTTTATTTATAAAATAATCTAAAATGACTGATAAAAAAACTTAATGATACGTGAAAACATAATGATACTTGAAAAAGCTTTAAAAAGTTATCACAAATCCTGTGAAAATAAAAAATAAAATAGGTGAATAAAAATAATTGGAAATAAAAATCAACTCACAATTTACTTCGAGTGCGACACGTTTGCTGACAGTAGGTGGAACGTCATTGGTAGCAATACACATATAAACACCCATTTGCTGTCTATCCACTCGATAAAAATGCAGCTTTGACTCATTGTAAATTTCCACTTTTTTAAAATTGTAGCTCTTGCCACCTAGAACACAATCAAGATCATTATCAGCATAAGTACACACTTGTCTGCTTTAAGTTCCGTCAAATTTATTCCGTCTAGTTCTATCGTATTTTATTTCAATCTCTCTGTCATTATTGTTATTGTCATCGTTATTTTTGTTATTATTATTATCATTATATACCATTTTATTTTTTATTAAAAAAAAAATTCTCAAGAGTAAAGAACTCAAAAGCAAAAGGAAAATCAAAGTCATAACGTCAACAGTTGTGTTAGTATCGAGTTAGCGCAAACTTTTTGAAACACTCGAACCAAGTAGAGAGAAACGAGAGACCGGTTGTGTCTCTTAGCGTACTCCGATCTACTCGAGGAAATACAGTGCAGTATTCGAGATTTGAGTGCGAACAAGTGTGCAGTAATTTCTTTCTTCCAATCGACAAATAAACTTTCAAATAAAAATAAAAGTACAGCAATCGTATCACCGGAAGCACAGCACGGAAATATTATATTCAAACAAAATTTTAAACCTTCCTGTTCTTTCAATATCCAACATCCTTTTCTATAAAATACTTTTACTTTTAATAATCTATTTTTCCATTTTACCTTTTCTTTGATTTGCATAAGCGCGTGTCTTTTATATACCCTGCCCCAGTCGGATCTACTCGACAGAAAACAAACAAAACCGAACTAAAAAATGCTAAAATAAATATGCGTCAGTTAACGAGTTTGAAACTATTTTTTCACCCATGAGCTGTTTTCTCGTTATCTCTTTGGTACTTCTTTTTTTCTTATTTTTATTCTCTACTTAAAAGTTGCTTCACTTCACCGTTCTCCGTTCTTCGTTCTTCGGTTGTTCACTTACTCATCTCGTGTACTCTACCACATATATATAGCTTAATGTTGATGCTGAAGCGTAATACTCGGTGGCAGTGTTATTTCGACCTCAGTTGAGTACAAGACTCGCGTGAAAGATCGATCAAGATAAACAAACCAAGGAATAAGTACAAGACTGTAGTACTATACAGTTATAGTTGTTGTGTAGTTGCTGTAGTAGATTCTGTACAACCAACCATAGAGCAAAACCATTGCCGGGTGTAGAGTTTGAGTGAAACAGCGAGTCAAGGCAAACGCCAAATAAGAGGATGTACACAGCAGTAGTCAGAAGCAAATTCGGAGTTAACTTGGCTTTACTTACACTCAACGTGTCTATGTATTTTCCGTCTTATAACTTATATGTACACACATAAGTATGCAACTATACAAGTCTAACTCTCTCTTTTTATCAGCCCTTTTCCACCGCTTCTTATTCTGTTCTTATTCTATTCCGAGCACCGCTGCAGCTCCTTACTTGGAGCCGAGCGACCCTTACCCTTACTTCACGAACGTCAACGACCAAACACTATCTAGTAAGACCACTATTACTCCTACTTGGTTGTTTCACATCCAACTTTTACCCGACTCAAAGTTGGCGATCGTATACGTGCACGTACAGGATAAAGACGATCTACTGAAAGTAGATAGACCGAGACCAAGACCAAGACCAAGACCAAGATCGAGACTAAGAGTGAGAGGAGAAGAACAAGAGGATGAGGAGGGTAGAAGGATAAAGTAGTTTGGGCGCAGTGAATCCGTTTGGGCCGAGAACGAACGAGGCGAAGAGGTGAAAGCAGAGGCGGCCTATAAGGAGCTTCCTCTTTACTAAACTTGTGCTCAAAGAGAACCTGGTTACTTCACAACATCCACGTTCCTCGTTATATTATATCTACTCTTCTTACTACATAATACTCCTTAGATACTGTGTTTTATATATAGGTATATACCAGCAGGCTTTATGTAGACCTTATTACGAAAAGACTGCTGCTAAACTCAAGACTATGGTCTACACCCCCATCGTATCTCGCTCTTGCTTTTCTTCTTATATAATATATATATATATATATATATATATATATATATATATATATATATATATATATATATATATATATATAAGAACCCACATTGCGAATTGCGATTCGTCTACGCCTCACTTGTTTTGCATTACCTCTGCTTTTTTTCACCGAGTTTTCCATTTATTTTTACATAATTTGTGTATACATCAGCTATCTCTGGCAGCGAGCTCGAAATACTCCTGGGATGGGTATTTGTCGAACGTTGAGAGTTAATCTTGATTATATTTTTAACCATTCGATTTCAGCGCGCCCTTTTGTTTTCAATTATCTTGAGTGAGAAAGAAATAACTGAACCGAGAGAGAGTTCAGTGAAGACAAGGACGCCAGGAGAAGATGAAAATGTCGAAGGTGTCGTGGTAGTTGGCTGTGCTGCCTTGCACGACCAGGCTGCCGGGGATTATTCAATCGAGAGCCTTCAATAACGACGACGCTATTTCTTTTCTTTGTTCGTCCTCTTTTTCCCCGTCTTTGTCTTTGTCTAAGTCTTTGTCTTTATTTTTGTTCTTCCCCGAAAAAAATAAAAAAATCTGGGAATGTGAAGTGTAGATTGAGGATGAGCGAGAGAAATAATAGAATAGAGTAAAAAAAAAATTATTTTTATACACAGAGATGTTGATAAATACAGGTACAGTGGTGTGTGTGTGTGTGTGTGTGTGTGTGTGTGTGTGTGTGTGTGTGTGTGTGTGTGTGTGTGTGTGTAAACCGGACAGGAATGGTGCAGTACGAATGGTGCGGTGTCGTTAATAGACAAGGTATGCGTGTATGTATGTGTGTGTAGACATATACATATATGAGCACACCTTTGGTGGTACCGATCTCCCGACGATTATTCTCAGCGAATACGAGAGAGAAATCTACAACGGTGGAGGAACCGCACAGGGTTTTCCGTGGCGTGCATGCTCGATGAGTCAGCGGGAACGACGACGCTCTGGCACCCGGTGTTAGCTGCTCAGCTCTACGTCTTTTTATTTTTTTATCACAATCGACTATTTCTTTTTCCACCGGTTTGTTTTATTTTATTTAACTTTATTTTATTTTTCTTCCTCCCTTCTCTTATTCTCTTTATTTTTTAACCCGAACCTCTTTTAATATTGTTTTTTCCCTTCCTTGCTCTCAGCTCAGCTCAACGCTATTCACAGCAGTTCGCACCTAAATTTACCGCGAATTGTCCAGAAGTTCAAAGTGACTATCACGTTGGAAAATTTACACTGAACGAGTTTTTATTATACATATATTTATCACAATATACGTATACGTATATAATATTATTCCGGAGGAATTTCCTCAACGCGAGACGTGTGTTACATTTGCTCCCGGGACTTAATTTAAATTTTTAATACGTTCGGGGAGTAAATTGCACATCCCGTTTTAAGACCAAAGAATAATAAAGTAAAAAAAGAAAAAGAAGCAACATAAAGTAACTACTCGGGCTTAAAGTATTTAATGCTTTAAATTAAATGAAAAATGTTACAAGAGTGGCAACTTTGGCAGCCGAAACATATAAGCGAGCTGGTATCTTATGGTACTGCTGGTCTTGCTACATCATGTGCATTAATGAAATATATAACGATCCTGTGCCTCGCGTTGGCCATAAAATAACGATAATGTCTCGGTGAAAATTGTGCATGCAGAAGGTCCATTTGGGAAGCTATAGTAGAGACTCTGGAGAGTCATGAAGTGAGATTGTCGACGTGCTGTACGCGGTATGAACGACTAGATGTTAGATTCTACATATACGATACACAATATATGTCTACATTGGAATTATTATATATAGCTGGTTTTATGTAACAATAGATACAAGGATACATGAGTAAAGAGCAAAGACGCGACATGAGGAGATCAAATTGGTGAAGAACGAGGAGACGATGTAGAAGGTAGTGATGCGAGTAACAGGATGCTATATGATGTACTAGTCAGAGAATAACGCGAAGAGTACAGAAGGAGGACAAAAAGAATAAAGAGAATGGAAGGCTGAAGCTTATGGGTAAGTCGTAAAATAGCGATCCCGTAGTGGGATTTGATTCGCTGTTGACAAGCGAAAATTACTAGTCCGTCGTCGAGAAATCTCACGGGGTAAAGCCGGAATATAACACGCGGTGGGTTCCTCCATGTTTTGGAGTGGGATCCAGGGGATGAAAAGCCAGGGATTTGAATCTTACTCTCTTCCGACTCCCGAAGCTATCTGTCTCTATTTTTGGTCTGGGTTGAGTTTGGTTCGGGCTTGGGGACGGGTTTAGGCTTGAGCTTGGGTCGGGGCTTACTGGATGGAAATTTCGTACCGCCAGATGAGTATACAGAAGTGAGTAGTGCAGGGTTCTGAAAATAAGGTACGGAATATGCTTGACGGTAGTATATCTATACACTAAGTAGACAATAGATACGAACTATAGGAACTCGAGAACGAGGTCGAATTCCTGATGAGGATGTGCTGCCCGTCCTCTCGTCGCCAAGAAACTCTCGGCTTCGGCGTCCCTGTGGCTTGACAATTGAGTGTGACGTTTTCACCCTCCGTCACTGACAAGTCCTTGCTCGTTTCGTCCCCGTAAACAATGTCCGGTGGCACTGCAATCATACAATGTTGCTCATCAGTTCTTTTTTTTTTTTCTTTAAATTACATTAACATCAATTCAATAATTATTATCATTATAATTATTGTAATAATGTATCTTGAATTTTTATAGTGAGATGTTTGTTTAATAAAAAAAAAAAAAAAAAAAAAAAAAATACTTTTAATTTTAATTTTAACGTTTTTATTTGATTATTAGAGAATATGTACTTCATAATTTGTAAATAAAATATGAGATGATTTTTTAACAAAATTGTAGATATTGGTATCGACACTGATTTTAAAATGCATTTCATTTGATAACATTCTCATGCATTACAATCGTTTTGAATAATTAACATACAGTATGTCTATTTTCATTCAATCACTGACATAAATAATTGAGCAGGGTTTTTTATTTATAAAAATTCAAAGTCAATATTTAATTCGAATAAATAATTGAGAATTTTGATTTAAAATTTACAGCGATATTGTGAGATATTAAAAACCATCGACTCAACTGTAGAGATTGAATATTTATCCGAAGCTGTCTGTAATCATTGTAATCATTCATTCGGCTTAAATAATGTAATAATTTAAAAGCAAAAAATTAAAATACCGGGAAACGATGGTTATATTGACTATGTTTAATATTGTCGGGTTTATTTATAGATGCACATCCACACAGACAAGTAGAATTGCACAGTACAATTCAATATTAAATCCAATACTGAAAATTAACAGTAAATACGTGCCAAACAAATATACAGTGTACAAAGTTCACTTCTCGGGAAATATGAAATTTTATTGTTGAAAAATATTTTTACGTTGTTAATATCAAATAAATATTAATGACTGTTATATATATTTTTGAATTATACATGCATATTTATGTTTAATTTATCTATTCGAATAAAAATGTATTTTTACTAATTCTAGAGTTAAAAATAATGAAAAAAATGAATGCCTAAAGACTATTTGATTTGCAATAAAATATAATATTAAATATTAGCATCAACAGCGAAGAGTTGATATTGGCTAGTTAGGAGATTCTGCTTTCTATGCACGAACTGAGTCGGATATGAATGAGATGCTCCTGTGGACATTTACAGGTGTACATACATAAATGTACATATACAGAAAGGAGCGTCGGATAGGGGTATATATTTGTTCGGTGAGATTTGCCGAGAAGACTTGAAGCCAATCAATGTGAGTCGCATATTCGCTTCGTCGGTAGCACCCCTTCTATATCTATATAATACCGAATCTTCTCTTTACTCTTCCTCATAGCCTGTCTCGCTCTTTACCTTTGCTTACTCGGTCATTCCAGGTGCTTACTCACTCACTCATTTTCTGTCTTTGCCCGTCTCAGCGGTACCATATATTGGAATTTCTAGTAGTATACATAAAGCTCGAGAGTAACCGCTATGCATATATGCGGATACTCTCAGTCCGAATCACATAAAATCTGTCAATGTTTTATATTTGCAGAGGTCTGTAATTTCTGAAAATCCTTTTGAAAGTACCTTCAACCAAAAATCAATATCCATAAAATTTTAAATTGCTTTTCAGTGTGCCGTAAAATTTTTACCGACTCAAAAATGACATCCATTGTTTTCTTTATCAGTTTTTATTGGTTTATTTGGCTCATTCGAAATTTCATAAACATGTCATAGGTCGAGCGAAAGGTCACCAGGCCGTGTAATAAAATATTTTTGTTACTTTATATACTAAATTGATGAATTTTATACTGCACCGACATATATTTTTTTACGATGCTAAAATAACGTCGTTATATTCTGTAAATATTCAACTAATAGTTTTTTGATATTAATTACATATAAAATTCTAAACAAATTTAAAAAGCAAAGTACTGTTAGATTAAAAAAAAAAAAAATTGAATTTTATTAAGAAAAAAATTTTTAATTATTGAGAAAGATGCATTAATTCTGTAACTCTGATCAATTGATTTTAATTTTTAATTCAAATAATCAATAACTTGTCTAAATAAATTTATTGTGACATTTTAAATTAAAAGTTGAGGTTTCAAACCCGTCGGTTTAGTTACTGTCATAATTTATTGGACTCGAAGGTACGAAAATAATGAAACTTTTATTTTTATTTACCACAGAAAAACTGAGTTATACGTTTTACTATTGATAAATAAGTTATTTAATATGAAGTATTAAATGAAAAATTAATCAATCTAATTTAATGAAGAATAACACAATTGAGCGTGTACTCGACACTTGATAATTTAATTAACTCCCTTCTTTCAACTGTTTGACAGCATGACCCTGCCTATGACAATAGTATCTTGAATTATTGTTTTTTTAAACACTCGATAACTTTTTGTGATTTCAGTTTCAATGTAAATTAGTTCAGTAGAGACATTTAAACGTACATAGCAGAACCTGAGGCTAAACGAGATAGAACCGCTGATAACTTTTTTTTTGCAACAGAGCTATTTTTTTTTTACCTAAAAGTTGTGAGCCATTTTATTTCAGATACTACAGAATTCTATAAAATGGTGCTTTAATTTTTGCTGCAAACCAACTGAGTGTTTAGTTTCATCTGAACTAGATGTCTCATTTCACCCAAGGCTTGTTCAATCTTTTGCGAGAGATAATTTTTATGATTTGCTATTTATGATGAATGTAATACTTGTTATTAAAAAATTTTTTTCTTTTTATTTATTTTTTTTTTTTTTACTTGAACTGATTAAATTAATTTTGAAAAGACTTTATTTTTATTTTCTTAGTAAAAATGTAAATTAGCCAAGATTACGTCGGATAAAATAAAATTATTTACCTATCTATCTATTTATCACATATAAGTGTCAGGAATAAATCAACAGGAAATAAGACAGACATTTAACTTGAATTAATAATTACATTTTCGTCACTAACAAGTAATTTCCTGTTAAATTTTTGATAAATATTTAATTGCGACCACAATTGTACTAAATAATGTACAAAAATTCAAGACTTTATTAAAAAAAAATGATTAAAAATTTCAAATTAAGAAAAATAAATCTAATTTGTAAAGGACTTATAATTAATTACACATATTTACAAAACGAGTAAAATCATTCATTCCTAAGCATTATTTTTCTTTTTACTATACCCTTAATTCGAAAAGCAATAACTCATGATCCTGATAAATAAAACAAAACAAAAGGTTGAATGGTTTTGTAAAAACGTAATATTTCTTACCTAAAATAGATAAACATCCGAGTTCGGAGATCATAGGTGATGTATTGATTTGACACATATAGCATCCCTCGTCGGACTTTTTCAGGTGGCGTATATGCAACCGCCACGTGCAGTTGACGCCCTCGTCCATCACCTGATTGCTTCCAATCACGCCATGAACTGGTGCTGCTACTGGTGCCACCGCTGGTACGAGTCCGCCGGCCCCAGAACCCATGGAGATAGCGTTGGACGTGCCAGAACAACCACCGGCTTCATAAGAAACTGCGATGCGATTATTGTGGGTCACGATTCGTGTGTCCAATGAGAGAACAGTTTGGTCCGACGCTCTCAGCCATCCTACCTGGAAATAGCCAACATTTCACCATCAATTCATTTTCCTTTCCTATTATTTCTTCACGTCTATTCAATTCCTTCTTCTCAGTATATAAAATAATATAATTAAATAATTAATTATTAATTAACGATATTACATTCCTCCGGTAACTTTTTTTCGTTTCTTTATCGCTCACTCACATCAATAGACATCAATAAAAAAATGTTCTACATCTATGAAAAATATGCACAGCAAACTAAAAGTTACCACGCTATTTAATTAAATATAGTTGAAAAATTTTTAATTAAAATAAATATAATACAACAACTTGGTAGCTAGTGTGCACGAAATAGTTTTTTTTTCTATTTTCTTTTTTTAAACTGTACCCATGAAAAGTGTTACCGATGTAACACTTTATTTTTTTTAATGTATATAATGTACACTGATAAAAAATTAATTTGATTTAAGATTAAAATTCTTGAAGCAAAAAAATAATTTTTAACATCTTGATTCGATTAGAATTTATTTGAATCAAAAATAACTTCTTATTTCAAGAATTTCAATCTTAAATCAAGTTGATTTTTTCTATCAGTGCACTAATAGAAGGATTTAGTACAGAGTACTAACTAAACTGATTTAGTAACAAAATTTTTATTCATTTATTTGGAAGAAACAAATAATTTGTACCCATCAATATTATTTGTTACAGTTTAATAAATGATTTCTTTATAAGAACAAAGCCTTATTATATGGAAATAAATATTTAGTTCCACCAAATAATATTTAGTAACAGGTACTAAATATTTCTTTTGCAAGTATTGTCGGTAGATGACTATGCTTTAATTCCAATGTTTATGTGATACATAACCTATACCACTAACTTAGATTATTTTATTCAGCTCGATTTTGGGAGATTTATTAAACCGTTAAAAACACACATACTCCCAATAAATATCTTCTATTTATGTCTTTTCACAGTGGAGTTTAGTTTACATTTTTTAATTTACCTATTATTGATGTGTTAAAAACTTGTTTAATTTTAAATTTTATAAATGTCTCAAACGAAAAAATATAATTTAATGAGATTTTTTTCTTTATAATACCTTATATTTTTACTTAAAATTATTTATTTTAATTATTTTTGTTTAGTTATTAAGTTAAAAAGTTAGATCACACGCTAAAATTAGTTAAAAAATTAATTTCTTTGATACCACAATAAACGATTTATTGAGTACCAATAAATAATTTGTTAAATACTACTAAATATTTATTTGGTGGTACTAAATGGGCTTTAATAAATGATTTAGTACACTGATAGAAGGATTTATTTGTATTAAATAATACTTGTTAATAGTTAACAAATCATTTATTAGAGACCACTTTTTAGTATTAAACAAATATTTCTTAGTATTTAAAATGATTTTTTTGTATTTAATAAATCTGATATTCATTTATTAAATATTAATAAAACTTTTTAAATACTAAGAAATATTTGTTAAGGTCTAAAAAATGGCTTCTAATTAATGATTTGTTAGATATTAACAAATATTTTTAACTATAAACAAATCCTTCTATCAGTGTACCTATTACTAAATATTTGGTAATGAAAGGTTTGTTACTAAATCATTTAGTATCTGTTACTAAATCTTATTAAATAGAACTAAATCCTTCTATCAGTGTGTATAATACACAATATAAATATGTAAATGTGTGTAGAGCGAATGTGATGAGAAGATTTTTCAGCATGACAATCTTACATTAAGCTTGATATGGTACGACAATCGGTGAGAAAGCCAGTGATATAGGCCAGCTTCGAGGGAAACCAGACAGACACATTCACTTGTACTGATTTCCCTCAACACCGCATTACAATGCCTACGGATTTGTTATGTATATTATCTGTCACATCTACGTACATATATGGAAGTGCAGTATTGATATACATATGCATATACATGTATACATTTAGATGCAGGTGATGCTCATACCACCCCCACTGTCTCTGGGTGTAAATGTGTTGCTATTGAATTACTCAATACAACGTGTTTCACCGCGAAACTCGTCATTCACCCAATAATCTACAATTAATCCGATTTACACAGTTCTCGGTTCCTCTTACTGCTTGGAAGCATATACACCTACTGTTACCGTACATCCATATCTATATTTATATCTGTATCTTTATCTAATAACTACATCCATAGTGGTGTAAGTTTATACGTATATGATATACAGCGGTCTTAGTCTCTCAGTGCTCTCCGTGACTCCTTTGCATACAATTTCATCGCAAATAGATGATTGCAATTACGTAAATTCAAAGTTATACCGTGCAAGTTACAATGGCATTTTACTTAGAGTTATAATACAAGGTAGATGCTTTACTTTATTCAATTATTCAAACTTTAATTGATTATTTCATCAACGTTATCACTATTTTATTAATTAAGTTGTTTATAAATCAAAGTAGTTTCAATTTAACTGCAGTGAAATGTCCATTAAACTACGTGGGTAAAATAGTGTAATTTTTTTTATTAAAACTTTTATTGTAATTGAAATTTTAGTGACATAAATTGAATAACTGTCAATGACTTTAGCCAATATTTGAGTTTAACAATCTATTTCAATATATCTTATTTTATTTAAAAATTAATCATAAAGTTAAAGGAAGATCTTACCATGAATTTTACTTCATAAAATATTTGCTTATTTTATTGATATTAATAATTGGAGATGGATTATTTTATATAAATATCGAGAAATTTCAGTTATACTTCAAGATTTTCGTTAAGATTAATAATTTATTGCAATATCGTTAACAGTTTTTACGAATTTACATCTTTCAATTTCCTTCACGTATCAATTTTGCATGAGAGAATATGGAATGTCAGTATTTTTGGGTATGTTAAAAAAAGATCAAATATATATGTACAATGCCTTTCAATGATTCGTACCGGTCAAGAATTTTACGGAAAATGGAAACATCAAAATTTGGCCAACTCTAAATAAAGAAATCACTAAGTAAAAAATTTATATAAATATTATATTAGAAATAATAAAAAAATTATTTGTCTAAATAAGGATAATTCGAAATTTCGATAATAATAAAGGTAGTAATGTAAAAATTTAGTTACCAAAAAAATTGGAATTATTTTAAAAAAGATAAGCATAAAATTATAAAATTTAAAAATAAGATATCTATGAAATTAGACAAATTATAAAACAAACAAGTGAAATGACAGATATTTAAAAAAATAGAGAAGAATAAATTAAGACAAGTCAATAAAAAGACAATTGAAAATCTAGAAATATAAAAAAATTGACAGTTTTAATTATTCGTAAACTTAAAAAATAGCCATATCTAAATAAAGACCAGTAAATTTAGATATCTTTAATTTTGGACATCTCTAAATATTTACAAATATAAATTTTTGCAATTCATAACAAAGACGATTAAAAACATAGTAATCATACAAAATAAGTACTAAGAAATTTAAAATACAAAAGATAGCTAAAAATTAATTAATTTTCCTGTGACCGCTGCTCCAGGAAGTTATAAAGTTATTTGTGATCAATTGTCCTGTCATTTTGAAAACACATCAAGATTTTGCTTTTAATCTTGGTAAAAAATATTTACGTAGACCCAAAACTGCCAACAGCTCCTGTGACCGCTGCTCCAGGAAGTTGTAGGTTATTTTTGATCGATTGTCTTTTAGACAATCTCTTTTAGATAGAGTAAAATCTCTGTCAGTTTTTAAAATTACAGGACAATCGATCGCAAATAACTTTACAACTTTCTGGGGCAGCGGTCACAGGAGCTGTTGGTAGTTTCGGGTCTACATAAATATTTTTTACCACGATTAAAAGCAAAATCTTGGTGTATTTTTTAGATTACAGGACAATCGAACGCAGATAACTTTACAACTTCCTGGAGCAGCGGTCACAGGAGCTGTTGGCAGTTTCGGGTCTACGTAAATATTTTTTACCAAGATTAAAAGCAAAATCTTGATGTGTTTTCAAAATGACAGGACAATTGATCGCAAATAACTTTATAACTTCCTCCTGGAGCAGCGGTCACAGGAAAATTAATTAATTTTTAGCTATCTTTTGTATTTTAAATTTCTTAGTACTTATTTTGTATGATTACTATGTTTTCAATCGTCTTTGTTATGAATTGTAAAAATTTATATTTGTAAATATTTAGAGATGTCCAAAATTAAAGATATCTAAATTTACTGGTCTTTATTTAGATATGGCTATTTTTTAAGTTTACGAATAATTAAAACTGTCAATTTTTTATATTTCTAAATTTTCAATTGTCTTTTTATTGACTTGTCTTAATTTATTCTTCTCCATTTTTTTAAATATCTATCATTTCACTTGTTTGTTTTATGATTTGTCTAATTTCATAGATATCTTATTTTTAAATTTTATAATTTTATGCTTATCTTTTTTAAAATAATTCCAATTTTTTTGGTAACTAAATTTTTACATTACTACCTTTATTATTATCGAAATTTTGAATTATCCTTATTTAGACAAATAATTTTTTTATTATTTCTAATATAATATTTATATAAATTTTTTACTTAGTGATTTCTTTATTTAGAGTTGGCCAAATTTTGATGTTTCCATTTTCCGTAAAATTCTTGACCGGTACTAATCATTGAAAGGCATTGTACATAGTAATGATTTTTCCATTAAGCATTAATAAAAACTAAAATTAAAAAACTTTACTTTTTAGAAATAACTGCCGTTAGAATATCGAAGCAACAAATTTTCTAAATTCTTTCACGTTTGATTTTTTTAGCGATTGATTGCTCACAATAAATATATTTTTATAAAAAAAAATTATAAAGATTATTATTTTGATAGTGAATAAGATACTTTTCACTTTGATGATGCAACGTGTTTGCGGAAAAACGTGACTATTTCGTATCAGAATTGTTGGACACAGTGGGTGTAGTAGTGAATGAAAGATGCAGGAAGTGTTGTTGGCGAAGTGAGTGTCGGAATAAGGAGCGATGATGTCAGTAGCAGTGGTGGTAGTGGTGGTAGTGAAGAAAAGAGAATGAAGAGGTGAGTTAACCCGATGGCTATCTTGTGGATATAAGGATAAAGAAAAGAGGTTTGTTTTCCAAGCGTATCACCTTGCGGGCTCGTGAGTAGGAATAATGGATTCTTTTAACGCTCACGGCATCACTTGTCGTTCGGACAAATGATGAAGGAGTGAAATGTCTGATGTCGAGTCAGTTGTTTCTAGTTGTTCTTTTACCCTCCCTTTTATTTTAATCTTTTAAATTTGACGGTTCTCCATTTTAGTATTTGTTATTTCGATTTACTTACCTTGTATTTTCCGATGTTACGGACGTAACAAGAAAACACAGCTTCACGTCCAATTGCCGCTGTCTGATTGCCGACGGGTCGGACGAACGCTGGACCCGATGTGTATGTCTCTAAAAATAACAAATCACTCGATTTATTCTTGTCCTACTTTTTGTCTTTACTTTTATATTTATTTTTATTTTTATTTTTATTTTTATTTTTATTTTTATTTTTATACTGCCCTTTTTTAGTCAGTTGAAAGAGAGCTTTCGATTTTATTCTGACGGATTTACAGAGAATTATTTGTAAGCTACAGTTTAGTAACATCAAATGATCTAGAAGGCTCTTAAAGCAACTATTTGTTCGTTTTAGATTAAATTTTATTAATTTAAAGATTAATGTAATCATGTAAAGACTTTTTTATCCCCTTGATGGATTATACTACACGGCTCTACTGTGAGTTTGTTTCGTATTACATCACATGAGTATGAATGAGCTATTTAAGCTTCAATTCAATGTGATAATGATAACTCGAGTATTCATGGTATTCAATCAGTTTGAAAATGTGGGGTATCAAGCTGTGAGGGATTTGCATTATCTCGAGAATTATTTTTTATGAATAGAATATTTTTTATATTTATATTTTCTCAATGAATAATGTTTTTATTTTATTTTAATATATCAGAACATATTTCAAAATAATATATTAAAAAAATACATCATATATTTGTTAACCATTCGTCTTGTAAATACATCACATATGTTTTGTAAACATCTACATGTGTATGAACTTCGTATATGTAATTTCATATATAAACATTTATCATGGTGAATATTTACAGTACTTTGAAGTGTGTGAAATAAAAAATGAAATATTGACAAAAAAATTTTAAATTGTGTCATAACGTCCGAACTTTTATCTATTTATTTATTTTTTTTAATAAATACTATTAATCCTTTATAAATATATATGGTTGAGAAAAAGCGCATCTTTAAATAATGAAAAAGTTATTGGAAATTAGAAAAAATGTTTAAATTTAACTGGCGTTCGTAGATAATTCATAAATTTTCAGATTATATAAAAACAACTCACATATTGAAATAATGATATTTCAAAGGTTATTTAATCTAGATATTCTCATAACGATTCTGTTTAGATTTTAATTTGAATATGAGTATTTTTATCTCAAGGTATTTATTTATTGCGACAATAATACTACCAATTGTGGTATCAAGAGCGTGAAAAAAAAAGTTTGAACCGCCAATAAAACAAATCAATTTAGCACGACACGTGTCAATAAATAATAACCAATAATCTAAACTTGTCAATTATTTTTAGGTTGACAAAACGTCTGAAACGTTATTTCGAGAATGTCTGAATTAATATCAGAATTATTTTGACAAATTAAAATTACTTGACAAAATTATTATTACACGGAAAAAGAAAACTCGAAAAATTACAGTATAAAATGTAAAATCGGTCCCGTCGTAATCAAAACTAGAAAAATTACAGTTTGAAATAATATTTTTCTAAATTCACTTTTTTAATTTAATATTCAGAGCTTACAATGTAAATATTACATTCTACAATGTAATTTTTATAAAATCTGTAATAATTACATTAGAAACTGTAATTTTTCGAGTTTTTATCACGAAGCGCCACGTTGCATTATATACTGTAATTTTTTGAGTTTTCTTTTTTCCATGTATATACCGCTCTCTGTTTTGGTTAGTAACAGAAAATTTATAGAAATTAATTATTAATGTATTATTAACTAAAATTATCACTTCTATTGATGCAGTACCCTCGATCTGATATAAAATGAAATATCTATAAATACACGCACATTTATTAATACTGTACACACAAAGGCACAAATTTAAATTATTCAGAAGTAAAATATGGTAGTAATGAAACTGGTGTGAATGAACATTGTGCACCTGTGGTCAGAGATTAATAATGAATTACAGCAATCAATATTCCAAAGTCCATGGACTGAGAGCGATTACACAACAATTGATGTGGACATGAGGTGCGAATGGTCATTCGGGAGCGAGTAAAGTGACTGGAAAAAAAAAACATTTAAAAAAACGAGCCCAACTCAAACTAATACTAAACTCAAACAAATAAAGTGGAAAAAAAGGTTAAAAATGAAATGAAAAAGCAAATATATTTGTTTTTTATTTATGTTTTTTTTATCCGGGAATGTGATGATATTTTTTTATCACTAATATACGTGTGAGGGTGCTTGATAAATCCTGGGAAATAGCAATGCTCAGAGAAGCATCGTTGACATTCCCCACACTTAGCTCTCGCGCGCGATATTCCATCTTCTGCATTAATTTGCTCGTTCGGTCGATCCTTGACTTTCTCATACCCCTGGGACGATGCTGGTGGTGGCAGTCGTTGGTATTCTGCGCCTCTTACTCCTCCAGCTCTTTATCCAATGCTACCTCATTCGACCTATCCTTTAGCTCATCTCATCCTTCAGTGCTATACCTAGTTACCTCCCTACCTCTCTACCAGTAGTGCTCCTGGTGTTAGTACAGCTCTCTAACCCTCATGCGCTGCCTCTGTACACCCCAGTACATACTCACATACACACAGACTAAAGTATTCAACTGTGTACAGGGTATACTGTTCTATAACCTACCCATCACGAAGCATACCAGGCATGCCTCCAGCTCGGAGTGACAGCACGGCTTAAATCCGAGAACGAGCAATATCCAAATTGCCTCAGTGCAGGGGTTTAACGTTTCCTAGCTCGACCGAGATAGCTTCGTGGACGACAAATCGCCGGGGGAATAAAACTTTCCCGTTGATGCACAGGATTGGACAGAAACAATAATGTACCTACGAGACTTGTCTCAGATTCTCTCATTTTCTATCGCGGTTCCGCTCATACGCTTACTGACACCAAGATAAAAATCAATCACTTAAGAAGCCTCACTTAACACATCATTTCATTGCTTTTTAATTTATTCAAGTTACTATTTTATTTATTAATCATACTTTTTGCATGCCATCAAATCAAGAAGCTACTACGGGTTGTTATTGACCGAAAAATTAGCTGCAACATTGATCAGATCAATGATTATGATGGACGGTTTGAAAATTTATTTAATAAAATTCATTATCTGTTGAGTGATTTATCAAATTTGTATTATTTACACGCGTGGATTTATATTGATGAATCCAAACATGCCTCGAGCACTCAATTTATGATGAATATAATAAAATGATGGGAAATTTTTTTTGATTAAAAAATTTTATTTCAAGATTTTGCTTCAAAAAATACTTGTAGTTTTTCAACGCAATATTTAAATAATTTTATCTTAAATAGTCAAATTAAAAAGATAAAAACGTATGAATTTAATTACGTTCTAGTGAAATGAAGATTTTTTATGTCGTGAAATTTAAACGAATTCACCTCAATTCGATAATTTTAATTATCTATTATCATATAATTTTCATTTAATTTAATATTTCAATCTTTATTCAGTTAAAAGTGTCAATCTGTTCGACATTTGTAATATCATTTTATCCTTGCGAAAGTTATTATGTAATTGGTTTTTAAGCGACAATCATATTACACTGAGCAAGAGACTAATTTAATTTATTATTTATAAAATATTAATTTATTATAGTAGAATTTAGCATGTAAATTCTTCCATGAACAAAAAAAGTTGAATTGAAAAAATAAGTAAATAAATAATATAAAATAAAATGCTTTTATTTGTAAAACAAAATAGCAAAATGTCCATTTGTAAAATTCCGTTCGTAGAGAATACGTTTTCAAAAATATTTATAAAGATAATAGTATTGATAAAACGTAACAGATTTTTTTATCTAACAAAAAAAAAAAAAAAAAAAACAACTATCAATTTGTTTTACGTGACACTTGTCACAAAAAAATATTTCATAAAATTCAGTCAGATATTTTTTAATAGTATACATCCATCGCATAGAAAAATTTAACCAATTAATCTAATGCGTGACACACACACACACTGTGCTCTCCTGGATTTATTTTTATTCTCTAAAGCCTTGTGTTAACTTTAATCAGTTATTTTCCGTGTACTCGTCAAGTAGTAATGTTTTGGACTCGGTGACTAAACCAATACCAGAACAAAGAAAGAAGAAAAAATAATAATAACAATCGTACATATATCTGTAGCCACACATACCTTACACAGCTATAATCTCGTCAAAAAAGTTTAAACTCACCGATGGAAAAGGATTTTCGCCATATTGTCAAAAGTGCCGTGAATTTTCCGGTTCGAAAAATCAAGGGGATAACGCTGAGAATAACTCGTGCGAAAAACGTTACGTTTAACTATTTTTTTCTATCGTATCGTTATTGTTTTTATTTTTACTCACTATACTATACTATTCTATTCTACATTTCTTTCACTCTACCTATATTTTAGCTATTTTTTTTCTCGTGTAGCTTTCCGTTTCATCCATCTCGCTCACCAGATTACTGCATCATACCACTATTCGCTTTTCTCTTTACTACACTCATTACAACACAACTATAACAACTATTTTTTTTTTCGTTTACCGTACGCTTTTTAAAAAAAATATTTCTTTTTACTTCCACGTCAGAGTATGTATTCACACTGCTCCCAGTAGAACTCGCGAGTGAAAATTCTTAATGCCGTGCATGGATTTCACGCATTTCCTTTCCAGTATACTATCACCATACCACGGTAGCACTATTACTATTATTATTACTATAACTACTACGACTACGACTACAACAGCAGTATATTCCGGCTTTATCGTACTACATCCAACAGTAAAAAACAGGATATCAGATGAAGAAATGTATATATAAAGAGATACATATCGTTGAAGCGTAGTAGTGGTAGTTATAGCAATCGTGATAGTAATAGCAATAGTAATAGTAATAGCAGCGGCTGTGCTGTTGAAAGAATGAATAGGTGTAAATGCACGGGTGAGCGTAATAAATACATATACATATACGTGCATATGAGCATTAGGAGAAGAACCGGGAAAAGGGAAAAAGGAAAATAAAATAATAAAATAAAATTCTCTTTTGGGAGTATTTTTCAGATTCCAGCGGCCTCGATCGATCTCACTATTTCTTTAAACTCTAGCTCTAGCTCTAGCTCTATCTTCAGCATCTACACCAGTATACGCCGGATCGGGAGTGTATATTTTATCCTGACATGTATATATTTATTTGCGATATATAGAGGACTGTGTTCGTGCATCGACGCACCTCTTATAGTTTTCGGTAAAGAGTTGATACAGAGAGCAAACGTGAAACGAATATACACATCATCATATATACATATATATGTATATTTGCACATACTAGAATCTACAATCTATACCGTAGATGTAATGGTAGTCTCAACTACTCAGGAGTTATATAACATAAAGACCGTGAGCCAGTGAGTAGAGTGTACCACCGGCGTACTGGAATACTAGGTCCTAGAATACTCATGAATTTACTATACAAAAGGATATCTCAGATTTAACGATAAATCCTTTTATATTCTATAAAACTTACCGAGGCATCTAAGTCATAAAACCGATAAATCCCTCGATAACTCACGTCCATAAAGGAAAATATACATATGCGTAAGAGATACAATTGTATTCCCGAGAAAGCCTAAAAGCTTCTATTATACTCATCTTTATTCTTTGCTTTTCAATATTATTATTATTATTATTATTATTATTATTATTAGTACTATAGATAATGTAAGCTCTATATCAACGATCTTCAACGTCTTTCTTCCACATTTCATATATTTTTTGCGCAATTGAAACGTCAGTTCTTTTGAAATTGATCGATTATCTTTTTTGTTTGTTCTTCCAGCTTGCATATATATATATATATATATATATATATATATATATATATATATATATATATATATATCTGCAAGAGAAATTTATTTTCTTTCCGTTTAATACATGTTTATTTTCTGAGACCAAGTATGGTAATATTAAGCTGTACGCTACTGGCAATAAAACATTACAAACGTTTGCAATAAAAGTATTGTTACTAAATTAAACAGCATTTTATCATGAGAATCCACTTGTTTGTAATAGTTATCGTCGTTTATACTGACGTAATTATTGTTTCAATGGCTAATGCTTAACAGTTATTTGAGATCTTTAACATTCTGTTGGTATGGGGCGAATTTATGTTGCACCATCGCGTGCTCGCTTTTAACTTATTATACAATATTATGTTAATACATCACTCTGAATATTACGAGAGATAACCATCGGGTAGATGATGTTGGATCGATTACTAAGAGCGGAATATCTTTTGTTTATATTTAAAACAACAGATGTTTAATAAACTTGCACTAGATTCCGCAAAAAGGAATTTTAGGTATTTTACAAGAGAATGAATATTATTTGAGTAAGAATGAGTAGAGGGTGAGTAGAAAGAGCAAGAGCAAGAGCTGGGGTGCCGGTGAGGAAATACCAGGAGAGACGCACTTTGATGGAATGGCAACAGGTTTTCCGTTAATTTCGTACTTGGCGACTACTTTCGT
The DNA here is from genome assembly GCF_020080835.1 of Cotesia glomerata. NCBI lineage: Eukaryota > Metazoa > Arthropoda > Insecta > Hymenoptera > Braconidae > Cotesia > Cotesia glomerata. Next base: position 5,842,128 of record NC_058158.1, read on the forward strand.
GCTCGCCCGTAAAAACAATGAAATCTAACAAAATAGCGAGCGGAAGCTATTTGATTCCATTGCTTCACATCTTACGTAAATAGAGAATGCGGCTTTTCTACTTCACCGCTAACATAATACTCTCGTTACAACTTCACTCTGTAATTGCTTTAAAAGCTTTGCTTACTTTTTCTATATAACTTTTTTATTTATGTGTCCGTTTGTTTGCCGCATGGTTCTTTGTCATTCCTCCCACTCTTTACTCCTTTTGTCTGTCTTTCTTCAGCGTGCTTTAATTGACTCTGCAAACTCGAGTAATACTGCTGGGAGCACTTTTTGTCATTATTTAATGTATTCTTCGGTAAGATTGTTGAGTAAATATAATAACAAAATTATATTAGTGAATGGACCAGTTCAAAGGGCTATGTGCAAATAAATTATCCTTTTTGACTGTCCGCGCTTTTGTGTATCAAATGTCTCATTAAATAATTTAATCAAGTTAGTTATTTCAGTCAGTGGTTGTGTACTTTTCCGTTTTTTTTTTTTTTACTTTCATTTTTATAAAATAATTAGGACACTAATTCAGTAGGTTAGATAATTTTTTTTTCAGCTTTACGGGTAAAAAAGTTGATGGAATTTAAATGAAAAAATTTTAATTGGCAGAATTTGTTATTTATAAAAAACCAATTAAATCTAATCTAAAGTTTATTTTTGTTAAACAAAATTAAACGGTGAACTTGTTTGTTAAAATAAAAAACTTTTAAATTAATATCAAGTACATAAATAACAAACTACGTAATAAGATAAAACTAATTATTATTTTTTTTACTTGGCAATTTATTTTTATCTGAAAGTTTAAAGTTTGATAGGTCGTTTTACAGTGACTCTCTATATATTTAAATGTAAGTAAGTATATATTCTATAATAGAGTTCCGCAGAAACTAGAATTTTAACGCTTTGTTAGGTATTTTTGTATAATGACGTCATATTGTCTTTAATTAAAGACTACTGTAAAACGGACACGTCTGCAGGGACTCCGCTGCAGAATAGAATACTGAAAAATAAAAAAATAAAATAGAGAAGTTTATTTTATTTCATTTTTTTTTATTTCACTCGACACGTGAGTTTGTTGAGCAGTGAGTAAAACGTGAGAGACAGGAATTCCGCAGTAAAATCCGCGGCAGGCGTTTACGCACCGGAAACAATTTGTTCCGCTTCTCGAAAAAAATACTGACGCGTATACTGAATTTATTATTATTTTTTTTTTTATATATATGTGTTAACTGTTATTATTATTAGTATAACGTAAAATTTTACAGTTAATAAATGGAAATTGTGTATATGAGCTCATTTTCAACGGAAAATAAAATTCTTAAGAAATAATGCCTATCCACAATAATCCGATTGACCTCCGATGTTTTATAGCTAATTTTAGTTATCAATTTAGCATAATACAACTTTAAATTTGCCAGAAACAAAATAATCGACGATTGAAAGTCAATAAAAAACTTTTTCCAACAGCAGATGCTGTGGTCACCACTATAAGCGTCTCGGTCTGACGTAATATACGCTAGTACTCCTTGCTGATATGCCTAACAGGGTTTTTAAATTATAACCATAAAGTTTAAAGGTTAAATTTTGTTATTACTATTATCATATTTTTCAATAATCTTCATATTTTCGTTTCAAAGTAATTAATTATCCAAAAATGTATTAATTAAAATTTGATAATTTTTATTTCTGTGGTTGAAGTCGATGAATAAAATTGATTTTAAAATTTATGAAATCGACGAGAGTTACGTACAAATTCATAAAAGATAAGAGGAGCTTTATTGACAAACAAAACGAACTCCAGCTCTACTTAAAACACTCAATATTGGCAAGCCAATTAAGTATTCACGCAATAAATTTTCATTCGGTTTATACATAAAAAAATCGTAATTTTTTTTATATCTACAGTATATTTTTTATCTGGCATTTTATAAATTTTTTGAAGTCTAAAAAAATTTTTTAATTAGGGAAAAAACTTTTTTTTGCATTTTCACTGGTACCTTTTGCCGATATACGCCCTTATAACATCTGTAACCTAATATGTTTTTGATTTTAAAAATCAATATCAACTTTTACTTTATTAATTAATAGTGATACACTTGTATATTTACTTTGTTTATTTAAAAAGTACGCCAATAAAAATAGATAAAATCCAATCAATCATTTGCTTGTTCCGATAGATCCACGCGTTGAATAAATAATGAATCACCCGAAAATGAAAAATACATCCTCCATAAAAAAAATTTTTTTTATTGAAATATAAAAAATACACATAAAAAATCAATGAAAAAAAAATATTAAATTTGAATGAATGATATATAAAAGTATGCACAGAAAACATATATTATATATTATCATACAAGTATTTCTTATATATTTTTCATGCATATTTTACATGATATTAATTTATTTATAACATAACTTTTATATTTTTTAAATAAATTATTTTCATGGGGTATATTATAACAATCGTGAAAAAAACTTACCGAAAATTAGCTTTCTAGCAAATTTTAATAATCTTCCAGTTTCATTATCCGAACAATGAAAATACAGTGATAATAATGATACTCGTGTAAGTAAAAATTGAATTATTTCATAAATGATCGCGACGAAAAATAAATTAAACGCATAACAGAAAAAAAATTTTTTTCTTTGATGTTAAGTGGAATTATCAGCCTTTGTTCCGACAAATGAGATATCCATTATAAAAGCTAAATCCTTTCTCGTACAGTAATTATCATTAAAAAAATTTTTTTTTAATTATATTTTTTATCAACTTGTAATCAATTATCCTCTTTCTTTTTTCCAGACTAAAAAATTACAGGTTAATTATTTTTACACCACGTATAAAAAGTAGTAATTTTAAATTCATATATATAAAGAGTTATAAACGCTTACGGATATGTAATGCGCGGTAATTATTTTAAAAAATTAATGTAGCGTAGCTAGCTGGGTTTCCTTTCGTGATAATTTTCTCGGAGTTTAATTGAGAGAGACTTGTTCGCTTTTCATCTTTTATATACTGTCACTCATATTTGTATCTACCCGTATTATACATTTACGCATATCATATCATCCGTATACAAGTAAAGTGTATGTACGTCTCACGTTAAAATTTTTCACTAATGAAATATAAATTATAATACAGACAACTGCTTTAAGATGCACCGTTATATATCACTTCATAAAGTTTGACTTTTGATCTTGAATTAAAAATTTTCTGACATTATTTTTTATTACTATTAAAAATTTTTATTTTAATTAATTCCCTTTGGCTTTGACATAATGTTGCTTGGGTTATATTCACGTTATTTTGTCCACTTAGCATTAGCAGCGAATTTTGTTTGGGGTATTAACTAAAGAATGCTCTTTTAAGCCAACCCCTTCACCAGCAAAATCGAAAGGATCTACAGGAAAAAATAAAATAAAGTAGAGAAGGGCACACCGACAGGAGTAAAGGCACCGGGATTATATAGGAAAGGTGGAAAAGTAATGTTGAAACAAAAGAGAAATAGATACCTATATAAAATAGGGATGAGCAAAAAAAGAACAGCTAGGGCGTAGATATATACAGGCGAGTACGAGAGGGCATGGCAGATTGAGAAGAAAAAGAGAAATAGGTGTGGGAATGGGAATGAGAATGAGAAAAAGAAGGAAAACCCAGTGGGACTTTTAGCAAAGTGGCAGCACCTTTCCATTAGTTTCGCGTCCCCTAACGGAGACTAACGAAATGGGGTTTTCCCCAGGAAACGAATTTAACCCATTAGTGTGCCCGCATCAAACCGTTTTTTTGTAAACGATACTGACTAGTGCGACGACGTTGGGTCACTACACTCTCTACTCATCGGTATAAAACCCGGCGATTTAATAATAAATAAATAAATAAATAAACTAAAATAAAAAAGTAAATAGAATAGCAGTCGGGGTAAAACTCCGTTGACCTCATTCGATAATCGTTACCTGTTCAAAGTATCTTTTACTATATTTTTTTTATTAAATCGTGGTAATTAAATATTTCACCCATCTGCTCTATCCCTATGCTGAATTTATACTTTTTTTATATTAAGCTTCTAGATATATTACATATGAAATATCGAAATAATTATCTTGATGGTTACATTTACTATCAAATGTAATTGAATCTAAAATTAATATATTAAGAACTATTATACAATAATTATAAATATTAAACTCTTTCAATTGAACATCAAAGCAATAAAAAAAGAGGATGTATGAAACTCAATAGAATAAATCAAAAAAATAATCTACTCATTTTTAATTCTTTTAAATTGTAAGTATTCTGACAACAATACATGAGATTTATGAAAATTTAATTATTTCAAGTGAAAATGTATCCTATTAATTTTCAATGCTCAATTGAAAGAATTTAGTAATTATAATAATTCTATGATAGTTTTTAATATATTAATTCTTGTGATCGCATTATGGGAAGAGTTACTATGACAAATTGTAAAACCTAAAATACAAAGATCGTTGACGCTACCACAAAATCCTCTCTGTACTTAATATAATATACTTAGATGGTTTTCCGCTTTGGCTTATAAGCAGTCTGATGGCATTACCGAGTTGTCATCGTTAAAATGCTTCTGTATAAGTCATCTCTTGATTTAACCAAAGTCTGTCAAGAGAACGTACGCGTACTTGAGATTAAAACTAATTCACTCAGATAAATGACTTGAGTTAATGAAAAGAATTTTTTTCCTTCTTTTGTGTGTTAAATGATTTATTTTACCGTCAAGTTATTGCACGGGTATATTTTTTTTATATTAAAATTTCTTGTAATTAATAAATTTATAAAATAAATAAAATATGTGCAATTATATTATTTGATTATGCAACCCAAAAAAAGTCAATCATCTTTATTGAATCATGGCAATTAATTACTGTCGCTTAGAGATTTTTAACGACAATTTGTTAGGGGGTTATTTGTTTGTTTTAATGTTTTCTTTAGTTTATTTTATTTTAAAGATTAACGAATATATTAATTTAATTTTCTTTATTTATAAAAAACAAATGAAGATCAACTAATACAAATTAATACATAAAATAGTGAAATTGAATTTAAAGTTTGGGAGCAAGACGTTCGCGGAGACGTTATCTTTGTATATATTATCTGTTTTACGTTTATCGGTAGACTGTTGTAATTTTGTCAAAGTTTAAGTTTGTTTTTTACTGTCTAAGTCACTGCAATTAGAAGGGATGTTTTTACGTTTCTTGATTGGTCAGGAAAAGTTGTAGGCGTTTTAAAGGGTGTTGTCAATATGACGATAGTAGAGGTGACAAATTTAGATAGAGAAACATGCTTTGACAGAGTGAGATAGCGTTAGTGGCCCAAAAGGGTCAGCTAGCGTGGGACTTATTTTTATCTCATGCTCTTTACTGAAGTCATAAATAATTTTATGAGGGTTCCAAATATGAAGTAATAGACATCTACTTAGATAAAAAAAGTAAAAGTAAAGGATTAACGTAAAATCTTTTCTCAAATTTTGTAAAGAGTAAAATAAATAAAATAAAATATTTTTGGAAACAGGAGAATGTTTGTAAAATCATAAATTTAAGAGCGTGAGAGAATTTTCTTGTACAGTTGTTTTGCAAATGTTTTGAAATCTATAAAAATTTTGTATTTAACAAACTCTTTATTTTACCGTACGTCTGTTAGTTATTTGTCTCGGTCTCGAACAATTACAAAACACTCTGCAGATACAGTACAATAATATTGTATTTGAATTCCTAATTAATGATATGAACATTATTAAAGTAGATTTATTATCAATATCCATCATAATTGATTAAATTGTAAATATTTACGAGTAAACTAAATTACGATGTATCTGCATTTTAAGTATTATTATTTTAGTTCGACGATAATGAAGATATTTATTGATGTAATAGGAGATCAGATGATGTATACACGAATTTTGAAATAATTATCTCCTGTATTTCAATTTCATACGTCTGATCAGATTATGTGTTATGACCCTTGTATTATATTTCAATAATGGTACACTCATGTGCGCCAAAGCTGATAAGCGAGGATGTAGTTGATATTATTTGAGCAGAGTATTGTTACAATATGATATGAAACTTGCATTAAAATAATTTCCGAAGTTGTGACCAATTTACGGAATATTCATGTGGTATATCTATATCTTTGCTAACATCTGAATGTGTGTGGATGTATATTAGTTGTACATAACTTTGATTTTAATTGTATATGAGAATTATTTTTAGTGAATTTAGAAAGTTCCTCTTGTAATCTATTATAGTACCTTCCGTCCACATCAAATAATAAAACACGTTGGCTTGAATTATGTCCGCTCGTATTATATATACAAGGGAATACATTATTCAGTATACATACCACTGGTAATATGTATCCTCGATTCTATGTATTTATAAAATCCAAATTATATGATGGTCCATTTGCATTTTTGATAAGAACTTTCTAATGAAATTAGTGATTTAAAAATAATGTTCGCTTTACGTTTGTTAAGAGTTGGTTAAAGTAGATATCCGACCAGTTCGTGAATTAATATTTTATGAGACATTTTATCTTCCTGATCGGATCCTTAATTCGATTAAAACTGTATTCACGTACTTAAATGATGTAATTGAGTGATATATTTGGTAATATATATTTAGCTCTTCGCTGATATTAACTTGACAAAAGTAGTCGTGAAAGTGATTTTAAATTAACGTATTTCTATAATGCTTCGCTTTAGAAACAAAGTTATAATAGAATAATTTTACAAGAGTTAACTTTTAAAATGATCTGTAGAATATTTTATCGCTTAAATTTATTGCAAAGTTCCAAAAGTTCATTTTAATAAATAACATAACATTTTTTTTTTGACAAACAGATTGTAAAACTTTATAAAAAAAAAAACGTATATTTAGTCTAATTAAATTGCTATAAAATTTTTAAAAATAACCTCTGAAAATCTAACTCTAATGAGCGACGTAGGTATTGATCGTGCTCTAATGAAATAAAACCGATTCCATCTCTGATTTGGTTGTTAATTAATTTCACGTTTAAATTAGTTACAATTTTTTTCATATATTGCTAATTAGTGCTCTAAATTGCAGTTGTGGCTCCAGCAGCAATATCACTATTAATGTACATCTATTATATAGGAATAGAGAGTGTCATTCAGAGAGGAATGATTTTAAATAACGGACATTCAAAAGCTGAGTGAGTTAATGAGAGTTTGCTGTTATTGTTTCCTGTCAAACTGTCATAGTGTAGTATTATTTCATATTAACTGATTGCTACCTCATTTTTGTATTAATCGTTTAGTTATCAAGTAAATAATGATTTTATAGATCTACTCTGTTGATATACTGAACATGTCATAATATTAATTTTTGAATTTATAAAGTTACTGTTTAGTATTAATGACAGTTAATTACGGCGCAACAAGCTTCAATTATCATCCATCTCGTTGAATAAAGACAAAATACTGTTTAATAATAATTGGTGTATTAAATATACTAATTATTTATCGATTTAAAGCATAGTTTTAAAGAACGATTTTTTTTTACGACACAGAAATTTTAGTGCAAAATAAAAGTTACTTTAAAAAAAAATTTCATATTTTTCCGGATAGTGAAAAGTATATTTTATCCATCGGATTTAATAACTAACGCTTGGGTTTTAAAAATTTGTTAAAGAGACGATTGTACCATTGTTCGACTGGTAGAAAAAAAAAAAAAGTTTATGCAAAATATTTTCTATAAATAAATGTTTATTTCGTTAATTAATTTCAATAATTATTATCCGAATGTTTGTAAAATAATAAATGAATAAAAACTGCATTGAATTTTATTCCACACAGTTCTAACTAACGGAGATAATTTTTCTCTTCGGTTTCCGATTCATTCGAATGAATATAGCTCACATAAAATTATTAAAGTTGATATTAATTCAATTTTTTTTTTTTGAATATAAATCGGCGTTACATAAGCACCCGCAAGTATTCTCTAATTAAATGAAATAATCTTTTTCAAGCCGCAAAATATTAGTTTAACCGAGTGGCATTATAATAGAAGGAATTGCTTGACCACAATTTCGCTTTTGGTTAATTAATCTTCTTTATTTTCTAAATCACTCCTATCACGGATTTATACTATATGTAAATATAAATACTTTTAAGCTTCCTTTTTCAAGAACTCAAGTGATAAGTTAAGTTTAACTTATCTCAAGTGAAATTTTAATGTATATTCATTATTAATTTGTCAGCTGTCGCTTGAAGAAAACGTATCTTGTCAATTGTGTCATTGATGTCCTGTGGTAAAATTTAAATAAACTTTCGAAGAAAAGTTAAACTGAAGTATTTATTCATTCATTACAAATCGGAAATTTGTCACTTTAATTTTTTAGAAGCCGAATTTAATGTTTTTAAAAAAAAAATACAAAGGTAATTCACTCAATTCTTTTGACTTTTTATATATATATATATATTTACATAAAGAGAGGAAAAGGCAAAAAAAAGTAGCTAAGGAAAAAATGGACTTTGAGATATGCAAATACAACGGATCCTCTTTTTTACTTCTGCTTAGAGTAAATAATACAAACTTGGAGTTTTCACAAAAAAATATGATGAATATATTTTTTTCGTTCCCAGTGCAAACAACTATAATTAATCATTGTGAAGAGCGGTTTGATCAAAAAGTAAAAAATACCAAAATAATTAAATTCTTTTAATAAAAAATTTTGTTAGTTTAAAATACATCACCATTAATTTAATTATTTTTGATATCAAAAGAATTACTGTAGAGATGTTGAACTATTTGAAAAATTTAAAGAAATAAATTTTCAAAAAGTTGTTGGTTTTATGTACAGTTATTAGTTGCCGGAATATCGATAATCAAAGATAAGCGGATTGACCGTAATTTAAAGTTGGATATTTCTACGAGAAATCAACGTAGAATTAAAAGTCGGTTATAGAAGCTAAGAGGATAAACTAACTGACAAATAATTCAGCTGGTAAGATTTTTCAGGTATTTTGATTATTTGAGTGGCGTATTATGTTATATATATATATATATATATATATATATATATATATATATATATATATATATATATATATATATATATATATATATATATATATATATATCTCAAATGAAAATAAATCCTTTGCTATTGTAGGAACAGTATTATCATTATTATTTGGAAAAGTTAATGAGATTAAATGTTTAACCGCAGCACATACAATTTAAAATATAACGTTTGTATTTATACGAAGTTTCGGATTATTCTTCCGTGATGAGTGAAATTGTTGAGGTGATGGTTATTGCAAATACAATAAAGTAATTATATGAATTGCATAATCAACTCTACGATTAATTCATTATTAAAAGAATAATAATTATTATTATCATAATAATGATAACAGTGATGATAATAATTTGTTCAAATAAATAAAATAAAGTGTACTTATTAATATAAATGTATTTATTTATTCATAAAATTTTTTGCTATCGAAATACCATTAAGATAAGAGTTAAAAGAATGAATGAGCTCTTATCACCGTGAAATAATATATTGAACGGCAATTAACCGAGCGATAAATATCAAAAGTGAAACATTGAAAAAGTTAGATAAAATTATAATCAGACTTTTTTTTTTGTTATAAAATTGATATAGAAATAAAAAAAAATAGTGAATAACAAATATCCAGAGTTGAATTAAATTTATAAAATTCTATTTGTATCAGAATAAATAATATATTATACAAAATCCCGAAAAGGGAAAGAAAATAGGACGAGTAAAAAAAAATTTAAGATATTTTTTATTTTTTGACGATCCCTTCAGTTACGATTCGTCGACGTAATGTACCGTGTAACCCGTAGGGAGTGAAAAAATATAAAAGTAGAAAAAAAAAGCAAAAACAAATTACGACAAGCAACCAACGAGGAACGAAGATCCAATCCACTTTTAATATCATCTAAATTCCAAGCATACTCCTACCCTCCCCACCTTCGGTTCTTTATTCGAACAATTTTTTTTCCTCTGGTAAGAATAATAAAAGAAATGAAGAAAATACATATCATCGTGATAATTATTATTGCGATCGTCATATTATAATAACCGCGGAATTAAACATTAAATTTAAAATCCTCATGATTATAATTGTATATATAAATTATTATGTTATTATTATATATCACATAAGAGACCTCTATCTAATGAATAATTCCCGTAGATTTATAATTAAAATGTTACCGGTTTAATTCACTCATTTGAATTGCAAGCATACTACCATCGTGGAATAAAAGATACCATCACTATCCCACTAAAAAGATCATTAAAAATTAATGACATTGTCTTCATTTCTTTTCCTTTCTCACTCTCTCTCTCTCTCTCTCTCTTTCCCTCTCTTCAATATTCCTCGAACTATATCTAGTTCTGTCTATTTAAAAAAAAATATCCGTATATATTTCAATGAAAAAAAAGCCTTTGCGCGCGAATACCGGTGAAAAGAAACTCATTCATCTAGTTACCGGAATAATGAGATAGAAAAAAAAATCTTTAAGAAGTTAGTGGAAGTATACGTAAAAAAATTTACCAAGAAAAAAATCCCTTTACCCTCTGATTTTTCAACGAATAAATTTAAAATTCGAGAACAGATTATATTTTCAATTATATAAGAATAAGACTTACCTTGATAAGAATGGGTCTTAGAGCCCACATATCCCATCGCTTGTCCAATAAGGCCAAGTGCAAGGATACAAAATGATCTTCTGAGTAATACCGCGGCGTTGAGTGTTCTGTTGACCGGCGGTAATCCTGCCTCACGGCAAATCTTTTTCATCCCTTGTTCCTGCATTAAAACCCACTCTACCGTAGACTTAACAAAATATATTCCAAGTAGTAAATAATAATTATTATTATTACTACTTTACTATAGTAACATTTCGGCCGTAATACCAACAATAGTTTTTTTATACAAACTAGCACAATTCTTGAGCACCTTGTTGTTTAGTCGTCAAACTAAATGTAGGCTAAGTCTTGCCGTTGACAATTAGCCAACAACCCGTGACGGGATGTACTGAAGGAGTAGTCTCAGTTCGAAGGGATGGAGCAAAAGAGATATTACTGTAAACTATCGTGGGAGCCAACGAAGATGGTTCAGATGAAAATAATAACGATGCGACTGACGAGAGCAGTAGAAATATAAATGATAAAATATAAATAATTTAAAATGCACGGTCGACGAGCAACTGACACCCCGGGGACTCTACTACACTAAAATAAGGATGAAGCGATGCCTCGACAACTCGTAGTAGTAATTTCCTCGTGGGGCGCACGTGCGCCCGCAGCTCATCGTCATCATCGGATTCACGTCTCTCATGTTCTCTGATCGCTTTCAACACTTTGCTTTATCTTATGCTACTCTTTTGGAACCCTCTTTACTTGCTCACTTACTTTCGCACCCTTTATTTCTTCTTCACCCTTTACTCACGTTCTTCTATTTTTCCATTTACATGTCTTCACACATCCATCGCCTCTTTATCTTTATCTTCTTCTTTTTTTTTTTTTTTTTATTTTTATTATTCGAGTTCTCGAAACTCCTTGGAGCTGAATTTTTTCTCACTTTTCTCGTGGAACTAAAATAATATCCACGCTTCCGCACTGCCTAACGTCCCACGGGATGTAACTATCAATTTTTCTTGAGCCCACTACATCCCGGCAATTCATATTTTCCCGCCAACCGGCGGTATGTTTTCATGCTTTTTTACATCCACCTTTTAGAGATAAAAATAGTTTAACCATACGAAGATAAATATTTAAAAACATTTAACTACATTAATCCATCAATTTTATCGTCATCACACATAGAAAAAATTCCACGTGAAAAAAATCTCCTCCAACAGCACAGTACCATCCAATGAGAAAAAAAAAAAAAATAAAATAAAAATAAATTAATAAGCGTAAAATATGAATGGTGAGCACGAGCGAGGACCGGCGTATCAATCACACTCGTGTCAGTATCACACTTGGTCTTAGTCGGCAGAGTTGGTCCTGGTTCCGCTGTCCCGGGCCGTGGACTGCCGCTGCCTGGAAATCCTCGCAGTACAGAGAGAGGATGCCCGTGCTTTCCCCACCACCGAATCCGACTCGCCTCGCGCTTTCGTTCGTCTGTCATTCCCACTCCCTTGCGTCCCCTGCGAATCGCTCGACGGCACCATACCACTAGCTCTCTTTACTCTTCTATCCGTCCGCTTTGCCGTCCCTCCTCTGCTCTCTTATCCTCCACCGAGTAGAGTAGAGTAGAGTAGAGGGTAGTAGCATCTGTCTTGCTTGGATTCGCGCAAGTAATACTCCCCCAAGTAGGTCTCGTCTTCTTTCAAGCTCTTGGGTCCCGCCAGTAAAGCTCACGCCACTGCCGGTCTCACTCTACTCACCATCAGTCCTAGTAGTAGTGCCGCTCTACCGTCAGACTCGTTCACACTCACCGCATCCACTTGCTGTCTGTTTCTCTCGCTCTATCACCCTCGGCAACGGCAACTCTCGCCGGACGTTTGCGACGGTAACCACTACTACATACAACTACAACAACAACTACAACTACAACTACAACTACAACTACAACTACAACTACAACAACTACTAATACTCTCACTACTACGGCTAACTACAACTAGACCATTACTACTAACACCCATGGTGATACTCTATGTACACACAAGAATGAAAGAGAAGGAGAGAAGAGAGCGCGTGCGCCCGGAATGGTGCCCTGATGCCCGGGCACCGCTGCCTCCTCTCAGGTTCACAAATCTCTCCTATGCCGTAACAAGTTTCGTTACAACGCAGAGACACGCCGGGTCGCAAAGGAGTCGAACAGTTTAAAAGATCCGAATTATATATATATATATATATATATATATATAGCATATATATATATATATATATATATATATATATATATATATATATATATATATATGTATATATATATATAAAGAGACGATTGAGGATATAGATATGTATAATAATATAATAAAAGTAAGAGGAGACAGTGATAAAAGTAACCCGGAGGGCCTTTCTGTCCCTACGTCCCCATGCTACTAGTTTAAATTAAATCGAGGATCGGCAGGTTAAAATTCCCTCGGAGATTTGTCTTGAGAACAGGACATCGGTTGGAAAGAACCACCGTACGACGACGTAGATCCCTCGGGAATTACTTCGTGAGTTTACACGGATTAGAAACGTTTACTTTTCCACCGCGAATAGAATGAAGGAGCACGATAAAGGTTTCTGGATCCGAGGCAGACCAGTTAGATAAAAAGTGGACTTTTCCAAACACGGCTGACGATCAGGCACGCGAGTTACCGGCAACTCGGCTGCAAATCCCGGCTAAGAAGGAGAAGAAAATAATAAAACAGAGAAAAAGAGTAGAGAATGATGCTCGAGATGCTCCCGGGGGAATTATTCTTGGAATTTACACGGATTAGAAACGTTTACTCGGTTTACTTTTATCTTAAAGTTTTTCTTATACTTTTACTTATTCTTCATCTTGCTTTTAATCTTATTTTCTTGCTTTCGCTCTTATTATTATTATTATCATTTTTATCTTTATACTTATTCTATTTCTAATTTTATCTATCACAATCTTAATCTCCATCTTTATAAAATTTGTTCTTTTTTGTTTTACATCTTTCTCGCCTTCGCCCTCACCCTCGTGCTAGTTCTCTATCTGGGGCAGGACGCAGCCATTCATTTCCCCCGACATCTGAGTCACTCATCTCCTCGGTTAAATTAGTAAAAGCGAAAATTTAGATTCATGAATATCTCCGAGAGCCGCGGGTGAGAATCCACCGTTACCGCCATTACCGCTGCTACCACTACCATCACCGCGATTGCCACTAACTCCTCCAGTAGGTTATCCACCGCAAAAGTTACACGGTTATAACGGTACCGTCAAGGATCGGTGAATATAAGCACCAGCTTTACCTTCGGATCACCGAATACGAAGGCTTTTGCTCACCGGAATATCAAGGACACTCTCCTAGTTGGTGTCCAGTCATTGTGGTAACGCTGAATCATCAGGCAACCACCGTGCAAATTTGCCCAGTTGACTCAAACGACCACCACACCTCCTTCCTCCTACCTCCCACCTACCTTCTACCTCCAACCTCCTTCACCTTTCACAATCGCACACACACACACACACACACAAACGAACACATTCAATGAAACTCGCAGTGTCCAAGATGCAACTCCATTATCCAGCCAGCTTACTTCCTTCCTTTCTCTCTCTTTTTCACACTCATTCACCATTTCATTTGCTCTAAATTCTGTCGTTCTGGTACTGAATCGGAGGACAGGAAGGAACTCGTGACTGGCAGTCCCGTATCCGGGTTCACGTCGATCCCAAATAGATTGACTTGTCCAAGAGATTGAGCACGAACGAGTAACGACTCACTCACTCACTCACTCGCTTACTCGCTCTCTCACTTTACCCACTTCACTTCATTCTATTATCACTCAACTCCGCTGTTACTTTATGGCATTATACCCATTAATCCCCGCAGAATCCATCACCTCCTCCTCCTCTTCACCCACCATAATCATCATCATTATCACCAGTACTCTTCTTGTTGCCGAACGAGCACTCGCACACTACAGAGAAAGCGTAAGACCATAGACTGGATGTTTCAGATAATTATCCGCTTGGATTCGATTCCCGACATAAACCCTCTACAGATCCACTGTTCAACTCCTCTGAAAATCTATTTATCTGTCCAGTTATCTGTGCACTTATATGTCTACAATATCCACGTACATGCATGCATATAAATCGAATCCTCAAATCCTGTAGAGTACTCATCGTAATCCATAAGCTCTGTAACGACAGTATCCACTGGAAGCATACACCAGACGAGCTGAGTTCCAACTTCTGGTACGTGTCCTCTTATGGATTCCTACGTGTCACCCGATTCCAAGCCTATGTACGGATTTCAAATTCTATTGTCGATATGTGGCATTAAGCAACCCGATTGCTCGTGTTGGAGTTAGGTACTCTTCTATTCTCTGCCGGGAGGACTGCTACACGCACACTTAAACCTCATTTTCCGGAAACAATATCTCTCCGAGGCTATTGTTATTGTTCTATACACATTCCATCTATTAATGTACGGATTCCTCCCCATCATCCATATATACCCACACACACACACATACCTATATATATATATATATATATATATATATATAGCATATATATATATATATATATATGCAGCATATATATATATATATATATATATATATATATATTTATGGATATGTATTTGTGAGTATATTTATATAATAGATTGCGATCCACATGCATGACTAGTGTTACATGCACATGTGCATCCAAGATACACACAGAAAATTCTGTAGTTGTATCACGGTCGTACTCGACGTAGAGTAACTCAAGTAGTTGGGTCACTGCGAAGCGCTGGCGGAATCGTAATTGCCAGACCCTTTCCGACCGGAACATTCAACTCAGCTCTACATTCCTATATATATCTATGCATTATGTATATATATAAATACAATTGTATTGAAGGTGCACACGAGTTGAACTCGAACCCGAACTACGGCCCTCGAACCCAAGCCCACTGATGTCGTAGCAGCTGCATGTGCTACTGCTGTTTCGGTACCGTCCCAATCCCCAGTCGCGTTGTTTCATTGTCTTAGCTCGCTCTCTACTCACCCTTTACATCGTCTGTGTAAGACTACTGTATTGTATTGCAGAACCCAGTTGTACGTGTACCTGTATCTTAGTTTGCTGTAGACAATAAATTTATAATTCTATTATCGGTGTAAGTTCTCCTTGATCTAAATGCGGGAATCGAGTGTTTAAAATTATGTGAGCTCCTATTATTTAATTACTAGCAATAGTCTCGGTCGCTTCGCTGGTCGTTAATTAGGATTTTACAAGATTTACTTTGATTAATTATTTTGAACAACTAATATTAAATAATTGGTAAATAAAATAGATCCTTTGGTCAAAATTATCAGTTTTATTTATTTTTTAATTAATGTGTAAAAATAAATTAAAATAAATTTATTTTTACGATGTTTTAAAAAATACTGGGAATAAATATGTAAAAGTATAATTTTTCGATTTGTCGGTTCTCAGAGAAGTAAAAATAAAAATTATCAAATCGTTTAATTTAAGGCAATTATTAATTTATTCAAGAATTATATTAAGAGATTATTTTTAAATGCTTTCGTGTCATCATTAAGCTAAAATTTTAGTTGAAGTATTTTTAAATCTTTCCTTGATAAAAAAAAAAAAAAAAAATTGTGACAGTTAACGTCACTGTAGTGGTAAAGTGGTAATATATATAGATTAAATTAGAGTAAAACTTATTAATAATTTATTATTTTTTTATTATAATAACTTATTATGCCTTGGCATAATAAATAAATAAATAAATAAATAAATAAATAAATAATATTGCATATAATTGTAATATCAAAAATAAAAAGAGTATACGCCAAAAGCGTAGGCCAGCAGGTAGTATTTAAGTCTAGCTGTAAGATACGATGTCTGGAGTGTATGAGTGCAAGAGAGAAAGAATGAGAACGAGAGTATGTACTAAGGTACGTAGATATGATTTTTGAGAGATGTCAGAGTAAGTACGAGGAGTGGGAAAAGGGGATGAGTGCTGAGGGTCAGTTGACCTGAGTGTGAAAAGCAGTTCTATACGAGCATTTGACAAAGACGTGCCATTTTTCTTGTAAGACATTGTTTTTAATAAACTTACAATCATTTTAGATTCGACTAGTCATCACTTCTAGAAATAAGAACCTTATCCCTATTTATCCATCTAAAGGGGATATCACATAATGATAACGAAAAAAAATCTTATTTTAAATAAAAATTTTCATAGATTCAGCTTAAAATAATTTATCCGAAATACCCTCTATTTAATTTAACTATATAATATTACAACTAAGTTAGTTAATTTTTTCTTGATCCCAAGTGTTCTTGTATTGTAATAATAATATATCCTAAATTAACGGTGTTTAATTATAGACATTCTGTTGTCTCTGTTCTAAGCTTACCATCAGTACATAATCTCGTGTACCAACAGTAAATGGATGAAAATCTCATCCTCGTCTAAGGAAAACGCGGCATTAAACATCCAGCTACTTAGTTCAGTGTAGCAACCAACTTACCAATAACGAGTTTTCCTTTTCCTTCCTTCCTTTGTTAGGGAAGACGCGTGTATTTATAGAAGTGTGTTAGTTAATATATAGATATAAATGTGAATGTAAACGGAGTCATAGATATAGATATAGATATAGATATGTAGACGTATGGATTTGTATGCAAATGTCTGAGTGTAAAAGTGTGTGTGCAAGTCCCTTTACTTTGGAGGAGATGGTGAGAATATAAGCGGGAGTTGAACGGGAAACGGAAGACGGCGCTCGTGAATCAACCTCGGCACCCTCAGGCTCGACTCTCTTCTGCAGCTTGTTCCCTCACTCGTGTACTCGGTCTCGGGGCTGATCCTGGCTGCTGCGAGACGAAGAGCAAAGATGGAAGCTCTACAAAGCCGCTGAAGTAGTTTCGCGGTCTATCGATACTAATTCCGCTCTGTGGCCCTCGCCGATCGCCCTGGCTTTGCACAAACTTCCTTGCTATCGCTCTTGCTCTCTATTCTGCGGTTTCTGTCCCGCTTTATTCAATATCGCTTTGTATTCGGCGTCTTAGTTTAACATGCCTTTAGAAGAGATGATGGCGATGCTGTGCTCCGTTTCCGAGCCACCTTTTATTTTTTTCTACCTCCACTTTAAAACCACTGCTTTATCTCTTTGTTGTCCTAAAGCTTTTCCCGTGATTTAGACAGTCAATCCAGTTTAATTTATAGCGCAACACTTCCTTTTGTACAAACTTTTACCTTCAAATTTTTAGTGGCTCCATTTAAGCAGACCTTTAATTATATATTTCATGTAAGTTTAGTTATTTTTAAAGATTTTACCAGACATTTCTTACTGTTAATTTATAATATAAAGAGACCAAGAATATAACAAATATTAAATTCCAATCGATATTACACGGAAAGAAAATTATGGGAACTATTCCTATACCATTATGGGAATGGTTCCCATAATGCTATAGGAATAATTCCTATACTATTATAGAAACTATTCCTATATCATTATGGGAACTAATCCCATAATATTATGGGACTATTCCTATAATATTATGGGAATGGTTCCCATAATGCTATAGAAATCATTCTTATACTATCCCATAATAATATAGGAACGGTTCCCACAACATATAGGTTTAAATCCTACATGGAAAAAAAAACAATTGGGGCTGCCGTATGATACATTCCTGTGGAAGATACATGACTTTCATATGACAGCAACATGATTTTCATGTGGTAGGCAATAATAGTTAAAACAACAATAATGATTAAATAATAATCATAATAATAATTTATATTATTAAGAGAATAAAAACAATTTTGTCTCCTGGATAGTCACATGATGAAATCGATTTTTTAGTGAAATTTAGTGTCATTGCAAAGGACTTGACATGAATTTGTACCTTTTTAAGGTTTCATATCATTCTCGTCGATAGTCAATTTATGATGATAGTCAATTTATAATAGATATTTAGGTTGCATTCGAAAATGCTCTATCTCTAAACATATAATTGAGAAATGACCTTGTATCTTGTGAACTATTGACATTTTTAAAGATATAAGCTCATATTGATGTTACACTCATCGAGATCTTTCATTTGAGTGCCCACATCAATTTTTCATATATTTTATATATTTATATATATTATATATATGTATATATGAAAAATATATCAAAAATGCATGTGGGTACTCAAATGAAAGCTCTTGATGAGTGTAACATCAACACGAGCTTATATTTTTAAAAATATCAATAATTAAGAAATGACCTTGTATCTTGTGAATTATTGACATTTTTAAAGATATAAGCTCATCCCGACATTACACTCATCGAGACCTTTCATTTGAGTACCCACATCAATTTTTCATATATTTATATATATTATATATATGTATATATAAAATGAGTGTAGCATCGGGATGAGCTTATATCTTCAAAAATGTCAATAGTTTACCAGATACAAGGTCATTTCTTCATTATGTGTCTAGACACAGAGCATTTTCGAACGCAGCCTAAATTCTTATTATAATAAATTGACTATTGGTGAGAATGATATGAAACCTTGAAAAGGCACAACTCCAAGAAAAAACCAATTTTATCACATAAATACACTGGCAACAAAATTTTCTTTACTCTCTTAATAATATAGATTATCATTATTATTTAATTATTATTGTTGTTTTAACTATTATTGTTGTTTTAACTAATATAAAATACAGTTTTCTTTGGTACTCTGTAATTATTAAAACTAGATGCTTTTGTGATGATACTCTTTCATTTAAGTATAAAGCAGCGATAATAAGAATCTTTGATAGTGAAACAAGAAGACATGAATGTTAATTTATTACAGCCATAAAGGCTATCGCTGGAATAAATATAAAAAGATAAGAAGTACTGATATATATTAATATTATAAGATCCTTTATATAACAAAACGGAAGCTTGTAATTGACAGTGCCTTGATAATGACAACTTGTAATTACTCTTTAATTATTAAAACATCCATTAAATGGAATAGACTTCAATAGCTGCCAATGATATCTATTTATATATATTATTCTATAGTAGTAATTATTGTATGCATCTTAACACCAAGTTTTAGTTTAAATTCTCTCTATTGATTGCTGTTGAAAACGGAAGTTATTAAAATTGTATTTGACGTCAGTAAATATATTATCTGAAATAGAAAATTTGGTGGATGTAGTAAAAGCTAATTTTTAATAAGTTATTAATTTTCAAAATACCTTATTGAACATTTGAAATTAAGTTAACAAGTAGTTTGAAAAGCATGTTTTCTTCTAGATACACGGAGAAAAAAGTGTTGCTATTATCACGATACAGTATAGTGATGATCACGATCCACGTATGACTATACTTTAGATGCGCATATGTCCAATCTAGTGGATCGTGATTATCACGATCCACATGGATTCGGATATCGAATGTCTATATTGCTATGGTTTATAGATGATTATTAGTTGTTTTTGTTTAAATGTTAATTATATGTTATTGCAGATTATTTTTTTTTAGTTTTTTCGTATATTATCTATATATATATAAGCGAAATACCACTCACTCATCACGAGATCTCCGAAACTATTCGCCCGATTGACTTGAAATTTAGCATAGTTACTCCATTCGTGATGTAGACGCTCACTAAGAACGGATTTTACGCAATTCCTAGCCAAAATGAATTTTTCGTCTACCATCACATATGCCCTCCCCTCCCCTCCCTCTCATTCTTCTCCTCCCCTCCCGTGCCCTATAATCTTTCCCCTTCCCTATATCTCTCTCTTTTTTTGGGAGCGAAATATCATTTTGACCCTCTAATCTAAGAAACCATCAGTGGCACCCGTAAATTATCGAACTCAACCCCCCTACAACCACCCACGCTAATCAACCTTTGCCATGGTTACCATTGTCATGGTTATCGTTGCCATGGTTACCGTTGCTATGGTTACCGTTGCCGTGGTTACCGTTGCCATGGTTACCGTTACCATGGTTGCCGTTACCATGGTTACCGTTATCATGGTTACCGTTGCTATAATAACTGTCAAAATGATTGATTTTAAATTTTATCGATTGACTGTTGGGACAGTAGGAATTCATAATCATACGTTTTTTAAGAAAGAATAGCTAAATCATTAATAACTGAAATAACTTATATGTATTGGAATAATCATGAAGGATGAACTCGATTATATCATAACACAGATAAATTAAACATAAATATTATCAAGTTGATATTGTTAAATGATTATACTGATTTTAATGATTAAAATTAAAATGGTAAATTGTGTCTGATGCGTCTTCTCTAAAATTTTACAACGATATCGTTAAATTATTATAAAAACGGTCGATTTAAGATAATTTCTAATAAAATGAGTAATAATAAATATATTTTTAATACCACTTAATTTGTTATGAATTTATTAATAACTAGCTGATACCCGCCCGCTTCGATAGGAATACAATAAATTTTTATGGTGTAACCTAGATGAAAAATATAAACAAAATGGTTAATTTCAAAAAGATAATGAATATAAATTTTGAATTAGAGAAAAGTGATTGTTTGTGATGACCGGTGTTAGCGAGTATTAAATATATGAGAAAAGTATTTTATTATTAACATTTTTTAAAATTAAAAAATTATTGACATTTTTAAAATTAAATAATACTATGAAGCGGAAAAGAATAGGAGTTACGGATAATTATTACGTGAATCGTTCCAACATTCACGTAACAGAATAATTGGAGGAGGAAGAGATTGAGAAAGAAATAGGAAGGACCTTCTTAATAAGAGTTTACAGAATATGCGAGAAAAAATTCAGATAGCTCGGACAGGGATTCGAACCCAGAACCTTCCGGTGACATGTCGGCTACTCTACCATTTGACCTATCCGGTCTAGACTAAATGTTTAGGATAACATTATTATAATGGGAACGCATCTCACTACACAGTACGTCATGGGTGATGCGGAAATCTGTCTAATGACAGATTTACTGACTAACTGACCCATTGATTGATTGATTATTAATAATAAAATACTTTTCTCATATATTTAATACTCGCTAACACCGGTTATCATAAACAATCACTTTTCTCTAATTCAAAATTTATATTAATTATCTTTTTGAAATTAATCATTTTGTTTATATTTTTCATCTAGGTTACAACATAAAATTTTATTGTATGCCCAGCGAAGCGGGCGGGTATCTATATATCTATATATATATATATATATATATATATATATATATATATATATATATAAGAGATTCCCACCTATATACTCACTCATCACGATATCTCCGGAACTATAAAGCGTAGAGACTTGAAATTGGGTAGGAATGTTACTTTTGCCATGCAGAGGTCAGCTAAGAACGGATTTTAAGAAATTCTTTTTCCAAAGGGGTTTGCGGGGGCGTTAACAATGAAAAATTCCCGTTTTTAAACTATAGCTCCTACAGACTACAAAGTCGGTAGGAATCTTCTGTAAGAGATGTAGAAATAGTCTATGAATGAATGTTACGATAGATCACCCCACAGAGGGTTGTGAGGGTGGGTATTACCAACGAAAATTTTTGATTTTTCAGCTATAGCTCCCATCGACTTCAAATTTGGTAGAAATCTTCTGTAAGTGATGTAAAAATAATTTATGAACGAATTCTACGATACCCCACCTCACAGGGGGTTGCGGGGGTGGGTGTTAATAATGAAAATTTTGAATTTCTAAGATGTAGCTCCTATATGCTCCAAATTTAGTAAGAATCTGCTATATGTGAGGTATCAATGATCTAAGAGCGGATTTTATAACCTATTCCCAATATGGATTTCGGGGTGGGTGTTAACAATGAAAATTTTAAATTTCCAAGCTATAGGGCCTACATGCTCTAAATTTGGTAGGAATCTTCTATATGTGATGTAGAAATAATTCATGAACGAATTTTACTATATCCGACCCTAAAAAAGATTGTGGGGGCGTTCACAATGGAAAATTCCCGTTTGTAATACATAGCTCTTATAGACTCCAAATTTGGTAGGAACCTTCTATATGTGACAGAGAAATAATCTACGAGCGGATTTTACGAGAAACCACCCCCAACAAGGACTGCGGGGATGGGTGTTACCAATAAAAAATCTTAAGTTCCAAAACATAGCTTCTAAAAGGTGTAAATTTGGTAGGAATCTTTTATTTATCATGAGGAGATCATCTCAAAACGGATTTCAAAAAATTATACTTCCGATAGGGATTGCGGGGGTGGATGTTAAAATCTAAAATTTTAATTTCCAAACTGTAATTTCTACAGACTCCAAATTTAGTAGGAATTTTCGTGTATAATGTCAAGTTCGGCTGAGAACGGAATTTATCGAATTCTAACCCCAAAAGGGATTGCGGGGGCGTGAACAATGTAAATCTCTCATTTTCAAACAATAGTTTCTATGGATTCAAAGTTTTGTTGGAACCGTTTATTTATAATGTAGAAATCATCTCAAATAGGATCTTACAAAATTCCTCCTCAACATAGAAGTGCGGGGATAATAATAGTAAAAAAATTTATATTCTTCAAATACTGTTCCTACAGATATAAAATTTGATAGAATCATACTCTCTAAACATGAATTAGTGAAAATTCCCTTAAATAAGTGAATTATTCATTTTTGGAAAAAAGCCACGAGAATGTTATAGTGATTGCACATTGAAAGTTACAATGAGTATTAGCTAGAATAATCACATAGATAACAGGTACAGGCCAATCCGATGGAATTTGGAATCTGTGCAAGTCAAAACAATACTCGAATTTAATTTCAAGTCTAGATCTAAAAATACAATTCTATTAAATTCTAAATACAATGCTAACCCGGGAAAAAATGATCAGGACTGATCAGACCTGTTCATATCTGATCAGGCCTGAAATCCGACCTGATCAGGCCTGTTCATGTATGATCAGGCCTGAAATTAGGCCTGATCAGACCTGTCCGTGCCTGTTCATGTCTGAACCGTTAAATATGCTCAGACCTGATCAGACCTGTCCATGCCTGTTCATGTCTGATCAGATCTGATCATTTTTTCCCAGGAAGTGCCCAGCGGAGCGGGCGAGTAACAGCTAGTTGTTATAAACATAAATACGAATTCCTTGTATAGCTTGATATGACAGTCAAGAATTAGGTTAGGTTTAAAAATGTTTAAATAATGACTGACAGCAGTTGGAATTTATTTTATATGACTTTTTTTTTTTTTTTATTTTTAAAAATATTAGCCTAGAAATTTGTATTATTGATATATTCATTAAAAATACGCAATTATTTTTATCATAAGAAAAATATTTTTTAATGGAATTTTTACTTCTTTATTACTCCATGTACTTTATAAAAAAAATAACATATTTTTGCGTAAAGTAGCATGGGATCAAATTATTTATGCTAAAAAAACCTTTATGAAAACACAAATGTTATTTATTTAATACAATATATAATGTTCATTGTTTTTCTTTATCAACGCAGTAGAATTATATACAATAACCACGGACACAGCATTAACACAGTTAAAATAGGAAGATTTATTTCTTTACTAGACCTTCAAAAAACGACACGAGTTTTTCAAGATTCCACTCGAGTAATTTATCAACAATCCAATTGTCCATATCGCTGTTAATATAAATTGGTGCAATTATCGCTATTTCATCGACAAAATTGTAAATAAATAAACTCGTAAGTTTCAGACTTGGTTATGTGTGGTGGCGCTGAACGCGTCGTGGATAGTGATAATCACGATCCGTTTCGCTGTAGTAAGAAAACGTTTTGAGATATTCACTATACAGTTGAACGTGGTATTCAGTATTCACTGTTCTGAGCATAACTGTATTCGTATGGTGAATATGACAATACTGTTTTGAGCTAATCACGATACTTCGTTCACGATCCACTGGATCGCTATAATAGCAATACTTTTTTCTCCGTGTAAATATTTTAGGAACAAGTATCTCTCGAGGAAAATCCAGTTGCATCTTTAATAATATAAAAATCCATTTTATTTTGAATACCCTTGACGTTGTTCACGATACTGCTCCACTTTTCTATTTTGAAATTTATTCCAATATTTACATTTAGTCGCAATTTTAAAGTGCACACGGAAAAAAAAATATCGCTTTCAGAGCCATACTGTAACGCTACTGTAGCTATCCCCACTTGACTAACTGTTAGATTCTTACTAGAGCCATCTAGTAAATCGCTCTGACAGGAATACATTAGTTAGCTAAAATAGCTAAACCGTATTGCTGGGAGAGCCAAACGGGATTGCTGAGAGCTGTAAACGCCTCGCTGTAGTCTCAGATTTCGCGCGCAGTCTTGTGTGTTGACATGTTTCATAACCAAAAAAATATGTGTTTTGTTAATCGTGAATTCACTGATGACTACCAAATAAAATATTATTTATGGATTGATGTAAATTTATTTATTATATCGAGTAATAATTTAATTTTATAGTAATGGATAACTAATAAATTAGTGCATAGCTTATGTTTTTTTTTTATTTTCAAACAAATTTAAACTTAGTTAAAATAAAAAAATTACTGAAAGTTTTTTTTTTAATTTTTAGACATTTTTTTTTAATTTTTATTTTCGTATATTTATTTATTATTTTTTTAAAATTGTCAAACTTCTGATTATAATTTTATTTAATAACATTAAAATTAACAGTCACTTGATAATTTTTTAATTTTATTTAACAAATAAATTTTTTCTGAAAAATTATTTTTAAAAAATTGCATTAAAAATTGCAAATTAAATTTTAAGTTATTCGTCAATAATATATAATTTGATCCATAATATTTATAAACTTAATTAGTTAACTAACAATCTTCTTCAATAAAAAATACCGAAAGTTAATTTGTTTCATTAAATTCACTAAACCAAAGTTTGTCCCAGGCATTTTAAGATCAGTCCCCTGCCAAAAGTCCAAAGCCAAAAAAAAAAAATCTAGCGTGTTATTTTACCTTTTGTAAGGTTTATAAGGATCTAACTAGCCGTAAGTTAATAACCATAGGGCTGTTAGCGCTTTATCGTCATTTTATTTAGTGTCAAAGCACCGTTTTTTCTAGAAATATGTGTCTGGGCCACTTCAAAACTCAGTCTCCTGGCAGCTATTTTTGTTTATAATTTATTTATAAAATTGGATCCATAAGTCTTAATATTATTCTAATTAATGGAAACATTCATTGAGAACTTAAAAAGTTGAATACATTGAAATAGTTTGCTTGATTTTTCTCAATTTGATAAAAAAAATCAGTCTCCTGGCAATCAGTCTCCTGTCATGTTATATGGCAAAAGATACACAAATATCGAAAAAGCAAAAATTAATTCGGCTGTTTATTTATTATAATTAAGCTGATAGTTTTGTAGCCCTTGTTAATTTTTTTTCTAATAAAATCAAAAATAATTTGGTCGGACAATTTTGTACAGATTTAAGACGTCCTTACAGAGAATCACCCATATATAAAGAAGAAATACATGAAGAAGGAAAAGCTAACAAATCTGAGTAAAAACGGGCCGTTATCCCTGCTGTTGCTCGTGGTACTATTCTTCCATCTGACGTCGTTCCTCTAGGGCCCGATTGATCGCAACTGAAACGTCTAGTCAGAGTAGAGTCGAATAATAAATAACGTCTTTGTCGCGTAGCTTCGACTTCTCGTATAATAGTCTCGAGCTCACTCTCAGTTTAGTTGGATCGCACTGTTACTGGTAAGTATAACTAGTATCGAAAGTAACAATCGTAGTAAGAATACGCTGTTGTAGGGTATACCCTTGGCTTGTATATTCCGTGGTTGGGAGACCAGACGTAGTCTTGTAGCTTGTAGCTTGTAGCCAGTCAAGTCTGAGTCTCAAGATTTTGGTAAAGTATATACTTAGTATAACTGTACCGTCTGGCATCAGCGTCCCGAACTAGAATCCAAGTAAAGGGTTTGAGGAAGGATTTAACGCGATGCTGTGCATACACCTACTTACTTTACTAAACGACACACAAGTCTTGTTATATTCATCTTACAGATTCTCGGTAGATATACTGCACTATACAAGTGTATCCAGGATGGAAGAGTACTCTGCAGAGGAGAGAAATATATCTATATAGAGAGAAAGGAAGAGAGAGAATATAAGCTAAAGCTAGTAGAGAGAATGACAAGAAGGTAACGTCACGGTTCAAGCGACCTTCCGTGAGATCGCGAACCATGACCAACAAACTAGCAAGCTTTACGACATCGAAGTATATACCCAGTGCCACCTGAAGGAGAATTAGACGGTTCGTGAGACTAGGACGAGTACTACTAGGATGAGAAGGATGAGAAGGTTGAAACAGAATTGGGTGAGAGAATGAAATGCCAAGGAAGGGTTTGAGGTTTGAATTTCCAAGGGTTAATGTTAGTTAGCCTAAGTCTGATGTACGGACGAAACAGCAACTCGCACCAACAAATTATACATTCAAGCGCAATACCCTTTGCAACACAGCATAGAGTACACAGCGGTATATATAATCGGATATTCCGTTTGGCAATTGATACACGCGTCGCTGTGCAAGACCGAATTATCCTCTGGCAGGAGGATTCAATTTTACAGTTATAATTATGTTGGTAATTAATGTAAACGTAAGCTTTGAGACGAAATACATGTAATGAGTAGAGAGTAAGTTGGATTATTGGAGTAAGCTTATTGTCTGAGTCGTGTATGCAATGATGAAAAGGAGTTGAGGATTGAAAAGAAAATGGATAATTTTAATGCTTGAAAGGATGAGAAGGAAAGCGGGCATGAGGAGTAAAGAGGTAAATGAAAAGTTAAGAAAGATACGAGACATTTAATTGGACATTAGAGTCGCGTGCAGTCGTGTCTCTACGTGAGCAATTATGTACGAGACAGCGTTTCTGAGCAAGAAACGAATGACTGGGTGAAGCTAGTGAATTTCTTAAATTTTTCGTTTCACTGTAATTTTGTTTTTGTTTTATTTTTATTTGTTTCTGTTTTTAGTGTACAATTTAATATTTTTTTGTACTACTACTGTTAGTGCTGCTGGTGCTGCTGCTACTACGGCTGCTGCTGTTGTTCTTGTTATTATTTTTTGCTAGTCAAGCGACTTTGGCGGAGCGACTGAATCTCTGATGCTTTGCGATAAATAGGGGTATAAAGTCTGAAATTTCAATAAGGTCAAAGTGACGTAATTAGAAGCTAGTTGCCTGGCTGCGGCGAGATGAAGAGCCAAAGAAGAGGTGAAAGAGAAGTAAAGAGAGGAAGTATGAAGAGGAGGAGGAGAAGGAGCTGGCAGTTCCTGGTGCTTTACCATCGAATAATCTAATTGCTTGGATAAACTTTTTCGTCTGAGAAATGAACAGGTGTATATACATAATCAACTATACTTAATTATACTTATATAATATCCACAGATATTTGTATAGTTACAAAGGAATTTAATATTTTGTTATTTTTAATTTAATGAAAAAATTCATTTGAGTCAGATTTTAGTAATAAAAGCTCAGTAGATTGTAGATAAAAATTGTTATAAATAATATTTATATTTATGTGGATAAACCTTTTTTTTACGAAACAAATTCACTTTGAGAATAAGTAAAAAGAGATTATGTGTAAATAAATAATTACAGATTTTACTCTAGTCTCCGGGATAAAGGTTTTAATTTTAATTTATTCTTCAAGTCAGGTTGGTCTTAACTAAAAAAATTAATTAAAACTTTAAATATTTATTTATTTCCAAGTTATTCGAATTTACACTTAGAAACTATTTTCAATTAAATTACTTTAGTTAATTAAAATTTTAATTCTATTGAAATCCATAGTGATGAATGGAAAAATAAATTGTTTATAGAGCTTTACAGATTTATTTGCTTTGATGTTCTTTTGCCATCAGCATGCTCCAAAAAAGGTTAGTCGGTTATAATATTTATAAAAAAATAAATTCTCCAGCCATTAAAAATTTTATGAATGCGTAAAATAGTTATTTCGCATCATATTTTCATCATTTTTGTTATAAATACAATATGAAAAGGAATAAATTAAAAGTGTTGATATTCTCGGTTTATATAAAATTCTTACAGCCTAAAGAACCGATAAATGGGGAAAGTAAATTGCCAATAAAAGCTTCGAGTGGTAACAGATCTCGATTTGTTAAAAAAAAAAAAAAAAAGAAAAGATAAAATAAATTATTATCGACAGTGTGAAAAATGATTGCCGATGTAATTATTACCGACTACTAATTTAAACAAAAAGTTAATTTAGCCGTTAATTTCACGCGTGTCGGGTTCAATAGATGTGATTTTCTCCCATAAACGTAATTTAGCTAAATGCGCTGGAGTTTAAATAAAAGAAATTTCCTCTTCAGTTCACTTCACCCTTTTTGTCGCTCCCTCGACCTCTGGCTCTGGCTTTAGTTTTATCTATATGTATTCGTTTCCCACATTCCAGCGTTTTTACATTCGCCAACCCCATTTCTCCATTTATCCAATCCAGAATAAAGATATTAAAGAGCATAAAAGACTAAAGTGTAGCGATAAAAAATAAAAATTATCAAAGTATAAAAGGATTTTACTGTTTTATAGCTTTGGAACTCTTCATTTCGGGTTTGATCATCATCAAGTCTTATCGAAATTTAACCCTTCTTCCAGTAAAACATCCACTTTTTTTATACACCTAAGTAGCTTATTGAAATTCGAAATATTTCATTTCGCTAGAAACATTTGTTTAAATATTAAGTTTATTGCTTACAAATGTATTATTTTTATTACGTACATATAAAGTGGGAGCTTACATATTAATTTCAGTTCCCCACAGGGAAATGCCATATTTGAGTTTTAAAAAATGTTATTTCATAATTAAGCGCTACTTTTTTCAGAAACTCATTTTTTTTTCTTTTTTATAGTAAGGAAAAAGTAATTTACATTACAATTGGTAAATCAAAAATTTAATACAAAAATACGCTTTTAAGGTTTCAAAAACAAAGTGAAAGTTATCAAAGTATATCAACAATAATTTAAAAAAATAATCATAAATCATAAGAGAGGATCTGAAGCCCAAATAGACCTACATCTTTTATGTCATGTAAATAGATGATGTTTAACCAGATTATCATCACCAGAAATACAAACAAAACCCATTGATAACCTGACCAACTGTTATCAGAAATAGGAGGTTGTTTTTGGTGCAGTGACGCTGCGGTCGGACTGGTGAAATTAGAGCAACACCCGGTAGGGCGATCATCACCGGGTTCGGCGTTTAAGTTTTACTACTGTTAAGATATACAGGTCTACATCCCTGGATCGTTATATAGGTACAGCCATTCCATAACGATTATATGGCTGGAGGACACTAAAATTATTAGGAAAAGTAATCTGAGCCGGGTACGACACTCAACTCGACCGCACCCTCTATCACCATCGAGGCAAACTCTGTCCCACTCGTACTCGTACTTACACTTTGGGAAGTTCTCAATCTCAAGAGGCGCTCCTTGTCGAGCGATTGAGGTCTCTCTCGGTACCGCTGGATGATATTATCTCGAAGTGTGTCGCCCTTGGATCTCAATTTGGCTTTGAATCCACGGTGAGAAATATTCTGATATGTAGATGAGATTAAACGGTAAAACGAGCGCTAAAAGGGAGTAAGGGTAGGGGTAGGACAGTAAGCTTGTAGTGGTGAAATAGTATACGAGCCAGAGTGGTATAAAAAGTATAAAATGTGCATATAGCCGGAAGGGGACCGTGGAATTTCATAGCCAGAAGATCGAAAGAGCATAAAGGAGAGAAAAAGTAAAATAAAAACGAGAAGAGCTAGAATAAAGAGGATAAGAGAGATAATGAAAATGAGGAGGAGAAAGTTTGCATGAGGTAGTAATGAGAATGACAAATGAAAAAAAAAAGGTCACAAAATGAAATAACAGCGCAACAGAATGAGCAAGCGTAACGAAGAACAAAAACAGAGTTGAGTCGATGGTACTACAGACAAACTCGGAATAAAAGGGTTAGAAGTCACGCTCCATCCGAGGACCGAGGACCGTGTGTGATGTGTCGTCTGTCGGTCATAACGTGGACGGGATATTGCTGTATAAACAAAAAAAGGTAAACATAAACAGAGTAGGGAAGAATAGGAGCAGAGGCCACATCGAGAGCACGGAAAACGTGTAAGGGAGTCAAGTATACGCAATTGAGGGGAACGAAGGACTTTTATGTCAGGCATTAGCCACATTGTGCTCTCTTATTTTATACCATATTTTTTGCCGACCCTTTGGTGCTCCCTACTTGCTCCTGTTATATCTCTCGTATCATCTCTGGGCTTTTGTGTCCCGTCTATAATATCTCGGGCTATATTATCGCGAGCATCCAGCCAGCCAGCATCCGGTGGGTTCGTTACAACTTGGGATATGCTCCAATGGTTTAGTTGTATATTTAATGACCTGGATATGCGTGCACAGCCCGACGAGATGCGATTTCGTGTGTGGACAAGAGGTTCTCGTTGTTTCTGATGTTATCTTTACGCTTCGATCAGACAAAACACCGCCACGGGCATGTGTTAACGGTTTTCATCGTATCGTATCTCAGTCGACGGAATTTACTTGTGATGTTGTGTATACATATGTGTAACAATCAAATCAGAGGATAGAGTAAACTTAACCTTATGTATACATCACGAGAAACGAGGATTATTATTGGTTTGGATTCTATGCGAGGTTCGTTTTCATGGGCGTAAAAGTAATTTGTTTGATTGATTTTGTATTGTTATATTTTATGCTTAGTTCGGTTGATTTAGGTTTGGAATCAAGTACAGATGTTAATGTAAAGTTGTTTTATAAATAGAGTGTATGCGTGAGCGAGCCGAAGATGAATAGACTGGGCTGAATCGCGTGACGATATCACGGGCTCGTGAAAAGTTGGATAAATCGTTGTTAGTAAAAGCGGGAAGAAAACCAAGAGCAGAACTAAAACTAAGACTTGCTTCTAGAGCAAGACGACCGGAGACAAACTCTCGAAGAAACTTTTACAGAGCAACTTATCCGTGCCTTGCATCTATACATTTCAGTAGAGCATTTTCGCTCACATATAAAGGTCGGTTAGTAATAGGTGTGGGCCAGCCTACACATATAATATCCGCTAGGTTGTTTTGCGTCGTACGAATGTTTGTTCGCTTTAGTCTACGACGTCCTTTTATCCAATTCTGTTGACTATAGATCACGGTGGGTCGTTTCTCTGTCGCTGTGGGATAATTCATGATTTCATTTCTTCTATGTTATTAGTTGGGGTATCAGGAATGTGATTCAATTTTACTCTTTCGGTTTCTTCTTTTTATTTTTGTGGTTTTCGTTGATGGCTCAAGTAATCGTTGGGATACTACTCGTATATTTTATATTGATATTTACGTTTTATTTTATGTTTAGCTTCTTTTTAACAGAGGGATTTATTTTCCAGACGGTAATTCTGTTGGATTTTTCTATAATCATAAGTATCATGAGAGGAGAATTTATTTACGTTATACCGTGAGTCTATCATATACGAGATATATATGAAGTGGAAAAAAAATTATTCCAATATTTTTTTTCAATGATAATAAAATTCTTCATTTAATTATTACTATTATTTGTAGAAATATTCCATCCAATTCAAGCAAGAATGAAAAATTAATGAAATCGTCAAACAAAAATATGCTCGTACAATAATTGACACAAAAAAGTTTTGGCATATCAAAAGGCAAAAAATTTTTTATCTTTTTCCAGGATAAAAAACTAAAAATAATAACAAAAAAATCTTTTATTCCAGTAGAGTTACGTTCAGCAGGATATTTTTGTCTCGGCTAGCTTCCGATCATTTTATTTTATATTTCTCTTTATTATTAAAATTTTTCCGTAGCTTACATTTTTTTGTTAATTTTTTGGACAGTCTGAATGGGAAAATTTGTTGTTTTGAGAAATGAAATGGCGTTCTTTTCATCGGCCAGACGGGATACATAATAGGGAAAGAGAGAAATTATACAACTATATATGAGTATATAGATATATATTAAAAAATATAAAAAAGCAGAGAGCTGGAGAAAGAAGAGAGAGCGCTGAGAGCCAGCTGCGCACCTGCCAATGAATTCGTCTCTTTACTGGTGGCCCTGCCGGCGAGCCGTCTCATGGTTGTCGTTGTCATCATCGTTTACCTTTTTTACATTCTACATTTTTATTTTTCCTTTAAATTTTTTCTTTCTTCATCTATTATTTTCCTTTTTGGTTTTGCTTCTCATTGCACATTGCACTAGCCAGCCTGTAGTGTGAGAGGATATCGATCGAGTGATTACTGAGGATAAAAAGAAACACCCACATACACCCTACCTCCGGCAAAGCATCTTCGTCCTCACACACAGAGGATTCATCGATTGAAAGCACGTCTCAGTGATGCCAGAGAGATATATAAGGAGAACAGATGAACAGAGTTGACAGAGAGTGAAAGAGGGGTTGAAAAGGTGGAGACACAAGAGTTGAAATACTCGCGAAGAGCCACCAACCCGCCGTTCAGTTTTATTTTTCTTTTATCTTCTTTCCTTTTCTGCTTCTACTTCTGTTTCATCTTCGTCTTCTCCTACTCCTTCTTCATCTTTCGCGTTTGCTTCTGCTTCTGCTACTACTGCTGTGTCATCTGTGTCTATGTCTATAGTTATATATATTTCCCTCCGGCTGGCTGTGATCCGTCAACCGGAAACGACACAATTTACATGAGGAATCGAGGCGCTTGCTTCCTCGAGCATAAGCTTCCACTTTCTTTCTCATTCTCCCTCTCTCTCTCTTTCTCTCTAGCTCTCCAATTCGTCTCTTTCGCTTGATTTTCTTCCCACCGACCACTTTCAAGCTGTATTTGCTCCGACTTTAGGATAATATTTGGTTGAAACTATGAGGATTTAAATTGTATGTACTACCCGCTGAAAAATGACAAGTCAAAATATGATATTTGGATTATGTTAAGATAAAACTACAATATTATTATTGTTAATATTTTTTATTTGATTAATTTTATAACATCTATTAATCAAAACAATAATACAGACTCTAGTTTTAAACATTTATAATTTTATTCGAATATAAGCTATATATCATATGGATATTTCAAATATTAAAAGCATCGTTAATCGACTGTCTTCTCATTTCTATTTCATTTGGCGAGACGCGACGATTACAAATAGCCAGTATAAATCAATAAATATACAGACACATCTAGATTATAGAATTATTAAAGATAATAATTGGATACTTCAATATTTGATAAAAACATAATCACCGATACTTCTGTGAGTAGAAAATTTAAATTAAAAATTCTACAGGGTGGTGTTGATAATTTTGTAATGAAGTCACATAAAATTATTTGTTGAAAAGTTGATTTTTTAAACCTTTATTAAAAAACTATTTTTTTTTTAATTTTTGATGAATCTCGTTAAAATAAAATGAATACATTGTTTTCCTTAAATTTTTTACTTTCTAATTTAATAAATCTGTGTGCAATTTAATTCTATTTCACCTTACTTTATATCTTATACTTTATTCATCTTGAAATTTAGATAAAATAAATCGAAAGTAAGCCAAGTTTGATTTAAATATGACAATTTTTTTTTTTTTCAATCGATCTTCAATAAGCTAGTTTATTCAAAAGCATCATAAATGCAATGAAAAATTTATACATTTTAAAATAATAAACAAAATTGCCTTGATTTCGACTTACTTCAGCTAACTAAAACTGACATACATTCGATTTTATTTTTGAGCTAAAAGTATTGAACTTTGCTTGGAACTTAAGATATTTACATTTAGACGTATCATTCATCAAGTAAATACAATCATTCATCCAGTAGATGTAATTCAATTATAGTTATATTTTAGTACGTGTCGAATGGAAGACATACAAGATTTCCCGAAATCTGTTTTTTTCTTAACTTAATGATTTTAATATCTCTGAGCTTACTCGATAGGTTATACTTAGAGTCGTGAATTGTGTTATACTTAGAATTGTGAAGTAAAAATTATTTAGCCTGAAAATTATTAACATTGATGATATGAAAGCTACACTATAAATATGCAGTTAAGTTTTCGACGGTATGGATAAAAATTTTATAGCACCGGCTTTGTTTAGTTTTAATCGTTTTTAAAGATAACAACTTAAGAGCGCGTTTGCAAACTTCTACACCATCAAATCACGTCAAATTAAATGTTTCATTTTTTAAATTATTTTTACAATGAAAATTTTTTTTTTTTTTTCATTAAATCTGTAGCCACAAAAAAATTTTTCTCTCCAATTCACTGTTAATGTTTTAATTAGTGTCGCAACTAATCTCAAATAATAGAGCGTAAATTTGACAGTAATTAAATATAGAATAACTTTTTAGGCCGTAGAGATTAGTAATTGTCATGTAATAAGAGTATAGAGACACTTTCACGAGTTGATTTAAAATTATTAATTTAGAATTTTGTCGGGTTAAAATGGAATCTAATTTTTACAGTTCGTAAAAAGTTAATCAAAATATTCGTCAGAGATTACTTACATTAATAATTTGCATCATTTTTTTAACATCTTTTCAAAATGTCTGACATTAAAAACAATATCTCCTTGTTCGATAATAAATAACATACTTTACTAATTTTTTAATTGAAAAAATATAAACTTTTTAAAATATTTTAAAAATTATCATTTTCATCATTGTAATTTTCAGATAATTTAAACTAGACAGACCATTTAGATTTTCAAAATTTGCATCAAATTCTTATAAGTATATTTACTTATAAGAATATATTATAAGAGTATATTTACTTATAAGAATAATTTTTGTAAACAAATAAACCAGAAAATAATTGTTTTCATTTATAATTTATTATAATAAACTTTTTCATTTATAATTAAATTTTTTATTTACAAATTGTTATAAGTAAAATATAATGTAACATAATATAATATCATATTTATTGTAAAGGTTATTGAAGAATCCACAATTAATTTTACCTTCATCTAAATGATCGTGGTACAAATGAATTCTATTTTAATTTATCTATTTTAACAAGAGTATATAGTACTTCTCAGATTTCTGGAATTAGCTTCTGTAGTTTCAGCTTATAATTACTTTATTGAAATCGAACAAGATATCGACGTCCAGTTAAGTTTATTAAAGGTATATCTGAAATAAATTCAAGTACTTGAAATACTAAACTAACAATAGTTTATTTACAGTACATTGTGTTGAATTAAGAATGCAAACTTCAATCTCAAACCCACTCATATAACGTTCTGTTACGAAATAACAATCATCAAAAGTGACTGCGTATATTATATAATCAATAATACTATCAATAGTATTCAAATTTGCACTATAACTTACTGCTCTGATATAATATAATTTACCATTTATAGAAGTTATATTTGAATCCTTCGCTTTCTAAAGTAACCTCAACTTGTCTAATTAAATATTTATAATATCTTGTTATTTAATCAGGCACAGATACTTTAGTCTAAAATGGTACTCCAAATGTAGCTGCCCTGACCGCATTTTTCTTTCCGTGGGTTTAAATAATAAAACGCTTGAACATTTAAATATATCTAACAACCTAGCAATATTTTTATTATAATTAAAAATAAAACAAAAAAAATATAGTAAAAAAGTATTAAAAAAACTCGTAGCGTATATAATATAATGAAGTATAGACGTTAGTCGTTTTACTGTAGTTCATTTACTCTGAAATGCAATAAAATGTCGGAGAATCGATTCGGGGAAACTCTAGTGTACGTTTTAGAGTTAAAATAAAAAAAAAAAAAAGTAAAACTTGCAAGTGATTCGAAATTATCGGAAGAACCAGATGGCATTAAAACTTTATAAAGTTTCGTATACTCTTGACGAAAAACAAAAAAATAAAAGTAAAAGGGAAAACTCTTCAGCAACTCATCGCGTGAAAAATATATTTGACAAAGTATTTGGTCCTTTCTTTCATTCTTATAGTTGGTTTATTTATTTTATTTTTTATAATCGATCCAGAGGAATGTTATTTGTTGAAAATAAATTTTTGATTACTTTTATTAGTAGTGACACTTGAGTTGGAGTAATAAAAGAGAAATCTCAATTTTCTTTTACTTCTACACCGGTACCGAGTAAAAATGAGTCACGATGAAGGAAAGAAAACTTTTCAATCCACTCGAGATATATATATATTTATCCATACATATATATCGAGAGTTCGATCTCTCTTCACCTCGGCATTACGCCTCAATTTATCTTTTTCCTTTAATAATTTTTTTTCCACCCCTTCTTTTGTGCTTGCCAGCCTTCTACTCCTTTTTTATTCTTTATAATTCTATATAAATCCTTATTTTCCAAAAGTTATTAGAAAAATCCTTTAAATTCTCTTTGATTTTCTTCAACACAGCACGAGCAAATGCGATTGGCGTATCGACGTATTCCTTTCATCAAATGATCTATCGTTCAAAGTGTTGAGACTTGTAGCTTTCTTGGAAAGCACGATCGCTTGTCCTCCAATCTATTTCTCCACCTCTACAATATAACCTATACTACACAATCTTCTATAAATATATATAGATATATAAATCTGTATCTATATAAAGAGCAAAATACAACACAACACAGGGTAGCGTATATATAAAACAAATACCCAGAAGCGGGCACGCTCTTCCATCTCAATCATTCCATCACACACGTGTTGTGATGTATCAAAGCTGCTCCAACTTTGTACCTGTAAGCAACTGAGAGCTTATACTCCGCAATGTTTTCTGAAAAATAATATCATACACAATCCAGTCTACATACTGGGTATAGCTGAAGCCTGTTCGCTACCGTGCGCCATCACAGAGAAGACCTTGCCTCCGCGGGTTGATATGAGCGTAGAGCGCACTCAAGGATGCATAGAATTTTTCTCTTAGCCTTCGTCACACTGTATTCCACTTTGATACCTATTTTCACATCCACCCTCTGCTACTCGGAAACTCAATATAAAAAACACTTACACCCACATCCTGCCTCCTGCCGACATATAACCCTGTTTCCTCATAAACCTCATCTTTTTCACATAAAAAAATTACACCTACACATATTTATCATAAAACTCATCTAAAATCATGGTTATACGTCCCCGGTAATACCACCTCATTTTTCCTCTCACTCTCCCTTTAACTGTACATCTTCACCCCTATTTCCTCTAAAACTACTACTCAGTGTCCCCGTGATTTAATAATAACTCTCATTAAATATTTTGATATTCACAACCACAATACCTCAGGGCGGATATTTTTCAACATACTCACTCAGTTATTCGTGTGTGGCTATGTGTCAGTCTCTATCTATGTGGATGTGGATAACTCGAGGACAGATTTCTATTCGGCGGGTATTTCAACAGATGCAGTCACGTTCGAGCACACACACATACTTTAAATGTATATATATGTACTGGTATACATTAACATCAAGGAGGAGTAGTAGGAATTCCGTAGCCTGGCCGACGAACAATTTATCCTCGTTTAGGGTCACGAGAGTCGCGCGACGATCCGATTTCCATGCTGGCAGTGAATGTGAGGTAGGTTGGCTGGTTGCTTTATAGTCGGAAGTGAACTTGTCACATCGCGAATTCTAATGCCGTGCGCCAGGATGGAGGCCATGATTCTGTTACTCTGTACCAGGCATACAGACATAGAGACATACACGTATACGCACTGCTGTCACAGTTACAGTCGAAGGAGTAGTAATAGTAATAGTAATGACAATAGTAATAGTTACAGAAATAGTTACTGTTACTGTAACTGTAACAGTCACCCGACGAATGAGTAGTAGATGAAATGGAGTGGAGTGGAGTATAGTTGAGCAGGCCTCTGACTGTTGTACAACTCCTATCCGTTGTACAGTATCTGGTGTATCGTATTATATAGAGTGTATAGTATAGAAGCAACGTTATCGATACCTGTTGCTCGCTCCCTTAATCTCTTTATCAAGAGTGCCCGTCGTGGCAGTAACGACGACAGTCTGTACCGGCATACCATTCGTCGTACGTCGACATTCTGGTTCTGGTTGTCCCCGTCCTTTTCACTGTTAGTCTGATCAATGACACTCCCATGTATCTCTTGCATTTTCAATTTTACCTTCACGGTAATCCACCTTGATCGTACATTAAGCCCGGGACTACTGGAGTCTCTCTCAACTGCATTGCGACCACTGTGCGCTCAGTTTATCTACCCACAGACACGAAACACATTTGACTAAATCTCAATGCATGCCAACATAGATCCAAGTCACCGTTCGTCGTCGTCGTCGTTGCGATTCCTCCGGAGAGTGGTTACTCAAATTCATTTGCATTTGAACAATCCGACGACAATCAGGTAAATATTATTGTACGCTTCAACGAGAATTGGATATGTCCACACAGCTTCCATCTCGGAAAAGTAATAACGTCTCTCAAATAGCGGAATTTAGAGTGCCGCGAACAGGAAATGTCTCTGACGTTCTCCTCAGTTTAAATTTATGCACCTACATGTATACAACTATACATAGATAGAATAAACTACTGATACTTCTGTTTCTGGTGGAGCTTATGCTTCCGCTTATGTGTCTACATTTGTATACACAATACAATTAACGACACATGTATATTGCAATGTATATAAATATATAACGATACCTGGTGGTTCTCTTTCAGGTTGTCTCACGTCTACCATGGTAACCGCAAATGTCCCTCAGCGCTCTATGCGTCTCTTTTTCCTTCCTCTCTCAGAGTGTTCCATGCAGCCCCGTGTGGGCGCATATACGCGATGTAGAT
Source organism: Cotesia glomerata (assembly GCF_020080835.1). Lineage (NCBI taxonomy): Eukaryota > Metazoa > Arthropoda > Insecta > Hymenoptera > Braconidae > Cotesia > Cotesia glomerata. The sequence continues at coordinate 5,881,659 of NC_058158.1, forward strand.
ACACAGATATACCCTTTCGCAGCCAGTAGATGCTTTCCGTCGTTCTAAGCACCTCGTGGTTTCGTCGGTTGCCAACTTCTGCTGACTGGATAACGATGATCGTTGCTCAGCGGGAAATTTTCAGTATCGATTACCGATTACGTCACGCACATACATACATGGCCCTAAAATACGACACAGCTAGCTATACTCTGGCTTTCTCTCTCTCTGTCTGGTGTGCCCTATCGCTACGCTGATGGGTTAGTAGATGGAATGTGCAATGCATGTACGGGTCACAGTTTGGCCTTGCCATTGTGTGTAGGTTCGCCATATAGGTATCTGCATATACATATGTATGTACCATTTGTATCTGTATTTTACTGTAGTGTACTCTAGACAGCGTATTGGTACGTCGGATATATTAAAGCCAGTGCAGTGCGTCATGCAACCCGTAAGCTGATGACGCTGATAGCTGTGCTTTGACTTTCCTTATCGCTTGCCATCCTCTCACCCGCTGGACGGTACCATCCACCTCTCCTCGTACTATTGATGCACTCTAATTTAGATAGGTGGGTAGTAAATATATGTAGTATCATCCTGTAAGCTACTGCTTTATTCACGATTACTCTCGACAGTTCTCTGTGCTCACCCGGTTTAACTCTCGCTAATGTTGTTACGTACTTTTTATGTTTCTGTTTCTCGTCTCTCATTTCTCGTTTCTCGTAAGGTTATTTTTTATTTTGTTTGATATTTTAGTGAGTTAGTAAAGGGTAGAGTGTAGAGGGTAGATGGTTGAGAGTAGAAAGGGTCAAAGTGCAGAGTATACACGGTATACGGTGACTTTTGGACTTTGGCTGTTTTGAAGCTAAAATTAAAAATGAATGAGATGAACAAAATGTAAATGAAGTGGATATAGAGAGCAATACCGTGAATAAATTTGTGCGATTCAGTAGATAATTGCAGCATTTAAAATTAAACGCACCCTTGCGTTGATACAGCGGGATAGCTGCGGAGATGGGGAAATGGAAATTCGAGTACTATACCAGAGAGCTAGAGAGTTAGACAGATAGTGAGTAATGCAGAGCGAGATAATATATATTTCAATGTATATGTATCTACTTTGATAATAGAGGGAAACAGATAAATATATACACATGTATTTATATACATATGTGTGTATGTGTATGCATAGAAGGGTAAAACGGTACGCATCGGGCTACAGAACATTCGTCACCGTCCGGCGATTTAATGACAATCCCAGTGGCTGACTTCGAGGTTATACTAATATACATACATATGTATATGTATATATATTGTACAGGCTAATGGCAAATTCCTCGATATTCAATGTGGATTAGATGATTCATACAATTATTTGTAAAACACGAGTAATCCTAGTCATTTTGCAGAGAATGGTATCAATAAATTTGTTGGATCGATCAAGTTAACGCCAAACTTGTGCCCTTTCGACTTCAATCACCCCATTGCTCTGTCAAACGGTTAAACCATCGAAAATCACCCCGAGCTAAATGTCCAACACTTCTGTACACTATGCATTTATTAATTGATAAATTCCAGCCACCGGGGACGTTTAACATACTATTAAATATTAACCATTATTGGCGATTGGTAATTTATGCACTATAAATAATTTATATGTTAATATATATATATATATATATATATATACTGTGATATTTTAAATAAAAGGTCGTTGAATTATGACTAAACGTTAATTTTATAACAAAAGTAACAAAAACTTTATGTATCTTTGAATTTAATCTCTATTAAGTAAATGTGGTTAATAATAAATTAAAAATGAAATAGCTTTTAATTTGAAAGTCAACAAGGTTGGGTATAACGCAATTCTCATTAAATTAGTTATTATATTCTGTAATCCGAGCTAAATATGTATATGTACGTCAGCTGATGCGGGATAAAAATAAGATACGACGATAATTCAAACGATAATAGCATACCTGCTGTATTATTAATAGATATATATATATATATATAGGAGGGTGTACACATTCCAGTATAAATATAGTGTCAGATTGAAACGCGTGCGCGGGAGTAGAAACCCGGCAGCCTAATCGCATTCCGTTGAAGCGAGTACCGGGCTGTGGCGGTGGTGGCAGTGACGACGAACCCCGGGCTACCGTTTATACCTTCGCGGTAATGACTATCGTTGTTCCGTGGAGAATTCAATATCGATTACCGATTACGCGCGTACCTATTCGTACGTGCTCTACGTGTTGGTCCAGAAGCACTAGCAGCAGCTCTACACCGTTATTTCAAGTAGCAGTAACATTACCAGTGGTACTGGTGTACCATGCCACCAGCAGCAGCGCCAGCACCAGGAGCAGCTCAAGTGCCGCTGGAGCTTCTCTCAATTTCCTCTTTCGTCCTCCGACTGTTACTGCACGCTATCTCTTTCTCTTTCGCTTTAGCTTTAGCTTTAATTCGTCCTCTCTTGCAGACTTCTTACCAGTAGTCCTCTTAAAGTTATACTCGAGCTTTCTCACTCCATAGATACTACCCAGCACACTTTTCGCTTCTCACTTACTAACCGTTGTTGTAGGGCATCTTTTAGTCGGCACACCCGTAACAAAATACACTCCTACTATACTTCCACTGGTGAAGCTCAACTCAACTCCTTTTTACTTTCTTAAAAAAAGAGAGAATGAGTTTTGTTACTGCGGCACTCGTGCGCGAGGACTCGCTTAGCGACTTTTCTACTCTCACCAAGCGTCAAGTAGACCGAGATACAAATATACTTTTGCTAAGACACCAGTAAAGACAGTACCGGTGCCAGTTGCAGCAGCATTAGTCGCTGTTGTTGTTGTTGTTGTTTTTGTAGTTATAGTTGTTGCTGTTGTTGTTGTTGTGGTGGCTGAGGAGCCCAAAGAGAGGCTTTCCTGTGTGTTGTTAAGCAAGAGGGAGACCGAGGAATGAAAATACCCGACGGAAATGGAAGGGGTCGGGAGGTTGGGTGGAATGGAGAGGAAAAAATAAACGAGCTGGCAGCCCATCCCAGGCTAGAGCGTTTACCGAAACAACGAGTCGAGAAAACGAAGAAGCACGAGTAGGATGAGGATGAGTAGAGACTGAGGCTCAAGCTGAGGTACAAGAGCCACCACCAGAAGAACCAGAGAGAGGAAGCACAGTTGGAGGTCGGAGGAGCACTGCTAGCTGGTATGCTCTACCAAATGGAATGGACGGGAGGATGTATATCTTGTGGATGTATTGTATATACATACCTTATTCGCTGTTATACTGTGTACGGGTGTATCGTAAAACGGGACAGTAACGTCCCTTGAGTATGCAACGAAAGTACATAAATATACTCCAGGTCCTTTTGTTGTTTCATTTTTTATTTTAGAAAGTAATTTAGAGCTTACAGATTTTTAAAAAACATTTTTTAATATATTATTTTTACTATTTATATTTATTTATTTTATGATTTCTGTTTTTGTGGGGCAACTCATTCCGATGTTCGTTTACGAAACCGCGGGATTTTTTTTAGTTATATGCACTGACCGTTTTTTAGTTTTTTAAATTGAACGATCTTGAGGATTTACGGTCGCGCGAGCCATGTAAATGCATGGAAATATCTGCGGATGCGTTCGCTGGTGGAGTTCTACCAAATGCGAATTTTATGTACCAGTTATCTCTCTGTGTATGTGTTTGTGTTTGTATTTGTCTGTTGTCTGTTGTCTGTTGTATGCAATGGATATAGGGGGTATGTATGTGGGTACAGCGGGAGCTAATGAAACGACTGTGGGCAAAAAGTGACTGTGGAGCAGTATGACAGCGTGGGAGGATAAACGAACGAGGTTATATTTGCAGCTGTGTGTTATAGAGTTTATTGGCGTTGGCGGGTGTCGCGGAGTGTGAGAATGTGAAAGTTAAATTGTCAATTAACATTGAAAACTCACAGGGACTCCACTCTCGCTCTTTGAGAACTCTCTCTTTCTCTCTACTCGGTAAGTTTATATTATTTATTCATTAATTAAGTGTATTGTACAGACACATTGTGGCGGGTTAATTTTATTGGGAAACAGTCGGATGACAGAACGAAATTATCTCGTCTGAGGTGGGGGAGTAAAAGGGCAAAAGATTGAGATGAAGATAGAGAAAGAGAAAGGAAGAGGAAGAGGGTTAAGGACACTGAAAAGGACAAGGTGAAGGTGCTGAAGAGGAAGAGAGCTTGGAAAGGTTCCATTCGTTGTATTGGCACTCGGGAGTGCTGCTATTGCAACGGACAGCCGCATGAAACTGTTGAGAAGTAAGATGGAGTTCACCAGCACTTTGATAACTACCTCGATTTATTTCTTCCATATATCTATCCTTCCGTGTATGCATTTATATACCTATGTATATTTTGTTATAAATAAGTTTGGTGGACGTTAAAAATTTATAAAAAAAATATATGCTTAAAATAAATCAGACTCGAACAGATTTAAGCAGCGGGGTTTAAAATTTTTTATTTCCTCTTTTTTCCTCAGCCTTTTCTCAGTTTAATTTACTGCAGCTATTGATTTCTCTGGTTTTTCTGGTATTTCAATTTTCCCAGTGGTCAGTCGGTCAAAAAACGACTACAGATTATTTGATTTAATATTTTAATAGATAGTATATTATGACTGTTTATTTTATTATAAATACGTATTTCGGTTAAAGAAAATTTAATAGCTATTTTAATTTAGTGGAATATTAAATATTAAGCCAAGTTAAGTTGGTTTTATAGAATTCAATTAATTATAGAGATTGTATTTCAGTAATTACTTTTGTTGAACATTAAATACCTCAGAATTATTTTTACACAACATCAATTAATATAATTATCTTATTTCGCTGAAAATGTATATTGAATAATGTTTAATAACAGAAGTTTATATTAAGCAATTAATAAAAACTTTATAAAATTTTTCATAACATATGATTTGAATATTAATTTATTTTAAGCCACCTGCCGTTAAACGTATATAAAGAAATATTTGAAATTATTAAAAAGTAAAAATTCAACTATAAAATTAAAAATCATATTAATGATGTAAAAAATTTAAATACTTCAATTATTCAGTGAACAGGCCCACTCGCTAGTGGCTCCCAATTGATGGGCTCCAAAAATACATGAGCCAATATAATAATTATTATTCATCTGAAAGTAATTTGAATTATACTACAGAAATATTTATGCACGGAAAAAAGTAAACTGTAATATTCACTCGGATTCCGGTTAATTTTTACAGTTTCAAACAGTAAAGCGGACATCAGGGTGGCAAAAATATAAATATTACAGAACTTAATGTAGAAAGTATAAAAGCCACAATTTATAATTTAATATCCAAAATAAGTGATTAGTAGCTGTCACTGTAGTAAATAACGACTCTTTCATCTTAAAAAATTACAGTTTCAAACAGTAAAAATTACCATTTTAATATATAGTCCATATTATGAGGGGAAGGGGAGCTCAGATGAAAGAGAAGGGGGTCCCACTCTGGGAGAATTTAACATTTGAAACAATAAAAATTATACTTTTAAAATATACATTTTACCAGCCCAAGCAAGTCAATAATTACAGTTTGATTTTTAGCGTTGCATTTAAAATTTACCATTTTACTTTGTAAATATTGACGTTGCTTGTATTAGAAATTTACTAACTTTATTTTATACTTTTTACATAACATAACATCATTTTTTAGGTACGAAATGATAAATATAAAAGTCTGAATTCTTAATTATTATACTTTAACATTTTAGACATTTACACAGCGAATATTACTGTTTTAAATAGTATTTTCTTCCATGTAAAGAGTAAATTGTAACGTTTAAATGGTAAATATTATAAAGTGAATAGTAAAATCACGATTTCACTGTTTGAAATGGTAATTTTTAGCAGTTGATCACTACTTATTGTAAATCGACTGTTATTTATTACAGTTTACTTTTTTCCGTGTGTGTTCATAAAATCTCACGTAAGTAAAATTTTATATTAAATTGATATTTTATCATCAGAATGTTTCATGTATGATTATTTTAAAGACAAAAGCTTTTGAATAATATCAATTATTCTTATAATAAAAGGATTTAATTTTTTAATAATCTGCAGAACATATTAAAATTTTCAATTAAGTGATTTAATTTAATTTAATTTTTAAATAATAAAAAATGAATATATTATAAATTATAAATAGTTACTATTATACACTATATTAATACTATATTAAATCAAGAGCAATAAGTAATTTATAAGATAATTTCGAAAGTGTATTGGCTTAAAAAATTTGAATTATAAATATAATGATACCTTTGACCTAAAAAATAAAAAAACGCTGAGGTTTTGAGATTATAGAGATTTGTTTGGGTATGTACAATAAATAATGGAGAGTTTAGTGTGTAAAAATATTTAAGTGGGTTTGTGTGTTTGTGTGGGTATATGTGATCGTGTTAAAAGAAATGGAGTGTAGGTTATATTCAATAACGTAATCTACAGTGCACAAGAGAGTAAAACAAGCGGATAAAACAACGTGCAGCGGTTCGAGATAACTACTATTGCTGCAGCACTTGCCCGCGAAAGAGCAAGCTTGCGAGTGGAGTAGAGAGTATTATTTATGCATACACAGTACAGAGTTGTGCCATGTAGTTGAGCGCAGCAAAGCAACACAGTAGAGCCCCGGCTGACGGAATAGAAGGATGTGACTGGTGAAAACGGGCGGCGATGCGACCGAGCAACCTGGATCCTCCCTCGACGACACCAAGGGCCAATAAATCACACAAGCCCGCACACCCAAACTATTTTTACCTTCCATTTGCCCACTATGCCACTTTGTATCCCATTATTTTGTTGGCCAATTATCTTTTTACCCGGACCTTGAGATCTCATTTTATCTCCTTAGCTCTAAACTCGATTTTTAACCTTATTTTTTTCCTCCCTCTCTCCTGTCCTCAATATATTTTTATTACCTTTTTCCAGCTTTATACTAAACAATACTCGGTAAGTGATGCGATAGCTGCGAGGTATTTCACATTTATGACATTCTATGTTGAGAAGAATGCATTCAACCAAAGTGGAATTTTTACTCAGGCATTATCATTGAATTTTTTACCAGAGGTATAAAGACCCGTACACTTCGCCACAAGTAACAATTTTATCGTATTTGTCACCAACAGAAAGTAGTATAACTTGACTTTTGTCAGCCGCCAAAACATTCAATCAAATAACTTTTTTATTTATTTTTTTTTTTTTTGCTTAACTTTTACACAAAATTCCGCGTTAAACTAGACAGTTTTAGAAAATTTATTATTTTTTAAATCTTAGAAAATTTTAACTGACAATTTCCAACTATAGTTCTATCCACTGATAAAAGGATTTCTTAGCATTTAAGAAGATTTCTTTGTATTTAAGAAATCATTTCTTAAACATCATTTCTTAGCATTTAAAAAATATTTCTTAGTATTTAAGAAATATTTCTTAGTAGTTATATTTCTTAATATTTAAGAAATATTTCTTAGTAGTTATATTTCTTAATATTTAAGAAATATTTCTTTGTATTTAAGAAATATTTTTTAAATACTAAGAAATGATGTTTAAAAAATGATTTCTTAAATACAAAGAAATCTTTTTAAATACTAAGAAATCCTTCTATCAGTGATACATATAACTTATATATATCGATAAATAATAAAAATCTAACGAATTGTGGAAAATGTATTCATAGAATTACTCATTTGTATAATAAATAATTTAATCAAAATTAAAATCTTGGATCAGAATGTTAATAATTTGTAATTTAATTACATTTTAAATGGGTCACAGTCATTAATTTTAATCGTACATCTGTATCACGATTTAAAAAATATAACGTCAATCATGTACATTTAATATCATTTTTCATTTTAATTAAATAAATCCAGACCTTAAAAATTCAATCGCTTTTGAGAATTAAAATTCACAATAAAATAATTAAAAATATTAAAGATAAATATCAAATATCTATTGATAAATTTAACAAAAGACAGATTTGAAAAATAATAATAGATGAGTAAATTGAATTATCGAGGTAAAATGAAAGCAGATCAGAGTGTAAAGCCTAGTGTGCCTGGTGTAGAGTTTGCCGCGTGTACCAGCCAGTAAGTAACAATTTATTTAACTTATATTTTGTATTATCGTTTTCCTTGCTCGACTGGCGACACGAATTCAGAGATATACAATTTCCCGGACCGATGGGAGCGACTTGACAGAAGCCATTGTGCTCGGGCTGAGGTCAAAGACGGGGACTCTTGAAAAGAAGAAAGTGCTCAAGGGTATTGGTGTATTATAGATTTTTCCGGCAAGTTAAGGCAAGGGGAGATTCGGATTTCCGATCCCAGCCAAACTCAAACGACTTGAGAAAGAGGTGTCTCTCTACTTTCAACTCTTGTATTTACTTCTTCAAGGTGTGGAATCGGCAACAAACTCGGGTTTTTAGTATTAATAAAACAATGCCCGACCCGATCGAATGCTTTTATTTGACTTTATACTCCCACCAATTGAGCCAGTCCTCTGAGTGTCCTATGTCAATTGGATCCCCAATAGATTGGTCAGTTTTCGCGTCCTATTCACTATTAACTACCGCTTTACTTTTATCTTTTCCTTTTTCTCTTTCTCTTTTTATACAGCTCTTTTTTATATATATTTATATACATAAATATGTATCTGAACACTACAATATAAGCGAATCGTAGCGAATGGAATGGAATAGAATATAATAGAACAGAGCAGAGCGGGAGAAGCTCGTGAATTTGGACATAACAGTGAATCGTTGTATCGTCATGCAATGATACACATTACATACATTATATGGATAGGTACATACATTGAGTATGACGTGTAACCATGTGGTTCTCTATACAACCAATAATATAGAGCGTGTATGCACATAAATGTATACAGAGAATACACATTCATCATCTAGTCACGATGAGGAGAGACAATGAACTATATAACGTGCGATGTCGTCGTTTCGATACCTACGACCCTCTCTCTACCTTTCAGTGGTGCACCATACAACCGTACAACCGTATATCCACCCCTTGACTCTCACACCACCGACTACCGACTAGTAGTACAGTCACATCTCATTCTGGTACACCCTGCAAACTAGACTCGTCGTACGTCACTCGGACCAGTGGTGGCCTGTCAACTATGACAGACACGAGGCTTCCTGTTTACCTACGTGTCTCACATGTCTCCTGTCATCGTCTAACTACCAATGCATTTTTATTCCACACGTTTATTCAGACGTTAAAAAAATATAATATAAAAATACTGTATGGTACGGGCTTTTGTTGAGAGATACCGTCTCCCTCAAGCCCCAAGCTCCGCTCACTTTTTTAAATTTCTTTGTCTAGCCGACATTTATTTGCTATTTGTTTTCCTTTTTTTCTTTTAATTTTTATTTATGATCCTATCTGTTTATTTATGGCGGCATTTATTTATGGGTATCATGATATTATTTATGAAAACAGCTGAGTAATCATCTCTATCTCAGAATACTTTGGATTGAATTTTTTTTATTATTTATTTAATAATAGTAATCGTCAAAAAATATATGACGTTGGGGAATGTTCGTATATTGATTATTGAAGTTTTTTTTTTTTTTAAGGACAGTTTGTTTTTAAAAAGTTGTAAAATTCATTGAGTTTGTGTGATACAAGTGCCTTTGTAATCATTTTTTTATTAATCGGATCTAAAGAGTTTAATTCCTGTTTGATAATGAAGATAGAATTAATGAACTTGCTATTATTTTACAGGGAAAAAAGTAGAGCATTATGGTAAAAATAATTTTTAATAAATTTATTAAAAACATCATAAGAAGATCAAAGAAGACTTTGAAGAGAATATCATACTTTAAGAATTTAAAAAATTCATTTATTTCAGAATATTTTTTAATAATTAAACTTTATTAAAAAATTAGAAAAACGGTTCACCCTAAAGGCCATCCCTGCAACTTCCCGCTAATTCCATTCCTGATGGGCGCTTAAAATTGTACTTATGACATTTTTGAGATTTTTGATGCATTTGAACTCTCCCAGCTCAAAAGTCTGATAGAAGTTTCATAGAACACTATTTTTGGAATTTTCAAACCGCAATATCTTTTGAATGGATCAACCAATTTTCACGCGGTTGGCGGCATTCGACGCAGTTTTATCATCCTCATAAGTTATTTTCAGGTTTTATTCGATCGAACCAAAAATTTCGGAGTAATCCCGAAAAAACACTTTTTTCGGTTTTCTTTCGTTCACGATATCTCTCGAACGAATCAACCGATTTCGACCAGCTTGGTGGCGATCGACGTGGTTTTTCAAGCTTAAGGGCAGATTAGTTTTTGAAGTTAATCGATAAAGCCGTTTAAAAGTTATTCCAAAAAAACCACTTTCAAACAAAATTTTTTTCTTATTTTTTTTTGAGATTTTTCAAAATTTCTCAAAATCTATCGGTCCAAATTCACAGGAAATCTAAGTTTGAGAGAACACTTTAGAACGCCGTTTAGTAGATTCCGATTGGTTTAGTCGTTCAAAAGTTATAAGCGAGTCACATAGTCACATAGTCATACACACACACACACACACACACACACACACACACACACACACACACACACACACACACACACACACACACAGTGACAACATCGCGGGGGTAGTCAGGGAAGCTTCCTATGAGCTTAAGACGTCGAGATCTGATGAAAACTCGATTTTTGCAAAACGGGGTGAAAATAATAACTTCCCGATTTTTGAAAATCTTCGGTTATCTTAGTGGGAAGTTAAAAATTTTGTTCATTCCAATATTGTTTTTTTTTTTTAATCAAAACTATACTTCACAATATTTAAAAATAAGAAAAAAAAGTTAAAAATAATTTTTTTTTTAATTTCTTCAAGTGATAAAGACTCTTACTCATCAACAATCGATTCTTGAAATTTTTTTTCAAATGGAAGAAAGGGTTGCAATCATTACGAATAAGTATCTTCATTTTTACCTCCAACTTATAACTTTTTCAATTTTATTACCACATTAAAAATTGACGTCTTTAGAGCAGAGGAGCTTGGATCAATTAAAATAACTTTGATAATCACTGCATTGATACCTGAATTTAAACTTATAATTAAATACTCTATACCTAGCTCTAAAAGATAAAAAATTTCTTTAAAAATAAATTTTAAATAACTTTTGTCGAAAATTTAAGCTAGTAGAATATAAAAAATTAATTTTTGTATCGAATTTAAAATGATTGATGTATAAAATATTGCACATTTATTAAAAAAACAATCTATAGAGCGGTTTAATACGGGACCAAAAATTATTGAAGTTTTTAATTAAATTTAAATTAATAATTTTTAGCTTGCCACAGTTGATATAAAGTCATTTCAATTGACTGCGGTAGATTAATTGTTAATAACACTAATTAGTTATTAAAAGTATGATTAAAAATAAGTCTCTTGAAGACTAATAATAATTATAATAGAATTAACATCAATATTAATTAATAATTTATCGATAAACAATATAAATCAGGCGTCTTCATAAATAGCCTCTGACACTTTAATTGAGTTCAAGAGACGATCTACATCTACATGTATACACAGATAGACAGAAGGGTAATTGCATTCAATCAAGACATGTATAATTAACATGGATTCACCAGATAATTTACACAATAGTGGATAGTCTGGTAAAGAGAAGGCGAAAGAGAAGCACAGAGATGGAGTTGAGAGTGAATAGCTATTAAAACACAGCTGACTCTGTGTTTATTTCATCCACGTATACTCAATTCAACTTTATTATCTTACTTGAACCTGTGCAGAAATAAATAAATAAACAAACCTAAATACCAGCAGCGCTACGGACATCAGAAGACATAAAAAAATATAATAAAAAATAAAAATTAAATAAATAACTTACAAGAACAGGAAGAGAAACAACGAAAACAAGAACAGAAATAATAAAATAAAAATGAATGAATAAAATAAATGAACAGCAGTAAAAAATAAATGGAATAAAAGAAAAGGTAAAAACATAAACCTGGAAAAGATGCCGCGATTAAACTGCTCAGTGCGCATCCAAGTACCGGTAGTAAATTCCTGACCGCAGCGAATCGGCAGTGATCGTCTACTGCTGGTGCTTCTGGCATCTGCCTCTGTCCCCGCAGCCACCTAAAACTTGTACCGGGTTTCTTCATGCAATACTTAGTTTCTCATCCTCATACGCTCAGCACCAGCACAGTGGTTAGATGGTATTGCCTGAAATGTTTCTGGTGAAACAGTTTCCCCTCTATCTCATACTCATATCAACTAAACCCCGTTCCTGGTGGGGTGTACCTCTCTACTCGGTTAGCTACAGTATTCTCTTCTCGACACACTTGCTATGTTAAGCTGTCGTGTGCACAATGCATGAGAGAGTTTACTCTCACAACGGCCAAGATATAAAGGCAATAAAGGTGTGCGAACGGAAGTTAAATAGTCGGGGGTAGAACAACGACGTCAATAATAAACAGCACATATCCAATAGCCGGATGTGTCGTACATTGAAGCTCAAGCTCAAATAAAGGAGAAAGGACAAGTGGAATAGAAAACCATAACCCTGGTCAGCCAGCAATCCAGCAATCCAGCAATCCATAAATCCAGCTAGCCACTGGACCCCTTCCTTGTTCTCCTCTCTTTCAAAGTAAAGTCTTGGCTCGTTGACGCGTAATGCAATTTCATATCCTATATAGGAGATATAAATACCTCAACTCCTAGTTTTAGTTTTCCTTCTCCTTCTGCGTCTGTTTTAATACTTTAACCTTTGCCTGACGCTTCTTAGCCGACGTTTATGTCGGAATATGCTGTTTAATTCTACCATACGAAGATGTATAATATTGTGTACATATAATATGTAGAAACAAGGCTCGGATGGTTTTCACGTGCATGTGGTCGGTTTTGGTAGTGTTGCCACGGGTACTGTTGGGGCTGCTGGTGGTATCCCCCGTCGGCGGTGAACCCCGGACATCGATACAGCTCTCCAGCACTTCTCGCCCCACTTAACCACTCGCTTTTCGACTACAACAACCGACTACACTAGACCGAGTAGTATAGAGTATAACTGGAGGGACCGAGACTCGTCGTCATCGCCGTCGTCATACGCACATTAAACGCTTCAGGCACCTCTACTCCACTCACACTCTCTTTCATTTCCTGTCTTCCTCTTTTGCCATGTCCGCTTAAGCGTTCTACTACGCCTTCATAATATCTATATTATGGATGTGAGCGGGTCTATGTGTGTATGTGTGTGTGTGGGCGGGTAGACGGAGCAGAAAGCACGGTAAGTCCTTTTATCAGCCGTGATCCTGCGGGGCTGCGTTTGTCCCGGCAAACTACTACTCGATTGTCGAAAAATAAAATAAAGAAAAGGGAAATAAAAAAAAGAAGTTGTTTAAAGAAATTATGGGTTGCCGATATATATTGCTGTCGTAGGGGTTTGTGTTCCGTGAAAAAGGGAATTAAAGAATATATAGGTGTGTGTATTTTTTTTAGCTACCCAAAAAAGTATAATAATGATGATAATAATAATAATAATGAAAAAATACATGAAATATACTATTGGCGGAGAAAACTCGCCTCGGGCAGAGATCCTTTTCGGCTTTATGAAGAATCGAAAAAGTTACGGAGAGAAAGAGAGAGAAGGTCGCTCGCAATTAGCAGATGCATAACTCAATACCTCTGGTAAATTGGCTCGAGTAGTTTTCCTGGATTAAAATAAAACGAGTGATTGAGGAGAGTGGGTATTCCTTTTAGTATATTGTGATAGTATGAGTTAGTTCAAGTAGTAATTGTCGAAGGTAGTAGTAGTTGTAGTTGTAGTTGTACAAGCTTGAGTAGTAAAGGTACACTACTACTACTAGGTGAAGAAAGTAAAAGAGATGAAAAAGGATGATTGGAGTTGCAGCGAGTGAGCGAATCGAGTTAAAGGAATGAATTATTTTACAAGAGCCTAAAGTCCTCTAACAGAAGGTTAGTAAATTTCTTATCGTTAGCTCACGAAATGCTTTCGTGGACGTTTCGAGGATGTTTTGGTGGTTGTCGGCGGGGGAATCTCTTACAATATAAACCCGATAAACTTTTCTCGTAGGTCACTTCGGTCTCTTTCCTCGGTATCGGGATTTTCTCACTTTAGCTCACTCTGGGGTAAAATCCGGAGTGGCCCGCGTAACTCGAGCCCACCGAAGCTCTCGTACATCCGTTATGGTCGACCAAACTTCCCTCTGGTGGTCGGGTTACTGCTATCGGTGTATCGCTTTTTGTCGAGCATACTCTCGTGCCGAAACTAAACTTCCGTCTTTCTCACGCTACTCTGGCTTTTGTTCTTGTTCTTGTTGTTCTTCTTCTTCTAACTCCACTGGTTGTGTATAAACCATCGTCTCGCTTTCCGAGACCTTATAACACCTCGAACCGGTACTAGCTTTGCCACTGAGACCACCTCTCAGCCACTGCAACTGCTACCTTATGGTACCTTACTTGTAGACTCCAATACCAACTTTAACTCCACTTGCCGAGAAACGAATCCCGGTGGTTATTAAAAGGACACACACCTTTAAACTTGACCCGCTTGGTCACCTCTGCTAGAACTCTAACACATACATACATTTGTGTCCTATTGTTCTCAGAACAGCTCTCACGCTCGGTGACACACACAGGTTTGTTAACAACAGCAGGAAAATTACTGGGATCTCATTAGCCCAGGCAAGTAAGTTACTGCACTGGTTTTAAACGATAAATACAGTGCTGTACGCGGTTAACTGTTACTCTATGAGATTATTAGCTTAAGATTAAGAATAAATAGAGAACATTTAGGAGTGAGGCGTGGTAACGGAACGAGGACTGAGGGGTTAACGCCGTGGTTCAGGCTCATTATTTTCGGGTTAAATAAATTCATTTACTCCACACATTTTACGAATCGTCGTATATTTGACCTTATTCTATTTATTAATAATAATTTTTTTATAATGATAATAATAATAATAATAATATAACTAGAATAATAATAATAATAATCATATCTTATTGTGACAAACGACCACAAGAATAATAAAAAATAATACATTCAATAAATTGACATGTTATCAATTTAATATTAATAATAATAATCAATATATAAAAAAAATTCATCACTACCATCTTTGGGAGAATATAATATAGAAAAGGCGTTTTTATCATTTTTTTTCTTGTTTTTAGATTTTTTAAGAGCTAAAAGATGCGGGACAGATGAGGCGGGTGGTGAAGTTAATTCATTGAAAATAAGAGCACGGGGCCAGATAATGTAATTGAGATGGGAAGGCCAGGAAAAGGTCGGGAGCGGGAAGGGATTGGTTTCGAAGCAAAGTAGAGCAAATTATGGTAATTGGCTATCGTATAAAGGCAGTTATAAAGGTATTTTTTTTTTATTGCGATATAAAAATGAATTTCGGGTTGAATGAGGAAATCGAGATAACGCTTACACGGTAATTCATACATACAACATTGTAACTATAATTTCTGTGTTAATCCTTAATAATTCTCATTCGAGCCACTTTTATAACTATTTGCGCAAAAGTATTAGTTTTAAATTTAGTTTTTTTTTTTTTTGACAATTTTTTGTTTTTTGTTACTTTTTTTTTGTTCACGTTATAAAACAGTCTTTCATTGTATCATCGATGCACCAAAATAAGAGTCCCTGGTCCGGGCGTCCCTCTTATTTCGCTCGCTTATATTTGTATACTTAATTTTTTTTTTCTTTTTTTTTTTTTTAAGTTTATGATTTATCTTTCAATTAATTAATTATTATTACATTTATAATTTTCGTATAAATATAATTGTACGTAGGTTCGATTGTTATCTAATAGAATTAAAAATTGTAAATAAGAAAAAAAAAAAGTCGTTCACATTGCCGGTCACGTCCGACTGATACTCGGTCTTACTACTTACTATAAAATTTTAATTATTTCTATTACTTTTATTATTTTTATTTTCATTCCCACTCGGGCTGTTATTTATTTAAAAAGTTTAAAATTTATTTTTTTTACGTTATTTATTTATCATTTATATTAAACTTGATGGTTACTTTTATTATTATTTATTATTTTTATTCATCCCCTTCGTCATCTTCTATTACTACTTCTATTACTACTACGTATCAGGTATCGAGGTATGGGCCTCCGATCGATTACTTACGGTGCGCGGCGTCCCGACGCTACGTGCTCGTACATATATCAGTGTGATATATACAAGTAATCCACGAGAATAAAAGAGACATATCTCTTTTTTTTTTATTATTATCATCCCTCTTCCCTTTTTACTCAGCCTCAAACTCTTTCTCATTCCGTCTTTATAACTAATTATTTTCCGTATTAAAAAACTGTTTATTTATTATATTTTTTTTTTTTTATTCATTTTATATTTGAAAGCTTAAAAAATTTAACGCGAGTACAATACGTGTCGTCGGATCGCTGGCCCTCGATAAATGAAAGCAGTCACTTAGTACAGTCAATTATCAGCGATATTGCACAACCAGTTTTCATTTTAAAAAAATATAACAAATTAATAATAGTTATAAAATAATAAAAATTATAATCATAATTATAATAATAGTAATAAACATAGTAATTAAATCACTTGTGTCAATAATTAAGCAAACGTATAATAAAAATGGGCAAGTTAATTGAAACTTCAATAAGTAATTTGTATAATTAATTACGTTAGATAAATTGAAATATTTACGAAGACGTAAGAGGGACGTACGAAAAAGGGTATTTATTTTTATTTAAATAAATGATATATTTAGTAATATTAAAAAAATTCGTTAATAACCACTTCATCTGACGTGCGTTATAATTATTCCATATAATTATTATTTTTTGTTCATTTTGTAAAAATGCGATTAATCACATATTATCATCATCATCATCGTAATCATCTTTCTCTTCATTATCATTAATCATTACTAATATATATATATATATATATATATATATATATATATATATATATATATATATATATATATATATATATATATTAACATTAGTCGTCAAGAACAAATCACTATCATCACCAATCACTACTATTATTGTTATTATTTAGTTCGCAGTACACGCGATACATTTTTCTCCGGTTATTTATTTATTCCATTTGTTTTTATTTTTTTACTTATCAATTTATATTGAGTATTATCAATTACTCAGGTTACACTGGTGATTAATATCAACGATTACTCGTTTTAAAATCCACCCGAATATTCCGTCAGGTGTTGGTGGATGTTGATGGTTTTCTATTTGATCGTAACAATATCCAAAAGTACTATCGAGTATATGTATATATATATATACATACCAGAAGTTTTCAATTGAAAATGTACGCCAGTGCTCGATTAGAATCTTTTCGTGTATAAAATACGGTATTAAAAGACTCAAAAAAAAAAAAAAAAAAAGTTTTAACCATGTTTCTTTTTTATTCGGCTTTCACAGTAATATCTTTTTTCGCTTTCCATTTTATATTTTTTTTTCAGTTGAGTGTTGTATCGAGTCTTTGATTGACATACTGACGCATATCGTAAAACACGAGCACATCAATAGATTCATTTTATTTTATTATCTTTTTATAATTTTTTTTTAACGTATTTTCTATTTTAAAATTTTTTAAGGTAATAGCGCAAAACGGTGAACGTGTACTGACTTTGTTTTAACACTCGCGATACATCCACATGAGCAATATACATAGAACCGGTGAGTATTCATTTATTCCAAGTCTCATAGTGGCCATTTTAATTTACGGACGATGGGATTTTAAATGAAACACCTGTAGCCGAGTTTTTAGTCCCTGAGCTCGTTTGATAAAAAAAGATTTAATTGGAATGAAGGATACGTGATGGTGACCTGTCAGCTTATTACTTAACTTAAACTACTGGATCAGATGCTTGAACTGGTGGTTTAACAGCTTCTACAGCTGGTGCTTCCTCACCTATAGCTAGTGATATTGCTTCTGGCGATGGCGATGCTGATGGTGATGGCGACGGTTTAATTTAATCCTTCAAGACCATAAATTTAAAGCCGTCTCATTGAGCGATCAGTTAAATTCAGTGATTACTGAATAACGTTAAAACACTGTCAAAGCCACTAAGTATTTTTTTTTTTTTTTTATTTTTTTTTATACATATATATGTATAGATATATACGTAAATTTTTTTGCAACGTTTACTTAAACTTATTCTCCACTAAAGTCAATAATCCGTTTGGGTCTGTTACGATTCACAAAGTTTAAAAAAATAAGCCAACGTTAAAAGGATCACTCACGCGAATGTGAACTCACTGACGGTCGCTTTGAAATAACAGTCGATAGTCAAGCTTAAATGCAGACTATAAGCTCTTAGACTTTATATGTGTTGCTTAAACTCGGCTTTCCTCTTTTCTCCTTTCAGTACAAAACTTAACTAAATTCAACTCAACTCAACAAGACTCATTTATCTTTTTCACTTGACTTTATCTCTGTTTGTCGGTTATTTTCTTTAACGGATGACCGCTCGCACAACTTCTCTACACACACACTAACAGTCCTGACCAAAACGTACCGAAGAAGACGAGGAGCTCAAAGCTGGACACGCGAGAAAGCACAGCAATCGTTTTACCAAGATGTTGATACCGCTCAAAGGTCCAGAACTAATTCTCCGCAAGGACAAACGTCCTAGATATTGCTCTCTATTATTATTATTATTATTATTTTTATGAGTATCATTATCCACAAAGTTCTTGTCGTAACTTCCAGTATTAGTATACTCACGGTTATTACGCTCCATAATATTACTATTGTGGTAATTACGATAATAATAACGATGTTGACGCTCTTGGTGATGGAGATACAAGTAATGATTTTGATGCTCTTGTTCTTGGTTATCCTGTTTCTGATGTTGTTGGCGATTATATTGATGATTTTTACGATCAGATAGACGATATTTACACTCTCGGGCGTCCCTGACACTCGGACGTGGCAGTGGAGGATGAATAAACGAATGTTCTGGGACGCATTCCGCAATATTTCGCGAGTTATATAACAAAGATGATGGTTGTAATGGCGGTAGAGGCGGTGGTGATGATGGCAATGGTAATGATGATGATGATGATGATGATGGTGGTGGTGGTGGTGGTGGTGGTGGTGGTATTACTGATGATGGTGAAGCTTGCACGTTAGACGATGGGGCCATATTCGGCCTCATTCGGGATCACCAGTTAGCCATACCCGGTTTGTTTAACGTCATGAAGTAAATTTGACATGAGCTACCGCCTTTCGCTGACGAGAAAAATACCTGCAATGCAATAAATTATTCATTTAAGTAGGTAGTACTTTATATTTATCATGATTATTTTTGTTAATCAGTTGGTTTGTTAAATATTTAATAGACTTTATAATTCATGTATTTAAAATGTTGATGATAAAATTTTTTATTTATAGATTTAGCGAGCTCAGTTTTTTTTTTTAATTCTTTTATAATAGTATTAAAAGGTGTACTTAATTATTTACGAGTAAGCAAGATGCTTAAATGAGCTTATAAAAATACTTTCATCATTATAAGTTTTTTTTTTTTATGTTGAAATATTTAAAGTAATTAAATTGTCCGGAAGTTTAGTTGGAATATAAAAAAAAAGTCTGTAACATCAGTGACTTTGAAGTTTGACTTGTTAAAATTTGTTTATACGTGTTAAATTTAGAATTTTTATTTTAAATATCAACCTTAGAGATTATTTTTTTAACCATAAAGTTATCGAGAATTTAATTAAAGATTATAAAAGTTACCGACAAGTATTGACATGCTATTATTAAAGTTAAAAAATTAGTAAAACTATAATACAACAAGAAAGGATTTGTAAATTGTAAAAGTTAAAGTTTTTAAAGTAAATAGATGAAAAATTACCTTATCATTACGTTCACAGAGGAACTTGAGCCGTTGAGCTTTTTTGTGCATAAATACGCCATCAAGATGACCAGTCTCGACACTTCTTATTTCAATAGCTTTATTACCCCAACCCATTATTTGACCAGTACCAATATATGCCACACTAGTTGGCATTTCGCCCCACTGCAAGACCATTGTCTTGGATACACGACCATACGTATTGACGTAAACACCTTCGTTGTCGTAACACAACAACAATTGCATACCATTACTGTGTGGTAATGCGACAATACAATGTGGACAAATGGGTCCCTGAGTCTGTAATTGCAATTATTTTTTTATACACTTATTTATTCATACAGTATTGTATCACGTTTGAAATAACAATAGGGCGTATAAAATTTTTTTTTGCCAATCGCTATGCAAATATATTTTCATACAAATGAAAAAATATTTTTACAAAGCCAAAAGAGTGTCTGAAATTTTATTTTTGGAACTTGAAAAATTTTTTTATAAATCATTGCATTTTTGGAACGCGATATGTATAAAAATTTATTATGTAGTAAATAAAGTAATAACAATGATAAAAAAATAAAAAAAAAGAGATTTGAATGAAAACTTACGTGTTTTGTAAGTATATTTTAAGCATAAAAATGAAAAAATATTTTTCCAAAGTCAAAATACTGTGTCTCAAATTTTGTTTTTAGAACTTGAAAAATTTTTTTATAAATCTTTGCATATTCGGAACGCGATGTGTATAAAAATTTATTATGTAGTAAATAAAGTAATAACAATAATAAAAAAAATAAAAAAAAGAGATTTGAATGAAAACTTACGTGTTTTGGAAGATAAATATCGTAAACAGTTGCGGAGTCCAAATCGACCGCATGAAAACCGTCGGCACTGCCGTAGATAACTTTTAATCTGGAACCCTCTTCGACAGTGAGATCGACGAGTAGTGGACGGTGAGCTAGCTCACCGAATGATTTAAAGGCCATGAATTTGTGATAGGGTTTCGGTGCCCAAGCGTAAATCTCTATCGAGTCTTTAAGAGCGATGACGAGAAATTTTATTCTCTCGTACTTGACTATTTTGAAGTGCACAGCACCCTGGAGATCGCCTACATTTATCCATCCATTACGTCGTTCTACTTGCTGTTGAATAATTCCAAAAAATAAATAAATAAATATTGATTTTAAATTGAATTTAAAATAAATAAACTGCCCGAGTATTCTCAGTAAATCGAAAAAATACTAAATCTCTTTATTTAATAAACGATAACGGGAGCTAGGGATTTAGAAGCATTTTTCCTTTTATTTGAATATAAATTTCTTAAATTTTCATCCCGGAATAATGAATAAATAAGACGACGAGATATGAAGTAAACCCTTTATAATTATTATATTCTTGGTATTTATTTTAATAATGCTGTTTGTAATCACCCGGTAATTGAGTTAAACAAAAGTTATCATTCATTATTTAAATAAGAGAAAGAATTTATGGCACATCTAGATCGGTTAATTAGTTAAAAAGTTATTATGAAAAAGTTTGTAGAAAATAAGTTTTTTCGGAAAAGTTTTAAATGGATTTTTATTTTTACGCTCTACCATCCCATAATTTTTAAATTTTTGTAGCATAGAAACTTGTGTTTAGAAAGGTTTTTTAAAGAAAAAAAATAATGAAATTTATTATTTGATCTATTTTATGAGAATACTCTTACTTGTGAAATTTGAATTAGTTAGCCTTTACTTACGTCACTGTGGCCATCAGTCCGCAGTATTTTACTCTTGAGCCAAGAAAGGTAGTAAACCCTGACACGATTTTTTTTTCCGCTGATAGTCACTAGAATATTTTGTCCTTCGAGTACTTCCATCTGCTGAAATCGTCTTCTGCTTATTAACTGATAGACTTTCCCTTGTCCGCTTCTGTCTAGCAACATTAACCCGTTCTCCGTTCCAATTAGTAGATTCACGCCTAGAATTATTATGATTAATATTATTATTATATTATTTTGTTGAAAGTTATTATGAGTAATGAGATTTTAACTAAATTATCATTTATACAATAAACGAATAATTTAATTATTATCCCGGTATTTAAAGAATCATAATAAATAAAAATTACAAACAAATTTATAAAATTTTATTTACGGAATCTTTCGGTGTAATTAGAGTTAATTTTTTTTATTAAATTAATATTTAAATTATCTTAATTATATTATTTCGTCGGTTTCAAACTTTATGAACATAATGGTGTATACAATGTATAGTTCGAACTATGTATTCTTTGATATAAAGATGCAACTAATTACTACGATCAATATTGTACGATAGAGATACTAATTTAGTGCTTTGCTGGCTTTCTATACAGTATGCATCAGTTTTGATAGCATTTCCTTTATCCTCACTCTAATATCATTCTTTTCATCTTTTTATAAATAACTTTCTTCGTACTCCATACAGTAATTTGAAAATTATATGAATAATTAAATTATAAAAAAAAAAAAAAATGTGTTTCTACCTGAGGCAAAAAATTACACTTTAATTTTATACCTCTGACTTTATATACAATTCTCAATTATATTACCGTTGTTTATTAAAAACTAATTCACAATTATCATGTTTTGTATTGGGCTAATTTAATAAATCAACAGTTGCGTAATAATTGATAAATTTTCATCAAAAGTCCATTAGAAAGTTTAAGCAGCATAGTTAAAGTTTATCGTCAATAATATACCGTGTATTAATTAATTTACTGGAAAGTTTAAATGAAACTTTTTTGAAAACTTTTAGTTTTTTAATTATCGATCGGAATGTAAGAATTATTAGGATGATAAATTAACAAACTAATTTCAAATATTGAAAGGATAAAATTTTTAATTAAAAATTGTTTCAAAGAATATTACGTTACGCTAATAATCAAAGTTTTAGTATTATTGACATAAAACTTCATTTTAAAGTTATGATACGTTGCTATCAAATTATTTGCTTATTGTTTTTACTACTCTAAGGTGTGTAAGTTAACATTAAAATTTTTCCCTCATAACTCAAACTATAAATAAATATGTTTTCAGTGTAAATAATATTTGACGTATTTAATTAAATGAAATATTTACTTTGATGTTTAACTTTTTACATTATAAATAAAAAATTTTTAGCAAAACGTTTAAATGATATGAATAATTAATAACATTTCTATATATATAAAAAAGTTAATTAAATATTGAAACATAATGTAAATAATTGATAGCGGATCAATAACTCTGGAATTAAACTTAACGAAAATTTAAATATACTAGTAAAGTGTAGCACAATATCGTGTAATATAAATTTATTTACAGTTGACCAAAAATTGTCATGTTTATTTATTTGCTTTTATCAAGTACTTTGAATTTATTTATTCAGATCTATGTATTCGTATTGAACTGTTTGTTTATTTTTTATTATTCAAATAAAATATTCTGCACCAGGAATAAATAGACACTGGATAACAAAATTAATTCAGTTACATAAAATATTCTCTAAATCGGACGAAAAATAATAATTATATTGATTATTGTCATCAATAACATCTTGCTAACATTTATAATAGTAAATTAAAAGCAATTTGACGTTTTAATTGCGTCGACTAAATTTTATCACCATAATTTAACATTTAATTGAGCTGTTACGATAATCTACATCTATAGTATCTGTAGTAGAAAATTTTATGGGTTTTATATCTATGTGATAAAATTAATTCAACTAATTGAATTAAATATTGCCGTAAAGATTAAACTTTGATCGGTTATTTTAGTTTCAGAAATTTTGGAAGACAGATAATTCAATGGGTCAAATTTTCCTGATATTTTTTCAAATTAAGGAAGTCCTTTCGCTCCAGTTGAGTCACAACAACTGTAGTAGTCAATATTCAATAAATTAAAATAAAAAACCCATAAAAATTTAAAAAATTAAAAAATAAATAGTGTATGAGGCATTAATCGTTGAAATTTTGAAAATTAAAAAAAAAAAATAGTTAAATACAAAAATTAATTTGACTCTTGTAAATCAGTTGTTAATAACCTATCCGTGATTTGGCAACGCTACATATCGGTTGTTTACATTTTCATTTGCACAATATAACCTTAACCATGTTTAAGTTTTTGCAGTCAGTGTAAATAAATAAATTAATTAAAAATGTTTAGTCATAAAACCATAACATTCTAATGTCTCATGGCAAGAATGCTAGTATTTTTTAATTATTGTTTTATTTTTCAATTATGAAATATGAAAATTTATTAACAATAAATTAATTAATAAGTATGTATGATAAACATAAGTGCGTTAAAGTTTAGTTTGAATTTATTGAATGATCTGAAGCTCGCGCGCTAAGCAACGTTGCCAAATGTTCTGACGCCATTCAAATGTAGGTTACTCAAAAATTTTCTGTGATTTTATAATTTTAATTTCTCCGTAAATTCCACGGGAACCTATATATTTTATTGCAAAAAATCAAACCTGAATATTTAGAAAACCTTATTTTGAGTTTTTTTTTACCCTATCTAATCAGTGGTTAATGCCATAATTCGAGAAAGTTGTTAAGGTCTGACTTTCTCGTAAGACTCGGAAAAAATACTAACATTTTTAGGAATTTTTTTTTCAAAAATATGCACGGTGAAGAATAAATTAAACTTCACTAGTAGATAAATAAGGACTTTAACTATTAGATAAAACTTA
This sequence comes from Cotesia glomerata, assembly GCF_020080835.1. Lineage (NCBI taxonomy): Eukaryota > Metazoa > Arthropoda > Insecta > Hymenoptera > Braconidae > Cotesia > Cotesia glomerata. The sequence continues at coordinate 5,906,292 of NC_058158.1, forward strand.
ATTTTATGCATAATCTAATATTTTTTATTTAACATTGATGGCGAAAGGACCTCCTTAAATCATCATTTGGATAAAATTATCGTCCATTCTGCCCTGTTATGACAAAACGACGTATCTCGAGATACGCTGTTTTGTCGTAACAAAGCTAAAAAGGTTTTTTTTAGTGTTACTTAATGATAGGGTATCATTAAAATTTTACTAATTTAATTAATTATGCCAATAATATTGATTAAATGTGCGTATAAAAGAAATGAAAAAAAAAAAAAAAAAAAACGTATCTGTTTTGGATTGGAAATTAATATAACATTTAATTCTTCGAGTTGCAGCGTTTTGCCATAACAATTTCATTTATTTATCGAAATGAGCATTAGTTTCTTAAGATAAAAAAAATGTATCTCGAGTTACAACATTTTGTCATAACAGAAATAAAATTTTCTATTAAATTATACTCAAATTCTGTAAAAACTTTATACGCTATTTTCTCGAAACTATAATTTTCAAGATACGTCGTTTTGTCATGACAGGGCATTAGTGATTTTAAAAAATTTTAATATTAAAAACGGAGATATTGAAACTATTTTTATACAATAATATTTTTAAACTAATTAAAATTTAGATTTAAAAAATAATAAAATAAAAATATTTACCCCATAATGCAGCGCAAAGTATTTCACTATTGAAACGTTTTTTGTATTTTCGTATTTCAGGTGTATCTGAGGACAAATCGTGACTTGTTGGTGTAACATTGACGTTAACATGTGATTCTCTTCGTGCAGGACCGGCACCAAAACCAAATGTCAGGAATGAACGCTGTTTCTGTTGGAGTGCAAGAGGTGCGGGTGTTTTAACAGCTTGTCGATACTGCTGCAACAGAGTCACTTTTGTGAATTAACAAGTTCCGTAGTAATATCGTAAAGGATGCCGTAAAATGAGAATGAGCAAAGGATACTTTGAGAATATAAGACTCTGAGTAAGAATAAAACTAAAGAAAGAAAGAAAAAAAAACTAAGAAAACAAAGTCGAGCTCGGCATCGAGTTAGAAAGAGCGTAAAAAACAATAAGTATAAAATCAGATTACTCAATTACTTAAGAATTACTACACTCTAAAGCGTTATGGCTGTTGCACCAATACTTATTTCTACTTAAATACAGAAAAGAATATAACAAAAAAAAAATAAAATAAAATAAAATAGAAAAAAAAACTAAATTCTTTCTTACATTACTGTAATTACACGTGGACTTATTTACTTTTTACTCAACTTTATTTATTAACCTTTAGCTTTTAAATAAAATTAAGCTTTAAATTTTAATCTTTTAATGTTTAGCCGACTGCTACTTTATGAGTCTTCCAGTAAATGAAGCAACAACCAACACATTATATTCATAATAACAACAGTAGTTATGATAATTATTGTAGTATTATACGAAAGTGAGAACAATTGCCAATAACAGTAACACCAGTTTTAATTAACACAATCACTATACAGGCAATTTCTACCTCACTGAAAATAAAATAATAGTCATAATAAGGGTCTCTACTAAAATAATAATAATTAAAAAAAAAATTAAGTAATAAAAAATACAAAGTTTGATGTACAGTAATTATAAAATAATAGACAAGAAAAATAATATTCGTTTAAAATTTACATTTATAAATTGTTTTTTTTTTTTTTGTACATTGTTATTCATTTACTTATTAAAATTTTCTTTTTATTTATTATTATTTTTTTAGTACATGCCAATTGCACAAGACGAATAGCACACACATCCGGTAAAGTATAAATAATAATAAGAAAATGAAAATATTTATGTATATATTTTTTGTACCCCGAATAAAATGTTTATGATAGAATAGAGAAATATAAAAGAAAATATTGAAATAAGTAATATCAATAAAACAAAATAATAAAAAAATAATTGATTACAAAGGGAGTACGAAGATAAAAGAAAAGCTCCAGCTAGATTACAATAGTTTAAATTGAAAGTAAAAAATGATTCCCGTTTATAAAGTTTTAAAGTAGAAAACCCATTGTTTTTAAAGTTATTTTTAATAATAGTGATGATAAATAGAATTTTGTTGTTAGTTAGTTTTTTTTTTTAAAAATGACCCTTGAGATATAGAAATAAGGAAGCGACACTGATCTGATGTAGATGGATAAATACTTACATTGTAATTAGTATTGGGATGGGGGTGGTCAGTAGATAGGGCCCTGCCGTTCAAGTTAGAGCTCCCGCGTGTCCCACAACACACAACAATTGTGAATTAGTCACACGTAATAGATAAATACGGTAATATAGTATTAACAAGGGCCGTAATAAATATTATTGTTATTTATACATAATGCATATGTTAAAAAATATTTTTTTTTTAAATATTGTACATTGTTCATATATATAAATGCTTATTTTAATGTAGCTAGAAAAATAAAAGGATAAAAAGTAACTAAAAGGTACTTATTGTAAGTGTTTGAAAAAAGAGTTAAATGAGTTTCAAGAATAATTTTAAATATTTCTCTGGCTGCATTAGCATTGAGAGTAGATTAGCTCATTGTGCTGTTTTATTTTTAAAATACCGGGAGTATTTGAAGGCATTAAGTACTGGAATTGTTAATTATTCAGACACTTATTTTATTTGGTAGGTCTTGATGATAAAATGGAATTATTATTTTATTTGTTTTTTTTTTCTTGTCAAAGCTAACGAATAACAAAAAGGGAGAACGAATAATTTAAAAAAAAAAAAATGATCCGTCGACTGAGATAATAGCGAAATTTTTAAAAGAATGAAGGCGTATGATGTATCTAGTAATTTAAATTAATCAAACTTTATTTCGTTCTCCCTTTTGTTGAATTATTCGTAAAAATGAAATATTAAAGCTATGACAAAACTGCAATTGCAAACAAATAGAATAAATTGACTATTTTTATTTACGAAAGAATAATTGAAAAAAAAATTAATTATAAGTAAATGAAGATAAAAAATGTAATAATGATTATAACATAAATAGACATTACAAATTAAAGCTTATACTAAAGCTAGAAATAATAATAAAGATTTAGTGAACCACTTTTGCTCTAACGTAAGTTCTTTGTATGAATAATTAAATTGACTGGAAAATCTTAATTTTAAGCACGAAAAGTTTGAGCAGCGGCGGTGAGTGGAGGGTGTTTTGACCCTGATAAAAGATACGAGCAAAAGTAACGCTGAGAGAAATACAGATAGTGATAGAGGGAAAGATAGGTATACAGGATAGAAATTCTTTATCAATTAATTGAAGTGAATTCAAAATGAAGACAAAACTTTTCACAAGACACACTATATATTTTAAGCATAATGGAATCTTTAAAACATTAATGCGGGCCCCACTATATTCATCACGTACCTAATTAAGTGCACAAGAGCGGAACGTAATTCTAAACAACTTATTTTATTTATGAGGAACAGTATTCTAATTATTATTTTTTTTTTTTATAATTTGTTTTTTCGTAAAATTAGATTTCTCGCTCGATAAACTGTTGTTTAATTTTAAAATTGATTTAATCAAACTGTAAAAGCATTATTTAAATTCAAGTTTCGTAGCGAGAAATTTAATTTTTAATTATTTTTCATCAGAAATCGTGACTCTTAAGGATTTTGTAGTTTTTAGAAACTTGTAATTATGCAGATTTATGATCCGATCTTTTTTCAGTCTAAAACAAAATAGTTTTTTTGCTTTATATTTTTATAATAAAAGCATTTGCAAGCTTATAAAAAAACTTTATCAATTTTTTATTTATCATCATTGACAAACTTTTTTAAAATATTACTTGTAAATTTTTTATGGATATAGCTTCTATGAATTGAATATTAACGAGCCCTTTGTTTCAGAGAAATAATGTAAAATTTATAATTTAACAATACGCTCGATTCGTAATTGAAAGCTATTGAACTCTAAAATTAGAGCATTCGAAAATTGAGTTGGGTTTTTTCTCATCAGTCCGTAAATGACTGAATATGACAAAAAACAAAATATTACACTAGAAAATATACGAAGCAAAGTTGCATAATTAAAAATGATTTAAATTAAAAAAGCAAAAACAAACGATGTACATGTGGAATTAAACGACGAGTATCGAAAATATCAATCGTTCTAAAGCTTCAAAGCTTCATTTGGAATAAACTCAGTTAATACTGATAAAATGGAATTTTATGCACAAATAAAAAAATAAAACGAAACGAAATGAAATTCAGGAGGATTTACGAGCGTATCGTAATGATAAAAGCTATAGTAAGTATATTTAAAATTCTGAACATATTTCTGCATTCCAATAAATGTACAAAATCCTTCTAGTGAGCCTATTTATATAGTCACAATAATAATAATATTTATAATAAATAAATCCAATATAATATATTTAAATAAAAGTTTAGCGTTCGTGTAGTTTATAAAGCCAGAGTAGAGCAGAGAATAATGTCAAGTCAAATCGCTAAAAGAGAAATTTCAATTTAAACTATTAAAGTATTAACTTTTCAGACTATAAACACATATATTTTACACGTACATCAAAGTTACACGATTTGATTTGACTTATTTCTGTGGGGCTTCTGGTGTGAGGTGAGTGATGAGGCGGAAAAGAGCTTAAGGAAGGAAAGGAGCAAGGGACTGATGACACGCGGAAATGGGTACCGGTAGATGTGAATGTATGTGTAAATGGTGATACACGAACGATGAATAATGCTGAAAATATATATTAAATATATCTGTATAGATAAGTTTAGGTGGCTGACCTCTTCGCTGGTTGATTTGTCTTGTCGCTGACCCGGTGACGAGGTCAAAAGGTCTGGGAGAACAGAGCTTGGTCGTGAGCCTGGTGATGAGTCTGACCTCTGGAAATCACCGCCGCCGCTACTTCTCGCACGATCACCATCACGATTCTGTAAGTTTAGATTTTATTATTATATAAATAAATTATCCACTTAATTTTATTGCAAATTAATTGATGATTGCTGATTGCATTTACTTATTACATGTGTGATAAAAAAAAATAAGATTCGGGGTGGTTGTTTTATTTATAAGGAAATAAATAACAATAAATAATAAAAAAAGTATGTAAGAAAAAATAAATAAATATGAGAATAAGGAAAAAAAATGAAAAAGCAAATGACTACTCCAATGCTGGTATTTATGACTTGTATTATTCTGTAAGGATATATATGGGTATAGATATATATATTTATATATAGCTTGATAAAATATAGAGCTAAATAATACTGAGTCGAGTTACTGAAGTTATTTCCATTCTCCTGTCTCTACTAAAACTTTGTAAATATTATACATTTCTCTGAATATGTATTTCATTTTTTATACTCCTCTGTCACCATTTTGTATGAATATTTCATTTTTCATGATGAGTCTGAGCAATTTTAAGTTTAAGACAGTTCCGACATAACAGCTTTTTTTTCTAGAAATGTAATAAATTTTTTTTCTTTTTCATATTATTTTACTTTTCAATTAATAGGAAAAAAAAAAATTTCAGATCAATAAAAATGATGAATATTCTTCCGCTTTGGCTTTTTAATAGATTGTTGAGTGATTGTCATTAATTTATGCTCGGTATATTTTAGAGAATTTATGTATGTTTCAACGTAGCACTTTTTTTTTTTTGAAAAATTTTTTAATAAATTTTTATGCGCCAGAATAATGAAACTAAAGAAAAAAATTTAATTAATAATTTTTATGTCCAGAAATACAATAAACTTGTAACATACTATACTAACAATAAAACGGTTAATTGAAAAAGTTATAATATTGTGAAAAATTTTAATCGATAAATACAAATATTAATAAAATTCGATTAAATGATAATCGTAAAAAATCTCAACTTCAGTAAAAATATTTATCATGGCTGAATACGTTATTATTCTGATTATAACTACTATATGCTGCATTGGGCAATCATAATAAATGTTTGTCATAAAACGAAAAAAATATAAAAATAAATCACAATAATAAAAAATTATAGAATCAGGAGCATAGTAAACTGCAGTACTGATGTAAAGGAATTATGTAGACTAAATTGTAAAAAAAATAACGTAAAATTAAAAAAAAAAAACTAGACAAAGATAAAAAAAAATAACTAAATACGATAACTAAAAAATAATTACATCCACAAGCGCGCATATCAAGCGCTAGCCATACACTTAACATGTAAAACATAAAGTAAAAAAAAAATACATTAAAAAAAAATTTTTAAAACGTAGCAACAAAGGCTGCAAATGTGCGATGCATTTTTTGTTCAACTGTCAGAGTGATGGTTGCACGTAGAAGAGGACATGAAAGTACAAAAAATATGTATATTTTAATATATAAATAAATATATAATAACAATACCATAAATGTATAAAGTGTCGGATAAAATTTTTTTAGTTAAACAAACTAATGTAGCATTTCTTTTTTCTCAAGTTCCTACTTTATACAATAATGTCACATAAATTGATATACACGTGCTAATCATCACGTTTTATACATATGAATGTAAATAAATGTATGTATGTATACGTATGTACATAAAAACGTACAACAAGTATACTGTGAAAAATACAAATACACATTGTTACATATACTTATTTTTTTCTCGGTCCACAACGATAACGTGCAACTATTACGCGTCATCCTCATGCCAGTTTTCAAAGCATGCTTTTATGTTCATGTTCATCTACACATATAATAGTAATACACACTTAGACATACACATACATATATGTATAAAAATATGTAATAAAGTGTTTTTATAAAAGAGCAAGGCAATGGCTGGTTGAGATGACGACGATGTGAAAATGTATATTGTATCATAACATAACAATCAATTGCAATAATATAGTCTTTTTAGGCGTTAAAAAAAAATAAAGCAGGTCATGCAACGGTCGTCACGATCATCTTTATTATTGTAACAATGTTACTGTTATTATTATAGTTATTCTTGGTCGTTTGTCAGACGCCAATTACAACGAGTCGACAAGTTGGTGATGAGATCTCGAAAAAAATTCACATTTACGCTATTTCTTCTGATCTTCTCATTATTTTCTTCGGATCGGCTTCACTTTTTATTACTGATTGCTGAAATTTTATAATTTTTATTTTTTCCTAATATTATTTCATTTGAATGTAATGATTATGATCTTCTATCAGCAGTCAATCGTGAATTTGTGAGCGAGTTGCAGTCTCTTGATTAAAGAATATGGCTTCATGCTATATAGATATACATATCAGTAGCAGCAGCAGGCACGTGAACATGTGGTTCAATGAATCAAGAATATATATATGTTACATGTTAACACAATACACACATAGTTATTAATTTATCACTCGTGAAACATAATCAAAAGTCTTTGTGTTACTAGTTCAATGAGAGACTGGTCTACTCAAATGTAGATTAATTATTTTAGAACTATCGTTACCATTATTATTATCGGTATTATAGTTATCATTGAATTATTATTTCACGGTGACTATTCAGTCATCGTATGTACTCCAAGAGAGTTAAAAAAATTAAATATAATCCTTTTTTTGCGGTAGATTGAAGTAAAAAAAGTAAAATTGGTTAGTGAGTACAGAAATAATTTACAGAAATATATATATATATTTTTTTTAATGAACGAATAAAAATTTTAATTGGAGGAAATAATAATTTAGTTCAAGAGTTGAGGGATTTCAAATAAATTTTTTCTGTTTTTTTTTTTAATTTTGGTATTAAGACAGCAGCTTCGTCAGCAATTAATGCGTGCAGTGATTAGCGTACACGAAAGCATCGCCAAGTCCATGCGATTAGCTTTCATTTTTATTAGTTATGTTTGTTATTTTTTAATCTTTTTCTTTTCAATTATTAATTCGGTTAGTTACAGTTAAACAATCGCGGTAAGCGAATCCCAACATTCACCTGCGGTTATACATGAAGTAGCAAGTATAAGAGTTTAATGAACGATGGAAATGAGCGAGTTGAGTATATAAGTAAGGGAGAGATTCATTATAGATCAGCGTTTTTATAATTTTTTATAGTAATGGAGAGGATTTTTAGTAAGTGAAACTTTGAAGATTATTATATATTGATTGTGATGTTGAAAATTGATGGAAAAGTTCCCACATCGACTGCTAAAATTTATTAGTCTATTGGTTTATTTCCTTTTAATCGTTTTATCGTTTTTATTATGGATTTTAAATGGAAGTTTTAAGTAAAATTAAATTGATTGGAATGAAAATTTAAATAAATAAAACATTGCATTTAATTACAAGTTATGATAGTACTTTAAATCTAATATGAAAATAATGATAGTGGAATGATACGAGATAGCAGTAGCAAATTTAATATTAAACTATTGAATTATTAATAATTAATTAGTTAATTTTCACTACTCGTATTAAAAAATGTTTAATTAACACATATCAAGGAGGTTTTTTTTTTATCATTTTTTGCAGACACTAAGCTTTAATAAATGCAAAGAAAAATTTTTCTTTAATTAATATTTTTCTAATACTATACTTAATTAAAAACCTCCTCAATGAAAATAGCAATAAAAAATTCTATATTTAAAATGCGTCTACTTAGTACTGCCTCGACTACATTAATAAGTAATAAGTAACAAGAATAATAATAATAATAATAATCTATTGAGATATTTAAATCATTCGTAAATAAATATTATATATCCGTAGATGCGGGAAGTTATTATCAAAAAATTAATGATAGGAAACGAGTTGATAGATATAGTATAGCGTAATGAGGACATTATGTTTATAAATAGGATAGAAAAATAAAGAGTAAATAAAATGATGAGGTATTAGGTTTCTAGGTTGACGAGCCAATGATCTGGCAGACGGACAGGCAGTCAGGGCTCGTCGACAAGACTGACCTGACTGATAACCGGGCTGTACTCGCTAGCAGTTGTACTAGCAGTAGATTTAATAGTCCCTCCATCATCGGAAGACATTGTCGAGTTAGTAGCATTCAGCGAGTTTGAGGTTGGGCTATCCGAGGGCCTAAAACTCCGTCTTCTTGAGGACAAGTCTTCCGCAGCAGTAGCAGCAGCAGCGCGTAACAGTCTAGCCTCGTGACGTTCTCGCAAAAAGTCTTGCTGTCTACTGCTACTGCTACCGAAAACAATTTCACTCTCTGTCTTCTCGCGTCTTGGCCGCTGAAGTAGTCCACTGCCAGCGGTAGGCGTAGTCGGTTCCCGTCCGTAGGAGAATTCTGTCAGTACCGGCTCACCGGGTGCCAATCCGCTGGATTTTTTTCCCAATATTCCGGCCACACTTATCTCGCTGCCACGTCTGTTCCCACTGGAGAACATACTAGACCGCGGTTCAGACTTTTGCAGGTAGGCCGAGTGTCTCGTTGATGGGAAAAAATCCGAGTTCTCTCGTCTGAATGCCCGGGCAAATGCACTCGTGTTTCCCAACTTTGAATCGGACTCTTGACGCCGGTGAACCGCTTTCAGTTGGGATGACTGCGACTGTTGAGACGATTTATGACTGTTCTGTTTATGATGGTGAACCTGAGGCTGGTGAGGTTGAGCTTGAGGTTGATCTTTTCGTCTTCCCGCGGCGTCGTACCGCTTCAATGTCCTGTCACTTGAGGATGATGACCTCTCATCACTAGCAGATTTCCCACTGCTACTCGCCTCCTGTTTCATTTTATCCAACCTTTCGTTACACCCTTGAAAGAAGCGAGTAAAGTCCCACTCCTTGAGGAGCAATTGCTCGTCAATTTCGGAGTGCCTGTTGCTCGCAACTACCGCTCTATCGTCCGTCGTCGTCGTTGTTTTACTACTGTTGCTATTTGTCATTGCAGTCGTGCTTGGTGTTGGTGTTGTTGTTGTTGTGGTTGTTGTCGTTGTTGATGATGATGATGATGATGTTGTGGAGGTGATTGTTGTGATTGGTGTTAATTTCTACTCGACGACGAACGTATAGAGAAGACGGTAATCGAATGGTCGGGTAATGAAACAGTGATCAAGAAAAAAAAGAAACAAAAAAAAACGATACGTAGTTTGTGTTGTGTTTGATGAATGTTTTATTTAATTTACTATTTTATTTTTTATTTATTTACGGATGATTACTGTATTGTATTTTTGTCGTTTTATTTTAGTTAACGTATGTTTTATTGTTAGCCAGTCGTGGGTATTGAACGTGAGTGAGTGGATAAAGTTTTGTGTTATTGCCAATGAATTGTTAAGAGATTACCAATAGAAGAGTGATGCTTTAATTAAACATGTGACATGTCAAAAAATATTTTTTGAGTGCATGTAATTTAATGGGTGAATTGTGATGGTTTTCAAGTGGTAGCTGGTGGTTTTGTGTATGTAAAATGCTGGCAGATAATCCGCCGATACTTGTGATACATGTATTTTATTTACACATATTGCAGATATATATATATATGTATAAATATATTAATAAAATGTTACACAGGCCCGAGCAAGTATCATATAGCAGGCGACACTGTGATGGATCAAGAGCCAACACGAAAAAATATTTTTTTTTTTTTTTCGATATTTAAATACGGTGTCTAAATGACTATGTGTCTATGACTAAAATATTTAATTTATATGAATAATAATTATTTTAGTGCTGAAATTTTATATTTTTAAATTAATTTTTTTTTTTTACTTTTATTAATAATTATTCAGTTTATTATTTTGTAAAGAATTCAGTAATGTAATCTATGAAATGTTGTAAAATTTCTGTGCTAAACTTATAACTGACATAGTTGAAAGAATTTATTGAATTTAACGTCAAAATATTATTTTGTTGAACAAAGTTATGAGAACGAACAAATTTAGCGTAAATAATTTAATAATAAAACAAAACTAAAACTTTTAATGAGCTATAATAAATTTCAGCAATATTTCAATATTTTTTTTTTTTTCGTTTCTTGTAAATTGTAAATGTGTAAAAAATTTTTCTTCGTATACTGTTTACAGAATGAATAAAGAAATAAATAAAAAAAAAAAATATATATATATAATTTTGACAGGCATTTTAAATAGATGATCGTGGAGATAGATCCTTGGAGATAGGCTTTTCAAACGCGTATATGGCAGTTTGATGACAATTACTTGTTCATGCGTCTGATTGCATCACCTCGATGATTTGCAATGTATGAAAAGGTAGAGGGGAAATTTTCGTGGACCGTTTAATTGATGGCAGTCTATCGTCACTTATGTACTCAAAATAATAATAGTAATAAAAAAAATAAATAAATAAACAAATAATAATTACGTATGTAAACAGTCATACGACGTAATAGTAACGTGTAAAATGATACACTGCAGTGCAATACATATACAATAGTGCATATATATATGTATGCAAAATTAGCTACAATAATTAAGTTCTTACTTGCACTCGCTACTAACAAGGATAAGCTACTCACTCTTTTCATGACTAGCGTACGATCACCAGATTCTTCTTCGTCTGGAGTTGGTGGTAACGGTCGATTTGGCGCGCCTCCTCCTTGAAAAAGTAACAACAATGAATAAACAGAAATACGATATCGATTAGTTTTCATTTTCAACATTTAAATTTTAGGTTTTATAAAAGAAAAAAAAACACTTTCATTTTTCATAGTCTACTATTGTTATTGTTGGTACTTATTGTCGTATTTGTACGTAAAATTATTGTTCTTACCTTCATGATGGTTTTGGGCATTGTGCGAGGAAGATGAAGATGAATCTGAAGACGGTCTGAAAGCAAATTCAGGACTGGTAGACGTGCCACAGAAATATATAATTCATCGGCGATTAGAGATGAGACGACAATGACGATTAATGATGATTTTCGATGATTTTTACGGCAAATATATATTACCGTAGATCAATCAGTTGAATGTCAGTTGATGAGTAATTAAAAATGAAAGATGATTTATGAGTTTTTGTTTTTGAATATTAAATTCAAAACATCAATTGTTAATAAGGCAATTATACTTACAGAGGTTTTGGCGGATCACTGGCTAATAGTGTTCCGTCATTTCGTGCATTATTTCCGGTAGCATCTTCGAAATCATCGTCACTGTCACTTTCAACTGATAGTGCCTGAAAATTTTATAAATTTTATTGATAAAACTTATTTTAATTACTTTATGAATTATTAATCCATATTCAAAATTATCACAAATAATAAAAAAACTACATCCAACTTTAAGAGAACAATAAATTAAAATAAAATAAATTAAACAATCCACAAGAAACCCAAAAAATAGTAGTGCTGACAGTGAAAATAAAAACCCATATAATAACAATAAAAGATGTATATATATATATGTCTATATAAATCTAAAATGACAAATACCATATAAGTAAGAAGGTATTAATAAAGATAAAGAGAAGGTACAATATGGTACCGTACTAATTAAACGGGTTGTTTGTCGTTTGTTTGTATATCTTGAGTAGTGAGCAGCATAATTTTTCTATTTATTTATTTATTTATTTAAGTGATTTATTAAACCGTTCGAATTTTTTTTTTTTAGTAATTTTTTTCTGCTGTCGTTGATGTTGTATGGCTTGCTTACTTGATCAAGAATACTGGAGGATTGAGGCATCTGTTTGTTGTTCTGTTCATTATTGGCGACAGGTTGAGCCGAGTGCGGTGCCGCGTTTGTCGACTGTGCCGGTGCGGGGCTCTTGTGTTGTCGATTGGGCCTCGGCGGGGCTTCTGGGCCCTGTGACACACCAAGCTCGTTGAGTTGAGCACACAGCATGTCCAAGTCCTACCACCCAACGCGCACACACGTTACCCCGTTAGTCACATTGTCATTTTACCATTTTTATTTATTATCACAATTGCTAGTTGATTTATTTTTAATTCATTTGTTAGCCTTCTCCATAATTATTTTATTTTTAAAATCACAAGAACAAGCTCAAGCTGATAAGTATTATTTATCTAGTAATAAAAATTAAATCACCAGAGAATTGTTACGTAACATTGATTTTAATTAAATATAACATAAGAGTTTAACACTCAATCAAGTTATTGAAATATTCATTTTTTATTTATCTTGTTAATTTTATTTTTCAATAGCTCTCTACTCAGCTAAGCGAGTTATGTAAACGGTTTTTTAAAATTTATCAACAGGTAAAAAGCATGGCTGTGACTGATTTAAAACGTCGTGAAATGTTTATTGGAAAACGTTAAAAGAATTGTTAGTGAAAGCCGATTTTTTTTTCTTTGTTATTTATACAGAGCAAAGCATAAAGCGTTGGATAATATCGTGGACATTATTATACATGTATAGATAAATAATTATTTATATACACTTAAAGAGAGACATTTAGCAATAAATTATAACTAGTAACATGCAGACCTTATTAAAGAAGATTTAAATTGTTCAGAAAATAAAGAGTATCATTTTTCCATAGATAATAAATCCCATTAATAATAAAATACTATCCAATAAAATAAGTTATCAAAAGCGAGAGGAATAGTGTAGTGTGCTCTTACCTCCGGCCTTCTTGGTGGCAGCTACAGATTACATGTGAACATGGAAAAAAAAGAAAATAAAATAATAAAAAAAAAACGCCAGATACATTTTACGTCGACAGTTATAAAAAAAAAAGATTACTATAGATAGATAGATAGATAGATATAGATCATCGATGCAAATGTATGTGGCTTACGAGTGAGGTAATACGGCGGGGGACTAAATAATTGTATCTCTAATAAAAAAAAAATAGTCGCTTACATGCAGCCACTAATCATATAATATGCCATAGTGTGGAATTAAATTGTACGTGCACTGCATATAGGGAAAATAAACCAGAAAAGTTTATTGTTTAGCAGATAAATACTCAGAGGTGTGTGAATCAAAAATATAAAAGTAGAATCATAGAACGTATTATTATAATAAGAATAATAATTATTTATTTTAAAATACTGCATCATAAGTTCGAACGCTTAGCAGTTTGTCTCAGAAAAGTAAACGTGCATTCGCAGCGTCACCTTGATTTTTTTTTTTTTTTTTTTTTTTTTTCAACTTATCTATTGTCTTTTATTCTATTGCTTTAACAGCTACTTAAAAATAATAACAATGGTAGTAATAACAATGGTAATTGCGACTAAATATAACTTACCATAGGTTTGAAGATATGGCTATTTCGCTGTGGAGCGGCTTGACCACCTGATCCGCCACTGCCAGCTCCACCGGAATTGACTGCTGAGTGATGATTAGACGGTGGAGTTGATACTTTGTGCGGTTGTCTTGGATCGTCACGAGGTGTCGGCGGTAGAGGTCGAGAAGGCGGTTGAGGTTCTATTGCAAAGAATATTTGACCCGAATAAATTTAAACATTCAGCAAATCTTGGTATTTTTCTTTTGTAATTTCATTTTATTAATTTAAATTGCAATGTATTTTTTTTCTTCACATACCGATAAGTCTGTGAGGAATAGCCGGTCGTGCTGGAGGACCAGGTTCTGGAATTTCTCTTTGGCCTCTACTAGACTGTTTCTCTTTGTTCGGATGCGCCGGCTGCTGGGGAATGTCCTGGGTCAACGTTCTACCCTCTTGAATCTGTTGGAAGTTACGGCGTAGAGTATCTCCACCAGGTGCTTGAACGATTGACGATGGTTCACCAGCGAGCGCTGGCTCGTCTTCTTCGTTTTCGCTACCGCTGTACCGATAATCATCTCGTTCTGCGATAATAAAATAATAAATTAAATAAATATATAAAAAATCGTAAATTGATAAAGCTTAAATATGATTAAAAAAAAGATAAATATACACATATAAATAAATTTATTTAGTAAGAATAAGAATAATAATGGATAATGGATAAGAGTTAGTGATTGTTTGATAAATCGGCAAGTAAATATTGCTCAAGAGTTATCAAGTTCGTTGATAGATGGATGAAGATGGGATAGGATGCTTAGTTTATATTATGATAAATAGATAAACGATAAAGTTATCTTACCTTTCTCTTGTTTACGTTTCTTACAACGATCGATGTGGTCTTTCAGCTGTATCCTTACTTGACGCTCCGTTGGTTGGTCCCGGATGAATGGATGCTTTAGTAGCTGCTCTGTATACGGCCTTTGATGATAATCCTTTACTAGGACCGTTTCAATAAAACCGTGAAATTTCTTGGCCCATTTTTTAGATTTTAATCTCGGCGGCATGTTACGTGGAATTAAAAACAGGGCCTGCAATTATTTAGATAACATTAATATGTACTGTTGTTTTTAATTAAATGAAACTATTATAGAGGTAGAATTCAACTTACTCTCATGGGATGTAAATCACAGAGAGGAGGCTGTGATTCGGCCATTTCAAGCGCCGTGATACCGAGAGACCACAGGTCACTCCTATTGTCATAAGTTGCGTCTGGATTTTCATCACATGCGATAACTTCGGGAGCCATCCAGTATGGCGTACCAATAAATGTATTTCTTCTACCGATTGTACGATCTAATTGTGCACTTACACCGAAATCAACTGAAAAAAAAAATTAATTAATAATTAAGTTAATGCATGATATATGTTTAGTTAAATTAAATAAATAAAAAATAACAATACCTAATTTGACTTCGGCGTTGTCTGTTAACAATACATTTTGCCCTTTGATATCCCTATGAATTACTTTATTACTATGAAGGTAGCTGAGTCCTCTTAAAATCTCTCGCGAGATATAAGCGATCCACTCCTCCTTTAAACTTTGGCCTTTTGTTGATTTAACTAAATCAGTGACCGAGCCAGCCCCGCAGTACTCCATAACCAGCCACAGCTGGTCATCTTTCCCGGGTGGTGATTTTTTAACAAAAGCTCCATAATATGTTGCAATATTTCTGTGATTTGAGTACTGAAAAATTAATTAATATTGTTAGATATTTATTAATAAATAATACTTTTTTTTTTTTTATTTAATGAAAATTTTTGTTGCTCACCTTTTTGAGGACATTTATTTCGAGTTTTATTTCTTCTTCTTCGTCCTGCAATAAAACAAACATAGTTATTAAAAAAATTACCATAATTAATATCTTAATAAATGTAAGAAACCGATTAATTAATTAGAAAGTTGAATTTATGAATAGTTAACAAGTTTAATTAAAATATTACAAATGTATATAATTTTGTTTGTCCAACAATTAAAGTCCATGTTAAAAAATAAAAATAGAAAAGCCAGCAAAAAAAGTAAGAGATATGGATTTATAGTTCTTGTAGTTTGTAGTACTAAAGATCATGAAACGATGTTACGTATCAGTCGTTAAGTAGGTAAGTAGAGTCAAGATTAGCTGAGGCGTTATATCAAAGAAAAATGAAATAAAGATTTAGTTTTTTTTTTTTTTTTTTTTTTTTTTTTCTATTTAAATGCTACGATTTGATTCCGTTACTCATTTATGTATTTACGCGCTCGGTTATTTATTTTAATAAATGAATAATTATAAGATTCAATAATTCTTGAGACTGATTAGCATTGTTGCAGTTAGAAATCATATGATCAAGTGATTCGTAATAAAACACGTCATCATTTGTTCAAACGCATACCGGATACAAATAAATGCACACTCATGTGTTGAGATTTAATTTGATGCAGGGTCATCGCTATTTTATGGTAGCATAACATCGCAAAGAGTAGATAGTATTACTGTTGTGTTATTTTGTAATCAACGGGTTTTTTTTCTTAACGGATTAATTGGAAATCGAGAATGTCAGAGAATAATAATAATTAAAAAGAAAGAGAAGTAATGGAGTCATAAAAGCGGCTTCTGTTTAAATTAGATATTCGGTAATCACTAACAAACTCATGAGATTCTCGGAAAATTTTATCTCGAGTATGAGTAATCAGATATGCTGGGTCATTATAGTAAATTATTGTTTCATTATTATCGATGTAAAAAATTGCGTTTAACTTTAGTGATAGTTTAAGTTACATTTAAAAATATAAGTATATTTATAAGTGAGTAATCAAGTCTTTGTAGTCTTATTGGAAAAATTATTTCAACCGCTAAACTTTTAAGCACGATAATTATCGGTATTTTTATGGGGTTTTAATAATGGTAATTAAGAAGGTAAATACGAGATCGGGAGATAAAAATGGAATAAAGGTCATTGACTGAATATTGTTGTATTGGTTAGACAAAGGTCCTCACCTCCGTGACGTCCATAACTTTAATGGCCGCCAGCTGGCCCGTTTTGGTGTGTCGGCCCTGTAAAAAAAATAACAATCATTAGAAATTATAAACTAGATTAATTCTTAGATGATTGGATTATATTTTTCTAACAGAAGCTTAATAACGGATTCTTGTGTCACAAATTTTAAGAGAAAAAATCATAGCTTTAAAAAATTATTTTACAATTACAATAATCATAGTAATAATAATTCTAAAAATTCTAAATAATTACCGAAAAATTTACGCAATAAAAAAAAATTTATTATAAATTCTTCGAAAATTTTATTACTGTCAATTTATACAACGTATATATCTGTAGCGAAAAAAAAATTAATGAGACTCATAAATAAATAAAAAATTCATCAGTAATATTTTTATTAAGCAATATAAATTTATACGGTTGATAAAACGCAGGTACGGAGTGTATTATATACACACAATCTAACGGTGTCTACGTGATGTAAAACAGAGAACGGAGATGCATGAGTAGTTAAACGGAGACGAATAATAATAATAATCATAATCATAATAATAATAATAGCTTATGCACGAATGTATCGAATGTATATTCGATAGCGAATACATATTATGTTATTAAATTAAATATATAGGCATATATAGCCAAACTGTATAATAGTAGACGTGGTATCGGTTTTCATTCATTGTAAACTTTTCAGTACCATCGTAATATCAGACGGCTGTATTATATGTGGTATGTCAAAAGTTTTGAGTTTAAATGTACGGAGCATGGCATATACAGCCTAGCACTGCATGAAATCAAAACCAAACCTTCTTAGTATCACCATAGATATATAGATATATATTTATGCATGTACAAATAAACTATACTCATATATAATTTTATATCCGGAGGCAAATAAGCGTAACATAAGGAAATGAGGATACATTTTTAGGTCTTCGATTTCCGTTATGTCCTTTTCTTTTTTCTTACTTTTATCTTTATTAATAATATATACAGTTTTTACTTTAATAAACGGCCGGTAAACTATATATATATATATATATATATATATATATATATATATATATATATATATATATATATATATATATATATATATATATGTATGTTTATAAATAAATGACAAAAGTATTTTAATTAAAACGATTTATATGTACATATGGAATTTTGTGCAATGATATCCTGACAATATCATACCGATGCATCTAAATGCCGTGTGTCAAATGAAATCGTGTAAAAGTTTGCGCAAGCGCAAATTATTAAATATATATCTATATCTATATATGTGTATATAAATTGCATATACGTTAAGTGTATAAATGTATGGACATATATGTAAAGTATTTGTATTTATATGTATGCATAGAGGTATATATTTGCTATCATTGTCGTTGTCGCGATAACATATAACGTTGAATCGTAGTCGTCTTCGTTGCCGTCAAACACTACACAGTGTCATCGGCCTCAAGCTACACAATACTCCAATACTTGTATGTATGTATGTATGTATGTATGTATGTATGTATGTATGTATGTATGTATGTATGTATGTATCCATATACATATATACGCATGAAATACACGTGTGACGGTGTAAACCAACCGTCTAGGGGACTCCAATCTCCCCACGATACGAGCTTTCTCTCTCTCTTTCCCTCATACTTGGTTAAACTCTATCATACGAATACAGTCGACGCTCTCTGTATTGGACCTCTCTGTATTTGACCGCTCTCTGTATTTGACCACATTCTTCCTCTGTATTTGACGATTTTACACAGCTCTTATGGACAAGAACGAGTCAAATACAGAGAATGGTCCTGTACGGGTGAGTCAAATACAGAGAGCGTTGACTGTACGTATACTTATACTATTTTCTTGATTCTCTCTTTATACATATTACTTGTCGTCTACTCGTCTTTCCTCTCGCTTTTCCTCCTATCCACCGTACTCACTGATAAACCCAAGTACTGCGGTAAAATTCAAGTCCATCACTTACACATCACATCATGAAATAAAATACATAATGTAATGTGTAATGTGTCTCAACTCGTTTTATTTTAAAAACGACACATTTGAAGCTCAAGTGTACTCGTCAACAATCCACATTATATATTATTATCATTATTATTTTTTTATCCTGGAGTTTCAAGTGCCGGGATGTAAAAGAGTAGTTAAATAAAATAAAAATAATGAATTTAATTTTTTTATCAGCCATTTGTCGGGGAAAAAAAAACTAAAAATTAAACTTAACTGAATTAAATTATTCAATTAAATAGTAAATATTTTTTTCAGCAATTTTAATAAAAAGAAATAAAGCTAATAATTAATTAAAAAAGTGCAGCGGATTAAAGTATATAATACTTAAGAATATATTAAAACATGAATATTTAAAATTTAATCTTCTTGATAATATAATGAATAATAAATTAATAATATATATAGTACTATAAGTTAACCGCGATAAAATAAATCCTTCATTTCTTATTAATCAACTCCTTGGCTAAACTTTGAACTCTCAAAGTAAAATAACTAAAAGGAAAAAAAAAAAATAACTCCATTTTAAATCGGAAGTCTTGTGCAGCGAAAGCTACGAGAAATTCTCTCATGCCTCTCTCTACTTCCCCCTGAGAACAATCATTAGTTTCAATATACCGGATAGAGGTTGTCAGGTCGTTGACTTATATTTTGGCACCGCTACTTTGTTTTACTTTTAATTTTCCCAAACGCCTTATAAACCACCTCCGCTATTTCTCTTCCTCGTTATTCACTCATACCCTTGCCTTGTTAAAGCTGATCATCTCTAACTTTAAATAAAACCCGTACCAATGACATCTTCGGGGAGTAAATCGTTCGCTAGCTAATAGAATGCCCACGCAAAATTTAATATTTATTACAATCATTTTTTAACTCAATAAAATACTTAAATTAAACTTCTCAGACACACAATACATCAGTAATAATCTATGAAACATTATTTTTGTTATTTAAATGTGCAGCGTCAAGCTTCTCCTGTTTCTATGGTATAATTCAGAGAAGCCCCAAGAATAATGGCTTCACAATGCACAATATACACTTGACTACTGTCTTTAAGTCTTCATTTTTATGTATATAAATATAGATATATATTTTATTAAGTCGTCCCCACGCATTACAAGGACGAGAAGCACAAGGTAAAATTTTTTCAAGGTGAATCATCACACACAGACATATTATTCCTTATACAATAAATTTATACATATATACAGTAAATATTTTTTTTTTCATTTTCTATACTTCTCAAGACGACACAATACACGTGAGAGCGACTAGCTTTTTTAATCTTCACATGAGACTTACATTATTAGTCACCATCGACCGAACGATCGCCCCCGTAATTTTTCAACCGATCGATCAAAGTCTTTTTTATTTAAAATATCTATCTGTCCGTTGATTATTATAAATTAACCAGGACATTCCAGGAAAGTTTAGTTATAAATATAGATACGGTTGACATTGATGGGGAATAAAAATGAAAAAAAAAAAAAACAATAATTATAAACCCCACTGTTTATAAATATAAAAAAAATAAAGAAGAAGAAGAAAAATAAAATGATAAAGATGAAAAAAAAAAACTAAGTGCTAGTAAATTTATTTTAATTAAATTGACGATGCCAGAGGTCGGGAAGTTGCGAGGAAAATTTTCTCTTGTGCTTCTCATCGTTCTCGGTACCGCATAATATGTGATGTGGATATGCACACACGATACGATGCATGCGAGCTATTTTGCCCCTCGCAAATATCCGGAAATAGAACACGACGACCACGGGCATTGCGAACTTGACGTCGTAAGAGTTTAAGAGGAGAAGAGTAAGAGGGAACAGAGGGAGAAAGAGAGGATAAAAAATAATTTAAAGAAAAGAAAAATAAAGTTAAGAAGAAAGAGAGTGAGTGGACTGTTGCCTACAAGATGAAAAGTATCAATGGCAAACTCTACTCTACTCGCAATGATACTTGAAACTAAAATACACCTTTGATATAATTTTTTTTTTTTTATTTTTTTAGGTCGATCGATAATTTTATGCTGTACTTTGTGGCCTTTTAAAAAAAATTCATTGTGTATCTAAAGGCTTTTATTTTTAATACTTTTTTTGGTTATTTTTCATAAAGTTGTTTTTGGAGGAATGAATATACCGGAGAGAGAATTATGAGAAGAAAATTGTAGTACCATAGAACAAGATGTAATAAACGTCACCAACAAAACATAAGGAAGAATAAGAATTAATAGTGTAAAATTTTAAGTACAAGTAAAGTACAGCACAGTAGTGCAGTTGAAAGTTGAGGAAGACAACATTTTAAGTAGTAATATAATAAGTAGACAGTGTACTCGTGTAATGTAGTGTACCGGTGTTTAGTTGTGTAGTCTTGGGTAGTAAAGTTTCGCGGTTCAGTTGCTAGTACCGGTGATACACTAGTACGGATGGGTGAGTCTATCATGAGAGCAAGTAAAGACAGAAGAGACAACTAAAACGTCGGCGACGAAGATGACAACGTGCGTGCGTGCAAGAGTAGTAGTTACTTTTATATACTTTTAATACGTCTTTCTCTCTTTTTTTTTTCTCAGCGTCTCTCGGTGGTACCAAACTCGCGTGGGAGTTATACCGCATGCCAGCGTTTTTCTCTTCGACTTGGCCATACAATATTTCAAATTTTTTGTTCTTCTCCTTTGATCAAACGAAATCTTTGTACGCAAAAAAATAAAAATAAAAATAACTTAGCCACAAGTTGATTAAAAAATTTAATTTTTACTCCAAACTGTATCGATATACATTTATAAAAAAATCAAGTTATACTGATTAAAAAAGATAAAAATAAATGAAACAAAACGATTTTAGTATAAGCTGTTGAAAGATTTGTTTGACGGAATAAAAGATAAAGTGATTAAACCGAATGTTGAGAGATAAAAAAATGATAAGTAAAAAATTTAATATCACTGAACTACTGTTGCGACATCCATGAATGACACACAGATCATACGGTGCATTTATTTTTTATGAATGATACATTCGCGTAAAAGCTTTATAACTCTCCGGTTAATAGAGAGAAATTTTTTTTCCTCTATATATCAAACGACCCAGTACTAATGCTTTTAAAAAATAAAAAAAAAATTTTTCTACCCGTATATGTTATGAAAAATAATAAAGTCTCCACTCAACCTGAAATCGTAACCGGTGCATATTGTATTGACCGGCGAATCGCCTACATTGAAAAAAGAAACGAGTAAATAAATAGCAATAACAACAATAATAACTCGTCAGACACGTTTTCAAGTAGTAAGCAACTTTCATGAAACATTCAACACGCGTATACGTATAAACGCACCAAAATATCGCGGTATGACAAACCGGAAGTCTCTGTGTAACAATTTCATTCTCTTGATACAGTCAACCAAAAAAAATTTTTTTAAATAGATTAATATTAAAAATATTAAAAATTTTGAGCATCTCACCTTGTAAACTTGACCGTAAGTTCCATTGCCAACGACCTCGATGAGCTCGAAGATACCCGCTGGATCCTGTAGACAAATATATTAATATATTATTAACATAACTAATGAATGCATTGACCATATAATAAATATATTTGTTATGTTAAATGCATGTTCATAGCATTATATTCCCAGGATAGCAAGTCAAAGGCAGCATATTTCATAGACATATTGATGACGCATATCCAAAGAATGACTGTGTCTCTTAACACTTGCCTTGCCTGCCTGCCTGGCTGTATTGCCTTCTTGATTCTACTACTACATTATTCTGATTAAGTCAACCGACAATTCTCGTGAATAACCGGACTTTGTATCTAATCTAGAATAGGATATATTCACTACTCTAGCATATTCCATATCTAAATTTATAAGTACATCTATGTATATATACGATAGTAATATAAAAATATTATTATAATTAATAATGACAATAGTAAAAAATAATGATGCTGGTAGACGAGAAATCATCCGTGTCAATGACGATTAAAAATGACAATGATCGACAAGTACCATCAGCTTCTTTAAATCCAATCATCACTCATTGCTCCAGATTCTTGTTTAACTCTAATGCAATTCAACATTCTTAACACGTTTTCACGTATCTAGTATCTAGTACATACCAAACCTACTATTACCATTTATAAATAAATATTCTATAATTTAAGTTTTAAATAAAATAATTGATTAGCATATACGTAATATAAACAAAAAAAATAAAAAAAAGCCGGGCTATCACAACAATTAAAAAAACTTTCCCCTTCGAAACAGATAAGACCGTAAATAATTACGCACAACTGATAAAGATATTTAAAGTAAAGACTAACAATTAAATCCTAAGCAAAAAAAAAAATAAAAATCGAGTGACAGAAAATGTCTGAGTTTACGGAGTTGAAAAATAAAACTGGATAGTGAATTTAGGTGATAAAATACAAAAGTTGTTTAGTTAATTTAAATAAAAAAATTAGGTAGGATAATCTGTAATGTCATGTAAATAAATATAATATACCTTGAGTGCATTCAAGTCGATGTCGTCGAGCGAGCAGTTAACGCTCGGTGCCAAATTATGCGCCATCTTGATACACGACTCGTGTTCTCTTTCTCTCTCTGTTGTATTAAATCCTCAATATTCGCCTTCTCTCCCGCACTCTTTCTTTTTCCAGCACTAGATTTCTATCTAACTAAAATCTCTACTAAAGCACACAACTATTTCACCCGCACAGCACGATTAAAAATCACTACCCAAAAAATTATTATTATTATCACTTAAATAATAATAATAATAACAATGATAACACAAGACCGTCTTGTAAGTAAATAAAGTAAAACCCGTGTGATGAGGGTTACTATTTAGCGTTAATAAAACACGTTTAAAATTTGTATATAATATATAAGACACGCCCGACACACCCGCAGAAGGGCCCAAGAGTATTTATATTTTGTTTCAAATATTATTTACTCCTTTTTCTTTAGTTTAAGTATAAAATGTGACGGGCAATACCGCGCACGGGTCTCGTCCCCGCCTCTACAACACTGTCTGTCTGTCCGTTCTCTATATTCAACAGCAACAGCAGCCTCTCTCAATCTTCCCGTTGACTCTATCTCGTAGGATATCACACACACAACTGAAACAAATATGTACACATAAGATTCAATACAACAGTTGAGATATTTTTTTACAGTAACTTAAATAAATAAATAAATAAATAAATAAATCTACAATATAATACAATGCACTAAATCAAGATAAACTTTTTAATTAAAAAAATATTTTATTTGTTTTGTATTGGAGACCTTGTACGTTGGTTGACGTTCAGACTCGCAGATGATGTTGATGATTTTGGTCATTGATGATTCTGGATGCTGGCCGAACGCCGCGTCAAGTCACACCCGGAGTCGCACATGGCGAATAATTCCATGAAAACTCCGCACACTCTCAACAGAATGCAATTGATAACGACATGTACATGCAGGCAGGAGGTATAACACAAATGTCCTAGTCCTGCTCCCGTGCTGACGTCCCGAGCAACTTGTGCATATATCCAAACTCTGGCACGTCTTGTCTTACTCTGTTACTTTTCTCTCACTCAGCTCTCCACACACTCGATGGAGAGGCCTTGAAAGTTTGCTTGGCTAGTTTATACACTTGGTTGTTATATTACTTGTTAGTTGGGTCTTGAGCTTGATGGTACATATACATACGATGGCTGGTTCCCCCCCACGAGGACTAACTTAATCATGTAGACAGCGCCTCTGGCGTTTGTTTAATTATTTCAACCGTTGGTAATAAAGTTCCTCAACATTTATTTATACTTGTCCATTGTTACTTGTTCTGCGCTTTTGTTTATAAACATCACAGTGTTTTGAGAGAGTTATGAGTGTATGTTCATACGTGAGTGTGAGTTTTAAGATTATTTGTTTACACAATTGCTAATTTTTGACAGCTGAAAAGCGATCTCTGACGGCCAGTTGATGAATCTCGCCGAAAGATATACCAGCTGTGTTTATGTCGATCTGTGTAATTATCCACATGTGTGTGAGTGACTTTCAACAGAAAATTTATGTTAGTGTCATCTAGATAATTATCCTGTAATTACTCGGAGAATCAGCTGATTTTATTACCCATAAATAGTGATAAATTTTTTCGAGCGCATGCGCTAATAAATTTAAATTTCGCGCGCTTACTTATTAAATTTATTTAGCTGCTAGAAATTTTATTGCTAAGTTATTATGTGTAAAAACGATAAAAACATGTTATTAAATGTATATACAAGCTTTAGAATTATATATTTTTAAAAAATTCTGATAATAAAACAAAAGTAACGATAGTTTTCTTTTTTTTTTTCTGTGTGCATCCTCGTATTCTTGACATTAAAGATAAATTAATAACTATTTTATTATAAAAAATTTCACTGTATTAAAATTTAACTAGTTTTATTATTAGAAAAAAAATAGATAAAATATTTACACTTAACTTTTAAGATATAAATAATTTTTTTCATATTTTTATTAATTTCGTTTTTTCATTAGATTTTTGATTTTTTCATTAGTGAAAAATTTACCAACTTAAATGTAATAAATTTATGGAAATTAAGTTAGCCGACATCTAAAAATTTATAGAATTTTTTTTTATTTAAAAAATCATTACAGAAAAATGAAAAAAATTTTTTATTTGCAAAAAACTTGAAAAACTATAAGTGGAATTTTTTAAAAATATTTTTTAGTTCTAATTTAATAAATGAAAAATAATCAAAAAATTAAAAACGTAGGCTAACTTTAGTATTATAATAAATTTTATTTATTTCTAAATGACATTAAAATTGGCAAACACTTGACAATTTTTATTTTTTTTAGATAGAATTTTTAAAATAAATTTTTTTTGATATATATTAATTAAAAAATTATTAAATATTATCAGAAGTCTTTCAACTTCAGTATCATATATATAAAATATTTTAATAAATTATAATTATAATTATTATTTATAAATAATCATTTATTATTATTAGAAATAAATAACTAGTGACAACAGTAGTTTAAAATAGTTACTTAACTGCTCAATTGATAAAACAGGTATCTTTTTTTAAATTCTTATCTTGATGGGCATGCGCAAACTGTAATAAGGTAAGTTCACATACAATAAAAATTATATTATTTAAATAATTGAATAAAAATTTATAAATTTGCGTTTTTCAATCACTTTCAAGTTGAATAATTACAAAACCTCGCTTTTGGATAGTTGACAACCAAATCGCTGAAACTATGAATCGAAAGTAACATATATCGATAGCCATCGATTATACAATTTATTTAAAGACCAGAAGCAGCAGCGGCAGTAGTACAAGTGTTATTGAGTGTATTTGTAAACAGTTACCCGGAAAATGGATGCCTGTGACATACAACAAGATAATTGGAACGAGTTAGAAGTTACAAGAGAAGAGTTTGATAAATTAAATGAGTGTTTAAAAAAGGATGAATTTAGAAAATTGTTTATTGAGTATGCTGAAGAAGTGTCAAATCCTGAAAATCGCAAATTATATCAGGAAGAAATAAAAAAACTTGAACGTGAACGTGGCGTTGATGTTACATTTGTAAACCCTGAGCCGGGTTACGTCATAAAGACTAGTTTAAATGGTGATAAAAAATGTTTTATTAATATAAGTAAAAACGATTGTGTTGGCAAGCCGACAAGTCAGCCCTCGTATAATGCTGACAGTGGACATCGCGGATTGGAGTGGTCAATTCCGCATACCCTTGCACCACCGCGAGATGACCTCGATAAAAAAAATTCACGTTGTACTGTTTTTGACGTTGTTTTTAATCCTGACACACTGTATTTAGCATCGAAAAATCCAAGATTTAAAGACATTGTCAATAATACAGCGTTGGATAGTATTGAAAAAAATTTTAAGGTGAGTGACCTCCATCAGAAAGATGATTTTAGTCACGAGCTATATTATAGAGCCGGCACTGACGGCGTTGCTACGCGGCCATCGAATTTGCTAGAATTATTATTCTCTGCACTATAGTTACTGTTATTTTTTTTTTTTATAATTTTATTTTCATTCAATGTCCTTGAAAATAATACTTGATGATTTTTAATCATATAATTATAAATTTTATCGTCAATTAACGTGTAATTTCTGATAAGTAAAATCGATTAAAGATACGGTTTTATAAATATTACTGTACATGATAATTGTTATTTAATTTAATAATCAAGTACTAAATGATATTTTTTTTCCCAGGTGAAATTAGATCGAAAAAATCTTAAATTTCCAAAGATTAATTTCAAAGGAACGAGCCAATCAAGTGTCATAAGGAAAGAATGCGAAAAATCGTCAGAGTCAACTGAAGAA
The DNA here is from genome assembly GCF_020080835.1 of Cotesia glomerata. NCBI lineage: Eukaryota > Metazoa > Arthropoda > Insecta > Hymenoptera > Braconidae > Cotesia > Cotesia glomerata. The sequence continues at coordinate 5,933,788 of NC_058158.1, forward strand.
TCTCAAGAGTATGAACCAGAAATTTATCAAAAATTAATCACGAGTTACGACGAAGCGCGTGAAAAGTACAACAAAAAAGTATTGGCCCCCGAAAAACAGTCACGACCGATACCAGCCACAAAGTATTTTAATAATAATAAAATATCAAGTCCTGAAGACGTCCAATACGCGACTCCTAAATTTGTAATAAAACATCAGACGGATTTAGATCTTCAAGACTTTAGAAATGCAAAGAACTCAAAAATGTATGCAACAGTACCGAAAAAATTGGTTATTATAATTGATTTGCCACTGTTGCGTAGTGCGGGCGATGCGACGTTGGACGTGCAGGAGCGTTTGTTGAGTCTAATTAGCGAGAAACCAGCAAAGTATCGGCTGGAGCTTCCGTTGCCTTATCACGTTGACCCAAATCATGGGAATGCAAAGTTTGATACGAGTAAAAAAAAATTAACAGTAACACTGCCAGTTATTAGAGAGGTCGTTAAACTCTCTGAGGTCACCAGATATGACAGTGGAGTTGAGAGCGATCATTCTCCAGCTATTTCTGAGTCATCAAGCATCGATACCGATGACTCTAAAATTAATTTCGACGATTTACAACCAATCGTTGATAATCTAGAGGCTTCCAATGGTTTGATAAGTGAAATTACATCAGTGGATTGTGATAAAATAAATTTAAATGCCACTGATCATCATAAGATAAAAACAACAACAGACATTGAATCAATTATCAATACCAATATCACGTATTCACTTCCGCATTTAAATTGTAATTTTTATGATGATACGATAGCGCTAGTTATCGACGTTAAAAATGTTGACGCTAACTCAATTCGTTATAAATTTTTGAACAACAATACGGCTATAAGTATCGTATTGGTGTCTATTGGTGCAGGTTTTTTCCCCGTTAACTATGCATTGTTTTTAAAACTAGATCAGGGGTCATCATTTGATGCGGATACTATCAATGTTGAGCCCTGGGATAACAATGTTATTGTCAGTGTTGTAATGAAAAACGCTGAAAAAATGACTCATTATTTTGTTGGATTAAATCAAGAATTCATGGAGGCACGAGATGTGCCTCATAGAATATCTTTTACTAAAAAATATGAGGCTTTTTTAAAAACTAAAGATGAAGAATTGCAAGCGGCTAACAAAGTTGGCGCTCAAGTCGACCGTCCTCAAGATAGTGAGCAAGTTACTGATGGCCGAGATAATGATGATGCTGGCAATCATCATCATATAGATTCGGATGATGAGTGTTCTGAAACGGGGGTTAATGATAAAAAAAAGAGGGAATGCTTGAAGAAGTGCAGGTCTATTTCTGAAAGCAGTGGCGATGAGCTTCCAGATAGTAGCAATATAAATAAAGGTACTAAATCGCGAGGTATTTTAAAGTACGGGCGAGGTAATTTTTCTAGATCTGTTTCGGAATCGAGTATTGATGATACTACTGGATTGGTATCGTCAATTGACTTTAATTATGACTCAGTACAAGAGCATTATTCAGAATCTGACTGCTGCAGTTTGAAAAAGACTGTTCGATTTAATGATGTTGTCTCCAGACAATTGTTCAGGTAATTTTTTATTAAATTAAATATTTAATTTTTTATTAGTGTAATATGTAAATATTTAATGAATAATTTATAAATGAACTTGACTGTAATTAATATGGATTGATTAGATAACATGAATTATTAAATTATTAAGTTATACACGGAAAGAAAAAAAGTTTTGAGTCAAGAAAATATTAAGGTAGTACGATCACCAGGGCAACTTTTGATAAAAGGCTTGATTTTTTTTTAGTATGAAGTTTAAATATGTCTAAATAAATTCCGAAAATTTAAAAGAAATTGTTCGATTATTTAAATAAATAATTAACTTTAAAGTTGAGCAATTTGAGATTGGTCTTATGGGGTAACTTACAAACATTTATACATTTCTGTATTTTTCTCATAAAACTGTCGGTGAATATTTTTAAAAAACCTAAATATATTATTGATAAATTTAATTCAAAATAATTTACACTTGCCCGAATAATTAAAGTGTATCAATTAAAAGAAAAATAAATATCGGCATTAGCCAATGTTAAATGTATATCTTTAATCTACATTAGGGTAGCCCAAAAAAAACCGACTATTTTTTTTTTTTAGTCTCGAGTGAAAAAATGTCAGTTTTTGATGTTTTAAAAGCCCTCTTCAAAGGACACCTCAAAAAAAAATTTTTAAGAGGTCGCTCCAAATTTTTTTAAAATTCAAAAATCGAATTTTTTTTCTCGTTACGGTATAATTTTATAGACCAAAAAAAAAATAAGTTTCTGAAAGTTTCAGTTCAAAATTTAAATTTTGAAAGGTCGCTCATAATCTTTTTTTTTTCTCTAATTAATTATTATTTAGAGTCGGTTTTAACTGCTGTGGTAATATCCCCACCCCGCCTAGCGCTCGTACTACCTTAAGAAAGATTGAAAATTTCTTGAACAAAGTTAAATTTTTTTAAGCCAAGAAAATTTTTTCTTGCTCCAAAATAACTTCGGTCTTCCTTATAATTTTTTTGGTTCAAGAAATTTTTTTTTTCTGTGTAAATTAATTATTCTGAGAAACACTGGTATATGATGTTAAACTCCCGATAAACATGTAAATAATATAATTAACTGAATTTAATAATTACAGGTCTAATTCAAGTATCTTGGGGCGCCGAAAAAAGAACCAGCGAAAATTGCGTAAGAAGAAACAGGCGCACGAAAGACGCATGAGTGAGAGTGAAAATTCCGAGACTGAAGATCGCGACAAGTACAAAGTAAATGCTACTAATGAAAATAACAAAGGCGAAAAGGCTGTGGACAATAATGTAAAGTCAATTCTTAATCGAGATAAATTATCGAATCATAAATTATCTGATCAGGAAAATAATTATAATTATAACAAAAGTGATAACGGATTAAAATCACAAGTCAACGATATCGATATCAAAAATTTAGATCTAACCGAATTCAAAAACGATTTAATTTTTGACCTCGATATTTAAATGAGATAAATATATATATATATTTTTTTTTTTCAATCTCATTTATATTTTGCACGATCGTACTATTGAGTGATAATTAAATATCCAAATGGAGAAGTGATTAATTTTTTTTATGTGATTTATTGTAGCCATTACGGAACATTCCCCGTGATTAATTATGATTACATTTATTATATTTCTTTTTTTTTCATTTTTTAAATCATGCACGTTTTACATTATCAATATATATTATTACTGAGTATATTTAAAAAAATATATGTATTTGTAAAACATTTATAATATTTATAGTCCAGCATGTGACTATAAGAGTTTTACATCCGATTGTTAGAGAGTATATCGTACTATTGATTAGTAATCATGAAATTTATCAAGTTTTTTTGACTTATTAGTATAAAAATATATCAAGCAAATAGGTCCGTATTTTTCAATTTTACAACGATTGTAGTAAGTTCCAATATATAATAAATAAATCTCGTTAAAGTGAAAATTTTAAATATCAATTACTCACATTTATTCCTACCAAATCTTCCTTAATTTTGATTTAATTTTTAATTTGGATAAAAAGAATTAGGAAAACGATTGACCCTAAAAGCCATCCCTGCAAATTCTCGCTCATTTCATACTTCAGCGCTCAAAATTGCACTTATAACTTGTTATAACTTATAACAAACCAATAACTTCCCAACTTTTGAAAATTTTCAATTTTCTTAGCGGGAAGTTAAAAATTTTAATTATGTATTATTAAAAAAATACTATAGATAAATGAAAGCTTTTTTTTTATTTTTTAAGTATTATTTTCATAATACTTGGCGAATGATCTTTTTTGTAATTATAAATTATACAGACAAATCGTTGATAAAAAAATTAAAAATTTTTTATTAATTAAATTAAGAAAAATATTTCCAACTGTCGATATAAAAATTGGGTAATTCTAAATATATATATTATATATATACAGTACTCAAGTATATACGAAAAAAATTGCTTACAGGTGGTAATGTTTTCAAATCTTAATTGATGACTCTTAGCTTACCGTGACAAGGTATCATTGTTAATTCGAATTTATGTAATTGTAGGATCCTGCTTAGTGAAACGACATTGTTGAAAAATTATAGCAGACATCTAAAAAAATCATGATACCAGGCTAAAAGACTTCTTATAATTCCTATAAATTTTTAAACAAAGGAATGATTAAAATTAATTAGTGAAAAAAAATTTTCATGTAGGAATTAATAAGATAATTTAAATAATATTTTTTCATAGTATTTTTTTTTTAAAACCCCTAAAACTGTCAAGAGCATATATGCTCATTTCATTATCATAAAAAATCTCGTAGATAAATTTCAGCCTGACAAAAAGTAAGGATAAAATTATGACTGGTGAGAATTTCGTAAGTCCATGATTTTTTTTTTTTTTTTAAAGTGAATAATTCCTCATTGAATATCATAAAACTGAAATTTATAAAGTTGACATAAATATGATGATTTTGAAAAAAATATTGAAGATCAAAAGGAGTAATTTTTTACAAAATGAAAAGGGTTTTTTTTCATCGAGTCATCGTCAAGGTATTTAATAATCTTTTTTACTAAAATTACAAAACTGTATAACAATGAAATTATACTCTATAAAATTTTTTCTACATAGATATATTTAAAAAAATCAGTTGTAACCAACATTAAATTATTTACCAATCTTTATCGTTGGTATTCTTTTTTCACATTGAGCTTCGCCAAAATTACGCAAAATTTCTTAAAAGTGTGAAGTAACTCATTGTTGTTTGAAAAATCTTTTGTGAAAAAAAAATCGTTAATATATGTAATTAGTTGTTTACAAACTTGAGCTTTCTCATGTTTCATACCTTAGTCATTTGCTCACGATTAAGAGTTACAATGTTGTAAGCAGTAAATTTGAATTCTTTGATTGCACTTAGTTCTCCGTGTATTAATAGTGAGTTTTCTACATTTTTTTATAACTTTGAAAGTCTTCATTTTTTTTTTTTTTTACTTAGATAAATAACAAAAATGCTGGTGAGATTGAATAATCTTCATAATATTTGATGAACTTCAATTCAACAATAATGCAAGTCAGGATTCAAAATTGTTACATAGGAATTTTATTATTTCATATTTAATTCAGAATAAGGGTGAGTTTTTTTTTCACAAGCTTACACTGATTATTTGAACTTTGTGATTTTATCATTTTCATTTTTATCAGTTGATTTTTTTTTTTTAATAATTATAAAAAAGTTGAGCTCAAAATATTTTCAGTAATGAAAAATTAAAAAATTAAACACATGTATTAAATACTAAAAATTTTTATTTTAATTAAAGCTTAGAAAAGTTAAGTAAAATTCCTCAGTAGTGTGAAGTAACTCATCGTAGTCTGAAAAATCTTTTTTAAAAAATAGTTAATAAAAATGGATCCGATTGTTAAAAAAATTTTTTTAAGCTATTGTTAAATTTAGTATTGTTTCATACCGTCGTCATTTGTCCGCGATTAAGTGTTACAATATTGTACGCTGTAAATTTATATTGCTTACTTGCTTGCATCAATATTATTACCAACATTTTTTTTAATTTAATAGTACTATCGACCCATTCAGAATCGTAAAGGGATATTGGAATACTGTCAATCTTTGAACAAATAAATGAATTATAAATATTCTGTTTTATTGATAATTATACGAAATAAAGACAATTATAAATTATAAATACCGTCTCTGTAACCGTATGTGAAAAATCACAGTAAATAAAAATCTGTGTTGCAAGCACAGCCGCATGTATTAAACTCTTCATTAAAAGTGTCCACTCTCCTTCTGATATTTCCTGGACAATAATTGCATTTATTACTTAATGAAAATTCAATTATATCTTTATTCAAGACATATATCTCACTTTATCAACAATAATGACACATAAACATAAATTTATTCCATTGAATACTATTGTAGCAAGAAAAACAGGGCTGTATGTAAATTCAATTTTCTGAGCCAATCTGTCAATAAATAAAATAATTTAGGACTAAGGTAAAACACCCAGTTAATGACACTTGCAATTTTATTCTAATTAAAAAAATAAAATGTTCTCAAAAAACCAATTATCTTAAACTTTATAACTCAAAAATGATGTTTATTAATTCATTAGAGTTGATTTTTTTTTTTTAATTAAAATAAAATTGCAAGTGTCGATAACTGGGTCTTTTACCTTAAATGCGATCATGGCTTACAGCTACACGGTTATTAAAATAAAACAATCAGTTTCAAAAATACTTATTCAACTTACGATAATAGATCACGATGTTTATGGACCAATTCGATCAAGTGTTGAATATTATCAGATTCATCAGCAAAGTATGGTCGCATATTGCTAAACTCATCCGCCATCACCTATTCATTAAAAATAAAAAAATGATCTATTAATGAAGTGATAATCATTGTTTTTAATTTTTAATACCATAAAATTGATAGCTAGATACGTCGTTAGCTGAATATACAGAGCATCACATATCAGATATGAAGCGGCGAAATGATTGGTCAAGTTTTCATACACTAACAATGGAATGTACCGACTGATCGTTTGATGGACAAACGGGTACTCTATTGGCCAGGCAGTAATTGAACAATCAATCGTATTATTTAATCCTAGCGTTGTTCCAACGTAAGTAGTTAACATAATGCTGCGGTTATGATCAAGAAAATTATTTACTGCAATATAAATGTACTCTAAATATTTTCTTAATTTTACTCCTAATTTTGCATATTTTTTAAGAAATAAAAAGAATGTTAATTGATTTTCTATTGTGCTTTTCAAAATATATAAATAAAAAAAAATGATCTTACATAACTGGCCGTAATGCATACGAAAAACCAAGAAACAGTGCCGTCACTATATAACTATAGCGTATTTTCCTCGAAATATTCAATAATGGATCGATTTTATACATTAGATCGACTTTTGTTTGCGTACCAATCCACAGGATGCTGAATTGTTGCAAAACTCTGAATATATCAACTCTATTCGCCCACAAAGTGTAGCCCTATGAGAAAAAAAATTTTAGACACGTTAATTGCTGTCGTTGGTTATAAATATCTTTACACTAAAAAATTTTTTTCATTTTTTTTTTATAAAAAGATTTATAAAAATTTTTTCATATCAACAATTGCATTATTTATTTTTATTTAAATTGAAAACTTTTGAAAAATTATAAATTTTCAAAACTATTATTACAACATACCTTTACACTAACTGTAAACATAGTGAGTATGATTGGAACAAACTCAGCAACAAATTTTATGTCACATTCGACAACAAACAATGTATAGATTGAAAAACAGATGAGTGAACTAAGCAATGAAATTCCAAAAACGAACATCGAATTTTCTATTGAATTTTGTTTGTAATAGCCACCGCTAAATACCCCGTGTAATGATTTTCCAATAAATCGAAAAACAGTCCACTCCAAACTCCATAATTCTGAAAACGGCGTTTCATTACTACTATCGGTGGTAACTTCATCTTTTTTCATCATACTTAATAAGGTTTGACTGCCGATCGTAATAAAACATGGGGAAATAACCGGACAATAGCATCAAAGTTTGCATTTTGGTTTCCGTGGAAACAAATTACTTAAGATTAAACTTAATTCCGAGATTGACTTTGCATTTTTAATCATATTATTATAATAATAAGAAAATTACCCTTGTTAGAGAGCATAACGATAGGAATATATTTTCCGCTATAGAAAAAGCATTAATTTTGAATAAGTATTGTCGTTGCGACGACTAGAGCTTGTCGCTACTGGGGTTGTAGTGGGTAGTAGACAACAGTAGAAAGTCAACTGCCGAAGCAAAAACATCGATAGCTTTTACACGGTGGTTTAAAATAATATTTACTACGATACATACTGAGTATTATAACTTCTCAATAGCATCAATTTGTTTTTCACCCAATCGGCGATAATACTTGAAGAAATTCAATTAAAAACTAAAACTAACTGAAGTTTTAAAGTTTACGAAGAAAATTGTATTCTGATACATTTCGCCTAAAGGGATTAATGAGATAAGTCTTTCCTTAACGTCATATACTTACGCTATTTTTTTAGCATTGTCTTTTCATTATTTTTATGGTGTTGATTAAAGTGATATAAATAATATAATTTATACACAGAAGAAAAAATTAACTTGAATCAAATAAATAATTTTGAAGAACTTTATCTTCTTGATTTGAGTAGAAAAAATTCTTGAACTAAAAAATAATTCTTGGCTTAAGTAAATTTTACTTGATTTAAGACAATGAAACTCATCAAAATTATTTTATTAATTCAAAAATTTTTCTCTTGATTAAAGTTAATTTTTTTTTTTTTCAGTGTACAAATTTAGGATCTAGTTTTTTGGTATTAATTGAATTTAAAGATAAACTAATGAGATTTTTCCAAAGAAGTAAATACAAGACTAATTATAAAATATATTAAGTCGTCAATCAACAATTAACATATTTATTTTTTACGTTATTATATATTTTAATTTTTAACAATAATAAAATTTGGGACTGTAGTTCCGATGGCTGCATAAAATCATAAGATTGGAATTGAATAATTTCCAAATTATGTAAAACTCCTCAAAAGCGTGAAGTAGCTCATTGTCGTTTGGATGACCTAATACAATTATAAAAAAATAAAATACTCAACAATCCGTATTTGATTTTGTACAGTAATATTGAACAATACCTTGGCCATTTGCTCACGATTTAAAATAAGAATACCGTACGCTGTAAAAGTATGTTCTTTACTTGCACGCATCATTATCATCATAAGCATTTTTTTGAGTTTTTTACTACTATTGACCCACTCAGAATTATAAATAGACTGTCTAATACTTGCAGTCTTCAATCAAATTTAGTTTATTATAAACAATCCTTTCTTTCAACTCTACGGTCAACTATATTGCTCATGATAAATACCATTTCTGTCGCCGTGTGTGAGAAATTACAATACATTATTATTTGTACAAAAAGTGCGATTGCATGGACGAAGCTTTTTATCACTATCGGCCAATTTCCTTCTGATATTCCCTAAAGTAATAAATGTTTATTTTTGAAATAGGTAAGTCTATTACTTTAAAGGAATATTACCTTATCTACAACGATGACACACAAACATAGATCCAGTCCGTTCATTACTATCGTAAAAAATGCAATAGGACTATAGAAGGACTCAACTTTTTCACAAATTCTGTAGGAAAATAAATGTCATTTCAATTTTATTGGCATCATAACGTTAAAAATTTCATCTTAATTACTTACACTAACAAATGGCGATGTTTATCGACCAGTTTTGCCAAATGTCGAATTTTATTGTGATCATTGTCATCAGTATCAATACATTGGTTCACATTACTAAAATCATCAGCCAAAACCTAAAAAGATAGAAATAATTCAACACGCAGTCTCAAATTATAATTTTTTTTAACAAAATTGATTAATTAGTTTTAATATATTTTACCAAAAAATTAATAGAGATGTGTGTCATTAGTTGAATATAGAGAGCATCACATATCGCATAACAAACAACCAAATAAATTATAACTTGTTCGTACACTAACAATAATGTATATCGACTGACCGTTTCATACGTGAAAGGATATGTTAGTGGAGTAACAACTACTGAAAAATCAAATGTACTGTTTGATTGTCCCAATGAATTCATCCAGTAAGTAAAAATTATGCTGCAGTTAGAAAAAAAAAATTGTTTTTTAATAAATACGTTAATCCGATCTTAAATTATAGTATTTGAAAAAAAAAAAAACTATTTTTGTTTTCAGTTAAAATCATTGATGATCTTACATTAAAGGCTTCAATACAAAAGCTGCACCAATAATTATAATCGTAGACATGTAATAGTAACGCACGTGTTTTGATGATTTTATTAGTCTGTTTATTTTACTTAGTAGGTTTGGCTTGGTTTGATTATAACTCCATAAGGTTAAAAAATCACGTACGATCGTGAATAGATCATGTTTATAAAACCATAATGTGAAGCCCTTAAATTAAATTTTGTCAGTATTTAAAACTTATGATTGTCGATAATCATGATTTTCTTATATGAAATCTAATAATTTTAGCAATAAATATTTATTAATTAATTAAATTATGTATCTAATTTTAAAAAACTGAATACTTAAAAAAAAAATTAACTAAATATTTAATAATTAAAAAAAGTCTTTCCGTCAATTCTTATTTTTTACGTAAAAAAATAATGATAATAATACTATAATGAAGAAGACAACAAACCTTTACAACACTCATCGTCATAGCGAATAAAAGTGGTATTATTTCGGCAATGAAAAGCATGTCACACTCAACGGCATACAAGGTGTAAAAAGAAAAGATAACAAATGAACTATGTAATACAAATCCAATAATAAAAATAATTGTTTCAACTAAACTTTCTTCATGATAAATATTATTAAATGCATCACGCAATTGTTTTCCCATTATTTTGAAAATAAATATTTCCATTGTCCAAATACTTTCAAACGCTATTCTATTGACATGGCTTTCATTTACTTTTTTGTTAAACATATTTCGTGGATTAATCTCATGTAAACAACTGTCGATCGAAATAAGACATAAGGAAATGACCGAAGAACAGCAGTTATGTTTGCATTTTGGTTTCCTTAGAAACAAATTACTAAAAATTGAACTTAATTTCAAAATTGACTTTGCATTATTAACCATAAGAAAATTACATTTGCTAGGAAGTACAACAATGAAAAGATATTTTCTGCTAGAGAATGCATTAATTTTGGATTAGTATTGTCGTCGCGATGGCTAGAGCTTTTCGCTACCGGGGTTTGCCTGGGTGATGGGCAGCAGTAGAAAGACAATTGTCGAGGCAAAAACATCGATAGCTTTTACACGATGGTTTTAAATAATATTTACTACGATACATTATAAATTTTTAATAGTTTTAATTCTTTTTTTTTTTTTTTTGATAAAATTTATTAATTTACTTAAGATAATACTTTAAAAAATTTATTCCAATAACAAAACGAACAAGAGTTTTAAAGTTTTTAATAGAAATTTAATTCATGCATATTTTCCCTGGAGGTATTAGTAGGGTAAGTCATATCTTATCGTCATATACTTACGCTACTTATTTAGTATTGTATTTTCATCATTTTCATTGTATTGATTGAAAAGATATAAATAATATGATTTCTATCAATTTAGGATCTAGTCTTATATTACGAAAAAAGTCTAAAGCTTGCAAAGAAAAAAATATAATACTAATGATTAAGTATGATAAGCCGTCAATTAAAAATTAACATATTGAATTTTTTACTGTATTATACATTATATTTTTTAACAATAACAAAATTTGGGACTGTAGTACCGATGGCTGTATAAAATCATAAGATCTGAATTGAATCATTTACAAATTATGTAAAACTCCTCAAAAGCGTAAAGTAGCTCATCGTAGTCTGGATGACCTAATTCAATTACAAAAAAATTAATTAGTCAACAATACGTATTTCATAGTGTACAGTAAAATTGAACAATACCTTAGCCATTTGCTCACGATTTAAAACAAGAATACCGTACGCTGTAAATTTGTATTCTTTGCTCGTACGCATCATTATCATCATAATCATTTTTTTAAATTTGTTACTATTGTTGACCCACTCGGAATTGTAAATAGAGTTTTCAATACTTGCAGTCTTCAATAAAATAACTTCATTATAAACAATCCTTTCTTTCAACTCTACGGTCAATTATATTGCTCACGATAAATACCATTTCTGTTGCGATATGCGAGAAATTACAGTAAATGATTATTTGTACAAAAAGTGCGACTGCATGGACGAAGCATTTGATCACTATAGGCCAGTTTCCTTCTGATATTTCCTAATAAAATAAATACTTAGTTATGAAGCAGATAATTTTATCAATGTAAATGAATCTTACCTTGTCGATAACAATGACACATAAACATAGATCTAACCCATTCATTACTATCGTGAAGAACACAATAGGATTATAGAAAGACTCAACTTTTTCACATATTCTGTGCGAAAATAAATATTATGTCAATGGTTTAATTGATTATTAGTTTAACTTCTTCTTACACTGAAGCCGCTAAATTTACTGCTATTGATTCGATAATGTTCAAATTTTCTTTGCAATTACTTACACTAACATCTGCCGATGTTTATCGACCAGTTTTACCATATGTTCAATCTTACTGTCATCATTGTCATCAGAGTCAACGCATTGGTTCACATTATTAAAATCATCAGCCAAAACCTAAAAAGAAAAAAATAATTCAACACTTGCAGTCTCAAATTATATATTTTTTTTTAACAAAATTGATTAATTAGTTTCAATATATTTTACCAAAAAATTAATAGAGATATGTGTCATTAGTTGAATGTAGAGAGCATCGCATATCACATAACAAACGGCGAAATAATTTACAAATTCTTCGTACAATAGCAATAGTGAATATCGACTGACCGTTTGATACGTGAAAGGATACGCAAGTGGATAAACAACAACTGAAAAATCAAATGTACTGTTTGACTGTCCTGATGAACTCACACAGCAAGTAAAAATCATACTGCAGATGGAAAAAAAAATCATTATTTGAAAAAAAAATTTTTTTTTATCTAAAACATTAATGATCTTACATTAAAGGTCGCAATCCAAAAGATGTACCAATTAATATAACTGTAAACATGTAATAATAACGCACTCGCTTTGAGGATTTCATTAGGTTGTTAATATTATTTAATAGGTTCGTTTTTGTTTGATTATAATTCCATAAGGTTAAAAAATCTCGTATAATTGTGAATAGATCATGTCTATAAAACCACAATGTTAAGCCCTTAAATTAAATTTTATAAGTGTTCAATTATTATGATAGTCGATAACCATAATTTTCTTGTGTAAATTTTAAAAATTTTAACCAGAAAAAAAATTATCTTGAATCAAGAAAAAAATTCTTAAACCAAGAAAATAATTTCAAAGAGTATCATTGTTTTGGATCGAAACGAAAAACTCTTGAATCAAGTGAAATTTTTTTAAACCAAGAGAAATTTCTTAGCTTAAGAATTTTTCTACTCGAATCAAGAAAATGAAATTCTTCAAAATTATTTACTTGATTGCAGTAATTTTTTTTTTCTGAGTAGGAATAAACATTTATTAATCAAACACTGATTCTAATTTGTAAAAAACTTGATTTTCATTGTACAGAGAAACAAATTAACTCAATATTTAATAATTAGAAAATTTATTTTCGAAAATTCTTCGATTTCGCATAAAAAAATAAATATAATTGTACTAAACTGAAAATTGTGACAAACCTTTATGATATTCATCGATATACCAAATAAAAGTGGTATTATTTCGGCAATGAAAAGCATGTCACACTCAACGGCATACAGGGTGTAAAAAGAAAAAATAACAAATAAACTGTGTAATACAAATCCAATAATGAAAATAATTGTTTCAATTAAACTTTCTTCATGATAAGTATCATTAAATGCATCACGCAATGGTTTTCCTATCATTTTAAAAACAAATATTTCCATTGACCACATTTCTTCAAAGGGTATTTTATTGACATTACTTTCGTTTACTTTTCTCTTAAACATTTTTCGTGGATTAGTCTCATGCAAGCAACTATCGATCGAAATGACATAAGAGAATGACCGGAAAACAGTCGCAATGTTTGCATTTTGGTTTCCTTGGAAACAAATTACTGAAAATTAAACTTAATTCCAAAATTGACTTTGCATTATTAACCATAAGAAAATTACATTTGCTAAGAAGTACAACAATAGACAGATACTTTCTGCTAGAAAAGGCATTAATTTTAAATGAGTATTGTCGTCGCGATGACTAGAGATTGTCCTCATCGGGACTTCAGTGGGTGATAGGCAGGAGTTGTAAGACAACTGTTGACGCATAAACATCACCAGTTTTTACACGACGGCTGCTAATAATATTTCATACTATTTACATTGTTGATTTTGACTATGTGATAATATAAACTTTATTATTTTTCAGATGAACGACTTTAACTTGTATTGGTCGATCAATTTTTGACAATACTTGAAGAAATTTAGTTCAACAATAATACAAACTGGGATTCAAAATTTTTTAATGGTTTTTTTTCCAGAAGTATTAAAAGGTAAGTTATTAATTTTTTTAACATATAAGTAAACTGCTATTAATTTATTCTAGATAGTTAAAAAATTATAAAAAAGTTCACTTAAGTCAAAATTATTGTTTGAGGTTGTTGAGAAAAAAACAAAATTAGTGATAGTAATTATAAAATATATTAATTTGTCAATCAACAATTAATAAATATTTTTTCTCACGATAAATTCTATGTTTCAACAAGTAGATAATCTAAGACTGCAATTCCAATGGCTTTGATAGTTATAGCATTCCAATTGGATATTATAAAAATTATGTGAAACTCCGCAAAAGGGTGAAGTAGCTCATTGTTGTCTGGATAACCTAATCGAATTAAAAAAAAAAAATTTAACAATAAAAAATCGATACCTCACAGTATACAGTAACATTGAACATTACCGCCGATAACTGCTCACGATTTAGATCAAAAACACCGTACGCCGTAAACGTATATTCTTTGCTCGCATACAGTATCATCAAAATCATTTTTTTAAATTTCTTACTACAATTGACCCACTCAGAATCATAAATAGAGTTTTCAATACTTGCAGTCTTGAATAAAATAATTTTATTAAAAAAAAAAAAAACTGTTTTTATAACATCACAGTCAATTGTATTTCTGATAAATACCATTTCTGTCGCTGTATGTGAGAAATTACAGTATATAAGTAACTGTACAATAATAGCGACTGTAAGGATGAAACCCTTTATTACTAAAGCCCAATTTCCGTCTGAAAATCCCTAATAAATTTTTATACATGACATAACTCGAAAAAGTTTATCATTGTAAATAAGTCTTACCTTATCTAAAACAATGACAGAGAAACATAGATTCAGTCCGTTTATTATTATCGTAAATAATACGATAGGATTGTAGACAGATTCAACTTTTTGACATATTCTGTACGCAAACAAATATTATGTTAAAGTTTTATTTTTTTAATCGTGATTTAGATTTTACTTACACTAGCTGATAGGAGAATTTATTTATTTAAAAAAAACTCATTTATTTGGAAAAAATTTATGTATTAATTAAATATAATTAATTGTTTTTTTAACTTTTGATACATATTTGTTTTTTTTTTTAATTTTGTACATTTATTAATTATTAATAAATATTTATTAAATGATTAAATATTAATAAAATTATTTGTTAACAATTAATAAAGTTTGTCAAGTATTAAAAAATTCTTCTATTAGTAAAGTATTAAAAATTATTTTGCATTTACTTACACTAACATATGACGATGTTTATTAACCAATTTCACCATATTTTTAATCTGTTTATTATCATTGACGTCATTATCAATACATTGACTTGCATTTTTAAAGTCATCAGCCAAAACCTAAAAAGACATCATTTGTATTAAATATTTTTTTTCGATCCAACGATTACAGTATCTTACCGTAATTCCTAGAACTAAAACAACTAGCTGTAAAAAGTAATCAATTACCAGAAAGTTAATAGAGATATGTGTCATAAGTTGGATGTAAAGAGCATCACATATCAAACAACAGGCAGCTGAGTAATTTACCAACTCTTCATACAATATCAGTAACGAGTACTTAGCGATTGTTTGATATTCAAAAGGATACTGCAGTGGATAAACAATTATTGGAAAGTCAAATGTACTATTTGATTGTTCTGATAAGCTTGCCCAGTACGTAGAGACTATGCTGCAGTTATTGAAGAAGAAAATTCAACAGTTAATATGCATATAAGTAGTGTCAATAAATTAAGAAAAATTTAATCAAGAAGTTTGATGTTCTCACATTATAGGCCGCAATGCATATGCTACGAAGCACATTGTGACTGTAGACATATAATAATAACGAAATTTTTTAGATGTTATTAGTAGTTTATTAATTTTATTGAGTAAGTCTGTTTTTGTTTTATTGTAGTTCCATAATGTATAAAAATGGCGTAAAACTGTGAATAAATCGCGTCTATGAAGCCACAATGCTGCGCTCTTTAAATTGGGAATTTTTATTAATATTTAATTAATGATCACTGATTTTTTTTCATGAAATCTAAGAATCGTATCAACAATTTTTAATGTAACTGCATTGAAAAAACTTTACTCAATGTTTATTATATAATTATAAAAAAAAATTAATCGTCAATTCTTAGATTTTGCTCGAAAGTTAATGATTATAATAAAATAAATAAAAAAATATCGAAATAAAAATTATGACAAACCTTCACTACTATTGTTGACACACTAAATAATGGAGGAATTAATTCTGCAAGAAAAAACATATTGCACTCAACAACAAACAATGTGTATAATGAAATAACAACAAATGAACTGTGTAAAAAAAGGCAGACAAAGAAAGTGTCAATTAATTTTTCTTCATAATTCTTTTCACTAAATGCATTATGCAAAGATTTTCCTATTCTATTAAAAAAAAATATCTCTAGAGCCCAAATTTTCGTAAAGGGCATTTCATTGGCATGACTATCTTTTACTTTACTCTTAAACATTTTCCGTGGATAAGTTTTATGCAAAGAAGGGTCGATCGAAATACGACATGGGGAAATAACCGTACAATAGTAGTAATGTTTGTATTTTAGTTTCCTAGGAAACTAATTATTGAAAATTGAACTTAATTTCAAAATTGACTTTGCAATATTAATGATAAGAAAATTACACTTTTCAGAAAATTTAACATTGTATCATATCGTCTTGCAGGTGACGCATTAATTTTAAATATTGAGAGTATTGTCGTCGCGATGACTAGAGCTTGTCGGTAACGGGGCTCCTGAGGGTGAAAGGCAGCAATAGAAAGATAACTGCCGGAGCGTAAACATCGATAGCTTCTACATAAGGGTTACTAATAAAACTTTATACTATTCGCATAGAGTGCTCTCTTTGATAACATTCTTATAACTTTTCTTTTGTTTAGAAGAGAACATCGACATTACTTGTCTAATCAATCAATCATTGATAATATCTCAAGGAATTTAGAACCGTCATTCAATGAAAATATTAATTATTATTGGTGTATTTTTTTTTGAAAGGATTGAAGGGTGAGTTATTAATTATTCTCACACATTAGTGGTTCAATAATTTATTCATAAATTCTTAGGAAAGTTATTTATAAAAAATATTGTTATTTTTTATTTAATATTTATAAATAGTATATTACACTACGAGGGCAGAAAGTTGAGATTCCTGGACTGCGCGCCATGATGCCCGAGGCGAAACCGAGTGTGTGTGTGTGTGTGTATGTACACTGATAGAAGGATTTCTTAACATTTAAGAAGATTTCTTTGTATTTAAGAAATCATTTCTTAGTAGGGGAGAAGGGGGTCAATTGAACCAAAAAAAGTTTAGTAATTTTTTACTATTCGAATTAAAACTAAATAATAAATTTTTTTTTCTTGGAATGATAGTTTATTAAGTCTACTATCATTATCAATACATAAATTAGTTAATAAATAACGTGAATTTTTAAAAATTATTAATTTATCCAAACGCGTCGAATGGTTCAATTGACCCCCGCTCGGGGGGCAATTGAACCACTGCGCGGGCTCATGTTAACCAACGACATTTAGAACTCAAACCCCAACTTTTAATAAAAAACATATTAATTGTTACTTTCTAATATTACTGTTGCACATTTTTTAATACACATATATTATATTTAATAAATTAAAAATCGATTTTAAAAATAATTTTAATTACAAATTGAGTTTATCAAATTGTTAGGTTATTTCCTAAGTATTTTTCACGTCGAGTCAAGATGCGCGCGCATGTCCCATGCTTCTCCGTATGGTTCAATCGTCCCCGGGACTGCTGGTTCAATTGACCCCGTATAATTTTAAAACAATTAATAGTAAATAATAAATAAATAAACCATTCTATCACTATAAACAAAGTTGAGGATTATAAAATATAAGTATATACAACTACTATAATTCAAATTTTATCAATTAATTCAAAAATTTAAATATTATTAAACAATTTGTCACCAGCCGAAAAGAAAGTTTGCATGCCTAAAAATAAGAAAATCTCAATTTTTCAAAATTTATCGATCACAATGATTTCAAATTTTGATCATATCCGAGTTTAACATATTAGAATCTAATTCTAAGAGCATGAAGCGTTTTTTCAATTTTTTCGATTTTTTAAGTCGAGTGGTTCAATTGCC
This sequence comes from Cotesia glomerata, assembly GCF_020080835.1. Classification (NCBI taxonomy): domain Eukaryota; kingdom Metazoa; phylum Arthropoda; class Insecta; order Hymenoptera; family Braconidae; genus Cotesia; species Cotesia glomerata. The sequence goes on from NC_058158.1 coordinate 5,952,165, forward strand.
CCGTGGTTCATTTGACCCCCTTCTCCCCTATTTAAAAAATATTTCTTTGTATTTAAGAAATATTTCTTAAATACAAAGAAATATATATATTTCTTAAATACTAAAAAATATTTCTTAAATACAAAGAAATATTTTTTAAATACTAAGAAATGATGTTTAAGAAATGATTTCTTAAATACAAAGAAATCTTCTTAAATGTTAAGAAATCCTTCTATCAGTGTATATTTTTTTTTTATATAGAGGAGGTCAAATACATTTACGTATACCAGGACGAGATGTTTGTCCTGGGTATGTCGGACTCGGAAGTCAATATTATTGACAACAATACCGAGTAAACATCCTCCTCTCTCTTTCCCCATAGATGTTACGGGGAAGACTGGATCGGGACCGCGTTAGCATTACTTCAATCCAGTCCGTGTTGCGTCTCAAGACGGTTGCTCCTAGTTACTAGTCTCTTTCTGCGATTTTTTCCTTTAAAAGACGCTGCGCATAGACTGCGACAGCTGACCAGTTATCTTCTTTTTTTATCATGCAGGTTACTAAGCTCTCAGGGGAGAGCGTGGTGCCAATAGTTTCATCAGTACTGTTTTTGTAGTCCTTCCACTGGTCACACTCAAAGAACGTGTACTCGACGTTGTCAATTTTGTCTGGGCAGTATTTGCACGTTGGTGTGATGTGCAGTCCCATCTTAAAAAGATAGGCATAGTGTGTGTGTGTGTGTGTGTGTGTGTGTGTGTGTGTGTGTGTGTGTGTGTGTGTGGATGTAAACCTCTTATAACTTTTGAACGGCTTGACTGATTTGATTGTGGTTAGTGCCATTCGAAAGGGCTTGACCAAACTTAGATTTTGTATATATTTTGGAACGCTTCGGACCGGTAGATTTTGAGAAATCGCAAAAAAACTACAAAAAAAATTTTTTCAAAAGTGGTTTTTTTGGAATTACTATTAAACGGCTTTACCGATAAATTCCAAAAACTTATCAGCTCTTAACATCAAAAAACCACGTCGATCGCCGCCAATCCGGTCAAAATCGGTTGATTCGTTCGTGAGTTATCGTTGACGAAAAAAAATCAAAAAAAGGGTTTTTTCGTAATTACTCCAAAGTTTTCCACTCTGTCAATATGAACTTAAAAATTTTTCATGAAGCTTAAAAAACTGCGTCGACTGCCTCTAACCACGTGGAAATCGGTTCATTCATTCAAAAGTTATCGCGATTTAAAAATTAAAAAAATAGTTTTATCAAATTTCTATCAAACTTTTGAGCTCGAAGAGCTCAAATGCATACAAAAGCTATTTTTTTGAGCTCGGAGAGCTCAAAATAATATACAAATTGTATTTATGAGCTCAAAGAGCTCTAAAACGTTATAAGTGCAATTTCAAGTGTTAAGGTATAGTGTTAAGGTATAGAATTAGCGGGAAGTTGCAGGGATGGCCTTCAGGGTCAACCGTTTTCCTAATTTTTTTTTTTTATTTTTTTCAAATATCTCCTAATTGGCTGAACCAATCGACCCCAAAAACTAAGCAGCTCTTAAACTTGAAAACCCGCATCGATCACCACCTAGAGCGTCAGAATCAGTTGAAGCGTTCGTGAGATATCGTTGTCGAAAAAAATCGAAAAAAGTATTTTTTTGTAATTACTCCGAAATTTTTCATCAGATCAATTTTTTTTGTACTAAATTTTTTATTGAGCTCAAAAAACTACATCGATCGTCACCAACCGCGTGAAAATCGGTTGATTTATTCAAAAGTAACAGCAGTTTAAAAATTAAAAGAATCGTGTTTCATCGAATGTCGATAAGACTTTTGAGCTCGAAGAGCTCAAAAACGTCATAAGTGCAATTTCAAGCGGCTAGGTATGGAATTAGCGAGAAATTGCAGGGATGGTCTTCAGGCTCAACCGTTTTTCTAGTTTTTTTTACTTATAAGTAAACTGCTATTAATTTATTCCAGATAATTAAAAAACTATAAGAAAGTTCACTTAAGTGAAAATTATTTTTTAAGGCTATTGAGAAAAAAACAAAATTAATGATAGTAATTATAAAATATATTAATTTGTCAATCAACAATGAACAAATATTTTTTCTCACGATAAATTCCATATTCCAACAATTAGATAATCTAAGACTGCAATTCCAATGGCTTTGATAGTTACAGCATTCCAATTGGATATTATAAAAATTATGTGAAACTCCTCAAAAGGGTGAAGTAGCTCATTGTTGTCTGGATAACCTAATCAAATTAACAAAAAAAAATTTAACAATAAAAAATCGATACCTCACAGTATACAGTAACATTGAACATTACCGCCGATAACTGCTCACGATTTAGATCAAAAACACCGTACGCCGTAAACGTATATCCTTTGCTTGCATGCATTATCATCAAAATCATTTTTTTCAATTTCTCGCTACTATTGACCCACTCGGAATCATAAATAGAGTTTTCAATACTTGCAGTCTTAAATAAAATACTTTTATTAAAAAAAAACTGTTTTTATAACGTCACAGTCAATTATATTGCTGATAAATACCATTTCTGACGCTGTATGTGAGAAATTACAGTATATAAGTAACTGTACAAAAATAGCGACTGTAAGGGTGGAACCCTTTGCTACTAAAGCCCAATTCCCGTCTGAAAATCCCTAATAAATTTTTATACATGGAATGACACGGAAAAGTTTATCATTGTAAATAAGTCTTACCTTATCTAAAACAATGACACAGAAACATAGATCCAGTCCGTTTATTATTATCGTAAAGAACACAATAGGATTATAGATAGATTCAATTTTTTTACATATTCTGTACGCAAACGAATAGTATTTTAAAAGTTTAATTTTTAATCGTGATTTATATTTTAAGTACACTGATAGGAGAATTTATTAATTGTTATAAAATTCATTTATTTGAAAACAATTTATGTATTAATTAAATATAGTTCATTGTTTTCATAACTTTTGATACATATTTATTTTTTTTAAGTATGGTTAATTTATTAACTAATAATATTAAAAATTATTTTGCAATTACTTACACTAACATATGACGATGTTTATTAACCAATTTCACCATATTTTTAATCTGTTTGTTATCATTGTCGTCATTGTCAATACATTGACTTGTATTTTTAAAGTCATCAGCCAAAACCTAAAAAGACTTCAATTGTAATAAATATTTTTTTTTTCGATTCAACGATTACAGTATCTTACCGTAATTCCTAAAACTAAAACAACTAGCTGTAAAAAGTAATCAATTACCAGAAAGTTAATAGAGATATGTGTCATTAATTGGATGTAAAGAGCATCACATATCAAACAACAAGCAGCTGAGTAATTTACCAACTCTTCGTACAATATCAATAACGAGTACCGAGCGATTGTTTGATACTCAAAAGGATACTGCAGTGGATAAACAATAATTGGAAAGTCAAATGTGCTATTTGATTGTTCTGATAAGCTTGCCCAGTACGTAGAGACTATGCTGCAGTTATTGAAGAAGAAAATTCAACAGTTAATATGCATATAAGAAGTGTCAATAAATTAAGAAAAATTTAATCAAGAAGTTTGATGATCTCACATTATAGGCCGCAATGCATACGCCGCGGTGCTCATTATGATTGTGGACATATAATAATAACGAAATTTTTTAGATGTTGTTAGTAGTTTATTAATTTTATTGAGTAAGTCTGTTTTTGTTTTATTATAGTTCCATAGTGTATAAAAATCGCGTAAAACTGTGAATAAATCGCGTCTATGAAGCCACAATGCTGCGCTCTTTAAATTGAGAATTTTCATTAATATTTAATTAATGATCATTGATTTTTTTTTCATGAAATCTAAGAATTGTATCAACAATTTTTAATGTAACTGCATTGAAAAAACTTTACTCAATGTTTATTATATAATTATAAAAAAAAATTAATCGTCAATTCTTAGATTTCGCTTGAAAGATAATGATTATAATAAAATAAATAAAAGAATACCGAAATAAAAGTTTTGACAAACCTTGACTACTATTATTGACACACCGAATAATGGAGGAATTAATTCTGCAAGGAAAAGCATATCGCACTCAACAACAAACAATGTATATAATGAAATAACAATAAATGAACTGTGTAAAAAAAAATCAAGGAAGAAAAAGAAAGTTTCAATTAATTTTTCTTTATAATTCTCTTCACTAAATGCATCACGTAATGATTTTCCTATTCTATTAAAAAAAAATATCTCTAGAGTCCAAATTTTTTTAAAAGACATTTCATTGACATGACTTTCTTTTACTTTCCTCTTAAACATTTTCCGTGGATAAGTCTTATGCAAAGAAGGGTCGATCGAAATACGACATGGGGAAATAACCGGACAATAGTAGTAATGTTTGTATTTTAGTTTCCTAGGAAACTAATTATTGAAAATTGAACTTAATTTCAAAATTGACTTTGCAATATTAACCATAAGCAAATTACACTTTTCAGAAAATTTAACATTGTATCATATCGTCTTGCAGGTGACGCATTAATTTTAAATGAGTATTGTCGTCGCGATGACTAGAGCTTGTCGGTACCGGGGCTCCTGAGGGTGAAAGGCAGCAATAGAAAGATAACTGCCGGAGCGTAAACATCGATAGCTTCTACATAAGGGTTACTAATAAAACTTTATACTATTCGCATAGAGTGCTCTTTTTGATAAAATTTTTATAACTTTTCTTTTGTTTAGAAGAGAACATCGACATTACTTGTCTAATCAATCAATCATTGATAATATCTCAAGGAATTTAGAACCGTCATTCAATGACAATATTAATTATTATTGGTGTATTTTTTTTTGAAAGGATTGAAGGGTGAGTTATTAATTCTTCTCACACATTAGTGGTTCAATAATTTATTCATAAATTCTTAGGCAGGTTATTTATAAGAAATATTATTTTTTATTCAAATTTATTAAAATAGTTTTTGAAGTTTGTTTCTTTATAAAAAGAATAAATATTTTTATTGTTTTAACTAAAGTGTCTTTTACGCAGCAGAAAGATCGTCATGAGAAGCTTCTTAAGAGTGTCAAATAGCCAAGAGTCCGTTTGATGATCTAAATAAAATAGTTAAAAAATTTAATTAATACATTTAATCTATATTATGATTATTCTACACTTACTTGAGTCATATGCGGCCTATTTAGATCAAACACACCATAAGCAGAAAATTTGAACCGTTTGTTTGCTCTTATCATTATCATAATCAACATTTTTACTAGTTTTACGTCGTAATCTTCCCATTTCAAGCCATAAATAGAATCACTCAATTTTACTGTCTTTACAAAATTTTTTTTTGTTAATAATCATAGAAATAAACAAGAATATACGCTTAAAAAAATTAACTCGATCCAAAATGATAAATCTCTTAAAAATGATGTTTTTGATTTGAAATTTCTTCTATTGGATCAACTTATTATTCTTTTATTAGTTTAGTACAAAATGAGCCTAATTTTAGATACCATTTCCGTCGCTTGATGTGAATAATTACAATAAATAGTTATTTGTATAAAAAGAGTGGATGCATGAGCGAGGTTTCTTCCTACTTTTGACCAATGGCCGCTTGAAAACTCCTATGAAAAAAAAATTTTTTTTTATTACAAAATTTTTATAATTTAATCATCAATAAATCAATAAATCTTACTTTATCTGAAGTAAATATACAGCAACAAAGATCCAAGCCATTCAACAATAATGTGAATGTAAAAATAGGTCGGTACAAAGTATTAATTTTGTAGAATATTCTAACAAAAATTATTGAGGGAATAAAAATTATTTGAATATTAAAATTTAGAGTAAAAATTTGATTGCGAATATAGTGTTGTTAATTTTAATTGTACTTACGACAGTATGTAACGGTGCCGTTCAACTATTCGGGTGATAAAATCTTGGACATTATAATTGTATTTAGTACTACGAAATCGATTTAAACTACGTATGTCATCGCTTAGTACCTACACAGAAAAAAAAATTAGGAAAACCGATTTTCACGCGGTTGGTGACGATCGATGTAGTTTTTTGAGCTCAATAAAAAATTTAGTACAAAAAAAATTGATCTGATGAAAAATTTCGGAGTAATTACAAAAAAATACTTTTTTCGATTTTTTTCGACAACGATATCTCACGAACGCTTCAACTGATTCTGACGCTCTAGGTGGTGATCGATGCGGGTTTTCAAGGTTAAGAGCTGCTTAGTTTTTGGGGTCGATTGGTTGAGCCAATTCGGAGATATTTGAAAAAAATAAAAAAAAAAAATTAGGAAAACGGTTGACCCTGAAGGCCATCCCTGCAACTTCCCGCCAATTCTATACCTAAACCCTTGAAGTTGCACTTATCACATTTTTGAGCTCTTCGAGCTCATAAATACAATTTGTGTGTTATTCTGAGCTCTCCGTGCTCAAAAAAATAGCTTTTGTATGATTTTGAGCTCTTCGAGCTCAAAATTTTGATGGAAGTTTGATAAAACACTATTTTTTGAATTTTCAAATCGCAATAACTTTTGAATGAATGAACCGATTTTCACGCGGTTGGTGGCATTCAACGCAGTTTTTTAATTTTCATGAAGAATTTTCAAGTTTAAATTGATAGAACGAAAAATTTCGGAGTAATTCCGAAAAAACACTTTTTTCGGTTTCTTTCGTCAACGATAACTCACGAACGAATCGACCGATTTTGACCGGACTGGCAGCGATCGACGTGGTTTTTTTATCTTAAGAGCTGATTAGTTTTTGGAATTGATCGGTAGAGCCGTTTAAAAGTTATTCCAAAAAAACCACTTAAAAAAAATTTCTTTTTGTAGTTTTTTTGCGATTTCTCAAAATCTAACGGTCCGAATCATTCCAAAGTATATACAAAATCTAAGTTTGGTCAAGCCCTATCGAATGGCACCAACCGCGATCAAATCGGTCAAGCCGTTTAAAAGTTATAAGAGGTTTACATACATCCACACACACACACACACACACACACACGCACGCACGCTCACACATACAGATATACAGACACCATCGCGGGAATAGTCAGGGAAGCTTTCTGGGACCTCGAAACGTCGAGATTCGATGAAAACTTGATTTTCGTAAAACGGGGTGAAAACAATAACTTCCCGATTTTTGAAAATCTTCGATTTTCTTAGCGGGAAGTTAAAAATTAACTTGATCCAAGAGAAAAATTCTTGAACCAAGAATATAATTTTGAAGAGGGTAATTGTCTCAAACCAAGAATATTGAGCTCTTCAAAAATATATACTTGATTCAAAAACCTTTTTTTTTTGTGTATAAAAACTTTTATTTTATGATTAGTTATCATTATCATTTGTTATTAATAATTTACGAGCCTTATAGTAATAATAAAAATAATTCCAAGCTTGCCATCAGATTTATACTAAGATTGGTGATTAGTTGAATGTAAAGAATATCACATGCTGTCCAAAATATCAACCCATAGTATACGATCCACTGTTCATACAGTATCAATAAAATATATTTATACATTGCGTCGGAGTCTAATGGATATTTTATTGGAAAAATAGTCATCGAATTATTAATGTAACTGCTTGCATTGAATAATATTTTCACATAATGGATCAATATTGTACTGTAATAAAAGGTAATTTTAATTTATCGCATCGATTATAATTATTAATTATTATGAGTAATTTTCTTACAAATACGGCCGTAAAGCGTAAGAAAAACCAAGAGAAACTATTGCATAACAATAACACTTTATCATTATTTTAGATCTTTTTATAAAACCATTAATGTCACTTTTTGAAGTTAATTTTGTTTCAGAATAGCTCCAAAGATTGTGGAAATCTTTAATAATTTCTAATAGATTTCTTTGACAGATCCATAGCGCTGAAGCCTTTGTAAATTAGTAAAAGCTTATTATTACATTTACTTAAAAAATAATTTATTTGATTCGAGAATTTTTCATTTTGACTCAAGACAGTAAAACTCTTAAAAATGATTTTCTTAGTTTAAAATTTATTTTCTTGAATCAAGTGAATTTTTTTTTAGTGTTGAAATGAACAAAGAAAAGTTTAATAATCATTAAAAAAATTTCAATTTTATATCATCTATGTAGCTGCAAATACTTTGTAAATTTCATAATATGATAAATAAATAATATATCAAAACTGAGCTTTTTAACGATTCAATCATTGACATATTTTATCTAAAAATAATTTAATTATTGAGTTTAATAAACTATACATGTACATTTATTGACAAACCTTTATTATACTTAGTAAAACTGATAAAATAAGCGAAAAAACTTCAGCAGCATGATAAATATCATCAAACCTAACATCATTCAATGTGTTTATACAAATAAAAACAAATAAGTTTAAAATGGATACTCCCGAAATAAATTTAAACCAATCTAACAAACTTGGTTTACAATATCCACTGACGAGAGCATGGCTTAATGATATTCCGATTAATTTGAAAACAGCAAACTCAATGCTCCAAATTTCTTCGAACGTCATCACACTATTCTTTATTTTTTTGCTAAACATCTCGATGTTACTAATTCAGTTTTGATTAAAATTTTCAGGTATTTATTTTTATTACTTCTTGATTTTTCTCTATTTATTACTTTTAGCGTTTTTTCGATAGTTATCGACAAAAAATCGCACTGTAACGTAGTATTTACGTAAATATACTAAGAATAGTACTGAATTATCAAATCAATGTTCATAATAACACCAGTAGAACAGTGTTGCCATACATTACGATCGTTAAGCTGAACGCACTATTATTATTTGTACGGCTGTTTTTATCGTTAGTATAGAGCTCCAATGTGAAACTGACACGAGTGTCAAGTTACCTGTCACTATAATAACACCATTTTCTAACAGCAGTAAGAAATTATTCTAAATATTTTCACGATAATCTTTAATTTATAAATTTGATGTGGTTTTATAGTTTGGTGTCTTTCAGATACTAATGGATGAGTCTTAGATTCCCGATTAGGGTGTTTAGTATTTATCGCAAATTTGATGAATCGCGATGTTCAGCTCTCTAGTTGGTGAATAAGTTACAGTTTGTTAGAATGTACTTAGTGTAGAGTATTGCATTAAAATTTGCGCAAATGGATCCTTGTTGTTTAATAGTGATAATAAATAACTTGAATTAAAAAAGTAAAAGAATAGAAATAAGTTTTCAATATGATTAATATCTTTCTTATCATTCTAAAAAAAAAATTTATTAATTTTAAAAAAAGTTAGCTGTTATTAACAATGGATAGATTTTAGTGCTTAACTTATTATTGAATATAGTAATTTTTTATTAACATTAACCACACCATATATTATTATCAAAATCATGAAATATTTATCGTTACTATTTTTTAAATTATTGGTTAAAATTAAAAGGCGAAATTTATTCATTTAAAAAACTGCATAAAATAAATAATAAGTCATTAAAAGTTGAATCATTTTTGAAAAACAAATTACAGATGAATATTATGCTAATTATTAAACATAACTTAATTGTAAAATAAGTGCTCATAATAGCGAACATAAGAAAATTGAAATCGTTTATAATCGCTTGAGAATAGATGCAACAATAGAGCTATAAGTTTAAATACTAGGTCATGAGGGGATGATAAAGTCGAAAAAAGGGCTTGGAATAATAATTGTATTAATAAACGTACAACTCATCGATTTAAAAAACTTTTCATTATCCTATAATTTGAATTCTAAATTATAATTTTACGTAACAAAGCAGTAGAAAAAAAAGTTTGAATTAAAAATAAATTTTCTAAAAATGTTTTTCTGTTGTGACGTTGTAATTGTTAAAATAAATATTTTCATATTATCACGTGCTATCTGAGCTTTTAAGTATTTAAAAATCATTAGAGAATTATTCAATTAATATTTTGATTAAACTAATGTTGGTATTTATTTATGCAGCATTTATGATCGATTGGTTTGATAACGTCGAAAAATATCATGACAAAATTATTTTACACGAATATAAAAATGTAATGAATTATAAATTATTGCACTTGCGCATTTATTATCTCTTATATGAAATATTAATGCTAGCGAAGTTGTTAGTTTGCGATTCATAGATGTATGATATACCTGATAGTTATCTCATGAATTAATAAATACTTGAAATAATACCTACTATTATCAGCTATAAAATGTTGCACATAAAATGAAATTACAGCTTAACGTTAGTATCGAGGATACACTGTTACTTATGTGATAAAAAATGTTACAGCAAGTAACTAATTTAAAGTAAAAAAAATCAACAAGAATTATAAACAGTGAATAAATTTTCGAGATTAATAAAAAATACAATTTTTAAAATAAAATGTCTAATTGCCGTTCGTTTTGTCGAAATTTTTTGTCTTTCATTCCAGGACTGTTGTTGATATCATTAGGAATTTACCTTGCAGTCGAAAAACCCCACTCTAATTTGATTGTCTCTCAATTGCGTGAGGTTAGTATATTTTATTTCAAATTCAATCGTATTGCATTTTTCTCTTGTGAAAATTAATTTTAGTCTGCAGAATTAAAAGAAGGTAAATTCGGTTACGATGTATGGAAAGATTTAAATATATATTTTAAGGTAAATTTATTTCACGTAACTAATCCCGAAAATGTAATGGAAGGAGAGAGTCCTATTCTCGAGGAACGCGGTCCTTATGTTTATGAGTAAGTACCTTTTTATTGAACTAATTATAATTATATCCATTCAAGCATCGGCCAAAAAAGTCTTCATCTTTTAAATACATTGATATTTTAAATGATTATCAATTAAATTACAATATTAAAACACCTTGATGTGATTAGCAAATAATAATTTTAAATTTATTATCAATTATTATTATTTTTTTTTTTTAATTGAAAAATTAGTACTTAAAGTTATATGTATGAAAATTTAGACTTGTAATAAAAAACTTTTTTTGTATCAACCTTCCTATAATTTATCAATCAAACTATTGACTTTTTTTTTCATTAAATCGAAATCCTAGACACTGCAATTACACAAAAACCAGTTTACCTACTGTAATAACTTATATAGATATATATTTAAAATGTACTTAGTTATCTTACCGACCTACATTGCATTACTTTGCCACAATGTCTAGCTTGAATGTTCAGAAACGAGTGACTCAATTTGATGAAGAACTCGATGAGTTAACTTTCACCGTATACAGATTATATCGCTTCAACAAGGATGCATCCACGGGTTCTGAAGATGATGATATCGTTATATTGAACAGTGCTTACTTAGGAACTCTCAATACTGTAAGCTACTTGTTATAAATCAATAATTAATTTTTACTATTAAATTTCCATTACTTACTTCAATAAAACAATAAAATTTTAGTTACACTAAATTTAAGTGCTCAAGATTTTTGAGTAAAATTATAATTACTCAAAATTACTTCCTATTAACCGTAGACTGGTCAACGTATGAGCATGACGTTGCGCTCAATTATATTTTTTTTTATTACATCTTCAATATTTACTAAAATTATTCAAAAAAATTTGACTTTGTTCCTTGAATATTTTAGAATATATTAATAATTTTTTCAAACATCTTCGAAAACGTTAAATTGCTAAAAAAAATTCCTTAAAAAAATTCACGGGGCTTTCCTCATCGCTTGACCAGAATCGTAAGTAGTTTTTTGTCTGCCGCGTTGCCGAAAACACCTCTAGTCTCTGCCTGTCAAACGTGTATGAACTGGCAACACTGTACGCTCTAAAAGCATTGCGGCAAATCCCTCATTACTTGACCAAAGTCGTTAGGTCGCGTTTATTGACCAGTCTAGGGTTAATTAATTCTTTAATTTTTCAAATTTTAAAAATTATAATTGTTTTTTTTTTTTTTTTTTTTTTTTAACGTCCCGCTAAGAAAATTGAAAATTTTCAAAAATCGGGAAGTTATTGTTTTCACCCCGTTTTTCGAAAATCTAGTTTTCATCAGATCTCGACGTTTTGAGGTCCTAGAAAGCTTCTCTGACTATTCCCACGATGGTGTGTGTGTGTGTGTGTGTGTGTGTGTGTGTGTGTGTGTGTGTGTGGATGTATGTAAACCTCTCATAACTTTTGAACGGCTTGACCGATTTGATCGCAGTTGAAGCCATTTGAAAGGGTTTGACTAAACTTAGATTTTGAATACAAGTTGGACCGATTCGGTCGGATAGATTTTGAGAAATCTTAAAAAAACTGCGAAAAAAATTTTTTTCAAATGTGGTTTTTTTTTAATAACTTTCAAACAGCTTGATCGATCAATTCCAAAAACTAATTAGCTCTTAAAATCGAAAAACTACGTCGATCGCCACCAAGCCGGTCGAAATCGGTTGATTCGTTCGTGAGTTATCGTTGACGAAAGAAATCGAAAAAAAGTGTTTTTTTCGAATTACACCGAAATTTCTGGTCTGATCGAGTTGTGATTGAAAATATATCATAGAATTTTAAAAACTGCGTCGAATGCCGCCGACCGCGTCAAAATCGGTTCATTCATTCAAAAGTTATTGCGGTTTGAAAATTCAAAAAATAATGTTTTATTAAACGCCTATCAGACTTTTGAGCTTGGAGAGCTCAAAACTAAACGAAAATTATATTTTCGAGCTTGAAGAGCTCAAAAACGTAATAAGTGCAATTTTGAGCGCTTAATTAAAAAAGTAGCGGGAAGTTGCAGGGATGGCCTTCAGGGTCAACCATTTTCCTAATTTTTTTTTATTGAAAAATTATTTTAAAAAATATTTGTAGATAGCATCAAAGGCTGCAGCATTTCTTGGAAAATTCGGCAACAGCATACACAACTTATTTCCTGGGACCACTGACATGTTTACACGTGGCAAAGTCAGGAACTTATTATTTTCAGGAATGCCATTGATATGCGATAAAGACAAATACAAAGATCTAGCCATGATATGTAACTTTCTGAAAGGACAAAAGCCTCCGATAATTAGTAATACCGACGTACCAGACAGCTATTTATACAGTTTTTTTAGCAGAGTAAAAATTCTTTTTACATCTATTTTGTATTCATATTATATATAGTTTTTTTATTCATAAATCATAAATCATATATAACTTATTACAATAATAATACAAATGAAAATAAATTTACAACAAAAAATAAATAAAAATTCATAATTTTTTGCAACATAAAAATAATTAGACATGTAAATTTATCTTAATTAATTAACTAATTAAATAAAAAATATCTTACAGAATAATGACACTGAAACGGGTCCCTTTACAGTAAATCGTGGAGTTATAGATAAAGATGCGTTGGGCAATACGACGTCTTACAAAAAAATGCGCGTTACTAAATATTGGAGTCAAAAAGAATGCAACGTAGTAGCGGGCACAGATGCAATAACTTGGCCACCAATGACTGAAAAGTTACCATACGTAACGGTATACGAGCCTAATATATGTCGGTATGTACAAAAATAATTATCTACGTTTTTTTCTGATATTATTGTAATAAACAATTATGTTAAATCACTGCATAATCACACAGCATTAGCTAATAACTAATCATTAATAATTAATATACATACTAAGTATTGCAACGTTGTACTGATAAAAATAACACAAAATATAAGTCAAATAATATTATGCAAATTACAAATAATTGTGGTTGTAATTCTAATTATAAACAATAATAATAGACAAGTACGGCCCCGGTTTAAAGAAGAAGTTACTTTGAACGGTATAATGGGCTACCGGTATGAAATGGATGATAGTACTTGGGATAAAGAAAACAGCGAATGTTATTGTCTACCTAATGCAAAAAAAGTACCGCAGTGTCTCGAAACCGGTCTTATGGATATCATCAAATGTCAGGTTTTATTGATGTTTACTTATTTATATTTATTATATTATTTTAATAAATGTTTTGTTGCTTTATTAATGCATAGTTAACCGTCAAAATATTTTTATTGTATTTTTGGTAATTATTTAGAATTGTTACTTCGCATGATTATTTTGATAAAATAAATTTTTTTTTTATTTATGAAAATTGGTTAAATTAAAATTTTCAGTCAGTACTTAAAAAGTATAATACAATCAAATTATTTAATATAAATTATAAATTTTTGGACTAAAAATTATAAAACTGAAAGTAATTTGTTTTCATTCAAAAACTTTTTTTTTTTCTAAAACTTTAATAATAAGCAAAGAAAATTTTATTAGGATGTACCGGTAATATTTTCTGAACCTCATTTTCTTCACGCGGATCCAATTCTCTTGGAGTACGCTCGCGGGTTGAAGCCAAATCCAGTCGATCACGCAACATACATAACAATTGAGCCCCTAAGCGGAGCTCCACTCAGCGGCGCTAAAAAACTTCAACTAAACGTTAAAGTTACACCATTACCTGGAATTACACTGCTCTCAAATGTATCCACTGGATATTTTCCAATTCTTTGGGCCGAGGAGGTATTTATTAACTTATTCTCTTTCAAATAAATACCTCAATGAATGAATAAATTAGACAGCCTAATTTATTCACCCATTTATTTATGTATCAGCTAATTAACGGTCTATAAATTTAAATAATCAACTGAAAGCTTACATTATTGGTGTATATTATTAAATACCGGTAGACTATCTGCAAGGCCAGTTGCCATGTGTGTGTAAAAAATAATAAATTACAATAACGATCCACAAAGCTGATCGGATTTATATAATATCCTTCATTATTTCATTTCATAATAATTAATTCTATAAATTGCATTTATAATTAATGGTTATCATTTTTTTTTTCTAATTCCTTTTTTATTATGAAAATTTTAATTAAATATTGAGAAATTTCGTTGTTTAATCGCAAAATTTTAATAAAATTTTTGATGTAAAAATTTGTAACGGGATAAAATAACTCAGATAAAATAAAGTGTATAATTTTATGTGAAATTTTCTCTAATATACAAAATTATTTGAAAAGTTTTTAAAAATTATTCAAACTTTCAAAACTTTTTTAATAAATTTTGAATGTTAGTACAAACTTTACTGATAATTATACATTTTTTCTTGACATTGATAAACTAAATCATGTTTATATTTTAAATAAATATTGAATTAAATCATTCTCAACGTAAAAATGTGTAATATCACTATTCCTACAAGGGATTTTTGCATAAATTACTAAGTTTCAATAATAGTTATAATTATAATTAATAATAATAATAAAAATAATTTATAGACAAAAACACCAGATATTCAAGAACTAGGATCAATTATAAACGCTCATCGTCTGCTAAATGTCTTTAAATACATGACATGGGTACCAATAATTATCGGATCATTCTTAATAATAAAACTGCTGTGGTGTCTCTGTGCTGCTGACAATGAAGACAAATTAATGGAGACAAATCATACCCCGGTACAAGCAATAAGAATATCACCACGTTCACATCCGGCAGTACTTCAGCCGAGTCAGGGATTTAGCTCCGTAAGACCCGCGAATCGTAATCGTCGCAATATCTTTGCTAAGTGAAGGCCGTGTGACGTATTATTCTTTAGTTGCTCTGATTATATTTTTTTTTCTTTCACTAGTGATTACGATTATTATAATCATACGCTGTAAGATCAACAAGATCCTTGATGAACACATGAATAAATGTGTGCAAAGATGTATAATTCCTTAAACTCGTATACTACTTGTTAAAATAAAGACAAGTAGGCGTCGAAAAAAGTTGGGTTGGAGCGACACTAAAATTCCACGTATTCCAAATCACTCGTTTGGCCTTGGATTCAACCCAGCCGGAATTTATTTCTTTTTATTTAAGTTATTTGTTTTGCTTGTTGCTTTTTGCTTTCGAACATATGTAGAGAAAGATTAAGATTTTTGTCGTTTGAGTGTTTAGTTGTTTTTAGCTTTCAGTTTCGGATAAACTACGCGTAGTCTTTGACTATGTCGGACATAGCGACCCACGTGCCAGATATCAATGCGAGAATTGAGAAGATGAAGAGAAATATGTTTTTAACAAGCCTCCAGTAGCACGTACCTAGATGACCTTCCCAGCATGAAATTGTCTCAACAATAACGGGGATTGCGATCCCCAGAAAGGAGAAAAATACTGCGCCGACTAGAGAGATAAACGGCTCGAGATTCGGTATCGCCAGAGCGATTACAACTGTAACAAAATTATAGAATATTATTGACTAAGCTGTTGCATTTAATTAGGCTTTTTAATTCTTTAATATTTTCAATTCTTTAATTTTGAAGAATTAGATCACCTTCAAGAAAAAAAAAATTAATTCTTTAATAAAAAAATTGGTCTTGCTCTTTTAATTCAAGATAATAAAGTTGAATTAAGTTCAATTTTTTCGGTGGATAATTAATAATTACAGTGACCGATTTTTTGTTTGCGTATTGTTAATGCATGTATGGATGTGAGAAAAATAATGTACTGATGATAATTACCTGTAAGCAGAGCCATTATTATTCTCCATATTGTTTCGCCAACACCGCCGTACTTGTGACTCAATCTAGATCTTACTGCTAGTGATGTTATTTCGAGTGGAACGAAAAATTGTAGTCCATAAGTAAAGAGAATCGCTAATGCAATTATTAATTTAACGACCTGAGCGAATCTGAAATTTTATTATGTAATTTAGATTTTCATTTATATTGTTATTATCTTGTGTACTTGTTACTGTAAGTGATAGCTTAAATAATGTCTATAATTAAATTTGAGAAATTAAATTTTTATGATATTTCAAAGTTAATTAGAAAAAAAAAAAAATTTTTTTTACTCTTGATATTTCTAATTTTCTCAAAAAATTTAGAAATTTTTTTTAATAAGCTTAAGAATTTTTTTTTATAAGAATTGTTAGATGTAAATTAAAAATTTGATAAATAAAGCAATGCTTACACATCATCAACAGCTAAATTGAGAGTAATTATTGAGGCTGTTTCTTCACCGTATTTCAAGTATCCAAATATTCCCATAATCGCGTACAACCCAACAACAATAGTCATAGTTATGTTAAGAACACTTGGGCAGCCTAAGAAGTGATGGGGTTTTTCCATACTGTTCTCGATTGGCATTACCTGGTGGTGATTAAATATTTTGTATAAATATGAACAACTAAGTAAATATTATTATAAAATAAAATAAAGAAAGGTATTTAGTCATAAGTCATAACTGTCGCACGTGATATAATGATAATAAAATTGAAAGAAATGAATTTTATCAAAAATTTCAATAATAATCTTGTTTTATGATTTATTTAAAGATTAATAACATTATCATCCATTACTTTTATTGCAATGTAGGAATTTAGCAAGATAAATTTACGATATTTCAACAAGATAATCTTAATCGAGCAATGAACTTTTTTTTATTACTGTGGGAGACAAATTTTTTTAATGAAAGTATTATTTTATTATAGATAATTATTGCTTACCACGCCGATTCCCTCGATGGCAAAAATCACAGTGGCGAAAAATTTAGGAAGGTTTTCGAGTTTAGCGATGTATTTGATGTCACTGTGAGGCTCAAAGTCTTTAAAAACGTAGTAGAGAGTACTTGCTAATCCGACAATCATGAATACATTTGCGAGCGCCGAAAACGGTATCAAATATCTCAGATTACGTATTTGAGATAGTAAAATACACGCTGGTATCAGTGCTAATATGTATAGTCTTATGTTTATGTCTGAGCCCGTATGATAATCGGTGATCTATTGGAGAAATCAAAACAAAATCATTTTTATTTTATTAATATTTTGTGTTTATTTTTAATCGATTTACATAAAAAAATACGCCGGTAAAAATTACTGTACTGCTATAATTGTCTGCATTTTGTATTTATTTAAAATTTTGGAGTTTGTTATAGTAAAAATATTTATCATGAGTTAAAATCATTTCATAAAACAGAATCAATGACACTATGACTTTAAAATTCTTTACACAAAGTTTTTTTTTTTTTTTATGTAAAATTCAAGTAAATTTCATGAATAATTAAAAAATTTCCTTTCTCATGAAAATTTTATTGATTAAAATTTAAACTCGAAATTCTGAGCTGAGAATTGAAGATACGGACAAAAGCATAACAATTTTTTTTTGTAGAGAATTAAATTTCCTACAAGTAAGTTCCTTATCAATTTTTCCGTACCTCTATATACTTTTTAGTCGGAAATCAAGTTTATAGTTTTGAGAAAAAATTATTTGAATATAGCACGGTAAAATTTCCTATCTAATGAAAAATTGTTTCAAATTTCAAGTCAAAATTATGAGTTAAGAATTGAAGATATGAAAAAATTATAAAAAGACTTTTTTTATATTAAATTAAATTTTCTACAAGAAAGGTCCTTGTCAATTTTTCTGTATCTCTAATCTTTTAGTCATAAATCGAGTTCATAGTCTCAAGACAAAATTTTTTGACTATAACTTTTCAGGTGAAACCTTGAAGTAAATTGTGTTCATACAATTTTTCATCTTTTTATTTTTTCATTTCAACCGAGATTTAGATAACTCACCTGTTTAATAGTCGTTGAAATAAATACAACGTAAACACAGGCACCGCCAAAATACGTACAGCACAGTGCAGTATCTACGGCTAGTTTCATGAAATTGGCGTACGGTCTTAGCGCCTTAGGCCCACACGCAAATGCTGTTTGGGCCGTTTCAGAGTACGTCATTTTGGGAGTTTTCGTCCGCCTACAGAGGTGATGTGATGATCTGACGAGAATGTGGACGCAGTGTCCGCAGAGTATCCCTATTAGGAGTGTGCCTATTCCACCGAAGAGGAGACCGCCGTTTTTTAAGGCGTTTGGCATCGCTAATATTCCTGAGCCGAGAGATGACTTTACCATGTGGACTAACGATCCTAGGTCACTGATGTCAAATATTTATATTATTATTATTAGCAATTAAGTGAATTTTAGATGGTCAAAAATAGATCGGACTATTTTAACTAATTAAGCCGATTTATTTTACTACAATAAAGTAGCTCACACTATGATATGAAAGCATACTTTCAATTTAAATTGAAAGTTTTATTTTAAATCCGAAATCGAAGAGGTTGAGGATCGAGGTTTAGTTTCCCAATCAGTATTTTATTTATACACGTTGAATCTCTTTAATTTTTTTCTAACCGACTATTCGCTCCTTAACGCTCACCAACTTCGTATTACATGATTCGATCTTTTTGATTTTATTAAAACTATCGAATGATTTAACTTTCGAATACATTTTATTTAATATTTTTAAATTTATACTTGTAATAGTGTTAAATTTTCTGATAAAAAAAAAATTTGATGTCTTTTAAAATAATAAATAAAAAAATTGAATTATTTAATATTTTAACAATAATTAAAAATTTATTTACCAATTTTATATTCATGAATTTTATTAAAAATTAAAAATCAATTGACATTGATCCGAAAAAAAAAATTTTTATCGATGTTTATTATTGATCAATGATCATAGATTTTTTTTTAATCTAATAGATAATTACAAGAGAATCATAACAAGTATTTTTTTTTTTCATTTCAGTCTACGTAATTTAAAAAAAAATATTTTATTATAAAAAAATTAATTAAATAATAACTGAGACATTTTACTTTCGATAATTTTATTTTAATTACCAATGATTGATATAATTATTGAAACAATATTTGAATAAAAAAAAAATTATTTAACACTTTCACAATCACGATTCTGTAAAATTGAATTCCAAACTCTAAAACTTGATTTATCTTGAGTACTCAAAAATATTTACATACTCTTAATGAAATAACAACAATATAATCAATCAAAAAATGTCAATTTTTTCCTCATTATTTCAGGCCATTATAAATACTGCACCGAGCGTGCTAATCTGTCTTGAAAAATGAAAACAAGGTGAAATGTAAACATATAATATAAATATAATATTGATACTTACGAGTAGGTATTTTTTTTATCTCGATGTTCAAATGGATCATAGAGTTCATCCTTTTCGTTGTACTCCCCGATAGTCGGCGCTATCTTCGTGCTGTTAATAAAAATCAAACGCAAACATATGTATCACTATTGTACGCATCTACCACTAATGATCATGACCAGTTATCTATCGCATAACTTTCTGTGTAATCACTATCAATGTCAGCTGGCCGATTAATCGTAATACTACATCTTATAATTGTGAAAAAATGATCAGAGATACCACCAAACTTGTTGAATAACTATATAATAATTTATTAATTAGATTACAGAATTCCTTGATAAGAGCGAAAAATTATCGGGAACAAATATTGGTCTACAATATTTTTAAGTGTATCATAGATATCAAATTTATACTTTATCGATTTAATAAATCAATATAAACGATACTGCGAATTGTTTTTCTCAGGTGTAAATGCCCGTTGATAATGATATAGGCAAAATGTAAACAAGAAAAAATTTATTTAGATTTATTCTCTTAAAAATTTGAATGACGCGCAGATTAATCTCGCAAAACATGATATTTTTTTTTTTTTTGGAAAAAAATGAATTATCCCAAACATAATACGCTTCATTATCACAATATATTACGATTAATCTACGTCAGATTATTCACATTACAAAATTTGTTTAGTGCGTCATTACTTTTATTATCTTAAATCTAAACGTAATTTTATTTTAACCGTGAAAATGATATTTATTTTACGGTTTTACTTTACTAAATTATATTTTTTTAATTGATAAATATACACGACGAACTTACGTGCTGCTAAACTCCTTCATTTGACTTCCTGGAGTCTCTTTTTCAGAGTTATTTTTCCACATTTTTTTATTATTATTTTGTTATTTTATTAAAATTTTTTTTTTTGAACCTTGTCCTGAAAAATAAACAAAATTAATTAAAATTATTTTTATCTAATAAACAAATTAGATTGTCAAAAATTTTATCGACATCGAAAATCAAGAAAATATCATTTTATAATTTTTGAAGCAATAATTTATAAAATAATCTACCCAATAAAAAATCTGAATAAAAATTTTTAATGTTTTTAAAATAAAATAAAATTTAGGACCATATGATTTATTTAAAAAGAATGTCTTTATATATGACCTTTAAAAAATTATTATAACAAAAAATACTTCATATTAGATGAATATCTTAAAACTTCATTCCAAGTCCTATAAAAAAAAAATGGTAAAACCCAAACAAAAATAAAATAAAGTCTTTATCAATATTGAACGATTAAAAATCATCCTTCCGATAAAAAGTACTCTTAAACGCAAATCTCAGTAAAATAACAGATTATCAGCCCTCATCAAATACAGAACAAAAAAAATCAGTTAATTAAAATAAATAATCACAGTTGATAAAAGTATGTTAAATAAATAAGAAAAAAAGTAAATTAGACGGAAGAGAAAACTCATTGTTGCAGGTTGACTATTTTTTTCCAATTACACAAGGTCATAAATATAATTTCTAATCATCAGTTCACGTAAGTGAAATCGTCGCGATGGCATTGACACAAAATCAAATACGGAAATAAAAACACTATTAATTTACGGACCACGTGTGTTTGTAAATAAAAAGCGAAATCTTTGAATTAAAAACAAACAAACAAGTCACTTATCACTAATTAATCGATTAACTTAATTAACAGTTTATTTTTTATAAACCGGATGTCGTCTATTTATCACATTAATCTATTTAAGTAATCTTCAGTTTAACATTCAAAAATTCATATCAGTTTTGACATTTTGACATGAAAATTAAGAATAATTTTTCCGGAGATTTTAAATCAATGAGATTTAATCCTCGGAATATCTAAGCGTGATAAAGTATAAGTATATCAATTGATTTATTATCAATCTGATAAATACCGGTATAAGAATTTTACTCACTAAAATATTATTCAATAAAAATTGACAACAAATAAATTTAATTAATTAAAAACTGATCTGGAAATGCAAATGTAAACTTATGAATAAAAAAACTGCGACATGAATTTAAATTATTATATCAGTAATAAAAAATCGAATTGCAAAAATGTTGAATTGCAAATTAAAATTGACGTTATGTTATCTATTATGATAATTATCAAACCGCTAATTTGTAATTTAATATCATGTGTTCTTTTAGTAGATGCTAATGATAGTGCACTCAATTATCAATATTTCAGTAAATATACCTAACAAAAGTCTTCCTTATTATATTATATTAACTTCTGTACAAACAGCACATTATTTATATGGATCACTTTTTTATTTATTAACACGTGCTTAAGTGTAATTAGATTAAATATATATGACAGCTTGTAATTTAATTGTTATCTCGCATCGGTATCACTATTTTATTTATTGAATTGTCAATAATATCACGATTTTTTATAGACAAAATTGTTTAAGTTAAGTTATTACAAATGAAACTTTATCATTTAACATTTTTCCGAGTAAACTATTGTTTATTATTTCACTTTTATCAAACCACTAACTCCGTGTTATCTTTTCCTTATACACTAATGTTTAAAATGACTAAAAAAAAAAATTATTTAAAAATTTTACATTTAAATTTTCACTTAATTAAAAATTTTTTTTTTAAACATTAAAAATAAAAAACTAATTTCAAATTAAAAAACAAAACTCAAACTTCTAATTATATAATTTAATGAAATTAGAGACAAATACACAAATAATGATGTTTTTCTAAATTTCTCTAATTCATCTAAAAATAAATAGATAAATAAAACGATGGTATTAAAAAAAAAAAATACTTAAAATAAAAAATTACGTACTTGTTACGAGGTTTCTCGTAGCCTTAAAAATAATTTAAACAGATAAAATAAAAAAAAAAATTCACAATAAAAGAGTATTTACAAAATACATGGGATAAAGTAAACGTTTATCGAGAAGGACTGCGGAGACTGTACGTCTCACCTGATGGGCGGTCTGTTACACTCTAGACTAGACTTAATGGTATATACTGTAATAAGGCTTATAAAATAAATGACACGTGAAAGAGACCGGAGTTATTACGTTAAGCGTGAGCGAGTGTACTTACACTAAATGAATCTCACTCGGGGAGTTAGAGATGTTATATTATTCGCGTTATCACCAATAGCCAAACTGATTACGGATTACATTTTACCTCAAACATCATCATCGCTCTCAAAAGATAAAACATACATTTTTTTATTTCATTGTCTTATTGCTATTATCAACAAAACTTATTATCGTTAAATGAAAAAATACCTTTTGTCAACTCCCACTGAGCACACACATATAAATAATTAAACAATTATTATTTATTTAGATCAGAGTAATCCACTTTTTAAGTTCATTATTTTTATTTATATTATTATTATTATTTTTCCGATAAAACGCAATTTTTTAAATCCAACAATTAACGTGCGTCGTTCAGCAGACAAAGTGTAACTCGACAGTCTTAAAGTATGCGGTAATATATATACCGAGTATGTAAAACGACGTAAATACACGTGAGGGTCGTTTGTGTTGATAAGTCATCAGTAAAACGGACTCGTTACTGTGGGGGGACCATGTTACGTCCTCAAGTCCTCATTAATTTTAAAAATATTTAAATAGTCTTATTACTATTGTCTATGAGTTAAAAATAGAAAAATATTTGAAATTAACTATCAACAAAACAAGCGAAGGGTTTAATTAATAAATAACGAAGAAAATCAAAATAAAATTGTTTGTATTTTTTATATTAAATAGGGGATAGATCCGTTCGTATTCGCCCGTTAACTACGATTAACGTCGCACATATTATGTTATGCGTTCACACTTTGTCTCCCTTTCTCTTGGGATAAATAGAACCACCACTTCTCATTTAATTCTGTTACAAACAACTGGCACCTTCATCTTTACCACCTCCAATTTCTTCTCCTTCTCTCCTCTGGATGTAAAACGTTAAATGTAAAATGTAAAATTTGAGTTTCAGCTCTTTCTACTCATACTTATGTATTTAAACTCTTTTATATTTATAATACATAACATTACGGAGAACAAAATCACACGAAATAACAGAGACAGTTTATAGAGCCTATAGAAGCTATACTTAAAGCATGGTAGGATTAGATTCGATCTATCGTTTTTTCCCGATTATTTTGTCCTTGTTACAATCGTTAGCTCTTACTCTTATCCTCACAATAATTACAATAGTCGGTAAAGTAATGTAACAACATATAGTAACATTACATTGGTAGTCGTATATGGATACTTTTACTCCCTCGCACCTCTCAATAGCGACAATAGCATTATCTTTATTGCACTTACGGTTTCAAAATCCCATAAGCATGTCTGCATTCTCGATCTCGTTCTTCCTTTCACTTTTTTTCACTACACGTGACTCGTATTATCTGGCTGACCATTTTTTTTAACTATTTTATTATTACAATATCGACGATTATTTCTCTTCTTTTATTTTAATGTCAATTATTGTTTAATTGATTGAATTAACTTTCTAATTAACATAAATTTTTTTTTTTAGCAGGAATTTTTATCAGTTTCTTTCTTAAAGGCATCTATGATGTCGCGTAAATTTTCCACTGCTCCAAATACCTGTAATGCGTATTAAATGTTTAGCTAATTATTATTAATATTAATTAATTATTAACTAAGCCAAGTTTAGATGTTTGCGTTGAATTGCCGTGCTATTTTTTTTATTGTTGTAATTTCTTTTTATTTTCTAGGGTAATCGTAGGGTAATAAATGTAAGTATGTTAATTTTTTTTAATTGTTCTGTAAATATTATTAATGTGTTTAACGAAAAAAGTTTCATTAAATTACTTTTTTTTTTTATTAATAAAAATTCCTGAAAATAATTTTTTTAGGTTTAAAAATTTGCTTTATAAAATTTAAAAGTGAAAAAATTTATTTTTTATGCTTGATTTTTGAAAAATTGTTATTTCTATAATAAAAAAAAAAATGTTTGACAGAAAAAAATTTTTTAGGGACACTAAATTTTTTACTGTGCTTATAAATAAATATTTTTTCAATGATCAAAGTCATTAAATTTTGTCAATAATTTAACGATTTCTAAGAAATCATAATTTGTTTTTTGAATAAATAATTTGTTTTTCATTAATTTAATGACGAGTTACTATCGTCCACGGAAAATGAAGAGTATTATTCTTTGTTATAAATTCAGAGAATTATTAATGGTATAAAAGTATAATAAAAAAGGCCATTCGGCAGCCGAAATGGAAGTAGATTTTTCAAATAAAAAAAAATTGATTTTTAATAAAATAATATAATAACACTGATAATGTATAACTTAATTCATGAATTAAAAACAAAATTCAATAATAAATTTAAAACTATTTACAACAAATTTTGGAAAAAAAATTATCTTGTGAAGAAAAAGTTTCTCAAATATTTACCAAAGAATTGCACAGATTATAAGATTTGAATTATAAATGTCCAAATTTTAAGTAACTGCTTAGAAACAACAGTTTTCAAGTTAATCAGAATTTTGCAACCGGATAAAATTTTAGTTGAAGAAAACAATGGTTAGAACTAATTTGTGACCTATTTACTGACAACCTACCCAAAAACGTTATACAAAAGACTAATCAATATAGTAATTATTGAATTTACATCATGATTAAGCTATGATGTAGACAATAATTCTAAAACGGCTGCAACAGTAAAGCTATTTCATTAAACGAACTCTAAAAGGAGTAATATTGAGGCTACTACCACTTCTAAGTAGTGAAAATTGAAGCTTATTAAAAGAGCTTTACGATGCATTTTACCGAATTTCAATATTTTGTCTAGTTTAGTAATTATACCAAGTTAAAGTAGTAAAAACATCAATTTTTACGATTTTCAAAATTTAAAAATCCTGTCATTTCCAAATTACTCGCCCGATTAAGCTCATCTTCGAACTTAACCTTGGTCTTGATCGATAGATAAAACATGCTGAGTTTGAGAAGAATCGGTCATAAATTGAAAACGCTATCGTGCTGACAAGCCGCGTTATATCGTATAAATATATATAAATACATACATATATAAACTTTTGAACTATATATATTTTCTGACTCAGCTCGACAAACTAAGTCAGAAAATGGCTAAATTTTTTAAAAGTTGTGCCACGAGGACGGCTGCAATAGTTAGATTTTTATAAAATCTACTAAAAATGAAATTTTACGGAAGAAAGAATTATTGTGCAATAATATTATTATTTACTTCGGTATCAATTTTTTTCTTCATATATAATTCATTTCACTGAAGAGATATTCTAAAAAATGTTGTAATTATTTAGGATGGAAATTAAAGAAATAAATGAATTTAAAAGGTGTCAATGAGTAATAGAATAAATATGTAATGTTTTGGAAGAATGAAAAAAAAATTATGCTCGACAAGTGAGATTTCATATCTAGAGTTATCATTTTTTTTTTTAATTTTCGAATTTGATAAAATTAATAGTAAATGTTAGCGAAGCTCCGTCATTTAACAAATATTTCGTTTATTGATTTAAGTTATGAGTCAAGAACACTATTCATCATTTTTTATAAATTTACATTCAGAGTGAAATAATATTATTTAATTAAACGAGTCAAAAATTTTTAAATGTTTTATAATTGTACAGTGCAAAATTTACTGAACAATTATTATCTTTTAACAAATAAATCTGTTAAGTGTAAATAAAAAAAAAATAAACTTACAAACATAAGCAGCCATATGAAAAAAATGATGATATTTTTCGACCATCGGCAAAAGACATAAATAATTGGCGTTTTGTCATACCACTTGGTGGCCATTTCAACTGCAATAGGCATTAATAACATCGTGGTTGTCATACTGAACGCTGTCAATAATCCAAGCACCGGTACCATTTGCGGAATAGCTGCCGCGAGCATTGCTGTAAGATTTTATCAATAAAAATAAATAAATAATAAAAAAAAAAAAAAAATACCAAGATGATAAAAAAAAAATAAATGGGTATTCCGACACTTAAATCACTGAGTAATTGTACGATGTATGAATTATGTCTTACTTGAAATGGTTACACCAGCTAATCTGAATATTATCTCACAAGCTTTCGTGCAGTTTCCTATCATCGCTATATTTTTTCGAATTATCATCGGCCATAGAATACTTACAGGCACATAATAATGAAGGCCGTATGTACAAATGACAGACAATGTTACAACTATTTTAACGAGTTTCGACGCTCTAAAAATTCCAGTATTTTACATTAACATACATGCTTTTTATATGATATATGATTTATATATACAATCACATGTTATTATTTACTGTTAATAGTGTTAAATGTCATTCATTATTCATTTATTTATTTATTTAATATGTATGTATGAATGCAGGATATTCCATTATTATAATTTATTGATTTCTACTCAACCGATTTTATATGTTTATTACTTATACGGGTTTTTACGCAGGGTTTTTTAAAATAAAAATTATAGTTAATTCATTTATAATTCTCAACGTTCATTAAGTTGCTTTTAAAATTAATAAAGTCTTGAATTTTTAGTCAAAATACAGTACATATATCAGTTTTATGATTTAAAAATTAATAGTACTTAATATAGGTTTGGATGAGACTTTTTTTTTTAGAAGATGAAAGACGTCACACAGGAGAAAAAAATAGGGTAGAAGTACCGGTTTTAGTTATTTTGAAGCAACTTTTAATTTAAGCTATTGTGTAGAATATTATAATGTCAAAATAATATTTTCAAACTTTCAAACTTTGACATTCATACTAACCACTTTATCAAGTTCTACGCTTATACACTGATAGAAAATTTATGTTGACTCAAGAGATATTTTCTTGATCTAAGAATTTATTTTGGAAGACAAATGATTATTTTGCTTTAAGAATTTCTTGTCTTGATTTAGATTTTCTTGGCTTAAGAGCTATATTATGTTCAATCGATACATTTAAGTTTTTCAATCAAAATAACATTGTCGTTTAAAAAACTTAAAATAATTCATCAAAGTATATTTCAAAAACTAAATAGTCTTTAATTGTTATACCAAATAAAAATTATTTCTTGGAAATTAGTAAATTAATGAATGACTTAAAAAAAAGCCATTCTTAACACAAGTCGGTAACATCTTGAATCAATGTTATTGCCTATCTTGAACCAAGAGACAAAAATTCTTGAAAGAAATATATCTATATCTAGTTTCAAGAGTTCAAGTTTTGAAGAAAAAAAGTTTCTTGAATCAAGATTATTTTTCTATCAGTGTAGAAATATTTATACAGTAATTTGGATACAAAATGGCCGCAAACGGTAATCCTACCATACTTGCACTGAAAAAAAAACTAAGTTGATCCAAGAGAACAACTTTTGAACCTATAAAATCATTTGGAAGAGTTTAATTGTCTTGAGTCAAGACAAAAAATTCTTAGATCGAGTAAAATTTATTTGGATCCAGAAGAATTTTTTAATTAAAATTTTTTTTTTTTAAATCAAGTTAATTTTTGTTTTTTCAGTGTGTAAAAATTCAAATTAAGAAAAAAACTCCATAGTTTCAAGGACATTTAAAAAAAATGTATACCAGGTTATTAATTTTTTCTTTTAAAATTTGGCTCTCTTAAAAATGAACAAAAAATAATTTTAATTTACAGAAAAATTGATTGAATACTTTGTTGGATATTAAAATAAAACTAATGGAATATTCCACGGCTCTAGATAAATAAAATGAGCGATATTGCGCATTATGTAAAGCACTGAAAAAAGGAATAGATATAATAAAAAATTTACAAGCCTCACTTGTAAACTGTAGTTATAGTTACTGATGCGTAACGAAATAGAATAAATTGCATAAATAAATGACTTTAAACGACTAATGACTGACTCACATCTCTCCAAATGGCAAATTTTTAATAACTGTATCACAGGCGTCCATGTATTTGTTATACCCGAGGAATCCAAAGATCATGTAAATAAGCACGTTTAGCATCATACTGAGTGTAAGAATTCGCGACATGTGTCTCGGGTTCTTCATGCTGTTCTCTAGCGGCATTATCACCGTCATATTGTGAACAGCGAACATAAATATGCTGCTGAAAATCGGTATTGAAGTGATGCCGGTGTACGTTTGTAGGCGACTTGGTGACTGAAAGTCCTCGAAAAAGTAGTACAGAGTTATTGTCAATCCGAGGGCGAGAAACGACGCCCCCGCGGCCGAAAAAGGCATCAACCACTTGAAGTTTGGCATCAGTGCGAGGATGTAATAAATCGGCATGAACATTATTATGTAAATGCGAATGTTAATCGATGTGTCTGTTAAATTTTCAATTATCTGTAATTTAAAAAAAAAAAAATATTGAAGTTTATTATACGACGATTGATGATAGATAATAAATAGTTAATTCTCGTGTCAGTAAATTAAAGCGATTAATTTAATAAATAGCGATCACTAAACCGCGATTTCCGGTTCTACTTAATTTAATTGTATACCTAAAAGTGTTATATGTATAACTATTTTACAATTAACAACTTTTTACTCGTGATAGATTTTTATTTTTATTTATTTAAAAATTTATATAAACCGGAAATGACTACATGTAAGGTTGATTATTTTATTATTTACTTAGAAACGTAAAATAATTTATTATTTGCTTAATCGACGAATCTATCAATCTATGTATCCAGATGATGAATGTCTATTTAAAGCGTATTTCCCTATCGTAAACAAGACAAAATACACCATCATGATTACGAAGATAAACAGCTTCCGGTTTCGCTCTACTGGAACTTAATTTTGTAATTACAGATCGTGATTTTTAATGGAATTTTTTGTTTACAAATCATTTCTATTTTTACAAGTAAATTATGTTGTCACTGTAATTTAATAGTTTTTAATGTTTAAAAAAAATTTTTTTTTTAATCATTTTTTTTATTCATATTTCGCGTTAGTTATGCCAAAAGTGCGTAAAAAATTTTTTTTATTAACTTAATAATGTCAAAATTTACTAAAAAAAAATGGAAGAATTTTTTTTATACCCTTGTGGTTTTAAAAAATTTTTTCTCAGTAAAAAAATTTTTTTATAAAATAATTTTCTTGAAAAAAATCTTTAAAAAATGATATGATTTTAAACATGACCTAAATCGCGTAATAATTAAAAAACTGAAATTCCTGAGAAATGATTCAAGCTTTACACTAATTCATAGTTGATAGTTCTAATGTTGACAATTACGACAATCATAATGACATAATCACAATGCATGATATATGTGTGATATAAGTAAAGTAATATTCGTATTATGTATGAATTATCGAATAATTGTGGGAACAATGACGCACCTGTTGAGTAGAAGTACCGACGTATATCGAGTATATTATAACCGTTTCGTATTGAATGAAACACACGAGGACGTTGGTGAGGATGTTGAAGTGAACAGCGTACTTTCGAAATCTCTCAGGTCCAATCGTAAATGACGAGGATACTATTTCAGCAAGATCCATCGAGGGTTTTTTAAAGCGTCGACAGAGGATGTGTGAGCATTGCACCTAGTGGATTGCAAAATAACAACAGTAACTAAAAAATTAAATGGCTTTTAATTTATTTGAATAAAATATATTCATTATATGGGACATTGATTGATATTGACTTTTTGATTTATGATCATTAGTGGTTTGTGGTATTTTACTTATTTAATTAATAAATTAATATTATTAATACGATTGTTAGTAAGCGAAAATAATAGAAAGATCGTCATTATCATTGTCATTATTTATTATTGTTGCGTAATTCATATATTTAAAATCCTGGACAAGATATTTATAAGTCAAGAGTAGCGAGAAGAATGCTGGCGCACCCCTTTTATTCTTAAATCCATAACAAGTGACTGACATCATCTTTTCAATATATTTAACTCATTTTCTATTATTTTTGTGACGCGTGCTTTTTGACCGCCGATTTTTTACTGTCGAGGAGCAAAAATCAGCGACGCAAAAGTCACAGGAGATAGCAAAAAATGTTTTGGTGAATATGATTGGAAAGAGCCTTGACAATGTCCGCAAAAAAAAGAGACATAGGATTTCGTATACAGTAATAAATAATGAGAATGATACTGCAGTTTAGTGGACTTACTGTGAGGACTGCGGTGTAGCAGCTTATCAGTCCGATCAGCACGCTGGAAACTAAGGCCGTTACATACCCGGCTCGGCTGAACGCGTGTGGAAGAAAAAGTATGCCGCTGCCAATCGAGGCCTTCAGCAGGTGCATAAACACCACCAAGTCGCTAAAAGTTTATGATCACTTTTAATCTTTCACTGCTTTAATGCTTTGTTGTCTTTCATTATTTACTTTGTTGGAAAATTATTGATTATCAATATCAAAATTAAAATTTTTATTTTTTATTTATTATTTATTTAAAGTCGTGTCAATGATTAGAGTCCTTAGCGACGAAAATTTTAATTTTAATATTGTTCTAAAGTCATATTTTTTATTTATATATTTTAAATATATCAGAAAGACATTTTTTGAAATTTTTGAATAAAATGTTCTTTAATTTTGTATTATTATTATTATTATTATTCATAATTTAAAATTAATGAGATGTAATTTATGTTAAGTGGATGAATTTTAAGTAATCAAGACAAATATTTTTGGCCGTGAATAATTTGGTATGCATGTCAAGCTCTGCTTTTAGAAGGCTGATATACTTTTTTTTGGTTTTGCAAAACATGTTTATTTCTTACGTCATTCGACTGCTGCTTTCGTTGGTTCATTGTATCATTGGTTAAATAACTGATTTATGTTTAATTGTTCAATTTAATACTTAAATTTTTTGCTATTAATTCAACTCATGATTGAAAGTTGTGTAAATTTTCTTTTATCATTTTTTTTTATTTCTGCAAAATTAACTTTGTTAAGTTGATTGCTTCGATTAAACGAAAAAAAAAATAATTCCCTTTATTATTCATAGATAGATATTAAATGCTAGAAAATTGACTAGTATTAATCCTTTTACATTATTAAGTTTTTTAGATATAAGACTAATATGCGGGCAATTTATCATTTTTAAATGAGAAATGCAAATTATGTATCATTAAAAGTTAAGAAACAAATGATTTATTGCCTTAAGATAGTTTTTTCAAGAATTTTGTTCTGAATAATACATTTTATGTTTACACTTTATGATTTTCAGTGAGAAATCAATAATTAATACCTGATAGATCAATAATTTATTTTTTGTTTAATTATTTATGGATATGTATATGCGAATGAATAAAAATTTTTATTTAATCATGTCCGCGTTCATTGCAATTAATTTATTAATTATCAAAACTATTGATTAAACTCATTGTATTTGTAATAAGGATTTAATAATTTTTTACTCACAAAATTTAATATTACTTTATATTTATCTACGTTTTGAGTTAAATTTTGTATTAAATGAAAGAAATAGATAAATAGTCAATTAAAAATTTCTATTATAACTAATAAAAAATCATAAAATTTAATAAAATGACAGACTGCAGAGCGTGACTTGAAACCCTGTAACGACATTGACACAAAATTTTTGCAAATAATACCCAACTTTTATTACAATTAAATGACACATCGATATCAATGCCTTCCATACTAAAAATACTTATTAAAATCATGCCTTACAAGTAATAATACCTTAAATTGTACGTATTAATAAAAATATCGGAATGTTTTGTTTAAATTCGGAGAAAAACCTTTTTTTTTCTTTCTTGAAAGCAGTAAAATTTTATTCGAGTAATTTTAAAATCGATAATGATAATGAGCCTTAATTTGAAATTTTAAGCCGCAAAGTTGAAATACCAAACTTTTAAAAAATAAAAAAAATAGGTTTGTCAATATCAAAAAATAAATGGAATTTTTATAAGTTATTTCCTATTTGTTCGTATTCGGCGTACCACCGAATAAAAAAAGGAAATAGTACCGCGGATTTTTAGTGAAAATTACAGGAAGCAATCGTGTAATAATAATAATAATAATAATAATAATAATAAGCAGACAAGGCCACCTGTGCTGGTATCCAGTAAGGTTGGTTACTGAATAACCCACATGCATACTAACATGTCACACATCCAGTTAATTCTATTTAATTGAATTAGTAAATTATAATGGTCATACGAGCTAGGCTGGGTTAAAATCCGTGCCGCGAACGGATCGTACTCCTCATTATCAGATTGTTGGTCATTGTCTTGAGCAACCTTCGGGCTACTGGACTCATTTCTCCCCCGCGTTATCAAGCTTCCACCTCTACTTGGTTCCATGGCAATGAAGATAATAAAATTACAGAGAAAAATACATTAATTGACATGTAATGAGAATAAGAAAACATAAATGGAGTGCTGATAAATGCTCTCCAATTACTATAATTATTATTGTTATTATTGTATTATATTAATGCAAGTAAGTACTCGGCTCTTACTTATCCATGTCACGATACTTCACCACACGATGGGCTCACCACCTTGCAGCCTTACGATTTACAAGGTCCACTTCAAGGAAGAGCTGCTTATTTTACGCTTCCGTCTCTCGGAGGTCGCTGACAGTCCGAGTCATCTAATAAATTTTTAATTTCATTAGACGATAAAAAATATAATAAATAACTAAGTACAAGTTGAATTAATTAAGTTTTATAAAATTATTATTAATTATAAATGTAATATGATAAAATATAGTGATTGAATTTTAAAAGATTGCAACGAATTAATGAAAGATAAAGTTAAAATGACTTTCCAATCTCGTTGATAATTATTTACATATATATCTTGAATGCTAAAGTGTATTATTATACTGTCTGGACATGAAGTATAACAAGACCGTCACTTTTTACCTCGAAATGCAACACGAATGGTATCAATTATTTTTTACTTTTATGGTCTTTATAAATATTTATCATTTTGTTTTATTTTAAGGTAAAAATTTTTTCAATCTAACATTTTTTTTTTTAAATTAAATTTTTTTCATTCATAAATGACAATTTATTTCTTATTAATAAATTAATAAATTTTCTTTCTGTCATTGAATTTATTCATTTATTATAGCAGTAAATAATTTATAATAAACATTAAATTCTCTAAATTATTAATATTGATTGCAGGAACGATTCATAAGTTTCCATCAATATACATTTAATAAATGCCTATAAAAAGATTCACAAAGAACATTAAAATGATTAATTTATTAAGTGAATAAGCAAAATTTTGTGGCCAGTGTATTTATATGATAAAATGGGTTTTTATGGTTAAATTTGGTATCGTTGGAAAAGTCATGACCTAGAGTTGTGTCTTTTCATGGTTTCATATCATTCTCACCGATAGTCAATTTAATATGATAAGTATTTAGGCTGCATTCGAAAATGCTCTATCTCTAGATAAATAATTAAGATATGACCTTGTATCTTGTGAACTATTGACATTTTTAAAGATATAAGCTCATCCCGACATTACACTCATCGAAAGCTTTCATTTGAGTACCCACATCAATTTTTTATATATTTTATATATTTATATATTTCACAAATACTATGTATATAAAATATATAAAAAATTCCATGTGGGTACTTATATGAAAGGTCTTGATGAGTGTAACACCGAAATGAGTTTATATGTTAAAAAATGTCAATAATTAAAAAATGACCTTGTATTTTGTGCACGATTGACGTTTTTAAAGATATTAGCTCATCCCGATGTAACAATCATCAAGAGCTTTCATTTGAGTACCCACATGCATTTTTATATATTTTTCATATATACATATATATATAATATATAAAAATATGTGAAAAATTGATGTGGGTACTCAAATGAAAGCTCTTGATGAGTATAACATCGGGATGATCTTACATCTTTAAAAATATCAATAATTAAGAAATGACCTTGTATTTTGTGCACGATTGGCATTTTTAAAGATATAAGCTCATCCCGATGTTACACTCATCGAGACCTTTCATTTGAGTACCCACATCAATTTTTCACATATTTTTATATATTATATATATATGTATATATGAAAAATATATAAAAATGCATGTGGGTACTCAAATGAAAGCTCTTGATGATTGTTACATCGGGATGAGCTAATATCTTTAAAAACGTCAATATTTAAAAAAGTACAGTGCAATTTAACAAAAGTCATTATTTAATAAAGCAACATTTTATTTATTTATAGTTCACTAGTCACGTCAGTCACATAGTGATTGCAAGGTTGCTAGTAAAATAATTATGACTATTAAAAAAAAAAACCAGCAGATTTTAAAAATCCAGCAATATACATTAAACATTTTGATATATGTTCACAATCCATAAATATAAAAATAAATCCATATATCAGTATGGTTTGATCATGGCAAGTTAGTATTACACAATCGTACTTGACCGCAAACTTACCGTGATATCTGATTAATATGACACGTTTGTCCGGTGACGTTTGACAAGTTTGTATAAAATAATTAATCATGGATTACTGTTTGAATTTATAACATGCAATTTATTATTTCAAAAACTAAGTTATTTTAAAAAATTGTATTTTACTTAAATATGTAATTACTATAATATACTAACTATGTACTTACGGTTAAAAAGATTTATTTATATCTATGTATATGTCACTACAGCTAATAAATATTTATAATAGTAATTATAATGTAGATGAAGACGATTAAAATGTTGATAACCTGAGTCAGAAGTAAGAAAAAAAGTTTGTTGTGAATTATATGGCAATAGTTTTGGACAAGGTCGCCTTTCGTCTTGGATGTACTCAATTAAATTCAACGTATGTCTGGTTCATCACCTTGCGTAAGTGACAGGAATTTTATCCACGCGTTTGTCATATGTTTACTCTGATATTATCTCATGTAGTTGTTTATATAAATTCTCTATTACCTACATACATTGATATTATTTTTATTATTTATATATTGTACATATTTGTCGATGTATGAATTTTTCTTAAAGCAATTCTAAGTGTCTGGGAGATTCGACTAATTTTATTTACCTTAAGCTTAGATCTTGATAAATGAAAAAAAAATTAAAAAGACATTTTTTTTAGATTACAAATATTGCGTCAGACTTTTTTTAAAGATGATCTATTAATAAGTGTAATTAATAATGTTTTATTTATTGTTTATTTTCTAAATAATGGATTTTAATTGAATTAATTCTTTTAACAGATGAAAGAATATACTTTTGTTTATATTTGTGATAACAACTGTTGATGATAATTATTGAGTGATAAGATTAGTTCACAATAAATGATAGTGACATTTATTAAATGACTATCAAAGGCTTATAATTAAATTATCTTTTTTTTTTTTTTTTTTTTTTTTTTGTAAGTATCCTCTTCATTGTCTTAATAATTTTTATTTATTCTCTATTTGTTGATTTTTTTCACAAGAATTTTATGTTTATTCTACCCACTGGCTAGAATTTTATCTGATTTTTTTAAGAGAAATTTATTCACGTGATTATTACTTTGAATAAATAATCATATAGATAAGCGGATCTTTGTTTGAAGAACTACCATGCAAGTGTAATTGAAAGGTCGATTGAAGATAATAAAAAATTTTTAAGTTTGTTTGGATTAAATTACCGATTTCGTTTTTTGTTTTATTTGTAGAAAAAATAATTATTCAGTTTGACAAATAAGTAGGAAATTTAATAAATTAGCAACGTAATACATGACGAATGTGTTAAGTAGGTTTATTATATTTATTGAGATAGTAATTGCTAATAAAATTGAACCGACGCGTTTTTATTGCAGTTTTTCTAAGTATCCAGCCTTGGTGTTAAAAGTAAGGACGGAACTCGAGACCCTGAAGCAGATCGAATAGAGGACATAGAAACATTGTAGATTTAAATAATTATTTTAAAAATCCCAGGAAATGTTCTTGTGTCCTAGAAATTTTTTATTTGAACTTGTATTGTAATAAAAAATCTTTTAGGCTACTAATTTCTTGTGGTTTACTTTTTTTAAACTAATTTTTATACATGAGTTTTGAAAATCTAATTAACACTAATAGCTGGTTTTGTTCCGTTTATCTTAATTTTTCGAGCAGAAAGTAATGATGTATTCTGAGAGTCATTTCCTAGAAAATAGTACATTATATTATTTTATATTATAGTACCTGGATGACCGAGCTTGGCTCGGTATTTTTAACTTCTTGCTAAGAAAATTGACAAAAAGTTATTTTACCCCGTTTTTCGAAAATCGAATTCTCATCAGATCTCGACGTTTTCAGGTGTTCGGAAGATTCCCTGAATGTTTCCGCGATTATGTCCGTATTTCTGTATGCGCCATTCGAAGGGGCTTGACCAAACTTAGATTTTGAATATAATTTAGACCGATTCAAACCGGTAGATTTTGAGAAATCTCAAGAAAATTTACACAAAAAAATGTTTTCAAATGTGGTTTTTTTGGAATAACTTTTTCAAACCTCAATAACTCAAAAGTTGTTGAGGTTTGAAAATTCAAAAAATAGTTTTTTATTAAACTTTTATCAAATTTTTGAGCTCGGAGATCTCAAAATGACACGAAAATAATATTTCTAAGCTCGAAGAGCTCAGAAACGTAATAAGTGCAATTTTAAGTGCTAAAGTATGGCATTAGCGGGAAGTTGCAGTGATGGTCTTTATGGTCAACCGTTTTCCTAACTTTTTTTTTGTAAATAACATGAAAACACGGATAAAATGACATTTTCTAGAAATGAATCCTAGCTAGATCGATTTATCGTCCCCAAAACTCCTTGCATACTAAATTTCATGAAAATCGTTGGAGCCGTTTCCGAGATTCTAATTATATATATATATATATATATATATATATATATATATATATATATATATATATATATATATATATATATATATATATATATATATTTATATACAAGAATTGCTCGTTTAAAGATATAAGATTATCTGTAATTTATCTATTTTTTTTTTAACCGAGTGAGAGTGACATGAATAATTAATATTGGTTGATTCAATTGGAAATACCCACGAATTTACTTTTATAGTCTTTAAAAAATATTTATCAAACATTTTAGGGCTAAATTTAAAATTTACAACAGATAAATAAAAGTAATTTTTTTTACATATTTACAAATAAATTTTATATCTCTTATACAAATCGGAATTTTAAAAATACAAGGTTGAGTCAAGTACCCTCGATATTAAAAACACTTTTAATGTCTACAGTTGTAACATAAGATTTAATTAGCTCATAACAATAATAAAAATTAATTAAATGCAAATTTCATTGACTCATACCGAGAATTCACACCGCAAACATTCCAATTTTTTTTCAATTATAATTTTTACAATCATTTATGTAACATGTTTAAACCGTAAATCATAAATTACGAAAATAAAGAGAAATAAAAAACAGTAGGGTGAAATTAAAAAATTCTTTGTTGATTCATGTATTTTATTCTTTTATTAATATTTTATTATTATTAATAATAATCTTATCAAGTTATCACGCATTCTCGTTATACATTATTTATTTACATTTAAAATACTTAATTAAATATTTTCACGACTCAATTTAATGTTATGATTATTATTATAATTATTATGATTAATATTATTATTGTTAATATTATTATATACAGAATCCGTTATTATTTTGGATTATTTCAATAATTAAATACACTAACAAGTAGCTTAATAACATTAATCGTAGTCAATTATTCATAATCAATTATTAATTCACAAATAATTAATAACCAATCATCAATGTACAGCATATATGTATTTAATATTTAATATCCGTATTTATATATTTATTTTGGATAATAATTTAAATATCGAAAAGTCACTCTACAAGACTGTCGATAGAAATACAAATAAAAGTAACTATTGTTTATAATTTATTAATAATAGTTTTGTATAATAAACTAACGGGTATCAGCGTATAAAAATAATAGTCTCCTGTTGCAGTGCGTTAAGGACATCTACTCAATAACAAATAATTACAATCATATCATTTTATATATTTTTATTTTTATATCTTGTCCTTTAGCTGCACGAATTGTAATAATTATAATTATAGTTATAGTTACAGTAGTATCTGAGCATATTGTTTATTTATTTGTTTTGAATAATCTTTGAGTTATATTTTTCTTTGTAATATATTTTTTAAATCAGTCACAAGAATGTACCAATTGAATTTACATGCAACACAATGTAAAAAATCTACTGCGAGATTTTTTTTTTTATTTACATTGTGTTGAAAAATCAGGCACTAAAATAATAGATATGATAGAAATATAATTAAATCAATTTATATGTATGTCCTGTCAGTCCTATTTAAATTATTAATTAATATATTAATCACAATTTAGTGACTTTGCGTACACGTGTCATCAAATGAGCATGACAGAAATTTTTTTTTAATTTTTTATAATTTTATAACTTTGATTAAAATTAAGTCAAGCCATTTGTACGCATTATCTTTACTTTATACATATTTATTATTTGTCTAAATCACAGCTTTATTTACATCTGTGATAGCATTCATTTTAATCGGTTTTTTATTTTTTGTTTATATTCAAGAAAAATTTAAATTTCATTTATTTTGATACTGATTTACTCTAATTTGATATGTTGATATTTTAAAGTGGTCACATTTATGTATGAACTCTTCAAAAATATAAACAAAAATATTGAAAATATAGTCGTGGATGATCATAGATTTTTTTTTGTATTAATTAAAATTTAACCGATTTAAGAAAACAGTCTAGAAAATTATAAAAAAATTTTTTCAGAGCTATACGATAATGTGATCATAATTAATTTTTTACTTTATAAAATAGTAAAAAAAATCTATGTAACATAAAGACAAATAGAATTAAATAAAAAAAATTAATGAAAAAACATAAATCACAAATACTTAAAGGAATGCAATATTTAAATAACAATAAAATAAAATTCATATAAATAAAATTGGAATGAATTTTTCTAAACTGGCTGATGTCCAATCTGATTTGTTAATAATTACTTATAATGAATTACTAATTACTAATTACACTTATGATACTATGAAACAATCACAAATATTTATTACTATTAACTTATCAATAAAATAAATTTTCTACATATTTACATATTTAATAATTCTATAAGCATAACAAGTAGATGGACCCAGCCAGCTTATAAAAAAATTTTTACAATAAAATAGTACAAAAATTGTTTTTTAAACAAAAATGCATGATTGAGACTCTAAGTGATACACTTAATAAAATAATTTGTCGTAGCGACGATTGTTCAAAGAATTCAAAGTTTGCCAAGCAAACTGATTCTTGATTAATAACTTATTATTATTTTTCTCGAGGTACTAATTTATTAACATAGTGTTTTATCAGTAACATAAAACAAAATTATTTCAACTAAAAAATAATACAGTTAATTACAGTAGTATTATGGAAGTTTTTTTTTTAATATTTACCATTATCTCTGTACCTCAAATCAATGAGTTTAATTATATTTATATTTTCGCACGTCTCAAAAGTTGCTTCTAACAAAATAAATTTATAAATTTGCGATGTTTGATTTTTTATTTTATTACAAATTCACCCCGTGAATATTTTCGTCGACTTAAACGAGTAATATCTTTTAGAGCCAAAAATAATTATACTTAACAAGTACTTTTTTTAATTACGGAAGATCATTAGGTAAATCAGTTGTTTACGTAAAGGAATTAATGGTATTTATAAAAGTTTTCATAAATTAAAATTTTAATTTTTTGATAATTAATTAGATTAATTATTAAAGAAATCTACATGATTGTGAAAATCGTTAGATTAATATTAGTCAATAAATAATTTAGTTAAATAAATAAATAACATAACTAACTCTTGAGTGCTGAGTCAGGAAGAACGTAATTGTAATAAAACAAAATGAATTTTGAAGAGGAATTTTTTTTTTTTTAAATAACAAGGTAAAAGACCCAGTTATTGACACTGGCCTAGTTGTTTGACACTTGCAATTTTATTCTAATTAAAAAAATAAAATGTTCTCAAAAAACCAATTATGTTAAAATTTATAATTCAAAAATTACATTTATTAATTTATTAGAGTCGATTTGTTTTATTTAATTAAAATAAAACTGCAAGTGTCAATAACTAGTTCAGTGTCAATAATTGGGTCTTTTACCTTAAATTAAATATAGCAAACTCTAATCATTTATCCATAAATTAAAAAAAAAAATAAAAATAGTTGAATGAATAAAAAATGTAATTTTTTTATATAAAAAATTATTTGACATATTTTTCATCAATATTTTATTTTGACAATTTAAAAAGATTCGATAAACTGTAATGTCAAAGCTGAGTGAACGATTTTTCAATCGACGGTTGAATATTCATGATATTTTTATCATACAAATCACCAAGTGTCAACCACGAACAATTGTTCGATTCAATACACCTGATAAAGTTCAACAACACCCCTACCCCTTTAGGTGACATAATTCTATTTTTTTTTTAATTATATTCAATTTCAAGAAAAAAAATGGATTTCTTCATTTAAAAATTAAAAAATTGGTCCTTTAAATAAGAAATTTTTTCCATTAAAAAAAAAATATCCAATAATTTTGATGATAAATATAGAGAATAATTTTACAATTACAATCCAAAAAATTCCTAGTAGCACTCAAGAGGCAAATAAAAAAACTAATCTTCACTAGAAATAGGATTATCATCCAATGAATCGCACTCGGCGAGCGCTTCGCCACTGCGGGGTGGAAATTCATCAGTCATGAGACTTTCTGGCGCCATACCACCAGTCCCAGTCGACGAATTGATACTATCAAAGTACTGCTGATGGTTTATGTGCTGATGCTGCTGATTACTCTGCCAGGGGACGGTTGATTTGAATCTTCGCGTCGGTGAGCCGATTATAAACTCTATTTTCGTTGATCCAGTTATCGATGTTGCTGTATTGCTGTAGTCGTTATCATCTGGATTCAGTGAATCTGGGCACAGCGACGAGTCACTGAGTCGAAAGCCGCTGCTCGACGAGCACCATGATGACGGTGGGTCCGTCAGAGCCTGTAATTTACAAAAATATTTAATTTTCAATTCATAAATCACTAAAATATTTATATTATGTTAGTTTTTAATTAAATTTATTAGTATTAGTCAATTAATTTAATAATTTTTTTTTTTTTTACTAAAATAAAACTATCAAATGCATTCTTGAATGCTTTCTTAAAAATTTTCACTGGCTAATTTTTAAGTTTTTTTATTTAATTATTAATTACCAGGCGTACTGACAACAGAATTATTATTACCGCAGGCCAAGCAGGTAAGCGTGTCGTTTCGATGATTTTTTTGTTAGTTGATTATGTTATTATGGTTTTAAAATAAATAAAATTGTTAATGAGTTATGTAATTAAATTATTAATGAGTGAGTTATGTTCTATTAGTGCGATTAAACTTCCTCCTAGGGCAGTATATTTTTTTATTAGCCATTAGGGACAGCAGAAAATAAAACAAACTTCAGCAAATTAAAATAGCGAATTAAATATAATTTTTAATTAATCTAATTAGCATGCATATTTGTATAATAAATAAATAAAATATAAATTCATGCATTTTTTGTAAATATACAATTTTTAATAAATTAATAAATCAATTTTTTTTTTATTTGAGATAATACTGTAGTTATTTATAAATTAAAATTTATATGAAAAATCTCATTAGTAAAATTTTTAATCGAACAAATTATAATTATTAAAAAATTAAATAAAATTTTTTCCAAAAAAAAAAAATTTTTTTAATCCCTAGAGATATTTTTTTAATTAAATAAATTTTACTAAAATTAAAATAAAATACAATGCTGTCATGTGCATATAACTCTAAACTCTTTAATTTAATAACTCTAATAGAATGTCAGCTGCTTCATATTAACCCATTCCGACATCATTTCCGACCATGTGTTACGAAAACTATTGTAACTTATTAAACAATACAGATAATTACAATAGTATATTTTTTTTAGTTTTTATAATAATATTTATTTGAACTTGAATTAAAAACTTTTAAAGTAAATTAAATATAAATAATTTACTACCAAGAAACTTTTAAACTCTTTCGTGAAATATCGAATTTTTAATGTGATAAGAGCTGCTATTATACACGACAAAAAACTTTTCAGAAAGCAATTTTTTCAAGGGACTAGTAATCGAGTAGTTAACCATCTGCTCGCAATTTTTTTCCCCCTTTTAGATATAAAGTGTGATAATTTTACTTATGAGATTTTCCCTTCATCATTAACCATACTTATTGTCTCAAGTAAATTCTTAAAACACTGAATAATTTATTTTCCAATAAATTTAAATAAAAATCCAGTAACATAATTTGATTATAAATAAATTTCAATCATATAAATACCTTAAAAATAATTTTCTAATAAATACTCGTGCACATGCCCATATAAATGAATAAAAAACTAAAGAAAGGAAAGGAAAAATGTAAAACTACGGTAAAAATAAAAATAATGCTCCAAATAAAGGGCACAGGCGGGTATGGCTCACCAAAATAAAAACAATCCAATCCATTCCAATTGAATAAAAAAAGAAGCGATTGAAGCAAATGATAATAAAAGAAGCATAACTTACGAGAGACTGTCGTACGCGAGTTAGGGCCAATTGCGTATTTGGACAGCCGATGGGGCTCGAATGCACGCTCGCCTGCGCTTCTTTCACACTTTGTTCGTAGCAGTTGTACCCGTCGCCGTTCAGTCGTCTTAATACTCTATTTTATTTATTCATTAACGTACATCTAATCGTTTACGTTACTCGTTACGTGTCCTTGTTAATTACATCTCTAAGTGCCCACTTGCTTAATAAACACTAAACAGTACCGAACAGTGTCAGTTAAAAACAAATGTTTTTTTTAAACACAAATCATTTATATTTTAGCTGCGCGTTAGCAAAGAAGTGTACCGTGTTTAGTATTGTATTAATTTCCTGAGTACCCAATAATTATTAATCATTAACCCTTCATCCATCGCGCTTCTATTTAAATAATTAATTATTTTTTTTAAATTACTCTAAGAAAATTTTCTTGAATTAAAAAATAAATTTTTTCAGTTTAAGGGGGAACACTACTGTGACGATCGAAAAAAAGAGGTGATTTTCGGGAATTTTTTTGACAGGGAAAATAAAGGAATTTGGGAATCGGGTTTTTTTTTAGATTATTACCTTAAATTTTTATTAAAAAATATTTAATTATTACAAAGTTATTAACAATCTCGTCGAGCACTGGAGAAAATTTTCCCCCTCCACGGTCGTTTCGATAACTCAAAAACAGATCATCTGAAAATAAAAATCCAAATTGCTTTTTAATCAGTAAGGATGTAGTTATCGTCGCACGTACGGAATTTGAAAAATTTTTATTTAAACGATTTTTTTAGCCGGGTTAAAACAAAAAAAAAAAAACAGTAAGAATGGTGAGAAAATTTTCAATCAGTCGCCATTTTTTTAAAAATAAAAATTTTCAAAATTCCGTACGTGCGACGATAACTACATCCTTACTGATTAAAAAGCAATTTGGGTTTTTATTTTCAGATGATCCGTTTTTGAGTTATCGAACCGACCATGGAGGGAGAAATTTTTTCTAGTGCTCTATGAGATTGTTAATAACTTTGTAATAATTAAATATTTTTTAATAAAAATTTAGGGTGATAATCTTTAATGTATCCTTAA
Source organism: Cotesia glomerata (assembly GCF_020080835.1). Classification (NCBI taxonomy): domain Eukaryota; kingdom Metazoa; phylum Arthropoda; class Insecta; order Hymenoptera; family Braconidae; genus Cotesia; species Cotesia glomerata. Next base: position 5,996,795 of record NC_058158.1, read on the forward strand.
TAAAATAAAAAAATCCGATCCCCAAATTTCTTTATTTTCCCTGTCAAAAAAATTTCCGAAAATCACCTCTTTTTTTCGATTGTCACAGTGGTGTTCCCCCTAAATCTAAGAAAATTTTCTTGAATTAAAAAATAAATTTTTTCAGTTTAAGAAAAAATAAAAAAAAAATTCAGTACAATTTTCCTCAAAATGTTAAAAAAATTTTAAATAATAAATTTATAAATTTATTTTACTAAATACGGACGAAGGGTTAAACAGTTTTATTGTAAAAGAGTCGAGCGTTTTAATTACAGATGTCAAAGTCTAGTAAAAGTATTAAAGAGTTTTTGAATAATAATATTGATTAGTTGTAAGTAAATGAATTATAAATCGAATTTAGTAAGTCAGGCCTATCCCTAACGCTGCTGTACGGCAGTCAGACAAGCTGCGTACTTAGGCCCAGTGTAAATTCATTTTTATTGTTCTAGTATTAAAGTGTAGATCTACTTCATCCAGCTGGTCCAAAAGGCGAGCTTTGGTGGTCGTACCTTGCCGGTTGTATCTGTATCAATAGAGACGCGTGCTAAACTGTGGGAACGACGGGCCGGAGCCAGTGGCCTTCTTAAAGATGAACTTGTGCTAGATGTCGATGTTGATGATTGTTGGTGACTACCATTAATAATATGATTGCTATTAACATTATTATTATTGTTGTTGTTGGCTGCGGCTGAATTCATCAGATTGGTGTGAGCTGACTCGAGCGAGTCCCGGGCGCGTGACAGAGATGATCTGCTGAGAGAATCACGAGCTGTTGCTGAATTATTGCTCCTCGGCAAAGAAGATCTCGATAAAGATTCCCGGCTGTTAGATTCTCTCGGATTTTTTGGTAGACTTTTGTTCAGCGACTCGCGACTTGAGTCCCGTGTCTTTGCTGAGAGCGACTTGGAGGCGCTGGGATTCTGCCCGCTGGTGAAGCTGTCACGACTAGAGTCCCTCGGGGGTTTCGCGGTCAAGGACTTCAGCGAGGTCTTCAGAGACTCCCGGCTCTCGCTCTTGCCGTTGGTGAGGGCCGAGTAAGAGGCTCTGGAAGGCGCCGATGAGGAGAGTGTCGACAAGATGGCTGACTTTGTCGAGGAGTCCGGCAAGGGAATGCGACTAGGAGGCCGTCTCCTGGGTGAGGGTTTTACTGCTTCATGCAGAGTCGTTCCAGCTTGGCTCAAACTGACTGTTGCTGGCTGATGGTGGTCTCGCGCTGACTCGGTGCTGCTTCCAGCTTCTAGGCAGCAAGGCTCGCGAGTCTCTACTTCGGACTCTGGATCACCATCGACCGGTTGCAGCTGCTGGTGTTGCTTCTCCAGCACGCGCACCAACGCTCTGGTTCCTTCCAACTCGATATTTTGTCTGTCAAGCTGAAAATTTTTTATTTTTTTATAAGAAAATATTATTTTATAAATTATTATTGAAGGAATAAAAATTAGACCATACCTGAAATCTCAAGTCATCATTTTCTTCTCTCGCTTTATCTAAACGTTCGGATAGAGTTTCTGTGCTCTTTTGCACCTCATCTAATCTTTTTTGCAGGCACTGAAAAAAAAAAATAATAAAATTTTTAATTGTCTATTGCATTTTAAATTTATTTTTTTACAGTTGACATTATTGGTGAATAATTAAACAGAAGCCAGAGAATTTTATTGAAAGTTTGAAATGGTCTTAAATTATCTGATTATTTTACTATTCACCATCAAGAATCTTATTAAGGTGAATATTTTTTTTTTTTCGGTCTTAATATTGTAATCTATATTATTCAGAGAGTAAGAAAAATTTTGTTTCCAGGATAGTCATATGATAAAATCAGTTTTTTTTTTTTTTTTTTTTTTTTTTTTTAGTGAAATTTAGTGTCATTGCAAAGGTCTTGACCTGAAGTTGTGTCTTTTCATGGTTTTATATCATTCTCACCAATAGTCAATTTATGATGATAAATATTTAGGCTGGATTCGAAAATGCTCTATCTCTAGATACATAATTAAGAAATGACCTTGTGTCTTGTAAACTATTGACATTTTTAAAGATATAAGCTCATTCCAACATTACACTGATCAAGACCTTTCATTTGAGTACCCACATCAATTTTTCATATATACATATATACATATATGCATATATACATATACATATATGTATATATGTATATGTATATATGCATATATGTATATATATGTATATATATAAAAATATATACATGTATATATGAAAAATATATCAAAATGCATGTGGGTACTCAAAAGAAAGCTCTTGATGAGTGTAACATCGGGATGAGCTTACCATCTTTAAAAATATCAATAATGAAAAAATGACCTTGTATTTTGTGCACTATTGACATTTTTAAAGATATAAGCTCATCCCGATGTTACACTCATCGAGACCTTTCATTTGAGTACCCACATCAATTTTTCTCATATTTTTATATATTATATAAATGTATATATGAAAAATATATCAAAATGCATGTGGGTACTCAAATGAAAGCTCTTCATGAGTGTAACGTCGAGATGAGCTTATATCTTTAAAAACGTCAATAGTTAAGAAAAAAAATGTTAAACCAAATAGCCACCTGATTATGGACGGTAGAAGTAATAAGATGTCGTTGAAGCTCAAGCGGAGAGTGTTCCCTTAAAATAGCAGCAATCTTATGCCGATCGACTCCAGACACATGAGCGACCCTCGTCGGGGACACAAGAATAGAGTCCAACGCTCCAAGCCTGACGCGTCTTTCCTGGACCGCCGCATCAGGATCAAACTCCTCGGTGGTAATCGGAACATTAGCGAGGACATTCTTTTCAATGGTCCTGGTGCGAAACCTGCTTTTATGCGCAGTCGACTTACTGGACCTAGTGATGGTGGTGGTGTTGACAGGGGACTTTTTGCTCGGAGACTCTGGGGACTTTAGCGTCAGAAATTCACACTCGGGTCTCTCTGTGAGGCCCCTTAGCCGGTCCTCAAGGTCGGTCTTTATGGCGGCGAGTTCAGCAACTTCTGATTGTAATTGCTGGGTGCGGGTCCTACTAGATATTGCTTCAGCTTCCAGCGCTGCTACCTTGTCCAGCAGCTGCTCTCTTTCATGGGTTAATCTTTCGACTACTTGAGCTTGAGCTTTGTTATTATTATCATTATCATTAAAATTATTATTACAATTAATATTACTAATATTATCAGTTTTATCGTGAGTTGCTTCATCAGTGGTGCTGATAGTCGTCGAAGAGGACGAAGTAACTCTTTTCACAGCCTCCAAAACATCCCCAGCAATAAGATCGTCTGGAGCTGGAGAACTTTCTATCCTACCTTGGAGCGACTCAACTTCCTCCCGTAACCTGATGCCCTTGCGGTGGATCACGTCCAGGAGGTTCCAGAGCTCATCTTCGGCCTCGTCGAGAACGGGCTTGGAGGTGTTGGTGACGCTGGTAGTGTTGGTACTCGGGGAGGCCGGCCTGATCAGGGGGATCGCCGTCGATGCGCTGTCCTTGGAGGAGGTCTCGGTGCTGAAGCCCGAGTCCTGGACGGTGGCACTGTTCTTGCTGCCCCCGCTGTGGGAGTTGCTGCGGCTCCTCGGCAACGAAGTAGGGGTCTCGGACTCCCGGGGAGCCGCGGCTATCCTCCGTCTGACTTTCCCTGGTTCCCATTCGGCCGTTCGTCGGGCGGTGCTCCCCGAGTTCCCCGAGTTCGGTGAGGAGATCACCGATGCCGTCGCGGAGGCCGCCATCTTGTGCCGGAGGTCTGGGAACGTCTCGATGACGAGGTCCCGGAACTCGAGAAGGGCACCGACCTCATGCTGCAGCTCCCGGAGGGCCAGTCGGGACTTGGCCTGCTCGCTTAATAAGTAGTCAAAATGCTCTGGCCGCAGGGGCATGCAGTCCATGCCACTTTGGTCCCGACTCACTACTAAGTCGCCGGTACTGCTTCCGCACTGCTGTAACATTCAAAATTGTTTTTTTTTAATTACATTTATTAATTTTTATTGGTTTTGTTTTAAATTATGGTAGTTTTAATTTACATTTATAAGGAAAAAAATTAATTTGATTGCAGAAAAAAATTTTTGAACCACAAAAAAATTATTTTGAAGAGTTTTATTGACTTTTAATTAAGACAAAAAATTCTACACAGAAAAAAAAAAGTTTACTTGAACCAAGTAAATAATTTTGAAAAAGTTCATCTTCTTAATTTGAATAGAAAAATTCTTAAACTAAGAAATTTTTCTTGGTTCAAGTAAATTTTACTTGATTCAAGAATTTTTCTTCTTGATTCAAGATAATTAAGCCTTTCAAAATTATTTTCTTGGTTCAAGAATTTTTCATTTGATTTAAGTTGATTTTTTTTTTGTGTATAAGAGTGAAATTGTGAATATTATATTTTTTTTTAGTCAAGTAGATTTTTTTAGAGCAGTATTAATTTTTTTTTTTAAGGAGAAATTTATAAAATTTCAAATAAAGTATTAGTTTATAATCATCAGCACTAGTCTGAGTATTATTTTAAAGAATTATTCAACTATTTCGGTTCATTAAGTTCAAAGGAAACCGAAAAATTCTCCGGTAAAATTTTTACCTCTCACAGTTAGGGGAAAAATAATTAATAATCAGTAGATTAATTTATAAAAATTTTGTTTTTATCATAGAAAATAGATTGTAATTGATTTATTTATTTTTAAATGAAAAATTCATGTAAAATTGTGAAGCGAATATATTATATATTTATTTATTGAAGTAGTGCTAAAAAAAGTGTTGACATTTGAAAAAAATTGATCGAGTATTTTTATCTCTTCAAGTGTCAGTAAAAAAAAAAAGTGTCATTTTATAAAAGAGCATGAAGTTTTAAAGTCCATATATCTCTCGCGACACAATAGAGCCGTCAGTTAAATTCAAGCTATTGTAAGATTTTCAGTGAACAGTAGAAAATAAATTTTTAAAGGGATTTTTGTGGTATATCTGTAACAAAAGTGATCTTTTTATATGTTTATTTCGAAATCTATAAAATTTATCGATCGGCATAAAAATATTTCTCGATTACAATGAATACAAAAATTTTATTAATAAATATAAAAATCCGCTCTTAAAATTTTTTTTTTAAAATATGCTACTATAAATCTTTGAATAAATTGTGAAATTTTAAACAAGCGTTCAACATTTCTTATATTTCCAAGCTAAATTTGTTATCTAATTTTTCATAACTTGTACTTTGCTAGAAGAGCAAGTTACTGAACTCGAAGGATCAAAGTCTTCACAATTTTTTTACTTGTTTCGTTTTTTCCCACGCTGACTTTACTAGCCTATCCTTTCATATCCCTAAAATATTTATCTTTCGAACTAACTTGAAAAACTTACTTTTCAAGAAACAGAAACTTTTGAACGGTATTCAATATTTAATCAACTAAAAGCTTCTATTCTGACTTTTATTTCTAAAGCTTAAATAATATATTTAATCATTGAAAATAAATTATAGTAACACCGAGTTAAATGGTGAAGACAACTCCATAAAAAGCAAACCGGAGTAAAAAAGTGTAAATAGTGGAGTGAAATCGTCAACTTTCTTACTATATGTTACAATTTTTATGATTTATTACATCTCCATTTATGTCACGATAAAACAGAGATATTTATGTAAGTACAGAATAATGCACACTCACACACAAGCCGTGACTAAATACTTAAAGATCAAACAACCGTGTATACATGATTTGTAATCTTTGATGAGTTATGTAGGCAGAAATAGTTAACTAGCGTAAGTATTCTCAAGAAAAAGCATCTCGGTAAAATAGTAAAGGTATTTCATAAGTTTTACTAAACTCTTATCCTTCTAAGATTACTCACAGTGACGAGACTTTTTTATAATTCTTATTATTATTATTTTTACTAATCTATCAACTTTTTACAGCTGCGATTACCTCTTACATAATTCGTCATACACATGAAAGTTTAAATTATTTGCCCACCACTCATTGTGTTAAGTAACTATTTTTTCGCCTCTTCCGTAAAACTAGTCATCAATAAATAAAATGAAATCCTTTGTTAATAGGCTTTGATAAATTGTTTCTTACTTTTTTATTGACATAATTAATTATTTAATTATTTAGCCATAGTCATAAGTCACGTGTGTGAGAATAAAAAGCTCGGCAGTTGGGATGGTAAGCATGTTTCGCAAAACGAACTATTTTTGTTCTCTTGTGTGAGTAATTTATTTCAATGAAATTTCCCTGAAAATCCCGTGGGTTGATAGTTTTTAACTTTAAACACTCGTTGGTGTAAAAATCATGAAGGTAATTAGCTCATCTTTGAACTTTTCTGAAGAAATCGCAGGAAAAATGAGTGCACCGAGTTTCATAAAGATCTGTTGAGAATTTTAGGCTCTATTCTGATGCTTATTTTACTTGCCCGCTATTTCTAGACTCATTTATTTATTTAGTTCATCTTCGAGCTAGACCAAGGTAGTTCTCCAAAAAATGCCACTTAAAAATTTCATAGAGTTCGTATGAGGATTTTCAGCGCTGCCTTGCAACATTACTACTACAGTAATAGTTATTATAATTATAAAAAATGAGTCTACTAAGATAACCAGTAGTAGAAAAGATGACACATCAAACTGAAAGCAATAATACTGATACACTGACAGTTAACTGGCGTAGCGAGAGGATGTGGGCCAGACATTGACTCTATTCACTCTATATAACATAATATATTATACCGATCTGTTGTAACACACACATAAAATATAACGTATAATAGATCTATGTACGCATCTATCTGTCTTCTATTTAATGATAGTAAATAACAATAATAACTAAATACATAAGAGCGTATATTTACAAATATAATGACTGTAACTGTTGCTGAGCAATATATAGATGTGTAACATTATAGTTCTCATAATCTTTCATGATGTTTACTACCACTATACTCGTGTGTATATTTATTAATATACTAGTGCGCTATCCACTAAATTATGATAGTTGTCTAGTAGTTTTCCATTGGTATTTCTTGATGAGTATTATGCACATACGTACATTGATGTACTTTAACTTTTTAAGAGCTAATACTAGTCCACTGCCAATAAATTTCTGTACAAGTTGACTTGTTTTAATTACCAGGAAAGTACAGAGAAGTAAAGAGAAAATGAGGCTTTTATGCCATATATATATTTTTACTAAATAATTAAATCCATTTAATAATTTCATTATTTTTATAGAAATATCTGGAGCAGAATGAGACATTTTTTTTTACTTTTACAGAAAATAACTTAATTGTGCAAAAAAATGCTTGACATTTTTTAAAAAAAAATTTTTTATTGTAAAAACTTTAAATTATTATAATAATTCTAGGTGAAATTTTTCTAAGAAAAAATTATGAAATGTCTGAGGGCAATTTTTATATTATATTTAATTAAATCAACTTTTTTTTTATACTTATAAAAATAACTGACTATAAAATTATTACCCGGGATGTGGAAGTCATTTTTAAAAAATTATTATTACATTGTAGTAGCAGTTTATGAAAGATGTTTAATGTTATAAAAAATTATTGCACGTGAATAAAGAAAGTTAATACATATTTTTTTTTCTTTTCAGTCATTAGTTACTGTTAGAAGGAAGTGTAAATTTAATTTATGATGGATATGGATTATCAATTTTAATTAATAGATTAAAAAAAAAATAGCATGTATTTTGAACAAAATTGCAAAATTTATTAAAAATAATCATTATTGTTATTATTATTATTATTTGTTTATTTATGTTACTCGGTACTCGGATGGTGTTGCGAAAATAATATACGAAGATAATGAAGCGTACGTGAGGTAGTCTTGCATGACAAAGAGCACGCAATATATCAATTCTGGCCAGAGACCTTGGAAACATATTTTTATGAATGCGACGAGCAGCAAAGGTGGTAATTCTATTAAATTTCTCTGTATACTTGTGTTTAACAATAAAGGGATACATGAGCACTTTGTTTGCTTTTTTGGTTTTGAAGAAAGGTCTGAATAATTGTCCGGTTTTTGTTGCTAATGACCAGGGACTTTTAAATAAATAAAACATTCACTAGTAGTGTGTAATGCAGTATAATATAACACAACATAATAGTAAATTAGCAAGACAAGCTGAATAGAAGGAACTCGAAACGACGCATAGCGCTAAATTACCGCATCAAATCGAAAAGAAAGTCGGATGTTAAAGTAATGGATGAAATAAAATACGGGTGTAAAGTCATTTGTAATATTGTTTTCTTGGATATTGTTATTGTTTTTTAATGGCAGTTTAGTCTATTTGGCATAACGCTGAGCTGGTGAGTTGTGGAAAGATAATCACTCAAGTGATAGTGGTGAACTAGATACCTCGATAAATATAATAATCAAATACAGGATTACTTGGTATTTTTCTTATCCTCTTTTTAGAGATAATATGTGCTTTTAATTATTTTTATTATTTGATTTCTGCTCATTTTGAGTCAGCTGTTCTTTTATTTGATATTTACTAGCAACCTGCAGCTACTATGTGGTTGTTAAGAATTAGAATTGTTAATAAAAAATTTTTCGATATTTTTAATCATGAAAAATATTATTTTTATGACAGGATCAATTATCAACAATTTAGAATAAAATGTGACAGTAAAAAACTTATAGATCCAACATATTAATAAATCCAACGTACACAGAAAAAAAATATTCTTGAATCAAGTATATATTTTTGAAGAGCTCAATATTCTTGGTTTGAGTAGAAAAATTTTTGATTTAAGAACATTTTTCTTGATTTAAGGAAATTTTACTTAGTTCAAGAATTTTTCTCTTGAATCAAGTTATTTTTTTTTCTGTGTATAAATACGCTAGAGAAAAATTTTTCCTCATTCTTTACATTATATAGATTAATTATAGATATAATTTAATTCAAATCTGATAGAAATTAATTTAGTTCAATATTTGATAAGTTAAATAATCAATAGATTTGATGAATATTGTATAATCAATCTGTAAATCAATGAATTACTAACAAATAAGGATATGAATCCAGCTATTACACGTATAAAATCCTGGTGAATGACTGTTGGTTTATAAATGTCAGTCTAACATAAAATTATTATTCAAAATGTCAAAATAAAAGTAAATTTATTAAACACGAATAATGAAATATACTGAAAGATATTCACTACGTGAATCTATGAATGAAACTGTAATTATAAAAACACATGTAAATTATATAATAAATATATATTTGTATTTATATTGAATAATCGACTGCATTAATCACAAGTTATTTGGTACACACTAGTCATTAAACAGTCATTGTCAGCCTACACATTTAAACAAAAAATTATAATGTTATTCTAAACTTGTAAAGTACCATTACTACGTCATATTGTATAATTTGAATATTATTTGCATAAATTTTGTTACAATCAATCAATAATCGGTACTAATGTTCAAGTATTTTTGAAAATAATTCTTTCTTTGAATGAAAGTTGTTTGGATTTAAAATGAAAAATGAAAAGTAAATTTTTGGAAAAAGATGAAATCAAAAAGACATAAATTAAAAATTATGGAGATCGAACGGGTTTATTTATAGATAAACCTCACTGGCCTTATGAATTCCAGCGACGGGGGTGAGTAAGTACTGTATCAGGATCTACAGCCGTACAGCAACTACACAAGAGTCTGCAGAGATGGAGTCCAGACTAGCAGAGAATCGTGACAAGAAAGTACCTTGAAGATCCTTTCAAAGGCGACTTGATGCTCCGAGCGATCTCGTGCATGGTATTCTTTAATACCCGTCGACTTTTCATTGTTTTTGCCGTCTTATACCTCCTGAGCGACTTGCAATGAGAAAAAAAAATGTTAAACCGAAAGTACCAGCGCAAGTTAACCAAAAAAACCTTGAAAAATCGAGATAAAATGAAATAAAAATCCGAGTAACGAATGTGAATTGAAGGCACGTATGGACAAGGGGATCAAGTTACAATCCGGTTTTTAATAATATATTCACAATAAATTTTTGATAAATCACCACTTAATCGGTTAAATTACTCTCCATTTCATTTATACATCTATAAATAATTTTATTATAAGCTTTACGTTTTTACTTTTGAATAACCTTCGTATCAATTCTCTATTCATTTTTATATATGATACATCTTCATATACTTATCGGTGATTATTAATAATACGATCAGTTATTTATTATTTCAAGGCTTTTAAAAATAATTTGTCTAACTGTATGTTATTTTTACCATCAAAATTTCTGTTAGAAAGTAAACTTTACTTCGAAAATTAATTTTTCTATTTTTTTCGGTTGACTGTTTATTTTGATTCAGTTCAACTTGAAGATGAATCAAAAAAAATTTTTTTTAATTATCAGAGCTACTAAATTATAGTGCGTATAATATGATTCATTGATACTGAGTTATAAATTAGTCATAATAAGGTCTTACGATGATATTTATTCCAAGATAGACAAAACTAGGCTTTGTTTTTATCAAAAAGTTGAAAATTGATAAATTATTCATGTTTTTATTTTTTAAAAAGTTAATACTAAATAAAATTATAAAAAAATGACTAATAAATCTTATTTTAATTAAAAAAAATAATTAGCGTAAGTAAAAAATGAACCAGCCAAAAAGACAAATGAAGCGGTCTTGTTAGCAATAATAAAGCAGTTACAGGCAATCGTCACCCCAAGGCATTAGTTCGAATTCATTCAGAAGCTCAACTCATACTCATACCTTCTCACTGAGTGGCCCATAAATTTAAATGTCAAAGCCATGGAACGCATATACACACAATATAAATATAAATCTAAATGCGAATAAATATAAACAAGTATCAACAAAACTATTAGCATGTGGTTTTGCAATAAAGATGTAGTCCTCATCTTTATCCTCACCTCGATACAAGTGAAGTGCAATACTGTTTGTTATATTACTACACCACTACACGGTGAAAGTATTTTTCAACATCAACATATTACTGGCCTGCATAAACATGAGTAGGATCTGTACTAACACCATTCGGCCCTACTTTACCTATTTATATTGTTAAACAATAATGGAAAAGGAATGGAATGAAGTTGAGTTGCACATCGAAGGTAAAAGATGGAATGATTAATGTAAAAAGCCGGCTTAAGCTCAACTCTGTATCTAATCTGGAGGCGATGATTCACAACGTTGTCGTGTAAGAATATTGTTGCTGGCTTAGCACTGTGATCATGATCATGATGCCTATCAGTCATCTTGAAGTGTGAGTACACACGTGTGGGTTTACAGGTTATGTTACTTTTCTTCATATTTTATCTGCAGTAGTATATGTAGTATAGTATTGTGTACAAAATGGAGAGTTTTAAAACCTATATAAGTAAATCTTAGTCTCAAGTAAAGTTTTAAGTCTTAAGACTCAAGTCTCGAGTCTCTATTCAGTCGCTTGAGTTTAACTCGGCATTATTACGTTGACGTTTCTGTAGGAGTAATGATGTGCGCGCTACTTCTATGACTTATGAGTAAGATGATATTATGTGAGTAGAGGAGCAATGCATAATCCCAGAGATCTAAACTTAAGACTCACTTGAGTTGAGGATTCTAAGACTCTTATGCACTTTACTTCAAGAGTTGTTATATTTATTTTTAGAAAAAGTCATTGTAATTGTTCTGTGCGGGTGTCATCGCACACAGCGAGTCTATTGGTACTCAGTAAAGCCAACATGCCAGATAAGAGGGTAGGCGATGAACCTTTCCAAGTGTAACCCACGAGTAAAGGTTTACTTTATCTTCTTGCACTTCGATACTAATCCTGTCCGCCTCCACGTCTTTCTTGTGTATCTTCTATTTGTTTATTGAGTTTTGTTTTGCTGTAGAGGTTAAAGTTTATGTCTTAGACACGTAATACTTTAAGGTTATTATGTATTATGCATTATTTTATAAATTGTAAGATTTTGTGATATTTAATGAGAAAACTTTTACTTGGAGATTATAAAATTGGGCTAGTTTAGGTGAAGAGAGAAATTTTATAAAGAAAATTGAGGATTGAATCCAATACTTTCTATTTTTTTTAATGGTAGAAAAGTTTGAGTGAAATAATATTTATTTGAGTCAACAGATACTAAATTACATTTTAGATATAAAATATGATATATTTTAGTGATTTAGTTGTGTCAAATAAATTATGTACTGATTTAGAGTTAGTTTATGTTGAATTTATATGATAGATAAATTTTTTAACTCGGCGTTTTTATAGGTAAATAAATTCATGATATCCAATAAAAAATAAATATAGTCCAATTTTTCACTAATTCATGGAAAATAAAAATTCTACTTATGTATAAAAACTTTTATGTAGTCTACAATTCGTGTTTTAAGGATAAAAAAAAATATTTATTTCAAAATCTGAATTTTATCCGAAATTCTCAGTAAATATAATTTTTTTCTGGCATGGAAATATTTATCATTGAAATCTGACAAATTATTTGTTTAAATAAAATTGATCTTCATAGTTTTGTTTTTATGCAAAAATAAGATCAAGATTAAAATTAATTACCAATAACTCTCTCTCAATATAGATAAGTCTACATTTATAACTTTCGGCAGTTATAAAGATAGTTACCCAACTGAGTTTGAAGTACATATTAATTATAAGCCGTTGAAAAGAGTTGAACATTGTAAATATCTTGGAATACACTTTGATAATCATATGAGATGGAACAACCATGCTCTGGAATTATTCAAAAAACTCAAATATTTCACTTTTGTATTTTACAAACTAACAGGAATATTAAATCCACAAACCATGAAAATAATATATCATGGGCTACTCGAAAGCATAATAAATTATGGTGTTATTGCCTGGGGAGGTGCATACGATAAGTCAATTAAAATCATCTCAAATATACAAAATAGATTACTAAGTAAATTGTGCGTAACTAATATCAACAACACTCCCCTTGGGATCAGAAAAACTTTCATTACCACTGCGTTATCTTTCTATTATCAAGATTGCATAAATCTCTATAATGATAAAATAACTTGTACAAGACATAAACAACTGTCACTACCAAAAATAAGTAAAACAATTTACACACAATGTGCTTATTATGTAGCTTTAAAATATTACAATAAATTACCAATAGAGATGAAAACTTTGAATGATAAGAAGAAACTAATAAACAAAAAACTGAGAGAATGGATAAAAATAGATAATTAGTTAAAAATCGTGATATAAATTTAAGTGTTGCAACAATATTACTTATAAAACTTATATAAATAACTAGCTTGCTAGGTTGATTTTCTTTTAGCTTGCACTGTATTAAGTATTACTATATTACTATCTTATATATTAAGAGATTGTTGATAATAAAATATATTTTTGTTAATATGTACTCGTTCTATGCACAGGTGCTATACGCACCTCTATAGAATTTTTTTGTAACGAGATTAATAAATAAAAAAAAATAAAAAATATAATTATGGAGTAAAATTTGGCGCAAAGAATACCTGAAAAGTATTTTTTAAAGACAAAATATGTATGAATATTTTAACGATTAATTACCGAGCAAGTTTTGCCTAAAAACTTCAATTAACATGCAAATGAGTTTTCTTTATTCAAATTCAAGGATCCAAAAGACCGAAGCTTTGAATAAGATAAATAAATAAAAGAATTCTATAAAAATGCAAAACATCAAGTAATCGATGATAGATGAGGCGGTTGAATGAGACAGGCGTGGTTTCCGTTTGAGAAAGTGACATACTGACTTGTGACCATCAAGTTAAGATAAAGATTGTAGTTATATTACGTACTAGATAATATGTACGTGAGACTGGCTTTCTCCGTACCAGCACAGCAAGTGCAGCATAAGCTTTACGACCTAGACTTTTATTTAGTAGCCAGCTGCAACGTGCTATCAACATCACATATTATACCAGACACCACACACTTAGTACCAGTATAAGTTGAGCAAAGTAAAGTAAAGTAAAGTCCTTATACTATTACAATTACACAGACTGCAGTATGTACTGTGGAGGATGTAGTACAAGCTAGTGGTGAGAGAAGATCACTACACGGGGATACTTGGTACGTTTCAAGGGTATATTGCACAGCCGCCGTCAAGGTCCTTCAGCCTCAGCTACAAGACTGGATCCTGTACTGGGAACACTCCGTAGGTCTATACAAATAAAGTAAAACTTGGAGTAAAAATAAAAGTACCAAGCTTGAGTATAAGTAAAGTGAGTTAAGTGCAATATAAAGAGTGGGCGAGACACTGGATCTATACAAACAGGGACTCTCTGCTCAGACATTCTCTCTTTACTTTACTTGTAAATTTGCCGCTTATGATTATAATTATAGTTATGATGATACACATGGGCACTAATAAGGCATTACGTTGCTTTTTAGTCGTTTTTTAGTCATTAAAGGAGCATGTGAGTAGGCAATCAAGACAGGATTCAAGGAGCCCCAAATCAAGTCCGATGTCTATGGAATTCAATAAAAAGTTCAAACTAAAATTATTTATTTTTTATACAATTATTTTTACTAATCTATCAAGTTTTTACAGCTGCGATTACCTCTTACATAATTCTTCATACACATGAAAGTTTAAATTATGTGCCCACCACTCATTGTGTTAATTAACTATTTTTTCGCCTCTTCCGTAAAACTAGTCATTAATAAATAAAATGAAATCCTTTATTAATATGCTTTGATAAATTGTTTTTTTCTTTTTTATTGACATAATTAATTATTTAATTATTTATCCATAGTCATGTCACGTGTGTGAGAATAAAAAGCTCGGCAGTTGGGATGGTAAGCATGTTTCGCAAAACGAACTATTTTTGTTCTCTTGTGTGAGTAATTTATTTCAATGAAATTTCCCTGAAAATCCCGTGGGTTGGTAGTTTTTAACTTTAAACACTCGTTGGTGTAAAAATCATGAAGGTAATTAGCTCATCTTTGAACTTTTCTGAAGAAATCGCAGGAAAAATGAGTGCACCGAGTTTCATAAAGATCTGTTGAGAATTTTAGGCTCTATTCTGATGCTTATTTTACTTGCCCGCTATTTCTAGACTCATTTATTTATTTAGTTCATCTTCGAGCTAGACCAAGGTAGTTCTCCAAAAAATGCCACTTAAAAATTTCATAGAGTTCGTATGAGGATTTTTAGCGCTGCCTTGCAACATTACTACCACAGTATGTTTTCATAAAACATAATTCAATCTTTTCCCAACACAGAATCAGACTGTGACAGGAACTCTTTCATAGAGCAGAACAACTACAACTGTAATTACAGACTCAGGTTTCAGTGATGTCTGAAATCCCAGAATGTCAAAACTTCGACGGCGTTGTCAGTCATGGATCGTTAGTGTTGCTGATACAATTACCGGTTAGGTTTCAATGACTCACTTTTCTATCTGTCTCGAAGTTTGTTATTATTTTATACTTAATAACGAGTTACAAGTTTACTCACAAAACATAATAAGTCCAAGACGCTGTAATACTTGTAATACCCGATCGAGTACTCCTCGAGTACTAAGAAACCAACGGGTCTACAACAATACTTTTTAACAAAAGAAGATTTTTTATAATTTCAATATTTTTACTAACGATAAAACGTCTAGCTTATGATTACGGCTCAGCAAAGACAATGTAATAATAATGATGGGCGGAAATGAATCCTTTTATGTTCGATTGTATGGGTCATCGATCTCTCATCCGGGATTCAAGGAAGTGCTTATGATCCGTGACTTTTCTATAATAAATATTGCTTTATTATCGCTGAGTAGTTTTTATTCGTCTTATCAGACATCTGACATCTGGGGACTTTATTTATTATTTAATTTTATTTTTATTTTTATTCAAATATTTTATTATGCAAGGCGCAAGGTCAAGTAGACAAGAGGTTTGAGCTTAGATAGAAAAAAAATGAAAAATCATCCGAATTTTCCCAGACAAGTTTTTCTACTAGTCAATATATCGATAAAAAAAAGATGGAAAATAAGAGGATTACTTTACGCAGAAGGACGACATAATATTGAGAACTGCGAATAAAGCTAGTCCTTGACCTTACGTTATACTTGACCTTTAAGTGCTTTCCATTTCTAATAAGTTTGTATCACTTTAAATTATACGACCTTTATGCAAATATTCTCCATTTATAATCGGATTATTTTTCTTTAATTTCATTTAAAGAGCCAGCAAATCGTTTCAAGCAAACTTCTAGTTTAAAATTTAATTAAATTTTAATATAACTGTTCATTACATTTGAAAGAATGATTAGTAATTAGATCTAGAAGTAAAAAAAGCGGTGCATTGTTCTTGAACATATATTTTAGCTTGAAGATTGTAATTTTTAGTCCTTTGTTACATTTAATATCAAGCATATTTTTTAATTATAGAATCTGAGAAAATAATGAGTAAATTGTTGTTATGAAAAAAAAATTTTTTAATGAAAGTATTCTGAGGAAATTTGAATGAAACCATTTAGTTTAATTTTTTTTAATTAAAATGGGAAACAAAGAAATTTAATTATGGATTAAAATGTTTTTTAAAAAAAATCGGTATGAAAATCTAAACAATTATTTGTATTATTCTTGAAAGAAAAAAACATTAATTGTTAGATAAGATTTTGTAAATAGGAAGGTAAGATAACAATTGTTAAATAAATAATAAATAACGAAGACAATGGCTCCCAAGAGAATAAAACAATAATATAAATTTAAAAGCACGGTGGTTATCTTTTTATAAATAAAATGTACATATATGTTGTCAATAAAATTAATTTAATGTAAAGGGGTTGTGAGAATTGAGATCACGGTGAGCTGTAACGGGTCCATGGTCGATGATAGGCAGTAAAGTCTGTCAGTTTGAGATGACATCTAATATTAAACTTGTACTTTTATCGTAATATCTCACTCAGCAAGTAAAGTCTTTTGTAGCTTTATTGATCGAGTTAATGCTATCGATTTAGTTAAATTACACTGTATCATATTTTATTATGAAAATCCGCATTCCGAGAAGATTAAATTTAGAAATAGCTCGATAGTGTTTACAGATAACAGAAGATTGAAATATTCAACAGCTCTAGTCGTTTGCCTGAAAAGTGTCTGATAATTTACGATAGAAAGCCGAGCAGCTCACGGAGGAATAATAAATAAATTATTGAAGTCAGTGTTACATTATGTCGAACGATTTTTATCAGTAAATCTCTTCTCGGGTTAACAGCTTGAAATATATTGCGGCTGGAGTTAAGTGTATACGTCACAAATCACAAATATTTGATTCGTTCTCATCTATTCGTGATGCCGATGCTGTGCAAAGTGTGAAAGACCTAAGAGGATGCACTAGACCGCGTGATAGAAAATCGATTGGAATGGAAAGTCCTCTACGTGTTTCAAATCCAAGTCCTACTTAGATAATTTTTCACTCTTTCGCGCCTACCACGAAACCTATTCACTTTGAATCGATAATATTGATATTCACGAGTTTTAGTTGGTAAAATATTGGATCATGATTCGATCAGTTGACATGGAAAATAGAACTGTTATTTATAACTGTTTAGTTTTTGATAAGCTTTTTTTTTATGAACCATCATTATTTTTTAATTTAAAATTTTCAGAAAAAATTTTAATCACAAATAAACTATAATTTATTTATTTAAAATGATATAGAATTATTTTTTTACCATTTTTATGGTAATTTACTCTACAACACCTGACAAATATTAATATGACAATTTTTTGATGAATATAATTGATTTTTGAATGAATTTTTATGATTTTTCTAATAAATGAACCAATACAAACAATTTTTTTTTATTTTACATGTAGAAATTGTAAATAATAATGAATTAAAATTTTTTAAGTAATTTTTTAATACTGATTTGTTTGTTAAAGAAAAGTTAAAAAATGCTCAAATTGCTAATTTCAATTCTAGATTCATGTACTGATAAAAAATGAATCTAGTACAAAAATATTTGAATCAACAACATCTATTTGAAGAATTAGACTATCGATAATAAAAAAAATTCTTGAATCACGAGTAAAATTTAAATCAATATATAACAATTTGTTAGTTTGAGAACTTTTTAGCTTCATTTAAACGATCTAATTTTTTAAAATATTTTTTCTCTTAAACCAAATTAATTGTTTTTATCAGTGTGGAAATGAATAAAAACAGAAAGTATTTTTAATATAAATTGAAACTAAAAACAGGAACTGGTGTTATAAATAATAAAATAAAATAGTAAGAATAGAACTCATGAGAAAGGAAGTGAACGAAACTGAGAGTTCTCAGATGAAATCCACGACAGGATATCGATAAAGTATTAGCAGAAGTAAGGGGTTTGGTAGTCGACAAAGGGAGTAGAAAATTCTATCGCGCATAAAAAAGCTTAGGTAAGTATAAGTTAAAGCATATACTTAGAATTCGAGTCTTTTAATTAAATCGCGCAACGTGCATTGTCAGGGTTCAAGAGTTAATTACGTATCATGGTGTATGCGGATGCAAACTTTCGTGATAGCTTGGAGCTTGGATACATATGCATTTTGCATGGATGTAGTTACTTGGTATCTACATCTACATCGATATCTATATCTATATAATAGCAAATCGTGTGTATCAGACAGTTGATGTAACGAGGCGCAGAGGGTGGAGCCGTGGGACCTAATTTCGCCGCACCTACCCGTTTTTATTCAGTATCACCGACACCCCCTCCATCTTCCACCTCTTTTGAGCAGTGTCTCATCATCAATCCTCATCCCAGGTTGGTATGCTACGTGCTTATTATTCACTCACCGATTAGACCTTTCTTTCGATACACATCAGCATCAAACCCGTTGATTGACTCTCAGATAATTAATAGGCGAGGCTTTCGACCTGGTACTTTTACTCTGAGCTTTTGCATGTTGTCATTTTACACTTTCTATTTCAGCGATTAAAATTTCAAAAAATTTTTTATTGGAATTATTATGGAGAAATAAAAATTATTATTTTTTAAATTTAAATTTCAATGAGTTTAAATATTAAATTGCCAATAAATCAACAATATTTACTTTAAAACACGCGTAAGCATTTACAAACCGACATTTAAAGCCAATAAATTTTACAAGTCAATATTTTTCTCTATTAACCTACCGACGATCCAACGTATAAATTATATTGTCATATTTACTATTAAAAAATTTTTAATCTAGTGCACGCAATACTTATTCACTTTTCAAACTTAAAACACTAACTTTTCAATCAATCTTATCTGTCAGTCTATACTTAAAATTGTTTTCCTAAATAATCTAAACCTACAATTTACTCTGAATAATAACCAATAACTGGTAACTGATTGTTAGTAAACTAAACGATGTTCCCAATAATTAATGGCTTCTTTAACCACATACTTTCCAGTCATACATTGTACTTATTTTCTCCTGATCAAATATTGGGGGCATGAATTGGGGGTCAATCATTTTTCTCTGATAAAAATTTATTCTTCTTTAGATATTTGAGGAACAAAATTTCAAAATAATTTATTTATGATCTTAGTCCATTGAATTTGTAAAAAAAAAGTTGTATTGAATGTAAAATAAATATTTTAGTATAATTTAAAATTTAACGAGCAAAGTTTAACTGAGAAGTAAAATAAAAATAAACGAAAAAGATTAAGATGTTTTGCTAAAATTCCTCTCATAAAATAAACACATAAAATGAACGATGTATAAATAAGTAAGATGACAAGATTAGTTGCATAGCTTTAAAAATTCGTTATCCATTTAAAGAAGATTTAATACTGTAGTTATATCCAACTTTGAGTTTAAATAAAAATAATGGCAAATTAGAACAAACAATTCTGTTACGTAATTTTTCTTCTAATTGGCATACCCGATTACCTGTGTAGTGTGCATTGATGTATATGTGAAGTAATGAATACATACATTGATAAATTACTCAATTTCTTTATAAGAGTAACGAGTAAATTACATAAATTACGGATCAAGAGTGACGTGAAGCTCGACATCAATGCGGATAATACGTATTTAAATGCTATTATTTATATTTAAAAGTTAAATAAAATGATAAAAAATATTTCAAGGCTACACAGAACGATTTCTAGGTATCAAGTGTATTATCCTTTCGTGTATCGATTGCGCAAAGAAATTGAGGCCCTGAAATAAAAGTTGAGGCTGTTAAACTGAATTATAAAAAGTTATTGTCCATTGGTTTGCGCAACAAATTAAAAAAGGATTTTAAATATGTAAGAGTTTAATGAGGAGAGAAGAAAAAGAGGGAAAAAATTTACGAGAATAGGAAATAATAATAATAATATCAATCATCATCATAATGGAAGCCACTCTTTTACTTAATTTAAATTTGTTTGTTCATTGCATTAGTGATGCTTTCTTTCTATTTGTTCTTTAAAGACAATGAATTTTTGTGAAAAAAAAAATTATTGGTACCAAGATTGAATTGTCGGTAGCAATGAACATGTGTATGGAGGTGAGAGAAAATTTTTTAGAAATTTAGAACTTGTCTTGATGATAAAAAATGTTGATAATAATTAAAAATTACGAAACCAAAATTAGTTATTTTGAAAATGAAAAATTTTATACAAAGAAATCAGTTGAAATTTCCATTCGAAAAATAATAAAAATTTTTTTTATTCTTCATTAGACTCATTAACGAAGTACATAAATTAAGTTGACCCATTTTCAAGAAACCTCCAATTTATTTTTAGACACAAATAGAAAACATGAAAATTTTTAGTCTAGTTTGATTCAGTAACCCGTAACCATATTCATACTATTCCAATTTTATTTTATTTTTTTTTATGATCAAACTGAAGATTTCTCTGATAGAAATAGACATGATATTCCTTCGAGACTATAAAGACGTCAAAATATTTTATTTTAATGTAAACCACAGATGATAAATCCATGCGCAGTATACCAGAAAATTCAAATCTAATTTTTTTTTTAAATATCAGAAATCGTGCCTTTCACAATGTAAATATTTTTATAAAAATCTAGCGATAAGAAAATAAAAATCGACAGACTCAGTACAGAATAAAATAAGATAAAATATTTGAAAGATAAAGTGGAAAGTAACATGAAGATAATAGTTTACTAGCTTCAAAACGAGGAAATAGTTAATAGCAATAAGTTAATGAAATTATTTGGTTTTGAACAAAGCGACAGATAGAGATAAGACACGACGATTGAATTTATCTTAAGGAATTCCAGAGTTTATCTAAGTGCAGTTTGTATTAATTTTCTTGGGAAGAGACTTAGTCTTAGTTTTAGTTTGTTTAGCCAAATACGAAGCTGTGTGAGGAAGTAAAAGGTAAACATAAACAGTAGTTTGCTATAAAGTGAGAAGTAAGATGAGCTTATATACATGTTACGTTACACAGAATATACTTTTGCAGCGATACGGTTGCGATTTTTCTTACAAATAACTTAAGTAAGTAAAGCTAAGTGCACTGTGCTCTCTGTAGAGCTGCACATACCAACTAAATATGCATACCACGTGTTCACGAGCATATATGCTGAGCTGCTGAACACTACATTATATTTATGCTGGTACGGGTTAGGTTTAGATTTTTCATACACAGATATAAGACTGCAGACCAGCAGTGTTCTAAAGAAATATTTACGGAGCGAAAATTTCTCTTGTCGTGCTGTGCATCACACATGCGCTCAGCCCAACCCTTCTGCATGCGGATGTGTACTCCAATAGATCAAGATATACGATCAACAAAGCATGTTTTGGATTATATTTTTACTTTGAATACTTTTTCTTTCAAGTAATTCATAATTTTCAATAAGAATTGCTTCAGTATAGTTTTTTAAATTAAAATTATTAAGATATTGCTTGTTGGAAATTTTGAATAAAATTATGAAGTATAAATAAAAAATTTTTTATCAATTATTGAAGGAAGTTTTTGTAACAAAATTCGATACAATAGTAAATTTTTTAAAATTTAGAATTCAAATTTTATATAAAATTTTTGAGTTACGAGAAAATTATAAGACTTATTTTGTACAAAATTTAATCATCTAAAAAAAAGATCCTTGAGAATTTTTTCGTATTCGTTGTTCTTTTTAAAAAATATTAATTTAAAGTAGTTGAATTTAAAAATTTGATAATTTGTGTACTTACAAACATTTATTTTGAAATTTTACACTGCGAAAATTTCACACCCTGATAAAAGAATAATATTCTCAGGATCCATTTTCACGCCAACAACGTTTTACAGTGTAACCTACAACAAAAAAAAATTTTTTTATTAAAATTTTTAGTCAAGAATAAATTTTGAACGAATGAATCATTATAAAAATGAACTGATAATAATCTTAATAAAAAATAAAATTTCTAATGAGAACGGCTTAGAAAAAATTAATTTAATTACTCAGTGTATAGTTTTATAATAATAGGTTGAGTAATTATAAAAATTTATGATATGATAGACGTGAAAAAAAAAATAAATTTTAATAAAAAATCTAAAATTAAAAGGAAGTATGTATTAAAAGTGAATGTGTGTAATTATATTATACGATAATGTTAATGATAATGATAACGAAATTCAGCAAGACGGAAAAAGTGTTGCTTTAAGTATATACACAAGATAATTTTGAAATGAAAGCATAATATACATATTATATACTGTTTAATGAACGAAGAAAGTACAGATATGTAAAGGAGGCGGCAGAAGGGATGTTGGTTGGCTGATCGCGATCATGCAAGCGTGCCAGTCGGCGTGACTGACGTGATTTGCCATGATGTGAACTTTGCAAGTAGCTGTCTCGAGGTCGAGTGAGACTAGAGTAGAGCAAGATGGATTTCCACTGTTCGCTCTTTATAAATAAACTTTTGTATTGATCAAACAGCGCTGAAATTGTTGACTCCTATCTTTTTTGCTAACTCGCCTTTTGATTTTACAATTCTCAATGTTGATATTCATAATGATAACTCATAATATAATCATAAGTAATAACTACTCATCTTCACGAGTGATGACCCATGTGATTGATTTGTCTTGATAACAATTTTATTATATTAAATTGAATAAAATATCGGGTTTTGGGAAATGAAATCGATAAGTAGGTCATTGATCCGTCACACTGACAGAGGGTTGATTAATATATAATAACACAAACCTTTACTTTGCTTGTTTGTTCTAAAGAATAAACATCAGTGTTTACTCTTCGCAAAGAATCAAAAAATTATAGTTTGAAGCTAAAATAATTGATTAATTTTTATTTTATTATTTATTATTATTTCATATCAAGTCTCGGTTTTTTATTTAAACTCCAGTGCAATTTTTCCAGCGATAAAAGTATTACCATAGGTCAATGTCCTGGCGGAATTGTCTGTACATGTGCGTGCAACTAACAATTTTTTTTTTTTATGGCTTGAGAACAATGACCAGTCGCGTGGCCACTCACTAATTCAGTTAATAATAACTTCCAGCTCTGAATACTAAGTTCGACAGAATCGATGCCAGATGACTGATTTGTTGTTTATTTAATGAAGGGTGATTGGATAAAATAACTAATAGGAGTGTTTATTACGCAGACCTTCAAGAAGGTCAATTGAATTTATAAGGTGAAAAGATATGATATTGTTGATTAATTTGAGTGTTGAAACTAATTAAAAAAAAATGAAAAATCGGTTTCTTATAATTATAAATTAAAATTGTTAATCGATATAATTTGTTGGTGACGTGAAAGTGAAGTCAATAAATAGAATTACACTTGTCATCAGGTGCTGTTCCAGAGGAAATACATAGATAAATAAATAATGGATAATAAAAAATAACAAACGTTTAGAAAGTGTTGGACATCACTAATAGTTTAAAGCGTGTCTGAACGAGATATATATGAGTGAGAGAAAACCAGGTCGCAGGATGCCACTGATTGCCGGTTTTATATTTTAATAATAATAAAACCGGTGCTCGGTGGCTCTTGTTACGCATGCACGAGCACCCACCGTAGAGCCAATATCACATAACTCTGCTTATCTTTCTTTTTAAATCTTATATTGATAGTATAAATATAATATATAATACAAGCCTATCAATAATTTATTGGTCAATTGTTTTAATTAATTACACTA
This sequence comes from Cotesia glomerata, assembly GCF_020080835.1. Classification (NCBI taxonomy): domain Eukaryota; kingdom Metazoa; phylum Arthropoda; class Insecta; order Hymenoptera; family Braconidae; genus Cotesia; species Cotesia glomerata. Next base: position 6,020,885 of record NC_058158.1, read on the forward strand.
CAATTATTTGACAAAGAAAAAAATTTACTGAATATAAATTTAGAGAATAAAATGTTTTGACATTTGAAATAAAATTTTATGTACTTCCATAAAAGTAATGAGTTGTCACTCATAATAGTTTTTTTTATCTACAACTGGGGTTTTTACAACAAAAAAAAAGTTAAAATTATTTTTTTTTAATTTTTAATCACTAGATTAATAACAAAATAATTCAACAGTCTATTGAAAAAAATGATTTAGTTTCTTAACTTTATTTTGGAAATTCAAGATGAAACGGCTCAAAAATTCAACTGAAAAGTAATTTTCTTTATTTACTCACGTTGTTTCTAAAATTATATTTTAAGTACTGCACCAGCTGAGTAACAACTCATACTGTTTAACAACAAGATCAAACTTTGTTATTTATCTTTCAACAAAATAACATATATTTGAAATACATGGTTTCTATTTACATTTTTGAACTAACACTTATATTCAGTGTTCTACACAAACATGGGTCTGACTGAATGGTTTCCCCTTATTGATTCAAGTACCTAATTCTAAACAAACTTTTGAAAGTCATAAAATCTTTTTTCAAATGGCTTGAACCCCCATTACTGAAAATTTCAATAAACATCTTAACTAAATATCTATATTTTGGGTCAAATATAATATCATAAATTTTTTCAGGGCACAAGTTAGTTTTACATCGAAATACTAACAAACCGATAACTACAATAAGTCATTGTTATTTGTTTACGTAATAACTACTACCTGTTATTGAATTAACTTTATCAATAGAAATAGATGTCAGACAAATTATACATTAAAAAAAAATAATTATTAAAAGAATGAATAAGTATTTAAAAGTAATGATAAAATGTATACTTTTGAACATTTTGAGTTTGGAATTGAGAAGATCGTAAATTGTGAAAATTTTTAAGATCTTGAGGTTGTAATTTTAAAGTAAAAGGTAAGACAATATTTTCATTTACGGATACCTAGCAGTAATATGTAAAGTTCTATGTAATGAGCAATAATTACTATTATTACTAAAATAAATCGAATAATTACCATTTAATGATTCAATAAAAAATATTTAAGTAAATTCATAACATCTATAGTTCCATAAATATTAAATGTATAAAAAATTACCCAGATGTAATTATTGCAACACCGCGGAAATAATTTTATTTTATAATCAATGTATATCATTATCGATAGATAAAGTAGAGAATATCACGATCAGATCACAATCTGCAATATGATACAAAATGTTACGTAATTGTGTATACACAGATAGAGATATTGAATAAAATTTACTAGGTAGAAATACAGAAAACATAGAAGACAGTGAAAAATCTATGAGAAACCGGATTTAGCCGATTAAGTTATCGAATTTAGCATTAAAACGTAAAAAAAATTTAACGAGTAAGACTTGTATCGGATGACTTAACGGGATGTTACATGACTGAGTATACAGCAGAATAAATAAACCGCAGTTTTGTTCAGTCTAGTCCTATCCGGAAAACTCGTACCGACAAATTGATTTATTTGTTAATGATGAACAATAATCATGTATGTCATTAGAGATTACTTTGTGTCATGTACTTTCTAGCAGTGAAAGGTGGGTAATCTCTCTGCTCATTGTCCATATATATACATATATTGTAGTATGCATGTCATGACTGGTGCAATTATCCCACGTTTATGATCATACAGAATCGAGATTAAAAGTTGTGTTAATAAAAATTGAGAAAGTTATTATTATACATAGTTTTGTCTAATTTTCTATTAGATCTATGTATTTTTTGTTATTATTTTTTTATTCATTCCTAACCGGCACAATTATATTAATTTTATTTTATTACAGATAATTTCCATGTAGTTCACTTCAAAAAAATAATCAATTGAAATAATTATAAGCTTGCTTTTAAAAGTTTAAATAATTGTTTGAATTTTTTTGTACTTATTCTGATGAATATGAGATACAAATCTATAAAAGCTATTTCAATTATTAACTTTCCACTTTAGAAATGAAATAGTATTAAAAAGTTTATAACAAAAACGATTTTTAGGTATTAGTTTTAGTTTGGAAATTTAAATTTTGTTTTATAGTAGATAAAATTTAAAGTTAGTATTTTTGACGAATATATATTTGGTTATAACCAACAAAATTTTTTTACAATTGTTATACAAAAACTAAGTAATCTTTAGTTAAAACGCATTGAAATTCTGATGTTAAATCAGTAACTTATAATAAGAGAGAGAGAGATAGAAATATTAAGCGAGAGAATAAGCATAGCACTTACTATACAATAGGGAACAATAACTTAAACTACTTCTAGGAAGTTGTTGCGTGAATTGATTTAATGAAAGATTTTATACTAATTAACTTTTCTTGGTTGTTCTATAATTAAATATAAATTATAAGAAATTAATCCAATCAAAATTTAACACTGCTCATAAAAAATAATTTTGTAAATTATGAGAAGTGATTGACATGCTAATGATTTTATTTAATTAAAATTATTGCAATTATTAAGAAAGTTGAAAGACTAGAAAAAAATTAGGAAAACGGTTGACCCTAAAGGCCATCCCTGCAACTTCTCGCTAATTCCGTTAATACCTGGCCGCTTTTTTTGAGCTCTTCGAGCTCAAAAATACTATCTGTGTGTTGTTTTAAGCTCTCCGAGCTCAAAAAGATAACTTTTCTATGCTTTTGAGCTCTTTGAGCTCAAAAGTCTGATAGAAGTTTCATAGAACACTATTTTTTGAATTTTCAAACCGCAATAACTTTTGAATGAATGAACCGATTTTTACGCGGTTGGCGGCATTCTACGCAGTTTTTTAAGTCTCATAAAGAATTTCTAAGTTTCAATTGGTCAAACGAGAAATTTCGGAGTAACTCCGAAAAAACACTTTTTTTGGTTTTCTTTCGTTCACGATATCTCTCGAACGAATCAACCGATTTTGACCGGATTGGCGGCGATCGACGTGGTTTTTCAAGATTGAGAGCTGATTAGTTTTTGGAATCGATCGGTAGAGCCGTTTAAAAGTTATTCCAAAAAAACCTGAAAAAATTTTTTTTCCTATTTTTTTTGAGATTTCTCCAAATTTCTCAAAATCTATCGGTCCGAATCGGTTCAAATTATCAGAAAATCTAAGTTTGGCGAAGTATCGAATGGCACCAACCGCGATGAAATCGGTTCAACCGTTCAAAAGTTATTGTTAAGACAATTAAAGTTAAGACACACACACACACACACACACACACACACACACACACACACACACACACACACACATCTTCGATTTTCTTAGCGGGAAGTTAAAAATTCAATCAATATCATAAATTGATGACATCAGCTGATAAAATTACAAATTATCGATGATAGATTAATTAATTAAATTAACTGAAACAAGAAAGTGAAAAATATAAATCATGACGTCATGAAATTACACATATTAAACCGCCGGCATAATTCATCATCGCGTGTCGCAATGAGTAATCTCGCAAGGTTGAAGAGAAATCATATCGAACTTTTTCTCTACGGATTCCTGCCGAAAATCACACGAGCTGAATTTCCATCACACTATCAATACACATTCCAATCTTTTCAAAATAAGAACAATTGACTAAAAAGGAGTTACTCAAATTCCTCAGTCTCATGTCTGATCAATTAAATTACATAATTAATGAACTAAAAAATTTCTATGCAATTCATTTAATAAATTTAACTTTTACTTTTCTTATTCTTGGACAAAATATTGAACCTTCCGATACATACGAGTGTAATCCAAGATGAATCGGAATACATGGTTGCAGCAATAACACTTATACTCAGATATAATAAAATGTGAATCATCCAGCTGATATATTTAAGTACAATCATCCTGTTTACATTAACAGAAATAAAACTCGATTTCTTTTCGGTCTTGATATTATATTGTCTACTTATATGTTATATTTTGTTATTTGTTACGACCTATTGCAATGTCATTGCAATACAACACTGACAAAAGGATACTTTTTTTTACATATATTTATTTTTACCCACCCATATAAATTACTCGCGCTGCAAAAAAACAAAAACAAAAATAAAAAATTCATGACAATTGAAAATACAAACAAGACGCCTATTTATATCACTTCCCGTGATCTCGGGCGTTATATAACTTGATTGGTTGCGCTGATGCATTTCAGCGGACAAACAGGTGTTTCAAGGACGATAATAATGATAAAGCATTTATAGCACTTCAAATATTAATTGATTTGGAAAAATGTTATAATTAAATAAATTGAATAGTATTGTTTTTTATGCTTCAATTATTACTTCAGATTAGTGATATTTAAAAATTAATTGGACAATTTACTGTCTTTAAAGAGATAAAAAAATGGACAGAAATTAAAAATTTTTTTCCAAATATTGTTTGAAGAGTTTTTCAAAATTTGTGGACGCCTTTAAAGTATCTTTATCCTCGGAATTAAGTCGATTTTAATTGTTTAGTGAATTTAATGTTTATTATAGAAAAAAGGAAATAAAATATCAAACATATGGTATGATTTTTTTTTAATTTCTAGATAATTTAACATTCATAATCAGTGTTATTGCATCGTAATTACAATAATAAATCTGAGGATGAAGCTCCGATACGCGAGTCGAGCGAGAAAATTACTGGGAATTTGTGGTACTATGATGGATGTATAAATATATAAATACATGTATAAATATATACATATGTTCTTCCGGGCAAGTTGTCTAAATAGAGTAAAGTTGTCTAAAAGATACGAAGTTTATGTATCCAAGTTTGGATTTAATAAACAAAAATGAACGTATGTGTACATAGACCTCGAGGGTGGTCTCAGTTGAGGTAACTGTAAACTGTAAACAGTCTTAATTGTTTTACTTTGGTGTTTAATATTTGAAAGAAGTGATTGAGTGAATGAGTCACTATTCAATAGGAAAATAAACTGTGTGAAAATATTAATCCTAAAATTATGCTGGGTACACTGATAAAAAAATTAACTTGACTCAAGAGCCAAACTCTTGAACCAAGAATACCATTTTGAAGAAAATGATTTTCTTGAGTCAAGAGAATAAATTCTTGAGCTAAGAAATTATTCTTGGTCTAAGAAAATTTTCTTGAGTCAAGAATTTATTCTCTTGATTCAAGAAAATCATTTTCTTCAAAATGGAATTCTTGGTTCAAGAGTTTGGCTCTTAAGTCAAGTCAATTTTTTTATCAGTGTAGTTATATCATATTAAATAATGATGATTTATGTGATAATTAATTTTACGTATTCGTACGGAATATTTAAATGTTTAAGCGATTGGATAATAAAAAAGAAGGAAGTGGATTGCACATAAGATTCATGATGCTGATGGCGATGGTGAGCAGGTGTTGGTTGATGACAGATGGTTGGTGCTGAGAAAAAAAGTCTTAACAATGAGCTACGGATCTCCCATCAATTTTCAGTGAGCTAACTCGGTGGGTTATTTGATAGTCGGAGTTTTGAGCGTAGGAGTTTGAAAATAAAATTTAAGAAAATAAGATTAAATTTCTACTGCAGAAATATTGAGAAAAAAAAAGAAATATTTAGATCATCAGATTAAAAAATGCAAATTATACTTTTGTAATAATAATTTCTCTGTTGTAACATACGAACACAGTTCTTGAGGGAATAATTTGCGCCTTTTAATTGAGTAATATTTAGAAACGAAAGGATAATTCGTGGCCCAGATTTGACTACAATAGTAGAGGAATATTCACTCTATGAAAGTCTATAGAATAGTGCAGTGATTGATTCACTAAAAGCGATAAAATAAGTGAATGAGTTACTTTATTAATTATGGGAAAAAATAATAATTGATTCATTTTATCGTAAGATAATTTTTCATTGTCAAGATGGAAATGTTATTTTTTTTTTTTGCAATAAGTAGAGAAAAAATATCACGCGTGAAAAAAAAAATATTTCGTTTGAATTGTAAATTTTTTTTCATCATACACGTGAGTAAATTGATCGGTTGCGGTTAATCTTCTATCAATTACAAGTTTATTAAATTCTACCTCAATTTCAAGATTAATTGATTGTATAATCAAGTTCTTTTTCAATTAAAATTAAACTCGGATTTTAAAACACAAGATTTATTAAAGAAACGCGTTTTAAAATTGAATTAAAATTAATAATAGCTTTCTTTTCCCTCGAGCTCCTATGTAAAGTTTTATTACTTACTTAAAAGTTTATAAATTATCTAAACCAAGTAAATAAATAATACCCATTAGCGAGATTCCGTCGAACAAATTGTCATTTTATTTATACTGAATAAACCTAATGTATTCTACTAATCATAAATATTCAAATTAGAAAGGATTAGAAAATATTATAATTAGACTTATTGAAAATTTGAAAAAGCAGTTACAAATTAGTCAACCTATAATAAAATGTTAATCTAATTAAATAAAAAAAGTGCAAGTCCTGATGAAGTGGTAAAATTAATGTGTGTATATAAAATCATGAATCGTTTATCAGATAGAAGATTTAAATCAACTTTCACTCTCTACTCGGATCATTAATAAGTATATATGAATAAGTAATATAAAGACACTTACCATGGAAAAGAGTTTTAGTTATTGTATACCAGTCGGCTTTATGAGTATGGTGATATGATGAGATTTTATTCATCACTCGTTTTAAGTCCCCATGTTAATAAAATGGACTGTTAGTGTTAGTAAGAAAGATGGGGAGATAGTAGGCGAGTAATGGCTGTTTAAATAAATGCTGCTGTATGTTTTTTATATTTATTGTAGTACAATGGGATTCAGTAATTATTATCATTAGATCCCCTGTATCTCATAATTGAACCTAAATTTAATGAATTAACTTTTTTATTTTTAATTTATTAAAAAAATTCTAGACGAAAGAAATGAACTATAAAATTAATGATCAATTATTATTTAAACAGTGAAATTATGATTTTATTAATTAATTTGTGACATTTATTATGCGAATGATACAATTCAATAATTATACAGCAAAAAGTACTATTTAAAACAGTAATAACAGCTATGTAATATTGAAAAATGTATTAGTATCGTTCCTAAATTAAGTTACATTTTTTGAAATTTGTTTATTAAAAAAACTTTTTTTTTCAATTTTATCTTCATTTAAATTTAGCATCATTTTAATTCAATTGAAATGATAGTGAAGTCAAATACTATCAAGTATGACATGTTATGTAGGTGGGAGTGTATTTAGTGTAGAAACTAACTCGCAGTGCGTAACGAGTTAGAGAGAAAAGGAATCAAACAAAGAGTCTAGACCCTAAACTATAAGTCTATAGAGGATATAAGAAGGAAATTAAATGAAACAAAGATGGCAATAGATAAATATACATACATACATAGATAACCCACAGTATTCAGTAATTTGTGTCGTGTTAATGGCAAATAGCAAACGACGGCCACATCGGCTGATAACCGTTCAATTAAATCTCCGGCTCGATTCATTACTCATTCATGCTACAAGACTCGCCCACCCATTAGTGGCTTCTCCTTGGTACTCATTAACTAAAAAATTATATTTATGGTCTTATCGTCTTACATTTTATTTTACACATCTGTAATTAATTTTTTATCATCACTTTTATCTCATTGATTTTTATACTTCAATTAATTATTAACGCATGCTTAAATAGTGTCTCTGATTGCAAAGTGCATAAATTACGACCGCCTACACAGAGTTTTTATAAATTACCGTGACAATTGTAGTAACGATGGAATTATTCATTGTGGGAATGAACTTGACTGGATTTGGTGTTTTATAAAAGATTATTTCTTGTAGTTAATGATAATATTTGCTCTCAGTTCGAGTAAAAATTACATTCATGCTTTTTATATTAACAATTTGTCATGGTGTAATACTGTTCTTGCTATTTTAACAGAGATATTAACTTTGTTTTTTTTCGGATTGAATAACAGTAAAAAATAATCAAAAAGACAATTTCATAAAAATTATTCCAGTTGCATAACAAGCTTTATTGATTAATTAATTAATTAATTTAATATCTTTCAATGTAATTAACAAATAAACTATTATCTTAATCAATTAAGCAACATAAAAACAAATAAGATAATAGTATAAATAAATAATTAAATAAATTACACAAGATAAATAACTAAAATAATAGAAAGAAAGTCGACAGATATTAATTATCAAGCGCATTAAAACAAAAATAAAAAGAACAGAACTAAAAATGTAAATTCATTTGTTCTAAGAACAGAAAATTATCGTAATATATACTTAGTACGGGCATAAAATGCGTGAAATACATAAAACATTAAAATCACAAGTACGAGAACTGGAAACATTAAGAGGCATGTGCCGTATGCCGTATGTGTATTTTCTACGTTGATTTGTAGAGCGTATCGAAAGAATACACTCTTTCATCCGTGATCAGAGAGCACTGGTACGCGAAACTAACTGCCAGTTATTTAGGCATAATAGTGTGCTATCAATTCACCTATCACATACTCTACCCAATGAATAAAATGTAATGCTACCGTTGATGCTGTTCTTTGTATATTGCTCTATTACTCTACTCTGGTAATGCACTAAAGAACTGAACAATCATTTGATTCGCATCAACCCATCAATTTCACACTACTTTATATCTACAACTATGCATATAAATAAATAAATAAAATATATTTAGAATAAACTTTCTTTATTCTCTCTCAATACCACGAACTGGAAAATTTAAAAAGTACATTGTTGCTATCATTCACGGCAATATAAATAGTCTAATGCATGCTGATCGATAAAGATAACTGCACTAACCGAAATCGTGATTTTATAATAATAATAATAATAATAATAATAATAATAATAATAATTACAGTGGTAATAATAATGGTGATATATGATATTATTAAATAAAAATATTCATTAACATTAATAGTAAAAGACTTTCTTAAATTACTTTCTTTGGTAGCAGATAATTGATGCTGAAAGATTATTAGATATGTACTGGACTTTTATGTGCACGAATATTTTTATTTTCATCAAATAATCTTTAAATCTAATTTAATAATTATCTTTTAATTCAATCTTATAACCATTTAACTTCAATATTAATCTTACAATATTTTTTATTGCCAATAAATATCGATTAACAAATTATTGTGACGTCTGTAATTTAACGCGGTATTTTTTTTTAATTTGTTTTTCAGTCAATTAGTTATGGTTGGAAGGATAATGATACAATGACAATGGAATAAGATGTGTGTCAAATAGATAATTTATTTGAATGAATAGAAAGATAAAAGAGGAAGGAGCTAATGTGTTTCTTTATAGAAATTTTGATCTTTTTTATAGCGTTTAAATCAATTCACTTTATCGTTGATTGAAAAAATTTTTCATACCAAGTTTTCGTTATCATTATTATTAATACTGTTAAATTTTTCAAGAAGTTAAATAATTAGTATCTCCCTCTCGGTTCCAACCTACTTGTCATGAATAAATAAAGAAATGTGTTCAAAAAGTTTTGATTAAAAAAAAACTGTCTGAGGAATATTTTTTTATATGTGACGTAAAGTAAGTAGAATGAAACAATAAAAGAAATATAATGAAACGTGAAATAACATAATAAATTAAGCCGCGAATGATTCACATTTATTATTGAACCCAGGTATTAATTTTCTTTGATAAAAAAATACTGCAATGATGTATGAAATAACAATTTAAGAAGCGATAATAATAATAACAATGGTAATAGAAAGAAATAATATAATAAATTAGTTAATTTGTGATGCTATCAAGCGAAGCAGATGTACGTATAGTAGTGTTGAATTCTTTTCATTCATCTCGCGATACCTAACCCGGCAGTATATTATATTGTTGCGAGCTGCGATGATCCAACTAAGGCACAAATCATAACCATAATAATACAAAAGTAAAACTTGAATAATAATAATAATAGAAGATAGTATAGCAAAGAGTGCGATAAGTTGAACGCCCTCATAATGATTCTACTCCGCTTACGAATGATTGAATCGAGTCAGTAGAGGAGCTGCCGGCACGGTTAAGCCTTGTACTCTTACGATAACCTAGCTCTCTGTAGTCTACAGATACTTAGGCATCATCTTTTAACCGGATTAGGAAGCCCGGACTTGGCTCTTACCTTGGAGGAGGAGACCTGCACCGCGGAGAGAGTTATTCAACTCAATCCAAGCCCGTACCGAGTGAGGTAATATAAAGGTAAACTGATAGAAGTTAACTCAATGGACTAGACATATTGCGTGATATGACACACGAGATACGAGATAGGAGATACTAAGAGACTTAAGACCTGAAAACTCCATCTGTTTTATTCTTCTCTACTCTTATATTTAATTCCCCATGTCTTATACGTATTATATAAGCCAAAAGTTGCATATAAATACGTTTAGGACGGATAAGAAAACATAGAACGTGTTACAGTCATCATGAGTGGCAGTATCTGAGGAATAGTAAAGGAATCACGTTTTAAACCCTGTGACAGGCTCGACTCTGCCTCTTTACTCAGCTCAGAGCTTATTTTCTTTTTACTATTACTACTTTACTATTTTTCAATCCATTCTCTACCTCTGGGTCTCTTTCCCAGACATGTCACTAGATCCCCTGCTCGCGAACTTCTCAACATTTATCCTATGACTCAATCTTCTACTGCATTTAAAATTTATTATTTATAAATAAATAACTTACTACATTTTTTATTATAATAAAATAATAATTAATAAATTTTAGAAAAAAGTCTGACATTAAAGCTGGCCTGGCAAATTTTTAATTTTTTGACCGACTTTACTATTAAACTAATAATGTTAGCAATCTCACAACTGTTTTTGTTTCATTACAAGCTCATTAAAAATTAAATTTTATTCAGTTTAATTCTTGATGCATCTAACTGTTAATCTAAAAGCAATTAAATATTAATGAATTTCATAAAAGTCTAGTCGAAAGAGTCTTAGAAGAAAAATATGGGTAATGTTGAGTCCAGTTATAATCGATATAAACGATGAGCACAATAATTACAAGATCCAAGTTGCATGAAATGTGTTAATTCCGTAATATGAAACGAGCTTACGGTAAACTATCCCCGCGGGTCCATTTTTACTCATAACTTTCCACGCGAGATACGAGATGCAGAATATGTAGAGTTTCATCTACACGCGATTCATCCAACTAATGTAAACTAGAGATAATACATAAATATGAATAATAAATTTATAAAAATAACATAAATCTTGGATTGGGTGTTTGGGTATTATTAAATAAATAATAGTTAATAGTCGTTAAAGAGCCTAAAGCTATAACTCAGGTTCGCTACTACACGCTAATCAACATGTATGTATTTAACATGACGATACGGTGTGTATATGCGTACTTTGTCTGCACGTATTTCCTGTTGGTGACACGACCTCTCATTTAGTTTTATTCACGTGGCACGTGCGAGAGTTAAGACCCAACACAACACTACTAACACCGGACTGGGTACACTTATATTCTGCTAACATTAATTTATATTTATACTTATATTTATATATAAGAAACTTCTAGTTGTATTGCCTTGCAACGAAGCGATCAAGGCAAAGGCAAAGCTACTAAGAAATATATGCAACGAGACAGCAACAGCATTGAGTCGTAAGCATGCATGATTATTCTTTGTTGACATCCTAGTTAACTTTCTATACATATTGCTTTTGATACTCGCCATTAACATAACTGAATATTTGACCTGAATTATTATTATTATTATTATTATTATTGTTTTTATTATTGTCAGAATAAAATTTAAAATTGATAAAATATAAAGAAATATTTGTTAAATTCAATAGACAGAAAAAATTGATGGGAAATATGTGACATTGAATGTATGATATTGAACAAAAAATAATTACAATTCGTTCAAAGTAACCTCGCCTGTCATCCGGTTCCATTTCCCCGGTTCTAAATTTAACATTTGTGTACTTTCGTCTACAGATATTACTGTACGCACGTATTATATTTATATAAATATAAATTTACAAAAGATACTACATACAGATGTGAATAAATGTACGAATGTCTGACGTCAAAGAAATATCATGCGAGGCTTTATTCCATCTGTAGTGGCTACATTAATAAAATGTATTTATGTAATGCGAGCAATGCGAACAGTAGCACGCGGTTATAATGAGTTGAAGGCGGAGGTGGAGGAGGAGAAGGAGTATATCAGAACAAATAAGATGTAAAACTAAAAGGGAGCACGAGAATTTGCCCAAGCGTAGCCAGGTTACATCCGTTTCCGCAGGATGTGCATTCGTTCCAACCTCCCCTTGACCAGAAGTTGATCCGGTTCCGCTAGCTTTTCAGCAGAACACCAATTTGTATCGATATATTTATACGAATTCAATGTTAAATGACATTTTTTGTGGATTCGGATAGAATAGTTTTCATTTTAAGATAATAATTGTTGGAAGATTTAACAAATTTTGTGGAGTAAAAAAACAAGTTATTGTTGATTTATTGGAGGCGATAAAAAAAATTTATAAATATACTGCTTGCGTCAAAGATAATCTAATATATAACCTTGAAGATATGACACACAAAATAAATTCTTACACAACAGACCGTTAGATCAATGTCAATATCAATAAGATCGATGGCCGAATAATAAAAAAATAAAATAAAATAAAAATAACAATATATAATATAATAACAGTACATTTAGCAAAATATTTACACATACACACACAATATTGTGAAGTAACAACGACCAGCTTAGATTGATTACCCAATTTGAACTACAAAGCAATAACAGCAGACATTTGCTCAGAAACATTAGTCTGAAATACTGTACGCGCTCTAACAATGCCCGGAACGTGACCCCAAAATTCTAGCGTATGACTTAACCCGAGTTTAGCAGAGAACGACGATCACACATACCACATGTGTATAATAAGAGTTAGAGCTAGAGTTTTACTTTTTACTTTTTGTCTGAACGATTTATTCGTGATGACCCGCATAGTCGGGTTAATTTAGTACTATAAAATGTTTTTGCCTCATCTACTGGATGTACAATAGCTGTATAAGTAATTTAAAAGCAGTAAGTCGGAAGAATAATAACAGCCGGTCGTCGGTAGCTAGTAGCTGGTAGCTGGTAGTCAGCAGTTGGCTGTCGACAGTCGGCTCACTTGATATCAATAACGTTGATGAAAATAGTAAATTAAATTACTATTAAATATCCGGTAAATGTAATGTCTGTTTAATTGCGTAGGAGGTTTTAAACTCGTTCTCGATCTGGATAGTTAGTCGAGTTGAGAATTGTTACAGCCAAGTAACAACGACGGTCTAGTTTAAGTTATACTTGTGTTAATTAATTCTTATAAAGTCTAATACTATATAGAAGTAGACTACACTCATTTGCCGTGTCGACAAATATGTGACACAACATACACCTGTACTCCTTGCTTAAGCCGTTCTAACGCTACTGCAAACTCAAACTTCACTACTTTGCTACACTAATAAACTCGAATAACGAATTCCAAAGTGGGTGACCAGTTTACTCCAATTGTAATTCCCAATTGTTAATTATTAAATTTATTTGCTTTGAGTTTTTCAGTGCAAAATAATTCATTGTTTATTTTAATGTAAATGGAACTATTGATTTAAATTGAAATTACTGCTCTTGTTTATTATTTTGAATTATTATAAAAATATTGAGGACTTGGACAGAAAAATTAAATAGATGTTGAATTTATAAAAGTTGCAACATTTTGTTAATTATTTCCAACTGTTTCAGGTTATCTACATAAAAAATAGAATACTTCTAAAATACTTTCAAAATAAAAGAAAAATTGAATAATTACAATGTTTATATTAAAAATTAACATCTTTGTAAAATATGATTCAATACTTGATAAAAAAAAAATTAACTTGATTAAATTCTTAAATAAAGTAAAAATTTACTCAACCTACAAGAAATTTCTTAGTTCAAGAATTATCTCTTAAATCAAGTTAATTTTTTTTATTAGTTCGCATACAAAATCTAAGCAAATATTTCACCTATCATAAATAAATTTTTATCCAAATCCCTAAAATTTTAATAGAAAAATTTAGCAATTTTTTTTCTGCTTTGTTGACATAAAAATTTTCATTTGAATGATGATGATAATCCTAATGAGATTAAATGATTTAAATAAAGAATAAAAATGATATGCCGAGGGATACTTTTGAAAGAAGTAAGATTGAACGCGAAAGTTCCATAGGCATTATAGTAAATGGCGATGGAAAATATAAATCGCATTGACTTTATTAGGCGGTCCAGGTGCAACTACTCGAGGTAGTTGCTGGAAACAGCTTTTGCCTGGTATATACTTGTACCTAAGAGACAACTGAGAGACTCTGTTGGGTGCGTGCTATGCAAACGAGAGACATAGACTTGGTGAGCCTTGTGGAGGTCATCTTGTTGCAAAACTCGTTCCCGCGGCTATTTGCCTTTGGCAACATGCTGCAGACGCCAAATGAGAAAATCGTCGGGGCTCCTTTTATTCATTCAGCTAATATATACATACGTACATATAGATATACATATGTGTACAAATGAACGCATTCCATTTTGGTTAAAATTTTTTTTACTGATTTCTGTTTTTGCGAATTCATTTGCAATGCCGTTGTAAGTATTTATGGACCGCTAAATAAAGATTAACATTTTTAAAATAGTTTGCTTATAATAGTCATTGGTTGACATTTATATGATATTTAATTGACTTTAAATTATTTACTGTTAATTTACTTGATTTTTAAAGTCATATTTTATTCATAGGAAATTAGCGGACATCTGATAACTATATTCAACGAAAGTATTTTTACCTTAAACACAGCTTTATAAAAAAACAGCTTACCTGTAACAAAAAAAATAAACAATCGTTAAATTTCAAATTATAAAAAAATTTTTATAAATTTTTTTTATTTTTTATCTAAATACTCATTATTTGGATAATTAAATAACAGATGTATAATTTATACAAAAAAAAATAAAGTAATTCAAAAGAAAAATTCTTAAACTAAGATCATTTTAAAAAGTTTCATTGTTTTGAATCAAAACAAACAAATTCTTGAATCAAAAAAAATTTTTCAGATCGAGATTTGTAATTAAATCAAGACAATAAGGCTCTTCAAAATGATTTTCTTCGTTCAAGAATTTTTTTATTAAATCAAGTTTATTTTTCGAGCGAAATCGGGCGTGGTGGCGGCTCCTAATACGAGTTGACTAAACATATCTCGATGTAGATGGACAAAGGGTGTGGGCCGAAAATTGACACGTTTTTATACACCCACCAGAGAGAAGACGAGCCTTAAGGCAAGTCCTTTGCTGCCATAATATCCCGATCCTTGTGCCGCTTACTCGATTTATAGTGCAAGTAAATCGTCGCGTAGGTGTTTGACTAATAATCGTGTATTAAAGTATTAAAAAAAATGATGAACAAAATAAAACGTATGGCATGGTGTAGCATAGAAGTGATTTTTATGGTATGGATTTATGCCGATATAATAATATCACATCATATGTATAAATATCCCCATGCATATATAAATGGACTTATGATCCTTTGAGGATTTAACGAACGTCGATAGCTCACGCGATCACGTTTCAAGCGTGCCGCATAACACTTCCTACTAGATATATATCCCACTACTAACAACCAACTACATCTTTCGTATCTTCTTCCGCCATGTCGACTCCATTAATCCCGGGTATATAACTTTTAAGTAAGTATGCGAGTATATGTATGTATCTCTTCGTGACAGGTAGCGATATACGCATTTAAGTCGTCACGCGCGTCTGCCGATGGCCTTTTCCGCTAAATGACGAGTAGAGCAAATGCATCAGCTACAACAAATGTGCAGCATAATGCATGATGCATAATGTCGGTGTTGGTTTGTTAGTATACAACAATTGTATGGGGTACAGAGTGTAACTAAACGTAACAGATCGAAAATAAACGAGACGAGCAATGAGATAAAACATTGTTGAAAAATCAACCAGACAGAGACAGACACGGACACAACACACTCACACATTTATTATTACGGGACAATGAACGGGATAGGTGCCAAAGATGGTATCGAAAACACTCTAACTCTTTGAGAATTGATTTTTAATTCTTGGAATCTATTTAAGAGGCTTTTATAGATTGAGGTGAAACGTCTGTACTCTGTACTAATTAGCTCTATTAATCATACATTTTTTTCGAGTCCAATGAACTATTCTCGTTGATATAAAAGTGTTTGAGAATTTTTTAACTACATACAATTATTTTCTTTTTGTATACTTGTTAATTTAATTATCCGTCAATTTTATTTGTACCTAATTAATGGCTTGACGTTTAATCTTTAATATTTATAATTAATTAACTTCTTACGCTTTATTATTATATATTTTGATGTGATATAGTAATATTATTTTTTATGGATGAATTTCAATCAATTAAATTCATTTTTGAGGTTTTTAGGATATCTATAAAAATTTTAGAAAAGAAAGATGTTCTTAATTTGATGGTTTAAGATACAAACTTTCTGCAATAAAACGATAAATTTTTATACGTTATTTTAGTACGCATTACTTGTAAATAATTTATCAGTCTTGAAATTAATTTAATAATTTAACAAAAAAAAATTTTAAATGTGTGTAAAAAATATTAATATTAGATTAATAAAGGTTTAGTATAATTTTGAGTCTCTTCAGTATTTCCTGTATATTTTCCACACAAAAAATGATAACTTTATCAAATCTAATAGAAGTTAAATAAAAAAGATAATCTTGTTGAATGTAAGGATACTAATGTGTGTTTAGAGTAGTACGAAACCGAAGAAGGTATCGTTTGGGATAATAATAATAATCCTGGGTTGTGAGGATATATAATAAACCCAAACCGTTATTTTTGAGGATGTGTATAAAAGATGATCAGAGAGTTAAGTGTACGTATGTATTATATTATGTTATACAGTAAATATATAAATATGAATATATATGGCACATATTGGTAAGTATACTGTGTGTATGTACAGCATCTTTTATGAAGCGACTAATGCCCGGAGTATTGCACTTAAGTTTCTTAACATCAGTTCGGTAATTGAATGTAATTTAATAGCTCGAATCGAGCATAATGTACGTTATTGAATTTGTATGAAAAGATGTCGAAACAATTTACAAGGCACTGAAAGACTTAAATACTTAATACATAATGTTAAAAACACATCGCTCCACCTTTCCCTTTCGGCTATTTAACCCCTTCATGAGCTTCAGCGAGTCTGAGGTGACCTCTTTTGAGCCTCACTTATGTACTTTTATTAAGCGTATTTTCGGCATTACATCGAGACCAAAGACCGCCGTTTTGTGTGATGTGTCCTCGAAAGTACATTATTCACGCAAACCTGTGTGTGATCCGATGCCCTTTCCCCCTTTCTCTTTTTTTCCGCCCAACTTGATATCTTTTTTATTGTAATTTGCTTTCTGTTTTTTCTTTTTTATTTTCGTTTTTTTTATTACGAGCATTTCACATGACGGCTCTTCCTTCAAGACCTCTTTTATTCTATGTAAGTCAGTGTGTCGAACTGGTACTCACTTTAGTGTTATTTCATCATCTTCATCATCATCATCGTCTTACCTTCCAGGGAGTATAGTAATGATAAGAAAAAAAAGACACTTGTAATGTAAATTAAGACCACCAGCGTATCAATAAAAAATTTTATGTACATACATGTTCAATGTTTAAGCAATAAATATATCATTTATTTTTTTCTCAGCAATTTATTGCAATATTAAACGTTTTTCCGGTTTATATGGTTGCTAGTCTTCATTCTGGTGCAGCAGTTTATTTACATGCTCAAAAAATTAAATTATCGAGTTTACATCATTAATCAATTTATGTTTCTTCAGAGTTTTCAAAAGTTCTTTAAGATACTTTTTGCTGTACGTTTTATTGCTCTATACTTGAAAATAATATCAATATTGATGAATCAAGTCCATGACTTTCGGTGATTTAACTTCGTCCAAATTCTCAAGATTTCACTGAAATTTCGGTGAATAAATTTGTTCCTCAGCTTGTTATTTCTGTTGTCCCCTTCTTAAACTTAAACTGAGCCCTCGAATAATTGCGATCAATGCAGACACAATTTTCATAAATTCTTGAGTTACCTTTTGGGTCTGACCTTGCATAAATAATATATCTCAAACTTTCTACTGAATTGATGGTTAATCTGACCCTCAGAATAAAATAATTTCACTTAGTTAAGATATCCTGAGAAAAATTTTAAGAATCGTTGAAAGAATTTTAAATTTCTTTGGTGAATACTTGAATTTTATGGTTTCAAAGGTCAAAATTGGGCTTCTATTTTTAAGACTCATAATTTTTATAATTATTCCAAAAGTCAGAGTTTACTTTGTCGGAAAGATAATTATAAAGTAGTCCATTGGTATCTTTTTAAGATTTAAGAAAAAATATTCTTATCCATTGAAGAACGTTTGGAACTTTGAGTTCATTAAATAAAAATTATAGCGTTAAAAGTAGACTTAAAATCAACACAAGCATCGAAATTTACAACGTAATTGCTTTAAAGAATTTAACAGCGACTGCACGCTTATTGAGCAGATAATTAAGAGCGAATACATAATAATAAGAAAAAAAAAAGGGAAAGAAAAAAACATTAAAATTACTGTATGTACAATGAATACAAGTTCCTGGTTAAATAAAATAGGCGACTAAAAAAAGTTACTAAGAAAAATACAAGAAACAAAATAATTCTCGTAGTCAGTGACTCACTTTTAAAAACCAAGTGAAATCGTTTATTCCACTTTTTGTATTTTTATTTATTCATATTATATCCCAGTGTTTTTGAATAAAGTAAAAACATTTAAATTCTAAGATTCACTGTCCGTTTAGTTGTTCAAAAAAATTCAAACAAAAAAGTACACGACACGGAAGTCGATGATTTAATATAAGAGTTATTTATATTTAAGTATTATTTGTAAAAAACGTTTAAATAAAAATAGTTTGATAGAAAGAATAATGCGTTGCTGAGGAAAACTATCGATCACGTTAAGTGTCGATAACGTGGTTGCGCATAGCAGACGATATCCAGGAATTCAAATACCTGAGACGCATACATTAGCATCGTTACTTCTTATCAATGTCTACAATCTCTTACTGGTTTAAGATCAAGCAGCCTTTGATGCAGAACCGATGACCTGATAGTTAAAATTCTTCTCTATTTTATTTAACCTCGCATTGCACATTTTTTTTTTCATGTTCTTCAGATAAAAGTCCTACCAAATTCCTGTTATTTGAAGATAAACGTTTTTGGACTTTTGATAAATAAAAAAATAATTAAATTCATGGAAAAAATATTTCTTGCTAAACAAAAAAATAAAAAAATTACAGTTTCTAGAAAAAATTTGACAAACTCTGTAAAAAGTTTTCCGTAAAATTGTAAAAATCAATACTTAAAATTGTATTTTATATAAATTTTATTTTAAACTTCAAAATTTTTACAATTTTAAAATGTACTTCTTACAGAATTTTCACAAATTCTATTTTGAAACTAAAATTTTTTCATTTTTTTTGCTAGAGATACAGCTCTTAATATTTTTATTATAAACTATAATAAACCACATGTTCTTTTTTCCGTGTGCAATCAGCCTGATTTTTCCGGGTGTAAAAATAAGTAACAATTTCAAACAGTCAGTAAAATTAATTACCTTACAAAAAAATCACTAACTATGAGGAAATTATTACACCTTACTTATTACTCATAAGCATAAGTAAATAATGTTAAAAAAGTAACATGAACATGAAATTATGATTGAGAATAAATATTGCTTGAGAAGTGCAATCTGAGTTATCACTTCCTTAATCAATGGAATTATCTACTTATAATACCAAGTAAATAAATAAAATATTTGAGGTGTACGAATAACGAATAACTCGAGCTCACTTGCGCGCGATATACAATAAAAGTTGAATGTAAGTATAAATCAGTTGTAATGCAATGCGGCAAGCTTTAAATCGGAAGGAGGAGGAAGTCACCTGGCGATGTAGCAGGCCGGAAATATTAGTGCTCAAGAGTCTGGAAAGTTCTATATATGTATAATATTTCATCTAACAACTAAACCTCGGGTAAAATGGATTAATATAGTAACATTAACTGTTTCTCGCGTCTTATACTACTTAAATAAAATTTTTTAGCAACAAAGAGTATCAAAATGTACAGATAATAGCTTTAGTAAACAACAGTGGTGTATTTGAAGACTTAGGTGTCAAAAAATCCTTCAGAAGTCAAACATTGAAAAAATTTATCGGCTCTAAGTTAGACAATTTATTGCTTTGTATATATTTTTTGAGTTGTAAGCACAAATAAAGTTTAAAACCATACGGCGTTTGTTTGTTTTACCGTCGTTAGAACAAGAATTTGTTAACTTGTTGATTTAGCGTCGAAAAGTTTAAATTTATGTCTATGCTAACTATCAAATACAAAGAAGTGTTTGTAAAATTTCATTTGGAAGTCTCGAAGTAAAAAACTACTTCGAGAAACAGAATTAAAAATCAAATAGAAGATAAACAAAAAGTTGATTTGCAAACAAACCGTTACGTAGGAAGAGGTGCCATAAAGATATATGAGCACGCGTCCAATAACCAAACACTTAACTTGTATTTATATTTTTCTTGTTAACGGATTTTTTATTACATTATACTGATTCCTTAATTAGACACTAGTACTACACCAGTGATTATGGCTAAATGAATAAACACGAATGTACCGAGCTAAATTGGGTTGGTAACTACGATAGAATATTTGATAATCATCGCATTTTATGGTATAAAATAATAAAAATAGTAATAATCATTTAATCTTATATAGTGAGGAGTTTAATGAAATCTTTAATTAATTAATATTTTTTTTTAGTTTGTAGACGCTCTATTTTTTTAATAGTACGGTAAATTAAACGCAATGCATTACTTATAGAGATAATTCAGGTGTTCATTCATCTTACTGAATTGAGTGAGGATTGGAGTTGGTAAAAAACGAAATAATTAATAATTAATGTTACAGAAAAAAAATCTCTTTACATTGATAAAAAAAAATTTACCGTATTGTTTCTGTTTCTTATATCAAATATTGTACTTTCTCTGTACTATTATACTATTGTTGACGTTCGAGCATACTCTATATGGATTTTATTATATATTTATGACGAAATTGTTTGAAATAATTGCGCAATAAAATAACTGGAAGAAAAATTGGAAACGTCACAAACAATCGTGAAAATAATAAACACGGAAATAACAAAATAAAAAAAAATCCTGTAAAACAGCCGCCTACAAGTTTAGTGTTATAGAGGAGACTGGAGTAGAGGAGTAATGTTGCTGCAATGTAGTACAATGACGCAGCTTTTATTATTGTAAATTATTATACTATGCTATATTTTATTATTTGTTATCAAGGATTCCTTTATTGCCGTCGATCAGTCTATTGAGTCACGGAGTAAACCGGTCGATGGTCGGCGTCCGATGTCGGACAGGAGGTCACGTAATCAGGAAGTATATAAATCGTAAATATTAATAAAATCAATTTTTAAAAAATTGCGTGGGTGTGTACTACATAAATCTCGACAATTGTTTTGACTCTTACAAGATTATATTACAACAATAATACATTTCGTTCACTAAACCAATATTCAAGGAACAAAATTTAATTAGAGCAGATCGAAAACAAAAAAATGACCTCTAAGAAGTAAAATGTAAGTGAAGGTTAATATTAAACAAATCTGAAACTTCTATCCAAGAGTAGAGATCACTGAAGCATAAAAAATATTTTTAAATTTACCACAACTTAAGCATTTTTTCATTATCTATCTCGGCTGTCAATAGTTGCCGCACAAAAAGCTTTAAATTTAAATGCATGACTCACTTCAAGACTATCTTGACGCGTAACATAAAGTTAAGCTCTAACTAACATAAACTGGTCTATAAGTTTTATCTCTAAGTGATGATAAGTGCACAAAATTGCTCAGGTATTTGTATGACACGTGAAAGCAAAAGTTCCGTACAGTGTATCTGTTCAAAACACTTACAGACTTACATTAGTTAGTATAGGAATAATACCATGCGTATAAATGGATATAGATATAAGTGCAAATGTATGTGTATGTCTTCATGTACACGAGCAGGTAATTACTGTCTTCAAAAGAGGAAAAGAACGGCAAGTTGACGGAGCTATCCACAACTTTTTGCTCACTGGAGGCTAATGACTCTAAGGAGCCACCGAGAATGAGAAAATGAGTCAACGTGACATCAGTTAAGTTGGCTCTTGTTGATGTCCTTCGCAATATAAATTTTTCTGAGAAATCTTTCCAAGTTGTTGAGGTGATACAACCAGTGTATTAGATCCTGAGTACAGACTGCAGACTTGAAACTGAGGACTGTTATTACGATGGAGATATATAATGATGATGAAGAGCGCCAGTAAATTTCATGTCCTTTGACGAGATATTGATGATTATATCTTCCAGTAACTACTGTGGTAAAAAATTAGAATTTTAATTCACTTGGTACTCTCGAGTTTCAGCCAAGTTTTTTTAGTTGGG
The DNA here is from genome assembly GCF_020080835.1 of Cotesia glomerata. NCBI lineage: Eukaryota > Metazoa > Arthropoda > Insecta > Hymenoptera > Braconidae > Cotesia > Cotesia glomerata. Next base: position 6,043,531 of record NC_058158.1, read on the forward strand.
TTCTTTGTTTAAAAAATAAATAAAATACATTTCTTCTCGGTAGAAATTTACAATCGATTTGAGGAAGCAAAACTATGAGGTAGCTCTTTGGTTTTAAAGATAATTGAATTATTTTATTTCATTAAGTAGCAAGCTTAAAGCCACGTTTGTGTATCACGTGTACCGGCTTATGCAGACGAAGCCACGCAAAAATGGAGAGCAAACAATACATTCAATAGTCATATGGTTTATAAATAGCCAAAGTCAACGATGATTGTAACTGTGTCATCGATTTTAAGTATGTAAGAAAGACTCGAAGAAAAGTCTAGCTCAAAAGAAAGTCGAGGCCAAACCGCAAGCGCCAGAATGTAATTTAACATTTTATTTAAAATTATTATTGTATACATAAACTTGTTTCATCAAAGGCATGATTGAGTCCCAGGTTCCAGAAAAGCTGTCAGAGTCAGAGTCAAAGCCGTGAATTCTTCGTTACTTTTATTAAACGTAAAAATAATAAAACCATCAGGAGGAAACGGCAATGAAAGTTTGTCATCTTGACGACACTTGCGGTTGCTTTTTCATAATAACCACAGAAAAATTTTTAATTTATTTTTGTAAAGCTTTATGAAAGTGTTAAATTCGTTGAGGTTTTTTTTTCTTTAAATAAAAATTTCAAACGCAGCAAAAATTTATCGAAGATTTCTAACTTAACTTTTTAGTTAAATTTAATTTCTCACTTAAAATTAAATGGAAATTATTTTTGATTGCAGGATGTTGATAAAAACTGCTTATGCCAAAGTGACGCACAGTAACTTCTGGTTTATGGTTTGAGATAAGTAAGGTTATAAAGATAATTGAAATTTAGTAGAAAGGAATAGAATAGGAAGGAAAAGTGTACAGACATTTACTTGTACTTGTTATACTTTGGTAGCCATAAATTGGTTAAGTTTAAAATTGAATTTTACCGGCAGGTAAACAGCTAACGCACATACCTGATACATTAATGTAGTGTGAGTGTATATGTGTTTATGTTAACGGATATAAATATAAATATACTCTTATATAGCAAAGTGTAGCTAGTAACCCATCAAGTTTCTCCGGTGAAATGCAAACTATTGTTATCCTCATGCATACATGCGCTCGGAAAGTAATATAACGGTGAAACCCCAGACTGTCATCTACTCGCCGATAAACATATTTTGCATATCATGTAGCCTGTACTGAATGAAAGCTAATGTTAAATTAAAGTCACATCGGTTTTGTGGACGGAAAACGGCTGATGGAAATGAGATAGAGAATGATAATGACTAATGACAAATTGCAAGTGACAGATGACAGATGACTAAATTATCACGATTGCAATTACTAACGTTAACTGACTATTTTATGTTGTATTATATCAAATGTGTGTCTTTGTTATTTTATCTCGAAAATATTAATCCCAGAGAACCGTTTTCTAATCTCAAATCATCTGGAACGTCAACTAATGTTGAACTAAAAATTATTAATTAATATTTAGTCTATTAATTTAATTAAATGAATTATTATTTTGTTTTTTTTTTTTTTTTAATATTTAGTAAAAGCAAAATTATTCTACACAATAATTCATAATTAATAGTACGGAATTTAATTAAAGCCGACGTTTATTTCTACGTGCCAATGATATTTATATGTTTTCAGCTTTAGAATTTCGAAATTCTAGATACGGAGTTCGGTGTTATATATATTAATTTATCAAGTAAATAATGCACAAGTTGGTAGAATCTTAATAAGATCTTACTAGGAAATAATTTATTAGATATAACTGCGAGTAATCTTCGTCAGAAACATATATATGATTCATTTGTGATAGAGAAATTAAATTTCAAACAAATATTACATTTAAAATATCTGAACAGCCAAGATTTAATCTATAAGTTTAATTTATAATGTAAAAATGAAATTTGTTCAAGATATAGAGTCAACCAACTGAGCTAACAATGATAAAAAAAAAAAACTTCCGGTAAAGCTATGATCTCACTTGTGTTATAAATATAATTCATTTTTTTTTTTTTTAACAATTGAATCCTTTGATTTCAAAGCACTTTAAATTTTTAAAATATATATTTATCATCTTCCAATGGAATAATATTATGGACATCACTTCTTTACCATAAATAAATAAATTATGTATGTACTCGAAAAATAAACTTAAGTTTACTCTTAAATAAATATTTACTTGTTGCTATCTAAGTAAACAATTTGTAAATAAATTTTATTCGATCCAAGTGTTGGTACAGAAACAAAGAAATGAATCTGAATCGTTTTAGTTTGGACTATAAACCGACACTTGCCGAGACGAATTACGTCTGGCCAAGTGCTACGGACAAAGGATAATCTTTATCTATATATATGTATATTCTTTCTTAACTCTCTTTGAAGGATAATCTCCTCGGTAGCCGTTACTAAAGCGTTGGTACGTGTAGACCGCGTTGCCCTTTATTACCAAGTATTCTCGCATCCTTGCCGATATTTTATCCACAGTAAAAATAATAATAATGAGTACTTAGTATTAAGTACCTTTGAAATCTATAAATAAGGATGACGCATAAAATAATAAGGTAACGATAAAAAATATAAGATATAATGATACAAGAAATACGAGTTTCAATGTCATGGATATGTGCATGCTCTCTGGAAAACAATGGAGACTCACCTACGCATAATTCACTTACTTTACTTATATTATGTTGCATAGATACTTATTTTATGTTCAATGACATTTCACGCCTAACTTTAATGGACTAGTTGCCGTCGAGTTTAATTGAGATACGCTTAATTGTCCATTATTATCGTTATTTACAAATACTACGGTAGTTTGTTGGTGTTATTGCCAGGAAAAAATGGCAACTTTTACATAAATGGATTGTGAAACTAATTATGTAATTTTTTAGTTTTTATTTTATATATTTAGGTCACTAGTTTAGCGGTAAAAAATTTTATCATTTCATAAAAATATATTCACATACGAGTAAATTAAATCTTTAATTACATACTGCAACAAAAATAATTCATTCATCCGTAAATTTGAACTTCAGATGAGTTCAAGTCCAAATTAGAATTTTTTTAATTGAAATATATTCTATGAAAAAATTTTTATTCAGTGAAAAAATGAAAAAAGAGGGTCATTCTTTTTAGAAGTAAAATATAATTTTTCAGAAATATTTCTTGGTACTTTCTCACCGTTCAAGATGACTTCACATGCCTTTTACAGAGAGAATCATAATTGCAATAAATAAATTTGATGATTATCTGAAAAGTATGTAATTAAAATAATGGCAAGGGATATCGCATTTTGTGCTAAGAGTATTAACGCGAAGCATAAAGGAATTTTTTTTTATAATCAAGCTATTAACGAGAAACAACAAGTATCTACTATGTGCAATATATACGTTATAAATATATGCAATTTTAACATGAGGTCTTTTTAACATTACTTAGAACAGATGGAGAAAGGATAAAGGCGGGAAATTATCGGTCATTCATCGATGCTGGAATATTATTATATGCGTTTTAATGCGAATAACACACGTTTCTCAGCAATAACAACGTAACTCGCTTTCTAACGCCTCGCACAATGCACGTACCGTCTAACCATCGTCATTCCTTGATTTAGATACGTGTCATATTTATTAATTATGAGTACGTTGTAAAAAAAGTTACTGTTTATCATTGTAAATTATAAATAATAAAAATAAAGAAACTTTTTTATTTATGCTTGGAAATAATTGTCATCAAAATTAAAACTGAAACTATAACTAATACAAGTAAATTTTTCTTTAAAGAACATATTTTAAGGAAGTTAAAAAATAAAAACGTGAACAATGAATTTCAATAATTCAAAAGTCTTTGAATTTTCTATTAAAAGTATTGTGTATAATTTAAATTAATTTTCAACCTTGACAATAAGATTTTTTTATCTTTTTCTGTTGAATAATATATTTATTTAATTTACATTTAAAATATATAATTATATTTTGTTCAAATATAACATACTTATAGTGATAAAAAATGTATACAGTTTTGTACTTAGAAGGCTGAATTTTTTGTAACGCATGAGATACGCGTATTTAATTAAAATAAATTAGAAAATGCATCCGATATACATATATATCATATATATGCATACACATAAGCACCGTGAATGGTTGTTCATGATGAAATAATAATTATTAAAAACTGTACAGCATAATCATATTACTAAATATTACGAATTGCGATGAAAAAAAATTCCCGATGTTATCTATCGTTGAAAATAATTTTCAATTTTTATTTCTCAATTTCTCGAGAGTAATAATTAACTTGTTTCCGCTGGAATTTCTTTATTTCTTAACACGTGCTCGACCTGCCGCGACCAATAATGCGCATTGATCATTAAAACTAATTAACAAGAATGTACTTATTATAATGCTGAAATGATCGAATTAATACCTTGTTAGTATTTAATTTTCCAAGCAAATAAATTAGATATCATATCACATATTTCATATTTTTTTTTAAAAATCAAAAAATTGTTCAGTGTCTGAGCCTTCGGGTTAATTATTGAATCATTTCCAAAATGAACTAAAAACAAGATAATAAATTGCATATGTCACCAAAAAACAGTTGCATCACCTTTTACTGTTGTTTCTCAGTGAAAAAATTCATATAATACGCAGATTTAATTATTCTATAAAAAGATGATGAGAAAAACAAAAAATAAACCCAACTTAGAGGAACTAAAGCATGGCTTCCGTGTTTAGTATCCTGGGAAGAGAATAAACAGCTGAGGAAGGAAACATTATTGTTAATTTTTCGCAACACGCGGATTTTTATAATCAACACAATACATACACATTAAATAATTGCAAAAGTCTCTAATTTTTGTACGAACAATTGATTTATTTGACAACGATAATTGACGAGATAAAATCATTAAAAATTTAATCGACATCTTTATTATTATTTTCACTTTTTATTTTTTCTGTATAAAAGTGAGCCTTGTTTAAAATTTATACATCTATTTACATTCACTTCGTGGCCTTTGAATTGTACTCTCGGACAGTTTTTTTGTCGTTAATAAATAGACGGCTCATCATTATAAAAAAGAAACGGTTTCCTTACATTTCGTCTCATTGCAACGTCATACAATTGTCGTACTTCATGCCTCCGGCGACGCATCAAAGAATTTGTTTCACCGAATTCACTGATTATTACACTTTCACTACTGCTCTCACTCCTAATTTTCAAAGAATGATAGCAAATAAATAAATTATCATTAATAATAAATCTTAAATTTTTTAAGGTGATATTTTTATTGTTAATTTTTATAAAAAATCTCTGATGTAATTCAAGATTTATAACCATAACTATCCATCATCTTATTATTTTATGTGTATAGTTTTGTTGTGTAATTTTTGTTAAAAAAAAAATAATTCTCCAAGGCCGGTATATAATTGATCTATATCTTTTTCTCTCAGCCCTTTGTTTGTTTACTAAAAATCCTCAGTCATAAAATTTTTTCTATTTCTAAGAAACAAGTGTTGCTCATTAGTCGCGCCGAAATACCGGAAAATTCGCGTATTAACCTAACTACGTGCTCGAAGGTTCTTGTCTTTTTTTTACATGAGAGACCTTGAAATTATTACTGCCGGAAGGATGAAAAAATTATATATTTATGTTTTATATATATATGTGTTAGGGTCAATTATAAATAAGGCCATGAAATTCGGCTTTCAATTCTCCAATTTTAAAGTAAAATTTTTAAAAAACATTTTTTTAATGAAAACGTCTCGTTTTAATTTTCCTAGACTAACAAAAAATACTTAGCTTTGATAAAAAATAAATAATGCCGCAATAATTTACAAAAGTCGACGTCTCGTCATACAACAAAACCCAACTCTTGCTTTCTAGAATAATTAGTGAAGGCTGTGAGTGCGTACTCGCGTGCATCCAGCCAAAGAATTTATATAAAAGACACGCACGCATCTGTAAATAGTATTTACACATTAAATAGATTAAAATAAAACATATGTATTGATAAAAATAATAATAATAATAATAATAGTTTAATTGAAGATAGACGTATTGATTTGTAGTAATAATTGTAAAACAATTATAATTTATCAGTCTGCAGATTCGATTAGCATTATTAATGCACATTAATTATAATAAGTGATCAAGAGATCACGCATTCCATGTTAAGTGTACGACTCAAAAGACACGCGTGATGATTAATATCAGTCACGAGAGCTAGCGATCATGATAGCAATAGTGTTGGTAAGTCGAATAAAAAAATTAAAAAAAAAGTAATCGGCTAAGAAAATTCCAAGTGCAAGAACAACCATGAACACGCTCATTTGCCACTGAATCTGCTAGTCGAATTGATGTTTACTTAACACGATAGCTTCTGTTGTTTAGGGCAGCTTTACGGGGATTATATTGAGTTACTCGTTCAGTCTCGTAATCAAAAGTGGAAAGATTTATATATCTTTCTGGGTCAGACTGCAAAAATCTTTAGTTTAACAAAAACTGTCCGTGCCGATAATAAACAGTAAAATAAAAAGAATGATTTTGAAAAAAGCAAGAAAATTCTAAATATAAAATAATCTAACCGGCTGTTTATGGAATGCATTGAGAAATATCTCTAGTACAGCCCGTTGCTTGCGTGATTCATCGCTAAGAGGAGTCTAAAGACTTGAGGGAAAAGACAATAGAATGACTTACGTACTGAAAAATTAATATAAATAAGGCCTTTTAACAAGTCACTACTCTCAATGACAAGTATTTATATTTTATAAATATACAAATAATTCGAAAAATCACTATTTATATTTTTTATTTGTCTATCATCAATTGATGAAAGTTTTTGAGTGTACATTTGTAACTTTTTAGTGTGACAAGTATACTTATGAAATATTATACATGATTTATTTTAAGAAGAATTTTGTCACAGAATTTTTACGGGAGATCTTATGTGAGGCATTAGAAAGGTTTTGAAGAGAACTGGAACCTTTCTAGTTGCTAATTATTACAAATTATTACTGATTATATATCAAAGGCACTGGAATAATGCACGAAAAGAATAAACTTTACTTTAAAGATTTCTGTTTGAAATATTTTAACCATTCATAAGAGTAATAGTAAGAAATACCATCGCATTTTTGGTATTTTATCACTCAAACTACTCATTGTAAGATAAATTACACACTTTCTCGGTGTAAGGTCACTAGAAAATCGTTTTAATGCTCTCAGAACTGTGAAGGTTGCATCCCAAAGCTATTTTCGGTACAGAACCATTTTATCGTTCCGAACGACTTTTGAGCTATCTTATCAAAAATTCCAGTATTTAGTCAGATCAAAAGCTTAGATAAATGCGTTAGGATATAACGCAAGTTATTTATCCTAGCTGATAATCACCAGGACCTCTAAAAGCAGTTTTGAGTTGAAACGCGATTTAATCTTTGTACCAGGTAGCTTATCAACTTAAGCATATTTCTGAACACTTATCCCAAGATATTATTTATTTATTTTGGCCACTAGTTATCTGAACTTCTGAAATTGGTAATTGAATGATTAATGTTCAGAATTTTCAAATGAAATGACTCATAATTAAAATAATTAACACTTGTAATGCAAAAATTTTAATTTCAAGGGCAATTATTTGTGCCTTTGCACGTTTGCATTTAATTTAATTAATTATTTTTTTATAAACTTCTTAATAGTGTATTTTTTGAGTTCTTTTTTACTGAACTCTATTTACCAACCGAAAATATAATTCTCTTAGATTTAAATTGAAAGTATTATATCAGTTAAAATTTTTTAACCGAGTGAGCAGCGTACACAAGATTAAATGATAAAATTCATTTATAAATCAACACGAAATAATATTTTCAAAAGATATATTTCATTAAATATTCAATCAATACAACACGTGATTAATTTTCATAAAATATTGATACGCCTGAAGCTTCAATATCTGATTAGATAAAATAAAATTTCCGAAATTATCGGATAAATTACATCCGTGAAACCTGACGGGAAAACTCGGAAATATTAATTGAAATCACCATTTAGGATTTAAATAAAAGTTAATATTGAACTACATTTCAGTGGTCTAATATCGGATTTCAATCGGTACCATCGTACTTCGCCTAATTTAAAGAAATAATTTTTTTCATCACTAAAGGTCACGAAACTACAGAGAAGATAAATAAAGTAAAAAAATTTTCGAGCTATTCACTTTATCGGCACGCTAGACAGTCGTTTCGTACCCATCAACCACGTGAAACAAAGAGAAGACAGAGTATAACCAGGTAAAGACTTACACATGCAGACTAGACCTGTATATCTACCTGGTTTTAAAATCGAATAAACTCCAATCCATATCTCGTACCAGGTACACTAACTTTTAAACTCATCGCTTTACTTCTTCTATTGACTATACATTTTTAAAACTAATTTACTTTTGTAGCCTTTATTTTACTTTACGTTAATTTCCTGCTCATTTAAAAAAATTATTATTGGTCATAAAAATAATAATAAATATAATTTTAATTAAATTTGATACGTAACTCTAGTCGAAACCCGAAACAACTTAGAATTTGAATAACAATTTGTGTACTTGTTTATGAAATGGGTACACTGATAAAAACATTAACTTGACTCAAGAGTCAAAATCTTAAATCAAGAATTCCATTTTGAAGAAAATGATTTTCTTGAGTCAAGAAAAACAAATTCTTGAGACAAAAATTTACTTAAATCAAGAATAATTTCTTGACTCAAGAATTTATTCTCTTGACTGAAGAAAATCATTTTTCTTTAAAATGGTATTCTTGGTTCAAGATTTTGGCTCTTGAGTCAAGTTAATTTTTTTCATCAGTGTATAAACGGTGGACAGGCTTAATGTCGATATGATTTGGTAATGAAGTGTTGATGATTTATAGCTAATGTAGACCAATTGCGTGCATTATATGCGGTTATCGCATGTAGACACGTTGTGCAAAATCCGTACCTGAATAAATACTAGTGAGTCACGACCGAGTGTTGTTACAACCTGAGGGCATTGCACGTGTAAATACATACATATATGAATGCACATATGTATATGTGAATTCTATATACTCAATCCTGTGTATTTATAATAGTTGGAAAGATAGTAAGGTAGTAGTGTCTCGGACAACCCGAGCAAGAGTTGAGAGTCGACCAAGTCGAGACTTGTCCCTCATTTTTATTTGGACTTTTTTATCTTCAGTTTTATATTTATTGCTCCTTTTTACGTATCTTACTAACAACTGCACTTCTTCAAATTTTATTTATGCTGCATTACACTGACATATATACCGATATAAACACGTATTTAATAAATTGTAAGTGGATTTTTAAATAACCGGATATATTATATTATTCAATGGTTATTTTTAGCCACAATCTTTTGCAAGTTAGTCATTTTTATTTTTTTATCGAACGTAATCAATCTTTGAAATAATGAATGATTTTTTTTTTTCAATGAGTTTTAGGTGTAAATTAATAAACATTATTAATCGTTAGCGCGTGTTAACTAGAGAAAGGATTATATTACTCGAAGCGTAAAAATGAAAATCAATTATTCTAAAAACACGTTAATAAGTAACTAAACATAACATTACGTATACTAATATTCCTTTCGCTCTAAATTCCAACAAGAACCCGCAAGTACGTACATACAACTAAACACTCGTTATTATATTTATATATATTAGTACGTATACGATCAATACACCCGTATAAAAAATAAATTATTGACGATAATGATAATAACAATCATAAAACGGTATATGAGTCATGTTTGGTGGGTAAATGTGTGACGTGCTGTGGGGTACTACACGTACAATTTTGCTTGATAAATTATTACAACTCAGAGAGATACTAAAGCCTCATTTTACCGTAATTACTAATAAAACATAAATACAGATAAATAAATAAATAAATACGGCGAGTTTTATTTTATGTTTTATCAATTGTGAGGTTTAACAATTCATTCGCGTGAGCGTAATATACACGAATAAATTTTAATATGTGGCTGATTTGAATGTATGAGCTTTAAGTTATCTTAAAGATTCAAATTTTATTATTACTATTATTTTTATTATATGCTATATAAATATCATTATTGACGATCTTCCGTTCGTCAGCCGTAAACAATTGAAACGGGCTGGCTTGAGAATGATTTGAATCGAGTTGTCGTGCGTGTCGCCGCATATAGCGAATGTAAACCGACCGCAAGGTGATACCGTTACCGATTTTTTTTTCAGCCGAGTCACCACGCGACCGGGGCTTACCGAAGGTAACCACATCGACGGTCTTACTCGGTGCGTCTTGTCTCGTTGAAGCGACCGCCGGATAAAATAAAAATTTTTACGTATATATAGTTATACAGTGTAATGTAAGTATAGAACTATACCTGCGACAAGTAAAGGTGACTTGGTTTATGTATGGTTTATGTCGTGTGTGTAAGGTAAGTCTGTAAGATTAATGGTAAGGTGAGAAGAGAAAAAGACACTAGATATGCTATATCGCTATATACTATAGAATAAGGTTAAATCGAAGAGAAATGCTTGCTATAATAGTCATAACTATAAAACACTATTACTATTACTCGTGATTTCAAAATGTCGTAAATTCATTTTAGGTAACATCCGGTTAAGGTCTCGAAGAAATTGGATCACTTTTCTTTTAATACAGGCCTATTGTTTTACAAAAAAAAAATTTTTTTAAAGTTTCGAATTTTTTATAAAAATTAAACATTTAATTTATTTAAAGACGTTCTTAAGCTTAAACATAAATCAGAATTAATTAAGTTTATTATTTAATAACTAAAACTTTTTTTTCAATGAAGATAATTAGGCTTATATGAAGTAAAATAAAATGAGCATCATAAAAAGTTCGATGATATGATCTACTTAATATTGTTAATTAAATTGAAAAAAATGATGAAAGATTTATTAATGTACATGAACATCTTTAAATTAATAATTATAAAAAATAAAATGATCAATAATAAACTCACCCAGAAGATAAACTATTACCGACATTTAAAGAAGAAACATGATTATTATTATTAGAAACAATTAAAGGAACTCTTCGTGGTTCATGAGCTATTCTATGACTACTTTCATCTCTAAAAATAAAATGAAAATAATTAAATAATGTAATTGAGTAATTTAGTAATTAATGATAATGAATATTGAAAAGTAAAGTTAGTTTACATTAATGTAAAGATTGGAATTGACACATTAACTAATCAATAATTAAATAACAAAAGACAAAGCTTAGTCACGTGCATACCATTAACTTATACATCGCGATAATTAATCCTTTAAAGTGATCATTAAAATAACAATCAATCTGATCTAACCAACAAGCCATTAATGCGAATAATCGAGAGATAACTCAAGAGCCAGAGATTTAATTAAGTAACTACCAATTCAAGTACACAGATGTGTCTATAATAGTACGTGTGTAGTATGTGGTGTATAAATAAATATACAACGCGAGCACGAGGGTTGCTATGCATACAATCGACCTTAATGCACTTGAGATAGAATGAATTAGAACAGGCCTATCCAATCTACTGACATCCGGTACAATGGATTCAATCGATACCGATACTGCTGTGGAAGTGTGTCATTACCCCGTACATGGCTCACACACAAGCGATGGTGGAAAAAAAAATAAAAATAAGAGTTATAATTATAAGTTATAATTATGTTATAAGCGTAGAATTATGACACGGATATTAAGCCCTTGACATACCCAGCAAAAATGTCCAAGGTTGCTGCGAACTCTAGAGGATTTCTCGCGACAATTGCACCTTCCTCATTAATTATGTTTGCTAATGTCATATCGTACACGACATGGGAGCTGGTATTTAGACTCTGTGATATCATTAATGGATTAACTTCATTTGGATAATACAGTGTTGATATTGTCAAGTCACTCTCTGCTGGTAAATCATCTGCATTCATGTATTATATAATTTTGTTATTAGTTTTCGTTATCTATAATCAATCAATAGTATTTGATCTACCGGTTATTTGGGAGGGATATTGAGGGCTCAAATGCTGTACAATATTTAACTGAAGATGAGAAATATCCAGTAATTTAATTAACTGATTAAAATTGAGGCACCAGTGATGAAAAGTTCAATTTTAAACGATAATTATGAAATTTAATTGAGAAATAAAATTAATTTTTTTTGTTATAAAAGTTTTTCTATTAAACAGCAATTGGACCTTCTTAATTTTGATTAATTAATCATTAACAATATTTTTGAATAATTGAATATTTTTAGTATCATTAAAAAATCTAAAGATGAATAAAAACGATTAATATTAATTTTCAGGTTCTCAAAAAGGTCAAAATACTATTGATTGATAAATAATATGCACTTAAATATGATTGATTGATTACTTGTAAAGAAAGATGATGAGGCCAATGGTAAAGAATTAGAATAATATTGAAATAAATTAGAGGGCCTAATTGAAATTTCCATTTGAGCAGAGGAGCTTGAGCTGACTTGATTGTTGTCCAGAAAAATGGACAGTGATGGATGATGGTCTGAGGATTCAGAAAAAAGGAAAGTCAAAGGTCACGTTTTTTATCCGACTAAAGAAATTTTAATAGGATGAGAAAATTACCGATCGTAAAACCGGAAGCCAAGTTTGAAGATTGGAACGAATCATTTAAATCAGTGGCTACTGTTTGATTATAAATTGCAGTTTCAGGTTCTGTACCTACGCCTACATTCAGATGTTCGTCTTCGTCTTCATCTTGATCTTCGACTTCCATTACTTCGACTACTTCGGACCTCTCATTATCCGCGGTGCTATTTACTTCTCGCTGGCTTTTAAATCTCATTAGACGTTTCAAATGATTGCCAATGTTCGGCAGACTTGGCCTGATCTATTTATTACTCCGTGCAATTTTAAAATAATTAACAATCTTATTCTTATTTTAAAATAAATTATAATTTATAGTAGCTTATATTGTAATTATTCATTGTCTACAATTCATACTCATTCTTATTAAAGACAATTGACTTACATAAAAAATGTATGAGTTGTATTTAAAATAAATAATTGATAATTAACAAACCATTCTACCGAAGCCAGTTTTTATTTTTTCATTAACCGGGTAATAAAGAGATTCTTCGTTTATTGACATCGAGGTACTGGGAACTGGATCACTCGAGACGTCAATGATTTCATCATCGAAATTGTTATTTTCAGACATTTTTTTTGTTATTTAAATTTTTATTTCTATAATATTTTTATTTTTACGTTTTTAGTTTACTAAAATTTTGTTGCCAATGTCATTTTTTTAATTATTCATGAGCATACTTCACGCAGTTATTTTTTTGTTTATCCTATTCAATATCTATATCTCTACACTGATAGAAGGATTTGTTTGTAGTTAAAAATATTTTTTAATATTTTACAAATCATTTATTAAAGACCAATTTTTAGTATTAAACAAATATTTCTTAGTATTTAAAATGATTTGTTTGTATTTGATAAATCTGATATTTATTTATTAAATAATAATAATTATTTTTAACTATAAACAAATCCTTCTATCAGTGTATTTGATAAATTTTAAATTTTATTCTTATTTTATTATTATTACTTCTTAGTAGATTAATTAAAAAAAACTCAAAAAAAGTGCAAAATTTAAATTTTAGGGTCAATAAATCTAAAAGTAAAATATCCTAATATTATTCTATTAAACTTCTGTGAAAAACTCTCTCAATAAAATCAAAGTCACAAAGCCACTAAAGAATTTTCCTCTCCAAAATATAGAGCGCTACATATTTCAACTAAAGTACTAAACAATAAAGAAACCCCTATAGCCCTAAATTTATTGATAAAAAACATTTCTAATGAATAATTTGAACAAGTTATGTGTCTATAAATTTCCGTCACGGATACTAAAGATAATTATAAAATGAACCGTAAAATAAACTCGTATTAAAGTGATAAAAATCCAGAAGCTGTCAATTTAAATAAACGATTACAAGTCGATGGTCTATGAAGTTATGTAAAATAAAAATTACACAACCTGTGCTCGAATCAAGCGAACTTTGTTCATATCACACACTTGCTATAATTGATTATTAAACTACTGAACAGCAATAAAGTTAACAAGGCCTCACATTACGTGATATTATGACAAAGAATTTGTCTACACTTAAGATAATAATTTAATTTTAAATTTAATTATTTATAAATCTCTCAATTTTAATCATTTCCACTAAAGTTTCTTGTCTCACCCAAGTTTAAAGTTTTTTTTTAAACAAAAAACGAGTAGAATAAAACGAAAACATGACAAACATAATTAAAGTACTACCTACACTTGAAGGTAATTTATTCGAAGGGTTCCCTTGATGATTTCATCAATAACCACACACACAATAATAGTAATAATAATAATAAAAATGATGATAATAATGCTAATAAAAAAGACTATAGTAGCCTAGAGGAAAATGAATCAACGTACGGGTAATCGTGTAAGGAAAACAATGGATTTATACAGCCGGTTGAAAAATAGTTGTCAGAAGGCCGTGAATATAAACTTTCTAATCGTTCAATAGAATCAATTTCTTTAAATAAAAAAACGCACGCACACGCGTACTTACCAGACACCTAAGTAAACACAGAATAATAAATTTATTTACCGACTTAAATATTAAATATACCAAATTAATAAAAGGAGTACTCACCGGATGTGCGTATGGAGTACGAGTTACGTTTAATTCTCTGCTCCTAATACACCAGGAGTAACCCTGAGGCGAAACAAACAAACCAAATAAATCAAGATAAATATTTTTACATCGATAATGACAATAAACTCTGTCAATAAAATCCTTGGGAATATAATTTCCAATGTTGGATTCAGATGTTCGTTTTGGTTTTGATGCTTGTAAATTAAATTGGTACATTTAATTATATGATATGAAATGTCAAAATCCTGGTGGTGCCATCTTGTGATATCTGTGGTCAGGGTGGCCGTCATAAGCTGTCACGAGGACGAGGATATATTTTTTTTTCACCACTTACTTTACTTTTGGAGCATTACTTATGACATCTCACTCACTGTCTTTAATTTTTAATTAATTTACAGTAGCACTTGTTAAATTATTTATATCACCTCAGAAAAAAATAGTTAATATCCTTGTCGTTATTATAACACGTATGTATGTAACGCAATAAATATACATAATTACAGTAACGTCATTTATTGTTGTCGATTAATTATTGTGACGACGATGACGAGGGAATTGATTGTTATTGTTATTATTGTTGTGATACCACGATAAAGTATAATAAAATAAAATGGTTGGTTGCTCGTAAATTTTTAAGAATAAAAATACTCCGAAATACAAGTGACAGCTAACTAGACTCCTCCTTAGATTGGACAAGTAGAATAATATATAGGTATCTGTGTAAAATATATATTAGTTATATATATTTAAAGCCAGAATCCGTCTGTTAAAATGTCATCACAGTGTTACGGCGATTGCGTATAAATAAGTGTAAAAAATGGCCGGATTCGTGTACATGAAACCGGTTTTTATAATATTAACAAGTCATTACGATCGATTGAATTAAATAATAGTGTTGCAATAAGAAGAGACGGAGCTACGCCATTTTCACTTTGTCTTTTTGCTATTATATATAACACACTCACACTGATACACCTGACTCGTATTTTAATACGAGTTTAAAGTCAACACTCCATCCGCGTCTGATGGCGAATGCTTACTGCCTCCTGATGTCAGTTCTCGCTTACACTTCAAACGATGGCGCTCATGTTTACGCCAGTCACTCTCGCGGCACTTTTTCAAACTAGTTTTCTGCTGCGTCAGTAATATCGCTCTACTTTATTATCTTTTGGTTTTTTAAATTATTGATGAAATAATTATCAAAATAAAATTATTCTGATATTTGGATAATTTTTGATTTTTTTAAAAAAAAAAGTTTACTAATAAAATAACATTTTTCTTTAATTATATTTTTAAATTTTCAAACGTGGAATTTTTTAAAAATAATTTATTTATTTAAAAAATTTATAATTATCAAATATCTGTTGATTTTTTAAGAATTTTATTCAATTATTTATTTTGAAAAAAAAATAATACTAGTTAGCCGACGTTTTTAATTTTTTTTTCAATTAAATTAGAACAAAAAAATATTTTTTAAAAATTGCACTTACAGTTTTTCAAGTTTTTTACGAATGAAATTTTTTTTTATTTTTTTTTGTAATAATTGTTTCAATAAAAAAAATTCTAAAAATTTTCAGATGTCGGCTAATTTAATTTTCACTGATAAAAATAAATAAGTTTGCATTAGTAATATTTTAATTACGGTTCTTAATTACAAAAGAAAATAAAATTGATGAATTTTTTAAATTAATCAAATGTGAATTATGAATATAGATACTCGTTTGTAATTGAAAATACTTTTGATTAATGACAAGCAACAATTAAGTACTTACAATAAAATAATATGTTTTCATAATAAATAGCGAGAGTGATTGAAATACTTTTACGTACTCTCTAAAAATTCAATCAGTGAAATCTTACCCGTGTTTATAATTAAATACCTGTGGTTTTGAATGATTACATGCATATATTCTTCGAACTAATAACATATTTATCACGAAGAAAATGAGAATTTATTTAGAAATTAAATAATTACACTGATGAATTTTTAAGTGAAACCTATTGCAATATTTATCGATAATTTTTATAACTTATATTTCGTTCGATTTAATTAAACTTTTTATGTTTATCTGTAAAATGCTCATAAATGAATATAATAAAATTCGACTTATTTCTGAAGCAATTCTTATTATTCATATGCATTTATTGTGCTAATATTTTTATCGGTACTACTTTAATAATTTTGTGTATATGTATAACCAAAATGTTATTTGATATTTTATTATCTTTCCATAATAAATGTTCTCGGAAACATGGGAATCAAAAAAAAATTTAACAAAACAAAATACTGATTATTTATATTCTATTTATTAAAAAAAAAAAAAAAAAAAAAAAGCAGATGAACTTATATTCAGCTTTCTGTTTTTCGCATCGTAATAATTCGATGCAAATTGTTGGATTTGTCATGCATGGAATTTTTGATGAGATCGATTTCAGTAAATTTATTATATAATAAAAATAACAATCAAATCTAATATTCAAACTAATTTATTAATTTTACGATGGATATTTTTGATTGCTCTTGAATTGCATTCCGTTATACCAGTATCAATATTTCCGTTCCGCTGTAAATAAAAATATATAAATTTATAGTAATTATCATTATTATTAAAGCGGGTACCAGCATTAAAATTCTGTCAGGCATTTAATTTACCCAGCTTTTGAATTTTTTTATCTCTAACACAACGAGGATCGCAGCACGAGTCCAGTGTCCTACAATCGACTGTTTCGACTTTGTGACGCCTGGAGATGCCAGATGACGGATGTTTTCGTCTCTTGGATTTAATAATGATATTACTGGGGAGCATAATATCGTCCCAGGGAATTTCAATGTCTTCTTTGATACATTTTTCAGGTTCGGGTAACGGATTTATGCGAATTGGACTCTCCAGAGCTATTTTATCCCAAGGTATCTCCAAAGAAGAATTGCAAACAGCCAATGACTCCGGTGACTTTTTAATCTCGACGACAACGTCATCAATCAATAAATCATTCCAAGGCAACTCCATCCTTCCCGAAGATTCCTTTTTCTCCGCGACATTACCATCTTCATTGGAAATATCATTATTATTATTATTACTATCAATCACTCTCGAATTCTGGTGATCCTCAGCAGGAATCTCAACTAGTCGACGAATTTTCACGGAATTAAGCGGCAGTGCGATATCTTTCCAAGGCAACTCGACTTTCGAATCACATTTTAATGAAACATCCGAGTACTCATGCGAGAGGGTACTCATATAAGGCTCATGCCATACTTCTTCTTCTGGTTTGTGGACGAAGGTTTGTCGTTTCTTGTTACACTTTTCCCGTACTCGATTATTATTTATCCTTTCAGACAAACGATATCCACCGTAGTCCGTCCGCGTATTGATACTCGTCTTACGCGGGTTTCCAATTACGTAGTACATTATTATTGATGAAAATAAAAACTTTTTCAACCTTTTCCACGTAGTTAATTGCAAAATTGATCCTGAAGATGAGTAACTCATTTTAAAATTATTAAATTCATTTTTATTTTAATCTAAATATATTTTTATAACTGTTTTATTTTTCATATTTTATCAATTTTAGAATTTTAATTCACTCAAAAATAATTTGAATTTTTTTTTCTTCATCTTAATTTTTATATCAAAAAAATTTTACTTGACATTTTGATACAATTTTATTTATTATTATTCAGTTTTTTAAGGTTATAAATAAACATTATCAATAAAGTTTTAAAAAATTAAATCAAACTGAAATTAGCAAGTATTTGATGATTTTTTTTTTTTTCTTTTTTTTTTTTTTTTTAAATTTACAAAATTACGATTATAATTATCATTAAATATTTATTAGAATATTATATTAATATTATTTATTTGAGTAATTATTTATATTATACAAATAAATATTAAGTATTTACATCTTACAATTTTTTAACAATTAAATTATTAAGAAAAAAATTTAATTAATTAAATTAAATTAAAAAATTTCACATGTAGAAATTAAAAAAATGTTGAAAAATATTTTTTCTATTATAATTATTTTCTTATAAGAATTTAAAAAATTGTCAGATGTTAGCTAATTTCAGTATCATGCATTTGAATGAAAATTAAGTTAGCTGACATCTAAAAACTTTTAGAATTTTTTTTATTGAAAAAATTGTTACAAAAAAAAAAATAAAATAAAAAATTTCATTCGTAAAAAACTTTAAAAACTATAAGTGCAATTTTAAAAAAATATTTTTTAGTTCTTATTTAATAAATGAAAAAAAAAAAAATTAAAAAGTTAAAAACGTCGGCTAACTTTAGTATTGTTGCATTTGACATGTTAAATTATGAAAATAAAGTTAGCCGACATCTAAAAATTTTTATGATTTTTTTTTATTAAAAAATTATTACAAACAAATTTTTTCATTTGTTCAAAAGTTTAAAAACTATAAGTGCAATTTTTTAAAAATATTTTTTAGCTATAATTTAATAAATTAAGAAAAATAAAAAAATTAAAAATTTCGGCTAACTTTATTATTATTGTCAGATTAATAAATTAAAAAATTCGCGGGAAAATTTAAACACGCATCGCCATCTGTTACCAAACCACAGAACTACATCTCCCCAAATCCCCGAGGAAGAAGTCGATAATAGGAAATTTGTAGCGCCACGGTCGCGGCATTTATTCGCCTCTCAACAATACAAATACACTCACCCGAAACAAAAATTACAAATTACCGAGTTGCCGAATCGCTATCCATAAAACAAAACCACTAAAGTGCTAAAATAAAACTAATCTCCGTAAAAATAATAAAAAAAACGCGCTGTGAAACTAAAATTTATCATCTCAGTGAATATTTTTTTTTTAAAACCAAAGTTCTGACTCACGTAGTACATCGACATTTAGAAGTCAGCCATCTTGCGATCCTAATCAAAGATCTTTTGCTAGCGGGTTTCGTTGTCTGGTTTTTCGGCCAGTTAAATATCAACACACACTTCATCAGATGGCTTTAAAACGAATTAATAAGGTACGTTAACATTTAATTGTCTTATTAAATAATAAACATCATTGTAAATAATCATTCTCGCGTTAATATTCAGTCATAACGCCCAACGGGGTTACAATTGGAGCAATGAAAGCTAGGCATTAAAAATCGTCCCTCATTCACTTACTCACTACGTCCTTTTTCGCCACATACATATATATATATATATATATATATATATATATATATATATATATATATATATATATATATATATATATATATATATATATGTATGTATGTATGTATGTATGTATCTAGCTATACATATATATCGACATATATTTATAACTATATATATTCCTCATTAGCGTACGTTATAAATAAATAAATTATAAAAATTTTTTTTATTCAACTGAAATATTTTTCTGTTTCGCCAACCAATAATTTATTTAATTGTTATTTTTTTTTTAGATAATTATGATTATTATTTACAGAATAATTAATTTATTTTTTTAAGGACAATAAAAAATTGTCAAAAACATTTTTTTTAATGCCCAACTTAACAAATTACCGGAAGCAACGTAAAAGCGCACATTATATCTATATATATACTCATATAGACATATATGTATGTACAATACATATATTTGTATGTATATATATATAATACATGGATTCATGGAATGTACAGATGATGTACAAAAATTAATTTAATTATCTATAAAGAATCTTAATAAGAAACTAATTAAAAAACAATTATAAATATCAATAGGTAATAATTGAAGGGTTGAGTAATTAATTATTAAGTGTAATTGATCATGAAACAGGTTAGGAATTATTAGTCATCTGGGCTTGATGTCAACGATAGCATATAGGTGCACTGTCATTTTGTTGTGCAATAATACGCTTTAATATTTATATTTATTGTTATTTTATTTGTAAATGTAAATCATTACCAGGTTATCAGAATAAACTATAACAATGGAGACTGAAGGTCTATTAGGGTGTTTTTGTATGTAGTTAAACTGATGGTTTATAACATTAAATAGAAATTTTATCGCTAAAGACGGAGTACAATAATTAGAAGCGTAATTAATAATCTGTCAAGATTATTTTTACTATTGTTTGTCGTAAATATTGACCAATAGATATTGATAGGAGAGTATTTTTGGATAGTTTAATTTTAAGACGCTTGGAATTGGTTTTAGTTCAGTAAACTAGCCATGCATTGGATCTGTTGCTGATTTATTTTTTTTTTGTTACAGGAACTTCAAGATCTTGGAAGAGATCCACCTGCACAATGCTCCGCTGGCCCTGTAGGAGAAGATTGTAAGACTTAATTTTTTTTTCATTTATTATTTAATGTATTTTAATTTTATACTTACAAATTTTATAAAGTATAATCATTCTAAAAACTAATTTTGAGAAATAATATGCTTAGAATTTTGGACTTTTGATGATTCAGAATTTAACACCGGTCTTCTTAACTTAATACAAATTTAAAGTTAAAATTTACACGACGGTCTTATGGAATTACTTAGAAATTTATTTAAGTTCAGATTCAATGACTTGGAAAATTATAGAAAAGAATTTTAATTGCTTCAACAACTCTGCTTATCTAAAAATAAATTTTTCCAGCAATTTTATTGTTTAAGATCAACATAATGAAAAAAGTAATTAAAATAAACAATGAAGTATTGTGCAAATTATAATTAGGATTAAATAAGCCAACTTATGTGTTAGGCTTATCGAAATGAACTTGACTGAATAAAATTTATTTTAATATAAATTACATAAAGTTTAAGGACATGAACGCCATTACAGGAAAAAGCTCAATAATAAATATTTTTTTAGGAAAATCGATTAAATGTATAATTTATTTAAATCACATTTTTTTATTTTTGTTACAGTATTCCACTGGCAGGCGACTATAATGGGACCAGTAAGTATAAGTTATAATTTTTATTTTTAAATAAATTTTTGCAAAATCAAATAATCTTTTAATTATTTAAAATAGTTGATATTAATCAAATTAAATCGTGTTTTATAGCCTGACAGTCCGTATCAAGGAGGTGTATTTTTTCTTACAATTCACTTTCCCACAGATTATCCATTCAAACCACCTAAGGTAAATAATACAAGCCCGTAAGGTAAAAGACCCAGTTATTGACACTTGCAGTTTTATTTTAATTAAATAAAATAAATCGACTCTAACAAATTAAAAAATATAATTTTTTGATTATAAATTTTAAGATAATTGGTTTTTTAAGGACATTTTATTTTTTTAATTAGAATAAAATTACAAGTGTCGATCAACTAGGCTAGTGTCAATAACTGGGTCTTTTACCTTATATTTTTGTTTACTTTAAAAATATTAATTAAATAATACTATTTATACTAATTATTTATTATTGACATAATAGGTAGCATTCACGACCAGAATTTATCATCCAAATATAAACAGTAACGGTAGTATTTGCTTGGATATTTTGAGATCGCAGTGGTCTCCAGCACTTACTATTTCAAAAGGTATTTTATAAACGAAATTTACAATAATTATTCATACTATAAATTAAATATACTAATCAATAAAAAATTATTTACAGTCTTACTATCAATATGCTCTCTGCTGTGCGATCCAAATCCCGATGACCCGTTGGTCCCAGAAATAGCGAGGATATACAAAACTGATCGAGAGAAATACAACGAATTGGCACGTGAATGGACGCGCAAGTATGCCATGTGATGCGTCAATTTCTGTTGATTTCAATGAAAAAAAAAAAAAAAAAAAACAGCAACAACAAACAAAAATAAAAAAAAAAATAAACACCACCACCAACGAGCAGCCCTCAGCCTAATGCCACTTATCTCGTTCAGCACCGATTAAAACTAGCAATCGCTCGTTACAATTATGATGATGACGATAATGGTAATTTTATAAGTTGTGCCGCAATTAATGCTCGCAGACGCATACGCTCAGGTCATAAAAAATCAATAAAAATAAAAAAAAAAAAAATAAGTAATGTTAATTAATAATCTTCAAAGCAACCACGTGATTATCCACGCTAAAATAATTTATCTCATCACATTCTGGTCAATATATTAGCCTGCGAGTTATTTTTATTTATACATTTTTTTTTTTTTCGTTTTTAAAACGGGACAACACTAGGCTACTCGAGGCACTTTACAAGGTGGCTACACTTACACTAAACACGTTTAAAATACAATCTAAATAATTTGAAAAAAAAAAAAAAAAAAAAAAGAAAGATAAAAAAAATAAATGTCCGCTTTGATTTTTCATAATAAAATAAAACAACAAAACTAAAACTATAGGTGTGAAAGTAGGATTTGTATTTGAATTAGTTTAATTTTCAATGAATATGTGCTTATATATAAATATTAATTAATTAATTGTAATTATTGATAATAATATTATTAATAACTACCTACTTTCTCAGTGACTACGAATTGGTAACATCACATCGGTTGTTAGTTTTTTAAAATTATAATATTCGATACTGAGCGTTACCCGTCCCTGGGAACAATGCGGTTACTTTTTTGTAAGACTGGGCTCTATAAATAATATTACTTCAATACCTATTCCGTTTTGTTTCATTATTATTACTATTATTAATTATTAATTATTACTCTTGATAAAAAGAAAAGATAAATAATAAATATGTCACCTGTACTCGTTTTTAGTTTTAAATTTATTATTTGCATCTTAGCTCGTTTTGACGGTGTGTGAAACTGAAAATAAAATAATAATTTAAATTAATTGTTGATTTAAATATTCGTGGCTGAACGGCAAAATGTGACGAAGGCTCACTGGTATATAATATTATACATAATTAATTAATTATAAATATCAGTTGTATTTATAATGGTAATAATTATTATTAATTAATTAATTTTACATTGTTCAAAATTAAATGTTCAATCACTTTTTAAAACAAATAATTATGAATCATAATAAATCAACTCTTTTTTGCGTTTTCAATAATTTATTGACATTTTTTATGTAGTTATCCCTTTTATTACTGATATTATTATTAGTATGCATATAATTAATAATTAATTTTTAATAAAATAAATACTACTTGACGTTACTGCCATGTCGCGTTTGCCGCTCAACCACGCCAAGCTAATGGCATTTTATATCAATTATTAATAATATATATATCAGAATCAAACTAAGTAATTTTTTTTAAATTAATGGGACTTTATTGACAATTATTTTGTTCGTGGTGTCCTTCACTTCAACAATTATTTAAAAGTAAATTTTAAACATAATTGTTATTTATTTTGTCATTTATTTATTTAAATTAAACATCGGACAATAATGAACAAATATAATTTTAAAATAATGAAACATGTTTAGCCAGTAAAATAAAAATTATTAAATTATTTATTAAAATAAAATAAATCTTTTATTACATTGTAGCTGTGAAGGAACTTGTGAGCTCAATTTAAACAAAAGTAATTATTACACATCATTATTTTTTAAATTGTTAAGCGTTAATTGAACTTTTATTGAAGAACCCGCGCTAGAAAAATCCTTGGTAATAGAAAAAAAAAAAAAGAATTTGTGATAAGGATTTTTTACATTGCACGTCTTACTTACTAGCGGCGTTTTTTAATCGCAAATATAATAATAAATTTTACCGTGATACGCCATGATCGTGGATCTCTTAATAAGAGAGTAAGATTAATGAAAAAAATATTTAAAAAATAAAAATGAATGAAGCGTGTCCAGTGTAAGAGGTTGAAGAATTTTGTAAAGCACCAATTATCAGTGGTGCTTATGAATAAATAATTTAAACAACAACAAAATATTTAATAAAAATGTAAGAAGTAGTGAAAAATTTTTTTTTGGAAGTTCATCGATGCCAACATTTTGATTCGGATGTAATGGACTTTTATATTTCATAAAATGGTTTATTTAGAAAACGCGGCACTAGAGGTATTTAATTAAATGAATTATTATTAGTGAATAATACGGAAAACTTTGAATAATTTAAAGAGAAAGCAATGATTAACAATTTTATTATTTAATGAAATATAAAATGGATAATTATTACTCCGAATCATTGTTAATTTTGTTAGAAAAAAATTGATGGAAGAAATGATACAGTTAATGTGTGATTATTATAATTTTTTAAAATGCAATGATGAACATTTTTAATAACTTATCTTGTGTACATTTTAGCATTAGCCCTTTATATAATAAAGTCCACGTAATAATAATATTTTATAGATAACCATAATTATACATTTATCTTAACATTTAATTAAGGATTTTTTATCTTAAAAAATTTAATTTATTATTTAATTTCAATCAGTTAACTAACGATCAGTTACCTACTTAAATTATCAAAATTAAAATATTTTATTTTATTAGTCCGCTACTACAAATTTATAAAATTGAAGTTTATTGAAGAGTAAAAATTACAATAAGCGCTTCAAATTGTATTCACTAAATTTTTTAGATAAGCTGCTTCAATAAATACAAAGCCAACAATTTAATAGCTCACAAAAGTAACCTTACCGCTCTACTAAGATCGAATAATTTTTTTAATTTTTTCAGTAGATAAATTACATTTTTAGCAATTCATCATCAACATCATACAATATTTATAAGTGAGCAATAGAACAGTTAGAAATTTTTTATGTAATTTTATTGTCGGCTTTATATTTATGTAAGCAATAAAATAGGAATTATTATTTAGTTATAGGAAGTATATAATCAATTACTTGTTAAGGAGTAAGTAGTAATTTTTTTTTTAATTTAAAAAAATTGTCGGTATTTTATAGTATAATTTCTGGGATAAAATTTATTGGTGTAATTAAATAGTTAGAAATTATTGTAAGCGACTACTGTTTATGGTACTTTTTAATATTTCATTGAAAAATTTTTACAATCATTCTATTCTACTGAACTAAATTTTTTAACAACTAAAACTTTTTTAAATCATCCAAAAAAAATTTGTAACAATTGTCTATAAAATTCTAAAGAATTAATTTTTAAACAAACAATTTTTTACTTTTCTTTTTTGAGATTGTAAAAAAGTGAACAAAAGTCAAATTATCAAAAAAATTTGAAAAAATGAACTTTCAACTGAATATTAAAAATAATTATCGAAGTACTTAAAACAAGTAAATGAACCCTCAGTATAAATGATAAAGAAACGAAGAAATCAATGAAGTTAAGGTAAATGTCCAAGGAAAATGTTAGCCGGTTGTATAAAACTTCCAGACTGACAATGAGTTTGACGTGTAAAGTCCGAGGAACGGTGAGAGTGGCTCGGTCGTAGGTGGTGACGCAAGAGGTAAACGAGTAAGAGGGCCCCTACTTAACTCGAAAAGTTAACTCTTGCGAATCGACGTGCTACAATAATATAATAATAATATAATGTATACGAGCAATCTCGTAAGTCGTAAGTCGTATGGGAGAGACTAGTGGAAACCAGGAGTTGAGTGAGTCGCTCCGGCGATCAACAGCCCAGTCCAGTCGCGTCTTTCATGCCCGCGGTTTCTTCATATCGTACTTCATCATTACGTAGTTTTAATAATTATTCCGAAGAAGAAAATTAAAATATACCTGAAGTAATAGCAGTCATTTAAGACGATTGCTATTTTTTTTTATTTTGTCATTTTTATTTATATTTATATTGAGATATTTATTACGACGGCCTTAAGAGTGTCCTTTGGCCTTCTCGGATTTTATTTAGTTACCGTGAGATGAAAGCCGCCTGACTGGACTCAATTCAGATTTTAATTCTACTCACGAAGACGGCCCTTGACCCTGCCTCTTCATATTTGAGGTAGGTTTCATTTTTTGTTTACTTTCGCTAATTTATTTTATTTCGAAATTATTTATATAAAAATTTTAAATTAAAAAAAAGAAAGTTTTCTTGATAATTAAAAAAATTTTTAATTTTTTTTTTTAAATTTGTGTTTTATCCAAACTTCAAAACTTTTTTGTAATAAAATAAAATTTTTTAAATGTAAATTATATGAGTCATGATTTAGTTCATTAATTTACTGTCAGTTAAAAAAAAATTTAATTAAAAAAGCATTAACTATTTTTAAACGAATAAACAGTTATTCAAAACCAAGAGTCATCTTAGCTTAATCTTACATTTCTTCTTCTTCTTCTTCGCCTTCTAGCCTCTTACGTAAAAAATAGATGTATAAACAGTTAATTCAATCAGTAAGCTTTTTTGTTAAATTTTAAAATATTTGGTAATCTACATCTAAAACTCTTACGTGAAAATAACAACCTGGAATACATTTCTCTCGGTAAACTTTCACATAAATTAGATCCGAAAAGATCTGGTGGTTCTTATATTAAGAGAGAGAGTGAAAATGAATTCCATTATGTCGAATCAAAACTTTTTAAAAAATACCTTGATAAGCACATCCCATTTGATGAGAACCACGACTGTTTATCTTTTAATCTAATGACATGAAATTTATTTTAAATATATTTATCAACAATATTCGTAATTGTCCACTTAATATCGCCAGATTCATCCGTGTAGTAATGATTACGTTTTTTATTGTTATTTTTCAACAAAACTCTGTCTAACTGAGAGAAAGTTCAACAATCTTTTATCGCGCTTACAATAAAATTAAGCCGAATGATAATAAATTATATAAATTAATAAAAAAATTTTTTCACATAAACATTTGTTGTGAAGTTGACGGGAAGATAAATTCAAGATTTACGGAGAGAAAGTACTTAATATTCAGGCACATGTCATGCGAACAATTCACGATCGTGACTTCATAAATCACACAAAATTTTAAAAATATGAAAAAATAAACTTGTCTTCATTTGCGATAATTTAAAATAATATTTTTACAGGTTGTCTATAGAAAAAGGCTTTTCAATGATGAAACTACTGGCAGGTGTAGAGCAGGTCAATGACGAAGAAACTAAAGAGTTAAATAACTCAAAAACGCTTATTACTAATAACAACAATATCAATAACAATAATAATAAATCAAGCTCTGATAAAGAAGTTACTAAACCATGTTTGAGAAAAGTAAGTCAATTTGTTTATTATTATTATTTTTTTGTTATTGTCATCGTTAATGTTATTTTTTTATTAATAATACTCCCGAGTTTACATTCGAACGAATCGCGAGGACACGCTGAATATTTTCCGGGTTACATCGCTAATATATATGATTTCGAATATATACGGCATTTCTAATGTTCGCTCTCGAAAGTTATGACTTACTGAGTCTATTTTTCCAGTGAAATTTTATTATTGTCAACTAATGTAAAAAATTGAATTTTTTCATTTGAAAGTAAGAAGAGTAAAAAATATTTCGACAAAATATTTCAAAAAAATATTTAGAGAATTTTCTATTTTTACGAAAAAAACAATTAGTTCAAAATTTATTATCACTTTAAAAAACCATTTAATATCATTAATATCTAATAGCGATATAATATTTAGGTTTGAATCATTCAAATAATTTATAATTGGATTATTGCTACATCAAAATGTTAAAAAATCACCCTCTAAAAAATATGGCGTTAGACAAATTGCTCATTAGACCATCGATTTGAAGATATAATAAAGTCAAAAAATTTGATTATTGCAGTCCGAGATATTATTGTAATATGTAAAAATTTAAAAAATCATGATGTCTCAGGTGTGCTGAAAATAAAAATTAGTGATAAGAATTATTTATAAGAAAAATTTGATACTTTGACATGATCAAATATTAATCTGTGGCAAATATTTAATTTATTTTAATAATTAAATTGCGTCAAATAAATTTAATTAAAGATATAGTTAATCATCTACATTTTTAAAAATTTTTAATTTATTGATAAATTATTTTTTTCCAAATTATGATTACTTATTACTACTAGTGTATTTATTACAAATTTTTTTTAGAAAATTTTTTACATTGAGAGAGTTTAAGCCAAAGTTGAGTGCGATTCCTTAATTAAATAAATAAAATTCATTTAAATTGTCTAAAGATTATAAACTATCAAGTTGCAATAACTATCCAGCATTTTCCTTGAACTTTGACTTATCGAACTATTATACTACTACAGTTTACTTTTGACGATTAAATAATTAATGTCAATCAAATAATAAAATTACTTGTCTTCTGTTTCCAAAGTAAATATTAATATTATCATAAAAAATTATTTTTAAAAAAATCTTTTGTGATCGCGGCAAGACATTGCGGTCTTTAGACTCGTAACAAATATTCCTTTTTTCAATGGTTCTGAAAAATTCTAGCCAAAAAAATTTACGAGCTTCCAGAATAGAATTTGCTTTTAAATAAAAATTCATGTTTAAATTTAAAAGTTTTTGTGACTATTTGACATTTCAAACTTTGTTAAAAATAAATTCTACCTTTGAATTTTTTAAATTGATTGAAATTTCAAACTATTTAAAATTCAAGGTTTTATTCAAAAATTAATCACCTAAGTTTATCAGTTTAATAATTCTTACGTTTCAATACAATCTTTCTCTTCAGCCGTCCTAAGACAAAATGAATAATCTTAATAAATAATAAAGTACCATTCTGTAGATTTAAAAAAAAATAATAGAACCTGAAGACTTCTCTCATAAATATTCATATAATTTCCCATGATTTATTTTTCATAGAAAAGCAAAATAATTGAGGAATGAAAATGATCGGCATTTAAATAGATAAATAGGTAAAGGTATAATATAAAAATGTGGATGTAATTGGATAGGATGAAACACGCCTACGGTGGACTTGACACAGAGAGATGAAAAGCAGGTTCCGTTCGCGACCTACTTGCTTTCTTTTATTCAACTTTGCTACTTTCTTATTATATTATAGCTACATCTCATCGCGATACGGGATAGTTTATAGTATATATAGTAAATAGTTTGTGATACACGATAGTTAATATGAATGTTTCTGCTTTTACTGAGCCCATTAAATGTACAGCTATAGGTATACACACTCACTGTCTTTACACTGTACCTTTCTGAATAGAATAATATAATCTTAACAGATAGTTAAAAAAAATTTTTTTTTATTTCAATTTGCGGCTTTTTATTGAAATATTTTATTATTTATTACGGAGGACAAGTAAAAATGATTTACTTTCTGTAAGCTATTGATTTTTTACGATTTTCATTGAAAGTTATGGCTCCTTCAATATTTACCAAAGAATTTGTAGTAAAAAATTCAGCTTCAGTTTCAAATAAGTAAAAAAGATCGTAGATATTTTTACTTTTTCCGATAGAAAGTCCTGTAAATTTAAAACTTTTTTAATTATATATTTTCATTTTTAGTTAACTAAACTATAAATAATTTAAAAATTACCAGAAAGTAGTTGAATAGAGAGCAAACAAAAAATTAATTGCAGTACGTAAGTAAAAGTTTAGTTCCGTTGCTAGCAGTAACATCTTCAACCTAATCATTAATAATTTTCTAATCTCTTTCTTATCAATTAGAGAAATGTATCATCTTGTTTTGAGTTGAGGAAAAAAAATAAATGTCAACCAATAACTGTAAATTGTAAAGCGGATCTTTGGTATAAAAAGAAATGATTAAGTATGTAAATTAAATCTGTGTGACCTTATATTAATTTAGTTGTGAACGAAATTTTTGAGTGATAAAAAATATTTTTGTTGATTAATAACGTCCGCGTTTCTTTATTTTTTTTATTCTTTTATCATATTATTCATTCATTTTTCTCTCGCGATAAGCAAAACTGGTTTTCGTAATTAATACAAGAGATAAATAATATAATGGGTAAATATAAAATCTATGTAACATCAATCTTCGTACGGATGGTAGTCAACATTTGCGGGAAGTAATTTCTGTAATTAGTCAATAAAAATGTTTATGTTTTTCGTTATTAATATAATAATTATTTTTTTAAACTTAATATGAAATGTAAAGTCATAAAATAAGAAGTGTAAAAAATAAATTTCTTTAGAAATCGACCTATTGTAATTTTTATATTGCAATTAAAATATAAATTTCTTATGAATTTTAGTGCAATTTCAAATAACTCTGACTTGAAATTATATTCATATTTTTTTTTAATTAGAACGTTAACTATCAATATTTATAGATACAATTTTTATTAATTATAAAATTTTATTGCTCAATATTTTTTGGAGAAACGGGAAGTATTTAGTATTTGAATTTAAAAATAATTAGGAATTCAATTCTGGTTATTTCCTAAAGTGATAAATCTTAGTTTTTCTGATCAGTCTAGAGTTTAATATTATATAAAATTGACCTTGAAATTGCTTTTACTATAAAGTTTTCGTCAAAAGAAATTTAAAGTTATAAACTTATAATCAATAGTTTAAAAGTTATATTTTTTAAATGTTCGATCGATGATGAAATAATAAAAGTAAAAAAAGCGTGCATATAAATAATTCATTTTTCCTAAGTAAATATAATTATTATTGCTTTAATACGTATGCAATATTGATTTCAATGCAACTAAGTTCAGAGAAAAGCAAAATCAATAAAAGTACTGTGTTATTTTTCATGCATATTTCTCGTATTAAGTTCAATAACAGTGACATTGTTATCGCCTCAAAAATAAACTCATGTATAAAGTAACGATCTCGATATGTTTAATCAATAAACACTTGTACGTAAATGAACTCTCGATATTAGCTAACAGTACGATAATGATGATGAATAATAAGTTGATTGGTTATTTCATTGTATAGAAAAAACGCGACAGAATTCCATTGAATGATCTAGAAGATCTTTCTAGAATACAATGTAATACATAAGCATTCAATGTTAAAAATTTAAATTTTCAAGGGTCAATTTTACTTGCTGCATAACAACGCCGATTAACTATTCGATTTCCGCTTTCGTGTTTCTCGTGGATCGAAACGATTTTCTACGCAAAAGTTGTTACAATACCAAGTTACGTTAGACGTCATTCAAATAGATTAAATTTATAGTCATGCTTGCATCAAGGTAATATGTTTTTAAAAAATGAACGATGTTTTCATTCAATGTTTATTTTTTATTATTATTAATTCATTAACTTTCATGTAAATATGTATGTTGAGATAAAAATATTAAAACAGAAGCTGTATAGTTAATTACACGTCTCAATCTCATTTTTGATTTTTTTTTTTTTTTTTTTTGGAATCCGGAAGACTTTTTAACGTTAAATTGAGCATCAGGACTAAGAAGTAATGGACGTAGACTGGCCTACTTGTTTTAGTGAAATTCATTGAACTTATGGCCTTAATACATTCGACATTCAGTTTTTAGACTTCCTTGTAATGTATTGTTAATTACTCACAGTTCGAGTTACAAAAAAAAAACTATTCATTGTAAATTGCACTCGATTATAAGGAACGGCTTTCAGCGATCCGAAAATTAATGCTTAAAATTTCTTAATAAATATTTTTGATAAAAACTTTAATTGATGCGAAATTAAATGAGTATATTTATTTTTGTTCTTAATTGAAGACAACTGCACACGTCAGACCAAAGGAACCAGCTGATTCACCAATAAAAGGTGAAATTACTCCAGAAGAAGAAGAAAAATTGCGACGGCTGCTACCGATCGAGGAAGCACCTGAATATCTTACACACAACCCATTCATTTTACACGGGTATCGTGGGTACTTGACAACTAAATTATGTATAGAAAGGTAATTAATAAAAAATTATACACTAAATAATCATTAAAAAAATAAATTCTTATGACAACTTTATTTTTCCCAGTATATTCTGGTGGACAAATGAAACCATAAATATATGGAGTCATATATTTGGTTGGATGCTCTTTTTAGGTCTAACAGCGTACGACCTTTGTTTGCTCAATATACACGCTCCTTTTGGAGACAAAATAATTGTTGCGCTTCTACTGGTGTGCTTTCAGGTAATAATTACATCACTTAATAATTATTACATCAATTACATACCATATATATATATATATATGAGTTCATTGAGACTAATAAAAATAAAAAATTTTAATTTTTAGGCCTGTATGATTTTATCATCGATTTATCACACATTTTCATGCAGGAGCGAAAGAGACTATTGGTGTTTTTTGTGCTACGATTTATTCGGAATAGCGCTTAGTTTACTTGCTATTTATATGTCTGGAGTTTACTACGCTTTTTGGTGTCACAAAGTAAGATTTTTTGATATAATTACTTATTATCATAAAGAATAATAATAATTATGAATTATATTTTTTTGCGATTCAGTCTATATTTAATTAATTAATACTAACAACCTTGCAGTCACGATGTGACTGTCGTAACTTGTGAACTATAAATAAATAAAATTTTGATTTATTAAATAATGACTTTTTTTAAAATGCATTGTACTTTTTTAACTATTGACGTTTTTAAAGATATAAGCTAATCCCGATGTTACCCTCATCAAGTGCTTTCATTTGAGTACCCACATGCATTTTCATATATACATATATAAACATATATATATATATAATATATATAAATATATGAAAAATTGATGTGGGTACTCAAATGAAAGGTCTTGATGAGTGTAACACCGAGATGAGCTTATATCCTTAAAAATCTCAATAATTCACAAGATATAAGATCATTTCTTAATTATGTACTTATCTAGAGATAGAGTATTTTCGAATGCAGCCTAAATACTTATCACACTAAATTGACTATCGTTGAGAATGATATGAAACCTTGAAAAGGCACAAATTCAAGTCAAAACCTTTGCAATGACACTAAATTTCACTAAAAAACTGATTTTATCGTATAAATATCCTCGATACAAAATTTTTCTTATTCTCTTAACAATATAGATTTTTGTTTCATTATATTATACTTCAATATTCAGATACAAAGATATAATATTTATATTTTTATAAGAAAATTTATTTCAAGGTGATTTTTGCTTCCAATAAGTAAAAATTGAATCGCTATAAATTATAATAAATTTTTAGCAATCAAAAAATATATCTCAAGGGCATAAAAAAAATTTCTTCTAAATGTTTTGTTGAATTTAAGTTGATAATTAATTTTTTTTTATGATGCTTGGGACATATTTACAATATCTCAAATTATAAAACTAAAAAATAATAATAATTTTTAGGAACTGCAACAATTTTACCTGATAACTGTATTGCTCATATTCGTAATCGCGATGGTACTGCAGATACCGAGTCTTGAAGTAAATGGTAACGTTAAATTGCTGGTATTCGTTGGCTGGGCGGTATACGGTGTGTTACCAACACTTCACTGGGGTATCGCTATGGGCGGCATGGAGAACCCAATTGTTAACATGCTGATACCAAGAGTATTAGGAATGTATGTTATTAGTGGGTGCGCATTTGCCATTTATATGAGCAAAATTCCCGAGAGGTTTTTCCCAGGTATTATTCCAAAATTTTAGCATTATAAAATATTGTTTTTTGATAAAATTTATAATAAAAATGATTTTAGGTTCAGTAGACTACATCGGATCCTCTCATCAATGGTGGCACGCTCTTGTTGTACTTGCTTTATATTACTGGCACAACACCGGTATGCTCTACGTCGAGTACCGTATGAATCATGGATGCCCCACTAATATGAAGTTGTGATAGTTTTAAATAAATTTTAATAATCTTTATAATTATTATTTACCTATAGTATCAATTGTTTATAATTATATAAATTTATTATCACCGCTAATTAATAAATAAGTTATTTTTATTAAGTTTTAAATTAAAAGATCTATTTAATTTCTTACCAATTAAAATAATGAAAAAAAAAATTAATTTCAACAAGATTTAAAATTAAAATTTTTATTGTTTATTTTATAAATTATAAATAATTGAAGAAACCTTTTATCGATGAAACATTTCTTTCTTTAGATTAAAAGATATGTAAAAAAATTTTTTTTTTGTTTCAAATTCGACCAATATGCGTCAGAATTTTCTAGACAGAATATTCTGTTCACGCTTCGTGTAATAAAACAGAATCGATAAGTTATCAAACATAAGTTACTTCTTTCCTCTTATATATCACCGCAAAAAGCCGCAAGTAAAATCGGCGGCTTACCATCGTAACAGTTTCACATCAGTCGATCAAGTAAAATTTGATCAAACTTTCATAAATAAAAACTTGATTTTTCTCTTACAATTATAATATCGTATACATTCTCTTTAATTACTCAATTTAACATAAACTTTCTTAATCAACTAAAGTTATATTACTAAATCAAAATTTTAGCATTTAATAGAGAAAAAATGTTCTACTGTACTTGTTTAAATATCCTCTAACTCAAAAATTTCCTAGTATAAAGAAAAAACTTTTTACGCGGATGAAAAATAGCTTACTTAATCTCGGTCTTTAAGAACCGCAACAATATTTTTCTCTTTGTTCTCAGCTCTCAGCTACCGTTAATCTCCACACATTAACTTTTTCCTTCCAAACTCATTCGTCCAAATTATTTTCATTTTTACTTCACCAATTTCGCGGAGTCGCTACTTGTATTAAAACTCTCAACTAACTCATACCCACACTCAGTAATTTATATTACAACCCTCTTTTTTTCTTATTTTCCATCTCTTCTCTTTAATCAACTTAGAACCACTACAAACTTCTTAAAACTTTAGCAATCGATTTTCTCTTCCTTGTTTTTATTTTCATTCAAATCCTCTTTAAACATATTCTAAAAATCAATTTACTTATTCTTACATTTCTTCCTCAATTAAACACTTCAAGTATGTTAAATAAAATAAATCGCTTCACTTTACCTAAAAAATTCAATTTATCAAAATTATCGCGTACATTAATTATAAAATACAGTGATTTAAAAAATTAAATACATTCTTAATTTTTTTATTTTTTATATTAATAGAAAATTGGAAAAAATTAGAAACAGAGGTAGATAAAAATCTTGAAGATGTTAGTTTTTCATCTCATGTTCGGTAGCGCGTGCGCGAGCTGACTCAATAAACATCTGGAGAAGTTCCAGTAAGCCCTAAGGCCAGGCTCTGGATTACCGTTTCTTATACTTTCTTCTACTTCTTTTGCACATACAAATGTAATATATATTATATTCAATACTTGGACGTTTACGCCCACGATCTATGTGTCAAATATCGGAGTTTTTCAACCCGCAGCTATCAATCACATCTTTTTACTTTTCAATTTTACTCATCACGGAAAAAAACTAAACTACTATAAATAATAAATAGTAATAATATTAAAAATTTTTTTTTAATATTAAAAGAAAAATAAAAACAACGATTATTTAGCTCTTCAATAAAATTTACAAAGTTAATTTACTGAATTACAGTTTTGTCACTGACAATTTATAAAAAAATTACAAAAAAGAAGTAATTATAAACAATTTATAAACCAGTTATCATTATAAAAATAATTTGATATCAGTTGTAAGTATTATCAGTACTCAACCAACCCCGCAGCCAATAATATTCCCATTAATTTATCTATTTTCTTCAAATACAATATGTGCAATTTTCACTCAACTTTCATTCACATATGTCACATAATGTAAATGACTCATTCGAAATCATTGAGTAAATAAAAATAAATTTTTTTAGCAATATCGAAAAATAAATTCATAAAAGTAAATTGAATATAAATAATTTTAATTAAAATAAAAAAATAACGCAGTCGTTTAGTCACTTAAAGATTTGTCTCTTTTTGGGTGAATCAGGCACCAGGAAAATAATTGTTATAATCACATCCTTTTACTTTTCAATTTTACTCATCACGGAAAAAACTATTATAATTAATAAATAGTTATAATATTAAATTTTTTTTTAATATTAAAAGAAAAATAAAAACTACGATTATTTACACTGATAGAAGGATTTTTTTATAGTTAAAAATATTTGTTAATATTTAACAAATCATTTATTAGAGACCACTTTTTAGTCCTTAACAATTATTTCTTAGTATTTAAAAAGATTTATTAATATTTCATAAATGAATATGAGATTTATTAAATACAAACAAATCATTTTAAATACTAAGAAATATTTGTTTAAGACTAAAAAGTGGTCTCTTAAAAATGATTTGTTAACAATTAACAAATATTTTTTAATAAAAATAAAATAAATCCTTCTATCAGTGTAGCTTTTCAATAAAATTTACAAAATTAATTTACTGATTTACAGTTTTGTCATTGACAATTTATAAAAAATTACAAAAAAGGAGTAATTATAAACAATTTATAAACGAGTTATCATTATAAAAATAATTTGATAACAGTTGTAAGTATTATCAGTACTCAACCAACCCCGCAGCCAATAGTATTCCCATTAATTTATCTATTTTCTTCGAATACAATATGTGCAATTTTCACTCAACTTGCATCCACATATGTCACATAATGTAAATGACTCATTCGAAATCATTGAGTAAATAAAAATAAATTTTTTTAGCAATAACGAAAAATAAATTCATAAAAGTAAATCAAACATAAATAATTTTAATTAAAATAAAAAAATAACGCAGTCGTTTAGTCACTTAAAGATTTGTCTCTTTTTCGGTGAATTAGGCACCAGGAAAATAATTGTTACCCTCTTAGATCCCTCGAAGAATACGAATAAGAAGAACGCGAAGAGAAATAAGGGCTTGATCGAAGAGCCAAACTTTAAAATCCTGGAGGGCTTGCGCTGAATTTCCCCATACGTCGAGTACAACGAGTTACTCTACTCAATCAGTTGTTAGTTGTCGCTCCTTGCTCCATACTCTTGTTCGTTTAAGGGCGAGAGTTCTATATTTTATTATTATTATTATTTTATAAGAACAAGACAAGCAAAATAAAAAGAGACAGCTGGGGTGTAAGTGAACAATGTAACACGTTTGTTGTCTCTCTCACGGACGGTGTGCTTCGGAGCCTCCATTAAATTCATTAGGCCATTAGTGGCTGCAACCCTCCAAGATGGCTTCCGTCGTCCTGGCAACCATGTGGATGAGGGCAGAGTACTCACCCTCTCATTTGCTCGCTCACTTACTCATTCACTTCTCTCGGTCTCTCTTACGCCTGACGGGGAGGGTCTTCCCGGGTAATTAGATTCAACGTTGGCACGACGGGGAGCAGAGGTAAGGGTGAAAGGTAGCCGGAAGAAGAGAAGATACTTGTGTACTGTAACTACAGAATACAGAGAGAAGGTCTTGAAGCGCTTGCTGCGGCCGTAGTATGTACAAAGACTGAAACTGGAAAAGGGTAGAGATGTATACTCTCCTCTCTGGACCGCCAATTTATATACATACACATATATATGAGCTCTCAAGAGGATTCACACGCTCACATTATGCAATGTTACGTTATACTGTCCTTTGACGCACATGCATGTGAATATTCAGCATTACCTTTGTCTTTATATTTATTATTCCTTATTCTCCAGTAGAGGTAATAAAGGTATGGTTGTACTTACACGTGTGGTTACTCGGAGACACTGTAACTACAAAGGACCACGCTATGATTCTCGAGGTTATTTAAATGCTTACGTGGGTATTAAACTTTATTGCTATAACGATGAAATTTGTAGCTGCAATGTATGATATTTTGGTTGAGCTTGAGATAAAAAAAAAATAAATAAAAAAGATGAGCGAGTTTTCATATTTTTATTGGAAGTGTATTTGAAAATGGCGTTTCTTGGGTTAAAAAGGTGGGTTTTTTTTTATTTTAACTGTTTTGTATCCAAGAAGAAATCTTAATGATATTTTTTAAAAATAACAACCGAAATTTTCACAAAATAGTAATTATTACTTAAAGTTTGATAACTTCACAAAACTTTTTAACTTCAAATATAATTGTACTAGCTGTTACTCACCCGCTCCGCTGGGCGCTTTATAGAATTGCATTTTTAGATCTAGACTTTAAATTTAATTAGAGTATTGCTTTGACTTGCACAGATTCCCAATTCTATCGAATTGCCATGCACCTTTTATCCATGTTATTATTCTAGCTAATATTCATTGTAACTTTCAATGTACAGTCATTATAACATTCCCGTCAATTATAATAAAAATTAATAATAATTGATATGAAAAAAAAAAAATTTTAATGAGCATTGAAAGCTTCAGTTGAAGAAATTGCAGGTCTCATAAGTGAAGAAATCTGACTAGTATGTAAACATAACCAATAGAATTAAAAAATTAATTTCAAACAAGTGAAAATCGAATAGAATAAATTTAGTTACAATAGAAGTTCATTATTTTTGTCAAAAAAATATAGCTACCGGATAACTAATGTTATCTACCACCATATCATATACTAAAACCTTCTCCGAAACACGCTGCATCTTATGGTATAAGTATTATTCCGATCGGTTCAGTAGTTTTCGCAGTATAACCGGACAAAAAAACCGGCTCTCCATTTATTAGTATAGATTTTATATGCTCTCTTTCTATCTCTCTATAATATAATATTATTGCCGCTAGACTATTCTTCATATTTAACGAACAAAATTTTCTCTTATTGCACACTCCAATTACATTGTAATTAAATTTTAAACAACTCCCTTATTCATCGTGATATTAAATTTACTTGTGGTGATATTTAATATATTAGATCAAAATTATAAAATTGTAGACATTATTTCAGTTTAAGACAATAACGTCCCGTAATACTCGAGCTATTTTATCTGTATTTATCAATACAAACGTTAATATTTATAGCAGACTAGAGCGAGAATGTGGTTGAAGCTTCAAAAGACGTAACAAATGAAATTCGGATCAACTTTTGTTTTTGTTAGAACAATAAAGAAACATGTTTATATTATTTTTATTATATTTGAAATGTTAGAAATAGAGTAAGAGAGAAAAAGAAGAAAGAAAAGAAGGAATGTGATATGTGTACTCGAAGAATGTAAGGACCGTGTGATGTGTGATGTAGAGTATAAATTTAGTCGTTTGTATTGGGGGAGTTGTATGTAAGAACGTTGATTCTTAAAATACTACGAAAGCAACTAAATCACGAGGTATTAAGACACGACGCCTTGCAAGCAGGGATTATCTACCTCACTTCAAAGTGTCCTGCAGGTGCAGCCTCTAAGTTTTTAATCATGTCGTTAATTCGTGACTGAGCCATATGTCAGAGATGTAAAATGATATTACAACTCTTGTCTACAAACTCTTGTCTACTATATATACCTACATGCTAAGGATTTATTTGTGTATTTTTAAATTCATTTGTAATACACTCAGTTCCACGAAATATTTTTTTCTCATAGCTCTGATGATATTTAATTATTATTAATGACATCGTTTTAATTTAAGCCTGTCGGAAATTTGAAAAAATCACAATTGATTTAAATCATTCAAGGTAAAGAAATTCAGTAAAAAATTTTTAACTTCCCGCTAAGAAAATTTCAGATTTTCAAAAATCGGGAAGTTATTGGTTTTACCCCGTTTTACGAAAATCGAGTTTTCACCAGATCTCGACGTTTTAAGGTCACAGGAAGCTTCCCTGACTATCCCCGCGAGGGTGTCACTATTTCTGTATGTATGTATGTATGTATGTATATGTAGGTATGTGTGCTTGCGTGTGTGTCGCGCGCGTGTGTGTGTGTGTGTGTGTAAGTATGTAAACCTCTCATAACTTTTGAATGGCTTGACCGATTCAATCGCGGTTGGCGCCATTCGAAAGGGCTTGTCCAAACTTAGATTTAAGATACAGTTTGGATCAATTCGGACCGATAGGTTTCGAAAAATCTGAAAAAAACTGTAAGAAAAATTTTTTTCAAAAGTGGTTTTTTTAGAATAACTTTCGAACGGCTTTATCGATCAACTCCAAAAACTAATCAGCTCTTGACCGTAAAAACCACGTCGATCGCCGCTAATCCGGTCAAAATCGGTTGATTTCGTTCGAGAGATATCGTGCAGGAAAGAAAACCCAAAAAAGTGTTTTTTCGGAATTACTTCGAAATTTCTAGTTTGATCACTTCAAACTTAAAGATTTTTCATAAGACTTAAAAAACTGCGTCGAATGCCGTCAACCGCGTCAAAATCGGTTCATTCATTCAAAAGTTATTGCGGTTTGAAAACTCAAAAAATAGTGTTTTATCAGCTTTCTATCAAACTTTTGAGCTTGAAGAGCTTAAAAGCATAGAAAAGTTATCAAAGAGAAAGAAAAGTTATCGAAGAGCTCAAAAACGTCGAAAATGCAATTTTAAGCACCCAGGTATGGAATTAGCGGGAAGTTGCAGGGATGGCCTTCAGGGTTAAAGGTTTTCCTAATTTTTTTTATCTATAATTTATTTTTATTTTTATTTATTTACTTCTGGTAAAACATTCTATAGAGGTGCAAGAAGCACCTGTGCATAGACACCAGAAAAATATAATACATTTATAAAAATTAATACATAATATTAAATTAACTAAGTAAGTAGTGTACAGAGTATATTAAGAATAATTTTACAAAATTTTTACATAAATACAATTTATCATGAATTAAAGTATTATTGATCTTATCCAATTCAGTGGTAAAATTTTATTTCTTGGCAATAATAGCTTTGTTTTGTAACTTTTGATCAATTTAATGTGACCTTTAATAGAGCAATAAAATTTAAAAATAGCTGATAAATTTTAACTGTAAAGTAGTAGAATAAAAATTTTGATAATATTAGTATCACTCGAAATTTCTACGAAAACGCAACAAGAAATAAATCTCGCCATAATTTCAGAAAAATGAGTCTAGTGTTGTACATTTTTGCCACTCTATTATTTATTTCAATGGTATTTACTGCATTGTTAAAAAAATAAATTTAATTCGCGGAAAATTCTTAAACCAAAAAATCATTTTGTATCAAAACGAAAAATTATTTAATCGATCATTTTCGGCTTGATTCAAAATAATCAAATTGTTAAGAATGATTTTCTTGGTTCAAGAATTTTTTTCTTTAATGAATTTCTTTTTGCAGTGTGTTCATTCACTTACAATAAACAAGAATCTAAATAACATAGGCGAGAAATCTGTAAATTCCAATAACAGAACACGCAGAACAGTTGTTGTATTGGATAAAAATGTATTATGGAAGGGTGGTATTATTCCTTATGAATTTTCCTATTTCATTTCTGGAAAACAACGGAGAATAATTAGAAAGTCGATGAGGGAGTGGGAGAAATCAACATGTGTCCAATTCGTCCCAATTAATCGGCAGGTTTACCAAAAATATTTACTGTTCACTAAAAGCGAATCATGCAAGTGAGTTTTTCGAAGATAATAATTTTAATAAAATTACAAAGCGCGCTTTTTCACTTTGGAAGAATGTAATCCGTTGTACTTTGGAATTTATTGTTGTAGATGTTGTTTTGTCGACCATGGGCCGGAAATTTTATATCAAACTATAAACTTAGTGGACCAATGCTACCATAGAAATATTCTTCTCCACGAATTGGGACATGTTATTGGATTCCTTCATGAGCATAATCATCCGGAGCGTGATCAACACATCAGTGTCAATTTTTCTATCGTCGAAAATGGTAAAATAAATTAAAATTAAAAAGATCACATTTATAAAAAATTAACTTGATTCAAGAGAAAAAATCTTGAACCAAGAAAATTATTTTGAGAAAATTCATTGTTTTTAATTGAACAGAAATATTTTTTAATCAACTAAAATTTTCTTGAACTGAGAACGATATTTTAGTTTATGAATTCAAATTAATTTGATTAATTATATTTTATGTTTAGTTAAAAATTTTTTTGTTAAATATTTAACACAAAATTTTTCCATAAAAATTTTTTTTGACGCAAAATTTTTTACTGTGCATCCATCGTTTAAATTATTTTTGAATAATGAAAGACTTATTTATCCAAGTTCATATTATATAATTTTTTTTAATTATAATAGATGATGTTAATCAGTATCAGAAGTATTCACACAATCAAGTTGACACTTT
Source organism: Cotesia glomerata (assembly GCF_020080835.1). Taxonomy (NCBI): domain Eukaryota; kingdom Metazoa; phylum Arthropoda; class Insecta; order Hymenoptera; family Braconidae; genus Cotesia; species Cotesia glomerata. Next base: position 6,086,120 of record NC_058158.1, read on the forward strand.
GTTTTTGCCGTATGATCGTGACTCAGTTATGCATTATTCACAACTCTTATCAATTGACAATGTTTCCATTAATATATCAATACCAGTACCCCAAAATCATGATGAATTTGTTTCCTGGAACACAATCGTTAATGTCAACGACAAACTCAGTAATGGTGATATAGCCGCAGCAAATCTTATGTACCATTGTCCACGTAATGCCAAAATATTTTTTAATGCCTTAGTAAATTTAATTCAAGTATATCATTAAAAGTGAACGAAAATTTTTTGATAATCTAGAGTGTGGGGAAACTTTTTTTGAGCCTACTGGTAAGTTTGGACAATCATCCAATGATTCACAAAGTGATTCCGAACGATGTGAATGGAGAATCAGAGCTTCTGATGGCAAAAGAATTACACTTAAAATAAATTCTCTGAGTATTCACCCGAGTTATCTTTGCTTACTTGATTATTTAGAAGTTCGAAACGGAGTCTCGCCTGACAGTCCTGTTATAGGTAAGATTTTGTTTAATATTCAACGGTAAATACTTTATTAATTTTTTTTTTCAGCACGTTACTGTGGGATCATCAATGATGTTGAAATCATAGCCAGTAATTTTTTAGTAATTACTTATGTCAAAATGTCTATCTTTGCACCTAGTTTTTTTATGGCCGAGTATGAAATCACCTGTAAAGAAACTGTTTACCTTTATAGTGATACTATTTATCATTTGGAGTCGCCAAATTATCCAAATTCTTACATGCCGAATAAACAATGCCAATGGTACTTTACTGCCCATGAGAAAAGTGATGAGATTACGATAAAATTTGATATTTTCGCGCTCGAAAAAAGTAAAAATTGCATAAAAGATTTTGTTAAAATAACAGAAAGCGACGAATCGACAATTCTTGGAGTTTACTGCGGCTTAATAGATTCATTGTATGTTTATTCCACGGATAATAAATTGCAAGTTGAGTTCTCTAGCGATGAAACGATTGAAGGCTTTGGTTTCTCTGCTGCTGTGACTACAATCAAAAAATAGTTTTAATTATATGTTTCTTTTAACTAAAAACAATTTTTATGTACTATTTTTTCAATTGTTATGTTCTCAATAAATTTTTTCATTATCAATCAATAAAAATTATTTTTATCGATTCTTAAGTATTTGAAAATAAAACGATAAACTCGAACAAAGTCAATTAAATGACTAGATTTTTTTAAAGAAATTAATAGCATTAAGTTTCAATAACTTACGAAATATAAAAATACAGTTAAATATATTTGATAGACTCAACGTGAAATCTGCTTTTAAAAGTTAGCTATAAGAATGAAACTTATCCTGTATCTGTTAAAAGTTAATTATTTTCTTTCAATAATAAAAATATCTAATTTGCAAGTAATCACGGATAATTATGCTGAAAAAAATTTAACAAATGGGGAAGGAAATGAAAAATTTTTAAACAGAAAACGAAGGGCAGTTGTGTTAGTGCGTGCGATAAAAAAATGGGAGGATGGTATCATTCCTTATGAGTTTCATAGAATGGTTAATGGACAGCAGCAACAATACATAAGACAAAGGATGAGGGAGTGGGAAAAATCAATGTGTATTCAATTTGTCCCACGAAATATAAAAATCCATAAAAATTATGTGCATTTTACAAATATCAAATCATGCAAGTAAGATTTTATTACTATAAATTTTCAATTAGTTAATTAATTGATTTGTTATATTGATGTAGATGTTGTTATTCAAAAAACAACAATAAAACTTATATAAGCTTACAAGATTATTGCTATGAAAAAAATACCATTTTGCATGAATTAAGCGCAAGACTTTATAAATTCAATTCGTATAAATGTATTAATTTATAAATTCTATAAAAATTTTACTTGAATAGTTAAATGTTTTACAAATTCACTAAAATATCAAGTGGCCAAAAATGGTCCTAAGATGGCCAAAACCGGTACTTCTACCCTATATGTAGTTTTTTATAATTTCTACATATGGAATTTTTCCCCTAAATTTTTTTATGCTTTAGTTGTTGATTATTAACTTCCCGCTAAGAAAATTGAAAATTTTCAAAAATCGGGAAGTTATTGGTTTTACCCCGTTTTTCGAAAATCGAGTTTTCACCAGATCTCGACGTTTGAAGGTCACAGGAAGCTTCCCTGACTGTCCCCGCGAGGGTGTCACTATGTCTGTATGTATGTGTGTGTGTGTATGTATGTATGTGACTCTCTCATAACTTTCGAATGGCTTGACCGATTTCATCGCGGTTGACGCCATTTGAAAGAGTTTGACCAAACTTAAAGTTTGACTACCATTTGGACCGATTCGAACCAGTAAATTTTGAAAAATCTCAAAAAAATTACAAAAAAACATTTTTTGAAATGTGGTTTTTTTGGAATTACTTTTAAATGGCTTGACCGATCAATTCCAAAATCTAATCAGCTCTTAAGATAAAAAAACCACATCGATCACCGTAAGGCCGGTCAAAATCGGTTGATTTGTTCGTGAGATCGTTGTCGAAAGAAATCCGAAAAAAGTATTTTTTCAGAATTACTTCGAAATTCCTGGCTCGATCGATTTAAAATTGAAGATTCTTTATAGGGCTTCAAAAACTGCGTCGAATGCCACCAACCGCGTAAAAATCGATTCATTCATTCAAAAGTTATTGCCGTTTGAAAATTAAAAAAATTGTGTTTTATTAAGCTGCTATTAGAGTTTTGAGTACAAAACGCTACGCTTGAGTACAAAATGAGCGGGAAGTTGCAGGGGTGGCCTTTAGGGTTAACCGTCGTCCTAATTTTTATTTATTACATTCATTGATGCTCAGTACTTGAAATAAATTTATTCTAGATCGCTACTGCAGCAGACTTTAAAATACAAAGATTTATCCGACAAACAACTTGCTAGTCGTATATGTTAAAATGAGTCATCCCAACATCACCGGCGCTTTTGAAGCCGAATATGAAACCGTTTGCAACCAGTTTGTTGAATTGGAAAGTGAAATGGTTTCTAACTTAGAGTCTCCAAATTATCCTGAAAATTACAAACCAAATAAAAATTGCAGTTGGTACTTCATAGCACCGGAAAATCATCGGATAAATATTAAATTTTATTTCTTTGTCATTGAAAGCAGCCAAAATTGCGAGAATGATTATGTGAGTATTGGCGTTAGAAACGCTTGGCAAGTCAATTCGACGGAGAGGAAAGTGTATGTTAAATTTTTTACTAATGAATCCAAACAAGACAAAGGTTTTGTTGCACTGATAGAAGGATTTCTTAGCATTTAAGAAGATTTCTTTGTATTTAAGAAATCATTTCTTAGCATTTAAAAAATATTTCTTAGTATTTAAGAAATATTTCTTTGTAGTTATATTTCTTAATATTTAGGAAATATTTCTTTGTATTTAAGAAATATTTTTTAAATACTAAGAAATGATGTTTAAGAAATGATTTCTTAAATACAAAGAAATCTTTTTAAATACTAAGAAATCCTTCTATCAGTGTGCAACTATAAGTTCAATTATGATTTAGTTATTGATTGATTGATTAGATGATTGTTCTGATTAAATTATTTTGTCGGAATAATAAACAAATTTAAGAAAAATTGAATTTATTTTTTTTTTATCTTTAAAATTTACACATTCAAGATTATGTCACAAAGATTTTTCAACTATTTTCAAAACTATAATCGAAATAATACTTCAAGTTCTAATAAATCGATTTACTTAAAATTCGGTATAATCCCTCTTAAAAATGATCAAAAATACATTTTTGGATTAAGAAAATTTTTTTAATAGAATTATTTTTTTTTTCGGTGTAATTGCATAAAGAAAAATAAACAAATAAATGAATGAAAATTTTTTAAATAAATGAATCTAATGAGTAATGATATAAAAATTGAAATTAATTATTATGAACACAAAAAAATATATAAGCGAGTATATTTTCTGAGGTAGCATCGAGTTACTCACGACGGCAAATACAGAATTTCCTCTCCCAATTCTCTAAGCCACATCTTGAGCCCTCAATTTCACTAGAGTAAAAGCTCAACGAAAAGCGTGATAAAATGGCTTCTTATTCTCGCGTTTATATTCAATCTCAAGGCAACTGGGTAGGCACAAAGGGCTTCATCTGAAACACGTTAGTCGTCGTTCACCGTTCTCAACATATATCTCTGTCATATATCTATATACAGAGATATACCGACAGATACATAGATATATAGGTGTTAGTGTTGGTACAGAACCGAAGGGAGTAAATCGGTTCCGATGCATTATGTAGTATCTCCTTGATCCTCTGTAATGCATCTATGCATGGACTTGAGGAATATCCTGCCATTTTGGAGACACTGTCCTCTAGTATACTGCCTGATCTGAGGTTAAATTAATTGCGTCAACAATTATAATTAGTATTACTTAATGTCAGTTTTTTTAAATTAACGTTAAGGGTAAATTTATGACGAAAATTTGAATAGAGTCGAATTGGGTGGAATTAATTATTGCGCTACGTATACTTGTATGCTAAATGCAACCACGTTTCGCACTCAACTTGATTGCTATTTACATAAAAGATCTGGCACGCCAAAACAATCAGTTTCATCAACAAATTGCTCCATTAAATTATACTTTTTTCATTATCTTTAAACGGGTTTATTGCTTTGATTTATTTGTCATTACTTTTTTTTAAGTAATCAAGAATTTTTAATTTTTTTTAATTAAATAACTTGAAAATATACACATTTGTTATAGATTTAGTGAAAAATTATTTTAGTTAAATATTAATTCATTAATTAAATTTTCCAACTGTACATCAAGTTTTTAAATAATAAATATAAAATTTTTATTTTGACAATAATGGAAAATTTTTAACTTGTAAAAACAGTTTTCTTCTTAAAAATTGTTTTCAAAATTTATATAAAAGTCTGTCTATTTCATTGTTTTATTATTTATTATCTATTTCATGATTTCAAATAACCCCTTGCGGTTTTTGAAATACCGTAAATTTTTGGTATTAATCCGTTTACCATAAATTTACCATTATAATTCTGAAATAATACGGTATTTCTGTGGTCATTTTAGCCAGTTTTTTTACTATAGTTATACAGCTTTTCTACCGTACTTTTGCTGCAAAGTTCAGAAATAATACGATAAAATTACCGTAAAACTTTAGAACTTTTACCGTAAAAAATCTATGTATCAACTATAATATTACTATAATTTTACAATAATAAAATCGTATTTCTACGGTAAAAATACCGAAGATATACTGCAATTTTGCCACGTTTATACTGATATAATTAAAGATATAATGCTTTCTACCGTAAGATGGACGGTTGTGTTTATTACTCGGTGAGTCTTATTAGGTGACTGAGTAAATAGATACGGATAGTGTCTCTGATAGCTCAACTGGTAGAGCCTTCGGCGCATAACTAAATGATCCGGGTTCGAATCCCGGTCTGGACAAAAAAAATGATAATAATAATAATAGAGAAATTAATTTATCAACCTCTTAAAAATTATTCGTGATAATTTATAATATTATAAAAAAAAATTTTAAGCTATTGAAAAATAATAGTAAAGCAGCATATTTTTGGTATATTGCTGGTAATAGAAAGTAGGGATCTTCTGTTCCGGTTTTTTTCTGCAATAGTGCCGCAGATATACAGTAAATATGCAGTACATTTACGGTTTAAATGCTGTTAATAGACTAATTTTTCTATTGTATTGCTGTAAATATTCTAAATTTATTTCATAATTTTTTCGTAATAATTCGACAAAAAAACTGGCTAAAATAACTGAAGTATTACGGTAAAAATACAGCATTCATATCGTATAAATACCGAATCTTTACGGCATTTCCAAAACCGTGAGGGACTAAGCTGGTCTTTGAAATTAAAAAATAAATAACTTTAAATTTTAACTGCTGTATTTAAAATTTAAATCCATTTTTCAAATTTACAAAGTAGTCATCAAAAATCAAAAGACGTATTAGATTTTCATAAACTGTTTCGAAAATCAAAAAATTTAAATATTAAAATCATTTTAAAATTTAATTATATGTTATTAATTGCATTACTTAAAATGTTTTGAAAATTTCAAAAATTTTTTTTACCAGTGTACTGTAATTTTCAAGTTTTCTTTTATATATTGTATTATGTATAATGTATATCTTTGGCTCTGTTTTGAACAAGTAATATATGTATAATATGGTTAAACAGTAGGTGTAGCTTGCATATAACAGAACGTTTCGCGTACCACCAATAAATAACAGTCTTGTGTACCACCAAAATCCACTCTATTCACTATATATACGGTAAACGGTATACGTTATATGGTATGGTATACTAACAATACATAATGGCTAAGTACACTTACACATTACAACTACAACAACCATTTACCATGATATATTATCGGCCATTAACATATTAAAATATAATTAAAAACTAAAATAATCCCGATAATTATTTCTTTATTTATCACTTTAATTAAAACAGTAATTGCGTACTAAAAAATTCATTGAGAAGTGAAGCGAAGAGAAGTGTACTTAAAAAAAAAATATAAAAAACTGACTTTTATTGTTTTTTTTTTTTTTTTTTTTTTTTTGCACCGATACGAGTACTAGCACGGCAGTGTTTGACGGTTGCGTCACAAGGTAAAAAGATAAAACATGAGCGATGTTGGTAAAGATAGCGTATCTTTATTACCTTTCACAGAAACGTCTTGGAACGGTGTAATGTCAACCTTACACAGTTTATACGTACATATATTTTTATCATACCACATCAAGTTTAATATTGTCGAATGACTGTAATCTTTATGTTTTATGGTCACCAATCAAATAAATATCAAGTTTATTAGGTTTAGCAGAAAAATAAAAAACATCATAATAAAATATAAATGACTTGCAATTTCAATTTTTAATGTCATTTTAAATGTCTCGTTACATTTAGATCGTACTTATTTGTTTACTTGAGGTGGTAGTAAAATTTTCTTTTTTTTTCTTTAACTTTTACGCCCATTGAAGCTTTACAATACTTAAACATATTTTTTCATGATTATGACTTTATCACTAAAAAAAAAAATTAACAGAGTTAATGGTTATTTTTTTACTATGGTCTTATTGTTTGTAAACAAAAATATGATTTACATACTTACGCTATCAAAATATTTTACACATATTTTAACAGTTACTATTTTTATTTTTATTAAAAACTTCCGATTTTAAGTCATCACATTAAATGTTATTAATAAAATGTTATAATAAATGTAATCGGGGAGATCCAGGTTCGATTCCTGGCTTGGTTAATTTTTCATGGATTTTTTTCAAAAAGTTGCCCTTTATTCTCAGTAGCTTTCCATCGTTAATACTTAACATATAGTCGAACAGATACTAGCATTCACCAGCTAACTAGTGTTCAAGTTCGATGGTTACCCATCGACCTAACTATCCGAAGACGAATTGTCTCAAATCGTTAGTGAAGATGGAAATTTCCATCCACTTGAAATTAGATTTATACTAGCATAAAAATGACCGAATAGGTGATAACGGGTTAGAAGAGTTATAATAAATTTTATTATTATAAATTTTCCTTTTATTTTTATTCCTAAATAATTGCTCTAAAATTTTATTAACAAAGAAATTAATTTGGTTGAAGAGAAAAAATTTTGAACCAAGAACATAATTTTGAGAATTTTTTTATCTCAAATAAGATAAAAAATTTTTGAGCCGAAATTGTTTTTGATTTCAGTAAATTTTACTTGACTCAATTAATTTTCCTTCTGCTCCAAATTAATTTTTTCTTTCTTTTAGTGTATAAAGTATGCAAGAGTAAATTATTATCAATCATTAGAGGGGCGGTGTTATAATATAATTTTTTCATAAGCATGACAATGTATTAAATGAATTTATTCAGCCTTTTTTTATTCAATAGTGACATGAATGGCATTAATTGATGCTAATTATAAAAACATGACTTGAATTTATGGAAATTAGATTGATGTATTGAATAAGAGGCATGATAGAGATACTTGATATTATAATGAAGATAAATGTTAATTGGTTGCAAAAGTTAGATTTTTAAACCAAAAATTTATTAGTTAAAAAAAATAAAGTATTAGCCCAAGTCGTGAGAAGTAACTCGACATATTCACGACATCTCATCGAATTTTATTGGGCAAGTAAATCCTCAAATCTCAATGTTCCGTCTCGGGTCCATATTGTTGCTGAGGGACCAGTGCGCCACCGGAGAGGACGACCCTTCGCGTTACGACGTCTTCGTAAGCCTAAGCGACACACATTCTATTTGATCCCTTACTTCGAGAAGACTTCACTCACTACTACTACAACTACCACCGCTATTACTGAGAAATATACTGATACATAGTGTATCTTTAACCAAATACAGTCATTTAGTTGAAAACAACGTCGGCTTGACAATTCTAAATAAAATTGCTACTATAATTTTCTCTTCTTTTTTAAAAATAATCAACATAAATTTAAATTCTATCTCTCAAGATTTACTTTCTTGAGTAATAGATATTTTAGATAGCTCATTACATTTGTTTTTTTAACACTTTTACAGCTAATTCGTATGAACTGTGTTCTATAAAGCAAAATAATATTTTTTTTTTAGTATTGATATGCACATAATGTTGCGTAATATGAGAATCAGCCGATGAGTTAAAAAAATATTGTAACAAATATTTATAAGAAAAAAGTATAAAAAATAAAATTAATCGATTAATTATAACTCATCATATTGTGAAATATTTATTTAATGATAATCATAATTTTGAATTTTGTTTTTCGATTCGTCACAGATTACAATATTGATAAAAGTTTAATTTTGGAAACATACCTTTTGTTAACTTTTTAATAATTTTTTTAATTGTGATTGGATATGAATTTCAACGTGAATAAATACATTCAATATATATATATATATATATATATATATTAATAATTATAAATAACAAAGCTGATATCCCACAGAAATCAACTATAAAAAGACTCCGATCGGCAATTATTAAATCACTTGAAAAAAATTTTTTGTTCAGAAAACACTAAAAAATAATTCTATACAGAATGCTGTATTACTTAATAGCTTTTTGTTTAATTGCTGGGTTAGGGGCTCAAAATCTGCAATACGTTTCTTGTCCATCGATGAAATTTAGTCGCGTCGATCCAAATCAAGTGAGTTTTCTGTTTCAAATGAATTAATTTAGTATAATTTATAAGTTACAGTACAATAAGTTTATTATAAGTAAACCTTTACTTTTTTTTTGATTTTATATATGTAAAATTATGTATTATAAATTATTATATGTCTGGTATATGATTGAAAAAAACGATCAATTTAATTTTATTACTATCCTTAATTTAATTAACCAATTAAATTTTTGTTATCGAATCTTATAAAATGATACTAATTTTATGAAATTTTCATCTTGAGCATGGAAACCAAACGATCCGGGTTCGAGTCCCGGTCTGGGCTTTCTGAATTATTTTTTCGGTTACCGAAAAATTCCTACTGAGTAAGGTCCCCCCCTCCCCCCTTTATCCTTTATTTTCCCAGTCCCCAAATTTGTCTTTAATGACAAATTTAGCTATAAATTATGGCAACTAACGAAGCTGGGAAACCAACAAAACGTTATAAAAAAGTTATGACTGCACAGTAAAAAAATTTTCGTAAAATTTTGTGTAGATGATTTTTTTACATAAAATTTATGTTAATTCTACACAAACTGTTTGTATTGATCAATCCATCCATTTTTTAACACACTCAAGTGTTAATTCAAAGTAAAACTACACTTTTTTAATGTTACTGGCCAACCAACACAAAATTTATGCTAAAGAATACTCCCATTTGGTTAGTAGTATAAATAACACTTTTTAAATGTCAATTCAATATAAAGGCTGTGTTGATGTTTTCTATAGTAACACAAATAATATGTTGAATTTACACAAAGATATATTAAATTATGACGCCGCTCCGCTTTATTTTGCGCGGGATCTTGGGAGTACGAGCATAGTCACGTATGCCACACAAGATATTTAGACATGTGAATGTGATAGCCTCAACGTCATTTTAATTTGGTGGATTTTGATTTGTGTCATTACGTAAAATACTTAAATGCAGCGTGAAAAAAAAATTATTTTCCATTAATATATAATTAACGAGTTTATTAATAATTAATAATTATAAATTAATACATCATTAATCCTATAATCACCTAATTGCCACTGACTTGTAGTAAAGTAGCAACTATTGATTAAAATTAATTAATCACTATCTAAAAATTTTGAATTCTTTATTGAGTTCTTTAACTTTGTATTTATGGGAAACAATTTATTTTTTATTCAGAAATTAAAATCTATTTAAATATATATTTAAATTATTAATAAAACTCACAAATTTGACAGCTGATCCGAGTAACACAAAGAAAATGTTAAAATCAACACTTTATTTGTGTTATGGATAACATTTAAGTGTGTAGAAATCCAAGAATCAGCCGATGAAAGTCTTAAAATATTTTTGTGTTACTTTTAACACAGAATTATGTTGATTTTATCAATACAAACAGTATGTGTAGAATTAACATAAATTTTGTGTAAAAAAATCATCTACACAAAATTTTATGTTAAATTTTAGGAAAATTTTTTTACTGTGTGACCATTAATAGAATTTTTATTTAACAATCTGCAAAAATTATTGTTATGAGTATTGTAAATTTTAGTCTTAAAAATAAATGATTTCTTTAGATGACTGGTCAATAGTTTGATTACGGACGTAGCAACAATAATCCGACTAATGGAGAAACATGTGGATACGACCATTGGAATCCGTCCGTCAACGGTTCATCAAAATTAGTTATATCTGCCAATTCAGCATAATATGAAGATTACTGTTTTAAATTTATTATTAATTTGACTTTCGATGAAAAATTTTATTAACTAATACTTTATGGCTTAGCCTCGGCAATTATGGAGACGTTGTTGCTAATATCAGATTTATCAGTGATAATTCATTCATAATGAGCTTTGAGTTACCGAATGTCGGAGTGGTATCAGTTAATCACGCCGTTCTCGACGTAGACTATAATAATTTCGTCATATATTACGAATGTAGAAATCAAGGATCCAGCTAGTAAGTACATAGCAAAAAAATCCATCATGATTTTTCCATGCTAATTATTAATGCTTGGGATATAATTTTTTTTATTAGCACTACCTCTTACTGGGTCAAGACACGCAGACCGTATCCATCATTCCAGGTTGAAAGCATGATTCGTAATTCATTGGCAAACCACGGTCTCTCGTATGGAAGATTGACTCGAATCAGTCAACAAAATTGCTTTAGAAATAATTATTAATAATAATTATGTCATTGAAATTTTGCAACATGCATAATAAATAATAAAATTAATGAAATATAATACGTTTTATTCATATATATTTATTTACTAATTTAAGTGAATCTTTAAATCTTCTAACTTTGAGTTTTTCAAGACTTATTTCAATAAGATAATAATAATCATTTCGATAGTAGAAAAAATGCAAAAATATATAAACTTATAATAATTTTTAATTAAAAACTTTAATCTTTTTTATAAATTCACCAAATATTTTTTTAAATCGATGATTATATAATTAGTGAATGCATAAATAATAAAAAATATTTTGTGAAAAAATTCTGTAAAAATATTTTTAACTTCCCGCAAAGAAAATTGAAAATTTCTAGTTTGACCAATTGAAAGTTAGAAATTCTTCATGAGGCTTAAAAAACTACGTAGAATGCCGCCAACCGCTTAAAAATTGGTTCATTCATTCAAAAGTTATTGCGGTTTGAAAATTCAAAAAATAGTGTTCTAATATGAAACTTCTATCAGACTTTTGAGCTCAAGAGCTCAAAAGCATAGAAAAGGTATCGTTTTGAGCTCGGAGATCTCAAAACAACACACGAATTGTATTTTTGAGCTCAAAGAGCTCAAAAAAAACGGCCATGTATTAACGGAATCAGCGGGAAGTTGCAGGGATGGCCTTTAGGGTCAACCGTTTTCCTAATTTTTTTTTGACAGAGATCTGCTGATTTTAGTATCTTACGTTACTTACTTATCATTAATCTTACGTTATTTATAAATCGCATAAATTGAAGAAACATTTTGACAATTTTGCAAAAAACTCGCATCTGAAACACATGTTTTTGATAAAAAAAAAAAGAAAATATACCAAATCAGTACAAGTGGTTAATTATAAAGAATCATATCGTGAAATATTTATCTTTCAATGATAATAATAAAAGTAACGCTGCAGATTTTATTTATTTAATGTATTTCATTATTTCGACATTCTCTTCCACGTAATAAAAAAATATTGATAATATTAATTTCGAAAAAATATGCACTGTTGATAAAAGAATTGTTTTTTCAATTGCTATCGCCTTTAATCGCAAGTAAAAGCATTATTATTACGGATATTAATCTTCTAAGGTTAAAATCACATCAATAACTAAAGATTGAAATGAAAGTAATCTAAATAAATTTTTTATTGACTTTTAATCGTAAATCCATTGAGTGAATAGTTTCATGATAATTAGTAGCTACTTTTTGACAAAATATCAAATTTTCATGCAACTAAAATTTTTAAAAATTAGCCGTGGGATAAAGTAAAAAGAAAACGTGCGTAAAGTATGAAACAGTGAATATACTTATGTGCATAAGTAGATCATTTAATCCTTAAGGTATTCTAAAGTTCAGATGTTAACTCTTAAATTATTATCCTCTTGCTTATCTCACTCGAACTATAAGTGTAAGTGTCCACCTAATGGCGAGCATAGGGACCGTAATACCGCTATAATAGGAATAATGTTAACGTATGACACTCTGTTAGTGTTAGTGTCACGGTACGGCGTATAATGTCCGTTAAGTTTAGTTTAGCGTATGCGACATGGGGTTCATGGGGTTCTCAAACCATCCTAGAGAATCTCACCCTCTGTTTTTTTTTACCGCTCACCTACTTCATACTCGCACTCGGTACTCGGCCCATCTAAGAAGGGTAGGGTGCATAATTTATCGTTCTACACCCTCTGTCTTAATGCGATACATGGAAATTCTGCTAGGTTATCGCTGCTCAACCTATAATCGAGGGTTATTGTGCCACTGATGTTGCTTGCCAGTTTTCGTCTATTAAGTGATAATTTGTACTTTTAGGGATGATAAATGTATGCATTGCATTGTTGGAGTCTTAAATTGAACTGTTTTTACTTTTTTTATGAGACATTTATTTTTATGAGTTAACGATTTGTTTATTTGGAAAAAAAAATTTAATAATCATGAACCAAAAGTTCATGAGGTTCGTCAAAAATTGGCAAAATCAAAATGTTGTTAATTTTTTTAATGATACTATCCATTTATTTTTTTTATGAATTGATTGAAAACTGATTTTCATAATTGAAATAAAAAATTAATGTGAAATATATAAAGTTATAAAATGTAAATTTTATATCACAATTATAACAAAAGTTTTGAATTAATTTTACTGCAATCGATAACAGCTATGGCTTGTAAATATCTTCATTTTTCTCTTGAATTTTCCAACATATTGGATATCAATATATATCAGTAAACTTTTCAATAATTACAAAATTTCAATACTCATTATAAGTCATAAGGTTAGTTAAAAAATTTCAATAAATAAATAAAACAAATAGTAGAATAGAATTGGTTTTTATTGTGACTAGATTACAAACGATATCTATAATCGAATACCAAATAAAAATCAGCATTCGACCAAGAAACGTACACACAAGTGGGAAGATGATAACGTCAATTAAATGACAACTATTTATTCCTTCAGTTGAAGTAAGTATCTTCTCAAATTATCGCGCAATTATTTCAGGATATGTCTATTTATTCGACTTTATATTCGTACGTCACTGGGATTCATACAAAATAACGGTCGCTTGAATTTTTCACTTACATACTATACAATTCTATTTACTGGATCGCGTTACAATTTTATTTAATAATATTTTATTTTTTTCATCACACTTTAAAACCACCACTTGCTAATAGTTGAGTAATTTATTTTAAAGTGTCTGAAAAAAGAATATATATATTTTATTTATTTATTTATATAATTTTACTTTGTTTCTTCCATTAATTTTATTTTTAAGTATACCGAATATCATCAATATTACATTTACAAACGATTTTTATATTTATGTAACGTACAATACAATTGGTTAACGATCCTCTGTACAGGGCAGCCTTTCGACGAAAATTCATCGATAAATGCCAAAAAATCTTAAATCACTTATTGTATTCATCCTATATTATCAATTATCATTTTTAATCAATTAACTTTTTTTGGTATTTGCTGAATTACATTATCATTTATTTTTATTATAATTATTTTTTATAATAACTATTATTTATTATTATAATTATCCAAATGTTTACAATTTATTTAATATTTAATTCGATTAGATTAACGCGTCGTACAATTAATGTCTACTATACAAATATCTACAAAATATTTCAAAATTACACGAATTATTTTTACCAATATCAGAATAAACAATCAATCAAATGTTATTATTGCACAAAACTTTGGTCTAAATAATATTAAAATTTAATCAAAATTCATTATCAATCGAGTACAAACTTATTTTCCATTGAAATAAAACATTGATAAAAATATTCGTGAAGAAAATAATAACAACAACAATAATAAAAATCACTGATTACGATTATCGTCCCAAGCGAGAGACAATGACTGTGAGCCAATAGAATTATTAGTCCAAGAGTCAAAAAGCGAGGACCAGTAGCCAGCCGCAGAGGTAGCCGCATGTTGCCAGTACCCAGGCAGCCTTCCGCCGTGGCCAGTAGTCGCGCCACTGTTCATGCCAATCCCCATACCAAAAGTACCTCCTGAGGCTACGCTACTGTTTACACTTCCACTTCCACTTCCACTCCCACTCCCGCTACTGGCCATAAGATTTTCCGTAGCCGCAGTGGCGTTGAGAATCATTCTATCCTCGTTAATCTTCTGGTCCGCCGTGGTGTTATCTTCTTCGTACATGAGGTAGTGCTGTTGGGAGGTCGTAGATGAGGGAGTCGACGACAGCATCGGAGACCCGGCGGACCTCGGCCTGGGTCACTCTACTCCCGTACTTTGGTTCGTGCAATTCGCGGATTGACCTCCGCTTATTTGGTTTGTATTACTATTATTATTATTACTACTATTATTGTTATTATTATTGTTATTAGAAGTATTGTTAGTATTATTATCATTATTATTATTATTATTATTATTATTATTATTATTATTATTATTATTATTATTATTACTATTATTATTATTGTTATTATTGGTAGAATTATTGATAGAACCAGTAGCCGAGTGATGGGGGCTGGATGCAGCCCCCACTTCACCTCAAACTTGACCTCGAGCGGTGGCATTGGTATGATCAGTGCCAGGAGAATGCGGATTACCAGATCCACTTGTCAAAGCGTACTGACAAGCACTTAATCCGCCGCCTGAAGAAGCCCTAGAACTGACAGGACTGATGCTTCCAGCGGAAACTCCGCCGCCAGTGGTGCCACCTGTGCTGAATGAACTGGCAGAGCCGTACTCGCTGGAATGCTGCTTGGCCTTGAGTCTCAGGGAAGTGATACTGCTGTTCATGAGCGTGCAAGGTTCTGGAGGGCCAGTTGCGCGGTGGTGGGGAGTGTAGACTGAGGGGCCGTACGGATGCGGAGCGGCTGGAGCCGCGTAAGGACAGGCAGCGCCGGAAGCCGCCACGGGAGACCCAGCTACTCCGAGGCCTGACCCCATCCCAGGGAGCATCGAAGTCGCGGCTTGCCCTACGGACATTGACATTCCGCCCACATGGCTACCGGCCACGGAGGTCGAGGTGTTGAAGCAGTTTACTGGCGCCACCTGGGCGTGGTGGTGGTGGTGGGAGGCCGCAGGCACTACCGTGCCCAGGTGGTTCACCCAGGGGAAACTTTTGCTGCTTAAAGGCGAGGGGACTTTTGCGGCCCAGTTGTTGTAGGAGCTGTACGAACTGTACATCGCGTCGACGTCCGCACGGCCTATGAAGCTGTTCAGGCCTGCGGTGCTAAAGCCAGTTTTGAAGTCCGCTGCTGCTGCAGCTGCCGCTGCGTTCGCGGCATTCCGCTCTCGTTTTCGCCATTTTGCGCGGCGGTTTTTGAACCATACCTGAAATCATATCAAAGGTTTTTTGTTAGAATTTTTTTTTGACGATTTTATTTATTAAAAAAAATTTTATTTAATTTAAAGATTTTTCTTTAAATTATTTCCTTGAATTGAGAATTTTTTTTTAATCAAACTAATTATTTTTCAGTAGATGCTTAATAATCATTTATGTTTACAAAAATTGTTGTTCGGTTATTATATTCTTCAGAGATTGATAAAGTCTCAATAAATGGAGACGAAAAGTTTTTATAAAAAATATTCTTGTTATCAATTAAATTTATCTGAAAACGATATTTAAAAAATAACAAGAAATTATTCTCAATTATTTAGAGGAAACTCTTATTAGTACTATCGTTCCTGTTATCTATCATTTAATTTTCCTGGTGCCTTGATCCATGTCGTTTTTATCGGTCGTTGCCTTTACTTACGGTGTACGCGAGCGCGACGTGTATCTGAGTGCAGCCATCCGTATAATTGTCGGAGGGTAGTAAGATGGAGGGTTCATTCGCCAGTTAGACATATATAATAAATACCGAAACAGAGGAGGAGTATAATGAAGAAATTAAGGTCGGAAGAAAGGAAGGGAAGAAGAAAGTTACTAACAATATGCTCGATGTAGCGGCGCTTTTGAGCGTATACATGTAGATAAAGACATAAATATATTATATAGGTGGTGCGGAAGCAGTAAGTTGAGGTCGAAGGACCCGAGGGTAGAAACGGCTGACGAGGTCTCGTATAGTATTGAACGTTCTTGCGACGCCGCCTTGAATTAACGCCGTCATATTTCAGGATTGAGAGCAACTCTTGTACCTATTCGTTATACGTTCACCTTATCTATATCTTCCAGTATGTTTGTTTTAAACAAAAAGTTAATTGAATTTCCACAACTTTGTTATTCTTTTTGACTCGATTTGTCTGATCGGTATTAAACTTTTCTACTTAACTAGTCAATTTTTGTATCAAAAATTATTTTATCAATTGCGGAGCCTTGATACTTGGTCTTTAAATTTTTAAGTTTTTGGTATTTGCACGAAAATTTTTTCAATAAGTATAAAAGAAGAATTCGAGTTACATTATTTGAGTTTTGTATACTTGCAATGTTTTCAAAAGTTAATATATAAAACACCAAAACTTTCAAAGTTTTTTATGAGAAGTATGATTTAAAAACTGGCGGTATCAAAAGCTTACTTTATGGCAAATATTGTTACAGGATAAAAAGAAAATTGAAATTTTGGCAAAAGCGTCTTTTAGAGTTTTGGATTATAAAAATTATCTACACTGATAAAAAAAATTATTAAAATTTTTTTTTTATTTTTCTACATCAGTATTTTTTATCTGTTGGAATTTTTTGATAAAAAATTAATTTCTACTTAAAATAATTTTTTTATAATTACATCGAAGAAGTGTCTAAGTATTTAGTGCACTAATACAAAATAAATATTTAATTTTGATCGATAAAATTTTAGAACCATTATTTGCGACTAAAAATAAAGAATAAATTTATAGTAATAAACAAGAAGACTAAATCCTTATTATTATTTATTGTTTAAATAATTACTCAAATCAATAATAGTTTATTGTGAGTTTAAATATCCTTAGACTAAAATTAAAATCTAAATAAAAATCTGTAGTAGTAAATAATAACGTTACAATAAAAATACAAGTAGTTATCGTGAAAATATGTGTAAAATTTTTTGATAGCGTCAGTATGTAAATCATATTTTTGCTTACAAGCAATAAGACCACAGTAAAAGAATAACCATTAACTCTATTCGCGTTATTTCACCTTACACTTACTCACTTACAGAGTAGGCAGAAGGTAGAACAGAGGAAGAGGAAGAGGTAGTAATATAGTATAGTATAGGAACGAGAATGTCTTTTCATGAGGCTTTTAAATCCGGTGGAGAGACATACCTACACAGAATGTAAGTGTACTACAGTGCTATGAGAAGAGAAGAAAAGAAACAAGTGGTATAAGCACGAGAGGACAAAAGACAATGACAGTTCTGGTACTCGTGACTGGAGTAGAGTAGAGTAAGCCAGTCAGCCGGAATAGAAGACAAGGCCAGAGACGAGAGGAAATACCGAGAGGAGCAAGAAGACGGACTAGATGAGGAGGATGAGGAAGATAAAGACAAAGAAATGAGGTTGTGTGGAGCAGAAAGTAGAAGGAAGATGCTACTGCTGGTGGTGCGGCACACGAGAATCAATAAACCCGAGGCAACATCGAGGCTCCCACCCGACGAGGTCGTGGGTTTGTACACGCGAAGCCGCGCCCATAAACTTGAACGGCGTCGCAAAATTTCACGATGGCCGTCGGATACGTTGTTACCCTCTTTGATGAATTAACTTTCAAATCATGCCCGAGATATAACATCTTCTAGTTGCTTACTAATTTTCATTCAATATTTGCCTTTTTCATTTTTGTCTATCAATTTTTTAACTTTTGGATTTCTCGATCTTGATATGCATGATGATTTCAAGAGATACGAGGTGGAAAGTATCGTGGATTTACATTCTCTTAAAACTGTCTGTAGAAAAGATCTTTAAGTTGAAAAATATTTTGGATCAAACAGAAAATCGTGTATGTAATTTTGATTTGAATTGTTTTCTTTGAAGCTTAATTTAGAAGAAATTCTTAATCTGAAAAAAGCTTTTATTTTCAAATTAATCACACAGAAAAAAAAAGCTACTTGAATCAAGTAAATAATTTTAGAGAATTGCGTCTTCTTGACTTGAGTAAAAAAATTTTTAAACTAAGAAACTTTTCTTTATTTCAGTAAATTTCACTTGATTCAAAAATTTTTTGTTTTGATTCAAGACAATGAAACTCTTCAAAATATTTTTCTTAGTTTAAGAATTTTTCTCTTGATTCAAATTAATTTTTGTTTCTGTGCATGACTACTTTGTTAAATATTTCTATTGTTGTAAGTATTATTAATAAATTTGAAAAAATAAATTTAGTTTATATAAAAAAATAGAGATACATTTACTTAACACTCATAAAATAGTAAATTTGATTGAAGAAAAGAAATGTCAAACCAAGTAAATACTTCTTAGAAATTTAATTATTTTAAATTAAGTAGAAAATTCGCTTAACTGAAAAACTTTTCATTGTTTGAGTAAATTTTATTTGATTCAAGAATTTTTTGCTCAATTCAAGACAACAAAGTTTGTTCAAATTATTTTTCGATCTTTCAACTTTTATATTTATATTTTAAAAGTTACTTGACTGATTGAAAAAAAATCCAATAAAATTCAAGTTTTGATAAATTATCTTTGTTAATACCGTAAAATACAAAATAATTGTTCAATTTATTACTAAAATAAATCCATCGCAATTAATCATTGGTTAAAACAGCTACCATCGGTATTTATTATAGTTTAATTAACGAACCAAGAGTAAAAAGTAAAAAGTAATCAAAGATAAATTAGTCTCAATTATTTACAACTAGTGAAACAAGAAAAAACACAAAAAATCAGAAGGAAATAAAATGACAATGATGATAACGTTCTCCGTGTAGCGTGACGGTAAGGCAATAAAACCTCATCAAATCACGACCCCCTAGCCCACGTACTATAAGTTTCTGCACGGCTCAATCTATAGAAGCTTATATAACTGTAATGAGACGGTGGCCGGGCGTCTCATCAATCACTTGCTCTTCCTTCTCATCCCCGATTACTCCTGCCCTTGCACTGAGAGTTCACCCGACCTCAGGACTCAGGACTGCTCTAGTGTACTATATCGTATATCGTAGTACAGATATGTTATAGAGATTGTTTCAGTGTGTATGTATCGTACATTGCTGGCATACATGTGGTTAACTCTAGATACGTTATAGATGTCCAGACTACTCAGACCTATCAGTCGTGATCCGACGACTTAACGTCTTTACCGAACAATACAACCTATTGTTTCTTCTCCCTCTCTATATACCTACAATCCTCCATATCGTTCTATATTCATTGCTTTGTTTGTTCTGCTTTTGCTGGTATTTCATCGTTTTGATTTTGGTATAGTGGCTTTAGCGCTTTCACTCTACTTCTTTCACTGATGCGAACACTTGTTCAAATTTTTTTGTCATCTAATATGAGTTAATAGTATATATATATATCAGTCGAGTTTGATTTATAATTTTTTAATGACTTATCGAATCGGTACATTTTTTAAATTTTGTTCAACATTTCATAATTTTTTATAAAACTACATACAGAAAAAAAAATTTACTTGAATCAAGTCAATAATTTTGAAAAACTCAATTTTCTTGATTTGAGCAGAAAAATTCTCAAACTAAGAAATCTTTGTTGATTTAAGTAAATTTTACTTAATTCAAGAATTTTCCATCTTGATTCAAGACAATGAAACTTTTTAAAATTATATTCTTGGTTTAAGAATTTTTCTCTTGATTCAAGTTAATTTTTTTTTCTGTGCATTAATGAAAATGTTAACTTGATCGAAAAGAAAAATTATTGAACCAAGAACATCATTTTGAAAAGTTTCATCGTATTCAATCAAATCAAATAATTCTTTTAATCAGGTAAAATTTACTTAGGCCACGAAAAGCTTATTCAAGATCTTCTTGGTTTAAGAATTTCCGACATCAATAAAGTTAATTTTTTTGATCAGTGTTATCAGTTTAAATCTAACATACTATTTAATTTATTTTTGTAAGCTAAATAATAAGTTTCGTTACATTGAAAAAAAAAAAAGTTGAATTCTTTGTTTTGAATCAAGTAAAAATTTTATTAAACGAAGAAATTTTTTTTTATCTAAGTAAATTTCTCATCTTTCAACAATTTTTTTGCTTACTTCAAAAGAATGAAGTCTAGAAAATTTTTTCTCTTAAATAAAGTGAATTGTTCAGTTGATCAATAAGATTTTCACGATATAAAAGAATTTTCGAGTTAAGTAAAAGCAAATACAACTGAAGAAACCAAAATAAGTAAACTTCAGTTACTGAAGCTGGTGAGGGTGGCGGAAAAGAAGAAGAAGAAGAAAGCGGTTGTATGCCAGAAGAAGATGGTTGTTGCAGTATATATAATATATAATACATAATAATATATATAAAGAGAAGACTGGCTGGTTCTCGGACGATCGTAAAGGGGCGAGCTGCTAGTAGCAGTTCGACGAGGGTGCTGAGGAATAGTGGGATGCCGGGGTGATAGTGCGCGGGTGCTCACTACTCCAGAGGAAGAGGTGGAGGAGGATAATATTGATCCCCTCGTAGCCCCGCCTCCTCTACTCTTTGCCCGGCGACGCCATCATTATATTATCCAACATCCCTCTGGATTTCAAATCGAAATAAAATCCTCAACCCAAATGTGTGTACATTCAAGAAAAAGTACTATCTCTGCTCCTTTTACTTTTCTCAAATCTCAAATATACCCCAGATCTTCTATTCGCTAACTATACTTAACAAAATAAAATTTTTTCCCTGCTTTTACGCCTACGTAATGTCGCGAAAACAATCTTTCAAAAAGCTTCCTGATTTTCATTTATTTTTATTGCTTTTTTATTCTAAATTCACTTTTATTCCTCTTTTTGCCAGAATAAATTTTTTTTTTTTAATTTTGAGTTAGATGTAATTTAAGGTAAATAATTAATACTATTGATTTGATCATAGTCAAAAAATTTACTTTTCTTTCTTAAATTTCAGCTGTTCTATTTTTAAGCACAGTAGCTGTAAAATCTTGAGATTAAGAAATTTTAATTACTTTGTTTTGAAATGGGACAATCAATTTAACTTTCGTCATCTAATGTAGGGGACGGACGGGCAAGACGGAGAGGGCGGGTAAAATGAATAATCGTTTTAAATCGCTGGTCGGTCGATAGAAACATTTTAGACAGCAATCTATCAATCTATTATGTAACTACACTTACCGTTATCGATAAAGCATTGGTTTTGCTTACTTGTGGGAATTTTTTTTATAAATATTGAAATTTAGGAAAAAAAAAAAATTTTAAATCGTAAGTATACAGTGCTTAGTTTAATGTTGTTAAGGACGATGCAGATTTGATTTTTTTTCTTCATATTCAGGACGCGGTTGATATTTTTGCGACGATTGTTTTGATTGAAATGTATTTTCCAATCAGTTTTCGTTTTACGCGACCTGAGTATTCATTTTGCCCGCCCTGGTAGGGCAAAACGGATAATGTTGACTTTTTTTTTTTTTTTTTAATTTCGAAGAAGAATTTCTTTGTTATTATTTTTATTTTACTTTAATTATAAACTTCAATTACCCAAAAAATTATTAGCCAAAGTTAAGAATGGATATGATTGTAATATATATTTGTTATTTCATTTTCAAATTAACATATCCGTTTTGCCCGTCCTTCCCCTAACGTTAGTTTTTTAAAATTAAAACTTAATACTTGAACTTTTCTTCCTTTAATGAAAAAAAAAAATTTTATGAAAACTTATGATTGTATTTTTTTTTTTTTTTTTTTTTAAACAAAAGCTTAAAAAATTAGCCATCACAAATAATATTTTACTGTCAATCAAGATTTATTTCAAAGATTTACAGGGCTCAGTATTGAACTAAAAGTTCCTGACATTTTACACGTTTTATTCAATTTAAATTGTTAATAGATGAAATTATTATAAACGTTTATCAAACAATTAAAAGAAATTTATTTTCTGTTTCAAAATTTATGATTAAGCTCATAGTTGATGAAAAAAATTTTTTTGTACTAATAAAATTATCAAAAGAAATATTTAGAAAAAAAAATAAATATAGTCTGATAAAAAGTATATTTATCTAATTTTTAACTAAACAAGATTTTAGTTTATAAATTATTATAAGTAAAATCATCCGACCACTATGATGTACTAAAAAGTGTAATAATATAAAAAAAGCTAAATAAACTAGTAAGCCTGTAAGTATATAGGCAGTTACATAAAGACAAAACAATATGCAATAAGAAAAAGGATAAAAAAAGTCTATAAACATGAACAGTGATACGAGATTAAACCTTATATGTATTATGTAGAGCATTATTTTCTTATATATGTGCTGTTAGGAGTAAACGGCCGGCAGCACTTCATTAAAAATAAATTTCGCGGAGGAGCCACCGGATATCCGCGGCTTGGCGAGGATTCTTGAGCTCCTTACTTTTAGAAGTACGCCAGCAGTATCCATAACTCTGCTCCTGAGAATCCTTACATACTTTCTCTCTCTCTCCTTTTACTCATCCACTACACCCTTATACTTAAACTCTCTTTACTTTTCTCATCCTTTTTTTGCTCTCACCTTTTAGTAGTTCTCTAGTAGTTCTCTTGGGACGCAATACGCCAGCATTACACCGCACTTTGCTCTGTGTAAATCTTTCTACTCAGCTACGGACAATAACTATTATAAATACCGACCACGAAAAAATTTATATAAAAAATATATTAAGTACATATAGTATATAGAAGACATATATTTTCAATAGCTTACTTTTGACCATTTTTACTATAAATAAAATATATTTTAAAAGTATCAAAAAAAAATGTAAAAATTTATTTTAATTATAGTTAAGATATGTAAAATATCTAGAAAAATCAACCAAAAGTTAGTTTTTCAAAATAGATTTTTTATACATATTACTTATTTATATTTTTATATTTCAACATAAATTATTTTTCATGAATAAAAGGCTTTCCTTATCGATAAATTTATTAAATACTTTTAAACTTTATCCCAGTAAGATTTTCTTTCGACTTGGTCATCTTTAATTTTAATTTAACTTCTCACAGTTTTGATCTTGAGACAAAAATTTATTTATTTAGTAGAATTTTTCGTACTCTCCTAGATCCTCTTAGAGAATAAAAATGATCCCGGAGTTACCAGCAGCAGTGACATCTCCATAAATCTTGGTGTTCCGTGAAGATGGATCAAGCGAAAAGCGACCACGTTTCACGTAACGGAGAAACGTAGCTTCTAGAAGAAGAATATACAGGCAGCTACTAAAGTAGTGTACGTGGTGTCTATTCATCTTACTGTATCTAGCATCGTCTTCATGTACAATCTAAACTTGCATTTACATTTACATCTATATCTGAATTCATATGTGAGTTGTGAGGATGAATATGCGCAATGCGCCGCCACATACATCATACAACGCTCTACTCGAGTATGCGCTCTTTACTTCTTTTGTAGCCACGTATCCCAGAGACCATTCAAAGTGGATTCGTTTTAAATTCGTCATACTTTATATTTTTCCCAGAATGTGCATGCGCTTTTTTTTTGACTTACATTTTAAATCGTTGGTAAACTCTTATGTATAAATGTACTAAATGAAATATTTATGATATTTTTTTAAATATTTACATTTTTTTACATACTATATGTTTAAATTTATTTATAGTTACTCTTATAAAAAAATTAACTTGATCCAAGAGAAAAAATCTTTAACTAAGAAAATAATTTCGAAGAATTTTATTCTTTTGAATTAAGCAAAATTTTTGAATTCAATTAAAAAAAAAAAATTGTTTCAAAAAGCTTCTTTTGGTCTTCTTAAGCTTCTTTTAATAGTGCAAGAAAATATTAGCCTAAAATTCTTCTATCCTCTAATTATTTTTTTAATAAAAAATAACTACAATCTTTTAAATTTTGAATAGCAAATTAAAAAAAAAAATTCCAACATTTAATGAAAATAATTAAAATCTATGATCACAACAAAGCTTGTAGGTATACCCGAAAAGTGTCTAGTATAGGTCAGGTACGGTATATAAGTAAAGCAATGCGGTATAATATTGGTGTCAGAGCGTCATTCAGACTGATCCAGAATGATCCCGCGGGATTTGGCTGTGCGACCCTTATTTGTAATTGGCCGTGAATGTCGTGCACGTGAGAATTGCCTCACTGGCTAGACAACATGCTCATACACTTTTTGTTTTTTTCCTCAAATAAACCTACTTCTCTCTTTTCCATTTTATTTTCTTCCATTCCCTCTTCTTCTTCTTCTTCTTCTTTTTTATTTTTGCACACCTCCCAACGCGGGCTTGAAAAATAAAAGCTGAATCAAATTGCTCGTCGATATAGAATATCATTCGATTATAATACACTAAATGTGTGTTCCTGTCCGTGGGATGCACCTAAACGACACAGACAATGGGAATCGGGTACCGGTGAATGTCGAACGTTCACCAGTATGTGTTGTTTGTTGGTATAGTTTTTATCTTTTTATATGTATATATACATAACGGAGAGAACAATTTTATGGATTGTATTTTTTATTTTATTTTATCGTGTCGGTGTTCAGCTCGAGTCACAGCAGCGTAGTGATGGTATGGTATAGTATATGGTACAGCACATACATGCCGGTGGTATGTTGTATGTATGGCATGGTACTACTGACACTACCAGTGGGATTCAGATATTCAATGTTGGCGCACCTGTATGGATATTAAATTAACACCCGTAAGCCGCAAGTATTAACAACTTTGCAAAAGATTATATGAGATTATGAGCTCAAGCGTAACACGTGATTTTTAATGCTAAATGCACATTCACACCCCCTCTGTCATCTCGCTCTCGCACTAACGAATGTGTAATTTATAAATATTGTAATAGTCAAATAATCGTTACGTGTCATTCCGATATCGCGCAATCACCTAAATCCTACTTTTTAATTATAGCCATCTGATAATTCTATTGAATTGAGCAGATTGATTTTTTTATGTTTGTTTATCTTTTTTTTTATTGCGATAATTTATGAGAAAACTTTTACACGAGATTTTTTTAACATTTAACTTAATTATTGTACCATTTATCATGATTCATCGGGAGCAAGTCCCCTCAGGATAATTTTATGACGATTTTTGGTGATTCCAGCGATATCATGAATCATAGTTACAGTATTTTATTTCCTTCCCGTGTTTTTCTGAGATTTTAGCTTATTGATGTTATTTATTTTTTTTGAGATATGATGACACTTTTTAGCTTGAGACGGTTGAATTAATTACTACCATATTTGTTGAAACTTCTTAGTTTAAAATTAATTGCTTGTAATTTGAAAAGTTTTACGTGGAAGATGAAAAAATATTCAATGAATTTTTACTACTAAGAAGTCATTTGAGTATGATCTATTTTTAGTATTCAGTTATGTAAAATAAATTGTCATTTGAAAGATAAAGAAGCGAAAAAATAATAAAATAATTAACAATACTGATAAGAGTTACAAATAAATTTTATTTTTAAAAATAAATTAGGAATAAAAAATTAGATTAAATATTAGTTAATTAAACTTATGAATACCTTAGCAAAAAGTAAATGTTCTAAAATTACAAATATTTTGGTTTATAATCACAACTATTTATAAAATTTTCTTCTATCAACTATTAATAAATTTACCTATCCAACAATTTTTTCAATAAATTTGATTAAAAATCGACATGTGAAATATTTTTAGCCTATAAATCCAAAATTATTGTCTTCCTTAATTATCATTCATTAATTTAACATTGATAATAAAAATAGTTGAAGATAATCCCTCAACATGTAGAATACAAATGAGTAGAGAATCAAATCCACATTTCGCTTATCATCGGTCCCCATATATCAACAATTACAATTGATATATGAATACAGATCAACATGTAAATAAATACATCTTCCATATATATATATATACATAACATAATATAGATATATAGAGAAATGTGTGTACACATTCTGGATTCTGGTTGGTCGCTGACAGCCGCTAACCCGCCGAATACGGATGACATCGGTAATCCTCACTCTCATACAGGTTTACATTCACTATCATCCATATTGCGTAGCCATTTCCACGTTCGACTGACCACTGCCCTGCTATTCTCCATATAATACTGTAACATCCACCCAAACATATATATCTACACTTATACCTATCCTTTTGGTTCCCATTACCAACATCGTCCCTCTCACTTTGGTACAAACCGATCTGCGTATATCTACAGAGCACACGAGATAGAACACATGGCAAATACATTGCCGAGCAGCAACCACGATCGGTAATAAAGTGAGAGCGAGGATTCACATTCTACATACACTTTCATGAGAGCGAGAGAGACATGGGAGTAACTATATCCCATAGAATAGGATGCGACGGCTAAGCGTTACATATATATGATAGTATAGGCATGTAATATGTGTATGTGTGTATGTGTGGAGCGGATAGAGCTCGATGGAAGCTATGGAAGGTGGAAGCGGTGTGCGGTGCAACCATACTAATCCGTCGATGGATTTATGGTCTTAATCACCGGCGGATTATCTCGGACAGCCGCACCGCTCTGCCACGAACCGAAACATACGCCTGCCTCTTTGCAGATAACCACCACGCCGACCAAACACCTCGACATTTTATACTAAATCTCTTCGTGACATTTGTCTGACCGATTTTTGGCTTACTAAAAAAATTATATTTATTTTAACTTTATTTTACACACATTTTCTTTTTTTTTGTTTTTAATTATACATTGATAGAAAAATTTAATTAATTTTATTGTTTGAATCATGCAGAAAAGTTATTGAACTCTGCTAAATAATTTTTTTTTTGTTTGATAGAAAACAATGAGACAGTTTTTCTTAATTATTTACTCCGTTCAAGATTTATTTGCTCCAATAAAATCAATTATTTTATTAGTATGCTTATTATTGTTTATTAAAAAATTTAATTCGTTGAATTACGATCAAGTCACGGTAAGTATAAAGTATCATTACTAAGACTTTTGACTTTAAATAAGCTGACATGTTTTCTCGACACTTATTACAAATATTTGAACGTATACTTGGCATGAAATACGACTTTGTATTTAGATTAAAATTTTATAATTTGGCAACTTACTTATTGTAATTGTTAAATTTACTAAAACCAATAATTATTGTTTTTAATAATATATTAATTATATACAGAGCTACATTTTTTATATTAATTGTTGGGAATATTTAAAAATTTTATAAGAATTAAATAAATTTTTTAAATTTATGTATGTTTTTAAACTGTTGTTTTTATAAATAAAAAATTGTCTAGATTAGAAAAAAAGAAAAAAAATATTCCAGACCGAAAATAATTTTTCATAACTCCGAAAAGAAAGAAAAAAGGTAAAAAGTTTATATCGACAGTATATCGAGGAATCAAGAGGTCTCGACACGAGAGTTTTTGGGCTTCCATAAATCCCATGCAATAGCGAGAAAGAGACTTTTATATAAAATATATAGGTGTATAGTATAACCCATAATCCGTAGAACGTAGTGGAGGTCCTAGTAACGAAAGCCACCGGGGCTCTGGGAATGAAGAACGTTCCATCGGTGTGTTACAGTTCGCGAACGAGAGTGCAGTTGCGGTACCTGATATAACCTCTCTATCCTCCTCTCTTCATCTCTTCATCTCTTCACCTCAATGGATAGAAATGGAAGCTCGGAATAGGAAGAGTAGCGAGCTCTGTCTCTGTCTCTGTTTCTAGAGTCATATACACCAAAAGCACCGGTATAGAATACAGGGTTATATAGAGTTTATAGTACGGATAGATAGTAACTAGTATCTGGTTGCTGGATAGAGTTTTGGTACATGTCGTATAGCGTCAGATAGCATACTATATTACTATATACTATAGGATAGAGAGCGACTAGTATAGTGGATCACACTATGTGTGCGGTTCCATAAATCCATCGGGAGATTACTCGCACAAAGCCGTCCTGGCTGTATGCGCGTTTCGTATCTCTCATTTTCTATCTTCCATTATTACTTTTTATTTTTAATAAATAAATAAATAAAAAATTTTTAAAAACTGATGACTTATAAACTAAACTTTTTTTTCTGTTATTAATTTTTTAGGAAATTAAAAAAAAATTTTTTTTTTCTGTTTGTAAAAAATTTAAATCGAGAGAAAAATTTTTAACTAATGAAAATTTACTCCAAAGCCAAAAAATTTTTTTTTTCACAGAGACTATAATGAAAAAAAATATGATAATTTGAATACAAATTAAAATTTATAGATATGAAGTTATAGGACATAAAATGTAAGTGAAGTGTTCACTTGAGTGTATATTATACATATTTAGTTAAGTTGGGAAGCATCAGACGAGACAGATACTCTTGTGTGAAGAAACGACGAGATGATGTTGATTTTGTAACTGATACGCGTCAATGCCGGCACTGTGCCAACGGCCTGATGACTAGACGATTTTTATTATTTTGTAAGAGGTTTTTTTTTAGTTTTATTATCTTACGAGAGACAAGGAGACGAGTTTGTTAGAACTTTAGATTGAGTTACGAACCACGATAATTCACGTGTCAATTTGGGTTGTTAAACTCATTTGGTGTGATAGTGACTAATTAACTTTTATATATTTTTATGTACAAAAAGTTAAATAATTAGATAAAATAATGTTTAAGGTAAATAAACTAAATTTAGATAAATTAGTTGCCGTGTACTCAGTTGTCGGAATTTTTTATGCTAATTTATATTTTTTAAATAATTCTTATGATAAAACAGTTATTTTCGGGTTAATTCAAAATTTTAACATTTACTTGTAATTTATTTTATTAGCGTTGTTTATCACTCACATAATGGCGGTTATATTTTCAATATGACTGTTTGATTATTGTGATAAAATGATAAGTACCCACAACCGATTGGTTAAATATTACGAATCGTCTCATTAGTTTACACTTCAACAGTTATCTGTACAAGCTTTATCTGCTTATTGTTTATTGATGTGTCATAAATTATAAATAATAAATAATAAATAACGCGGTATAATAAATTTATAAAAATAAATTTTGATAATTAATTACTCAGAAGTTACTACAAAGTGGCTTCAATTTAATTCAAAATTTTAAACTAAATTAATCCTCGTAATTATTTAAAGAAAAATAATAAATAAATTTTATGTCGTTGTTAGATAATAAATGAAACTTACCCGTACGCGCGCTTCCGTTAACCCAGTCCACATGGCTATTTCTTCTCGTGTCGCCATGTCAGGATATCGATTCCTCGCGAAAGTCGATTCAAGCTCTTGTAATTGTTGGGAGGTGAAATGTGTCCTCTGTCGTCTCTGTCTTTTATTTTTGGTGCCATCTTTATCACTTGCGTCATTCATACTAACAACACCAGAAGTTACTTCTGATGATCGCATTTCTTGTTTGACTTCGACTGGTGTTCGGACTCCTGAATCAAATTTATAAAAGATCCGACATTAATACAAATTTTTAGCACTATTGCAGTGAAAAAAAGTTAACTTGACTCAAAAGAAAAATTCTTGAACCAACAAAATCTTTTTGAAGAGCTTCATCGTTTAGATTTAAGTAAAAAAATTTTTGAACTGAGAAATTTTTCTTGATTCAAGAATTTTTCTCTTGAAACAAGTTTTATTTTTCAGTGTAGACATTAGGAAATTTTAAATTTTAAATTCATGATATAAATTTAAATTTATATTAAATTGTCAATAATTAATTGATGCTTAAAATTTATTATTTTTATTTTGTTTTATTTTTAGTTCTAAATACTGATGTAAATATTGTCGGATATTTTCTGAAGTACCGTCGCTACGAAGCAATAAACCGCAAAATTGCAGGTGATATAAACTATAATCTAAAGTATTACAGTAAAGCGTCAGTAAAGCGTCACTAGTTTATTCCTCGCCCCAAACTGACAACTTTGTGATTGATAGAGGCCCATTAGATACGCGCTATCAATGATACTTTGCTGCAACGTCGCTTACGTGATGTAATATTCAAATCTCGTTTGATTAATACCCTTATCCCGTTCTTACAAACTACTTAGATAAATATTTGAATAAAAATAAAAAATAAAAAATGAGTGAATGAATGAAATGACTAAGTCGATAGGAATGATCTAATATAAATATAAGCGTGTGTGTATTCATATTCTCGATCCCGCGGTATATAAACATGCTAGACTTGTTAAAGAAATTGCAAGGAGACTTAACCCTCATCCCTCGGATTATCCAGAGTGAAGTGAGAGATCTGTCCTGGTTGTTGTTAACCAGCAGCGTATAAGATTACTGGTACAACTGCTGGCGCTACTGCCGTGGCATCAGGGATATTTCAATTTTCGGGGATTTAGAAAACGCCAGTTAAGTTGAGTCTTGGACAAACAACCAACTATAAATGTCGGCATTGTTTGGCACACTCAATCTACTGTCATAATCTTTAAATCTTCAATGATCAACTCAACATATAATATTATACATCTATATAACTCTGTATAAACAACAGTAATACTTAACATCTTAATACATTTCATATAACACATAATCATAATCAAAACGGTTCTTTTACTTTGGATTTATTTTTATATCTGTGCTTTCAAATCTTTACAATTTTTTTCTCATACAAAAAAAGTTTATATGAACCGAGAAAATTTTGAAGAAGACCAAAGTTGTTTAGGAGTAAGGATAAATTTTCTTTGAAATAAAATAAATTTTTTATTTCTGAATATTTTCTTAAGTCAAAAAAATTTATAAAAGAATCAAGAATTTTTTAGACTATTATATTTTAATTTTATAATTTTTGCAAAACTATTTAATAAAATTAACCAAAAGTAAAATTTACCCATACATTAATGAAAAAATGTTAAATCTAACAAAAAAATTATTGAACTTATAAATTATAAGTAAATTTTACTTATTTAAAAAATTTTCCTTTTAAATCAAGTTAATTTTTTTGTAACAGTGTATGTTTACTTTTTTTTTTTATCAATTAGAACAGTTACGAACAGTATAAATTTTGATACGCGCAATAAAATTTATATGGTGCAATTAAATCTTCCAATACATTTACTATACTTACTTTCTATCAGAAGAATTAATTTTCTTTTTGCACATAAATTAACAAACTTCAAACTTTACCTTTCCTGATGTCCGTTCTTTGGTTGTTATTCGTCCGATTTCTTGGTTGTGCCGTTGAAAATCCGGAGGGTGTCGTGGGGGTAGCACCCGGTGTACTCGGAGTGCTTCCACCAGGTGTGTGAGCCCCATGTCCAGAAAAGTCGAGTCTTGCAAGGCCACCGTTTGTTTCATCCCGATAATCATTTTGCGCTAACACTGAAACAAAACAACGAGTTTTTATTTTATATAAGTTTATTATTCCAAAGAATCTTCTCACTTAAATTCTATTTATTATTATTTATGAACAGACTATGTAAACAGCCATTAATCAATAAGAAATTATTTTTAATTTCAGTTAAATAAAAATAATATTATATTTTTTAAATGACATATTTATTGATTTTGTTAAACTCAGCATCACTATGCTATACCCTGTTATATACCAACAGTTTAAAATTTTATATTTTTATTTATAAATAAACAAAATTAACAAGTCACTTAACTCCCTGACGTGGATAAGTTTATTTAGCGTTTATATTTATTATTTTCATTATTTCTATCTCAATCTCGATCTCTTCCTACCGTACATTCTTCTCGCACTTCTAAAAGATAATATAGCGAATAGCAAAACACGCACGCGGAAACGCCGATGTTTAGTAAAACAAAACTTTTATTCTTTTATTATTAAACTCTCTATACATAAAATTCTTATTCGTGGCTCCGGATCTCGACAACTTTACGACCACTGGTCAATTATATTTTTTATTTTTTATTATCATTGCAAATTTTAATTCGATCAAAGAAATAAAAAAAATTTCAAGTCAAAAAAATAACTTTACCACTCTAGAAAAAAATAATTACTCAGAAGAATGTTAATAAATATTAAGAAAAAAATGACGGGAGTCGATTAATTTGTTGGTAATCCGATTCAGTGAGTGGCTTACAAGCGCGACATTAATCGACGTTCTTTCAACCGTCTCTGGGATATTTATCAAGCTCTGAGAGTGTGCAGTAGGGCCGCGAGACTCAAGCGATAGAAAAAATAAAAAAAATTGGCCGCTGTACGTCTTGCTCTGCCCTACTACTGACTTACTATATACTTCTCAAGAATAAGAATAAGAATGAAAATAAGAACAAAGCAACAAGAACTGAGACCGCGAGTTGAACCTCGACCAACAAGTTAATCGTTTTAGTTAGAGTCGTTTAGTTTCATTTAATTTGAGTTTAGTTATATTTGGTTAGCACGCGGCACATTTTGAGGGACGCTTCTTACAATTAGTCGACGTATAATTCTCAAAGATTTATTGCGACGACACTAACGACGTAAGGAATCTTTGGATTCTTGTCATCGTGTATCAATCCAGTATAACTTCTACATCGAATAAAAATGTATTTTTTTCATTTTTATCTAAATTTTTTAAATAATTTTTTTTATTGAGAATCTTAGGATTTTTTTGATTTATTAATCATTAATAATTCCCAGTCTCTAAAATATAACTAATTGCCAATTTAATCATCAATAAATTTATTATTTGACAGCTATGATTTTATCTTAAAAGTTTTGAAAATAAACAAGTCTAATTGATTTGCCATTTGTCGAAACGTCGAGTGTAAGGTACAAAAGAAAAATATGTATTTAGTGTTGTATATATAGAAAATAGAAAATATTAAATAAAGCAGGAATCGGATATATATCTTTAAAAATAACGCAGGAACAAACTAACTGTTTGATTACAGCAGTTGAAAACACAGATAAATTTGTTAGATTAATATGTACCCACGTTTAAATTTGTTAAACTTTTTTTCTACCTGGTTTTATCAATACTAGAGATTTAATATTTATTTTTGAGATTAAGATTTTCCTTTCGAAATCGGGTTTTCATTTTTAAATCTTAAGCAAGTTAATTTTGAATTTAGTTAAACAGTTGTTAAATTAAAGTATTTTAGTGATTTTTAGTTATTATAATTATTAAGACTAAAACTAAAAAAACATAAATAAATTTGAACCCTGCAGAGTTCTAGGAGACGGAAGCTAGTGGCGCTGAGGATCATAGAAAAATAGTGATCGGCACTTTTTGAACTCAAATTGACATTCGAGACTTTTCAGAAGAACTTTTAATGTATCGATTACAAAAGTTCAATCTCACAAAGAAGAAATAGAAGATAAAGGACCCGGGAAATATTTAGTGGAATTTTTTGTGTTTTTGGGTCTGGTGTAAGTTAAAGTTTGCTGTAATAATGGTCTATCATTTTGAGGAAAGAAAGTTTAAGTAAGACAAGTCGATGACATCCCCTCGGATTTTACTACTGTACTGGGCGTTTCGTTCAGAGGACACGTGTTTTTACGCCTGGACACATTTTTACAAGTTCGGATGTAATGAGTAAAGAACTTTTGACCTTCGGAGAAAAAATCGAGCATGCTTGTTAAAGAGACCTTAAATAAATTTAAACAATTTATTGCTTACTAATAAATTACAATATTATAAATTAAAATTTATTTTTGAATATAAAAATATATTTTTGGAAATAATTATTAATAAAACATAAAAAATAAAATTTTTTATTTATGACAAATGATATTCATATTTTTTATTTATTTATGCATCCCATCGAAAAAGTGTAGACTGAAAATAAAGTGATATAAAAATAGTAAAACAAAGGAACAAAAAAAGTGATTACAATTTACAAGGAAAAGTGAGTTTTAAAAAAAGACTAGCAATAACTTACAAATTTATGACTTTTCTTTGGGACGAGGATGACTTTAAGTTATTTTATAGCAAAGACAAACCCAACATGTCGCGGGCGATTTTAAAGAGGGACCAAGGCAGAGAAGGAACAAATATCTCAGCTGCCTCTACTCGGTGCGTTTTTTACCCGCGGGATATATTAGCGGGCACTAATCCCTACGGATTTTACAGACGGCTGTGCACGCGATATACTCTCGCTCTCTTTTTCCTTCAATTTTACTTTTACTTTCTATTCACTTTTCTTCCATTCTCATGTAATTCTCTTAAGTATATACACTAAACCATGCACTACCTCGACATCGAATTATTTAAATACAGAACTTTCGAAATATTTTCCGTATTTTTCTATTACCATTCAAAATTTCCTTCATTTGACATCAATTAATGATTTGAAAATAAATAAAATATAAGTCATAAATACGAGGACAATAGCGATGAGTGATAAATTAATACACCCGGCTCCTGGCAACTTAATATATTATTAATATTAGATATTATGTGGTAATACGAGAAAAAATGTCCCGTGTTTATGAATAGGGACACGTGACGCCTAAAAATTTGTATAGTAGGTGGTTAGTGGGGCGTATCGTCTATGGTCGGTGTTCAATGACGATGTGAATGAGGGTCCATAACCCGGGGGTCACTAAATATCCGTCACAGCTGCGGTATCCCACGAATAACTTCCTACGTTTGAATTTTCTTGGATGCTAATTTTTTTTATTGTATGTAACATTTAGATGATCTGTCGAGGGGTTTGTTTGCAAGTTTTTTTCTTTAAAATAATTTATTCATTCATGAAAGTATGAAATTTTTTAATTTTTCAAAATCAGCCGTTTTTGGTTATAAATAATTTTTTTTGTTAAACTTAATATTTTGTTCTTTAAAATTCAATATAAAGTTTTTAAAATTATTCTTAATAAATAGCAAATTCTTGGATATTTTTATTTGGAGCAGAATTAAAAATTTGGAAGAAAAAAAATTATTTCTCGGTCTTAGGGAACAAGTAATCACTTAATAAGCCTGTTAACATTAAAAAGATTAGAAAAAAAATTTTTTCTTGTACCAAAAAAAATGAGAGATGTCATGGCTAAATACGACCGCGTGCCGTGAGCACCTGTGAGTTCCCCGTGCTCCAGAAGTTAATATATATATATATATATATATATATATAGTGTCACATAACAGTTTAGTGTCGAAGACCTACATATATATTATGCATCTAGGCACGGGCTCGGGCGGAGTACAGAAAAGTTAAATAACGTGGGTGCGAGAAAGTAAAGCAGACTCTTCCTAATCTCCTAATCCTCGGCTTCCTTAGGAAGTCGTTTATTAGTCAACCACGCTGGGCGTTTTACGTCGCGC
Organism: Cotesia glomerata; assembly: GCF_020080835.1. NCBI lineage: Eukaryota > Metazoa > Arthropoda > Insecta > Hymenoptera > Braconidae > Cotesia > Cotesia glomerata. Next base: position 6,122,262 of record NC_058158.1, read on the forward strand.
TCGAGACAACGAGACTTAACTTGTAATGTATACTACTACTACTTTACTACTCTGTGGTTTTTTGAGTGACAGTACAGAGCCTCGGCGAGCGCATGTTTAATCATTTCACAATGCTATATTGTGTTAATAATAAAATAGTCATAAAGTTTGAGTTAATACACTTACGATATACGATTCTAGTTTACGGGATAAGTCTATGCTGGTTTTATTTTTGACCTGTACGGTACTATTTTTAATTGAGTCGTTAAAATTTTCTCTATATATCATATATATCAAATGTTCAGAATTTTTTTATGATTTCGATTTTTATTTTTCAATTGTTAAATTTTATAATCCTTGAAAATCGAGAACTGACATTTTTTTGATTTTAAATCATCATAAGAAAAAATTTTTATAAAAGTGATTTTTTTAATCAAGTATTTTTAGTCATTAAATTTGTAAGAATTTTTGTTTTTTTTGTCTTATATATTTAAATTGATATTAAGAAGAAATTGAATGAAAATAATTTTTTAAAATGAATTTTTGATTCAAATATTTTTTTTTTTATGAAATTTGTAAAAACTTTTTGATAATAATAATGTTAAACGTTTTAATGAAATGAGTGTTTATAAATTATTTTTTAAAAATAAAAAATCTTGATTCAAAAAATAATTTTTGGTCAAACATTCTTTGAATTGCAATAAATCAAACATTAAAAAAAAATTATAATTGAAACCTAAATTCTAAAATAATAAACTATCAAACAAATCCATCCGACGGACAAAAAAATAAACTATTTCTAATCTACAGTAAGCAGTTACAGTTTATTTAAATCCGAATGTTAAGGAACTTGAAAAATAATTAACCAAAACAATTGCTGTGAACAAATACACATGTTAATAAATAATTTGTTCAGCCAGAACTTGACTCAAAAAGACAAATGTGAGTCTTTACTTCTTTACTTGGGGATAGTCTTAGTTCTATTTAAGGACTGAATAAAGTTCGAAAAACAAAAAGGCGTTTACAAACAATGCGTCCTCTATATTTTTTCCAAGGGTGTATTCAGAGGTGTAAGCTTTGAAGGAAGTTCACACGGTCAAAAATGTTTACCACTCTCTCGCTCTATCTTGTACAAGTTAAATAAATATTGTATCTGCTTATAGAAAACTGTAACAGTGAATTTTCCTCAGGCACTTGTGTATTATATTTATTTTAACTTTTTCTTCTCATGAATATGCGTGAAACAAGTAAATATATAATTAAAAATTGAATAGGAAGTGCGTGTATTATTATTATTATTATTATTATTATTTTATTATTATTACTATAGAGAGTTGAGTAAGATGAAATTGAAGCTATAGAGTAGACCGAGTACCGAGCAGACCGAGTCGGAGCGACGGGACCTGACATTTTGTAGGCAGCTGAGATAATGGGAAGGAAATCAGTTCATTTCTATGTTGATCCTACGAGAATCCATCCCAGCTAGTACAGAGAAGTGGTACTATTATATACATACTATATATAATAGTACAAGAGGTCCTGAGTCTTTGCACTTGAGTCATCAGAGAAAATCGAACCGGAAAATCGACTTCGCCGGTGGCTCTTTACTTGGTAAATAAATTAAAAATTAAAATTAACTTCCTATTTTACCAAAAAACTTTACAGAAAATTTTCTTACAGCGTGAAATTCGTTCGGCTTAAATTTAAAATTGGAGCAATCCGAAGATCCGTCGCGCTCACGTGTTACCTACATTTGAGATTTTTCTGTTGATTCAACACCGTATTATAGGACTAATTTTATAATAGGCGGTACCAAAAACAGGAAACCGGAAATTTTTCAAACGACACTTGTCACATTTTATTTTTTGTTGTACAGAATAGATTTTACAGCCCTTAAAGAAATATTTTTTCAAATCGGGTGGTTGTATTTTTATTACCGACTAATTTTGAAAAACTATTTTTGAATTGAGTTATTTTTAATTTAATATGAAATTTTTGAAATGTTATTTTGTTGTAAAAATTTTTTGAAATAAACCAGTAAGTTAATTAGTCATATATAAGAAAGCAATCTGGATTAAGGGTAAGGGATTACAAGAGTGCGCACTATGTTGACTCGAGCAAAGTTTGATTACTTTAGCGTGAGGGCCAAAGGGATAAAAATGTAACCCCTTATCGTTACCCCCAGTGTCGTCCGTTAGCCTGCGATTTTGCGGTACAAGCGAGTCCAAAAGAGAAGAGAAGAGACACCAGAGACACATAAGGCGCGTCCTGAACTCCCCGGGGAGGGTCGGCTAGCCGAGCAATTTGTCAACACTATTAAAGAAATAAGAGGTAAAGCGATACACAATATATAAGGGTTGACTCGAAGCACATCTGCCAAACGAACCGACCAACCACTATGGGTATAAATACACACATATAGAGATATTTATACCAACACCAGTAAGCTAGTAGACTAGTTAGTATCGTTAGAATGTGATGATAATAAAAGGGGTACTGTACTGAATAATGTGACTTGTATAATGAAAACTACATAGGGGTAGTTGTGTCGGGCCACACTTAATGTCACCGTATGGTTACTCACCCCGTTGGCTAAATATTGGGATTCACATTATTGTTACCATTGATCAAGTAAACTAACAGATTTTATATATACGATCTTTTATCATCTTGATTAACGAGAAGTTAAATATGTGTCACAATATGATTTATTGATAATTTTATTTTTATTGTTATTTTATCTTAAAATAAAAATATGTTAAACACATAATGATAAAAAATCAGAACTTTAAACTAAAATTTTCATTATTCTTTATCGAGCATAAAATTCAATCTATTTTATAAAAATTCAACTTTCACCTCAAGCTCAAGCTCAAGTAACCAAAGACATTTAATTTCCTCGGCTCTTATCGTTACTTTATGACGTCGTTGATCGTCACTGAAGCCCCTATTAATTATCCAAGTGTTCATTATTACAGTAATTTCTATTCATACTTTAAATTGATTTTTAAAATCTGCTAAATTTAACTTTTTTATGAACTTTTGATGTCAAATATCTCTTGCACTAAGATAAAAAACATTATTGTTCGGGCGAAAATTTCTCAGTTAGAATGAACCATTTAAATTTAGTTAATCTTTAGACCAAAAAATATACTCTCGATAATTATCAAAAATATATGTTGTATTAAAAAAAATTTTTTTTCTGTGTCATGTATGACAAGCAAATAAGACAGCGAATAGTCTTGTAAAAAGATCCGACTGTATTTATATTTAATACATGTTTATTTTGAGAAACTAATATATCTATTAGTCTTTTATTTAATAAACGTATAAGTAGTATGTTTGCTGCTAATATTTTAGCCTAAATTTATAGTACACAAGTTACGATTTCTTTTACTATGTAATTATTTTTATTTAAGCTATTTTTTAAAACTTATTATCATAGTAAATTTATCAAACATCTTTTCATTTTTCTGAGGCAATGATGAGAAATTTTAATGGCACATTCTTAGTTTTGACCGATTAAAAAATAATTCAATGATAAGAACGCGAGTTAATTTTGGAGGAATAATCTAAAGGCTTGAGTGATAATAAAAAAGATATGAATTAAGTTAATCTAAAACCCAATAGTGTTAAATAAAAATTAACAAGATATTTGAAGCATTAGTATCATTGGAATAAAATCGACTTTAACCGGGTTGATGTCAGTGTAGGTTCAAGCCCCGGATAAGTCGGCCTTATCCCGATAAGCCGGTGAGTTAATGAATCACAAAACAGGTGGTAGCATCTTTCTATCGTCTAACTACACTTATTCTCATTCTTACGCGTTTTATACTCGTTACATCATGCAGCTAATAAATTACAAGCCTATAAATATAAATATTATTTCTCCTTACTGGTGTAATAACATCATCATGTTCCGTTTCGGGTTTTAATAATATAATTACATCAAAGTATTTTTGTGTAATACTAAATCTATATTATTTTCTCTAACAAGTATTTTAGTGAAATAACATTCGACTCACTACTAAATATTATTTCACTCGTCGTAAAATTTTTGTTATCGTTATTAATAACGAACTTAGAATAATTTTCTTATAGTGTAAGAATAGTTAAAAATTTTTATATTTTAATTTTAAAATATTTTCAAATAGAATCAAATAATTAAAAATTCTTAACTAAAGATTTTTCCAAATTTTATTAAATATAAATATATTAGTCACCTTTATAATTTTCTGAGAAAAGATGGAATATATATAGGTAAATATATCTTAAATTACTTATCTTAAAAACGGAAATAGTTTTCTTTATTTACTGAAAATAACTTCCGATATAAATTATCTTTTTTAGAAATAACTTTGATATTATTCTTCTTGATAAAATTTTTTTAAATGGTTCCAATACTTTTTCATGCAGGTAAACTAAAATATCAATATTTTTTGTTCCAAACATTACACTGTAAAAAGAGCGGTGTTAAAAATGGACTTATTTTAACACCGCGCGGTGTTAAAATACCGGTGTTAAATCGGTGTAAAACGGAGTAATATCAGTGTAAAAGAGGAGTAACCATTCTATTTAAAATATCAAGATTATAAAATCTATAAAACATAATAAAATTTAGTTTTTAAATTAAAAAAATAAATAGAAAATATATTAAAGTAGTATTCATTACACTGGCCCACAAAAAAAAAGTGGTCTGTACTTTTAACCAGACCTATCTTTATGTATTTTGACGCGCTAAATCCGAATCTGAAGTCAGTTTTGCCCGTACACCCTCAAAATTATGAGTAAAATGCAAAAAAAAAAAACCCAAAAAAAGCAAAAAATTGCGAAAAACTGCAGTCACAGCGATGAATAAATTTTTGTGAACCCAGATCAAGTATGATTTTCATGTACGTCAATTCACTGAATCTAAATCTAAACGTTAAGTAGCCCCTTGAGCCGTCAAAATTTTAAAAAATTGCAAGAAACCGAAAAAAAGGCAAGAAATCATGAAAAATCGAAATTATCGAGATGAAAAAAATTTTTTGGATTCAGATTGAGTATGATTTTTATGTACTTTGTTCCACTGAATTTGAATCTGAAGTTTTCTTGTCCTATTGACGTTTTAAAATTAAAAAAAAATCTCAAAAAATAAAAAAAATCGAGAAAATTGCAGTTTTGAATATGAGAAAAAATCTATTAATCACGATTGTTAATGACTCAGGTGCATTTTAATGGATGAAATATGATCTTAGAATTGAAATATTCACAAAATTTTGAAATCTATAAAAAATGAAGTATAAGTAGAATGAAGAGAACGATGACTGCAGTTTTTCGCAATTTTTTGGGTTTTTTGCATTTTACTCATAATTTTGAGGGTGTGCGGGCAAAACTGATTTCAGATTCGGATTCAACATGTCAAAATACATAAAGATAGGTAGGTCCGGTCAAAAGTACAGACTATTTTTTTTTTGTGGGCCGGTGTAATTTTTATGATTTTTACTGAAATAAACAAAATTGTGCCTATAAAAGTTAAGAAAAAAATGTATGACATAAAAAAATATAAAAAGTCTATGAGTATCATCCAGAACAAATTTTAATTTCGGTTTGTAGTTATTTAAATTGTTACCTATGTAATACAGACTTTGTTTAAAAATTATACAATTTTACAGCTACCACACGGAGAAAAAAATTTTGCTATAGGAACTCTATAGTAGTTAGTTAGCTGTAAAAAGATCCAGTAGGTTAACGTATTCTTATAGTAACAATACCGTTTGGCTCCTGCAACTCTACATCGTTGAGCTCTGAGAGCTAAACGTTATTTACCTCTCACAACTCTACAGGATCGTTCTGAGACTATATTAAATTTTTGGAAGTGCTTAATAATTTTTTTTTACGATTTAGCATTGATAATTTAATAAATACATGCAGCAGAATGAATTTATATTGCCAACAATAATTGTATATGACAAATAAGAATAGTATTATAATAGAAATAAAATAATAATAGAGCTTATATTACAAATAAAAATTATTTGTAAAATAAAAATATGGTCGTCACAAAATTATCTTATTTTCTTAATTATATCAATAAATATTGGACATAAAAGCATTTACCGTATATGAACGAGAAAAGATAAATAAACGAAAACAAATTTTATTTTGTGTTAAATTGGGTCTTTTTAATGTATTCCGATAACTTATCACTTATCACAATATATTCAACTAATAAATTAAATTAATAGTCACTGCAAATGAACCTTGAAAAACCATAAATACAAAACTGTTCTAACGAAATTTAATTTGACAAAAAAAACCTATTTCCTTAAATAAATAAATTAGGAACTTAATTGTCCTCATATATTTTTAATAATATAGATTATAGTAACAAAATAATTATGTTTGGCATTTTAGAAGGTTATGAAATATGTCAGCGCATTCTACTACTGCGCAACGTAGAGCGCTCTCAACTATACCGTTTGGCTCTGAGAACAATCCCGTAGAGCTCTGAGAGCTCAACAACATTGAGTTATCAGAACTAAATAACATTTTGTTACTGTAACTCTACAACGAACAGTAAACTGTGTATAGTTGTGGTAACTCTACAGTTACGTTACCAGAACGAAATTTTTTTTTCCGTGCATTTCAATAATTAATAGTTTTATGAATTAATGAATAAACTGCTTTATAGTAGTAATTTAGTGAATAAAAGTATTCACAGAGTAAAATATCTTCAACATCAAAAAATATTTTAACACCGCTTTAACAGCGCTTTAACACCGGAAAAAAATATTTACACCGGTAGCGGTGTTATTTTAACACCGCTTTCGGTGTTGGAATTAAACACCGGAAATTTTAACACCTACACCGCTTTGGACTTACCCCGGTTTTTTTTACAGTGTAGTCATACACAATCAGACCATTAAAAATAGATATTAAAATCAGATATTAAAAACTATAATATATTTAATGAAATTAATCAATGGTTTGGAGCAAATATGAAACAATTAAAATAAAAAGAATATTTTTTTTAATTATATCAATTAAAAAAATAAGAACCTTTATATCATTTGTAAAAGCTTCCAGTATTTATGATTTTGAAATTAAAATAATTTTTTAATGAATAATTTTGCACAGAAAAAAATTAACTTGATTAAAGAGAAAAGTTATTGAATCAATAAAATCATTTTAAAGAAATTGATAATCTTGAATAAAGTAGAACAATTTTTGAGGCAAGTAAAATTAACTCCGATCAATAAAAATTTCTTGAATCAAGAATTGTTTATAAAAATTTTCAAACTATTTTCTTGGTTCAAGATTTTTTCTCATGAGTCAAATTAATTTTTTTATCTATAAAATTAATTTTTTTTATGAGAGCGTCTAATAAATTTATAAAATTTCTACAAATTAAATTAAACCTTCTACCGCCAATACATTAATGGCGAATAAACTGATCCGACGGCACTGAGAGCGCCCAAATACCAAGACTTGAAATAAAACGCGGTCACACTGATAATGATAAGCCATCAGATCTTACGTTCTTTTCAAGCCTCACATGAATTAAAAACAAGATAAATAAATACTAAAAAAACAAAAATTCAAAACTTACACTTCATCTTCTCGAGAGGCTCGTGACTGAGCTGATGGCCAGGATTGTGGAGCATGGAGTTGTCGTGATGCGTGTTGGCGTGAACATCATGGTGATGCATGGCCCCCTGAAGATGGTCACCGTGGAGCCCGGCCATGGAGGCCGCAGCGGCGGCATGTTGGTAGTGCTGGACCGATAATCCACTGGCAGAACCGGTCACCAGGTCCTGGAGACACAGTTCGGTATTACCGCCACCTCCGCCGGCGAGTTCGAGGCCTCCCCCGCCCCCGCCGCGCTCCATGCTGTAGAAGGTTAACGTCGTGCCGACTGTTCCGTACACCTCGGACAATAATACTGCCCTCCACTTGTTAACAATAACAACAACAACAACAATTCACTCAATTACTCTGAATATTAATATCAATACCAAATAAAAAATTAATTTCACCAACTAAATATTTTATTTTACCACTCAAATTTACTCTCAATCAGTTCATCAATCAGCTTATCAACTGGCAACATTTACAATTAATAAACATTTATTATATAATCAATAAATTAATCAATGAACCACAAATTCACTTTATTTCCAAAAAACTTTATTAAGTCAATATTTTTCCTTCAAACTAATTCCACTTGCAAATCTTAAAAATCCAATTAATCCTAAAGACCGCACACTTAAAATCAGCAATTAGTATCAGGTCCAAGTCTCAACTAAAAAACGAATTTCCACTCGACAACACCTCGGTGTTAGCTACTCAAAATACTCAACTAGCACTCGCGACTACAACAGTCACCGTTATGAACCAACGATACGAGCGGTGTGTCACCGAGCAGGCTCCACGACGCGAGTCGACACATACACACACCCAGTCAGTTCCGTGTGTCGTAACAAACCGCGTGACGCGTAATTAAACAATTGTTTTATACCACAAATAACTGAGCCCAAAAATATATTATTGTCTTGGGAAGAAATAAAAAAAACGCACATTCAAATCAGAGAAAAGTTCAGCAAAAGCTCCTGGCAGTAAACCAAAGAAAAAGCTCCAGGTACGCGGTGTGAGTTACGAATGAGCTTATGGGCAATATTTATCAGCAGGTGAGTAGTCACAACACAATAGCACCAGACCGGGTTGTTTTCGATTGTCAGTGTGTACAGACAGAGGGTCGACGAGGAGGCTTAACCGATAGATCCTTTCGGACTGGCTACCGGCTTAAATCGGTAAGTCTTGGTAAGCTCACGGATCTAGTGGTCTTGGATGATGTTATACACAGTGCTTGTACGGTAGATGTGCTCTACTGGCTAGATCTGGCTAGCTGGCTTCTGTGTTGTGTTGTGTTGTGTGTTGTACAGTGTTGAGTAGTAACCGCCTATACCCTGTACCCAGTGATAGTCTCTGCTCTCAATCTCTATCTCTATCTTCCCTCACTATTATACTCTTCTCTTCTTTCTATTCTACTCTAGATCGTGTAACTAGTGACTAGTCTTCTCTATCTGTACTGTGTGGTGTATGTAGTACTGGATGCCGGCTAGCCAGCCTGCCTGACTGTCTGACTGCGCCGCTCGTGTTACGATCCCAATCCCAGACTTACTCCCTCTTCATCTCTGAAAGCTGCTTCCATAACACACAACACCCCTTCCCCTTCTCTTTTTTTTCCCTCCTCTATCTCTGTCTCTGTCTCTATCTCCGTCAACACCGAAGCAGACCACTACTACTTGCTCGTCTATCTAAATGATACCTATACAGCACGAACGCGAGTCAACAATTCGGAGCTTCGGTGTTTCGCCGCTCCACTTCGGCGCGCAGCATTACTGTGTGAGGGTGCAAAAATGCTCTGGAGGGGAAACCGCCAAGTGGGGATAAGTTAGCCACTCCTATTGGCGGTGATACGCGACGAGGGTTGTAAGTATAAAGGGTAATGGTGTAGTCAGCCCCACTGGGCACGATGATATGTATCACACAGCCACTCGATCTCTGTGTTGAGTTTTTTGTATTTTGGTAGTATAGTGTATATTCAAGTACTCGCCGCTTCAACGCAGAGCTTTTCTCGGTGATGTGTGATATACCTTTTTCTATTCCATGATACACCTTTTCTCCACAGGGTATATATCGCGGTATAAGTAACTGTGTGGGTATTCAGATTTTTTGCTTTTTCTTCGCTTTGTTTTTGTTTATTTTTATCAAGTGTTGAGATGGAGATATGCTTCAGGATATATATGTAAAATTTTGTTTTTTGCAGATAAATAAAATAGGAAAGAAAATTTCGAGGAAAAGAGTTAATATTTTGAGGATATTGTAATTTTTAATTTTTTTATGAGAACTTTAGTCAATCTGAACTCAAAACTTGAAAATAATGAGTTTGCACTTCGACAGTCTAATTAGCTATTTGTCTAACTCCTTATTTTTTAGAGGGTGATTTTTTAACATTTTAATGTAGCAATAGTCCAATTATAAATTATTTGAATTATTCCAACCAAAATACTATATCTTTATTAGATATTAATGATATTAAATGATTTTTTAAAGTGATAATAAATTTTGAACTAATTGGTTTTTTCGTAAAAATTGAAGATTCTCTTAAATGGAATTAGACAATTTGCTAATTAGAACGTCGACTTGTTTTTAAATCATGTTTAAAACTGTATTAATTTTGTGGAAAAAAGTTAGCTTTCATGAGACTACTTTTGATTCGTTCTCAAAATAATTGATTAAAGCTCATCAAAAAAACTCGGAATTACTATTTTTTTTTTTTTTAATTAAACAAAAAAAAGATTTACTTGAGCTAAGAAAATTAATGAAAGAATTAAAATCAGTCTTGGCTTAAGTGAAATTTTTCTCGAAGCAAAAAATGTATACTAAAAAGCAAAAAATGAATACTAAAAAAGTAATAATATTATAAGACTTAATATAAAAACAAAAAAATTTTGATTTACTTTAGGGAGAAAAACATTGGGATAGTTGGGTCAAAAGTAAGACAATTATTAGTCAATAGAATGGAGTAGCTTAAATGAAACTAAAAAGTAGTGAATGTAAAGGTCATTGCAAAGCACTCGAGGTTAGATTGAGGTAGTACATACGTCAACTGTTAACGTTAACGGGGTGGTAGAGGGTAGCAAAGGAAGAAGAAGAATAAGATGAACAAGAGGAAAATAAGAGGAGAAGTAAAAGTAGACTAAAGGAAGAAAAGGCTGAGAAGTAGAACAAGAGCAAGAAGAAGTAAGCAAGCTTCAGGGAGACAAATGACGGCGAGGCCACGCCCACGATACGCGGGGGCGTTGTTAAACGTACTTATGTGTGGAGGATTGAGCATGTGTGATATTGGGGCTTGTGGAGATAGGAGTATATGCGTGTGGTGTGATTGAGGTAGGAGAAGTACGTGAGAGGGGAATCGTTGATTTTTTAACGGAGAACGAACCCTAGCCCGACGTGCTCACGTATCCAATCCGTGTGCGAATTGTATGTGTGTTCATGTGTTCATATTGGACATGTCTTCATTTCTGTGTGTGGAAGAGAATGAGAGAGAGCTAAGAGAAGTAAATGTGGGAACGTGCTGAAATGTTCAGTTAACATTGGATTGATGTAGATAGTATACAGTATCAACTAGAGTATATATAGCTATTGTAATTTGATAATTGGAGGATTATGGATTACCTGTATATTGGCTTCGTGGTCGTTGATTATTATTGGCTCTTTTGATTCATCCGATCTCTCATATATGTCATTATGTATGTTCGTATCAATTGTTTATCAATAGATTTATGTGTAACTGATTAATTGTAAGATATAATTTTGGCAATAAATATCATATTATTCGAATTCAATTTGTAAAATAAATTATTTTGACCGTTGAAATAAAATTTTTGAATTTCTGTTTGGTTTTACATAATATGAGATTTCAACTCTCATGATTTTATTGATAATTTTTGAATTTATAAAAAATTTTTTATTATACATAAACTTTATGCTTTAGTCAGAAAAAAGTTTTGCAAATAACGAGAAATATTCAAACTTTTGAGGATTGAAAAATCAAATTTTGACAGGAATTAAAAAATTTCTAAGTATGTATTTTATAATTTTCAAACGAGCAAAAACATTTTTTTGTTTTTTTTTTTCAATAAAAACAATAAATAATTCTCTAAACTAATTTTTTACTGTATTGTTATTTTTTTTTCTAAGAATTTATTTTCTAAGTTTAAATTATTTCTATCTATTTAAGTTTAAAAAAATATGTATTTATGGTTCAATTATTAACAATAAAAACGCATAGGATATTATATTTGATTTCAATTTTATTCTTAACCTAAATTTACAATCATATTAACTATGAAAATTAAGTTTAATTTTATTTGAAATAATTATTCAATTTTTAACATAATTTTTTTTGACAAATTCTTCATAATTCCTCGATCCTTGATGATGGTTTACTGAGGGTGACCACCTCCGTTTACTCAAAGGTGAGGGTTAACTTCTGTGACTCCTCGCGAGGACCTGGAGCCTTCAGGTTTACACCTCCAATCCCTCTTCTGGATATCCTTCTTTTGGAGATTTCTGTAACGAAAATTGTTGATAATTAATTATTTTGACAGTCACTAATTTATTGATTATAAAATAATTTTACAAAAAGTATTGATAAATGTACTTACCAAAGATGGCGAGGTTAAGTTATCATTTTTTGTAGATATATTTATATTAAAAAAAAAAAAAATTTATTCATGATTTAAATAATAAAAATAAAAAAACACGTGGTTATTACTATTAATTTTACTTTTATTGCTAACCTATAAATACACAATTATATTTATTATTAAAATTAAATTTATTTTATTTGAAACTATTGTTTAATTTTTAATATAATTATGATTCTACCACTAATGTATTTACAATTATTTACAATAATCAATTTTTTTTAAACATAAACATAAATGTACAAAACACCAAAAATTTTTACTAATTTATAATAATTAAATTGAAATATATTAATAATGAAAAATTTTACAATTAAAAATAAAAACTAAAAACATGATTAAAAATAAAAAAAAATTATTTACAAAATTAAAAAAGAAATATTAATAAAACTAACAATTTTTAATTACACTCCATGAATCTTAACGTCTCTTTGATCCATGGTGATGAGTCGATGAGGGTGATCTTCTATGAGTCCTCGAAGACCTGGAGCCTCCAGCTCTAAATCTCTGGGCCCTCTTCTTGGCATCCTTCTTTCGGAGGTACCTCTGGAATGCATCCAGAGCATCGTCGATTGTCTGGTGATGCTGGTAATTGCCGTAGTCGTAACCCTGGTATGATGGATAAGCGTCCGTATACGACGGTTCCCATCCCTGATATTGTTGATACAAGGGGTACTCATAATCAATTTGATACCCCGAGTTTTGATCATCTGAGGACGGATAGTGCCAAGCACTGTCAACGACGCTCGGGGTATAGCTGTTTGGCAATTGCTTTCCAGTACTCTCCGATAATGATGGCAGTAGTAATGATGACGATGAAGATGATGATGAAGGTTCTGGTGATGATGACGTTAACGGTGACGTTGACACTAACGGTGACAATGACGAGGTTAAGGTCATCAATGGTGCTGGTGGAGATGACGACGAAGACAATACTAATGGTGGTGGTAATGGTGATGACGTTGACATAGACGGTTTCGGTGACGAGGATGAGGACTTTAATGGTGCTGGTGGAGTTGACGATGATGATGGTGTTGGTGGTAATGATGATGCCATTAATGGAGATGGAGATGCTGATGGTGGCGATGGCGATGATGATGAAGTCGATGGCCGTTGTGGTAGCCGTGGTGATGATGATGAAGGCGGCTGTTCCTTCAGCCCAGTATATACCATGTATTTCCCCGTAGCGGTAAGCATCGCTCCGGAGACTTCAGGGCCCTCAACTTCCTTCAGCATCGACTGCGGGATACCTCTGGCTTTTTTTATACAAGCCGGTTTCCCATTTACGGTAAAAGTGCATTGGTAAACCCAATGCCCCGGCTTGTGACATCGCCGACAGACATACGAAGCTGGCACCGGTCCACTTTGTTTGTAAGGGACTTTTAACCAGTTCGATGGAGAATAATCGGCTGTGGACAACTCCATCATCTTCATGATTTTATCCACATCAGAACCTTCCGTTTTCGTCAAATCCACTTGCTTCCGGCAGGCGGCATCCCCTTTTAACTTCTCCAACTTCTCCTGGAGTTCAACTTCTTGGCGCTTCCACATAAGCTTCCTTTTTCTCTCCTGGAGTTGATCCTCCGGGATCAGTCGTCGTTGCAATAAAATCCTTGTATTGCGGCGCACGACATCCTTATCCTCATACTCGGTTTTTGTTTCCAGGTTGAACGCTACCAGGTCCCACTCCCGGTCTTCAGACGCACGCATTTGTCGAATGACGTTAGTTTTTACATCACTGATAGCGATCGAAATCTCGTCAAAACAGACACGATAAAATTTCGGGAAATTCTTCAATGTGCAGATCACAGACATTTTGCTTATTTCTTTTTTTTTTATTTTAAATTAATAAATAAAAATAAAACACAAAAACACAGCAATGTTTCAAATTTTATAAGAGTTTGAACTTTTTAGATATATTAAATAATACACTAAAAAGTATGCACTGTTATAGAAAAATAAATTTTTCAACTATTGCACTGTTACGGCAGTTGTAGAAAGTAAACTCACAAAACACACGTCTGTTCAGAACGAGAGATTGCAAAAAGTGATTCTTGATTTGGATGTAATGAACGATGTAAGCTTTTACCAAAATTATGTATACTAATTGCATCCCCTCTTTTAATTGTAAGGCCCAATCAACGTTGACCAAGTGCTCTCCTAACTCCGACAATAGGGGCCTAATGAACCTTTACCTGGAAATGTCTTGCTCTCAATGCTAATGAGCCATGACGGTAAAGAGATTTAAGTACTATTGTATCCGGGGTATGTAGTCGGATAATTGTAAATCAATAGACAATAAGTTCTTTAAATTGAAAAACATTATGAAGAAAATTAAAAGTGCCCATTCAAATATTTTTAATTTTTCTTTGAGTATATATTTCAAACTACTACTTATAAGAACTAAAAATTGATTTATTTTCAAATTTTGTAGTATAATTAAACATCAAAAGCATTAAATTATAATATATAGATTAAAATATTTATACATATACTTTTGAATACATGTGTATTTATAAATGCCAAAATAAATGTGTGCTGTATTTTTTGGTTTGGAAAAAGAGTTTTATTTTTAAAATTTTTACATTCGTATATAAATAAGTAATAAAGCCCTTAATTAAAAAACTTAATCTATAATATTTTCAGTGTGAATTGACATCAATGATGTGCTTATCAACTTATTATAATTGAAAAAATATAAAATTTTTCTTAGATATTATTAGTTTTCTCTTAACGTAATTAATTAAATTATTAAATTTGGTAATTTGGATATTTAGTGCAATGGAAAAATTTTAAATGATAAAAAAATCATAGCTACATTAAAATGTGTGCTGTATATTGTATATATATATATATATATTAGGGTGATTCAAAAAAACTTTTTAATTTTTCTTTTTAACTCTTACTCTCTCAAATGTTTCTATTTGATATAGAAAAAATACTCACCAAAGATGAGCCCTATAGCTCAACTCTAAGGGAACGCTATTTTTATTTTAGTTTCCTATTTAATTAACATGGGAAAAATTCTTTTTTGTTTTAATAGAATTTACCCATAATTTACGCAATTTTTTGCAAAAAACGATTTTATATTCTTAAAGAAGAGTCTTTGAGCTTTACAAAACTCTAAGACAAAGTATGATTATCTCAACAAAAAAACTAGTTACAGCCATTTAAAAATGACTAAATTTCGAAATATAAAGAAATAGTTGGCAATTGGGTGTCTGTATGCAATGGTGTCTGTATGTCTGTCTGTCTGTATGTGTGTGTGTGTGTGTGTGTGCGTGTGTGTGTGTGTGTGTGTGTGTGTGTGTGTGTGTGTGTGTGTGTGTGTTTGGATGTATGTAAACCTCTCATAACTTTTGAACGGCTTGATCGATTTGATCGCGGCGGGTGCCATTCGAAAGGGCTTGACCAAACTGAGATTTTGAATATACTTTGGAACGATTCGTACCAGTAGATTTTGAAAAATCGCAAAAAAAACTACAAAAAAAAATTTTTTCAAAAGTGGTTTTTTTGGAATAACTTTTAAACGGCTTCACCGATCAATTCCAAAAACTAATCAGCTCTTAAAATTAAAAAAATACGTCGATCACCACCAGTCCGGTCAAAATCGGTTGATTCGTTCGTGAGATCGTTGACGAAAGAAAACCGAAGAAAGTGTTTTTTCAGAATTACTCCGAAATTTTTTGCTCTATCAATTTAAACTTGAAGATTCTTCATGTAACTCAAAAAACTGCGTCGAATGCCACCAACCGCGTGAAAATCGGTTCATTCATTCAAAAGTTACTGCGATTTGAAAAATTTTTTTTTTCAAAAATTTTTAAATTCAAAAAATAGTGTTTTATCAAATTTCTATCAAACTTTTGAGCTCAAAGAGCTCAAAAGCATACAAAAGCTATTTTTTGAGCTCGGAGATTTCAAGCGTTTAGGTATAGAATTGGCGGGAAGTTGTAGGGATGGCCTTCAGGGTCAACCGTTTTCTTAATTTTTTTTTTTGTAATATCTTGAACGCTATTGTAGATACAGAAATGGCCTTGTTGATCTTGGGCCTTGTTTGTTTGAAAGGGGACACTTAGGGTTATTGAAAAAAAATATTTTGAAAAAAAATTTTCAAAAATTCCAAATTTGTCAAATTTTGAATTTTTAGAAATCGTTCAAAATGACGATCGTAGTTAAAATTTTAGCTCAATTTTTTTTTTATAATAAATTGTTCTCATCCTAAAAGATTCTGAAATTTTTAGATGGGTGTTTTTTTTTTCAAAAATATCAATTTTTAAATTTCAAAAAAAAATTTTTTTTTCGTTTTTTGCAACTTTTAATAAGGTTAAGTTATGCAGATACATAGTATTGTAATTTCGAGGATTAAAAATTGAATGCATCACGTGGAAATATTAAATAATAAATTAATTTCAACTTTTTTTTA
Organism: Cotesia glomerata; assembly: GCF_020080835.1. NCBI lineage: Eukaryota > Metazoa > Arthropoda > Insecta > Hymenoptera > Braconidae > Cotesia > Cotesia glomerata. The sequence continues at coordinate 6,138,921 of NC_058158.1, forward strand.
TTTTCCATGCGTTAAGGATGACCCTAAGATCATGTCCAAAAAATAAAATAAAGTTGAAACTAATTTATTATTCAATATTTCCACGTGATACATTTAATTTTTAATCCTCGAAATTACAATACTATGTATCTGCATAACTTTACCTTATTTGAAAGTTGCCAAAAACGAAAAAAAAATTATTTTTTCGAAACTTAAAAATTGATATTTAAAAAAAAAAAACACCCTTCGAAAAATTTTAGAATCTTTTAAGATGAGTACAATGTATTATACAAAAAAATTGAGCTAAAATTTTAACTTCGATCGTCATTTTGAACGATTTCCAAAAATTCAAAGACAAATTTGGCATTTTTGAAAATTTTTTTCCAAAATATTTTTTTTCAATAACCCTGTGTCCCCTTTTAAACAAACAATAGGCCATTCCTGTATCTACAATAGCGTTCGAAATATTACAAACAAAAAATTAAATAACTGAAAAATAGTATATTACACACCTAGGGAAGTAAAGTAAGAAATGTCTCAGATCACATGTTTGTCATTACATGTGATCTGAGACATTTCTTACTTTACTTCCCTAGGTGTGTAATATACTATTTTCTAACTTTTCTTACAGTAATTTTTATCGTCATTGTGCATCGTAATAAATTTTTTTTCACATCTACGATTACTTTTTCTAAATTACTTTTTTTCTTCAATTGCGACTGAAAACGAGAAAAATCAGCATATTTAAGTCCTTAAAATCATAACGGTTTCTTAAGTACCACATTTTGCCCCCCCCCCCTCCCCGATATATATATATATGTGTGTGTCTATAGACACATATCAACTGACATCTATGCTTATACAGATGAAAGCATATATTGAAACATACAATTGCGTTCATTAATTCGAAAATTCTAAACTCTGAAATTTAAAAATCATAATTTTTTTCATTTGTAAAATAAGCTAAATGTAAAACAAAAAATTTTTTAAATGTTAGTATTTAACAAGGATTCCTATCTAACAAATAAATTTCTGTTACAACAAGAAATAAGGCTATCTGGCAAAAAAGTTTTTAAAAAATTTCCCTAATTTGTAAACAATGAATTTAAAAATCTCGTTATAATAAGTAATTTTTGTTACTATTAGCTCATTGTACTTGTAGCCGTAGCGCCTAATACCTGTCTCGTTCAAATGCACTTACTAACCCAAATGGTCACTATCAATGTAAGGTACTTAAGAAACAAATATTTTCAATACAACAGTTTATGAGGTGATTTACAACGTGATTTACAAATGAGGTATTTTACAACGTCCTTTTTAATGAAATAACAATAATCTATTATATTCATTATCAAGGATAAGTATAAATTTAAATGACAGGTACAAAGGAAAGTCCCAGTTCATAGAAAAAGAACAGATGTCTGTCGACACTATTGTTACTATACAATTACCATGTAAAGTACACTGATAGAAGGATTGATTTGTATTAAATAATATTTATTAATAGTTAACAAATCATTTATTAGAGGCCATTTTTTAGTGTTAAACAAATATTTCTTAGTATTTAAAATGATTTAATTGTATTTAATAAATCTGATTTTCATTTATTAAATATTAATAAATCTTTTTAAATACTAACAAATATTTGTTAAGGACTAACAAATGGCTTCTAATAAATGATTTGTTAAATATTAACAAATCTTTTTAACTATAAATAAATCCTTCTATCAGTGTATTAACTCGGTCGTTTAGTTTTGATTTTGAACTGTCATTGGCGCCCGGCTCTACCGAGCCTATAGATACTTTTGTCCAAGAAACCTTTTTTTACTCTAAAAAAATTTTTCAAAATCATGTTCTTAGTCTAAAATTTTATCTTCAATCAAGTTAATTTTTTTTAATCAGTAAATAAAAAAATTAGGAAAACGGTTGACTCTGAAGGCCATCTCTGCAACTTCCAGCTAATTCCATACTTAGGCGCTTAAAATTGCACCAATGACGTTTTTGAGCTCTTCGAGCTCAAAAATACAATTTATGAGTTATTTTGAGCTCTCCGAGCTCAAAGAGTTTGCTTTCCTATGCTTTTGAGCTCTTCGAGCTCAAAAGTCTGATAGAGATTTGATAAAACATTATTTTTTGAATTTTTAAACCGCAATAACTTTTGAATGAATAAACCGATTTTCACGCAATTAGCAGCATTCGACGCAGTTTTTCAAGTTTTACAAAGAATCTCAAATTTTAAATTGATCGCGCTAGGAATTTCGGAGTTATTCCGAAAAAACACTTTTTTGGTTGTCTTTTGTTCACGATGTCTCTCGAACGGATCAACTGATTTTGACCGGACTGGTGGCGATCGACGTAGTTTTTTGAAATTAAGAGCTAATTAGTTTTTGGAGTTGAACCATCAAAAGTCGTTTAAAAGTTATTCCAAAAAAACCACATTTGAAAAAAATTTTTTTTTTCAGTTTTTTGAAAATTTCTCAAAATCTATCGATCTGAATCGGTCCAAATAGTTTTCAAAATCTCAGTTTGGTCAAGCCCTTTCGAATGGCACCAACCGCGATGAAATCGGCCAAGCCGTTCGAAAGTTATAAGCGGTTCACATACTTTCACACACACACACACACACACACACACACACACACACACACACACACACACACACACACCGTGACAACCTCGCGGGGATAGTCAGGGAAGCTTCCTGTGACCTTCAAACGTCGAGATCTGATGAAAACTCGATTTTCGCAAAACGGGGTGAAAACAATAACTTCCCGATTTTTGAAAATCGATTTCCTTAGCGGGAAGTTAAAAACCATAAATTTCTTTAATCATGAAAATTTCATATGAATATCGTTAAATTAATCAAAACAAAATTCCTCAACACAATTATTTAGACAATATATATTCTTATTTGTAATATCAATAATCAAGTTATTTCTTGGGACAAATAAACGTATCGGCAAAATGTAGTATCATAAAGAGTATGTGTGTCTATCATTATCGACTACAGAAGGTAGTGAATGTGGATACATATGTAGAGATAGATAGATATACCCTAAGATCAATTGACGCCGACATGCTCGATTGTGTTTTATTAACGATAGAGACAAGTATGGCGCAAACAGTATGTATTTTTTTCCTGTAAAACCGCTTTTTTTAGATTCCTATCGAACACTAGCGGAGATAACGTTTTCTTTGTGTCTGTCTATACGATAAAATAGGACAAAGAACTCAAGTGCGGATCTCATCAGTCGCTTTTTATTTTTAGTTAGTGTAAGTATTGTTTTATTTATATTTATTTATTTATTGATCAATCGACAGAAATAACGAGCCAATTACTGGATCTGACACATCGTTTAATATTGTTTATTAAGCTCGTATATCATTTCTCATTTTTGCTGCACTTTTTTTCTATATGTATATACACAACAAAAATCGGATAGATGTATAGTAACATTTGATATAAATAAAAATGATATGGAGCATTAGAAAAACTTGATTAAAAATCACATAACGTTACCATTATATGCTTACGAGTTTTTATTATCTCTTTTGAATTTCAGACAAGGCAGGTCGTAATTTTGTGAATCTAACACGCTAAAAATTCCAATGATACCCAAGACTTTACGATCGGACACGATACTAAAATGTAATACGTGTGAATATAAAATTGCTCTATATTCCATTTATTATAGATGACAATATAACACATAATACATTTTATTTTCTTCAACATACATGCGATATATGTACTTAATAATAATAAATATATTTATTCAACAGTCACAGCAAAAATAAACTCTTTATTACAGAATCCGGAGATGGAGTTTTTAGATTCAAGGGATATATTTTGTATTTATAATATGTGTTGTACTTATTTCTAAAAAAATTATCGTAAATTACTTAAAATTTCAGTAAATTATTTAAAGAATATAACAGTAAAATTTCACAATAAGTATGAAAAAATTTTTTCAAAAAAAAAAGTAATTTCTAAGAATTTGATCATCTTAAATTGGTCAAAAAAAATTTTTTTTGGTTTAAATAAATTTTTAATCAGCCATTTAAAAAATTTCTCGCAATTAAATTAGTCAAAATCTCAGTTTAAATTTTAATAAAAAGAGCCGTAAACTGTAGCAACATTGCAACGATGTTTAGTAAAGAATTTAAGAAAAAAATCTTGTAAAAGTTAGGGCTGATGTCTCTGTTATCCTCCAGGTTTTCATACCCATGAAACGTTTCTTTTTTCTCATATTAGTTAAAGAATACAGAGTATTATATACAGAGTAACATCTTACACTGACGTCGGTTGATTTTTTCCAACCCTCATCTTCTTCTTCTTCTACTCTATACACAGGCAAGCCGCTAGGTCGTTACGACGCTCCGTCTTTACAAATTTTATATCATTTTTATGAGGCATAAAGTCGTCGAGAAGCCGACACTGCACGAGAAGAAAAAAGGAGCGAAGCAACACAACGAGCTCGAATCTGGAATATGAGGGCCGCTGGGGGTGGAGGGTGGATGATGAAAAAATGAGAGCTGAAGGCTGAGGGAAGAAGACTTCAGAGAGAGAGAAAAAGTTGGCAGACAAAGAGACCTTGTATATAGGACTTGTTCTGCGCTCCAAAGTCACGTGCTGGGCGGAGCGGATTTTCATCCCTTCAGTGTTACCTTCCAAGGGTATGGAATGTATACACATATATACAATCTGTATTCTGTACTCTATAAGAGGGTGGAAAAACTAAATAGGGGTGGGGTGAAGTGTAAAAACACTAACTTTTATACACACAATATGTGGATTTTATTTCAAAGGATCCTCGATATCGATATATATAATTCTGTGTATCTAACACTGAGACTGTTTTTGTTTGATTAAATACTTCTTTCTCAATCTTTTATTTACAGACATTTGTATGTGTGAGGCTTACTGTTTGATACAGAATTGAATTTTTCATGATTGGAGGAAAATGTTATCTGGTAATTGTATTGTTTGGAATTTTCGTTAAATTTGATCCACAAAAAACAACAAAGATGTTGACTGCTAAGAAAAATATTCAAGGTTAATTTTTTATCAGTTTGAGAACAATAATAAAGATTAAATTCTAAATCAATTAAACACTCTTAATTATTCTTTACTCACAATCTTGGAAATACACAAGCTGACAATAAGCTTCATGTTGGTCTGTCAACTGTGTAATATTTTGTTGTATTGTAAAAACTTGAAAGAAGTTAACTTATTTTTATTATTGAGGGGTTTTAGTAGTTGATCGAAAAATTTCTAACGACTGATATGTTTTTCATAATATTAAGGTACGCACACTGATAAAAAAATTAAGTTTATTGAAGAAAAAAAAATCTTTAACCAAAAATATCATTTTAAAAAGTTTAGTCATTTTTAATTAAACAAAAAAATTCTTGAATCAAAAAAAATTTCTGAGTTCAAAAATTTTTCTACTGAGTTCAAAGTAAATAAGTTCTTTAAGATGATTTTCTTGGTTCGAAATTTTTATCGTGAATTAAGTCAATTTGTTCATCAGTACAATAATTATTTTTATAGCTAAGATAAAATTTTCTATATTTATAAGGCATCCTCGGAGGTAAAAATTTTTTTTAATAGTATTTATAACTATTATCAAAATGTAATTAAAAGAAAAGTTCTTTGAATTAAAGCTAGACAACATATTACACAATTACTTATTTCTTTAGCGTTTAATATTGATAAGCTCTCTGTTTAAATGTCAGATTACTTTTAAGTGTTTGTTGTCGTAATAATTTTAGACATAATGCAAGTAATACATATTTTGTATCGATACTTAGTCTTAGAGAAGTCTGAGAAAACAGCTACTCGAATTTATTCGCAGTTTAACCTGTAATCCTGTTTAAGATGGAAAAGTGGGTGAAAACTTAGCGTGTTTCTTAGTAGACTTGTGGCGATGGTGATGGCTTAGCAGTATTAAACTTAACGATGTTAACGAGTCTTTGATTCTTTGAGATTTATTTGTATTACTTTAACACGCTTCACGTCTAAATACTCCAATATTTATATAAAAGTTAATCTCGCAACATCAGCCACAATAAAAAAAATAAATTTACACACACAAGTATTATTTTTTATCTCGAGATATTTTAAATTCAAAATATTTTTAGATTTTGATAAATGAACCCTTGAAACTATTCCCGTTACGTGTCTTGCTTGGTCTCAGCCGCCTTGATTCCACTCCATCAATTTTCAATCACGAAGATTAACTTTTTCCTATTCCGCGACTCCTCTTCAGGTAGTATTACATTTCGTGACAGTGTGCGCCTGCCAAAAACAGGGGTAGTCTTTTTTTTGATCCCAAGAAAAAATATATCCTACAATCATATTTTTTACTCGCACGAGCTCTAAATTATCGTTTTTCTTCTTGCGAAAAACAACTTACGTTTGAAAAAAAATTTTTCTCATTTTATTTTTATTTTTTACTTTGAAAAATAAATGTTATTAATATACACAATGTTTTTTTTTTTTCTTTTTTCAAAGAATTATGTTCGCTCGACGTGTTTTAATTTTTTTTAACACAAGAGATAAATTGGAGACAGAATAATTTTATTAAGCTGTTTTTTCGCATAAAAATTATCACTGTGATTCCAAATGATATTAATCGTCGTTATTACTTGCTCGTAGCTAGAAATCGCCCGATAATATTAATAGAATATTAAACAAAATTAATAAATCCGATAAAAATGAAAAATAATCGAAAGTTGTTGACAAAATTAGCAGATAACTCCTATCCGCAGTACAGTAGCTATATATATATATATATATATATATATATATATATATATATATATAGATAAATACTATCAAGTACAGATCCGTGTGTTATAATTTCGTGTGAGTATTATGTGTTTAGGTGTGTGTTAGTGACGTCACCGCCAATGGAGTCGCGGCTTCGGGGCGGCGCCTTTGACTCAGCCAACATGGCAGCTCGCGACGCCGCCGTCCACCCCGCGAAGCTCGATCACTTACTACTTATATTATATTATTTTCTTCGCTGGACTGCTCCTACCTCATATAAACAACATCCGTTGCATTTTTACATTTTTCTTGTCGCATGTCGCAACCAGTTCTTTAACTCAACATATATTTTCACTTATGATTTATAGTGTATGCATTTTCTTACCATTAATCATTCGCTTACTTCCGTAGCAGAATTTTCTTCAGCACACAAAATAAAATGCAATGTTTATTTTCTTAAGTGTCTCTTACTTTGAAAGGATGAATTTTAGATAAAAATGTTTTGAATAATTTTTAAACAGTAAATAAATTTTCTTAACTAGAGGAAATATTTATCAAGACAATTATTTTAGGCGAAATCAAATACTTCGACTTGAAGAAAAATTTTACTTGAGTCAAAACTATTTTGATCATCTTTATTAATTTTCTTGACTCAGGGAAATTTTTTTGTGAAGTTTGCATGTATAAATATATTTTGTATGACAATAAATTTGTTTGAGTTGGTAAATAGGCCTAGCATAACTTATTAGGTCGGGCTTAGTACGATATTGCAAATTATTTCCCCACCGTCGTTCTCAGCTTACAATGTTGGGATTTCCTCAGAGTAGTAACTAACTCTCTTATCGATTTAAAATTTTACATTTTTATTTTTGTAATATACTCAGTCTTTATTTTTCAATTATATTCAGTTTATAAGGTGGAAAATTCAAAATTCATAAAAAATAAAATATTAAAATGGAAAATTCGTCAATAAATTTACAAATCAGAGATTTACATTTTAATTAAAAATTATTAACACTATAATTTATTACTTCTCTTTTATCTTCAAAAGAAGATAAAAATAGTTTTCTAAATACAAAATCAATTTCACATAAATTAGTACCGTAAAAAATCGACTCTAGCACGTGTTTGACTTTACCCGAATCATTAATAAGCTTTCTTTATGATATTGTAGGCTTTTGACATTAAAATGTAATCTAATGGAGGATTATTGAAAGTAAAATTAGTAAAAAAGATTTAGTTGAAATGAATCACCGGAAAATCGTGAGACAACTGTGGAACACTACTCAAGTCTTGAAAAAATACAAATGACAGCACCAGTGTCTTTAATAAATTCAAGAAACATGGGAATATACTTCACAACTCAGGTATGAAACATTTTTTCCGTTACTGATTATGATTATTAATTAACAGAAAAAATACTCATCATCAAAATGTACAAAATAAATAAAGTGAAAAATTTTGATAAAAATAATAAAATTATTCAGCACATGACACCTGATTAATCATCATGAACTTAAAATTTTAAAGAAGCAGAAGAAAGTTTGTCTGCATTGAGGACAGTTGAGGTCTACAGCAGACTACCCCCGGGCAGGAGCAACGAGCCGACGAAGATAAGTGAGTTTTACAAAGACAAAGTAAGAGAAGACGATGAAGATTTTATGAAGGTGTGAAATGAGCCACGTGCTCGGCACCGTAATATATCACAGCCCCTTCTCACTTTGTGGGCTCTTTTACAAAAGACTGCGACCGCCGCATATCAGAAACTGTTCTATGCAAAGAATTACGGGGTGAAGAGCACTCATATACATATATACATATATAACAGGGGATAGTCTATGAATATTCTCGCGCCTGCCATGGCAATAGAATGATGAACGACGACCTCGCCTCTCTACCCACTATTATACCCTCCACGGTATACCTCATGTCAGATAACTTCAGCTTCATTGCTGAAATAATATTTCCCCATTTACTATGCCACCTCTTACTCTGTACACGTATAATATATTTTTATATTTTGACACGCCTCAATTCATCGTTTAACCATGCGAAACTTAACATCGGTTTCTTAAACTATTACGGAGTCGTTATCATCATCCTTGTCATAAACTTACTTTCCTTTATATATTACATTTTATGTATACATATACATCCTATCATGATACAGTAATTCATCATAATTAAGCTTATACGAATAAGTTTATTCATGAAGCTTTTTCAATTCAACTTTATTTCATCATAATTTACTGATATTTTGTTATCATTATTTTTATTGATAAAAGAAAAATATATTGTTTGAATTATTCAGCTTAATCTCAATCAAAGTGCATTATATCTGTAATAGTGATTTGAAAAAAAATTCAAATGACGATTTAATCAAAAGACTTGAAATTAAAAAATATCTTTCTTTTCAATTAAAGTTTATATCAATTTTTTCAGATGTAATTATCATTTCTTAGCTTTTAATAACTCTAACTCTGTTAATTTTAATAATAGCAAAAACAATTAAGAAATCAATTTGAAGAATAATTTGTTTCTTTACAACTTTTAATGAATATTTTTCACTCTAGCTCTTATCTCTTTTGCTCAATAAAAAAAAAAAAACACTGTTTTATAATTTCCATCCCTTCTTGAGGATTAAAAAAAAAAATAACATCCATGTATCATTTCTAAATACTCTAAAGTAACATATCAAAAAATTGGGAGTACTGACCAACTTTTTGATTTTAAGGTTAATTTTCTTGGACCATAATTTGGGAATGTGGAATTCTATTAAAAATTCATTGAATTAAAAATTAAATTTCATTTTATGTTTACTATAATGGTAATTATTATTGACTTCTTACCCCAATTTTTCCGTGTTGATTTACCTTGTAACAAAAGATAATTTGAAATAAAATAAAACATAAAATGATTAAACAAATGTAATCTATATTGCCCAAGTTATCTAAACAATCTTGATATCTCTGGAAAATTCACAAATTTAACTGCGCTGTAAAATATATTTTTTTAAAAATAATAAATTTTCTCATTTATTATCACTATTATTATTACACAAATAGTAAATGCGATTAAGTAAAGTTTGTCTAAAAAATCCAAAGTTTGCTGAAGACTTTTAGCAAAAGCAATTACATTACCGCAATAATGCGTTCAAATAAGTGAATAAACAAGTGTAATGAGAATAAGTTTGTAAAGAAATGCAGGTAATATGGTATAAGTTTAAGTTTATGATAACTAATAGGAGTGATGGGTAATAAAATGTTATCTTTTCAAAGAAAAAATTCTCACAGACGTGAATAAACGACACTTTATAAATACAACACAGAGTAAATTAAAAAGCTATGTAGCGTTTTATCAAATTTTTTTTCAATATATAAACTAACTATTAACAATCCCGTGTACCTATTTCTACCAGATTTTTAGATAAATGCATGGCAATTTAATTGCAAGTTTAAATTGTCATAACCGACAATTGAGAATGGAACCCACCCTTATTTCCGTCGCGATTCAAGCCAGACATTGCAGTTTTATAGTCATATTATTTCAGTTACCCTCTCTCAAACTTTCATACTCTCGAAAAAATATATAACAACAATTATATATCTATACACGGTACCCTAAATTTGTGCCTCATGGAGCACATAATCTTTGATAACGAACGGCTGGGACATGAAAAAAAGTGAGAGCGAAGAGCTAGCGAATAGTGTGTAGTGTGCCACTCAGATATAATATGTGAGTCTAGTCTGAGCTTCGGTATCAGAGTACTCCATTGGTATACGTTATTATTCGATTCACGTGTCTACTATACACCATCATTCTTCTGTCATAATTGTTGTATATGTGCTACACAACTCTCTATGATATTATATTATATTATATGATAAAGGATATTCCCAGCCAAAAAATCTCATGCCTGTACGAGCAAGCAGTTGAGCATGAGATATTTACGTCACTGATCCGAAAATTATTCTATCTATACTGTCAATCAATTGTCATAATATTTTATTTATTTGTCATCCATTTTTTTAATTTATTTCGTGGTATAAATTTAAAAAAAAAATTGGAAAATTTATCGCTTTTTACAATTTTTTTTATTGTGAAAAAATTAAATTTGATAATTAAATATGAACTAACTTCTTGGTGAATTTTTTTCGGTTCAATTAAAAAAAAAAAGCGCCGTGTTAAAATAGAGCTTTATCTAAAAAGCTCCGAGCTTAACGAGCGAATAGTCTTTGAGCAGTCACTGGAAGTGGTTTTCATTATCATCCTCAAACGCTACCAAAATCAGAATCTACCCTTCAGACAGTAGCTTTTCTGGCTTATGTTTTAATTTTTTCCACACAATACCCACCACCAGCACCACCAGTCGGCTGACTGACACTCGAGTGTTTGTGCAGCTTTTGTAGATTGAATTAAAAATAAACTTCCGGATGTGAACTTAGAATTAAATTATACATTAAAAAATAATATGTTTTTTAGAAAGCTTGAATTGAGATCATTTTTTATTTGATTATTAAATTATTATTAAAATATTAACAGCTCAAAAAATTAATAAAAATTTCACAAAATTTTTTTAATAAACGATAATCTCTAAGGATGAAAAGTTATTTAAAAATAATGATTTATAGGATAAAATATTACCAAGAAATGTTTAGAATTTAATAATTTTGAGATAACCACGGTGAGCGCGAATAAAATACAAGTATTAGAGGTTTTTTTATGAAAGATAGTTAAAATAATCTTACAAGCAACTTTTAGTAATAAATTATTGAGTTGACATTTATATTTTTCGAGAGTTTGTTAAAAAATAATGAGTTTGTTGGTGTATACAGTTAGGTGTAAAAATAAAAATAGAAAAATAGGATGGGATTATGATCTTTAAGAAATATTGACGGGATTACGTTTTTTCAGTGAATACGTATAAATGTAGAGTAAGATACTGGGGTGTTATTTTAAGTAATCTCAAAATTGGAATGGGAATGGGAATGAGAATGCTTGTTTAGTTATTTTGTTATTTTATATATATACATCGCTACGGATGTTCCAGGTTAACTTGAGCCCAGGAAACAGTAGGACAGATTTCCTAGTGAAGTGTATATATAAGTGTAAGTGTGTATATCGAAGGCCCTCAAGGTAATCCCTTGTTCTCATTGAAGGGCTGGATTTTGATCCTTCAAACTTCTGCTACGGCACGCTTTCAAACATTTCACGTCACGATCATATATTTACTTTATTATTATGTTTTTTTAGTCTAGTGTTTGCTCTAATTAGACATTATTATTTTTAATCTTTCGCGTGGGCTCTGATGCAGTAAAAAAAATTTTTTTCAGGTTCACGAATGAAATTGTTAAATAAATAAAAGTAAGTCCTGCAGAAAATGACCAAATATGAATGTCGTATACGGAAGACAGCATAATAAAAAGAAGAAAAAGAAAAAAGAGTGAATCTACCCCAAGAGACTGACGGCGTGCTGCTCGGCGCTGATAAATATAACGTAACAAGTTCAGTAGAATAGCAACTTCATCCCGAAAGGATCAACGCGTCTTTCCAACTACTCGGTTCTATTTTCCTCTCTTCTTTTTTCTCGTACGTCTTTTCTCTTCCGTCTCTTTATACAGACTGCACACTACTGCTACCGCTACTATTTATACTCTTCTCTGTCTCTATGTCTCTTTTCATTTATTTGTTTTGACTGTTATTTTTTATTTTTATCCTACCTGGGTGTCCTTTACTGATTTTTTCGATGCAATCCAACGAGTGTATGGTATCGTAATGCAGACTATACCTTTTTCTACAGTAGGAAAATATGCGGAAAAAAGTTGAGGATAACCAGGGTATTGAAACACGCAACGCAACCAATCACTCGCTCCCTTACACACCCAAAGCCGTTTCTATTTATTTTCGGAATATAGACAGCTATCTTTGTAAAGCCCTCAAAACAGAAGTGAATCTACTCAATCGTATTTCTTATTTATATTTATATTTATATTTTTTTGTGTCACTATTCTACTATATAAATAATAAAAATTTATGAAGAGATTAGAAAAAAAAAAAAAAAAACGAAAATATAATGTTACTTTAATAAAAAATTTATTTAATTTTTTTTAAGGTAAATTACTAATCATTGATAGTCTGTTTAATTTCAATAATTTTTTCATTTTATTTTTACTAATTTTTTTTTTCAAGTGAAAATTTTTTTAAAAAATGAACTAAATTAACATTCCAATAAAAAATGTAAATAAATAAATTTAAAAAGTAATTACAAAATAGTTTTGGTATTAACACCACTTTTAATTGGAGTAAACACAGTAACAATAATCTCAAAGCTTAGGATTTAAAAAAAAAAAAAAGTTTGAACCGAGAAAAAAAAATAACGACTCGCTATTATCCCACACAAGATCCAATTGGCTTATTTTATTTAATCGGCTCCCAGCGCAGAGGCAGTGAGAAAGGAAACAAAGTATAAGTGTAAGTAGAAGTATCCTCTCTCTTAAATGACTAAAAAGTAAAAAATAAAATTATCTCGCAGTATAAATTTTATTATTAAGGGCAAAGTTGGTGTGGAGTGAAGTACAGAGTTGAGTGAAAGTGAAAAAGCTCGGACGATTTTATAAAGGTTTTGTTTCGAGGTGTATGTGTGTGGGTGATGGTTTTCTGGGCGCCAATGCTTGCGGCGAAAGTATCATCAAGATAGGGTAGTAAAAAGTAAATTAAATGAGAATTAAATACAAATAAAACCGCTCGGCCAAGTAATTGGCTAGCTCACTTCTTACTTTACCCTCGCGTCGTTTTTCTCGGTCGATCCAAGCGAATAAGAACCCACCACCGCCTCCAACATTGGCAACCAGCTACCACCACTTTCAGACCGACAAACACTTGCTCACTCTCCCATAAAAAAGATATCAATCCCTCTCTTTTCTTAAATCTATATACCTATTTACCCGCTGGAAAATACGATCAGTCTTGTCATCCAATGCTCAAACACTTGTATAAATTCTTTCTGAGAATATTCTATTTGTTCAATTATTTTTGTATGTACTTACTTTTTGAATTTTCATGAATATATAGTTTTTAAAATAATAAAATTTTTAATAAAATTTACCTTCAACTTTATAAAATCCCGTGAAAAAATTTTGTGATGACCCGAACTATGTTCATACATAGTTTTTGTTACATCCTGATATCTATTCATGTAAAAATGGCCGTAACAGAATATTTTTTTCAGGATATTCAAACAACAAAAATGATCTTGTGATATTTTAAGAAATTTCCGATACAAATAATTCTTTAAAAAAATTAATTTATGATTTAAGTATTTGAAATTCTAAGAAGCAAAATTCGTGGAAGAAACATCTGTATATTAATAATGTAAAGCAATAAAAATAACAAAATTTGAATATCAATATAGGCAACTATAAAGTGACATGAAGAGATCCCTTGACGCTGTAAAAAGATGATTGTTAAGGGGATAAAGGTGACTATAGGATAAGTCTGGTTGGAGATGCAGAAGGGCACACACGAGTAGTCGTCGTGGTGTCAAAAGGGGTTGAAAAAAGTCGGGAACGAAGATTCGCGACCCGGGAGAAGACAGGGTTCAGGGTTCTGCAATCATGCCTGGATTAAGGCTGTATGTATGAGGATAAAATGAGGCCGGAAAATAAGAATTTTCCGAGTTTTGAGGGTGCAGATACACCTATGTATGGCTGTGTGTGCGTATACGTACTGATATGGAGAAGCTAAGTTGTAGCAGAAGCAATCGAGCTGAGAGAAAAAGTGAGGGGGTCAAAAACCCAAGACGTACGTACGCGTTACTGGGGTGAGATATTTTAGGGTAAATGATATTCCATAAGCGAGCATATGTGCTTGTGACTGGTTTTGTTATTAGGATATACATATAAATATGTCCCAGTCCCCGTCCCTATCTCTATCGACGTATATATGTTGTTATACTGTAACTATGTCTATGTACATAGATGTGAATTTTCCACCCTTATTCACCCCGGGATGCTACTTTATTACAAACATGGATTACGATGGTAATGGGAATAATCTTTCTGCGGTCCACTGACTCATGTGGAAGAGGGAAAAAATTTCAAATCACTTTTATTATTTTTAAATTATAAATCATTATTATTGAATTATCCGTAATTCTTCTAAGTAATCCATGAATAAGTTTAATTTAATTTTAAAACATTTTTCTGATTTTGTCTAGACTTGAAATTTGACTGAAATATTTTGTTTGAATTAATTAAATATTATAATAATTAACTCTCAAGTAGTAAGAATAAAAATTTTCGTACTCTACTATCAAAGAATTATTCTATGAAAAATAATTTGAATATTAGTAAGGCTAGTTTGATTTCTAGAAATAAATTTATAAATTTATTGTCCATTACAATTCAAGTTTTTAATCAAAAATGTAGGTCCATTATAATCGTAATTTTATTACAAATCCGATATTCATTTTCTCACGGCATAAATAAAGATGAAATTAATATTTATACAAAATAATTCAAAAATAGATCAGTATAGTTGATTAGTAATGATTCATACATTTGGATGCATTAAACATTTGATTTCTAGATCCAAGTCATCACTGACAGTTTGACGTACAGGCAACTCCCCTGATAGGAATCCCCGATGGCATTTGATACAATCTTCCCAAGCCAATTCGTCAACATAAATAGATAACAGAATGCTATATAACACAGTATAAAATAATAATATGATACACGTTGCTACAACGCAATAGAGTATTATATCTTTTGATGTCAACACTCACTCGTGCATCTATTACGATCTAGATAATTCAATTGCTCACGTCGGATTACTGACAGATTACTCTAGGGTATTAAAACCTATTACATCATTAGATATGTACTGTTAATAATTATTTATCAACACGAAGCGCTTAAAAACAAATGTGAGTTTATTTAAAGAGTTAGTTGTAAAAACTATGATTATAAATAAATAAATAAATTACTAAAAAAATAAAAATAGAACGATTAATAATTTTAGGTTTTAACCAGATTCTTATATGCTGTAAAATGTTCCATCGGCTTTACGACTGTAGCCAGGATTTGTTAAATCCGTGTGAGGACCCTCGATCGCCAGCTTGAGACTGCTCGGATGAATCCTCTCGATTGCTCGCATTTGCGCGGCATAAGTGACACGTCTCTGGTTTTTATCGAGAATATCATCTGACGACTGTGAATATTCCTTAGATTCAACAGCCATGGATTTTTTATTGGAAAATGCTGCTTGGGATTTCTTCCCACTCGGGGCGGAATGGTACTTATCGCTTGGCGAGACGGCTCGTGAATTTATTTTGCTCTGTATTCGTCTATTAGATCGGGTATTTACTGTTATTTTTGGCACTGGCATCGCTGTAGCCGTCGCAACATTCATCCTCATTGACTTCGGCGCTTCTTTTGACTTTATTGGTCTCGCTTTTGTTGGTTCCATCGAGGATGGCTAAACAACAAATACATGCATGGCAATTTTATAAATTTATGACAAAATATTATGATTAAATAATTATAATTAATCTTTACAGTGAGTTCATTACGCAACTGACGCCACGATTGAAGATTCAATGTTTCGGGCTGCATGAACACGTACATTTTTGGTACCATGAAGTCTTCATTGTGAATGTATATTGATGACAACGCGTAATCTAATGCATCACATGGTTCCTTAAAATACATAGTACTTGTAAGAATATTTATTATTGTTTATTATAATTATTAGTTATCGAAATTAAAAATTTTGATAACAATCGTGGAATTTATCCATATTTCATATTGTTTAATAAATAATTAAATAAATTTTTATGGATGTATATAAGATTTGATTAAAACACAAATTTTGAAAAATAATTAAAATAATCATAAACTTATTTAATAGAAACGTTATGAAAAATGTTTTATTATTTCAATAAAAAAGCAAAATATAAACTTTCATGAAAGTAATTATAGCTTGATAATAAAAATGTAAAAATACACTAAGTTCTTTTATTAAATTAAAACAAAATGATTAAAATGAACAATTTGAAGTAAATAATTGCAATAAAAATTCAACACTTGAATCAGTTATTTTTAAAAACGCATCATGCAAAAATTTTATTCATTGCGAATTTTAAGTTATAAAATAGAATTATTGTAGTATTACTTAAACAACATAAAAAACAAACTGAAAAAAAAAAAAAATATTTCCAAAAAATAACAATTATAGTTACATTTGGTCGAATAATTCTTTGATCCCGTCGAATACTATTGAGAGTATGATGAGAAAAGAGCCGTTCAGCAACATCAACTTTAGTCGGCCAGGTTCTGTCATTCGCAGAGACATTTTTCCCCAAAGCTGGCCCACGAGCGACCCAAAAACCTTCACTCGAGATATCTGGCACTGGATAAGGATTTCTTTTGTGTGTTCTCGGAGCCATCGTTTACTCTTGAATATTCAACTCTGTGATTAACGAGTGAGTGATGATTTGCTCAGCACAGTCTGAAAAGGTGAAACTTGAATTTTATGGACACTCAATAAAAATAACTCCCGAGGTCGACGTGATAATAATAATTATTGCTTGTCAACAATGTCACTTTATGCACGTATGACGCAGTTGAGTTATAGATATAAAAATTAATAAATATATACATACAAAGATATAGATAGGTGTACATAAATGTAAGTTTTTTTGTTATTTTGTTTCCTGGTATCTTGTGTAAAGAAATACGACATCTTAATCGTAAAAACCCACACCTAATGAAAGAGATTTACGACTAATTGTTTAGTCAAGTCTTTCAAGACATTGTTTTATTTGTTTGCTCTAAATTATCACGGCCTCGGTGTTTTTCTCTCTCGCTCCCTATTTTTTTTCTTAAAAATTATCAGAAATAACAGACGAAACGACGATAAAAATAATTTAAATTATTTTTGATGATAAATGACAATTAATTACAGCTTTTAAAAACCAATTTTTTTAAAATAATTAATTATAACACAGCCGCATTAATTTAAGGCAATTTAATTGGAGAGCACAGATATATATCGTGTTGTAAACGCTTGTAGCATAATTAACACATTTACCGACAAACTATAATGGGACTGAGTATAACCGGCTAACCGTAATGAGATGACCGCACTCGTAAATCAAGAGTCGACATCCGGCTTTAACCCGTGTCCTCTACAACCCATGAAAATTCTAATCTTCACCATATTATGGTACTATCACTATCATATATCCCATAACGTTTTACTACTACAAGTATACGAGCTAGTATTCATATACCTACACGATACTTGGCTCTACTCTATACTAATAATAACCAATCTAGTGTACTGTGTAAACTTTACATAACAGACAACTATAAACATAATTTGATATTATTTATCTCGCCGAGAGGTCTACAGAGTTGAAACTGTCGAATAAAAATCACGAATTTTTTTTTTAACGCAGCAAGTTTGATTTTAAGACAAAAAAAGAAACTGAGCTTTGAGAACGCTAGTTTTACAAGAAATTTTTTTTGGTTCAAGAATTTTCCGCCTTGGTAATGAAACTCTACAGAATGTTATTAAGATTAGGTTCGTAGTTTAAAAAAAAAAGACAACTTTGAATTTGAAAAACATGCGTACGTACAATCACAGAAATGGTGATACCAATTTAACAGGGAGGTCATGTAATGTTTTGCAAAAGCCCATCGTAGTTGACGATCCACATAGATATTAAAGCCACAGTAATTTATGTTAGCACGGGCGTGCATAATGCTGTTTATACAGAGCGACATGGTCACGTGCCGGCGTGTGTCAGCGGGTGACCACCCTTCCAGTATTCACCGATGTGATTGCATGACATTAGTTCACGTAAGTCTCGGATCTCTCTCATTCGATTGCTCTTATAGTTTCGTCTCTATCGCAGTTCATGTGGGCATTTTTAACACCCAGAATTCAAACATCACTTCTACACTCACACCCCCGATCCACACTGCGTGGGATCTTCATTGCCTCTACCTTCAGCAATTTGATTCGTTTTATCGGATTACGTGTGTAAGTAGTTCTAATACCATTTATTTTTGGTAAATTATTTTTATTGTTAAAATAATTTTTATTGATAAAAGCTAATTATAGATTTTCGCTATGATATTACTTATATTAACCAAAACTAAATAGTTCCTACCAACGATCTAAGAGAAACCGAATTAGGCTGAAATATTGCTCATTTTAAGATATTGCTCATCAACTAATCACAAAATACATGAAGAAACCTAAAAAAGTCATCAATTTTTGTTATCAATTTGATTCAAAAGTTCAACGAGTATGAGAGTTAGGTGAACTTTGATAGCGAGCCCAGTTAAAGCTCCCAGATAAATCATTCTGAGGCAACAATTAAGTCACTAGTTTACAATAAATATCAAAATATTAATTTTTCAAAAGATTAAAAACTTTTTTCTTATGATTTAATTCATACACTGATAAATATTAACTTTATTTATCATAACTTCTTCGTTATGAATTAAGCAAAAAAATTTCAATCAAACAAAATTTTTTCAATCCAAGAAAAATTTCTTGTTTTGAAAGCTGCTTGAATTAAAATAAAGAAATTCATCAAAATAATGATCTTAGTTCAAGATTTTTTTCCTTAAATAAAATTAATTTTTTATCAGTACATATATAAATACAACAAAATTGTACAAAAGACGATTTAAATACAATAAATAATAAATTTAAGGATAAATTTTCCGTGTCATTGGCTGTGCTCATAGGAACGTCATATATATCCATCCACAAACCTGTCTCGCTTTTTTATTCTCATATTCCGTCACTCTCTTCTACACTGTCAACCCGTGTAACTGTCTATCCTGCTTTCCGTGACATTTTCGTAGAACAGCAGCACTAGCACCAGACCAGCAGCAGCAGGAGAAATAGAAACAGAAGAAGAGGCAGAGCATCACATCAGAGAACCCCACGTAGAAGAGATGACACGCGTAATCGCGTAATCGTGGCGCGTGCTGGAGTTTGAATCAGGGGAGCTTTACGTTCGTCTACACACGGAGTATACTAGGAGCACGTGGTGCGACGCTGCACGCCCTAAATCAACAGAGATCCTCGATCTCTCGCTCGCGTCAGTTGATCCCGCGTACAGACTCTTCTCTACTACGTACTCCGTATCCGATGCTGATGCATCTGTTATATCGATAAATTTATATACTAGTCTTCTTGCTCACAGATTACGCTATAAATTTTAAACAAATAAACCAATTACCATAACTTTATAAATGTATCTCTTCACAAACTTTGATCCAAGTTTTGATAGCCAAAAAAATTCTTAATCAAAATATGAAATGAATATTAAATTATAATCAAATGAATATGTAATTTTTATATTTTTTGTATCATCATTGAAGCTTAAGTATGGACATTTAAATATTCAATCAGTTCAAAATCAATCAAACATAATAATTAATAATTAATTTGATTAAGTTAAAAAATAATTTGTTAATTAAATAAAAATTTGAAAACACTGATAGAAGGATTTATTTGTATTAAATAATATTTTTTAATATGTAACAAATTATTTATTAGAGACCATTTTTTAATATTAAATAAATATTTCTTAGTATTTAAAATGATTTGTTTGTATTTAATAAATCTGATATTCATTTATTAAATATTAATAAATCTTTTTAAATACTAAGAAATATTTGTTAAGGCCTAACAAATGGCTTCTAATAAATGATTTGTTAAATATTAACAAATCTTTTTAACTATAAACAAATCCTTCTATCAGTGAACAAATGAAACAATATTCTAATGAATACTAAACACTACATTCTATTTATTGATTTAATTGCATATATCTGGATACGATCACAATGAAATAATAACGTTTTACCCGAGAAAATCAGAAAGTTAAAGTCGGTACATAGAAGCCAGATCTTTAAATTAAATCCTCTTACCCTGAGCGAACAGAAAACAGAACAGATGAGAAACAAAATTGAGAAAGTGTACAGTTGGAATCATTAAAAGTTGAAGTGATTTCGATTGCCGGATAAGCATTCGGAGAATCCCAAGCACTCGAATGTGAGAAGTAAAGCGGCGACCTAGCTCGCTCAAGGATAAACCCTCACTTTTAGTCTAATCCCATAATATCCTCAACCTGGTATCGCTGTCGGAATTGCGCATTCAAATGGACATCAGTGTTCTATTCCCAGCAGCACACACCGACGCATATTATACGGTAGTCCTGCTCTATGCTCTTCCTCTGCTCGCTTACGCTGGGAATAAACGAGACAGAGAAATTGGTTCAATTGCACGGTACCATAAACCAGTTAGAGGTCACCGACAGAATTATATGTACATATATTAAGGTACAATACCGGGGGGACGAATGGATGATATTGCCAATATTTGGTTTGATTCTCTCGCGTTCGTGGCTGGTGGGCGTACATACTCACACAGTAGGCTCTGGACGCGTGCTCAAGCTCCTGTACATTAGACAGCCTGCGTATTAGCATTTGAATGCACGGACCCGTCGCTCGACCTTTGTTACACCAGCCCTCATTCGACTGACCACAAATGTCTACGTTCGCACCCTCGACACTTATTTGCCCTTCGACCTATCCATCAAATAATCTACTACTTTTTTTTTCTTCTTACAATATTCCCAAGTTTCTGTTTGCGCTCCTATAATCGTTTTTTCATTTCTAGTATTTATACGAATTTTTTTTTATTTTTGTACAAACATAAAAAAATTTTGTCAGGCTGATGATTTATTTTGCTAAACTTATGACCCTCTTATCTGGTTGAAAAAGAGTATGATATTTTTTTTCAGTTTGTTGACTTGTTAAAAAAAACTTTTGTTGATTTTCTACACAGAGTGATGCTGCTATTTTGGTTTTTATTGCATTGAATGACTAAAAGTGAAGATATAGTATTTTTCGATGAAATTCAAGTATGAAAAGAAAGATTATTGGACTATGTGATAAATAGCGCTAATGCTACAGAGTTAAAAATGTTTTTCCATGTCTATAAATTTAGTTTGGCCTTTAAATAAATGACAAAAAAGTTTGCTATTGTGTGACTGCAGTATAAATGGAGGAAACAGAGAGAGGTAGAGGGAGAAAAATTATTATTTGAGTAAACAATGAAAAAGTCAAAATGGTAAAATGGTTTTACATGATTTAACGAATTTTATTTGGATATAAATATTATTCTATTGTAGCAGTATACGTAGAAATGGTCTTTTGTGCGGTCAGGACAATAGAGAAGATGGAAAATATTGGCACAGCTTTGGCTTCAAATGTCCAAACATACCACATCACGTGACTATGACTTTTACTTTATTTATTTCCAATATTTTGACACTTATATACTTAATACGATAATTTTTTGTATTTATATTAATAAAGTTATTAAAAATCAAACAATGAAATCATGAAAAAAAAATTTTTAGAATTTATAGCAAACTAAATTTTAATTTTACTCAGATCTCTTTATTTTGCGAAAAAATAAAACATCTCAGCTTTGATATTTGAAGAAAATTAAGAATTTTTTTTGGTCAATGGCTTTTGCTTTAGAACTTAAACCAGTAAATGCGACAGGTGGTCCGTGAAATCACTGCACAAGTTACTCCATACTTTATTCACCCTCGCACGATGTGGCTCATTAAGAAATTAAGTGTATAATAATAGGGGTTTGGGTGTTACAACTTAACATCCCTGAAATTATTTCTTCACGCTCCACTCATCCACTCAGAAACACCCAATATATGTCTTCAAAAATATAAAATATAATTAATATTCGTAGCACAGAGTGCAATATCATTAAAATTCGTAAGATTGTGGGGCGCAGTAGCTTGAAACAGAAGCAGAGCATAGAGCGTACCATCAGAAAAATCCTTTGAAACGAGTAGCAGTAGAGTGTAGAAGCAGCACTAGTGTAGACGTATATACAACGCTGGTATATTTTAACATTTCACGTTTGTTTCCATTTAAATGGTAATCAAGTCCCACAATATAATTGTATTCGCGCGAACGTAAGCCGGGTCTCGACGTGGCGCCTATATCTACTTCACTATTGTTCGCATTGTTCTCTCTGCAGGCTTCAAGCGCTAACAATACGCCACCCTTTTCAAAAACTTGTATATATTTATAACTATACTGTTGATAGTGGATGCTGAAGTTTATTAACATTCACGTCACTTTCAAACGATTTTACTCTGATTTGAATATTTTACACTTTTTTAATCAAATCAATGATTTTATTTTGTTTCAAATGTTATTAAAATAATATTTATCAGGAAAAAAATCAAATATTCAAGCTTAATTCACACCCAGCAAAGCGAAATAAAAAAATTAACTTAAATCATTAAATAAAAATCTAATTTTTTAACTTCTAGGATAAAAAATAGAACTAATTTTTAAAAATAAACAAATACAAAATTTATTAATTATTTTAGTTCATAAAGTATCCGGTGAAATACGGATTAAAATTTTATTTGAAGATAAAGGAAATAAAAATGAATTGATCTGGAATCAGTATTATTGGAGTATAGTAGAACCGATAGCCGCAGAGAACGCCAGCGAGTTGGGAGTTGGGAGCTTAAGCCCTTTCGGTTCAGAAAGCGCATTGTTAAACATAGCACGGTGACCCAAGCTGAAATATACAGGATTGTGGCCTGGGGTGCGGTGAGAGAGATCGCTAAAGGGTGACATAGCTTGCCGGGTTGACGCTCGTTATACGTTCTGCTCGTTCGCTCTGTCTCTCATTTACTCTTCACCCCATGCACATTCAAGCACACACAGACACACATACTCATCCATTTATCTCCTTTTAATTTCCCCGTTTTCTTTCTCTCTCATGCATATTCATCAGACGCTAATTAATCATCGCGATGAGCCCACAGATGCTCTCCTGTCTTCCTATTCCAATGTAATAACTTAAACTTACACACAATTCCTTGTACTACAAAAATTAACAAAAACAAACTTTTATATTCTTCTTCCAAAAACTACTCGTCTTTCCAAGAAAAATTAAAGACTGAATTTATTGAACCGCTTACACCGTAAAAAACGTTTTCCCCCAAATAATAAAATAAAAGTCAGATGTGGATGTGTATTTTAAAATTAACATTCACGCGCAATCAATCTACAATAGAATAATACGACATAACGTTATGTAATCCTATTTATTACCAAGGTTCACCGTGATAGTCATAGTCATAGTCTTCTACAATACAACTGAACATCGCACAGTAACACGCGCACTTGCTCCTCGCCCTTTCATCATCATTCTATTCGGGTTCACGCAGACGGGACGCGTATAATTAGGTATCGTTTATTTTACACCCAGTCCTCTGCTCTCTACTCGTTTTAGGGCTGCTCGGTACAACTACGATCCATACTATTATGTAAGGTATATGACTAGAGTCGAGTACGACGAGGGGTTGAGCTGATGCATATGAACGCTCATACATACACTAAATGCACCGTAGGGTTTCCCTTGACGTTTATTTCTCTACAGTACACTCTAATACACACACAATCCTCATACTAAAATATATTGGCGGTATAGTCGCTCATAGAATGGTTCATTGGTAATGTCATGCGATCATCGGTTCCCTGTTGTCCATTGATATTACATAATGTTCATCGGGGTGCCAGATATACTTCCTCTCCCTTTTATTTTTTGCACTACAAATAAAACACCCTTTTTGCGGGCGCTAAATGTATTCTAAGTTCTAATCTTTTGTTTATTAAAAATATTCTGTAAAAGTTAAAAATTTTAGAGTGTTTGGTAGAATTGTTCTTTTTAAAACGAGATCCAAGGAACAAAAGAATAAATTTACATGAAAAAATTCTGAGATTTGATCGATAAAATATGTGAATAGTTGATATAAATATGGTGAATTTTATTTTTTTTTTTGAATATATACGAATCCGATTTACGAAAAAAAAGCTATGGGACATTACCGGTGATAGGGACAGATGCGGGGGGTCCAGTGACATTATATGTTCAACCCTCCGTCAACACAGTAGGTGTCGGCGAGCCATCTAAATATCCCCAAAGGGACTCTAACAGTTTTTTTTGTCACATACGTTTCTGTATACAGATATACATTTATATGTAATGTGTGTTCGCATCTTCATAACTTGACTTTGAGATGGGTAATCGTTAAACGGATTACTTTTACAATTTTAAATCCCATTTACATTTTTTTTTATTTTATTCTACACGAGAGATATTTTTAACTAATAATAAAAATGTCGTAGTCATATTTTCTAACAAATATATTTTTATTTATTATTTTCTACTTCGAGTTTTAAAAAAAATTATTAAACAAAAGATTTAACAAAGAATAATTGATAAATAAAACAAGTAAAGTCGACTTTTGTGAAACTTCAAAAATTTTCAATTAAATATAAAATGTACACAAAAAAAATTATTTTTATTAAAACGAAAAATTCTTGAATCAAAAAAATCATTTTGAAGAAATTAATTATCTTGAATCAAGCAGAAAAGTTATTGAATTGATAAATTTTTGGCTGAAGTAAATTATACTTGATTCAAGAATTTTTTTTCTTGAATCAGAATAAAAAAATTTTTCAGAATGATTTTCTTGGTTCAAGAATTTTTTCTTAAATCAAGTTAATTTTTTTTCAATATATATTTAAAGTTATAAAAAAAATAACATCAAGGGTGGAAAAAAAATGTTTATCCTGAAAGCGATTTATAAAAAACTATTCAATGCATGGTAGTATTGACAAAGTGTACACAAAAAATAATGAATGATTGCTCAGCGATAGCAATAGCTCATCAGGTAGACAATAACGCTGTTGTCGTTTATGTGTTTTGACTGCGAGCTATCAAACGGCAGCACCAGCCAGATTGGGAGCTGACAAATGAGCAGGCCAGTGGGACGAGATGCTGCAGAGAAGACATATGGCCCCATAAAAAAGAGATACAAAAGAGCGAAAGCGAAAAAACGGGGGTAGGTATATAACTATCATCCCGTCGAACTCGATCCAATATTAATGGAGACCAAACACCGCACATTCACTGTATGTACCAGTACAGCAATGACTCTACACCGTCGCGTTTGTTATGTCCCCAGAGTTTGTACACACATCGGTTATTACTCGCCATAATGTCTCGATGCGATACTATAGTATGGATAACATAATGTGTGTACACTCCCCTTTTGCACAATAGAATGATCTATGACGAAGGAGGATCATAGATCGTTGAGAAGCATCTTACAGCCTCTTTCTCTTCTCTGCTCTTGTTCCCGACCACTATTAGACCTATAAGTAATGTATCCTTCTATATACAACGTCCTACTATCTTTCTTTCTTAATCCTCTTGCGCGTTTACCTTCATTCCATAACCACCTACAGTACCTATATATTTATTTAGACTCTAATGGGTATGTATATTTGTATGTATTCTTGTAGTTTAATACTTTAGTCATTTTTATTTGCCCTCTCAAATAAAAATAAGCGATAAAAATAAGCCGAGTTGTGAGTAAGACAACCTACTGGAAATATTAACTAGCCTAAGTATCTAGCCCATCTGCCTCGGTGTGTCAACTAAACAGACCATTTTTTTTATTCCATTTTTTATCCCGGTAAATTTATTCCCATCATCAGTCATAAGTCATAATATCACTTTAATTTTGAAGATTTATGAAAGAAATTTATTTTTTTTAATAATTTGCGAATTTACAAAAAAATTTTTTGTTTGTTTTTTTTTTTAATAATCAATTTATAAGGTTAATATTTAAGTAACTATACTGATTCAAAAATAGCTGTTAATTAAAATTATTTTTAAAAGTTAAAATAAATATGCGATAGAAAATCAACGTCATAAAAAAATATTTATCTAAATGAATTTTTATTCCTGATACAATACTGTCACAAACATTGACACTACTTGAATATGACGAAAGGCCCACGTGACAACGGGTTAAATTGGATTTCATCACCCTTGGATAAGCGGATCGGTGGCGCGTGACTGTAAGGGCATCGAGAGGGTGAATGGGTGAATTTTTAGAAAGGCATCAACATCAGCAGCACCAATAACTCAACCAAGAGTGATCCAGCAGCAAAGTCCAAGGGAGACAGACAGAAAACTAGACAGTCTCAATTGGGATCAAAGACATCTCGGATATATGGTTGCAAGTGCTTTGACGTATTAACTAGGAATTGATGTAGACAGTTACGAGCAATTCCGCACCTTGCAAGCTTTGATCCAGTTTACCTGAGGGAGCTGCGCTCCAACATTTCCCAATCACCGACCAATGTCAAAGGGGATTTACTCTCATACATGTACGTATCTGTGTTCTCCTCCGTATGTGTCTTATTAATTATTTACTTCAAGTTTTTATTGCCAAGTCTCTTCTATTGTGTACTAGTTTATAAATAAATTATCATAATTACCATAAATTATCATAATATGGTAAACTATTATCTTCTCTACGAACTGATTAGCAAATTTTTTAATGTATGCTTATCAGCTTTTATTTTTTTTTTTAAATCTAACAAACAAAAAGTAAAAGACGATTATATTTTTTCTTCTACATAAAAAAAAAATTGAATAAGGTGAAAAGACAATCAATTATTTATTCCTCAAATTACTAGTGAAATTTTTTAATTTGAATGACGTATATATTCTTTGAATTTAAATATCGAATTATTTTTAATAATGATTGTTGAAACTTAAATTTTAAAATACTGGCACCAAGTTCAAGAACATGACGATGTTTGAAAAAAAATATTTTCACAGTGTTAAAACTTGCTAGCTTACATAAAATATATTACAAATTTTTATTGGCACATATTTGATTTTAAAATTAATAATTATGAAGTAAACTTTCAATGTATTTAATATAGTCCATTGTTAATTAATTTTTTTCTGAAGATATATTTTTATAAAATTAAGTTAGAGCTCTTACGTGATTTATAAAAAAATTTCCATCTGTATTTTAAATTGATTCTGTTAAATAAAACTAAAAATTCCTTTTAAAGAAATATACTGGCGGATGTTTTCTACAATCTGTACTTGAAAAAAAAAAAAAAAAAAAAAAAACTAGATAATTTATTACCTGAGTTATCAAACAACACGACAATAAACTGGAGCAATTAGTTGAAAAAAACTGTTTACTTAAATCTATTACATAATGTTAATTTATGTTGAAATTATTAAATGGTAACTAAGGAAAATTTAAAGTTAGGTCAATAAATGTGGGAGTCAGAGCAAATATCTTACAATTCCATCTGTATGTTGAATTTGAAGTTGGGATTCAGAAATGATTACTGGCACTCAATAAAGATAATATTCTTCTCGGTAAAAAGAAGAAATTTATCCACTTGCTGAGCTTCCTTTATAACCGACGAGTAGTACAAACTACCAGTCACCGAAAACAACGACAGAGAGCAGATTGAAACGGATCTATAGATCTTCCCGCCAAATTGGCTCTGGTGATCTGACATTTTAGAAAAAATCGATCAACTTTCAAGATAAATCAATACAAAAGTAGTTACCTGACAAGAATTAGATTATTAAGTATTTCATATTAATTTTTTTAATCATGGGTGACTTTCAATTCAACGAGTTAAAAAGTTTAATTGAGAATGAGTTAGATAGCGATAAAAAGTGGAATAAAGCCACAGATAAGAATAATTATCAAGACGATGGAGGTTACAAGCGGTAATATGTTTTATTATTTATGATAATTTTATTAAATATCGAATATTGATACACCAATCTTTATACAGGGAAATAGTTACTCACTATGAGATGGACAAAACCAAACACAACTATGCTGTGATATTAAACCATGAGATTTATGACGAAACATTTGTGGAACCTTCATCTAAGCGAGAGGGTACCAATGTTGATTGCAAAAATTTAATAGATACCTTGGAATTCTTGTCATTTGAAGTTGATGAATTTTCAAATTTGACTTATAGTCAAATTGTTCAGAGACTCAGAAAAGGTAAGTTTTGTTTCTGTTGGCGAACTTTAAATAAAAATCTAAATTTACGAATTAAATTACCATCAAAATAAAAAAATACAATGGAAGAGATTTTATTAATAGCTAATTGAATTATAATTGCCGACTGATCCAATCACTCTATGTAGAAATAAAGTTTCCTTTTATTTTCTTTCCGTATACTATGGTTACTCTTCAATTAAATTTATAAAAATATCTTTTACTGTAATAATTTATTCGATTTATATCTCATGATAATAATTAGCTCGCAAGTTATCTAACTGCACATTATTGAAAAAATTCAAACGAATAATTCACTATTTCCGTAATTGTTTAAAAAATTTGATAAAGTTTTATCAAGTCTAATACTCAAAATTGTATGAATCTGTTCACTATTTAATTAGTAATTTTAATAAAAAAAAATTCTTTGACCATTTCTGCAATTTGCAGTATAATTAAAAAGAAATTATAAAAAAGCGTGTTAAAATAAAAATATTTATTCAGTTGCAGATATGGATCACACTCAACATAATTGTCTACTTATCGTCGTAATGACTCACGGAGATCTCGGTATACTTTATGCTTACGACACAATGTATTATGCCCACAACATTTGGTCTTTCTTTACCCCAGAAAAGTGTCCGTCACTTGCGGGTAAACCGAGATTATTTTTCATGCAAGCTTGTCAAGGTAAACTCTTAGACGATGGCAGTATTTTGAGTGAACAAACTGTGACTGACGGATCGTCATTTAACTTCAACTCGCTGATAACCGATGAGGACTTTTTAGTCTTCTATGCATCTGTTGCAGGTAAACACTAGTCTGTCAATTGCTCGGTGATGATTGTAGTTAACTTTTTTTTAGATCATCGTTCATTTCGTAATGAACAACAAGGGTCATGGTTCATACAAACTCTTTGTCGTCAGATGCGAGAAAGAGCTATCAAAGAAGATATTTTAACTGTTCTTACGTATGTTATACAACATGTTGCCTTAGATTTTATCTCCAGAGCACCAGAAAAACCCTTGATACATGAAAAAAAACAAACACCATGCATCATATCGAGACTAACCAAATTACTTCAATTTTATCCAAAAAACGAATCTGATTAGCTTGTGATAATTCATATTATAAATTTTTGATGAAATTATTATTATAAATTTACGGAGAAAAATATTTATTCTGATTTCCATTAGTCATGCATTCCGTAAAATAATAAACTATTATCATTATTATTACTTAATTATTTTTTAGCCAAATTTACTTAATTTTACTCAAATTTTACTCAAAAAAAAAACTTTAAAGTTGTGAAATTTGTTTTTGGAGTTTAAAAAAAATTTTATAGAACAAATTTTGAAGAGTTGAGTACATAGAATTATTATTAAACAAAGTATTAGGTGATATTCGTTACTTTTTTATGTATATTCTTTTTGTTTTTAAGTATTTATTCAACAATTGTCATTCGTCAATTAATTATTTAATTAAATAATTAGTAATGGTGCAATATTATATACTTTATTAAAATTAAATTATCAATATTTAAGAACAAAATACTTAATTATTATTATATGTTCAAAATAATTGCCAATTATTTTAATCTGTTATTTTTGTTATGTATTCGATGCCATAATTGAGGCTAAATAAATACCAATGACAAAAAAAAACCCGAGTTTTTCTATAAATTCATACATACATTCTTTCCTCTGAAAGAAAGTGATTTTAAAATGCATGAATCCATGGAGGAAATAAGTAAATATTTATAATTTATACGATAAAAGAAAAAAAAATCGAGTGAAAACATAACATGTTGATACATGTGACTAATAATTGATAAACACGATGTATTTTATTCACATCCGATAATTTGTATTATAATATATTAACATAAACAAGACTGTAATGTATAATATATAATATAATAATTAAATGAGGGCATATTCCTTTTTATTTATCTTTAGACAGATTCAATTACGTCTTTTGTTTTGAATTTTGTCCTCGTTATGACTCTACTATTTATTAAAATAACACTTTTATTAATATTATTTTAGAAAAATTAAAAATAAAAATAAATCAAAGCTGAAGAAAAAATTTTTAATAAAAGTAAAAAAATTTACAAAATTATATTTAGAAATTGTCAATTTTTGTTCTATTTACTCGCAGATTATTTTTGAAAATAAAAAAACACATCTCTTGTTTTATTTTACCGACTAAAAATAAATGAGTTGAACTTGACAACAATCTTTAAATTAAAAATAGATTTATAAAAAAAAAAATAAGAAGTGTGCAATTATCGTTAAAAATGGTAAATAAACTAGTTGTCGAGTCTTTACTATACTTAATAAATATGATTATATATTATTAACTTAAAACAGTCATTACCCGAAGATTTTCATATCTTTACATCTAATTTGAAAAATAAAATCCAGGCAAGAATTTTTAATGAGCGTCCAGTTTAGTGTATAAAAATATGAATTATTTACAATTTAATTGAACCTTTCACTTTGTGATGTTATAATTAATCTTATGCTCAAGATTAACAATTAACACAATAAATATAACCAAGTACTTTATATAAAGAGAAATCTTTTTATTTTTCTCCCGTATAAATAATAGAAGTATTTGAAGCATGACAATTTTTTCGAACAAAAATAATCAAACAAAATTATCAAATTAACAATTAAATCTAAAAATTAATAATATAATTAAATAAAATACCAACATTCATAACTTTCTCTTCATTAACAAACTATTTAAATAATTCGCTTTAGATATGAATATTCTAGAACGGTAACGACAGTTTAGCATAAATCTGTCGTTTATTTATAATGATGATAATAATAATAACAATACATAAATAAATTATTCGCTGAAATTTAGCATTAGCTAATCTGCGGTCATGAGCAATCTCTCTTTATATTTTTCTAGTAAAAAGAATAATTACTATTTATACTGACAGAAAAAAAAACAATTCCCTGCTCATGTCGTAATAGTATCATTTATGCTAAGTACTGAATATGTGCATAAATACTAAGCAAAAAAATTCAATTACAAATTACAACACAATCAAATACTCACCAATAAAATTGTTTTACGCGCGCTTACTAGAGGGCAGCTAAAGCGCAGCAACTTCACGTCATAATTTTAAATGCCATTTAAAGATTTTGTATTTTAAAGTTATTTAAAAAATTATTTCCAATAAAAATTTTCTTCATTACCTATTGAATTAATTTTTATGATTTATGATTAATAAAATTTTCAACGGAATGAAAAAATAAATATGTACCTAGTAGTCGTTGGATAACTTCCGATTGGTTAGTAATCACCAGCTGTCATTTAATGTACTTACACACGTACGTATTTAAGATTGTAAATGTGTTGATGAATGCATGAGCAACGAATACACTTGAATACGAGGTATTTATATGCACATGACAGTGTAAATTTCTTCGTACGTGTGAGTATGAACAAACTATACAATTACAAACGTAAAAGTCTCTTGACGACTGCCAGTCACTGTAGAAGAGCATTTACAATCACGACACGAGAGATAATACTCAAAAATATTTAAATAAGTATTCATTTATTTATTACCGTTAAATTTTTGTGGAACATACTATATATATATATATATATATATATATATATATATATAAATATATATATAAACGTCATCGAAGTCATTGTATACAACAGAAGCCAAACAATGTTTGTATTGCACGAATTACGTCTTAATTCTAAAATTAATTTATTATTATTGTATTTACTAATTTTGATTTTTATTTTCTTTTAATTAGTGCGCACAGACGGATTAAAGTTTAAGATGAAGAGAATATTGTTCGCACTTGCTGCGATTTTGGCTGGTGAGTATTTGTCTTTCATTTATTTACTTTATTTGTTTATCTGGTGAGATGTTTTCTTTGTTACTGAAGAAATTTTCTTTGTTATTATTTTTATATAAATAAATTTTTACTTGGGTTTATTTAAACAAATATTGTTTCGTTCTTTTGTTTACGAGTGTAGTGATAATTATTTATAAATAGATTTAATTGTTATTAATTTTATTATTATACTACTATTTATCAGAAGAAATGAAAAAAATCTGAGGATGTTTGGTATTTAAGGAGTTTAAGGAATTTTTTAATTTGACGTCTGGATTAGTCATGAAAAGAATTAAATTATGTACATGTTGGGTTTGTTCTGGTGAAGTTGGATGACTAATTCCAACAAAGTACCGAGAGTCAAGTTGAGTTTTATTTTATTTTTATTTATGTATTCAATACGAGTTAATGTATGGTATTTTATCGCGACATATCAACACCTAAGACGGAACTAACTATTGAATGTCAAATATTTCCCATTAAAAAATATAATATTGAATTGAAATAAATAAACATACTTGTTTTATCAGTTAGCTTGATACTTAATAAGTTAAATTAATTATTTGACACGTTTTTAATATTTATCTATCGAATTTATCTTTTATATGATAATATATGATAAAATTTTGTATTGATAACTTTTTTTTAACAAGTAAATTTGACAAAAATTTAAGCTTTGAATTTTAATTTATACGACTGTTAGATGCAGCAAATTATTCATGAGATAGTAGAGCGGAAGTATAAATTTTATATCAATCATGATTAAATTGTCTGGACCTTGTCCTCTCGTGTCTACCTATATATGTGGATGAAATAACAAAGAAAATTAATAATCTGTTACATACTTAGGAAGATATCAGCTTCTATTGTTTTTTTTTATTTTGTTAATTTTATTTTTATTGCCCAGTAAATTTATTTAATTTTAATGAATTTAAAAAAAAAATTTTATAGTTAAAATGTTCGATAAAAAAATTAAATAAAATATTTATAGAGATAATTGTTGATTTAATCATGTAGGTATTGTGTTAGTAATGATGCAAAAAATCAATAGAGTTGCATTAGCATAAGGCAATTACGGCAATAATTGCAGAAAGCTTTTAACAAATATTTTCACTGTTTTTTTTCTATAAAGATATAAAATTAATATTATAAATTAAAATAGTAAACAATTAGTATTTACTAAAATAATTTTTCATTTCAGTTTCAGCAGCTTACGTCGTTCAAGTAGCTCCAGAACATGAGAAACATTATCATTTACTTGGAGAAGAATTTTGTACATGGGGTCCAGGATTCTGGTGTAAAAATATAACGTATGTAAAATTATATTTTTGTATTTTAATTAGAGTATAATTAAAGTTACAGGTATTTAGTACAAATCAATTAAACTGTAATTAATAAAATATTGATATGCAGCGTTTTGTTTTTATTATTGAAAATTTACTGAGTAATTAAATAAAATAACAAAATAAATGTAAAAATAGATGTAATTAATTTAATGTACTTATGTCAAAAATACATAAAGTAATATTTATTAATAAAGTACTTAAGAAAGTTTTGATAAACAAAAAAACACGATGGATATTAATGATTATCTAGTTAGTGTTTATAAATACTAAATACTTGTAATTTAAACTTTATTATTTCGATTATTTGGTCGTAAATATTATGTTAAAACTTGAATTATTTTGTATTTAAATAAATTGATTAATGTAAAAAATTTTTGAATGTAGAAATGCAGCTAAATGTGGATCAACAAAGCACTGTATTGAGAAACAATGGAAAGATATGAAAGTACCCGAGGATCGTGACAGCGTCTGTCAGATTTGTAAGGACATGGTCCAGGAAGCGAGAGATCAACTGGAGAGTAACCAGACTCAAGAAGATCTGAAAGCTGTTTTTGAAGGCAGCTGTAAATTGATGATTGTCAAACCAATTATCGAGGAATGCAACAAACTGGTCGATCAATTTATTCCAGAACTGGTTGAGACTCTCGCCTCTCAAATGGATCCATCAGTCGTCTGCTCAGTTTCTGGATTATGTAATTCAGCAAGAATCGATCAGCTTCTGCTTGAAAATGAACAAACTCTCAAGAAGGTACGTCAATAAATTTTATTTCAACATTGTTTTCTATTTTAGTTATTTTACGCGTTACTAAATTTGATTTCGTGACGCAGTTATTTTTTTTAATATTTTATGAAATGCTAGATAAAGTCTAATAAACTAATTTATTGAAATGTTTGAAGGCTTATAAAAAAATAATTCCATTGAAAAATGATGAAATCAAACCCGACGAGTGCTCTAAGTGTTTCACAATAGCAACACACATGGAAGATAAATTGAAGAAAACATCGAAAGATCAATTTGTTGACAGACTACTAGAGGTTTGCGGACATATGGGTTCATTCTCAGATGCTTGCTCATCAATTGTTCTAGTTCACTACAGAGTATTGTACGACCAACTTCAGAATAAATTCAATGCTAAAAGTATCTGCCATTTATCTGGCCAGTGTTCAAGCGTTTTTCACCAACACGAGGATGAAAGTGACCAGGTTTGTTTTGTATCATAGAAATTTTTTTTTATAATTTTTTTAATTGTTTATAAATTTAATTTATTTACAGACTCCCAAGGTCGAAATCC
The DNA here is from genome assembly GCF_020080835.1 of Cotesia glomerata. NCBI lineage: Eukaryota > Metazoa > Arthropoda > Insecta > Hymenoptera > Braconidae > Cotesia > Cotesia glomerata. Next base: position 6,174,185 of record NC_058158.1, read on the forward strand.
GTCCTCTGTCAAGTGTAGGAATAGTTGATATTGGTGATGATTTGCCTTGTAAATTATGTCAACAACTAGTTGGTCATCTGAAAGATTTACTTGTTGCTAATACAACAGAAACTGAATTCAAGCAAGTGCTTGAAGGTTTTTGCAAGCAAACTAAATCATTCAAAGATGAGGTATGTAATTATTTAATTATTAAAAAAAATAAATACTTTCAATGATTTAATTATTATTTTTTTCAAATAACTAACTCAATATTCTTTCAGTGTGTATCAATTGTCGACCAATACTATCCCGAAATTTACCAATACCTTGTCAATGGATTGGACAGTAATGCAGTTTGTGAAATGGCCGGAATTTGCCCAGCTCCTGGCCGAAAATTGGTACTAAATTGAACATATTTTTCTTAAAAAAAATAAATATTAATGTACTCTTTTTTTTTTTTTTTTTTCAATAGGATGGTCCAATAATGCCACTCTTGCCGACTGAATCAGCTTCAGTAGCAATCGAAATTGCCAAGGAAAGAAAAACTAAGAAAGCTCACAACTTGGGCGAAAACGGAGCGGGAATAAAAAAAACTGAAGCTGACGAGATGCAGCTTCCAACTGATTTATTAACTACTTCACTCCATATATTGGGTATGCCGAACATGGATGTAAATGGACAAAAGACCTGTGCATTATGTGAATTTGTACTTCGTGAATTGCAACAAGAAATTACTGAGACATCAACAGAAGTAATTGTTCTTTTCCAAATAATTTGATTAATTAATTAATTGATTATTAAAGTAATTAACAAACTGATTTAATTGTAGGCTGAAATTGAAGAAGCAGTCAACAGTAAAGTTTGTGATAAAATGCCTGATGTTATTGGTCACATGTGTCACGAATTTGTACAAACATATGGTAATGCAGTAATTGCTATGTTTGTCCAAAAAATTGACCCAACATTGGTAATTATTTTTTTTAACTTCATTTCTATAAATCTTACAAATAAAAACGAGTTAGTTAATTTTCATTAATATTTAAATCAATTCTTCGGTTGAAGGTTTGCCCGTTGATGCACTTGTGCCCAACACAAGAAGCAATAAAGGAATGGGAACAAATCCCAGAAGAACATATGATCAAGAGTGAAGTCGAGGACAAACCAAGCTGTCCATTGTGTCTTTTGGCTGTTAATCAGCTCTATAATGTTATCAAGAGCAACAAAACTGAAGTAATTTATATATAGATTATCATTAAATATATTTTTTTAACTAGTTACTAATTATTTGCATTAATTTTATTTACAGGAAAATATAATAAGTGAACTAGATAGATTGTGCTTACATTTACCACAAGATCTGTCGAAACAATGCGTTGACTTGGTTAAAATTTACAGCAAAGAGCTTATTGATATGCTTTTGGCAGACATGACACCACAAGAAGTTTGTGTTGCGTTGAAATTGTGTGACCCACAGAAAAATGTCGGCCCGACAAGCAATTACCCAATGGATAAAGACGGCGAAATTAGTAAGACTTTATTAATATTGACTTAGTTGTTTATTAGTGATGATTTATAAATTTTATAAATATAATTTTGAATTTTTTTACAGTCAGCAATGAAATCCCATACTTCCCTCTTCAAACATCAAAACCGTTTTTCTCTGAGAAAGAAACTACCAAGTGCGTAATTTGCGAAACAATTATGGAGTATTTAGAAAAAGCAATGAGCAAAAAATCAACTAGAGATGAAATTGAAAAGTTAGTTCATGAAGTCTGCGAATATTTACCGAAGTCAGCGGCTAAACAGTGTGATAACTTTGTCAATGAATACGCGGATTTAGTTATTACACTTTTGTCTCAAGAAGTTAGTCCCCGTGAGATCTGTACTCTTGTCAATGCATGTGAAGACAAAGTTCAGCAAATAATGGGTAATTAAACCATTTAATTTTTTTTTTTGATAAATATTTTTTTAGTAAGTGGCTTATTTTTGAATCTCAATATTTTTATAAGTTGAAATTATTTTTTTCTTAATAATCAAACTCGTCGAACAAATTTTTATATTATTAAGATTAAAGAGCAGTGAAACTAGTAAGTTTGAATCTTAATTATATTGTAAGTAATAATGTGCACTGTTTAATGTAACAAATATACAATAAAAATATCAATGATTTATTTTACTGCAAATTATTTTGTTTGCATGTCATATCAAAAAATAATGGATTAAAAAAGTAAATTAACACTAACTAGCTTTGGAAGATAAACTAATTCTAAAAAAATGATTACAGAATCAGTATCTGAGTGTGCATTGTGTCAAGCGATCCTTTCATCGGTTGATAATTTACTAACAAATCCTAAGGTTGACGATAGAATTGAAGAAGTAATTAATTCTGCATGTGATTACATACCGCCGGGCAAACACGATAAGGTATGCTTTGATTTTTTATTTTAATTTTCATTTCTTTTATAATTTCATTATCATTACTAATCCTGATTTTTAACTATTTTAACAATAGTGTGTGATGCTGCTTGAAGTTTACGAGCAGAGTATTATAAACTTGTTAAAAATGAATGTCGACACTAAAAAGATCTGCACAAAAATGTCTCTATGTTCTTCAACAGACATGTTTGCAATGTCTCACGTTGATTTTCGCAAAAACAGACTTCAACTTCGCAATTTGAATGTTAAGTAAATTACTTAGTGGACAGCTTCCTTTACTATGGCTGTTATTACTTTTTCGTATCACTTAAGACTTTTAAATAAAGTAACATTTAAAAAAAAATTATATTGTTTATTATCATCAAATGATTATTTATAAGATCTATTATTATGATATTATGATTAATATTACTGTACTGTTAAGTGCTTAAGATTTGTGAATTCGCTAAGTAAATGTGAATGTTATGTAAAAATTTTTGGTAATGAATAAATGGATTGTAACAATTATAAGGCTTTTCAATTAATATTCCCAGTTTTTAGTAGTAGTAAAATATATAATTGAAATATTTATATATCAACAAACCTCAGTGAAAAAATAATATGCAGAAGGGTCAATCCAAATGTCAGCTAGCCAAGATCACTTAACTGCTATTTTTCTACCGTAAAATGCCAGATGATTGGATTCAGCAACATCGAAAGCTGGATTTTTTAAAGTAACAGATGTATTTTCTTTCATCTTGCTTGATGGACATAAAATACTTTGTTTCACAAATTAATTACATTATTATCACTTATTAATCACAAATTAGTATAAAACTGAAATTAGCAGAGATCTAAAAATTAATTTGAATTTTCATAACAAATTAATTAGTATAAAAAATATATTTTTAGAATTAATTTAATTGTTAAATAAAATTAAAATTTGTACAAATGACAGCTAACTTTACTGTTATAATTTCTATATAAGAAATTTTTTTGCTAAATTTTTTAAATTATAATTTAATTGTTATAAAAATCTAAAAAATTAGTACTTTGCTAACTAATCTGGTAATTTTAAATATGAAAAATAGTTTAGCACACTATTAATTTGAATTAAAGTCAAAATTCACTCAAAAAAGTTATTATTTATACGAAAAATATCCTGATAAATTCACAGCGGGAATATGAGAGTCACAATTATATCTATTTATTGAACTTATTATTACCGTTAAATATGAAACTTATTCATCACTCAACTACAATTAGATGAAAAAATTGAATAAAACTAAAACTTATTTAATTATTTTTAGCAATATAAACTTATTAAAAGTAAAATTTATAATTGTGAGATCCAATATTTTTTGACGTGCGCGTTATACTGAAGAACAAGAACTAACCGCCGTTATGGCGGGATGGCGTCCGGCTTAAACTAACGGTGAGCTTCGTCGGTACTGCAACCGTCTGCCGAGTAACTGTGAACTATTCTCCCACTCCTTTACTTATTCAAAGAACATTTGAAAATATTGAAGATATAACTTACTATTTTTTTGTTAAAAATATTTTTTAAAATTTCAATTAATTAAATAATAATAATAGAAAAAAAATATAAAATTATTAAAACTTTTCTATTTAATACTCTACCTTAATCAAAGTCGCCAATTTCTTTAAATGAAAAAAAAAAAATTTACACCAATTAAATGAAAGCAATGTATTTTATTAATATCAAAAGTTTACAAACTATTCAACGACATATAATTAAATCATAATTAAACTTTTAATCTTACAAAAAAAACATGTAAACATTTTTAAACTTTATTTCTCATCTGTCATATGAATTATCAAAAATTACTTATAGTTAATAATATCAATAAGTAGTGCTTAGAAAAATGAAAAAAAAAAAAAAACTAAATCATTTAATCAGACTCAGCTTCAGTATCCTGATCAGTACACTCAGAATTGCGATCAGCAATAATTTCAATTGAATGAGAATTTTGTTCACTTCTAATTGATCTATGAGATTCATCCTGCGAGTTTACATCCGTACTTCTGTTAGAGCTCAAAGATCTAGATCTTGATCTTAAATTTCTGGAGCTAAAACGCTCTTCTCCATTTTGTCCATCTCCTTCTTCTTCTTCGTCTTCTCCATGCTCGCTGACATCAATTCCCTCATCACCTTCATTATTATCAGTAACCAAAGACTTGAAATGGTTAGTACGAAATTTTTGAACATTTAATTCATGATCATTTAAGGGACGATGCTTGACAATCAGCTTGGTACGATTCATCAAGCCGCCACTTTTTGTTCTCTTGCTCAAACGGACTTTCGTCTCCAGTTCATTGTAATACAACCCGTCGTCCCGCAAAACCATGAAATAATTTTCCTCGTAGCCCTCAGTCGACTTGGATTTAACGTTCCAATTGTATTCTCTAAACATTTTATATCCATAACTCTCATCGTCTTGATAATCAACATCCGCCTCCATGTCTTTCTTACGTTTCTCAAGAGTTTCGTCACTCGGCAAAAAATAAGCAACAAACTGCTCTTCATTCTCGTCCATTACTCCCCGCAACATTGCCTGTGACATTAATTCAAGCTGCTGAGGTTGTGAGTACCCAGCGGGTGAAGGATCTATGTCAAATATCACCTGAGCACAAGGATGCTTCCAGAGTTCAAAGTCTGGAAAAACAGGCAGCACTTCAACAGGATAGACATTGGGCTTGTTGTGGTGTTTCTCGATGGGTATCTTGTTATCTGCAAATGTTTTATCAATGGCTTTTAACTGCTGGTCATGATCTAAATAATGAATCCCTTCAGCGATAAGCTTTTTAATACTTTTACCGCCAACTTGAGCCTCTATTTTCTCAAATACTTGCGGCTGAAGTCTAGTGTTTCCTGGTGATATGTACTCAGTACTACGAAGCCATACTACTTTTGTAGAATACATTTTTGATCTTTTTGAAACAGGTAGTGTGAAACAATCATCTTCAAGGAGCTTTTCATCGTCAGGATGCAATGAGGTTTCCGTTTCGGTACTTGCATACTTTTCAATGTCTACTAAATCAACGTCTATTCCCATATCGTAATCTGTAAGAAATTCATGCTTATGATTTCTTTCTAATGACGATGGAGTATACTCTGAGAATCTGAAATTAATCCAATTTAAAATGAATTTTGCAACCTTGGAAATACATGCACGGAAAAAAGAAAACTCGAAAAATTACAGTATATAATGCAACGTAGCGCTTCGTGATGAAAACTGGAAAAATTACAGTTTCAGATTGTAATTATTACAGATTTTATAATAATTACATTGTAGAATGTAATATTTACATTGAAAGCTCTGAAAATTAACATTCAAAAATTGAATTTAGAAAAATGTTATTTCAAACTGTAATTTTTCTAGTTTTGATTACGACGGGACTGATTTTACATTTTATACTGTAATTATTCCAGTTTTCTTTTTTCCGTGTGACATTGAAATTAGCTGGCACTTGATAATTTTTTGAAAAATAAACTAGGTTTAGAAAACTATTTTTAAAAAATTGCATTTAAAATTTCTAAAGATGGAATTTTTTAATAAATTTTTCTTGCCATAATTTATATGTTAAAAAAGTTCTAAAAAATATCAGATGTCTCTAAATTTCAGTATCATCTTTTGCAACCTTAGAAATAAAACGTAAATTAAATTTTAATCAAACAAAATAAAGTAAAACTAAAATAAACTATACATACCTTGTAGATTTAAATGGAATAATCAGAAATTTTAAATCAAACGGAATGTCAGGAAGTTTATTAGAATACTGCATCCGACACAAAATATCGGAACGCTTGCAATCATACATTAGTGGTGTTTTCGTAGTTTCTGGAAATGGACTTATACTTGTGTCCATAGGCGAGGCTGTCTCAGTAGGTAGCATTTTTAATCTTAGTAATTTATTAATTTATTAATTAACGATCCCGACTGTTTTTACTGTGTATTTTTAGGACTGGTACGAACCAAACACACTGACACCTAAGAAACAATTGAAGCTCGACCCATTCGACTGAGTGTATTTGCCGTGTCTTTCAAATCAACTGCGTGAGACAGAGTAAGTCATTAAGGACAGTATACAGTGCTCCCTCTCTAAAATATTTTAACTGTCTCAATTTGTTTATTATTTACTAACAAGAGAAAAAAGGATAACCTGTCATATCTTAGGGAGCACTAAATAAATAAATATAAAAATTAATTTAGTTGATATTTGATAATTTTAAGAATTTTTGTAACAAATAAATTGTGACAAAAAAATAAAAAAAAAAAAATTGACATGTAGAAATTTTTAAAAATTAAAAATGCAATTTTTTAAAAATAATTTTCTTGAACAAATTTGTTTGTTAAAGAAATTGAAAAATTGTCAATAAGTGACAAATTAAATGTCATTTATATATAATAAAAAAATTATATATGAATAAATAAAAAATATATGTACAGATTATATAATATGGGTTTAAATAAGTTATTCTAAGAATTACTCAGTAGAAAGAGTATTAAATTTCTAAACTTCATTTACTCAAAAGTTTCTAAGAATTTTATAATATGCATGAAGGATTATTTTTCAAATAAATTTTATTTATGTCTTATCAAAGATCGTAATTTTACCAACTGCAGACATTTTAGAAAATACAGCCGCCATCTTGTATTATTGAACTGAAATAAAAGGAACTGCACATTTATACATAATCAACCTAAAAATAATTTTTTTAAAGATTATTTTAATTTAATTTAATAATACAGTCATTAAAAGACTGATGTTAATTGTTTATTAAAATGAGAAGAGACGTGCTAAGGTTGTATAAAGATTTGTTGCGATACGGCGATAATTTGAAGTTTACTCATAAGAAATATTTCAAGTCAAGAGTAAAGCAAGATTTTTATGATAATTTAGAGTTGAATAATCCTAATGACATTCAATTTTGTTTAGAGGTAATTATGACTAATTAATTTTATTAATAATGTAATACAATCTATAATAAATTATTAAAAAAAAAATTTTTTTTTTACAGAAAGGACGTGAATTATTATCCAAGAAAAAAGTCATCTAGTTTTTTAACTGTTTGTTGGTCAAAAATGTTTTTAATAAATCAATCGGTCAAATTAATAATAAACAAGCAATTACGTTATGTATCTTATAAAAAGTACTTAGATTATTCACGAGTACCTAAGCTTGACGAGAACGATTTAGAGGAGCAATGGGTTAAAGGAAGTGGTCCTGGAGGTTCTTGCGTCAATAAATCCAGTAACTGCGTTGTCCTAAAACACAAACCATCTGGTATTGTTGTTAAATGTCATCAGGTCCGTGATGTAATTGAAAATAGTAAAAGAGCAAGAGAAATCTTGATAACAAAACTAGACAACAAATTGAACGCTGAGTACTCGATAGAAAACCAAACCAAACAAATATTAGCCAAAAAAGCAGCAGACAGATCACGAAAGAGAAATAAATTACAGGAGTTGAAGGAAGCATTCAAAAAACGTGAAGGCATTGATTAATTTTTGTCAATTGTTTCTTTGTATTTTTTTTTAATTTTTTTGTTCGTTTAATTAATAAACATATTTTTTCAATAAAGAAAAATTAAATAAATAATCCACTGGATCGTAAAAAAAAATCATTTTTATAATAAACAATTATCGTTATATCAATTAAATCTTTCCTATTTTCGGTTAAGATATTACATTTTTTATGTCAATAATTACTATTGTATTTATTTCATCAATATTATTACTTATGCAGTCTTGCGTATACTAATTATTATTATAATAATTATTATTATTTGTTACTTTTATTTATTCACGAAGCGTGTGATTGAATTGTATTTATCATGATTATTAATTACCGATGTAATATACGTCAACAAACAAAAAACGTAAATTATTTATACAAAATAAAATTAAAAGTATTAAAAAAATTAATAATAATAATTAAATATATACTTGACATTAGTGAAAAATTTTAGCACGTCGCACACTTATAATTTGTCGACCTGTATAGTATTTTCTTCTTTCTCTTTTTCTTTTTTTTTTGTCATTTTTTTTTTTTTTATGTTTTTATAATAATAATAATACATTTCGAGCTCTACATATGAGAAAATGATGATAAATAGTACACATTAGACAAATATTAATTTGTACAGTATTAAGAGTAAATAATTTTTAAAAATTCAAGTCTGAGTATTATCATACAATGTTCAGAGTCGAACTGATAAAATTTAATAAATTTACAAGTGTTATTTATCATTATTATTAATTATTAGTTTAAATAGTTAATCTGTATAGTAGTGACTCAATAACTTCAACTGTTTTTAATCCACCGGCTAATAAAGCCTTTAGAGCGCTTGTAACGTTTAGCCGGCGGTGATGAATTACGGTGTTTAGGAGAGCCAGAGCTTCTTAGCCGTCGATTACTGGCGACAGTCACTGATAAAATATTGTGATCCATGTCAACCTGATCCTCTATTTTCATTACCCTGACAACAGGCTGAAACTCAATACTAGACCGTCGTTGCTGTAACTCTGGCGCTGTTACCACTATTTGTTGTTGTGGGATGACTCTTTCGGACAGTGGGCAATCCATCTCGTCGTCACTGTCATCATCATTAACTTTTTTACAGTTTTCATCATCAAAACTCATTTCCGACGTACTTCTGTTTCTTCTCGGTCGTTTTTTACTTCTTGGACGCGCTAACGCTTGTTTCTTCTTGTTAGGACTGCTGGTAGAATCTTTCTTCTTGCAGGAAGCGGCTTCACGATGCGAAGGGTCGTCATTTTGCCGAGTCGCCTCAGTGACTTGACCACCAGCAGTGCCATCAGCACCCGACGATTCAGATGCGTTCTCACGTTGTCGTCGTTTCGACAAAGTCGTTCCTCCTGAATAATTTTTCCTCAATATTACACTAGAGGATGTTTTTTGCCTGCATAAATTATCATGATTTTCTATTTCAGGATGCGACTCTATTGTCATTGACGAGGACGGTCTACCGTCGAGTACTTCACGCTGCGGACGTTTACGCGTAGCTTTGGACTTATTTTTCGTACTTGCGCGACTATCTTGTTCTTTCAAAACATTTTCATGGTTATTTTCATCATTACCTTCATCATTTTTTTCCTTATTACATTTTCTCACCAATTCATTGCTATTATCTTCATCAGGATTTTTATTATTATTATCTAATTCACTGGGCTGACTCAATAATGATTCATTTAACTCAGTTAAATTTTTATCCTTCGTTGGCTGTGAAATATTTGAATCATGAGACGATGAGTCTGCAGATTCAGTTCCCGGTGCTTGCAGTCTTTCAATTATTTTTTCTTGATTTAATCTACTTTCTGCACCCTCTTCTTCTTCGTCCTCATCCTCATCTTCTTCTTCCTCTTCCTCCTCATCTTCATTTTCATTTTCATTCTCGTTCTCATTTGGATTGGGAGTACGAGTACTTTTAGCCGGTACGTTTTCACGCTCAGAGTCAACATCCGGTGTCGGTTGTTGCTTACACTGTAATTTTTTCCTCGCTTTTATTCCAGGCCAGCCTGTTCTATTTTTTCTTCTCTTGCGACGTTTCAACGGAGATTCAACAACAACTTCACCGCACTCTGAGCTTGCACACGATGAATTGTCAAAAACATTAACCCGCTGATGACAATTATTAAGCAATTCAAGTAAATTTGGTGGTGGACCAGATGCTTCAGATGGTATGATTGACTGATGAATCAAGAGTTGTTGTTGGTCTTGATTTTCATTTCTGTCTTCTTCTCCTTCACTGATAGTACCCAAATCTGGTTCAAACGAATCGTCAAAAGATATTTCTGCATTCAGCATGTCGTCTATACTTTTAACTATTTCTTTAAGCTCAAAGTCAGTACTAGATTTGGCATCAGATTTAACAGTATTAACATCAACTCGGGAATCTTCCGAACCACTGACATTCGTAGACTGTTGTTGTAGCTGCTGCTGTTGTTTTTCTTGTTGAATTTGCTGTTGTTGCTCTCTTTTGCGAATAATTGTCGACATAATAGCCAAAGTAGAGGCATGACATCTCGGACTCTTTCTGGGCGATCGTCCAAGTCCATGTGGACCCTGATTGCGTGCTCGTTTACGGGATTCTGTTTTCTGACACAACTTCAAGAGATTTTCATGAAAATTTTCAATCTCATACGGTAACAAAAACGGCTTATTTGAATCAGGTTCACTAAACGAATGCCAGAATTCAGCCCCGAGATCTTGACGCTGATATGTCTGATACCAAGGCTCGGATTTTGGAACAGACTCAAATGAAAAATGCATTTTTTCAATCTCAGCTGATGGCTTGGACGGATAAAGTTTTTCTTCAGTAGGTGTTGTCGCTTGTAAACCTTCAGCATTTACTTCCGAAACAATACTCGCCGTTTGTTCATTTCCCAGCGTAACTTGCTCACATTTACTTACTTCCGGAGGATTATCTACTGGTTTAGTAATAAAAGACGGTCCATTTTGAAACCTCAGCCGACAAACAGGTGTTTCGAATTTATAGTACTCGGAATTATCTTTTATTAATGCTTCTGTTTGCGTACGTCGCTTCTTTTTAGCACGACCGACATTACTAGAGTCCTGTGAATCATCGTCAGCAGGAGGTTCTTCTTTGACCGGTGAATTAACTGGCAGCTCAACGGTAGTTACCGGTGATGATGATATAATAGATGACGAAGATGGTTTATTATCCCCTTCACTGGACTCAGTGTCTTTAGGAAGAACACTACTACTACTACTATTACCACGTGAATCATTATTCCAGTCACTAGAATCACGTTTTGAATCACCAAACATAAATGACTCCGCTTCATCACTCAACAGTGACAACTCGGACTTTCTCACACGTTTAAACCTGACGACAACTGGCTTCTCACTTGATGGACCCTCGTCTTTTTTAATTTCTTTTTCTTTTTCTTTTTGCACCTCTTTTACCACAGGCGGACTCTGATCATTAATATTGCTATTTAAATGAACGGTATTAGATCTTAACTTATTACCTATAACTTCGACTTTGTAAAATGCACGATTGTCTTTTATCAAACGTTCTTCAACGGATTGCCTTCGGCGGCCACGGGACGATCTTACCGCAATTCTCCTAGCACTATTATTGACTCGATTACACTTTGTTTTATTTGTCTCTTCCTTACTATCATCATTATCTTCAGATGGACAAATTTTTGTACTTTTTACGGATTTATCATTCGCATCAATATTAACATTATTATCGACAGTCGTTGACTGATTAGTTTTATTATTATCAGCACTACACCTAATATCTAAAGTCTGAACAAGACTGTCTGGCTTTTGTGCCAAGACAATAGGTTTAACCGAAGAACCATTGGCACGAAAATCTTTACCTGGTGATTTTTTATTACTATCATTATTTGTTATTATTCTAACTGGACACTCTTTTTTTTGATTTAATAAATCATCATTAGAGTTATTACTGTCTTTAGAATTATTCTCACTAATACTTCTATCAGGACACAAAATACCTTTTTTATTACGACGTTCATCACCCCGTGATGATGATAATTGTTGATTTTTTTTCGACGATTGATCGCGACTGTCTTTATTTTTAACCCTCACATCATTAAGTTCACTCAACGGACTTTTTTCAACAACCGTAGCTGCTGTTGTTAATTTTTCATCTTTCAAAGGATCCTCACTATCGTCATCACACTTATCCGGGGGGTCATCTTCTTCAATCCAAATAGTACCTTTGGAACGTTTTTTAATAGTATAGCGTTCAAGTTTGTCGAATAATTTTTCACTCTTATCAACTTCATGCCACGGACTACCTTTTGAACGGAGTAAATGCCCGCTCTCATGTTTTGCGCGAGCACGTAAATTATGAGGTGAACTTAAATTTAGATTGAGCTTACGTCGCGCCCCATTACACTGTACCATCTTCAATCCATCTACTCCATAATCCGCTAAATCAGACTTGTCGGTTTGATTAACTCCCTCGTTTCTTATTACGTTGTGAAGATTGTCGTTCCCATTCGTATACAAATTTTTTCTGTAAAAAGATTTTAAATAAACACACATTATAAATAATTAAAATAAATAATTTTTTTTTTTTTTTAATAAAAATATTAATTAATAATTCAACTAACTCAACGTCATCCGATTGATTAAGCTTTAAAAAAGCCTCAACATTAGCCCCAGCATTTATCAATGAATCGAGTGATAAAAAATTATCATCATTACGAACAAATGTAAGATGTTTATCACTCTGCACATGCTTTGTAAGATCCTTGTAGTCGCACCGGCAAATTTCACAAAAACCACCGACTAACTGTTCCGATCTTCGAGCACGTGTTGCGGTATTAGCTCGCGGCTTACGAGTCATTTCTTGCTTCTGAAATAAATTAATAAAAAAAATAATTACAATAAAGTAGTACGCGGAAAGAACAAGATGACACTGAATATCATCTCCAATTATACTGAGTGAAAAAAAATTTCAGATAGTAGCTAGAAAAATCCAGAATATACTGCGTGATATCTGGATTATACTCATTGTAATCTGGATTATACTAGCTACTATCTGAAATTTTTTTTCACTCAGTATAATTGGAGATGATATTCAGTATCATTTTGTTCTTTCCGCGTAGGCGTAAATTGAATTAAAAAAAAAATAAGAAAAAAAATTACCTTATTTGTTATATTATTTTTCTTTTCTTCCTCTTTAATCTTTCGTGGTTTGTCAAATGGACAAGTACCTGGTTCACCGTCAAAATTTAAGGTCGGCCAAACTGGTAATTCGAGGAAGACAGGTCTCGTGTCTCTATTAATTAATTGATAGCAATATATAATTAAATTTGTCAACCATTGGGGTATAAATAATATTTATAAATAAATTAAAGTTACCTTTTACAGGATTCAAATTTAATATAAGGTTTTTTAAGTTCCTTAACTTTAAGATCCTTCTCAGATTTTATACGATTAAGATTTTTAAGTGTATTTATATTACTTAAAGTGGCATATACTTTATCTAGATAACCTTGTAACCTGTCGGTAGTCCAGATAGGTATACCCCAATTGAAGGCGGTATCGAGCGGATCTACTGAACACTGTTGTGGTTGTGTCAGAGCACGTTCCAACATTGCATCCACTCGCGATTTCTGTTTTAAAATGACAAATATAATTATTAATTTTTTTTCTTTTTAAATCTCTACATAGACAATCAAACAAATAAAATAATTATTACAGTTCTCTGGGTAGTGAGACCCCGTGTATTAGTTGAATTAGACAATGGACATTCACCGTTGTAGGACGGTGTTGGAGGCGTCCAAGTTGACGAAGGGACCTCTACACTCTTCAGCGAGGGAGGTCCCGCGCTCCCTCCGCTGGTGTAACCACATTTTTTTTTATCCGAACTTGCTGCGGCTGCTACTACTGCTGCCTGTTGTTGAAATTTGTCCGCTCGATCGCTGACAACCACCGTCACCCTCGCGTCTAAAAATAATTCAACTCTCTGAAAAATAAATAAAACTATTAATCAATTATCATAAACACTGCAATTATCAACACCTTTAAAGTAACACACGTGTACAAGCACTCATTTAAATAAATTAACTTTAATTAAAAATAATCAATTGATTAAATTTAAATGTCAACAACTGGCATCTGTTGAAAACGCCTTGTTCTTTTTATAATTAATTTATCATCGGTTATAATAGAAATTACTCAAATAATTAAAAACTGAAATATAAGTATGTGCTTATATACATATATATAAGGAAAAAAAAATAAAATAAAATAAATACAAAGAGCAAATAGACGCTAAAATGAGAACATAGCAACGACAAGTTAAATAATAAAAATAAAAAAACAAATAAGTAGAACATGAGAAATAATAATGTAATAGTTACGCGAGCATCGGACTTACGATAAACTACTGGAAGAATTGGTAGCTCGGTGATGGTAGACTACTGTCAACTAATATATTATAATACACAATTCACTTCACCAACATTTACGCAAAACATTCTCTCTCATCATTCTCAAAGTTATATACACATTTATTGTCTTGCGCAGCCGACGCCTTATAATAAAAAATAAACGGGATTAAACAAGAATTTTAAGTATAAATATTACTTATTTAATAAACTGATTATCAATTAATTGATATCATCAGCATCACATGTTACTAATAAACTGTTATTATTAATATAAATAATTAATAAATGCAAGAGTACGTTCCCCCCTGTTGAACTGTCACGCACAAAATGGCCATTCGCCGTTAACAGCTTGCTCCTAGCACCTGGAGGCGGCGCTTTTACCTTTATTATTATTTTTATTTTATTTTATCTATTTATTACTCAATTATTTATTATTATAAATAGCCTTATTAACATATTTATTTAAGTTAACTTGTTTATGTAATTATAACAACAAAACTCTCCTGTCCGTCATCATCACCATCATCAATGGATTAATAGCTTGGTATTGTCATTCAGGTAGCTTGCACCAGATGGAGTGTTAAATCGCGGGTTAAAAATTGACAAACACAAGCTGATGCTTTACATGTGGTATCAATTACTCACATACTTGTTTACTTCTTTATATGTACACATATATTTATGATAACTCATGTAAATTAGTATTCGTAAGGGTGTCAGTGTGTTAAATACTTCATGTACTATCCTTTCGATATACATCTTGTCAACAAACTACACATTTGTACGACCAACTCAGATTAAAATATTTACCGTCATCAGCTTCTCCCGGAATACCTGTTTATTTAATACACACACCGACGGATATCGTCGATTATTTATAAATAATTTTTAATTGATTTATTAAATCGAAACAAATGTTACTTTTTTCGTTCCACAGCTTGCAGAGTATTTTTTTTTCAAGAAGCTAAAAATGGCGGGAACCAGCAAAAACATTTATTACTGTATTTATCCTTACAATTATGAATAATAATATTTATCTGAATGAATATAAATAAATAATTAAGTAAAAAAAATAAAACTTACGCCTCCGAGATCTTTTATTCTGGCCTCAAGCCTGCTTGATAATGAATGATTTTTGATGTCGAGATAAAATCTGTTCTTCCCCAATGGCTTATCACCTCGTTGCAAACGAACATCTGCAATTTTTTTTTAAATATCAATAATAATAAATCAATTTATTCATTTAAAATTAAAAATATTATTAATAATTATTATTATAAAAAATAACAGAGTTATTAAAAACATACGTGAAGGCCGGGTTATTTTATTATCTTGCGCCAGCGATTTTTGTTTCTGATTGTGATTTTTAGAAGGCGATACCATTCCTATTAAATGAACCGCGTCGTAATATTATTTTTTGTCACTACAGCACTTTCCATTCTCACAACCAACGACCACATTTAATTTGACGTATTTTTTTTGCGCTTATTATTATTTCATTTTTAGTTTTTTACGTAAAACAAAATATTAAAATTTTTAACTAAAGTTACTTGTCATAGTGACAGTAAATTTATAAAAATAATTTATAAAATAAACCACAAATATATCTAAATAAAATAGTATAATTAATAACCTAATATTAATAGTTTTATTAGAATTTTATTTCTTTACTTCAAGATAAAAGTCTACCGACCAATGCTATGAATGCTACGAATACAGTATGCAGTAAATGGCGTAAGCACAAATTGTAGACGTTAAATATTGTGTCGACTCTCTCTTTTTATTTACTACAGTGAAGTAAATTTAGTATAGTCCAAGTAGTTGTTGGCAGTACTGTTTCTAGAAAAATCAGACAGACACTTGCACGCTAGAGAAACGTGAGATATTTCTAGCCAGCTGTTTCCTGTTACTTTTTTCGTTGATTCCTCATCAAAATCATTTAGAAATTTTTATTGATAAATTAACGAGTGCATTGACGGTTAATATACCGCATAAATAAATAAATTTTGACACAAGATTGGAAAATTTATCGGAGGTAAGTTTGTCGAGTGATAATTTATCTAATTAATAGCGCTTTAAAATAGTTACAGCGATAAATTCGAATAAAGGTTGTACGCCATATTGATATTGATTAAATTTGGTACAGAGTATGCCAGTGGCGTATTGGCGTGTGTTGGTGCTGATGGTTGATGCATTAATGTAGCAGTCCATGTAGCATGTAGCCAAGTTCAAGTCTCAGTTAGTCGAGTTTCTCCACCTTTGTCGTAATAAAGTCTCGTCCGTTACGTCCATCCACGGAGTGAGATTGTTAAATTATTCTTGGCTTGGTACATATATATATATTTATTTGTACCTATCTGTCTACTTAAATACACTCACTTTATAAGCACTATCTGCACACCAACGTTTTTTTAAATCCGTGTCATTTAAATAGTGTGTTGGTATTTGAGTGCAAGTTTGTGTTAACTATTTACTAGCTTTCTGTGTCTCGGTGAGTTTCCTTTATTTTTAATACTTCATTTATTTATTATTTTTTCATTTTATTGCTAACCGTATTGATTAATAACAGTTGAGCGTATTTTTTAGCCAACCGCAATACAAGCTAGAGCTAAAAAGTCAAAACAGTTATTATATACCCTACTGTGAAAATTTTATAAAAATGACAAATACACATACAATATCTCATAGTCTGTATCTAGTTGTCTATATTTTATGAGGATCTATTAGCTAAAAAATTTCCAGTAGGACACTTCCAGAAATTTGTTGCCTGCGTCAATTTCCTATCTCGAATATTCTATAATAGGATCACGAATATTGCTATATTATATATAAAAAATATACATGCATATAAAGATTTATGTTGAGATAATTACATATCAACGCTCTTTGTTCAATGCTTTGTCATGCCATTTCTCTAGTTTTTTTTTCTGCTAAATTATTCAGCAAGCGGAATTAAAAAATTAACTCCGTTTTAAAAATTAAAAGCTGGATGAATTATTTGGCAATGATACTTTAGTAAAGTAAAAATAAATAGTCATTTATGAACCTTGAGCTTCCAGTGAGCAAGATATAGTCTTTTATAAATATAAATATGAATAAAAAAAAAAAAAAGTAGCATGACGGACTTCTTACCATCAAAAATTCTAATCAATCATTCAGTTGATTGGTTTTATTGTCTAGCAGTATTGACCGCTTTTAAAAATTTTGCTGCTAAGTACAAGATTTTTTTTTATGTTATAGCTTGTAACAAAAAGTTATAATGATAAATGGTATCAGTTAACTCGTTACCATGGTGCCGTCGATTAACTTCGGGTTTATTCGATTACTCGAACACAGACAAACTCAGCAATTACTCAAGAAAAATATACAAATACGAATTAAATATATAATAAATCGTCCTGAATATGATTATCCATTAATCATTGATGTGTATGCAAGTACGAGTGATTAAATGTTTAACAACGTCAAAGGATTAGTTTTAAAGCTATAGTAATGCAGTATTGTTAGCATTGATTGTTCTTTATTATTATTATTACTGTGATTGTACTGTTACTATTACTATTACTGATACTGTTACTATTATTATTGGTCATTGGTGCAAGTCCGCGTAGTATGTCGGTTCAAGGACAGTTTAATAAATAACTTACGATTATTTTGAAGCTAATTAAAACTTTACCGAAGTAAAAATAATAAATAATACTTGAATTGTTTTTAATTATTTAATGAAATTTTTTCAGATGGCCAATCGCGTGTCGTGAATATTATTTTGGCTTATGTCCGACTGAGTGCTGACATTAAAATAAATTTAATACGGGATTTTGTAAATACAGTGACGTTAAATCTTCAGACGAGTTTAGATGCAATTATCTATTTTCTTTTTTTAATTTTAATTTCTGCAATACAAGTTATTTAATACACTTTGACATTATGTATTAATTACATATGATCTTATTACAAGCAACTGATACTAAGTACTGCAAAATTAAACAATGTCCATTGTCAAGAATTAAGTACATCGTATATCACTTATTATTATTATAAATTATAATGTATGGAAATAGTAAGGATAGGAGTAAATATCTCTAAATGCGTGGTTTAAAAATGTCACACTTGATTCGTGATTTCGCTTTCGCAAAAATAATTTTTCGTTAGCACCTACGCTCGATTACTTAACTATTTAAATTAATCAGCAGCTCGCTATTTTATTAACTCTAATTTATTATTTATTTTTGTTTATTCAGAGACACTGTTTACGTCCGACGAATGCAGAATTACAAAACAAAAATTTATAGTCATAGTAAAAAAAAAAAAAAAGATAAAGATAACACCAAGAGCTTAAATTTGCTGACGAGAGTCTGTGTATGTATGTGTGGAGATTCGAGTAAGAGAAGAGTGTTTAGCTAAATTGATGGAAGATGATTCGGATTAAGTGCTGAGCCACGGATAAAACTTAAAACTTTTACTACAACTTATTAATGGATAGAACAACCATCAGCGGACTCATAACTAGTAAATAGTTATAGACATTGGTGTAGTGATTGTAACGATGGTCTGGTTGTTAAAAACGATATCCATCGATACGTTCGCTGGCCAAATATGTATGACTGACGTCACGCACCGACTCGACACCGTTGAGGACGCCCACCTCGCACACACATTGCTCGCTTGCGGCATTATATTAAAAAACCCCCTCGTTCTTTTTTCCACTTAACTTATCTCTCTTTTTTCTCTTTTATAAACACACTTCAATAGTACTAATACATCAGTACTATACTAGTTTTTTTTATCATTCTTCATTTTTTTACAATTCCGGGACAATCAAGAGCTTGGCAAGTTTTTCCGCTTTTCCTTTCGCCAAACAAAGGCTCAAAACCAGTTCTTAAAATCAATTCCCTTTTCGACTCTTCAGAATGATAAATGACATTGATCTTACCACACTTGATTTGACAAATGCTCATTTGTCACTTCCATTTCCACCAAAACCATATAATTCATTTTATTATATTATATTATATTATTTATAAGCATTTAATGTATAAATACTTATACACTAGTTATAGATAAATCATCATCATATTAGAGCTTCCTTCTTTGAATTTTCTCACATACGTTAAATGTATATTTATATTGTGTACACATATAATTTAAAGTTGGTCCGATTGTTGGAGACGCGCCCACAACGACCCACGTGTGAAATCGTCCGCGAATCTATGGTCATGCGATGATGACGAGGACGAGGACAATCAAGCCATCATTTAGGTCGATTATTAACAAAACTCAACTAATCTTATCACTGAAAAATAATTAATTAACTTTTTTTTTTCTTCGGTAATTATAACTTCAAATAATGACACACTATCTTACAGTAAGAATTATAATAATTAATTTGAAGGTAATAGAAAATGTTTATTTCTTCTCTTGAGTCGTAGTTGAGCTACCGTGACCTCCACCTCCGCGTTTGTGTTATTCTAATGTTAACGCGTTTAAGTTTAGAAATTTCCTTGGCAGTATTTGATTCGATTGGATTTTTATTTATCATTTTTTTACACTCACATCTTGTTGTTATTAACATCAGCACTTGATATATTTAATTACTGTTGTAGCGGTATGATAAAAAGAGAAAGTTGGTATTGCAAAACATTGGGATTTACTAGTGTAGAGTTAGGCACCGATGATGAAGTGTTTATCATTGTATGTTTATATATATTTTAAAAGTCTAATTAACTATCAATTGTCGTAGATATCGTAATAACAATATATATTCACTCTGTTGGATATCGTTATATTTAATTGTTTATTATTTAATAGAGGTTAGTAGAGCAAGACCAAGAACAAGTTTGATGTTACTCTATATACTGGTTATAAAAAAACAGTGCCGTCAATTTGTCTGCCCAGCAATTCAATAAATTTTTTAAATAAATAATAACTACGTGCAAATACTTTAAATGTTTTATTAAATATATTTTTCTGCTTTAAATTACAGGTGGTCCTGTCGAAGAATTAAGTAATCGGCCGAACAGACTGAGATCATGGTAGACTATTATAAAATTCTTGAGTTAACACAAACGGCTACGCCTGTTGAAATTAAAAAATCGTAAGTACTAATTTAAAACATAATTATTACGATACAGTAATGCAATAATTATGATAATAAATAAATAAAAAACAAAGTATAATTGGAGAGAGAGATAAAAAAAAAAAGAAAGCTAATTAAAAATTTTAGTCAAGTATGTGTACTAACTAGTTAGTACACATACGACATTAGAGAGCAGTATAGTTGCCATGAGGCCATTCTTGTTAAGAATCTTTGCAGCGGCCAAGGTTGACATATCGGCCAAGAGGTCTGTGACCCTGGTGCAGTTCGACTCACACTGCACTCATGTCCTTTTATTACAAATAATGATAGCTCATAGTTTTTTTGTTTATATTTACATGTATATGTTCAATGTATACGTGTGTATTATTTTATTTATTTATTTATCTCTTCCTGCAATTTTTATTTTATCTTTTTCCGTTTACTACTTGGATAGTCATTATTTTTACGAGGGTTTTCCTTTTTTAGATACCGCAAATTAGCTCTTAAATGGCATCCGGACAAGAATCCCGACAATCTTGACGAGTCGACGAAAAGGTTTAAAGAAATCTCGGAGGCGTACGAAGTATTGATTGACGGTGAGTCATCTTCTACAAACTGTATTAATTTTTTTTTTTTATTATTTATTTATAAGGACTAATTATTAGTCACTGAAAAATAATCTCGGTTTTTTTTTTTTTAATAAGATTAGATAACGTCAGTGGCAAAGTTGAGTAGATTATAGTTTTACTTTCAAAGAAAATAACTTTCTTTTGTTCGCTAAATTATCTTAGTCTATTTTTTTCCAACGATTATTAATTCTTTTTATATGATATTTAATAATAAGAATTATTTTATTGTTGGTGGCTTTTGTTACAGAGAAAAAAAGAAGAATTTACGACCAATATGGAAAAGAAGGCCTGCAAATTCCTGGAAACAAACGCAGACACGAGGATGAGTATAATCCGGTCTTCAATGAATGGTTTGTCTTCAGAGATCCTGAAGATGTTTTCCGAGAATTTTTCCAAGGCTCTCCGTTCGACGATTTATTTGATAGTCAGTACTTAATGTCACTCACTCATAAATTCTATATTTATTTTTGTTTTATTTTTATTTAAATAAACATATTGTTTTATTTTTAGTGCTGAATGGCGGCAATGGACGTCGAGGAGGCCAAAGACACGGACATCCAAGACAAAACAGCTTACATTCACCTTTCGGTACTCTTGATCTCAGTCTTTCTTCACCATTTGGATTTTTCGGCTCTGGAGCAGACTGTTTCTCTTCATTTAGCAGTTTCTCCAATGGAGCACCTATGGGAGGCTCTAATGTACGGAAGACAAGTACTTCTACGCGATTTGTTAATGGAAAAAAAATAACAACTCACAAGTAAGTTTACAATTTTATTTTATTTATTTAATTATAACTAGCAACCTTGCAGTCACCATGTGACTGCCGTGACTTGTGAACTATAAATAAATAAAATTTTGCTTTATTAAATAATGACTTTTGTTAAATTGTGCTGTATTTTCGTAACTATTGACGTTTTTAAAGATATAAGCTCATCCTGATGTTACACTCATCAAGAGCTTTCATTTGAGTACCCACATGGATTTTTATATATTTTTCATATATACATATATATAATGTATATAAATATATGAAAAATTGATGTGGGTACTCAAATGAAAGGTCTAGATGAGTGTAACATCGGGATGAGCTTATATCTTTAAAAATGTCAATGGTTCACCAGATACAAGGTCATTTCTTAATTATTGATATTTTTAAAGATATAAGCTCATCCCGATGTTATACTCATTAAGAGCTTTCATTTGAGTACCCACATGCATTTTGATATATTTTTCATATATTTATATATATAATATATATAAATATATGAAAAATTGATGTGGGTACTCAAATGAAAGGTCTCGATGAGTGTAATGTCGAGGTGAGCTTATATCTTTAAAAATGTCAATAGTTCACAAGATACAAGGCTATTTCTTAATTATTGATATCTTAAAAATGTAAGCTCATCCCGATATTACACTCATCAAGAGCTTTCATATGAGTACCCACATGCATTTTGATATATTGTTCATATATACATATACATAAATGTATGAAAAATTGATGTGGGTACTCAAATGAAAGGTCTCGATGAATGTAACATCGGGATGAGCTTATATCTTTAAAAATGTCAATGGTTCACCAGATACAAGGTCATTTCTTAATTATGTATCGAGAGATAGAGAATTTTCGAATGTAGTCTAAATACTTCATCGTAAATTGACTATCGGTGAGAATAACATGAAACCTTGAAAAGGCACAAATTCAAATCAAGATCTTTGCAATGACACTAAATTTCACTTAAAAAAACCGATTTTATCATATGACTATCCTGGAGACAAAATTTTCCTTATTCTCTTAATAATATAAGTTATAAAATTTATTAATATGTTTTATTTAAATTATCAACAGGGTCGTCGAAGGTGGAAAGGAGACCATAACATTTTATGAGAACGACGTCGTCAAGTCTAGAACCGTCAATGGTGTTCCTCAATCAATCACGTACAGTTAAATTCATTATTTTTTTTTAACTCATGCTTATTATTACTACTTTATATTTATTTAAACACAAAAATCAATCATCCATTCATTTACACTTGGTTTGAATAATTTCATATTAAGAATTTTTTAACTTAAAAATTTACCGGTATTTCGCTTAATAATAATAATAACAATTACAAAGACGCTGGTCGATGCATCCCGTGAGTTGATTAATTGTGAATGATAAATATCTAACAATTAACCCAAGTCCAAAAAATTAAATGTAATTTACCAAATTATATTAATTTATTTTTATTATCTATTTATTATTACTAGTGACTTTTTTATTGGCAAATCAGCTAATGCTCAGTAAATTAAAAAAATTAATTGTTAATACTTATATCTATCCTACGGAATAACTTCAATTATAAACTATTATAAATTATAAATTATAATGAATAATAAGTAAAACGTGTGATACATATCTTGTTTGTCAGGTTGAATGAAGCATCGACGAGTCGTCAAGTGAATGACAAAACCGTCGACACATCATCAACGGGAAACAATACTGCCGTTCGCGGTAGTTCCAGTGCGAAAATACCGCATACCGACAACTTAAATAGGATAAAAAATCATTATCATCATCCACACACAAGTATCAAGCACGAAAAAAGTAAACGAAAGTGATAGTAAACATTCAATACAGACAAAAAATTTTAAAAAACAAACAAACAAATTTAAGTAATTTTGCTATGACCAGTCGATTAATTAAAATTACTTTTTTTTTTCCATTAATCAATTAAGTAGTTATATTAAAAATCATCTCTTACACTTTTTTTTTCATTATCAGCGGCTCTTTATTTTGTTACATCATTTCATACAATTAAATAGACATTTGTAGCTTTTAAATTACTCTACACTTTATAGCGTTACTGTGACTGCATTAAATAAAAATAATAAATAAAATAAATTATCCCGTGTATTATGATAAAATGCGATTATTGTAAACTGCTGAGCCGACTTATTATTTATAATTTTATTTAGTTATTTTATTTATTCATTCTCGTAGTAATAATAATAATAATAATAATAATAATTGATGATGTTGTTATTATTATTATTTTTATAATTGTAACAATTATTATATAAAAATATTAATTCGCGTATGAAATGATTCGGTGGATCTTTTTAGTGTATTAAAAGTATGTCTACGTTTAGTTTGTTAAAGTTATTGTTGTTAATAATAAATTTTCAAAGAGACAATTATTTTTAACAGACACTCAATAACGAGGATAATGTGAAAATGCATAAGTTGATAAAAACCGGATCTATTTATTTTTAAGACACTATATATTTGCTACGCTATTTTGAATAGGTATCTGTATTCACATAGATAGGAATTAAATACTAAGTTTAATATTATCACAATTATAATTATAGTTATTATTACAATAAATTAATTGATTAATGTTATTGAAAATAAATGAGTGGAAAATAATAATTCAGTTGATGATAAATGCTGTCTGGAAATATAGTCTGATATTAATTTTTATCGATTGATTTTCAAATTATTCATCATCATTTCATCACACTGTAGTCAAATTCACTTTTTAATTATAGTTATTATTATTATTATTATTATTATTATTATTATTATTATTATTAATTATCTATGTGTATATAAAGATAAGACGATTTAATTTTAAGATAAAAAAAAATACACTTCATGATCTAATAATGGTTGATTTATTTATACATCAATTCCTTTAAAAAAGCTAGTACCTGGCGAAACTGTAAAATTGTTACAAAAATAACGAAGCTAATAATTGTAGAAAGAACAATTGTTATATGTGATATATTTAAACTTTCAAATAATTGCACAGTAGATGAAGTGTAAAAATGTATAAGTAGTTTTTATGCTATAAGTAACAGCACTTAAATATTTATATTTTTATATTTGCGCGTTTTCTTGTGATTCTATTTGAAATCTAATTTGTTAGTTGTGATTGTTGTGTTTAATTATAATGATAATTGATAACATTATAATTAAACCATTAAAATCACTTTTTTCCAATAGACTCTACTAATTGAGCTACTTTTTTTATGTAATCTTTCTGGGCATCCTCTTTAGACATTCCTTTTTTTGCGTTCCACGCATCCCATTTCGCTTTTTCTTTAAGGCTGAAATAACCTGGTTTATCTACAATTAAAAAATTTTTTACTTAATAAAATGCAAAATACACAATTGTTTAAGTTTAATAAAATATATTTTTTATGACAATATATATTACCAGTATGACAATCTCCAATCGTAGCTTGTTTAAATGAACCGTAAAGTATTAACAAATCTTCATCTGATGGTTGCGATGCTAATTCTTTTACTTCTTGAGCAGCTTTTTCAAATTTCTAAAATTATTTTCTAAATAAGAACAAGTTGAAATTTATTTTTAAAATTTTTTTCTTTTGCGATCAATGATACTGTTTAGTTATGTACCTTAGTTTTTTACAAGTTATGAAAAAATTGTACTGTACTCTTAAGTTTACTCATGTTTTTAAAATATTCGACAGACTTTAACAAAGACGTCATAAAACTTAAAATTCGTAAATTTATGACAGTCAAACTCAAGTAGTTGCCATTGTCAAATAATCCCTTTAATGACTTAGACTAACCTTCAACACAAACGGACAAATTTTACAACCCATCTGTTTATCAGATGGCGACCAGACTTTTCCAACTTAGCAATCTTCTCACACTTAGTTTAAACAACCCTTCTTTAAATAAATAATACCCTCTCCAGAATTCTTTCATTTAACAACGATTCCCCAACTCCAGTTATTTTCCACCAACCAAAAACGGAAATACCCTTCCCAAAATTGCACTCTCTGACTGACGATACTTTGACTAAAAATCGAACAAGACAGTTACTGACAAAACCTCTGACCAAGCTCGCCGAGCGCCTTATATCTGACCTTTACCGACTTTTGTACCGATAAAATTAATGTAAAAGTATAGTCAGTTCTCAATTTAATAAATCAATTACAAAAAACGAAATATTTGTGATCCTTTTAATTAAAAATCACAAAATTCTTGTTAAATTATTACCAAAGTAATTTGCAAGAAAACAGATACAATAATTTGATTAAAAAAAAAAAAAAAGTTCGTAATAATTATAATTAGGAATGAAAATTAATTTAGCAGATATTTTATTATTTTAAGAATTTTTTTAACAAATAAATTATGTCAAAGAAAATGAGCAAAAAAAATTGACATTTAGAAAATAAAAAAAATAAAAAATGCAATTTTTTAGAAATAATTTTTTGGAGCAAATTTATTTATTTAAAAAAATTAAAAAATGTTCAAGCGACTGCTAACTTTAATGTTATTAATTAATAACATTAAAGTTAGCAGTCAT
Organism: Cotesia glomerata; assembly: GCF_020080835.1. NCBI lineage: Eukaryota > Metazoa > Arthropoda > Insecta > Hymenoptera > Braconidae > Cotesia > Cotesia glomerata. The sequence continues at coordinate 6,200,566 of NC_058158.1, forward strand.
CAGTGAATTTTTTTATTTTTTTTTAACAAAAAAATTTGTTCCAAAAAATTATTTTAAAAAAATTGCATTTTTTATTTTTAAAAATTTCTACATGTCAATTTTTTTATATTTTTTTTGCCATAATTTATTTGTTAAAAAAATTCTAAAAACTATTAAATATCTGCTAAATTTATCATCATCATCATTAATTAGGGTCAGTTTTTCAATTCGAGATAAAATTTTATCAAGCAACATGTACTGACAATAGTAATTTTATCCTGAAAGTACTTTAGGGCATTAATTAATTGTTTTTTAACAAATTATACATTGTCATAATTATTTTTTATTTTTGTCCTTAAATTGAATTAAAAAAAAATTTGGTTTGCAATTTCGTACTTGAAGGACACGTCAGCTGAAAAATCAACTAAAAAAAATAAACCTCGAATATATGAAACCAAACACAAACAATAAATTTAATAAATTATTAAAAATAATCAATTAAACACAACAAAAATTAATTAATTATTAAACAAAAATTAAAAAATAAATATTAATCGATAAACATTGACAAAACAAAACATAATTCACGTGTTATAACCTTGAAGTAATTTACATAATTCAGCAAGTATTGATATCCCTAACAAATTATTTAGGATACTTTTTTTTTTATTGTAATTAAAAAATATCGCTAAAATTAAACTTTATAATTTAAGAGAACATAATAAATTATTTAGGAAAATATTTACCTCTTGAATTGACATGTTGGTTGTATTTATTACGCTGATATCGGAGTAATTAATTCGATAACCTTAGGCGATCGTAATAGTAGATTTATCAAGATTCAAAAAAATGATTGTAATATAGATAATAGGTGTAACGGCAGTTTCCCCCGACCTAAAATGTGGCAGATAAGATAAAAAAGTTCTAGTATAAAGTATATGATAGTATATACTGAGATATAAATATAATACGTTTCTACTTAAATACTAGTTGCCAAAGAGTATAAGTATCTTATACTCGTCGTTAGTTGCATAGATAAAGGAGTAGAGGTAAATAAAATATGTGTAAAGTGACACTAGTCGTTTCGTATTAAGAGAAGGAAAGACCCGGATAGTCTTCTCTCACGTCGGAAAACAATTTTAAGCGCGCGAAAATTTGAATAAATTTTAATATTGCACATGTAAAAGTAAAAATTATTAAAAAGATTGCAATCAAATGTTTATATTTATTTAACATAAAAAAGTGATTTTTTTAAGAAGGGAAATTATTAAAAAAATTTTATGAAACTAAAACTAACAGGCACTTAATAATTTTTTTATTTTTATTTAAAAATAAACAAGGTCTACAAAATTATTTAAAAAAAATTCATTTACAATTTTTTAGATTCTAAATATTAAATTTTTTAAATAAATTTTTCTTACTATAAATTATTTATTAAGAAAATTATAAAAATGTCTCTTAATAAAATCCGTATTATAAAATTTATATAGACATATTTAATTTTTTAGAATATTGTGTTTTTTTGTTTAACAATTTTTACGTCAAAATTAAAACATTAAAATTTTAAAGAAGACATTTTAATTTAAATAAGTAATGATACTAAAATCAGCTGACATTTAAAAATTTTTTTTATTAATTCAAATAAAACTAAAAAAATTTCGGAAATTTTATCAATGTTTACAACAATCAACAATTAATCATCAGTTTGTTTAAAAAAAATTAATTAGTGAAAATAAAGTACAAGGAAGTTTATAAAATAAAATTACAGACAATTATTTTTTACAAGATTTAAATTTATTAACGATCTTAGACAGCGTTTAATTTAATATAAATCATGCAATAGTGATTTTAAAAGTATCCATTACCAATAATAAGTGAAACTGTGAATATTTTAGAAACATGAAAGATAACATTCTTTAAAATGAGTGTAATTTTTATGTAATAAATATGTCTTCAAACATAACAATGTATTTTTCTTATCGGTACAGCATACACATAATAATTTTTAATTAATAATTATAAATTTTTTAAACTCTTTATTATTCATTTTTTTGTTGATAATATATATATAAATCATCTTCATATTAATTAATTGCAAATAATTAAAGTAATATAATCGTGATATAATAACTATTTCATTCATATATCTCGTAATCAGATCTTTGTAGTTAAAAAAAAAAAAAAAAAGATTCAAATTACATTACATTTGTCATTAACAATAAATTCATATCATTTTTCAATGACTCTATAACATTGCCACATTGTATCCTGCACACACTTTTCACAATGGTACTCGCTACTATGAACTAATATTAATTATTTTTATTAATTATTGAGATAATCGACTATTAACATATTTAACATCAGCTAAATAACTGACGTACGAGAATCTTGTAACGAAATTGCCCATTAATTATTTATTTAATTTTTTATATATATTTATATAAACATATATATCTATATAAATCGTTCTTAGTAATTGTTACAAGTAACCTTACTAGTATTTCTTATATTTATCAAACCAAAAAAGTAGAATTTAATTCTACTAATTGGCTAAATTATCTATTTAATATTATGTTTACAATTATTTTTCGATGTACAATTTTTTTTTTGTTTTTTTTTTTTTTTTCAAGACCTTAGATATTTATTATTAAGTAAAAATTATCAAGGACACTTTTCAGATCTGCATTTTTTTAATTTAATCAAAAACGAGCGTTTACTAAAAATTAATATCAAAATTAATTTCCAATTTAATTTTCAACAAGACAAGACAATAAATTAATACCAAAAATAATTTTATAGTCTGCAGATCAATTGTTCGTTAACGGTTCTTAAATTTTAATTACACGAAAAAATAATAATAATAATATAATAAACAATTTTAATCAATAACTTAAATAAATCAAATGTTGTTATATACACGCAACACGAGCTACAATTTAAACGCCTAAAAATTTTATTTATTATTTATTTAATTCGTCGTAATGGGCACATGATTTTTCTTTGTTATCGTATAACATTATGTAACATATTAATAAAATTCTTATTCATAATAATATATATGGCAGATCTAAAAATAAACGAAAATGTTATTTAATCTTTTAATTCTTGTTTTTTTTTTTTTGTTTTTTTGTTTTTTCACACCTATATATATATTTATTTATATCTATGTAAAGAATTAATGACACTAATCATTGATTAAGTAAATATCTTTCTCTCGGTCAATCTTTCTTCACACACTCATTCATTAAATTTCACTCATTAAAAATACATTATTATTAGATTTACAATTAATAATTCTCGTATTGCAATAAATTATAACAACAGATTGATTTTTTGCTCGCATTAATAAGCGATTTAATTTAAATCGTGATGAAACTGTGTTAAATACTAATAACAGATCTTTTTCTTATATTTTTTGTTTATTTTATTCTATTTTTATTTATTTTAAAATAATATAAATTATTGAATTTCGTAAAAATTTTTACTACGAATATTAATATTATTATTTACCATTTATTATTAATTAATTTTAATAAATCGAATAAAATAAACATTAAAAATATAATTATAATAACAAAATTATTGAAAGAAAACTCGAGATTAAGAAAATAAATTTCTTTTGAGTTTTGAAACAATATTGCACTTTTTACCTCAGCCGTATTGCTGATCTATCTTCAAGATTGACAGATTTTTTTTTTATAATTAATTACATTCATAATAATATGAATAATTATAATAATAATAATAATAATAGTAGTATTAATGAATTAATAAAAATAGCACTGGCTAATTTCAATGCACCCCTTAATCGTTTTTAAGAAGATATCTATCGCGGTTGGTAATATATTTATTTAATTAATTAATTAATAAATTTATATATAATATGTAATATATAATATAAAATTAAATTAACGTGTAAATATATAAAGAAAAAAAATAAAATATAAAGTTATTATCGTAGACGCCAAGTCCCAGTTGAAGTGTAGCTTATCCACAAGGGTTGATCGGTACGAGATTACGTCGGATGATTAAAACTTCATATCTTGTATTGATGCGGTTGTTAATTTTAGTTTATAATAAATAATCAAATCAGCTTGCTGCCATGTCATTAAATAACAATAATAATTAATACATAAGTACTCCAAGTACGTCTCTCTACTAACAGGATTTTATATGTAATTAATAATTAATTAATTAATAATTAATAATTGAGACCGAGGTGACATTAATGCGTTGAATTTAAATAAAAAATATACTGATCTAGATCAGAGTAAAAAGTAATAATTTTCTTTATATTATTTTAGGAGACAGGATGGATAAGCTTGACGAAGAGGGCTGGTGACGCGTGGACGGCGAATACTCTCAGCTGGGTGGCGAACCTTTACGCGGATGCTGTGTCCAGAGTCCAGGTGTTAGCACGGGGCGAGTGGATTCCATTGTTAGCACTCCAAGCCTACAGGCTATCGACAACCAGGGTTAACAAAGAAGAAAAAAAAAAAAGAAAAAAAAAACAGTATTGTTAGTAAATTATGATTTGATTGAAACTATAAAATTAATATTAATATTATTAAATTATTAATTAATTAATAAAGTATTAATATTTTATTTAATATATCACTTTGTCTAATAGCTTGACAGCTTAAGAAAGAATCGTTAATGAGAAGCAATGATTTATAAACATAAATGCTTATGAACAAGATTTTTTTTTTTTTAGATTATTTTATAAATTTGTACTATTTAAATAAAAATGCATTGCTTTACACTATTTTATTATTAGTTATAGTGTGAAGCAATTAAATTGTGAAGAATGAAGATTATTAACTTTACAATAAAAATTTTTAAATAAAATAGAATTTATTATCAACACCTGCGTTTGTTACTTTTTTAGCAGGATTCATTAAACACTTAATTAAAAAATTAAATTATGGCTCGTGTACCCTCCCCGCGCATAGGACAGGCAAAGAGACTAAAGATTCTAGGCTTAGTTAAAAAAAAAAAATATTAGTTTTTAATTAAAAATATATATTATTATTATATTAAAATAAAATAAAATTATTATTATTATTTATATATTTATATTATTAATGATATTGAGAAAAATATTAAAGTAGTCATTCGTGATTAGATTTTAAAGAATTTATGGGCATGTACCGCATAAATGGATGCATCTCGCGAGATCTTCGATAGTTTGTTGTTTATTATTTATTATAAATACATATATATGAATAATTGTTTAATGATTTTAATTGAAATATTGTTATTCATCAAGATAGTTTTAATAAATAATTAATAATCAGGTTAACCACCGAATAATCCACCGATTTTAGAGGCAGCTTGGGTGTGCACCTGCCACGATAGCAGAGCTAAGTTTTAAGACAATTTTTTTTTAATTAGACAATGTAAATTAAATGAGAAAAAAGGTATCCTATAGCACGTAATTATTAATTTATATTTTATTTAAATATTAATTTATTAATTCAATATTATGAATACCAGCAAGCACGTGCCGTAGGACAGATTTATTATTTTAATTATAATACAAGATCCAGGCATTTAAGAAGCGTAATTTATATTATCTTAAAATCCAATGTTTTATTTATTATTATTATTATTACTTGGTAATTTTTTTATTAAAGTAACATTGGATTTTAATTTTAAAAGTTAGTGTCAACTTGGCCATGTGGAGCATTTTTTGTTAGTTTAAATTTATTAATTTATTATTTATATTATATTAAGATTAATATTTTTTAAAAATAGATGGTGCTTTATGCAGTTAACTAATTTATTGTTGATTAATTTGTGATAATGAATGATTATCTTAAGTTTGTTTACAAAGGATGTAAATGAATAATTATTTGTTAGTATTAGACGTTAATTAGGATGGGACGCCAGCTTTTTAACAACAGCATCAAACGCCTAGAAGATTTTTTTTTTAACTTATCAATTAATCATTAGTATTTTATTTTTACTTTAACTGATAAATAAAAATAACTTTTTTAACAATTATTTTTTATTGATTTAGAGTAAATTGTTAATAAAAAAGTTATTTTTTAATCAGTTAAATGTAATTTTGATAATTTTGAATGTTAGAAATTAAATAAATAAATATTGGTAATACATACATGATTAATTGATAATAATAAATAAAATACTTGGTAAAGTAAATTAAAAATAATACATTTGCGTCACACCGCGTAACCATCCCTCTCAAATCTGTGTTTGATAAATTATTTGTTCTCTAATTACTCGAAAAAAATTATTCATCAAGTATTTTTATTTCATATAAATATTTATTCAAATATAATAATCATATAATTATAATAATAATAATAAAATAATAATCAATAATGGTAAAATATTATTTAATTATTTATATTATGTAGATAAATTTATATATATTTATATTTATATCTACATTTGTAGTTATATAATATATATAAAATTATATACAAATTATAATAATAATAATGGAAGGGCAATACGTGTTCCACAGGCACAAGTTGCCAAATAATAAAATAATAAAAATGATAACAAAAAATGCAAAATAATCGTCATGATCTCTGGACAAATTTATTTTAAAATCTTAAACGTAAAAGCACCAAAAATTATTATGCCTTTTTTTTCGTAAACTCACTGCCCAAAATTTCGTTTGTATTTGTGAGAATAATTTAAATTAAAAAAAAAATAATTGCTTTTGTTCATAAGGGCAGTGTTCGATCATTAAGTGGGGGAGGTGCGCACCCACACGCAAAATAATCCTCATATATTTTTTTTTAATCATTAATATGAATATAAATCTATCATATCAACAATCTCTTATTCTGCGTAATTACAAAATATTTTTTTTAAACGTACGGTGGCGTAAACAAAAGCTAATAATCGAATGACCTCTTCTCATACATCCTAATTAATTATTTTAATTTAAATAATAATAATTGTGAATTATTTATTGATAAAAATAATGCTTAGACCTAGGAGCGGGGAGTTGCGCCAAAGTACGAGAGATATTTAAAAAAAATCCTGTATTATCTGTTCTCTATTTTTTTTTTGCTTTCCCAATGTATGACAATTTATCGAGTCTCCTCAAACTCATTAAAATTAATATTTTTATTTTACCGAGGAGACTCAACGGGTTTGAGATATCGCGAGCAATAAAACAAATTATTTTATTTTAAATGTAATACTGCTGGCAAGCGACTCCCGGACGTAATCAACCATAGAGGAAGCTGTCCAAAATTTACTATTATTTATTTTTAACAATAAATAATATTAATAATAAAATTTTAGTTTTAAAAACGGACAATGACAGGTACACAAACGTAGTCCAAACTCTAAATTTAATTACGGAAGAAGAAATAATTGAAGTATTTCTCACGGGTTTTAATTATTTACTTAAAACGTGTGAAATTTCGTAGCTAAAAAAAAAAAGAAAAAAAAATATCTATTTAAAAAATAAATGTTGAAAGTAAATAATTAAGTGTGAGAATATGATTAAGTGACTAATTTAAGTTTTAAGTATTTTAAAAAATAAAAAACTATTGTATCAGTGCGAGTGAGGACTATCTCATACATTGGTTAAGCAAGTATGACAAAAATATAAATGTTTATATGTAAATATATAATATAATATATTATTATTTTAAATATATAATATATAATATAAATATCTATTGTATAAACATAGTAACATTATTATATTTTATATTATTATGCAGATAAGAACTAACCTTTCCCGCGGTAGGCGCGACTCTGTGCTCAGTATTCACGAGAGAGCGCCTGCCCTTTGATAAGGGTGCTCGCGAATTTGACCAAGGTGCCTACGCTGCTTTGCAGCGGCTGCTGCACCTGTTCCCAACATACAACATCGTCAGTAATTTTATACGCATTACATATGGCCTTTTAGTTATTATTTTCCATTGCTGAAAGGTAGAGCCGCAATCATGCACTGGATAAACTAAATTCTCAATTTATTATTCTATATTTAATAATGATAATATTATTAATAATAATAATAATAATAATAATAATCATTACTATTATCATCATTAAAATTGTTTTCTTTGTGAATAAAAATTTAGTTATTCATTAGCTTGTGGATTGTTGCAAAATGCAAGATGATTATTTACCTAATTAAATTGGTTTAATAATCTTGCACTTTACTGATTGCTAGAATACTATCACTCAAAATTTTAAAGCACTTTTAATTAACATATTAGTCTTTTTATTTTAAAATTTATCTGAAAAATTTATCTGTAATTTATTTCTTTAAGCATTGAGTGATAGAAGAAATAAAAAACAATTTATTAAGTCAACAAAATAATTAAAAAATGTATTATAAATATAAAAACCTATGTAAGTATTTAATTGTGATGTTTTTATAAAAAAAGAAAAAAAAAAAGTATCTGCTGCATATTGCGGTCTCACTTATATTTATATAAAATATGGCTAAAAAATGATACGTCTGAAGTGTCTCCTATATATTTTGATTCTCAAATAAAATCAGGTAATTCATAGTACGCAAACTTAATTTATATAAATATATATATATAATATATGTATAACCAGCCATTTACACTCATACGTAACAATAAGTAGTAAAATAAATTTTCTATTCCTGCGCTACAACTTCAGTAATATGTATGTACTACTTATTTAAACATTTATTACTGACGTTAATTTCATTTATAAAAAATAAAATTAAAATTAAATATATATAAATATCTTAAGTAATAACGGTATATTATACATAAAGATATTTTCTTCTTTACACCAAATACTAATCATTAAAAAAGAATCTGGTTTAATGAGTATCATCAATTTGTTCTTTGCCGTATAATTTTTCTAATTACTAACACTTCTAATAAAGTCTTCGGATTGTAAGCACGCGATATCTTCTTCAATGTCTAGTCTTTGAAAGACTTAATATCCATATTCATTAATATTAAATAAACACCTACAATATATGCTAGAACCATCAGTCGTAACATTAACGCGTTTTTAGTTTTCTGTTTGGTCCCTGGGTATTCTTTATTTTTTTTTTTTTTCACCTACACCTATTCACCTAAAACCCTACGTACAGCCTACCTATCACCGACCGATTTTTTTATTTATTTATTCATTTATTGCAATATTTAAAGACTCGGTCTATTCGTTTCGATAATGTTAGACGTAAGAATAAAATAATCTGTTAAATTTTAACGCAATTAAGAAGACCCACTCGCTGCACGTGAATCAAATGATTAAAAATAAAATTTAATTGTATTTTTTTCTATTATTAATAACTTTTGAATTAATATTATTAAAAAATTTTTCAAATTTAGTGTGAATTTTAATATATTAATTTCTATAATTTTTATTAAATAAAAATGTACAGCGACTGAATCTTCTTAATTTTATTAATATTAAAATTTATTTAGTTAATTTGGTGGCACTTTTGTTGATTAGAGTGAATAGTAACGTGGGTAAAATAGTAGTTTTGGTAATAAATACAATAATAAATTTAAGTTATTAGGATTATTATTCAAAAAAAAAAGGTGTAAGCAAAAACGCGGGGTCAGCGGACCAATAAAGTTAGTCTTCGTTGTTGTTGTTATTATCATTATTATAAAGTAACGTTATTAATTATTATTATTTAGTTCATGTTAGACCAAACCCGGGGAATTATTCTCACTCGAGATTCTAGTTACGTTGTAGTGTTAATTCGACGCGTCTATAAAAATAACAATAATTATTAAATTAATAAATAAAAACTTTTGAAAAATTGCTCTAAAAAGACATAAATAGTTTATAGCCATCACCGATAATTATTAAATAGTAAAAAGAAATAATTTAAATTAAAGCGCGATTGAAGTCGAAAGGCAGGATTTATTTAACACTAACATAATTAGTAACGGAAACGCGGATAAAAATTTATAATACTAATATACTTCTAATAAATATAAATATCTCTTCAATATACTTAAATTTAAAAATTTCATTTAATTATGCTTGTTATATTATTATTAAAATTAAAATTACCTAGAGCTAATTAATATCTGTCTATTAAAAATAACGAAAATGTAAATAAAAATAATAAACAATGAATGGCCTTTGATTATTGCATTGAGTAATGCACGAGAATGTGCCACATGACTGGATGCCCCGCTTGTGGATATGTGCGAGGATCCGTTAGAGAGAGTATATTTTCGTTTGGTATGTTAAAACAACGTACTTACAGTTACGATGTAAGTATGCGGACGCGTATAGTGCTTCTGTGTAGAGATTGCTAACGGGCTAACGGAATACTTTATACTATTATATCTTACTACACTTAACTTTTGTGTATTATGTATGTGTGTATGTGTACACAATATAATACAATAAACATATTATATGTATGTAGGTGTGTGTGTGTGTGTGTGTGTGTGTGTGTGTGTGTGTGTGTGTGTGTGTGTGTGTGTGTGTGTGTCAGGGTGTGTAACATGCCCTACGCCGGAAGAGCAAATATAACTATATAAATTCATCTATATATTCACAACTATTAACTACTTTTAATTCAATTTATGTTATACCGTACATATTTAAAAATTTTCTTTATTCTTAAAATAATTCTGGCTCTATTCATTTTGTTTCTTCCTATCATAATCAGTAATAGTCTAATAATAAAATAAAATAAAATAAAATAAAAATTGTACGATTGCCTAAAGTATTCTGCTGCCCTAGTACTTACATGGCAATTTAATAAACAAAACAGAATAAAATAAAATAAAAATAAAAATAAAAAATAATAAAAAACGCTTTGCTCTTTTTTCGACTAGTATTATCTACATCCTCGCAACAACATTCACGAACACCTGGGTGATGTGTGTACCGAGTGCAATAAAATTTTATTTAATATTTGATATTTAATATCCTTGCCAGTTATCGAAATAGTAAAATTAATAATTAAAAATTAATAAAAAAAATCTAGCGTCTTACTATTATACGTATCGTCAAAAAATTGACGCTCAAAAGTGAGAAAGAGAGCGAGGGTGTATTAAATCTCTAAAACAATTACGACGCGACTAGTAAATGACTGATCCAGCTATTTTTGTTCAATCCTACATACTACGCCTACGTCCTAACGTTAAGACACAATTAAATGTAATAATATCATTTAAAATTGTATCGTTATTATTTATTATTTCTTCTTTATCAACTACTTATCTCTATATGGCCCACTCGTCATAAAATCATCATCATCATTATCATGATAAACATTTCAAATATCGTATTAATAATAATAATATTAATAATAAAAATAAAGTACTAAGATCTGTCGTTGTTAATCAACAGCAAAATAAAATTAAATTTAAAAGTGAGACGAGGCCGATGGTGGATTTGCTGAGAATGATTGTCTGAGAAAAGCTGGATAAAGAGAAAGAAAAAATAATAAATAATAAAAATGAATATATAATTATAAAATAGTGCAGATAATATGTGTTTTTTTTTCTGTTTAAAATGATAACCGAGCTCGTGGCCTAGCGTCAGCGAGCGAACAACCCACCAGAATGGTCAGCGTACTCGGTGAGAAGAGGTGATGCTGCTAATGCCGCGTAGTTGGCGTAATCAGCGTAAGGTGTGTAAATTAGACCATGTGGATCACCGGCAGATAATATTGATCCTGGCGGGCCGGAACCATTTAACAGTGATGCTGCTGTTGTTGGGACGGATATTCTCGGTGATAATATTAACGGAGCACCTAGTGGTGCGTTTGGCGATCTCATTTGGGATCCTAAACCAGGAAGAAGACGCTGAGTTTCAGCAGCTGCTGCTGCAACACGTCTCCACTCTTCGTCGCACGCTGCAATGTCAAATGCTGAAATTTTAATTATTAAAATTTGTTCTCTGTATTTTTCACACAACTGGACATGATTTTTTTTTTTTTTATTCCAAATGATTTTTCTTTCAAATCAATAAACATCAAACGTCTTTCAAGTACACTGGGCATTAGTGTTTTATTTCTTTTTAAAACAACAATCAATCTAAAATTAATATTAATATTTAATATTATTAACAATTTAAATTACACATATATTAAAAAAATTTTATAAATTATACGCTTTCAATAATAATATTGATTGATTTATAGACATAAATATTTTTGATAAAATAAATTTGAACTTTCGCCAAGTGAGTGACTTTAAAATAATGTGACTTAAAAGTTCAAAAGATAATTAAATGGTTTATGAGCTTGTTTGGGTTCACGTTTCAATAAAGCTCAACACAGAATCCGTCAAGAGTCTAAAAGTCTAATGTATAATATATATAAGATTAAATTTGATTTAGAGGATAGACTTGGCAACGTAATATAAATGTACCACCGGATTGCGTGTACGAGTCAGCCAGTAAAGCACGGCAAACTATTGCTAAAAGTACTTTGCATCGAACTCACCACTACTAGGCTTGTAGAGGGCATTTTAATGAAATAGAACTTAACTTTGTATAGCTGTAGCAAAATCTGATTTCGAGTTTCGCGACCGCTTTGGCACTGTTACAATTCACCATGTTGCTGTTAATGAATCCTATTTTATTTTCATTTATATTCATCTCAATCTCTGTATTATCATCCATTATAAAACCAGATTATTTCATTATTGGCAGCATTGACAAAAATAACAATTAATTTACATCTCTATATCGATATAATTTATGAGAAAGTGATAATAATTATAATAATAACAGCAAGCAAGACAATTCATTGAACTTTAAAATGATTAAGCGATATAATATTGGATGTGGTAATATAACTGGTAACGAGAATGCACTACCGGTGATCGAGAGAATCCCTATTGTATTGTGTTCCCGGTGTAAAGATGCGCGGTCTAGCCTGTTTACTATACGTGTTATATCGATAAACACAGTGGCGAGTTATTTACCATTACATCGAGTATCAGTTTCCCATAGTGTCTAGTGTACAGTCTGTATCTTTAAACGTGTAGCTGGCTCGTTATCGTCCGTGTAATCACATTATTCGAACACGAGCTGGATAAAACACGAGCTAAGTAAATAGAGAAAGGCATGGCACTTACGGATAATAATATCCTCTTGATATGACAATCGATTTGAATAAGAAATAGGAAAATATATAGATAGGTGTGTATGTATCTGTGGATTTAAGTAGTGTCAAGCAAGCTCGTGCGTTTCTCATTGATTTAATCTTATATACTTAGTTTTATATCGTGAGACACAGATAATAATAAATATATAAATATATAGATATATATGTGTGTACATTGTCTTTCATTCGGACAACAACTGCAATGTACTGCTCACATATATATTATCGCATAGGTATGTATTTATATATAAAATAGTGGTAATGAATAACTGCGACTGATAAACATGTTATGTTGTTAGATGATGTTGCTGTTGTATTGTTGTTTATTAATGCCCAGTGACTTAAGAAAGACATCGATGCGACGCGTTGATGTACCTGCTGCTGCTGCTACTTTTGTGTTTGAGTCTCGGTAAGTCCCGTTTATTATTGCAAGCTCCATCAGTTGTCTCTTCTTTAACTCGTCTTCCCCTTCGGCCTGCTAACAATCGATATTTCCGTCAGTATCTTATTTACTAATTTATTTATTTTGATTTTTTTTTTTAGATATAATATTTACTCAGTCTTCTCACATTATGTTGCAAAATTTATCTTTGACAATTGAAAAAATTCAAATTACAATTATTACGGTTCAAGTACAGATCACATTTTTTTTTTAAATGCTCAACAAATAGATTAAAAATTTATTAAAAACTTTTTATTAGACAGTTTATATCATGTTCTAATTTAATTTATTATTCAATGTAATTTATTTTAATTATAAAACATTAATAATATATTATCGCTATTATTATAGAAATAAGAACGTGACCTCGCGTTGACTTTAACAAAGAAAAATATCTGATAATTAAAGTATCACGACAGTAGACTGTATGAAATATAAATATAATTAAATATTTTTTGAGTTCGAGATTGAGCAAATATTATAAATGTATATAAATAATCAGAACTCTCTCACCACGGGCACTAGAAGCTTTTTAACTTCCTCAACAGCACGGGCAAGTTTAAGTGTCGCACGATTTTCAGTGTCCTCGACCGTCAGCAACACGTGCAGCTCATCCGTCAAGTGTTCCCAGTTTGGCTTGCCTCGATTTTGCTCCTCCTGTTTAATTGATTCAAAATTATTATTATTTTAATTTACTATTAGTTTTAGTCTATGATAAATACAACAGTGCGACTTATACAATTGGATAAATAAACAGTGGAGAAATACATTTATCTGAAACAATACCTAATTTATAATAAAATACTATACTACTAACATAATTACAAAATCCAGCGACTTTTAACGTAATCTGATAAGCCAGCAAGGTCGTGTAGTTAAATAAAATAAATATAAATTAATCATGCATCGGCTAAGTTAAATATCAACATTAATAACACAATTATAATAGATAAAATAGCGAAATTAACAGACTGAATATTTTTTATACCAATTTAATTATTTAGAAAAAATTTTAATTAAAAAATTTCACATCTAGAATTATAAAAAATTGCAAGTGCAAATTTATTAAAAATATTTTTTTTTCTACAATTGATTTGTAATAAAAATATAAAAAAAATCGTCAGATGTCTGCTGATTTCAATATTATAAATAAATAAATAAATAATTAAATATATTTATCTGGTACTTTGCAATACATAACAATACAATTAAATTGCTGAGTGTAAATGTAATAAAGATGCATAAAATAAATGATATAACGCCCAATGATTAACAACATGAATTAGCTTTTAACTTATTACATAAAATACTTACAAGAGCTTTTACACGATTACCATAATAAGCGCAGCTTGAAAACAATCATTTAGATTTTATGCATGTATCAAATAATTTTCATTATACATATATTACGTCCATTGTTTTATAAAGTATAAGTGTAGATTGAATATTTAAAAAAAAAATGACACTAATTTAATGTTCAAATAATAAAAAGTTTAAATATGTAAAAAGTAAAAGTGTCAAAGTTTAAATATTAAAAAGCAAAAGTAATTGCAAATTCTTTCACGCATATCTCAACTAATTATTATTATACAATTATTCCGTTCTTCTTGAGAGTCCTCCTTAACAATCTTTAAGATTGCAAACGCAAAAAATAAGCAAGTATATAAATATCTGATTGACGTACGCTTAATTTTTCTTTGGACTTAAAATACATATTTTTTTTGTTTTTTCGTGCGTTCAATTCATGTATTCGCATTAAAAGTGATGCAAAACATCTGTTCCTTTAGCGAGATAGATTTGACGTTGAAAAAGAGGCAATTTGTCTGATTGACAAGACTTATTATAATGATTTGCTAAAGATCGTTGCTGCAGCGCTCATACATTACACATAGATATAAATATAAATTTATAAATGATTATTTTGTTTCATAATTAGTGAAATAATGAATTTTAAGCATAAAATTTTATGATAATAATTATTAGACTGATAAAAAAATTCTTTAACTATCTAAATTTTATTCATCACCAACGAAGCAGTTAAAATTTTTGAATTAAAATATTTAATTAAATATTATAAATTTAACGGGAACGTTACACTATTAAATTTACAATTTTTTTCCATAATTCAAGAGAATAAAATTTTTTTTAATTATTTTCTTAATTCAGGGTTTTTTTTTCAGTGCAATAATATTAATAATAATAATAAAAATAGAATGGCATAAGCTAACATGTATAAATAGTTAAAAGTTGTAAAATAATGTATAATGTAATGATAATGAGAGAATGGAAAAATACTTGAATCATGAATAGACGGTTAAAGACATCTGAGTGGTTTAAAAGCCACCCAAGTCCAGATGAGAGCATGGTACTAGACTGGACTGCCAACCATCTGAGAGTACACTTACAGTGGTGTAGTGTGGATGGTTTTAGTTATAGAGAACTGGAGAATCCATAGAAGGATTACTCGACAGGCAGTATAGAAAAAAAATAAAATAAAAGTACTGAAAGTCAGTGACCACTTGAGTTTGTTCCTTCTACTCGAGAGATAATCTTTTCTTCTCTGCTCTTTTCTTCTCTCAGCTTGTATCTTATACATTAAATTACATTGCTATACGGCGGATAAGAGTCAAGACTCAGGAGTCAAGACTTAAGACAGTGGAGTAGTTTCAAGTAACGTAATGTGAGGCTTTGCTCTCCTTAACAGGCAACATTTTCCTACGACAGGTATGATGAGATTTTATACGGAATATTTGCTGTGTCTTAGGAATACCGACAATAAAGTTGTATCGGTGTGTCTGTCCATGCGATGAGTGCAAGTATTAGAGCTAAGTATCTTGTCCGTATGTAGCAAAATCAGCAAATCGAGTAAGTTAGCAGCTTTTGAGTGTTAATCTTTAATGTATACTCAGAAAAGCGGCATAAAACCCGAGCGGGCTCTTGGACTCATACATGCGGGTTAAATATACATTTATTTATCTTTTTTGCTTAGCTGTGTCTATTTATTTTATTTAGTGTGTAGGTATATGCAGCGGTAGTTATAGAGTTGCATCAAGTTGTCGAGTGTTTAGGCCTCGATTCCACGAGCATTAACCGAATATGGTCTTAACTTGAGATTGCGACACTAAAATCATTATAGATTTAAACTCCATTTATCTCTGACTGAGCCTTACCTCGGCAATACGGCTGCATCTAAAATAGTCTCACGGTGTTTTATTACAAGTTACTTTTATGCCCTACCGCTTAATTACGATGTCAAGATATTTTATTATTTATATTTATAATGTTATAACTTATAATAATAAAGATATTTCGCTTTTTTCATAAGATACTTAGATTATGTACTGAATAATAAATAGTGGGCGTGGTAAATAAACATTTATTTACCTTTTTCTTATCCCTCATGGAACCTTTTCCTCTGACCATTATTTTACATCCTGTCTCCTGCTCCAGCTGTTTGGCTGTCATACCACGTGGGCCCAGAATCCTTCCAACGAAATTGAACTGTAAAAAAATATAATTTATTGTTTTTTTTTTTTTTATAAATTACCACTCGGAAGGAGAGTGACTTGAGTGAGTGGGTGGTAAGTGATAAGATTAGATTCCGTCTGACCAATGGACAGATTTTTTAAATTTAGATTTCTTTAGATCAGATTAAATTTACCGTCTAATGGCGTCAAATCGGTGATAAAAATCATCACTTTAAATTCTAGTTTTTTTTAGATGACATAATTCATCTTTTGAGGAAAAAATTCAATTAACTAATACACAAGGATGCATTTTTATTTTTTATTAATTATTAATAACAATTATGATCGAATTCAAAATATTATTTGAAATTTAAATAAAAATTCTCTGATTTTTCTATAAGATTTTTTTGGAGCATCAAAATTTTTGTTTTCAAATATTAAAATTAATTTTATTTAACAAAAAATATATTTCCAAAAACTAAAAAGAATAAATTATTTTATTAATTAATTATTTACATAAAAATTTGATTGACGACAAATCAAGATGTGTTATTTAAAAAAAAAATTCAATCTAATTCAAGATAAAATTAAAAACTGTCAATCTTAAATTTGACAAATAATAATAAAAAATCTCTGATTTTTCCATGAGATTTTTTTCATTGCATCAGATTCTTGACAATTCCTAACAGTTCTAACAATTTTTGACTACTTTGCTTGAGATAAAATTTATCGGGCCAAGAGAGAGACAATTTTCGATAAACATCTAGATTTTAGATTTAAAGTTATTTTTAATTTAATTAAAATAAAGCAATGCGAGGGAGTTATGCATGATATTAAATCGGATTGATATTTATACAGCGTACACTTGACACAGAGAGTGAAGAAAAGGCTTTTTAACCGAGAACTATGCACTGAGGACATTTATGGACGACATAAAAGGCTAGGTATATAGTTCCGGACAAACGAGTGGGTGTGTCGTCGGATTTAACGGTGTTTCAATACAACATATGAACATATGAGAAGAAGATTTTTAAATATTTTTCTATGTATAAGTAATAAGTAATATAAGGAGAAAGGAGGTGAGGATATTTGTAGTAGGTATGTATAATAACCATTTCCCTTTTTGTCTCTTGTTAAATATTTTGCGCGACAAATGTACACGTTCGATTCCCACACGAAGCCGGACACGGGCCGATGCGTAGGAAGATACGTAACTGCGTCCCATTCAGGATGTGAAGTAAGGCTCGCCGACTCGCGAGGCCAGCTTTGAAAGAAGGAGCGCCCGTCGTCATTATAATAGGTGCCGCCGCTCTGTTGCTTGTGAGGAGAAATCGCGCGACCACGAGCAGCCAGCTTATAAATCAAATCAACTCTGTATATGCATACTACGACTGCATGCACTAAACCGACATTCTTATCGCCTTCTTCACAATCATTCAATGCATTACTCTCAGTGCGTGTGTGACAGTATAGATTGACCGTAACGTAATCCTTTAATAACTCATTTTTTACTCCTTACCTCACTTTGCTTTGCTTTACATTATCATTTACTATTTATTTACTTTTTTTATGGAAATTAATTTTATTGTACCGTAAGTCGCCGAGCAATTATACAATCATTAATAATAAATTTCATCTCGCCGTGTCCAATCACTCTCAATGGCGGTCGCTCATATCTTTTAATAGATCATTTGTCACTTGCCGTTTTTATTAACTTCTCACAGCTAAAGGACTTGCTGGATTATGTTTATTGTTTTTTTATGACCTTCTATAAAAGTGAATCAACTGTTGAGGTACTGAATTATGTAATGAAGGTTCAATTGAATAGTAATTAGTCGAGACGTATGTGTTTCTGTCGGTATTTTATTAAATTAGAATTTTTTAGTCTTTAAATTATCAAAAAAAAAAAAACTGTTAAGAAAAATTTAAGGGCTAAAGGAGAAACTATGAGTTATAAAAATTACAAAAATTTACTACCTAACCCTCGGAGATCTTGTTATCTAAATGTGAAATTTACAACGACTTAGTTAAATACTTTAGTAATTGTTTAGTTTTATGGTCTATAGTACTTCAACCTCTATAAAAATGAGAGAATTTTTTTAACAATTAAAAATTTTTTTTCTTAAAATTAATTAAAAAAAAAACAATTTTTGGAAAATGATCAAAAAATCAGAAAATTAGTAATTTTAAACTTTAAGATGATAAATTTGAAAAATATTATTAAATTTTAAATGTTTATATTTTATAGGATAATGTACTACCAGGCTTATGCACAGATGCCTACACAGTAGAAAATTTTGCGTCATTGCATCAAAAAACTTAGTGTTAAAAATTTTTTTGTTAAATTTAAATTTAATATTTATTATTCTGTTAAATTAACACAAAAAAGTGTTAAATATTTAACACAAAAATTTTTAAAACTACACGGAAAAAAAAATTTCGTTCTGGTAACGTAACTGTAGAGTTACCACAACTATACACAGTTTACTGTTCGTTGTAGAGTTACAGTAACAAAATGTTATTTAGTTCTGATAACTCAATGTTGTTGAGCTCTCAGAGCTCTACGGGATTGTTCTCAGAGCCAAACGGTATAGTTGAGAGCGCTCTACGTTGCGCAGTAGTAGAGTGCGCTAACATATTTCATAATCTTCTAAAATGCCAAACATAATTATTTTGTTACTAATCTATATTATTAAAAATATATAAGGACAATTAAGTTCCCAATTTATTTATTTAAGGAAATAGGTTTTTTTTTGTCAAATTGAATTTCGTTAGAACAGTTTTGTATTTATGGTTTTTCAAGGTTCATTTGCAGTGACTATTAATTTAATTTATTAGTTGAATATATTGTGATAAGTGATAAGTTATCGGAATACATTAAAAAGACCCAATTTAACACAAAATAAAATTTGTTTTCGTTTATTTATCTTTTCTCGTGCATATACGCTAGTGATTTTATGTTCAATATTTATTAATATAATTAAGAAAATAAGATAATTTTGTGACGACCATATTTTTATTTTACAAATAATTTTTATTTGTATTATAAGTTCTATTATTATTTTATTTCTATTATAATACTATTCTTATTTGTCATATACAATTATTGTTGGCAATATAAATTCATTCTGCTGCATGTATTTATTAAATTATCAATGCTAAATCGTAAAAAAAAAATATTAAGCAGACTTCCAAAAATTTGTTATAGTCTCAGAACGATCCTGTAGAGTTCAACGATGTAGAGTTGCAGGAATACGTTAACCTACTGGAACTTTTTACAACTAACTAACTACTATAGAGTTCCTATAGCAAAATTTTTTTCTCCGTGTAAGTTTTTTAACGCAAAATTTTTTACTGAGGTATATATGTATATTTATGTATCTATATATGTTATAAGCTGATAATAAATAAATAAATAAACTATAAATTTAAACTTGTTGTTAACTTTACATAAAAGTTTCAAAATTTTCAATTTGACTCTAAAACGAATCGCATTGGACAAAAACTTGACGTCAGAATTGAAAATATCGACTCTAAAAAAAAATTAATTCTACCGTTGTATAAAATATATTTTTTATCTTCTTAGTATTCACGCATGAGTTACATATTTATGGTTGTAAAAAAAGTACATCGGAAAGATTCGCAATCGTGACATCCGGTGTAAGATATACATATACTGCCCTTTAGTAATTGCTAATGTACAATTAAGTTAGTGACTGAGGGTTTGAGTTTCTATATATAAATTTTTGCTTTATTTTTCTTCAGCAGGCAATAAAAATATATAAATACTGTATGTGCGGTAAATATATGAATACGGTAATAATATTAATATTAACAGGAATAATGCCTGCATATTTACACGCTGTAACGCAATAAGTTGTAATGGAAGCTAAAAACTTACTCTGGTGTAGTAAGTGTACACATATAGGGCCGCATAAGTTATTTTAGTTTTAACGCCCGGTGTAAAACTGTTTTTGCAAAACAATTGCGTTTACTATTTGAAATACTTGTAAGTCGTTCAGGCTCAGCCGTTTCTCAATCATTTGAGTTAACATAAAGAGAATTCCTCAACAACGAGTCTCTGTCGTAAAAGTTTTCGATCTTACACAGTACGTGCCGATTACTTTCTAAGTGGTTATATGTTATATGTTATGTAGGATTTAATACCGACACGACATACATACGCGATATATCTATCTTATATCTCATATCTATTATCCGTTGTTTTATACATACATATTTATTATGTATTATGTATATGTACACGTGCTCGACTAATATATATTTAATTGGTACACATGGGTATGCAGCATGAACATTTTAGCGTACGTGTGCATGAAAAGGATTAAATATAGAACTCTGTAACAATAACCAGCAGCATTTGAGAGTATGAAGTGTCTAGAGGTCTTGAGGAAGCATTCTGGGAAATAGAAAGATGAATAGCATTTAAAAACGTTTAATATATCTCATTATCAAAATATCTTTCTACCATCTGGATTTACATTTACATGCACACCAGACATTTAGAATAATAAACTCAAATTATTTTAATAATTCTGGGGAATAAATCCGTTATTCTATAATTATAAAATAATAAAAAATTTATGCATGAGTAAATGTATAAATATGTAGGTAGAGATGTTGATTTTTAATATAAAATAATAAAATTTATTTATAAAACTAATAACCATTTTAACAACTGCATCTGCAATAAACGTAAAGTCACCGTGTTGAGAAAGAAAGGGAAACCCGATCATGTGGAATCCAGCGGAGCTTTTTTTAGATTAGTTCCACACTATACAAAAATAAAACTCGTGAGCTTCTTTAATTTATTTCACTGTTTATTTAAGAATTTTAAAATAAAAATAATAAATAATTTTAACGTTAAATTAAGTCAATTTAACTACTAAGAATTTTTATTTTTCTTTTTGCGTGAATTTTTTTTTTTATTATGCTCGAGTTTAAGAAATAAATAAAAAAATTTGAATTATGTGTATCTGCAGGGATTTGGTCAATTAAACATCACGAATGGCTGACACTAGACGGTATTATTTGTGATCTGTGTATTTTCGAGATACAATTGTGTTAAGAAACACGAGACGCATCACATGTTTTTATCTTAACGTGATCGTCGCGGCCTCAATCTGACTATTTATGAACAATAGATGAGGTGCGCCACCGACCGAGCATTAACCCAAGAAATTAATGGACCGCGTAGACTTTACTAGATATAGTATCGCCCGAAATGTTTCAGTTCCTTTTAATTCAACTATATTGCCTAAGTAAAATAAATAAAATTCATTTACCGGGAAAAAATCTTAAATCTGAACAACGGGGGACTTTGTTTTTATTTAGAACAGTAATCTTTTTATTTAATTTTATTTCTTCTTGCGCTGTAATGACTTTTGGGTAAAAATACCCTTTGATCAATCTAATAATTACGTGTATATCATTTGAAACTTCATGTTTTCTACCATCAATCAATGGGTTATTTATCTCTCGAACACGATTAAGAGTAAGAGAAATTATCCACGTCAGGAAATCCTTACTGTATATTAATTAAAACGGTATAAATAAATGTACTTATTATATTATAAAACGCGTGATATTAATGATTGATTAACAATAAATTGCTGTTATTAACGTGTAAAACACGATATTAATGTTGAGTAAAAATTAACTTGATTTAAGAGGAAAAATCTTGAACCAATAAATAATTTTTAAAAAATTAATTGTTTTTAATTAAGAAAAAAAATTATTTAATCGAGTAAAATTAAGAAAAATTTATTCCCAAGAGTTTTTTAAAACAAAGAAATCCTTTAAAATTATTTTATATCCTAAATTTTTTAATCAATTAATTATACTTATCAAAAAATTAACTTGAGTAAAAAAAAAAAGATAAACTTTTTAATACTATTTTCTTGGTTTAAGATTTTCTTATACTTGAATCAAAAAAATTTTTTCAATTAGTGTAGACATTGTACTTCAAAAAAGTAGTTAACTTAATTCAAGCAAAAAAATTCAAAATAATTTTTCTGGCGCCAAGAATTTTACTCTTGAATTGAATTAATTTTTTTTCTAGAGTAACTTGTAATAAACATAATATAAATAAACAAATGGCCTGAATGCGAATAATGTGTAGGTGGGGAAAATATAATTCAGAGTCGGGGCTTACGAGCAATAATACACACAACACAAGTATATCGTATACATGGTTTAGATCTGAGGACAATAATAAAACAACAACCAGTGTGTTGTTCTATCTTGAGGAAACTAAACGAGGTCGCAATAATAATTGTAAGACGAAATTTAAGACAAACGTAAATATATAACGTATAATAACAACATATTAAAGTGTATCGGTGACTGATGTGTGTATATATGTGTTCACGACGTCCAGTAGTGTGTCCAAACATTAACATCCTGCTGATGGTAAAATCCGAGAAAGACAGGCGGGATAAGTAAAGAGCGAGAGATGAAAAGTCTACGGCCTCGTTATAATAACTCGATGCAGAATATACTACAGGATATATGTCTATATATACATGTGTTATATGTGTGATTATATGTGCGTAGGGATGTGAGGCAGTACGTGTTGTACGGCAGTTCTCGGGTCTATTCTTGGCACAAGACTAAAATAAACGCCTGGCTGTACACACATTTCTCTTGGATGCTGTACTGCTGTGCTACTGGCTCTCCTTTTCGTTTGCTCTCATCCCCCTAGTGCTGAAGCCTGCCACGCACCTTTAAGAACCTCAAAACCTCGATCCTTATTATTTATTACTTTTTACTCCAACTTTATGTCCCTTTTATTTATTTTTGAACTCCTGTTTTCTATAAATCATATTCTATTTCAAAATTTCTGTGTTAATATTAAAATAGCCGACTCATAAATAAATCCAATAAGTTTTTTTGTTTGAATTTAATGCAGAGGAAAATTTTCGGATGAAAATGGTCAGAAAAATTTAATATCTTCGCAAGAAATCAATAATCAATATTAAAATTTATTTTATCCTGAAATAAAATCAATAAAAAATTTAACATCTTTAAATTTCCTACCGCAAAATTTAATATAATTTTTTGCACCTCCAATAAATAGTCTACTTAAAATTTTGATTTAAAAACTGTAAAAAAAATGAAGCTGCATTTACTAGCGATTGTAAAAAGTATCAAGGATAAAAATAAATTTATTGTGATATAAAAAAGTAACAAAATTATTTGTTTTATAAAATGATCATTGAGGCGTATCAGCCCAGGATTATTATCGAAGCGATTACTGGCGGCTTCAATGCGCTACATGCTGAACATTCAGTACAGTATAGAAGGCAGACAAGTATCCATCCAATCATCTACACTTTTTTTTGTAATTTATTTCATCTTACATCAATTACAGTGTACTGTTGCTGCTAACTCTTGATAATTTTTTTCTTTGGATATTATTGGAACCTACATTTCGCCTCCATTAATTTATTTCATTATACGCGTGAGTCAAGCTGCTGGAAAAAATCTTAGGGAACCAATTGATTCAAATTGAGACGGCCTTATCGATTATTACTCTCAGTGTTAAGCTTGTATATAATTATAATTATTAATTTATTAATGGATAGTAAATTAAAAATTTTTTATTTCAATAATAACTTTCGGTAAAGTACTAAAATTATTATTCATAATAAATAAATTATAAATACTTACATCTGGATGCTCTTTTACTGGTACATAAACTTTTTCTGTAAGTGTTATAATTTCGCCTTCTGGCTCTGGTAATGTCAGTGGCTCTTTCTTGACACCACTTATTTGAAATAAACTTGCTCGTACTTTTGCAATTTCTGTAAGCAAAAATAATATCATAGATTATTTCACTAATTAATTGCAAAATATATTATAATTACAGATACAACTATTCAGCAAAAAAAATAATAAGTAATTATAATTTATATATCAACAGCTTAATTAATTAAAGATACTGTATCCAACGATCTTGAGTCGCATGTCAATTAATCTAAAATATATTTATAGTTTATAAATGTATTAGTTATCTCAACCAGTTGCAATAACAGCTAATATGTAACTGCTTTCATTCCCAATGAATAAATGCCTGCGTGATTAATTACTTATTCCGAGTTTCGATTCAAGAGCAAGGAGAAAATTTAAAAAGTGTTTATATTTTTCCATGTCTTTTAGTCCTTTTCACGCTCGAACTCCAACTCGATGTGTATGTATACTCGACCAAGATAAATATGAGTAAAGCATGTCCTTGACACAATGCTTCATGCATTTTTGCAGGTGCAACAAGGTGTTACGTGTTTAGATTTATGACGATTACCTCATTGCAGAATTTTAAAAACCATTTTTTTATGTTTACTATAAATACATATGTTAATTGAATTTAGAAAAAAAATATGTTAACTCGGCTGTTATCCAGATCACTGGAATATCTTCAGTATTTGTTATTTCATTATTTTATCGGTTAATTAAATTTTTTAAAATTCAATTCATAATTTACATTCTGCAAATACATGATTATCTTTTGATGTTACGTGATCTGTTTTATGAAAAATAATATTTATTTTCGAAAATACGATATCATTTTTTCAATATCAGAAAAAGTTGTAAATTGATGTTGAAAATCCTATAATTCTTAAGAAAGCAATAAAATATTCTAAGAAGAAATCACGAAACAAAAAAATAATGTTATATAGCTGAAATAAATACAATTGAAGAATCCTGAAGTAGAAACGAAAGCGTCAAAATTATTCAATAGAAAACTATTGTGATTCACTTTGGAAAACAGTGAAATGAAGTGGGAAGTGCTGCAATACAATAGAAAACTACAATATTGTGAGAAGACGTATAAGAATAATACAAGAATACAAAAGAAAATAATTGAATTAAAGTATAAAACGTTAAAACAGCTAGAAGAAAATAAAATATATCGGAAAATACTATAGAAGAAAATAAAATATTTAAATATATCAGAAAAGTTTATACTTTAGTAGAGAAAAAAATATACTATGTGTTAAGAAAAAAATTAAATTGAATAAAAAGAGAAAAGTTTTTAAACTAAAAAATGGATTTAAAAATTTTTTATCTTAATTCAAAACAAAGAAACTCTTAGAAATAACTTTTTTTGGTTTAAGAATTTTTATCTTAATTAAAGTAAATTTTTATTTATACGTAATGAATTGATAGTTTAAGCTCCGATAATATAAGTTGTAAAATTTCACACGTTCTCTTAATAAACTAGATTAATTTACAAGGACTTGAGTGCAATAACAATTACCAGCAAGAAGTATACGTATCTGAAAACTATGAATAGAAGAGATAAATGAATAAAATCAATGAAATATTACGGCTACTATCGAATACACGTAGATTGAAACGCACGAGGAAATAAACAGCCGTAATTCAGCAATCAATTAAATTTTTCTCAAACTATCTAAATAAATAACCTTCAAAGTAACATGACTTTTGTTTATTAGAATGTCTTCAGTAATAGTTTCCTTTTCCATCATGTCGGACCAGTAAACACAGCTCTTACTGCTGGTAAGTGCAGCTTATTTATCGTTTATAAGAATAAAATCTAAAAAACAGCACGACATTCTATTCTACGCTGCACGCGAATTAGAAATAAGTTTGCAATTTTCACGCAAACGCGTCGACAAGTAAAGATCGCGTCATCTATTCAGCGAGGGCGTTTCTGCAATACTCAATCTCTCAAACATTAACCATCGCATCACATCATGTATCATCACATCTTGCTTTCTCACATTGGTTTGCCAACATTTATATTCTTTTTTGCCGAGTCTCGAGACTGCGCACGAGAGGCCTTGTAAATCTAATGACTGGGCGTGGCTCGTAATATACCTAGACTTGTAATCGTGGAAATTTCATGATACTGCAGGTCTTAAGACCGTGGAATAAGTCACTTGTTCTCATACTTTACTGTACGATACCAGACAAATTACATTCGTACATACGTACACTCATATCTACCATCTAAGCCGTACTAAATTTTTTCTTGTTT
This sequence comes from Cotesia glomerata, assembly GCF_020080835.1. Classification (NCBI taxonomy): domain Eukaryota; kingdom Metazoa; phylum Arthropoda; class Insecta; order Hymenoptera; family Braconidae; genus Cotesia; species Cotesia glomerata. Next base: position 6,227,559 of record NC_058158.1, read on the forward strand.
TTTTTTTTTTTTTTTTTTACTTTAATTCGCAGAAAAAAACAATTATTACCTTGTTCTTGTCTGAAGCCGGGATTCGTATATTCGTATGAAATTAAGAATAAATGGTAATTAGCTGAATTTATTATTATTATCATATCTTTTGTTACTGTTAATGACCTCCGGAAGTTGCTTTATATTTAGGTTTAAAGAAATTAGGTGTCTTTAATGACCCAAAATTATATTTAACTGCAGTCTGACGTTATTATGATGTAATGGCAAATTTAAAATTACTCATGCGACTACTGATTTATTTGCCTAGACCGACAAAAAATTTAGTACTATCCATTACTCATTCTCCATTCTTCATTATTAATGTAATAATTACAAATACTAACAATAAATAACAACATTTTTACACACTTTAATCAATTAATGTCGAAATTATTGCTCCTTTATTTCAATAAAAATTTCTCAACGCTACACTAATTAATCAGAGTCGATTAATTGAATTTTTTGCGAGTAAAAATCAATCCGTGTTTTTTGAATAATATTTATCTTGATTCAACACATGTGCCTGGGTCTTGTCTACCTACCAGAGTAGGCTCTAGACTCTGGTGTAGACTAATAGCACACGGTCTCGTGTATAGATCAATGCACAATATAACACACGAGACTACGCTACCACAACAACATAATATAATATAATACTACGGCAAAGGTTAACGTTTCTACACTGCCCCACTTTCTCGCATGCCTGACCTCTTCGTCTCGTTGTTGTGATGGTTAATGCGCTAATATTTATCATATAATGTAGAAGAAAATTACCCGCGACAATAGAACTACCTTCGCTGCTTCGATTTTCAGTCTGATAACAAATTAATTTACCGAGTAGTATAGAGACAATTAAAATTTCTCTAGTTCACTTCACTACTCCTATCCGAGCAATTAACAATATCTGAGGCTAATATTCGCCGCAGGTACTTGACTTTTGAAAAATTAATTATTTATACCTGTGTTATTAAAAAAAAAAAAAACTGCCAGTTAATTTAATATCTCAGTAATTGAATCTTTTAATTGATTAGTTTAAGTAATCAAACAATAAAGATTCCGAGATATAAATAATCACAACTTTCTCTTCTCTGGGTATATTATTTTTTTATTATTATTACGACTCGATGCTAATGTATTATATATTATATATATAGTATGAAGGTATAATAGTATCATTGTTGTGGTATTGCGGGGTACATAAAGATGCAGTATAAACTTATCGCCATTTGTCCCCCATGGATGCGTGACTGCAAACAAGGAAGTGCATTTGCGAAGGATAATATACGCCGATGGACCCGGCTAGATAATGACCGGCAAACTTAACAAAGATTCGTGACTCTTGACTTGAGACTTAACTTGAGACTCTCTACTCGAGATCATGTCCTCGAGGAAGAAATTTGAAGCTCACGAGTGTGCACCATAACTAAATGAAAACAACGGCAACAATAACTAAGACAAAGAGTTTATAACAAAAAATATTTCCTGTCAAGTTTGATCGTCATTGGTTCGCCTCCAGAGAGAAAGTCCTATCATAAATAATATTATATATTTTTTTGCAGTAAAAAAAAAAACTCCATATTTTTTTAATTTAAAATTCATCGTTTCAATACGAGTTAAAAAAACATTAAATTATCTTCATTCAAAAGAAAAAATTTTTTTCAAGTCAAAAATTATTTCTTAATTCAAAATTTTTAACTTCCCGCTAAGAAAATCGGGAAGTTATTGTTTTCACCCCGTTTTACGAAAATCGAGTTTTCATCGAATCTCGACGTTTCGAGGTCCTAGAAAGCTTCCCTGACTATTCCTGCGATGGTGTATGTGTGTGTGTGTGTGTGTGTGTGTGTGTGTGTGTGTGTGTGTGTGTGTGTGTGTGTGTGTGTGTGTGTGGATGTGGATGTATGTAAACCTCTTATAACTTTTGAACGGCTTGACCGATTTGATCGTGGTTAGTGCCATTCGAAAGGGCTTGACCAAACTTAGATTTTGTATATACTATGAAACGATTCGGACCGGCAGATTTTAAGAAATCGCAAAAAAACTACAAAAAAAAATTTTTTCAAAAGTGGTTTTTTTGGAATAACTTTTAAACGGCTTTACCGATCAATTTCAAAAACTAATCAGCTCTTAACATTAAAAAACCACGTCGACCGCCGTCGGTCCGGTCAAAATCGGTTGATTCGTTCGTGAGTTATCGTTGACGAAAGAAAACCGAAAAAAGTGTTTTTTCGGAATTACTCCGAAGTTTTCCGCTCTATCAATATAAACTTAAAAATTTTTCATGAATCTTAAAAAACTGCGTTGAATGCCACCAACCGCGTGAAAATCGGTTCATTCATTCAAAAGTTATTGCGATTTGAAAATTTAAAAAATAGTGTTTTATCAAATTTCTATCAAACTTTTGAGCTCGAAGAGCTCAAAATAATACACAAATTGTATTTATGAGCTTGAAGAGCTCTAAAACGTCATAAGTGAAATTTCAAACGTTTAGGTATAGAATTGGCGGGAAGTTGCAGGGATGGTCTTCAGGGTCAACCTAGTTTTCAGGGTTTTCCTAATTTTTTTTATCAATGTTATAAAAATTTCTAACCCTTTTTTCACCAGACATTTTTATTAAACAGTAAAACTATAGAATGTATTTATAAATCATAAGTTGACGAGCAATGTATCATATTGATTAGATTACTCAGAAACTAATGCATCAATCGTGTAGAGAATGACAAAAAGAATAAAGATTACGGGTACATTTAGCAAACAACGATCAAATGGAATGGATATTCTACTGTCGTCTGAACGAATGAGCATGACATCAGCTGACTAGTGAGCACTAGAAGGTTCGCTGGCTTTTTTACTCTCATCTCCTCTCTATCTCTGACTCTCTGGTTGACTCTGTACTACTCAGACCTGCTCTACTCTACTCTTCTATTTTATATATCTACAGCATACGACATGCTATGCCGTGATGCTGCAGTATATACTTCACTCCCTTTACTTGGCTCAATAACAAGCGCATCATGCCGACCTCCACTCTCTTTACATTATATATTATGTATATGCCTACACGAGAAAATGAACACACCCGTTGATTGTGACAGACGCCTGGCTGACTATCATTGCTATTGCGGTTTTGCCCAACACACTCTACGCTACTCCCACATCCATGCACACTGACATCTGTCATTTTTTGATGCCCTATAATTAATCATCTCAAATTCTTAACATAAACTTTAATGGCCTCTTTTATTTTTTTTTTTCGTTACCTATTATGTTATTTATGTTTTATAAATAAATTATTTTCAACACTCGGTTTGATTCTTTCTAAAAATACTCATCGGAATTTTATTATTATGGTTATTTTAAAATAATAATAATAATTGTTATTATTATTAAAATATTTGGTATATAGAATTAAAAAAAATTTATAGCGTAGACTAAACTTGACATCCCTGCTCTTCAGTTTTTTTTATTATTTTTATTACGTCACTGTACTACTATGCATAAGTAACTACTTAAAACACATTTGATTTAATTCCTTTTTTTTTTTTTTTTACTTAACTCATTAATAATATAAGAAATTATATTAACTCGAATCGCTGCTTGTATTCCATTCATTTTTATTTATTTTTTATTTTATTCATTGGGTCTCTGAAGCAAAGTAAAGACAGACGTCTGGACCCAGTAAACCGTATATAAACGAATAATGTAAGGATGTTGAATCGATAAGGCAAAAGACGAGGATCGGTACCTCTGAAGCCAGGGGCTTTGGACACGAGGTAAATGGCCCCATTTATTAAAGAATTTTTTACAGAATATCGATGTAATGATAAAATATTGTCAATTATCATTTTTTTTACCTTATTCCTAAAGGTAATTTTATTAAATTTATGTTAAAAATATAATATATTAAAGCTTTAGTAAGAAAGATTTTTAAATTAAATTAATCTGCGCGTCGAATATCTTGAAGAATTTATGATTCATTCGTCGTAGACAATAACAAAAGGTATTACGTATTTATATTATAAATTAAAAAATTACCAGGTAGTTAATGAGAAGTAATGGATAATTTGTAAGGTAGTAAATATATAATAATGGTAATAAGTTATAAACGGCATTAATTTGTAGGAAAATTATTACATTGTTTACATTAAGAAAAATCGATTTTTACCGCTTTATTTTTCAATCAATCGCGGCTTGAATGATTGCTAAATTAACTATAACTACCGCCTTATTTATTCAGAAGATATTTAAATATTTTATTACGGTAATAAAAAAGGTATAAAACTGAAAAATAATGGGAAATTATTTATTTAAACCTTCGTGAATGTGAATTGTGCAAGTATTAAAAACGATGGATGTAATATATGTGTTTTTGAACGGATTAATAGTTAAATAGAGAAATAAAAAATGATTATAGGATGTAAGAGTATAGCTGAGCTATTAATTTGTACTTTTACGAGCGATTCCTCATTTTTAATAACTATTTTTCTTGTTTTATTTTATCTTTGATTTTTTTTTACCAGTTTAAATGGTAATATGTGTGTGGTAATGATGTAGGAGTAAAAGATCAACGTGAGATCATCGATTTCATAGTCACGAGTAAAGCGGCGTACCGTGACACAGATGCACGCTCAATTTTTTTAACCATTTTATGTGTATTATATTAGATTATTTAGTTTATAAATCTGTCGGGATGAAATGTAGAGTCAATAAAAAAATGATGCGTAAAAAAATAGATGGTAAGATTAAGTCAATCAGTAAAAATTACATTTAATATACATATATAATATATAATCATTATAACTATATATTATGAATATGTAAAATATAAAAAATTTTATAAAAAAATGATGAAAGATAATACGCAGCTGAATAACTCGAGTTCTTGTTGCTACGCAAGCATTTTTTTTATTTTTATTTATATTTAAATTTTTCTGTAAGAAGCAGAAACGTTTCAAATTCCTCAGCCGCTTCGTTGACTGGATTGAAGGTTTTTAAATTTAAAACTGTACCAAACGATACTTAGTTGTGGTATGACATAAACGAATTTAAAGATATAAATTGCAGATAATGATGTAAAGAAAAGAAAAACCAATGATAAGAAAAAAAAAATTATAGCTTTTAAAAATGGATAATGTGATATGTCTGCGCGGTTTAATGTCTGGATTTATTTTTACATTAGTTAGTCTTTTTTATTAGACTTTAAATAGAATTTCGGAGGACAAGAATTTAAATTCAAAATACATCTATCGGATCAAGAAGCGACAATTAAAACGAATTTAAAAAAGAAAAAAATATTTAGAGGAATGAAATAATTTATTGGCTGTCTTGAATGATCGTAAAAAAAATCAAGACACCCGTGTTTTATTAAAATAATAAAAATATATTACGTTTGATTTGATGCTAGGCATCATGCGAGTTAGCAAGGAGATTTGAGGATTTATTTTGATACTGAAAAAGAAACTAATTTTTTAGTTAATAAAATTTAAAATTAAAATAATCCGGCGTAAATCATTAAAAATACTTTTTTTTACGTAGTTGCGTCTATTAATACATTAATTTGTGTAGAGACTTAAAAATAAATAAAATTTTGAAACTCATGAAAAGTTAACGCACTCTGGGCGTAGCAGGAAAATATATTTAAGTTTTTGGCGCCCTTGTAAGTCCACCGGAAAAAACGAACAGCTGTACGGCTACAAAATCAATGCTGGTGACAAATGAGAAATTAAAAAACAACCGGGAAAAATTTTAAGATAAAAAATATAACTAACAAGAAAATAATAAAAGACTTTGTGCGCTAACATGGGTGATGAGAAAGATTAATCGAACGTAGATATGTACAAGGATTTAGTTCACGTTTGAGTCAGTATACATCATGTGTGTATGTGTGTGTGTGTGTGTGTGTGTGTGTGTGTGTGTGTGTGTGTCGTAAAAATTGCGTCACGTTTTAGTTCTTGTAGAACGGGGGAGGTATTTTATACGGCAAATATCTCAGAGGTTAATTGGGCTCATGAGAGAAAAAGATAGATCTTATTGCCTCAGTCGTGAACACCTGAGCGAAATTATTTTGATTTACTGATGCCAGAAGATATAGTTATGTAGGAAGAGAAAAGATGTGCTCGTTTGGACGCGAGCAAACTCAAATTACTAAAATTGATTCTCCCTTAAGCAGCAATTTATGTGTGTACTACCCGACCCGATATCGATAAATATTATATATCTCACATTTATATTCAATAAAATTAAATATTTATTATTTATCAGATGAAAGTTGCCATCTTTTTATTTTAATATTCATAAGTTATTGCCTTCCTGATATGAATAATGGGTCTATTGTGTAGAAATCCTATAAGATTTATTGTAATTATAGTATTTGAATTTATTCTTCGATACTATTATTATTATTTTTTTTTTGTAAAGAAAATTTACCATGTTAACCTGTGACAAAAACTGCTGAGAAATTGACCTCTAATTGCTAAAAATGATAATTATTTTTACAAAAATCATCAAGACACAAATCATGAATATATTATTTTGCGTATATGATTTAAACCACAGACTCTCACGATAGGGTAATGAGAATAAACCGCAAAAATCAAAATAAGTGAGAAACCGAACCTCAAGGTAGAAGAATTTTTAACGAGGCGATAAAAGTCGTGGGAAATTGTGATACATTTGTAAACATCGATCGGCTAACATAAAATGCTTTTAAACACTTAACTCGGATACATTTTGTGTTTTTTATTTTTTTTCTTAATTACAACAGGTTGTTAGATCACTCACGCTTTATATCAAAAGTAATATATGTATCACATCATGTGATTTCTGAATAAAAATCGCGTTTATATATTTGATACTACAGTAATTTAATTTTAATTTATTACCAAATTGTAAAGTGGCATTAAAATTTTTATTGCCGCTTTATAATTTATGCAAATTTTTTTTTACCAATAATTTATTAATGCCTGAATTAAATTAGAAGCAGTATTATTTTTAATGACAGTCATTCTTAAAGGAAATAACTTAAAAATAGATTGAATTATTTATTTATTATAGATATTTTTTATTAAATAAAAAATGAATACATCTATTTTTATTAAGTTTCAAGAGAAATGCTTAAGTAACGGTTACTTTATTTTCACCCAGTGACTCAAGATTTGTATTTATAAATCCGTTAGTGTGTCTGAGAATTCTGTAAAGCTTATGTGCGAATTTTATCTATCTATCCTCTACTAGTTCTTGTGATCTTGGCGGAAGCGGAACTAGGACATTATAAATTTATTTTTTCAACAAATGGAAACCCAGAAATGTGTTTTTTAAAAACACAAATTCACTCCAGCATGACCAACATGGTATTTCTTTAGAAAAATAATTTATTGGGACATAAATTTGTATTATGCATCCACAAAATAGAAATAATATAAAAAGGAATGAGCATTAGATCCCTAACAATGTGCCGTGATGCAGTACAAGTTTTAGAAAAAAATACAAAAGAGGAATTTAACAAGGGGGAAAGTCAGAACGAATAAATTCGGGTGAACATTCGGGCAGGTCCAAAGAATTCCTAACAGGTTTCCACTTTAAACCACAATTGCTGGTTTCTCAGGTGTCTCGCCCCCTCGACAGGTCCCATTCATTCCGGTCCCTATGGCACCATGATATTACAAGTACACACACATACTAATGCAATATATATACATGTATTAACGTCCTTATTTACGTGGCAGATAAAGACACTCATGTGTACACAAGACCTATCAGCAAAATAAAATAACTAAAAAAAATAATTTTCCTCCGTGTAATCAAAGGAAAAAACTATCAGATCTATGTCGGCTTAAACGTCGATTTTATGTTTAATACCATCAAAGAATATATCTAATCACAGCCCATAAAAGCCAAGTCAAAAAAGTAAAATCTCGTTTTTCCCACGATACAATATTAGACATAAAAAATTTTTTTCGAATAAAAATCTTTCGAAACTGCTGGTTGAATCTAAACTCTACTCTGACCAGTCGTTATGCTGGTACTATAAAAAATTTTTTATTTATCGATTCTCTTACGCATCACGTTTATTATTACTTTTAAGAGCAGTTGGATTTATGGTGGTACGTGTTCTCGCACTAAACACGAGTAATTAAATAAACTGTTAGATGCATCGTCACTCAATTTCGCTTCATTTAACTTTTTTTTTCTACATGTGTCAGATAATTTAAATTTAACGGCTTTAATTTTACATCACTGGGTTTAATTTTATTTAATTAACGAATAAAGTCATTATTTATGAATTTATTTCATGAGTCAGTGAAACTTTTTGAAGTAATTTTCAGAAAAAACAAAATTATAGTTAACTACTAAGTTGGATTTTCGATCGAGTCTTCCTTTTTTTGGTTCAGTAAAAAAAAAACTAAAAAAAAAATTAAATTTTGTTTGGAAGATTCTAATGTAATAAAACTACATTAAAAATATTTAATTTGTAATTTATTCCAGTTGACATAGCATAGCAAATATATACATACAGGCGTAGATCAAAAGTTAATATCGTTTAATAATATTTATTGTTATCAGTTTGTGGACAGTGTCAGTAGCAGTGCTATTTGACCTGCAAACAAATTATGAGATAGCACAGTTTCTATCACAAATCCAATCTTTTGAGAATATATATACTACATCTATATGTATTGTATATATAAGAATATAAATAAATCTCGGCTTATAGGACATAAATTTAAAGGTGAATAAGTAATGTGAATATATATTGTTTTAAAAAGACAATCTTAACGAAGAGAAGTTAAAAGTTACAGGAGAATACATATGTATATATATTTATGAAAGTATAGTGTTAATTATCTGTCTCGGTATATTTATCTGCATATTTATCGTGTATCGAGGGTTCAAAACCGGTAACGCCTTCTCTCTCCTCAAAGTTTACCAATTTTGTAACGGCATATAGCGATGCTTGGCCACTATAATACTCGGAATAAAAAACAACCGTACGACAAAGTTAAATTATAAATATTTAACAAAATATTTAATGAACCGAATTGAATACATTATTTTATTTATAGTTTCTGTAAATACTTAAAGCTTCAAATAATTTATTTCAATATAAGTTTCTCTATTTAAGAGTTATTACTCCCCTGGGTCAAGTGGTCACTTTTAAACACTTGGATAGTTAATTTTCAATTAATAAATAATTATTATAATGATAATTATCTTTACTTTCTCTAATTACAGCTGTCGCTTGTAAATGTCACCATAAAAATAAATGTTTGCTTGGATAAAAAAAATGTCTATTAGTTTTATAATTTTCTTGTTCCAAGAGTAAGTAATTACTAATTACCGTTAGTCAACCTTTTTATCATAGAAAAAATTTTCCCTGCAACCCTGAATGCCTTGAAAAATTTATAATACAAATACTAATCATAAAAAAAAAAACTAAATAAATATTAGAGTAAGATAATAAAATTGTAGATACAATTTTTTATTATATTTTAACATTTTTTTGATGGAAAAAAATTACACATTTGTAACACGTGGTATGAAGTGGAAAACACATTTTACAAAGCTGCTCTGAGAATTTGCGGCCTTTTCTCATGGTAGTTAGGAAATTAAATAAAAGTTTCTCAAAGTCTGACTTGTGTGTAATATATTTCTCCTGGGTATAGTGTACATATGCACACACAGTACTATATATATATGAATTTCTGTGTAATGCCCTTCAGAAATAACAAACGTGACACGCGTGAAGCACATGGTCTGTTAATATACTTCGCAGTGACTAATCTTTGGAGCAAAAAAAAAATATACCAATCGTATTAGTCTCGTTAAAAACGCCCGCACAATAAAAATAATAATAATAATAATAATAATAATAATAATAAATAAATAAATAAATAAATTATTCAATAAAAAGAATTTAAATGAAAAGAAAGACAAAAATTTGAAGTTTTATTTTTAAAAAATTCCAACACCCCACGTGAGTTTTCTCATCCATTATTACGAAGACTTTATAAAAAGGGCCTTAGGTACCCAAAGAATTCTAAAAAATAAAATACAAGACAGTGTTTAGTTTTAAAAGGCTTCTGCTATTGGTCTTAGCACCCACGCATTTCCCCTCGAGGATAGCCTGAAGATGAGTACCAAAGATAGAGAATTTAAAGGCGCGTTCATGGTCTCTTAAGGTTATACATGCTTACCAAACTCTCCTCTGCGGGAGTAAATAGTGAAACTTAACTTTTTAAATAAAAAAATAAATCTATCCCTCTAAACACAATGTCAAAATGTTTTTACTCTGCTCCAAAATCTCGGACGTTATAAAGAAAAGAAAAAACATGAAACAGTTGTTAATTAGCGCGAAAAAAAATATTAATTGATTGGAAATAAATTATTGAATCTGTAAATTGATATATTTAATGGTTAAAATAAAAATAAAAAGGTGAATGGAACGAGGAAGTGATTCTCGTCGAAAACATCTTCGGGCTTCTTGGAAGATATAGAGAAGCAATGGAATAATTGCGGTTTCGAAGCAAAGGTTGTGCATCGAGCATCAGGCAACAAGGCTAAACAAAACGACGTGAATAAAGAAAATAAAATAAATTAAAAATAAAAAGAGAGAAAGAGTAAGTAAGACGCTAAAGATACGAGTATTGGTTAATGTAATGTAAAGTAAAAACCGGAGAATAAAAGAATTTATCCCTTTTATATACATCGACTTTACCCACACACGAGCTTCAGGTATATAATACAGTAGAACACACACACACACACACACACACACATCCTTTATTTTACTTTAGCAAAATAAAAGGGCGCGAGGGAATCAAGTAAGAAAAGAATGGAAGGGAGCTGGATGGGAGTTTACTCTTTACTCGTATTGTGTATAGTATAGAAGATAGTCGGCAAAGTTTGCTGTCGCGGGTCAGCACGGTCATCGGCCTCCAAGGGCCCTCTTTCTGCTTCTTCTCTTTCTTATTCTTCTTCAACGTCTGGTTACTCTTTTTCATCGTCTTCGTATCGTCTTCAGCCTATGCCTTTTTTACTTCATTCTTTATTTTATTTTTATTATTTTTGTTATTCATTTTAACTTGGAGGGCCACGATGCCATTTACTAACCGCGACTCGTTTCACTCGTTTGCGCCACTCATACACACGCCACGCGGTTCAAATTTCCCAACGATATTTATCATCGTTCCACTGACTTTTACTTTTTACCGGAAAAAAACAATCTACATTTTGTTTACATCCATAAATTTCACTCCTATATAATAATAATATTTAAATAAGCTGTAATTGAATTTTTTAAATTATTATTTCTTCTATTCGACCAGAAAAGAAATATTTACATTATAATAATAATCAATTTTTTTTTAAACTAAAAAAAAAAAATTTTTAATTTATTTTGCATAATAGGAGGCGACTTATTTTATTTGCCTTGATCGTTGGCTGAATTATTAATTAACAAGAATATATTAATTTGTATAAGTTTTAAGTGTAAATACTTTTATGTATTAGGTTTGCGCTACAGTAAATGTGAAACGTTTTTTATTTATTTCATTTCATTTTATTTATTTATTTTTTTTTTTCAATCAAGCGCCTCAGGCAGTACGCTCGAGGATTTCCTTATTTAGAAATGTGCTGGAGAAACGTCTACGAGTCTGATGCCGGCACGGGGAATAAAACGCACCTTAACCAATGGACAACGGCACACAACACTTGACTCTATACTGGTCTCAACCGATCGACCATTGACCACCTATAAGGCAGGAGATAGACAACAGAGTCAACAACATAATCACTCGCCAAGTCGTTTTACACATACAGATACAAATATGAGTACATAATTGTATACAAAATTATTTTTCTCTCGCGGATAATTATTTTAAACTCCAAACTGCCGGTACGTATGAATGGATTTAATTGCAGCGACACTAAATTGTAGACTACATAGTAAGACCCGACAAAGTTATGAAATTTACTACTCAGTACTTATTACATTATGTTTAATTACCGTACAGTGAAGCATTCCTCGACGGGAGAATTATTTTTTCTTGCGCAGTGTAAGGAAAGAAAAAATTTTTTAAGTGATTCAACTTTAAAAGATAGAAAATACCTCAAGCGTGCTATGCCGGAAATTTACGAAATTTATTGGGGTCTTTTTTTTAGGTGACAAAAATGTGTGTCAATTTTCTGAGGAATGTGGCGTAAGAGAAACTGAGACAGCTGTAGTAGTAAGTGCGACACTGTAACTTATTATTTAAAGTTGTACTGTAAAAAGTTAAGAGAGTTTGTGTAGCCATTGACGGTACATTAAAGTACACTTAAAAATTTACAACACGATTTAAATGGTTTTTCTAGCGCTGAGTGTTTAAGGACGTTTATGTATTAAATGTGTGTACAGAGAGTATATAGTAGGTATTCCTTGAAAGAAAGTATGCTGGTGTAATTGCTGTGAGAGGGCACTTAGTTTACTACTTTAAAAGAAACTTAACTTCTTTTCTATATTCCTATTTTATGGATAAGCTACGAGTTGAGAAAATTTTTCCGGGTGGGTCAACAGATACCGGAATATAATAATAATAATAATAATAATAATAATAATAATAATAATAATTTACCATCTTTTATGAGTGTTTACATTGTCTGAGAGAAAGTTACTTACGTATAAATAAAATAAAAATAAACGAAATTTTATGGAACAAAAATTATTCAATTTACAGGTTGCTAAATCCTTCGTTAATTTAATCATAATTTTCACTGAATATATTTGAATTTTTATTACCAATACGACTGCAAGAGGTTGAAAAAAATAAAAAAGGATTTATTTAAATAAAAGATTTTATCTGATAACAAATGACTCAACCCTAATGTGATTTTAATTTTGGTAATAATTTTCATCGGATAACAACGCTCCCCGTTCACTGATTACACATATTATTACGGACGATTAGTCTTACCCGAGTGTAATCAGAGCTCAAAATATTATGTGTGGAAGAAAAATAAAAATAATAAATATATAAAGGCGAGTAAGAGAGAGGCCGAGCTGAAGGTAAAGAGTAAAAAAATTTTTTAAGCAGTTATGACAAGTAAAATCGATTCCCAGCAAGATGAAACGAGACCGTTGAGTGCAAGATGAGGAAGATGATATTAAAGTTGTTATTTTGCATCATGCAACCGAGTGTGTTTGGTATTTGTGCCTCGGGCACGCCACCAACCGAGTGGGAAACGTTATCAGCATCGTTGAAACACTCAATAATAGTTACGGTTCGTCGATCCGTAACCGTTGACGATAGATATACGTTTTTAAATAACATATATGTATATATAAAACTTAGTGTGAGTGTAAGCACATCAATATTTAATGTCACTTTACTGAGAGAATATTTTACCTTAAATGTCAGCTTTGAATTCAACGACGGTGATAAACTTTAACAATACTCTACTATCGTTTTTGCCGGTTAATAGTTAGGTATTTTATTATATTGCGCGTAACGTGGATATTTTTCATGGCTCATTCTTGTATCAGTTGCTGTGAAATATTGAAAATGTGATTGGTGTATAAAGTAACACCAAAACTAAATTTAGATATAATTAGTCAAAATAAGAATTTTAATTTAATTATCTAGGATTTTTATCTGCACGCCAAAACATCAAATTCAACTTCAATGACCCGCGATTTGGTAATCAGTCTATTTATCTTTTTATAGTACCGTGAATATATTACGACATTAGATTCTGTATATTCATCTCGTTCGATAATTTATATGTTTTATATTAGTACCCTGATAAAAAATTTTTTCAAGAAAAAAAATCATAAATAAAAAAAAAAGAATTTTATTCTTTTGAATTGAGCAAAAAAATTTTTTTTCTTGATCAAGATTTTGTTTCTTGAATCAATCGATTTTTTTTCATCAATGTACGAACCTCAAATTATTATACATCTTTTACTTTAATCTCATTACAAACTAGCTTTTTATTTGCATTGAAATTTCGGTCCTATGATATAAAATTTAAAAAAATTAGTACATTTTATTTATGTCACCTATTTTCTGCCTATTAATTACTCTTTTTAAAATAAGTAAAATATCATTTTTCTTGGTATAAAATTTTATTAACAGAGTAACTAAATCCGAGTATTTAAATTTATTATTCTTATTAATTTTAATTGTAAAAATTTATTCGGTCTCGTTAATATTAATTTCAAGCCACAGAGGATCAAGGAGCTGGGGAGTATACGTGATCAGACTATAACTAAGAGTACAATCTCTTGATTACTTTTGTATGCACCTACACATTGTATATATCCATCTATCTGAACACATATATAAATATATATACTTTATTTGCTTTAAGCAGAAGATATGTGTATGCCTGATTCACTCCCGGTGCTTATGTGTCTTGTCTCTTTGCGCTCATAGCTACCGTTCTCTTTGAATCTTCCCGAGGAGAGGTTCACAACAATCAACAATTCATTGCCCCGAAAAAATTCTTCACATAGCTATTGACTTTTTAATTTCCGAATTCACATAATCAATTTCATGCATTTTTATCCATATTTACATACATTAACTACCCATACAATAAAATAAATATTAGCATTTCTCAATACTTTTTTTTTTCAATTATTTATCACCATTGTTATTATAAATAAATATGTAAGAAAGTAAATGGTACTCAAGCCTATATATATATATATATATATATATATATATACTTATTTTCAATAATGTAAATATGACATCGCGTCAAGAGTGCATGTCCACATTTTATTAACCTTTTCCGAGGTTTAAAAAGCCTTATAGAAAAATACTATATTTAAAAACTCAATAATAAATACATAAAAACATAAAGAAGAAGAAGAAGAAATGAATAAAAAAAAAAAAACAGCCTTTTAAGGCAAACTACTGTACCGGTTGATTCGTGATAAAATTCGCAAGAGTAACCGCTACCAAATTATCTTAATTTTTTGATCCATCCTTTAATCCACTCATTGAACATTTATGTTCTCATCAGCAATAATAATGAAGGTACCATCAATATTTATTGCAAAAAAAAGCAACTGTAAATAAAATAAAGGCAATGTAAAGTAAAATAGTTATAAAAATAAAATCTGGCAATAAACACGGTGAGATATGTTCGGAGTAAAAAATACACATCTTGAAAGTCATGATCAGATGATGGTGAAGCGGGTGAGTAAAGGCTACACAAGTTTAGTTGCTTAGCCTGTCTAGGGGACGTCATACATAACATATGTGTGGTTGTATATGTATATATGATGAGTATGAGGTACGAATACACTTGCGTGTACGCGTGGCAAATATAATAGTTGGGTGTGTGCCTTGGTTACACGACTCAGTACTATACTGCGGGAGCGCTAGTACTTACATTACTGCGCGGCATACACACTTGGCTCAACTCTACAGTACTCTTTTGTATGTATTTCTCTCTATACATAACATACTCGCCAGTGGCTCAACCTCAACCGGCCTCGGTTTACACTAATACTATAATATAATACTACACTGGCAATACGAAATACAAGTAAAGGGAGCCACACCGCGGCGGTACCACCACGCCGTTCACGAGCAACAAGGAATGCGGCCGCGTTGGCAGGGCCGAGCTCTGTTAAGTTATACAGCTATATAGATATTCTACACTAATATATTTTACATACATTTATACGTATATACGTATATATATTTATGAGTCTCGTGTGTTCGTAAGAGGAAAGGGACCGACGTCTCCTCCTCTCCGCAGGGGAGAAAAAAAACGATCCGATGGTCTGGACCGTGAGTGAAGGGACCACGTGAGAGGGGTAGGCACTCACTTCTGGGATCATGATATCCAAGGGTATATGTACAACACATTATTTTTTTTACTTTTTCTGATAATTTATTTATTTTTTCTCTATTTTAAGGAAAAGGCCCTTTTTTAATTCTTTAATGGATTTTTAAGGACCAAGTAAAGGTTTTGAACCGATCTATCATTGAAAGGAAGTTAGAGAGTTAAAAGTTGGATTATCCGATTAGATTATTTTTGTTTACTATGACTTTAAAATTTCTAATTTTAAATAATTATTAAAAATAAATCATCCAACTTAAAGCTCTTTTAACTTACAGAATATTTTTAGAATTTAAAATAAAAATACGTGAAGAATAGTGAGTTAATTTAAAAATTATTTAAACTGCTAAGATTGACATTAATCCACTTTGTATTTGAATGGGCATAGCGGTCGCGCGTGTACTTGATAGACAAATTACCCGGTCAGGACTGATAGGGACCAAAAGTACACTTGACATTCGCCAAATTCATCACAAACGGTCTCTCCTTTTTTAAATGATTAATTTCGTCGGGTACTCACATACATTTGAGATTGAGATAAATGTAAGATTGTCTCAACGAGAGTTAACGAGAGATCCTTGATAAAATTTCATCGCAATTAATGTTCGCTTATAATAGCCGAGCGTTGAACTTGTGAGGAATTTTAATAGTCTAAAAATTTATATTTTAATTTTTATTTATATTAATTGTTTAAGTATTTATGGGAAGAGACATTTATGTGTTAAAAGGACATTTTAACACATTCACGGGGGTTTTGTTTTAATGGAGCAAAAAAAATGATGTAATACGGTGATAAATTGTAGAAAAAAAGGCAAGAAGGTGTATCATTAGAAGAGAGCCTATCAATTTGGGGCGTTCACGAACCTCCGAGTACAATCATGATAAAATGCATCTGGGGATAATATTTGGGAGAGATGCCAGAGAAATACGGCTTGATATACTCCGTGAAGGCAAGTGACATTTTTCGCGTTGTATAACTACCACTTGGCGTAAACACCAGAACCAACTATGATGAGATATTTCCGGGCACTAATTTAGATTTTTTTGTTCAACTCCCATTACTCGCTTTTTCTACAATACATACGACAAAATTATTAAATTATTTCGCTTTTATCTTTCGGTATTAAGGCTGAGTTTAGAGTCTTGACAGTGAATAAACCGCATACTTAATTTTATTATTATTAATTAGCATCAATAGCTCTAAAAATATTAACAGTAAATTTGAAAGCTAATGATATCTTTAGTTCTTAATTTTGGACGTGAGAATGAAGAAAAACCAAAATAATATCTTTATATAGATATATTAAAAAAACATAAATTAGTTTGAACTTATTTAACCTTTTTTATTATAGATAAACTTAAATTGAGTGATAGAAAAAAATCAATTAACTCTTTAAAGTGTTAATAACTATTAAATTAATTGAGTATTATTAGTTTAAAAATAAAAGCTACTGATTATTTATTATAAAAATATACTCTGATTGATTTTTAAAATAAAATTTATATGCATGTAATCTTAAAAAAACAAAAATTAATTTTAAAAAATAAATGAGTGACCTCATACTGTTTTTTGTGCAGTTAATATCTGGGATTTTAATTGAAAGTAATTTGACTAAAGACGGTATATATAGTCGTCTGTTTTACAAATAATTGTTTACGCTTAACGTACACGATACAATACTCAGTCATGATTTTATGAAAGAACATTCACGTGTTATTAATTCTGATTTAATAAAAGATTAGAAGGTAAAAAATTTGTGTAAAAAACTAAAGTATTTAAAATAGAATAAAAAAAGATTGAGCAAAGCCAGGTAGCACCTGTGACGTTTCCTCACAAGGTGTATATTTACTGAGTACACAGACAATTCCAACACAAACGAATCATGACATTTATATATATTATTCTACATCTAGCGCATTTCTATCTATCATGTGTATTATAATTTGAATAAGATAATTATCCAATCAATTTTTTAATCGATTACATTGAATATTTATTTAATAAATAAAATATAACCGATAAATTTCAAATGTCATGCTAATAATTTGGAGTACACGTGACATTACGTGAGGCCGAGTTTCACTGTTGGGCATCGAAATTTTTTTTAGCATCGTATTTTTTATTTTATTTTCATTTCATTATTTATTTTTACTCCAACCGACGTTGCGGACGACCTTGTACGCAGATTCTCTCCTCTCTCTTTTTAATGGAATTCTCATCTTACAACCAGGGATTTTCACACCCAAATAAACGCCATTGATATACATCCAACTTCAAGTATGTAAATAAATATATTACAATATAATTAAAAAGAAAACCATGTGACTAAAGGATGATAACTAAATTTCGATGACGATAACAATGGCATATAAGCGACAACGACTCAATGACTCACAACAAAACCATTAAATATCTTTTCTTTTAAAGTTTTCTTCGACTCAAAACAAGAAGGATAATTACTCATGTCAATAAAAATTATTTTTTCGATAATTACTTCGATTGATGATTTAAAATAGGCGTAAAATTCGAAAGTTTAAAAGCTTAGAGCACACCATGTGAGTTACACTCTTTAAAAACCACAAATAAACGAAAAATTATTTATAAAATTTTACTGTTGAATAAAAGTATACACACTAAAAAAATATTCGCTCGGTTGTTAATTCCTCGAACATGTATGTCACATAAACTATCAGTAAAAAATAATACATAAATTAACAAGTAACTCACCTTCATCCAGGAGCCGTTCGACATGTATAAAGACATTTGGAAACGCCGCGAGTTGTTTCCTGTCTTTCAATAATTGTGACAGGTAGTCCGCAATACTCTGAGTCGTCGGATTGGTAGTATCACACATATTTGCTGGTAATTTTAACGTCAAAATCACGATATTGAAAAAAAAATTTCTCTTTTCAGAGAAATTAAACCACGGATAAAAAAAAACGTATTACTTCAATTAAAACTCCACCGTGTATTGTCACTTGTATATATGCGTATACATATATATGTTTAATACTAACCGACGATTTGTATTACGTATATAGTCTCTTGGATATATAGTCGTTGGTGCGCAAATAACACGTCCGGCGCGCGTGTGGTCTATCCTCGTTTGATACGTTAACTTTATCTTTATCTATCTCTCTTTCTTTCAGTTGGCTCGTTTTTTTATAACTTATTCTCTCTGGTATTTTTTCTTCGCGATTCGCGGACGGAATCGTTGTGTCAGAGAGACAAGAGACGGAGGGTACAAGTCCCTGCTTGCGCCTCTTACTCCTTAAAAAAAAAAAAAAAAAAAAAAAAAAAAAAATGCTCCAACTACTTCTTCTTTTCACAAATATTTCTTCTTTTTTTAGATTTTTAGTTTTTATATTTATTTTGTTGTTTTATAAATATAATATTTTATTAAATAATATTATTTTAAACAAAATAAACCGGCACGTTCTCCACCAGTGACACCGTGTTGCAGTTTTGCCTATAACAATTGTTATAACAAACAGAATTATAATGAAACTAATCACGTTTTTTAATAAAGAAGAAGTAAATATATACTATATAATAAAATATAATAAAAAAAAAACAGAACACACACGCACTACCGGAGTATCGGGTCTCAACTGCACCGCTCCGCGTGTGCTCGATCGTGCCGACCTGTCGTCTTCGTTATTTCTCCGTGTCTCGAGACCCTTTTTTTCTCAGTAACTACACCAGCGTTGCTTCAATACACACTGATACTGGTATAAGCTTTACTTAAATCTTCCTCCTCCACTACGATACACTACCACGTCGCCGTTGTTGTCGCCGTTGGTGCTGGTATCGAAACTTCTTCAACCTTTATCCACCTCCACTATCTTACGACACTGTACTCATACTCAAGATTGCACTTGTGTGACGTCGCGCCTTAGTTTGACGCATGCGCGTACTAAAATTTCATATGCGCGCCATCTGCCTGGTTAAATTATACTTTATTTTATAGACATGACGCATGCGCGAATTAATAGAGAGCGCAAGCGTACAGCGACAAGTATGAGAGATGCAACAGCTAAACACACTTGAGAGAAGAAATCTGTCCACCATGCCTTCCCGCCCACTACCATATACGGCCTCCGCGTGGCTACGAACCGTGATATCTACAGTATACACACATATACAAATACAACTTAAAACAAGATTGTGTATATATATATGTACTTGCTGATGTGAAGGGTGAGAGCGAGATGACCAGAGGTACGTAGTATGGGAATGAAGAAGAAAAAAAAATATAATAAAAAAGGAAACTTAACTGGTGAGTTTGAGAGTGTGAAGAGAAATTCATGTGTGTGCTGCAAACTGGGATTCCTTTGCAACGATGCCCAGCATAATGAGAAAACTTGTATTGTAGATATTATGCTCTTGCTCTGCACCAGTAACTGAAGAAGTAACTCTTAAACGACCTTCAAGAACTCTTTAAACTGCACACCACTATTATTTAATTACTTATAAATAAGCTTCGAGAAGTTGCTCGCTGTTAATATTTATTTTATTTTATTTTTTAGGACTAACCGTGTAATTATTTCATATAAGGCGTTTATTGTTAATAAACAATTATTTTTTATTATATAAAGAATATTTTTTTATAAATTTTACTAAAATTGGCCAAGTCGATAAGCAGATAAATATTTGCAATTTAAATTACAAAATAAATATACTTTGTAGAATATGTTATCTGTAAATGGTTTGTTTTTGTGTCATTAATATTACGATTGACATTATATTCAGTTTTTGGAGTAAATTTCAAATTTTTCAGTTTCAGTTCAGTTTTAAAAGTTCTTTATTTATCATTTCATCATAGTACAAAAATAAAGTAGTACATATTTAGTTTCTTATTATTTAATTTTTCCCGTTCCGTTTTGAAACCCTTCAAATTGTTTTTATGTTATTTACTTTAATGTTACATTCTTTTAGTTTTGTAATTATTTATATTTTAATTTACATAGCAAAAATTTGAAAAAACCATTAGATAAAATAAAAAAACTACTAGATAAAAATTTTCAAATTTTATATCAAGTTTACGCTTGAATAGGTACATCTCGGCTGCCCAATTTCAAAACACAGTAACTGACAATTTTGATTTTTTTAAATATTTCTTGTTAAAAAAAAAATTTGCGCGCCTAATTGATAAAAAATTTGATTTATGAATAGAAAATACTTGAATATAAATATTTTTAATTAATAGTATATTACACTATTAGGGCAGAAAGTTTGAGATTTCTGCACTGCGTGCCATGATGCCCGAGGCGTAGCCGAGGACATCACGGCGCGCAGTTCAGAGCTCTCAAACTTCTGCCCGTGTAGTGTATACTATTTTTCTTTATAGCCGGTCGAAATTACGTAAAATATTTAATGTACTGCACCGAAAAAGAATTGATGCCTGCCCCCGACATTTGCGGCAAGAGCGAAGCGAGTGCTGCTGGTCGGGGGGGCAGGCATCAAATAAAAAAATTTTAATGTAAAATCAAATAAAAAATAATTAACAAACATTTTTTTTGAAACATTTATAGATTAAATAAAACTGAAATTTCTTGAATTCAACAAACATAATAAAGATTATTCTCGGTTAAAAATAAAAAAAAAACGAGTATATTATCTGAAAATTAACAATAATTAATAAAGATCAAATTAAATTGTTGTTACTGCGTACATTTTTCTAAATAATTCATTAATCACATAAAGGTGATCCATTTTACACACGTCACTGTCAAATTGAATCTTAGTACAGTACAACCTGGTTATAAGTTACATTGGATGATCTACTCACTCTTACGACAGTTATATCTTTATCTAAGGTAAAAGCCCCAGTATATAATCATGTACCAGTATATGATCATGTACCAGTATATGATCATGTATTGGGGCTTTTACCTTATATATGAAATATTTCATGTAAGTAGAAGAAAGAAAGAAATAAATAAATATAACCAAGTTGTATTGTACCATCAATCGTAAATGATCAGCGTAAACAAAACATAGTTAGTAACAAATGACTAATGTTATATTAGTTGCAGTAACGAAAGCATTTTATTCTCCCGCTGTTATAGAGGGCGAATGTGTAGTTTTACTAATGCACGAATCTTTAACTTTCTGCCTCGAAATAGGTGCAAAAGATGCGTACTTTCGAGCGAGGTATAAAGAATAATAGTATATTACATACCTAGGCCAGTAAAATAAGAAAAGTCTCAGATCACATGTAATTGTTGGCCGAGGCGAAGCCGAGGTTGACAAACATGTGATCTGAGGCTTTACTTTTTACTGGCCAAGGTGTTTATACTATTTTTCTGTTCGACGTAGCCGGAATGTGGCAACTTTGTTTAGCGCAGCGGCCAGAAAGTTGCCACTTTCCGGCCGGAGGGCAGAAAAATATTTTTTTTGCTCGACGGGCAGAAAGCGTCAAATTTCGGCCCACTACGCTAAACGAAAGTGCTGCTTTCTGCCTTCGTCGAGCAAAAAAATAGTATACACTCCACGGGAAGTAAATAAGAAAGCCTCAGATCACATGTTTGTCAACCTCAGCTTCGCCTCGGCCGACATTACATACATACTTTACTTCCCTAGGTGTGTAATATACTATTTTTTGTCAATTTGAACTTGCGGAATAAAGAAGAAATAAGCGACAGGATGGTGTAAACATATGACCATTATACCAATGTGTTGTATATTTAGGCTGATTGCATACGGTACAACACAATTTTAAAGTATATATGTCTCACGGTCGGTGAAGCGTTACATGCCGGTACTACGGTTGTTAGAAAACGAACGCGAAACGTCCACGCAGAAGAGTATATGTCCGATGATGATGGTGATGATGATGATAGTATAATATATAGGATAGAGAATAGAAGAGGAAGCTCCCGCCTTTGGATGACCCAAATCTATACCGATACACGATGTTTCGTTTCCTCCTACATAACATCTTGCAGACTCCACCTGTAGTAACATTACGCTTAGTTTTATGCGTGTCGGAGAAACATCTCAAAAGATAACGTGAAAGTACTTTATTTCATAATTTTACACCACTGGTATTATTATTATTATTATTATTATTATTATATACATGCATAGAAAATATATGATGTCGATAGAATTGCATAACCCGTAAAATCTAGGGTAAATTGTAAGTATCTGATGCAATTATAATTTAACATTTTGGATGAACGTCAACGCAGGAACATAAAAAATTAAAAAAAAATTATGATAATTGATATCCGTGTAATTTTATTATGTAGCCTTTATAACACCATAAAAGTGGTCGCGTTTATCTACGAGACGATGTCATGACAACTACTACTTTTCATATCGCTATATAATATGCCATTCAATATTTTTGTAACTAACTATAGAATTTATTATTAACATTATTAATATTACATCAACAACGCAATGCGCTTTTAACTACAAGTACTTTTCTTTCTGCATAATAAATTATTCTTATGTTCTAGAGTTGAAGCTAAAATAAAAATAAGAAAACAAGAAAAAGGAGAAGAATTCTTAAGATGATTAATACAATAATAATAACAAGTATTATTTTTATTATAATTGTAATGGTGATGATGAAGAAAAAGCAAAAGGATGATTTGTCAGAACAGGTAGAACTCATTGGGCCGACGCCCGTAAGTTTTTCTTGTGGAGAATAAAATCTAAATGCCAGAGTCCTTGATTATTCTTGAATACATTACTTAACGCACTGTTGTGTAGTACCTCATCATAATCACAGTGTGATATATTTCAAAATGTATTATTCATAAAGTCAACCTACTCATAAATATATACCAATATATATTTATGTACATATGAATATATATATGTACTTATGTTGTATAGAAATGCAACAAATCTTTAATACACAATTTTGTTAAAGCCCGTCAGGTCTACATCTGAGGGTGCACAAATAAGTACAATCAGCGTATCAACGAGTATATGTGTATATATTGAACTGATCTAACAACCGGAGACTAAGACAACGTCAAGTCGGTCAACAAGCTATGGAATTTGCCATTTTTACATCTAATGCACACTCGATTAAATTACATCGAGAGTAAATTTATGTATATATGTATAAATACATATTAGCTGTACAATTACCATGAGGAATAACAACGTATGGAGAAGAAAAAAAGATTAAGTAATTTTCCGGATTATATCAATCGCTGAATATTGATGGTCAGTCACTGGTCAGAGTTAAATCACCGGAAAGCAATTGTAACCATATAATCCACACAATAATAATTTAAGAATTGACTGACTGTCTGAGTGAATGATTTAAATGATGCTTGATGTTGTAGAGAGCGAAAGGAAAATGAATTACTCGGATTTCCAGATTCAGTGGCATATTTATCGTGATACTTAAATTGGAATTGATGCTGTGTATCAAAGCAATGCTGGAAGACTAACTCCACTCGGCATCAGCAATCTAGTCAAGATTTTACCTTTTACAGCTATTGAAAACTCAATATAATAAGAGCTTACGAGATATGCGTGGGCACTTGCCGTAGTCGTAAAAGTTCCCGATGTAGTTAGGTATCTACGTCGTTTATTTTTTATAATTTATCAAATGAATATTATCCTGAGAAATCTGTCTAAACTGTTAGCTGTATACTGTTTGTTCCCGAGGAACTTTTTGAGAAATGACAATTTTCCGTTATGGTAAAGTGTACATACACACTTTGCTAAGATAAGATTCATTAAAAGACGTGTTTTCTACATATCTATCTACTGTTGTAAGTAGCAGTATGTAATGCTTACAAGCAAGTACCTTAAAGTAACATCCGGCCAATCCAGTTTTACTTAACATCTTGATGTTCATGATTCTTGTGTCTCTGTACATGGTATGACCTCAATGACTTTGCTCTATCGCGTTAATTTTATTATTAGATATTACCGTTTATATTCATAGTATACATCCCGTATCTTCACATATATATTACAAACTCATCATTACTTTACATTATATTTGTTTTATTTCATCATTTTGAGTAATCGACCGCGACTAACATTTCTTATTAAAAAAAAAAAAAATAATAATAATAATAATAATAATAATAATAATAATAATAATAATAATAATCACAAATGACAGAGATGAATGATTAATGTATAAATGATTCATTTTATCAATGCATATTTATCCACAATCACAAATAAATAAAATAAATGATAGATTAAAAAAATATCAATTTAAATTTTTAATATAAAATTTAAATATTATCTTTTGATTAGCATTTTAAGTTGCAGTTCGTTTTAATGCACGTGTTTATGTCTCAGCACTTATATTATATTATCTTATTCTTAGTCGCAAAGAGAAAAGTGATATACTATTAAACATTTTCCTCTAAACGACGACTCATAAAATAATAATTATGCAATCCTATCTTTATTTCTACCGTCATCACCAGAAAGATATTATGAATAATGGTTAGTTGAGATCACCGACCGCATCATCCCTTGCATTACTGTCATCATCTTACAATTTATGGATTACTATACGGAAAATGAATAATCAGACAATTATTATTTTAAACCGTAACAATAATCATGATCAGTTAAATATTTTGCATACCCATTCCATTGAATTAAAAATTGCTGATTATTTTTCTTTCCACATTCCATGCGCAGCTAAATGCCAACGTCAAACCTAGTCTCGGTATTCATACATTTATTTATAGTAATTTAAAGCTTATATTATGTAAGAAAAACAAGAATATCCAATCAAGTACGACAATTAAATCGAAGGAGAGACTATTATCCCCCATAAAGAGTCGATAGATTATCAAATCCTTAAGATACTGTCATAAAATAATCCCGAGATAACTTTCGCTAATTATTACCGGAAACAATTCAGTTATTTAATATATGATCGTTGTATATAAATAAATATGTAATTAAGCATTCAAAAGTAATAAATGTCAAGAATTGGCGCCAGATAAATATTATCAGTGCTGGTGATAATAAATAAAATCGGTAGCAAATTTCATTAGAATATTCTGACATGATTAGAATATCATGTACGCAATAAAACGTCGTAGTTGTTGTGGTTCAGGCTTCTGGCTTTACCTTGGGTGTCTTTGATGATCATAACATTATATTATAAGAATAAAAAGAGTATGGTAGGTGTATATATGTAAGTAAGTACATGTAATGTAATATAGCTTCGCTCTAAATCGCACGTATAATATGCGTGTATATATCACTTATATGATATATAATTCGCATTGATGTAGAGAATATAGTTTAGTTTAGTTCAGTAGATGCATGTGGGCATCGATTGAGCCTGGTTGATCCTTGAGAACCGCCTCGGTAATATCCCACGGGCGTTACCTTCTATGCCCCGTCCGGCGCCTACACACATATTGGTTAATGTGAAGTTACGTTGACGTCACATTCTATGACCGTAGATGGCTGGCAGTAAAACCACGTGGGCGCGACTACATCAGGCATAAGTTATAAATTATATGCCTATTTTCCTAAACGACACTCTCTTTTACTTTCACAGTACTTGTTATTGTACATATACATATACAATATAAATAATAATAACAATAATACATATATACATATATATAATCTCGAAACGAAGTAAAGACATTTCCTTAGAACTCTGATCGTATCTGATTGAGCCGCGTGGGTGCTTGACAGTCACTTTAGCTACAGATTCTTCACTTACAACTTTCAATTTCCGTACTGTACTTTAAGATAAGATATTATACGTGTAATTAATATTTAAATTTCTATAATTGTATGGTGGAAAATGTTTAAAAAATAAACACACAGTAATTACAATTTTATAAGTAATGAAAAATATTATTTCATTTGAATTAAAAATAAACTAGTTATAAAAATTTTTTTATTTATATTTATTTTATTTTATTATTTTAATAAAATTTATTATTATTATTATTTTGAGAATTTCTGTGAATTCTTATTTTTGTTTCCTACTTGACGGTATATTTTAGTCTTTTGTACTTCTCGTCCGCCTTTAGAATTGTTCATATTATTCAGATATCCATATCCACCGCCACCAAGTCGGTTCCGTGGTCTTGATGCTTTACTGACTCCCACTTCTAAAGTGAAACGGTTAAGGAAAAATAATGAAAGTATAATAAAAGTAAGATAAAATTTTTTTTAAATTATTTGGACAGGTTCATGATGAGAATTTCCAAATTTATAAATTTATAAATGCCCACATAAAAAATTGCTAATAAATCTGTTAAACAAATGGGACAATTTTATCGCGATGAAATCATGCAAACAATAAATAAAAATCTGTAGATTAATGTGTTAATGGGCGTCTAGATTGTTGTTTAAATTATAATAATAAATTAAATGAATAAATAAATAATAATGTGGATAATTGTAAGATTATTTCATGGTTTGTGACAAATTTTTTGGCACTACTATCAATCGCTATTTGTTAAAATGAACAGTGCACAGCGAGTTTGTCATTATGCTTAAGCATTATTTAAAAAGGATACTTAAATCAACTTTAGGCGGTGTGGTAAATCCAAATGATTTGGCAACTTGGCCGACATCCAGTGTTTCTATGTCGAATATCTGTTTAAGATGATGTGAATCGTAAGCTCTAAGGTACGATTTAAATGCTTCTTTCGCTGAAGAATTCAGATGATAATTTTTTCCTATTATTTGTTCCAACTGAAATAGAAATAAAATTATTATTATTATTATAAATTGTTTATTTTTAAAAGATTGTTAAAAGAATTTATAAAAAAAAAATTTTAAGTTTGACGAAGGTAAATTAAATAAAATATCAATGTATACAAATTGATGTAAAAATATTGTAAAAAGATTTTTAAAGTAGCTGTTGCTAAACAATAAATTATTATTATTATTATTATTCTTTACCGGACGAATTATTAAAAGAAAATCGTTTAAAAATATTTTAAAATAAAATTAAAACTGTATATTAAGGATAAAATTGATTATTTGTATAAATTGTAATTTTTATACCAAAGTATTACGTTGTATATTTTTAAAATTGTTGTAAATAGCTGATGCTAAATAATAAATAAATCATTCATTCATTCATTCATTCATTCATTATTATTATTATTATTATTATTATTATTATTATTAAAAATCTGATACAAAAAACAGAGCAATCGGATATTAAGAGACCAAATTAAAAAAATTTTTTTTTTCTACTATTGACTTTACTATTATTAATAGTACATCTAAGTGCATTCTGTAAAAATTTAATAGAAACTTTATGGTTGTTAGGCGACATAGTCCTACAACTTAAAATAAAAGCATTACATTACATTCTTCAAAAGAATTGTTGGTATTCCTGTAAATGAATTCAGTAGATGATGAATCTCAACACGGAAGTAATTCGAAATCCAAATGCGTACACACTATGCGGTTGCTCTTTTACAGCTATCAAGTCGTTAAGTTACACGATTGAAATATAAATCAGACAAAACTGTTATCACCATATAATAATTCTTCTCATAAGTAGGTAAAAAGATAATGATACTGTAATATTTACATTAATAAATTTTCCACGATACAACACTCGATTCAATAACACTTAGTGATTATAAAAAAAAAACTAATGAATTGTTATTGAGACTAAACTAGATTTATCAAGTGTTTTAATCGGTTACAATGTTACTAA
Source organism: Cotesia glomerata (assembly GCF_020080835.1). NCBI lineage: Eukaryota > Metazoa > Arthropoda > Insecta > Hymenoptera > Braconidae > Cotesia > Cotesia glomerata. The sequence continues at coordinate 6,256,079 of NC_058158.1, forward strand.
TTTATTCACGAATTACAATTCATACATTCTCACGTAGGCTGTTACATCCTTGAGATAATCTCGATAATAATAACAGAAATAATTTTTTTTTTTTTTTCTACATAAACAAAAATAAATAAATTTATTATGCTAAAAATATTCAGCAGTTTAAATTTTAAAGTAATGTGTATCCTACTCTACTCTCTTAAACTATTAAATAGAAAACTTTCACGCAAGAAAATCGCAAAACTTTCTAAATCATATTATCAATATAAATATTAACCATTAACCACGTCATTGAAATTTATATGTTTATCATTAAAGTTAAATAAAAACTTTGTACAAAGTAATAGTTTCATTTAAACAAATTATTGTGATTGCTTTACTGATGGATAATAACTATTACAATTACTATGATAATTATAGCAATTATTTATGTCACTAGTGGTCATTTAAAACCTGTCAAAAACAATTATTTTAAATAACCCGAATTCTGAATTAATATACTTAATATATTTAAACATTGAATAATTATATAGGTAGTTGTAGTTTTAATTTAAGAATTTTTAGACAGCAGACATTAATTTGACTACAAATTGATTACTTAAAACCTTAAAATATATTTATAATATTGACTGAAGCTATTAGATGGTAAAATTCCATGCAAAAATAAATAAATGTGACAAGCAAGACGGATAAGAATAAAAATAAGAATAAGAAAGAGGCGACAGAAGAAATGGGATTAACAGTTAGGCAAGTACCCTGACAAAGTTGACCGGGATATTTGTGAGATATATGTCGTGAAAACGCATAAATATTCTTAGCTATCTCGGCTTAGATTAGCATCAGTTGTGCAGCATATCGCGCAATTCATAAATTGGCCTTTCGCCGAGAGCGACCAAATAAAAAAAACAAAAAATAAAATAAAGGGAGGTAGATCCAGTGGAACCGGTAGCTTGCGGGTACCAATTTCATTGTATTGGTACATGTACATTCTCACACAGATTAATACATACATAATCAACAGACTACGGAATATACATAGCGTTGGTTAAAAAAGAAGAAATCGAAGGAACGAGAAGTGGATCATGAACGGATCTTCATGTGCGATCACTGAGGCAATATAATCCGATCCTCCGGCTCAGGCTCAGGCTCAGATCAGACTTAACTCGACTTTACTTCATTCGTATCGTCTTCATACGTCGGACGCATCATGCGTGTTGATTCTAGAGTGAATCTGGTGCATTAAGTCCAGTAGTGGGAGTTCTGCTCTTTCTTTCTTTCTTTCTTTCTTCTTTCCATACTCTGATAGTTATATTATCCAGTGCATAGATACTCTCCAGTGAATTATTGGGCATACCGTGTGGGCGCCATACTCTCGTCGAATCTTCTCAAATTCTCATTCTTCATCTCTTATCTTCACTTATTTAACCCATCATCTCACTTACTAGAACGCTGGTTAAAATGCAATCAGGGGCTTGCCAACCTCCAGATCCAAAGGGACTGGACTGCGTTGCAGAGGCAGAAGTTTGCAGACCTGAAAAAGGAATTAAACCATCGCAAGTCTCAGGGAGAGGAGAACATTAGGTTGGTCACAAGGAATGGTGTCTCAAAAATAGTGGAGACACGCAGGCGTCTCTATTTATTATCATAATGCCAGGGGTATAAATACAAAGTTTGTTGCAATTATGGACGTCTAATCACTACGAATTTCGGATATGATTGCTCTTGCGGAAACGTGGTTTAATCCAGACAAATCTTCTTCTGAATTCATGGACTTTCATAACTTTAAAGTATTTCGAGCTAATAAACACTGAGAAAAAAAAAAAAAAAAAAACTAAGTCCAGAAGTGGTGGAGCTCTACTAGCAGTCAACACTGACCTCCTTGCAACTCAAGCCATTATTAATCATTTCACTGACAAATATAAGGATGTGGATGCTGCTTGTCTTAAAACCACTTCATCTGAAGTCTCATCACTTCTGCTTCTAGTCGTATATATTGCTCCAGTTATCAGTCTCCAACAATTTGAAGAATTCTTCGAGGATTTAGAGATGTTTCTACAAGATCATCGTCATCTTATTGTGCTTGGTGATTTTAATTCCCTGTGTTTTGTGAATAGATATGGGTTGTCAGTTTGTGATCTAAAATTTAATTGTATACGCTCCTGGCAAGAACAATTTGGCCTTAATTAGTTCTATCTCTGCTCCTATATATTGTTTAATCTATGCCTTTGACAAATTTTATAATAATGATAACAACACTGATGTTTATGAGATAAATAATGTTATTTGTTTCTCGATAATATGTTTACTAAATAGAGGCTGAGTCAGAGCAATTTATTTATTTATGTATGTATTTACTAGTATCAACAAATGTGGACTTATGACTATTACTATTACATTTAAGCACTATTTTCAAAAATTATGTAACTTATTTTTTTTCTAATGGAACCCACTAAATGGCCTTGCTGTTGGGTTCAGTGTACTGTTTAAAAATAAAAATAAATAAAATAAAAATACTCCAATCTTAAAACATAACACAAGATTTACTTGTTCTCATTTTATCTAAATCGATAGTACATAAAAAATAATAGAGTTGACTGCTATTGCATGTGTATAAATTTCAGCACTTGATCGTTGAATCATTACTACATCAGTAGTGAGATCTATCTGTCCGTCGTGATTGCTTTTGGCATTATATACTGAGTTTAAATATATGATGGTATGTTTTGATTGCATTAAAGATTATTCACTCTGGTATAATGATCTTCATAATTATATGCAACATGGATAGTTTTTATCTCTCTAGTAATCGATACTGTTCTCATTAGTAATGGACTACTGTATAAAGTACTACTGCTACTTATCAACATTGTTTTATTATTTATCTTTTTTCTTATTTTTTAACTTTATTTCATTTAAAGATTTACGATTACATTATATTTATACTAATTTAAACATACTGTACAAATAAATCTTTTATCAACATGTGGATTAAATTTCACCGCAATGTTTGACTTAATTTTTTGGCCCCACATGTTCCCAATTCTATTCAATGTAAGGCGAGTATAGGAGAAAAAATATAAAAATAGTTTTAATTGATTACTGTAACAACACGTGCCTTTTAAGACTCCTTTTAATTCACTAGTATTTATTTAAGTTAACTTACGTATTATACAATCCACGTGCCACCAGAAACTCCAGCTATAAGTGCATATTTATCCAATGAAAGAATCGATTCACTCATTACTTAGTTACTCTCTCTTTAAACCGTAATTAACGCATCCTCATGGCTGCTGCTATCAATTAGACACCACTGGTTAATAAGGTCAACTAACTCTTCGTTGGCAATGAATTTACTTGTTCATTTGTATATATACTTCATGTATTAAATAATCTCACTCATTCAACGGTCTCAAACTTTTTACATTTACTCTTTCTGCATTTTAAATAATCTATATTATTAAGAGAATAAGCAAAATTTTGTGACCAGTGTATTTATATGATAAAATGAGTTTTATGGTTAAATTTGGTATCGTTAGAAAAGTCTTGACCTGGAGTTGTGCCTTTTCATGGTTTCATATCATTATCACCAATAGTTAATTTATGATAAGTATTTAGGCTACATTCGCAAATGCTCTATCTATAGATACATAATTAAGAAATGACCTTGTATCTCGTGAACTATTGACATTTTTAAATATATAAGCTCATCCCGACATTACATACATCGAAAGCTTTCATTTGAGTACCCACATCAATTTTTCATATATTTATATATATATTATATCTATATGTATATATGAAAAATATATCAAAAAAGCATATGGGTACTCAAATGAAAGCTCTTGATGAGTGTAACATCGGGATGAGCTTATATCTTAAAAATTGTCAATAATTAAAAACTGACTTTGCTATCTTGTCAACTAATGATATTTTTGAAAATATAATCTCATCTCGATATTAGACTCATCAAGACCTTTCCTTTGAGTACCCACATCAATTTTTCATATATTTTATATATTTATATATATTATATATATGTATATATGAAAAATATATAAAAAATGCATGTGGATACTCAAATGAAAGCTCTTGATGATTATAACATCGGTATGAGCTTATATCTTTGAAAACATTAATAGTTAAAAAAGTACAATGCAATTTAACAAAAGTCATTATTTAATAAAGCAATATTTTATTTATTTATAGTTCACAAGTCACGGCAGTCATATAGTGACTGCAAGATTGCTAGTTCTTTAATTATCTAACTTTCTTAAATATTTTTTAGTAAATATTTAATGAAATTACCTTTAAAAGTTGACAATTAAAAATTGTAAAATAAAAACAGAATTTTTACTAGCTTATTACGGTAAATTTTACACATTTCCATTAGTGTAAAATTTTTACAGCATTGTTAACTTGCAAAAATCAAGTCATTACGTCTCTCGTTCACCACTATGGATTTTATTACTTCATCAAACCATATACGCCGTACAAAAATACAAATGCATCATTAAGATAAAGTATTATCAGAAACTGTTCATCTTGAAACATTTCCGTAGAATGGAAATAAACACTTGGTTATTACTATTCAAGAAGAAAACAAGTATGCGGTGTATATATGTATACTATCAATCCATTACATGTGAATATATAATTACAATAATAATTTATGTGATATCGAAACTGGAAATAGACAATCTGTTTGTTCTCCTTTATCTTAACTGGTAGTAGAAATTCAAGAAAGTACCGGAGTAATAGCGGAAACAAGTATATAATAACCAAATTGAAGACACAGTTAAAAGTAACAAAAATATGTTATCTGTAATTTTTTAGTATTTTTCAACGGACTACTTATCTAATAAATTTATCTATACTTGAATTCTAAATGTCTTTGAGTTTATATATTTACTGAAACTGAATTCAAGGATTGCGACAAACTGTCACATTAGATTAGACATTATTAAAGTTTATGTTTATTATCCAGCTGCTGCTGTTGCATTAACGAGCTTCCTGAGTAATGCGAAGAATTTAGATATATAAAGTAAGACACATGTGAATATATAAGTACACTCTATTCGCGTTGATTTCAAGGATAAATACTTAGCTCGACGCAGTTTCTTAACATTTTTTATTTTATTTGTTTAAGTGTGTGTTATGAATTAGTGATCAAGGGAATGCGTAGCATTGAGCTATTGTCTTGTCCATTTAGTATTGCCTGACAATGACGAATGCCTAATTGAATATATTGATTACTCAATTAAGTAGGTATATGAAGAAATTTTTAATGCCAATTAATTTATCTCATGTTGTGAGTACTTAAAAAGTAAGTTATTGTTGTGTGCTAATAACTATAACTTTACTTGGAGTATAATAAATAAAATAAAAAGATCCATTATTTTAAAAATATATGGGCTAAAATAATTATTATATTGCAACAAGAATCGTTATACTTGTGACTGAAGTAATAACGCGTTGGCGGGCTTGGTATGATTTACTGCGCTTGTTAATAAATTATCTGTGCACTTAGTATTCATAGACACGCATTTGTGTTTTGAATATAAATTAAGTAATAATTTAATTATTTAAATAATAATAATAATAATAATAAAATTATATTTATCACTTACTTGGAGCTGGATATTTGCGATTTTATTCCACGAGAAATCGAATTCGTTTACGGTGACACGGGCCTTTTTGAGGTAACGAAGAAAGCCGAGTTCTTCGGGACGAAGAATTAAGAGAGCACGACCACTGCTGCCTTCACCACGCGCTGTACGACCAACTCGATGGATATATTCCTAGAATTATTAATAATTTATTAATATTAAAATTTTTTTTCTACTGTCAGTTAAATTTTATTGTTGAATAAATTACCTTAGGGTCATCTGGAGGATCGTACTGAACGATCCAATCAACTGCAGGAATATCAAGACCTCTTGCAGCAACGTCAGTACATAAAAGGATTCCTTCCGATGCATTACTAAATTGGTAAAACGTAGCCGTACGTTTCGTTTGCTTTTGTTTTCCGTGAATACACATTACGGGTAAATCAATATAGTTTAATAATTCATTGTGATATTTAACCGACATACAAGAGCTAAAAAAGACCATTATTTTCTTCGTGCGGTTTTTTTTCAGGAATGTAAATAGCAAAAGAAATCTTCTTTCACTGGGACATAAAACATAACCTTGCTCTAAACCATCAACAGTCGCTTGATCTTTGTCGTCATCCACACCAATGTATATCGGTTCTTTTTTTAATGCCAAGGCTGTTAGTGCCTCTGTTTTTTTTGTTTGAGTTGCGCTGAATAACATTGTTTGTCTTCTTTCTGTAACAATTAATTTAAATTTAAATATTTTATAAATAAAAACTATACGCTTAATAAATTTAATGATAAACTTGTGATTTTTTTTTTTGGCAAAAATCAAAACTTACTTGGCAATAAATTGATAATTTGTCTGAGATCTTCCTCAAAACCAATATCAAGAATACGATCAGCTTCATCAATAACAAGACACTGCAGGTTTTTATAAAGAAAATCAGGAGTGTTTTGAAGATGATCTATTAATCTACCGGGCGTGACTACCAAAATATTTATCCCTTTAGAAAGTTTTTGCGCTTCGGCTTGCCTACTAGTACCACCCATCAGTAAACCATAAGTATGGTGATGATACTTCATCAGCTCTTTCAGAACTTCAAATGTTTGCATTGCCAGCTCACGTGTCGGTGAAATAATAACGCATCCAGTGCCTAAATTAATAAAAATAATTAATACAAATGACTCCTGATTATCATAATAATTTAAAAGCTATACAAACCTCTTCGTGGCATGAATTGTAATTTATATATAAGTTCAACAGCGGGAACAAGAAATGCCAGAGTTTTTCCAGAGCCAGTTTTAGCAGCACCGACAAGATCGCGACCTTCAAGCAATGGAGGGATTGCTTTGGCTTGGATTTCGGTCATATTTTCAAAGCCCATATCTTTTATAGCTCTAAGAGTATTTTCACAAACTTTATCTTTTAGGGAATCAAACGATCTGTCCATTGATACTTCGAAACCAACTGAAGAACCAGGTACTGTAATTTGAGGAATAAGTAAATAAATTAATTTATTTACTACTAATTAAAAAAAAAAAATTTAACATCTATCTTACAGTTTGTGGTTGCCTGATCATTATCATCATCATCATCATCGTCTTCTTCATTACTTTCATCTCCTTCATCATTATTATGATTTTTTGAATTCGAATCATCATTTGTCTGATTGTCTTCATTATCACTACTATTTTCATTGTCATTAAGATTGTCATCATCGTGATCTTTTGAATCAGAATTGTTACCATTTGTAACTCTAATTAGTTTTTTCTGTTTACTTGAAACTTCAACTGGCGCATCATCGTTGGCTTCATCATTATTTTTCTTCATCTTCTTTTTTTCTGTAACGAATATTAATTATTAAAAAATGTCAATACATATTACAAAAAATATAAAGTAAAGATTTGTTATCGACGAAAATTAACGTTAAATAAAAATCTAATAAAGTAAAAATTGACATTTGATTAACGTAGAAATCGCTTACGTCGTCTTGAACATTTTTTTATAACCTACAATGAAAGCCATGTGGTAATGATAAGTAAATAAAAATCCTTACTTTTAACAGAAGTTTCTTCAGATATTGGCCTTTTTTCAGCACCACTGACTGGTAGATTTACTTTTTCTTTCTTTTCACCATTCATTTCTGCAAAATAACAAATAATATTGATAAAATATCTAACAATTGGAGTAAAGTAATCAACAATTATCCTATAATAAAATTAAGATGAAATATATGAAAATTATGGAGGGTAGAAGTAAGGTAAAAGCCCCAATAGATGATCATGTACCAGTATATGATCACTTCATGTATTTGTATACCTATATTTGTGAATATAGATATACAAATACATGGAGTGATCATATACTGGTACGTGATCATCTATTGGGGCTTTTACCTTACTTCTACCCTCCATAATGAAAATATATGTGTTGCAAACTATTCGTAACGTGATTGGCTGAAAGTAATTATAATATACATAAACGACACAATGGTAGTACTACCCAATAATATATCATAAGCATATAATGTATTGTATGTATTTTAGTTAGTTTCATTCACTCATGCGGACTACATCTAAAGTTAACTTAAAGCAGGCAGCACTCGCATTGCACATGGTAATAAGAGGCGCTACATGTAAAACTTGAGTATTTATTGAAAGAGCGCGGTTAATTTGAATACAACCAGAGTATATACATACGTATTTTATTCATCAAAATAGAATTCATTTTTAAAGTATTTGTTCTGATAAATTTTTTCCAAATAACAACTTTATCTTTTTATAAATTAATTTCCAAAAATATATATATATATATATGTATATATATATATATACGGCTCGACCGATTCAAACGGGATTGACAGCAATCGAAAGAGTTTCTTTGTCCCTAAATATTTTATAATATTTAAAGTAATTCGGGCCAATAGATTTTGAGTAATCTCGAAAATAAAATTTTCAGAAAATGTTTTTTTTTTTAATAAATTTTAATCTGCTGAATCAATCGTTTTCAAAAACTAATCAGCTCTTAAGCTTAAAAAACTGCGTCGATTGCCGTCAACGCGATCAAAATCGGTCGATTCGTTTGTGAGGTATCGTGAACAAAATATCAGGGAAAAAATGTTTTTTTTTTCTTACATAACTCCGACACTTATTCCTGGATCGTTTTTGACTCAACAAGATGATTTTTAAAGCTTAAAAAACCACTTCAATCGCCGCCAATAACGTCAAAATCGGTTAAATGGTTCGAGAGATTTAATTTTAAAAAATTAAAAAAAGTATTTTTTCAACACATCTTTGAAATTTCACATCCGATTGTTTGGTTATTGATAAATAATCTTTTTTTTTTCTAGAAAGACTGCATAGAATACCTTTAATTTTGTTTTAATTCGGTTAATTCATTTGTGAGATATCGTCAAAAAAATTCTAAAAAATTGTTTTTTTTTGTGATACATTTTTGTTGGCTTCACCAATCGATTCGAAAAACTGATCGGTTTTTAAGCTTAGAAACCCGCGTTGATCGCCGTTAACGCGACTGAAATTGGTTAAATCGTGGATAAATCGTGGCCCGGTTTTTGCGAATTTCGACTTATAACTAACTTCAATACTTTCATATATTTTTATTAAGAGGATTATTTTTGGGAATAATTTTTCGGAGTATCCATTATTTTAGTAAATATCAAACAAGTGAATGCACAAAAGATTTGATTATGGGTCGCGCGGATATCATTTCTAGTCTTACCTTTAAGTCTCAACTTATTTTTTTCCAATGCTTCTTTTCTACATTTAATTTTTTTATTCATTTTTCGTTTTAAAATTTTTTCTGGAGTAGACATGATTGCAATTTTTTTAAACTCTAATTATTTTAACAATTAAAAAGAAAAATACAAGACAATTAGTAACACAAAATTCACACACATAACCACCAAAAACACGCACGTGTTGAATATGAATAGAAAATTTTTTTTGTACTATAGTTGATACACGGCATTTCTATGACAGCTGTTGAGTACTCGCCCTAAGGGCGCAATTTCGTGCGACCTCTGACGCTTGTTTTTAGCGTCAAATAGTTGCCACCCAGTATTCATTCGACCAATCACGTTACGAATATATTTCATCTCAATTTTATATGAATACGAACGGATTTAAAAAATTTTTAAATAAACAATTTCCCCAATACAAGATAAGTAACAAAAAATTTTCAATGATGGAAAATTTTTTATTGATTACAAATTAGCAATTTATTTTTAATTTGACATAATTTTATTTTGTCACTAAAAAAATATAATTTTAGATATTTATTATTTTTTTACAAAAATAATTATTAGCAAGAATTATAATACTAAAAGTTATTTACAGCATAAAAAAGTATATAGTTAACAAAAAATAACTTATTGAATAAAAAATAAAATAAAAGATTTAATTGTTTATATTTTTAATCATATTATCTATTATTGAAGAAAAAGAGGCGTGATAGTAGATAAAAGTTATCGAATCACGTCGGAAGTGTATAACTGTATGTGTAAATATATATATACACAAACCTAAACAACGAAGAAGTTTATAAGTTGTCAAATACCGTACTCGTGTCATACTCATCATTTTCAGCTCGTTCTATTATCTAAAACATAATTAAAAATTTTTTTTAAACATTATGGAATCTTACGAGAGTGTACTTTTAGTTAAATCTGAAGTCTCTGTGTATAAAATTCCTCCAAGGGCATCCAATCGAGGTCACAGGTAAGAATATTACGCTAATAATTTATTTAAGTAGTGATTTAATACTTGTGTAATTTAAAATCCATAACTTTGATGACACATCAACAATTAGTTGACAGTTAGTTGATGACAGTCGTATAAAAATGTAAACTAACTGCGGATAATTTTATAAATTGTAGAGCTGCAGATTGGAATCTTCAAGAACCATCATGGACAGGGAGAATGCGTTTAGTATCACAAGGTGACTCGATCACGATAAAACTAGAGGATAAAATGACTGGAGAGTTGTTTGCGAAGTGTCCTATTGATACATATCCTGGCGCAGCTGTTGAGCCAGTGACTGATTCATCACGGTACTTTGTGCTGAAAATTCAAGACGACAATGGACGAGCAGCTTTCATTGGTGCGGGATTTTTAGATAGATCTGACAGCTTTGATCTAAACGTAGCCCTACAAGATCACTTCAAGTGGTTAAAAAATCGCGAACAAATTGAGAAAGAAAAAGATCAGCCTAAGCCGGAGCTGGATCTCAGGTTTAAGGAAGGAGAAACGATTAAAATAAATATGAAAATCACTGTAAGCTTTCTATTTTATTATTTTTCTTGATAATTTATTATTTTCTCAGTAAAAATAAAAATGAAAATAAAGTTAGCCAACATCTAAAAATTTTAATAATTTTTTTTATCAAAGAATTATTACAAAAAAATTAAAAAAAAATTTTTCATTTGTTAAAAACTTCAAAAACTATAAGTGCAATTTTTTAAAAATATTTTTTAGTTATAATTCAATAAATTAAGCAAAATAAAAAAATCAAAAATTTCAGCTAATTTTATTACTATAAAATAAAATTATGTTACAAACTAACTTATATCAATTTAAAAATAGAAAAAAGATGGTAGTGAAGCTTCATCAAAGTCAAAACGTCCTCAAGTAGGATTAGGTCTTCCACCACCTCCAGGAGGTGTCAAAATAGCACCACCTCCTCCAAAAACTCCGACTTCCTCGCCAGCTCACAAACCAGCTGGTAATCCGCAACAAGGTTCTGAATGGGGTGAGTTCGCTAGTGCTTCACAGCAACAACAACAACAACAGCAACAGCAACAGCCTCCAGCTGCATCTCCAGGTTCCGCTTCCAATGCCAGTTGGGTACAATTTTAATAATCTGGTTGTACACTAACCTAACAAATAAAACATCGTAACTAATGACTAAACGAAAATATAAAAACATTGCAAATATTATCTAATGCTTACAAATACACTTGTGTTTGTATATAAGTAGAATTATCCAATACATTAGCAGGGGAATTACAATTTTCGATTTATAATTTTTCTTTCTGGATTGGGTACAGCTTGACGACAAACTTGCATAATTTGAATTTAATTATTCATTAATTTTACCACTTAGGTAGTTAACTAATTAATTATTCCTATGATTTTTTTTTTATTATTATTGTTGTTATAACAATAATTATTTACGTCCGTGTTATGCATTTTTGTTAAAAGTTATCAGTATTAGTTTTAATGAATGTTTAGCGTGACGGTAAAATATTGATTACATTAGTTTTAATTATTTTACGTTCGAATTTTTAATTGTTACTTTATTAAGTAATGAGACATACATGCACGTGAGTCTATTATTTTACCGGTGAAAATTTAAGAATTATTATTATTAATTTAAATTTATGTACCCAGTCTGATTGCTGTGAAATAATTTATGTGTAATAACGATAAATTTTTTCTTATTGCACAAATTTACAATTCAAGTTAGTTTATAAGAAATTGTTCTTTATTTAATTTCTATTAATTCCGAGAATTTTTCAATGCAAAATTCAAATGGTTATGGCTAATGAACAAAAAATATAATTGGGAAATTTTCATTTTACTTTCGACTGAGGAAAAAATAAAGATCACGGCGTTGATGCTAGAATTGATACACAGTTTAGGGCCTCTGTTGCCACTGGCATTTGTACATAAATAAAAAATTAGAAGCAGGATTTAGCTTCTAGAGAATAGCCTAATAGAAGAAAAAAAATACAAAGAACAGTTTAAATGAAAAAAAAAGTGTGAGCAATGTTAAACTTAAAGTCTTATTAGTTATTATAATTGTTGTTGAACTTATTTTCAATATACAACGTAAAAAAGGTTTAAAAAATAAATAAAATATTAGATACCTATTTAAAAAGCGGATGCTTATGATTTGCATATAATGCAAAATACACTTTGATTTCTTTGTAAATATATGATGTAATATTTTATTGCACTTCAATTTATTTTATTATTATTTTTATTTTTAATATTATTATTGAAAAGTATATTGTTGATTATGAATAAAAAAATTCATGTTATCGACCAGAAGGTGCGTAGAAAAATCATGAATCATAATAATTTAATTTCTAAACTTTAATTACTGACCTCGAACAGCTGAAAAAAAATATTTTCAATAAATTTATTTTAAATTATGTCAAGCATGAAATTAAAAATATAAATATTTTTAATTACAAAAAAAAATTGATTATTTTTGAAATTTATTTGTACTGTTTAAGGACTCTTCAAAACAAAGTTATCGTGCAATTTATTAAAAAAAAAACAACTTCCACTATCATTAATGAATATGTCTATCAGTTGACAAAACGTTAAATCATTCCCATGTATATTATTTTTAAATAATAAAAAAAAAAAAAAGATATTTAGTTAAAATCATTCTATCATTTGTTATCATTATTATTTTTATCTTTTAATTATCATTACCTTGCTCTATTTTAAATTATCAACGCCACAAAAATATCTATTTATTAAAAAAGTAGGTGAAATAGCTTGGAAAAAAAAAGAGTTGTAAAATTAAATAGAAATATTTTTGTTAATTGAAATAAAAAAAAAAATATCCCCATATCGTAACACTATTTTTGAATCAATAAATTATTAGATCGTCACTAATGTTGACTTGTAGTTTAAAAAATCGGGATAGCCAGTATTTTATGTATGTAAATAGATTAATCGATCTCGTTCGAAACCCTAATGATAACAATGAAAACACATATTTAATTACTAAAAAATGTCATCAGTAAAACAACGTGAATTATTAAATGTACATGACAAGTTGTACAAATAAAATATCTATATATATTGCGTAATAATAGATTATATATTCAGAAATGTATAAATAAATAATCAACTAAATACAAAATGTAAACTTATTGAAGTTTAAATAAATGGTGGTTTAGTCAGTGGATTAAAAAAATAAAAAAGTGTTGATCAATTTCTATCACATTCTATTATACTGTATTTTTGGTATTTCTTTTTTTTTTCCACAGCATTGTTAGCATACTCAAATACATTAGTCCTTAGTTATTATATAAATAATACTTAGTTAACGAATCATGGTTGCTCAAAAAACATTTTTAATTTCTATCACAATCATCATTGGGTAATTAAATTCCCAAACGTAATATCATTAGCTGATTGATTAATAATTTATTACTAAAGAGACAAAAAAAAATAGTATTTATATAGTTATAACAACAAAATTAACAACGTTTATTTCGCGGTACGTTCAGACGTAGACTACGCATTGATAATGTTCGATTAAAATTACGCTGCATAGGTCGCTGGAGTTGATCACTATTCAGAGTTATATTATCATCGCACTCTATAGTACTTAGTACTACGAGGAGAACGCACAAGACCTGCAAAAGTAATTTACACGGTTAATTAAGAAAGCTTTTTTATTAAAAAACAGTTTGAGTAAAATAATTTTTACCAAGCAAACAATTATAAGTAAAGTATACACGTGTATACTAGCAGTTGGTAGCGATTCAACTTCTTTGAGTGCTTCAGCAGCCTCCATGAGGTCGGGCTTTAATTCTAAAGCATGTCTTAAATGTACAGCTGCTTCTTGAAAATGTCCATATGCCTAAAAACAATAAAAATAATAAATAAAAAAAAAAATTATTGCAAAGTTTGAATTTATTAAACTAGTCTGTAAGACAATTTCATTAAAAATACCTTAAATATTTGCCCAAGTGTAAGATACTGTTCCCATGCATTACGATCTGGTGGCTGTAATTCCAATGATCGTCGTGCTAAGTAAGTAGCGTCGTCTAAGTATTGTAAGACCATCAGTACCCTTGCCAAATTCAATAAAACTTCAGCATTATGCGGTGAAACAGCAAGAGCTCGTCTGAAACACTCAATTGATCGCTCAGCGTTCCCTTTTATACGCCAAAAATTACCGATTTGGTTGTACAATTGAACTGACTTTGGTTTCTAAAATCAATAAAAAATAATTAATTCATCAAAGTACGAATTGGTTGGCTAATTAATTAATTAATTGACAGAAAAAAAAATTACCTCTCGTTTAGCTTTTTTTAGCCGTCTCTCAAGCAAATCAATATCAACATCCTCAACTTTGGTGCTGCCTTTTTTAAACATGAGAGCTACATGTGGTTCTGGCACCAGCGGGTGCTTGTTACGATTAGCAATGCCAACAAGATTATCGTAGTACGTGTAATTGACTGGTTTTCCGCAATCCAGTACTATGTCCTCGCACTGTTGACCAGCTGTACATACGATCTGTTGATCCTGGGATGATGTTGATCCAGTAGAAGACGTCAGGGTGTTCGTTGAATTTGGTGGATCCGTCATCGTGTAGGAAACGAAACGTCTGTACCAAATTTAAGGCTTTCATAATTGCTGTAATGACAACAGCAAGCCACACACAAACACTAACTACGGGCAAAAACAAATATACTACTATTAGAAATAAAATATCACAAATTAACATACATCATTCGCAAACAATATTGTTATCCACTGAAATATTTTTTTTTTTTTAATAAAAAATATTAAGCCAATGCAATTCAATGTGAACATATAATAGATAATAAAAATAAAACTATGCTCAGCTAAAAAAAGATCAAATATTTACTTGTAAGAGTATTTTTAAACAAACATGCTATTTTATGATGTCATGTCATAACAGTGCTTGTGAATGAAATAATAACTAATTAACACATACTTGACAGATTAAAAATAAAAAAATTGACTATCATGCAATAATAAATAATAATAAAAAAATAATATACCTGTCATTATTGCTCGCTATAAAAGTATTGTATTCATTGCAATAAACTTGTAATTTTTCTTGATTGTCTGTTGAGGCACTTTTGCTCCAACCTTGCCCATTAGACGAACTTACGGTCGAAGTAAGTATTTCAAAAATCGGATCATCCTCAGCTGGTGTTGCAAATTGAGTTGCCTTCACAACTCCATCAGTGTTGAGTCTCCAAGAAGTACGTGAATTAGACAACCGTACTTGGAATACCAGCAAGCAAATAGCGTAGCTGGCAATACGCCTGTCAGTCCACATCACTCCTATTTTATAATTCCAATTACTGTTTGTAACACTTATCAATATAATTGATGTAAAATGTGTTATTGTTTTTATGTTTATTTTTGAATTTTAATTCAATTTTTAGCCTTTTTTTGACGTAACCTTACCACCGACCTCAACACTAAATACTAATAGAGCCATTGAATGAAAACAACAAAGATGGAGTTCTTTTGCGATATTTCACCTGAAGACAGCTCTGCTGTTGTATTTTTAATTTTCGCGCTCTTGATTATCCATTTGTGGTAAAGATGGTTGACGTATTAACTAAAGACATGTCACTTCCGTCTATAGAAAATTTTTATACAAGCATATATATATATTTCATACATCATACACCTACTTGCACCTACTATCTACAATCAAAAATCGCTCTCGTGGCATCTATCGTATCCATTGAATTACATCGTCCACGATGATGTATCTTGGCCAAAGTTTATTGTGTTTTCTCTGCATTTTCACAATTGCAAATGCCGGTGGACATACACTCGTTCTTCTAGACAATCTTGGAATCAAAGAAACACATTCAATATTTTTCAAATGGCTCCAAGGTACTTTTATTTGTCAATATTTACCACTATCATACTCTTAACTTCACTTCATTTAAAATTCTGTCTCCTATTTTTATAAAATCAATTTTATCATCAATTAATTAATCTTCAAAACACCTGCAATAAATTTAAATCCCATTTTATAGACAGTTATATATCTAAAAATTATAAGAAAAAAAATTCACAACAACGTAACCTTTAATTGTCATAATCAAAATCAATATTTTTCAGATCGTGATTACACACTGACATACAAGCTAGCAGATGATCCCAATCTGATTCTCTCAAAGTATGGAAATTACTCATACGAGCATTTAATTATTTTTTCACCGTCAGTCGAAGAATTTGGTGGAGCATTGACTATTGAAACAATAACTGAATTTATTGACAACGGCGGTAATGTTTTGGTGACTGGTTCGTCTCATTCAGGTGAAGCTCTGAGAGAATTAGCGAGCGAGTGTGGCTTTGAATTGGACCAAGAAGATGCTAGTGTTATTGATCATCTAAACTACGACGTAACTGATGATGGATATCACACTAAAATCGTCGCTGATCCAGAGAACCTTATCAATGCACCGGTCATCGTTGGAAACAAACAAGTTGCTCCGTTACTTTATGAAGGAACTGGGTTGATTGCTGATAGGGAGAATCCTCTGGTTCTTCGATTACTTACAGCGTCTAGCTTGGCGTACTCATACAATCCTAAACTACCGATCAAAGATTATCCTCATGCTGTTGGAAAAAATACTCTGCTGATTGCTGCTCTTCAGGCGAGAAATAACGCTCGTGTTGTATTTACTGGCTCTCTTTATTTCTTCAGTGATGAAGCTTTCACCAGTTCTGTTGAAAAAGCTCAAGGTATAATAAATATCTACTTAATATAATTATTATATTTCAGATCCAATTTATTAAATAATTAAGTAAACTCAGGTTCTATAGATCATCTCATTTTTATGTTGATTTATTATTCATTTAATTCAGGCATCTACTTAATTAAAAGATTTAATTCATACGTGTTCAAAATTATGACATAAAAGTTAGCAGTCATTTGACCATTTTTTTTCAATTTTTTTAACAAACAAATTTCTTCCAAAAAATTATTTTCAAAAAATAGCATTTTTTATTTTTTTAAATTTCTACATGTCTATTTATTTTTGTTAGAAAATTTATTAAAATTATTAAGTATCTGCTAAATTAATTTTTATTTCAAAATTTTATTAAATTTATTTTTTAATAATTTTAGATGGCAAACGATACGAAAAGTCAGGAAATGAAGAAGTTGCTAAAGCAATAACTCAATGGGTCTTCAAAGAAAACGGTGTAATTCGTGTGTCATCTGTTAATCACAACCGAATTGGTGAACACAGTCCGCCAGTTGCTTACACCATAATGGATGACGTTATTTACACAATTACTGTTGAAAAATTGATGGGTGACAAATGGGTACCTTACGAGGCCAATGATTTACAACTTGAGTTCGTAAGAATCGATCCGTTTGTCCGCATGACCATGACACCCTCTGGGTACGGCCGGTATGAAGCACGATTCAAGATTCCTGATGTCTACGGTGTCTACCAATTTAAAGTCGATTACAACAGGATCGGCTTGACTCACTTGTACAGCACCACTCAAGTATCAGTTCGTCCTCTCGAACATACTCAGTACGAACGATTCATCCCAAGTGCATACCCATACTACGCAAGTGCGTTCTCGATGATGTTCGGTGTTTTCATATTTTCATTTGTATTTCTTCACTACAAAGATAATAGCAAAACAAAGGCTGAATAAGCCTATTCACACTAACTGTTTTTTTACCAACTATTTTATGTACAGACTGAATTAAATTACAGTAAAACAATTAATATTGTGTGAATGAATTCCTTTCATTTTATTTAATATCATGATACATGTTTTGGAATTAAATGTTTTGTAATTGTTAGGGATATTTAATTAATAAAGATTAATAAATTTTTATCTTATATTTTTAATAAATTTTTTAGAGTTCAATGCTTTCATCATATATTTAGTTATTTACATTTTTTAATAAAAGTAATTTTTTTTAGCGGATCGTTTATTTTAAGAAAAAAAAATTTTTCCGCTATTTTAACTTTGAAAATTTCAATGACATTAAAGTTAGCAGTCTGAAAAATTAAAAAAATTTTTTTTAACAAACAAATTTGGTTTGAAAAATTATTTAAAAAAAATTGCATTTTTAATTTTTTAAAATATCTACATGTCCATTTTTTTGCGATAATTTATTTTTTATAAAAATTCTTAAAATTATTAAATATCTGCGAAATTAATTTTCATAAAATTTCATTATTAGATGGCGACCTAAGAAAATTCTTAATTCGTACTTCCCATGTTAAAGTCAAATTATTTATAATAAAATTTTTTTTTCTAAATTTAAAAGAAATAATTAAATTTTAAGATTTTTTAATTACTCAATTTATTTAAAAAAAAAAAAAAAAACAATTTTACCGGTTGATAATATTTTTCTTATTAAACTGAAATATTTAATTATCTAAATAAATTATAAACTATAAAATTGTGATGATTATTTATATTATCTATTCCAATATTTTCAATTTTTAACATTGTTTTTTTTTCAAGGTCATTAAAAATATTTGCAAAAATTCAGTTATATTAATGATACTGAAGTTAGCTGATTGTAATTTTTTATAAAAAATTAATTACAATTTAAAAAAAATTCTTCTAAAAATTTTCACTAATATATTTTTTTAATTTTCACTTGTGGAACTTTTTTTATTAAATTATTTTCATAATTATTTAATATTGCTATAAAATTATAAAAAAATTTCTACTGTCCGTCAACTTCAGTGTTATTTATATTAAGTGACTGTAAGTTGTTACAACTGCGGTGATATCGACCAATCAGAAAAAAAGGTTTCAAATTTAAAGCCAACGTCCGTTACCGAGAGGACAGTCTGTTGCTATCAGAAAAGACGTTGCTGAATATTTAGTAGTAATGCAAAGCACAGCGAACATTCCGGAAAGTCTGAAATTGTTTTCATCGTTAATTGTTTTTTGTTAATGTTATTAATTAGTATTATGGCACGGTTAGTTTGTGGCAAAACTCATAAAAATTAATTGTAGAATTATTTTTCTATTAAATAATATTTATTTGACTGTTATTTCTATTGACAACAACTGTTGATTCACCTCGACGCTTTTACAAGGTAATATAAATTAAAACTATTCATATTTATTTTTCACATTTTATATGAGATAGTAATGCTTGTCTAATTTTCTGTATAAAAACATAACCAATTTTAATGGAAAAATCATGAAGGTTATGGACCAGATGAATTACATTGATATTTCATAATAATAAAGTTAGCCGACATTTTTGATTTTTTTTTATTTTGTTTAATTTATTAAAATTATAACTAAAAAATATTTTTAAAAAATTTCACTTATAGTTTTTAAAGTTTTAAACAAATGAAAATTTTTTTTTTAATTTTTTTGTAATAATTCTTTAATATAAAAAATCATAAATTTTTTTAGATGTCGGCTAACTTTATTTTCATTGATATTTATGGTTATTTAAAAAAATATTTTCATGTGTCGGTTTTAAACTATTTTTATTTATTTATTTACAGTTAAAACGACATTATAAATTTATTAGAATGAGTAACATACCAAAATCCAGCCGGTATGAAACGAGTGCCCCCCAATGGGTCGACTTTGAGGCAATGACACCAAATGCAGCTCCAGATGATGGATACTTTGACCATTTTCATTATGAACTGGAATCAACACCTTATTTACGTCAGATGCAACCATTAACTCCTGATGATCCAGCAAAGAAAGCTGATAGGCTTCAAAAAGTCAAAGCCTCGTCATTATTTACCAGCATCAATGAGCCTTCAGTAGAGTCAAGTTTTATTGATGACCTTAATGAAATGTACATTTCACCAATAAAATTAACCTCGCCAAGTCCGAAAAAACAAGAACCGCAAGTACTAAAGGAATTGTCAGTTGATGAAGTACTCAACGATGTTGTCAAAGATTTAGAAATAACGTCAATTACTAAAAAACGTCGAACTCCGAAGCTGAATAAAACAGCGTGCGAAAGTACTACCACAACGCCTAACCCACGTCAACTTCGTATCTCAAGATCCATAAATTTCAATGCTATGCAGAAACAAACATCTGTTATTGGTAATCAAAGCGAAGAACTAAAAATTATTCCCAAGTATTCTGAAGCAATTCCAATTGATGGTGAGACTGGAAATAAAGCCATTCAATCTCTTCATATTAATGAAGAATACAAGGAAAATATAAATGTTAAAGTACCTAAAATTATAGTTGAGCATATTAAAACTCCTGGGAAAAATGTTATTACATCTCACTATCGCACTCCGTCAGGTCGAACCGCTATTAAAATAACAACAACTCCTTGTCGTATGAATTTACAGAATACAGAAACTCCAATTAGATATTCTGAAGCCGAAGATACTTACGGGATAAATGAACAAGATGATACAATGATCGCTGAAGAAGAAGATGAAGAAGAAGAAGGAGAAGAAGATAATGATGATGTTGTTGAAATTATTGAACGTCAGAAATCAAAGAGCTCTGAAAAACACGAGGAGCAGAAGAAACTTTCATCTGATAAGAATATTACAATAAGCTCAGACGATAATTATAGATCGACCGGAAAACGTAAGTTACGTTTATCCAAGTCACTTCATCATCCTTCTCCGTCAGTTTTTCGTCCTCCTCCAAAGAAAAATATTATCACGCCTTGTTCTGTTAAACTGGAAAGACTACTGACACCGTTAAAGAATAAAAAATTAGACAATCTTCACTTGTTTGAAGGTGGAATAAAGGATACAATGGATATTGATGATGATCTGCAGGCAGAAATTGAGTCTGTTAGCCAAGTTCCAGTCAAGCAAGTTACAACACCTGCAACTGTAAACACAGAGGATGAAATTACGGAAAAACAGTCCCAATCTTCAGAAGATATTGATGTTAATAAATTAAGTACTGATTTAAATAACAAGAGTCCGGAAAAACTTTCATCAGCAGCGACAGAAAACAGTAACAATGTTAGCGTGAATGAACTGGATGATGATGTTTTTGAGCCACTGGAAGATTTTCGTAAAAAATTAAACTATCAAGATCAACAGCTTTTTAAAGTTCATTACAACCGTCCTGCTAACCGTCAGTCGACTCAAGCTAAGCTAAAAGTTTTAACAGGAACTGCCCGAAGACGCAGTGATCAGCATCAGCTTTCCAAGGCTAATACCAAGTATGTAAGTCTGGCTGAGGGAGTATCGACATTCCATCGTAGCACGCCGATACGTTTCCATACTGTCAGCACTAAGGTGGTAAAAGCCAAAGCTGGCCCGGTTCAAAAAGTCCAACAAGCTCCTAAACGAACTATTCCGGTTTCACCTGCATGGCACGGCAGAACTCGCACGAGAAGGCCTATGCCAACTCAGTTCGAGCTAGAAAAATTGAACCGTGAAAAAAATAAAATTCGAGCTAAGCCTGTACCCAAAGGGATTCTCAATGCTCCGAAGGCGTTGAAGGCTGTTCCAAAGAAACCCCCAACTGAACTAAAGCCTTTCCAATTAACTGGAACTAGGCCAGTTACGACTAAGCCACGAAGTCAATCAAAACCAGCTTCTGTTACTTGTAAAAGTGTTGCTTCAGTAAGTTCTTCGAGAGCAACTTCTTCAACGTCGTCAGCTTCTACATCGACAGTGAAAGCTCCGCTGACTCGATCGAATTCACAAATAAATAGATCTATATTAACAATAAACAATGATGGTGCTCCTGAACAGCAACAAGTTTTACACTTTAGTATTCCAGTAGCGGCTCAAAAACAGCACAATATTGTAGGGGCAAGGAAGACTATTCCTCAACCGTTTAGTCTTGAAGCGCGTAATCAAGAATTTTTGATGAAAAAGCAAAGGAAATTAGAAAAATTACGTGAAGAAGAAGATAAAAAACTTAAATCTCAGTTTCATGCTCGACCTGTTCCTACTGTTGTCAAAAAACCTGTCAAGCATGAAGCAAAAACAGAAAAAGTTAAAAAAGCTCCGGTACCGCTTAAAGTAAAGCCGTTCAGTTTTGAAAATCGAGATAAAATGTTGGCTAAAAAGAAAGAAGAAATGTGCAGAAAAGCCACTGAGGAAGCTCAAAAAATAAAAGAATTTCACGCAAAACCTGCACCAACATTCAAGCCAGTTACTGTAAGGACAACTTCCAAAGAAAGTATCAGAAGTGAATCACGTGGAGGTCTTGAAGGTAAACCAAGAACTGCAATGCGTACGGTATCGGTTGATCGTTTGGAACGTGGGAATTCAAGCGATAAGCTGCGGAAAGGATTGGGCACTCGTGGATTGTCGGCACAAAATTTAAGATCGAGACAAGATAGCTTCACATCTTCTAACTTAGTGAGAAAGCCGATTGGATCTTCAAGTTCGTCAATTAAAGATGGGACTCGTCCAGATCAACAAAGTAATTCGTCGAATGCTCCATCTACTTCTGGGATGCCAGTCATGAAGCAACAGTTAACCGCCTTGCCGATTCTACACAGCGATCGTAGAGCTCAAGTACGACAAGAGTTTGAGGAAAAGTTGAAGATGAAAACAGAGCGAGAAAACGCACTTCACAGAATGGAACAGCAAGCCAAATTAATTAAAGAACAAGCTGAAATAAATGAAATTCGGAAAAGAGCAGAAATTAAAGCCAGACCGATGCCTGTTTATAAACCTCTCGTTATTGTTAAGTCTGAGAAACCATTAACCGATCCGTCAAGTCCAGCTTGGACTCGTGCTAAACATTAATTTTTTATTTACTGATATTTTACTTACTTATTATAGACTAGTGTATAATTGACTTTTTTTTTTTAATTTTCATGTTACTATTACAATTTTTTATTGTTGGAAATTTCGTGTCTGTTCTAGTTGAATAAAATAAAAATACTTGAAATTTATTATTTTTGTACTTTAATCTTCAGATTATTTATTAGAATTTTTCGCAGAATGGTAAATTAAATAAAAATAAATTTAAGAATTTAATAATTAGTTAATAATATCTTTTGATTGTATTTCTATTCAACCATTTTTAAATAAAAATTATAATTACATTTAAATATACAATTCTTTTTTCCTCATTTTAGTTTTTATGATTTACAGGATATAGAAAAAAAAATATCGCAAGAACAGTGTAAGATTAAAAATTGCTATTAAAAATCGAAAAAATGCGTTAATAATTAATAGTATTCATAATAATTAAAATTACAATAAAAATTTTTGTGTCGTAACTGTAAAGCCATTAAACTATCTATTTATTTATTTATTTTTTTCATTTTAAAGCCGTATTGGCAAGTAATAAATACGAATTAAACAAAGTTAAATGCACTGACCAATTGAAAACAATTGCCGTATCAACATATTTAATATTTTCTTTTTCTAATATATGTATACATATTTATATAAATATATAAAAAAACTTGTTTTTAAATTGTATGGCAATTAATCATCTTTAGCATTATCTCGATTATAATTTAGGCATGAGACTTTTACGATACTCACGTATCGCCTATTTAAACTTTGTTTGATTAAAAATATTTTGTTTACGTATAAAAAATTTTAAGTTTTGTAAATATTGGTCGTTTTGTTTAAATGTCCAATAGTATATAATAAATGCAATTAAGGTATTAAAAACATTCCAACAAACAAGACTCTGTTTAATTGCACAACTAAAATATTAAATAATCCTTTCATTCATTTTTAAAAATTTATTTTAAATACTGATCACGCTTTCGAATATTTTTTTGTACGAGTTGAAAATCTAAGTACGCACCATTTTTTTAATATTTCTTCTAAGAGAATCATTTGGATCATATTATTTTTTAATAATAATAAATAACATTGGAAAAATTTACATATCCGATTAAAACTTCGATCTATTGATAATTCGATGTTGATTATTATAAATAATTAATATATTTATGTAAATTAACATATTTTTTTTCATCAATTTCGTTTTGTCTTTTAGGCGACTGACATTTCTGGTGTTTAAATATCCAGTAATATTTTTATATAGTTATAAAAAATTTAATTTTGAAATCTTTGTGTGTAAATCACGCAATCATAATTTGTTTGTGGTTTTTAAATACAAAATGGTTCAATTTTAACGACCATTAGGTCTCAGTACAAAGAACCTTTTAAAATTGTTTAAAAAAAAATCTATTTAACTATTTTGATATACATTATATATTTATTTTTTTTTTTTTTTTTTAAGAGTGAGTATATTCCAAAAAATGAAATTCATGTCGATAAAGTTGTAAACGCAAAACTAACGAAATAACGCCTAAGATGGTGCTATCAACTGGCTGCACATTGCAAGAGTATGAATTAGATAATTATTAGACGATTTTAATAAATATATCTGATTGTTATTTTTTCCACTTTCACTTCATATTTAACAGATTTTAAGTTAGTGTATAATGATGAATTATATACTTGTTTGTTATTAAATTTTTTTCATCTTTGTATGAAAGGTACAAACTACTAGTATCACCTTAATTGTTGCAGCATTAATTTTATTATCCGGTCTCGCCGGAATTACCGTCCCGTCAGAGCTCTTTCAAAAGAGCCGATTTTGCTTTTATCAATTTATCTAATCGTCTTTGTAAATGTGAATTTGTTGTTTCTAATTCTTCAACACGACTCTGTGATTCTCTTACCTTTAAATTAAAAAAGAAAAAAAAATAATTAGTACCCATCAGTCAGGAACAAATTTAAAATTGAAAATAAACTTAAATGACATACTTCTCTCTGTAATTTCCGCTTCTCAACCTTCAAGTCGTCTTCGGCTTTCTCAGAAGTTTCGGCCGCTGATTTGTAACGAATAACTTGACTCTCTAATCTCGCGACAGTTGCTTGTAACGTCGACATATCTTGTTCAGCTTTTTGTAACTTGAATTTGTAATCTGCCAACAATTTATTTGCTTCCCTTTGGACGTCTTCTGAGTCTAAAAATCGTTAATTATATTATTAATAAATATAACAACCAAATTGATTATTCAATAATAATAAAAAAAATAATTCTTCTACCTAATACTGATCCAGACGATCTTTCAGATCTTAATCGACTCTTGGCTTCTTCCAATTCTAGTCTTAGATGTCGGATTTCATCTTGTAATTCTTTTTTCTCTGCACCAAACTTTTTCAACCGAACATCTAAAGAATAAATATATAAATTAATTAATAATATCCATATAAATAAATTAATTATAATTAATAATAACAACCTAGAGATCCTTCACCAGCATTTTGTAATAATTCAGCAGCTTCCGTACTGACTAGTACTTTTTTTTTACGATTCACAAATCCATTAGTTGTTTCTGCTTCTTCGTCATCACTGACCTCATCTTCAATTATTACCAATCCATTTTCCTTTTAGCAATAAATTATCCAATTAATAAATATAATACTTAAAAATTTTTTTAAATAATTAAAGTTATAATTACTTCTATAAGCCTATCTCGTTCCTCCAGTAATGTTTTACACATTTCAAAATCCTCTTTCAACCGTTGGCAATCACGTTGCAATAATTTAGCCTCACTAGTTTTTTCCCTGAGCTCTCGTCGCAATGTAGCGGCGGATTCTTCCGATTCTTCTAATTGATCTTTAAGTAAATCCACTTGATAAACGTATGACGATTTTTCATTATCCAGTTGAGCATTAGCAATCATTGCTTTTCTAAATTTTTCTTCAAGCTCTTTAAGCTCTAACTAATACACAAAAGTATAATCAAATTAATATTTGTTTTGCAAAT
Organism: Cotesia glomerata; assembly: GCF_020080835.1. Classification (NCBI taxonomy): domain Eukaryota; kingdom Metazoa; phylum Arthropoda; class Insecta; order Hymenoptera; family Braconidae; genus Cotesia; species Cotesia glomerata. The sequence goes on from NC_058158.1 coordinate 6,282,142, forward strand.
AAAAAAAAAAAATAAAAATAATATATTCAATTGGTTCTTGTTTTAAGGATATTTAATATTTGATGTTTATTTAAATTTCATACAAAGTTTCGCTTCCTCAGGTACTCAATTACAAACATCAACTGTTAAATTTATGTATAATAATCTCGGCATTCATACGACTTATAATTTTTTCTAGTACTAGTGTCATCTCAAAATAGTTAAAATAAAATAAAATTGTCAATTATTAAATTAATAAAATATACAAATATAACTTTTAATGATTCAAAACAATTTTTACGCCGTCTAAGCTTAAATATCCTTAAAACAAGAACCGATTGAATATATTATGAACCATGGATAAGAACGTGAATAACAATAAAAATAATGTAAACTTACTCTTAAATCTCTACTTTGACCAGCATCCTCTAAGGAATCTTCGGAAGACCTACGACTTGACTGAAAATTATTTGAATTTGTTAATAAGCGTGAAACCCTTGTAGGATCTGGTGTTACCCTCAAAGTTCTTGTTCCGTCAGCTAAAAAATTATCACTCAGTTAAACTCATTAATTAATTAATATTATAATTAAAAATCTATTGTTTACCATTACACATATCGTAAACACGATCAGCGGTTTGTTCGGCTTCTTTTTGCTGTTTTTCTAACTCTCTCATTCGGATTTCTCGTGCTTCGGCCCTGGCTTGTCTTCGTGCTGCTAATCTTTCTCCAGCCTGTAAATTATTATAGTAAATAAAGCTTCAAGGTATTATATAAATTTAAAATACTGAACAAAACAATAAACGTGCAGTAAATAAAAGAAAATATAAATATTTACAATTTATTCGAATCACATACAGCGCTAACTGTATTCTACGTTTATGTTAAAGTCTTTATACTTTATATTGAAATGCTCATTGAATTGAAAAGAAAAAAAAAATGATAATAATAATAAAAAAAAAAATAAAATCTAGTACAATCACAATACATTGTACAAGTGACAGCATCTTATGTACCGTCAAATGTTAGTGTTTAAAAATAAATAGCATACCTCTTTTGCTATTTGATCGAGAGCTTGGTCCTCAGCAGAGTGCCGACTAGCAGCACGCCTTCGACCAGTTATTGCTGACTCCATTGTATTCATTTTATTATAATAATTGTTATTTTGTTTATTTGTTTAATTAATTAATATAGTAATTAATTATTATATAATTATATATTTGTCTTTTATGTAAATATTTATCTCTTATTTCCAATAACAACACGGTTGCCCCTTATTTAACCCAAAACTTCTCTGTGACCTCACAGACCCGTTAACCACCAACACTAGACAAAAAAAACACAAATATAGACAATACAGTTTGACTTATAAATATAATTAAAATTAATTCATTAAAAATATATATAATTAAATTATAAACAAGCAATTTAATTGATAAGTTGTAGGACATTAAAATTTTTAATCTCATTGCATCTAATAATTCAGTGTAAACCTAATTAGAAGAAACATAAATTATGATAAAATCAATTAGATCATTTATGACCATGAAAGTATTCAATTCAGGTTCATATAAGCGTTTTTTAAATAGGCAATTAATAAATAGATAATTGCTGTAATAATACATGTAAATAATAAAAAAATAATACATAAATAGATTATTTAAAATAAATAATTCCGACTGAAAGCAGTGGTAGGCAATAAAAATACATCGGAATGTTAATGAGTTGAATAATTAAAATGAGTGATATACATGATATACATGCTGGCTATCAAACTAGAAAAAATAAAAAATTATTAAATAGCAAAAGTAGTATGTATATATATATTTAATAATGAGTATTTCTAAATGCACATACACACCCACACATTTAGCGACAAGATAGGATGTACGAATACATGAGTCACAAAAATAAATTTAAAAAAAAATAGCAAATTATACTTTGTGTTAATTATAAAATAAATGGTTATAAATGATACTTACTAAATAATGATGATAATAATTAAAAAAAAAAAATTTTTTTTTAATGAGAAACAAATCTTCAGCCGGTAGTAGATTGCATTTTTATATTTTAAGTCTTGTTAAAGGTAAAAATAAACCGGGATAAACTATAAATACTATCAATGTAAATTGGATGACTTGATATTCTCACAACGATGATGATGTTGATGATGATGATGATGATAATAATGTTGATGATAATAATAATGTTCATTGACCATCTGTAAATTTTTATATAAATGATGATAATTAATAATTATTACTGGTTAAGTTGTATATATTTTGTTTAGAGTAATTATTCACAATTGTTTAGCGTTATATGCGTAACCGTTAAGCCGTAATATTATTTTATAGGCACCGTGCCACGATCAAAGTTCGTGAAATCGCACACGAACACGGTGTAAGATCCATTTTTCGATCGAGTAACTCACTCTTCACTGCTTTTGCCGTATATACCTATATATGTATTCTTACATGTACATATGTATAGATATATCAATTTATGTAAGTCTATATATGTATATGCACGTAGTTATCATACTTGTATGAGTTGGACATGTGTGTATATGGTACAATAGTAAGCAGCAGGTATGTAACCAAACTCCAACTCTCCATAGGAAAGATCGTGTCGCACACACGTACAATTGCGCACTTTATACTTTTTACGCCGCCGCACCTTTACGAATTATCAACTAGTGTCATCTATTGGTCATTTTTCTATCATAGTCTAAACTTAAAAGAATCTTCTTCAGTTGACATCTTTTAATTAAAAATATTATTAAATTCAAATTCAATGACAAATATAATAATGTTATTTATACATTTTTAATTCATATTAAATCATTTTAATTTTTTTTTATAATATACTCAATTAGTAACAATAATTTTTAATTAAACAGAGATGATAATTAATGACACTTTAACCAGGCATTAATTTTTTTCCATGTCAATTTCTTCTACTTGAAAATCAAGTTTTTCAAAATCTTTAATCGACTCGATTTTGCAAATATTACACTCCTGTAAAATAATAATTAATTTTAAAAAATATAATAATATACTGTCAAATTTGTAATGTTATTTAGAAGCTCATTATCTTACTTTTTTAGATTGATATCGATAACATACTTTGTGACAACTATGGCCACAATCTAGTTTGTGGTTTTTCGATTGTAACTTAATCTTTTTTCCACAAACAGTACAAATTTCCTCTTGATGATTTAATTGTTGGTTTCTGGAAAAAAAAAAAAAAATTACTTTTAATAATGTACTTTTTATAATTCAAAAATTACTCACTTTTCTTTTTTCAATTTCTTCTTGTTTTTACAATATTCGTAAAGTAACAATAGTGAACATAAAGTGAGTTCAAATACCAATCCAGACCAATGAACCGTCATGATTTACTAGCTTCTATTGTTGGATTTTACAACTGGATAAATTGTGAGGAATAAATGCATAGCGTAGTCATTTTAAATACTTAGAATATTATCAGTAGAAACTATCTAATCATAAATGTATTTATTCGATCATTGTCAGAAGCAGAAAAAAAATTTTATCACAAAGCGCAATTTATTTATCAGATCTCAATAAAGTACACCACGTCATTTTACTTATGTAACAAATATATAATATCTTGTTCTTCATTGCTCCAAAAAAAATGAAGAAGAAAAATAAATTATGAATAATAATTACTTCTAATATATTATTTAATAGAGTATCAAGTAAAATCTAGCCTTCTAATAATAAATTAATTAACTTCTAAGCAGATCAATTAGTATTTGGGAACGAAACACAGAAAAGAAAATGTTCTTGAATCAAGTATATAATTTTGAAGAACTTAATATTCTTGATTTGAGTAGAAAAATTCTTAATTTAAGGAAACTTTTCTTAATTTAAGGAAATTTTACTTGAGTAAAGAATTTTTTATCTTGATTCAAGACGATTATCTTCTTCAAAATTATATTCTTGGTTCAAGAATTTTTCTCTTGAATCAAGTTAATTTTTTTTTCTGTGAATGTGACGGAGATTATATTTCGTCTTCCGAGTCTGATGAATCATTACTAACACATTCTTGACACTAAAAAAAATAAATAAATATTCAATCAATGTTAAAATATCGAAACTTTATAAAACGTAAATAAATACCTTTACTAAATGTTTTAATTTCTCAAAACAATTATTATGGGCATAGTGACCACAAGTTAATTGTTTCTGGTCTACAGAAATCTCTAGCCATACTCTACAAAATGCACAACAGACTTCTTTTGTTGTCGATGCTGTCCCCGACGTTGATTCAGGAGCTGATGCAGGAGTCACATCATTTTCATTAATATTTGACGGAGATTGATGATTCGGTCGGTATCTAACTTCTTCATGCATTCTTGAAAATGATCCTCTTACTACTACTGCTTCATCATCTTGATCATCTAATACTTCATAATCTTGATCATCGTAACAAAATGAACAATTCTACAAAAAATTTTAAATAATTTATAAGTGTGTTGGTGTGTTTTAAATCAAATAATAAACTTACGTCTCTTCTACTTGCAGGCTGTGCTCTAAAACAAGTTACATGACACAAATGACCGCAAGCTAGTGGATAATCATTAGCAACTACAGCCTGTCCACAAAATGGACAAGTTAAGTTACGAGCTCTTCCTGGATTAAATTCACTGGAAAAAAATATCTTTATTAATTACCTGTTTCTTAATTGAGTTTGTTACATGCAATTATATTCGTATACAATTGGATTGATTACTTTTGATGATTGTGATGATTTTCATGATGATTGTTGTATTGACGTCGTGAAAAAGCATATATAGTAGCTGCAACAGCTCCAACAACCAAACAACATGCTGTTAACGCTGCCGCTGCGAATGGGTTCATACTTAATTATGACTTTTAATTTAAGAAAACTATTTTACGTAAATAAACAGCAAGTTTTAAACTTTCAAAACAGAAAACACTTTAGGGTTATACACTTGACCATATTAACGCAACGAATGCACAATTGCACTGTTTATCTATTGTGTGTTATTATTTACAACTCACAATCCATAAAAAATCAAAGACATAAATAAAGAATTCCCAGAAAAGCATTTTGCTGACATAATACAAGATCAATATTTTATCGACTGAGAAAATGACAATCAAGGACTTTAGGGCGCTTATGTTAAAAAACCATTAATTAATATAAAAAAAAAAAATTCAATTGCAAAATAGTTTAAATAATTAAAAGAAACAATTTTTCACCGTAATGGTTTTTTTGTGTCATTGCTTCGAATTTGAAAGATAAAATTTTTCCGTCTTTTTGTTTTAAAATCGCCTAGAGCGCGAGTCGCAAAAAGTGGTAAACTTTGGAACTTCAGGACTATAGTGTGCGCATTTGTTTACATGAAAAAACATCACCGAGTGTATAACCTTTATTTTGTCTATTTATTCTTATTTAATTACGTTTTCGATTCTGAAATTAAAAACTGAAATTATTAGAGATTTTTAATTTTAAAAATGTCGGTTGTTATTGAAACAACTATTGGAGATTTCACTGTTGATTTGTTCACTAATGAACGTCCACAAAGTAAGTAAACTTATTAACTTTTGACTTATGAAAATTAAGTTAGCCGACATCTAAAAATTTTTAGAATTTTTTTTATTGAAAAAATTATTACAAAAAAATATAATTTAATAAATGAAAAACAATTTATAAACGTCGGTTAACTTTAGTATTATTTTTGACTGACTTAATATTTATTACTAATAATAATGTATTTTTTCATAACTCTTTTATAATTATAAATATTTGTATGTGATAATTTACCTATCAATTAACTTTAAAAATAATTTTTTTTTCAGCATGTCGGAATTTTTTAAAATTATGCAAAATAAAATATTACAATTGGAGTTTATTTCATACAGTAGAAAGAGAATTTATCGCTCAAACTGGAGACCCTACCGGAACCGGTAAAGGTGGAGAAAGTGTATACGGAATGGTATTAGGTGAAAAAGCCCGTTATTACGAAGCTGAGCAGATGCCCAAGATTAAACATGACCGGGTAGGTTTATTGTCGATGGTGAATTGCGGAAATAATATGCTTGGTTCACAATTTTTTATTACACTTGGTCGTAATCTTCAATCTCTCGACGGTGAGCACTGTGTGTTTGGAGAAATTGTTGAAGGGATCGATGTAATTTTAAAATTTAATCAGGCTATTTGTGATGATGTGGGACATCGTCCTCTTCAAGACATACGTATATCCCATACAGTTATTCTAGAAGATCCGTATGATGATCCTAAAGGGTTGGAGATTCCTGATCGCAGTCCTGGGCCAACAGAAGAATGTCTAAAGAGCGATCGAATCGGGGCTGATGAAGCGATAGATGATACGGCTGGTATGACTGAAGAAGAAATAATTGAAATGAGAAAAAATAAGGAAGCTAAAGCAGCAGCGACTATTCTTGAAATTGTTGGTGATATTCCTGATGCTGATATAGCACCACCTGAAAATGTTTTGTTTGTTTGTAAACTGCATCCTGATACCAGTGACGATGATTTGGAAATAATTTTTGGCAGATTTGGACAAATAATTGGGTAATTTTTTTTTTTTTTAATAATTTAATTTGTATAATATTTGTCTAAATTTTCTTCAATATTAATCACCTATATTATTAAGAGAATAAGCAAAATTTTGTGACCAGTGTATTTATATGATAAAATAGGTTTTTATGGTTAAATTTGGTATCGTTGGAAAAGTCTTGACTTGAATTTGTGCCTTTTCATAGTTTCATATCATTATCACCAATATTCAATTTATTATAAGTATTTAGGCTGCATTCGAAAATTCTCTATCTCTAGATACATAATTAAGAAATGACCTTGTATCTCGTGAACTATCAACATTTTTAAAGATATAAGCTCATCCCGATGTTACACTCATTAAGACCTTTCATTTGAGTATCCACATCAATTTTTCATATATTTATATATATTATATATATGTATATCGATGGTCTAATTAGCAATTTGTCTAACTCCATATTTTTTAGAGGGTGATTTTTTAACATTTTGATGTAGCCATAATCGAATTATAAATTATTTGAATGATTCAAACCTGAATATTATATCTCTATTAGATAATAATAATTATATAAAATAGTTTTTTAAAGTGATAATAAATTTTTAACTAATTGTTTTTTTTTTCGTAAAAATAGAATATTCTCTAAAATGGAGTTAGAAAATTTGCTAATTAGAACGTCGATATATGAAAAATATGTCAAAAATGCATGTGGGTACTCAAATGAAAGCTCTTGATGAGTGTAACATCGGGATAAGCTTATATATTTAAAAATGTCAATAATTAAGAACTGACCTTGTATCTTGTCAACTAATGATATTTTTGAAGATATAAGCTGATCTCGATTTTACACTCATCGAGACCTTTCATTTGAGTACCCACATCAATTTTTCATATATTTCATATTATATTATTATTATTATTATTATTATATATATATATATATATATATATATATATATATATATATATATATATATATATATATATATATATATATATATATCGAAATGCATGTGGGTACTCAAACGAAAGTTCTTGATGAGTGTAACATCGGGATGAGCTTATATCTTTAAAAACGTCAATAGTTAAAAAAGTACAGTGCAATTTAACAAAAGTCATTATTTAATAAAGCAAAATTTTATTTATTTATAGTTCACAAGTCACGGCAGTCACATTACATAGTGACTACAAGGTTGCTGGTAATAAATATTTTAATTTAACTATTTTTGTTTTACAGATGTGAAGTCATTAGAGATCATAAGACCGGTGATTCACTTCAATATGCTTTCATTGAATACGCCGATCGTAAGAGCTGTGAAGATGCATATTTCAAGATGAACAACGTGTTGATTGATGACAGGAGAATTAAGGTAGACTTCTCTCAGTCCGTTGCCAAAATGCGCTGGAGAGGTAAAGGCAAAGGAATTTTGCACCTCAATGACAATCAAGTCCAAAATCGCAATATTAAAGATGACCGAAAACGACCAAGAAGTCGGAGCAGAGAAAGAACTGAAAGAAAAAGAAGTAGAAGCAGAGGAAGAAATGAGAGAAAAAGGAGTAAGAGTAGAGAAAGGAGAGATCGCAGAAGGAGCAGGAGTAGAGACAGAAAAGTACGTCAAGAACGGCGGAGGAGTAAAGAAAGGGAACGGAACGAGCGTCGAGAACGAAGTCGAAGTCGAGAAAGAAAAGATCGAAGACGCAGTCGAAGTAAGGATAAGCGTAATAAATATGATCATAAAAAACATCGGTAATCATTGTAATTGATAGAATTAATAAATTTGATACAAATTTCTGAATATATCATTTTTTGAATATTTTAATATATCTTCAAATAATTGATAAGAGTATGAATTAAAAGTTTTAAAATATTTGATAATTGATGTTTGATAATTATCATAGGTTTTAAATAAAGTAAGTTTGCTAAAAAGTTGTAGAATTTATTTTATGGGACAAGAGTTAGATTTTATTAGGACCAACAATAAGTGCATAAGCAATATTGTTTATTTTTGTCGTTTTAATAATAATTATAATAATTTACAGTAGTTAAACATGATTCGGTAAACCAATAATGTCAATTTTAAGATAATTAACTTTGTGTAGTTTTCACAAAATTGTAGAATATAATAGACGATTTTTTTAACTTATTGAATACTCTTTTTTTTTATTCTAAACTAAATTTTTTATAAGTTGTACGTTGACAATAATTATAGAAGATGATAAAAAGTAAATAAACAAATCAAATGTTGAATTAAAAAATGATTTTAAAACACTGATCAGGTAAAAAGATTATTGACAAGCAATACAATTAGATTTAAAATTGTAAAATGTAGACGGTTAAACCGCAAACACTTTTCAAGTGCTACTACACAATACATTCAGCATCCTCACCGTCTATTCAGAAGAATAAATAACTAAATAATGAATAAAGCATTAACGATTTGTTATTACTGTGGATTTAATAGAAAACAAAGCTGATATGTAAGTTATAATTTTAACATGTACTTGGACTAGAAACTGTTTATTAAAAACTGAATTGACGCCAATGACGTCTATTTATTATTATTACAGATCATGAAGGTAAATAATTATAATAATAAATATATATCTATATGTATATACATGGATTTTCTATATGCATTTAATTTCTAAGTTATGAGTAACAAGACTTTACTTTATTTCCATTCACTTAAAAAAATAAATATGTATTCATTAGATAAATAAATATACAGCTTTTAATTTGTTTATTTTTTGTATCAATTATTCAGTAGATTTATGACTATTAAAAAAATACTATTAGTCGTACCGATATTTTATCTCGGTATCATATTTAGGACTATCAAAAAAATTTTTATTTAATCAGTCATCTCACGATTCGGCACGGCAGGTCTTACTCCACCTCCGTGCCCTGCGATTATTTAAAAGGATCTTCTCTGAGCTTGTACTTGATTAATAAACAATGTTACATTTGGCAAGTATAAACCCAATAGATTACAATTATTCTGTATTAACAAATGCTTTGTTCTGATAGCTACAGTGAAGCTTAAAAGTTACGTTAGTAACAAGTTTCTGCGAAAACAGGATTTTTATCTGTTCCATTTATAATTAACTTCAAAAAATTCGCGTTCCATATCAAGATATTCTGACCTCCCTTGAGCAACTTATTGATCAATCGTCCTAGGCTAGTATCCAATATTCTTCTCTGAATTTTTAAATTCTATTTTATTCAGTTTTCACATTTTTTTTCTTTTTTTTTAGTTTTTTATTCATTATTTATAAATAAATAAATAGAAGTATCGAAAAAATCACTTTTTATATTCAGCATCACGAGGAGTTATTCTCGAGTATCTATTTTAGATATTTTAATATGAAGGAAATAATTTCATTAAAAAAGATATGAGATTTCACATTTAATTTATAGCACACTGATAATATATATATATGTGTATATATAAGTTTTTTTTTTATAATTGTTAAATATTAATAAACATTTGTTTTAATTACCACATTCGGCATGCACGGCGGACAAATAATAATTTATCATGTATTCTAGATTCTAGCTGCATATTTTTGTGTTATTATATTGCGATAACTAATTTATTAACAAGGTTTAATATTCGAATGAATACAATGCAAAATAATTTCAATTTACTGTTTGTTCTTTATTATATATTTTTTTTTATGACAAAAATCAATACAAAAGTTTTCTACTTTTATATTCAGTTTCTTATTTTCATGGACTATCAATTTAGTTGCATTGTATTCTTATTTAAGTTCACAGACGTATACATACAGATGATGTAGCAATAAATAATCAAATGTTAAAATAAACACAATTTTTTATAATCACACGACACAGGTATTACGATATATTTTTTTTTGTTTTAAGATTTATAATATTTAATGAATAATTTATTTGATAATTTTTTTTACTCAGAATTAACGCTTGAGCTTAACATTGTGCTGATTTTTTTTTATTTATTTATTTATTAAGAAACGCTCTCGGCAATTATTAATTTCTGTATTTGTATTATTAATTTTATATTTCATTTAAATAAATTACTGTAGATTCATATTAGCGTTGAAGCTAACTATAATTCAAATTTTACTGCATTGGATACTATAATTAAATAAGCAAACAACACAAATACAGAATACGCATAACATAAACTGAAAGGAAGTTAATTACAGTTGAGTTATAGTAAAAGTTAAACTGTCCTGATTAATAGCTTTTGCCCTCTCATAAGGGTTCCTTTGATCTAAATAAATCTATAATTATCGTAGTTAGCTCGTAAAATTATTTATAGTTACAGAGGAGCATAAATTATCCATATGACTCGACAGTTAGTTTATAACTATTATATAATCCCTAATTGATCTTGTTATATAAATTTGCTTAGACATCATTATTAATTCATCTGGTAAATTAAAACTATCAATAGATTAGATATAATGAAAATCGTAATCTGTATCGTGTGAACATTTTATCAAACTAAAATAATACAAATTAAAAGATAACTTATGTTTATAATAATAAATGCAAAATTCTTTGGTAAAACGTATACTTAAATTTAAAATCAGTCGTATCATTTACTCCATATAATATATATATATATATATATAATAATTTGTATATTGTTTTATATAATAATTAATAAGTAACATTAATGTATTCTTTGATCCTTAGTCTTCCAAAAATCACTTTATGAATTTAAGACACACCATATAAATATTTTTTTTTAAAAAAACGTAATTTTCAATCTTAGTTTAAGATATCTTCAGACTCACGTTTAAATATTTTAAATAACATTTATACAGAAATTTAAGAATAAAATAAAAATATATTTTTTCTTTTCCATATAATTATTCAATTGGTAACTTTTATTAACGTTAATCTGAAGATATCTAGACTTATTCAAATGAATCATAACTCGTGATCATTATTTCTTGTCTCTCGTTTTAAATATAATTTTAGAGAAGCGATTGATCAAATTAATATAGAATGCGTTGTGGATAGAGGTATCCTTGGGGTTGTGAATTCATCATCTGCGAAAAGCTCACAATGTCATTGAGATTTCGACCGGCGTAAGAATCGTATCCCTATTAATTATAATTAACTTATTAAAATTGATTCTGATCAAAATTAAAATTAAAATTTAATTATTTTAATTTAGAAAATTAACCCGTAATGGTCATACTGGGTTTAGTTGATTCCATGCACGGAAAAAATTGTTGCTACTTGCGTTATTTTCAATATTTTAACTCAAGCCGTACATGAGAGTAATTCTTAACACTTCCGTTGAATAACTCAATCGTTTTTTAATTTTTTTTTAATTGTTTAATTATAAAAAAAAAGTACGAGAAAATCAAATTTCGAAAAATTTGACTTTTTTTACTAAAAACTTTATTTTTTAAGATAAATAAAAATGACCTCCGGGGTTCTACTCCGGATATCGCATACTTTGAAAAAAAAGTGGTGTCATGTCGAGCTTTTCAAAAAGTATATTTATTTGAGCAATTGAAATCGTAAATTTCCATGAATCTCAAAAAATCTTCAAACAATAATAGATGTTACCACAGATACCATTTTAACCCTTTAGAGTCTGACCTTGAAACCCCACTCTTGGGTCTTACTATGGATTTGCGCTCTCCCCACTACTCTCACGCGAAGACGTTTCAAGATCCTCTGACTCTAAAGGGTTAAATGATATCTTCGAAGCAAGAGCAACTCAAAAATTGCCTGGGGTCATCTAGACCCATAATAACCACTACGGGTAAAAAAAAAAAAAAAAAAAAAAAAAACATTAAATTTTAAACTCAATTATTTTTTAATTTAAAAATAATTGCCTCTATATTTTTAACGGATGCTTATAAATATATTTACAATCAATTTATGGATAAGCCAGTAATCCATTTAGATGACAAAGATAATAAATAAGATTAAAAATTTTTATTTTACCTGAGAACGTTTCCGTGAAACTATAAACCTCTTTTCCGATGGGTAGTAAGTGTGCTGAGGATAAAGTGAACCGTATTGAGCTGAACCATATTGTGCATTCTCATAAGGAGGTACATACTGAGTGTTATACTGCTCATAAGGATTAACTGGATGTGTTCTCGGGATTCCAATTTCTGACGGCACAACATCTGAATTAAGATTAAAGTGATGTGGAGAATAAATGGGTCCTTCTAGCCATGCACCAGCTGAATAAACCATAAATTCAAAAATTAATTAGCATTTTACATTAGCAAGATTAAATAAAATATAAGCTACAAATTATTACATCTTGGATCCTCGTCTTCAAGTTCCGCAACACTACCGTCGTCGTCTATGTTTTCGTACTCGTCACTGCCGTAGTTTCTCCAGTTTCTGAAGCATAAAATAAATCATCTGTTTAGTTGAAAATAAAAAAATACAGAAGAAATAGTAATGTTATTTTATCTTATGATAAATAGTAAATTATAAAAAAAAGTTAAATTGTCTTTTACCTGTTACGAGAGCTGTTTTCCCAGAGGGAGAGCAAGGCTAAAAGATCTTCACGGTCGAGAGCTCGTTTGTATCTCAGTTCTGGGTAAGCAGGTGGGCTGTAAGAAAAAAAAATTTATTAAATCTATTAATATAATAAATAAGAGTTTGTTTATTTGGTTGTTTTGTTTTTGAAACTTTATTGCCATGAAAACTTTTTCAATTATTTAATAAAATGTCAACTAAGTTTTAGGGCCAGTTTTTCAATCCGGGATAAAATTTTACCCAAGATAAAAGTACTGTCAATATAATAAAAAAAAAAAATAAATAAATAAATAAAGAATTTAGCGACGTGATATTGCTTTCAGTTAGTTCTTCATGAATTTGGTTATTTATTTAAATAAAAAATAAATACATATAAATAATAATAACCCTCTTATTGTGTCATTTAAATTATTTTAAATTAATTAACACAATTATAGATTAATAATAGATATGTCAAACGCAAGATATGAGCTCAAAGAGCTCAAAAGCATAGAACAGCGACCGCTTTGAGCTCGGAGAACTCAAAATAACACATAACTTGTAATTTGGAGATCGAAGAGCTCGATAACGTTACAAATGCAATTTCAAGTGCTTAGATATAGAATTAGCGGGAAGTTGGAGGGATGGCCTTCAGGATCATCCATTTTCCTAAATTTTATTTTATTTATTTACAATCAGCAAGTTGTCACAGTTGGAGATTAATATTTCTGTGACATGCGGTTAATGTTTATTTATTTTAATTAAAAATAAGTGACTGTGCTAAATTATTTATTTTTATTATTATATTGGCAGTACTTTTATCTCGGATAAAATTTTATCCTGGATTGAAAAACTGGCCCTTAATAACTGTTTTTATTGAATAAATGTTAAAAGTAAGAAATTTATTTTTTTTCTATTTGAAAACTAATATTTATAAAAAAAAAATAAGTTAATATATGAAGGACATTAACTATAAAACTAATTTACTGAGAAATAACCAAGTCTTAAGTAAAAGTTATAATTACTTATTGATTTTTTGACTCTTCTCTGAAATAACAACTAGAAAATACAGATACTCTAAAACTTTTCTCCGTAAAAAAGCAAGAACTAAGCTAATTTGTCTAAGAAAGAAAATAAACTTTCATTCACTGACAGCTTAATGTATGTATATACCTATTCATGAAAAAAACATCTTACAATAATGGTTTGTTTAACTTAATTTTAACGCTTAATATGCAAAGGCAGAGTAAACGAGATAGTATTAATGCATTTAGGGAGCAAATTTATTCAGTCTATTCTATTGAATAGTAGAGAGGAGTGCATAGTTTGTAGTTTGTCGAGAAAAGCTCAAGAGGAAGAGAATCGGTTAATGTTGTTATCTGGCAAACTGCCGAGTCATCAGTAGTCCTTCGCTATGACCTAGTTTCCCTGGAGACTCCATTCAGCTTTTTCGTAGCACACCAACCAAGCTTCAAGCTCACTCTCCTATTTTCCCTTTCTCTCATTCTATTTCCTTTGCGTCATGAGTATCGAACGCTCAGCCGCAGTGTGCAGACTCCAAGACCAGGATGATATCTATATACTCATGCATACATCCATACATACATTCATATAAAAGCATTACAGTAACACAAATTTTATTCTGTGACCAAGTTATCCAGAATTAGAGTGAGAGAATCGAATATAGATAAAAGTACGTAACGTAAATAGTCATAGCACGATATTTTCCCTCTTATCTCATTTCAAAGCGTTACATTACTTCATTTTACTATTATCCTAAACCTGACTAGCCAATTATCAATTTTTCTTGTCTCTACACTGAAAAAAAAATTAATTTGATTTGAGAGAAAAATTCTCGAACCAAGAAAATAATTTTGAAGAGGGTAATTGTCTTGAATTAAGACGAAAAATTCTTTAATCAAGTAAAATTTCCCTAAATCAAGAAAAATTTATTAGTTCAAGAATTTTTTTACTCAAATCAAGAAGATTAAGTTCTTCAAAATTATTTACTTGATCCAAGAACATTTTTTTTCTGTGTACCCTGAAAAAAAAATTAACTTGATTCGAGAGAAAAATTCTTGAACCAAGAAAATAATTTTGAAGAGAATAATTGTCTTGAATCAAGACGAAAAATTTTTGAATCAAATAAAATTTCCTTAAATCAAGAAAAATTTATTAGTTCAAGAATTTTTCTTCTCAAATAAAGAAGATTAAGTTCTTCAAAATTATATACTTAATTCAAAAACTTTTTTTTTTCTCTCTTATAAGACTCGTGATAAATTTTTCGTCACAGTAGTCAATAAATTTTACTTTGTATTTAATTGGATTTTAGTGAATGACGAGTCCACCCACACACCCACGCCAAGAAATTGACTTTTCTAGTAGTATCGTGTGGAATTGACAGAATAAATAGTATCTGATTGATATAAGACATCAGAATGATTGATGTTTATCCTTAACCGGGTATTTGCGGTAACTTCTACTTTTATATTCATACGCCCATTGAATTATTAAGTCTGACCTCTCGTTGACTAACTCTACTGAGTTCCCTTTCTGTCTTTTCATAGCTCCGTAAACTGTCAAATACTAAAATTAACAAGTTGTCATGACATAAAATTACAAAAGATATTTATAGTTTAGTATTGTAATACGAATGTGGTATTGATTAAATAATAAACGATGATTTGATAAATTATTGCTGCGTGGGTGAAAAATAGTGCTTCTATTGAATTATCATCGTTACTTGTGTAAATGTCAAACCGATTCAAGATATTGGCTCCCGTATTGAATAAATAATAAACGGGAAAATTTAATAGACTGACTTTAAAGAGATAATGTGAATAGATAGAGGAACAGAGACTGAAAAAGGGTTGTAGTTGATGACATATAATACGGTCAAAGCGAAGGACGTCAGTGAAAACAGATCAAACGAATTTGTTCTCGATAAATTTAAGCGGTCATGCAGTTAGTTGGTTCTTCAATGGCAATCTACAGGTGGGCTTCTGTAAAGCCTTTTTGTCACACCATCATACTCGCTAAAAGTTACTTGTCATTTGACAGTGATGTTCATTAAATATAAATGAGACGTCGTTGAGAATAAAAGGAAAAGGTCTTGATGGCTTTTACTTTGATTCTTACTTAATAGCTTTTTCAAATTAATTTTCCTTGGTTTATTATTATAATTATTATTACCATTATTACTCTGGTAGCTTTATTTTATTTTGCGCTGTGGAACATGATGAAAATAGGTATTTGGCATTATTATCAAATGGAATAACAAGGAAAATAAGTTACCTTCGTTTTGCTTGAATTAAACTGGTCCGTTGAGTACTCCGGGTGGTAGCGGGTGGTGGAGAAACGGTTGTCGCTGATGGTGATGAAGTTGATTGGGTTGGGCGGGTTGTAGATGAAGGACTTGAATTATTATTATTACTTCCGGCTTTCTCAGATCTTTTACGACGCTCTTCGCTGTAGCTAAAGTAACGTGGATACGCTGGAATTTCCCAGTTTCTTGGTAAATCATCGTTGACCTCATTCATCATTACTTTACCGTACCTAAATAAATTTGCAAAATAAATAAAGAATAAAAATATAATTTATTAAATATTAAATCTAACAAATCAAGTTAATATCTTAAATGATAATATTTAACAAAAATATTTACAGATAATTTTTTTCGTAGGGTGAAAAATTGTCACGTTCATACATCGGGTTCAAGGGTTGCTTGTAGTCACTAAATCCCTCTTCATCCGATAAAGCTGCTTTTACATCTTCAAATCCTGATGTTCCCAAAGTTCCTTTTTATCAATGAAATTATTATTAAAATTTATCCTTGATTTAATAAAATAATATTGAATAAATAAATCAAATTACTTTTTTCGACATTCGTGTTGTGCGAAGTAGACGCTGCTGTATTGTCAACTCGTCGGTTTTGCTGATTTCCAAACATCAATATTTCTTGCGTTCGCTTGGCTGTAATCATACCAAATTATTTCATTAAATTCAATTATAATCAGCTAATTATAGCCGAATAACTATGGTTGGAATTGAGAATCTTTGAATACCTTTAGGTCGCATAATTTGATCGGCTTTAGCAACATCTTCCAATAATCCAGTAGCTAACGACTCAACGGAAACAACGACAATCCCCACGAAAAAAAATCGTGTCCAGGAAAAAGTCATCTAAAAATAATTCATAAAGTTTTTATCAGAGTTATAATTCATGAGATTATTTTAATAATACACTGAGAATTATGCATAATGAACGATAAAAAATACGCCAGTAAATTTCTCTACTCTTACTTTGTTATTCATGATTATAATCTGTTTAATCTATAAAACTTGTATTAACATAAATTTTAGATTATCAGAAAAAGCATTGAGATCAATGAACAGGCTCAAAAAAAAAAAAAAATAAATAGCAAGCAGTTGAAATGTAAAGCACGAATTTTGACACTTGTTGCCTCGAACAAACTCTTCAGCAATTCCACGTAAACAGAATTTTCAAGTGCCATTTAAAATTGATGAAATTAAATTTAAAAAAAATATAAAATATTTTAATTAAAATAAAAAATACCTTGTCGGATTTTTTCCTCGAAGAAAGATTAGTTTTTTTTACAATAGCCTCGTTAAAATATATTATCGCCGAGATCACTGAGTTCAGTTGGAGCACCTCCGTATTCAACGGCGGACAATCCAGAAGTGAGCCAACACCTATCGTGAATAAAGTCCCGGGTAGCAATGGGGTGCTCGGGGCAAATGAGAGGCGGAAGCCGTGTAGGTGGGTACGGTCGATCAACCATCTCTACTCTGACATCCCCTCCAGTGACCAGCATTCATCGTCATCCCCTTCTTATTTTTATATTTTTTTTGTTGATGTTTTTTTCTAGATAAAAGAATGTTATGAATAGAAAGAAAAAGTACCGATATATATCTTTGACTTGGTTCACTGCTATTGTAGTCTTCTTTAACACTTATCATCTTTGTACATTCGTATGTCGAAAAAATGTACTGGATATCATATCCAAGACACCCCATATTTTTATGATTATGTATTATAAATATAAGTAATATTACTTAAGAATTTCATTTAGAAAAAAAAATTATAGGAGTAAAAAACTAAATTTTCAATGTTCGCTAAACAAAAAGCGAGTGATTGAGACTACAAAAAAATTAGTAAAGAGCTTAATAAAAAGCTGCAGTGTAATTGGTTTTTTTATCAACTCATACGTACTTAAGCTGGTAATTACTAAAACCTAAAAGCATATTAATGAAAGTATGTAATTAAACAAATATTGTAACAGATTAATCTCAAGTGAAGATTAATATTAAATTTTTATTTTATTATAAACTTTGTAACTCAAAATGAATATTTCATCTGAGAGATTTAATTTTAGATGAATAAAACTTGACGTAGTAAAAGTTATGTTTAATTAATCTTCCCAAGGATAAAATGTATGAATTTATATAATTTAAAATTTGAATATGAAACTGAAGAAAAGTGGAAACTCAGAAGCAAAAGGAAGATAAATTGATTAAAAAGTAAAAACAAAAAATTCAAGCCGAGCTGAGTTTCTCTCAATCGTTTTACTCAGTATCTATACAAAGTTTTACTTGTCTTGTTTTGTAAAGATCAGCTGGCTTTATATTTTACTCCCTTTCTCTGTTCTTATACCACGTAAAAGTAATATCACAACTACAGTGAACTGAACGCCCACGTGACTGTAACACAGCTTAAACGCCCACGTTGTCACCACTTGGTTCTTATAAGCCAAATTCAATGTAGTATACAGGTACACACGTAAATCAAACGGAGAAAATACCTATTCTTGTTCTATTTTATGCTTCACGTGGAACACAACAACACACACTTGCTCTTTTCATTATACATGTACGTCAGTTTGTATTCATCCTCTTTTTTCCATTGATCCTTTTTGATTAACATCTCTCGAAATTAGTTTTTCTTAATATTCCTGAAAGAATATTTATCATTTAACTTTAATAGCTAAAAATAATTTAATGGACTTTCTAATTTAATTTCAATATTAATAAATAGTAATTACTTACATAATATAATATATAGACAAATAAACGAATCATCTAATGGATTGTAATTCAATTAGCAAGTCTAAATTATAATATTTTAACAATCTATTTAATTTAATTTAATAATTAATTCATTTATTAGCATAAAAAAATTAGGCTGGATAAACGTGATAAATGAAGAAAAGAAAATCACTGAAACATTTTCAGAATAAACAAAGAGAATTTAGTAGGCATTATATAGATCATGTGATAGCCCGAAATAAATAATAAAAAACAAAAAGGAAGAAGTGGAGAGAGAAAGAAGCTGGTGGAAATTTTGTATCTCCTGATTTCTATAGCAGCAGAGTAGCCCCGGTTTTTGCGTGGGCGCGAGCACCAGTATCTGCACAAGTGCGAGTTAAAAGAGAATGAAGAAAGCAAGAGAATGAGAGTAAGCGAGAAAGAGTCAAGCTCCGAGACCTGAGGGGTTGTTGAGGAGGGTTGAGTAGAGGCCAGAGGGTAGACGGAGAGAAGAGGTCGCTGAGTATGAGGGGTGAAGGAAAAGGTAACCATTGACGTCACCCGTTGGATTGTTGGTATAGCGAATCAACGTTGCCATATGGCTTTACTTGTATTGCTTAAAATCATCTCTTCTTGTCAAAGGACTCTTTCTCGCTGATGCTAATGCTGGGTTGTATTGTGTTAAGGGTACGATAGGTGAAAGTAACTATGAAAAGACTACCTCAGCCATCTACTGTATATTTACTACCCTCTTTAAAAGTAAGAGGGTAAAAAACGTATGAGTATCAACTGTGAGGTATGAGGTATGAGTTTACTTGGAGGAACTTTAAAATGTGTTTTCTACACGGCTAGATCCTTTGATAATTTTTGTCGACGTCACTACATTTTATTCACCCTTGTAATCTAAAGAAATTCTACTTCACGTAGCTCATATTACTGTTGTTTGACACATACTTAACGTGGTCATTTTTAATAGATTTTATAAAAATCCGACTATCGTATTTGTCTTCGTGAAGCAACCTTTAAAAAATTTCGCTATGGTCCGACTTAACTGAAGCTGAGTTAGAAAATACACATGGTTTAAAAGTTTAGGCGATTACGGAGGTCGAGTTCAAATTTAAGCTGAATCAAACAATTCGTTTAGAAATTACAGCATTTCAAAATTTTGAAAATTTGAAAATTCCACATTTTTACGTACACAAAAAACGAATTTCTTGAGCCAAGAAAATTTCAAGGAAAACGACAGTTATTTTAGAGCAAGAAAAAATTTTCTTGGCTCAAGAAACTTTGACTTCATTCAAGAAATTTTCAACCTTCCTTAATATTTTCTTGAGCCAAGAAAATTTACACTCCAGTCAAGAATTTTTTTTTTCAGTGTGCTTTTCCTTCAAATAACTTTTGGACGCGTCAATATATTTGAATTCTGTAAAATGCATCTAAAAACTGATAAATTAAGCTTCAATTTACACATTTAAATGAATTTCTAGACTAAAAAATAGCTATTCTGGGTTCATTTCAATGAAATTTTACTCTTGCAGTCGTTTCTTTTGGCTTGGTGGTTGTAATTTAATGTTAAATAATGATATTAAAATTCTACTTGCTGATATTGTTGTAACAAAACCAGCAAATTTTTATTTTGAACAAAATTAGTTCTAAATATTTTTTAATTAATTATTGAATTTTTTTTTTAAGAATGGATTAAATTATATATTATTATATTATTATGTTATAAAAAATAAATTTTCTGTATTTGAGAAATCTACTTCCATTTCGGCTACCGAATGGTCTTTTTATAGGAAGCTTTCCTGACTATTCCCGCGATGCTGTCCGTGCGGCTGTATGTATGTATACGCGCGCGCGCGTGTGTGTGTGTGTAAACTTCTTATAACTTTTGAACGGCTTGACCGATCGGATCAAAATAGGTGGCGATCCAAAGAGTATCATTGCCATTAAATTTCGTTAAAATTTGAATCAATTCGGTTAGCTAGATTTTGAGAAATCTCAAAAATAAAATTTTCAAAAAATCGTTTTTTTGGAATAATTTCTAAACGGTTGCATCGATCAATTCCAAAAACTATTCCGCTTTTGAGTTTGAAAAACCACGTCGATTGCCACCAGTCCCGTCAAAATCGGTTGATTCGTTCGAGAGTTATCGAAAACGAAAAATTTCAAAAAAAGTGTTTTTTTGGGATTACTTCGAAATTCCTCGTTCGATCGATTAAAACTTAAAAATCCATTATGAGGTTTCAAAAACTGCGTCGAATGCCACCAACCGCGTAACAATCGGTTCATTCATTCAAAAGTTATTGCGGTTTGAAAATTCAAAAAATAGTGTTTTATCAAACTTCTATCAGACTTTTGAGCTCGAAGAGCTCAAATGCATAAAGAAGCTATCTGTTTGAGCTCGGAGAACTCAAAATAACACAGATTTTGTTCTTTTGAGCTCGAAGAGCTCAAAAACAAAATAAGTGAAATGTTAAGCGTTTAGGTATGGAGTTAGCGGGAAGTTGCAGGGATGGCCTTTAGGGTCAACCATTTTCCTAATTTTTTTATTCATACTTTAGCCTGAAATAATTTTATTGAATTATTTTCATGAAAAAAAAAATTAAATCATATTTATGAAAATTTTTAATAATTATATTTTTTTTTAATGATAATAATTTAATATTAACAGCAAAAATTTATTCTTTTGCAAGCTCGTAAGCTACGCTGTCCTCATTAGAGTTGTTCATTCAAAGTCTTATTGTATTATTATTTTTTATCTTCTGCAACATAAAATATAAAATGTGAAGTATAATGAAGTAGATAATTTTCCAAGTCCTTGCGCATCATGTTGATACATACTCATATACGTTTACTAAATATATATACATATATTAAATTTCAACAACTATGTCAGCATCAGCAGCCGATCGATGAAACAGTCCACTAGCTCACTGGCTGCGTAGTAAAGCCCGCCTGTTGATATGTTGATATGAGCCCTGGGATTCATTCATGAAATACTGTAAAATTGCCTGCTGTTAATTCTTTGATATATTGTTCTCTCAACAACATGATTAATGTATTTGGATTTTAAACTCTAAATCTAAGCACTTTTTGTGGATATCCGATAAATCTGGATCATGAAAATAATATTTTTAACTAGGACAAAGATATTTTTATTCACAAAAAATATTATAATAAAAAAAATAACGAAAGAGCAGTCGGACGTGCTTTTATATTTTTCTCGAATATATAAATGCTAAAACTTTTTTTTCATTTTTATTTTATAATAAAATGATATATATAACTTACACTCGGATGTACACATACGTATGTATATATTACCGTATAATGATAGATACTCGAATGAAAATGAAAAGTAAATAAGTTTTATGTTGTGAATAACAATGATAGTCTTTTTTTTCTCATTACAATAAGACCTTGTTATTTGCAAAGATGTGATTACTTGTGATTGTTGACTTTAAAATCTTTTTTAGATTTTACGAAAATTTAATTCGCTGGTAGCTAAAAATTTTTAGAATTTTTTTATTGAAAAAAATTATTATACAAAAATTTTGAAAAAATTTTTATTATTTTAATTGATTTGTTATAATTACTTAAAAAATTGACAGCTGTCAGCTATCACTATACTTCAGTATTATGTATAATCTAGATTTTTTATAAAAATTTAATTCTGAAACGAATTAAAAAAATTGCCAAGTGTCTGTTGTTTTTTTATAGTGTCATATAGATCACTAGCTTTTACCCGCCCGCTCCGCTGGGCACTTCATAGAATTGTATTTTTAGAGATCTAGACTTGAAATTTAATGGGAGTATTGTTTAGATTTGTACAGATTTCAAATTTCATCAGATTGGCCCGTACCTTTTATCCCTGTGATTATTCTACCTAATATTCATTGTAAATTTTAATGTGCAATCACTATGACATTCCAGTGGTTTTTTTCCAAAAATAAATAATGACTGAAACGAAGAAAAAAATTTGAAATGATCATTGAAAGTTTCAGTTAAAGTAATTGCGCGTCTCATAAGTGAAGTTGAAATTTGGCTAGCTTAAAGCGTGACGAATTTTGCCGTTAATTTAAATTTCCTCCGTGACATCAATTTTTCATAGAAACTTATTTGTACATGTTTTTAACGAATTCTCTTAGAATAAATAGCCAAATTCCTTTTTCACATCTCAAGTGCTTAGAAAATGCATTCATTTCAATCTGTTACGTTCCCGCGATCCGGTAATAAGAACAATTCATGGGTTATGTGATCAGCAAAAATAAAATGTATGTAAAATTCTTAGTCCGTTGAGTGAATAGCTACATGTAAAGTTAAATTTTGGAAACCTTACAACGACTTTTTTTGCCGCTGCCAAAGACACGATTGTTGTGAGAAAATATAATTATTAAAAAAGGAAAATATTTAAATCCGTTGGCCTTGGAGGCCATTCCCGTAAGTTCCTGTTTCTCTTGAGATTCTATCAAATTCTATATCTGTAGGAACTGTACTTGAAAAGTATAAATTTTTTGACAATTATCACTCCCACACTCTTATATGGGAGAGGAATTTCATAAGATCCTATTCGAGAAAATTTCTACATTATAAATAAAAGGTTTCAACAAAACTTCAAGTCCATAGAAACTTTTGTTTGGAAATGAGAGATTTTCATTGTTAACACCCCTGCGATCCCTTCTAGGGTTAGAATTCGAGAAAATTCATTCTTAGCTGAACTTGACATCATACACGAAGATTCTCACCAAATTTAGAGTCTGTAGAAGTTACAGTTTGGAAATTAAAATTTTAGATTTTAGCACCCATCCCCGAAATTCCTATCGGAAATAGTCTTTATTGAAGTTCATTGTGAGATGATCTCTACATAAGAAATAAAAGATTTTTACCAAATTTAGAGTTTTTAGAAGCTATATTTTGGAAATTAAGATTTTTTATTGTTAACACCCACCCCCGCGATCCTTATTGGAGGTAATTCGTTGTAAAGTCCGTTCTTAAATAATTTCTATATTATATGTAGAAAACTCTTACTAAATTTGGGGTCTGTAGGAGCTATAGCTTGGAAAATAAAAGTTTTATTTGTTAACAACTACCCCCACAAACCCCTGTGAGGTGAACCATCGTGAAATTCGTTCGTATATTATTTCTACGTCTCTTACAGATAATTCTTACCCAATTTGGAATATATGGGAGCTGTAGTTTACAAACGGGAATTTTTTATTGTTAACGCCCCCGCAATTCACTTTGAGGTAGAATATCGTAGAATTCGTTCATAAATTATTTTTCCATCACTTACAGAAAGTTCCTACAAAATTTGGAGTCTGTAAGAGCTACAACTTTAAAATTCAAAATTTCCATTGTTTATACCCATCTCCGCAACCCCTGTGGGGTGAGATATCGTAAAATTCGTTTATAGATTATTTTTATATCTCTTACAGAAGATTCCTACCAAATTTGGAGTTGATAGAAACTATAGTTTACGAACGGGAATTTTTCATTGTTAACGCCGTCGCAAACCCCTTTGGGGGAGGAATTTAATAAAATCCATTCTTAGCTGAACTTGACAGGAAAATTATACCGGAAGATTTCTACCAAATTTAGAGTCTATAAAAGTTACAGTTTGGAAATTGAAATTGAAAATTCTAACACTCACCCCCGCAATCGCTATTGAAGGTAGAATTTATTGAAATCCTCATTTAGATCACTTCTACATCACACATAGAAGACTCTCACCGAATTTGGAGTCTGTAGGAGCTATAGTTCGGAAATTTAAAATTGTAATTGTTAACACCCACCCCCGAAATCCATATTTGGAGTAGGTTATCATTAAATACGCTCTTAGATTATTTCTACCTCAAATATAGCAGATTCTTACCAAATTTGGAGCCTATAGGAGCTACAGCTCGGAAATTTTAAATTTTCATTGTTAAGACCCACCCCCGCACTCCTCTGTGGAGTGGGATATCGTAAAATTCGTTCGTAAATTATTTTTACATCACTTACACAAAATTCATACAAAATTAGGAGTCTGTAGGAGCTAAAAGTCGAAAATTTTTAATTTTCATTGTTAACGTCCACCCCCGCAATCCATATTGGGAGTAGATTGTCATAAAATCCACTCTTAGATCATTTCTACCTCGCATATAGCAGATACTTATCAAATTTTGAGCTTTTAGGAGCAACAGCTAAAAAATTCAAAATTTTCATTGTTAAGACCCACCCCCGCATTTCTCTGTGGAGTGGGATATCGTAAAATTCGTTCATAAATTATTTTTACACCACTTACACAAAATTCATACAAAATTAGGAGTCTGTAGGAGCTAGAAGTCGGAAATTTTTAATTTTCATTGTTAACGTCCACCCCCGCAATCCATATTGGAAGTAGATTGTCGTAAAATCCGCTTTTAGATCATTTTTACATCACATATTGGAGATTCCTACCAAATTTGAAGTCGATAGGAGCTATAGGTTAAAAATGGGAATTTTCTATTGTTAACGGCCCCGCAACCCCCCTTGTGGGTGGAATTTCGTAAAATCCGTTCTTAGCTGACCTCTACTCGGTGAAAGGAATATTCCTACCAAATTTCAAGTCGCTACGCCTTATGGTTCCAGAGATATCGTGATGAGTCAATATATAGGTGGGAATCTCTTATATATATATATAGATAATATAGTTTCTCATTCGATTTTATCGATCGTAAAAATAAGTACCCCATCGATAAAAGTTTCAAATTACGATTCCATCATTACACTTTTGTTCTTCTCAAGGAAACCTAAGCTTAGCGTCATTAATCGTAAGTAATTAACCATCGCAAGCCTGCAAATAAAATTAATTATTATAATAAATAAAAGTTTATTGAATCATTATAAAGATTATTATTATTTAAAATATTAAATAAGCAAAAATATAAAAGTCATATCCGATTTCTTCAGTGCAAACACGTGACTGCGTAAAAATACTCAAGAGAGTTCAAGACAAAGGACTTGAAAAAAAAAATTGAATTTTCGAAGAAAATTTTTAATTTTGAGAAAAAACTTTTTATTGATGTCTGCTCATTTTAGGCAAAAATATATCAATTCTCAAAATAAATTTTCTTATATGCCCCTATGGCTCCCAGTACTCATCTCGGATGTCATATGGTCGTAAAATAAAAATTCAATTTATTTTTTCAGTCCAAAAAAATTTTAAATTGAAGAAAAATGATTTTTTTTTCATTTCTTCACATTCCAGCAAAAAGTATCTCGATTCTAGAAATAAAATTTTTTTCATTCACCTATTCGATTCATTACAACAGTCGCCTTCTAGAGTAAGAAATTATTAATACATTTACAGGCGGTCTAGAATCATGGACTATTTTTCTTGGCGGAGTAAAGATTATTCAATCGTGCTATAAATTTTACATGATATAGAGGGAGGTTCCCTGATAGCCAGCGCTTTCTCAGTAAGTGTTGACTTCCAGCAGTTACGGTTAATTTATACATCAAGTTAGCGGTAATTCTTCACCCAACAACAGTTGTAAGCAAATTGACGGAAATCTACGGCCGCAACTTGAATACAAGTTAACAATCAAACTTGTAGTTAAATTTCCTTTCAACTTTACTACAATTTGACGGAAATACTTGTACAGCAAGTTTTGACGTCTATTTGCAGAGTAAGTTATAGGTAACTAATAGGTAATTGCTCGCTTTGCCAACTCTTTCCGTCAAGTTTGCTTCAAATTGCGGACGTAGATTGACAGTAAGTTATATAGGTAAGATGGCTATCAGGGTTCACTCTCTCCTTTTGTTTTATGTTATCCTTTGTTGGTAACAAAGTATTCAAAATTATCTCTGATAGCCATCTGATAGCCAAGTTGGCCGCAACTGATTGCTGTCAATCGGCTTACTGCCGCAACTTGTCACCAATTTGGCGGCAACTCTTAGAAAGTAATCCTCGGTTGGTGTCAACTATGTTCACCAAGTTGTCGGCAAAGTTGCTCTGAAACTTTTTCACACCAAATTTGACGATAAGTTTCTCAAGAAATTTATCGACATATTTGCGTAGATTGGTCTTTTTTCTGAAACTTGTTGCCAAGTGGCGCCAACAGTTACAGAATTCGGAAGTTGACCGCAAGTTGTCGCCAAGTTGGAGCAAAGCGAGAAAAAGATGGTCTCGCCTGTTAACAATTAACTCAAACTTTTATTCAATCTACTGCCTAAATTTGTAGCCAACTTGATGAAAAAAGTTGCAAACCAAACTTTTTTACTTAAGTTGTCTACAAGTTACACTGCAATTTGACGTCAAGACTTGCAGTACAAGTATTTTATTCAAGTTGTAGTAAAATTGTAGTACAATTTAACCAAAAGTTCGGTGTTAACTTGTATTCAAATTGGGGCTGTAGATTTTAGTCAATTTGTTTACAACTGTTGTACTGTAAAAATTTACGGCAAACTTGATGTCAAGTTAACTGTAACTGCTGAAATCCAACTACTTTTAATCAAAGCGTGGCTATTAGGGATAATTTAAAAAATATTTTTTATTTCAGTTAATGAATTAAAAAAATATATTTAGTTTTTATAAAATAATTTATTTAAATAAATACATTAAATAAATTTATCCTAAGATCGCCGCATATGTAGCATTATATTTATTTCTGATGTTATCAATCGTATATGATCGATAATTTCCTTCAGGTGACGATTTTTTATAGTTAATTGCTGAAATTATTAAACAATTATTAATAAGTAGTCTTTTACTCATTGCGAATAATTAGGAAACATAACTGTTTATAATAAAAAATAAATTACTTACTTCTATTAATTGATTACGCTCTTCACAGACTTGGCGATAGACTTCGGAGTTTTTTTTTTCATCAGATTTCATATCCCACTCTCCTTTGAAGGGAATTAAACTTTCAATGTGGGTGTATTCCATACCCTGGAGGTGGCTATTCTCATTACATAAGTTATATATCCTTCTTAAGTGTGTACAAAGCGTACAAATATTATTTAAAGCTATCATCACGGATTTTTTGGTTTCAACCGATGTAGCGTATCCTTGATGAGGTCCTATAATAATAATTTTTAATCAGTACCACAATTTCAAATAAAAATTGAAATAATTATTATGAATTATAAATCAGTTATAAACTAATTAATTAATCTTTGAAAAAAAAAATAGTCACCAGTTGGAGGTTGAATATTTTTAAGCATTTGATAAAGTTCCTGTACTGCTAAGGTTATTTTCTGGACTGTCTCTTGGCCCTTTTTGCATATAGCAACTGGGGAAAATTCTTGCTGTCTCGGTTGCTGCTGTGGTTGTTGCTGTTGTGGAACTTGAGGCTGCATTGGAGGAGCAGAAGGTTGAGGTGTCTGAACTTGATTAACAGCCTGATTGTTCTGAGAAATCAGAGCTGTCTGTTGCTGCTGTTGTAACTGCCTTTTTTGCTGTTGCATCTGCTGGAGTTGTTGCTGCATAAGAGTTTGCTGTGCTAATTGTTGACGCTCCTGAGTCATAACTTGCTGGGCCATCGGATTTGGGCCAACGTTTCCACCCATTCCGGCTCCAAATTGCTGAGGATTTATCAAACCTGAATGACATTAAAGTTAGCAGTCATTTAAAAATTTTTTAATTTTATTTATCAAAAAAAATTTGTTCCAAAAAATTATTTTTAAAAATTTCTACATGTCAATTTTTTTGCTATAAAATTTTTAAAATTATTAAATATATACTAAATTAATTTTCATCAAACCTGATGACATACCTCTTTGCTGCGGGCCCATCAACTCTGGCGCAATTTGGCCGCCTCCAAACTGGTTAATCATCGCTTGCTGCTGGGGTGCCGGGAAACCCGGTAGGAAAGACTGTTGTTGTCCAGCCATCGTAGTAACTCTCTTATTTTTTTTAATCTACAAAAAATTTATGTTCTTATTTATACAATATTTTCATCAAAATATACATTCTTGTTTAAAATTATTGTTTTAAAAAATGTTATCTTACCTCTATAACCTCTAAAAAATAATATTTATTATTTTATTTTACACATAAACAATCGGGTTATTTTTTAAATATCTTTTTTATGTACATAAATATAAAAATATGTACTCAAAATTAATAACTATTTAATTTTTATCCATATTATATATTTTAATAAAATTAAAAAAAATTTATATTTCTAAATTAGTATACAAATATTATACAGTGTATTTATATACAGTACACGTGTTAGCATTTAGACAGCGTCTGACAATGTAAATAAAATGCGCAAGCGTTCTGCACAGAATGACATTACAGTGCGGCGCATTATTTAATCGTGTGTTAAAATAATTTCTAAATAACGTAAGAAGAAAAATTTAAGGTAAAAAAATTTACAATTAACCAGAGAATAATTTTTAAGTTAAAAATAGTTAAAATTATTATCAATACTTTCAATAAATAATTAAATTTTATCAAGGTATTGAATTAAAAAAAATTAAAGTTGTAAAAGGCCTTTCCGGAATCAAGAGTAAATATTTCTCAACAATTTATTCATGTAAATGTAATTTAAAACAAAAATAACTAGATTTACACATGTAGACATAATAATATATATGACAACATAATACGCAAATATCTAGCAATTTAGCCGTGCAGTACCTCGGGTCTTAATGCATCTCAAGAATGTAAGATCAGCTGTAGACCGCTTTATTGCTTGGTCGTGTCCTCCATACACCCACTATGCAAATTTCGAAATCATAAATGTTATAAATATTTCTATAGCATTACATCATAAATATATACCGCAGTAGTATTAAAAGTAAACTTTAAACGGTAAAAGAAGTTATAATAATCCATCAGATGGATATATTGATTAAAATTTTTTTATTCCGCTTAAAATACTTAAAATACTTTCCCCTCAAAAAATATTATTTTTATTTTTCCTCGGTGAAATACACCTAGCATTTAAAAGTCAACAAGGGCTACAACAAACACGATCATCAGAGATTCGACATCTAATTTTAGTTTCTGTTTTGCCTCGACAACGAGTAGTTGTGCGTGCCAACAAAGAATCTATCGTAAACCACCTTATTGATGGTAGGCTCCAGCTTTCCAGCATGACACACTTAAAGTTTGTAAATTATATTTATATTATCTCAATAATATTCTCAATTATTTTATCAGGTTTTTAAATTTTTTAATTATTACTTTTTTGAAGTAAAAAATAATTTGTTTGATTTTTAGAATGAATATTGGAATATTTTTCAACGATCTCTACAAAATAAAAGACAATGAAGATTTTATGGAGCAATTTATCAATCACTCAAAGTCTGGGAGCCGACACAAGATGATCGAGATGGTTATGCAACAACAACAGGTGGCTGGGTTAAAAATTTGTTCAGCGTTTGTCGGAAAAAACAACGAAAAAGCCCGTAATTTATTCAGTGATATTAATCTGATAAAAAAAGATACCGCTAGAGAGACAATTGCTCACAAAATAAACCAACTGACTCGAGGATTGTTTGCTGTTGAAAGCGAGAATTTATTGGCTATTGAAATTATTTTGTCGCGAGCAAGACACGAATTTAGCGTTGGGCTGCATGAAAAGTGCTGTAGAGACTGTGATTACGCGATTGAATTACTAAATAGTGTGCAAATGTCTAGAGAAAATGAATTGGATAATTATAAAACTCTGTTCAGTGCTTTGAAGCACCAGGCATTGAAGTTAATTTACAAGAACATTAATAAATTTGACTGCAACAATAATCCGACGGTAAGTGTTAAAGTTGATGGAAAACGCAGTAAAAAATTGTTGAGTTGCAGTGACGCAGTGACTCTTTCTCATGATTCTGTTCGCGGAAGACATTTGATTGCCACTAGAAACATAAAAGCTGGCACTGTCGTTATTATTGACAAACCGTTCGCATTTAGTACTGATAAACAAGCTCTTTGCACCAATTGTCTGCACTGTCATGTGTCGTTTTCATTGGAGGAACAAACGAAGATACCTTGTTCCAATTGTCAAACAGTGAGTATCATTTATATTATTAAGAGAATAAGAAAAATTTTGTGTCCAGGATAGTCATATGATAAAATCGGTTTTTTTTTAGTTAAATTTAGTGTCATTGAAAAGGTCTCGAATTTGTGCCTTTTCAAGTTTTCTTATCATATTCACCGATAGTCAATTTATTATGATAAGTAGTTAGGCTGCATTCGAAAATTCTCTATCTCTAGATGCATAATTAAGAAATGACCTTGTATCTCGAGAACTATTGACATTTTTAAAGATATAAGTTCATCCCGATGTTACACTCATCGAGACCTTTCATTTGAGTACCAACATCAATTTTTCATATATTTTATATATTTATATATATGAATATATGAAAAATATATCAAAATGCATGCGGGTACTCAAATGAAAGCTCTTGATAAGTGTAACATCAGGAAGAGCTTACATCTTTAAAAATATCAATAATTAATAAATTACCTTGTATCTTGTCAACTAATGATATTTTTGAAGATATAAGTTCACCCTGACATTACACTCGTCGAGACCTTTCATTTGAGTACCCACATCAATTTTTCATATATTTACATATATTGTATATATGTATATATGAAATATATATCAAAATGCATGTGGGTACTCAAACGAAAGCTCTTGATGAGTGTAACATTGGGATGAGCTTATATCTTTAATAACGTCGTTAGTTAAGAAAGTACAGTGCAATTTAACAAAAGTCATTATTTAATAGGGCTTCACACGAGAGCGAGATTTTTCTCGTCTCGTCTCGTTCCCGTCTCGGAAAAGCGAGACGAGACGAGACGAGACGTTTTTGAAAATATTCTCGGCGATACCGAGACCACATATAGCGCAACCCGAGAGTCTCGTTCTTGGTCTCGTAAATTTTTTTTTATGAAGTTTTTATTAGAAAAATCAGAAAAGATCTACATAGAGAACAATAAATTTTACAAACTATAAAATCTGGTGACCATCTGTGAAAAAGTTTTTTGTAACTTTAAAAAAAAAAAAACTCAAAGTTGAAACTCTAATTTTTGAAGTATACGTATTAATATTTATATTCTATATCGTAGTTTGTCAATACAAAACATCATGGTATCTTTAGCCGAGTATGATTTTTTCATATTTTTACTTTAACTTGTTCTCTTCTAATAGTTACTTATCAGTATCACTTATCATAACTACTTATTTTTGTAGATTTTTACATTTTAGATTTGAATGATTCCTTTTAAAAGATCAATTGGTTCACTTATACTCTCTCTTGTGTATGTGTCTACAAGCTAGAGTTAGATGTGTGTACTATTGAAAGATTTTTTTTGGCTCAAAATTTTCTACCTGGAAGATCCTCTTATTTACTACAGACATACAGTAAACTTTTCATATATTTGACTTGTCCTTTTTCAACACCTATATAAAACAATTAAATATAAAGAGTTTCCATTATAATCGCCAATGTGTTTTGTCGATATAATATTTCAAAAGAATATTAATTATTATGTTTGTTACAAATTTGCGATAATTAACGTTATTTTTCAAGAAAAAATAGAATTTACAACTATAAAAACTAATCTCATTATAAATTCAGTACTTAACGGACAACTTTTATTGTCACTAAATACCGATGTTTTGAAAATTTAGTCTCTATCTGGACATCTGGAGGAATTTTTTGTTTTTTCCTGTATTTTTTGTAGTAAAAATATGAACAATTATTGTATAAATCTGTGGGAGTATATATAATAGAATTGGTCGAACACTCAAGTATTTAGTAAGAAACTTAATATAAAATTCTTAATATTTATAACTAAGCGAGACGAGACGAGACAACTGGTAACGAGACTTAATTTTTTCGGTATTGACGAGACCGAGACGAGATTTTTGATACTCTCGCCTACTCTCGTCTCGTGTGAAGCCCTATTATTTAATAAAGCTAAATTTAATTTATTTATAGTTCACAAGTCACGGCAGTCAAATAGTGACTGCAAAGTTGCTAGTAGCTATAAATCATTATTGATATTTTATTTTTTCAGCTGTAAATATTAATAAATTATTTTTATTTTAGGTTGCCTTTTGTTCAGAAGAATGCCGTAAAGAAGCTTGGGATAGTTACCATAAGTACGAATGTATAATCTTTGATATTTTCATTGAAAATTTGGATTCAAATCAACAATGCTCCCATCTTCTATTGGCATATCGTACCACAGTTATCAAAGCAATCAACAAAGAATCTAATACTTTGGATAAAGAATTTTTAAATTACCACAGAGAAGAAATTGACAATGATAATAAATTTAATAAAACAGTTATAAGTAGGTATGATCCTTTGGATTATAAGACAGTTTATTTACTGGAGACTCATTGCAAAAAATCCGACCCACGGGTCAATTTGGCTCGTGCAATAAAAGCTGTTTACTTAGCAAAACGTATGCAGTATGTATTTGAACAAACTCGGGTGGAAAATATTGAAGAAGAAGAAATAAAAATACTGGCAGTAGCAATAATGCGACATATGCAAGCGATTAATTGCAACGCTTATGAAATAGTTGAGAATATTCGGGATCAAAGGACGAAAATATGGGAACCACGAAATATTGGTGGTGCTATTTATACCACTGTAAGTCTTGTTAATCATAGCTGCTATCCAAATGTTGTTCGTCACTCTTATCCAGATGGTAATTCAATTAAATAAATTTAAATTAATTATTCTTTAAATAAATTTTTGCTAATTTTACATAATTTCAGGTAAAGTTGTAGTTCGTGCGTTAAGATTTATCGCAAAAGGATCTGAAATTCTAGATTGCTATGGACCACATTTTATAAGTGACGAATTACTTTCACGTCAGAAACTTTTATCAGATAAATATAGTTTTATTTGTACATGCGAGGCCTGTAAGAATGACTGGAAATTATCTACAAGTGATACAGTATTTCGATGCTTGTGTGGATCTAAGATCGATGTTAAACAATCACACTGTACACGCGTGTCCTGCTCGCGTAAGGCTGACATTAAAAAATTATCTGATCAGTTGATTAAGTCAACTAAAAAGCGTGTCAGCGCGATTAACATTATGTACGACGGAAATTACGTGCAAGCGTTACCCTTATTATTAGAACACTCTGCGTTTGTTCATAAAAATTTAATAGAGCCTAACATTGAAGCCGCTAAAACACAGCAATCGATAATACAATGCTTCAATAGTATGTCTAATATAAGTCAACTTTCAAGTGCTCACTTTTGATTTAATTTTTAAAATTTTATTCCATCTATCGCCTCTCATTGTGATGTAATAAATTGTCATTTTTAAATGTTAAATGCTTACAATAAAATTTCAACAAAACATTTATTTAAAGGACATATATTTATTTTTTCAGGAGGAGAAAATTATTTTATTGTCTTTAAAATACAAGTGAATAACCAATTATCACAACAGTCCTTAAATCTATGTATTTGCTAATTAATAGCGCAGTGATATTTTTTTTTTAATTTATACTTTACTTATAAAACAAAAATTTAATCAATGATTACTCAATATTAATTACTCTGTTCATAATTTTGATTATTTTTAACACTATCCTTAGTTTAAAATAAAAATAATAAAAATATTACACAGATAAATATGAATAATTACATTTACTCTTATTATGTGTTGAAATTATTGATAATTTCATTGATAAATCGTTCATGATAGTTCAACTCGTTTTTTTCTATTTTTATAAATTTTTAAATACATATATAATTATTTTACAATAAAAAAAATTTATCATTAAAAAATTAAAATTGTACTTTGATCATAGTAAGAGTGAAAGAAATTGACCTTTACCTTCGCTCTTACTTTCTTTTTTATAACATCTTTTATTGAAACAATTTTAGCACATCAATGTACATGATTCAACTGCAGTTTATAATCTCCCCATTTATTTGAAACAAGGGAAGCGCTTTATTATTATTATAATACATTTATTATTTAAACACTTGTTCACTATTCAATAAGGCATTTACGCAACAGTTAAATTATATACATCATTTATAACTTTCAATCCTTTTTTATATTATAATATTTCTATAAGACATTACAGGGTTTCTAAATCACTATAATCACTTATTCATATATTTATATATAATTAAATTTTTTACTTTATTAATTAAACGCATCTTTACTTCTTATATTTAGTTTTTTAAAGATGATATACAAACAACAAATTGTGCGAATTTTAACGTATCAATTACAGATACTGCGGCGTTAGTTTAGCGCAAGCTAATGCTTACAGGAAATATATATTATAACCAGTGCTTAATATTTATAAAATAATTAATAATTATAAAATTAATCTCATTAGAAAAATGAAAAATAATTTTTTTTTTGTATTTTTGAAATAAAAAATAGTTGTCTTTAATTTATAAAATTATTTAAAAAGACTGAGATTGGTATATACAAGACACCTCGTTGAACTTGGTGGAAATTGTAGATAAAAATGTTGATTGCATTAAAAAATTATTTATTTTATTTTGTCAGAGCCAGACCTAAAATTATTTTAGTAAATTATTTAAGTTCGTAATAAAAATAAGTAATTGTAATAATATTAAATTATATACTGACTTCGTCATTGCTGATAATTAGTCAGACGTGCTCACCG
The DNA here is from genome assembly GCF_020080835.1 of Cotesia glomerata. Taxonomy (NCBI): domain Eukaryota; kingdom Metazoa; phylum Arthropoda; class Insecta; order Hymenoptera; family Braconidae; genus Cotesia; species Cotesia glomerata. The sequence goes on from NC_058158.1 coordinate 6,317,836, forward strand.
CTGCTAGTACCGCTCGTACTAGTTACACCTTCACTTTGATCCACAGTACTTTGCTGCTGTCGATTAGTTTCTTGATTTTCGCGTTCTCTTTCGCGAGCTGCTTTTCTTTCGCGTAAAAGTTCCATTCTGCGAGCGCGATGAAGACTTCCTGATGGGAATGTTGAATCTTCGACAGCAGCTGCGGCTGCTGCTGTTGCTCCACGTTCTACTACCGTCTTAAAAAAAAAAAAAAATTAACAATCAATCATGACTAGCAAATTTGCAGTCACTATGTGTCTGCCGGGAGTTGTGAACTATAAATAAATAAAATTTTGTTTTATTAAATAATGACTTTTGTTAAATTGCACTGTACTTTCTTAATTATTGACGTTTTTAAAGATATAAGCTCATCCCGATGTTACACTCATCAAGAGCTTTCATTTGAGTACCCACATGCATTTTTGATATTTTTCATATATGATATATATAAATATATGAACAAATTGATGTGGGTACTCAAATGAAAGGTCTTGATGAGTGTAACATCGGGATGAGCTTATATCTTTAAAAATGTCAATATTTCACAAGATAAAATGTCATTTCTTGATTATGTATCTAGAGATAGAGCATTTTCGAATGCAGCCTAAATACTTATCATCATAAATTGACTATTGGTGAGAATGATATGAAACCTTGAAAAGGCACAACTCCAGATCAAGACCTTTCTAATGATACCAAATTTAACCATAAAAACCTATTTTATCATACACTAAGAAAAAAAAATACTTTTGCTCAATTAACAATTTCTTGGCTCAAGAAACTCGCTGACGATCAAATATTCTATTATTATTAATTTTTAATTTCTAAAGAGAAGAACATCAATATTTATCTTTGGATAGTAGATAAACAAAAGCATAGCTTCATTTAAATTAACTAAAATTATTTCAATCAATTTAACAATTTCTTGAACTAAGAATATATATTCTTGAAAATTTTCAAGAACATAAATTCTTGTGTCAAGAAAATTTTCTTAATAAAAGTATTTTTTTTTCTCAGTGTATAAATACACTCTCCACAAAATTTTTCTTATTCTCTTAATAATATTGATTAACTTAAAAATCTAAAATTTCAGAAAGTTAAAAACCTTGATAATAAAACTAGCTGATGAATTTTTGGCATTAGGACTCTGAGCGCCCCAATTATGGCCATGTGTGCTAAAATAACCACCCATTTTAGGTTTTATATGCCGATTATGCATCTCCATATGAACTATTTTCATAAACTCTATTTGCGCTGCAAGTTTCTGAATTTCTTCTTTTAATTCCTCATTTTCTTGAAACAAATCAGTTGTTTCTTCAGCGACAAGGCCACGTATTCCATTCAAAGAAAAGCTAGCCGTTATTCCACGAGCACGAGCACGGCTGTCCCACTGGTCACCATGACCTCGTAAAACTCGCAATACCTACGTAAATATAAACATATTAACATATTTAATTTATACTACACACCTACAACTGAACACTATTGTCAATGACTGAGTCATAAAAATTCCTTTTTTCTTTACTTCATACTTTCATCACACGCTCTATGCAAGTCAACACTTTAATTATAATTCTTATCTGATTATAATTAATGCATTTATTATTTTAAAAATACCTTCGGGCCAAATACAAGGCCAACTGTTACTGTTGTTGATAGTTGGGTACGTAAAAAACCCAGAGTGTACTTAATGTCTGGTCCAGCGTGTGGGAATATAAAAAGACTGAAATAAAAATTTATTAAATCGTTAATCACGTTTTATAATTATAAAATATATAAATAAGAATAAATTATTTACTGAATTGCTATCATTGTTGTATTTACACCGGCAATATTATAAATTGCGTAACTAATTAATCTAGCTTCATTGAATAAGCTCTCGGCATTACGCACGTTGTAGCACACTCTTATCCCCCACGCGAGAAATAATATCTCCCCTGTGTGATTAAAATATATCATTTATTATTTATTATTAATACCAATAATAATAGTCAAAATAAATGACATTAAAATTAGCCGACGTTCAACAATTTGAGATTTTTTTTTTATCAATTAAACTATAGAACAATAAAATCATTTTCACAAAATTGCACGGATAATTTTTAAAACTTTCTATATGTGAAATTTTTTCAATTAATTTTTTTAAAATAATTTTTTCAATAAAAAAAATTCTAAAAATTTTTAGATGTCGGCTAACTTTATTGTCATCAAAATAAATAAAATAAAATTTAAAAAGAAAGAAGAAATACAAACCTATTGCAAGACTGTGATCCCACCAATTATAATTGCATTGATAAAACTTTAGACCTTGGCTGTCAGCAATAACATGAGCGTCAGGTGGAGCACTGAGTGTCCAAGTGCTCAAATAAATAATCATAACAAGCAGAATGGGAATCATCCACTGTAGTAGCTGCTTGTCGGTGAGCTTAACTTTGTGAGCGCTCTTGACGCGATACGTCAATGATACTCTCCAAGTTTTCATTAGCAGAGCTGTATAAGATATGCAGAACCCAAGATGTCTTGTCCACTTGGTTGCGATGCAAGAGTAGACGTCAAGTACGGGAAATATTGCAGCCATCTACAAGTGCACCGAAAGCTTGAGTGTTAATATTATACTTATCTCATCTCTTCTATTAATTGATAATAAATTAGAAATTAATTATCTAATTATTTTGTCGCGCTTCGATTTCCTATTAATATTTAATAACTAATGGCTAATAACTAATTAATGACTAATAGAAAATCAATTTCAATAATTATTAGCCAGTGAATTATTAAAATAGCACTAAAAGTACTTAACTCACTTCTAGGTACATAATTGCACACCCGAGTAGAGTGATGGATAGAAAAATTGGCGATGCAACCTTGAATACTTTGAGCTTACGATGTTTGTAGACATAAAATATTAAAAGGACGGCGCCACACGAACAAAATATCGAAAACGTCAGCAAAGTTATTCTGAAATAAATAATTCATTAATTTTATTATAATAATTATAAATTTAAAAAGTTTCAATGATAATAATAATTATTATTATTGTTATTATAGATACCTAAATGGCCAATGATAAGTTGCTAAGCAAGGTTCTGGACCTGTGCAAGTCACACAACCGACAGCACATCTAGTGCATCTAAACATTTTATCATACAAATCACTTTTATTCATCTGCATTTCTCTCCACGCAGCTTTAAATTAGAATAAAAAAAAAAAATACATTGTTTTAGCGACAAAAGTTAAGTAATTAAAAAATAAAATGGACAATTTTAAACTGAGACACTTATCTCAGCAAAAGAAGGTAAGTATCTCTTAGCCGTATAATTAACGTTGAAAAAACTTTTCAGGGCTATTCATAGAAATAGGAGATTGAAGATGGGAGATAAAAGACACAAGACCAGGAAGAGCAAGAGTGTTGAGCAGTGCATACCTTCTACAAGTACACCATCAAAAGCTGCGAGCTCTCTACCAGCTGCACTAGAAAGATCTAGGCTGTAAAATCCGTCACGACATCTGCATACGTAGGCACCTTTAACCCATCCGGGCGCTATGGGTGATACGCTGATCTCGGCACTTCTGCTGCTGCTGCTGGAGGGTCCTCTGTACTCGCACTGCAAATTCCTCAGTATAATTATTCATTAGTTACTGCTCCTTACTACAGAATATTTTATCCATCATCATCATCATTAATTAAGCTTAATATAATAAAAGTATAACTTTTAACAAAATTATATCTAATTAATCTTGATTATGTTTACTTGCGTAGTATCGTTGTGACACTTGTGAGAGCCGCTGAAGGATTCCATCTGATTATCTCCAGGAGATGCGGCCCCAGAAGTATCCAAATGTTGACGGATGCTATCTGAAGTGGAACTCGAAGAAGAAGAAGAAGAAGAAGATGTAAAAGTTGGAGCTGAATCAGCAGAAGAAGACGTATCTTGGTCGCATTGGTTGACTTCCAGGCCACTGATGTCGATATCGACACTTAAAAAGTCACGAGTGCTGCAATAATCGATCGCGATTATTCAGTATGGTATACGACGACGATGCGTCTGTAAAAAGTTTTTAATAATATTCACTTTACAAACTCTTGTATATATTATTAAAAGTTATCTGGCTTTTTGTTTCAGAATAAATACTCACTCTTATCTAATACTTAACTTTTAAAGTTTAATGTCAATGCAAATGTGAACTGAAGTTTAAAATGGATTTAACTAAACTATGTTAGAGCGTTAATCTGAATAAATTACCCGGTTCGTGCATCCGATTGCCGAACATACACGCTGTATGATATTATCCACTGGTGGGTTTTGCAGGACAGATATGGCACCGTCCACCAGCCCATGTATGACTCTATCGGTGCTGATAACACGAACTTCGGAGACCTGGAAAATTTAATAAACATATCATCAATAAGAGCATAAATAAATTAACCTTTCAAATCGGGTTTGATTATTGGAAAATTATGCTGAAGATATATCAAGATATAATGTGTGTGGGTGTAGGTTCTTATAGGTTGAAAGAAAAAATTCCTTTTGAAAAAAATAAATATTTTTGTAACAATAAATTAATTTGTTGGAAATTTTCAACAATTTATTTTTTAGTTGAAGAAATTAAAATTGTTTTCTCAGTAATTTTTTTGTTCGATATTTCAATTAGGTCAAGTCTTATTTGTATTCTTTTATATATTCTTTATTATTATTATGAATCTAATTCATTATAAGTCTCTAAGTGAGAAAATTAATTATGTATAAATTATTAATATTTGTTGATTATTTTTACTCCTCTTTTTAGTTATGCTTTCTATCTAATTATTATAAATATTCTTTATTATATTATTATGTATATCTACAGTTTGCACACAAAATTTGTCTGTATTTAATATCTTGCCATTCGGCCTGTGCCTTGGCATTTAATATAAATAAATAAATAATTTTTTTGTTGAAAAAACGTTTTCTAAATTTAGAAAAAAAAATTTTGGATGAAAATTCTCAAGTTGTTTATCTAATATTATTTTTTTCTAAATCTAGAAAACTTTTTTCTAGCAAAAAAGTTATTGTGAAAAAATTTTGATTTCTTCAACTAAGAAATAAAATTGTTGAAAATTTCCAACAAATTAATTATTGTCACAAAAAATGTTTATTTTTTTCAAAAGAAATTTTTTCTCTCAGTGAATATATATATTTATAGTTAATATGAAGATGAGAAAACACATGAAAATATTAAAGCAGAGAAGTATAGAGAAAAAAAGGTATTGAAGAACCTCAATTGCGAAGTAGAGCCTCCGGGTTTCTCGAACCAAGGGAGTCCTGGATGCGGTCGATATCCCGCGCGCAGGGTGTCGCTTTCAAGTTTTATTGGTTCACCCATACTACTCGGCATACGTTTTAACCAGGTTTCCGCGATAACAATATCCGTCGATGCATTCAGAACGACAACTCTCGTTGCTATTGCATTGTTGACCGATGACAAAAGTGATCGTGCTACTGCGTCCAACAGTCCTGCTGATGTTATCAATCAATCATTCATTTTATTGTTATTATTATTATATATATTATTATTCATACAATATGTAGGGGAAGGTCACATCCCTAAAGATCTTTAGTCAATTTTTTTCCTATTCTTATTTTACATTTGTATTCTTGATTTAAAAAATTATGATTATAAAAAAATGATAATGCAATAAAAATTATTTATATAGAAAATTTAACTATTGAGAATTCGATAAATTATATAAAATTATAATATATAATAAATTCTTTCTACATTTGTAACAATAAATATATAACTATAAATATATCTATCGGTAATAATTTAAATAAGAAATACTCTGAATTTAAAGAATAAAAATTTGTAAATCTAAAATTATTAAGAGTTAAATTTTTCGAGATAAAGATAAATTTATTCATATTTAAATCCTCGAAGGTTTTTTTTTACTTAACTTCTTTTCTCCTATGACACAATTCTTATAATATATAATATATAATATATGATGTATGATATACGGGTAATTTTCATTTCTCGCCTTACTCTGTAAGAGAAAAATAGTTGAGCTAGCGGCCCTGATTGATAGGGGCTGATAGGGTCACGCTGGTCAATTTTTTCTGAGGATCTATAAAAGTGACATTTTTATACAAAATCATATCTCTTAACTAAATATGTATATAACGATTTAAAATTTTATTTTTTATAAATAAACACAATTAAATACCGTGGCGAAATTTTATTAATTGAAAAATACAGTTACAAAAAATCAAAATTTTTTCGTAGCCATTACGTCGCTGATAAAAACTAATAGCTGGGTTAAAATGAAACTCCAAAATTTTTTTTATTAATTAAATTAGAACTAAAAAAAAATTTTTAATTGCACTCACAATTTTTTATAATTTTTACATATGGAAATTTTTTTTCAATTTTTTTGTTAAAATTTTTTCAATAAAAAAATTGTCAGATGTCTATTAATTTCAGTGTCATAAAAAAGTTCACTAAAATTGCGTTAACACACACTATTTTGTTTCTCGTTTAATATTTTTAAAAATACGACAAGTGTGACACCCATCCATGAAAGTGTCAAAAAAAAAAAAAACCGCGCAAATTGACGGAACAAATCTTATAAAAATTTCTATAAATAGAAACATTATATTGTTGACAATTATGTAAAATAAATTGCAGTCGATAGTGGTTTTTGTCAAAAATTGTAATTATAAATAAATAAATAGATTTAAATTGTTTTTTTCAAAAAATAAAAGTGCCTACATCCAAGGAAGCGATGGTTTGACGCTTAATAAAAAAAAAACTGTGCGGTTGATTTTTATAAAATTTCTATTTCAAAAAAATAATCTATTTGATAAATAAGTACTCAGAAAAACATTGCGCCTCTTCGCATTTGTTTAAAATGAAAATTTCCCATTACATATGATAGATATATATTTAGAGATCTCTATTAAAGCTTACGTGGATGATTATTTGATCCGAGATTCTGCATCATCATAGCAGCCATATCTATTTTCTGTCTCGCTACATCAAGTCGTCTTGGATCCAAAGCTGCTCCAGTTGGTAGAGATTTATATCCTGCCGTCGACGCACAATCCTCGCCGAGTGAATTCGATGACGCTGCTTCAATAATATCCAGCGCTTCTTCCACTTCAGCCTTTAAAAAAATGAAAATAAAAATAATAATAGAAACGACTGATGAATAAATACACGATTCGGTGAGTAAATAGAACGCATGATTAAATAAATAGATTGTATCCAGAATTCTCAATGCTAAATCAATTATGCAAAATTTCAATACCAAATGATAAATATTATAAATCAGGGTGAATTCAGCTATTAATAATGGATTACTGATTGTGCAGAGGAAACTCGCACGAACATCAATTTGTAGATTTTATTGAATAAATAAAATAACGGTTACAAAATCGCTTTTTACACAAGAAAAAATATTTGCTCAGTCGTCGAAATATTTTATTGTTCGAGATTTTTATTGCATCGAGTACTCTGGTATTTGAAGCAGGAATAAACCTCGATAAATAAATAGAGCTCGAGTTCGAGTTAAAGCCGAAACTAAAACTAAAAGCCATAAAGCATTAACGGAAGAAAGGAAACTATTATTATTATCATTATTACTATTAAAACAGTTGCTAAAGTTGGATTTAATTAATGCTTCCGCTATTTATAGTTATAGCTCTACGGGTATCAGATAAACTACACCGATGTAATTTTTAACAATACAGCCCGAATTCAGTGACGAATCTCTCCCCTAAAAATAAAAAGCTTTTATCTCGAACGCCGCCGGCTAAATAATAAACTCTTTTTTTCTTTTATTTTGTGTTGCGTTCATCTTTCATCTATTGTTTATATCTTTAAATCATCTTCTTTGAGTAAAAAACAGTGACTTTTATGTGCTTCTACTTGTGACTTTCCGATTTTTTTTTGGAGTGTTTTTATACACATTTATTTATTTATCTAAAGCAATAACAAGATTAACTTCGTAAGCTGACTATTACACTGTGAGAAATGAAATTTTTATTTTATTCTTTTAATAAATAAATTTAAAATTTATCTTTGGTAATAAATAAAAATTCTCTTGAACTACTATGGAATGAAAAATTGTTTTAATGTTTTTTAAATTATTTAATTTTTATTTTCATTCTAAAAAAAAATTGTGAGATAAATTTTTTTATAAATAAAATAATTTGGGTCAATTAATTTTACGTTAATATTTTATTATTTTGGCAGATATTAAAAAATTAAAATTATTAAACATTTTTTTTTGTTTGTTTTTTTATGTACTTTTCAAAAAAATATATATATATATATATATATATATATATATATATATATATATATATATATATATATCAAAAACATCAAAAAAAGATAAAATAGAAATTTTATTCAAAAACATGATAGCTAATTTTTTTCCAATTTTTAAAGCCAAAAAAGCTATCGAAATCTTTATTTTCTCCTTTCACGACAATTTTTATCATAAATGCGCCGTAAAAACAAGCAGAATAAAAAAAAATTAAAAAATATTAATTTAAAAAAAAAATTCTAAACACAATTTATATAAATTGAAGTATTGTGGACGGAGAAAATAAAAAAATATAAAAATTTGTTTCATTTCTGAGAAAATCTACCTACTAGTATTTCTCATTACAAAAGTTTTAATAATATTCCGTGAATTTTATTATGATTTCATTTTAATAATGAAATTTAAGAACATATAAACATGTTAGCAAACAGCAAGTACACAAAGTAAGTATAAAGCACGGAGCAGAGTACATATCATAGAAGACAAGTGTTTGTTTTAGACAAACTATTATATTACCCGACGAATGTCAAAGGATCCAGGATTCCCACGAGAGAGAGTAGAACTTGTAGCTGGCGGTAGTGATGTGGATTTCGCAGATGTACTTGCACCCATTGTTGCATGGACGTACGTCATGACCGCGATGGTTGTCATCGTGGTCGTGGTCAGATGTAATGCTGTAACGTGCCAACTTCTGTTGTACTCCATTCCTTTCTGTTTAAACGTCTGAAACATCCCACGTGTCGGTCTGTTTGAACGCTATCTAATTGTTGGCAGGACAATTACTTGTACTTGGTAGCTAAATTTTAATTACTCTTGTACTAGACTCTAAAATTACGAGGTTGAGATAGAGATAGAGAAAAAGGTCACCACACTGGATAAATGTTTTTATTTACCTGTCGGTTTTAATCTGGAAATCTTTAATTAAAAAGGTTTTTAGGGCAGGCGGGTTCTAGATTTCTTTATTCTTTCGTGGACCCCGATATCACGGGAGCCTTTTTCTGGTGTACATTTATCGATTCCCCGTTGAGGACGACCAATTCTGATACAACGCTCGCCGCTTTAAATTTGAGCGCCGTTTGACGGGAACGTGTCTTCGACATTGCTGTTTTTTTAGTTTAGTTTTTTTTATTGTAAACGCCGAAGGGCCTGAGGGAAGATGAGGATGGATAGAAAATCACGGACGATGTTTGCCTTGATGAAATGACTTTTTTTCAACTTTTTCGCCTCAATGCTTTTTAATTATTTACAGATGTTTAAACTTCTTCATGATGAATTTCAATCTGGAATAAATGTAAAGAGTTAATTAAAAAAAGTTTTGATCATTTTTTTCCGTATTTAATCGATTTTTTTAATTTTTAAAATTTTATAATTAATTTTCAAAGTACCAGAAAATTAAAAAAAATATTTTAGAAATTTTTTTTACACTGAGAAAAAAAATACTTTTATTAAGAAAATTTTCTTGATACAAGAATTTATATTCTCGAAAATTTTCAAGAATATATATTCTTAGCTCAAGAAATTGTTAAATTGATTGAAATAATTTTTACTTAATTTAAATGAAGATATTATTTTGTTTATCTACTATCCAAAGATAAATATTGATGTTCTTCTCTTCAGAAATTAATAATTAATAATAATAGAATATTTGATCGTCAGCGAGTTTTTTGAGCCAAGAAATTGTTATTTGAGCAAAAGTTTTTTTTTTTTCAGTGTATCATATTTTGAATTACTTAAAATAGTTTATTAAGGATCTATTTTAATTGAGGTTTTGATTTCTTATCACTGATAAATTTAACATCTGAAAACTGCAAACTTTCTACTAGTAAGTGTTTCAGTACTTAATGAGAACTTTGAGGTGAAGAAAATCGATATTTCTTCTTTATCAATTAATAAAATAAAACCATTAGGTATATTTTTGAAATTGCCAAAGGTTCAAATTTTTTTTTTTAAATATTCATTAAAATTTGTCGGTCGTTTAAAAATTTCATAAAGTTTAAAAATTGCCTGTAGAAATTTCTAGTATTAAAATTGTTGAAAAGGTTAAAGAAAAAAATAAAAAAATCAAGCAACAATAAAATATGATTGGAGAAAAATTGATTTTTTTTGACATTTGCCCTTAAATCTTGTTGAAAAATGCAAGTTACTTCCATACCGAGTAGAAATAGATTTATATTGCGTAGTGTAACTCAGTAGCTTGTTATTTCACGTTTTTCTTCTCTTATTATTATTATTGTAGTTATTTATTTTTATTCTCAGTATTGTTCTCGCTATTGTTATTATTATAAGCCAGCCAAGTATATAACATAAACAGTATTCTAAATTACGCGAGAAGAGTTTAAAGGAGAAAATATTGTATTTATAAATAAATGTATACTTGGACTTACAATAAACTCAAGACTTAAAAAGAATAAAAAATATTTTCACAAACTCAACTTGAAAAAAAATATTTTTTCCACCCAAATAACCACGCTCTTGCTATCTGATGTTAAAATTAATAAAACAAAAATAAAAAAGTATTAAATAAATTGAAAAATGTATTCTATTAATTGATATGTCAAGTACGTAGGAAAAATCGAGCTCTCAAGAGGCGTATGTACATATATTTTTATATTATACCGTATAAAATAGTAGGATAGGGTTGTGAAGATACACCCCAGGGTTTTCGCAGCAATTTCATGAGTCACTTATCAAAGTATATAAACTCATCAGTAACAAGGTAGATGTAGAGATAGAGGCAGAGGGACAAACTTCCAAGTAGATAATAGACTATGTATATTAACAAATCGATTCTTAGACTTAAAATCCTGACTGAAATCCATAAATAGACATTATAGCAGCAATAACACCTCGGAAAATCCTCTCGACGGTATAATAAGAAAATTTTTAAAATAACACGGTAATAAAATCGTTATAGACTATAAATTAGGGATTTAAACTATTATCAGCTCATTTGCGATATTCAAGAATCGACAGGTGGATCTATCAGTTTTTGAAGAATTTTTCATCTTAAATCAATTATTACTAGCATTATGTAACTGCCATGACTTGTGAACTATAAACAAATAAAATTTTGCTTTATTAAATAATGACTTTTGTTGAATTGCACTGTACTTTCTTAAATATTAACGTTTTTAAAGATATAAGCTCATCACGATGTTACACTCATCAAGAGCTTTCATTTGAGTACCCACATGCATTTTTGATATATTTTTCATATATACATATATATAATATATATAAATATATGAAAAATTGATGTGGGTACTCAAATGAAAGGTCTTAATGAGTCTAACATCTGGATGAGCTTATATAAGATGCAAAGTCATTTCTTAATTATTGACATTTTTAAAGATATAAGCTCATCCCGATGTTACACTCATCAAGACCTTTTATTTGAGTACCCACATCAATTTTTCATATTTATATATATTATATATATATGTATATATGAAAAATATACCAAAAATGCATGTGGGTACTCAAATAAAAGGTCTTGATGAGTGTAACATCGGGATGAGCTTATATCTTTAAAAATATCAATATTTCACAAGATACAAGGTCATTCCTCAATTATGTATCTAGAGATAGAGTACTTTCGAATGCAGCCTAAATACTTATCATAATAAATTGACTATCGGTGAATATGATATAAAAAATTGAAAAGGCACAAATTCAAGTCGAGACCTTTACAATGACACTAAATTTCACTAAAAAAACCGATTTTATCATATGACTATCCTGGACGAAAAATTTTTCTTATTCTCTTAATAATATAGATAATTATTGTTACTAAAATTAGTTAAATAACAAGCAGCGCGCAATTATTTCATACTTTTAATTAAATAATTTTTTATAAACTTTAGTATATTTTTTCCACAGTGAGAAAAAGTTTTCATTTGGTATACTATTTCACTAAAAGTTATCAATTCTTTAATTAAACAAAAAAAAGTTCAATTTATTGAGAGCGGAGTTCAATCTCGAAGCTTCGTTGTAAACTCAGGTGTGCAATTGAAATTTAAAATTAAAAACCGGGTGAGCTTATATACGAACTACGAGTGACTCGCAAACATCGATACCGGATTCCTGATAAGTTTGATTCCTCAGGACTGAGGGAGTGCGTGATGGAACTAAATTACAATAGCATATGGGATAGTAAATATTAATATCTATTTAAACTGAAAAAGTGACAAGTGGGTGGCCAGATACAGTGGGTGAAGCAGGAGCTGATCCAGGAAATATGAGGCTCGAGAGAATACGTAGGTCGATCGATGCAGCAACCAACAACCTGCGGCCTACAGGACAAACTCTACTACAATCCTCTACATTTTTTTTTCTTCTACCCTTTTATTATCATCTATTATTAGATCTATTTTTATAAATAAACATACCTACCTCCTTTGTCCTATTTTATCAATAATGTTTTCATAATAATAACAGTAAAATACCTAGAGTAAACTAAACTTGTCTATTGATAAGCATTCCTCAAAAAACCACTAAACAAACTATTATTTACTTTTTTAATAAAAATTATATTAATATTTTAAATTACTATTTTTTATACACTTATCCTAATAAAATTATTTTACCTTTTAATTCCATCACAAAAAAAAAAAATTCGTTTGCGTAGTTAAAAAAAATCTCTAAATTTTTTTGTATTTTTAAAAAATAAATATTTTTTTTTATAACAGAAAAAAAAGTTGAACTTTTTAAATAATTTTTGTTAATAACAAAAACAGAAGTATTAATAAAATAAATTAACAGCAGTAACAATTTGTAAAATTATAATTGTAAGTAATAAGTATTAAGTATAAATAAAAACATGATAATGATAAGAATTGATAAAAAAGAATTTAAATACGTACAAATAGTTATTGGTATAAATAACGCGGGAAGAGATAAAAGCACTGGATATTTAACGTGGTACTCGGTATGACTGCCCGTCAGTAACTGATGGTTCTGCTGTCGCGAAAACGAGCGGAGCGAGAGCTTTTTTTCACTGGTTATGTGCTGGTACACAAGCACAAGAGTATTTGATATTACGGTAGTGGTAGTTTCTGGTGGCGCTTAACATTTGCGAGAGCTTTAACTATAACTGACTACTCGGTAACGGTGGTCTTGGGCTTGAGTCTTACCCTCAATCGCCTGCGCGAACGCGCGAATATACACCGATTCACCCCCATATGATACTCACAACACGTGTGAGCTTCAATAGTTTAAACTTATGGGTGTGCATATATACGTAAATGTAAATGTGTTAGTCACTCAGGGTACTTGCGCTCATCGCACCAACTTTCAAACGTAAAGCTCGATTAATTTCCTTTCACGCTATATAGCTCATCTCTATCTACTATCCCCTATCTACAATTGCTATTGTGTTTGTATTACATATGTATGTATGTATGTACGTGAGTGTATAAATGTGTAAAATAAAAGTATTATTGTATTTAACGTGAGGATGATCGAAACCATCGACAAATATTCAATGCGCATACCACTTCAACCATTTACAATTGATTAAAATTTAACAATCTAATTTAATTACAATTATTATTTCCCCTTGAGCAGTTAATCGATTAAATTATTTGTTATAGATAACAGGCGTAACTATGATTATTAAAAGGACTTGAGGTACAAATATTGACATTAATTATTCAGCAATAATTTCATTCAATATATTAATTCACTTATTTACAATATACATCCTTTTTGTTTATTATTGTTACAATAATAATAATATTAATTAATATTATTATTGTTAACAATAATTAACTTGACATTTAAAAGGATTATCATTTTTACGGTTACATAAATAATTTAATTAATAAATTAAATTATTAAATATCTATTGATATAACTTATTTTACACATACAATTGTTCAATATTATGATACTTAATTGATTTATTTTACGAAGACTATTTGAACATAATTGTTTTTTAAAAAAAAGCTTAACAATTGCAATTAAGAAATAAACATAGAGTAAGTATGGTCTGGTATAAAAAATAATCAGATATCTAACGTAAAATATAATGACCATTTTTGTTTTATCAACTCATATATACATGTATAAATTAATATAATAATAATAATTAAATATTAAGAAAAATGATTAAAAATAACCGCAAATAAATACATACTTAAATAATATCTGATTATTTTTTATTGACTGACAAAAAAACTATTATCTGATATCACGTGTGCACAAACATGCTGTGGAGTCTTTAAACATTAATTTTTTTTTTTATTATTATTTTTAACATATATAGAGATATTCTAATTGCTTCTATTTTATACACACTCTTGTAAGACACGCTCATTAAGTTTGTATGATAAATTATTATTACTGGTATTGTTATTAAATTTTTTTTTTGTGGAAAATATTACAATGGATGTGTTTTGTTTATTTTTAATTAAAAAAAATATTTTTATAAAATGGGCCCCATGTGTATTGGACTCGTTAATTCGACGAGCTTTATTAGAAACAATGGTAATAAAAGCTCAACGGGAGGCTATTAAAGATTTTAATCAATATATACACACACATACATGCAGATATGTATATATATTTGTATTTAGACGGTTAGATTTTAATTCTGTCTATATCCTCACCGATCAGTCTTTATTCGAAACACGTGATCATTGTAATCACATACTTGTGTTGCATTAATACAACGTGTTTCTGACAAGTGCATATAAATATACATTTATATAATAATAAATATGTATACGTAAAGATTATTGATCATACCTATATAAATACATATAATAGTGTAATTAACGTGCACATAAAACTTATAAGAAATATTGTAAAATTTAATTTGTGTTTCTAAATTCCATTCATATTGCGTTTTAGATGCCAAAAGGGCGTATAAAAATTTTTTTTCGGGAATTGACTTGGTTTTCCAAGTCTAAAAAATTTTTATTTTGAAGAAAAAATTTTTTTTACATTTTTGCACGTTTTATACAAAAATAAGTTGAAAAAAAAAATTTTTTTTTGGGAACTGACGTATTTTTTTGTGAAATGTTTGGAAATGTAAAAAAAAAAATTAGAAAAACCGTAGACCCTGAAGGCCATCCGTGCAACTTCCCGCTCATTTCATACCTAATTGCTTAAAATTGCACTAATGATGTTTTTGAGCTCTCCGAGCTCAAAGATACTATTTATATGTTATTTTAAGCTCTCTGAGCTTAAAGAGATAACTTTTTATGCTTTTGAGCTCTTCGAGCTCAAAGGTCTGATAGAAGTTTGATAAAACACAATTTTTCAAATTTTTAAGCCGCAAACGATTGGATTATAAATTGCAAAGATCAATAAATAATTCAATTAGATTCATATTGGACTTGAAACGAGATGAACATATTACTCCTCATAGACTTTCTCTAAAGTGGCTAAACATTAAAATAAAGAGAATGTATTGCTTGGCGTGTTATTTTTACAAACTATTATCCACTGGTGAACCAAAATTCCTACGGAATTTATTCATAGAAGAGGATCAAGACATTAGACGATCAGAAAGAATAGCAGAAAAATATAATAACTTCATGTTTAAAATACCACACTTTACTACAAAATCATACGAGCATTCATTTGTGGTGTCTGCGATACGGCTTTGGAGAGAACTGCCAATTGAAATAATCGAATCTCATAGTTTAGAAACATTTAAAACAAAAGCTTTTGACTTTTTCATGCAATTAGAAATTGATGGTAAATTGTAAGTCTCAGATAAATCTGGACAAATCTCTGGAATCTACATACATATTATATCACTGGATTGTTATGTTAATTAATCGAAATTTAATCCTACCATCATCATTTACTAAAATTATTATTGCGATAAAATGTATCATATATATCATTTGTATAATGTATTACTTATCATGGTAATACTTGCTATAACTGTATGTGTACTTATTCTCATCTTTATACTTAAATATTTGTAAATTTTGCCATTCGGCTTGCTGCCTTGGCATTTAAACCAAATAAATAAATAAATAAAAAAAAAAAAAAAATAAAATAAAATAAAATAAATAACTTTTAAATGAATGAACCGATTTTTACGCGGTTGGCGGCGATCGACGTGGTTTTTTTTATGTTAAGAGCTGATTAGTTTTTGGAATTGATTGGTAGAGCTGTTTAAAAGTTATTCCAAAAAATGTCGGAGTTATGTTGAAAAAACACTTGTTTCCAAATATTTCGTCAAGGACGCAGTTTTTTAAGCTCTAAAAATTATTCTATTTCATCAAAAACGATCCGATAAGAAATGTCGAAGTTATGTGAAAAAACACTTTTTTCGGTTTTTTTCTTATTTTTTTTTCTCAGGAAATCTAAGTTTGAGGAAACTCTTTAGAACGCCGTTTGGTTGGTTCCGATTGGTTTGGTCGTTCAAAAGTTATAAGCGATTCACATACTTACACACACACACACACACACACACACACACACACACACACACACACACACACACACACACACACACACACACACACACACACACACACATATATACAGACAGACATAGTGACAACCTCGAGAGGATAGTCAGGGAAGCTTCCTGTGACCTTAAAACGTCGAGATCTGATGAAAACTCGATTTTTGCAAAACGGGGTCAAAACAATAACCCCGATTTTTGAAAATCTTCGATTTTCTTAGCGGGAAGTTAAAAATTTTCTTCAAACTAAAAATTTTTTTGGACTTGGAAAAAAAAAATAGGATTTTTATTATACGCTCTTAAGATTCCCGGGTAATAATTATAATTTTTATACGCCCTTATTGCATCTGTAACGCGATATGATAATGGCATTCAATTTTTTTTTCCAATAATCACGACATTTCACTTTTTTTTTTTTTAATTTTCCAACATAACGAGACAGGAACGCTAAAATACACACAATTGATTAAAATAATTTTTTTCTTCTATAAATAATGTGTGACTAACTAGACATAATAATGTGCTCATAACTTTCTTTCGACTTATTGGGATTTGGTAGATAAAAAAATAATAGTTCATTGTTTGTTTACTTTGGTATGGAGTAAAAAAAATAATAATGAAATAGAAGAACGTTTGCGCCGTTAGAGATCGCAGGACGCCTATTACTGAGATAATAAACAGATTGATAAATTTATTGTAATAATATATCGTCTTTGGGGCTGCGATCTGTGACTGATTTTGTTTCTTATCGCTTAATATTTATCTTTATCGATTTCATTTATTATTTGTTCAATATTATAACTATTCAACCGGACAAGCGAATTAAATAAAAAATATAATCGCTTCTTCCCGCATATTCCTCATTATTTTTTTTTTATTTTTTGTTCATGTTATTTCCGCCTCTAATGATGCCGTTCTATTTTTTTTTCTTTCATACAATTCTTTGTCTATTTATAATGAGTTTCAATGCAGTTTTTTTTTTTTTTTGCTCTTATTACAATTCAATCCATAAAAAGCGGTTGTAATCGTAATGTAATCACCATTAAGTGGTAGTTTGAGACATTAATTAATAAAATTGAATGTTAAAGATTTTACATAATTATATGACGGTTTGAATTAAAGTAAAATCTTTCCTCAAGATTTAAATTATATATCCAATAAAAATAAAGCACCAAACTCATAAATTGAATATTTTAATTTAAATAACCGTGTAAATGCAATCAGGTACAGCGGTAGCGTTCTGATAATTTGATGTAACTGTTAAATAATAAAATAATAATAATTATTATTTTATATACTTTTTTTTTGCTGTTTGTTAAATCAAAGACTCGATGTGATTTTTTCAGTAGGAATACTCAGCGGTAGTTAGCGACTATTATTATAAAAGATAAATAAAATTATTCAACGACAATATTTTCGTGTTTGTCGTCTTGTTTATCTGGTTGATCTATCGACGTCCTATCGTGGTTAGTACAATTCCCGGATGTGCATGTACTTTCAGCTAACTCGAGCCATTTTTTTTTATTTTCCGTTACTCCTTCCATCAGAGGATTTAGTTTGTCAGAAAGCAATGCAAATGCCTGTAGAACAAAAAATAATAATCGATTATATTAAAATAAAATTATTAAAATTTATTATAATGTACATATAATAAAATAATATTTATTTTACGACTTAATTTAATTTTATGCCGACATGTATTAACACGGTAAAAGGAATTTTTATTGATGCCATTTGCGTTACCTCGTAAATAGGAAGACATATGGAATCAATAAAACCGACTTGCATCAACGGTAACTGATCCTCCTTCTCACGATTCATGATATCCTGTAACAAAATATCATATTTTATATTGTTATCTTAATTTTTTATAGAATTATTTAATTAATAAAAATTTTTTTACATTTAAAAATACATATCAACATCATTAAACTGTTGAATAATTTAATGTATAAGGCAGGTAATTTTTTTGAAACTGTTCTCTTGTTTTACAACTTTATTGAGTTTGTAAAATCATTATAGAAGTTATGAAACTTCTAAATTTTTCACCATTCATGAAGCGAAATTAAATTAATAAAATAAAAAATTTTCTAATAGTTATAAAAGCAATTTAATAAATCTAAATTGTTTATTCTGTTACGTACTTGAAATCCATTAAATTAACAGATCTCTTGTTTGCAAACAACTAATAAATTTGATTCAGAAATTCATTTAGATTGAAATTACTCAATTTCGATTCAAGAGCTTAATAGCTTTTATAAAAAGTTTTAAGCGAGAGATTTAAATTAAAATTTATTAGACTTTAAAAATATAATTACTTATAAAACACATTTTTTAATTTAAAAATCTCATCGTTAATCGTAACAACTTTTATCTTTCAAATAAAGATTCGAAAAGTTTTATCGTCGTTAAAATTAATCTGATGACCTGGCACAATTTTTTATTTATCGTCAATCTTTTTAATTCCTGTACTAAAATACCATTTACAGCGTTACTAAACTTACATAAACTTCACTGATAGAAGGATTTGTTTACAGTTAAAAGTATTTGTTAATACTTACTTAAGTATTTGTTAAGAAATATTTGTTTAATACTAAAAGTGGTCTCTAATAAATTATTGGTTAACTATTAACAAATATTATTTAATACAAATAAATTCTTCTATCAATGTTTAAGTATATTTTATCTATACTAATAAATGGAGAGCCGGTTTTTTTGTCCGGTTATACTGTAGAAACTACTGAAGGCTTTAGTATATGATATGTTGGTGATTACTTATCCGGAACCTATGTTTTTTTGACTTAGAAACAATGAATTTTTATTGTAACTAAATTTATTCTATTCGATTGTCATTTGTTTAAAATAAATTTTTTAATTCTATTGGTTATGTTTATATACTAGGCAGATTTCTTCACTTATGAGACCTGTAATTTCTTTAATTGAAACTTTCAATGCTCATTACAAATTTTTTTTTTCACATCAATTATTATTAATTTTTGTAAGAAAGACACGGGAATGTTACAATGATTGGACATTTAAAGTTACAATGAATATTAGCTAGAATAATTATATGAATAAAATAAGCATGCCTATTCGATAGAATTGAGAATCTGTGCAAGTCAAAACAATACTCTAATTAAATTTCAAGTCTAGATCTAAAAATGTAATTCTATAAAGCGCCCAGCGGAGCGGGCGAGTAACAGCTAGTAGTTTTATAAAATATTGCGGTGCATTTAAAAAATTTTTAAAATATAAATAACTGAAGTAAAAAATTTATTTTAAAAAAAGAAATACTAACGATTGGAGTGATGTTGAGTGTTCGTCGCTCAATGTCCCCTTGCTCGAAGAATTCACTGCTGACTAGTTCTGCGACGCGTTTTTCTATTTCCCATGGCTTTGTTATTGCCGCGAGATCACAGACAGTCATCAGCATCCCGCGCAGTAGCTCACGGTGCTCGGTCAACGCCCAGTTGTAGGTTTGTCCGCGTGCGATGCTGAAAAATGCACCTCGTTTGCGAAAGTATACTGCCAAATCTGTAGAAAGAATTGCGTCTTCGAGGACTTTAACAATCCGTGAATACTCATCGGGTGACACATTTGACAGGATCTGATTGCCAAGACTGCTGAGGATCATCAGACACTGATCAAAGTGGTGGTGTTCCATTGTCGAGGTAGAGTAAAGTTGTGCCAACGGTGACGAGGCTCTGAAATATTTTTATTGTTTTATTAATAATTAAAATAAAAATAATTTGTTTTTGTTGTTTAAAGAAAACATACTTGATTTGAAATGAATTGTTGGTGCCTCTATGATCAAGGTCATGACACAGACAGGCAATTATAAGAGCCAAGCACTCGATTTCTCCGAATATCTTCCACCACTGCGTCGCCTTGATGTGATAAAAAAAATTAAATATAAATAAATATAAAAACACAGGTATATATAATTGTAAAAGGTCGACGGGTCATTGATCTAACTTTCATAAATAAATAAATAATGATGGTTGATATTTAGTATAAATATTAGATTTATGAATTTAGTTACCGTTAGAATCGCAAACATCATCTGCGCAACGTTGAAGGCGTGTCGCCAATTGTGATAAGTAACATTACGATAATTTTTTTTGACACTTAATAACCAACGGCAAAGTACATCGTAGTCAATGTGGAACCGTTCAACAAAGTCTAGGTCGAGGAACATTCTTAAGCACGCCGTGAGAGTATCATCGTCCTCCATTAGTATGTCATCGAACTTGAAATCATGGAGGTGAAAGTATGCCGAGGATGGCACCCTTAAGCTCTGTATTAGGATCATACATCAATCAATAAGTTAGTAATAAATATTTATTATTTATTTAAATAATAATACCTTCAATCTTTGTGCATCTTCTATTGAGGCGGACGCGTGATAACTTAGAACTTCTAGTGTAACACTTTGCTTTGCCATTGCAGTGATTGCTGTTTCATACCTGGTTTATTTATTTATTCAGTTATCAATATAAGTATATTAATTATTTTAAATATTTATGTTAAGTAAAAAAAATATATATTTACATATGTGTGTTATGAATTCCCATTCCACAAAAAATAGCAAAAGCTTCCACGAAATTCTCATCATTTTTAGTAAATAAAAGATCATCGAATTTATTTACTAGCTGAATAACTCCAATTATTTGACCGGATGAATTCTTTATCGGCATGCAAAGAATTGTCCTGTGACGGAATCCAGTACCATCGTCCACTGAAGGGTCGAATCGCGAATCTTCGTACGCATTTGCAATATTTACTGTCTGTAATTATAATAAATACAATAAATTTATTTTTTATTTAAGTAAAATAATAATAATAAAAATAATTATTTTTTATTTTTCTTTAATCGGAGAAATAAAACATACATCTGAGAGCTCTTATTTAGCTTTCGTATATATATCGTGATAACTATTGTCATTAATTACTATTTGTTTTTACTGTCTGTTATGACGTTTATAGTTTTGATAAAAAAAAGATTAAAAAGTAATGATAATTATTGTAGAAAATGACAATGATATATTCGGTTTTAACACTTACCTCACCGGTGGTCGCAACATACCCGGTGATACCAATGTTTATAGGAAATCTACTCTCGAACGGACTGTAACACAAAGTGTAATCGACAACTTGTTAAATTTAAGTTGAACCTGATATTTAAATTAAGTAGTATTGATACTAATAACAGTTACATTGAAATTTGAATCAAAAATATTGAATATATCGCGTTCCAGATGCCATAAGGGCGTAAAAAATTTTTTTTTCGGGAATCAACGTAGTTTCGTCCGAAATGTGCAGAAATGCAGAAATGCAAAAAAAAAAAAAAAAAAAAAAAAAAAAAATTTATACGCCCTTATGGCTCCCGGGACCCACCTCGGATGACATAAGGGCGTATAATAAAAATTGTATTTTTTTTCCAAGTCCAAAAAAATTTTTAGTTTAGAAAAAAATTTTTTTTTGCATTTCTGCACGTTTCATTAAAAAATAAGTTGATTACTGCAAAAAAATATTTTTTTATACGCCTTTATGGCTCCCGGGATCTACATCGGATATCATAAGGGCGTATAATAAAAATTCTATTTTTTTTATTATACGTCCTTATGGCATTTGTAACGCGATATATTGTATTAATTATTAGATTACTCATTAACTTATAATAAAATACCATTTTTGACAATCACCTAGTTCGAGAATCCGTATCATCGCCAGTGAGATCATTTGCTTCAAAATCAAATACCCGAGAAAAACTTCCTTTTGACGCTTTATGTACTAAAAGTACCTGTAACACATGTATAAACTCATATTAATTATCAATAATCAATCGATAAGTATTCAAATTAAGAGATAAAAATCAACTTTTAAAAAATTTAAAGAATTTATAATTAATAAAAAAAACAATACCTGTACACGTTGGCATTGAATGAGAGACTGTGTGTGGGTTAAAATTCTAAATACCATATGCTCTATTGTGCTCTGCTCTTCAAAGATCATGCGAGCTAAATCCAATAATACCTGAAAATAAAACAAGTAGCTTTCAAAATAAACAGTAAGTTAAAAAAACATGAATATTTTTTACAATAACGTTAATTGATCTTTACACAGTTGAATAAAAAAAAAAAAAAAAAAAATAACAGTTATTTGAATGTATCATTCAAAACACATCAACGCAACCTCTCACCTGGTTTCTCTTGACCTCTAACTGACTTTTCTCATACAGTTGTGCATTCTTCAAGCCAATCCCGCAAAATTGAAGATAACTGGCGAATATTTTTTCATCTTGTACCGTAAATTGTGCTTCTCCGCCCAATTTATTTATAACTTGCGCAACACCTATTACATCACCGCTACAATCCTTTATCGGCATGCACAAAAGTGCTTTTGTTCTGTACCCAGTCAACACATCTATTTCGCGATTAAATCTATCATCCTGAAATATAAAAAAAATATTTACAGTTTTAAATTTAAAACTCAATAATCTTGTGCAATATCTTGTTTATTTATTTTTTATATTTTTTTCCAGATAAAATAATAAAAAAATGTAATAACCATGTATGCATCAGGAATATTAACAGGTTCGCCGCTCTCCGCAACAAATCCAACGATCCCAGTGCCCCAAGGAATTTTAATCTCGTCATTTTTCTCCATTTCGACGAGTGTTGATCTCGAGCAAACATCAAAGAGCTTCGATACGAGACACCTGCTTCTCGGGCGTGTTAATTTTGGAGGACTTAAATTATCGCTCACTGATTCATCGGAGCTCTTACTCTTACCAGGAATTTTATTTTTATTGTTATTATTATTGTTGTTATTATTATTTTTACTGGTGCTGTTATTATTGTTGTTATTGAAACTCCCACTGATGAGAGGATTGAAGTTATCGGAACGTAAGTTGCTGTCAGCGGCGCACTTTCGCTCGCCCTGGACCAAAAACAAAGATCCGCGGTCTGCATGCAACAGCATGCTGACATTCTGAAGGATTTTATGACACAGCGATCGCACGTCCAGTTCATTACATATATCCTTGACCTACAATCAAATAAAATTCATATACATCGATTAAATTGTTAATTTAATTTTACAGCGTTTCATGAATTTTAAATAAAATACTACCAATAATTTATACGCGTATCGTTAATCACCAATACAAAGAAGAATATATTTTTACGAACTTATAACAAATACTCATTTTTTTTTATCACATTTAGCTTATAAGAATTTATCAGTATTAATCATTTTTATCTTTTTTACTTATGTATATCAATACCAACAACAACATCGATAAATTAACGCATTTAGAAGATTTCAATGACTTATTGTATCCTACTAATACCACTTAGTTCACTTATTTTCTTAATACGAATCATTTGTAATAGAGGGTCACCGTAGAATGACTTTGCTGAAGGTGATAATGCTAGATTATATTTTTGTTAACTCTCATAACTCAACAATATATATTTTCTTTTTATACGCATCAATTATAAGTATTAAAATTTATAAGAAAATTTGGTAAATATTTACAAGTGAAGACCATTTTCATTTTCATTTTTTTGAACGAAATTTCTATTTGATTTTATTAATATACTTTTTTTTTGAAAAATATTATAAAAATATAATATAATAAAAAAATATATATTATAATATTGTAAAAAAATAAATTAAAAAAAAAAAAGTTGATTATTACAATTTTAACAAATTTTCAGAAAAAACACTGAAAGAACAAGATGACACGGGATATCATCCCAGATTATACTGAGTGATATCTGGATTATACTAGCTACTGTCTGAAAATTTGTTTCACTCAGTATAATCTGGGATGATATTCAGTGTCATCTTATTCTTTCCGCGTACTTTGAAAAAAAAAAAAAAAATATATCAAAAATATCAAAAAAAAAATAAAATAGAAATTTTATCCAAAAACATGAGAGCCAAAATTTTTTCCAACTTTTGAAGGCAAAAAAGCTATCGAAATCTTTATTTTTTTCTTTCACGAAATTTTCAATCATGAATACGCCGTAAAAACAAGCAGAATAAAAAAAAATTAAAAATGTTAATTTTTCACTTAGTTATGGCCCAAAATAAAATTGACCCCATTTGTAAATAATTACCGAAAAATTTTCTTAAAGATTAATTAAAATAAAAAAATAAGTAAATATTTGTAAATAATATAAATAAATATTACCAACTCAAATATAAGATCTCTTTCATCAAGTTGCCGTAATTCATTTCTGGACTTTCGTTGAGGCCTAACAGCACCACTAGTTCCGCCACTCTGTTGCCCAGCACCGGTCTGTCCGGAATCTTCAGGCGCGATGCTTAGGAATGTCGGCGTGCCGTCAATAGTATTGACAATCGGTTTAAGTAATCCACCACGTTCAAATTCGTGTGCTGATATTTTGCGAACCGGTGTTGTAGCACCTGATCCACCACCCGGTGACGTAACAGTAGTGCTACCGGCATTATTACAAGCGTTTGAATTTTGTGAGCAGTGATTCTGACCGCTCATCATGCCGTCCATCATGCAACTTGCTGATGATGCTGTTGGCGTTGCGTGCATTACTAACCACGCGTCGACAGTCTGCCGTGTCACTTTTCTACGCAAGTAAATATTTCATCAATTAAGTATCACGCAACAATTAAAGTTAATTTATTAATCAATCAAGCGGTAGATTAATTTTATTTATTAACTAACAAAGTTATTAATAAATAATTGATGATACAATTTAATTAGTTTACGAAGGGAGAAGTATATAATTACTAAAAATAATTTTTTCTTTTTCTTCTTCTTAAAAATAAATAATAACTTTAATTACATTATAATAATCGAAACTAATAAAAGAAAAATAACACTTTAATTGAGTAGTAAAGAAACTGATAGAGTTGTAAACTATAAAACGTATAGAATAATAAATGTATAAGAGCCACGATCGACATTTGAAATGCGTCATCACTTATATTTAATATCTAAAGAAAAATAAATAAAATACCTGAGAAAATAATCATTAACAAAGTCCGGATGTTCATCAAGCCAGGATTCCATACTCGCGTATTCCGGATTATATTCCGGGGGATTTGATGACGAGTTTGGAAAGCCAGGTGATAATACTGGCCGATTTGTCGGCGATGTATTGTTACTACTGACATTGTTTATAAGAGATTTTTGATGATGATGCTGCTGCTGATGATGATTTTGCTGATCTATTCCACTTGTCTCATCTACCATAACGCCACTGGGTACACTTTGCACACTTTGAACACACGGAGCTGCAGTTTCTGCCGTCATCCTCGGTTCGCCAATCGTCCGTAAGTACAATCCTAAAAAATAATACAACCAAAAACATAATATTAATATACACTGAAAAAAATAAAATACTTTTGTTAAGAAAATTTTCTTGATACAAGAATTTATGTTCTTGAAAATTTTCAAGAAATTGTTAAATTGATTGAAATAATTTTTACTTAATTTAAATAAAGCTATTATTTTGTTTATCTATTATCAAAAGATAAATATTGATGTTCTTCTCTTCAGAAATTAATAATTAATAATAATAGAATATTTAATCGTCAGCGAGTTTCTTGAACCAAGAAATTGTTAATTGAGTAAAAGTATTTTTTTTTCTCAGTGTAAATTAAATTTAGATTTATTTAAACATGGTACAACAGTATGAACTGCTTTTTATAATTTTTTCATCACAATAGTTTGTGTTAAACTGAATTTTATTAAATAATTAAAGCTTTGGTTCTAGCAACAATTGACAATTAAATATTTCATATCATTATTATCATTATTTTGTACTAAGGCTTTGGTTTTAGCACCACTTGAAAACTATATACTTCATGTTAAAATTATTTTATACTAGGTTTTTAGTTTTAAATTAAATTAAAGTTTTTGCAAATTAACTTTTATAACACTAGGTAACAAAAATTAAGAAAATTAACATAGTATTAATATTGTTGCCAAAGAATATTAAAACTCACGTTACGTTTTATTTAATTTAGAAACAAATTACCGGAAGTTTAGCATTTCATTTTACGTATTTCTAAATCAACTAATGACTAACTGTGGTTTTTTATTATTATATTTAGTTAATTTTGTAATTCTTCAGCCAGATGCGCCGTCAGATTATGCTATTTCTTCTCAGGGTATTCCGAGATTAAATTTGATTTATTTTTAGATAAATTGTCTTTTGAATTAATATTATTACTTTAAGATACTATCGAAGTATAATTGAGCTCACGATATATTAATTAACAATTTTATTTTATCTTTATGGATAGATTAAATCCTTAAATACCTTGAACTAATTTGCAAAAAAATATTGGTTGTTTTAACGAAAAACTTCTAAGTAACTGATAAGTTTCTTTTTAAAATGGTAGAGGGATATTATTTGTTTGTCAAGCTGGGGATTTCCGATAATGATCAAATTTGAACATTTGGAATGTTGCCTAATGGTCATTTGAGTTGACAATTAATGACAATCAATGAAAAAAACCGTGCTTGTGATTATCGCTATCTTTATGTTAAGAGAAGTTTGCAAAATGACACAGTAATGGCTGAAATTAAATAAAATTATAATATTTACTTTATTTAATTATTGTCTTCAAGAAAATAAATGACACTTCTTAAGATAACGGTGAATTTAAGATAAGCTTTTAATACTAAAACAACTTTAATTTTTATTGTTGTAATTAAAATATTTCATAGTTATAATTTTTGTTAATTAATAATAATCATTCTTTTATAAAACAATTAGTTTATGAATTATCAAGTCCAACTCCCTCTGATCCCCCTGCCTAAAAGAAACAAAACTATATCAAGTAAAAGCTCTAATTATATTGCTATCAAGTATTACAACAAACTACCATATGAACTTAAAAAACTAGATTGCAGCAAAAAGTCAATTAAAAGTAAATTAACAAAATTGATAATACAAATTAATATATAATATAAAACAGTTTATGATCGTCGAATAAGTATCACTATATTATTTAACTATATAATACGTTTTTTTTGGATTTATGTATACTGTTCCAGTCCTATGTACAGATGTAAAACATCTCTATAGGACAGATATTAATGCGTACTCACTTTTTTTGTACTATGTATTTTATGTATCTGTTTTTACTGGTAATAAATATTATTATTATTAACTTGATAACAATACCAGTTACAATTGAAACTTGGCTGACAAAATAAAAAATTATTTTTTTTTTATTCAATCGAAAAGTTTTATACAATTCGTGCAAATAATAATAAATATTTATGATTATATATTGTAACTATCATATAATGCAGTAAAATAATTAAAAAAAAAATTAAAATAAATTTTATTGACGGATGTACATAAATATAGTCATATATATTAATATAAGATTTTACGTAATAGCCGGTCCATTCTAAGATAGAGAGTTATCAACAGCACGATTGACTGGTGGAGGATTATTATCACGTTAACTAACAAACTAATTTTGTTTTTCATTTTATTTTTAATTTTTAAATAACAAGACACAAGACATAAAACGTAGAACATAAAACACCGAGACAAACACCAGATATTAGTTGATTATTACACGTGATTATAAATATCCCGGATGCATTAAAGTTTAAAATTACACGTCAATCCAAAAAGTAATAGGTTTAATGTAATATAAGTGATAAAATTTAATCACAATTCCGATGCAGATCATTAACATATTTAATGTGTAATTGTGACATTGAAGTGGCATATTACGCGGGTGGTCTTTCCTGC
Organism: Cotesia glomerata; assembly: GCF_020080835.1. NCBI lineage: Eukaryota > Metazoa > Arthropoda > Insecta > Hymenoptera > Braconidae > Cotesia > Cotesia glomerata. The sequence goes on from NC_058158.1 coordinate 6,346,364, forward strand.
AACACTCTTTATTAAATGACACTTTTCAGTGACTTGTAACAAGAACATCCTTATCAGTTTAAGAATAAATAAACAACTAAAACTCAAAGGAAAAGTTTATTATTATTAAGCCAAAGTATAGCGTCTGGTCCTTTTTATTAATTCGCGTGTGGTAATATTACGTCCGGCTAAACTTAACTCAACTTACGTATCAGTTTACACGGACGTCAGATAGCTCGACTGCAAAAATTACCAACAAACAACAGTCTGTCTGACGTACAGTGCTGAAAATCCTCGACTAGACATGTAAAACGTAAAATCTTTTTATTTGCCACTACACCGTATCGCATTTTAAGTGACGCCCGACACAAGACACAATCTATTATTACTAACATTTTTTATTATTTATTCACCTTTTTCAGAGTTATTACACTAATTATTGATAATACGTACGATTACCTATAAATTATACATCTTCTCTGTTTATTATTAGTTGTTATTATTCATAATTATTTATTTTTATTTTATCCACTGACAACATTCGATTACTAGATTTGTACTGTTGGCGTTAAATATTAACTTTATCATAGCAATCTAGTGTCTATCCGTCACGTAACAGTAACATTACGGTGTAATAATAAATTAATTGTGAAACATTTATAATACAGCAGTTAACAGTCACGTTTAATGAAATAATACACTTAAAAAAGTTAATCTGACGCGTAGATTAAAATATAATGGAAATTTTTTTACCTGTTGCCAGAGTCTATTATAAAATTCAAATCATGTTCGCAAAAGTTATCATGTTCCGAAATAAATTTTGTATGATTGTTGAATATTAAATAGATTTTAATAGAATAAAAATAATATAAAAAAAAAAATTAACTTTATATGTATGTATAATATATAAATTTATAAATAATAATATTTTTTTTAAAGCGGAATTTTTATCTAGCGTATGTATACTTTGGATTAAAACAATACTATATCATATAATATAATATGATACAATGGAAATTGAAGACACAAGTCAGACAATAAATGCACGTGGTAGATAGTATCATCGTACGTTATCGCAAAGATAAAAAAAAATACATTCGAATTTTTATACTAAATAAATAAATAATGAAATGACAACAACGCACTGTTTTGATATGATGGCAAATTTACTTTTTAAGTTATTTTGCTGTAAGTAGCGTAGTTGTAGGAAATATTACAACGGTAAATCGAGTTGTACTACTATACGTACTGGCTTAACTATTATATTACAATAGTTTCAGTGTAAATCACCCGGCGATTAGCAAAACTTTTTGATGTCATCGGCCTGACGATAAACTACAATCGTTATTATGTGTATGCTGATACCGATACCAATACTGATAACTACTGTGACGTTAGTACCAGCATAAGCTATTATATTTTATGCGGATACCTGTAGCATGCTTTGGTTAATCAGTCCCGGGAATTACTTTTTTTAAACATAAATATAAATTATTGTTAAAACTTTGCTGTTATCATCACGATATGATTGATGGTTGACAATTGACGCAATTTCCCTGTGACGTCTTTCGAACCATTCGCGGTAACAATCGGTCGATGTGTTTTTAGTTTGCGGATAAAACATATTATTCACTTTTATTTTATTTTCTTCACTTTTTTATGATTGTAAATACAGCTATATAAAAAATTAAAGCCAAGTTTCTTTACAATTTCAACCAAATTTTTTTCTTTTTAATTTTATACAAAGATAATTTTCAAGAAATTGAATTTTACGTTTTCTCATTTTTAGTAAAGAACAAATGTTACATAAGAAACTAAATTATAATAAAAAATTATTACTTTGAAAATAAAAAATTATTCATGTGAAATTCGATAATTTTTTAATCGAAAAATTATTTATATGTAATGTGACGTAAAATAAATTCACGTAAAAAATAATTTTCTTGAAAATCAAGATATAAAAGTCTCCATAAATTTTTACAAGCAAATAAATATAAAAATTCACTAAAAGGGTAAAAAAATTCCATTGAACTAAAAATAATAAATTGCAAAAAAATTATGCGAATTCAGTATCGGAAAATTTATCACTTTTTCAACATAATTGAACTTATAAAAAAAAATAATGTTTAAATTTTATCGATATATACCTATTAAGTAGTAGCAACGTCAGCGTAAGACGTCAGCAGTAACAAGAGCATATTTCCACGGTGAGCTAGCAAGCGTATGCACACTAAACTAAAAATGTACTAAGTAAAGGCTTAAAACTAAAACTAAATGAGAAGTGAAGGGAAAAAGAGTGGTAGCAGTACAGTCCAAGTTAAGTTGTGCTTAAATGTTCCTAAGCTTTGTATTGCTTTTGCTTTACCTCAGTATAGCTTTTGGCATTTTCCAGTATAGTAGAGTACCACCAGCAGCCGCCAGTTTTATCTATAGCATGCACATACATAACTATAACTATAACTATATATAGCGACAGACTTAATTCAAGTTCGTGGCTAAACTTACACAAATATAAACCAAATAAAACCAAACTAAAATTCTACAGCTGCTACGCTACTTATATTGTACTGTGATTGGTTTAATACGTCAAACTAATACGTAATATCGGTATGAGTTTGTGCAAAGTTTAAGCAAAGCAGCTTTAACAAGAAGATGACTCTTCAACGACTTTTAGTTGAACTTATAAGTCTTAAATTAATATCTTACTCAGTTTCATGTCAAAGAACAAACGCACACTTTGTTGTTTAGTTACAACTTTGTTCAGTCTTCAGTCCATGTTTACTGTAACTAACTAGTGTAGCGATACTTAATATCTTAGCGGCGTACGAGAGCTAAACAATCAAATAGGAAGGAGCCACGCAATCGCAAAAGGTCAATGTGAAGAATAGTAGATGCGTCTCTGTTGGATTGAGCCGCGAGAGCAGACTAATTGACCCAAGATGACAAGGGCCAATTGGGGCCAGTTCATTCACTGAGTAATTATCCATTAGTTCCTAAACATCCACATCCTCTCTTGTATTTATATTATGTAAAGCCCGGACTAGTCTCGACTTCTTAATTTACAATTATCACGACGACTTAATTTCACTTTTTTTTTTTTTCTCTCATTACAAGATTAAACCCGGTCTTATATTTTAATTTACATACTAATTTATTTTAATTAATGTCATTTTATTTGAAACTTGTAATTTCATTTTGTTTTACGAAAGCTGGATTCATTTAAATGAGACTGGGTTTTTTCGGTGATTTTTAAACTGGTAATGTCAGCGATAAATAAAATACTTTTTAAAACATTAAAATTTTTCTTTTTATTACGTCGTTATGTTAACGCTCATCGTGAGAGATATTTCATACTCTAGTTTTATTTATTGTGGTATTTTTTTTTAATAATTAAAGAGGTTGGTGTAGAGAATTAAATAATCGCTAGACTGTTGTAATTACAGAATAATAAAATGAACAATTAAATGAGTAAGTACGAGTGAAGAATGCAATTTTTTATGATTTAAATGTTAAAGAAAAAATTAAACAGTTTAAAAATTACTCATTTAAAATACATTTTTTATCGAAATAGTGAATTATATAAAAACTTTTGAAATTGTCAATTTTTTGCATCCTAAAACACCTAATCAAAATTTATTGTCAATTATATTTATAAGATAAGAATATTAAGTTAATTAAAAAATGGGAAAATTTTTAAAAACATATTTTTTTCCAAAATTTAATTAACTTTAATTAATAGTGACAGGTTTTTTTGAGTTCTGACAAAGTTATCTAAGTATTTCAAAATCACCGGATGATAAATACATTATTTTTAATTACCACTTATCTGGTTGAAATTGTAACTTATTTTTAAAATTTATTTTATCAATTAATTCGTAAATAAAATTTCCAATAATTAATGACTCATAAATTGAAATATGTTTCTTTCGAGGAAAATCGTCATTAATATTTTCCAGGTAAAATTTTTCATTTTTATAATCACTAGAAAAGTGCTAAAGTTAAATATATCCTTATTAACTCAGCTTGCACACTTTTTAAGCAAACAGTGAAAAAAAGTGAGTTACAAGCCAACGTAATAAAAAATAGACGAGAAATGAATGCAAAAAGAAATTTTATATTTATGAAAGATGTATATAAAGTTGAGTCATGGTACTGCATAGAAGTATCATATTATAAATTAGTAAAATTAGTATGTATTACAGTGTGTTAAACAAACTGTTCATTTTGAAATTTAATTATTGATACACACTACTGAAAAATTAAAAAAATTTATTTTTAATTAAAAATTTTTAAGAAACATAATTTTAATAAAAATGATCAAGTTTCAATTATTGAAACATTTTTACGCAACATCAAAGTTAAATTGCTTTTCAATCCGCTGTTCAGTTACTCTCTAAACAAACTAAAACAATTAAAAATTTCTAATAAAATAATACTATTTAAATTAAAATCCAAACTTTGCATAATCTTGAAATTTAAACTCGGGAAAAAAGTATCTTTACGAAGCAAAAAAGTTTTTTATTATCAAGAGACATAATATAAGCCTCATCACTAGGTCCAAGATTTTTGTCTAAAATATTGGTCTTATAGAAAGTTTTTAAATATAAGTAGTTCAAAATTTAATTTTATAAAAAAAATGTATCATAATTTTTTATTAAGACCAATAAAAAAATCGCAAATTAAAAATTAAGATTCATAATGAATGTTTCAAATTTTGTTTTTATTTTTAGCTTCATTCTCATTAATTATATTTATATTAAATTAAAATATCACTTAAAATATTTTATTGTTACTATTAATGTATACTGTCGATCGGCGTTTTTTTTTTTTTTTTTTTTTAAATAAATAAATAAATAAATAAATTTGTGTTAATTATAAAAATCAATTTAAAAATTACGGCTTTTTTATTGGTCTTAACAAAAAATTCTAAGATATTTGTTTTTTTTTAATTAAATTTTGAATAACGTTTATTTAAAAAATTTTTTATGCGGCAAAAATCCTGTCCATACTCATCACCATCTGGACGGAGTATTTACTCTCAGAGTAGAGGTCAATATCGCGTAGCCCATGGTGTTACTGAATCTTATTACAATGGGGCGTAAACGAGTAGCGGTCAGAAGATTAAGTGGTTCCGATTGCGGGTATAGCAGTAGTACCAAACAGTAATCCAACAAAACATAATACCGACAAAATACACACATACATTATTACAGTAGCGTATCCATAAAATCCATGAGTACTGTTACAGTAAAGTCAGCGTATAGTAAATCGTAGAGCGTGTAAGTAATAGGGAGTAAAGGACAATTGTGATTCATTGGAGGGCTTATCACCCTATCACTGTTGTAACCGCATGCAGTAATCAGCCGCACGCGTTCCCTGTCATACTGTTTAGAGTATCTCTCAGCCTCAGACCATACCTACTATACACAATACACAATATATTAATACATTAAACATGCGTTGCGTTGCATTCCTCCATCCTCTTATATTTTATACATTACTCACACCAGCAATCGCATTCGCACTCATTGTCAATATTAACTTACTCGTCTCTAATATTTAAACTATCCGATAAATTATTGCACAATGATATAGAAACCCGTCTAATAAAATACAAAGTTGCATTTAATGAAGTGTTAATAGACAGGGATAACAATAAATCAGTGAAATAATTTAAAAAAAATTAATAATAATAATAATGATATTGATAATCTTATTTGAATATTATGCAATTAATAATAAAGTATAATATATGTACCTGGTTTTCTGCGCGAGCTCCAGAGCACAGGAGGATGCGCGGAGGCGGGGTTACCAGCCGAGGCAGCCAGCTTGGATGATGTATTCCGCGAGCCTGTAATTAATTTATTATACATTACTTATTTATTTATTTATCATTATCATTTTCATTTTCATTTATTATAACCACTAAGTTGTATCACTATTGATTGATAATCTGACAATTTAATTTCATTTAAATTATATATCATTATTTATTTATTTATTTATTTAGTTAATTATTGTAATTACTGGTGGATATTAAATTTAATGTAAATATTAAATGTTAGAGGCCAGATAATGGATGTTAAATGTTAGATATTAAATATTATAGGTAGATTAATATGTATTGATAAGTATTAATGATTATCGGTCTGTTAAACGTGTTGAGAAAACACGGGATTATATTAATGGGCAGTAAATAAAACTTGATGACCTTTGGAATATTGGAAATTATGTTATGTGTATGTTAGCAAGAAGCTACTCGTCAATTATAACAATGTTCAATGGGTGTATAAACAATCTATAGATGTGCTGTTTAAAATAAACGATGTGTGTATGTTATTATGTTATATTAAGCTCTGTATGCTACTGCTTTTACTCTAGACTACGGTCTATTGTTCGTTAAAGATATTTGTTTACATTTTATTGTTACTATAGAGCGCTGCTGATATTAAAATAAAACTCTGCTTTTTTTTTACTTCATAAGTAGGTTAGTAATAATGTTTTTTTAAAGCTTTCAGCTTGTTGAATGATAGTGTTACGCCGCAAATTCATATCAGCCTGATAATAATGCGACGGAGGAAGTTTTTTCCTGTTCTTTTTTTTTTTTTTTTTTTTTTTTTTAATATTTTATTGGGATTTACTGAAGATATTTTTTGGTTTCCTTTGATAAAAAAAGAAAAAAATCATTCATGATAAATTTTTTTTTTAATGTGTGTGAATAATTGATGGCCTGATTTGAAAATTTTTTGCAAGTTTCAAGTCCAAATTCTGGACTTAGTATTGAAGATACGAAAAAAATTACAAGAGATTTTTTTTATTGTAAATTAAATTTTCTATAAATAATATTCTTATGAAACTTTATTTTAAATGTTTGTCTTTTGTAATTTTTATAAAAGTAATTTTTATTTAGCAAATACATGAATTTTTATTGCGGGGCTACGAATAATTGTGACGGTAATGTCACTGGAACGGTGATAGTGATGAGAAACATGAAACGGGAATAAGAATAAGAGGAAGCATAAAAAATGGGCTTATTATCTTAATGCAAAAAATAATAATAAAAGCGGATGACTGAGAAAAATAGATGAATGAAAAAAATAAAAAATGAGAGAAATCCGGGAATTTTGTGAGATAAAAAATAACGAGGGACTCCCACGCTTGACTGAATAAATAGTTTTTTCACGAGCGTCATCGTGGGTGGATCGGAAGAGTCGTCCGGTTTAAATTCAAATTTAAGATGCTGAGATATTGTTACAGTTGTAGAAGCGAGAGATTATCATCGAGATTAAGATTACCAGGAGGAAATTATAAATATTTTAAATAATGTCCGAGATTTAATATCCGCTGTCTATACAATAATAATAACAATAATATTATTATTATACACTAAATTCGTATTTTGTATTTCGTCTTTTTACGTAATATATCGTCGAGTTTTTTTTTTTTTTGTATTAAAAAACATACATTTATAAATTCGTGAAAGGTGAAGGTATTCTATTTTGATTTCTCAGCCCTCGACTTAACTCAGAATCTCTCGGGCTCATTTAAATACTATTTATCACGAGATTTTGGATGATATAAAATCATTAACGTTTTTTATCTTTACTTTTTTCAAGGCTCTGAAAAATAAATTGATTATCCATTAGAGCTGCGTGTTGATTTTCTCGTAAATTAATTATCTTTTTTATTAATGAAATTTTAGGCATGCGATACAATTAAAAACACCGACGTCACTATGAATCATTTAATCATTTACATTCGTGATTGTACCTAATGACTTTTTAAATTAATAAATAATTAATGATTTTTTTTTTTGTTTCAAGTAATTCATTTGATTAATAAACTACGAACAATTTTTCAACAATGATAATTAAATAATAATTAATAATTTTATATTAATTATAAAAAACCTCCGGTTGACTAAAATTCATCGTAAATTTGTTAAAAGTCCTTACTGACAAGCAATATTGCGCTTAGTTGGTAATGCCACGGATTAAATCTTATAAATAATTCAACATAAACATTAAACCCGGGAGTTATTTTATTTTTCATTGACAAGTAAGGCATTAAATAACAAAAAATAAATAGAAATAAAAAGGTCTGTAGTGAGAGAATCTTATCCGTTAGGTCTTGGCGCCAGTCGATTGTATATATACGATCAGAGAGCGACAATTCTAAGCCTACAACTATATAATATATTTGTATGTATAATATAATACATAACATTACTACCAGCAAAATTTAAACTATCAGCCACATTCATATTTATATATAGGTACGTATACATTTAACGAGACATACGTGACTAGTGTGCGTCTCTGATCGTCATCACCGAAAAATTTTCTAGTGAAAACGAGGGCGAACCCATATAATAGTTATTGCAATCCTCGAGAATGAGTTCATGTATACCTGTCTGATCTCACCATCAGCATCGCAAAAACTAAGTAAAGATAATAAAAGAAAAAAGGTAGAAAAAAAAACTATAAAATAAGCGTAAAAAAAAAAAAGATAAAATAAATGACTTCTAGTCCCAAGCTTCGGCGTTTTGAGTTTTAAAAAACCTCCCTTGAGCTGTTCCATTATTTTACTCTTTATATTGTAATCCCGTGAGGGATGTTTCTTACGCAATAAAATTTCTTTGTAAATTTACCTCTGCTCTGAGAAGAAAACACATTTTCAAATTCGTCAGCGTATGTTAGGACTCCAATTTTCATTATTTGAAGTTCATCCCGTATAAAATATATTTTATTTTTTTTTTCTTTTAAATTAGATTTTTTTTTTTAACTATATTATTGTTTTTCCGGCATAAAACTCACACTCACTACACGGTTTTTATTATTTCATTGTACTTTATAATTGATTCTCGACTCATTATGATAATAATCAGTGTCAAGTTTACCACCCATTAGTCATCAATCACTAAACTCTAATCAATAATTATTTTATATCCATGCAAACCAATGAATATGTGTTTGTGTAATAAACTAAGTAATACGTATTTTATATAATGTATATAAAATCTGGCAAGTAGAATTCGAAGATATAAATATTAACGATAACATTATATACTCAAGACTTTTCTGTTATTAACTTCTTACAAACTTGACGGCCAAAAATTAGAGCATAATAAATAATAATAAAACTATTTCTTTAAAGGGTTTAATTTGATTATTTAATTAATTTAATTAACGGGTATTATTTAGGAGTCAAAATACATTAATCTACGGAGAAAAAAAAGTGCGTGGATAGAATTTTAACCGTGTTATTCAAAGTTTTAAGTACTCTGAAGATATATATATATATATATGGTCTGTATAGTAAAGTAAAGAGCAAAGAGTCTGTATGATTGTGCGTGTATATGCATATACACAAAAATCCCGTGTCAAGTATTCGACGAACATATCACCGGACTCGAAAACATCATCCGTACGTTGCAAAGTCGCCAACAAGTTAAGAGTAAAGAGTTTTAGTAATGTAAGCGGTTAAATGAGCAAGCGAGCGAGCAAAAAGGAGTAATTGTTGGACGTGAGATAAAGTCAGGAGCTAGAGCTGAAAAATTTGCTATAATTAATAAAATAAATTAAAATAAAATAATGTTTAATTTATTAATATATCCTCATAAAATATGTAAGAAAATAAATGGAAGAATGTAAGAGCTGGAGATAATACAAACTACTAACGCGTGGTTGGGGGCACGGTTTTAAATGCCAGACATTTAGTTTATCAATATTACTTTTCAATGTAATGATCGTATCCAGTGTGTACTGGCGATTGTAATGTATCAGAATATTCTAGCGTGTCTTGACAGTGACTTACGTGCTGTCGTGCGTCAAGTAACATCGATCATCTCAAGAATAAAATAAGGTAGGGGCCGATGATCGATGACAGGTAATGTAAGTCGCAACATCTAGCGTTGTTCATCATTTTTTATTTATATTTTTGTTGTTTTTTTTATCACCCCCGAGAATGGAGGAGTAATTAATATTTATTTAGCGCCGAGGCATCTAAATAGATGAATAATTAAAAATTTCATAATAAAGTTAACAGATGACAAGTTTTATTAAGGATAAAATGTTCCAGTTGCTCAGTCAACTAATATCCTCATTATTTATCTTAAACCCTTAATAAATAATCCGTTGTCAGAAATTTTAAAACTTGTCTTTAATTTTATTCACTTTGCTTTACTTATTCATTCTTTCAGTCAACTGGTAAATGTTTACCGACTTAATATAATCCTCTTGGTAAACCATTTTTCTATTCTCTTTCATTTTCTCTCAAAGTCTCAGCAGACATTCCTAGCTTAAGAACAATAAAAACAAATACTTTAAGTATCAAAGTATTACTCGGTACTAAAAGGGATTATTAAATATTAATATTTATAATTAAATTTTATTATATTCACCATTGTCTTACTAAACAATAAATTTAAGTAGTAACTATGAATTATTTATTGTTTATTATAATAAAACAAAAATAAAATAACTTACTGGTCGCGGTAAAAATTTAAGGCGCTGCACCCGCAACTGCTTCCCACTATTCCAACTCGCTTTCGATCGCATCCGATGGCCTTGATCAGGTGTTGATGATCGATCTCCAAAAAATCCTCGAATCACTTCTATCCACTATCTTAACTTCAAATCCACTTTTATATTTTTATTTATCAGTTATTGGCTCCAATTAAACGCATCCGGTCACTTAATAATTGTTTAAATAAATTATTTTTCGTTAATCAACAAACAATTAAAATAATATTAATTAATTAGTTAATAAATAAATAAATAATAAATAAATATTGTTTCTAAATAGTCACATAAAAACACACCAGACAATGACGAACACTTACAATCGACTATCCAAAGTCGACTGACTGTTACTAAATGCGAACCGCGTTTCTCGCCTATTATATGTATATATCTAGACACGCACACAATATATTACATGTATAAATATATTTATGTTTGTATAAGTATAAATATACATGTAAAAATATTAATATTAATATATATATATATTGAACGATTTATCGTATCATTAATAGACGGTTTTCGTAATTATATTTATCGTTGTGTAGTAGACCAGAATTAAATGAAAGACACATTACTATATGTCGTATTATATATTAGTATTAATAATAATAATAACAATAATAAAAATAAAAAACGATAATAAGTTAAAGCGAGAGAGTAAAGATTTAATACAAGTTGTAAAGAGGCTCGTATTGCAAATATCGCTCGTATTGCAAGAGTGTAATGGTGACAGAATGGTTTGGTTGGCTCTACTCAGACTCAGTGGTATAATATGGAGAAGAGGCGCTCTTTGGAGTTGATGTTGAGTGAAAGAGAGGACAGAGAAGAGTGTAACGGGAAAACGAGTAGAAGACTACTCGAGCAGGGAGAGAGGGTTATATTATACATATAGGGGTAGGGAGGATACCGCGGATAGGAGGATAGTGAGGATGAATTAGGGAGGGATCCGGAAGTACGTAATTTCAGGATGTTCTCCGAAGCGGCAGTGTACAAACATACTAGCATGTTTTTTTTTTTAGTCTGTAGTTTGTAGTAAGGTAAAAGCCCCAATAGATGATCACGTACCAGTATATGATCACTCCATGTATTTGTATATCTATATTCACAAATATAGGTATACAAATACATGGAGTGATCATATACTGGTACGTGATCATCTATTGGGGCTTTTACCTTATAGTAGTTATAGTTATTGTTACAGTACTAAAGTTATTACTTGTTACAATTGTTGTTGCTTGTTACAGTTTCCAGTTTTCATTGTACAGGTCTAAGTCTAGACTAAGTCAGTTTTATTTCTAAAACAAAAAAATAAAATAAAATTACTGATTTGTTGATAACTTATCATATAAATATTAGTATTGATATCATTATCATTACCATTTCTGGTACCAATCCAATGTATTTGCTGTAGTATTATGTTAACGTGTATGTGCGTGCGTGAAGTAAGTAAAACTACTACGCGACACTACTAACAAGCTCATATGGCACGAGCGTGTATGACCTCGCGCGTGCGAATACGTTAACACTTACTATTACATACATTGATAATTATTTACTTTTTCAGTGCAAGTACAAGTATTTAGTACTCATTCAATGTGTTTGTTATTTAATTAAAATGATACATTGCATGTCTCACATTTATTTTACATTGTATTTGTATGAATTATATTATACATACAGAGATATATGTAATATTTAATGAATGCGAGTGGATCACATGTAAAAATGAATTTACCGGCATCAGCCACCTGTCGAGGTACACATACACACATTCACACATACACACACCACTACTACTCTAACTGCTCTACTCTTCTGTATGTCTCTACAATACACTAGTATATCTTACTCTGCTCTTTTTACTTGTATTGTAAATATTATAGTGACTGTGATTGTATGTACAGCAAGTATATTTGCAAAAAATACTGAGATTGTTAATTAATTTAATACTGTCTGTACATTTAACCACCTAGACTACTTACGCGACAAGATCACATGCACTTGTAAATGTAATTTTTAAAAATTATTTTTATTTTTATAAATTTAGATTTATCTCATAACACAGTTTAAAAATTTTTAAAGTTGTTTAATTGAATATTTTTTTTTATAAACACAGTATTGACGACGGCACAACAGTAATTTGTGTACCTTGCGTGAAGAAATAATAAAAGGTATCATCATACGCGAGTTATTCACTGGTGTAATGCTCTCAGCGATCGTGTAGATGCAGTAGTACTGCCCCAAACAGAAGCGGTAACTGAGAATTGCGAAGCGGCGCTGCTTACGTTTTTCTTTTCCTCTCTACTACTAAGTCAGAAAAGACTTTTTATATGTGTGTATAAATGTTTTAATAACTGTATAGATATTCATGTATGTATTTACGTATATATGTTATTGTAAAACATAGACATGAGATTCTCCTACTCTAATTTTTAATTATTTTTTATTTTTCTTCCTCCTGATAATATTTCTTATCATTTTCTCTGTTATTAATAACATTGCAATATTATTTTCTACATACTCATTTTAAAATCTATTTATTATTTAAATATTTACATGTGTATGTGTAAAGTAGAATGAAAATTAAATAACATGAACGAAAGATCTAATATTAATGTAATGCAGAAAGGAGTTGACTTGACTTGACTCTCTGACTTGAAGGAGAAATGATATACAGAGATTTCATTCTACATATACTTACATATATATATTAAACCAGTACAGACTGTACTAATTCTCCCACCATCCCGATTTCCGATCTCGCACGGCGCCAGTTTATTCTTATCTGTTATCAAATACTCACAAAAAATAATAATAAAAATAACAATTCAATCATTGTGATTACAATTAAATATAATTTAATTACTACGTATCAATAAAATAATTGACCTAAGATTTTTGTTGATCTTTGAATTACTGCGTTATTTTTTTTAAAAAGAATAGAAAAATAGCTTCGAAGAATAAAAATTTTCCATTGATGGTATCCGTATGATTCAAATGTTTAAATAACAATTATTCACTTGCTGAAAATAATGTACTACGATAAATATATAAATTTTCATGTGCAAAATTGTACAGATATTTTAATAATAAAGATTATTGGGAAGTGATAAGCATTATGCTTTGATGGGTCACATTGATAATGATTAATGCTTGTTATTGTTTAATTAAAACGCGGAAAGATATGTTTATATCAATAATATATAGCTATATCTTCTGATAAGATACACTGAGAAAAAAAAATACTTTTACTCAATTAACAATTTATTGGTTCAAGAAATTCGCTGACGATCAAATATTCTATTATTATTAATTATTAATTTCTGAAGAGAAGATCATCAATATTTATCCTTGGATAATAGATAAACAAGAGAATAGCTTTATTTAAATTAAGTAAAAATTATTTCAATCAATTTAACAAATTCTTGAGCTAATAATATATATATATATTCTTGAAAATTTTCAAGAACATGAATTTTTGTATCAAGAAAATTTTCTTAATAAAAGTATTTTTTTTTCTTAGAGTATGATTGAATGGAATGACAATTTTAAAAAGAGCAAAAAATTTTTATACAAAATGAACACTTTTGTATTGATTGAAGATTAAATTTGTGATCCAATATCAATATTGTTATTATTATTATAATTACTGTTATTATTAATGTAGTTATTCTTCTTACAGTATATTTATCGTTCTAAATACAGCAATCTAATAAATAATTATAAACAGTAAAGCGATTATTCTCAATCATAATCATCCGGTGGGATTCCCAGTTCTTGATCAGTCCATTCTAATGGCTCTGGATAAGGAAATTCACCCTGTCAATGACATTTTAAATATTTATTATCATATTTTAGTATCTTTAAATATTTTATTTCGGTGTAATAAAGATTAAAAAATTCATTTATAATTGTACTTACGACAATGTGTCCCCAATCGTGCCATAAGTGCCACAGAATCCACCACCACATTACTCCACCAACAGTATGAGCGGCAATCATTTCAGCTTTTGACGCGTCTGGCACTTGGCGATAAAAACACCTATTGAAATTATTTATTCAGTTATTCAGAAAGTATTCATATTATTATCGTAAATATGATGTTCTTAACCTGTCATGTGTAAATAAATTACATTATATAATTAGTACTTACTCGCCACCAGAGTTTCTAATTTGCATTTTATTTATCGGTGTACGCTGTTTTGATACAGATGACAAATTTTTTAATAACCTAACACCCCGTGAGATAATCATTTTTTTATAAATTATTTATCTATTATTTAACAACAAAATAATTGGACAGTATCTGTGCTCCCGACCAGCACAGTGTGTAGCTCCGATATTTTTTATTATTTATTATTTTAGCGCTTTATTATTTCGTCAGAGGGCGCAGCAAGTAAATTTTACCACGCATATTTAAATTATTTTTTTTTTATAGAAAGTAAATCTTAATTTATTTATTTATTTTCTTGTAAAATCAATTAAATATTGACATTTTAAATAAGAAATAAATAGGAATAAAAATGAAAATTCAAGTAGCAGATATTTGATAATTTTTAGAATATTTTTAAGAAATAAATTACTCCAAAATAACTTTAGAAAAAAAAAATTGACATGTAGAAATTAAAAATACAGTTTTTTAAAATAATTTCTGAAACAAATTTTTTTGTTCAATAAAATTAAAAAATTGTGAATTGACTGCTAACTTTAATGTCATTAATAAAATTATACTTCAAAAAATAAATCTCAAGATTTTTTTCTATCAACAATAAATTTGTTTACCAACAAAAAAAAATAATAATTATAATTTATCTTTCTCCGATATAAAGATCAAATTTATACACTGAAAAAATGAATATTTTTAACTAATTATAATTTATTTTGTTTTTGTTTTTACATTATCTGATATTTTGATGGCCTTAGTCACATATTATATTTGTATACTGTTTTAAATAATTTATAATATGTATATATTTCAGCGAAATTGTATGTACACAAAGGCGAACCAATGAATATATCATTTGAGAACCTTTAATTAAATGACAGTAGCAATAACGATCTATATAAATAATGTTTGTCGATAGAGTCATATAACAGACTTTGCAACAAAGTCATTTTAATATTTTACAAACACTAAAAAAGAAAAAATAATAATAATAAATTTGATTAATTCACTCTGTGAACTTTATCTGTTTCCATTCCTAAAATTTGAACTAATCCGTACTGAAGATGATACCGCTTCAAAAATGTCATATCAATACGACAATAAATGAATTAAAAAAGAACGTATCGAAAATTTGCTTTCTTTAAATAAAATCTTTCCCAAAGTGAGTATCATCCTGGACTTGAGAATACTTGATTGTAGCTTATCCTCATGTGTGCTTCAACTATTTTTTAAGTTTTAATTATCATTAATCATTATGGCTATTACAATAACATGGTCATTGGGTTTTCCATGAGACTTCTGAACGCTGAGAGCCATTGGGCACCAACAGCACCGTCGACTGTTCTGTGATCACAACTTGCAGTTACTGACATAAATTGCGCAGAGTTGTAGCTAGAAAATAAAATATTTAATATTAATCGCACTTGTGATAAAAAAAATAAAAATAAATAGAGAATAAAATTCCTCTTTACCCTCTTTCATTGTCAGCAGGTATAAGTCTGTTTTCAGTGGTTCCTATTGCGAGAATAATCGACTGCGGTGGATTAACAATCGCCGAAAATTGTTTAATACCAAACATTCCTAAATTAGACACTGTTATCGTACCACCTTGAAATTCTTGTGGCTGGAGTTTACCTTCTCTCGCTTTGGCAGCAAGAGCTTTAACATCTTTACTTATTTGCGCTATACCTTTCCAATCAGCACCAAATACTATTGGAGTTATTAAGCCTGATTCTGTACTCACAGCTACACTTACGTCTACATTGTCGTATCTAATAAACAAATAATTAAATTAAATCATTAATTCACCATCACACTGAGAAAAAAAATTTTTGTCCAGAAAAAAACTTCTTGGCTCAAGAATCGTTTAACATAAATTTTGGTTTTTGACAAAAGAATATCAATATCTATGATGATAATAAAATATTGGCATTAATTTTGATAGATTAACAAACGAATAGGTTCATTTGAATTAAACAAAAAATAATTCGATCAATTCTTGAGACAAGAAAATATATTCTTGAAAATTATCAAGAATATATATTCTTGTGACAAAAAAATTTTCTCAAGAGTAGTACTTTTTTTTCTCAGTGCAGATTATCAAAATTTTTTATAAGTTATAAATAAATAAATAAATACTTACTGTCGGATAACATTTCCAAGCCAAGCACTGTTACCTTCTGGTACTTTTTTACACGCCATAGCCATAGCTTTGATAATAATATCATTAACGCTAACCCTGACATTTTCTTTTTCCATCATACGATTGAATTGTTCGCGCATTTTTAAAGCTGCGTCCATCTTCACGTCGATTGTCAGGTAATAATGAGGAATTGTCTGTTTACTTTCGAGTAAACGCTTGGCAATTACACCTCGGACATTCGATACTGGAATGTCCATACCACCGGCGTGAGCTGTACCAGCAGACATTGCAGGCCCTGCTCCTCCTAAATCTTTAGCTGTTATTGACCCGAACAATCCTGTGCCTCTCAATCCCTAAAAGTAATTAACAATCAATGATACACGTCCATTGATAAAAATACATAGAGGAATATTTTTAAAATAAAAAAATACCTGGAAACTCAATCCTTGTTCGGCAGCTAACCTCTTAGCCAAAGGACTCGCAAAAACTCTGTCTCCAGCAGTAGTAGGAATTGACGGAGGTGGTGGTGCGGCTGCTTTAGGAGTAGCTTTTGGTGGTGGAGGTGGAGGAGGTGCTGCAGCTGCAGGAGCAGCCTTAGGAGCTGGAGCTGCTGATCCGTCATCTTTGAAATCTTTAAATGCTGCTACACTTCCCTCGTCAGACACAATTATACACACAAGGGAACCGATTCCAATGTTTTTAGCTCCTGCGGGTTGGATTATTTTTGCTAAATAACCTTCTTCTGGTGTCTCAAAGCCCATGGTTGCTTTGTCGGTTTCTATTTCAGCTAACAGATCACCCTCGTTTAATTTGTCACCTGGAATAAACGTGCCGTTAGTCATTAGATATTTATTTTTGATAAATTGTATTTAATTTTTTATTTATTTTGGAGTACACTGAGAAAAAAAAATACTTTTATTAAGAAAATTTTCTTGATACAAGAATTTATGTTCTTGAAAATTCAAGAATATATATTCTTAGGGCAAGAACTTGTTAAATTGATTGAAATAATTTTTACTTAATTTAAATAAAGCTATTCTCTTGTTTATCTATTATCTATTATCCAAAGATAAATATTGATGCTCTTCTCTTCAGAAATTAATAATTAATGATAATAGAATATTTGATCTCACCGAATTTCTTGAACCAAGAAATTGTTAATTGAGTAAAAGTATTTTTTTTTCTCAGTATAAGTATTTTATTAATCTATAATTTAATCAGCCTGAAAATTTTACGGTAATCGAACGAATAAAATAAAACTTTGTGCTGATAATTATTTAAATAAATAATTACTACCTTCTTTTTTTTGCCAACTAATAATAGTTCCTGTTTCCATAGTTGGTGATAATGCAGGCAGAGCTACTTTAATATGATCTGGATAATCAGCATAGTACCTAAATTGTTGTCTCCATGGTTCAACTGAAAATTTTCCACCTGATCCTTGATACCTAAATTTAATCAATATAATAATAGTTATTGATAAATCTAATCTAATTTAAGTTTAACCTTATTTGTTCCTAACTAGGTATGAATTATTGAACTATTGATTGAAACAAAAGACGTCAAAATAATTGAATTATCCCGATGATAATAATAATACCTTTGGAGTGATCTTCTGTGAAGACATCGTGTGGTTAAACATCTGACGACATTTGTACGAATAGAATTACGTAGGGTGACACGAGCCAAATCATTACGGAGTTGAGCAGTCGTTCGTAGCAACATTTTAAAGTCGTTTTTCAAATTTTATTTTCTTTAATTTATTATCTCAGTGTTTTTAAATAAAATTTATTGTAAATTATCACAAAACCCCACTGTTTAATATTAAGTGTAAGATTTATATTAATTGAGACAATTATTTGGTGATGATTGTGATTAACAATCAACTACACGTTGGGACAATTTGAAGTCAGAGGTCGTCCACAAGGTCACGTGATAATCGAACGATTATCACTATTTATTAATGATGATATTGATACGCTCAATAGGTGTTATATCTTATACAATATTTACAACTCCGTTAATTTTTTTTACTGATTAAAAAAATCCAAACGTACCCAAGACACTTATGTGTCTACTACTTGTGTGTCTACTACTTGTGTGTGATGGGGTTACGACGATTTTCGACTATTATTTTTGACATCTAGCTTGGACTAGCCGATCAACAGATGGTGTTGCTTCGTAGTTCTGGAACATATGATGTAATGCGCGTGATATAATAGAATTTTTTTATTTATTATCTAATAATGTTGTGATAGCATTTGAACATGCTCTAAAGATGATGAGTATTACAATCAGGATATCTGAAAACTTTTGATGACATTAAATTTAGCTGTTACTTGACAATTATTTAATTTTTTTCAGCAAATAAATTTGTTCCAAAAAATTATTTATAACAAATTGCATTTTTAATTTTTAAAAATTTCTAAATGTCAATTTAAAAAAAAAAAAATTTTTTTGACATTATTTATTTGTTATAAAGATTCTTAAAATTATCAATTATCTGCTAAATTAATTTTCATAAACTTTTTGCACGCCTCATAGCGCGAAGCGCGTGAGGTTGTGCTTTATACTCGACTCGTCAAGATCAAGCAATTTTGTGATCTTTAAATGCCTCTATCACAACCACATTACACTTATTCAATAATATAAGTAGATGTACACCGAAAAACACTTAAATTAAACCATCTTTTACTTTCTAAAATCATTTCATGTTGCTATTTTGAAAAAAAAAAAACGTTTTGAAAAAAATTTTACGTGGACGTCCGGATGTCACCCCATTTTGGATGTACCAACGATTACTCCCGAACAAATTGATATTTCAAGACCGGACCTTTTTTATTAGTTTAAGAATTCGATTAACTGGGTCCGTATTTCATATCAGTGGCCTAGCTTATGTATTTTTTTTTTAAATTGAATTTTTATTAAAATTCACGGATACAACCGTACAAAGCCAAACGAACTTTTCTTATTTGTCACGTGAAAACTTTGGCGCCACTTGATCAAGCTAGATTTTTGCACGCCTCATAGCGCGAAGCGCGTGAGGTTGTGCTTTATACTCGACTCGTCAAGATCAAGCAATTTTGTGATCTTTAAATGCCTCTATCACAACCATATTACACTTATTCAATAATATAAGTAGATGTACACCGAAAAACACTTAAATTAAACCATCTTTTACTTTCTAAAATCATTTCATGTTGCTATTTTGAAAAAAAAAAACGTTTTGAAAAAAATTTTACGTGGACGTCCGGATGTCACCCCATTTTGGATGTACCAACGATTACTCCCGAACAAATTGATATTTCAAGACCGGACCTTTTTTATTAGTTTAAGAATTCGATGAACTGGGTCCGTATTTCATATCAGTGGCCTAGCTTATGTATTTTTTTTTTAAATTGAATTTTTATTAAAATTCACGGATACAACCGTACAAAGCCAAACGAACTTTTCTTATTTGTCACGTGAAAACTTTGGCGCCACTTGATCAAGCTAGATTTTTTTAGACTGCGTGCGCATATGACAAAAAAAAAGGGCGCCGATATTTAAAAAAAAAAAAATAAAAAATACTCTGTAAGAAATTACTTAATTATAATTTTTTTTTTTTAATTAATTATACAATTAATTTTTTTCTTAAAAAATGATTGAGCGTTATGAGACGTGCACTTTTGGATTTTCCAAACTTTTTTAGACTGCGTGCGCATATGACAAAAAAAAAGGGCGCCGATATTTAAAAAAAAAAAAAATAAAAAATACTCTCTAAGAAATTACTTAATTATAATTTTTTTTTTTTAATTAATTATACAATTAATTTTTTTCTTAAAAAATGATTGAGCGTTATGAGACGTGCACTTTTGGATTTTCCAAACTTTTTAATTTTTATAACGAATAAACTATGATAAAAATGTTTTTATAAATTCGCACTTGAAATTTTTTTTTTAATTTTTACATGTGGAGTTTTTTTTTATTATATTTTTTTCATAATAATTTAATTGTTACAAAAATCTAAAAAAAAAAATTGTATTTATTGAACGCGCTGTAAGAAAAACCGGAAAACTGCTTATAAAATATTTCTTTTGCTTTTTTTTTTTAATTTCGCTTCAGTTACATTAATTACATGTAAATTTCAGTTTCGCAACTCAAGTTTTTTAACAAAAAAATATTTACTTATTAATAAAATACAGATAAGAGCTTTGGATTTAAGATATATTAATTAATTATTCCTAATCTTCTTTATAAGAATCAGGAACTCTAAATTCAGTAGTCGCTGGCCGGTAAATAGGATTTTGTGTTAATGCATAAACTGTCTTTTGACGTTCGAGTTCAAACTTAGCGTATTCTCTTTTGTCTTTTATTGCGGTCCAACATCTAAAAAAAATATCAACCAATAAATTATTAAAAATTAATAATTATTGTTGTGTAACAATATTATTAATATGTTAAAAAAATTCTTACTTCCAAATTATCAAGGCAATTATTCCCATCACGACAACTGCGAAAAATACCACCCCAGGAAATACAGCTGCTGGTAATGGAGTTTGACAAAACTGTAGAAAGAATATTCAATAAATTATTTTAACTTAATCGCAAAAAAATGATTTAATCAAATAAAAAATTATTTTCTCTAATTTATAAAATATTTTTTTTTTTTTAAGTGTAAAATTTAATCACCTTATCGCCGATAATAAGAAGAACTCTGTTGTCTTCCGTGAATTTGTAAGCGTATGGAATAGTACAAATAGTAGAATCTCGAACAGTTCTAACAATACAATAATGGTCGCTAGAAGTATCAACTTCGTGAACTCTTTCTATTTCGTATTTAGAAGTACCGTTCCTATGACAGTACTCATCAGTCTTTTCTGGCGTTTCAACTGTCACATTGACGCACGACTCGTACAAAATACAAAGACCACTTCCTCCAATGCTAGCTGATGATTCGCAATAAATTCCACGGTATAATAAACCATCTCCTGGGGCAGTTACATTACATCTAAACAGAAACATTTAGTACCTTATATTTATGACACTAAAATTGACAGACATTAGAAATTTTAAAAAATTTTTATAGTAATAAAATTATTATGAAAAAAATTTTTTTTAAATTCCACATGTGAAAATTAAAAAAAATTATTGGTAGAAATTTTTATGACATTAAGAAGGGTTTACATTTTTTCTCTCTCTCGCCCTCTATTGGACAAACGAAAGTATCTCTGTCATACTTGTACAACAAATGGAATCTTAAAATGCATTTTATACATAAATAAATGAAAATTTTCCAAAAAAGCGCTTCGCTCTTCGATAGATAATTTAATTATCTATCGAAGAGCGAAGCGTTTTTTTTTTTCGAAATTTTATCACATACATGAGAAAAACACGTTTGAAAATCAACTATAAATCGCTCTTAAAGTAAGCAGTCACTTGATCATTTTTTATAAACAAATTTGTTCTGAAAAATTATTTTTTAGAAATTGTAGTAGTAGTAGTTTATTTCATATAATGTATGGCCTGAATGGCCTTTTATATCCCTTTCCGCTTACAAGTATTAATTTGATAATGAATTAAAAAAATAAAATAATATTTTTCAGAAATTGTATTTTTAATGTTGTTAAATTTCTACAAATCAATTTTCGTTTCTAATTTTTTTTTGCAATAATTTATATCTTAAAAAAAATCTAAAAATCATCAAATATCTCCTAATTTAATTTTCATAAATTTTGAGAAGCATTTTTTTTACTGTAATTAATTTATTACAAAATAAAAAAAAATTTATAATTTCCTATAAAAATATTTAAAATTTATAAAACTGACCGACATTGTCCACAATCACAAAATCCGTGATTAGCACAAACATCATTGCTTCCAGGTGCTATGCAAAGTTCATTGCCTGTCGGGCATTCACACACATCTCCTTCCCATCCATCTAAACAAGTGCAAACACCACAGTCACACCTTCCTCTTCCACCACACTCGATTCCATTAGTCTGCAAATAAAATCTAGGTTTAACAAAAAAACTTCAATAAAATATATTCATGTTTACTAAAGACAGAAACATTATAAAATTTCTTCTTATCATAATATCACCTCGATGTACTCTTTCGTAAATAACATTTAATATTTATTCAGCATAATAAGATGATAATTATATCACCGGTGAATTTGCAAAATATTTTTTTTTGAATTACCTTATCGCAAGGTGAGCACTCACAGTACTTCCCATTATATCCTGGATCACAGTTACATGAACCACAAGTACATTCACCGCGGTTTGAGCAAACTTCATTTAAATCACCGGGCTTTATACATTGTAAGTGGTTTAATGTCCATCTACTCTCATCACAGTCACACGTTTCTCCTATAAATATTTAAATTAATTACTTTAAAATCAAATACTTAATAAATTAAAAAAAATTTTTAACAGATTAAATTAAAGCCGACAGACTTTAAACAATTTTTGAATTAATAAAAATTATTCATAGTAAAGACCAATTATTTTTTATATAAATTTTTTTAATTTAATTATTATAAATTGTTAGTTTAATAAAAATATATTATTTAAATATTAAAATTAATTTACAAACCAGACCATCCATTATGACATTTACAAATTCCGCATTCATCAATTCCATTATTACATCGAGGTGATGTTTTTTCACAATCACATCCACATTGCAATTCAACTTCTATCAATGTCTTAGAAGCTTCTGAAGCAAGTGCATCATCTATTATTATAGTTTGTTTCTAAAAAAAATTATAATTAATTAATTTAATAAATAATTTATAATTAAAAAAAAATGACATTAAAGTTAGTAGTCTTGAAAATTTTTTAATATTATTTAACGAAAAGATCTTAAATCTATCTTCTCTTTACAGATGCTATTTATTGTGCATAAAAATTACTAAACATTCTACACATGAAAATGTAATATATTGTTGTAAATTGCCGAGGGCGTTTCTTTACAAATAAATAAATAAATAATCAAAAAATTTGTTCCAAAAAATTATTTTAAAAAATTGCATTTTTAATTTTTGAAAATTTCTACGTCAATTTGAAAAAAAAAAATTTTTTTTGTCATAATTTATTTGTTATAAAATTCTTAAAATTATCAAATATATGCTAAATTTTTTTTTTTTTTTTTTTATATAACTTTATATTTTTTATGTTTTAACTTCTTTGATAAATTTGTAAAATCTTTGTAAAATTTTATCGTTTTCTCATCAAATGTATTTATTGTTGTTACTTATTTATCTAACGACCAATCGACAGTATATCAAAGATGTGTATTTTATAAAAGCACTTAAATAAATAATAATAATAATAATATGCTAAATTAATTTTTGTAAAAAAAAAGACATAAGAAAGAAGAAATAAAATCTTACCCAAAGACTTTCATTGGTTGGACAATCAGCTAAAGATAACTCTATTTTAAAATCATAAACTTGACCTTCTTGTATCCCACTACACTCGGATGTCATAATTTCCGGTTTATCGGAACTCCCACATTTTGAGTAATACTTAACGTCGATTAAATCCGTTGAATTATCGCGCAAAACAACTTTCGTAACAATGTCACGATAAGATTGCTTTATAATTTCTAAAATGTTGGAGCTGTTGGCAGCCAAAGTGGCGACGCGGGCTTTTTCTTCCAGCAAAGCCGCAATTTGCTCGTACTCAAATCTTCGATCCTCAGCGACGGCGAAGATTAAATTAACCTTCCGCTGTTTTAGAAGACGCGAAATTTCAGCCAGCGAGGGGTAATCGAATATCTTGGACTTGGTATATTCACCGTTAGAATTAAGATGACATGAGAAATCGTTCCGATTTACTACTCCGCCGAGTTTACCCTCGCCAGCAAAGTGCATCAATCCATCAGTGGCAATTAGCATCAATTTTCGCGCCTGTCGTGCCCATCCTACCTGTTCATTGCACACTATGGCTTGTACAACACCATCTAAACCACCTTCCAGATTGTCTACGTTTCCCGTTACATGACTAGAGTTCACCTATTAAATTATTCATAATATATAATAATAAATTTTATTTAGGTCATACCATATTAAATAATCTATTTTTAACTATCGTTCACACTTGTGAAGTAATCATATATATTTATAGATTTTTAATTATAATTTTACGCGATGAATTTTATAAAAATTTATTAAATTTAATTAAAAAATGTATTTCTAATTTTCAATCTATATTATTAAGAGAATAAGAAAAATTTTGTGGCCAGTGTATTTATATGATAAAATGGGTTTTTATGGTTAAATTTGGTATCGTTAGAAAGGTCTTGACCTGAAGTTGTGCCTTATCAAGGTTTCATATCATTCTCACCGATAATCAATTTATTATGATAAGTATTTAGGCTGCATTCGAAAGTACTCTATCTCTAGATACATAATTAAGGAATGACCTTGTATCTTGTGAATTATTGACATTTTTAAAGATGTAAGCTCATCTCGATGTTACACTTATCAAGAGCTTTCATTTGAGTACCCACATGCATTTTGATATATATATATATATATATATATATATATATCTATATATATATAGATATGAAAAATTGATGTGGGTACTCAAATGAAAGGTCTCGATGAGTGTAACATCGGGATGAGCTTATATCTTTAAAAATGTCAATCGTGAACAAAATACAAGGTCATTTCTTAATTATTGACGTTTTTAAAGATATAAGCTCATCCCGATGTTACACTCATCGAGACCTTTCATTTGAGTACCCACATCAATTTTTCATATATTTATATATATTATAGATATTTATATATGAAAAATATATTTATATATGAAAAATATATCAAAATGCATGTGGGTACTCAAATGAAAACTCTTGATAAGTGTAACATCGGGATGAGCTTATATCTTTAAAAACGTCAATAGTTAAGAAAGTACAGTGCAATTTAACAAAAGTCATTATTTAATAAAGCAAAATTTTATTTATTTATAGTTCTCAAGTCCCGGCAGTCACACAGTGACTGCAAGGTTACTAGTTTTAAAATAATGAAATATTTATTAATTTTTTATTAAGATAAAATGCTACAAATTTTAATGATTTCTTCTTTGAACGCTTTTTTAAGTATCACACAATGTAAAAAAATTTTTTTTATGAATAGCTGATTTAATATAAAGTGATAATATATTTTAACATAAATGAATGATGTCAATTGATTACTATTTAATTTTCAGCCAACCTGTTGAATAAAACGAAGTACATCTTCACTAAGCGGCATGTGATGTTTGAATGAATATACTGGAGCGCAAACTTTGTGTTCACCTTTACACGGATTATCTTCATGACCAGGGAATACATACGGCATCAATGGCTTATCAGCGTAACTTCCGAATCCTAAACGGAAATTACTGGTGTAGCTACCTAGAGTATGAGCCATTTTCCACCCGAGACTCACCAATGTGTCTTTGTCGTCGTTCATTGACCACGTCAAGTCCATTAAATAATATAAATCCAGCGGATAGTTTCTAAATTGATATTAAAACATAAATAAATTCATTTAGATCTAACTCTTTTTAATCTAAATAACCGAGTAGTCTAAAAATATACTTTGCAGGCCTGTATTTAAGATAAACAGATTCTGTGTTATGTGGGCGTAGTTTTATGTGTAATCTCTGTGGTTTCAATTGAATTGGTACTTGGTCAGGTACAACCACATCTTGAAAATCATCATCTTTTATTGAATTAACAGATCCCATTGATGCATGATGAATCGCGTTTTTCGGGCAGCCAAATGCTTCTAAACGTTCCGCGCTGCTGCATCTCAATTTTCCGATAGTAGAATTTGAATATGACTATAAATAATTATTTTTTATTACTACACTGAAAAAAAAATTAACTTAAAACGAGAAAAAAATTCTTAAACCAAGAAAATAATTATTACCTTGAATCAAGACGAAAAAATCTTAAATTAAGTAAAATTTACTTAAACCAAGAAAAAATTCTTAGTTTAAGAAATTTTCTACTTAAATTAAGAAGATGGAATTTTTTATAATTATTTACTTGATTCAAATAAATTTTTTGTCTGTGTACAGATAAATAATTAATAGAATTAAAAACAAAGCAAATCCGCTCACCCATTCGCTACACCACGCACAGGAAGAACTACTCTCAAGGCATGTCTTGCAGGATGTTTGTATCGCGCAACGATAGAGCAACGATTCTTCAGGAAAACCGGCAGCATTTATCGCTCGATGATTATTGTTAATTACTATCAATAAAAACGAGATTATTTGACTTTTGATCTCCATGACACGCCTTCGTCTCACTTTCTCATTAAAACGCTATTGATTTTCCTTTTAATGACCATTATTATTTTTTATTACCCCAAATCGATCGCATTTTATGTTTCTTCTTTTCTTTGACCTTTTAAAGTTATAATTTATATTTTATAATAACAATAATTAACAGTTTAAATGAACACAGGTGTGTATCATCGTAACAATCTTATCTGTTTATCTTGACTGATAGTAATCAGTGATGTAACATATTTACAAACTATCAATATCACTTATCAATAAAAGATAATAATAATAATTTTCTTTGACCACACATTAATGAAAACTATCACTTACAATTAGTAATACCACCAGTAACTCCTAAATAAATAACTTATTCATCAATGATCATAATATTACAACACAGTTTAACTTTGATTTTTTTTTATACAATAACCGGACGATGAAGTAATCGAGCGAAGAAAAAACTTATAAAGATGTCATGTGTTACTAACACACTAATTTCACTATTTGAAATTTAAATGATAATGAACAAATAATTTATAATTTATAATTTATAGTCTTCACTCGGGTTACTTTAAAATTTAAAAAATAAAAAATTTTTTTACTGAAGCGTAAAATAAAAAATTTTAATTCACTATTTTATTAATTTAAATTAATGGTTTTTGTAATTAAATTGTAGTGTTACATGCTGCAGAGACTGTGCTGGAATAAAAGCAATGAGCGGTATGATAGATCGCGAGAGAAGTATCGTCTGGTAGTTTTTCCCAACAAAAGCGGCAGTCACTCTCTTAGTGTGTTATCCTTTTTAAAATACGTCACGCTCCTACACACCTTGATGAGCATTAAATTACTGCTTGTATTACAGTTAGTGTAATAATATACATAAAAAATTTTAAAAGTAAGGATGTATATATATATATATGCACTTTGTACGGTTGTAATAATGTAAAAAATAGTAAGTGAGTATAAGTATTGTAGAATATAGTAAACCAAAACCACTTGTATTGCCTACACACTATTCTGTGTATTCTCAGATATTCTCTGATACCGAGTGGGTTGATACACAACACGTATTTGCGTTGACGATGCCGCTATCGGTATTGCCGTTAACGCCAACACGTAATCTCGCGGCACTTGGCCTATTTGTCATGTGTATGTATATATTATATACATATATACAATACGCATTAGAACATCTGCTTAGTATATAATAGTACAATATTATTACATTACAGAGAAATATTTAATTTAATAACTACATTATATGACAGTTAGTGATGCAATTTCATTTTACATTGAGATTTCTTTATGCAATTTCGCTATTTTTTATTCTTTTTGTTTTCTGTACATTGGTAATTATAGTAAAGTATAGTAAATTATAATATTATTACAATAACTGTAATTAAGTAAATCAATTCATTTTAATGAATGAAATTTTTTTTTGCTATCTTAAAGAAATATTGATCTATAAATTTTTTTTCTTTATATTCTATTGTACATGCCATGCTTTCACCTATTTGATAGTTTTACTCAATTATAGCACATTTCAAACGGAAGTAGAAAATATTTTGTTTATATTTATAAGTTATTGCTAAGTTTTGTGAATGTAAGTTTTTTTTTTGTTTTATTTCTAAACATTATTCCAATTAGAGAAACAAGAATCCAAAGGCCGTTGATAATTATTTTTTATATCTCTCAGCACATACTAACGCTGCATAATTTTCATTCGTAGATAATTATTTTCTCATTAAAATAATCGTACTAGTAATAATAGTTAATGAAATTGAATTTTAAAAATAAATAAATAATGTTATACATTATTAAGTATAAGGCAAAATTATCACCAATTCAGTATCATTAAATACCAAGTGGCAAGTAGCGGCACTTATAATAATTAAATTTTTAAATTCACAATTATTCATATTTATCCCACATATTAAATATGTACAATAACTATAAATAACTAATGGTAAGACAAAAAATTACTTTTAACTATTTGCATAAAAATTTACATTGATTACATGAAAAAAAAAAAAAAAAAATTTATCCTAAGGCAATTGCTGACAAGTTTATAATGGATGTAAAAAACTCAAAACATGTATAATTAAGTGTACTTTTAATTATATATATTTTTACCATTCTTAAAAATGAATATTTCATTAATTAATAAATATTTTTTTTTTTATTTATTAACTATTTATAATTATTTTTTTTTGTTTAATTTTAAGTATTTAAAAAGACATTGGACCCGTCATTTTTATCATCACAACCATATTATTCACGTAACTTTCGCTGTGAACAAGTAAAATACAAGTGTCACTTATTTAGACCTCGTATAATTGTAGAAAATAATTCTACTTAGTAAATATTTATTTATAAGAAGTGGAAGTAGTAGTAATAGTTGAGGTAATGTTATGGTTTTCTCTCAGAACTTGATACACGTCTTGCAAGCTGCTGATGAAGTACACCGTTTGGATCTTTCGATGGTTCAAACTCCTGGTGGTTATTATCTGTTGCTTTCTTTGGTTGATCGTGTTCTGGTGACGCGTCTCTTACTAGCCCACGCAGAAACATCGCTACGCAACTCCATGGAAATATCCTGTAATGAAGAAATAAATCAAAGTATTATTAAAGTTTTAGTCATTAATGATTTTAAAGCAGCAAATAAACTTATCGACATTACGTTAAACAGGAAAAGAAAGATACAAGTGTTTTTTTTTTATTCCATTTTTATTTCTAAGTAAATTTAACGTGTGATCGGTACAGGTACTGCAGCTATGAGGGAAAGCCTCAACCGGGAATTATTATCTGCTGTAAAGGAGTATGTAATAACAGAGTTGCCCGTCGATTGATCCGCGGTTTCTACTCACGCGATCTATACGTTTAGTTTTATAACGTAGTTAGTTATAAGCCAATATAATATATTAAATATTACATTCAATACGTTTAAATTAACTTTTCAATATTCTATATGAGAATTGTAAGTATTTTACAAGATTATATAGATTGCATTGATGAGATACGCTGCGATGAGAGTTATTAATTTTTATTCGTTATTATATGACTTACCATTTAGCTGCAAGAAGACCTTGAAAGTACCCTGGTAGAATGGCGAATTTTTCGTTACATCTTATTGCAGTTATGACACGATCGGCAACCACATTTGGGCTCAAGGGCAGCAGAAATCTGTAATAATTTAATTGGATATTTAATATTGATTTTTAAATTAATTTTTACAGAAATTGAATAAAAAAAAAATTTTTAAATTAAACAAAAATTCAATATTAAATATATAATGTAATATAATTTCTTCAAAATTTGATCATTTTCACAACTTGGATAAAACTAGTAAAAATACTAATTCAACTATTTATTTTTTCAACTTAAAAATTGTAAGAGAAATTCATATTAATTTATTTGGAAGATACTTTAAATTAATTTTAAAAAATATATTTATACTACTTTGTAACTAGTGAAACATAAAATGTGTTTAGTATTAAAATAATTTCTTCTAAAAATCAATTTTCTTCTTATTGCATATTTTCATATAAGATATTATATATATTATAATTTATATAATTATAAAAATAAAAAAAAACATGAAATTATATCTTAAATCAATAAATTTTTTTCATTTACTGATATGATTTTATGTATTGTATAACATGTTCTACTATATGAAAT
Source organism: Cotesia glomerata (assembly GCF_020080835.1). NCBI lineage: Eukaryota > Metazoa > Arthropoda > Insecta > Hymenoptera > Braconidae > Cotesia > Cotesia glomerata. The sequence goes on from NC_058158.1 coordinate 6,377,129, forward strand.
AATTTATTTACTGTCAATTAATTATAGGTGAATAGTTAATAAAATTAATTAAAATTTATTATCGAAAATATGTAATTTTGTGTTAAAACATTTCCAAGTCACCTGCGGAAGAATAATTTAATAATTAATACCTGAATTCAATATTATACCTTGATACTACATCTTCAAACATACCCGTTGAACGTATAAAATACGGACAAATTACCGTTGTGTAAATTTTGTTGTACCCATCAGCCTGAAAAAAAAAAAAAATAAATAAATAAATAAATAAACAAAGATGTGAAAATACATTAAAATAAATAAAGATCAATTACCTCAAGTTCCATTCTAAGAGCTTCGTCAAATCCGACAGCAGCGAATTTAGAAGCGCAATAATCAACGAGCTTGGGAACTCCAATGTGACCAGCAAGACTAGCAATGCTGACAATGTGTCCCTTATTTTTCTCCATCATTGCCGGAAGAAACGCCTTAACCGTCTGAAAGTAATAACGCTGTTTATAATTTTGATAAATTGCTACAATAGTTAAAATAAAATGCATAAAAGCAATTGAATTCTATTTTATTTTTATCGGAGATAATTGGCAACTCAACACTGTCATTCTGTTACTGTATTTGGAGGATCTCGTGTTTCGTAACGTTTAAAATCCGTCGACATTGCGAATGTGGTCGCAATGATCGGATTTATACTTCGCCTACAGGTCGACCGGTTTGTATACATACTACACCTGACCAACGCAAACTCTTGATAGCAACGAGATGTCGTGCTCACTTACATATAAGAAATCAAGCCAATCCCTCTCACCGCGAATTCTCTAGTCAGACATTTAACTGGTGGTCCTTGAATTCTTTAGCAAACTAATCGCAGCTCGGTAAGTACATTATTTCATCAAGTGAAAGAGGATTCGTTTTTTATTAATTATTATTTAATACTAAATATTTTCGTTTATGTAATCCCACGTGACCTTAATTTTAATACTTATTAATAGTAAATGTATATTGGTTTATACTAACCCAAAAATGTGCCATAGTATTTACTTCCATAGTCTTGCTGATAAGTTCGTCAGGTGTATCCATAAATTTTTTACCCGTAGCAATGCCAGCATTGTTGATTAATATTGATACCTAAAATATTCAAATATTATTATAGATAGTTTTTAAAATAGTAAAAAAAAAATTTAATTTTATTTGTTAACACTTGGTGAATTTTTTAAAAATATAAGTAATGATTTAAATAATAGCGAATAAAAGTATAGAATTTGATCAAATCTCTTAAATATTTTTATTTGATTTATAATTTAAACAACAGCATTATTATTATAAACAAACAGACAATGAGAAAGATAAGAATAAGCCTTCTATTCGTATTATCCATGTATCAGTTTACTTGTTGCAATGTTATGGCGTAACTTAGTATCGTATCGTAAAAACTTTCGTAATTTTGTCCCGCGGTTGTTCCATTCGGTTGTCACAGAACGAGTCTATGCCTAATAAATAAAATCCAACCGCGGGATCTACTCCAAAAAAAAAAAAAAAATAGATACTATTTTAATACATGGTTCTATTTAATATACCCTTGATTAAGAAACATGTAACACGTTTTATAATTCTCACAAGAACAGAGAGTCCATTGACCGACCTTGTGGGGTCAATCTTCTTTTATACTTATCTACATATATTCTTAATATTAATATGTTAGTTTATATCTAGCAATGATAATAATAATAAATTATAATTAAATGTAATTTTTTACCTGTCCAACTTCGGATTTAAGAATTTCAGCTTTTTTATACACGTCCTCACGATTACAAAGATTACAAACGTATCCATAGCACGTTCCACCAGCAGCGCGTACTAATTTAACTGTTTCATCAATTCCTGAAACAAAATTTTTTTCCATTAGCGGTCTTCTTAATTAGAGTTATACTTGTAATAGTTGTTGCTGATGTTGATGGTTTAATTACAATGTGAGTTAAAATAAAGAAGAATATTAAGTGTTTAGCACTGAGTTGTATTCTAGACGAATTAGCAAGAGATGAGGAAATTACAATTCATCCGTGGTACGAAACGGGATTTCGCGATGTAACAATTAGCGTCAGGTGTGTTACGACATAGATAGGTATCTGGAGGTAATATAAAGTGTTATAAAAGCCATCGAATGTGTTTGAAGATCTGCTAATAATTTTCTTATATTTTCGGTAGCACTTGATAAACAATTAAGTTATTAAAATTTTCAGAATAATTCAAATTTTACAAATATAAATCATACATTTTTTTTATGCTTCATTGATAATTTTATTCAAGTGCGCTATAAATATATTTATCAGGTTTTATAAAACCTGATAAATGTGATTAAGAAATCTGTACCTAGACTTTGAAATTCATTTTTTAAATTTACTTCCCTTCCTTTCAGTCATTAATGTCATTTATAAGTTTATATTTTACTGAATAAATAAAAAAATTTTTAGCAATTCATTATATTCACTATTCAAGAAGCTTGCTTAAACAGTTTTGTATGTTGTAGTTACTAGAAAGTTTTATCCTTGCTCGTATTTTTTTCGATTACACAAAAAAATTTATATATTATGAATAGTAACATTTTATATTGCGCTATTAATGTACGTATATAATTTAAATACATGGTCAGTCCGATCGTTGAATGGTAAATTCCAGAACTCTTTCGTTAGTAACAAAGTTCAAAGTTTTGTTCCAAATAAGTAAAGCAATTACTGGCGATAGAGTGGTTTCTTTAGGAATTATTGAATTTACTAATTTATGTCATTTTTTATAAATTTTTTTAAACAACAATCAACCAGTTTTCACCGTTGACCGCGTAGACTTACGTAGGCTGGTATTCACGCCAGAGCCTTGACTTCTCTTCGTGCTACTTCTTTGCTACTCGAGTATAAAGTCTTAAAGTGATAAAAAATTTACGCTAAAATAATTAATACTTGTCTAATTCATTTTCAATATTCACAGTAGTGATCAGTTTTAATTCTGTTTATTTATTAGTACTAATAATAATAGTAGTAATAATTACGATAATTAAATGGTATTCATTACATAATCGATGAGTCAAAAAGTGACAAGTGTATCGTTGTGAAAATTGGGCGAGCGAAGAGTGCGAGTGTCATCGTAAACCGTAATCGGTATGGGATTTTTTTTACAGGAAACTCGTTATGCAGGATTATTATTATTATTATTATTATTATTATTATTATTATTATAAGTTATAGCATAACATAGCGCAAACTGTTACGTCCTCGGGCTATCACTTTATCCAGTGATGCATGTTCAATTGCTGCCACCCACATACCTAAGAAAAGAAGATATTATATTATCAAAAGAATTTCAGTAAACTCATTATTTTTTTTCACTTGAATAAAAATAAATAATGAGCTCCAGAAATTTTTTTGTTAGAATGATAAATTATAATAAATAATTTATTATATAATTACTGATACAATTACTAAAATATTAACATAATGTTACTAAAATTGAATAGACTATTTTAAACGATATACACAATCCGTTTTTTTAATCAACTTTTTAGATTCATCCCATCCAGACTATTTAAATAGAATTGTTGTAGATAATGAACATAATTATAATACAAGATACAAAAATAGACTAGTGGTACAAAGAACAAGAACTGTGAGTGCTCAAAAAACAATAAACATGTATGGTTTTTCATTATTCAATATGTTAAAAATAGAGACAAAAAATGCAAGTAATCTAGTATTATTTAAAAAATTACTGAGAGAAGAAATAAGAGCAAGGAAAATTTAAAATTATAGACAGAAATCAAGTGCTGATCTGTAATAAAAGATCTAAGATCTTTTAAAAATTTTTTTTGTATGCTGTAGCTTAAAAAAGCTAAATAAAGAAACTATTATATATTATATATCTACTTGTTAGTCCTTGACAAATACGCAATATTTTTTTTAATAAAAAAGATTAAATGTGTTATTTATGTAATTTTGAAAAACCTATTTTGTTTTCATCAACACCATATTTTACTAATCTGATACTATAAATTATAAGATGCACTGATGCACAATTCTAAGAATAAATTCTTTTGAATTTTTTTGTCCTTTTAATTGTTTTTTTTTTTTTAATTTTATCATTAAATAGTTTTTACAAATTAATTATTCAAACAGGATATTTTTTTGGTAGAAAAAATTTTAAATTATACGTTTATGATTCTTAATAATGTAAGGCAATTATAATTAGCAATTTAAAAAAAAAATTCCTTATAACTTGATAAAAGAAAAACAGTAAAAAATTAATGATTTAAAAATAATTTTTTACGCGCATTTTTTAACAGAGTTAAAAAAAATATGTTTACAAACAATAAATTATTACATTAGGAAAATTGAATAAATTATCAAATGTTAATATAAAAAATAATAACTTTATCTGAAAAAGGTCATGTCAATTGATGTTAACGGCTCTTGAGTGGGTCAATGACGTTATTTTTTATTTGGACATTTAACGTGGATTGAATATTTTCAGGGATAATATAAATTAAATATCAGCATTAACTCTGTAACTTATACTTGATAGTATTTCTTAAATTGAATTAATGATTCTGCTTATTTAATTATTTACTTAAGAGTTATACTAAATGATATTTATTTTATTTCATTATATTTATGACTCGTCATTATTTTCTCATAAATTACCGATTAGTATTTTGAAAACTATTTTTATTGTATATTTTGTTTGTAATAATCTTGAGTGTGTATGTCAAATGATGTAGATATACAGACTCAATTTTCTTGCACAACAATCGTAAGCAATGCAAGAGTACCTCGTGTGTACCATAAATGCTACTCTCGCAATCGCGAGACAAAATGTTAAATACTGAAAATGCTAGAAGTAGGTATCGTTTAAAATACAATTCACTTAGATCATGTGTAAAATGAATTACACATGGTCTTAGAGTTATTTGTTATTGTTGCTGCTGTCGCGAAAAATTATAAATTGACAAGTTGTCATTTTTTTTTAAGCATGCTATTAATTATATTAGATTATTGTATACTTGAATTGCTGGCTATCATGCTCTTTGGACTTAATTGTGATATAATTTTATTTTGAGATTACCTTGTCTGTCGATTACTTTTGTTATGACTTACAGGAAAATTTGAAGATGATTAATTTAAGGAAAATTTTTTTTTTATTTAGGTCAAGATCTTCATAAATTGATTGATTAAAGTCAAACAATTAATGGTTGATTGTTATTATGATTTTTTTTTAATTTATTTATTTAATTAAGAAATATTGTTTTATTTTTCTCAATGAATAATATTTAAAATAAAGTTAAGTATGTCAAGTTTAATTTTGTATACTTTAATCATAAGAAAAACCTGTAAAATCAAATATAAATTTATAAATATGTAAGAATATAGATAAAAACAGAATAGTCATGTGGGATTAGTAAATATTTGTAATCTAGACTATAAAAATATTTACTTTTATATAAAATTCTATGAATTTTTATTTTTAGATAATGAATTTTGCAAACATCTAAAAATTTTTTGATTTTAGTAAGTAAATAAACTAATAAAAAAAATTTTTTTTAATTTTCTGCGTAAGGGTATAAAATTATTTCTTCAATAAAAATAAAAGTCTATAAATCTATAAGAAACATATATTGCAATATTATTAATAACATCGTTAATTTTTTTTTTTTTTTTCATTTTAATTTTCTCTAGGCATCGCTAAATAAATCTATTTGTGTATAATTTTCGAGCCAAAATTTTCAGATTTAAAAATTTATAATTAATATTTTATAATTTAAAGAATGTACTAATTGTTGTATGATTCCGATTGGCATCAAATAAATAAATAATTAAATAAAAAAATAAATAATCAAATAAATAAATAAATAATTAAATGTCTGCTCATTTAATTAGTGTATTAAATAAATAATTTACCATTTTCATTGATATCCCAGACGACGACCGTAGCACCTAAATTAGCGAGTCTTAGCGAAAGAAGCCTTCCAAGTCCTCCGCCACCACCAGTAACAAGGGCAATATCACCCGCGACACTTTTCATTTTATACCTTTTGGGGATAAATGATTTGAACATTGATTCAATAATCGTAACCAATGACAATAACAGAAATCCAATGATATCACCAGCTGACCGTATGAACGACATTTTCACACTTTTTTTTTTTCTAGTAGAACTGAATAAAAATAAAATCACTTAGGTAAATAATTAAAAGTCGGATGAGGAATCAATCATAACTATTATTTGGTCCATCCGTGAGTAACGATAGTTAAGAACTCGATGCTACGAGAGTTGGTGGCCGATTGAAATAGGGTAAGAAGTATCTGTTGAACGATGTTGAATCAACGGTGGTAGCAGCAAACACTCCGACTTGTCCGGCAGTTGTTGTTCAATGAGAGGTGGTAGCTGATGGAAGTAGTGGTAGTCTAGTGTCTGGTGGCGAATGCTCGGATGTATTCGAACGCTTTCGGTTCTTGCTGGTGTGTATCGCCACGTGCTTCCTTCTGTACTTATGTTACTCTCTATGCTTCAATTACCTTCTTATTTGTTGTCCCAGCCACGTTCAGTTGTACTCATACATATCATAATTTGCAATAAAACATATAACCGGACAGGACGACCACTAGGACACTGCTGGTGATCTTTCATCTAGCCTAGTTTGTCTTATTCCAGTTTTCTGCAACAAAAACTATTTAAAAAAAAGTCATAAGTGTATGTAATTACTGTCATAAAATTTTTAATTTATCTACACGTTTTTATAATGATCTATAATTTTTTTAATTAAGTGAAATTAATGTGAATAAAATTTTATAAAGAAAAATATAAGGTATAAGTTAAAAATTTTTATTAAAAAATAATTTTTAGTATTTTGATAAATAAATTTTTAAATTTATTTAAAAATTTTAAAATTTAGATTTTTAAAAAAATATTTGTTTAGATTTTTATAATAAAATAAATAATAAAAAAAAAAAAAATATTTATTTTATTTTTTTAGAATCAAAGAAAAAATTTTATTTTTTATGTCATTAATTATAGTGCCTGAAGGACAAGTTCATAAATCTCTCACAGATTTATCAGAAAAGAATTTACGCATCTGACATAGTAATTCGATAGTTTTATCATTATAACCTGATATTGAATAAAAACCACAATAATAATATAGTCATCGCGCAAATACCCTTATAAAATAAATAATAAAATAAAGTAATAATATGAAATGAAAACTCCAGTATATCTTGCTCTGAAATGTTATTCCGAGACAGTCAAGTCAAGGCCGCAACAATTTTTCAAGCCGTTCTCTTTTGCTTGCTCCCAGCCCGCGAGATCGCCGGATATGCAATCAAAGTGAAGAGTAAAGAGAAATCAAGCGAATTCAAGAGATCATAGATTTTTATTTACATTTTTACAATCATTTTTTTCCTATTCGATTGTTGTGCTCCAATTAAGCTTGATCATTCTGGATAAAATTCTCACTGTTTAATGCAAAAGTTTGATAGTTGAAAAAATATAATGATGATAAGAGATAAGGTTTAAGTTAACTTAAAGTGTGTCAGATATTAAAATTTTTGTGTCACGGTCACATAAAAAATTTTTAAAAATCAATTATCCTGTTTACCTTTACCCTGATATCATTAATAAGGCATTAATGCGCGTATAAGTATGCATTACTATGTCGCACGTACACCTGAAACATACTTTCTAACAATCTATCACCAAATCTTGAGTACCTTGAGTACTTTCATTTTTTCAGCAAAAACATTTTGATTTTAACAGACTCTTTTATATTCTCTTATAAGTATGTAGAACACAATAATAATAATAATAATAATAATAATAATAATAATAATAACAACAGCAACAATAATGACAATAATAAATGTTAGAAAAAAATATCTACATTTTTTTATATAAAAATTTTTATATAAAAACTACTGAAATTTTTATAAAAAAAGACAAATATATTTAAAGATTTAAATTCTGAATAATTTAAAACTTTCAAGGTACTAATAAATAAAACTACTAATAAAAAAACTCTTCTTTTTAATAGATTTTAGACCAATATTTATAGCGCAGCAAAAAATTATAGCGCGTATTTTTTAGTATCAATAAAAAATTACCATTACTCGTTGCAATAATAAATAGGTATTAAGTAATTCAAAGAAATTTTTTTGCATGTTAAGGTCACTAATTGTTTATTATTGTTTTTACGGTGTTTTTATTAACATATAAGTAAAGCGATACTACGGAAAAAAAACTTTTGAATTCCAGAGTTGTAAATACTCAGTCTGTTTAACTGTTGTTGTAGTTGTTGTTATTATTATTGTATGTGAGAGTGTTTAATATGAGGAACAAAAAAATGTTTAGTGACAATGCATGCACTTATATCGGTTTTACTTGTAACGCACGACGCAACGTTACAGTGAAAGTTTTAAGTATTCTAATGAGATGGTTAGACCATTAATTTGCGATTCATTCGTAATTCCCGATCTGGAAAAAAATTTTTTTATTTTTAGTTTAGTATAATTATACCAGGATTAATTTATTTATTAATTATATTGTTATTTGCAAAAAAAAAAAGTTATTTTTAACTGCGAGATAATAAAAAATATCTATTTAGAATCAGTATTAATGAAGAAATAATGTTTTATTTACTTTACACAAAAAATTAATGAAGAAATAAAAAAATGAAATAATTACACTAGTGATGCGTTGTTGCATCTTCTGTAACATTAATCAAATTTTATGATAATTTTTTTTATTTAAAAAAATTAATTATTGAATAATTTACAGGAGATGAAACATTAATAAAATAAAATTAATTATTACTGGTTATTAATTATTAGCTATGAGATATTTATTATAAATATGTTAATTCTATCGAATCGATTGTAGATATATTATAATTTAATTATTTTAGATTTTTTAGAGTGCAACTATATACCTACGATAGGATGTGTGTAGATGAGTGAATGTGGAGGTTTAGTTGGTGGAGCTGGAGTGACTGGTCAGAAACGACTGAGTAGTGGGCATAGCGTATAATATAATATACTCGCAAAGTTATACTTGCAAAGGACTTTTTTTTATTTATTGTTACTTACGTTATTATATGCTGGTGTATCTGCGTAGAGTTCTAGTCGTACGATGAGTGAGCGCCAAAGAGATATACCACCTGGGGGAACGCGTTCACCTCGCCAGAAATCCGGCCACTGGAACTTTAATCGCATGTGCATGACGTTCTTAATGTACGATTATGTATTGCCTCAAATCTCATCAGAAATCGTATCATGTAATGCTTTTGGATTCGTTTTTTATTTTTCCGTTTTATCCTGAAACAGTAATTAGTATAATTATATGTAGGCTGTTCTTTTAAGCTACAGAATTATCTAATCAAAGGTGTAAAATCATGGAAATGTCATACGATTCCTTGATAATGTAATAAGTTAAGAGTAATAGTTGTTAACACCTTTATGGTTGTATCAGAAATACCTTTACACCTTTTTTTAATTAAAACATTTTTATTTTAATAAAAAAAATTTTTTTATTAAATATTAATTTTAAAATTAATTTATTTATTTCTAATGAAATTTTTAAATAAAAAATTTTTAATAGATAATATTTATCTAAAATCTTTAATTCCTTGTAAAGATTCTTCATTTTTTAATTACTGTTTAAAAAGACAAAAGATGATAAAATAATTGGAACAAAGTAGGTAGAAAAATATAACTTTCTTTCATAACTTATAAAGTATATGATACTAATTATAACTTCTAATTTAATCCATTAATTTATATGTCATTTACATAAATCAAAAGCCATTATTGATTGTGCGATTATTGTACTCATGCGGAAATTATTACGCAAACAATTTTAGATAAAATAGTTTCTTCTGATTAATTATTTAGTCTATTGATTATATATAATTAATTAATTAGAATAAGGTTATTTAAAACAATAAATCAAAGAAATCTTAGCTTTCGGTGCATTCAAACAGAATCAGTCTGTATCTAACATCTGCAATAAAAATAAAATTATTAAATAATACTCCACTTGCAAGCAATAGTTTATCACAGTACCAGATTTTATAAATAATTTATATATTTTAGATGAATAACTGGTAATAAAATATGCTTATAACATTGAGTTATGTATTAAAAATTGAGGATAACATTAATTAGTAAAATGAATCGGTGTCACAATGTGTGACATACAAGCGCACCGAGTGAAGTCTCATTGTTGACATTACACAAATCGTATTCTTAATATATCTGATAATTATCGTGTATAAAGAATATTCCAACAAGTATAAAAGCACTTTAATAAATATTTTATCGGAGTTTTAAGTTTAATTTCTTCCGGTAATGATTAAATGCTCGGTTGAAATTAAACATGAATTTAAAAATTGTTTTTTATTTTACTTTAATTTTTCTTACTGTTGTAATACACGCTCAAAAAACTACATTAGATCAGATTTCCCGTACGTATTAAATTAATTAGCAAATAAATAAATTTATAAATTTACAATAATATAAATTAAAGTTTCTGCCTATTGGTCAAGTGACTAGTGAATTTAATTCAAGCCAACAGATGGACATTCCATCTTCTCTAATGGTCGAGAGACATCCTCTCTTTACATAAGTTCGATGGAAATCCATCGAACTTGAATACTAGTAAAGCTGGAAGTTTGTGGTATCTAATCGAGTTATATAGATGTTAATTGAATGAAAGAAATGAAAGAAACTAAATGAGAGCAAAGACAAACCTTGAAAAAATATATGGGGTCGGTTACCAAGCCAGGAATCGAACCTGGATCTCCCTGATAACATGTCAGGAGCTCTACCAAGGAGATCAGAGAGATCCAGGTTCGATTCCTGGCTTGGTAACTGACCCCATTTATTTTTTCAAGGTTTCTCTTTGCTCTCATTTAGTTTCTTTCATTCAATTAACATCTTTATAACTCGAATAGATACCACAAGCTTCCAGCTTTACTAATATTCAAGTTCGATGTTTTTCAGTTTAAAAATCTTTATTTGATATTTATAATTTACAAGTTACAATTTTATTGTATACATTGTATGCAATATTTATAATTAATTTTGGTTTCCGTTTGTGCAACATAACCCACTGGATAATAGATTTATTTATATTATAATATAATTAAGTAGTTTGACTAGAAGATGGACTGTTTTATTTAGGGAAAAAGAAAGATAAAAAAACACTATGTAATGTTTGTCTTAGCCTAAACTTAATCTACTTATGACTAGATAATGCACAGTTGTTTCGGCATTTTATATTTGTCGAAGGGGTAGAAATATGTGTGGTAGAAATGATCTAAGAGTGGATTTTATGACAACTTACTCCAAATATGAATTGCGGGGGTGGGTGTTAACAATGAAAATTTTCAATTTCCAAGCTATAGCTCTTATAGGTTCCAAATTTGGTAAGAATCTGCTATATGTGTGGTAGAAATGATCTAAGAGTGGATTTTATGACAACTTACTCCAAATATGGATTGAAGGAGTGGGTGTTAACAAAAAAAAAATTTGGTTTTCAAAATATAGCTCCTACATGCTCTAAATTGAGTAGGAGTCTTCTATATGTGATATAGAAATGATCTAAGAGCGGATTTTACAACGAATCACCTCCAATGAGGATCGCGGGAGTGAGTGTTGACAATAAAAAATCTTAATTTCCAAAATATAGCTTCTAAAAACTATAAATTTGGTAGGAATCTTTTATTTCTAATGAAGAGATCATCTCAAAATGGATTTTAACAAATTCTACTCCTGATAGGGATTGCGGGGCTGGGTTTTAAAATCTACAATTTTAATTTACAAACTATAAATTCTACAGACTCCAAATTTGGTGGGAATCTTTGTGTATGATGTCAAGTTAAGCTAAGAATGGATTATCTCGAATTCCAATCCAAAAGGGATAGCGAGTGTGTTAACAATGAAAATCTTTTATTTTTAAACAATAGTTTCTATAGCCTCGAACTTTTGTTGGAACCTTTTGTTTATAATGTAGAAATCATCTCGAATAGGATCTTACGAAATTCCTCCCCTACATAGGAGTGCGGGAGTGATGATTGTCAAAAAATTCATATTGTTCCTACAGATATAAAATTTGATAGAATCTCAAGAGAAACAGGAAATCACAGGGATTTAATTGACATATCTTTGATATATGTATTCAAGTTCGATGGATTTACATCGAACTTATGTAAAGAGAGGATGTCTCTCGACCAATAGAGAAGATGGAATGTCTATCTGTTGGCTTGAATTAGATTCACTAGTCACTTGACTAATAGGTAGATACTTTAATTTATATATACAATCGGTCATGAAAAAAATAGCTTTGAAAATAGCTTTGTTAATTTATAATAATATTATTTTTTGAATATTAGAGGTTGTCAATACGTGGAAAGCGTATTCAAAAGGATCATCTCGATGGAGGAACTTTACTTCTCGCTATTACGAAAATAATAATGAAAAAGATCATATATATTATCATATATATATTATATATTATTATCTATTATTTATTATTATCTATATATTATATATTTATATATATTATCATATATATATATATATATTTTACCGTGGTTAAAATAGTTGCACATGTGATTTAACAATTGATATTTTCTATATGAGGTTGAATAATTTATTCAATAAATTATCTTAAATCAATAATATTTTAGTGCTTGCAAATATTGTCAGCCGACCGGCAACACATCGGTTTCAAAAAACTGTCAGTGTATTTTGGCTGACGGAGTTGAAGTGTCTGGAATAGTAACCGTCAATAGAATGTATCCTGGACCAGCAATCCAAGTTTGTTTAGGAGACTTCGTGGTTGTAGACGTAACAAACAAGGTTCCTGGAAATGGATTAGCGATTCATTGGCACGGGATTTATCAAAAAGACTGGCAGCATTACGACGGCGTACCTTACCTCACTGTGTCCAATATCAGAAGGCTCAACGTTTCGGTACCAGTGGCGAGCACAGAATCCCGGTTCCCATTTCTGGCATGCACATTCTGGTTTTCACAAAGCTGAAGGGCTTCACGGGCCCATTGTTATCGGGCAAGCAGTATCTCTCGAGCCAAATGCCAAGCAGTATGATGTTGATAATCCAAATAATATTATGTTTATTTCTGACTGGATGCATGGTAGTATCAAGAGCCATATTCCAGGAACCACTTTCAATAATCCTGGTCAAGTTCCTGATAATATTCTGATTAATGGCAAAGGACAATTCATGGTAAATTATAATTAAAATAAAATAAAATTTTAAACGAACAAACTATTTAACTTTTTTACTCCAGGATGCGTATGGGCGTGAAACATTAACTCCATTAGCCGTTTTCAATGTTAAATCTGGCAAACGTTATCGTTTTCGCATGATAAACGCCTGCAGCTTCAATTGTCCTGTTAAATTGACAATCCAGAATCACGACGTCACCTTAATTAGCGTGGACGGTGAGCATGTTGTGCCACGCACCGTTACAACCATAACTTCAGAAAATTCTCAGCAGAACGTGTTGACTTTGTCCTCAACGCTCATAAGACTGTTGGCACTTACTGGATCCAGGTTCGCGGTTTTGGTGTCTGTGCTGATATAGGCCTCCAGCAGTCCGCTGTTTTACGTTACGACGGCTCACCATTGGAGATACCAGCAACTTATAAGCCATTTTATAATTTGCCCCTTGATGAGGGAATTGTAAGTTGTTTTCTTTTAAAGAGCGGTTAATAGTTAATTTTCGAAAGTGTTTTGCAAATGTATACAAGATACAATTTCGAATAAAAACGCTTCGCTCTTCGATAGATCGGCTGCCCAATTTTAAAACACAGTAACTGCGAAATTTTTTAGTATTACTGCATTTTTTATAATTTTTAGATCTTATTAATTTCAAGTACTTTTTTCTGAAAAATATTTATATTCAAGTATTTTTTTATTTATTCAATTTTTATGTCAAGTCAAAAAGCCAAATGACAAAATATACGTAGGTTTATACTAAAGTACACGTGTAGCAAAATTAAATTAAATATAAAAATTAACTTTATGAAACTTAATGATTTTAAATGATTTAATAGTATTTATATTTTCTATTCATAAATCAAATTTTTTATCAACTTGGCGCGCAAACTTTTTTTTAATAAGAAAAATTTTTAAATTGTCAGTTGCTGTGTTTTGAAATTGGGCAGTCAAGATAATTAAATTTACAAGAACGAAGCGCTTTTTTAAAAATTTGCATTTATTGATACACAAAATGTGTTTTTTAAGATTCCACTTGTTGTACAATTATGACAGAGATACTTTCGTTTGTCCAATAGAGGGCGAGAAAGAAAAAAGTGTAAAGCCTTCTTAATAATTCCTGAAAAATTTATAATCTATTAATTTTTTATTATTACTTTTTGATTTAGGTTTTTAATGAAATAAGCCAAATTTGCGATGGTAAAACTACCAATAAAATCTGTCTTAAAGATCTAACAGCCATTGAAGATCTTCAACCAAGTATTATTACAAGACAACCTGATATCAAGTTATACTTGCCGTTTGAATTCTATTTGTATAATGATACTGATCTTTTCAAAGCAAATACTTACAAACGTTTTCTTGGTTGTATATTTTGTTTAATTTATTTTCTAATATTCATCAATAAAACTATAATTGTAAAAAATTATTTTAGCTCCTGATGGTGGTGACAATTTTGGTGCTTTGATTGGTGGAATTTCAAATATTAATCCATCATCACCTTTCATCAGTCAGCTTGATGAAATTCCTAAAGAACAGATTTGCAATCAAACACATCTACCCGCTAGGTGTTTAAAGTCAAAAAATTATATTTGTCATTGTTCACATGTCATAAACATTCCACTTAATTCAATCGTGGATCTTATTATCGTTGATGTATCTGGTGAGTTGTATATTTTAAAAACCAGTTATAAAATAAGAAATAAATTTTAATCGTTAAATTGAAACTTTTAGGTCCCACTGGGATTTCGCATCCATTTCATTTACATGGATTCGGTTTTCACGCGTTAGCTCAAGGCTCACTATCAAAAGTAAATCTTACAGAAGATAACGTGCAACAAGCAATTGAACTTGACGGCCAAGTATACGGACTTTCTCACAGTAAGCCAATAACTAAAGATACGATAGCCGTTCCATCAGGAGGCTATGTAATTGTCCGGTTTATTGCCGACAATCTAGGTAAATCATTATCTTTTATTAAAGAATGCATTTCTTCACTACCGCTGATTTAAATTTTTCTTCTTTTTATAGGCTGGTGGCTATTTCACTGCCATTACCTTCCTCATTTGTTAAACGGTATGAGTTTAGTTATTCGAATCGGTGAACAAGATGATTTACCACACACACCCAAAGGTTTTCCTAAATGCGGGAATTTCATGCCAAACTTTTATAAGAAAAATCCAAAGCCACGTAGAATTACGTAAATTTATTTAAACACAGAAAACTTCTGTGCTCGCTATCGGATTCCATGATTGTTTGCAATCCGGTGACTCCCAAGACTTGAAGATAACTTTTCAGCGATTGGTAAAGAAGTTTTCTTGCGCGAAAGACGCGGGCTCGATCACTAGTTTGTTTGAAAAATAGAAATTTTTTATTTCTAAACTTTGATCAGTATTTGTAATTATGCATTTACAATAAAAAAAAAAATTTTTTTTCAATTAACATTTCTGATCAACCATGTTGATAATTAAGCAGTTCACACTCGACACTCTTACTAATAGTCAATGACATTTGCTAATGATATCATCCAAGGATATAAACAGAGCGCAATAGGCTATGCGGAATCACATGGAACTTTCCTTTAATTGACCTACTTTTTTCCATAAACCTGCTTGAAGATTAACATTACTGGTCTGGATCATTCTATTTATTTTACCTTTCTCATCATAATACCCTTGAAGTCCATTTGTTAACGCAATGGAATTTTTTATAGTTCACACTTCGTGTCAGAATATAAAAAATGTTCTTTATTTTCATCACGAACTCTCCCGTATCCATTACGTATGTATAAAAATAAGGAAATTCCGTATTTACGGTAACGATAATTATGTAAACCGTTAGTTATTCAGGCACGAGGTTGTCTATTGCGCATGTTCGTTCTTTGAACAATCAACTGCGACTTTTCAACCTAGACCGTTACTCGATTTTCATCATTTTTATTAGACAAACAATCCAAGAATTTTAATAATTATTTAAATGTATTTATATTGCGTACAAAACCATAAAAAGTATACGTAATTTCTTTTAACAACGAAATTCACTTAAAATGTATATTAAATAATTTATTTATTTATAAGCTAGTAGTAATTAACATTTTTTCAGTCATAAATAATTTAAATTTAACAGCTTAAAAGATTTCAAAAAGTATATTGATTAAATTATAAATTCAAATTATAAATTATATTTAGAAATGAAAAACGCTACACAAAAAGAAAGATTTATTGACTGGAGAACAAAATTCTTGGCTCAAGTAAATTTTCGGTCGCCTGAAGGAAGACCGAAGTTGTCTTGGCCGAAGTAAAAATTTTTCTTGAAATTCTATTCTTGGTGGAAGTAATTTTTTCTTAATTCAAATTATCATAAATACTTAATACAAGAAATTTTTATATTTGATCAAGATTTTTAGATACTTTAGGGAAGCAGCGCCACCTACTTCAGCTGAGAAAAAAATTTTCTCATCTTGAGAAAATTTTTCTCGAGAATATTTGATACCCATTTTAGATTATTTTAGCGCGCAATTATACATATTGAATGAAAAAAAAAATGATTCAATATTATTTGATCTTCCCATTTGACATGTTAGTCAATAGAAATATTAATGAAAATTTACTATCAAGATATTTAATTTTTTGGAGCAAGAGAAAAATTTTCTCAAGACAAGAAAATTTACTTTTGTCAAGAACTTAATTTTTTAGAGCAAGAGAGAAATTTTCTCAAAACAAGAAAATTTTCTTGACTTAAATAAATTGTCTTGGATCAAGAAACGTATTTCTTGAAGCAAGGGAATTGATTTGTTGGAATAAGTGAAATTTCTTGTGTCAAAAAAAAATTTTTTTTTCGCCCAAGTAAATAATTATGAAGAAAAATATTTTCATGGCTCAAGTGAACCTTTCTTTCTGTATAGATTGTCGGTCGTAAAATGCTACTTTGTTAAGAGAGAGGCTAATAATCAAGAGAAATTTATGTTTGAAAAGTATTGAAGCATCAAATAATCATTTAATAAGTACGGTGAGTTGACAATACAATTCGTAGATGCGTACAATATTGTATACCTAGAGATAGTTGACCGAGTTTAAATAGTGGGAGGTTCCTTTCACCAAAAAGGAGAAAAGTACATTTACTTAAACAATCAATTTATTGTGTTTAAGTGTAACTAATCTTATAATTATTATTTTGATTCTATTGTATGCATACAAAATGTAAATAACACTGTAAACAAGTATTATCATCACCGGAGGTATATTATTTTCTAATGTAGAATAATAAGTAGAGTTGAGCGCAATTGCATTATTATGCGCATTCAATTTCTGTTCAGGTACGATTTTCGAGGCTAAAATTCTCTTGTAGCCACAAAACTTGGGTATAGTACCATTACAGGGTATAGTACTGGAGATCTTCAGTGAGGCGACTTTAGTTTCGTTCTATGCAATGCTACCACAGTCAACAATCGTCACTCCAAGAGAGTGCACCCTTGGTAATTCTTTCTCTTCTTCACATCACAATAAATCTAAACTTTCTTCAGGACTTTTAAATTTATAATTAACCATGTAATTAGTGAAAGTTTTGTTTAAAAAATAATTATTAACAAATTAATAAATATACAAGTGATGATTTATATATTAAAAGTGTGAAAAATTATTATAAGTGATTGAAATAATTTATTATAATTTTAAAATTAAAAATGGATTTCAAGGAAGGATTACATTTTCTTTATGACAGCTTAATATTTTTGTGGCTGTCGGTTGTGTATATAACAGAGTCATTAATTTTGAGCTTAATACCTCGAAAATACAGAAGCAAAAGTATTCAAGGCGAAATAGCATTAGTGACAGGAGGTGCTGGCGGATTAGGAAGATTAATTGCTTCGAAATTAGCGAGTCTTGGGGCTCACGTTGTGATATGGGATATCAACAAATTAGGTAGGAAATAATGTAATATAAATGAAAAAATATCTATGACCTGTATCTTAAAAACAAATCCTTTTTTGTCATTGAGGACAGAGAAAGTACCTCATTGTATGCTGATCTTTATGATTGCATTTGGTAATGCACATGTATGATAAATCTTAGTGCAATAAATAACGCGGGAAAGTAAGACGATTTTTATTTAAAATATATAATTCTGATCAATTGAATAACAATAAATTTTTTTATTGCGCATTAATTATGCGAGAAAAACTTATTGATTTTGCATACCTGATATAATTTTATAATTATTATTACTAATACCGTTATTAAAATAGACGCCTGTCATTAAGATCTAATAAGATTACAGTAAATTACATGTTTAAGATTCTAAGTCGGGAGTTTAATAAAACAAAATAAAATTGACTGGTCAATTAAATTTTTTTTTTTTTTCTAATTATTATTTAATAGTCGGGATACTCAGCGAGCAATCTCTTTGTGAAAGTTTCTGATGATAATCTTTAATCTTCATAAAAATAGACTAATGAATAATGAAGAGAGATGAAAAAAAGAATAAATTAGCACTTTGAAAGTGAAAAAACACTTATTTTCAGAGGATAAAATAAAATAAATTATTTTTCAATACTATGTTATGTTAAGTATAAAATAATAAAATGAAAGAGCTTACAATACAAACCACAAATAAAAATTGCAATGAATATTTTAACATACTATTTTGCAATAATCACGAGGCAATTATTATTCAGAAACACGCACGATTTATCATTAAAATTAATCAGCCAGATATACAATTAACATATCAATATACAATGTATATAATTGAATTTATTTTTATATTTTTTTGCTCTAGGGATTAAGGATATTGTGGACGAAATAAAAAGCCAGGGTGGCAAATGCACTGGATATGTTTGCGACATAAGCAATCGAGAAGATATTTATCGCGTTGCTAAAACAGTACAAATAGAAGTTGGAAATGTATTGAGTTTATACTACTACTACTACTGTGTTTAATTTATTACAAACTTTTCTCAATAATTTAACTCATTTGCAGATCACAATTATCGTAAATAACGCTGGTTATGTGTGCGGTAAAACTTTTATGAATCTCCCAGATGATGAAATCGAGAAGACTTTCAAAGTTAATATTCTCTCGCATTATTGGGTACAATAATCCATTAGACAGTGTCAACATTTAACTTTATGAATTTTGAATAAATAAATAATTTTTTAAAATATATTAAAATTTTTTAGATAAATAAATCATTCATGAAAGAAATGATGAAAGAGAACCATGGTCACATCGTAACTATTGCGAGTGTCGCGGGATTGCTTGGTACTTATAATTGTACCGATTATTCAGCGACTAAATTTGCAGCTATTGGCTACCATGAGAGTCTGTTTACCGAATTAAAAGTAAATATATATTAACTGATTTTTAAATATCACATAAAAATGTTTAAGTATTTGAAAGTCAACATTTTTTTTTATTTTTTTAGGTACACGGATACCATGGAATTAATACGACATTAGTCTGCCCATACTTTATAAACACAGGAATGTTTCCAGGTGTCAAGCCAAGGTAAATAACACATTTCGTAATCGAGCGGAAAGTTTAAATTGATTTAGACTCTGAAATAATAATGAAGTTCTTTTCATTTTTTTTTATTTCAGATTGTTACCTATGTTGGAGCCTGAATACGTAGCAAATGAAGTTATCGCTGGCATATTAACTAATCAAATAAATGTTACTATGCCTTTAAGTACAAAGTATTTTTTACCGCTTAAAAGGTACAGTTGTTTAAAACTTATAAATTATTTTTTACTTTATTTACATTTATTTTAATGTAAAAAATATATATTGTAATTTCGTTTGATTTTGTAGCTGGTTACCACCAAAACTCTGTTGGGCTCTGATGTATAACATCATTAAGGGGCCACAGACCATGATGATGCTACAGAAAAATGAGAACATGCACAATTACGATCGTTTGAAAAATTATTAGTTTTAAAAGCTTATCATCAATAAATTAAGTTTTTGTTATATTACAGGCTAATTTTTTTTTTAAGAATATAAAAATAGTGAGATTGTGTACTTACGCATTAAAATAGGTCGTAAAAGTAATTTAAACCTTGGCCAAGTTCCCAAATTGAGAGTCCAGTTCCTAATTCTCGGGCTAAGTCTATTCTTTGTTGGATGGAATAGAGCGTAGGATAAAATATATAACCACTGGCTTTTGATGATCTGAATGAGAATAAAAATTTAAGATTATGAATAAGCATTATATTACATTAATTATATTAATTGTTTCTAAATAAATTTACCGATATTCTAACAGATGTTCTTTACTTCTTTCATCCCACTGCAGTTTACCCTTGTAAGAATCGAGATATTTTATGTACTCAGATCCCAAAATAGCACCACCACCATCAGGTGTGTAATTATTTCCGTAAAAGTTTAGCCCCATTAATATTTTAGAGCGTTTTGGATCATCGTCGTCAGGTACTAATTTTTCAACGCATTCTCGTGCCCATTCAAGTGGACTGTTTGGTCCAGGTCGCTGGACATTTGAAAAATCATAGGTCATTAATGAAAAGAAATCAATGTGAGGTGACAACTCTTCAAATTGGCCTTGTGAGAATATTTGTCCCGGTGGTCTGAAAGAAATTCATTTTATATAAATATTAAACTCTATTTAAAATAATAAATAATTAATTAAAATACATTATGACTAATTTACCCTTGAGCTGGTGGAATAGCTAATATTACTTGTAATTGTTTACTTTTAAGTCTTTTGGCCAAAGATTTTATTACATTGACTACAACTTTTGACTCAGCTCCTGTGTAAATTACTTGATTCCATATTTCTAATACATATCCATGAAACTGAAATTTCTATAACAAAATAAAAATGAAAATTATTTAAAAATTTTATTATTATTATTATTATTATTATTATTATTGTTGATCATTGAATAGTTACCTGAGCTAAATCAACAAGCGAAGTTATTAGTTGATTTTTTTTCTGAACATCACGGTTCAATGAAGATATATCACCCGCTGACCACTGTTCAAATAAAACTCTGGGTAAGACTGCAATAGTAAAATTTATTAGGAATAACGATAAAAAAAATAACTCGAATGACTATTAAATAAAATAGATTGATACTTTTGACAGTATGGTTTCCTTCATTAGCTGTTTTTATATCTTTGAGCCATTTCTTCTGTACATCATGCGTGGCAATTTGAAACTTATCAGAACTTTGTAAATTGAACCATACTGGAGAAACAAGCGTTAATTTACCATGAAAGGTCTTAGCTATTTCAAGTCCTTCACCATTCCACTGAAAATAAATTAATAAATTTAATTGTTAAAAATAATCCTACATACTTATGAATGAAAATCAAGTAAATAAATTTTGATAAATAACTTACTGGAGTTATATATCCTAATACATCATTATTAAAATGTCTTTTCTTGGTGTCTTTGTAATAAAGACCAGCTTGTTTGACAATATCACTAATCTTAGGATCTTGGACAACTAAACCTCGGTCGAATACACTATTATCAACCGGTCCTTTCTGTGAAAAATAAATATTAATTTTTTCATGATACTGAAGTTGACAAGAGAACATTTTTTAGAATTTTATAACAATTAAATTATTAAAAAAAAAAATAATAATAAAAAAATTCCACGTGAAAATTAAAAAAAAATTATTAGTGGAAATTTTTAGAAGCACTTTTTTAATTGTCATTTATTTGTTATAAAAATAAAAAAAAAATTGACTAATTTTTAAATTAGATATATATGAGTAAATACCTTAATCTCTGTTCTTCCTTTATCTTTTTTTGATTTATCAGTACGTGGCGACAAAGTACCTTCTATTGTTGTTATAACTAATATCAAACTTATTATCAGAAGCCATCTATTCATAATTATTTTATATTTGTAAATATTTTTTTGAATACATATAAATTTTTCTTGATTTAATATTCTTATAGCAACTATTATTTATGATAATTTAATACAACCCGGTTTGATGTGGCTTTAATCAGCTGTTTACTTGAAAATTAAAAAAATATATTTAAGCTTAAATCACAGGTACTGATTTTTTGTATTAGTTAAAATGAAATTAAAAAAAAAATTTTAGTACTTTATAAATTAACTTGATGATAAATTTGTTACAATTAAAAATTTTGAGATTTTCAGAAATTTTTTTAGTTTTAGCCCTGATAGCCAAGTTGGCCGCAACTTTCTGTCAATCTACTGCCGCAACTTGTCACCAACTTGGCGGCAACTCTTGGAGAGTAACTCGGTTGGTGTCAACTTGTTCACCAAGTTGTCACCAAGTTGTCGGCAAAAGTTGCTCTGAAACTTTTTCACACCAAGTTGACGATAAGTTTCTCAAGAAATTTGGCGACATATTGCGGCAGTAGATTGGTCTCTTTTTTCTCAGAAACTTGTAGCCAACTTGGCGCCAACAGTTACAAATTCGGAAGTTGACCGCAAGTTGTCGCTAAGTTGGTGGCAACTATCTGACACCAACTTGGTTGGTCTGAAACTGTGGCTATCAGGGAGAGTGACGTTGTGTTAGAAATTTTTATGACAGCGATTGACCGTACCTTCAACCGATATTGACTCCTCGGCATTACTTATATATATATATATACCTGCGCATTCAATAATAAATGTCAAAATATGGCGACCAGTTACAGGACATTACGTGTGACTTAATAAATAATATTTACACGTGTCATCTGCTAATGTTTATTTTTTTTTTCTTCATTATAATATCTAATAAGTAACATATTTTAAAAATTTAAATTTCACAGCAACTTTGTTTTTAATTGTTAAATAAATAAATTTGACACTAACAATGGAGTGTTTATGTTAAAGAAAATGTAGTAAAAATTAATAATTGACAAATAGTATTTATTAATTAAAAAAGAATATATCCTTTTGTCGGAGTGTATATAGTGATAAGTAAAAAAGTGATATAATGTATTTAAAAATGCCTGGAAAATTTGTATTTTATTTAATTGTTTTACAAATAATTTTTGAGTGTATTGTTGGGGATTTTATGAGAAGTACTGATGCTGAGATACTTTACAAAATAAGTTGGCCCGGTAAAATTGATACTGAAATTTCAGTGAGTAGTTTTATTATTTATTTATGAGAATTAATTTAGCAAATATTTAATAATTTTTAGAACTTTTGTTAACAAATAAATTATGGCAAAAAAATAAGACAAAAAATTGACATGTAGAAATTAAAAAAAATTAAAAATGCAATTTTTTAGAATTAATTGTTAATTAATTGCTTTTTAGATTTAATTGTTAAATAAAATTAAAAATTTGTCAAGTGACAGCTAACTTTAATGTCATTATTGATTTATTTTTTTTTTATTTGCGTAGATATTTTTAAATTAATTTATTAAATAATATTTCAGGATAAATTTGAAGAATATCCAATTGTGACAGCTGCCAATGAAAGGTATACATGTAGAATTCCGGAATTAAAAAAGCAAGTTAAAGGATCGGAGGAGCCTTATACAGGACCGAATCCGATTGAATTACTTGCCCCATTATTTGATCAAAAGCTATGTTCATTCAAGGTATAATAATAATGATAAATTTGTTTTTAAAAATTAAAAGAAAAAAAAAATAAATATCGTAATGTCTATTAATTAATTTCAGTTAGAGTCATATTGGACTTATGAAATATGTCACGGTAGATATGTTAAGCAGTATCACGAAGAAAGAGAAGGAAAAAAAGTCAAAAAGCAAGAATACTTTCTCGGTAACTTTGATAAACTTCAACGATCAAAATTGTCAGCTGAATATGATGAAAGAGCGAAAAATCCTGGCAAGTACGAAATACCAACTAAAAAGTTCGAGGGTATTCGTATGCCGTATGTTGAAGTGCAAATGACTGATGGGACCGTCTGTGATTTGAGCAACAAGCCCCGTACAATAAATCTACTGTACGTTTGTCATCACATGGGAAAACATGAAATTTACTCGCTTGAAGAAGTTTCCAGTTGTGAATACGAGGCGATTATTTTGTCTCCGTTCATCTGCAATCATCCTGACTACGATCCACGGCTGACTGATGAAGACGAAATAACCTGCATTCCACAGGACAAGTCACCTAAAAAACCTAAAGCGCTGGCTGCTTTGGAAGCTCAAAGTCTTAAGCTGCGACATCAAAAATCCACGGTAGAAAATATTTCTACCTTAATCGTTACGCAAATTATAATTTTTTTATTTTTTCCCAGTAGATGTGATTTAGATAATTTAGAAAGCTTTTTTTTTTTTTTAATAATAATTGCATGCTTTATAATTTATCACACAAAATATGTGAGCCCATTCCTCAAAATAGTGAATTATAAATTACGATAAATAATTTTGGCTTCTATGGAAAAAAGAAATATCAAACAAAGTCTACGATTAAATTTTCCATACCAAGTGGTATTTTATAAATTATTATTGATATTGTTTTTTTTTGTTTATTTATAAATTATTTCTTGTACAGGAAGAGAAGCCACAGAAAGTCGTTGCGATATTCCGCTTAGATAAGGACACACAGGTCAGACTACTTTGTATTTAAGGGAATTGGGCTTTAAAATTATTCACTCATAAATCAACGGACCTCTTTTCAATAATCATATCATGTTAATATACTTTTAATTATTATTATTATTACTAACACCTTTCTTCACTTTTTTATAAGCTTGCTTTTATTTTTTTCACTTTGGCAATGAAGGATGCATGGATTTAACAATTTTTAGTACATCGGCATCTTAAAACATTCATTGGAGCGCTTTATTAAATATAAATAAATATTTTAACTAATTCAATTGATTAATTGTAGGATGGAGAACCACAGCTGCGTATTGAACTTCATCCAGCTGACGCTATTGAAAAAAATGGTGAAGAATATTTACATTCACTGATGGACGTTAGCTCTGTGTCCACGGATACTAATCCTGTTCAAAGCTTCCTCAGTGGTAAACAATGCTTACATGGGGTTAGTTATTTTTAATTATTTATTGTATTTAAAAAAAAAAAAAAGTGCCATTCGGCAGCCGAAATGGAAGTAGATTTCCTATTTAAATAAAATCACACAACACTAATAATACAAATCAATGTTCTGATTAGCAAATTGTCTAACTCTATTTTAAAGAACCTTTTATTAGTATGAAAAAAACAATTAGTTCAAAATTTATTATCACTTTAAAAAACAATTTAATATCATTAATATCTAATAGAGATATAATATTTAGCTTTGAATCATTCAAATAATTTATAATTGGATTATTGCTACATCAAAATGTTAAAAAATCACCCTCTAAAAAATAAGGAGTTAGACAAATTGCTAATTAGACCATCGAAATACTTCAATCACATTGATGGAATCCCTTCTTCCTAAATGACAACGAATGCAATAGTAAAATTTCATCAAATATCTTCAGACGAATAGGTTATTTTCAGTTGAGGAGAATAAAATGACATAAAAATTAAAGCTCGTTTAATGGGCTTTAAAATGATATTTACAAAAATTCGATAAGTTATTTTATTAAAAAGTTATCCGGGAAAGAAACTGGCAAAATATGAATTTTTACGATTTTGAAAATTTTGAAACCTTGTAATTTCTGAATTAATTGACCAATTAAGCTCATATTTGTACTTGACCTTGGTATTCGTCTAAAAATTAAGTATGTTGAGTTTGGAGAAGATCCATTACGAATTAGAGACGCTATCGTCCGGACAAGCCGCGTTATATCGTATATATATTTATATAAATTTTTGAACCGTATGTATTTTCTGAATCAGCTCGATGAACTGAGTCAGAAAATAGAAAAATTTTTCGAAAGTTCCGCCATGAGGACAAATGCAATTAGTTAGATTTCTATGAAATCTACTAATAAAATATAAGGTAGCCAATAAATAAATAATAAATTGAATGAATAATTTTGCAGGGAGACGGATGGTGGAAGTATGAATTTTGTTATGGTAAATCGGTAGTCCAGTATCACGTAGAAAAAAGTGGTAACAAAATAACGATCGACTTAGGTAATTTTGATAAGAAAAAACATATCGAGTGGATTGAAGCTCATCCTCAAAAACGACCTAAGCCTCTGGAGCAACGTAAACAATTATCACACTTTTACAGCGATGGAAGTTATTGCGATGAAATGAAAAAGAAGAGACAGACTGAAGTAAAATCATTAAATTTTATAATTAATTTAAGAATACTTTTAATATAAATTTAAATGGCAATTTTATTTATAGGTAAGATTAAAGTGTGTTGATGTCTCTGGCAGCCCATCAAGTGTATCATTATTTTTGCTAGAACCCAAAACGTGTGAGTATATCCTCGGAGTAGAGTCACCGCTTATCTGTAATATTCTTGAACACGTTGATGAAAATGGGCTTATCAATGAGTCTGCAAACTTTGATTTTGACTCCGTGAAAAGCACATTAGTTTCTCCAAAGAAAAAACAAGTGGAAGATAAAAAGAGAGCTTCAGATGAATTATAATTATTTATAAAA
This sequence comes from Cotesia glomerata, assembly GCF_020080835.1. Classification (NCBI taxonomy): domain Eukaryota; kingdom Metazoa; phylum Arthropoda; class Insecta; order Hymenoptera; family Braconidae; genus Cotesia; species Cotesia glomerata. The sequence goes on from NC_058158.1 coordinate 6,403,881, forward strand.
TATCATTAAATACATAATATAATTTTGTTTTTGTGAGATATTAATTCTCTTAATAAATAATGTAGAATAATTATTCTAAATAATAGGCTTCATTTTTGAGACTGATAATTAGGATTATCTAATCTAAGCTCAATCTCACTTGGAATATTAAAAATAATTAAAATGACAGTGTCATCCGATGTTGAGTCCTATTCCCACTCGTAACTGTTGTTTTCTGTGATTGAGCATTCCACTGAGTACCAGCGAAGTCTCGGGCATTGGATAGAGTTTTTTCTCAAAAACAGCACCGATAGTAGTCTCTGTGTTGACAAGTCCACGGAAGATCATGTCAGCATGTGGAATATTGAGCTCGTAGATGAGAGTCGCCGTTGAATCTAGCGTTCGTAAATTAGACTCTAACTCAACTCCAAGCTGTAGCTGTTGGCTAGCTTGATGATGGTAACTAATGTGTAATCCAGCTTGACCAAAAGTGGCTGCTGCAGTTCTGGCTCCACTGCTATACCTTGCGGCAAATGTCATTAGAGATTGTTGCCCACCTGGTACATACCTACTGCGATGAATCGCTACCTCTGTCCCGAGTGTCACTCGTGATGTCAAAGCTTGCAGATATTGCAACACAAAAGTACCCGAGTGCTTCTGAACATCTGGATCAGCGACTATCAATGACAACGTAGAGTCATCAGATCGGTACTCAGCCGTTGAACTTGATGACAAGCATTTTCCTTTAACTATTTGTGTGACGTGCTTCACTCGAAAACGACAACCGAGTGTGTGTGAGAAACTTGCTGCTAGATTACCATTAGGCATAATGTCACCGCTTATCAGTGGATATCTTTCATAGAGTCCAATGTGCTTCGCTCCCTTGTAACATGCGCCAAATTTGTAACCGGATGGCATGAATGAACTTAGCGATATCGTGTGGTATGCGTTGAAATAATCACTCAGAGTTTTACGTACAAATAATCTAGCTCCTTCAAAATTTCGTGGGTACATGTCTTTTACTTTCTTGTGGACTTCTTCGAATGTTCCAGGGTTTCCTGGCCAATAACCGTCGGGACATGGCACGCATTGTTCTTGTCTAGGTTTACTCACTGACGCTTGTACTAATCCCATTTTTTATCATTTATCTTTAGTAAATTTTATTGTGTACTTCGGTAATCGATAAGCTCATCATCTTTTTACGTAATTTTTAATTTTTTTAAAAGCAATTTATAAATATTGTATGTATATCAAGTGTAAATATATAAAAAAATTTATTAATAAATGGTTATGCATCGAAATAATGCATTATTTGTTTATTGCTGCATACTTCAAAGTTTAGAAATTTTTTATGAGGCTGAAAGTAGCAACCAGATAATTTTTTTACTTTAATGAGTATATAGAATTATTCATATAAACGTAGCAAATATTTAAATATTATTAGTGTTGATTTTTTAAATTATTTTATTATAATTAAATCAGCAGACACCTGAATGAAAATTAAGTTAGCCTACATCTAAAAATTTTTATAAATTTTTTATTGACAAAAATTATTACAAAAAAACTAAAAAAAAAATTTTATTTATTTGTAGTTCTAATTTAATAAATGAAGTAAAATCAAAAAATCAAAAATGTCGGCTAATTTTATTGTTATGACACCTGACCATTTTTTTTTAAACAAATTAATTTTTACATATCTACTTACTAAATAATTTTTTTTTTGTAATAAATTATTCAAAAATTGACATTTATCTGATTATATACTGAATGAAAATTAAATTACCCGACACCTGAAAATTTTTATAATTTTTATTTCATTGAAAACATTTAAAAAATTATCTGTGCAATTTTTTTTTTTAATATTTTTTTACTTGTAATTTAATTGATGAAAAAAAAATCATATAATAATTCTTTGAATTTTTATAACAAGCTAATTATTCTAAAAAAAAATTTTTTAATTCACACTTATAATATTTTTAAATTTCTACATATGAAATTTGTTTTCTAAATTTAATTGTTATAAAAATCTAAAAAGTTATCTATTAATTTTAATTTTATACTTTTTTTTTATTTATTTAATTTACAAGTAAATAAATTGTCTGTCATTTTCAATATTAAAAATATTATTTACTGTTGATTTAAAAAATCTCACACACTAAGTCAAAACGTCGCAAAAGAAGATTCCGTTGAAAGAAGATGATACCAGTAACGCCACCAGTTATTAGAATTATAAACTAACAAGAACTGAGGATGTGTATCGAAGATAAACACAATGCGGATATTTTTTTTATTATTTACAAGTCTACAATAAATGTAAAGTAATAGACCTAAGTATATATATATACAGTAATGTAATCCCAATAATCAAATATTAATTATTAATTATTCCGTGTGATCGTTAGTGTATTTAATAGATAATGACTATTTTTTTTTAGTGACTATCGTTTGTAATTCCAGTTAAAGTTGGACACGTGTCCAGGAAGTTGAGACAATCTGGTGAACAATAATACCCCATAGAGACGACAAATTTGATTGAATGTAGTGAATAAATAAACGAACAAAGATAAAAAATAACCGGCTTCAGTAAGTAAATAGAATAATGTCGACTGCATCGTCAGGACAGGTAGACGAGCTGGTGCAATCAGTAAGCCTGCATAATCCACGTAAATTAATATTTAATGGGTACATACTACCTTTTGTAACACTCGAAACTTTGTGGATATACTGCTGGGTGTTTATCTACGGTATTGATGATTATTTCCACGAAGGTCTTGTTGGTATTGGAGCAATAGGTCTCCTCCAAGGATTCCTTTGTCTTTGCTGTCAGTGGTCTGTACACGTCTACTGTTTTTTAAACTGTAGCACCGCTAAAGATCCTTATAAATCAACAATCGTCAAAGTTGTGCCCACTCCTAATAATGGTAGCTCTGAGCTGGTTAAATTGCACCACTCTAAGGACAACAAGTGCTGTTGGTTTATTTTCCAAAAGACCAAGTATTGCTGGGACGATGATAAAAAACAATTTCGTTGTCTGCAATTTCCTATAAACGATCTGATCAAGACTTATTCCAACTGGAAAGGATTTTCTGATGATCAAGAAGTCGCTGACACGGAAAATAAATATGGAAAGAATAAGTATGACCTTTTACTTTTAATTTTAACCCTCGGATTACACTAGGGGTCATTTTGACCCCAGAATTTTTCTTATCCAAAAATATTTCTCGTAAATAGGTTCGTTTGGGGGCGTCCGTAAATTACGTGAGGCATTTTTGAAAATTTTTTGACCCCCCCTCCCCCCTTGATAAGATTTCGTAAGATTTTCCCCAACTCCCTCCCCCCTCCCCTAATCTCATGCGAGATTCTTCAAAATTTATGTTTTGGCTGTAAACGTATTGGATTATTGAGAAAAAAAAAGCGCCATTCGGCTACACCCGACATGGATAGGTAGATTTCTTGTTTGAATATTGAAAAAAACACGTTATTAAAAGGCCGTAATGTCCTAAAATTTATTTTATATTATATTTTTGCAAATAACGACATGAGATTGACTATAACAAATAGATATTTAAAGACATCTACCTAAAAAATCGGATTTTTTACAGATAAAAGTCATTTGATGATAAAAGCTAAAATTTAATTTATTCTTGATTTTTTTTGAATTTTCTTAACTACGAAATAAATTGAAAAAAGTATTAAAAGTCGACGAACAATAGCTTAAATTGAAGATAATTAAACATATTATGACAAAATTTTATTAAAATTACGACATGAGACCGGCTACCACCGATAGATTTCTAAATAAATCTACCTAAAAAATTAGTGAATCCTATCGATCAATAATCAAATTAAACAATCGAGCGCTACTTTGCTGCTCTGCAGGGTTCAGACGAATACGACAAACACTATTGTGTCAAATTTGGCCATATTTTATTATAGAAATACTATTTCACGCAATTTTACACTGTTTTCTACTAGAGAAAAAATTACGTGATATTTGTTAAGATCCCCCCTCCCCCCTAAGTGAGATTTGGTAAGATTTAGCTTGATCCACTCCCCCCCTAGAACACCTCACGTAATTAATGGACGCCCCCTTTTTAATTAATTTTTTTAACATTAAAAACTATTTAATTCAAAATAATAATGATTGTATTCAAAAGAGTATTGTTTTACCTACCAAAAATGTAAGAAACTAAATTCCGATAAAACACATAGTTTCTAAGATATAATTCTTTGAAAGTCAAGTGGGGTCAATTTAACCCCGTGTGTACTCCAAAGTTCTGTTCGAAGGTGTGCACTCCGAGGGTTAATTAACTTTTTGAAGAAAATATGATTAATTATTACTTTTAATTTTTTAGTTTGGAAATGGAAATACCAGAAGCATGGGAATTATTCAAAGAACGCGCAATCGCGCCCTTCTTTGTCTTTCAAGTATTTTGTGTATTTTTGTGGTGCTTTGATGAGTACTGGTATTACAGTATCTTCACCCTGTTTATGCTAGTTATGTTCGAGTATATGCTGGTGCACCAGCAAATCCGTAACATGGCTGAAATTCGCAGGATGGGAAGTAAACCCTACATGATTACTGTATACCGAAACAGAAGGTGGAGAAGTATGCTGACTGATCAATTAGTACCGGGTGATATTGTTTCGATAACTAGATCTCAGAGTGATAATATCGTTCCTTGTGATATTTTACTACTGAGAGGACAGTGTGTTGTTGATGAAAGCATGCTTACAGGTAAATATTTTAGATAAAATACCAATCATTTTTTTATTCAATTAAATTAAATTTTTTTTATTTTATTTTCAAAGGTGAATCTGTGCCACAAATGAAAGAATCAGTAGAAGATATCGATAGTAATCAAGAACTAGACATATCAAGACAACACAAAATTCATATCTTATTCGGCGGTACTAAAGTCGTCCAACATACGCCTCCTAATAAGAATACATCTGGCTTACGATGTAATAAATAGATTTTTTTTTTATATTTTTCATTCAAATTATTTCAATTAATATTTTAATAAATTATTTTTGCAATAGCGACAGACAATGGCTGTGTGGGTTATGTATTGCGCACGGGATTTTCAACTTCACAGGGAAAACTTCTGAGGACGATATTGTTTGGTGTGAAGCGAGTTACTGCTAATAATTTGGAGACTTTTGGATTCATATTATTTTTACTTATTTTTGCGATCGCAGCAGCCGCTTACGTTTGGATCAATGGTATATACTATTTGCATTATTTATTTATTTTTTTTTACCAGTAGTTAATAATTGTTATTTTATTTAGGTACTGCTGATCCAACAAGGAGTCGATACAAATTGTTTTTAGAATGTTGTTTGATTCTTACATCTGTTATCCCACCAGAGTTGCCGATTGAATTGTCATTAGCGGTTAATTCATCATTGATTGCACTGTCAAAATTAGGTAAGTTTCTCTGAGATAGGGTAGAAGTACCGATTTTGGTCATTTTTGGCCACTTGATATTTAAGTTAATTTGTAAAATATTTAAGGTAGTACGAGCACCAAGGCAACTTTTGATAAAAGACTTGATTTTTTTTAAATATGAAGTTTAAATATATTTAAATAAATTCCGAAAATTTGAAGGAGATTGCCCGATTATTTAAATAAATAATTAACTTTGAAGTTGAGCAATTTAACTATTGGTCTTATGGGGTAACCTTCAAATATTGATACATTTCTGTATTTTTCTCGTGAAACTGTCGGTGAATATTTTTAAAAAATTTATGGATGAAAATAAATATATTAGTGATAAATTTAATTAAAAAAAATTTACACTTGCCCGACTAATTAAAGTGTATTAATTAAAAAAAAAAATAAATGCCGCCATTAGTCAATGTTAAACGTATATCTATATATTGAGAAAAATCATCCCCTTACCGCGTTGGAGTCGATACCTTTCCCCACCCCACCTAGCGCTCGTACTACCTTAACTATTTAAGTAAAATTTTTATAGAATTTATGAATTAATACATTTATACGAATTGAATTCATAAAGTCTTACGCTGATAAAAATATTTATACAATAATTTGAAAATAAAGTGGCCAAAAAAGGTACACTGGCCACAAACGGTACTTTTACTATAATTTTTAAATTAAAAAAAAAAAAATTGAATTTCATTTCGACGTTTATTTTTAGGTGTATACTGTACTGAACCATTTAGAATGCCGTTTGCCGGAAAAGTTGAGATATGCTGTTTCGACAAAACTGGCACACTAACAAGTGACAATTTAGTCGTAGAAGGAGTAACTGGTATTGAAGGTAAAACCGAGGTAATAAATGTTAATGATGCACCAATAGAAAGTGTACAAGTGTTGGCTACATGTCATTCATTGGTGCAATTAGACGACGGAATTGTGGGAGATCCACTGGAAAAAGCAACTTTGAAAGCTGTCAATTGGACACTAACTAAAAATGATGTGGTGATACCTAAAAAAGGACGAGCACGTCCTTTAAAAATAGTTCACAGACATCATTTCTCGTCGGTTTTAAAAAGAATGAGCGTTGTAGTTGGTTACAATATGCCTAATACTACAGAAACTAATTACATTGTCACCGTTAAAGGAGCACCGGAAACATTGAAGAATATGTACTCGTCAATCCCTGATAATTATGAATCAACCTATCTGTCGTTATCGCGTCGCGGTGCTCGAGTCTTAGCTCTCGGATACAAAAAGTTACCAGAAATAGTATCGCCTCAAGATCTAAGATCATTGACGCGCGATGATTTGGAATCAGAGTTAATTTTTGCCGGGTTTGTTATCATAAGTTGCCCATTGAAACCTGACTCGTGTTCTGTTATCAAAGAAATAATCAATGCATCGCATATTGTCGTAATGATAACAGGTGATAATCCATTGACAGCTTGTCACGTCAGTCGCGAACTACATTTTACTAAAAAACCAGTCACTTTGATACTAAGCAAAAGTAGTAAAGACAATTGGTACTGGGAAAGTGTCGACCAGCAGACAAAAGTACCTTTGGGTCTTGAAAATGTTCAAGTAAATGGTAAAGAAATTTGGAAAAAATATGCGCTCTGTTTAACTGGTGAGGGTTTAGATTATCTAAAAGATTACGATAATCATTTATTCACAAAATTACTACCACATATTGTAATATTCGCGCGTTGCGAGCCTAAACAAAAAGAATTTATAATTGTATCACTTCAACGGTTGGGTTTTGTAACTTTGATGTGTGGTGACGGTACCAATGACGTTGGTGCTTTAAAACACGCACAAGTTGGAGTGGCTATTCTCAGTAGCCCACCGGGAGAAAAAAAATCCTCATCACCGAGCCGTGAGCCCAATTCAAGCAACAATTCTCAATCAACTAATCCAAATGGATCTCAAACATCGACGAATAATCCTAACCGACCGCCAAATATGACCCGCCAACAGTTAAACAACATGCAGTTGCAACAACTACTGAAAGAAATGGAAGAACAAGATCAGACTGTTGTAAAATTAGGAGATGCGTCTATTGCCGCACCATTTACCAGCAAGCTATCGTCAATACAGTGCATATGTCACATTATTAAACAGGGAAGATGTACGTTAGTTACAACTCTGCAGATGTTTAAAATTTTAGCGTTAAATGCACTTGTGTTGGCTTACAGTCAATCAGTGCTTTACTTGTCGGGAATAAGGTTCACTGATGCTCAAGCAACAATACAAAGTTTTTTGCTGGCACTTTGTTTCTTGTTTATATCACGCTCTAAACCTCTCAAGACTCTATCTAAACAAAGACCACTGCCAAATATATTTAATTTGTACACAATACTGACAGTGTTGTTGCAGTTTGCTGTACACTTCTGTTGCCTTATTTATTTAGTTAGAGAAGCTACTGTTTACTCATCGCCTAACGATAAATTGAGAGACATCCTCTCGGATTTGTCTTTGGCACCATCGAATCCAATCAATAATACGGCTGTCGATGGAGCAAACGACGATGGAGATAATGACAATGAAGTTGAAGCAAATGTCGTCAATAGTGCGGTCTACATAATATCTATGGCATTACAAATATCTAATTTTGCTATAAATTATCGTGGAACCCCCTATATGGAGAGTTTATACGAAAATAAAGCCCTTTTCTATTCATTGAGCGGTAGCTTTGCTGCCGTTTTAGCTCTGGCTTTTGGAATTTCTCCTATTGCGGAATCGCTTAAAATAGTAGATTTTCCATCAGATTTTCGTATTATTTTATTAGCTGTTTTGATTTTTAATTTTGTTGCAGCTTACATTGTCGACAGGTCATGTAGATGGCTGTTCGGTGAAGGTAAATTACAAAAATTGTGATATATTATTGATAATTGATATTATAGACAATTAAATTTATAATTATTGCAATTTTACGGTGCGAATAAGAGAATTTCGGTAGACAATTATTTTTTAATAATTTTGGTACAGATTTGCGCGAGTAATTTAAAACAAGTTAAATTAATATTTTTGTGCCAAAATTTAGTTTTTTTTTTTTTTTTTTTGAAATGTGTAAATAAATTCAGATTTACAATTACTATTATTATTATTATTATTTAATTTAATTTAATTATTTCTGATCTGCAATATTTGACATAAATTGTGAATGATTTTTAACTTAATCAATTGTAAATGACTTTAAACGCGCAGTCTAATTAAACTAGTAGGCCAAAATTAAAAAAAAAAAAAAACTAAAAAAAAAGATCTTTTAATTAAAGGAATAATCACTTTTCATTATTTAGTTAGTGTAAATTTTAGACGAAAAAAAAAAAAATTAATTTATATCGTTACTAAGTGGCGTATAATAAAGTATAAAAATAAAAATGATATGAATTGTGAGTGTTTACATGAATTTATAACTGACCATATTTATAAATGTATATGAATAATCTACAATATTTAACAAATTTAATAATAGTAATTAATAATGACAACTTTGAAGATAAACAATTTTATAAATTTATTTAATTCATAATGAATAAGAGACATTCCATTGTATTTGTCAATAGAATATTTAATATTAATATCTCAACGACTTTGTGTTTAATTTTGCATCTGTGTGAATGAATAATAATAACAGCTAATTGTTTATCCGGTAAAACTGGTTTTTTGTTTGTATACACTTTATTACGTACAATCATTTAATTCTGTATACAATTTATTACGCCGTGTCTCGTTATTATATGAGTTGAGATTGAGGAGACATTTGTTTGTTAATTTTAAACTGCAATTTAGGATAAAAGCATAAAAATGTAATATTTGAATTATTGTTATCTTTGGTTTGATAATTATTACTTAAAGAGTGTTTTAAATAAAGAGTGAAATAATTGTGCATTATAAAAAATTAAAATAAAATAATTTAAATCATAAATGTATAAATACATCAATAATTGTTTTTGTGAATGCAATAAAAGCTGTCATTCCGAATTTGGAAATTTGTTTCACAATTGAAAAGTATTCTAAGGTCACTTGCACTTTTATTTATCAACTGACACATTTTTCTTAAGTATAATTGATAAATGTTGACAAATCAATGTTTTTAGTTTTGTCATCGATTTTGTTAGATGTTTAAGTTTAATTATTAGTTTTTAACAACAAAAAAATTTTTTTTTATCTCTTATCTGAGTCTAGACATGAATAAAGCTTTAATTCATTTAAGTCATCGGTTGACGAAGTTAGTTAAACATTATATATTTTATTTAACTTAACTGTGATCTTTAGTTTGTTAAAAAATATTTCTCCAAGCCGGTGACCTTTTAATTAATTATAATATATTTAATAAATGCGTACTGTAAGTAGAGAGGGAGAAATATTTTTATTTAAGTGGAATAATAATGATAGTGAATGTAAGTGATGGAGAAAGCGATTGGATCTGATATGATAAATTCTGTTCATCGACTTTGATACACTACTCGCGGCAGTACAAATCGAAATCCACTCAGATAAAGAAGACGATCCGTTTCATTTCACGTTAACGTAAGCTAAACGTTTTTCTCTACATTCCGATGGGTCAAAAATAAATTTTTTGAACTGAACCCGAAGAATGACTTCTAGCAGTGACAGACAGTGACTCGTATCGCGTTTATTCTTTACATTACATAAAATTTAATAAAAAAAACTAAATCTTTAAATAAATAATAGTGTCGTAAAGTTAAACTTGTTTGTTAGGATTTAAGTTTGTAAATTTTGATGAGTCAGGTTTTACAACACTAATAGTTAATTACGTCTATATCTTGTCTTTGTTTTGTGTATACTATAAAAATCCTATTGGATATATTATTTGTTTATTTATTTATCAATTTATACAAGTGTGTTGATAGAAAACCGTCGACTGATTATATTGAAATTTATTGCGGCGACCGAAGAGTTCTAATTTGCCGGCTGTGTTTTAGAATACTTTTCATTTAAATTATTTTTTAAAAATTCATTAAGTCATGTTGAAACAATTTAAATCCACTGTTTTTTTTATCTGGTTAATAATTATATGTTAAAATAATCTAGTGAACAATTAACTAATGATTGACGCGCATCAGCTAGCTTGTGGCATATGACCCGTGTTATTACTTGATCAATTACGTCTCGTTAGCGGTTGGTCAAGTATTTTTCTTACAAGTTAGTGTGATACTCGGAGTTTTAAAATCTTCATAGAGATACTTTTTTTAAAATTTATAATAAATTAAATAAAAAGTCAAAATGGAAAATTCAGAACGATGGTACTTTCATTGGGCAGACTGGCTAGTGTTTAGTGCAATGTTGAGTTTTTCAGCAGGAGCTGGAATTTGGCATTTTAAAAAAGCTAGTCAATCATCAACGATTGAATATTTACTCGGTAGAAAAAGTCTTAATGTTTTTACTGTATCTGCTTCTCTTATCGCCAGGTAAATTTTATATTTAAAGACTGTTAATTTTTTAGATAAATATTTAAATTACTTATATTTTTTTCTTGCAGTTTTATATCCGGAGTTACAATATTGGGAACTCCAACTGAAATTTATAATTATGGAACACAGTATTGGATAACAATTTTATCACTTTTAATATGTGGAATTATTGTTATTTTTGTTTACTTACCAGTATTTATGACTTTACGTTTAAATTCTTGTTATGAGGTATGTCTTTAAAATTGTTTCAATTTAAATAATTTATTATAACAATTAAAATTTTAAATTTTTGTTATTTAGCATATCTTCTAAGAATTTTTCAAATACTAATTAATAAAATAATATGTAATTTATTTTACAGTAAAGATAAGACATTTTAAATTGCTAACAGACAAAACATCAACAATTATTCAACTGTAAAATTTTTCAATCAATAAATAATTAATCATTGACTCAATTAATCAATTGTTTACTTTGCAGTATTTGGAAATGAGATTCAACCGATCAGTGCGACTGCTAATATCATTTTTTTTTGTAATTGACGTGGTAAGCATTAAAACTACAAACGTTTAAATTTATCCAATAATAATAAAAATAATACTTTTATCAGGTACTTTATCAATCAATTGTCCTTTACGTACCAGCGCTCGCACTTAATCAAGGTAATTTATATAATTATATATAATCTTCACGTAATTATTATATTTTATGGATTGAATCGTTATTGTTTTCAGTTACGGGAATAAATGTTTACGCAATTAGTGGTGTTGTGTGTTTTATCTGTGTATTTTACACCGTTTTGGTAAGTTTGCATTATTAAAATATAAACCTTTTTTTTTTTAATTTATTTGTTCAGTTATAAATAAATAAATAAATAAGTCAGAAAGTGGATAATGATGATTAAATAATTTCCTGTCTTTGGGATTACAATGCTGAGAGAAAATGTTTAGGAGTCTGTTGAAATGTTTATGAACGAAAAGGGCGTACTTACAATGGTGCATACTCAAGACCCCGAGACCAAGATACAATAGCCAGGAGCATCGAGTGCCTGTTGTTGGCCTTGCATATAACTCTTTATATACATATTTATTTATACAATATACGTACATAAAACTTTTATAATAATAATAGTATCTACTATAAGTTGTTTGGAAACTAACGGCAAGTTAAAGTGATTAATTATCCGTTTATATAATTATTTAAGTTATTAGTTAAACTTTAAATTAATCATTATTTATCGCTGTCAAGTAAATAATTTTATTTATTGCATAACTTATTTATTTATTTATCATTAATTAAACTACTGAAGTTAAGTTGCGAGAATAAAAATGTAAAATTTTGGTAATTAATTACAAGTTGGGCCTACAATTTTAATTTTCATTTTTTTGAACTAAATTTCTATTTGATTTTATTGATATAATTTTTTTTTTTTTAATGTATAGAAAAATGAATTTAAAAAAAAAAACATTTGATTATCACAATTTTAATAAATTTTCAAAGAAATTTATAAATTTTTCATAAAATTGTGATATTGAACTATTTTTTATTTTAAATTTTTCATTTTTTTATTTACTTTTCAAAAAAGTATATATCAAAAACATCAAAAAAAGATAAAATAGAAATTTTATCCAAAAACATGAGAACCAAAATTTTTTCCAACTTTTGAAGGCAAAAAAAGCTATCGAAATCTTTATTTTTTTCTTTCACGACATTTTTTTTTTTCATAAATGCGCCGTAAAAACAAGAAGAATAAAAAAAAATTAAGAAATGTTAATTTTTCACCTAGATATGGCCAAAAATAGGGCGGACCCCACTTGTAAATAATTGAGGAGCTGATTTTCAAAAGGGTATCTTTTCATATTTTAAAATACCAGTTTTCTGAACTTTTAAATATTAATTACTTCGAGAATTATAAAGATTTATAAATGAAAATCGAATTACAGCTTCATAACCGATAGCACTTTATAGCTAAATTAAAAAAAGTTCAATACAAATATTTATAATTGAAGATAACTAGTTTTTTGTCTCGATTAATCAAAAATGAAAAGATACCCTTTTGAAACTCAGCTCCTGAATTATCAAAATTTTAAAAACTATATTTGTTTAAAATTTAAAAAATCGAGTTTTAATTTATGATAATTATTTTTAAGGGTGGAATAAGAGCTGTAGTTTGGACAGATGCTTTTCAAGTTGGAGTAATGATTGCTGCTGTGGTAACAGTAACTAGTCTGGGTACTTATGAAGTTGGAGGTCCATCAGAAGTATGGAAAAAAGCATTGGAAGCTAAGAGAATACAATTTTTAAAGTTAGTAACCCAACATTTTTACTTTTTAATTAGTTTATTTATTTTTATATCAATCAATAAAATATTAAATTAATTAAATTTACAGCTTCGATCCTTCGCCCTACACAAGACATACCGTTTGGTCGGTTTTAATTGGATCTTGTATTTACAGTACGTCCTACATTGCCGTTAATCAAACCATAGTCCAGCGTTATAGTTCACTGCCGACAATGAAAGTCTCAAAAATGTAAATAATAACAATAACAGTAATAATAATAATAAAAAGTAATATTTAATTATTTGATTTGGAATTAAATTTCAGAGCAATAGCAGTATTCACCATTGGAATAATGCTTTTTATTTCTCTGACATGCTGGTGCGGGCTCGTATTATTAGCTTGGTGGTCTCCGCCAAAGTGTGATCCAAGAGCCTCAGGATTAATTAAAACAGATGATCAAATGCTGCCTGCTTATGTTATGCAGATCGCTGGTCATTTGTATGGAGTTCCAGGATTATTCACTGCCGGAATATTCGGTGCTGCCTTGAGGTATTTATTTGATCTCTATTACACATTTCTTCACAATATTAAATATGTATTAATTAATATTTAATATTGCAGTACTCTATCAGTAGGTTTGAATTCAACTTCGGTTGTGCTTTTAGAAGACTTTGTTAAAGGATATTTTAAATTAAAACCCACCGATCGTAATTCAACGATATTCGTCAAGTCTGTAGTTATATTTCTCGGTCTATTTGCAATGGGTTTTTTGTTCGTAATTGAAAAACTTGGCGGCGTATTAGCTGTAAGTTAAGAATAATTGTTTTTCTTTTTTTTTAATAATTATTTTCCTATAACGACTCTTTGTTCTCATTCTAGGTCACAGGAAGTTTATCCGCGATAGCTGCAGGAACTTCTTTTGGTGTTTTCACTCTAGGAATGCTCGTACCATGGGCCAATTCAAAAGTAATTAACTTTATGCTACTGAATTGATGGAAAATTTAATAAGTATCACTAGTATAAGTGACATTTCGATGGCTTGTTCTCTATTGTTAGCTCTCGTACTCTATTGTAAAGATTTTCTAATTATCGAACCCTTTTATGTCTCCCTTCTACTTTTCTGCTCAGTAATTCCCTACCTTCAAAGTGCTAATGAATATTAAGTTGAGAAAGCCCCTACAATACAAATTATATAATACTATTTATGGAAATAATTAAATAAAGAAAGTAAATTTGAAATATAAAAGGATTGTGTTATCGAAAATCTCTACAATGATCTTTATGTGATTTTGGACTGACAAGTTTCCTCAATTAATTGCAATAATATATTATTAAGAGAATAAGAAAAATTTTGTGTCCAGAATAGTCATATGATAAAATTGGTTTTTTTTATTTTTTAATTTTAAATTAAAAATTTTTTTTTGTTAATTTTAAATTAGAAATTTTTTTTTTTAATTTATTTTTTTTTTAAACTTATTAAGGATTAGTTTTTTGATTTGGAATAAAATTATAATCTGTATTATTCATTATAATATACTTATTATTCATATATATTTGATTGCAAAATGCACTTGAAAATGATGATGTAAAAATAGGTACTATCTGCAGATAGATTCTAGTTAAATTCCAAATGGACGCCACTTCTATGTAATATGGGACTGACGAGCATGCGCGTGGTACTGACAACCATCTGAGACAAATAAATCTCAGATGGCTCTGAGCCCCATCTCGGATTGAACTGAAATAAACGAAAACTGTACCTACTACAATCTACATAGAAGTAGTAACCATTTGTAAATTTTTTTCACTATAGATGGAACTAGGTTCCGTCCAACATGGAAACCAGTTAAATCTCGTTTTTTACGTGATACTTAAAAATTTTTTTTTTTATTTAAAGGGAGCACTTGTAGGCGCAATAGCAGGATTTGCATTAGCAGGATGGTCTAGTCTCGGCGCTAATGCGATGATTGCCACTAAGGCTATTATTGCAAAAAAACTTCCTGTAGATTTAAATTATTGCTCGAGAAATGTGAGTCAAAGCTTTATAAACCAATTTCCCGTGGATCACAGGTATTTATTTTATTTGTTTGTTTGTTTGTTTATTTTATTTTTTATTTTTTATTTGTTTAAATTTGTGTGTAATATTTAACAGTGAGGATGATGTGTTTCCACTGTATCGGCTGTCCTACCACTGGTTCGCCGGCTTGGGAATGATCACTGTTATAATAGTGGGAGTAATAGTGACCTGGATAACAGGACCAGAGGATATAATAAATGTCAATCGGGATTTATTGTCTCCAGTGATTCATAGGTAGTTTTTTTATCAGAATAATAATTTTAAATATTTCAATAAATTTAAATTCAATTCCATTTAAATTTAAGGTTTCTGCCGGACCTTAAAAATAACTTAGAATTGGCCAAGTGGCAACAGAGGGCAAATGGAGACTCACAGGCTTCTAATTATTTGAATGATGGAGCACATATAACAACTCCGTTAAACGAAAATGTACCTCGATAATTATTAACAAACTAATTTAATTGTCATCAGTTGAATAATTTAATTTATTTAAATTTTCTAGACTATATAATATACATATAAATGTATTGTAGAGTACATATCAAGTGCCATTGAATAGAAAGCATTGAATAAATTCGTCAGCTGTATATTTGTAGTTAAAATCAGAAGGTCCTGGTAATTTAACACGTCCAGGGTAGTTTCTGTTAAGTGAGTTTGTTTGATTTTCAAGCTTTAGTGATTCAGAGTGACCGTTTGAGAAGGTGGTGCCGAGCGGAGAGCGGAGAGCGAACAGTGAAAGCTCCGGGTTCTGATGTTGTGTACGTCTACACCTTTAAACTCCAACTGGGATATTAACCAGCTTGTTATAAGGCAAAGCAACGTTCAAACATCCTTATTAAGGTGGCGCAAATAGGTCGGTCTCACGTACCGTTTACTTGCCCTAGTTAATTGAATTTTCGCTAGCCAAAGTGCGGTCACTCAAAAGCACAACACTCACTCACCAGTCACCATGTAATTAACTAGCTCGACTCGATGAAGTCAGGCTTTTAGTAATAAACATCAATCGATAATAAATTATTTATATACAAATGTAAATATCAATATTATTATTATTATTATTATTTTATTGTTTCAAGTTCAATAGATTAATTATTTAAAAGTCAGCGATGTTAAATTAATATTTATGTACACACTCTCGATGTGGATTGTGTCGGTGTGAATTTATATGATTTAAATTGAACATGAGTACACATGGAGAGTATACACGTGGAGAAATCATCGGGATCGTGAGACTGCGTACGCGATAGAGATTGTACTCTGAATGGGGCTAGTTTGAAATAGTTAACAGGCCTTCAAGAGAGTACAATCGCCGAGCGATTGGTTCATCCTGCCTACAATCACACGCCGAATTATACATCCTTTAACACCGAGTAGAGATCTTGCAAATCCATGCACGCACAACTTTAACTACCCATCGGTCACAATTTTCTTTTTATTATTTTTATTCAGATTTTTCGCATTTCAAAAAATTCCATTCAATTTTTCTTTAATTTTTTCCCTTCATTCGTCACCCGTCTGAATTACCTCTATTGAACTGTAAAATATTCACAAGTTGTTTTTTATATGAATTCATCCTTGTAGTAACAAGAATAAGATAAAAATAGCTGTATCAATATAAATATGAATATTAAAAATAAAATTACATTAATTATTAATCAAATAGTATTGTGTGTACCTGAAGAATAAACAATGCGTCGAGTAATATTATTTAGTATAGGATGTAGTAGATGTGGACGGCAGTGTGTACGAGTATTGTGTATACATGAAGCGTGTGACAATCTCTTGGACAAATATTAGCCCCTGCTCGTCTAATCCGCCGGCAAGCTACCGTACTATCTTTGAATTATCTCGACCATGGAATTGGATTCTTAGAGAGTTAATTGGACACAGAGGATATTGTAGTTGGGGATGAGGATAGGCACTGAAGTCGTTAGATAAACGAGGAATGGAAAATCAACGTGATGCTAGTAGTGGTGGTATCGCTGCTGGTGCCTTAACGATAAGCAAACAGCTTTGAGCACAAGCACATGATATAATATTTGATTGTTATAAAATAATAATATACATTATTTCAATGGTTGCTTAAATAATCCTCTCTGTTGTTATTATTATTTTTAATTATTTATTTCTTTTCTTTTAATATCCCGTACAAAAAAAATTTACGTTCATGATGAATTTCCGGATAAACTTCAGATTGTGAAACAAATATGAATTTCATGATGAATTTCAGTTGATGTTCATGCTGAACTTGAAATGAATTATATAGAAAACTACTAAAACAAATAGATTTTTAACTAGTAAAACAAATCATTAGAGTCGATGATCATAAAATATCTTGTCCAATTCACACTGACTCAACGGTCTCAAAAATCAAAATTTAACAGCTATTATTGAATAAATTTTTAAATGCAAATTTAGACAAGGTGTGAATCATTATTTCGAAATTCATCATGAATTACACGCTGAGTTCCAGCTGAATTTCGTGATGAATTTGGAACAAATTATGTATGAAACTTACTTTTCCAATTGTATATTGGAATTCTTATTTTTATTTACACTGACTCATCATTTACGATTCTTAAACTTCTATCTGGATAAATTTTTTGAAGTAAAAAAACACAATATGCAAAATAATATTTCGAAATTCATCATGAAATTCAATTCCAATATAATCGACGGCGAATATATTTTTACGAATTAAAAAAATTAAGTTTCATGTACAATTTGTTTCAAATTTATCATGAAATTCAGATCTTGTCTAAATTTGCACTTAAAAATTTATTCAATAATAGCTGTTAAATTTTGACTTTTGAGACTGTTGAGTCAGTGTGAATTGGAATTTAGTATATTACACACCTAGGGAAGTAAAGTAAGAAATGTCTCATATCACATGTAATTGTTGGCCGAGGCGAAGCCGAGGTCAACAAACATGTGATCTGAGGCTTTCTTATTTACTTCCCGAGGAGTGTATACTATTTTTTTGTCCGACGAAGGCGGAAAGCGGCAACTTAGTTTAGCGCAGCGGGACGAAAGTTGCCACTTTCCGCCCGGAGGGCAAAAAAAGATATTTTACGACCATCGACTCTAATGATTTGTTTTATTAGTTAAAAATCTATTTGTTTTACTACTTTTCTATACAATTCGTTCCAAGTTCAGCATCAACTGAAATTCATATTATTTCATAATCTGAAGTTCATCCGGAAATTCATCATGAACCAAAATTTTTTGTAATATATTAAAAGTCAAGTTAAATAATAATAATAATATCGTTGATGCGATTATTCGAGCAGTAGTTGAGGTTGCAGAGTTTGTAATGTAAATTAACGTATTTATTTGGCGAAAAGTTGTTTGGATACCGTATATGTGCAAGCAGGTTAAATGTAAGCTGGTTACAGTAGTTCGAAAGGACGTAAGCTCAACCCAGTACACACCGGCATAAAGGTATACTATGCGCTGTCTCTGCTGTTATATACCCTCTGATGTCGCGGTAACCTCAGATCAAATAACCTGCTCGGATCTGTGTTCTCCAGTTTATATATCTGTCACGACAGACGACTAACGGAATAACTAATTTATCAATTCTTCGGTTCGGTTGACTTCGATTTCCCGAGACTATTTGCGCACTCGTGCAAACAAGTCCATTGCTAATTCAAACTCTCTGCTGCTCTACCTCTTGTCTACTCTCGAGTATCAATGGTACCAATGTTTGAACCAAAATCATTATAGACATACTGAGATCGGTAAAGATACACCACTTGTATATAAACTGATTTGCTTCAAACGGTTTTATACATTTTTAATTTTATACTCGTCCTATCTGACAGTAATTCTCAGTCTTGTCTGTTTTCAATCCAACGAGATTGATTAATTAATTAAAAATTATTGCTGCGATCGAGATTGAACAGCGACTGTACTCAATCGAGAGCAGAGAGTATTTATTATGAATAGTTGATTAATTGAAGACAATGGATTGGTGTAGAGTAATTGAGATCAAGAGGATGAGAAAGAGGAAGATGTAGATGTAGATGTTGATGTTGATGATGCACTAAGCAATATTTCAAAGTAACGGTATTTAGTTGGAACGTCGCACGACTGTCATCCAGGATGAAACGGTTCCCGTAGCTGTAACGCTGGAGACATTAAGCGTAATGAATTACCAGCCGAGAGGAGTAATGTGTCTTAATTATGCCGGGCGGCGCAATAATTATGTAATTAGGCATTGTTTGCCGACCAGTCCCTAATCACAACCCTGATGTGATGCTGCGGAAATCTCGTCACGACATAATGTATCTTCCCTTGTATTGCTCCTTGGATAATATTATTGATCCATTTTAAACTCATTATTCTTATATAATCAGCTTACTTTGTAATTATATACACATTGAAAATCTTGAATTACATAAATTATACTAATTAATCAAATTATAGTTTGTTTTTGTAAAATAAATAATTTAATGATCGAGTATAAGAAGAAAATTGTATCATTAAATTATTACGTGACAGCTATTTTAATTGAAATTATTAACAGAAAAATTAATCTATATTATTAAGAGAATAAGCGAAATTTTGTGGCCGGTGTATTTATATGATAAAATGGGTTTTAATAGTTAAATTTGGTATCGTTGGAAAAGTCTTGATCTGAAGCTGTGCCTTTTCATGGTTTCATATCATTCTCACCAATAGTCAATTTATGATGATAAGTATTTAGGCTGCATTCGAAAATGCTCTATCCCTAGATACATAAGTAAGAAATGACCTTGTATCTCGTGAACTATTGACATTTTTTAAAATATAAGCTCATCTCGACATTACACTCATCGAGAGCTTTTATTTGAGTACCCACATCAATTTTTCATATATTTATATATATATATATATATATATATATATATATATATATATATATATGTATGAAAAATATATCAAAATGCATGTGGGTATTCAAATGAAAGCTCTTGATGAGTGTAACATCAAAATGAGCTTATATCTTAAAAAATGTCGATAATTAAGAAATGACCTTGTATTTTGTCATCTACTGACATTTTTAAAGATATAAGCTCACCCTGACATTACACTCTTCGAGACCTTTCATTTAAGTACCCACATCAATTTTTCATATATTTATTTATATTATATATATTTATTTATATTAGTGTAACATCGGGATGAGCTTATATCTTCAAAAACGTCAATAGTTAATAAAGTACAGTGCAATTTAACAAAAGTCATTATTTAATGAAGCAAAATTTTATTTATTTATAGTTTATTAGTCACGGCAGTCACATAGTGACTGCAAGGTTGCTAGTTTTATATAATTGATAATTTTTTTATGGTTAATAATAAAAATTAAAAAATAGTTGTTGTATATGTAGTGTAATAATATAATTTTAATAAACATACCGTTGATTAAGTGTTACCATAAGATGTTAGATTGTCACTGCTAAATATGTAGCCAGTACATTAATATTTATACGAGAAATCAAATCCTTAAAGCCGGCAATATCGTGTCAGAACGCGTAGACGAGTCAACGAAAATGTAAGATAAACACGAGTAGAGGTTGCTGTGTACCTCCCATAAGCCTAGTGATAAATTTCTCAAGAAGGCCTACACTAGCATGACGTACAGAACTATACCTTTTAAGTGAGATTCAGTCTCTGACGAGTAAAGGACTTAACACTTTAGCTTTGCAGAGTCAATGGAATAAAATTTACATCCCTTAACCGTATTACTGCAGGTAATGCAACGGTGGATTAACAAGTCTCATATGTTCCTATAACGTCGGTTGATAATAAACAATAATGTTGGTTTGACAGTCACTTGCTTGTGTAGCAAGTGATATGATTATTATCATAGCCATGGAAAAAATTATCAGTTTTTTTAAAAGTTCCAAACCGGATAGCTGATAGTTATTTAAAAGTAATAATAAAAAAGTTAAGATAATTATTCCGGCGTTGCGGCGTGACGGAATAGAGCACAATGGCTTAGAATTATTCATAATTTAAAGCAAGTAAGTTTAATAAAGTTGAATAAGAGGGTGAGCATTCATCAGAGCGGTCTGAGACGTATACCTCCACAAGGAAGGAAGGGGTTATAAATACATCGTCAAGACACCCTTTTATATCCATATATATATGTATATAAATATATATAGTAAAATAGAAGAGAAAGGAATAGAATAAGGAGGTTAGTTACATTACACACTCACAGTTATCTCTCGTTCATTTGCATATCCAAAGTCCGCTTTCAAGCTCTCACATCTTTCCGTCTTGACAAATTTTCGTACTGAATAAACGCTAACGCGAGGTCTTCAGTCTTCTAAACCTAAAACGTTGTGTTGATTGTATATAATTACTAGCTCCATTTTATTTTTTTAAAATACTTACTCATATCAGTTGACTTCGATCTAATCATTTTAATTTCGATTCGAAATTTTCGAATCACTTTGTTTTTATTTCTTCGTTGCACACCGACGTCACTTGTCACTTGTCACTATTCGTTCGTCTACTGAGGCCCAGAACGGTGGCGGGAAGCCATCTATCGAATAATGCGCAACTTCATTGTTGAAACAATTGAGTGAAAATTTTTGGAGTACACCGGGACGACACGGCTCCGTTCACTTATGACTTCGCACAAAGTAAGCCGGACGTATTTTTTAAGCGCGTTTTCATTTTTTTTTTGTATAATTATAAAATAATTAAATGAGTTTATTTATTAAATTTTGGCGAAAGTAATTTTTAAGCAGTTGGAAAATTTTCAATCGAACTGAAAGATTATTAAACGAATTATTTTAGTTGTCTTATTATTATTATTGATCAGAGCTTGTGAGAGGTTGGTTTTTATTGTTGTTATACATAATACTAAAGTTAGCCGACGTTTTTGATTTTTTGTTGTTTTTTTCAATTATTAAATTATAACTAAAAAATATTTTTAAAAAATTGCACGTGTAGTTTTTTTAATTTTTTACAAATGAATTTTTTGTAATAATTTTTTCAATAAAAAAAAATTCTAGAAATTTTTAGTTGTCGGCTAACTTAATTATCGTTTGTTATACTTGTTTGTAGATTAAATCGAATTAATTACTGTTCACTATTATATAAATTTATTAAAGGAAATTATTATTCAATTATTTTTTTAAAAAGTTTTTTTTTTATTTGAAATTTCGCGGTCGCGTAAAAGTATTATTTATATTTTAGTTAAAATTTTTATTTTTAATAAAAAAATTTAGTTTATGAAAAATTAATATTTAATTATTTAAATGAAAATAATTTTTTAGAATTAATAGTAGTTGATTTAAAAAAATTGAGTTGAAAATCGATAATTGATTTTAAATTCGAGATTCGCGATAATATCGATTATTCTCATCAAAGATGGCGGCAAGACAGTTGGCGGGTATTCACCGGGAGAGTTACTCAATTTTATTTCCGAATAAAAAATTGTCGTTGGCACATTTATTTGTGCATAAATAATCTTTCCTGTAAATAGAATGAATAAATAACACCGCGGCGTAATAGTAATAGGTTTTTTTTTTCCATCGTTGTCGTTTGGAATCCTCATAGTTACTTTTTGCTACCTTCACGTGAATTTTTTTTTATCTAATATGTGAATACTTAAAAAGTCTGATCGATAATATTATTGCCGGTGTAATTTCAGTTGGATAAATATTTAATATAGAGTACAAAGTCGCAAAATGTAGAAAATAATAAATAAATAATTCAACAATATGGCGGCATTGTAACTAAATCGAAACTCACGCGCTTTTTTTTTTTTTTTAGTTTCAATAAAATGGTGATGGTTACTTTTAGCGCGAATTTATCCCCGACCATTTTTTTATTTATTTTTGTCGTTAATTCACTCTAAAAAGTGTTGTTAAAACCTCAATGCGTCGCCGGTAACGTGATAATTGTTTTTATGTAAAAATTATACTTGTTTTTACGTATATGTTTTTGTTTTTGAGTAAATATTCAACAAACGCGATCGTTCGTTGTTGCAAATTTATTGTGCGCGAGATTCGTAAATAAAAAAATTAACAATTCCTTGAGGTTATAATAATGAAAATAACGCTTCAATAAATAAAATAAATATGTGAGTATTTGAAAAAAATAAACTAAATTTACAAGTGTTAATAATAATTATCTAAAAAAATTTTTATTTTTTTTAGCTTGAGAAATTATTTTACCAAATATCTATTGAATAGACATTCCTTAGTGACAAAAAACTAATAAAAAAAAAAAAAAAAACAGTGTTAAAGGTAAATTTATTTTAAAAATTGAATTTTTTACAGAAATTTTCAACAATCAAAATTATTTAATAGATAGATAAATTTGTTACATTGTACAGCAGTAAGAACTGCCTTTTACAATTTTTTCATCACAATTGTACTGCCTCTCTCTATTTCACTGCGTTCGAATTTCTTTCAAATTTTCACTGCGTTCTAAGTTTCTGCCTTTCAAATTTCGCACATAGATATCGCAACCTGCTCTTTCAACTTTTTATAAGATCTGCGTATCTCTTGCGGCTGTGGACCGACTTGTGCTTCCTGTACTGTATTTACCCTATTCCTCACCTCTTTCGAATGGCTGTTGGAATAGTGGCGATGGGGAAACCACAGAGAAAACCCATGCCAGTACAAGTCGGCTACCGGAGCGACCCCCGACGGTTGGTTTGGAACTATTCGAATAACCGTCGGGGCTCGAACCCTCGCCTCACGGCATGATGTACAAACGAATTAACGATATAATGATTTAACCCGCTCGGCCATCCTGCCGCTTCAAAATTATTTAATAATTTTTTTAGATTCAATAGCAGCAGTGAATAGAGAGACATCGGCAGTCCGACAGCCAACAGAGAAAACTACTTGGTCAAGAGTATTCCCCCTTCCAAACCAACGTTTTGGAGCATAAATATCGGTGCTATGATGGTATGTAAATTGAAAAATAAAAGAACTTGCATGTTATCTTACAATCTCGGCACAAGAGTAGACGTTGAGGCGGAGTAAGTGCCTTGTCCGAAGAGTCATAAAGACTCTAAATCCTAAGTCCCCTTGAAAAAAAAAGTTAAAGTAAAAGGAAAAGTTGACTTAGAGCTTACTTATATGCTATGGAAATCACATAAAATTGTTAGTTACTGGTAAAACAACAAATAGGTAGTTTTTGAATGCTATCGTGCGTAGTACTGGGTGCTGAGTGGCAGCTAAAACTAAACGTACTCACACAGGTTTATTTATATGCTAATTTCATGATCATAAAGTAAATTGTGGTGCAGTGGTTGTTGCATTAGATTGGTTTGTTTAATATTATACCCTAATCTCATGCTCGTATGTTTATGAACCGAAGGTTTTGCTCACACCGTATAAATTTGATAAATTTATTCGGTAGAGTTGTTGCTAAAGGATTCATAGTCGTTTGTTGTTGATCCACATACAAATATATTATTTACTTTGTATAATATTGTATAAATACTAATTTTAATTGAATTTATTTAAGTAAATCTCGACATGTCATGTGAAAAGCTCCACTGCATTCTATTGTGGTAAAATATAGCTAACGAACCGTATTAATATGAATCCCACTGGTGGTATGTCGATTCATATGTATACATGTGTGTTTCAATTGGTAAATATCATGATGATGGTCGCGGGTGTTTTTGGTCGAGTGGGCAGTACAGTCTCGAAAGTAATTCTTGTACAGGGTAAACGTGAGTATACTCAACGTATACATGTAGGCAAACGCTTTAATATAGTCACCGTCAATCGTTTAGACAATCGCAATTACTGACAACGATTCCCGCAGGACGTCATGCTAATTAATATAACCGTTTGGACAATTTCGTTTGGGATTGACAGGAAAATGCGTTTGGAAGTTGCGTGAGAATTTAGTGTCATTCTCTTGCATCTGTTCTGTTAAATTGTGACAAAGTGGTGTTAAGGGCCGGGTGAGGGAGACAGAAAGGGATAAAGAGAGAGTGGGAGAGGAAGGTTAATAGGGGGTTAGTAGTAGGAGAGGGTTCATCAGTAGCCTCGCAATTTGTCAGGTGGTAGACGAGAGACGGGAATAAATGGACAATTACATAAATACAATGTTTGACGTCATTTCAATGACGCGAGAGACACCTGTGATTGATTGTTAATTGCCTCGGTTTGTTACCCAGAGCTGCTGGTGGTGGTGGAGGTGCCGGTGGGAGGTTGACCCACTGGCGTTCGTTGGTGCCACCAACTAATTCAATTCAGCTGATCGATTCAGAAGAGGTTTTCCACGCCGTTTTATTTTTTATTTTGTTAACATACATATTCACATCCTGTGTTTATTTTATCCATCTACTAGTGTACTAGTATACTAGTATAAACGGCTAGCTCACTATTTATCTATCTATTTTTTTGTATATTCTTTTTATTTATTTTTACGTTTTGTTTTATGAAACCCAATTTAAAATAAAATTCCTCGTATATATATTTCATATAGATACAAATTTTGTTTGTTCATGCGAGCAAATGTTCCAAAGGTTTGCCCAAATTTTATCACTAATTTGAGCTAAATATTTACCCGAGTGTTAGTTTTTAAAAATACAACACTGCTTTGATCGAGGATGTTGAAATAAATTGATGTAAATTATTACTTTCTTTTTTAAATTTTATTATTATTTTTTTTTTAAATTTATTTTTTGTTTCGACCACACCAGCGAGTCATTAAAAATATACGGCTTTCTGGCTAACTACATATCATTATGTGAGCAGTACTGGTGGACATACTGAATGACTGAGCGTTTAAGTTGGACAAAATACATCCACCTAACCGGGACGAGCTACCTCTTCGCATGTTAATTTATTTTATGGCTTCAGAACTGTAGACACCACAGAGACCCTACATGCTAATTCCCTTCTTTTCTCTTACTTCGTTTACTTAATTTCATTTTTAACCCTCTTTAATTACTGTCAATTGTCGAGACACACGGGAATAATGTCATTTTGCTACTCATATTATTATTATTATTTAAGGTATTTTATAATTTAATCATTAAGCTCGAGAATTTAATGTCTTGTTATTTCTTGCTTAAATAATTTATTTAAAAGTATAAATTCTTTATATATTGCGATTAAATTTCCACTAAATAATTATAAAATTTATACAAGAGTCTTGAATATTTAAAACTAATAATCAATGACAATTAATGAAATTTTAATAAATGCAATCAATTGAATTGCAATGGACATAAATAGCTTAGTTGAGTAGCAAAAAAAATGTTGAATAAATGTTTGTTTGATTTGCATAGAATCGACTTAATATAATGAAAGTTAGTCTTTCAGGTCGTCAACAGAAAGGATTCACGAAAGGCTTCATTAATTCATTTCATTTTAGCGCCGCGTCTACAATCCTCATCCCTTTTATTCTTATTCCTATTAGACTCTACTTAGTTACTTACTTATATTCTTATTCCACTTACTTTAATCGCTACGGTTCTTACCAATCTCCACTTGTTTTTACGCTTTATCCCTTAAGGCTAATTCATTAATTAATTCCTTCTCCTCAATCCACCATTACTCTTATATTCACTGTCATCCCGCGCACTTGATTAAGGTGGGGACACCTTGAATAAGCTTAATCTTTTATATATATATATAGAGAGAGAGAGAAAGATATATATCTACCGACATTCTTCCTTTTATTTTCTCTCACATTTATTCTTTCTCTTTTATTCCTTATACTCGGTACTTCCTCTGTACTATATACATTCCCTTCTTTTGGCCCTTTCCGAGTAAAGGATCTCGGCAGTAAAGTAGTTGAGTCTTGTCCGTACTCTCGGTGCTAAAGTCGTTTGGGCCACTCGCTAATTACACTAATTACTAAATAAAATGCAATTACGCTAATGGTACTGGCATTTGAGTAGTGGACGAATACGATGAGCAAGACAACGACAACTACGAATACGGTCCTCACTATAACACGTCCGACGCGACGTTTGTCCTTGTGGGTGATATTTCTTCGACGTTTAAATATTTCCACATCCTGTCAACACTCACAGCGAGATATGTCCCGAGATGGCAATCATTAATCACTAATTGATCGTACATTTATGTATTTTATTCGCATATTTTATTTTTATTCCCTCTTAAAGTTTTTTTTATTGGTTAATTAAAATTTTTTTCCCCTCGGACTTTTAATGATTCTTTATAATAAGTTTCTTTACTTACACTCCGACTCATATTACTGAATATTAATTGGCAATTATAATTATTAATTATTAGTAGTTTGGAAAATTCAGTTATTAAAAAAAAAAAAAATTAAGTTTAATACTATTTATCGTTTATCGTCGGCTTTTCAATATCAAGAGACTATTTTGAGTGCTAAAATGAATACTTTGGGTGGGTTACTTGTTCGATTGTGTTTGAAGTCAAGTGTAAGATCGCGAAAAAAAAAAAACAATATAAATGTATAAAAGAACCGGATAAAACCGCGAAAAAAAAAAATTCGAGTTGAAAGTGCTAGTGAAGAAGATACGGACGATTTGAAATGAATCGAGCAAACGGACAGACGTGACAGACATAATTCCCTGGTAAGAAGTACTTAGGGATTGAGGGAGGGCGAAACGATACTACTGTGAGACACCTGTCGATTCCCATTGGGGGAGTATTGTAGCTTACAGTCTATTTGCTATAAAGCTACAATCGATGTATAAATTTCCTTAACTTCTACTCCTCTGTAATACTGGCGAGATTTTATTTATCAACTACAAATATTCGAGTACTTCATGCGTAAACGGTTTAGAGCTTGCGGTTCGCTGGGTGATTTCATTTCGAAGTACCAAATAGGAGGCTTAGTAAACGAGATTGAAACATGAGCTTTTCTATCAATTTTTCATGCTTCTGTTAACATCTTAACACTATATATATTGAATTTTTTTCAGAGATTATTAATTATAAATAACCTGTGCGAATAAATTTTGACGACTGTTAATTCACACGGGTATTATTTGTCAATGGGGTACATCGTAAGCGGCTTGCTATTATCTTTAAACAGTAGATACTTGTGTTATACTGCGCTAAGAGTAAAATAGAGACTGGAGAGAAAGTAAAATTAAATTAGAAACAGTTGTAGAGTAATGGATTATACACTAAGATATTTTGCATCTCATGCCAACGAGCTCTTTCACTATCTTAGGCTTTAATGAACTAAATTTAACGTGATCAGTACAAAATTGTTCGAGTGTATGTTTCACTCGAATTAATTCATCTTATCTAATCTATAATTCTATCATGAATCGTCTTTAAATAACATCAGTTTTAGACAATTATATTAAATGTTTTAATATTCTCAAATTTGTTGTATCTCTCTATAGAAAACGATTTTTGCTATTTTTTAATTATTATAAATGCATTCTTATAATGAAATAATAATAAGCATTTCATACGAAGAGTTAAAAATTTATTATGTTAAATGTCTTTTTTTATTATTCATATTAAAGCATATGTGTTGCTGTTTAATTACTCATGGGTACGGGGTTTTAATTAGCACTGACATGCGTAAGTGTATGTGTGTGTGAGTATCTATGTGTTTCTGAGAGTGTGGGAGTGTAAACCACGGGAAAATGTTTAAGGCTTTTTCTATTGCATCCACAGTTGAACGTTTCATACCTCTTCTCGTGGACCTCATTAAGCCGTAGAATAAGAAACTACGATAATTGCCGTCGACAATGAATCAGGATCTCTCTAGCGTTTCGATATCTCTTGACATTATTAATTTGACCGGAAGAATGCAACTTCTCTCTCAAGTTCTTCGCTGCACTCAAAGAATAAATGTAATTAGCTAATTAGTCAATGTCAGCCAATTCCCGGCGTAATTGATTGATAATTACTGATTGTCAATTAGATATTATTTCTTACATGTCGTTTGATTGAAACTGCTTAGTTCGTACTAACAGATTAAAAATTCAATAATGAGTTATGAAAATTATTATGTACGAGTATGATTGCTAGTTTATTTTTTAATTAATTTTAAATTGACTTCTTGAAAAAATATTTTGTAAACACATTTTAGTGGAGTCTGAAGCGCTGTAAGTGTTAAAAATTTGCGATCTAAGAGCTTACGAATAAAGCTTTGTATTATTATTTCAGAAAATGTTAGAAAAATATTTTTTTCGGACCAACCAGAGACCTTAAAAGAAAATCGACAATTGTTTCGTATCATTTAGTCGAATAATTAAAAAGAATTTTTATTAAAAAATAAAAAAAATTAAAAAATCAGTATGAAATTTTTGTACTGAATCGCGACTAATTTAATCGAGTATCCCCATCTCGTCTCATTGAAGCGTTATGACTGTCGAAATCGTTGACTAGCATACTAATGGCAATAGCCAAACGATTCGGTAGATTCTTGTCAAATTTCGATCGACAGTAAGCTATCACTAACACTGTATTACTTAAAATACTAATATATAATACCATGCAAATATTAGTAATACTCAAACTGGATACTAGTGTTTCGGTAGGCACTGCGAAATGTCCACACTAGAACTAATATATCGATATGAGTTTTAGGGGTACTGTGCAAAAAGGGTTGTACAGACATTCATATACACGTACTTGTGACTGAGTGTGTGAGTGAAATTCGTTATGTGTTGTACTGAATAAAAGAGAATTGATTTTACTGGTGGATACTTTGTGAAACCAAACCTGACCATACTCTCGCCATTAACAATGATAAAAATAATCCAATCGTCTCGTTCGTTTGATCTATCAGTATCTGTATTATTATTGTTGTCATTTAGTTATTATTATTATTACCCTTTTTGTACAGCGCTTTTTAAAATGCCGAGCAGAGTGGATTATTACCGACGCAGTGCTTTTGGAACATATATTGTTGAATGAAAAATAATATATTATTGGTAGAATTTAAATATAACGTAAAGTGATGCTCCGTGCACTGTCGATATTTTATTTACCTTCATTTTATAAACATCAATTATTTAACTTAATATCATTGAATTCGATATTCTTTGCGGCGATTATTTTTATCATCATTAAATATTTTATTTATCGTGAATATTTTTTATTTAATAAATAAAATATCAAAAGCTGCTTTTAATTTTCCATCAGCAAAAGGATTCGAGGATTTAAAAAATTATAATCATAAGATTAATTATGAAATAATTTATTTTACACATTCAATAGAATATTCGCTAAAATAAATTTTAATTTAACGATGGATGAAAATATTAAGTCAAAAAATAATAAAATTTGTTCTGGTAGAATTACAGTCGAGATATAGTGAGTTAATTGTGAATAGGAAGACTTTAGGGTAACAAGTCTGGTATGGAAGCAAGGATATTCCTTTATTACACTTTCTACTCTATACTATGGCATTTGACTGAGTCTGTATAAAGTTGGCCTAATCGGAAGCTTAATGTCAAAATAAAATGTTTCTGGTGTGTGGGTTTATGTGTGGGAGAAAATGTACAACTCATATACTTGCGGCGTAAATATTCGCACTCGCGAAGTAAAGAGAAGAGTAGTCTATGGAACATTTAATTCGACGTACAACATTCCGCCATACACACCACACCTGCTTTGCTGTTTCTGTTGCCCGTAAAAGGATAAAGTACTGTGCTGCAATGCCACATATTCTGTGCTATGTTTTTCTCGCTACCCTACTAGCTACTAGCTCTTATTTGCGCATCGCCCGTGAAACCATTTCTGTTTATATATTTTCTGCACAGAGTATCTGACGTTATTGTTTCACTGTGAAAACTCCGTCCGAGTACTTTTCTCGAGACATAAGAATTTTTACGAGTGTTACCATACACACTCTGTACTATCTCTTCGAATGAAATACTATAAGACTTTTATTTTATTGATTATTGTACATTTTTCATTTATATATTTGTTAGGTTCCTTTTTTTCGCTTCACAAAACATAAAGTTCATTGCTCAATTATTTATTTACTATGTTCTGTTTTTTATAGTGAGTGTTGATAAATAACTTATAAATAAGTGAGAATCTTTAAACTCATATTAAGAAGTATTTTAAGTAAATTTAAAAAAAAAAAGTGGAGATAAATTTCGTTCAGTCTCAATTGAATGCTTGGTTTTACATTCGTAGATATAATAAATAAAATAATTAAATGAATTTGTCTCCTTAAGTACCAAAAGCAAATAGATCTTTTTTCTACAAAATAAATTACATGGATAATTTGACAGTTGATATATTAATATATTTATTGCGATTGAGGTTAATTACTAATATAAATGTCTAGGCACTGTAAATGTCTAGCAAAATATATCTATGTATCTCGGGAAATACATTTGGAACTTTGCTCTGACATTTGATCGTGACTTCATATGTAATTCATACGCGGCATGTTCCGTTAACTGACAGATCGCAAACTTTTGGGAAATATTTGTCTGTCAAACGTTTTCCACGTCCACTTTTGTCCGACCATTATCTTCTCTAACCACTCCAGCAATTTCTCTTGTAGATCGACGTCATTTTTACTTGATAAACCAACGATTTTTATTTAACCTCTCTCGTTGTGTTTCATTTCTGGTCTTCATTCCCCCAAGAGAAAATGATAAACTCGTTACTCGGTTTCCTCTCGTCGGCGGTGGATAAATAGATTTATCATACATTCTATTCGTACGTGGCTTCAGCAACTTGTGGACTTTTAGATTAGACATCATGGGTACGTGATAAAAAATAAAGAACACTCAATAAACGTAATGAATCCCAAGTTATTTATATAGTCGTTTTTTTCTTTGAATTTAATTAACAATTTTTTTTCCAATAACCTAAACATTAATTAAATTTTTTTAATTAGGCCGTAAATATAAAAATAATTATAGAATTAAAGTCTTAACAATATATCTTATATAACTAGTACAAAGAGTTTGTATGACAGTCAAATATTTACGCGTAAACAAAAATTACTATAGAGTATACGCGGAAGATTATTTAACGTCGATGATGATGAAGAAGTTTGTAGATGCACGTGCACGCCCGCTGTTTACTCGTCGCAACACGAGGACATTAGCATACCAAAGAGGATTCTTGGAGTTGGCTTACGAGCGCCAAAAAGTAGCCCAAGGCATCGCACGAACGTGCTCTGTACTTACCGCGAAATGAATCAAGTGCCTTGCATCCAAAGGCGGGCAGGTGCTTATTACTTACTTCAAACTCCCCTCAGTCTTACTCTCTTTCTCTTATTATCTCTACAACATATCTATCTTTACGCTCCTTGCTTTCTCTTTTACGCATTCTTCAATACGAGACCATCCATATATTCTTGACCGAAAACCTCCCTCGCCCTCGGGTCATCCGAGGAGTTCTCTACCTCGATCAGTCCGCCGCCTCCTCAGTCTGCATTACCCTACACTATACTATCTATACACGTTATAATACTCAACTCAGAATTCTACATTCTACATATTACATATTGTAACCAGTGTACCGTATGTACCAACAAAATACCTTACATGCTCTTAGTTTTGGACTCCTCAAGCCCCAATTTTCGATCTTCTACCGACATTTTTATTTGCCACTAACTCCAACACCAGCAACTGCCGTGACAGATAATAGCCATATGAGTTTCTGTACTTACATACCTATATGTATGTTTATACCTATATATATATATATATATATATATAATGCGGTTGATCGATTCGATCTCTATCTATATTTCTTTGTACCAAAATACATGATATGATGTGGTGAAAGTTTTTGATTCACATATGCAATTGAGATCGATAGCAGGTGTTGTTCATTTTTTTCTTGTATTAATATTTATCACTTTGTGAATAATCTTTCAAAATGTATACACAGTAAAAAATTTTGCGATAATGCGTCAAAAAATTTTGTGTTAAAAATTTTTATGTTAAATATTTAACACTTTTTTGTGTTGATTTAATGGAATAAATGTGAAATTTACACATAAAAGTGTTAAATATTTAACACAAAATTTTTTGACGCAAAATTTTTTACCGTGTAATAATAATAATAATCATTACTATTATCAGAATCTGACCAAAAAATTTTTTTATTTAAAAAAAATTCATAAACTATTTAAAAGAAATAACTATATATATTCCTTCCTGGAATATGTGTGAATATTTAAGCATTCCAATGTTGAAATTTGTTCTCGAAACAATGTTCTCCCGATGGCTATTTTTGGGTTTTTATTCCATATAATTAATTAGCAGATTGGTATTCCGTGTGGGATGTTAATTATTTCGATGAAATTTCAAGTATTTAATGTAATTAAAATTTATTATAATTTAATGGTTTTAATAAAAACACACAGATCGGTATAAAGGTAGTTGAGTATTAAATTATTTAATCGGAGGTCTTACTTATCATGAATTATATATACCTACTATTGAGAGCTTTTTGAAGCGGTCAAATTTTTGGGTATTGAAATGTCTTTACGCAGGAGTTTATGGAAGCAGGTAAATTCAACCTCGGGGTTTAGTTGTACGAGAAGTATAGATGGAGAATGTGAATGCGCCTTTAATGGCGGCCATCCCAGAATCGCCTTGGGCGGCTATTGTCTCGGTTTATGCTCTCCCTACCCGACATATTCCACTCTTGTGACCGTATCGTCATGAATACATACACTACGTATAATATACCTATCATTATTATGGTTATTATCATTATTATTTTTATTATTGTTACATTATACTATTTGGATTTTTTAATGGTCTGGACATTCGAACATAACGTCATAATGCATTGCATAAAAAATTTTAAATCTTCGTAAACATGCAAATGAATAATAATAGTTTTATGCGAAAGCAGATTTATTTTTTTGACGAAGTAAGTTTTTAATGGACGGGTTATAATTATTTCATATTAACAGATTTAAATCTTGCTTTTCTTATTATAAATAAATATAAGAAAAATAAAATTGAATAATACTCGTAGAATATTTCCAAGTTGTAAGTAGATTATAAATTAACAAAAAATACACGTTTATATACACGGATTTTCGTATTATCTTCCGGAGTACAATACAAGTGGGGAAAATGGTTAAATTTTCGTGTACTTGAAAATGCACACGCGTGATTGTCTGTATATGTTTTGTCGAATATGAC
Organism: Cotesia glomerata; assembly: GCF_020080835.1. Classification (NCBI taxonomy): domain Eukaryota; kingdom Metazoa; phylum Arthropoda; class Insecta; order Hymenoptera; family Braconidae; genus Cotesia; species Cotesia glomerata. Next base: position 6,438,181 of record NC_058158.1, read on the forward strand.
CGAGCGAAACAAGTGTAGTGAGGATGAGTGTATGGAGGTAAAAAGAGTAGCATAGAGAGAGAATGAGTAGCAGGGTATAGAGAAAAGAGGACATTAAGCGCTCACGAAAGTCCCTCGTACTCGTACTCGGTTTATCCCATGTAAACTAAGCTGGCAGTGTGCAAGCGGTCTCGTCGCTTTTCTTTCCACGAAAAGAAGAACAATAGGCAGATTTTATCCCGTGAGCAAGTACATAACAGTGGTACCGCGAACGCGAGTTAGAGAGTCCGTCGACCACTTCCTCTCATTCCTTTCTTTGGTACCCTCCCTTTCCCTTCTTCGCTGGTTTCATTCCAAGTGGAAATAAGCTTTCCACTTTAAACAAAATACACCATTGGAATTAACTTCTTAGTCTGCCAGTTATTACCCTGACTTTTATATAAAACAATAATAATATACTCCAAAAAAATTAAATATTAAAAAAGTAGAAGAGGGGCAGGCTGGAGTACGAATGTTCGAAAAATTATAGTTTTTTTTTTAACCAAACGATAAAACAAAATTAGGTACACACATTTTCTTTTCTTAAATCTTAAATTTTCAGATTTATTTATTTATATTTTATGTCTATTTTTTTTTTTTTTTTTGTAAAAACTGAAGCCGGATTGCCGAATAGTCGGTATTGTTAAATATTTAAACGGTTATTTACGTTCATCAAACATGTTGATCCGTACTAATTCAAGTCTAGTGTGTATTATTAACAAATTCACGAGATTTTCAGATATACCCAAGCCCGCCGTGTACATTGCGCGCTTTTTAATCTCTCAATGGTCCTCGACGAAAGCTCTCATCGTTGTTCCTCACTCTTCAGTTTCGCTTCGATATTCATATCTATATCTATATCTACATACATACTACACGTACTATATTCGTATTTATATGAATAGTTGAATATTTTTAGGATATTTTGCTACATAAATCCAGCTCGAGTTCTGTATCTCGCTAATCGTTTGCTAATATGTCAGTATGTATATTCTATTTCAGTTTTTCTATTTATTGTTACTGTCATAATCGTTATTTTTGTTTTTAAATCGCTCGCTATTCTAGATTCGTAAAATGTATTTTTATTTTTCGACATCCTATTTTTCATTTTAGCCATTTTATAAGTATGTCCAAGTACAAGAGGACGAAATATTTTAGGACGTACACGAGTGGATATGTTTCGTTTATTTGGTTGTTATTTTTATTCGTGCTTATTTTAACGAATGTGAGCTAGGCTGGTTTAATATTGAGACAAAAAGCAACTGGGGATAAATAGAAGGATTTCCTCGACGGCAAGCTGTAGCTAAGTTGGAAAATGGCTGGGCTTAAATATAAGGGAGCTAGACAATGTCATGCACAGTACCATGTACAGAACGATGGAGACTTTTCGAATGATAGTGATTATACCAGAGTGCATTTGAGAGTGTACACATGACCTCAGATTAGCGTAGTATATAATAGCCGAGACACTGCTTTTTAAGTATCTTTTACCATCAGACATTAAAAAAATTTCCCGTGGTTTTTCATACACGCTTTGCGTCCATTGTGATTGTCATTTTACAGATAATGAGTACGTTGTTCAAAAGTTTTCGAAACAAGAGACAGAAGACATCCTCGATGTACGATACACTCGATTTACTGAGGACAAAGTACTTGCACGCGTGTCATTTAAATGACGATTATTTTTACTGCAAAACAGATCGGAGTTGAGGATAAAGAGAAAATAAAGTAGGAAAGACAGTTATTTCACGTGGCCCCGGACCCAACAAATAAGGGCTTGACCTTAAGATAATGATAGTCTTTAAGCGCCTGGCGCCTCACATAACAGCGTTAAGCTATAATGATAGATCTCGGTCTTCCAGTACCACGCTCTTGCTATAAATCATTTGTTTTCTTCCGATACATAGTATGCATTACATACGCTTTGTGTGTGTAAAGAATGCAATTATTTATGTTTATACTCTTCACTTTATTTTATTTATATTCGAGTTAGTTTACTAGTAAAATATAATAATATAATTATAGAGTACACATGAGCATTTTTTTCGAGCTGCTGCGTTTTTTATAGCCAGAAGAATTATTATTATAAATTAAACGTAGTAAAAATTTTTTAGTGCTCCAGTAACTCAAAATTTATAAGAAATTTCTTTAGATTGACTAATTATTTTAATGACAAAAGTAAATTTAAAATGCAGATAACACAAAAGATAAATTTTATTGGGTTATATATTCTTATGTAAATCTTTATTCTTAAGAGTTCTCTTTCATTTCACATGGCTTTTATTGTATTAAAAAATAAAAAAAGGGTTGAAGGTTTCTCTTTATTCTTTCATACACTTTTATCCCATCAACTGCACATACCCACTGAGTATGCAGACGAATATATTTACTTAGGGTAATTATTTTACTTTAAAAAATCTCCCAAGTTCTACTTTGCTCGGTGTGCATATTCAATTATCCTCCGAAAAAAATTAAATTACGTTAAATTAATAACCTTAATAATGATAATAATAATAATAATAATAATATCTAATATCATATTTATTCGTATCATTACGTTCAAGAGATGGGTATGCCTAAAAATATGTATTTATTTAAATTATTTTACAGGAATTTACAGAAATTTTCCTAAAAGCTTTTTAGTAAGTTCAATGTATGATATTAAGTTGTCTTTATCCTTTTAAATATTGACAGGGACTTCAGAGAATTTTTTATAATTCACACTATCAAAGACCACTTATTTTCCACTTTACTATACATTAAAACCATTTCTATAAATATAAATACTTTTTGCACCCAGAAAAACACAAACAACTTTTCTACGAAAACAAAACTAACCAAGAAAATTCTATAATTTCAAGCTAAATATTATTAGCAATAAATTTTACAGTAAAGAGAATACAAAAGACACAACAAGGCGGTCTATTTAAAAGCCCAGTACAGGTAAAGAAGCGATTCCGTTTGAAGCACCATTTACGTTCGCGTGTCTCCAGTCATTCATTTCGTGTTTCTGTTAGATTATTGTGTCGCCAGTGCTCGGTAAATACACGACTTACCAAGGGTTTATTTATTTTATTGATTCCAAAACCCAAAGGGTCTTGAATTTCGCGTCATAGCTCCCTCCAGGTTCCCCAAACAGCGGTTCTTTATTGGTGTATATTATATTTAAAAAAAACCCAATGTGATACTGTATGTATATTAAAGTTATCTGGTATCTTTAATCTGCTTTACCTGAAAGTGTCACTCATGTACAGTTCGACGACCATAGAGTGTACAAACAGCGTACACCAGTACAGGAAAAAAAGATCTCAATCTTCTCGAATTTCTAATTCTCATTTCACCTCAACTCGTGTATAGTAGTTTATTACACCAACTTTAATCATACTTTATTCAATACCTCCATCAGATATAATAGGGCCGACCATTAATGACCGTTATCACTTATACTGGTATAGTCTATAGCAAGCCCTCGACAACAAAATAGAGTTTATAAATAAAAATTGAAATAATTAAAAACAAACTCATTATTTTTCAAGCTGCTAGCTGTTGATTAATCTAAAGTTACCGAGTTAAGTAATAAAAAAATAATATAAATAATTGAATGGGTTAGTCGAGTTAAAGGCTCAAACGGGCTAAAGTCATTGGTAGTGGACCTTACATGAGCCGTCGGAAGCCTTTTGGACATCAAAGCGTTCCACAAGGCTTCCTGGGTAATTAATTTTCTCCCCTTATTCACCTTGGCACGAAACTCCGTGGAAACGTTATTTCTTTACCTCCCCACGAACTAACGTCTTCCCTTTTGTGCTGGTACTGCTTAGCTTAGCTTTTAACTTTTGCGACTGTCGTTGTGGTAGTGACTATAGCGCCCACCAGGAGTCTATACAATAGCGAATGGGCCCATAAGTTAAAACGCTATACACTGAAGACTAGATTGTAGTGTAAGTAGTATAAGTAGCTGTATTTGTACCAGCAACAGTCGTAGTATTAGTAGTATCAGTACGGTAGTAGTAGGTATACTGCTTTTGTATACTTAACATCTTTCCTGCATGCCTCGGACGACCGCGGAACATGCGAGAAGAAAAATTACTTGTCACTAAAGCGTTATTTTATCGTTGATGTAAACATTGCCGCATGCTTAACCTTCGTCTCTTTATTTCTGTGTGAGCAAATACCTTTCTGACTGACGAGCAAATTATTTGATACATTTATCAACCATACTTTTCATAATGATTAATCATGCGGGATTTATCCCCCTCAACTTTATTTACACTGCCAAAGCTTTCGTTTATACAGTTAAAGCATGTTATTCTGCGTTACTTATCCTCGAATTTTCGAAGATTAGGTCTATGGCTAGGACTAGGCCCTACGGCTGATCATCGATGAAATTACTACTCGAAGTAGATAACATCGTTGATATTACTGCTTGTAAGTAGTTAAGGGCATAGCATTGATAAAAGACAAAGTACAGTTTGATGGAGACACTTTAGTGTGTTTTAGTGATAATTATCTCTTGTGATAATGATTAGTGCCTTCTTCGGCAGGTGTGTGTATGCATTAATAGCCAGTTAAGGCGGGAATAGTGTGTGAGAACAGGTGAATGTGGAATCCAATCGTAAATGACTTCTCAACATCAATGTTACACGCTCCTCCTTCTCAGAGCTTGCGGAGGAGTGGCTATCTAATGCGCCTGCGTTTATTAGCTCCACCTTTATTCGCGAACTCTCCAAGTTTCCCGCGCAATACCGCGCAGCGCGCAAAAAAGCTCAGAGCTTTTTCATTTTTTAACTGTCAATTGCTTAGATTATTCGTGTATAGTTGGAAATAGTCTGAGTTTTAGTTTTCAATTTTCAATTGTTTCAGCATTGTTGTACAATGTATCAATGTTTATTGATATTGTTTATGCGCGCGCTAGATGGCGCTGGTATAATCATTTATGTTTAACTAGACTCTTAGGGGGGGGGGAGATGATTACAAAAATTCTTCAGGTAGAGTGTAGACTGTCCATATACTTGTAATGCATCAGATGATCGTTTCTATCTTACTTCTGCTTCTTACTTCATGCTATCCTGATAGTTTTTTTAAGCCGACATTTCAATGTTTCATCCAGGACTAATTTAAAATTTTTAATTTATTGTCGAGTAAGTTTATTGAGGCTTGTAACTAATCAATTGATTACATAATAAAAATAGGGTGAAATTAAATTTTTATTGATTGACATTAAGGGTTAAACTATTGGCTCTGAAAAATGATTCTTTTAAGGATTTTTAGTGATTGAAATTTTTAAATGTTTCAAGGCAAAAAATTGTTCTTACATTAATAATTTAAGTTTTATGAATTTCAAAGCAATCGAGATAAAATTAATGCAATGAGGCAATGATTAAACGTATTTGATTAGAATGTATGCATATAAATAATTAAATTTGAGGAACAAATATTATGAGGTCCGCAAGCTCGGCATCCCCAGATGAGAATCCAGAGACGGTGCAGCCACCCTCGGCGGTGATGTTCAACGGGCAATCACCCCCTTGCATTTGCCAAGCGCACGCTCGTATTCGCAGCTTTCAGTCGTCCGCGAACGAGCGTCGCGAGTGTCACGTTATTCTTGGTCCTTCGTATCGTCACTGTCCTGACGCGAGGTCGAACTCTCACGAGACACGCTCACGCAATTATTATTCCGTCAATTTTTCTTCATATTAACTCACAATAAATCAAACCAATCCTTGTTTTGGAGCCAAACACATTTTTTTTTAAATTGAATTTTTTATAGACAAATTTATTTTAAAAAGTGGAAATTTTTTAATAAACTTATTCAAATTTCAAATAAAGTAATAAAAAAATTTACATACTTTGTGATGATTAATTACTCGTCGAGTAAATATTGAATAAATTTTCAAGAACCATTAATCTTTTTTTTTTTTTTTTTTACATTTTGGTATACTTTTATGTAAAAATATAACGTGCAATTTTTTCGAATATTGAATTTCAAATTGACAAATAAAAAAAAAAAAGTAAATAAAAAACATTACTGCTCGTGCTATTGTCATTCTCGCGTGTACACGATCAAACAGAGTTCGTGTGGATACCACGTGGTAGACGAGGGATCAACAAAGAAGGGGAAGATCAAGTTACTACCACTGATAGGCTAGAAATCATTTGGCCTTTTCGACGCCAGTTTACTATTATTTTACACCCAATCTTGTAAGTAATAAATTATGAATAATTACGTACAATATTTTCTGATTTCTAAAAAATGAATATTTTATAAATTAAAATGCAAAATGAATTATTTATAAATATATACAGAAAAAAAAGAATTTCTCGTGCAAAGAAAATTTTGATAAACACTAAAGTTATTTTCGAGCAAGAAAAAATCTTTTTGATTCAAGAAAATTTGACTTTGTTCAAGAAATTTTTAATCTTCCTTATATTTTCTTGAGCTAAAAAAAATTAACTCTTGACTGAAAAATTTTTTCTTTCCGTGTAATATCGTCTATTGTATTGTATGAATTTATATTTAGATTTAATTTTCGAATCATGTATCACGAAGGGTATTATGTATTTATTGAATGTAGCAACGTGAATGTGATGTAAGCAAGTTTGAGAAGTTTTAACGAGTCAATGGACAATTTGCCTATTAACCAATGCAGGTTCTCCCGGTAATGAAAGCCATTGTTCAAGTTATCTTGTTGACGATACTAACAATCTGGTTCTCTAGTTTATTGGTATGTGTATTCATATATGTTTCATTTCATTGTATACAATTTCTCTTCATTTGCATCAATAACATGGTCAAGTTCTGGGTACTTTTGTACACTAAGTTAGCAATTTCATTCGAGAGAATTTAATATTTTAATTTAATAGGGGAATTGTTTAAATTGGTCTAGTTTTTTTATTCGGTGAAATTGAAAAAATTTTATTGAATTTTTTATTTGAATGGAATGGAAAAAAATGAAATCGTATTAGAGAGCGATAAGCCGAAAAAAATTGATTGAAGAGAAGGTTAATAGTAGTATAGTAATGATAACGATAATTATAATAATATATTTTGGGTAAACGATAATTTGGTGACTTAAAAGCGAATTAAAACTTTCTCTTTTTTGTCTCTTTCGGTTAACAGAAACTCTCTCTTTCTGTTGGTCGTCCAAGGTTGTTATATAGCGATATAATACTGCACGAGTGTACAGAATATAGTATAGAAGTCGGGAGGCAGCGTGTCCCGGAGCGAAGCGGCCACCTCTTGCGAATAGTGTTTTTGTTTTTTTAGCTTAACGCGGTGCGGCTGATAGGTTCATGGTCGTATGTGTGCTGAACGCCACGGGCGAATTTGCGAGGCGCGAAAAGGATCCTGGCATGATTAGGAGAACAGCAAGAGCTGAGAGGTAGCACAGGACTAAACGTCCAAGGAGAAGAAGGAGAGAGGACGTGGGCAAGATAGAGATGAGCGAGAGCTCCCATAGCTACAAGAGGTAGACAAGGAGAAAGCGATATTGCGAATTCGAGATTTCAGACTCAAGGACATTTGCCCGGACTCCATATACCCACTCTTTTTTATTTTTTAGCCTACCTACTGCATACATACGTGCTCTGTGATTTTTAAACTACTGTAGGTACTATACTTTGATTTTATATTATGAAAAAATTTCACTCTCCGAGAAAAGTGTTTTTATCTTCACTTTCAATTAAAATTAATATTAAATTTCAAGTGATGAATATTTTCTCATTATTACCCATCTATCTAACTTATATTACATCGTCATAAAAGCAGTAAATAATTCTATAATGTAATAAAATACTTTTTGACAAAAATTACAATTTAAACTTTAATATTGCGTTATGCATAAATTAATTTTGATATTGCAGTATTACTTGGGGATTAATAAATAGTTTTTCTCTTTTTTTATTTTTCATTTACAGTAACGAAAATGAATTGAAGATAAGAGTGAGATAAAGAAATTTAATATGAAAAACTATTATATCGATCGATATCACGAGCTTTCATTGTAAACTATTAAAAATGAATTTAGATAAATAGAAAAAATAAACTTGATAATATGAGAGTAAGACTGATGATAGGAATAGCACGCATGTAAATACTCGTTTAACAGAGGTACGTACTAAAGTGGGCACTGTACGGTGTTGGGCCTTGTGGGTTAACCGTGTGCTCTCCCATCTCCCAGTCGATCAATATTACCCCGACATTCCCGTTCCACGAGCCCGCGTGTTCGCGGTAGGCACCCCATTGCTATGCCACCCCAAAAACCACTTTATATTTTAGTGGCAATGTTCTACAACCCTTGGTAAGACACTTTCGAATCTCCGAGACGCCAAGTCTCGTTCTAACTTTTTTGTAATTTCAATTTTTCCGATTTAACAGATGCTTTTTTTTACCTTTTTTCATTTTTTACTTTTATATTATTTTTTCCCGCCACTAAATTTCATTTTATACTGACCTCCATTTCAATATTAGATTTTTAATTTTATACTTTAAACTTTTTTTATTGTTCATTTAATGTAATTTGTTATTTATCGATTTAATCATATAAAGTTATCATATTAACCAGTCACGATGATAAATTGTCAGGTTTTTATTATTGCTATAAAATTAAAATTAAATCTAAAAAATTTATTACTGGAATAAATTTATATCGATATAAATAAGTTTGTATGAAAAAGTATTAAATTAAAATCTATTTCTTGAAAAAACGCTAATGTAAAGATAAAAAATTTTAAGAGTTTGATTAACGTACATACACTGCTACTAAGACGATATTACAGCAAGTAGTTGATGTATAAGTCAATTTAACGGAGTTGTGTGTGAAATAGTCGCGTCAAAACCTCCGTAAAAGTAAAATCGAATTGCTACCTTGAGTTATACTGTACAGAAACCGCGTGCAGGGCACTAAAAAAAGGAGTTAATAAAAGAAAAAATGAAATTGTCCTCTTACATCGAATGAGATTGAACATTTTCCAGGTTTAATTTACTGTATTACGTGACTATCGTTGTGAAATTACGTTTCAAAGAGAAATTAATCTGCTGATGCGTGTTTACAAAGTTTATTTTATGAAACAAATACAATCAAGTTCGTGCTTGTCGACAATGTTTGTTGCCGGAAGGAATAATATAAAAGTCTATCTTACTTATTCGTACGTTTCGTTTTCATGACCACTGTTCTACCCACCCCTTTTCCCTCCACCTAATTTTATTTTTCTCCTCTCTACCAGCTATCTCCACTTTGTACCTCTGCTCTCCTCCCCGGTACACCTCGCGTGTCCATATTATCCTTCTCTATTCCTCCGTAGAACTCTCACACCCTATCTCTATCCCCTGTCCTCTCACCTTGTTCGTGAAGTTTGATTGAATTTTTTCTCTGCAAGAAATGTTTCCACCAAATGAATCTGTCGAAATATTGCATTCCAAGAACCGATATCCTTTTTTAGTTTTTATTAAAAAACAGCCTCCGGCTTTGGGTTTGAGGCTTCTACCTTCTCTATCAGCATCCTGTTCTCTGGATATATGCTGGAGCATTCATTCGACCCCTTCTGTGTATATATATATATATGCCAGTACATTTCCCCTAGGCCAGTCACACCGTCAACATCATCACCGTACAGTCGTATCACTGTATAGTTTAGATGTAGTATTTCAGAAGTTGAGTTAAAAAGTTTCACACTTATGCCGCTTGATGTTTTATGAAAAAAGTTAAAATAACATCTTATGAAAATACATATTACTTTTATAATACATAAGCTTTTTTTTTAGCTGAATAATTTCTTAGTTATTTTATTTTTTATAACATCGATATTAATATTTAACTTTAAATTGTTTTATAACTTTACACTAAAACAACAGCTCGTTTATTAATTCTCGTCCGGTCGAATTACACGTGGCCATCATTTTTTATCATTCCTATTATATCCGTATTGTTTGAGCAGAAAACGATGTTTCATGTATGATAATTAATATATTTCATATTAAAACTTTCATTTTATTAATATGCTATCTCGCTGTAAAGGCCAGATTTAATATTGCTCGCATTTTAATAAAACGTACATGGTCGGTTTTCTGGACATGTAAATAAAGTTAAAAAAAAAAAAAAAGCGTTCACTGTGCGTCGAAAATTTGCAACGGATGTACACGATGAAATATCACGTAAATATTTTCGATATTAAATGAATATCTGGAAATTAATAATAATACCACTAATAACAGTCTCTTTATCACACTTTCATATGTTATGTATTAATCTACGCATCAGAATACAGGATGCAGATAAATGTGTGTGTATGATTATCTCATTTGCCCTTTTTAATGTACCGTATTTCAAATTACTTCCGTTTCTCTCTTTTTAATATCGCACAGCAACTGCTCATCATTCAAATGAATGAATTTTTAATTAAAAAATTAATTAAAATGACATATGTGAATGGTTACATTTTGAATCATATCTACTGTACATTGTACAGCAGATATATATAAAAAAATTTTTTTCATTCGTTTGTCAAATAACAGCAAAAGAGATTTCTTTTTATTTCAATAAAATAAATAACAAATTTTTATTACAAGTTTAATTAAAAAACAAATTTAATTAAAACTTTTATTTATTCATATATACATAAATATTGAAATAAATAAACAGCAATAGTCATAGTCTTTATATATATTGGTTTAATATCCGTATGTGAAGTTTTATTAAACGTTAATGATAGTACATAAAGAAAGATGTTACTTTGATTGCCAGCGTATAGTAGTAGAACAACGTTCCTCTTTTCGACTTTCTGGGATGTCCCGTATCAGAAATTAGGTAACTACCGGATGTTCTACGACTCCTATTGCTGTTACAACAACAACAACAACAACAACAACAACAACAACAAGAAGAAGAAGAACAACAACAACAACAACAACTAATACTCTAGTACAGCAACAACCGCCAACAGTCTCTCCCATTTAGCAGAATTGCAATAAGAGCTTAGTAGCCACCGGGTTTTCAACCTTCTTGCTTATTCTCTCTTTATCAATCTCTCGCATTTTCTCATCTCTGCTCGCTAGGTCTTTGTTCTGCGCACGCGATTCTCCGTACCGATGAACTAACCGAAACCTGGCAGACAGAGAGAGAACAAGAGGAAACCAAGGGGTGAGCCGGTAGGTCGGATTCAATTATCCGATATTAAACTGCCTCTAACCACGTCCGTATCGAGCCCTTTGGCTGTGTAGGATCAAATGGTTGTTGCTACTACTGAACCCCAGCTAGAAGTATTAGATTGAATGGACTCTGGTGTGTTGCACTTGCTGTTAAGCGATCGAAATAAGCCTACACAATGTGCTTCTAATGAACTCTTTTCTCCTCTATTTACTTTTTATTTTTTTTCCCCCTACTTTCTTTTATTTTTATTAAAAATATTTATCCTTACGAAACATGTTTATCGACACTACTGTTGAATGATAATTACCGGCACTATTTCAACGTCAATTAGCTCTAGCTGGGCATTAAGGTTACCAATGCAATCGTTTAGTGGCGCCATCAACGACAGCGTCGGTATAACTAAATCACATAACTATGCACAGTACTGAGACAAACGATCTGTATATTGGATCGAGATATTCAGCTCGTTAGGATGAGTTTAAATACCGCGGGTTGATTATAATTAAATTGCTTCGCGGAGCAATCGGTGACTAAACAATCATTATAACGACTAGGTCATAATTGCGAAACTGGCAACAAACGGGACGATCAGGCCCGTATAATCGCTCCGAGAATGCTATACTATGGCTTGATTTTATATCTACATAGATTGACACTTACATATATATATCCACGTTTATCTATACCTATATACATCTACACACCTTCTCTCTGTTAATTCACTATTATAATTGATTTGCATATAGATTGAATCCGTTCAAGCTATAGCGCGTTTATGTTATGTACGACTTTGGTGAAATCACGGCGCAACTACCACGCCTTTTGTTCTTCTGTAAATTATCTTTGTAATGCATACATACAACTTTACAATATATAACTCTAAAAACAATCTCTATATTTATGTAAAAGCTCTCTTTAATGACAAGGGCAACAATGTGAGGCAAGTACTACACCTCTGGTCTAATTAGTACCTCAAATTGAGAAACTTGAGATCCAAAAATTGGTTAGCAGTCGAACAATCCAAAAAAAAATTTTCTGATATGGCTTACATGATTTGATCAGGTCATATAAAGCTATATATGAGAATAAAAAACAATTTTTCAATTTTTAATTTTTTTCAAGAATGTGTACGTCAATTAACGCGTTGTATATAAATCAACAATAAGGTATTTAAAATTCAAGGTGTATTATAAAGTTAGATGGCGCTGAATTCTACTTAATTGTTATATGTTGTGATTATGCGAGAACGACGTATCAACTAATTGGACTGGTGTATGTATGGAGGATAATTAAATGATACTTGTTTTACTAATCAGCAAATCAAGAGTAAGCTTCCTTTCACCGATCACAACTTGAAGACATCTTTTATCGGCTCGTTAAACTAGCTCTCGCAAGACTTAAGCTTTTTAATTGTCAGTCTAACTCTCGTCTTATTATCGTTTGTTATTTCTCTTTGGGTAACTATGTACGAGTTGAGTCGCGAGTCGTCTTTGTGTCCTCACCCGCCGCGCTGGTAATCGACGAGCAGCAAGATAAAGACAACGCGTGTCTGTTTAGGTGGAAAGTTTTAACGTATGGTGTTTTCACTGATGTCATCGTCACACATCGGTTGATGGACTGTACGAGTATTAAAGCCACTTATTCGACGGGCATTTTAAGTCACGATGCATTCGTTCCATGATACGCTTCTGCTTCTTCGCCAGCACACTTCGCCGATGTATAAGGAAGCCCTTCACTTGATACTACAGCTAAGAGTGTCGTGATTGATTTTTCGATAGCGATTAATGAGGCAAAGGTATGCCTCGATGCATTTGAATTTAAACATTTATCACTTTCCACTTTTGATCATCATCTCGGGAGCTGACACACACACATGCGCTGTTGGCTGGTGTCAACACTTTGATCGCTATCCAGTTTCCTCGGGATATATCATATCGAGTCCATCAATAATTTACTGTACTGTCGATGATGTAAATTAACGGTTATTATTTTTTTTTTTTTTTAATTTGAACATCAGTTTATTGGCTTTTCCGAGAAGTGATTTGAGATGTTACTTTATCTTCAATTAATCATCGTTACTCCTGATTACACTAATTGGGGAAAAATATAACTCATGACTCTTGAGTTACTGCTGTTTAATTATCGTCCTGAATTATCGTACGTTGAGTCATCGATATATCAAAGGTTATAATTTGAAAGCTTGACTATAGATATATTAATGACAAAATTAACTTGAATCAAGTAGAAAAACTCTTAAGTTAAGAAATTGTTCAAACTTCAAGTAATTTATACTGGAGTCAAAATAATTTCGTCCTTAGTGTAATAATTTAGAGAAATTATCAATTGTTTATTACCATATCGACATTACTTCTTAAAAGTATATTTATCATTTTTTGATACAATAATATTTGAAAAAACAACTTATTGCTTTAAAATAAAAAAACTTTGTTGATGTTAAAAACATTTATTTAATCAGACAAATCACCGAGTATTTATCAAAAAATAATAAAAACTTCAACACCATTCATTATCCGAAATAAATAAGTAAAGAGTATTTAAAAAATGGTGATTTAGAAATCGTTAACAAGTTTAGAATGGCAACTGGTATATTTCTCTCACGATCGTGTTGTATATTCAGGACGATTAGGATCACGTTTGTGAGGTTACAATCGTGGTACAAAGTTGGTGCTGGAGTTTCGTAGCATCCAACTCTGGCTCTGCACTTTACAAGTGCCGACGTGAAAGTTCATTAGAGCCAGCGTGTGATGGACACGTGCATTAATCAAGATTTTAATTATCCGAGATGTTACTTGATTTTGGCTAGCGTAGGATATTTAAATGTTGAAAAAACACTTATTTTAATTAAATATAAATATATCCTTAATTATTGCAAATACTGATGCTAAGTAAGAGATATTTACAGTTTTGTATTCATGCTGTATATATATATTTTGGTTAGAGTTTCATTTTATACTTTTTATGAATATCATCATTATTATTGGGGAATATTCGCGTTTGCATTCGTGCGAGATTGAGCTAGACTCGGCGCCGGCTCTAATTAGAGTTCTTCTTGTGGCTCGAAGATTAAAAGCCGGGCCTAAGTGCCGGCACGATGGTGCGCCTCACGTCCATTTCGTTCTCGTTTTAATAGCGATCGCTCGTTATTTACGTAATGCTAGTTATAAATATATATGCACATACAAATAAACTCTTATTGAACGAGAGTGAGGAAAATTTCGGAAAGTGAAAAAAAAAAAAAACATTTTTATATTCATCACTCGACATTTGTATGAATAAAAGCTTTTCATCAATATTCTCAGATGATAAAAATGACGAAAGTAATTACAAATGTTAACACTAGTCTTATTTATGAATAGAAAATTCAAAGCAATATGCTCAAAAATGTAAAGGATTGTCACTAATTCGCATTGCAATTTTTAGCTCGTTACAATTACGATGGCTTGAGAGAAAAAGTAGCGTCAAAAATTAAAAAAATAGGCAAAAAAATAACAGAAGCGCCCAAACCGTATCCCTCGACTCACTTGGTACTGTGCAGTGTGTTGTAGTCATACTAGTGGGAGACGTTAAAAGGTTTCGAGGTGTATCGAGGAGATTTTGCTTTTAGCACATTCACGATAAAACGCGTTTCAAGCCTCCGCCTGGTTGACGTTAATACCGATAAACGTCGTTTCGTATAACAAACGGGTGTGTATTCCACGTTCACTTGGTTACCCATCGAATCACTATTTCACTCTCGGTCTTTGTCTCACCGTTTATGCTCCCACCAGTCCATCAAGACAATTTCCGATAATTATTTCATCGCGCTCTCTAATCCCTTCTTTACTGCCTAAATTTATTCACTCTGTCGTCGAGCTATTTCAATTATTTATTTATCTGTAATCTGTAATGTCATCAATGGTATATCGTGGATTAATTCTGTTAAAGACGTACTATTCCTAAATGGTTTGATACATGTGCCATGAAAATAGATAGCACGATAATTTTGATATAACGAAATGGATTTGGATATGTATCAAATAAGAAGAAACAAGAGACAGAGTTAATGGTAAATAATTACTTATTAATTATAATCCAAGTTGATGAATAGTTGCTCGTACAATATCTCAAGTGACAATACGCAGGCAAATGACAAATGGAGTTTCTTCCTATTCCGCAGTAGGTTTCGGGATATTATATAGAATGTAGGTATAAGGGAAAGGGGGTTAGTGTGGAAGAGAGAATAGAAGGAAAGGGGAAAGTGAAAACACGCAAACAGAGAGGTTGTGTAGTACCGTGGCCTCGTCGAGCAGGCATCATTAAATCACAGAAACAGCCTCTGTTATTGACTCCGTCGACAAATTTATCGTCGGCCAGTCCGCGTTTTCGTGTATGTATACCAGTACTGCGAGCCCTTGAATTCGTACTGGCACCTAGTTTGCCACCCTCAGATCCCAGGCACCCCTGGTCCCCGCTTGGCCTCTTCTGAACCCGATCTCTCGGCTGTCCCACACTCGCGCCGTCATTGTTCTGGTTTATACGGTGATTTGTGGATTTTACTGGTATACCGTACAGTAGTATACATACTACCCCTTGTCTCTTTTCTCTGGTGGTGCTTTTCCACCTTCTCGACCATCCCATTCGCACTCGAATCTCTTTCACGTTTTGTTATTATATACACACCACTAGACCATTTTATGGACCAGTCTACTATTAGTTTACCCTTGTGAGTAAACACTCTTGTCATCCGCATTACTACCGATCGTCAAATTACTATCCCATTTTAGATTTACTACATTACTACATAAATTTCCGATGGATCCAAGAACCAAAGATTAAAAAGTTTAATCTGTTTAAAAATGAATAAAATTTTTTACTTTTATACTCTGAAATGATTTAAAAATTATTTTAAATGATTTTAGTCTTGCTTTTGTTGGTTAATTGAAGTCTCTTCGGGATAGTAAAATATTGTCAAATAATCGTTTACCAATGATGATCATATAAGCATCTGCTTTGAGCTTTCGGAATATATACTCGCTCGTTTTCCTTAATCCTTTTGCCTTTGGCATCGTCTCGAATAAACGCCGTCGCTTTTACGGTTCCCTTAGCCTCTCAACCCCATCGTCGTGAAGCGTTCATTAGAGGTAGATTCATCCCCCTAAATTGAATTAATTATCATACTAAAGTGAATCCTTGGAACGCCCGTGATTTCTCGCCGCCTTAAGCAAGTTTCACTGATTTTACATTTTTTTAACTTTCCACGATAAATTTTCGTTAAGATTAAAGTTATTGATATTTTTAATTGATTTTAGGAGGTTTGTCTTTCGATAAACATTTTTCTGAGGTGAAAATTAAAATCAAAGTTTAAGAATAAATGATTTATAAATATTCAAATAGTTTCTCGTTATAAAATTTTGTTGAATCCATTTTAGGTCGGCGTATAAATAAGATCACTAGTATTTGTTTCCTCAAAGAAGTTCTTCATTGAATTAAATCGCCGTTGCGCGTTATGTAGGCTGATTTCCGCAATTTTTAAATTTTCCGTAGCTTCAGTGTTATTGATAATATTGCTGTTATTATTTAGTATAGTTTTCAACTGAAAAAAAATAATGATATAAATGAACCCTTTTTCTGTTAATAATTAAAGTAAAACTAACTTTTCCATATTGGGTGGCGATAATTATGCGTTTAATTACTCCTGCAACTCTAGCTTTTATTAAATAGTACTTTGAGATTGATAAATATCGAAATAAATTTTGATAAGTAAGCTTTTTTCACTCACTTTTCATTATACTCTGTTTGATTACTGTTCATAGTCTCCAAAATAACATCAACACCTCTATAACTTTGTCCTCTAATAACGTCAAACAATGCCCAAGGATATATACTTCTAAATCTTTTGCTATAAAATTTTTTAAAATTTTGTCATCTAAGGAGCATCCCAGAGCGTTTAACGACTCTTCATCTGATATATGGTAATAAAATTTATCCCATAATTGATTCCATGTCTTTTGATCAGCCTTACGTATTCCACCACAAAGAATTTTTTTTTGAAATTATTTGGTAATCTGATTATTCAAAAAATGTAATGTCGATTAATCCTCATATCATATTAAAATAGTTACAGTTGTAAAATAAATAAATTTACGAATTTTTTTTGGGTCTTCCAGCCATTTGGTAAGTTTTGAAAATGTATAGTTTTTACATAAATTCGAACCGAATTGACAGGTCCAGTGTATGAAATTTTTTCGCAAACTTTTCAAAAATCGATCGTCATTTGACTCATCATCCATAAAAATACGTTCTTCAAAATTTTTAGTTCTCATTATCACAAAAGCCTAGCAAAAAAAAAATGAAAAATAATACTGACTTGATAAATTAGTTTATTTCTGTATACCTTGAACATATTATAAAATTTTGAACTTGGTAGAGCTGATTTATGTAATCGTGAGAGTTGCTTCCAAAATGAGTTCCATGGAATGTAATGAGTTTCGTACTTAAGATATTTCAATAGATTAAAAATTTATTTTATAATCAACGTTTCCAAACTCTGCGAGAAGGAAAGTATTGTCGATTAATTAAGCACGATTTATATGATGGATTCTATCGTAATTATCTGAGTTAATGTATTTTATTATCAGCCGCCAATTGTTATCATCATAATTAACACGATAGAAACCTAAAAAAAAAAATTTTAGAAACTAAAACTTAAGATTCCTGTCAAGAAAATGTAATTCAATTACGGGCATCAAAATTTGATACTACCTAGCTGTTTTTTGTTACATATAAGCCATTTATTATAGTCAGATGCTGGAATTTCAAGTGAATTTATTTCAGGATTCACTCAATTAGTGACAGAAGTATTGTCAAAGTCCAAATTATCTTCATTTGTACAGTGAATTGGAACCCAATATTTTTCTTTCCTTTGTCGATAGGAATACCCTCCGAAACGAGATTAGGTGATAGTAGCTGTATTGATTTGATAATTTCTAGTAATTGTAACTATTGGATTACCCAGTGTATTTTTCCAGCTATACAGTATTTTATAAAAATCCACAGACATATTTTAGGATGCGTTAATAAACTCATCAATAAGAGTCGTTGAAGTCAATTCTCCAAAATTACTTGGTATAGAAAAAAAAACATTATAAGAATTTTTTAAAAGCTTTATTTTAAGCAAATTACGTACTTATTAAGTAGATAACTTTTAATAGCGTTCCGAAATCTTTCTTTACCAAAAAGAGTTGCGATCATACGAATCATTGAGGCATCTGCAACAAAATTGTTTTTTATTTAATGCTTGTTAGAAAAAATATAAAAGCTTGAGTTTTTGTACATTTGTCTAATTTCTCTCGGCAATAAAACGAAAATTGATCCATCCAATCGCTTGATTCATCGATCTGCAAATTACAGTTGAATGTTTTCATTTAACCGTGAGGTTTTTGAAGAAATAAATGATTTTATTACCTTATCAGCAATAAACGTAGGTATGTACACACTCAAACCATGCTCAAATGATTGAAAATGAAAATTATCTGGAGCAATTGAATTTATGAACCATTGATAAGTCAGCAGGTTTGGTAAGGCCTCAGTGTAGGTTTTTTCTTTTAAATCTCCTTCACTGAAAATTTGATGGCATTATTAATTATAATTTTAATTAGTAATTGGCTTTAGTCGTGAATTGAAATTTTTTTGTACGTAATAATGTTTTAAAACAGTTGGCTTGTTACTAACTTGACAATACAAAGTTCCCAGTTATAGCTCGGATAAATTCCGTTCATGTATCGAGATAAATCTGATGAACGTGGTATTATGACAAAATCTAATTTTTCCAAAAATTGCTCGTTACTTGAGATACCAGTAATATCTTCAAGAATGTTCCATGTTTTTTGTCCAATTCTCATAAAATTTTCTTCATAATCAATGGCAGTTTTTGTGCTCCACATTCTGAGAGAATTATTAACCTGTGTAGTTTTGAACTTTCCCAAAACAAAAGATAGCTTGTACGTCGACATCATGGGTGTTTTTTTTGAATTGAGTCCATATTTGATCTGTGTCATTATTTTTCCGGACTAACTTCTCAAATTTGGTATTTGACAATGCAACATATTTACTGTTATGTTTTACTAAAACTTGGAAAGTTGTTTTGATCTTTGGATCGTCCCAACACGGGAACAGTCGATGGGCACCAAAGTAGGGCAAAATTCGTCATTATTAACCATCTGAATAAGATAAATTGAAATAGTTTTAGTGCATGACATAAAATTTAATTACTGTGTATTTCTTACTGTTTTTGATTGAATTCGTCAATGTATGAATGTCTCGTTAATCCAACTGAGCTTTTGAAAATTTGGATCTTGTACTTTATATGCATTTGGTAGTATCCTTTACGCATTGTCTCATTGAATTGAATCGTTAATAAATCTGTTGTTTTATGTATCGAATGACTTTGAGATTGGTATATTTTTTTATCACTTTTAACTGTTATATTTCCAATTATTTCAAGATCCGCTTGTAGTATAATAAAACTTGTAGGCTCTTTAATTTTGATATCGACATACGATTCACCATTATAGTTGAAATTATTTTCTGTCATGTTAATTTCTAACTTAATTGTGTAATGAGTTGGCAAAACAAAATCAAGTTGTAAATCGGAATTAGAATTTACATAACGCAGTAAAAATATAAAAACTCCGCATAAAGAAAATGCAAAAGTTATCAATGAATTTACATTAGTCATTTCTTGTGTTATTATTCAATTATAGATAAATAACTAAGTATAAATTTATGGTCGTAAAGACTGAAGAAAAAATGAACTTTTAAAAAATAGCTAGAAACTTACGTGTAGTAATTGCTTCCAAGTATCAGTTAAAATTAGTTTATATATTATTAATTCATTTTTTAACTTCCCGCTAAGAAAATTGAAAATTTTCAAAAATCGGGAAGTTATTGGTTTTATTCCGTTTTTCGAAAATCGAGTTCTCATCAGATCTTGACGTTTTGAGGTCCTAGGAAGCTTCCCTGATTGTTTTCGCGATGATGTCCGTATGTCCGTATGTCTGTGTGTGTGTGTGTGTGTGTGTGTGTGTGTGTGTGTGTGTGTGTGTGTGTGTGTGTGTGTGTATGTGACCCTCTTATAACTTTTGAACGGCTTGACCGATTTAGTCGCGGTTGGTGCCATTTGAAAGGGCTTGACCAAACTTAGATTTTGAATACTATTTGAGATTTTGAAAAATCTCACAAATACTACAAAAAAAAATTTTTTGAAATGAGGTTTTTTTGGAATTACTTTTAAATGGCTTCACCGATCAATTCCAAAATCTAATCAGCTCTTAAGATCAAAAAACCACGTCGAAAGAAAACCGAAAAAAGTGTTTTTTCAGAATTACTTCAAAATTCCTGGCTCGATTGATTTAAACTTGAAAATTTTTCATGGAGCTTCAAAAACTGCGTCGAATGCCGCTAACCACGTGAAAATCGGTTCATTCATTCAAAAGTTATTACCGTTTGAAAATTCAAAAAATTGTGTTTTAATAAACTGCTATAAGAGTTTTGAGCTCGAAGAGCTCAAAAACGTAATGTATAGTTTTGAGTGCTTAAGAACAAAATGAGCGGGAAGTTACAGGGATGGCCTTTAGGGTCAACCGTCATCCTAATGTTTTTCATCAAATTTGTTTTTTAACCTTGGATAATTTTATCATGTAGTCATTAATTTCTCAACTATGGCACGTATCTAATGACTGATAATTGTCGTAAAATAACAAATGTATGAGGATAGGTCATTATTGTTTTTTATTATCGGCTTTGTTCTGAAGTCAAAAATTAATACATTTTATAATGGATTAATGACTTCTATTAAATATATTATTGCCTTCACTTATCATTGTTATTTCATTATAGATAGCTTGATATTTCTATGATGATTTTTAAGTAATTAGGGTGCTTTTGACATTTGCCCAGAAGCCAAAGTGCAAGATAGAGATAGAGCGTATGTAAAAGCGGAAGGGTCCAGGGCAGAAACGTCACTCGGTTTAGCCATTGAACTTTGGCCTCTACGCGATTAGACCGGTTGAGGCGGCTTCGGTCTTATCTCAAAGATAAGGACCTGGCAACCCTTATGAATGCTTCCATTATATACCACATCCCCTAACTCTATTTAGCGGCAGCTTCCTCACGCTATAAATGCCTCTGCCTACCCAATATCGTAATGCGTCTCCGTCTGTCTGCAAACTATTTCGAGCTGGCTCTAAACTGATACAATCCTAAAGAGATAAACACTGTGAAATTAATGCTACATTTCCTTTTCCACATAACCTACATTGCGCTTGGAATCAAAAGATATGACCGAGTGTAAAAGAAACTAATATAAACATTTTCTCTCTTAGCCATTGTGTTAATTTGTGGTTTGTGTATTTTTAAATTGTATTGTCATTTGGATAATTAGATTTTTGCCGTTACGCATATCTGTTCAACAGTAATAGCTGTTTTGTATTTAGTGGAGCTCGTGAGAACCGAACCGTGGACTTCCGAATCGGGATATTGAATTTACGCCATTTCTGTTTTGACATATAATAGTATAGTCCAACGGGCGATGCGATCCATCGACTACGCTTCCGCGTTTTACGTTAAGGGAAATCATTTTTAAAACCAAACCAAATAAATAGCTTTTTGCGGTTTGTCAGTATTTGACACCGATACAAATCTAATACCGAATTTAAATTATCTATTGCTATTTATGTTTGTCACATTCGTTTATACAACTTTAAACCTTTCTTCCTGCTATTTATTATTGTTTCAAACCCGTCAGCTTTACCTTCAAACTCAAACTATCCATTATCCCGTTGAATTATTTTTTGATTTTCATATTATGGTAAATGATAACATAACAACAACAATAATAAAATAACAATAATCATAATGATGATAATGTTGTTTACGGAATTAATTTTCGCTTGATATCCTGTAAGCCAATGCGATTACATCCGTTGAGGTGGATCGTATGTAACTGTTTGTGAGGAAATTATAGGGGAAATTTGAAAATTCAGAGAATCTATAATTCGAAACATCAACAATGTAATGGTCACTTCTATTATATATAGTTACAAAACAACAAACTATTTGATTTCATCTATTCGTACGCATTAATTTCAAAATACAAGTCCCACTGAACAGTGTAAACTCCATCCATTATTATTATTATCTTTCAGTTCAGTTAGAGGCCAACAAATCAAATAAACAATGGGGATGTTTTGCATGGATAATTCATTGATAAAAATAGATAATCAACGGATTAGTATCCTAAGTATGATTTACATTTGACCTTAATTGATGATGTAAAACATGCAAAAGCATAAAATATACATTCTATACATATTAAATATTCTAATACATATTTAAATAAAGCATTATTCAATTAAATAAATCAATGGATGTATTACAAAAGACAATTTTTTTTTGTTTTAGAACATCTTGGACTTCAACATCGGAGGAAATCAAGTCGTCATTAGAGTGAGTGTATATATTTATTCAGTGGTATTTGTTTGTGAAGTAGTTTTACAACCGAAACAATTAGACAACAATCGATGTATCTGTTTCTCTGAAATGGATGTATCCGACTTCTAGGTAGCACAGGTACATATAATAGAAAAGATAAAATAGGAAAAGCAAGTTTATGTTGTTGTATCGGATGTAAAAGGGTTGGGAAGTAGGAAGGCTACCGTAAGAGGGTGGTCTGGTGGTAGTGGTCCAGTAGAATGCTAATGGAAAGTGGAATATACCTTCGCTATATACATAGACCTTTGTGTGGATAGTCAACGAACATATATCGATCGTTTCTATCGATAGGTCGCCAGTAGGTACTCAACTCCCTGAATAAAGGGATGAGAGGAAAGGGCTTGCAAGGGTCGTTACAAGGGGTAGATAATTACATTTAATACCCATGGTCATGTGTTTGCATCGTACACATTTGTCAGTTCAGTCCCACGAGGTGACCTAAACTCCAGTTTAGTCTGTAAACACTTTCGGTTTATATGCCTTGTATCTATGCTGTTTCCTCCTAATAATCAAGATTAATTACACTTGTACCAATAATTTCTTAAACTTTTTATATTTATTGATTGTGTTGGTTTATTGAATTCAATTTTTATCATTTTTGGTACATTGATAAAAAAGTTTATTTTTCTATTAGCATAATTTAAGATTGTTTTTAGAATTATTCACAGAATTATTACATGATTTTATTTTAAATTTATTAGATGATCTTATTTAAAGCTATCAATATTCAGCTCCTAAAAATCTAAAAGATTTGCAACGGTATTATTAAAATTTGTTCGTGCTAAAAAGTCGTTTCATTCTTATACTTGCGTGTGAAATGAATCGCAAGATACTGAAGCTAAAGGGAAATGAGAATAAATGTAATAATATATTTAATATTCGCCAAGATCCCTCGGTATTACAAGCCAATATCCTCGCCCCCATTTACGGTCTTCTCAATATAAATACATCTTCTCCTCCTTCTCTTTACTTCCACTAGCTTTTTACCTACTCATCTATCTTACAAACTTTTTCTCATTGCTCCACTCATTTTAAAGCCTTCAAAAGTGACCTATTACACTTATATTACATTTATTTCGTCCTCCTCTGATATTATATTATCCATATATAATATCTATCACCGGTTATTCATGGCACACAATAGCCGATCTCCTAAAACTCTCACTGATGATTCATCCGCGCGAAATCGATTCGCGTTTAATAGGTCACCCTGTACAGTTCACTTACACCAGTGTAATGATATTTTCTATTGAAAAATATAATATTACAATCTTATCGTTTTAATATCACCCGAGTAGAGTTTTCGTCACAATAGATGCTGCGAGAATAATACTTTCTTCAGCATTCAAAGACGATTCCAATTCTTATTCTTAAGAAAAAGTAAGAACGCGAAAAATATTTAACGGATTAACTTTCATAATAGTATCCGCGGTGTCGATTGATGCACTTATTACTTTTTATTATATATCAATTTAATTTAATACGTGAGCATATATTGCACTTGACTCAGCAGCGTTCAATTTAAAATCGTTGAAAATTAAATTTTTTCTCCATACTAACGGACTAGAGGAGCAGCCACAAAATTCATATAATATAAGATTCAATATTATGTTGGATATTAGTGTACGAGAAAAAAGTTCCGTATGTATACGGTTGAGAAAAGTTTCCTCGGGTGAATATAAGGGAGCACCCACCAAAGACGCCTGGGCGCTGTTGAAAGAAAAGGTGGAAGATATTATAGTTTACATAAAATACATACTTCCTTCTATTCCTTTTAACCCCGTATATTAACTAATATCATGTGAAGCCATGTGACCTGCGCCCTTATTTTCTTCACTATATATTGCATAACTATTCTATTAATAAATTTATATGCGTAACCATTAAAGTGTTTCATTTGTGAACAATATTTTTTTTTAACGATTCCTTATCGGGGTTAAAAGAAATATCTTTTACAAATGAGCCACCCTAAATAATATCCTCAGACATAGATACAGATATTTGTACGGACGCGTGGATGTTAACTTGACGTATCGAATATTAGCCTTGAAATAATAAAGATAAAGAACAAGATGAAATGGAAGTGAAGGTAACCCACAGTGGTATAGTGTATATATAATAGTGGTTGCTCGTCGTGCGCCGCGATTTGATTTACGCAGAATGGGCGTGTCTATACCAGGAGCCGTAATTAGTTTATTAATAATTAGTAAACGAGTTTTGCGGCCTTGAGCTCTTGGTTTCCGATTGATCGAAGAGCTCGCTTTGATCGGCAAGTTAAGGTAATAACCTGATATGTTTCATTCTACGTCATCGATCCTATCCTCATGCTTCATGCCTCATACCTCGTGTCTGTGCACTTACCTCTTCATCATTGAATTATTATTTTATTTACTTTATACATTTGATCAAAGATTTATCAACCCTCTCTAAAATAACTGGTCTGTTTAATAATTTATTTTGTCAGCACAGCATTCGAGTTTCCAATTCAATAATTCAAAATATGAGAACGCTGTTTTACATTCGCGTTAGAGGCATGCAAAAATTCCCCAATGTCCAATGCTAATATTCTGCGCGCTGTGAGTCATAAATGGATTAATAGATGAATAAAATATTTAATAAGCTTCTAAAATTAAACTCGTACGGAAACTAATGAAGGACGTACCCATCAGTGGGTATTACGGTTTATTATTGTTATTATTTTAACATTGTAAAAAACTTTTAAAGTCACATTAAATGGTATAAAAGGGAGCTAGCTGCGTAAAGTTTTTTTTATTCTAATCTTCGTACTATCGGAAGATACGACTTGCACTTGACACTGAGGACATTAATGTGCTGGTAAAAAATGTACATAGTAAATATCATGACTGCGTTATCTATCTGCACTCTGGTGTACTGTATATGTACTTATACTGTTATAGAGGGAAACTCGAATCGTGAATTTTACGATCAGTTCATTCGTATACATTGCATTATATCTGAAACACGTTTGGCAACACCACCAACTAGACTCGTATATCCTTTCGTCTCATATCTGACCCTTATCCAAGACATTATTACGTTACACGTATACAACACACGGTGACAATCTTCTTTGCGTTACGGTTTTATGCCAACAATCGGCAGGAGTTTATGAACCATTTAAATAGACCGAGTTGAGTAAGACTTTTTATCATATCCCATGAAAAACACAAGACTGTTCAAACATTTTTTTCTGATGATGTTTGTTTTTAATATAAGAGTAAAAAATAACTTTATTATAACAATAGTAAAAAATTGACTTTTTCTTTACGTGTTTTTAGAATAAATAAGTCTAAGTAGAATTTTCATTACATGATTAAAGTTTTTTTTATTAATTTTTTCGTTAAAGAAGGCAGTGGTTGTGGTTTTTCTAACAGAAATAAATAATTTATTTATTTAAAAACTAGTCGGGTTTATTGAAAGTATTCTTGGTAAAATAATGAATGTGTAGATACAAGTAAAATGTAATCGCAATTAAAACAAACGAGATTTCTGCAATGTTGTAAAAGCATTGCGAGACAAAAGCAAGTAATGAGTAGAAAAAATGAAAGGAAATTCCGTATAGTATCTCGTTATAGACTTCAAAAAGATCCACGTTTATGTTGTAAAAGATGCAACATTTACCTACCAAATGCTTTTTATTTAATTATTTTTTGTTCCATACGCAGCATTATGCTAGATTTTTTTAAATTTTGCTTTGAGTTATAGTTTAAGTAATATTACAACAGTCGCACTGAGATTACAAGTGTTGAAAATTTTTTATTATATTAGATTAAATGTACATTATTAAATGAAAGGCATTGTAGCCTTAATGAATTAAAGATTCATGAAACGGTGATGGTGGATCCATTAAAATAACAAATCGCCTGCACTTAAATTGTCCGTGATCGTGAAGACGATATTTGATTCACATGCGGGAGGTCGCGCGTGCTTTCTTCGGAATCAAATTAGGTTTTGATTTGATCGCTCGTGAGATATGGGACGATATCTTTTCTCTTATACTATAATATAATATCATGCAATCGTGCAACGTCATTCCTCGGTTATAATATATCCGTGAGTTATTGGTTAATGATAAAAAATCTTAATTTATTCGAACTCTACTCGTGGGGAGGATAATTATTTATCTATAAATTTATATCAAATAAAATATTAACCGATAAACTTCGTGAGTTTGATGTAGGTAATATTTAATCGATATTGTTCTAATACTTTATTGGCTTTTGGTATGCAGTGCATGCGACCGCATAAATAAATAAATAAATAATTATCTTATAAGTATTAAATAATTTACAATAATCATTTAAATCGGAAAAACTTCTCAAGAATTCAATACAAATTAAAGTTGTTCATTATTAACCATCAATACTTTCAGGCAAAAAAACAGAGACCTCAAATTTCCTGAAATAATTATTCTATTTACTCAGTCAGTAATTAATTCAAACAAGAGTTTAGTGATTGAATATTCTGAAATGAAATGAAACGAAACGAAAACTATTGATGTAAATAATTAATTACTTAAACAAAATTATTTATCCAACGTTAATGAAATTCATTTGAAGACGTATTGACACAGAAACGAGTGAATGAGTACTCTAGTTTAACGTTGATGGTTTAGACCGCGTGGGACCGAGTAGAGAATTGTTTAAATTTGTTCCGGAACGGCACTCTCTCAAAATTCGAATCTCTAACACGTCGAGAATGGCTCATTGGGAACGCATCGAACTATGATTTGGTATTTAGTCACCATTAGGGACGCATTAACTCTGATTACTCATGCATTTGCAGGTACCTATGTACAACACACCCATACTATAAACATACAAACATTAAATATACACATCCACATACACATAGGTGCACGCGTGGATAGAGACATATTAAAGGCATATATACATACAGTACTCGCACATCAGTCGATTCCGTACAAACGTTTGTATTCTCCCCGTTTGTGTGACCCCTTCTCGTTTGTCTACAATAGATCGATCGTGTGAACCAATCGACAACCGATTAAGAGATACTTTGATTAAAGTCAATACATACGTGATTATACATATCCATCTGCTATGCGTACAGCTCTGCTGTTTCTCTTGGCTAGAGTCAATATATAGTTTGTTGTTCCATAAAATAATCAAAGAGGTAAGAGGATACAACTCGTTAGTGGTGTTTATCATCTTTATTTATTTATCATATCAATAACGTTCATGATAAATCTCATTATCATTATGTTCATGTTCTAACTAGTAAATAGTCTAATTTGACGTTTTTTAGGTCATTTTTTTATATTTTTGAATAATAATAATCCAAATACATATTATCTGGGTGAAAATAAAAATCTTATAGGTAAAAAAAAATTTTCTATGAAAATTAATGTTAAATTTACGGTAATTGTGGAAAATAATGCACCCCTTGAATTATTAAATCTATTTCATTTAAAATTAAATTAAAAAATATTTAATCTATTAGCTCAAATATTTAAAAAAAACAATATCAAAAATTAATATTAAAATTTTCATACATATTAAAAACAACGAATTACAAATTAGAAGAATTTTAATATTTCGATTAAAGAAGTAGAGATTAAAATAATAAAAAAGTGTATTAACACTTGTTATATCCGTTTTCTTCGTTATTTCTCTTACACACAACCCGAGGTTCGTTTGCTTCGGCACGAACATATCAGAGGTAAGGTCACGGGCCAGGATTCAACGCTATACTTACGACCCCTCGAGCTCATCATCTCACAGACATTTCATTATATGAATCAGCCAACAGCATCCCGTAACTCCTTCGGTCCCATCCCGCCTCAAGCCCGTGTGTTTCTCAGGAGCGAGAGGAGCTCACTTGAGGGACCAAGAATCTGACAAGGATGACGCGAGATAGAAATGATTGAGAGTTCGAGGAAGAGGCTTATAACATCAACGTGTATATCATCCATCTCACCATCTACTCGATTGGTCGGGCTCGATTTCTGATTGGAATTTCCGCGTGAAGCCAATGAGTGATTCATGATATGTGTTCTTCACTCTCCACTTTCAGTTGATTTTAAATTTCTCATCTTATTTTTTAATTAAAAGGAAATCCATTAACTTTGGTACTTTTTTTTTTTTTTTTTTTACTTTATAAGTCTTAAAATTCAGTCAAATTATATACAATAAAATTGAGGGAATACTAATATTCTCATATACTAATCTATAGATTCATATACCAGTGGGACCGCAATTTTTCAGCGATCGTAAACGCGTTCCGGTCCCGGTGACGTCACGCAACCGGAAGTCGTAAAGAGTTTTATCAAATCGTCGGCGCGTGCGATGTAGGTGGTAGTAAAATTAAAGTATAGGTATCAACACTACCACTAGTAGCCAATACCAGTATAATGCTAGTAGTTCTGTAATTTTAGTTGGATCTCACTGTTGTGGTGGTTGAAAATTTCCATACACAAATTCACGGACACGCGAGCGGACAAAAACAGGCACCCGTTGACTGAGAGAATATCAGTGAATAGCAGAGAGAGGGAGAGGGAGAGAAGGCATAGCTAGCTACTTCCGGCAATAGATTTCAGTGTCCCCTGCACTGTGATCCCGTTGGTGGACTCGGACTACGGCGCCGCTGTTATATAGTTATAGTATAGTTGAGGGTTAGAACCTCCGGGTTGACTTGCTGAGGGGAAAAGCGCCGGTTTACACACAATCGAGACCATTGTGTTACGTGATTTGTGGAGACTATTTTTTTTCACTTCCGGTTCAGTTGGTCTTCCTCAGGGTCCTTGGTACCGGCGGAAAGCGAGCTCAACAAAAGAGAGCGCGAGCAGTATAGAGCTGATAGTTGACGTTAACTCGGCTGGCTGGCTGGTTGCTCTTTAGAAGTCGAGATGAGAAAAGGTAAAAGAGTGTCAATGTCTGCTCTAAATTGTTCTCAAGGATCAGGTCAAGGATCCATCGATTTATCCCAATGCACTGTCTCGAGAGATCTTCAGACTTCTCGGATTACCAATCACACTGGATGAAAGTCTTTGGTTGAAAAAAGACCAGTACAAATCGAACCTGTGGAAAAAAACTACCCAGTCCTTTTGGATTAAAATTTTCTTTTCTCTATATAATGATTCAAACTATATACCTGTGCCGGGTTATTTTTATGATGTAAAGAATGAAAAAGTACGCGATATGATAATCTCTTTTTCTTCTTTATTCGTAAGCAAATTTTATGGATCTGTTTTTCGTCTATGCTAATTTATGGCTTTAATGATTGTCATGGAATATCGTAGATCATTATGCGGGATTTCGTAGATAGGAACACTTTTAGTAAAAAGTTTTTTTCAATTGCTGATCAGCTTGCATATCCGCACACGATTATTATTCATGACACTTGCCCTCGCAAATAACGATTATTAATTATATTTTTATAAACAAATCCTCAATATTGTAAGGGATAATGATTGATATTTTTTTACCGTTTTCAGTGAGAAATTTTTTAGTGCCCGGGCGTTTTATTAAATTAATTAAATACCGTACTATAAATAATTGGAATATTTGTTATTTTTTTATTGGCATTTTATAAAAACTCTGTGACAAGTATCAATAGCCAGTTTTTTTTTCGATGCGTGTTTATTAAAAAGCGTGATAAACTTGCAATACAAGACAAAATGTTCCAATTAGTCATAGTGGTGTTTGATTAATTAAATAACCAGTTAAATTCTCGGTAACTTTTTTTAATTATTTACAAAACCCTGATAAATCAATAAGTTTTAACCCGACATGCCATCAGTACATAACAGCACAATCCATTATTTTTTTTCCTGCTCTCTTGATCTCTTTTTTTTATTTATTTATTTATTTTTTTTATTTTTTTAATTACAGTTAATTAATAAATACGATAGATCGAGTATTGATTTATGTAGTTAAACAATGGTTCATTAGTGTAAAATGCAGTCTTTTCAATTTACCTATTAAATTACTAAATTTGTATGACTTTTATCATATGAACGTCGTTCATTAGCGTCAATCAAAAGTTGATTCAACCGGTTTACCATCATTTACCATCTACTACTAATCGTTTGTTCAGGCAATCAATACTCTATACAAAACGTAATTTGTCTCTTTTTGTCGTCGTCTTCGTGCACTCGTCCTCGACGTCGACCTAGTCCTTTACCTTGTACTCGTAGTATATTTATTGTCAGTCTACTGTACTGTATACACATGCATACATATACATATATTCCCGTTCATGTATAACACATGTATCAGAATAAGTCTCAACTCTACTCGGAGATTTGAGAATGTCAAGCAAGCAAATTGATTTTACTAAAGAGAGTGAGGTGCAAAGTGCGTGTACGTGGTCATTGGTAATTCGTACCATCCAAAGCCTCATTTCGTATTCCGAACATTACTACACCCGTAGCTTCCAAAGTGTCACCACCTCCTTCTCTTTACCTCTCTCTCTCTCTTTCTCCTACGCCCTTGTCGTATATTGTCTCTTCTCCTCGCGTATTTATTCAAGAGCATTTCGACACTTTTGAGATACTTAAAAGAGTTTTGCTAACATCAAAAAGTCAATGGACTCTACAATACACACCACCGATTTTTATCCTTTTTATTGTTATTATTATTATTATTAAACTAGTTAAAGTTCTGTTTGTTCATATATTTACATTTGTATTTTATTTGTAAATCACGGATTAATATCGACCGTCACAGCGTTGTAGTTGTATTTATTGTTATTTTTGTTGTTATTGTTTACATTATAAATGAATTGGGGTTTAAATAAAATGAAAAATACAGGCAGTAGGCTTTTATGTGCTTTATATGCCCATAATTGTATACCTATACGTTTTTCTTGCGCTCGGATCATGAAATTTAATAGTCATGGGCATGGGGAATGTAACATCCCGATTACGTCCAATCATTCGCCACCGGATGCCAATAACTTATTGGTTTTTCACGCACGATTTGATTCATTATCATTCCGTTATTTATATTTATATTTCCCGGATCCTGCCACCAAATAACGCTTCCATGAAAATTTTGTTATTTTATTTTTATTATTGTATCTCTATTCTACTGTTTTTTGTCCAGCCAATCGAAAAATTACTCGTGTACTCGGCTAATCAGTATTCCAAATTAATTTTCATGCAACCGACAAAGCCCAATAAATTAAATAAAACGTAAATAAAATAATAAATGTATCGATAAAAAAATACATTGTTTCATAAATATTCATACTCATATTTTTGTTTAAAAAAAGGATTTGTGAAACGAGATCCTACTATATTCTACTATACTATACTAAACTATACTATTTTGTACTGTACGAAAACATTGTTTTAAATCTTGGGTTATTGTTAGTGTTGCGTCTAGGTGTTGCCGGGTCAAAAAAAGGATAAAGCTTTAAAGCAATGAGAAACCGGCAGTACAACAGAGCGTCAGACTTTATTTTGCTTGTGTTAGCTCGGGTATAACTAAAAAGAGAACGCCGAGAGAAAGATTTGTTATTGTTTCTCTTACGCGTTTTATTCGTGTACTTCCGTAATTTGTCGAGGGAGTCGAATTCCTGAAAGAACCCCATTGTGCTTGAGTTTCTTGGCTGATAATGGTCCCCATTCATGGGCCATGACTGCTTCTTGCCCCGTACCAGCCTCTTATAATACTACACTCTCGACTCAGGCGTTCCTCTCGTTCTTGCTCTTGTTTTTCACGTCCTCTTACTTACTCAAATTCTTTTTTCATAGCTTTTATTTATTTTTACTCGACTCCGCACTGCACAGTACTCTTGTTTCTTCTCAATATAATACCAAAACACGCACGTTATTTAATATTAACAAAAAATAACAACAGTACTCCATAATACATTTTAATCTTCTTAATTAATTAATCATAAAAATTTTTTTATTCGTGAAATTAAATACCTCAATTATTTATTCAGGTTTACTGCTGTTATTATGACTAATTTATTATTTAAACAGCTGGGTTTAGGCGAGTTACTTGCCCTGGTAAAAAATTCCCTAGTTTAAATTCCTCGACTGTCTTTCCTGTCTCTTTACTCTGCTCGAGGAAAATTTTCGTACCAATAACTCCAGAGTGATACTAGACAAAGATAAGACTTGAAGACGGAAAATAAGAGCCGGACATTTCTCTTCGCACTTTTTACCCTACCTGCCAACTCTATCCATCGTCCAACATCCACCTTTCACATCTTACTTCAGAGTGATACAGCTTTATAACACAACGGGCTGTACTAAGTCTTCGTAGCTGTAGTTGTCACTACGGATTATTAATTCATACGGATCCGTCGCCAAGCCCGGGAGTTTAAACGACATCGACTTGCTGATAAATTTGTATGGACGTTTCGCGAACCACGTACGAATCTAAATCTATTTAAATATTTAAGATGTCCGGTAGACTTTAAAGGTACACATGTCTGCAGATATCCAAAAAACTACCTACTAGCTACAATATACACAGATAAGAGTAGTAGACATAGACTCGAGTTACTGAGCGTGAGTAAGTCTAGTCTATTGGAAATATTTAATATTCATTTTATTACAAAACTCCTTTATTTGTTTAAATTTTATTGGATTACTCACACATCAGTAAAGTCATATGTGTAATGGACACATCTATATACATGCTTGTGTTGCTTTAGACGGGCTGCAGAAGCACTCTCGTTTCACTACTCACAATCCAATTGATTTAAAATGAACAGAAGCCATGCTAAAAACTCCGACAGTAGTCGGTGCTTTATACGTTTTAAAATTCTCGATTTATATTTATTTAAACTAATAGTTATATGTAATTATATTAAAGTACATTCATCATAAAATATATTATATATGAAAGCACATTAATGTAATTACTTTTTATTTAATTTTATTCACCGTGTTTTTTTTTACTCTTTAATCAACGACGAGTGTGTAATTATCTTGATAACTTTGTTTTGTCATATAATTTTTTTATGGAAGAATGAATTTATATGATATGAGCTTTTAATAATTAGAAATTATTTTCCAAGCATTTTATTTGATAATAAAAATGTTGAATCGTTTGACAAGGGGAATAAGGGGATTTTATTGTTCTTTTGTTGTAGCTGAATATACTTTCATAAATTTTTTAATTTATATTTTAATTAATCATATTTGCTCTCATATTAAAATTTTCAAAAACATTACCAGAGTTTTTATGCCTTCAGTAATTGAAAATAAAATAATAATTTAATTCTTAATTAATAATAACGTTAAGTTATTTGACAAGCAAATTTAACTTTATTACTTTTTTGTTAGTTAAAAAATTAAATTATGACATTAACCGCTTAAAGTACTGTTTAATTAGACAAAATTACAGAGTCGTTTGTCTAGATTCTGTCACGATGACAGCTGCAATGAACAGTAATTAAATAAAATATGTTCAACTTTTATAAGATATCTCCATATATAAATTTTTAATTATTAAAGATAAAGTTAATTGGTTAATCTTTGAGGTTCTGAGAATTAATTAATTTCAGCGATGATTAAATACTTTAATTTAATTAAGTCATATACTTCGAATCTTTTATTAGATTAAAAACCAATAAATCTATCATTATTTATAATTGTATTGGTACTTTTATTGTAAGCCCAAGACTACGGATGATTTCAGTAGATGAAAACAAAGTTAATAAAAGTGAAACTCAGAAGCCGGAAAATGAGTTCGGGAGTAGCAATATATATTTTCGCATGATAAATAATATTTATGAGGTAATACCGAGTAAGTGCAGTTAGTTTTTAAGACAAGACTCAAGCGAGCCTGGTAATGAGCGTTTTAGTGCGCCACGATACAAACTCTGTGAGGCTTTGTTTGTTTTGTAAATTTAATTTTCTACATGTATACTTGTTACACGTATGGAAATGTGGACGCAAACGTCTGAGCAATAACTCGGTTTGCCCAGTAATTACTTCAATTAATTAAGAAACAGTCTACTCGTGAAAGTCGAATCCTGTGATGCGCAACATGTAACTCTCGATTGTATCCCGGTTATTGCGCTGGTACCCATGGCACGGTGTGCGTTCACTTTTTCATACGTTGCGCGTATATTATGTACAGTACTCAATATATTATTTAACGTTTTATCGATAAGCCAGCTTTCTCGGGATAAAAATTAATTTTCTCCATTCAATCATCAGCTGAGATTAAATCTTGCAATATTTAATTTAATTTACGTATCATTAATCAGTTTACTTATATTTATATTGATACATATTTGTACAAGGTAACTGATTGAATTAATGGAGATATTTTACAATATTGAAATCAGCAGATTAAATTTTTTCGCTTTATTTAACAAGTCGTAGTATTGGTGTTTAATTTGCACAACTAACAAGTTTTCTATATCTAATTTATTCCAGTACTATACTAATCGATATAATAAATATTACATTTTATTTAGTGTCTCTAATATTATTATTAAAGATATTTTCATGACCGATTGTATATATATAATGAAAGTGGTCTCTCGACCAATAGGGAAGATAGAAGTGTCCATCTCTCGGCTTGAATTAGATCCACTAGTCATTTGACCAAGATGGCATGAAACTTTCATTATATTATATTTTATATTACACTGGAAATAACAAAAATCGGAATATTTTTTTTTTTTTAATAAATAAATTTTCATAATAAAATCAGTTCCAAAATTTTAAACGCTTTACATCATGATATCAATTCACAGGACCAACGGATAACTCAGATTTTTAAAAAAATTTTTTAGTCTTGACACAATCTCGCTGTTGTTATTGTTATAAATAATAAAACAAGAGAAAGAAAAGTAAAAAGTTATTTTGCCGGAGAAATTGAAATACCCTATCAAAAATGAATGCGACAGGGCCGTATAAGCCATGGGAGAAATTTCTTAATATCGTCGTTCATGAGCGACGGCAATAAATTACGAGCTCGAAGTTGGACGTTGAATAATGGGAAATAATTTCAGAATTGCCTGACGGTTGAACGGAGCTTTAAAGATATAGCGCAGTATACATGGGGGCTTATCCAGACCGTCGTTATTCTAGTGGTTTAATACCGTTATGGTACGACATGAACGTTATTAGCATCAACTACTTACCTCTCTTACACACTCTCCCCCTAGCGCCCCCTTTCCCCCACTCTCGCGCCTCTCTAGGGCCCACCGCCTCCGCCACCAACACCGGCATCGCCGCTACTTGCCTCTTTCACTTTCATCCTCCTAAATTTAATTAAATTTCACGGTTTTTCGCGATTAAGAGACAGAGCCAAGCGCGAACTGCGAAATTAGTTTCAGTATATAGGATAATGAATTTTGTTAATTATGCCTGGACATTGTTGATGAACGCTCCCGTCCCAATTATTCGATATTAGTCACCTGTTTGTAGACTTATTAGAACAATTATTCATTTACTGATATTCGGCGTTATGTGTAAGTATATAATCAAATCAAGCTTTTATCGTAAACTTTTATTATTATTTAAAAACTCACCAATCGCGAATTGGTTAACTACCGACGCTCGCTAATTAATATTAAATGTACACATGTGGGAAATTTATGGAGAAAATTCAGCTATAGAAGTTTCATTATATGTGTGAAAATTTATTATTTAAACCCCAGATTATATTTTATTAATCTCCACTAATGCTTGTTTATTATTTATTTCACCAAATGGTTTCAGTGAATTTTTGATTTTTTACATTCAAAAATTCAACGTATCAGCTATAAGTAATATTTATAAAATTCCAAGTCACAATATTCATCAAAAATTGTTTAAATTTACAAAAATATATCTTTGAATTTGGCAACAATTTTAGCGTCTAAATTTTTCTAAAAAAAAAACTATTAAGTTTCTCAGAAATAAGATTTATCTTTTGACAAAAAATCAATTGTTTGGTAAATTGAATTGAGCAACAGTATCATAGAAAAGAATACATAAGATAGATTCGGTTCCCCCTCGATTCTCAGAAACGGATCGTCTGTGGTGCTGATTAGTTGCCAGCACAGCCGAGGTTTCCGTATTACAGACCAAGAGAAGGTGAAGCCTTGACACAACACTATATCCCGGCTCACCCCTCATCCCTCATTTTCCGTTCCACCCACCCATATCTATATATATACGCACTAATACACACATATTCACAGCTTTAAAGGCTGATTAACTCGCTCCTAACGTTCTTTATTTCCCAATCTAATAATCCCTTTGATAATGGCATCTTTTCACGATTATAACAGTCTCCTTACACAATACACCCACAGCCCCACGCCTTGCTCTCGATTCATTAAATCTATTATTGCTCCATCGGGCAATTCTAATTAATATTCGTTTACATAATAAGATTATTTTCTTTATATCGGCTTATACAATCGAATATAATGATACTTTCTTTATTATCTGCTTATTGAATATAAACATAAGTTAAAAGGTTATTAATATTTTAATAAATATTAACTCCCTATTAATTTTTTTTTTATTTAATTGTAATCCTCTTCATAATGTTAAAGAAATTTTATTTCATTTTCAAAAAAGTTACATTTATTTTTATAATACCAATATACAATAACACAAAAAAAAATTTTTTGGATAAGAATTTCTTAGTTTAAAAATTGTTGAAATGAGTTGATTAATTTATTTTTTTTTTCACTTTTATATTTTTAGGTAATATAAACAAAATATTAGTTTGCTTGAAATTGAATTAAATACAAAATGTATCAATCAATTAATTCGATCAAACAAAATGTAAATTCTTGATAATTATCAAGAAAACTTTTTTAATCAAAGAATTTTTTTATTGGTGCAATAGAACGTAAGAGCAATTGGTGTAATTAAATAAATCAAAAAAGTTATACAATTGACAAAAGATACCGGACTTAACGCTGTCATCCAACGCTTTAGTATCAAAATTATATGATACAGAATAAAACAGCGTGAAATTTTAAATAACCCTTTATTCTCCAAACTACCAAACTCCTACTCTTATATTTGAGTTCTAGTAGGAGGATACTCATCTGATCTAACAGCTACACAGCAGAAACTAAACCATACATAGTATCTCGGTATGTATAAGACTCTGGTCCAATTACTTCCTTGGTACGCCGGGTTGTAGTACTACTACAACTACAGCTACAACTAGTACAGCTTTGGAAGGGGCATGATAGTTAATTACACCCTTATACCCACCCTCGACTTTCGACTTCTCTTTCACTCCAATGCTTAAACCGCGGACCAAATCTCTCCGTCTCTTTTTCTTGTACATCTTTTTCGTTTTAATTTTCCTGTTTCTCTTCCTTTTTCCTCGGCTCTCCACTTCTTTTTCCCGCCGCTGCTAATTACTATTTTTAAAACGTTAAAAGTAAAGTTTGTTAAACGAGTGGGAGTTAATTATAAAGCTACCGGGGAAGGTCGGAGGTAATTGGAGCGAACGACAAACAAAGACTTTCCTCGTGTATATATACGCCGACTTTTCTCCAGTCTACTCGTACTCGGTACTGGTCTTTCCTATATACTATATAATACTGTACCACTGGCTCTATTCACTTCTTTATTTTATTTTTCCCTTCCTCTCCTCCTACTCCAGCCAGCTCAACTTCTCTTACATTAGTTATACTTTTATTATTTCTTTTTATTTTTTAATGAAGAGATTTTTTGATTTCTACTGACGTTTATCTAGTTAGTAAGTTTGTTAGTTTGTTTATGCCCCTATTCTTTAACTTGCTATTTATTCAATCTTTTTAATTACTAATTAGCACTACTGCTGAAAAAAACTTTTATTCAATATTTTCTTTCTTCGAGGAAATTTTATAGCAAAAAATTCTCCAAATAAGATCTAAATATATGAAATTATACACGGAAAAAAAAATTTCGTTCTGGTAACTTAACTGTAGAGTTACCACAACTATACACGGTTTACTATTCGTTGTAGAGTTACAGTAACATAATGTTATTTAGTTCTGATAACTCAATGTTGTTGAGCTCTCAGAGCTCTACGGGATTGTTCTCAGAGCCAAACGGTATAGTTGGGAGCGCCCTACGTTGCGCAGTAGTGGAGTGCGCTGATATATTTCATAACCTTCTAAAATGACAAACAGAATTATTTTGTTACTCATCCATATTATTAAAAATATATGAGGACAATTAAGTTTCCAGTTTATTTATTTAAGGAAATAGGTTTTTTTTTTTTTGTCAAATTGAATTTCGTTAGAACAGTTTTGTATTTGTGGTTTTTCAAGGTTCATTTACAGTGACTGTTAATTTAATTTATTAGTTGAACATATTGTGATAAGTTATAAGTTATCGGAATACATTCAAAAGACCCCATTTAACACAAAATAAAATTTGTTTTCGTTTATTTATCTTTTTTTGTGCATATACGGTAGTGATTTTATGTCGAATATTTATTAATATAATCAAGAAAATAAGATAATTTTGTGACGACCATATTTTTATTTTACAAATAATTTTTATTTGTAATATAAGTTCTATTATTATTTTATTTCTATTATAATACTATTCTTATTTGTCATATACAATTATTGTTGGCAATATAAATTCGTTCTGTCGCATTTATTTATTAAATTATCAATGCTAAATCGTAAAAAAAATTATTAATCAGACTGCCAAAAATTTGTTATAGTCTCAGAACGATCCTGTAGAGTTGTGAGAGGTAAATAACGTTTAGCTCTCAGAGCTCAACGATGTAGAGTTGCAGGAGCCAAACGGTATTATTACCATAAGAATACGTTAACCTACTGGAACTTTTTACAACTAACTAACTACTATAGAGTTCCTATAGCAAAATTTTTTTCTCCGTGTAGTTTAACAATTTTTTTTATATCACATACAAATTTATAGTTTTCTCTTTCCATTTTTCCGTTTGTTAAATTATAATCACTTCTCTATCAGTTAATATACTTATTTAAATTATAATATTAATAGTTGTGAGTATAAAAATTAATATTCTTTAATAGCCTTGACAAAAATTATAATAAACATGATATCTATTAATTTATTTTCAAGGCAGTTTTTCTCGGGTGCTGATTATTTTATTTAGCAACGACTTTTTTGGAGGACAAAGTAAGTTTGCGTGTCGCTGAGAAATCCGTCTTAGTTAAATTCACTTTGAGATTCCCAGACGACTCGACACCTGACCCCGTGCCGGGTCGTGTCCCACTAGAATTCGTTGTTCGGCCGCATCCACGTCTTTACCGCTATTTCCGGCGCTATCCGTCAGCCCTAGTTACCCAGACATTTCGTCGTGACGCCCTCGGACGTGCGTCTTTTACGGACCAACTCTGTCGTGTTATGCTCCTTAAGAGCTTTCTATTTAAGTTGAGACATTGCTTCGTATCTTGCATCCATTCACCAGCTATTTTTTATCCCATATCCCAACGCTTTGCTCTAATGCAAAAGCCGCGTATTTGTTAATTAAAACCCTGTGTTTTATTCGTTCATCTATTTAGTTTGTATCGGGTGTGAATGTCAAGTTGCCGTAGAATTATTGCTGACACGTGGGGGTGGTGAGTGACAGAGAGGCGGGTGCTCTTGTTTTCCGCAAGCTCTCGAAGACGCAGAAGATCAACAATGATGTACGACCAGACTCGCCTCTTTCGTGTTCGGCTCGAGGTTGATAGTCAGTTATATTTATTTTTTAACCCGGGTCATTTTTGGTCAACCAATTCGCTTTTATTTCATTTAATTTATATTTTATCTTCAAAATGGCTGCTTTCTATTAAATTTTCAGAGGCTTTTAATGCATTACTTAGTTTCGTTTTATCGAGATAGGTTACTTTATAATTCATTATATATTCGAAAAACGATAAATCGATTTATTAGTTTCATATGCACGAGACTTGAGAATTTTAAATACGGCTGTTAAATTGATGGAATTGGAAAATATAAAGATCATTTTCGTGGCTCAATATAATGATAAAAATAAAACTAAGTTTAAAATTAAAAAAATAAAAATTACGATTAAGGTGTAGGTCAAGATGAAGACGAATAGAGGTAAAAAGAAGTCAGAGCAAATAAGACCTTGAATACACCGATTTTCCATCGACTTCTCTAGTCTTTATTTATTCAAGATGATGATGACAAAAAATCCTGAAAAAACTCGGTTCTCCAGAAGCAATATCGAACATTTTATAGAGACAGCGATCTTCATGTACACGAAAAAAAAAATTATAGGGGACTTTGTCTTATAAAGTAGAAAAAAACCTGCGATGATTTTATTTAATTCATAAACAAAACAAAATTTTCAATTTATAATGTAATGATGAGTCTTAAAAATTAAAAAATATTTATCTATATCGTAATGTGAGAAAATAAATGAATAGAATCTAAAAGTATGGTAAACGGATTTTGTCAATCAGTTTAAATGTCGCGCAGCTAAGTGACTACATCGGTTTAAGATTAGAAGAGAATTATCGACGATTTAAGAGCCCGTTCGTCTTTATTTACTTTCCTCAATCTTTTTTTAGCTTCTCGCCTTTTCGTGGCAACAAACAAATACATACACAAACACACATACACGTTTTCACAAATGCAACATTAGTTTTATGTATATTGTCATGTATTAACGCACCTCCAAAAAGATGAACGGTCAGCATACGAATGGAGCGGTAGAAAAAAAGTGTTAAAAATCGGTAAGAGGTATTGGACACTTGTGACACCATACTTTACTCCGGGTACAAATTAATTGGCAATCTCGGTGTAAGTGGAGACAGAAGTTAAGTGGCTTTTTATTTTCATCGGTCGCCCACGTGCATAAGTAGTTGAATTATACACGTTGCTTCGGATAAAGTGGAATCAGCAATTTAAGAATTCCCAAATAAAATTGTGGTAAAAATAATAATAATAACAACCACAATAATTTACATTTATATTATATGTATAGAAACTAGACCATCTAAAATGCGAAACAGACACTTACTTTTATCTAATAAAATAAATCCG
This sequence comes from Cotesia glomerata, assembly GCF_020080835.1. Classification (NCBI taxonomy): domain Eukaryota; kingdom Metazoa; phylum Arthropoda; class Insecta; order Hymenoptera; family Braconidae; genus Cotesia; species Cotesia glomerata. The sequence continues at coordinate 6,479,848 of NC_058158.1, forward strand.
CTCAAAAATATTTCTCGTTATTTGTTGATATTAATAAAATTATTACACTGGGTTAATTTGAAAATAAATACAAGTATATATATATATATATATATATATATATATATATATATATATATATATATATATATATAATCATGTGGATATTTATGCACATATATAAGTGTATATATATATATATATATGTATATATATATATATATATATATATATATATATATATATATATATATATATATATATATATATATATAAAGGGGAAACGTGTTTACGTTTAATTACATTAAAAGAGGCTGAAAGTCTCCATTAGGCTGGACTGTTGCCAGGCTCAATTTCCGAATGAGAACTGGACCTGTTTTATCCAACATAGGTGCTTCCCACTTAGCATCATCATCCCCTTACTCACTAACATTTCCTCTTTGGAGCTTTTTCATCCCTAATGCACATTCACAGGATAATGTTCTTCCTGTTGATGGACTTTATACAGTCCTAAAGTAGATAAAATAACCCAAACTAAACGAAACATTGAAAAACACTAACATCTAGAGCATAAAAGTTTTACAAATAAATGCGGACTAATCACGGGATAAATTATTCTTCTTCTTTATTTAGAAAAATTCACGAGATACAAATTACAAACTTATTTAAAGTAAGGTAAAGCTGCTGATGTTTTACGGTATAGAAAGGTGCCGTAGATAAAGACAGTCGGTAACGTTCTGGACTGACTTTACCGACTCTTTAACTAAGATAAGCAAAGATATTTAACTGTCAAAAATGAGTCTACAGTACATCCATTTAAAAAAAATCCTACACTGATAGAAGGATTTCTTAACATTTAAGAATATTTCTTTGTATTTAAGAAATCATTTCTTAAACATCATTTCTTAGTATTTAAAAAATATTTCTTTGTATTTAAGAAATATTTCTTAAATATTAAGAAATATATATATTTTTTAAATACTAAGAAATATTTCTTAATTAATAAGAAATATTTTTTAAATACTAAAAAATGATGTTTAAGAAATGATTTCTTAAATACAAAGAAATCTTTTTAAATACTAAGAAATCCTTCTATCAGTGTAATGTGAGAAGAAACTTTAGAATTTAAAAGTGCTTTTAGCTTTTAAACTCGACGATACTGCGCGTGTACCCGAAGTATTCCAGGTTTCATTAACAGCGGGTAAGAATCGGGAGAAATATGTTAAGACTGGGTATTAAGGGGATATACAATAATAGTTTGCATGGCGTTTAAAAGACTACTGCTTAAAAGAGTAGAGGAAGTAAAAATGATAAGAGGGAGTACTTTAGAAGGGGGCTATAGAGGTTGTTGGGTAACACCGGTTATTAAGTAGATGCTACATCGGTGGATGAATATTTAAGACGTTCAACAAGTTGCGGATTTTTCTTTAATCAGAGCACGGTGCCGCGCGTTTCTTCCTGCACCCTCTGGCACCACGGACTCTCAGGCGTACAAGCGTCAACCCCTCCTGCTTCTATTCCTTTCCACCCTGCGGAGATTTCTCGCCCCACTAAAGCTTTATCGCCGGCTTAAAACACTACCAGCTGTATTTAAAACTATTTTCCTCTAAAATTCATACCCCACTAGTTACCAGATTAATTTTTAACCTCTACTCGACATTAATCAGCAAAGTGCTGTAATTATCTAATTGACAGACGCCTAGCCGTGAAAAATCTGAAATTAAATTCACCCTTTCTTTTTATTTTTCTCTTTTTCTTCTCATTTCTTCTTCACTCTGTTGACAGAAAATTATTGATTGAAAAATTAATAACTGGCGACCGGCTAAAAACTCTAATTAAATTACTTTACCAGTGTAATTAATTTTTTTTTTAATTCCATTAAACTAAATTAACAGTTTATTGAAATGTAAGCTAAATATTTAATCAACCATCAGCTAAATTAAAACACTCGACTCGAAATTTTTCCACATTCCCGTTCCTCGTTGGTTCACTTCGTGAAATCTTATAAACCTTTTACATAATTTGTATATTTAATCTTTTTATTTATTCATCGGTCAACATATAGTATGGCTGCACCTAACCAGAAAATCCTCCTCTAGACGAAGATAACTCGACTCGAGTGAGTTTTGGCATTGACCAGCAATGAATTAAAATGTTTGTTACAAGTGCTAATATTGTCCGAGAAGAGTATCAGTAGTCTTTTGTAAACTTCAACTCATACCCACCGCCTCGGCGCTAGCTTTTATACACAAAAAAGTTACTGGCGAAGTATACTGGTATAAAGCCATGAGGTAAATAGTTTTTCTTCAATATTCCTTGGCGAGAAACAAACAAGATTCTTTATAGACGTATAGTATACTATAGCAAACCACTCTTCCATAAGTACGCCAGAGTTTTGCTCTTTCATTTTTTTATTTATCCCTATCCACATAATACCGTCTTCTAGCTTCTTATTCTATTCGCATTCTATTTGTCCTTTTCATCTTTTAGCTCAACATTCACTGTTACACTACTTTTACTCTCTCCAGCTTATATTACTTTTCATCTCATTTCCTCTTGCCGCGAAACACTGTGCATGTATAGAGAACTACTAGTACCGGGTGAATCTGCGCGCATCTTTTCACTATTCCACACACACACACACACACACACACACACACACACACACACACACACACACACACACACACACACACACACACACACACACACACACACACACACACACACACACACACACACACACACACACATACCCACACAGGACTTCTATACACACGTTAGGTGGTGTACGTTTGTTTGCGCGTGCTCGCAAAACCCCGCTTAAGTAAAGTAAGGCTTTTAGCGAAGTGGCTGATTTATCAATGTATTTATTCCGAGATATTGAATTTATTTAGCTAAGTAATGCCGCACGCGCGGCATCGTCTTCTGTATTCTCTATTGCTTTTACTTAAGCTTTATCATTCTATTTATTTTACTCATTTTTTATACTTTTCGCTTTTATTTTACCCGCCATTGACATTAATTTGAAAAATTTACTGTCATAAAGTCACTAAAAGCTACCCGATTATTTTATGGCAGTCATTATTACGCAATAAATTTTACTGTTTTATTAACAAAAAATGTCAAAGAATTTTTCTATTAAAAATTAATTTAAAAAAATGAGTAAACTAAATGTCAAAAAAATCTATTCAAAGTAAAACCATCATTGGAAAAAAATAAATATATTTGTAATAAAATATTTGAACAAAAGAAAATTCAGAGTTAATTTTATCTGTCAGTATTTGCATTCTTATGTAAAATAAAATTAATCAATAATTCAAATGTAATGATAATGAAAAGAGAACTTAATGTGACAATATCGTCTGGCACTCGACAGCTGCATCAGACAGTATACACAAGCATTTAAACGAATAATTCCAAGGGGTAAATTCAAACTCGGGATCACTTTCGGACTCTTATATTTATATTTATATTATACATATTACTATCATCGCAATCTTACGACACGAAAGTAAATGGGAGGCACTCACCGACAAACAACCTTACGTCCGTTAAATTCACAATAAAATTTTGCCGAGTAATTTATTTATTGTGTCACATTCAATTACCCGGTCGGTCGTCTGGGCTATTTAAAGCTCTCTATTTTTACCTCAGTAAATTAATCGAGGTATTTTAAAATTTGCATTAGCACTCACTTTATTAATCCTGAGGAATAAAAATAAAAAAAAAAAAAAAACAAAGTAAAAATAAAATAATATGAAAGCTATGTTGACATACATAATTACATCGGTTAATTATGCAGGAAATTTAATAAAATTTAAAAGAAAAGAATTATTTGAAAAAACTAGCCAGAAGCAGTTGAGGTAAATTTATCTGAAAGTGTATTTATACAGCCAGTAGAATGAAACGGATGGTGAAATGTCGTAATTAAACTGCAGCAGATTGAATAATTAGTGAATAATAAAGAGAAGTAGCGAGCCGGTAGGCAAGTCCAATGTCAACAGGAAATTATACAAAAGTTTTCATCGTAGTCGTTGCGCCCGCGTATACAGAAACCTGTCCCTCGGCATAGTCCCTTTCAGTTTTCAGTGCTTATATTAGAACCCCGTCAGTCTGCACCCCCGGGATCGGAGACGGGGATTGGGGAGCTCTGTCCCCCGCTGCCCATCCTACTACACTTTAAACCATCCGCTCCATCTCTCTATTTAATGCAGTCCATTAGAGTGCATTTAGATCGGGGGATAGTTAAAACACGGGTCTCAGGTACTCTACATTATTATATGGAAAACTTTACCTTGTCTCTCCATTGATTCCGCTCCCTGTATTTATCTTTCTCCCTCTCTACCTCTTTTAATTACTATTATACTCAGACGCTACAAAAATATCAAGCGGAACTTTTGTTTTCAGTTTTAAAATATCCATCTGTAAAGAGATTGAGGAAATTTGTAATTCTTAAAAATAATTTTCTTGTATCAAAAATTTTTTAAAATCAAGTTAATTTTTCTATTAGTGTTTGGTTAAATAGTACTACAAAATTTATTAAAAACAGAAAAATAATTAGTTTAATAGCAAAAAATATTTGTTCGTTCCACAAGAGCTTTTTGAAAGAGTTTTAATGAGCCTAATTAATTTATCCCTCCTCCATTATAAACGAACGCCATAATTAGCATAAAAATCCAAAAGTTTGGAGTGTCTATTTGCGGATTTAATTTCTCTGCTCTTGAATTCGGCGTTATCCAGTAAAATATGAATAATAATGATAACAGCTGGATAATTAGATACTGATCCGGCGCATTATTAAAGTGATCCTTTAAAATCCACTACAAACATTCCGGCAACGGATTCTTTTGTTGTGTGCTCGCGGATACACACAATTGTAGAATAGAACCGAGTACAGAGTACCGATTACTGAGCTAGTATAGAACAGAACATAACAGAGTAGAGTTGAACATAATAGAGAACAGAATAGAATAGAATAGAAGTACAGAACAGCAGAGTAGAGTTAGAGTAGAGTATAGAGTAGGCATCAGTACGATAGGGTTTGATTGCACCGACAACGGCCCGGCATTAATTAGCGTGCATAATTGTTTACCGGCGCTTACTGACGCCGGATCAATATTTAATTGAATGCCTGCTAAATGCCAGCTGCATCGAAAGCCCTCAAATCGACCTGATGCTTATTTATTCTCTTATACTCCTTGCGCGTATGTAAACACATCTACATTTAATATCCTGCATCATACATTCAGCATCGACGTCCAAGCATGCTGACTACAGAGAACGGATTTCTCTCCTGTACTATAGACTATGTAGAATTTACCTGTTATGTATAGTATTAACAGTACACTCTTCTTATTCCGGCTCTGGCTCCAATGAGCTGTTATTCAGAATAACTTCTCGGGTCTCGTGCGATACAATGCCCAGATGCCGGTGCTAGTCCACGATGTCCTACAACGTACAACGTGTTTAACTCGGTACTCGACTTGCCTTATAATACACCAGCCAGCAACCTATTACCCATCTTCCATTCGGTATTTCTGTCTCTACTCCTTCGTTCTCAACTTCGTCTGTGTCCTCCTCACCCTCGGCCTCCTTCTCGCGGTCCTCCTTTTCTCCATTCGCACCCTTTCTTACTTCAGGGTATTATATGTATAATACGGTGGCTTTATCTCCGTGAGCTCTCCAAAGGTTAAATCGACGTGTAGACTCGCTAATGAGCATGACAGCTACTCTGATAACTTACTTGTTCTCTTGAATTAATCGTTCTTAATTTAAATAAATATATTACATATATATTTTACTTATTGCACTATATACAATGTCTAAGATCAAATAAAATAATATGTTCACTTAAATTTAATTCGGAAAAAAACAGTAATTAATAGTTAATACTTTGAAAAAAAATTAACTTGATTCAAGAGAAAAATTCTTGAACTAAGAATATAATTTTGAAGAGGGTAATTGTCTTGAATCAAGACGAAAAATTCTTGAATCAAGTCAAATTTCCTTAAATCAAGAAAAATTTCCTTAAATTAAGAATTTTTCTACTCAAATCAAGAATAACAAGTTCTTCAAAATTATATACTTGATTCAAGAACATTTTTTTTCTGTGTAGTTACTTTTTGAAATTATACAAATTATACTCCTATTACAAAGAAAGAAAAATTCTTGAATCAATTGAAATTTACTTCATCAAGAAAAATTAACAGTTAAAAATTTTTATTTAATTCGAATTGCTCTCATTTTTATATTATTCAACCGATTTGACTTATCTTCAAACTTGACCTCGAAAATTGTCCAAAAAATAAATAAATAAGTTGCTGAGTTTAATTAAAACCTGTTAAAAATTTTTGGTGCTATTATCATGAAAAAACTTTTCGAATTGAATGTATTTTTCAAGCTGAGTCAAAAAATTTGCAAAATTTTTCAAAAATTGAGAACAAATGCAAAAGTTAAATTTTTAAGAAATTTACTAAGACTTGTTTAAGTAAAATGTCTTACTTATTTAAAAATTTTTTTGTCCAACTTATTCAATTGCCTCAAGCAATATGAATTTAATTTGTTAGTGCATCACTAGATAGTTTATTTAATAGTTCATTCATGAATATAAGATAAATGATAAATAGAGAGTGAATTTAATTCCAGGAAATTAATTCCATTTTCCAGAAACATCGTATGTATTCATTCCCTCTATTTTGTTCTCCATTAATTTAAGTGTATACGTAGATAAACATCATCATCACAGCCACAATATCATAGTCTCTTTTCACCGGTTATGATATATAGCTATATATTTATATAAACCTAATATATATAGTAAACCTTAAACTTTAATCTGAAACTACTTTACTCATCCTCTCTTCTGCTTGTGCACTCGAAAGATACTTTATATCCGTCTCTTTCTGACTCATCCTAAAACACACAGTACCGTACACAATATATATAGTTTAATAACTATATACATGAACAAGGAATAGCTAATTGTTCGTACAGAACCAATTTACATTAATCAATTTTAAATCCACTTGCCTCTTGGTGATGAGAGCGTACTCTTCGTACTACAGTTTACAACTTATAATTAAAATCGTATAGTTTTTTAGTCTCAATTATTTTTTTCAATGTCGATCGTAAATATTTTTGCGTTTGAGTTGTAGGCTGGTGTAGTCTGCCAGTCTAAGCGGACAGTCATGGAATAACTTTTTGTGTTGAATTAACAATTTAATTTTCACTGTTTGATGCGCGATTTCCCACGTGGTTCTATCAGTTGAGTAGGAGAAAAGTAAATTACCAAATCGAATCAACAAACAGTATTTTCACCGTAACTAAATGAAAACAACCCAAGAGACATTTAATGATTGCATGTAAGATTGGATTATAAAATGTATTATCGAATGAAGAGTCTCTTATTGTGGGAAACAGTAATAAAAAATTTCAATTACAGAAATTAAAGGCAACTAACGTTGTAATACAACAAATAGAAAGAATAAGACAAAATCAGTTTCTTACTATCTTGAATAAATTTAATTATTGAGCAGCTACTCTGGAAATTCATGAGCTTATTTATAGAATTAAAAATACATTAAAATATTTTGAAATTAGGTAGAATAAAAATCAAAATCGAAAAATGTATTTTAAGTGTTTGAAAAAAGTTTCGTTTAAAGAAATAATTTGACTGTAAGCTGACACATGAGGGAGGCAAAGCAGACGAGGAATGTGTTAATGAGATCATTTAGCATATCCTGGCTCTGTCTCGCTTGTATCCATTGACCTCGAGACGTTGATTCTATATCTTTTAGGCTCACTCGTAAATTCATCTCTTTATCTTTTCATTCAAAATCTATTTAGTGTAAATACGCTGACGTTTAAACTTGGAATACTTTACGGGTTAAAAAAACAGAATAACGATTTAATGAACAGACTAAAACATAAAACAGAGCTAAATAATTACAATAAATTAAATAAAGAACAGGAAATCTGAGTCTCGGGTATTTATAACTCATTAACTATGAATGCAGTTGATTTTGAAGATTATATATTTTTAGTCGTGAATATGATGCTATATCGCCCATGCCGAGACATAAACAATGCGTACAATGCAGTTCATTTGCACAAGTTAAGTTATGGTTTTACCAGCTGACAGACTGCATCATAACCTCCTCGGTATATGTATTCTTTTTTCCTTTTCTTCACCACGTTTATGTCAAGTCTTAACTCCACACACCATATAATAAACTTAACTAAATCCATAGAAAAGAAACCATTTAGTCGAAATTCTTGGTAACATACTTACTTACTTTAATTATCCTGGCTGCTGACGGTCCTTCAATTTTTACACTCGATTTTTTAAATTATTTTATTTGACTCTGTACATGTGAATAATTATTTTTAGCTTAAAAGAACATAAATATATTTCAAACATATTCAAATTTTGCAACATAGTTTTTAATTTTTCTCCGTTACAAAATTTTATTTTAACTTTAATTTATAACGAGAAAAAGAAATTATTTATTGATATTGTTGAGAAATAAATTGTTATTTGTATGAAGCTTTTACTCCTTAGTATAATTCGATAATAAAAAAATGTATATATTTAACAAAGAAACAAATTTAAAAAGCATTGCCGTAAATTTATACCGACAATTACCATAAAAATTGTCACACAATAAAATATTTGGATGAATTTACAGCCGTGTATTCACAGCGAGACCCAAGAGTTGAAATAGTATTAAAAAATAATAAAATAAAATAAAAATAAAAGATGGTAGGATCCGTTTCACCATCCAGACCCACGTGGTCAAGAATTTAACAGCCAATTATTTTATACGTTATTTTATTGCATTCGCGTATAGGTATCTCTTCCAGTTTACCCAGAAATACTTAACAAGAATGTACTTTACTATCGAAATCCAATACAAGAATTGTGGTCGCATCAAAGTAAAGGAAATAGTCTTTGGAAAACGGGTCCTTTACCGGCTGGAAAATAAACTAAAACTCCTTTTCACGGTTTCAATCACCTAAAGACATTAATTAATTGCTGAATTTTATTGGATTATACAACCGAGTGAAGCTGAGTGTTGTTCACTTTATACTTAAAGCTTGTATTTATTTGTATTGTGCAAGTGCTTGCTGAAGTAGAGTGGCCCTCAAAAGAAAGAAAATTAAACATAAATGTAGCGGAGAGGTAACACACACACACCAGGAATGAGTGCAGTTGCATCGTGAATCATCCGATACTTTCGCTACTAAGATTTTACGAGGCAGTTGGATTTATCGTTCCTGAATCGAACGTAGTTTATTTAACTCTGTAAACAAACGCTTGTTAAATCACAATAAATATGGCAAACGCTATGCTAGTTAGGATAATTTTATCCAAAAAATAGATTTGATTTTTTCGCAAACTTTGCTGAGGTGAATTTGAATAAAAATTACACATGGCGATATTTTATAATAATTCTTGTGCCGCATACAATCATCTGGCAATTCGTTCTTGCGCAAATGTCAGTATAGTTTACCAGTAGACCATTACAAAGTGCCTTGTACAGTGTGCATACATTATACACACGCGAGCCGGCCCCGGAACACATTGCATACAGTAAAAATTACAATTTAAATATCACAATCTCCCTAAGTAAGGTTGAACGTGACTTAACGTCTACTCTCCTTTGTATGATCGGCAAGATTATCTTCTTGTTTTTATCTAAACGTCTCATTTTTATGCACCATTTAAATTTCTCATCCTTCTTTATCCCACCGCCCATTTATTTGTTCACTTCTCACACAAATTAGTCACTCACGCGATGAATAATTGTTTTTATTTTTTTGTGCTAAAACATTTTTTTTATTATTATAGTATAATATTAATCCAAAAAAATTGAAGATTAATAATTTCTCAAACTAAAAAAATTTCTCGATAAAGTAATAAAATAAAAATGTGTGAAAAAAAAACATTTAATTACTTCTTTGTAATTATTCTCGAATAGAGTGTATTGAGAAGTTGAAAAAAAGATTTATTTCAAGTAATTATAATTGACAAATTAAAAATTAATGTTATAAATTTAATAAAATAAATGTTTTCAAAATAATTTAATATCCAAAAGCAGATTAATAATTCTAATAAAAGTATGTACTCTATAGCAGATTATTCTCATTAAAATAAATCACACGAATATTGATTAGCTGTCTTGTTGCATGATGAAACGTTTAGTATTACAACGTACAACAAAATGCTGTAAATAATTAATAACAATAATAGTTAATTACATAATTAAATGAGTAAGAAAATCGTTGTATCTCGCGGTATATCGATAAAATATTTAATACCACTCGGCATTTAAAAATAATTAACCATTAATGCTTTGATCGAGTCATTTGCAGTTCCTTGTTTATTACATCCTTAATAACAAAATACCCTTCTGTCAAAGACCATGCTCGGTGAGCCGTCCTTACAGAGAATCGCCCGGGGCGACTGCGGAATCTGCAGTGTGGTAGTACAGTAACCGGGTACGGGGCTGAGATCAGCATCCACCTTGCTGTCTCGGCTCGTCTGTCCGCGGGGATCGGGGCTCTCGGCGCAATTTCTTCGAATCAAGCGAAAGCCAATTACAAGTTTAATTTAGAACTTTACCCCACGATAATTAGCCAGTAAATTAAATTTACTTACGTCGTGAAACAATCGGGAAACTTACGTCGGTTTCCCCGTAACCGGAATGTCGGCAGCCTTCTCCTTTACTTCTGCACCACTCACGCACTCTATGCTCTCCGTTTTTCGCTACGCGAACCTTTAATATAACGAGAATCCAATCAAATTAATTATGCGGAATTCGATGTACTTACTTTCTTTCGATAAAATCTACGTCTAAAATGGTTCAAAAAATAAAATATCTAACGAGATTAAACTTTTATTTCTTATATTGGTATACTCGTAATTAAATAATTTAAAAATAACCTTGATCGAATTTCGGGTGAAAAAAAAATTTGACATTTTTTACTAAAATTTAGATAATTTTGCTCAGATGAAAAAAAATTAAATTGAATCAAGAAAAAAAATCCCAAACCACAAAAATCACTTGAAAAAATTTTTTTCTTTTGATTTAAGTAAATAAATTTTATTTAGTTCCGAATTGTTCTGCTTCATTCAAGATAAGAAATTTATTCATAATGATTTTTTTTCTTCAACCAAGTTAATTTTTTTATCAATATATATGAGTATTTATTCATCATAAATTTTTAGTACTAATTATTTTGATATAATTTTTTTTATGAAAAACATTATTAGAATATTAAAAAAATTTCATATTTAACAAACAACTAAATAAAATTTCTCAAAAAATAGCAAACGAGAGATTCAGTTATAACACAGACATTTGACGACTTTTATTTTTTTTATATTTTTTATAGCAGTAATTTTTCAACCTAGCTCGTAAATTGGAGGCTAAAAGTATAAGTATATATGAATTTTATCAGTAGAAATTAATCAGCGAGTTAGTACACACAATAGGTGTGATTTCTTGTGTGTTCTGTGAAGTGTATGAAAAATAAAAAAACGTGGTAAGTGGTCCTCGTTACGGTGTGTTAATCTTTCACATCTTCTCGTAATTAACTGCTTCCTTAAACTTGCCGCGATATCGGAGCATCATCTATGCTATTCCATGCCATACAATATAACACTATTCTGTAACAGTTTACATTCTGCCCTTGGAACTGAGTAGAGCAGAGGTAAAATATGTTAGGTGTAGCAAACTTCGAAACGGTCCTTTCAACCTTTACTTACCTCATTCCACATCTAAGTCTACGTCTACGTATATAATACGCAACTAAACTATAATATACTCAGCTGGTACTTGTGAAGTCGAAGGCTCTAACGTGCCGTGTACTTATTGAGTTACACTGAGGCCGGAGCCTCAAGAAGCATCTCAACATCCAATTCGATACTGCTAACGTTTATTAACTCGATTATTGACTTCGTAATTTACAATTCATTAATTTATTAATTAATTAATAACTTTAAAACACCGTTGGTTGGTTGAGGAATGATAATATAACGAGTTTGGTAGTTAGTAACACAATTTGTGACTACTTCATATTACTTGTAATTTGTAATCGTTAAAAATGTTGGCTAATGTTTATGCCACTCTGTCCGTGCATCCGTGAAGTTGGTATACGAGTTTTTGACGTCACAGGACACGTCGCTCAAACCCAAGAATGGCCGGAAGTCGTGAAATAGGATTAGCTTACTTACCTTACCTCACTATGTCCGTTTGAACGTGCGTATGTCGATTGTGAGTGTGGAAGTAGAATGAAGATCAAGAGATTACCGAGTGATAATTGAATAGATAGTGGGTAAACCCAAAATACACGGTAATGCCTCGACTCTCATCTGCCCCAAATGATGATTTGATTTTTCCGAGTGTTTTTACTGCAAGGACACCTCTATTTCCTGTTCTTTCTCACAAAACGTTATTTCAAAACCTTGTCATTGTGTATTTCAGGTTAAAAGTGTTTTATTAAATGTACAGTAGAATTTCTCTATATTTAATATGATGCTCTCTAAATTTGATCAATTTTTTCCTCTGTTTTTGACAATCCTACCTTATAAATATTATTATTTATTAGATAATTAAATAATTCTATAAAATTAAACGAGCTATTTTTCTTGCTGTCACTCGTCATTTATATCCAGGCAGGTGTTTAAAGCTTATTATATCCTATCGCTGTGTGATCTTTATCTTTTAATATTTTTTTTTCGCGGCAGTATCATCAAAGAGTATTAAGCAATAAAGAATAATATAAGCGGAATAAATGATGATAAAATAAATAGAGTAAAAAAATTTGAATTATTGCGGGAAGATCCGAGACGAGCTAAGATATATACCGCAGGGTCTTTGGTTGAAGCTGTACTGGTGAGAAATCAAAAGCCGTATCGCTTGTGGGAAGCTAATTCGGCGCGATGCATCAACGCGGTACAGCACCAACTGCACTTTGTGGAGGCTCTTAAATTGACATACCGTATATCAGTGAGAAGTATGGGATTTTACTGCCATGCCGCCCCATTCCAAGACTCGTCTTCTAACCGAAAGACCAAAAGAGACTTATTTTTTTATATTTGTATTGGGACGATATTAGAACACGCGTCTTTTTTCACTTTTTTACATAGTCAAGAGATGATTGATCTTGTCTACTAAAATTTTCTGTACACTGAAAAAAATTAACTTGATTAAGAGAAAAAATTTTGATCCGATAATATCATTTTGGATCAAGTATATTTTTGAACCGAGAAATTCTTTTTGGCTTGAATAAATTTTACTTGATTTAAGAATTTTTCTGCTTGATTGACAGTAAAAGAATTCTTCAGTTTGACGTTCAAAAATTTTTCTCTTCATTAAAGTTAATTTTTTCATCAATGTACTAATTCCTAAAATAAAAAAAAAAAAAAAAAAATAGATTTCAGTATATTAATATGAAATAAAATGAAAAAAAATTTTTTAATTGAAGATAAATGCAGGAAAAAGTTTATAAAGTTAATGACGAATTAATTGGCGAGTCTTTGGGCACTCGGCTAAACTGAATATGAAACTTGGCCGTAATCATTAGCGGGGGTGTCCACGTTGGTTTTCTGTCTGAGTACCACTAACGAGAGTCCAGTACCGTACTACCTACATTTATACATTTATACATATAACCATATATATATATATATAGATATATTAAGCCAGCAAACAGTTGAGTGGTAGCTTGGGCACATCGCACTTGTTAAATCGGGCATCTCTTGTCGCAGCATCCCATCGTGTCCGTGGCCCGGGGTCCTGTGGTAATAACTGGACGCCATTATAAAACCTCCCCAGGGTAAAGCCGACTAAGGGTACTCTCGGTACTCTCTCATTCCTTCTTTCTCCTCCAGCTCCTCCTCACTGAAGGAGGATGTATTCTCGTACGTACCGCTCGTTACTGCCAGGATACGGGATTTTCCTCTTCTCCGTTAGGTTGACCGCCGATATTTCTTAACACCCTCAACTCTATCTGAATTTTCTTATCCTTTATCTTCCAATCATTTTTCACAGCTGAATTCTTTACTGCTTTTTGAATTCACACCGGCGGATATTGAGGAAAAAAATTATTTTTTTTATAATAATAATTGATGGACATTTAATTGGGTGCCGATCAATTAAATAGAACCACATGCGGTGAGTTATCGCTACGTAGGCAAAACAATTTATAACGAATTTAGATTAAGCTGTAATCCTCGGCAGTTTAACACAACGACCCGATAATAATGATTTGTGCTCGTGTGCAACATATTGACTGTGGACTATATAGACGAAAATTTAACGAGTATTGTCGAGAGACCGGCATATGCTCCACAATACCATCCCTGCTCACTGAATGGTATATATCTTTCTATCACGTATTATATATTACAAATAATATAATAGTAATATCTATAATACTGAAATTATTGATATAAACTCATTTTACACATCGCTTTCTCTTTTTTGCTGTTTCTTATTCTTCTTGTGTATATTTCCACTCGCAATTATATATACTCGCTGCTATTTCGTAGGATCCAATGAAATTCCAAAATGGATTGAGAGGATCAAGATTATTATCCAGTCGGTATTCCGTTGTTCGTTCATGAATATATCGCTAATTATCGGTACTGAAAATTTTTTTATAAAATTTACATTTTGCACGGGAAATGAATTTGCTGAGTTTCGTAAATTTGTATTAGAATAAATTTCATTAATTATAAAAGTTTTTCGGTAGATAAACATTACGTAATGCTGTGTAAAAGCGAAATTAACAGATAATTCACAATAATTCCAACTAATAAGCATAATTTCGAATTGTTTGTTTCAGGATTACAATAATTCTCCCTCTAAACAAGACAGACTATTATTCAGCGATTGCCAGCTTAGGTGAGTCATTATTAATTATTAATCAAATATACTAAACAGCTCACAGCAGTAATTATTTGAATATTTGAAATGCCAAAATATAATATTGTGAATTTCTATTTATACGTAAAGCTTGATGCTAATTAATGCAAGTTCCGTAATAATATTTTATTAATGCATTTGAATTTGAGATTTTACGTTTTCGTGTTATTATACACGGTCGTATATACGTTTTGTGCACTACTCTGTGCTCACATTACACACTCACCGCGTCTCAGAGCACTAAAAGCATAAAGAACTTCATTATTACTGGCTTTAATTATATATTTATTTTTAGCTAACACTCTTGGTTATGAGTAAGCCACTTTAGTGTACTCAGAAAAAGGAGTTATACTAATTCTTAGTACACTTACTTACTAAGTTCTTACTTGAAGTTTTAATGAATTTCTATGCGTTTTTTTTTTTAATTATAACACTTTATAATAAGTCTTAAAAAAAAAAATTACTGCAATAGACTGCATTGAATTTTTCAAGTATCTTTCTTGCAAAAACATTTTATAGTTCACGTTGCGTCAATCATTTAAAGCCACAATTTTAAACAGTGATGTGTTTTTTTTTTTCAACGACCAAATTAAATAAACACAAAAATTTTCAAATTTCCGTTTAAAATATCGAAATTATAAAAAATTTATCAGAAATCTTTTTTTCAGGGAATTTTATTTTATTTAAACAAATATTTAAGCATTTTTTTCAAGTTATTTACAAATATTTGATAAGAAATTAAATATCAAAAAATTTTTATAAATCATTTTGACACCAATATTTTCTAAAGGGTTGATAAGCTATAACTAAAATCGATATAACACAATTTAAAATGGTGATTGATAAAGATTTAGCTAAAAGAAACACTCTAAAGGCACTCAAACTCTCTTATACCGGTATGGGTCAAGGTGGTTTTTGTTTATTTATTTTTTTGTAACTCGATGCAGACTCTTTTTCATTCCCTGGTCGGTTGTTCCTCTCATCGGGGAGTATCCTCAAAGCGGTATGCTGGTAATTCAATCTTCCACACCTACAAGGATCTTAATCCGAAGATTACGTCGAGTTTGTGTGAACAAAAAGACGCGTTAAAAAATCTGTTAAAATATCCGATGAAAATAAAAAATAAATAAAACTAGCTTGATAAAAAAGAGGACCAAAAAACATAAATTAAATCGAGCTTTCCCGTGTGATAGTTACTATCTTATGTATAGGACAGAATTTTTGAGTTCAGTTCAGTGTTGTGTGTCGCGTCTTAACTCTTCTGGAATAATAATATAAGAAATATGTGTATCCGGATTTCAATAATATAATATTATATTATATCGCTGCGGCACATGAGGGGGGAGTGGTTGTTCGCCAACCGTTAGCAAGTAACAAAAGTCTTTGTTTCGGATATAAGACGCGGCGGATTCCCATCCACGGAACATTAACCAACCAGTCTGGCATGCCATAAAGCGCGCAGCACAGCACACCTACATCCACATAGACATCCGTATATGTCTATTGCTATATCTATGTGTATGTATAATATATACATGAACAGAAGAGAGAATATCACCCCGACGTAACGCAACGCGACGAACCTACTCCGGAAACGGACGTGAGGGGTCGAAAGGGATGGTTTGTGGTACGTCGGAAAACGTTGCAAATATAATATCCCCCAGTACTCCAAGACTGTCGCTACCTAACGAGATAATAACTGTTATTTATTAATAATCGTACCTACAGCATACAATAATCGGAAAATATATTATTTTTATCATAAAATAAAATGGAAGGGAAAAAATTCCGGTGTATAATATATCTTATATTATTATTAAATTAACATTATTTAAAATCAACTTTTTAGTTTTATTTCCAGTATATTATTGTGGATAAAAAATAATTTGTTTTGGAGGTATAATAAAACATATAGAGCACGTAATTTTTCCATCTATTTTTTTCACTGTAGGATTTTGCGGAATGTAATTTGTATTTTATTAAAATATAAAAAATTTGTCATTTTCCAAGTGATCGTTTTCTGTTATTTCCATATTTCAAATTTCAATCTTGGATTTCTCAGAATAGAAGCACCCCTCGGTCAAATCGAGGGTCGGTAGCAATCTCACGGTTTTCCTTTCTATGCTAAATTTATCCATCTTTCTCTTGCACGTACATCCACGAATACGAGAACCGTAGAAGCTACGGAAAGCACTAGTAGTAGTAGTAGTAGCAGTAGTGGTAGTAGAAGTAATAGTAGTAGGGGCTCAAGTAATCCATATATGTAGATCCGAGATTCGTGCGCCAGCAGGTTCGATTCCCGGGCAAGTTATTATCACATATATTAGACAACTGACCGAGTGCAGAGCGACGGAGCTAGATCGTCGGACTCCACTTGGAAGGTGGATCTGAAAAGAAGAATAAAGGGGATAACCTCTGCTTGGGTTAGAGGTCCTGCAAAGTGAAGGGAGTAGAAGAAAGAAAGCTCACATGATTACATATACCGTATATACAATAACATTCTATTCTGACTCTACTCGTTCACTTGTACGTTCGTTCATACACTCGTGGTGGTTATGGTAAGAACCCTTTATTGTTTTATATTGTTTCCAGGGAGCCTTTATTATACGCCTCTGCAGCCGTTGCCGACTAAGAGCAGTGAAAATAAATCCAAATAAAATTGCTGTTCATATTTGGATATATTTACATATATTTTTATGTATATTGCTCATTAAATCAGCACGAAGAAAATTGATAATACTATCAACTTGTGATCTTTAGATTTAACCAAAATTTTTTTCAATAATTCCGAAAGATGGTGCACAAAAAAAAAATTTTCTTGGATCAAGTATATAATTTTAAAGAACTAAAGATTCTTGATTTGAGTGGAAAAATTCTTGATTTAAGGAAAATTTTCTTGATTTAAGGAAATTTTACTTGATTCAAGAATTTTTTGTCTTGATTCAAGACAATTACCCTCTTCAAAATTATGTTCTTGGTTCAAGAATTTTCCTCTTGAATCAATTTAATTTTTTTTTTCTGTGCAGTAGGGTATCAATACTGAAATTATACTTAAAAATCCCATTTTTTAAGTTCAAAAAATTAATATTTTAACGCGTTTATATTTATTGTGTGTATGATGAATACAAAAGCTTCCAATTTTTTAATTTCTAATATTTGGAATTTCATTGTCTTGAATCAAGTAAAAGTTATATAAGCAGGGATGGTTTGATTTTCCTTTAATAAAAATTTGTTTTTTTCTAAATTTTTTATTTATTACATACAACAGATTATTTTTATAATAAAATAAATGTTCAAGACGTTTTTATTTGGATTCGCCAAGCCTGTTTCAAATTTGCCAGGTGGCGTTGAAATAGCCGATAAATAAATAAATTTCCAAGATTGAGGCGAGTAATGGTTGTAATCATCGCCCGGTTTAATGTCCGGCTCCAGTGTATTGTACACAAATAAAAGTGATGTATAATATTGTGTGCTAAGTATACATCTGTACATTAGTATTACTACTATTAGCACTAGTATTAGTATTAGTAAGAGTATTGGCATTATATTTATGTACATATAAAGATAAGATGATGAGTGTTTGCAAGACGGTATAACATAAATGAGTTTACGATAGTAACTGGGCGATCATAAGCGAGAGATAGAATAATACTGTGTTCATGACGAGCTGATCGATAGCGATAATCGGCGGCGGGCCGATCGTTTCCGACCGCAAGCCAATTGTAATGCCAAGTGGATACGAGAAATATCATCCACGGGTGATGTGATGGTCCGAGGTAGAACTGTGCCATAACCAGTACCGATACGAGTCATGTACAGACACAGCCGTTCATTCGCTGAATTATATAGTTTATATTGTAGCTGTAACATTACTGCCGACCCGACGCACAACACTTTGACGCCGATGGGAACACACCTGAGGGGCGAGTATTTACCTTGCGGTTTCAATCTGATCTTATTTAAATATAAATTACAGGGCCACGGGCCCTCTCTCCGCCGGATATATTATGATAAACGGGCCAAGATATTTGATCGAGTCAATTTTTATCTTACCAATTGTATTAGCCACTATATTATTGGCTGGTTCTTTTATTTGTGAGTTAAATTACGAAATGTCACGCTTAAATTGATTTTTTTCTCTGTTTTTTATCCATAAATTTTATTTTTAAAATCATGATAATTATTTTATAGCTTTTTTTTTGTTCATACGAAGTAAATTTACTAGAAGTAATTTTCTTGTAATGATTATTTTAAAATATACGGTGGAATAGAGAGTAATTCCTTGATTCGCTACAACGAGTCTTACTGTCGTATTTAATTTAATTTAATTTAACATCTTTTTTTTATATTCTTTAGTTGTATCAAACTGTAGACGGAAATTAGATTCTTTGGAACTTAACTCGAGAAAATAAGGACAAGAGATTATAAGCAAAATTAAAAAAAAAAAAAAAAAAAAAAAAAGTCCATAGAACAAGACAGAGAAGGAATAGCTGCATGACGGATTGCAGATCGAGCAGGGATAATTTGCGCAACCTGTGCTTGCATTCTTAACGATTAATCGCTGCCGATCGAGTCAATAAAAAAATCCCTTGACTTCGATCTCGATGCTTGTAACCGCTTAATTTTCTCCCCGACTTCCCAAAAAACAAACTAACTAAACTGATAAAAAAATGTATTAAAACAATTATACCGAGATCACTCATCATCTGCAGTCCGGAGGATGATACACATTTTTTTAAACCAATAACTACCAGTAATTATTTCTCTGCAAAATTTATTCCTCCTTTTTCAATTCTTTATACTGAATAAATATTTTTTTTTGCTGTATTATTTTCTGCAGATGATGAGAATTATCATTTTTTTATTGCAACTAAAAAAAGGATGCATCATGTCATTTTCACAGTTGACGGAAACACGGTTTTTTATATTTTTTAATGTGATGCACCATAAGGCACAGTGGAAAGACGCGAGACAGGTGTGTATGACAGATGGTTTTACTTCCGGTGGATAGATCAAATGTTTATGCGATTTTGTTAATTTCATTAGATAAATTACTTTTTTTTATTAATTATCCGAGTCATTTATTAGAAAAAAATTATTGATTTAATTTTTTAATTTACAATTGAATTGTTTACTTGATAATTTCGAACTATTGTTGATGATAAAAATTGAAAAATTTTTCACTTTCATTAAAAACAAATGTAGCATACACATGATTAAAAATAACAGACACAGATAGAGTAAATGCCGTGGTACAGAGCAATAAGAGGAATCAAGGATATACTATGCACTGAGAAAAAAGTATTTTGCTACTAAGGATATTTTTTTTGATAATCAGAATACTTGGTATTGTGCTACTAAGAATACGTGGTATTTTGATTGTCACAATAAGCATACTGATTTTCACAATACCTAGGTATACTGATTATCAGTATACCAATGTAACAGACTATTAGATGTTTATAACCTCACTTTACTGGCACAAATCAATTGACTTATAAAGCTAACAAAACAAATTAAAATTAAAATTAAAAGTGTAATAATAAATTTTTTTCAAGCTAATATAATAAATATTAGTTGAATTCTATTTTTACCAGTGCATAAATCAAATAAACTAACTGTTAGTGTTAAAACGTCGATGGCAGTGACAGAGCATATATTATAGTTTACTGCGCAGAGTATAGGTCTTGAACTGACTTATATTCTGATAATCACAATACTTGGTATTTTGATTATCAAAATACCAAGTATTGTGATTATCAAAATACTTTTTTCTCAGTGTGTGTGCATGTGTGTTCCCCATCCTCGGTTCCTCTGTTTTCCCCATGTAAATGAGTGGTCCTGGCCCTTCTGGTTAGATTCTCCCCCGTTGTCCTCCTGCTCCTGCGTTTATACTCGGCACAACCAACACACGAAAACTTCCATGCATATTCATTCACCACGGGTATGTGCATGAGAGGTTATTAATTAACCGGAAGCCTAATCAAACCTTGCACGTTGAAGCACACAGAAAAAAAAAATTAACTTGAATCAAGAGAAAAATTCTTGAACCAAGAAAGTAATTTTGAAGAGTTTCATTGGCTTGGATCAAGACAAAAAATTCTTGAATCAAGTAAAACTAAGAAAAATTTCTTAATTTAAGAATTTTTCTACTTGAATAGAGATGAAATTCTCCGAAATTATTTTCTTGATTCAAATAAATTTTTTTTCTGACCAGGTGTCCCTACACATAAAATTTATCATAAAAAGACTAAATGTTTTCAACACCCGACTATTTTTTCTGCAAATCGAAAATGAGAATAAATCGAATCGCAAATCGAGTAATGGCTGAATGAACCTGGGGACGGAGTAGAGCAACAGTGAACAGCAAGAGCTAGCTGTGAGTGGTGATGAAAAAAGGGTAAACAATAAAAGTCTTTGTATTTTTAGAGATTTCTGGTGTACTGTGTACGTACTAGCGAAAAAATTGTCGTGGCAGTATGCTGATCGGTCGAATTTATTCCGAGGGGTTAGGTGACAAAAAGGAACTAAATGATGAACAACTGATGACGATTACTGGGAGCACAGGTCCATCAAAGTGAGACGCAGGGGCAACTGCAATTTGTACCTCTTACTGTCTGCTAAAAGAATGCCCATTGTCTTCCAGAAGAGTAACAAATTGAACATAGATGTGTGCATATGTCGATAGGAACGGGTGTGTCAGTGTGTAGGATCACTCGCTTCCATGAAAGCTACAATAGTGTGAGCATCAATAGCAATCGATATTTTTAATTTCAGTAGAAGCCAAATATCTACAACTGTTCATTCTTTTGGAGGTACGATTTCGCGTCCCTTCGCACTTACTTTCAATGAAATCGCTACTCATCCACTTTATGACATAACACGAGCCACCGAGTAAATTTTTTTACTATCCCGTGTAGTGTATGATGTGTAGTGTAGTTTTGTCGTGGTCAGCCAACAGAAACAACCTCGTGAGTCGTATTTCATATGGTCATTTCTTTTATTTTTATGTGGATTTTTCTCATCGACTAGAAATCCGCGTTTCCGAAGTTTTTTTGACGAGTAAAATTGAAAAATAATATCACTGCAATTGTCAGAGAATATACGAATTTTTATGTAATATAAACGATTGTTAAAAAAAATTTACGTAGAGACACTAATTAGGGATGGACGAAGAGAATTTACAAAAATATTCTCGCTATTTGAAAATAATATTCATTAGTTTTAATTTAATAATCCACAGTATTTTTACATTTAATTTGAGTTCAATCAATTTAAGAGTGATATATACCCAGTACAATGAATAGAAGTTATTAAAAAAAAAATTCTACCAGCAGTATTTTTAATTAAAACATAGCTTTTTAAATTGATGTAGTAAGATTAAAATCCTATGACGAAAATCAATTAAAATTGACAGAAATAAAAATTTAGGAAAATAAAAAAAAGTTATGAATTGTTGGTTATTAAATTGGATTCTGGGCTGGGTCAAGAATGAAACTGAAAGAATGTAAGGTGACTAGAGCTGGAGGATGGATATGGAGTTGGATCGACAGCAGCAGATGGAATGATTCCGTTTCTTCAATAACTGACCACTCTCATGGGATTATTATTTTTTCATCAACTCCTCTTGCTCTCCGTACGTAGTATATAGATAGAGCGGAATAAGAAATAGAGTACAGGAGGAATAAGACGAAGGAACATCAGCATCGGGAGGGACTGGGTTCGCGGGCTGAAGCTAGATCGACATGTACAGACCATCCTGACCAAGAAATTGTACACCCTTTCTCCTTCCCACTGATCTCACTCTGGAAATCTCCTTCTTCTTTCCATCTACGTGTCTTCATCTCTATCTCTATCTGTCTGAGTTTCTGAGAAGAGTGGGACCCTTGCTGGGCAATACTCTCCAACAGGAGAGTTCGAAACAGTTTTTCGTAGTCGTGAGCCCACTACTACGTTTGTTGCGCCATACCCTAACCCGTGAAACCGACGCGAAATATATACGAGCTGGCAAATTGAAAACTACCGATCGGGCTGGCTTGAATAAAATATAACCGAAATTTATTGTAACACCTGGTACATCCTTCGACCACACTACCAATCGAATAAGAATCTTTTTTACTGTTTATTTTCATTCTCCTTTAAAAATGTATCTTTATATACTCATAAATAATAATAACAACAGTATTAAATAAATAAATAAATTGTTTATTCGAGAAACCCTCCAGTCCAGTTTTCCTCCGAATTATTTTTATTATTTTTATTGCCAATGGTAATAGTCTGTATCATTTTAATATTTACTTTGTTGATTGAAATAATGAAAATAATTGTACTAATTTTTATTCACTCTTAATAATTTATAAGAATAAAAATAATAACGAAGGTTTCGAATTATTATGCTTAAAAAAATTTTTTTTTTACTCACAATAATTATTTATATTTATTAATATTCACAAAAGGTTTAAAATAATTTTTTTTATCTAATAAACAAGAATGAATAAGAAAATTTTAAACATTAAAAATTTTAATTGTTTAATGTTTTAGGACTCGACTTTGGTTGATTTTGATCCACATTCATGATTATACTGAAAATTGAAATTGCCAATATTAAAATATAAAGAAAAAGAACTAGAAAAATTTTATTTCCGCTCTAAAATGTTGACCATTTATTTTTCTAAAACTCAAATGATGAAATCAACATTCAATACCAGAACGGAAATTTGACCATTTGTCGGTCATTCAATAAAAAGCTAGTCAAATAAATAAATATTTTTTATTCCATAAGAGGAAATGAAAATTAGTAATACTCAAATGCCAGCTTAAAGTTTCGCAAAATATATTTTCTTCGTAAAGCGGTAATTTAAAGGAAACGAAGTACGCAAAATAAAAGTACGGACATGAATTTCCGGGTCTTGAATAACGTCCGAGTTGAAGATGTCCATATGATTGTAACGAGTGGGACCCAGGTCAGGCGGGTGAGTTTCGAATGAGGAGCGTTGGAAAATAGAAAATTTAATTTAGCCTTTCACCCCGTCGACCTACCCCCGCACCCGTACCAGTGTATTCCCATATTGCGAAGCTGTCGTCCTGGCGCACCACCTCTTCTAACTAGTAGTATTACTATTACTATACCATACGGGCGGAGAAAACGTCGAGGGAAGTAAATGAGAAAGCGAGGAAAATGAGAGAAGGATCGAGAAAGTAATAGCGGAGATACAGAGACAGTAACTACTGAGACCCGAGCTGGTGTTGCAACTCTCCTCGATATTAATTCCGACAAAAATATTTCTAATTGCGCCTGGATGCTAACGTCCACTCAACTATTTTATCTACAGTAAACTCGTTTTGTTTTATTTTAAAATTTATTTTATTTCTTTTGAGAGAAAAAATAATACTTAAAGTTTTCAGTAATTGTTTCTCTAAATATCAGTGTCAGCTTGAGATATTTAAATCATCTATTTTTTATCAAGTGTATTTATTAACCATATAATTACAAGCACAAATAATTAAAAACAAAATTAGTATAAAGAAATAGTGAACGAGAGTAGATGACAGTCGGGTCAGAGGTTGGGTACCGCTTTGTAGAATATGTGTGTAGGGGGTGGTTATTTTAATTACTGTCCAGTGACTCTAAATTAAAGAGCCAGGTTATATCCACCGCTGAGGGTGGGCTTCTTTCCCTATCCAGTATTGCCCGCTACCCTTCTCGTAACACTGTAACTGTAAGCATCCTGTTCGCTTCTAGCATCTAGCTTCTACTTTACTCTTTTCTGCACGGGTTGCCTTGTTCATTCCGTGGCTACTCCTATCCGGGGCTGTATCTCCGACTCTGGTTAGCTCTCTCCAGATTAGATAGAGCGCCGCACTCCGTATTATATGTAGTAGAGTAACGCCCGCGATATTACTACCGCCATTCTTTACCCACACCGCACGCCGCGGTCCCACTACTCGTTTGACGTTAAACCGGGTAACCAGTCTCTAAATTGTCCTGAGTCCTGACTATTCCAGGATTAAGGGGGTCCCGCTCGTCCTCGTTGACTCAGTCTGTAAGCGATTGTCCAGAAATTAACCCCCATGAATACCCGGTACGGCCTGAACTCTACCTAACCACACAACTACACGCTATGTGAACAACTGCGACTTCGTCTCCTCTTCAACCTCCACTCCAGGACCCTTAAAGAATTTCAAAACGAATACAGAGAGAATTATTGAATTTAATTTTCGTGACCCTTGGGGGTCATTAATCACGACCCTAAACGTAATTACGATTCGCTCGCCTGCTGCCTCGTTAAGTCGTCTGACTTCCGGATATCATCGTTTTCTTAGATAATTGCAAGGTTGCAGTGAACATTTTTTCTTTTTATTCTTAACTAACATTTTTTTCATTTATTGAGGTTTTGAAAAATTCCTTTATTAAATTGATATTTTGATGGTATTATCATGAAAAGGAAAGAAAAAATTTCATGTAGAAATTGAAACAAAAAATTCACTTGATTTAAGAAAAAAATTCTTGAATCAAGACGAAAAATTTTTGAATCAAATAAAATTTATTTAGACCAACAATAATATTTTGTTCAAAAACTTTTTTGTTTGATTTCAAGTGATGAAATTCTTGAAATTATATTATTGATTCAAGAATATTTTTTCTTTTATTATTTTTAACAATTTAAATTAAATAATAGTTACAAATTAGCTTAACATTTTTTATTTTATTGCATTAATAATAATAAAAATCTTGTTACTGAATAATTAATCAATGGCATGTTAATGCAAAGAGCAGTATTATTGCTTTTATTGCAGGGCATGTAATAAGTGGTCTATTGTCACTTAAAACGCTACTTACTATTGGTAGCTCTTAAGAGAAACACTGCATTATGTATGTTTTCCCGTTATCTTAGGGTGAGTGCACCCGAACACGGATTACTGGGACTCTTACCAAGAGTCTCTCTGTCTCACTTTCGTCTTCATCTTCACTCGACACTTTCATTTTTATTTTATTCCATCACTCGAGCTCTTTTCTTCCAGGTTTTTTTCCTCCACGAGCCCCGAAGCGCTCCAACTCTCGCCTGCCGACGGATGAAGAAGAAAGTGATGATGATGATGATAATGAGTATGAGCAATACTGAGTACTCTACTTAACTAAAGAGATTTTGAGTATGTTTATTAGCATCAAGCTAATTACGAAATATCACTCGCGATATTTTATTGAATACAAGCAGATCAAAGTGTTGAATAAATGTAAATTGATAGAATAATTAATTTGGGGGAAAGCAAGGATGAGTATTTTGGAGTGGAAGTATGCCCGCCGCAAGATGGGCAGATGTCCAGCAATGGTAAATAGGATTCAAGATAATCCAGTGGAGTGAGAGTGTGGGAAGATGAACTCTCGTTCTTGGTGGATGTTTAATACATAAGGATCCTTTCTACCCAGTCGATATTGCAACTAGAGTAATCGTATCTTCGTGACTGGGTGCGAATAAGTAATAGAGCGGCCTCCTGGCGGGACGGCACTCAACCAAGAAAGTGTTGTCGGCTCGGGCTTTTCACGAGCTTTCAAGTACTTTTGCAGTTGCCTCAAGTGCTGTAAGAAGCTTTCAGAAACGGAGGCGGAAACGGGCTTTTTAATAGGACCGAAGAGATGCCGACCTTCTTTCTTTCTTTCACTTTTCCTTGTTGCCTTTACTTTGCTACTTATACTTTTCCTGTTTTATCCTCTCACTAACTTACTCTTGTATATATTTTTTTCAGTTTCACTTCCAGTTGTAAATTAAAGCTTAACATTCAATTCATTGTTCTTCATTACGATAAAATTAAATCACTGTCTAATAATTATTATGTAATTAGTAAATTCTAAAGAACGGCTGTACCGAAAATAAACTACTTGATTCAAGAGAAATATGGTTGATCTAAGAAAGTTATTTTGAAGAGATTTATATTGTTTATCAGCTTAAAAATGCGTAGTTCGGCCGTGAGTGTATCATAACTTTAGACGAGTGTTGTCAAGCCTGTATTTTTCATAACAATAGTTGCTTTTACTGTTCGTTAGAAGGAGGGGAACGAGTTTTCACACTGTAAATCGAAGTGTTTTAAAAGTGACTACAAATGGGCATTTAACATGGGAAATTAAAACACATGGAAGTGTTTTAAAAGTGACTACAATGCTTCTAGATAGGAACATAACATTTTATGTGTGTTTTGTTAAAACACTTGGATTTACAGTGGCAATCTTCAATAATTGAAAAAATTTTAAGTGCTTTAGAATGAAGTAGAAAAATATTTTTTATTCGTATACTGTAAAAAAAGCGGTGTTAAAATGGACTCATTTTAACACCACTATGTAACACCTGTGTATTAACACCGGTGTAACGGTACTCTTTTGCGGTGTTAAAAATCCGGTGTTAAACCGGTGTAATATCGGTGTAATACCGGTGTAACAGTAGAATAAATTTACACCGTATCGGAGTATAAATATAACATGATCCATAAAACACAATTAATATTCAATATTTATCAAAATGAGACAAGTAACATTTATTTAAGAATTTTTAATTTATAAAATTACACAGAAATCGATTTAATTAATGTTATACAACAAGTTAAATAGTATTTACAATATTAAATGTTTAGGAACAATATAATAATTATTTTTATTGTAACCATGATGTTTCTCATAATATAATGGATGTTTTAAACATGACAAATCTATAGCTGTGCAAAAATAAATTATCTATAGGAAAATCATTTAAAAAACGTTCAAAATTGTTCTAAAAATGTTTCAAATTTGTTGTAAAAACACTCTAAAACTGTCCAAAAAATCTTCCAAAATTGTCTCAAAAATATCCGAAAAATGTCTCAAATGTATTCAAAATTTGTTCTCAAATAGTTAAAAAAATATTTTAAGATTATTCAAAAAAGGTTCCACATAAGATTTAAGGACAAAATTTCAACTAAATTGCTTCAAATAAATTGCATTGATTCTAAAATTATCTTAGAAGTATTCTGAAAATCTTAAAAAAAATACTTAAAAGTTATGAAATAATTACTAAAATCCACTATTTTAGAGTTTCCGATTATCTATATGATGTCCTAAAATTGTCTTTTAATAATGGTGTTAAAGTAACACGGATCGAAAATTTACACCGAGAGAATTTCACACCATTATTTCACACTACACGGCCGTGTAAAATGCTCTGGGTCCGTTTTTACATCGAAATTTTTTACAGTGTATTTATTTTAATCAAAAACTTTTATCTACTTTATATTTTATTATTTAAAACTTTCTTAATTAAATATTAACGTTTTTTTGATTATTTATCTTTAATTATTAAACATAAAAAGTTTAATTATAAAAATTGTGTTACTTAAAATATTATCAACACCGGAAAATTTATAACACCGATTTAACACTGAAAAAAAATATTTCCACCGCGACCGGTGTTACTGCTACACCGATTTCGGTGTTGAATTAAACACCGGAATTTTTAACACCGTACACCGCATGGACTCACACCGGTTTTTTTTTACAGTGTATTAAAACGGAAAAACAAGTCCGAATAATATGCTGATAGTGTTGGATAAGTTTAAAAAAAAAGTTTTCACTATTTCGGGAATTATACATGCTTTTTATTTTCTAAATACTTTAGTGATGGACTGACGAAAAGCCCCATTGCCAGGAGTTAGTTTTCGTAACAGGCTTTTTTCCGAATGGTGTGTGAAGCCTTGCGAATAAAGTTAGGTATCAAGCCGAGCAAATGCGAGTTTAAAATGTTACAACGAACGTGAACAGTGAATCCTCTAGCCGAAAGTACAATACTAATACCGGGTGGTTGAATGGGTGGTGTTGTAACTTTATTCGAATTTTATCCTCGTTATGGCTTTAAGGGTAAGAGGGAGAGGAGAAGCAGCCGATGCTACTGAATTAAACCAGTACGTTGAGTATTAGCGAAGGTAAAAGGAAAGAGGAAAAATTAACAGAGAATTTCCAGCTTTTCGTACTCTAAGCTCAAGGATCCCAGAACTTTCTGTAGCAGCTTCTCCGAAAATCCTCCACTGGCGAAAATCTGATGTCAATGGGAATTTTATCAAGGGATTCAACTTACTCGGAAAATCAAACTCGCGTTTGCTCACTACACGGTCTTCGCAGAAAACAAATTTTAAAACTTCTACTTTATTTCGAAAACAAAAAAGAAAAAAAAACACCTATAATTTTGTTTTTTATTTTATTACTCTATCTCTCGCTTTTACTTTTTCTTGTCGTGCATTGCGTTCTATATTGCTCGCTAAAAAAACTATTGAAATAGAGTCGTTAACTGTCGGATTATTTCAGCGACATGTTTAAATGCCGTGCTAAATTTTTATTGGCCATTTACGATGGCGCCGAGAGATTTGTAACTCGAGAAGTACTTCAGTTACTGCTCGCGATGCTGAACGATCCTTATAGATCACTTTATATACACTTTTTATTTACTCTTATTAACTTCTAATAGAAAAAATATAACCCCAAATATTTACAACGTTAACTAAAAAAAAGGTCATGGACTTACTTACCTCCGGTTCTTTAATTTACCATTTATCTATCGCTCCCAACTGCCCGATTACGAAAAGAAGGAAAAAAAAATTAATTAATCTACTTATTTAGTGAATCACATAAAAAGTTAACAAAAATTCCCGAGAGCCTTCGATGTAATGTGGGTTTCGTTGGTATTTGTTATCTCGTATAAGAAAGTGAAGAGCTTTCGAGTGTACGAAAAGATAGGCTGCTAAGTATTACGGTCTTACTAACGGCTGTACCGCTAATTGCTTTAATTCGATAGATTGCACCTTTTTCAGGATCTTTCTCAAATCCTTTTAACTTTCTTTATAAACATTTGCTTTTACTTTTATTATTTTATTTTATCAACAAACAATATTTATTTTTAAATTAACTTTTTATTTTTTTAAAGACGAATTTTCTGATATGTCCATTCATAATTTTTTATATAACCTAATAGAACTCAATAGACCTATCTATCTATATAAGGCGTAGTAGTGTTGAAAATTTCCAAAATCATAATTAGACTATTCTAAAATTCTAATAATATATAATTAGGGCTTCTATAAAATTTTTTACCCAAAGTTAATTAATAGATTAAAAATTAAAAAATTGGAATAAATTTTTTTTATTACTATATACAGCCTGGTATAAACAGCCTGGTATATATGACCTGATCAGGTCATGTATAAAAATTAGCCATATATATGACTACATCATAAAATTTTTTACAGGTAATTGAATAAATTATTTCATAAAAACTGCAATATTGATATCTATTTGATAGATTAGTATCTATAATAAATGAAGATCTGTAATACTGCAGGGTACTATTTATTTCAATTAAAATATAAACCAAGTGCATATACAGCAAAGAGCAATTGGTGTCTGTAGATTGATGGACGAATAATTGAAGCGATAATAAAAAAGTAAATAAAACCGAAATAATGAGGGAGCTATCAGTGATTCTAAAATAGGTTTAGTAGATATATATGATGTTTAAATGAGGGGTTTTCGGTTCAATGATCCGACGATTAAACTACCATAGACCAGCAGAGACACGCTGCATACACGACGCTGCCGAAGGACTCCATTTCTCGTGCAGAGTAATGGAGGTGTTATTAAATAGATTGAGATTAATTGCGCAATTAGTGTTTCATGTGCAATTGGATCGCTGATCGAGTGTGAGAGATATCTGTGTGCAAGTTGATATGCACATGTTTATCCGATGCGAATTAAAATATTCAAACCCTCTATTTTTTTTTTCAATGAAAAAAAAAAATTGAAATTGATTAAATTTTTTTTTTAAACTCAATCATTGTTAAATGGTTTTTTCGGGAAATATATATGATATTTTCCTCGGTCACCCCTGGGCTGGTACATTAATTAACGCAACACGATTTATCAATTAACGTAAAAGGCAACCGTAGATATTCGCTTCTGATACCTTGTCCTGATGCACCATCTCTTCCTATCCTGTCATTATCACCCCTTTTTATATAAAAATATGTACGCAGACAAACATTAAGCATACTTCTTCTTTTTTTATTATCGTTAATATTTTTTAGCTCGAAGATTACAGAAATATTTTTTTTTTTTTTTAGTTTAAAAAAGATTAAGTGCAGATAAATTTTACAAAAATAATTTTTTGTTAATAAAAAATGTTTTACAATAAATATTATAAACTCATTAACTTTTTATTGACGTTAATATAATTAAATTTAATTTAAAAAATAAAGAAAAAAATTTGAACTAAAACTAATGAACAAGATAAACAGCTGTTTGCTTCTCAGTATAGTTTTATTAATTATAATTGTTTTGTTGCTGCAAATAAAATATATTTTTAGTGAAAGGATAACTCGCGATAGGTGTAGGCTGGATAGGTTGCGTGAGTCCGGCTACTATATATAAAAGTGACTACTACTCGCGCGTTTAAGATTAAACTGACAGGCTGCTTATGCGATACACCTTCAATCGAATTAATAAATTACTTCTGATTATGACTAATTTAACAATTTATTATTTTTTATTTCCATCCCATCTCAAACTCTAATTTATTTAATCAATTTATTAATTAGTAAACACTTAATCTCAAGTTATTAATCATTCTACATTATTTTTTATTAAATAATTCCATTTTTTTACACATATACTCATTCTTATACTTGTATACTGTATAATCTAATATAAAAGCCAGCTATAACTAGGGTTTTGATAAAAAAGTTGTAACTATCCGGCTGATTGAGACAGGTGTCGCAAGTAAGGACTCGAGTGTAATAAAAAAATCTATATGACAATATTACGGAGCCAAGCATCCTCTGAACCATTCGCTGGATATCGTCATAAATATTAATTAATATAAGTCTCCGTAATATTGAACATGCTTTAACTTCCCAAGAGGTTTAACAACGACAAGAACGTCTTATTCATGATATACTACTCAATATTTATTTTCTATTTATGAGTCGATAAAAAAAACTAGTACATTAAATTATATCGTTAAAAATTAATGACATGTCTCAATACCGTATTACAGCAATTATTAATTTTTTTCTTTTTCAAAGTTTTATTTTTTTTGTGATAATTTTGTCTCGGAAATATTTAAAAATAAAAACAATAATAAAATTTATTATTTGAATTAAAATAATTATTTATAATTAAAACTGTTAGATATAATCAAAGAATAAATTGATGTCGTGAGACAAAGCCAGATAAAGGGCCGCTAATTTTGTCTTGTTTCGAGTCCATCAGAGGACCTTTTATCTTTCTCCGCCTTGAGTACTATCTAAAGTGGTTCTCACTTAGGAGAGAAGGATTCCGCGGGAGGCAGGGCAGGAGGTCGGGAAATAGGATTGAGTGAATGAAATCCCCACTATGCTATTCAGTAAGCTGGCTTTGTAAGTATATATGTATGTATACTTATTGTTAGTTCTTAAATAAAAAATCCTGCGTCTTAAACAAATAAAATAAATAAATAAGAAGAGGACAAGGAGAAACAAACAAATCTTGAGGATTACAAACATCGTCGGGTGTACTATCCTGGTTTTTATAAAACAACACACACACATTTCCCTTCAGTCTACAAAATCGAGGACGGATAAAGGATAAAAGGAAATGATCATAAATATTAGCGAACGCTATCACTCAATTAGCACCAGTAACTGTGGTTATCTTTAAGTTGCACGCAAACCCCCAGCTTTTCTCGTGTCCGGGACCGAAGAATAACACAAGCACAAGCAAATAAAGAAGACCAACTTGGAGCTGAAGAAGAAGAAGAAGAACAAGTTAAAGAAAGAAGTCTGGGTGTCTATCGTGCAGCAGGTTCAGCTGGATCGGGATGAATGAATGAATAAGACCGTACCGCTGAGAAGACCAATACAAGGAGATGAAGAGAGGAAAGAAGAAATATAAGACCAAGAGAAAGAAGAAAAAGAAGTAGAGGGTTTCACTCCACTCCCTCTTGAGAATCACTTATCTCAGTCAATGAAGCCTCTCGTCGGGACTATATAAAATTACTCACTCCACAAGAATAATCCACGAAGTAAAGTCCAGAGTCTCTTATATCCGTGAATTCTCATGTTACTTATAAGATTCTTATTTTTATATTTATTTTAAACCATCCTTAGACTCGAGTTCAACGGCCTTTATTTAATCGTTATTAATCGCCAAAAATATTTGACAAAGCCTGAAATAAAAATTTAAATTACAAAAACCTGAAAATAGCGAGTGGGGCTGGGAGATAGGAACTAGAAGCAGATGTACCTGCTATGTTGAAGAACCACTGTGAGTGTGAGTGCATTGATAGAAGAATTTATTTAGGAGTAATAAGCCAGATTTATTAAAAGCCTTGTGAGAAACTTATTTGTATCGAGACAAACGAATATATATTTCAGTTAATTTGACAAGTTTAATCATTGTCATTTCTTAAATATTTGGTTTTATTACTGAAATAAATCAGATTATACATTGAGGGAATCTTATTATAAATGAAATTGAATCCAACCAAATCCTTTACCGGTCTCAATGTAGTTGTAGATGGTTGTAACAGTGTCTTGTGGAAGTGGATGAGAATTGGGGTGTCCCGTGAGTGGACATATCACATGCAGGAGAGCTTGATGCAGCAATCGGTTAAGCGTGTAACGCGAGGTGCTGCACTTAGCAATCGCGGCTCGTGGCGAGAAGAGGAAGCGGGTGTGAGAGAGGATAGTACCAGGAGAGAGAGTAGTATAGATGTATATGGATAAGTATATATATAGTATAGAGGTAAAAGCTTCCCAAGCTAAGCAAGAGAGGAAGAGCGAAGAGATCTCTACTCTCTACTGCTCTCAACTATACTACTCGTAGCCCCGTGGTCGATGCTCGATCGAGCGTGGGCTGCGGAGCTCGCTAATGCGAATATGCTGTCGTCCAGATAGAAAGAGATATCCGATAGCGAATCTGTGTTCGACACGGATGTCGAATTAGCTTGGATTTAGGTTGCCCGGGTAACTGACAAATAGTTATTGCTTGATTAGGTACGTAGGATGTACTCGACCAACCACCGTCCACAGTCCCGGGTTTTCATGTCTTCCTCTTATATATCCTATCCTATAACTATATATGTATACATTTACTTCGATATATAACATACCAAGATGCATTGTCAATATATATCTATATCTTTGTATTCGTATGTATGTATGTATGTATGTCTTTAAACACGAGCAATTTAACTCATTCGCCGTGTCTACAATCAATTCGATTGGAACTACACAATTACCCTTGTTATCAATATAAATACTACTTTCCATCATTCAATCATTCATTTTTACATCACATCATTTCTGACTGATCAAAAAGAATTACTAGAAATTTTTAAAGTTATACTGAGAAAAAGTTTGGTAAATATAAATGTGCGTGCTTTAAGTGCTCATGTTATATATAAATTTATTAAAGTAGTTTAAATATAATATTACGACAAATTAATGATAAAAATTTTCGAATTATCTGTGGGCATTATCTATACTTATCGAATAAAAAAAGATTTAGGACAATTAATTGTTATGTTTGAGAGTTATAGTCTTAACAACATCATATAATTATATAGAGAAACAAAATCATTATAAGTTGGATGAATTAAATCATAAATGATAATTAATCAGACGACCAGTTTAATTAGAGCCAATTCTAAAAGAAAAAAGTTTGGAAAATCCAAAAGTGCATGCCTCATAATCTCATTTTTTACAATAAAATTGATTATAATAAAATGTAAAAAGCAAACTGATAAAAAACAGAAAACTGCTATGGTTTAGGGGCGCCATAACTCTAAGGTGAGGAAAAAAAAATACTATAATAAAATGTATAGATAGATATACAAAAAAATCCACAGTCATATATTAGTTTTTTATAAATAATAATTTAACGGCATTGAATTGAACGCTCATATTAGTTAAGAAAATCCGTCGTGTGTTACTTTAGATAATAAAAAAAAAAAAAGTTTGGAAAATCCAAAAGTGCACGACTCATAATGCTCATTTAATTATGAAATATAAAAAAAAAAAAAAAAAAAAACTTAAGTCGTTTTATTTTAATAGTATTCATTTTTTTAATTGAAAAAAATAGCTATCCAATTATTTGTCAATAAATAACAAAAAAAAAAAACCCATGAGTCGTGCAAAATAAAAAGAAAAAAAATAATTTAAAAAAAAACAGCTGTACTAGGAAAGTGATGCACAGGCGCCCCTGGTGGAATAAAATGTACATAATATCTATAGATATAGATATATCACCATCCATGTTAATTTTACATGGATATATATAGATATACAGTCTTGTAGTTTTCGTTTTTTATTAATTGCAATTAAACGACACTGAATTAATTAATCATTCGCATTCAGTGACCTACAATCGTCGATAAGAATTTAAAAAAAAAAAATTTAACTCATATAATGGATTTTTTCACAAGTTACAATGTTTCCGGGTTTCACACATGACGGACAGGAAAATTTTTTGACCTATTTTGGTGTTTTTTTCCAATTCTATTGCAGTAAATCAATTTTTAAAAAGTATGAAATTAATCTCCATTAAATTATCTCGACAATAGTATGCAAAATATCTTGATTCCGTGAACTAACAAGGCTATAATAATAAAAATAGCCGCCAAAATGAGGCGAAAAAAATTTTTCGATCGTAAAGCACTCTCTGATGCTTCGCATCATGAGTCGTGCAATTATTCCGGTACGATCATTTTTTCGATCAATTTTCCTGCCACATACACCCATTTATACATACGGATGTCCAGAAAAGATTATGTTTAATGTTATTATTTACTATGTTAAAAAAAAAAAATTGTTATTGAAATATATTTTATGTGCCTGACAAATTATTTGACTTGATATAAGTGTACTCATATTAACCTGTAAGTGCGATATAAATGACAAAAAATCAATTTCAGTTTCAAGAAAACTGCTTTTTTCGAAATGTCGAAAGTAGAGCACAACCTCAACGCTTCGCTTATGAGGCGTGCAAAAAAATAAACATTTATTTACAAAATTTAGTCTGCTCAAGTTTAAAAAAAAAATATTAGTAAATTTTTTTATAAAATAATGAAAAATATATGGATGTCTAAAATGACATTTTTATTCGTGGAAATATATAGACATTTTACAGAATTTCAAATAAATTTCCATCAATACCATTTGTTTTCCAATATCCAATAATCCAGATTGCTAGTGGGAAACAAAAGAGAAAATCTAATCTAACAATGAAGAGTCGAATGATATATCCAGTGTGTAAAAACAAGAATAAAAAAGGATTGTGTTTTCGTAAAAGTCAATGTTTTTGGTAGTCTCGTCAGAATGGTGATGCCGATGTTGATGGTGCTGGTGCTAGTGCTGGTGATGGCGATCGTGATGCCGGTGATAGAGTTTAAGCTATACTATACGGCACACAGGAACCGCCAATTTTCATGATCGCGCTTTCGTGAAACCGTTTCAGGGAGGGACAACAGGTTGAATTAATTGACAAAGATAGCATTTTCCGCCTCGACGTTCCTAAACGCAAATATTCGATTGGAACGGTAACACTCTACACAGACACACGTCTGTTTGTATTCATTTACCATGTATGGAGTATGGAGAAGTGAAACACGACGATGGGTTGCTACCAACCAATGCAGCCTCATCCTCTCTCGGTGAATTGGAACAGAGACCGAGAGCAGCATTACGAGATGCGGGGCTGAAACGTAAAGGGAGAAAAGGAGTCGACGTTTGTGAAGGGAAAAGAGGGGACGACTCGTGGTCCGGTTGATCCAACACATTTTAATCAATTCCATTAGTCTCCTGTTTCCGAGCACGGTATGGGCATACACCGAGTAGAGGTGCGTATTAAGAGAGAGAGACGCAAAACCGACGAATTAAGTGAACAGACCCGAAAGAGCGAAAGAGAGAAGAGAGGGCTGATGCACTCGTCGATGGGTTTACGAACGCCACAACTGCCTCGTGACGTCATCGTTTCGGTTTACACGCGCCAATCATCGACGGACTAATTGGTCGGTACTCCGCGGCCGATTCCACGCTCCATCGATTTCTACTCGCCCTTTCTCTCATCTCTCTCTTTTCCACTCGGACAGAGGTTGCTCACAGAGTGCATCCCTCTCGCAGAGCAGAGCTAACTATGCACTTGGAACTCACCCCATTTAGCATCGCGGCTGGTCAGAACCAACCCGCCTGGATTTTCCTCTTGAATATGCCGACGATTAATCCAACAAGGTCCGCGCTGAGCTCATATTAATGGTCCTATTTAGCTCCAGGTCTTGGTGCCTGTTCAGGTCCGTGATGAGTTTACTCGGCTACAATTTTAAACCACTCAGAATACCTACTCTCATTTGGGCGATAAGTGTGTTTAGAAAGCTAAGTAGAGACAAACATTCGATTAATTGCCGATGATTGATAAAAATTCAATTTTAAACACCGACTCGGCTGAATACTCTCTGGAATGCCATTAAATATTCGATGATGGAATTTACCGATGTTGATACTAATCCCGATGGTTAATATAGTTTGATATCAAATCAAACATTATGCAATTACTCTCTTACTCTTCAAACTAGGCAAAAATTATCATCACCAATCACAAATTTCGGTGCGTTATTTATTTATTTATTTATTTATGCAATATGCCAAGGCACAAACCGATTGACAAAAATAATTAGTTACAATAATTGCAACCCTAAATACATAAAACCAGTGGATTAATTCAGTATATAAGGTATTAAATTAAATTCATAATTCTATTAACATCTATATATATAACAATGAATATAACTGTGCGTTAGTCTCGCTAAAACTCGAAAACGACTGGACCGATTTCAACAATTTTCTTTTTGTTTTGTTCGCTATAGTTCAGGGATGTTTTCGAAAGAATAAAATTTTTGAAAAACTCGAAAGTTCAGCTAAGAAAATCAACAGATCTAAAATTGTTACTCGTCTATCTTCAGTATATATTTTGACAAAAAAAAATTTCATAAATTCAGTGTTCATTTTTTGGGATCTTGATTTTCAGGATAATGAGAAGCGAGTTTCATTTAATAACTTGACAAAATTCTAACCGCACTTTATGCAGCCAGTATTTATTCTTTATCGAAGTAGATTAGAGTTTAAAGATTGATAATCGCTGTTTAAAAGGTGTAATAAAATATATTGTAGGTGATATGAAGTTCACCGGGTCAGCTAGTTGTTAATAAAAATAATAGTGTAGAAGATTTAAATACACTAATTAAAAAATTAACTTGATTTAAGAGAAAAAATCGAACCAATAATATAATTTTAAAGAAAATGATTTTCTTGAATCAAGAGGATAAATTCTTGATCCAAGAAATTACTCTGCTTTTTATGTGCCAAGTAGGAAGTATTTAAAAATTTTTTTTTCCTTGAAATGAAATCAAAATGAAATTGATCAAAAATTGTCACAGATTGAATGCAAAAAATTTAATAATACAGTAATTATTGTACTAATGATCAATAGTAAATATTTATTGACTCGAATGTGTATGAATTACCGGTAGAATATTTTCTTAGTGTAATGAAGAAGAATGTAATTAGAATTATCTTCAACATTCGTAGTCTCCGTAATCAATAACAATCAATACTAAAAAAAGTTTATTGAATTACAGTAATCATTAACGTCAATTTTTATATTGATAACCGTGTAGACATTTATGCACATAATACACACAAATATATATTTACTAACACGTGTCATGGATCACGTAGAACATGTTTTTGAACTCAACTCAGGCAATCATCGACTCAGCATTTAATATCTCATACAGATGCACCAGTACAGAGTACAGCGTATAGTAGTCTTGCTCTTGCTCTTGCAACTGGAACTTCAACTGGAGGATTTTATTTGTCGAACCGGCTGCTTCAGCTCGCACTCGTTTAACTCGCAAAAAATAACAAAAAAAGAAATTATTACTTTTATTAAGGTCATAAATCATTCGTAAGTAATCGAACTCGCTAACTTTTTTTCCTTTTCAAAGACTTTTATTAATAAGGTGTCATAAATTTCATTCCTTAACAAAACTATAAAGCGCCAAATTACTCTTTTTATTGCATTATGTTAATGTACTTTCAATTGAATAGTTAAACATACCTAATATTAATAATTAATTTACATATCAATATCTCCAAGCGAAGCATGACATTGAAAATCTAGAGTCGATAGTTAATGGAAATCATGGCGACTAATGATATGACTGTTGATTGCTCTGAGAATAGTGTGAAAAAGCTCTGGAGCATTACATAGCGGGTGTGTTTGCTCAGATTAAGAAGAATGGCAAATTTTTTATTTAGAAAAAAAAACCCGAAGGCACTATACTTGAATAGGGCGGGCAAGAGTCTCGTCTTAGGAGGTGAGTGTGTATTCGCGTCTACATATACGTAATAAATAAACAAAATAAAACAAAAATAAAATAGATGTCTCTGGGCAGATCGTGAGTGTCGCTAATGAACCGGTCTCTCTCGTCTCGCTCTTTCTTCTGGACAACCTCTGAACCTTCAGCTCTTTTCCACTCATACTCATATCAACTCAACTCACTTACACGTACACTTACTTTGGTGCTCTGCTGCACTACAACGGAACTTAACTTTGCAGCAACTAAGCGACCAACGACGACCGGTCTTGGTTATACTCGGTTCTCTCGTTAATTGCCTACGCACCTACGTATGGCGCCGTGTGATGTCGCTCACAAAATTAACACAAATATAATATAATACATATAATACCGTAAAATTAAATACTCGATTAATAAATTTATTAAATTCCTCCATCTTCTCTTCAACGATTTTAATTCTACTTGTCCGCCAAATCACCGATTTCATTTTAAAATAATTGTTGAAACATAATTTACTTGGAAACAAAAAATAATTTAAATTTTCTGCAAGAAAGAGAATTTTGTTATTAAAAATTTTGGTGATAAATTTTTTTATATAAATCATAAATTTCTCTAAAATTTTCTGATGTGGCCTGATGTAAAAATTGACCTATACATAATTTTGATCAAAGGTACTATTAAAAATGTCCAACAGAGGCCGCAGGATCGCTCAATTTTCTTACTAGAAAGTTTAATTATTGGAAATAAAGATCAATTTTCCATTTTTATAAATAGCTTATTTGTAATTAGTTTTTATTTTAATCAACTTCTAAGCCATTTTTTATCTAATATAATATAATAATTAACGTACACATTTTTTAGAAAATGATATAAAAATTAAAAACTTTTATAAATATTTATTTTTTATTTTCATATGTAGCCTGATATGGTCACATGACCATACCCCTGACTTAAAAATTAGCCATATCAAAAATTTTTTCACGGATTACCCTCCTATTCATTTCCCACAATAAAATCATAATACCTAACTAGAAGTTTTTGCAATAAACAATACAGATTTCAATTAAATTCCCGTAAACGGTCGGCGTATAATGAGCCAACGAGTTGTTAAAGTGCATCTAATTAAATGTTTATTTTAGAAGGTATCGGAGGCAATCTTAATGTTAAACATGAGACGATGGGTCAGCAGAAATCCTCCGTGCTGGTATATTGCAGCAGTTAGTATCCAGTTGAGAGTAGTGTTGTGTGTTGGGGTGGTTGATTTAAAAATTTCAATGCCTGGTGGATATACTGGAATTTCCTATCAATTAGGGACAGGTTTACGTGATGCAGTAGCACTTCTTGCTTTTGTGTCTTATCCATTTTCCTCTACTTCTATATAATGCTATCTCCATTACTGCTTACCGTACTACATACACCACACAACACACAGCATACCTTGTTGCTACGGTGTGTAATATATCCTTGGAGAATCCTGTTCACTGGTCGTTACAGTTTGTTGTTAACTACAAGCCGCTGCTAAACTGTATTACATGTTGCGTTCGTTTTATACATAGAGTTAATTATTTCATTAATTAATTAATAAATAGCTTAACTACTTTATTTTATCTATTTCTTCCTAGTAGAGAAATTTTTCTTGTTTGTCCATTGATGTTATCGAGCTGAGCTAATACTTTCAGGATTCAAGATCAAGATGAGCCAGTAACTGAGATAATTCCTCGATACCGTTTAAATTAGTCAGACTGCTAATAAGAATTTATTAAAATACTTAGATTTTTTAATTATTGATTCCGTATGATATGAAATAATATAATATAATAATTTGCTTATCCTCACTCAAGTCTCTGAGTATGAGTACAAGTATTAGCAAACGAGTCGGGTAACGGAACGTTAGACTAGGACCAGTTCGTGATTATCTTATCCATAATTATCGTCGGTATGGTGTATATTATGTATATACGCAAAGAGGAACGTGAGTGTGAATAAACTGGGTATGTGTTGAGCATGTAGGCGAATGCCGTGAGAATCGAGAAATCTTGGGTTAAATGGCGCACCCAACTCTGTTTTCGAGATCGTGCCAATGGAGTTTAATTATACTAACACGTTGTCACGTTCAATTTCTCTTCGATTTCTCCGTTATTACATTATTAGTCTCGGTACATTACATCTTTTCATTTCTATTATAAAAAGGTATTTTACGACAATTCCAATTATTTTTTTAAGCATTTTAATATTTTATTACTTTAAATTTGATTATCAATTTATTATTGTTTATGCTTTCGGTTTATTAATAGTATATTACACTACAAGGGCAGAATGTTGAGATTCCTATACAGCGTGCCATGTGCCCGAGACGAAGCGGAGGGCATCATGGCGCGCAGTTCAGGGCTCTCAAATTTCTGCCCTTGTAGTGTATAATAGTTTTCTTGCTATGCGGTCGAAAGTATGAAAAAAATTGCCTTGAAAAAAATTGATGCCTGCCCCCGACATTTGCGGCACGAGCGAAGCGAGTGCTGCTGGTCGGGGGGGGGGGGGGTTGGGCAGGCATCAAATACACCTGTCAATAAAGATATTAATATATAATCTATCATATTACTACTTTCTTTTGAGAAAAGATCTTAATTTAATTTAATAAATTTAAAGTTATAAATATATTATAAATTAACTCTGATTTTAAGAATAGAAAAAAAAAAAAAAAAAAAAACAAAAAAATGAAATAATAATCGTAAAATGCATAGAAAAAAAAAATTAAGAAAAAAATCTGTGTATTTTTTCAAATAATTATTTGTTCATAATGAATTTCATAATGAATTCATTTATTTGAAAATATCTATCAGAATAAAAAATATTTCTCGTTTTTTTTTGTAATTTAAATATTTAATAAGTCTCATTTCATTAAAATAAATATTTATTTTCTCTAACCTAGTTTCAACCTAAAATCATCGACACATAACAAGACAGATACATTCATAACAATCACAAGTAAGGTTAGGCTTATAAACATAAGTAATAGAGTGAGCGCGACTACCGACTTTCGGACTTTGTGCCGCCTCGCGTCTCGTTGTCAGTGCATGAACACATTATTTCGGCTCCCCGTCGTAGGGCGCATGCGCGACTTGATCACGGCATAAAACTGACGTTTTCTGCCGTGAAATCGCAGCGGGAACCCCGTACTTTCGACCGGCGTAGTAAGAAATAGTATATTACACACCTGTGGCAAGAAAATGAGAAATGTCTCAGAACACATATATGTTGCCCGAGGCGAAGCCGAGGTCGACATATATGTGATCTGAGATATTTATTATTTTCCTGCCATAGGTTTGTATACTATTTTTCTGTCCGACAGAGGCGGAAAGCGGCAATTTCGGCCCGCTGCGCTAAACGAAATTGCCGCTTTCCGCCTCTGTCGGACAGAAAAATAGTATACAAACCTATGGCAGGAAAATAATAAATATCTCAGATCACATATATGTCGACCTCGGCTTCGCCTCGGGCAACATATATGTGTTCTGAGACATTTCTCATTTTCTTGCCACAGGTGTGTAATATACTATATATGATTTGAATAAATTGATAGCTACAATATTTTACTTATTAACCTAAAAAAATTAACCCTCTCGGTCAATCGGTTTTACGTCACCTAAAAATAATAAACGTCAGAATTCTTGGGGCAGTTAGCTCACTATTAATTGCTTTAGTTACCCCTCACGGTTGATTAAACAGTCAATTAATGACGTCAATTAACGGTAAATTACAAACACAATGATATGATTTCGGACAATTAAACGTTTATAAAGTTGGAAAATCAACAGTCGTTTAATTTGATATTGAATTAATTAACGTTTACAAACATCAGTTTGACGTTATATTTTATCCGGGTAAATATTCGCCATCCAGTTTCAAATGTTTGACCACTCCGTTTAAAAATTAATTACGTGCTATACATATTTAATTTTATTGTTTAATTATCTTAAACTTAAAAAATATGAATCAATGACAATGTAAATTTTTATCTTTAAGTAGCACAGACACAAAAAACGTAATCCAAATCTGTGTAGGGTTAAGGAAGTATAATAATGACAACAACAAGCTTACATGTATGCATTTATGCATATGTATATATGAATACATTATGTCCGTATATAATATCACTGAGTACCAGTAATCACAGTGAATTATGACCTAAGTCGAAGTGAAGCGTCTTATGGATATATGGCGTAATGTCGCGCAGAAACGACTCACGACCGGATCGTCATGGCCCTGAAACTCAGTCGTAGCGTGGGGTCTGATCTTGCTACGACCCCTATATCCTACATCCTATATGTCCATATGATAATAATAACATCATAATGTTATATGCCTTTACTTTACTTGGCGTATCCAGTGCGAACAGAGTATAGGAAGAAAAATATATAAAACATGACGATAAAAGACGTAATTTTATTGTTTTGTCTATCTGCATTTAATTCAACACATCTTCCATCCCTTTTTAATCGGTGGGGTCTCTTTGCTTGACGGTCCTTAGATTTATACCCACCGTCTTATTCTCAATCTCAGTCTCAGTCTCGGTCTCCTGATCGAACTTCGTGGGAAAGTCCAGACACCAGACACTGAAAATATTATCATATTATATTTAAAAGTATCCTTTCCTACAATAAAATAAAATATTTGTTTAACAAACTGGTTATCTGGCAAAGTGGCTTTTAAATAATCAGCAAACGCACTTGAAATTAATGAAAATAAATAAATAAATACAGTTTAGTTGTATGTGTTATTTCTCTCAACTCGGAACTCTGAGAGTGTTATCTCCGGGTTTTGTAGATAAAAAGAAATGACTATAGTATCAATACAACCCGACGGAGATTTTAGCATAAAGTGAAAGCTAACGTGTACATATAAGTGTATGAAAATGAATAAATTTAATTTATTTGCCGATGATTTTATCTTTAAGAAACATTAAGAGACATCAAAACTGCTTAAATGCTCGTTTTAATGCATGTTTAAGTATTTTCATAAAGTGACCATTAAATAATCTCCAATTCGATGGATTATATAGTTATATTAATACTCGGTACTGTATTGTGAGCCAATAAACCTGTCACATTCATACCACTGCTGACCGCTATGTACTAAACTTTTTTATCTTCAAGTATACGGTACTCAATAGAGCGTGAAAAATGCGAGCCTAATTTCCGGTTCCACACCATTCTGATTATGATAGTTCATTTTATTTTATAATGTAATAAAATAACAATAATAATAATAATAGTAACACCACAATCGAGCCTCTAACTACCACATTGAAGAAAGATTAACTTGATTCACGATAAAAAATTCTTCAATCAAATAAAATTTACTCAAATCAAGACAAGTAAGCTTTTCAAAATAATTTTCTTGTTCAAAATTTATTCTCTTGATTCAAGTTAATTTTTTTTTTCAATGTATTAATTTCGTTTTTCATCGTTAAATTTTACTATTGCACACCTCGTGAGGCAAAATAGTTAAGGTAATGCTTAACTCTTCAGATCAAGCAATTTTGTGGTCTTATTTTCAACTATTTTTTACTTGAATCAAAATAACTAAAA
This sequence comes from Cotesia glomerata, assembly GCF_020080835.1. NCBI lineage: Eukaryota > Metazoa > Arthropoda > Insecta > Hymenoptera > Braconidae > Cotesia > Cotesia glomerata. The sequence goes on from NC_058158.1 coordinate 6,524,749, forward strand.
TCATTCAAAACTCGCTTTAATTATTCAAAATTACCATATAATTCTGCATCGGCGAGCAATAATTTCTGACAATAAGTGTATTTACAAAAAATACGATAATTTCGTAAAACCAAAACTTTCACTAAATTTATTCGCAATTACTCCAACTGCTAAGTGTGCTCACAATCGTTATGATTGCTTTCAGAAATCCATAAGAGATAATTGTATTTAGGTTATATTATAGTCTATCCTTGAACAGTTATTGTCGGCGTTAAAGTTCTTCTTATCTCCGTGATTTGTACGATACATTTTAAAGTACATTTGAACGCTACAGTACATTAGCTTGCGCGGAATAAATTGATAAATTGATAGTAGAAAATCTATTTATACGATTCTTCAGTAAAATTTAACCTCTAATTACTAATACTAATTACAAATACATGTTACATATATCTTTATTATTTCTGTTATCGTTAAATTTATCGCTGCGCGTTAAATTTATTTTGATACTCGACAGTAATGCTTTAATGATCTATTAAAAATTAATAGTATCTAAATTACAATTTATCGATCAGCTGCCGAAAAAAATAAAAATAACAAAAAAACATTAAGCAGAGCCAAAAACGAGGTTGAAAAAGATATTCATTTTAATGAGGATAAGAAATTAGTTTATTGTTAATTTACATTAGTATTTATCTGCGAAGCCTTGGAAAGTAAACGGCAGATACTTAAATGTTGTTATTAAATTTTTGAAATGACCAAAAGATGATGGTCCATTGGGGGAATCGTGTCGGTTAATATGTAAAAGATGGTGCTCTTATTGACGGCGAGGCTAATTTTCATAAATTATATTAATTCGCTTTATAGCAAAGATCCTGCCAGTAGTAGAATGTAGCTGAGAAATTCCAGCTGCTTTTTTTTGGCTCCATACTGCTGATTGGGTGACACAAAGTGCATAAGCTCGTCCTCATTCACATCCACGTCCACTTCTTTCTCACATAACAGCCGATGGTTATTTTATTCCTCTTTATATTACCTGCTTCTCCTTTTTATTCTTCACAATTCTGCCTCAAGACTACGCTAGCTTTATTAACATAACTCTATCTTTAATTTTGTATTTTATTTGAGGTCATTTTTTTCTTCATTAAGTCTCTACAAAATTTTATTCGTGACTATATTTTCTTTGGGATTATAATTTACTTTTTTTTTACGACAAAATTATGTCAAAATATTCTTTAATTCTTTCTTCTTTAATATTCATGAAATCGTAAAAATTAGCATAAACATTTTTAGATTTTCCAACTTTTTTCAATCCATTTCTTCGGTATTAGTACCTTATAAAACCTGAAAAAATTTTTCGTGCCACAGTCACGTTAAGTTAGGTTATGGCTTTTTCGTGTACTCGCGATTTCTCATTCTCTTTATGTTATAATCCATACAATACAATACAATCCCCGGCTACCGACACACAGACTACAGACACATTGTCAGACTAAATACACAGAAGCAAAGTAAAGAGTGCAAGGAGTTTAAAAAAAAGGAGAATGCAGGAGAGTCATACGACTCCCGAATACGTTATCATGGCTAAGTAGCTTTTGTTTGTAAAACAGATTTTTTTAAGATCGCACGAACTGCGTGGTGACCTATAAGATTAAATAAAAATCAACTTTGAATAATAATAAAAATAATATGAAGAACTTTTTAAAAATAACAAAGCAACTAAGAAAATAAAAGACAGAAAAGAATAAAAATGAAGTGAAATAAGAATAAGAGAAACAAACGAACGATGAGTAAAGAAAAGTTAGTCGGCTTTGTCCGGCATCGCGGTTACGAATACGATCGGATCGTGCGGAACGCAACGTTCCCTCTTCTGGTACGACCTCTTCTGTACTGTCTTGTTGTATCTGGCGTCCTCTTTCATTCCTTACGTGCATATTCGGAGACATGACCACTCTGTAAAGTCCTCTAGGGACACATACATCGCATTCAATACATAAAAGGCATATGTTAGACCATATCGTTATAATTTAACAAATAAAATTACATTTAAATAAATGTATTTCTTTAACCTTAAATTTTAATCACCATCGAATCTTTCTCTTATTCTTATTTTTATGTAGTATGTCTTATAAATATTTAATTCTCAATAAAAATTTATGTGGATCATTCATTTGATTGAAAAAAAATTTGTTAATTCAAATATATACAAGTATTAACTACTCATTTGGTTAAAAAAACAACTTTGATGATGATAATAATAATAATTAGTAGTTGCTATCCTGAAGATCGGTAATTTTTTAATTTGTTATACTAACTTTTTTTTTTTTTTTAATGTTAAAGTTGTTTAACATTAAATTCTTCTTGTAATTTTCAGTGAATTTACATTGTAATTTTTATTAAAAAAGCATAAAAATTTTTGCTAAAAAATAGTGATTAAAATTATCAAAAAAATAACTTCAAATAAGGGATTAAGAAGACTTCAATATTAAAAAAAAATTACTATTAAAATAATAAAAAAGCAATACTTATAAAAATTTTTGACAAATATTATTGAGTTAATGAATTTGAATATTAAACAATGTTGAATACAATTAAATTTTAATGTGGAGTATGTCTGGGATAAAAACTGGTATACACTTAATTCTAAAATGTTTCCATTAAAAAAGCGCACTTTCGCTGGTGCTGGCTCCGGTGTTTGCATTTATTGCATGGACATCAGAGCACTTGCAGCATCAGCCACTAAAGATAAGGGTCAGCCTGTGTAATGGAAAGAAAACCTGACCAGAAACTAATTGTCTCGGTTTATACTTTAATATAATACGTCTAATACAATCTTCCCCATACACTACACACATGAATTTCATCTGGTTCTAACGATCTCTTACTATCATTATTTTTTTACCATACCAATAAAATTAACCAAGTATCATAATCCAAAAATCTCGGGTACATTTTGCAATTGATTAACCATGATTCCTAATGAAATTGAAATAAGAACAAAAATACTTAAACTTGCCGAGCAATTGTTAAATTTATCGGCAAGCGCAGGCATTAGTTACGTTTGTCGATTACCCTCGTCACGGCGAATCTTAAAAGGTTGCGATAAATTACAATTTGCCACCGCGGCCTCTCTCTCACACCTTCTTGTGCTCAATGCTTTTCTCACTCTGCTTTGTATACCTAAGAATCATTTTAATCCTTAAATATTTTCTCAGCTCTCTTCTTTCTATGCGCTCTCTTGTTTTTCTTTTATTAGGATTTTTATTGCCTCGGCGTCAATTTACTCGCTCGAAAATAAAAAATCCGAGAATTAATCTGTAACAGATCTATAAGTTTTGAAATAAAAAAGTGCTAATATCTCTACAAAATTAACCCAGCAAAAAAACAAAGACCTTTCCTCAGAAATCTTTTGATTTACAGTATCGATGTATCAACACGCTTAAATTACAAATAATAATGGCACAATTAGGTGCAAAAATTTATATATTTCAAATTTTCAAATTACCGCAACTTTTAGTGAGTAATTAATTCCTATCTTGGTACTTAAAATTGTCTAACTCTATTCGTCTTGGTGAATATATTTTTGTAGCTTATTAAGAATAAATTCCGTGGATACTTAATAACTATTTGCTTCGAGGAGAGAAAGAGGGTGCTTTGTAAGACTGATATGATATTGTGTGATACCAGAGTCGAGAGAGGAGAAGAGAAGATACGAGAGTGAATAAGGAGCCCAGATCTCGCCACGGGGTATATAATCGACTTTGGTGCCCCACGCGAGAAAATAATGTGAGAACGATTTCTTCTCGAGTGCATCATTATCTCGATCTCACTGTCCATGCTTCCTCTCACGATCATTCCCGCCACTTTATTTCTCATCTCGTCATCTTTCTTTTCTACGGCGTTTGTCGTTTTCTCTCTCTTTTCTTATACGTATTATCCATACATATGTGGATATGTGGATGTGAAAATGTGGGTATAGGTATGAAATATTTGTTGGCGGTCGTGGCGGCGGTAACTCCTTCTCGGACGATCGATCTGTCGAACCGATTTCACCATCCTGCAACCCTACAATTACTATCTATCTATATTATCTTCGCGTGGGTGTAGGTATAATCTTGAGATCGTGTCGAGACAACTCATACTCACGTGCCAACTTGGGAAGTAGACGCTTTTTTTATTCAACTCGATCATATATGCATATTTTAATCTCAAATAATCATAAAAAGCATCATTATTTTATAGGGGAAAAATTATCCAAGTGAAATCTAAAGTTGAATTTATAATGATGATGATAATAATAATAATAAATAGTTAACTAACCATTATTAAAAATATTATAACATGATTAGCATTGCACTGAAAGAATACATTTTTGAGTTAGGAAAATAATTTACTTGTTTTGAGAACAATTTTTACTTGGACAAAATAATTTAGTCTCTTTAATCATTTTTTTGACCCACATAGATTTTATTTGTTTAAAATTAAAATATTATCAAAAATATAACTTCAACAATAATATCGAATTTATGATTGATCCTTTTCAACAATTATGTAATGCTTATAAAGATGAACAATCCATGATTGACAGATAATTAGTTTCATCATGTAAATTAATACTTTCAACATTAATTTACTTATACACTGTAAAAAGAGCGGTGTTAAAAATGGACTTATTTTAACACCGCGCGGTGTTAAAATAAAATAACACCGGCGTAACTTTTACGGTGTTACATCGGTGTAAAACGGAGTAATACCATTGTAAAAGAGGAGTAACCATTCTATTTAAAATATCAAGATTATAAAATCTATAAAACATAATAAAATTTAGTTTTTAAATTTAAAAAATAAATAAAAAATATATTAAAGTAGTACTCATTACACTGGCCCACAAAAAAAAAGTAGTCTGTACTTTTAATCAGACCTATCTTTATGTATTTTGACGCGCTAAATCCGAATCTGAACTCAGTTTTGCCCGTACACCCTCAAAATTATGAGTAAAATGCAAAAAAAAAAACCCTAAAAAAGCAAAAAATTGCGAAAAACTGCAGTCACAGCGATGAATAAATTTTTGTGAACCCAGATCAAGTATGATTTTCATGTACGTCAATTCACTGAATCTAAATCTAAACGTTTAGTAGCCCCTTGATCCGTCAAAATTTGAAAAAATTGCAAAAAACCGAAAAAAAAGGCAAGAAATCATGAAAAATCGAAATTATCGAGGTGATATTGACGTTTTAAAATTAAAAAAAATCTCAAAAAATAAAAAAAAATCGAGAAAATTGAAGTTTTAAATATGAGAAAAAATCTATTAATCACGATTGTTAATGACTCAGGTGCATTTTAATGGATGAAATATGATCTTAGAATTGAAATATTCATAAAATTTTAAAGTCTATAAAAAATGAAGTATAAGTAGAATGAAGAGAACGATGACTACAGTTTTTGCAATTTTTATGATTTTTACTGAAACAAACAAAATTGTGCCTATAAAAGTTAAGAAAAAAATATAAAAAGTCTATGAGTATCATCCAGAACAAATTTTAATTTTGATTTGTAGTTATTTAAATTGTTACCTATGTAATACAGACTTTGTTTAAAAATTATATAATTTTACACCTACCATTTCAATAATTAATAGTTTTATGAATTAATGAATATACTACCCAATAATAGTAATTTAGTGAATAAAAGTATTCACAGAGTAAAATATCTTCAACATCAAAAAATATTTTAACACCGTTTTAACACCGGAAAAAAATATTTACACCGGTAGTGGTGTTATTTTAAAACCGCTTTCGGTGTTGGAATTTAACACCGCAAATTTTAACACCTACACCGCTTTGGACTTACCCCGGTTTTTTACAGTGTATAAAAATATCAAATATTTAACATTTTAATGTGAGAGGATACTTTAAATATAAATACTCCATATAAATTTACACGAAATCCACAATGTATTATTTAAATATTCAACTACGTTATGAGGTGTACAATTACTAACGTTCAATTTTGTATATTTTTACTCTCCGGTATTGTACTTTATTAATTAATATTATAAATTTATAAGCTGCAAAACGGTCCGTTGAAAGTAATTCTATTGTCGAAAAATAATGACTGATAATTAAATGAATTAACAATAAGCTTTTTATTGAAACACATCGACGGAGGGAGGTGTGATGTATATTTTATAAATTAATACAATAGCGGCGAAAATTTAATCGGGTTTTAAATAATATTTTTTCCAGTGTTTATTTACTAGGCGGAGAGAAATTGCATTTTGTCACTTAATTCATAACCACTTGTCCTTTGTTTCACGTGGTTACGCTCAGCGGGTGTGTTTTCAGCCGCGATTACCAGTAGTTTCATTTTACGGATTTATCAGAGTATATAACGATGGGAAGCGAATCCGAATAACACAAATGCGTATTCATTTCGGGTTTCTTTTATTTTTTTGCCTCCATTCTACTCGGACCAGCTATTATTTCCGCTAACTGCCAGTCGGCGATATCACGCCACGATAGACATATAGTTGATGGTCATAACGCGAGCACCGAGTACTGAGTACCGAGTATTGCATTGTATCTACCTACACCTCCATAGACGATGCAGATAGGTACTGGTACTGATATAAATATATTATATCTGTATCGCGTTGCCAAGAGTTTTACTCGACAGTCGACTGCTTTACCTTTTGTTTCCCCGATGCTTCTATTGCATCATTTGCGATTGGTCCGTGATATGGATAAAATTATCCAAGTGATTGCACGTTAACCTTGTTCTCTGAACAACCGACTTCTGCCTTTTTTTTCTTGCTTTTTTTTTAATTCGAAAATTAACCAACTATTTTTATTTTATTCTTTACATGCAATCGAGCTGGTAAATCCAGGGACTTGATTTTAATTCAATAAAATAAGATATAGATTTAATCGAGAGCTTAAATAGACTGTTTTTTATTCAATTAAAAGTTTAAGTTCTGAACATTCAAATGTCATTTATTGATAATTGGTTGTTTGACGAGACACATTCAGGTTGAATATTTTAAAACTAAAATTACGAAAGCTCGAAAATATCTTGATGTAATTATTCTCATGACACATTCTCACTTTAAATCGATACTTGAATTTAAAAAAAGAAATTTCCAAGCTTTTAAAATGAAATCAAATTAAAAATCACAAGTAATATCATCATTTTTAAGAATTGCTAATAACAATAATCGCTAATTAAATCAAGCACTCCTTTTCACTAAAACTCCAGAAAAAAATATCAAAAATAATTAATAGAAAAATCAATTAGTCGAGAAATAATTGTCAATTATTTTAATTAATCCAGACTATTTAAAAATTTTATTGAAAGCGTTTGTTATTAATGAATTAATTAATCAGAAAAATAATTATCATTAATTACCGGTTTTAATTGAAAATTCAAAGCATTAAAAAAATGACAGAGTTGTTTAACATTTATTTAAACGTCAATTAGCGGAAACGATTGCTCTTAGCTTTTAAATATTTTCATTAAAATAATTATTTAACCGCACCGGCGGGCAAAAATAAATAAAATAATAACCGGGAAGATGCACATGGTGTGTAGGCACAAAAAAGCAATTAGACGGTGCGCAAGTGGGGTAAAAAATACATGAGAGCCCATGTTTGATTCACCAATCCATTATTGCAAAATGAGGAAGACAGCGAGCTTAATTTTCTATACTAGTCTCATTCCCTGCCCATCAACCTGTATAATATCCCCTGCCCCTACCCCCTACCCTCATCGCGTCGTAACAATTCCGAATCATAACTTCATCCACACATCTCAATGCACACATTTATGATGTTGATGTGTATACATGTATCGGGTGATCTTTCTAGTGTGTTAGTCGCTATAATTACTCGGGCAGTAATACAGGGCGGGCCTTGAGTGGCAGCTCATATTACTCGCCCAACCCGCGTGAAAACTAACCCCTTGGGGTTATGCAGGGGCAACGAAACCAGAAAAAGATGAAGGGAGACAGAGGGAGAGAGGAAATGAATGAGTAGTGAGTATTGAGTAGACCAGAAAAGAGTACCATACAGTACACCAGAGGGTTGAGATGGAAAGAACTAACCCGAGAATTGCCACGAGACTAAAGAGGGACCAGACTTTGGTGAGTGAAAGAACGAGACATGGCAAAGGCAAAAAGGGCGCGTAAAAACGCGAAATACTGCTTATATGCCATACCAGTACAGTTTAGTGTACAGTACACATATAATAGTAGTTTTATGTGTATTATATAATGTGTATATGTATAGCTGAGTGAAATGAGAAAGATGAAGAAAGAAGGAGCGAAAAAGGGAACAAGTAATGCTGGTGCTGCTTTATATTAGTTTCAGCCATTTGCCCTCAAGCCCCCGGCAATGCAATTTCGTTATTGCAAAATTGAATTAATATTCCCCGGAGTAATAAGACGATTGGCTATCGTAATATCATAACCTCTGGAATACTGTTTGAGACATGTTAAAAAATATAAATCAAGTAATAATGCATTTTTTGGGGTATTAAATTTATTTTAAACTCACTTGGAAGATAAACAATAAATTTATTAACGAATTCCTTAGCAGTTGAAATGCTATAAATTTATATTTTCTTTATTTTTTCTCTACTTTTATGGATTTAAGTGATGTACTTCGTCAGACAAGCAAAAGACGAAGATTGTTTTTATTAATTTTTTTACTTTGGCTTGGAATTGTTTAGAAGGATTGTTTATTTTTTTAAGAGCTAGTTCAAGTTTTAATAAAAAGTAATTAATTAATAATTAAAATTTTAGAGACTTGGTAAATATGTAGAGCATTAGATGTCTGGCGAGAATCCGTAGGATCAGTGTTCGTATACAACTTTGGATAATAAATCGCAGGTTGGTAGAGATTACGCGGCAAACGTAATTCTTGTTTGTAATAGATAAGATATAGACTTTGGTGTATAGACTGAAGCTATAGTTAACCAGCATATATACAGTGTAGTTTAGAGTGTATGTCGTGGATGAGAGAAAATAACAAACGACGAGCAAGAAGAATTTAAACAAGAGCTAAAAATAAATAAGGAGGACCGAGGAGAGAACCAGAGATTGACTAAGATTTAAAAAAAAGAACCAAGGACAAAATTACTATCCAGGACTTGTCTATCTCTTGGCTTATCTCTCAGGAAATTGTCCACCAGAACCTTGCTGTCGGGATAGTCCGCGAGTCCATGAGTCCTGTTTAGTCTGCAAACTTATTCTCAGAATACTCAGAACAAGTGTTATGTGGATATGAGTAGTACAGAGATTCAAAGAAGGAAACTCACACCTCCACACACATTTTTTTTCCTCTCGGTCAAAGGGACCGCTTGCGCAAACGATAGCCTTAAAATAACTTTCGTAAATTTGGACTTTTCCAATTTTACTTCGACTAATTGTCGTAAGTCAACACAAATATTGGCCAACAAACTTATTCATTGTCGAGGATTATTACTTATAACGCAAAGACAAAATATTTATAAAACCATTAGCAGGAGAGTGATGCTTTCTGTTGATAATTATCGGGATATTGGGCTTAAGCAAGCAACTAACAAGCTTGCTCGTTTATACCAGGCAAACAGTGCGTGGATGCGATTTAATTAGAGTCCAAGACCTTATCGACCTAGCTCCCATCACTCAAAACTGGACACAATATTACAATATTACATAGTACATAATGTGTTACATCCCTGAAATAGCTGACTATACTTATTAATATGAATGTGAACATGAATATAAATATGAATGTGAACATGAATGAATAGAAAGAATGTATTAAAAACTGTGACAGAGGCATCCATTGACTTTTGCCGTGGCGAGTGACGTAAGCAATTAGCGCGGTGTTTTGTTTACCCGGTACACGGACTTTAAAGTTGTTTGAGTTCGAGTGCTCGCCTTAGGCTCGTGATGTATATGACGACTTGCTCCATGCCACTCATCTCCGGACTCAAGCCCTTTCCACTTACATTTACTTTAAGCAAAGTAGATGAGCTAAGTAGCCGGTACCTCTCTAACCGCCTTAGCTCCTTTGCTCTATGCGACACACATCCACATGTACACGTACGCCCTCACTCGCCACACGCTGTCGACCAGTTTTGACCTCTACTTCAGTACACTCCGGGGTTATGTGTGATAAATGGTTAAACGACAAACGACACATTTTGGTTGAGTTCTCACGGTTTTGTTGGTTTTGCACGCCTCAAAGAGCTCGTCCTTTACTTTCTAAATGCAAAACATAGGGTGAGGTTATTTTGAATCGATCTATTACATTTTTATAACATATACATTTAGATTGTAGCATTTCGATGATAAATATCACAAATTAATTGTTACAATCACGATTTTACTGTTTGCAATAGTATTTATCATCGATTTTCATTTTATAATTTAACACTTTAAGCTTAACTCTCTTGTAACGAAACGATTCAACGATCATGCGCCATCTGTTAGAAATTTTTAACATTACCCTTGATCAAAAAATTATATTTGTGCCTATACGATCATATCAAGTCATATATGGACGTATCAGACCATATATAAGCAGATCAGAAAATTTTTTCACGCGGAGTATTCTTCGATTTATACAAGCTTGTGTTGAAACATAAAAAATATTTTGTTTATCTCGGTAGGTACAAGATAAGTGAGTCTATGTTTATGGATGTTGTTGGAAGGGTTTAGCTCTCGTCTCCATAGATATACATATATTTAGTATATATAGCGGGTATCTCGAACGGTCAGCAAGCAGACGTCAGTGTGTGGTTGTTGAGAATGGTGGCGGTCGAGGCTGTATACGAGGGACTTAATTAATAACCTCGGTAATTGAACGCCGTTCGATCTATACAGGATAACTAGCTTCCAGTTTCCATATAGTTAAGTATTCTCCACTGCGTTGATATCCCAAGATATACGGACTTTGTACACACAATTATACCCTCAACATCGCCAGGACAGAGCCAGGTCTAGTCTAGTAGTCTAGTCTCCAGTCTGCTGATATATTTAGCAATAAAGAGAGGTTAAAATAGACATTGTAATTATAATTTTTAAAAATGGCCTTCAAGTTTGTCAAATCACTAAATATTTCGGATCTAGTACTAATAAAAAATCAATAAAATAATTTTTTCGTATTTATAATAAAATTAAGTAAAAGATGAATTTATTTTCAAATTTTCTATGAAATTACATTGAAACTTCAAGCAATAGGATCAAAATTTACAGCTTAGGGAATTTTATGTGATTTGACAACTCGAGAATGTACACTACTAACTCGATTTTCCGAATGGCGTCACGTTTGTGACCCAGTTACATAAGCATCATTACCTCGCCTTAAATTCTGATATCTCCTTCTCGACTGAAATTAAGGAAACATGGTCGAAACTTAGTATTTAATTAATTGAGGTTCGTTATTAAGTTTACATCAACTCTGTTGTTTTGTTGTACACTATTACATTACAGCTACTGTTTAGCATACGCTTTAAATACAGCCACCTAACGTAAAATATACCTCTCCAAATCAAAATACATGTAAATATATAATCAGACCTCTACTACGTTACCACTCGAATCCTTTATTTTTATTTTTATAACCGAATACAATACAATAGAAGATTTATAAATTCGTTGATTTCTAAATGAATAGAGCTCTCCCGCATTCCACTTACCTCAGAGCCTCCTTATATTACTATACCGTGTAGATGCCATACCAGAGTACTATACATAACAGCATAGTAAGAATAAGAAGAAGGAACCGAGCCCTCGAAGAGGCTAATACTCAATATACCTACAAGCAAAGCGAATAGCGAAAGAGAAACGAAAATAAAAGGCGGGAGAGTTGCGACAAAGGACATTGGCGTGGGACGCGGGACGCCGATCGAGAATTATTCGGTGTCTTTCTCTTGCTCTTACACCACCGCAACCCCCATCACATTAATCCTCTTTGTCACCGTCCTTCGTCTGGTACATCAAGTCTCAGCAGTATCTCGGCGTTGCCGGCTCGCTGAATCGCGGCAAACACAACTAAACACACCGCGAATTCAACACTTTGTTCCTTACGGTCCTTCGGAGGGAAAAAAATTATTCAATCGGTTGATTGAATTATTTTTGTATGAACTTTATTTTATTTTATTTTTTTACCCGGTTATTAATTGCTTCTTTCTTGCTGGCTTTTAGCACGCAATACAGCAAGACAAGCCAACGGTGGATACCAGAGTGGAGGATAATTTTCGCGGGTGATGGAAAAAATAATAAAGTCGCGTGAAGGATAACATTAGCCAAGCACCGCCCCAGTTCTTTTTGGCAGAACCGAATAATACAAGACAACCGTGTCGGGAGAGAGCTTTGTTATCTATACATACATACATTATATTAAGGCGGCTCGATCTCGATGCATCCCAAAAACAACCGACGCAGTTGGTCACGGTAAAGGCGTGTGATGTAATTGAAATGTAACCCTATTGTTAAAAGATAATTGACTGACACTGTACCGACCTCTTTTGTGTGTACATGTGTACCAACATCTACGCACACATTTACTCATCCCCATAATATTATTCTTATAAGAGCGTGATCATGATCATGATCCCAAAGGCTATCTCAGACACTGCATCAATCCGACATGCGATTTATCCCGCAAAAAATCCCCGAGCAATCGAAATACTCACCGCGTAAATCAACGCCAAAATTAAATTAAAGAATTAATCACCAAATCATTTAAAACCAACCAAATAAAAAATTTATCAAAGTTAATTAACAGCGGTAAATCTTGGGGTTTTATTACCAAACATATTTACACATTAATTGTTTATAATTTTTGTTATTATTGCTAGGATAAGATAAAAACAATTTGAAATTTTGATTGACGGTTGTCAATTTTTAGAGGATAGTTTTCTTTTTTTAAGATTTTGATTATTAAAAATTTCACCAAAATTTGAATTCTTGTCATACTAATTTCCAAAATTAAATATGTATATTTTAGAGTCAATTTTAAATTTGATTGAATCCTAAAATTAATTCAATCATAATTTTAAATTTTATTTATACGATTTCTTAAAAGTAAATACTCATGGTTTTGAAACCCATTCTTCACTTCCTGTTCTATTTTTATTTAAGATCAACTTTTAAAATGAATGCTAACAAAAATTTTGTACACCAAACATTTCTCCTCTTCCCGAGTTGAATAATAACTTCGATTTCACTTCCCATAATAAAATTTCAATTGAAATTCATTTAATTATAACTTTATCACCTTTTGACTTTTATTGTCTTTACTAAACGTGATCTTCAAGATACCGTGAAGTAAATTATTACTATTCAGAAGTTTTGCTATCATCCAATTGTCCGTGATTGATAATTAATATTCGTTATTTCAGTTTCAAAATAATAAAAAAGGCGTCCTTGATCACATCAGTACAAATTAAAGTCTCGAGGCTGCAAGAATGTTGATCTATCCCATAAAACAAAATCTAGATCGTAGTTTTTACAGCAAAAACAGTCGCCGTTTGTTTGTTGATTTTTTGGGGATTGTTATATCACGAGATCCAGGAACTCGGTGGATAAAATTTTGAGGTATAGACAATGAGAAATGTTGGTTTTAGTGAGCAACATTTTTAAAGTGTCGAATTGCTTGGATGCTTGGGATGTATTCTCAAGTCTCCTGCTGTCCAGAAGATAGACATAGACACAGACAGCGACAGAGAGAGAGACACTAACGGTTAAAGATATTCCAATCTGCGTCCGCGGTTAAATTAAGGGTGGACCTCTCATTTTCTTAAAATATTAAATCATCGTTCTGGTGTCACAGCGGGGCTGCTGTCGTACTGGGAACCCCCTGTACGTCCGTTGTCCCTCTGCCGGCCATCTTCTTGCCTGACTGAAGACTCATGGTTCTTGGTGTATAGGAAGAATGGTTTAGTTGGCTGTCCAGCGAACCAAGCGAGATGGGAAAGGAATTAAAATTCATTGGTCCCAGAAACCCATGTCACCGCTGGAGTGCCATCGTAAATACCTGAAAAAAACAAAACAAACCTGACTAAAAAAGTTAAATAAAATATAAAGATCCATCGTCTCTCTCGTCTCTCTTCTCTATATTCTTCACTCTACATATATGTATACATTTACATTATACTACACGTGGACATGTACACATATACTGTATTATACAGCGTTAGTGCAATGCCGCAGCGGCCGCCCTTCCGTGCCGAGGGTCACCATAAAAATTATACTCGCGGTCGTTCGTAATATCAAGCCTCGAAATCTCCTCTTCTATCTACTCTGACGACGCTTCTCTGCCAGCACACTGTAGTTTTATATGTATAGAGACACCGATTAAAGTCCCGTCTGATTTTTTTACCTTTTATTTTATGCGACATGTCACTGGAATATATAAATTTATCCCGTGCGTACGCATAAACATTTTTTCTTCTCTGAAAAGCTCCTCACCTTTGACCCACAGACCCATAGGATCAACTGACCGTACTAGTGGATTATTTAACTATAGATTTATTTTAAAAAGTCTTTGATATTAAAGAGTTTCAAGACCATTTATAAATACATGGGATCAGTTATTATTTATGCTTATATTCTCTAACGGTTAAAACATTTATTTATTTTAAAACAAAAATAAAATTCAAAATTTTTAATTGTGCTAAGCTTTAGGTGTTGAGAATTAACATCAACATTAAATTCGTCCTTTTCATGAAGTCACGAGTCCAGCTTCATTGAAGGCTTCGAGTACGCATGATAGGATCTAGGAGCGCACTCTGCACGCTAAATAATAAGACCAGAACGCAATGAAATGTTTAAACTCAACTGAACGTTTCTCGTTTTATTTAGTTAACACTGCAACTGGTTTTCGTTTGCCGGAGATTTTCATCTGTTTTCTCAGAAACGCCTTACATACGTAAATGTGCCACGTAAATTATTGATAAAAAAATTCCAAGACACCCCTAGCCTTAGATTTAAACTCTTTGTCTTTAAGAAAATAACTTTTAGACAAAGCGCCTTGAGTACAACTATTAAGGCTCATTTGTATACACGTAATTCGACGTGACAAAGTGAATACATTTATGAAAGAAGTAATATGAGGTGAACCGTTGGCTTACATATTTACATTTGAATAGTTAAGACCCACCTGCATGATCACATTAAGATTATTTTCTCGGGTACACGAGTTTTCTGGCAATTACGTGTGTCCCTGTTGTATGTATCCCCTTTCCTTGTATTATTATTGTAATTTTCTAAAATTCGTTCGGGTTAATTCCTTTAAAGTGTTGTCGTGGTATTTATTGAAACCTCTGTAGACCGGAGCAGCAGGTGATGCTTTGTTTGCCGGCTTAAAGTATCTTATTGGTGCAATACAAATAATCGATAATTATTAAGGGACAAAGGACACTGTAAGAAATTGATGTGGAAAATTTTTAAATGTATTAATTTAACTTTGTTTACTCTAAGCTATTGTATAAAGCAAAAAAAAAGTATATTTTATTATATTTCTCAGAAATTTAACGTCAACAACTGACAAAGCAAGCGAAGTATAAATATACAAATAGATATTAATTAAAATAGTTGGTTGAATTTAATAATAAGCTCGCGATAATTAAAACCTTGAAATATAATTACGAAAATTTTATCCGGTGTATAACTTTGTTGTTTAATCAATGAAAATTAATGACTCGTAATGAGATGAAAGCCTCGCAATCTTCTCTTCAGGGTCATTAGCCTTTAAATATTGTATTATTACCACGTTATTCACTGTCACAAACGTTAAACGAAAGGAATAAAAAATATATTTCTTAAGTTATAATAACTTGGTGCAATCTTTTCTTGTCCGAGCGAGTCAAATCTTTTTTTATTTATATTTATATATTTATTTTGAATGATTATTAGGTTTTTTTTTCTTATTCTTCATTATTATTTTAGTTAATTTTTTTTTTTATAGTTTGGTGGCTCATTCAAGATGAGTATTTTATGCGCGAGTGTGAGCATCTGAGCAAAAACCAATTAAAACCCATTTATACGGCACCTAATTCGTAAGATCGTCATTCATGTCAGTCAAACCCACCGATGGTGATGGCGCGGGTGAGCAGAGAGTAGACCGAGAGCCAGAAAGAGAAAAAGATTTAAAATAAAGTATTTCGTCTCATGAAAAATTAACTCATATTTGTCTCTTCACAGTGTCTCGATTAAATTCTCTTCATTCAGCATCCAACTGCTCAACTTTTAAAGCTTCTACTCATATCCAATGGGATTTAAACTCTCCAATATGATGGACGATAATAACTTTTTTCATTATTATCATCATTATTATTACTTATTCTTATTACAATACGTCTCATTTTTTAATTTCATTTTCTCCACTATATTACTTTTTTATGCGCAACTCATTTTTAGAATCGCTAGTTCCTCCATCTGATTAAGAAGACTAAAACTGAAAGCTACTCAGCTTCTATTAATACTTTTTTTTTAAATAGAGCTTCATCAATCCACCGTACATTTTCTTTTCAACTTAAATCACTTTTCCGCATGTTCATCCATTTCAATTTATTTAAAAAATCAATCAAGATTTAAATTTGACAGAAGAATAATAAGTTGTCTATTTAACTCGAACTCGTCCATACATTATTTTGCGGTTACTTGATTGATTTTGAATTCTTGTCGAACTATTTTAACCACGACTACAAAAG
This sequence comes from Cotesia glomerata, assembly GCF_020080835.1. Taxonomy (NCBI): domain Eukaryota; kingdom Metazoa; phylum Arthropoda; class Insecta; order Hymenoptera; family Braconidae; genus Cotesia; species Cotesia glomerata. The sequence continues at coordinate 6,541,429 of NC_058158.1, forward strand.
TGGCTTTTAAAAAATATTAAAAGCCAGCAAAAATTGATTAAAATCTTCTCCATTTTTCAGTCAATTTTTTTAAAATTACATTAAAAGCTTTTATAATCAATGGCTAAAGAAAATCTTAATGGCTCTTCATTAATTATAAATTTAAAACACTTAATCTTGATAAAAAATTATATATAAAATTCGTTCCAGGATTTCCTGTGCATTTTGTTAATTTCTTAAACATCAATAAAGGTGAACATATTTTAATTTCTCCTCTTAAAGGACAAAAAAACATGTTCAACACTTTTTTCAAAAACTCAACGTTTGAGTTTATTTCTGTTCATCTTTTAGACACATCGATTGCTTTTTCTTCAGAGAGAAAAAAAGAGGGAGCATAAATTCGGTCATCATCACTGCAGGCATTTATGTTGAAAAAATGAAGAACCAAGAAAGCAGAGAACGAGCGCGTTTGGTCCGATCAGTATCTGAATATTAAATCTCGCGGATTCAGATCGCGGATAAACTGTAGATTGTCCAGTACAGGGCGAAGGGATGAGTTTTGTCGGCCCTGCGACACAATTCCACATTCCTTAATCTCAACGGGTGGGCATTCTTGTGTTCTCTGGCATAGTCCTGTCTCAGTCAACCGCATTAAAGTCGATAGTTCCGTTGTGTGTTTTTGTGATTGATCACGTGACCTCGTCATTCGTTGGTATAATAAGATTGGTTTTAATCTGCCAGAGGATGAAATGGCTCCGAGGGCGATCTCTTACGTCGTAGTCTACTCGGGACCGCATGCCAAGGGTCCAAGGAAGCCCACCTCCTTATATTATCTTCTTTCTTACCTATTCCTTTGATCATCCTTGAACTTAGTAGTCGCTAGTCGCTTAGATGCACCTCTCCCAACTTTTATAGTCTCCGAATCAAGACTCTGTCCTCACTTTATAAAGGAGTATCGTAATTGCTACTTTTTTACAGTACCATCTTCTTTTGTTATTCATTTTCATACTTTACATTCTACATTCTGTATTCATCTTCCTAATTTATTTCTTTTTCTTTCTTTCTATTTATTCCTTTTTTACGTTCTTTACGCGACTCAAACTACCTCAGACTCCAAAAGACTCTTGCACAGAGACTACTCGGATATTCTATGCTCACTGAAAATTAAAATATATATGTGCTTTGCAGTTGAACAAACATTTTCATTACAATTCAAACGAATTCGAGAATCTTTAACAAGTCTACAAAAAATAAAATCTTTGATAAATCCGAATCTCCGTGTCTTAAACACTCATTTCATGCAAAAATAATAATTTTTAAGTACGAGTAAAAAACAATCAAATAATTGTGTTGTGATTGAACTTCGCCCGCTTTCAGTGAACATGTAAGACCCTTCAATTGATAAACGATTTCAACAAAACAAAATTTCATTAGTTTCCTTATAAATTTTTTATAAAATAATGTTCTTAATATATTTTGGACATCGTAAATGCATTTAAAAAAAAAAAACGAAATTGATTTCTCGATTTTCAGTGAAGAATGAAATTTTACCACTCAAAGCTTGCACAGAAATAATATTTGATGTTTGTTTTAATAATAATACGTAATTTAAAAAACCGTGAAATATTTTATTTGACTTGTCAATTTTTATTTTATTTTTTTTTTTATACGGCTCCATTTCATTCTATTCTGTCTACAAGTGCATGCGTTTAATAATCCGTAGGTATAGTGAAACGTAGAGAAAGAGATAGGCCGTGTATCGAATAAACCACCGCTATACACCTCCGGTATCTGATACACGAGAAAACTTTATATCTATACACTGTGTTAAACGTTTCGACATATAACCAACCAGATTTTATCTTGGACATTTTACCCCGGGAAAACCCCAGAATTATACCCGATTATTCAAATTTGGAGCACTCGCCGTAAGGCTATTCACCGGCGAGCCAATTCAAATTTATGCAAAAATGTAACCAGCGCGAATTCACTCATCTTATTAATATGGATCAATTTATAAATTTGTTTCTTACCTTTTATTTTTATTACACATACATATAAATATATTATATTTTCATACCAAAACTCTTTAATTATCATCATGAATATATATTATATTACATTACATTATTCTACACTACATGATACTATAGACTATGAAAAGGCACTTTTACATTATACATAAACTTATTTTCAGCAATATAAATTCTAATCCAAGTTAAAGTGGTTCGTGCGTTCGCTGTATAATAAATTTGTTATTAAATTTCTTGTTACAGAAAATATGTCACGTCAGGCTGAATCTTTGGCAACGGACGTTAAGAGTAGCGTGTTTGAGTGAGTATTTAATTATTTAATTCATGCAAATATTCTGCTGTTTTAGATAATAATGCATTCAAGCAAAAACTAGGTCGTATAATAACCTGCGTTAACGTACATACTTTACTATACACTATATAGTAGCTCTAGCTTCTAATCAATATTTAATAAGCTCGCTATTTATTACACCTACATCAACTATTTCATAATTACTATTATAATTATAACGCCCGTTTAATTACCTTCATTTATCAGCCATACATTAATATAACTCCAGACGGAAGAAAATTAACTTGATAATTTAAGCTTTTTTTTTTTAAGCAATTTTTTATTTGAAAATGCCTAAATTTAATCAATTAAACTGTCAGATAAAACAAAATTTGACGGACAAGTGAATCAATCTATTTTTTCATAAAAATTTTTTTTTCAATCAACGAAAGAAATAACATCCATTAAAAAAAGCTCAAATGAATCAATAATAACCAATTGTGCAGAAGTGAAATATTGCTCGTCAGTGTAAAAAAAAGGTTGCATAAATCATATACGTCATATCGTTGATGGTGTGCGATGAAATTCCGTATTCCTGGTTAGTATAGGATAGACTGGTCTCTGACAATACTGTCCAAATGACGGTAGTCTGCACCAAAATGTTATGTATAGTACATAAACTACCACCTACATACTGTACGTGTGCTATATATTTAACCCACACTAGAGAACTAAATTCTACATTGCTCCCCATCTGACCCAGACACGCAGTCATGGGCTCGTCGAAACAACCACTGCAATCAGCGCACTTCAAAACGGCTCTTCTTTGTAAGCTCAAAAATTCAAAGAATTTTATCTGCTCGCAGCTCATCACGCCAATCCTCATTGCTCATTGGAAATCACTCCACGATTTACTCTCTAATCTCAACGTGTGTGTCCGATCCGCATCGATACAATTAACAAATAAATTCACAAATTTAAATTAAAAACAAAAAACTTACCAAACGCTGTAACTTAAGTTAAATCTAAATAATCAATAGCAAATAAAGTGTATTTAGCGGTAGTTAAATTTTCTATTTTCCCAGCGATGTTTGTTTAATTTTCAAAGGAACTTATTTTATTTACTTTATTTTTGAGTTCGTTTATAACTCTTGCGAGCTGATTGAGTAGAGAGACGGCAATGTAGTCTCTAGCGAGTTTTCCGTGCACCACGCAAATGAAGAATTGTCAGCGAAATAGGGATAGGAGGATAGGTGTGGATGAGAAACTCTCAACAGCCGTAGGAGCAAAGGGATCTGAAAAGAGCGTAACACATGGTGGGGCTTTTTGGTACACGGTACAGGAAAGAGGGTGGTAGTGGGAGGATGAATGGAGTGTAATGCTTGACTTTGCCCTGATTGTTGATGCTTTTCCCTTTCTATTCTGGCTTCTGGTGGTCCTTTTACCGCAAATAGATCTATCTATCTATCCATCGGAATTTACCTCGAATTTTTCGTCTCTGCCGACGTCACTTCCGCTCTGCAGATAACGTACCTGAAATCCTATTCGTTTTATAAATTATCTGCGCTTTATCCATTTATCATAATCCCCGAACTTTGAAATCATTTTCATGCTCATGCTCATCCTCATCCTCGTATCGCTTTGATTGGCTTCATTGAAGTTTACAAATTTGCTAGGCTGTAATGTCAGGCTGCAAATTGATGATATTGTACGAGTCATTTGGGATATTTGTTGCTCAATCTTTTTCGGACTTTCGATCCGATCAATTTATTTATTTTTTGTTTATCTATGTTTTCCGTTCCGTTACACCAAATACCAGAGAGGAATAATAATAATAAAGATAAATACAGGCATGATTTCCGGATTTTGGGATTAAGGTGCAAATTAAATAAAGTTTGAATAAAGATACAATTTGGTTTCATTGATAACATGGACTACACATAGATCCAACGGATTTTTACAACAATGCCAAATAATTCTTCCAATTGATTTTGACATTTTTTTTTCTATTACGAACTATAGACCGAAATTCGATGGTTGTTTCCGTCTGGGTCTTTGAAGGGACAATTCGATTCGCTTTTTCTTCTATTTCTATTTCTATTACGAGCTTTTGTCACACGAAGTTGTTAACGGAAAATGGTTTACATTAAAAATCCGATGGATTTATTTCGTGTTCATAGACATACGAGTAAAAGGGAGAAGGAGAGCTTAAATATTATAAACCTGGATTCCGGAAGTTGATTAATTATTTGTAAATAATTAAATGCCTTCGGTAGGCTGATGGAATAACATTAAACATTATATGAATATTCTCGAAGAAAGGGAGAGGAAAGAAAAAAATGAATTACCAGTAAAGAAAGGCAGCTCGAGGCCGAGCGCTCTTTTGCCTCCTAAATAATAAAACTGAAAAGGTAAATATAATTACCTATTCGTAACATGTTTGTATGCCGCGTAAAGCAAGTACAACAATCGCGAGACTCTTGAGAACGGCTCGCTGTGAAAGAGTCACCCCTCTTACTTCTCCCACACGACAAGGATTTCGTTCAACGAGACAAATTAATGTTTCAGGGTCTCATCATAAGATTACTACCCAATTTAATTTGTACATACTGCTTCGGGGACATTATACCAGTAGGTTTTCTCGCTTCTTGTGCTTCTATTCTTTCGTTATAATATCTGCTTTATTTTTCTTTTATTAATTCATGTGGCTAATTAAATTACCACCTTTTTTATGCATTACGAAATTTTAAGTGTTGAAAGCTCTTGAAAAAATTGAATTTTTATTAAAAAATTCCATTTATTTTTTTATAAATATGTTTTCAACCAATAGTATATTGTGTGACTAGGGATGAAACAAAACGATTTCAGACCAGTGAAGTTGCCTGCCCGAGCGAAGCGAGAGCTGGCATCACTCGGTCTGAAATCGTGTTTCATCCCGCGTCACACATTATATTTTTCATATAAGTTGTATTAAAAATGCTAGTTTCAATGTCTGGAGCCAACCAGAACTAGATAGTTTCAGACGAACAGCGAAAATACCATTTTATTATGAAACTTATAATAAAATAGAAAGTAATAGTTTATTTTTTACCAAACATTATTCGTAAATTGACAAGTTTTCTTTTATCATTCTTATTTATGCTTAATAACAGAATTATAATATGTCAGTACAGTTAACGGTTAGAATGACAATTATAAAGGTATAAAATAAACAAACAATTGATAGGATTGAAAATAAAGCTGCAACTTCACCTCGCGGACAGAAAATCGTCATTTTCTGTCCGCCGGGAAGAAATAATTGATACCTGCCCGGCACAGTCGCATTGGTCTGAAATTGTCTAGTTTCGGTTGGCTCAACAGGCATTGAAACTTACATTTTCAATGCAGGTTATATGAAAACAATTTTTTTTTACCAGTTAAAATAATTTAAACTTCAAATTTTTTTTATTAAAAAATTCTCAGTGATATTAAATTAAAAATTTTTAAATAAAAACATTTTTTCTCCAATATTATTAATAAAATTTGTAATAGTTCATTGAATTCTTTCATTGAAAAAATAAAGAATAAAAAAATAAATTAAATTATTTTTAAAGTCATCAAAATCCAATTACTTGACTATAATTTCTGAATATAAAAATTTTATTTCTCTTTCAGTTTTGTAAACAATCAAATTCGTAATAAATACCTCAATAACTTTTATTAAATCCCATAATTTGAGCGATAAAAAAATTTTTCCATTCAGAAAAACACATACGGAGAAACAGAGACATATAAAGCCAATAATTTTTTCAAGCACGTTTATTTAGCTATAAAAATTCAGGATACAGCCCAGTGGACGGTCATGTAGCGTTATTAGTACGTTTTGATATGTGTATACTGAGCACCCTTTTTACGATGCACTACGGAAGCATAATGTGCATACAGTCCTTGAAGGGTAATGGGAACATACGGGAAGTAGACGCACAGTCGATATAGTCCGCGTATGTACCGTCAAGTGCTAGATAGGGGTTGCAGTCTCCTATCCGCTGACAGAGAAAACTCCCGGGGTGAAGAGAATAAGGGAATAAGAGTATGTATGAGTACGAGCGGGAAAGTATGCACTTGAGTACCTACACGAGCATTTTACGTACCTATTGCATAGATCGGTAATTGGCCCTCTTGATCGCCAACTTCACTCGTATCGCAAGCACACAAGTAATATGGAAAGAGTAATGTAGAAAATGAACGAAAGAGAGAAAGAGAGAAAGAGAGAAATCTGCCATTTGAATTTCTATATATATTTTCATTGGTCCTTCCTCGTCATCCTTTCTTGTGCCAACATCTTTACATCTAATTCCCCGTCATTTTTCGTCGACCTCACTCAAGTTTCCTACGTTACCATTTACATCATCCTATACCACTTAAATTCTATTATAAATTATATAATGCATTACTTTTCATGCCAAAGTGCGTGCTTTTAATATTTGTTATGGCTCTCTTACTAATATTTAAAATCCAATCATTCTAAAAATATAAATTCTAAAAAATTTTTTAGTGGAAATAATTTATATCAAGAAAAAATATAAAATAAAATAAATAATAAATGAAACTCATTAAAAAAGAATAAAAAATGCATTTTTAAAGGCTCTTTTTGGATGTATTTTTTATATCTTATCTATTATTGAAATGAAGATGAAAATTAAAAAAATTGATAAACTTTACAATTCTTAAATCATATATTATATAGTATAAAAAAACCTTGATATAAAAATATAATCCTCAAGGACTTTTAAAGCGTATTTAGATAAATTATTTAAATCAGTTTGTTATAATTTTAAAGATTTAAAAATAAAAAAAAAAATGAAACGATATCAATATAATTTCGATTAAATTTCACACGCCTTTAGCGAACTCGCTTGATTTTTAAACAACCTAGAATTTAAAAATGAAAAGGACAATCAACTATATAGTGAAACTTTCTCATAAATGTTTAATTTTATTTCAACTTCGAGGGTCAAACAAAATTTATCTGATTAGATATTATATCTTGAGAAGATCAACAATTGAAAATAATTAATTATTTAAATAAACCTTACGAGTGTATATTTATATATTTAAACTATGAAAAGGAGACATAATTCTCGGGAATCCCTGTGGTGCTTTCTTAGTATAAACGACTCATAATTGTCAGAAGAATAGGACCGAGTGTACGTATAGACAGAGTGCGAGAAGGGATATAAAAGAATAATAAAAAGAGAAAAGACTCGGAGAAGAGAAGAATAACCGGGTTTGGCACTTGTTTGCCTTTCGACTCTCTCAGTTTCAAATTAGGGATGCTTTTCATTTGTCTGACGTCTGCCCCGCCCTCATGGAGCTCCTGTGGTAGCTCCTGCTAAATTCAAAAGTTACCGAACCCGTGATCACGGCACTACATCCACTCACTCGCTTGTCGTCATAATCTTTATCATTTAATGTTATTAATACGTAATATTTAATTTTTTTCCTCGTCTCATCCGGCTGATGCGACTTTTATTTTCTCCTTCGTCGCCGTACGAATTACACTTTTATTATTTTACCGTACTAAATTTAAGTACTTTATTGTTTGTAAAATAAAATAATGGAATAAAACAAATAGAATTTTATAATTTAAATTTATATATTTGAATAAAATTATAATAAATTACGAGTAGAGGCTTGAACTTTTTTTGAGCATTGTCTGCTAATTAGAAAATTATATAAGACATTGATTAAAATCAGTCTCTAAGTCTTAAACTTTGAATTTTTTATTCACCACTGAGAAATTCAAAATTTAATTTTCTCCCTTTTTCTTTACTTTAATTAAACAAATTCATGTCAATTCCAGTTTTTAATTCTCTGGTACACTCATAAAAAAAAACAACCAAACCTTAAAGTTATCAATGGACAAAAAAACTGACACACTCAGAATTAAACTTTTAAATTTCTTAAACTTTTCTATCTCATAAAATTATCTCGTACATACTACAATTAAGTACAATGAAATCTCAATGTTTTTACACTTTTTCCGACTCGTTCATTGTCTCTATTTCATCTGTATTTGGAGTAAGTAAAGCTAGAAACTGTAAGCCGAGAGCTTTAACCAACTTTTTATTTTTTACCCCTAAAGACAAAGAAACCTGGACAGCAAAAAGTAAAAGTAAAACTAAAATAAAAATAAAGTTCTGACAAGTGTATACTTGCGCTTTACTTAGGATAGTGGTTAAGATAAAAAAGATAGTAAGAGAGTAATGAGAGATGAGTGTGATGGTTTGTGGTAAATCCACAGGATGTGGTATTATATGTATGTACAATCTTACTCGTGATTTTATTGTTGGGCAACAGTGTATAACAGATCCTTCAAGCGAAAATATAAGTTATCCTATCCAGTGTATCCACTCCATACCATCCTCATCAATTCTTCTGTCCGCGGCCTTTAAATAATTATATTAACTTATTTATACTTCATGTATTTCATCTGTTAAATAATAGACTTACACTTGTAAGAAGCAAAAGTCAATTTAAAGTTCATTTTTTAAAGCAAAACTCCTTGGAAAAAAAAATTTAATAAATACTTAATTAATTAATTGATTTCATGATTAATCAATATTAATTAAAAAAAATTTCAGCAGCCTCTATTGTCGGCCTAAAAATTATTAATTCGATCCCTTATCAGTTGAATAATGTTTATTTAAAACCTGTTAATTAATAAAATCAAAAAATTCAATATAAATAACTAATCAATAAAACTAATTAAAGTAATTAAGTACAAGGCGATAGTATCGATTACTCGTAGATAATATAATACTATAGTTTAATTAACAATCGCCATTAAATTTGTTATCTTTAAAATTATTTACCAACTTTAATAAAAACTTTATCTCAACTCCGCTCAACTTATTCCGTTTTATCACTGAAAAGAGTAATGTTACACGGGAATAATTATTTTTTAATTAAATTTTTAATTTTAACACACAACTAAATAATTAAAATGGATATTATTATTAAAAAAAAAAAAAAAAACAAAACAAAAGTTTATCTAGCCCGTTTTTTTCCTCTAATTAATTAACGTTGATTTAAATTAAAATAGTAATTAAACATTTATAATTCATCCTCTGTATTTGCTTAAATAATTAAAAAAAAATATCCATCATAATTACTATTATATCTAAAATAAAATTAAATTTCCCGACAATTTGTTAGCTAAAATATTATACTATTTAATGAAAATTAATAACAATAATAATACTATTTCATCGTATAAATAGTAAATAACTAAGATAAGTAATTATTTCAAGTAATCTCCACCTCTACATTTCATTTCATCTCCATCCTCTACACTCAATTCTTGTTAGTTTTCTCTCTCCAACTGCTGGTAGCACGCGAGTCGTTCAATTAACGGAATACTGTTGTCTTCCCCCACTGTTATAAGCCGTCGGCGGCGTCGAGCATCCCCCGCGAAACCCGCGAAATGTTTCACTCGCAAAGTAAAACGGTGGGGTTCTGAGCAAGGGAAACTCATACATCCACAAATACATTTATATAGGTATATATAAAGTACACATTGAGCTGGAGGGAGGATAGGACGAGAAGGAACGGGAAAGAAGAGGGAGACAGAAAATGTTGATGGTGATGCCCCTCCCCAAAGTACCCCTCGGTCCCGCCGTAATAACATGTGAGCCCCTCTCTCGGTTCCAGAGCACCGGCTCCCTACCCTTCGGATTCTACCACCCCTCGTTCTCTCCACACGTCGCGGATAGCCCCACTGACTCGCGAACCCACCGCCAAGGTGGGGGTAGCTCCACCGGCCGCACTCGCTCGTCTACCGCCGTACCGAGCACATCCAAAATCTCGGCATATCGCGATATCGCGTCGCGTGTTGTTCTGATACCTTATATCATACGAGTACGCAGTTTTATTTTTAAGTTTGTGAAAATATTTACTACTAACATCTCTTCCCCTCCTGTTACTCGAAAAATCAACCCCTGTTTCTGATAAACCTTAAAGACAAAAATTTTTAAATTATTAATTACTCAAATTATCGTTAATTGTTAAAATATTGTCAATATTGGTGAATAAGTGCAGCACTTATTACGTGGCACGTGTTTAAAAGTTTTAAAAAATACAGAGTTAGAAAATATGTAGTATTTTATGTGTCTGACCACCGCCGGGTAAATCTCCTAGTTGTAGACGTATCAAGTAGTTACTAACATCACTAGTACACTGAGTAATAGTAAACTATACGATGATGTCAGTGTAATTATAGTTATCAACGGTGTTATATTAATTGACAAGATCAATAAATAGAAAGCGTGGTGTATTAATAGCAAGCTAAACTAAATTGATACTTGTCTTGATGGATAATCAATATAATATAATATAATGCTAATGAGTACTGACAAAAAAATGTCAATGTCACAGGGGTAATTAGCCTGTTTTTAGTGAACGTTAATTAAAACTTGGAAGATAAATAATCCATGGAACGGTTTGTGTAATTTTTTTTTAATTGAAATAATAATTATCATTGTTTCTCATTGTCATTATTTTTATTATTAATTAATCTTAGTGAGGCAAGGTGATCTGTCGTGATTGAAAAATTATTTTAATTGTTAGAGTACGTACGTACCAGAATAAAAATAGTGAATAAAATAATAGTGGAATTTTAAAAGACTATTTTCATTTGAAATTAGTGGCTGTGATATTTATTGAGCGAAACTTTGTGAATTATTTATTTGGTTTAGTTTTGCAATAAATAACAGCCTACGCATGTGGTGCGTCGAGGTGAGTTTTATTTTTATTATAAATTAATTAGATTTTATAAAAATTTAATTGATCGGGTTTTTTATAGATGTTTTTTTTTTCATGTTATTTTGTATTTGTATTTTATTGTAATTTACAATATTAGTAGAACAAGCGACTCGACGTGCGGCTCGTCGGCCGAACGACTGAGTGCGCGAAAACACTAGCGTTCTGTGGACGGGAAGAAATTTCTATTTGATAGTAGACGTCACCACGCAGGCGCTTCACCTCCGCCACGTGCTCTATCCAATTTCTGTCAGTGTAAACTATTTTTCCTATCTATTATTTGTTATCATTATCATTAATAAATTACAGAGGGAATTAATCTCGCTTATCGCGGCGGTTTAATTCGTTTTCGCAGTAGAACTAAAGTATAAATTAAGCTGAATATCATTCGGGTGGCGGGTACTCTTGTTGTAGACATAATCTAGACTGGCGTGTAGCCAAAACCCGAATCGTTGGCTTAGAATCTTCATAAATATCAAAATGGACCATTTACAAGCGTCATCTGAATTTCGAATTCGCTTCTTAACTACGTAACAATATTTCACTTTGTTATTATTTATTATTGTAAGATTTAAAATAAGCTTCGCGATTTTTTTATTCTGGTTTTGTTTTTTTGTTTGCATAGTACCACCTTTCTGTTTAATTTGCATTGCATACCCTCGAAAAAAATACGAGACGAGAGAAACGTATCGCTTGGCCAATTAGTTTAACTCCATATCGAGTCACGTGCCGATAGCATCAGTCACGTAATTAGGTGCTTATCGAGCTGCACGACTTAAAGTTTGACTTTTTTTCATCCATTAGACCTACCTTACACTTAAACACTTCTTATAAATATTTAAATTTACACCCGCGGATTTTTTTATGTATCCTGATATGAGTAAAAGTCAAAAGATTGAACAATGAGTTTAAATTAAAGTTATTTGAGGCCTTACTTTTTAAAGTGACGGGTTAGTAATTTGTTGAATTTATAAAAGATCAAAATTTGATTAAAATACCATTTAGTTTGATAAATATTATAATAAAATTCTCTCTGATAATTTATTAAAAATTTAATCAAAAGATAAAACTATACATAGCATTTGAATAAAAAAAATCTTTTTATAGTGAATGAAAATTAAAATAATCAAAATTTTTCAATATTAAATTCCTCGGGTTTAATATAAAAATATAAATATTTATGAAAAGAATTGCTTTTTTGTTTAAAAATTAAAAAAGAATTTCAGCAAAATTATCTTGCTTCGTAAAAAAATTCTATTGAATAAATTTGTAATTTCAAATATTACTAGAAATTTGAATAGCGCGCTACGCGCGCGCCTAAATTTTAACCAATAATGAATCGTGGCCCGTTTTTTGCGAGTTTCTACCTTTGACTAACTTTCATATTGAAATTGATTTGAATTGGACAAAAACATTCCGTTTCCAGAATTGAATAGTTCAAAGTAAAAAGTGTAAAAAATAAATTCATTTTTTTTTTTAAAGAAAATAAAAAAATAAGCCATGACCGTAATTTTGAATTAATAATAGTTATAAATCTGCACTCGAGCGGGTCTACTATCGAACATTCAATTCAATTAAATGTGTCACGTATATATTTGTAAATAGACTATTAAAATTTTAAACTCCGTTGCGTCAAGTAGAAGCGATCATTAGTGTACAGACAAAATCTTTCTCTGTCGAACTCTACGTAGTTTCGCCAGCTCCACACATATCCTATCAAATTAGTGAAATAAAAAACAACATCATTACGTCTTTGGAGATTTATCAACCGTACATAATTAACTTCATTAACTTTCATAAACTCCGACCCGCTAATGCCACTAATGATAATAAATATAGTTATATCTAGCTATACATGTGCATAGACATAGTTAAATTAAAATTAACAAAACGGAAAAGTATCGTTAAGTGCACACATCAGTTGTAACAGCAATACTGACAAGTAATAGGTCATACTCTACTAAAAAATGATTATGAGCGGTCTTAGTTTTTGATAATGATCAGCTGTAATACACAACAAGACAGAAGTATATCCGGTTAGTGTTGGCTGTAGTTATAGTTGACTGTTTAGTTGCGTTTTCTGGATCCAGTCCAAAGACACTACCCAGTGGACAGCTAAAAAGTTAAAATAACATTCTCTGCCACCAGCATTTTGACATTTTAGCTCACGAGTTAATGCCAGAAATTTTATTCTATTATATTACTCTGATGAGAATTCAAGCAACAGGAAATTAGTACTTTTGATTTATTCATTAAATTAAATGAAATTAAAACAAAAAAAAAGTAACTCAAATTAAATGGCTTTTGACAATTAATTACAAAATAATAAATGCAATTAAATTTAAAATGACAATAGACTTGTGCTTAAATCAAGTTTATTCAAACAGACAGCTGTGGCAAATAATAAAAATTACGAGGATCATACAAGCATTGTGTTGGGTAGTTGGTAGTTCAGCTTATTATAATGTCACAGGTGTAACGAATCCTCAAGTTTAACTGCTATAAGAGCTTGCTAACCAGTTTAATTTGCTATGAGGAAAACCTGAGGCTTTTATATTATATCCAGACCCAGAGAGCCGCTCCAGAGTAATAGTATCTATACCTAGTGTTACAATTACATCGACGGTACGGGCAGCTGCTCGACGACCACGTCCTTAGCTCGTAAATTATTTTCTTGCAATACTTTACTAATTAAAAGGTTATTTGTTAAGTTGACATCTTGATAAATATCATTCTGAAATCAGTAGAAGGTTTCTTTTATTTTATTTAACAAAAAAATTTGAGGAATGTTTTAAATTTTTAGCATGCAAAATTGTCAATGTAAAATGCAATTTTTTCAGCAAATATCACCCGCTGCTTTTGGTGGTGAAATTAGTAATAAAAAAAAAAAGATGAGATATTTTATGAATGAAAACACATCAATTTAAAAACGAGACCGAGTACGAGTATTTTAATAGGAAACTTTCATTAAAGTTGGTTCCTTCATAAGACAATTTATCTTGATAATACGAATAAAAAACCCGGCAGACTCAATTTAATTTTTTATATTAAACTATAAATTTTAAAAATAAAAAAGCTTATTAAATTTAACAACTCTATAAATTAATGTCCAAGATATAAAACAAACATGTATATATATTGTATGTTATACATAAAGCGACGTCTCAGTGGGTCTGGGCCGTTCGATCTGCAGAACGAGTACTTTGCAATTAAATGATGTTGCGTCGTCGTAAAAGGTCACGTACTGCCAAACTCAACTTTACTATTATACACAATCTACTATACTGAGGAGCGCAATAGAAGAGTACAGTATAGGGGAGAGAAGAGAGAAGAGAGTAGAGCAGACTAGTAGCATATGCACGCGAATTAAAATGTAAATATTTGATAAGAGTTAATCCGGAGTAGGTGGATGAGTGTGACTATAATACAGTACAGTACAGAGTACAGAATAGTATGGAGCTTTCCATACCAGGGAAAGAAACTCCAAGAATGACAGACTGCAAAGATGAGCGACGGTTGAGGTGAGAGGGCCATGGCCCACGGGGTATTTTTTATTACCTGGTTTTATTGGCCGTGTAGGTAGACTCCCTCTCCCTCTGTTCCCCTCTTTGCGTAGACCAGAGCTGAGCTCGTTTATAGCCCCTCGATTCGTCTCTCGCCCCCTTCTCGGGACCAGGATCCTCCGAACGACCTATTTGAACCCACCCTCACGCTCTTACTGGGCCGGTCGGTGCCTCGGCTGCCTCCGTGTGAACCCGGATGGGAGAGGGTTGATTAAAACTAACGTTGTGCCAAGAATTACCCCGTGAGATTGAAAATTAAATTAATACACTAAACCCACACCTCGGCCCGCTCAGCTCTTGCTCTCCTTTAGTTAAAACCTCATACTACGTCTCATGCTAGTTCCGCCCTTCTACTTCCACCCCCGCCCGCTTCGCCTTTCCCATTCTCACTCCCTTTCTACCCGGCGGGCTAATTAGGTATATAATATTAATTAAAAGTTAAGTGCCACGTCGTTTTCAGCTGCACCGGCGCGATACCTCCCTCGTACCTTCACGTTCATGCGACGTCCGTGCTATTCATAATAATACTAGAAAAAATAGACTTACAGTGCTACTGTTAGGAGACAAAGAAATTTATATTTATAACAATAATTGCTTTGGGAAATTAAATGGATTTTATTTCGAGATCATAATGGAGTAAGTGATGATTGTATTTTTCAAGAGTCAATTAGAATTTTTTTTTTTAAGATAAAAATCGACAAAAAAAAACGTCAGAATTAAGTTAAATTTTTTATTTTTACTATTTCTAGAAAATTACGCTTTTTTCATAACCCTATTTTGCGAAAATTTTTTTTTTTCCTTTTTAGAGGTAAAGGCTATAATAACATCTTTAATATTGTAACTTAAATCTCAACTCAAGAAATTTTTTCCTGAAAAAAATCCTTATTATCTTATTAAATATTAAATATTACGACGTTTTTTAATTTGTTTGAATAAGTAATTATCATAATTGCTTAAAATAAAAAATCAATTTAATTAATATATTTTTTTAATTTATAATGTCAATTTGATCGAGCATTATTTCAATTATATTTCTTCGAAGTTAAATTCATATGATAAAAAAAATCTGATCAATTTAAAAAAAAATCCAAACTCTGAGCACATTCAATACAAAGACAGGCCAGTATCTCACGCCAAACGTCCGACAGAGTACCTGAGAAAAATATCAACCCTTACTTCCACCTCAGTACACCTAACAAGAGTACAAATTCACCAGCCTTAAAATTGAATTACATAAGTACTGCACAGTTCTATAAAAATTACACGGCTAAAATTTATAGCTCTTAAAAATTTTGAAAAATTCGCGTAGTTAATTTAAATATATAAAAGTATATAAAAAAAAATAGGATATATGTTTTTAATAACATCATTAACAGCCACAATAATACCCTCTCTGTTGAAAAAAAATTTAATTAAATTTTATCTGGACAAAGGACTTATACACTTAGACAGAACTCGAAGTACTAATTAATTTAAAAAGTTTCAATGAGAAATATTAAAAATTATAATTCCAGAACTTAACGCTCCGGACTTTTAGAATGTATGGAGATATTGAAAATAAAAAGTCTAAAAAGTGTATGCCCTAGCACCAGCGTATCATGTCCGTAGTGAGCTTATTATTTTTACGCGTCACGTATTATGAGAAAATGTATATCGGAAAGTAGTCGGGCGTGGACGATACTTGGAGCACCGATGACTATCCGTTATTACTTGGTTGGTTGCCCGGCCAGTGCATTAGTTACATATATACATCCTATCCATGAATATTATCCCCGTACCGACTACTGTGCTACCGAGAACGAGAACGAGAACGAGAACGACCATCAGGGGTAGAAAGTACACAGAAAAAAAGATTTCTTGACTGGAGAACGAAATTCTTGGCTCAAGTAAATTTTCGGGTGCCCGAAGGAAGACCGAAGTTGTCTTGGCCGAAGTAAAAATTTTTCTTGAAATTCTATTCTCGGTGGAAGTAATTTTTCTTAATTCAAATTATCATAAATACTTGATACAATAAATTTTTATATTTGATCAAGATTTTAAGATACTTTAGGGAAGCAGCGTCACCTACTTCAGCTGAGAAAAAAATTTTCTCACCTTGAGAAAATTTTTCTCTTGAATATTTGATATCCACTTTATATTATTTTAGCGTGCAATTATATATATTGAATGAAAAAAAATGGTTTAATATTATTTGATCTTCCAATTTGACATGTTCGTCAATAAAAATATTAATGAAAATTTATTATCGAGAAATTTAATTTTTTGGAACAAGAGAGAAATTTTCTCAAGACAAGAAAATTTATTTTTGTCAAGACCTTAATTTTTTGGAGCAAGAGAGAAATTTTCTCAAAACAAGAAAATTTTCTTGACTTAAATAAATAGTCTTGGATCAAGATATGTATTTCTTGAAGCAAGGGAATTGATTTTGTTGGAATAAGTGAAATTTCTTGTGTAAAAAAAAAAATTTTTTTTCGCCCAAGAAAATAATTAGGAAGAAAAATATTTTCTTGGTTCAAGTGAACCTTTCTTTCTGTGTAGTGTCCAGTGTCCAGCATATGTCCACCATACTCCAGAGGTGTGTTAGTATTAGAGTATTAGTGCATTGAGCATAGACCTGCTCTATTCGGGGTTAAGGGAGAGTGCCTCTCAGCTGAGATACAGGAGTGGGAGTCAGACATAAGGCATAAGCCACTCCATTAACGTTAATATTATAAACGTAAGCTGCCCTCTGGCCATCTACACACGGTTCATTTTATACATATGATATCGCCACCCATTTACACTCGAGATAGAGCCACAGTGTGCTCTGTTTGGTTTAATTGTGTACGTAGTGCTGCGAATGTGTGTACACATTTGCACTAATACTAGATATTAATAGCTCAGAGTAGAGTACGGATATAGAGATAGGATATTCCGGATGGCTCTTAGGTGTTCCGTTACCGTGCATTATCAAGCCACGTCCTATAACTGGGTCTTCAATGAGACCTGACACTTGCTCGTCGGCTCCGATGGCCTATTAGTGTTATTAGCTTGGTCATATAAATGCTTTTAATACGGCTTTTTTTTTTTTACATATTTATGATTCATTTTTATTATGATATAATTCTATTGAGATAGATTATTTTTACTTTTTACAAGCAATGTTATGGAAAACTGTCATTATAATTAGTTAGTTTTGTTAGATAGTGAATTTTAGAATTTTACACTAATAAAAAAATCAATTTGATTTAAGAGAAAAAATTTTGTAACCTCTCTGAAATCAAAATTTTTGTTAATTAATTTATACAAGAATTAAAGAAAATATTATACGTTGATTAAATAGTTAAACGCAAGGTCGTGGGTTCGATTCCTCGTGAGTATTTTAATATTTTTTCTTCATGTTGTTTGAGTAAAAATGTAATAACTGTGTTTACTATTGATTTCATGATATAAATGATTCTAAATGTCGAAAAATTGATCAAGTGTTGAACAATAGCCAGATTTATGAAATAGTTGCTCAAATTTTAATGAAGTTATGAAAATAAAAATTATGTAATGTAATAATTTTCATGTACTGTATGTATGAAAATAATTGTGTATATAATTTGATCAATTTTTAATAATTTTTCTGTTGATTTTAAATTAAATTGTTTACTTATTTATTTTGGGTGAGGTCATCACATAACTTTTTAAATTAAATTAAAAAACGTTAATTAAATGCTGAAAGTGATTTAAATATTACAACGATGGTTATTAGATTAATTGACGCAATTAAGAAGCAGCTATTCTGTGAGCTTAATTTATTATTTAGAGGATTTGTGGCGTAAATTTAAATTAGAAATTCCAATAAAATAAATTAAAAATTAGGATAAAATATGGGCCTGCTGTTAATTGTCTGTGTGCTGTCGGTAATCAAAAGTAGACTTGGGGTCTGTAAAACAAGGGGTACCCTTGAATTAGTCCATGTTCCAGCTACGAGGGAGACCAAGTCCGAGTTCTGTGCTATACACTCATTCCAGATTTGTTGAGTGGTTCCAAGTCCACTGCGAGTATTTAAGCGACAGAGAAACTGAGTATTAAAGTTAAAGAGTAACTGAGTAGACAGAGACAAATATATATGTACATATACATATATACAGAAAAAGAGAGCTAGATAGAGAGAGAAAGAGAGGAGGATAGTAATAGACAAGGGAATGAGAAACGAGGAGGGTATGTAGTGCTACTCCAAGCAATAACATTAATTGCTATAAGCTCAATCACGAGTTGGCTGGATGTTGGACCCAGCCAAGGTACCCAACCCGAGGTCACACGGCTTTTAGATAATTGGATCAACTATTTGATCAGAGATAATTGAAAAATTGCTCTCTCCAGCCAGCAACGACGAATCACTTCCCCAAATTGCTCCAACTTTATCACTATTTTTTTACTTTTTATTTCATTATATATATTTTTTTTTATTTTATCTGTGTCACTCATATTGGAATGGAATTCGATTTTTTGATAATAGTCATGCTTTATATATTTATTTTGGAGTGGGTCAAGTCAATGTAAGTTCATTTTTTTCTGGTTTTTAGGAATTAATTCATCAAAAATTTCCATCGAAAATTTTGATTGTTTAATTAATAAATATTTTATTCTTGGGTTCTTAATTAGAAAATTTTTCAGCAAAACTTTTCTTGTATAAAAAACGTACGTGAAAGTTGATAAAAAATTTTTTTTTTCGTCAATTCGAATATACATTTATAAATATCAATAAATATATATCCATATCCCTGCAGATGTACTCAGATACATATATATGTATACGAAGAACATGGGTGAATATCGGAAGTAGGAATTTCACTGTGGGAATTTGAGAGCCCCTGTCTGCCAGAGAATTCTAGGCACTCCTGACGTCTGCTTAATTAATTACTATCCGCGGTTTTAATTAGCCCGGCAGAGCCTTCGCTTGCTCTTGTGCTCTATGGAAAGCCGTGAAGTAGTCGCTACCACTAGAGACTTGTATTGGTCTCTCGTATAAATATATATGCATACATACATACATACATACATACATACATACATACATACATTTACACTTATAAATTTCTATGTGCATTATACATTATATATAATACAATAGTGTTGCTCAAAACATTCGCGGCATTGAAGGTAGTTGCATTAATATATTATCCAATGGTACATTATATATTAAATCTTAGCAGAGTACATACTTAATTTTAATTTTACAGTTAATTATATTTACATCACTGTCACTTCACTGGAGAAAAGTATTGCTAATAATTAATTTATTTTATAATTGCATACTTAGCCGGGAATATATTTGGTTAATTATTTATAATAAATTTCTAAAAATCGGGAATATAATTTGACTCGTTCTCGTTTGTATATATTTGATACATACATATACTACACATGAATGTAGAGTATAGAGATAGAATACATGTCTACGTTATACGTCTGGGTAGATGATATCCGCATTACGGTTGCGCGGCGTAAAAAAAGATACGGTGAGACCAATTAAAAGTTTCTCTCTTCTCCTCCCGCGTTTCTCGCCTTACCTAATTTCTAATTACGATTCAGCTATTGCGTACTCGAGACATGTTTGTCGAAGTCCGACTAAATCGCCGACATTTAAATCAACAAAAACTGTATTATATAAATTAAAAAGTTAATTAAATATAAAACCCACCTGGTAATTAAAAATTACTTTCATTGTCCCGATAATTAATCCAGTGTTATTTGTTAATATTTATAATTATAATGATAGTTGTAATGAACTAAAGTCGCTGACTCATTGCTGCAGATAGAAAAAATATTAACAATAAAAATAATAATAATAGATTATAAATAATAACAAGGCGTAGTAAGTAGTTGATTACAGCTGTTAGATATTTATTCCAACAGCGAATAATAATTGAAAGACGATTGTTAGTCCTTGAGATTAATTGAATATGAGGCAATTACCTCTAACACTGTGTATCCGTCATGTGAAATAATTAAAAGCCCCCTCGTTTATTTACTCCTTCTTATTACTCGTTATTATTTTTCTTTATTATTCTTTATTTTTTTTTTTGTACGAACAAGTACAAGCGCGAAACGACTAGACGGTATGTGTACCAACAATGTATAGAGAGGATATGATGACGATGACGATGATGAAGATAATGATGATGACGGTGATAAAGAATATTCTTGTGATATTGTAACGCGAACGTTGTTATTACATGGTTAAAAAATGAGACGATATATTGATGTAAATGCACTTAATATTACGTCAACCAGCTGACTTATGGATAAATATGGAGTGGGATCAAATATATACTGGCAAGACCTTCCTGTTTGGTAGACATTGAAAAGTATATGTATCAATAAATATAACTATAGGTTATATAATTAATAAAAAGATGATCGGATATTTTCGATAAAATTTATTGAACAACCAAAATAAATTCTTAGAATATAAATAACTCTTCTATACTACACTGTGAAAAATCCGGAGTGAATCGGGAGTGAATTTCACTCCCGTCACTCCCGTTACTTGGAGTTCCGGAGTGAAGTAATTAATCACTCCGCGTAGGGAGTGAATCCGGAGTTTTTATTTGCGGAGTGATTTCGAATTTCACTCCGAAAAACATCCGCGTTCGGAGTTTTTAAAATAAATAAAATAAGGATGAATTTTCGTTCTACAAAAAAAATCTCAAAATTAATCTTTATATAAATATTTCTTCTGTACGTGTGTTTGTCACTGAACTCCTAAACGGCTGAACCGATTTTAATGAAATTTTTTGTGTGTCTTCCGGTGGATTCCAGAATGGTTTAGATTCACAATTCAGTCCACGAGAAAATGTTTATTTAATAAATTTTTTATTTATAAATTGTTGACTACCCACATGCACTTTTCATATATTTTATAAATATCATATATATAAGATATATGAAAAAATTCATGTGGGTACTTAAATGAAAGGTCTCGATGAGTATAAAATCATAATGGACTTATATTTACAAAAATGTTAATTACTGAAGAATGCCCATTGCATATTGTTAACTAATGATGTTTTTAACTATACAAGCTCATTCCTAAAATTTCTAAATTTAAGACGTGTGTACATGACAACGTCTGTCGGGTCCGCTAGTATATATATATATATATATATATATGTATATATATATATATATATATATATATATATATATATATATATATATATCTCTACATATTTTTTTTTGACAATTTTTAATTATAATTAATTTATAACAAAAAATAAATAAAAACATTATAATAATAATTGAAATGAAATATTATTAAAAATAATAAATTAAATTTTTAATAATTAAATATAAAAAAGGTTTATAAAAATATTTTCTTTAAAAAAATTTATTTATTTCTAAATTCATTTATTTTCGGAGTGAATGCGGAGTGAATTTTATTATTAATAAAAATTAACTCCTCGAAGTAAATATCACTCCCGCTGGGAGTGAATCAATTAAAAATCATTTACTCTTCATTCACTCCGCGTTCAATCCGCAAATTTTTTACAGTTTAAAAAAAGAACTCTATTTAAGAAAGGTTTACATTTTTTCTCTCTCTCGCCCTCTATTGGACAAACGAAAGTATCTCTGTCATACTTGTAGAACAAATGGAATCTTAAAACGCATTTTATGCATAAACAAATGAAAATTTTCCAAAAAAGCGCTTCGCTCTTCGATAGATAATTTATCTATCGAAAAGCGAAGCGTTTTTTTTCGAAATTTTATCACATACATGAGAAAAACACGTTTGAAAATCAACTATAAACCGCTCTTAACAAAGGGGTTAGTTGGTATTGAAGACTTAAATGCTATTAATAAACTATTATATGAAAATAGAATGTTATGAAAAGAATGAAAGGGTTGAAGTATTTATAAACTTTATTTTGAGTGAAATAATTCAAAATATATGAAATTAATTTTTTTATCTATTGAATCGTTTGTATTTTATTGATTACTTAATTATTCTACGAAAATTTTTGCATAAACTTGTTCATGACGATATGATTATTAAAAAAAATTACAGCATATAAAGTATTTATAGTATAGATCATAGAAATAAAATACTTTGGTAATTAAGTAAAAAAAAATTTTACATACTTAAATTTATACCCAATTCAACTTATATTTTTCAAAAAATCTAAACTTTTCATTTTTTAATTGAAAAATGATATCAATATCATTTAAGCCAATCACTCTCTTTATAAATACATATATAAACCGATAAATAAATTAAATTGAATGAAGAGAGAAATTTTTGAATCAAATAAAATTTACTCAAACCAAAAAGAATTTTTAAGCTCAAGAATTTTCTTGCTTGATTCAAAATGATTAAATTTTTGAAAATAATTTTCTTGGATCAAGATATTCTCTCTTCGTTCCAGTTAATTTTCTTATCAGTGTACAATATTTATGCTACACTCATACAGTCAAAAGTTGAATGAGTGTGTAGTTGTTTGTTATACTGCGTATTATATACAAGCAAGCGTATTTAGTTGCAGCGAGATAATGCGAAAGCACTTAAGAAGTAAAGCAAAAAGGTATTGCCGTAAATCTCCTGAGGGGGTGGCTCTGCTGGTTTTTAAAACAACCCAAGTAGAAGTGAAATAACTGCAAAGAGGGCTGCTGGGTAATTTAACGATCTTTGTCCGAACAAGAGAGACTCGAATTCGGTTTAGTTGCTGTAAAAGAGTTACACGTTTCTACACTCATTAATGTACTTATTTTTGAGCCCCTAATTTATGTAAAAAAGTGAAGACACGTCGGGATTTTTTATAATTGACAACCGACACATTGTTTCTGTTGCAGTATACTGCGTCTGGCTTCACTTTAGTTTAGTTATTTGCCGAGTTTTTTCTCAGAGAAAGAACGAGCTCATTATTTCGTGTTGTTAAATTTTAATTGCTGGCCCGCCAAAAAATGGTAAATTAATTTTTTCTTACAAATAATAAATTACTCTTTTATTTTGAAAAATAATTATAAATTTTTTTATTTATTTATCCGACAACTGACAGACTTCTGGAAGTGAGTATACTTGAGTCACAGCTGGTTCTTTAAACGCGAAATAGATTTGGGGCCTTCCGAGAAGGATTCGATTGCGGGCGCGATTAAAAAGAAATCGAGTTTGGTTTTTGCGGTTTTTAAAATTATTTTTCAGAGTTTTTTATTGTTATTACTTAATTATTTTATTCAAACCCTTGGGATAAACCGTGTGGTGTGATGTATAATTTAAAAAGATAGTCAATTACCTAATTGGCATCGATGGTGTTTAAAAAAGCACTTTGGCATTTAATATTCATAAGTACTTAGCATAAAACGATGAGTGTATTGTAAAAGTTTAAAGTACCGTTATAAAATCAGGAAGAGAATCATCTATGGAGGTGTTAGGGGTCACGTGATGCAATTTTATTTCTTGCTCATCATCTCTCACACCTCCTTATCCTCCTTTTCCTCCTCCTCCCCTTTCTTCTTCATCTTCTACTTCTATTGAGTGTGTATTTATCCATAAAAATTCGCTGGATGCTCGGCTCAAGTAAAGCTCAAAGCATGATTATGATTACTATCGATTTTAAAGAGCCGAGTCTGTACTTTACTTTAAATGTAAATTCATACGTATATTATATTACAAATTTTTAACCTCAACTTATGTATACTTTCTCTCTCGTCACGACCTTTTGTTAATGATAAATAAAATAACGTACGTTTAATGAATAATTGTAAATTACTTATTTGGATTTTAATTTTTTAATTATATTAATGAAATTATTTATTGCAAAAAAATATAGGGGGCCTAATATTATATTTATTAATATAGATAGTCTGGCAATCAAGGACTAATTAAACGGCTGTTATTAATTATATATGACAGAATAACAAAGAATAAAAAATTAGGATGATATGAAGTATAAAGTCGGCTCGACGGAGAGCAAGTTGAGGAAATATTTAATCAGCGGAGCTTGAAATTAATTACAGAGGGCATCTTATTGTGTCTTTGCTCAAACTTTGGTATTACTTACAAGCCACCGTTGACGTGCTAGAAAGAGCGCAACATATAATATATAATAGTATATAATACCTATACAGAGATAGAGATAGAGAGCAAAGGGTTAGGAGAGTCAAGTCAAAGAGTAGACGGGGGTCACCTTTAATAATGTCTGTGCTCACATATATCCCTAGTGTAGTACCGATACAACGATACTCATGTACCATGTAATATTAACGACAGCTTGGGGCTCTCGAGTGGTTAACAAAAAACTCCCTTTCCTTGCTATCCTCTGATACCCGTTCATATTATTTTAATGTAACGTACAATAATTATCAGATATCACTCGACTCATCACATGAAATCCATTTCAGATATTAAATTTTTAATAAAATTAATATCCTAAGTCTTGTTATCTCCTCGTACAAAAATGTAATATTAAAATATTAAACTTTTTTAATATATTATAAAATATTGACAATAAGAGACAATGGGTTACATTATTAATTGTGTCGAGTCTAGAGCTTGGGGTCTGGGGTCTGGGGTCTGGGGTCTACGCACCCTCACATGTAGTGCTTTATATTAAGCCCCATGAAATTATTTTTTCACGATCCTCGACGTACTTGACAGTTATAACTATTATAATAATTTTAATATTAAAAATAACAATAATATAGAACAACGAAAGCTCATGTATATTTTTATATTTCACATGTGATCATGCGTGGAGCGTATAAAATTCACATATGTTTAATATGTAACATATGCTCATGTATTAATGAAGCATTCGCACATTCTTGCATGCTTTATCTTAATTGTGAACATATAATAAAATTAGTTTGTCAAAACTCAAAAATTTTTTCCACACAGAAAGAAAAATTTCTTGATTGGAGAACAAAATTCTTGGCTCAAGAAAATTTTCGGGTGCCTGAAGGAAGACCGAAGTTGTGTTGGCCGAATTAAAAATTTTTCTTTAAATTCTATTCTTGGAGGAAGTAATTTTTTCTGATAATTCGAATTATCATAAATACTTGATACAATAAATTTTTTATATTTGATCAAGATTTTTAGATACTTTAAGGAAGCAGCGCCACCTACTTCAGCTGAGAAAATTGAGAAAATTTTTCTCTTGAATATTTAATACCCAATTTATATTATCAAGAACTAAATTTTTTGGTGCAAGAGGCTGAATTTTCTCCAAACAAGAAGATTTTCTTGACTTAAATAGATTTTCTTGGATCAAGATACGTATTTCTTAAAGCAAGAGAATTAATTTTGTTGGAATAAGTGAAATTTCTTATGTCAAAAAAAAATTTTTTTTTCGTTTAAGAAAATAATTAGAAAGAAAAATATTTTCTTGGCTGAAGTGAATCTTTTTTTCTGTGTATTCATATCAAATTCTTAAAGGTCAATCTTTTTGTGATTTTTCAATTCATATTTTTTTTTTATTCAAAGGTTTCATGATTATAATAATAATAATAATGATAATGATAATAATTACAGCAGAAACAATATTAATAATAGTTATACTTGGGTGTTCAAAGCCCGCGAAACTTGACTGAGAGTGATCTGACAGAAATTTTCATTAAGTGGATTCTTATACAACCGACAACCGACAACCAACTCTACCGACTTCCGAGATTAACAAAATGATGTGTGTTTGCCTAGACCTCGAATAGCGTTGGAAGTATAGTAGTGTAGCGGTGTAGTAGTATTGTAGCAGAGAGATTGAAATGAAGAGTGAGAGCGGGAGTGAGATAAACCCTGGGTAGACCTAGCTTGTGAGGGTGAATAACGGACAAAGAGGGTGGGTTTTGAGTTCGACCGAGTCACGTTTAATATCATTCTGGGTTTCATCTCTCGGCTCGAGCGCTCCTATCCCGTGCACTTTGCGAATGTCATCCTCTGTCTGTGCATATGAGCTAGAATGTCCATGAAATTGCTACGCGGAATATCTATTACTAGGGTTTAATTACCTCGTGTCAACTTGGATCAATGCTCGTAGCTGCTGCCACCGCTTCTCCTACGCGCTCTGAGTAATTGATATTGACTGTTTATAATTAAATACATCATCCTCATCACATAAATTACACTCATCTCTAATTAATCTTTATTATTAATCAATAAATTAATTCATTCAATATTTCGATCTAAACATTATAATTATATTCGAATTGAAATCCAAATAAATCCTTATATCAGAGTGTTTAGTATAACGAGTGTGCCTTTTAATAAATTATCGCTTAATACGCGAGATAAAGACACGCGATACCGCGACACATCTACAGAGTTGCCGGGTGGTTAGTGGTTATATCCACGGGGATGTCTGTTATACTACACTGTACTGTACTAAAGCCATATAATACATAGACTCCTCCACGACGGCCGCCACTGAAGGTAACCGACACCCTTTCGCAAAAAGTAATTGGTTAATGCCTCGGAAATGAGTTTAGTTCCCTTTGCCCGGGCTGCTTCGTCTCCTTTTATTTTCGACTTTTTTCCTTTTTTATTTTATTTCCTTTTTTTTTAGACCTTCTGTCCATCTCGAGAGCGAGTCAAGTGTGTAGTGCCTCTACGTATACGTCGATCGGGTATGGAGCCCATACTACCAGCGCCAGGCTGGAAAAAAATAGCTAAATTGACAGAGACAGTATCTCCGTACTCTCGATATAATATGTGGATGTAGATGCCGACGATAGAGTCCTCCTTTCTCTTTATCTCTCTTTTTCTCTTGCTCTCTTACGGTATTTTTTACCGGGAAGGGTAAGGTTTTTTGCGCCTTGTGTACCTACGAACGAGAAACGACGAACCCGCGGGCTCAGTCACGCTTTGTGCCACATTGCTTCAGTCTTTGGACCATAGTAGTGTTATATATAATCCATTATCTGGCTATGAAAAATTCTATTACAGGATGACAAGACACGGGCATTATGTATTTTTATATCAGAGTCGCCGGCTTTTTTAAACTATTCATTATTATACTTTCAGAGAGTGCTTATACATAGTTTTTAATTACCTTTATTACGAGCATGGGTTTAATTAATGGGGTAATTACCCACTTGTTTGTTACCGACGATGTAATAGTATAATGAGACAGAGAGAGTAAGAGAAATTTAATATTAAATCTTTGTCTGATAGTTACTACGATATCTTTATGGCTTCATTATTAAATTAAAAACAAATTGTCAACAAGTGTATTATCAGTTTTTTTTTTTTTTTTTTCAAGTATTATATCTTATCGGAAACTCACCAGTCAATGTCACTCGGTAATTATTTCTTATCAAAGTCAAGTTCAATAGCAAATCAGATACAATAACACTACTGGTAAAAATATCACCGTTTTTTTTTGTTATTGAGGATTGTTAGGAATTTTTTATGACGATGATTAGATTTATTTTATTAAATATCTTACGAGAGGGAAGGGGTATTAATATTAATATCAATATTATCTGCAGTAGGAAATTGATAACTCACATAAGCTTCCTGAATGATGACCGATTTTAATTGTATTTTAAAGTCTGACGTTATTTATCAAATAATTTTTACTAACATTCCAGTGATAAGACAATTAATTAATATTATTTTAAAAGTTTTTGATATTGAATTGAGCAAAAAAGTTTTTAAATCAAAAACTTAAATTATAAACAATTTTTTTCTAAGTTGATTTTTTTATCAGTGTACCAAGTCATAAAAAAAATTCTTTATTTTATATTAAAATATTATTTTTACTAATTTTGATATAAAAATTTACAAGACTTATCTTGCTCGCAATAACACTCCGTCAAAAATTTATAAATACCCATTATCCTTAATCCCTTTCATAATAATTAAAAAAAAAAATACTATTATACATCAGCGGGGTAAAGTAGAGAGTAAAAGGGCTAGTATATATTGTATATTATATTATACATATATATTCTTTTAGTTCGATTTACTTGTATGTATATAATATTAGTATAGCGGTGGTGTAACGGGCCATTAGACAAAGGGCCTTTAGCTTTTAAAAGGTGTTGTTAAATCCTCCCTACTCATGTAAGACACTCCTCTCTCTGGCGCCTCGTTTTAATTAAACTCATAAATCAATGTCAATTAGTCTAGCTTCTTAACTCCGGGTAATTAATTATCATTAACAATTAATTGTTATTTTTATAAGCGTAAGCATCAGCGTCTGATGTATCCTATCCACCCTCTGTTGATAATTACTTTAAACAAGTGAAATCATTTTAAATTAACTTCAAAATTAATAAAAAATACAAAACAATCTAATTTAAACATTTTTATCCTCATCAGATAGAAGAAAATAAAAGGCCGGATTAAAATGATTCGATGTGCGAGATTGTGAATTGTGATGAGAGTGGAATAAATATAATATGGCGAGGTCTGTTTGGTTGTCGTCGGCAGGACCCGAAGGGACTTAACTTGCGGACGCGGGGTCCGAGCAGGTGGCCCGTTTTGTGGTGGGAATGCTGGATAACTCGACCGACCGGTTTCATGTGCTATAGCGCATACGCTGGATTTATAAAGACAAAGACAGAAACACAGACTTGAAGTTGTTCATCTCTTCTAACGTCACCTCTCTCTGTTTTTCTTGTTCGTTATCTTTATCTTTTCTCTGGTATTTGGCTCTACGCTTGTCTGTATCTGCGAGTGCGCGAATACAGGACAATATAATAAATATAGCAGAGAGTGTTTGTGTACCGACACGACGGAGATAAAATGTTATAGGCTGCAACGTTAAGTAGATAGAGAGTGAGAAGGACGAAATAAAAGTCGGAGCAGCGTGAACGAGGGTCCAATCGCCGTGGAGTTAAGTTGAGTACAGTGTGATTGTGATATGAAGATTGTTTGGCTGTGAGTGTATTTATATTACAGTATGTACAACTAAAGAGAAACGGATGATACTTTTCGCGCGTATAACATCGCTAATAAATATACATAGCTGCTTCTGCGTTATCCGCGTGCTTATGGGATCTTTTTACTCCGTATATGTACTTGTACCGATACCAGTATAAGTAGTGATCTGTAAATATATAGGCTTCAACTTTAGCTTGAATTTTTCTTATTATTACTTTTAGTTGGACTCGTGATTGGAAAAAATTAAAATCGCGCTTCCATGAGTCAATTTAAATTTTATTTATTGTGATAATTTTTTCCTGGTTGTTATGAGATTAATGTTTTTCAATCAAATTAATTTCAACTAATAATTTATTAAACTTTTTGATTTGCTTTGAAAAATAAAATTAACTTGATTCAAAAGAAAAATTATTTTACACTGAGAAAAAAAAATATTTTTATTAAGAAAATTTTCTTGATACAAGAATTTATGTTCTTGAAAATTGTCAAGAATATATATTCTTAGCTCAAGAAATTATTAAATTGATTGAAATAATTTTTACTTAATTTAAATGAAGCTATTCATTTGTTTATCTATTCTCCAAAGATAAATATTGATGTTCTTCTCTTCAGAAATTAATAATTAATAATAATAGAATATTTGATCGTCAGCGAGTTTCTTGAGCCAAGAAATTGTTAATTGAGCAAAAGTATTTTTTTTTCTCAGTGTAAAGAATTTGATTGTTTTAAATCAAGAAGATAAGATTTTTCAAATAATTTAAAAAAATTATTTAATTAAATAAAAATTAATTGAAAACTTTTTCATAGCATAATATTTGAACGATATTTTTCTTTCTTTTAAAAAGTCGCGAGTTATTTAAATGACAACTTACCTCTGTAATATTTAACCCCCTCTTGCCCAATAAATAGCAGGCAGATAAAGCGACTGGGGCTTACATTAATAAAGCTAAATGCTGAAGGCTGAATGAGCAATGAATTAAATGGATAAAAATGTGGAAAAGTTGCGCATCGGCGAGCGTTCGAGTGGTTGTTCGAGGATGCAAAAGTGAAGGAGTCGGTAGCAAAATTGAGAGCGGAAGCGGGAATAAGGAGAGTAAAGGTGAGTGGAAAAAGGCTGTAGTATTATATGTATAGTATAGTGTATAGAGTAGTATATAGTATACGATATACTACTCCCACCGAGAAGCTACGAAATGGACGAGTCTTGTTGAGGGTTGAAAGGACGAGTGAGAGGGTAGATCTTAAATAAAGTGATATGGAGTACTTTCGTATAAGAGCTCCGTTTCCACAACTTTTCCTTGGAATGTACCAGCACAGATTCCAAACAAATCACACCTGCACTTACTTGCCTCTTTTAAATTTCTCCCTTTCTCTTATACTTATTCTTATTCTTATACTTATACTTAGTAGCTCAATGCAACCTGGATCTCAACTTAGCAGCACAACACACTCCACACATTCATTCATTATTTATAATCCAATAAATCAGGCTCTCTGTAAGGAAATCTATTAAATGACTAATATATTAATTATTTACAGCGTACTTTAATAATTATAAATCTCTCGATACAATGTATGTAGATAATAAAAACAAGTGCGTCAATGTCGTATCTTACATATGAGCTGGTGCTTTAATCAGTTTTATTTATTATCCTCGTTATTTTGGTACAGCTTCAATTTGTATCGGTATCCAGTCTCATAAATGTCTTTTTCATGAAACGCTCTTTCTTAAATAACGTGTGTGGTATTTATATTTTGTATACTTGATCTTTCTCCGGTATTACCGATAATTATTGACGCGACTTATTGTGAATGCGTGAGAATCAAAAATTAGGTTTTTCATTATTTTTATTATTATTAAAAACACAATTTTAATAATATTTTTATTTTTTCAGAAAAATTTTTTATTTATTATTTTCTTCAAGATAAATAAATATTATGACTTCAAGACAAAATTCTAAATGTAATTTTCATGGGTTATAGTATTGTGGATGGTCACTTAAACACTGAAAAATAATTTAACTTGATTCGAGAGAAAAATTCTTGAACTAAGAAAATAATTTTGAAGAGGGTAATTATCTTGAATCAAAACGAAAAATTCTTATAATCAAGTAAAATTTCCTTAAATCAAGAAAAATTTATTAGTTCAAGAATTTTTCTACTCAAATTAAGAAGATTATGTTCTTCAAAATTATGTACTTGATTCAAGAACATTTTTTTTTCTGTGAACCAAAATTAAAAATTTAACAATCTGTAAAAATCATAATATTAACCCAATTTTACATTACTTTTGAATACATCATTAAAAATTATGATTTTAACATCATAATTCAAGCCATAATTTTTTCGTAATGTATCCATACCAAAAAAGTACAAAAAGTAAAGAGATACTGATAAATAAAGCGCGGCTAAGATCAGAAACAAAATTAAAAGCACTAGTAATGAAATAAATCGTGACTCCTTACATCCAGTACTCAGATAGACGCTCTCTCATTCTTTCATACTCTTATTCCCTGTTTTCTTGTTCTTGGTCTTGGTCTTGGAGCTTGGAGCTGCAAAATTGATATCTGTCAGCACGATGCCGCGGGGCAACAACGTCAAATTAAGAGAAAACGCACGACTCACGAAACGAATCATTAACGAGCTGCAGATGCGAGAGGGTCGGTTATTAATTCCCGGCAACTACTACTCTTATACAACCAGAATAAGTGACACAGACTTATCCACTTTTACACTCACACAGAGTACAAGAGATGAGATAGAGAAATTTCGAGTCACACACCAAGAGTATAAAGTCAATGTGAAAGTTTCGTGCCAATTATTTTACTTATTCTCCATGGCACCGTCCTCTTCATCCTATCCTCTTCATCTTCGTTTACTTCTTTTCTTCTTCCGATCTCTCCCCCGTTATAATATATGTCGGAGTCGGAGATCTGACTGAGTCTTTACTTCATAAAATTAACGAACGGACACGTTACAAGTGTACTCCACACTAGTCCGTTGTCATAGATAAATATTAATCAATTTGAGCTTTCTTTTGAATATAAGTTACTTATACTTAACTCCTATTCGTTTGTTTGATATTTTATACACATAAATATTATATATGTATATATAATATATACATTTACAGCGCAGGATGTGCGACTGAATAATTAGGCGTATTTTCTGTCGATGCATAACGATCTACTAACGAGCACCCGGTGTCTATACTACACCCATTAAACTTATTATTATACACAAACGCAGCGAAATTATCATTTCCAGTACACACTCTTGCGTTTAGTTTCTGAATATATTTATTATCATGTATGTACGCGGGATTTTCTGAGAATAAGAAGATAGTACTGTGCTAGTACTGGTGCAAAGACACTTTGCTCAAAGGGGTTGCGAAAATAGAAGGAGTGGAAGTTCCAAGACAGATAGATAGAAAGATAAAGACCGAGACGGGATAAAGTGTCACCAACAAAATGAGACAAACTCTGTATAGTACTATTATATATATATAGATGTAGGATTGTGGGTGGGTATGTGGAGAATCGGTTTTCTGTGTACGTGTGTGTGTGGACTCCAACACAGACCAGAAGAAACACACGAATATAGCATTAAATGGGTTTAGTTTTAATTAGCAGTAAACAGCCTCCATTAAGCCCGCAGTTGTAAATCACCTACACTTACCCCCTCCACTTTTTCTTGTATATAATATAGTATATAGTGGAGTAGACCCCCTTAGTAGCTTATATATATATATATATATATATATATATATATATATATATATATATATATATATATATATATATATATATTATGTATACATACATTTAATTCTCTCAACTCGTCTCTCTTGAATTCCCAAGCTGGAGCACTCGCTGGTCTCTAGTCTCGTTTAGTTCTGCACATTCGATGTAATGCTCGGTCTTTTTCTCGGTGCACTTATGTACGAACCGAGTTTGGTAGGGTGTGCTGCTGCATCTACTTTGTATATGTATATGTACATGTGTATGTATATGGAGCAGGAAAAGAGCCAGAGCGTTTGGAAAAGACGACATTGGTGTTTGTGTATTGCGAAGTATAGGGAGATCGAAACGATAGAGGAATGAGATTGAAAAGCGTACAGGGGCCAGGGGGAGGGGGTGTACATTACATTTCAATTTGAAGTCGTTCATCCTTCTCGGGGAGTCGCATGTGGAGCGAGACAACCAATATCAGAGCATTTCGAAATGGTCCACTGCACATACTCGATCTACCTCCCGACAGTTGTACAAGAAGTTTGAGATTTTCCTTGAGAATTCGAAATAAAATTAACCAAATAAATAATCAGCATATATTTAACGTTAATAGAGTTTGTTTCCATATTATACGAAATAAAAATATAGAAAAATTACAGTCTGAAATATCATTTTTAAAAATTCAATTTTAAATATTCATTTTTATAATTTAAAATTCTTACAGAATTTTTAAAAATTATAACTCAAAAATGTAATTTTTTTTGTGTCTATTTTATATCAAATGTTATGGGAATTTATTTTCATAAATAATCGACTAATCATATTGCTGTTGGGTTTTGATAACAGTATAAGCAAAAAAAATGACTTTTCAATCCGTAAATTTTCACTTCTTTTTTTATTCTTGAGATTAAACTCAAGAGTGAATTTTACTCCAGAGAGTTTGAATAAATAACAAATCATCCACTTTGCATTTACAATACATGTAACTAGCGTTTACTCTACAAATTTTTCACACATTATTTACAATATAATTTTACAAAATATACTAAATTGACTGTCATACTTCATTTTTAATATTTTAAAATAAAATTTAAGTATTCAAGGCGTTTCAAGTTTAATATTTTCGTCTATTAAAAATACGTGATAATATATGGTAGGATGTAAAAATACAAAAGCATTAACGTGCCAATAAATAATACATACACATGCTCCAAAATATTCGGGAACATGAAAAGGAAATAAGGGAGAGAATGTGATGGCGATAGTGGGGTTGTGTTGTTGGCATTACATGGTATGAGGATTGCTGAAAGAGACGCACACATTTTCTCCACGTATATATCGACATCTATAGATATACATTCATATATTTATATATAGGATCGTTATTTTCAAGGACGAAGGGCAATTCCAGAGCTCACGAGACAACCGGCTGTATCAAAAGAAGAGAGACCGGGCTCTATAATAATCGGGATTTCGAGGGCCATTCAATTTCCGCCTAATTATGCTTATTAACGAGACCACCCCCTGTTGATGTGTCTCGTCATCTTTAATATTTTTTTTGTTTCTTCTCCTTCCGTATACATCCAACTCATTATTATTTTTATTATCGTATAACTCTCAATCCTCCTTGTATATTATTATTTTATTTGTTTGCCCGTTCTGACGAAATAAATTATTAAATTAAAAACTCACTTTTTTCTTTACTCTGGATTTTTATTTTTCTTAACAATTTTATTTCATTTTTTTTATGTATACTTTTATCCTACCGCTACCAAATTATCTTCATTATATTTTGTTATTCATGATGTCTTTAGTCATTTTAGTATTAATATTATTAGTATTAGGTTCACTTCTTAAAGATTTCGAGAAGACTAATGCGTAGTAAAGCGTTATAAATACGAGAAATATTAATTTTTACCGTATTAATAATAATCCAAAATTTACTCTATTGAAAGTAATTTAAAAATTACACCATAAAAGAAATTCAATTTTAAATAAAAAAATTTCAAGTTTGATTTCAAAATTAACAAATTTTTTATATATTTAAAGTTTTATAGACCGACAGTAAAATTTTAACTACACGAAAAGATTGTAGTTGACAAATTAAAATAAATTATAAATTAAAATCCTAATTTGTATAATTTTTAGAGTTTAAAAAATTATTTCTTACAGAGTTTATAAAAACTTATATTTTTTAACCGTAATTTTTAAATTGTTTTCTTTTCAGTGTATAAAATGACGTAAAAATAAAAAATTTAACAGTATAAAGAGGCTTTTTCGACACTTAAAGGCCTTAAAAAATAAGTATCAAGTAAAGCATTAGCATTGAGCATTCGAATGAGCTGAGCAGCAGATTCGAGAGCTCAATGATGATTGTGCTGGATGTGAGCACGTGGGTGGCACTTCTTGGCAAACTGTTGATGTGAATAAGTGAGAGAAAGGTGTATGATAATAAGTGAGGGTTGCTGAGAGGATAGATGATGAGAGCAAACTCATACTAGAGAATAAAACTTTTGAAAGAGTTCAGGCTAAAATTCTTTATAGAATTCGTTTCAACAATCAGCCCATTGTCCTGCCAGTTATTCGATCCTTAAAATTTATAATGTACATTTTTAAGCACTACATGATTATCTAACCTCGCATTTATTTGAATAATTACGGCCATTAGTTTACGGTGAAATTAATAAAAAATAATAATGATAATAACAAAGTTATTTATTGTAAAAAAAAGAGTATTTTTTTAGAGTAAAATAAAAAAGGGATTATATATGTTATGGTATGTTTTTACGAGTAATAATAATCCTTGAGTTGTTTCTCTTTTCATTCTCGAGCCACTTCTTCCGGTCTTATTCAACCCCAACCACCCGGAGACACGGTTTTATCGGGTGTCGCCGCGGGTTATCGTTGAGGGTGGAGAACTCCAAAGAGCACGACGCGGAGCAACCGAGAAAGAAAGAAAGAGCTTTGCTGTGGAGTCGAGAGGGTGAGATCCGAGCCCGAGCTCGGAGAGAGAGCACCACCTGTTGGCAGGGTGATGTCTTAAACCCCCGTACATCTTCCTAGCATACACTCTACTCTCACCACTGTGTACCGTCCTAGTCGCTTACACTTTCCTTTTCCACAGGGCTTATCTTTTTTATCTTTATCTTTACCCTTTATTTTGTTTTTTATCATTATATCCGCTTTGCTGTTTTTTGTTTTTTTAATTGAATAGTTACACAGATAAAAAAAAAGTAAGTTTATTCAAGAGACCAAATCTTGAATCAAGTGAAAAAATTTTTTAATTAATCGATTATATAAAGTAACTTATTTCTGACGTACCGTATTATGACATGTAAGCAGTTGCTTAATTTTGGGAATATTTCATTAGCTGATAGATCATTTAAAAAGAAAAATTTTAATTTGTAAAAAATTTAATAAATTATCCTGAAAAAATATTCGATTAAAGCAAAAAATTTTTGAACTGAAAAATCGTTCTTGGTTTAAGTAAATTTTACTAGCTTCAAAAACTTTTCTTCATAATTTAACAATATAAATTTTAAAAATTATGTTTTTAGTTAAGGATTTCTTATCCTAAATCAAGATACTTTTTTATTATTGTAATTTACATTGAAATTACTTTTTAATAAAAAAATTAATTTTTGAAATCGAGTAAATTTTCTTAGTTCAAGAATTTTTCTACTTAAATCAAGACCATGAAGCTCTTCAAAATAATTTTTTTGATTCCAGAATTTTTCTCAAAAATCAAATTAATTATTTTTTTTTTTTTTCAGTGTACAATTAATTAAATAAAAATCAACTACTAAAATTCGAAAAATCCTCTATACTTTAATTTTAAAACTTTTGACTGATTAAAATCCCCCTATGATTAAAAGACTTAATTTTTTTGACAATGAAGCATATGTACAAACTCATAATAAGTGTAGTGAGGTGAATAGTGTAGAATGAGCGCGTGAGTATCGGATTACACGGAGATATTTCAGCCAGGAGGAATGAAACTTCCAGTTGGTTGCATCTCAATGGTTCGTTGACGGGTCGGAGGGCCTACCGTCACATCACCAATGTAATATAGCGTATACTTATACATACATATATAAATATATATAATAATGTTAAGAGTAGAGCCTTGAGGTCCTTTACATTGCACGCTACAAAAACCATTACATGAGGTCCAGGCCACGATGAAAAATCAACAAAGAATACCTCTTGACAATAGCCAGACCCACAAGCTCTTAGTCGCGGTCCTGTTCACGTACGCAGTGTGTAGACCTTTAGCCTTTTCTTTCTATGCCTATCCTTAGCTATAACATCACTATATACTACACTAGTATTGTAGTGCACAATATAGCCTAAATTGTTTTACATACTCTGTATCTGACTCCCATCGGCTTGGCTTGTATGCACACCATCCTGTTTATTTAGCACTCACACATGTAATATTACATACCAAAACACACAACACACATCCGTCCGTTCTCATACTTGTATTATTATCAACAGCACCATATTATACAGAATAGAACCAGCAGACTCAAACCACTCAAATCTACCTTTTAATCATAATAAAAAAACCCATTTATAATTAAAAGGACCTAATGGAGCATGCAAATTGCATATTGTCCACCCTCCAATCTCCACTCGCCGGAATAATGAATTTTATAAATAAAATAAAATTTAATTTTTAATTCAAAATCAAGTAACGACTAATGTGTATACTGACCAATATATAAATATATATACGTATTGAATGCGTCATTTAGGTAAAAGCACCCGAGTAATTACCGTCATTCCATATATGTTTGGTGAACGTGTCAACCATTATAACGGAAATGTCACAAATGGGATCGTTATCCGTATGTATTTAATGGATCATCAAACTATATGCTCTTTATACTCTATGTATTATGTACTATTTAATGCTTTCTGTTGGACGTTTAACATGTTCCTTACATTTTCAATAATTATCGTTCAAAATTATCTGTAGTTGAGAGTTAAAGTATAAGCTTTATTAGATTGTCGGCTGATAATATATGTAATTGAATAATTGAATACACTGAAAAATTGATTAAATTCCCCGTGAAAAAAATTTCTGATGATTTGGACATACATGGCCAATTTCCATATCTAAGATATCTTATTGACACACTGAAAAAAAAAATTAACTTGATTCGAGAGGAAAATTCTTGAACCAAGAAAATAATTTTGAAGAAGGTAATTGTCTTGAATCAAGACAAAAAATTCTTGAATCAAGTAAAATTTACTTATACCAAGTAAAAAGTTCTTGGTTTAAGAATTTTTTTACTCAAATCAAGAAGATGAAGTCTTCAAAATTATATACTTGATTCAAGAACATTTTTTTTCTGTGTATATATGACTATACCAGAAATTACAAATGGACATATTAGGCTATACATAAACATATCAGAAATTTTAATATGGCCATATCTGAATATATCCAGCCATTCAGTAAATTTTGCAAGGGTTTAATTAAATTCTTAAACTTTTTAATGATGCTTGGAAAAATTACAATACAAGCAAACATTTTTTTTTATCAAGAGAAGAGAAGAAAATTATTCAAATTTTGATTGATTTATCTTGATAATTTTCTCTAAAACTGTTAAATGATCGTGTAATTTTTCCACTAACAGATTTCAAATAAACTTAAAAAAAAAAGACTATTAACAATAACAAAGATAAAAAATCAATTGAGGTCCTTGAAAAACACCAAAGAATGCACTAAAGTTGACAAGATGGACTAATAAACACCAACCATAAAGTATATAGCGGTACTTTCTTTGAGTGAAATAATAAGGCTTTGAATCTGCGCAGGTGTTCTTTTTGGTTTAGTTCCTTCTGACGGTCTATGCCCATTTAAAACCTATATATACAAGGGACGAGGGTGGGACAGGCTTTTACTTTATATTCAACGATCTACGATTATTTTACGAGCCACCTGGTCTTAGTTAGCTTAAGTCCTGTACCAAATCTTGAGGTAGCAGGATACACACAAGGAACCTCTACCTACTTATACTAGTCATCTTTTATTTCCAGTATTGGTGCGCAAGTATACTTACTACACTATATACTCTACCAGCGCTAAATATAATGCCGATTCCAAGAAGGTGTGATTTACAGCTACACCTTCCAAGTACATAAATCACTCGAACTTTGCTATTTAAACTATTGTGTATTGTTAAAATATTATTTTTATTGCACCATTATATATCTCTCTTCCGAGGAAATATTGTTTTATGACACTCGGCATCACATTTTAGGCTTAAGCTTCTTATTTTTATTTCTGGTCTATTCGCCATGGTATTGTGGTGTAGTAATCCTTATCTCTGCTCGACTCTAGCACGGCCCTCAGATTATAATTGTGAAGACTGGACTGGACGAGACGGTGTTAATAAGTTGCATCACCAGGTGGTTGAGCCGTGTGCCGATTTCTCTCTTAAAAGGATCGCTAATGTGTCTAACAGCCTACATAACCACCCACTCGTATTAGAATCAAACAATCAGCGAGCTAAGTAAACTTTAAGTGAACGGGATTTAACAGTTAAACACTTTTGCTGTTATTGTTAGCATTAGTGTTATTATCATTGTTACAGTTCCAGTTCGTTCTCTTGCTGTTGTTGTTGTTGTTATTGTAGTTACAGTCATAGTCTCTGATCAACTGGCAACGATAACGAAATTGCTTGGAAAATTGGCTTATTCCGTTTGATTGTACCTACTTCATACTTATATTGACAGACTTATACTTATTTAACGTATTAACATTTTTTTTTGACATTACACATAATACAATATATAACTCTAGTGCATGAGTTGTACTATTAACACTAATTTTGTCACGGTATAGTGTTTAATTTTTTTGCAATTAATCCTTTTAGTTCCGCTAAAATACAATTTATATTTTTTAATTTTTTGTAGTACAATGTTAGAAAAATTTATAATACATTTTAATTATCCTTGAAAAATTAAAAAGTGTAAATATTAAAAATAAGGAAAATATTTTATCTTGATTTTAAAAAATAATTTATATTATTTTTTATCACTTAAATATGTAAGTGGATATTGAAATTAAAATTTGGTATGCAAAAAAATTCTAGGATTAAATTCAGTAAAATTTGAAGTATTATTATTATTATAATTTAGATTTATTACTATCTAGTAAATGAATTCATGTATTTAGAATCAGTCTCGTCTAATTAATTTATAATTTAACGACGACATATATCAATCTAAATTTTATTCATGTAATCTTATTTAATTCAAATAGTTTTTGCAATCATCTGTGCAGCATACTTCGGCATTAAAGACACATTAAAATATATAAACGATTAATTCTGGTATTGCGGCTCGGTAGTAATTATTCACTGCATAGATAAATAAACATTAAATAAACGGCTATAGTTGTAATTTACAATCACCGACTGACTGTGTAATGGCTAACTACTGCATGATGGATGGCCAGGAATTAATATTTAATGTATTTAATTTTTTAGACCGACTACATTTCAATAGTCAACAATAAATAATATTTTAATGTCCGCACTAGACAAAAAGTCACCGTATTATGTAAAGCATACGGCTAATATAAATTACTATTATATACTTAATTTAACTACAGAAAATCTCATTTAACGGTTTTTGTTTTACAAGTGTAATAAATTAAAGTTTTTTTTTTTATATAAACAAGGCGTGGAAATTATTACATACAACTCAAGGAAGTCTAATCATCGATGCAACGATCTGCCGGTGGTTTTTATATTGTATTATATGTCTCTTTACTTGATATAACTTGCACGTGGGAGATCCGAACTAGCCCTCCAAATGCAGTACTCCCACGTGGTGAAAGTTGCTGACGATTGAATTCATGTATTCATGTACACTGTAATTAACTATAACTAAATATTTCGGACGATCATTCGTTACAATAATAATTATAAGAAGATATAATTTAATTTTTTACATTTTATCTTTGTCATGTAAATCAAGACAGCTAATGAATATATAATTATCAAAGCTTTCCAAGAATATTTTTTTATAAATTCATCAATGACAGCTGGTGATTAAATATCGAAACTTTTCTTCATTTATTTTTTTTTAACAAATTTTAAAAATTAAAGTATCACTTGTTTTGAAAAAACAATTTTTTTCCTATTGATTTCATTAATTTCTTCATAAAATATTTTTTCAAACAATCTTTCAATGTTTATTAATTAAAAAAAAAAATTCTCACCAAATTTTGGGGCACAATGTACTAATATTAAGAAAATAAACTTAAAAGTTGGAGATAAAAAATTAAAAGTGTTTTTTTAGGTCCTAAAAAATAAAAACATCCAGTTATTCATAAATTTACAAACCGTTGGAAAAATATTAATTTGTCACGCCGGTGCTAAGGACCTGCTGCGTTTCATTAAAAATAACAATAAAAAATATAATACATATTTATTTAGGGTCGTGCTGAGTAATGGTACTTAAGATACAAGCCGAGGTGTGAGGAGTCTTGTTGATGTTGACCAAAGACTATAAAAGTTTATTTATTTAAAAAATAATGTAGCTTTTGTTGATATAAAATGGTCAAGTACGAGTGAAGGATAAATTATAGAATTCATCTCGCAGATATTCATCAAAATTAACCCGTGGTTTGTGTTTTAATAACCATATTTGAGGTGATAAAGCATGTAATGGTTTACAAACGAAAATATGGTCACTGAAAATGACCAAGGTAAATATTGTCATTGGCAATATTTTTATTAATAACAATCGTGTGGGTATGGTAGCAACAGCAAAGTGCCGCGCTGGACGGGAGCTAGTGGAGAGAGGGTGTGTTATCCGATACCACGAATGTAACAAATTGTTGACTGCATATAACCTAGTTAAATTCAAAATCACATTGAACAGGACCGTTTACTCGTTAACGAACCGTACTGGTCAATTTAGTTATGGCTTTGCGTATAATTTAATAACGATTCAGCAATATGTGCGGCTAGACACAACACTGAACGTATGCCACGTCACTGGTAGTATTACCGCTTACCGCCGAGCGACATGCCCCGATTATTGTTATTATTAGTAGTATGCTGCTGAGGGGTAAAACGATCATTACGCACAATGACATGCGTTTTACTCACACGCACCTTCCTCACGTACAGCAAGCTAATGTTCAGTTTAATATCGATTAATTATTACAACTGATTGCTTACATAACCACTTAAATTTGTGGAATTCATATCAATACTTTTATCTAAAATATTTTTTTTATAATCTTACTAAAAATTTTCTTTTAATTTGAGGTACAATTTTTTTGGAGGAGAAATAAATTGTTAAAATTTTATTATAAATCATAATATTAAAATATTGAATAAATATTAAACTCATAGATAATTTTTTTTACGAGTAAGAAACATAATGAGATGTGTAATTTTCTTTAACACGCGTTTAAAAACCCTCAGATAAATTTACCGGCAATAACAACGTAATTTTATGGTCACAGAATCAAAAAAATTGATTTCATGTAAAAGAAATTCATCCTATTAAAAATATGCAAATATCCTGAGAAAAAATGCCGTACGCTTCTAACATTTAGACTACCTGAATTTTTTTTTATTATAGATATTAACATAAAATGATCTGTCTGTTTAATAATCTGACTCAAACAATACACACTAAAAATTTAGAGATGCATTTAATTCCGCAGCGAAGTTTGATTTTATAATGACTCAAAAATTATAATTTTAAATACTTGCACAAACAAGTGTAACAGAGCAGGTTTGCGCCCGTCGTTAAGGAAATACTTGACACACAAGTTTTAAAAAAATAATAAAATGCTGGGTGATTATTTCTCGACACTTTTGTACACACTTGGTTGTTAAAATTGTTTTGTCGTCGTTATAATACATACCGAGTAAAGTGTGTGTTGAGTCTTGAGAATACATAACAATATGGGAAAGGGAAAGGGAAAAGCCAGAT
Source organism: Cotesia glomerata (assembly GCF_020080835.1). Classification (NCBI taxonomy): domain Eukaryota; kingdom Metazoa; phylum Arthropoda; class Insecta; order Hymenoptera; family Braconidae; genus Cotesia; species Cotesia glomerata. The sequence continues at coordinate 6,584,628 of NC_058158.1, forward strand.
AAAAGTATACACAACATTTCGAGTTAACTTTAACGAGATTGACGAGTGAGTAAAATCGCTTTATATTAATATTATTAAAGTAAATAAAATTCATACCGGAGGATGATAAATTCTGTTCCCATTATACAACATCAATATTATTTACTCGGCTATTTACCGAATTCACAAGACGTACATAACTCGGCAACTGTATTAAATTTAAATAAACCATTATTGAAATAGATTTTGAGAGATACGAGCGTTTTACCCCAACACACAATACACAACCCGGTGACCCTGTACAGTATACATCATACATCATACAGCGGGGATAAAATCACCCCATACGCCGCACCATGTATATAAAATACATGAACACTCATGAGGAGACTGCACGGCTTTATGTCCGATGACAAATCTCGACAATTAACGCCTCGCGAACAATAAAACCGTGCACCGAGTTGAGCCGAGGACGATCAATCCAATGACGTGCTCACTTTTTCACGGCTTTTACAATAATCCACACGTTATATATTATATATTTCATTGTATTTGTATTAAGTGACATACATTTATATTTCCATGCGTGTGTATTAAATGTACAATACTAAAATAACAGTTCAATTCAGGGGTTGCCACAGCTGTCGGTCGCGTTACTACTAATATGCTATTATTTTCTGTTTTTCGTTCTCTAATACACACGCCAAAATATCACGCAAACTTAATATATATTATGATTATGTGAAAATAAAATAAATTAAATCCAACGATAAAAAATATATTTATCACAATACATCTGCTGGTTAAAATAAAATAAAGTTACTAGAGATTTTATTTTTACATATATACTACTTGCTGAAAATTTTTTACATGTGTATTTTATTTATAATACATAGATGCAGATATAAATGTGCATACGAGGTATAGACTTATGTGTTTTTTCCACATAAACTTTGGTACACTGAGTATACAGCGAGAGTTTCTGTCTGAAAGCTGAAAAATAGTAAGAGACTTTCTTTGGTTTTTTTACTTTTTATTATTATTTTTTCCACGATTGTTTGGGAGAGCATCGCGAGTATGTACCCACACTGGTAGTGTTTCCGTAAAATGGAAATCCTCTGTGCGTGTAGTATGTAGAGAGGAATTGTCGTACGCTAGTGCAACCACAAGAATTTTGCATTGAGTTTCTCAATGCGAAAAGGGCTTTACGTTTATGTTCCATTGCTTCCAAATGTTTTTTCTCCTTCTCTATCTCTATATACGGTATGTATACGTACGTACATATAGCATAAGTACGGAATATAGATAAATTGTAAGTACACGTAGTGTTCGGTTGGATACGTAATGAACGTAAGCTGAGAACCAACAAATGTCGTACCACAAATAAGAACCCGTCACGGTGGATTGCACTTTCTGAAAAGACCTACTACTCTACTGTACTTGTACTCTCGTCTACTTTCATTACTAAGAACGTCACGAGTCTAATGCTACTTTAACATTACTAATGCGATCACTCAAGTCTCTATTAATAACTTTTCAAAATTATTCCCTTTTGTTATTATATTCAAAAATAATACTCCCCAGCTGAACGAAAATGTTCCATGATTTCATCTAATGCCAGAAAATGCTTGTGAATTTTTTTTTTACTCATTCACTTGGAAATATTTTCATCAAAAAAGTCAATAAAATACGTTGAGAAAAAAAATACTTTTGTTATATAAGAAAATTTTTTTGACACAAGCACATATATTTTTAATCATTATGATAAATATATTTTTTTTTGTCTGAAAAATTTATTAAATTTTTTTGTCACAAATTAAATAAATTCAATGGCTCATTTTAATAAATTGTTGAACTGAGTCTTTTTAAAATGATTGGACAATTATTTTTTTTTTTTTATGAAAGTTATTTTAATTATTGCATGTGTCTTAATGAAATTAGAAACCCGAAATTTACATATCCCATAACCAGTAGCCTGAATAATAGCGCCCGAAATTAATTAAATAAAAAGGTTGCTTATTTATCTTTAAAACTTTTTGAAAAGTGTATTACCCAAATGAAAGATAAAGCCAATTTCGAGCTCGCGTCCCCGGTACGGGTATAGTAGTACAGTAGAAATATGGTATGGTATGGTATGGGTACGGCCCGGGAGTGGGTATGAGGACAGTAGTGTGTACGCTTTTACGACGCGGCGAGAAAATGAAATTGGACCTTTATCCCCGTCTCGTAGCATAGCAAGCCAACGCTGGTGTACTGGGTGTGTGAGGGGCATAGACGTCGACTGAAATAAATCTGACAAAAATATGTGTTTGACAGATATTGGAAAACATCGATCGAAATGTTCCCCCGCTTTGTCACGCTTAACAATTTATAAATTTTTTGTTTTCATCTCAACTCTATATCCTATTAAACGAAAACAATAATAAATTAGAGCTTTAGATTAATAAATAAATTTTCATTTATTATTTTTTAATATTTGAATTATCCAGGAAAAGAAGTTTTTGATACGTTCTGAAACAAATAATTTTCATTCCATGATTTATAGTCATACCAAAAAATTATTTACGCATATCAAAATTTTTTTCACGGGATAGGATAAACTTTATAAGGATAATTTTTTAATAACAGTAAAATATGTTACTGTTATTAGTGTTTTATTTGATTATATTCGTTTAGTCCCGGTTTGGAATTAGCATAACTGGTGGGATATGTAACAGCTGTTACAAAGCTTCCAGCATCTGATAAACTGATAGTAGCGACACGCCTGGGATCTCACCTCCTTTCCCCAACCACAGACAACCATCTATGCCTCGATTCACGATAATATATATGTATATGGCGCATTTAAAATAAACGTTTCTAGTTTGGAGAAGCTGAGAGAGATACCCACTGAAATTTTCTCTTCTCCGTCTCTTACTTGCGCGGCATATTCTCTTATAAATGGTTCGCGGTGTCATATAGAACAGTACGAATATAAGGTAGGAAAGAGAAGGGGAAGGGAAAGGGGTTTATGCACAGAATCACACTTACACTGACATTCTCGCTCACCCACCGGGTCTATCCCTATCCCTATCCCCTAGTTGCAAAAGACGTAATACTAGCTGGTTGCTTCTGTAGACGGAATGCGCGTGATACGATATTGCGAATTCTATGGTTTTCGTATTACGGCCGTTCGGGTGAGTTCAATTTCGTACGCGGATACGTTTTACGTGCCGCGTGCTCCCGTGTACACTACACAGTACACAACATATACATATACATACTACACAGTTTATATGTGTGTATATATTGTTAAAGAGAAAAAGTGATAGAAAGAGAGTGAGTCGGTTCCCAGATAAGGGTATACCTTATAAATGCGATGAGAGAGAGACACGGGGGTTCCTCACCCTGGCTCTACGCGACCAACAAAGACAACAGATCTGGAATAGAAAATAGCGACCTGCGCGGTATGCCGTAAATTTTGGCCAATGGATTTTACACGAAAGATAGCAAGATCTATATATGTACGTATGTATATATGTATGTATGTGGAGAAGAAGGAGAAGAGCGTCATGTGAAACGAGGTTCAGGGCACTTGCTCTTGAGTGCACAAGCTCTTTCTATCTAACGGATTTACATATTCTATTTGGTAAAAGTCGTTGTAGATTTCATCACCAGAGTAAATAATGTCCAGCTAGATTTTTCAGTACTATTGTTTACGTATGTAAGAAAACTCTTTTAAATTTTTAAATTTTGGCTAACTTTTACTTGTGTTTATTTATGTACTGTAAACTATTGGATGTCAAAGTAATTATTTGAAGATAAAATTTTTTAATTTTTTCACTTGGTATAAGAGATATTTAATAAGAAATGCAATTATGAATATTTATTTTGTTTAATTAAAAGCCAGTTCAAAGATAAGCGTTTGATTGATAATTTACTCACAGTTGTTATGAAGTTTGATGAAAAAACTTTAGACTTCAATAGCTACTTTAAATATCTATAAAATTATTTTATTTTTTTATAATTTATTGTATCAAATATTAGTTTTAACAAAAAGTGTTTTCATCGAAAAAATTAACTGTTTTGAATTATTGGGGTCACAACGACCCAATTGAATGAAAGAAGACGAGGAAAGTTTTTTATTAAAAATGTTCCGACAATTTTCAGATCTAGACCAAGTTTGATTAAAAATAAAGTAAACACTGTCGCAAATTTTTTATTAATAATTAACAGTAAATATTAAATCAAACAAATACCATATTTAATTTATCAAAATTAAACGAATATTAATGATGATGTTCATGATAAAAAAAATTATTGGTGTCAGATATATTTATATTTTTTTTTATTAAAATTTGATTTTAATACAAATTTATCGAAATAAATGTTTTTAATTATTATTTTATTTTTTCAATTAAAAAACTTGTAATAAATATTGGAAACAAATAAAAATTGGAAACATATTGCAGAAAAATTTAAATTTCATTTTTAAACACTTTGTGTATCACGTGTTGTAAAATATGAATTTACATGCATATAAACGTCGTACGGTAACAAATAGAAAAATATAAAAATTATTTTTCTCGGTGAACAATATATTATAAAGTATAAAAACCATTTGTCTGTGTACAGCATAAAAACAAAAAATATATACGCTTTTCAGTGATTTGTTTTCGGGTTGTAAATAAACAAACTTGAAACTCGAGCATATTAATCTTGTGTAATGGTCAATTGATGAATCAAATCTTCAGTTAATTTATTTACCTTTCTCGGTCAAATGTAACATAAATCAAATTTGATATGTACATAAAAGTATGTATTTATTTTATTAGTATGATTTTTTATTTTCAAGAAAAATAAAGTAAATGTAGCACTTTGTCCGATATATTGCAAATCGATTGAACAAAATGAAAAAGTGGCTTACACGGGTTAGCTTTGTTGTACAAACGCTGGCGTACTCCTCTCGTTTCATGAATATACTGAAGTGTCGTTTACGTCAGCATCGTCGAGTATAATATCGCCCTCTCATATTTCACGAGTCCTAATACTTCCCGTGTTCTCTCTATACTCATACAACACTAGAGCACTCGGGAGCTTTTAGATTGCACCTTGTACCTTGCAATCGCAGTATCATTAACGACTTGCGAATTGGAAAAAGCTCAAAATAAGTGCTTCTATGTCTTCAGTTGTAGTAAAGCGATAAATTTTATTAATTTATGTCTAATGATTTTTTTTTTAATTTTGTGTGAATTTTATTGAAAAAAAATTTGCGTATTAATAAATCTTCTTACGAATTACCATGAGAAAAAAATCAGCGCAATAAATGCATCAATAAACGACCCTCTAAATCATAAATTTAATCGGCACATTTTCAATTTCATCGCGGTTTAATAACAAGCTCACGTGTGCTACAGAATGGACGGGAGTTAAGGAGCGCAAACTCGAAAGATCCTGGAGGATAAAAAAATTTGAAGTGGGAGAAAGGGGTTAGAGGATGGGGTTGGGGATACTTTACTGCGCAAATTAAGGCAAAGTGGCAGTCAGTAATTTTATGTGGCCATCCAGCTACTGATATTGAATTTCCTTAGTCGCTTAATCCAAATCGTCGTGGAGCTACGAGCGATCTCGCGAAATTGGAATCATTACTTTACGGTCCCTTGCGAAATTGAAAGAGAGCTAAGGCACACAATATATAGTATATCTATGTAGCGTATAGTACCAGTAGCACCCATACTATACCATACCGTATACCAGAAGAGTGTAGACTAGTACAGCTCTTGAAACCAACTGCTCTCACTAAGCCTCGAACTCATTTCATGATTTTGTGGTTTTTTCATGGAAACTTTTTAGTTTATATGGCTCTAAATTACATCGGAAATTGCTTGGCTTTACTCAAAATTATTATTTTTTCATTTTTTATTATATATAACCCAAGCGTTTAACCATTTAACATCTCGAAGTCACTTTTTATTTTCCACAAAAAAAAAAAAAACTACCAAAATGAATTGTTTAATTTGATAACAACTTATAGAAGAACTTATACTATAGAAGAAAAGTTAATTGCAAGCAATTGTTATAAAAAATTATCTCGAGTCTAATTGCAAACAGTAAAAGGGTATTTCCCCTCTACTCTTATTATCACGAGGTACTAAAATTCTGAATCAGACAGCCTAGAACCAGTCTTGAAACTTGGCAGCAGTTGTCATAAAATTGGCTTACCCCTATACGATCGACGATTTCTTCCTCAGTCTTTCTTATCTTCTCTTTTTCTATTTTATTTCATTTTATTTAACCTTTTTTTCTTTTTTCGTCAAGCTTTTACGAGCAATCACTTGGTTGTCTCCGAGCTTCTGAACCCTAGAGAACTTGCCATTTATTTTTTTATCCCATAAAAGTTTCATTCAATATTACGTAGCACCTTCAAGGTAATATATAATAGCACTAAAGAATTATTATTTTCCGTTTACCTTTTCTTATTATTGTTTTTTATATTTCGTCAGCCCATTTTACAAATTATCGTGTAGTAACCATTATATTAGCTCCCACGATCCTTTTTTATTTTTTTTTTTGAAGTATGCATCTCCAAAAAAGTCTCCAGAATTTATTATATTTCCGTATTAGGCACTAACGATCAACAAATCCATTAATTTTTTCTCATAGGAGGTTCCAATAATTTTTTCTCATCTTATCTCCTTTATTCTCTGAACAATAAATTTATTAAATATAATATCACCGTTTTCAATTGATAGTGACAGAGAGCCGATATTAAATAAAACGCGTGTGCGTCTTTCTACGCTTGGATAATAAAATGATGGTGCGGAGCTAAGCATAGGGTAGGGGTAGCTACAATAAGTCCGCGAGCCGTTTAATAGAATAATTAAGGGTCCTTGGATATGGCAGCTGATGCCTTTGCAACACGCTCGTGCGTACTCTTACTTATACAGATACAGATATTGTATTTCGTTCGCTCACTTTTACATTTTGTTGCTTCACTATACGTATATATAGCGCACGTACTTGTACATTGTACATCGAACATTGCGTATTACAGCAAAGTTGTCCGACACACGCTTGATTCCCCTCGTGCTCTATACTAGACACAGACACTCGTACAACCCCATTGTCCCGGTCTATCTAGCATCCGTGGGGTAATAGAACGCATTTAGGGGTAGATAGATCCAACGGAATTAATATTAACCAAAACCAAAACCAAAATAAAAAATTTATAATACATGGATAAAAAAATTGTAGAAATAATTACAATTTTTACATCATAATCCAGAACCAGACTTTCAATATCTTCACTTTAATAATTTTACGCTTTAAAATTTATGATATTACATCATAAAAATGCGTATAAAAGTAGTCAATATATGAATTTATACGATCTAAAATCGTAAATTTAAAAATGTAAAATTACCTAACTAAAGATATTGAAAGTTTGGTCCTGGATTACGATGCGAAAATTGTAATTTTTCCTACAATTTTTTTTCTGTGTAAGTTTAGATCAAGGTTAAAATTTAAATTTAACAACACTTTACTGTTTACTGTCATCCATAAACTATCATGTAGCATTATAATCGGTAAATTTGATTAACCGGTGAATTTTATTCCATCACCGTCAAACATTGTCTGGAACTAGCACATTCTTTCCAGGGCAGATACAGAGTGATTCAAACTTCATTGCTGGGTGTACTGCTACACTGAAATTACTGTAATCCCAGTCGACTATAAATTTCGCAGTACGCTGCAGAATTATATACATTAGACTTTAATCATGATAAACGCTACACTTTGATAAGCTTTATCAGATAATTATCATCATTGATTTATAGAATAACATTCATTTATTTTTTAATCTGCTAATTCCCGTATCGATCCCCGACCTTTTTATTTTAAATTCAATCTATTTTATCCAATGGATTGATGCGATGTATTACTGATTGTGCTAATTGAATTCTTTGTTCATTAAATATTCTGGATTAAGCTAAAAGCCTATCATTATTAACACAAAAGTGTATTTAATGATTCATTTAAAAAATTTTTCAAACTTTAAATATTAAAAATAGTTAATAAATAATTTTATTAAAAATTAATCACAATATCAATTAGAATGAAAAATAGAACTACCTGTCAATGGTGAAATAATTCTCCATATGATATTCGATTCAGGATTATAAATAATAATGTCATTCAAAACGAACACCACAATGTAACCTAATTTGAGAGATACGAATTTAGCAATTTATAATCGGTGTGATTGAACAGCCAATTTACCGCTAAATAATTAATAAATTAAATGAGTGTCTATCAAGATGAATGCTTAATTCAGTGTCACTCATACTCCTATTAGATTTTATAAATGAAAGCCAATCAATCTTATTATATTTTCATCGAATCTCGACTAATCTGATAATTAAAAGTTCGAGACTACAGACATTGACATAATATAATTATCATTGTCTTACTGTAGAACCATCCACCCAGAATAGAACATAATAGTGGAATAAGTCATACAACAGGCGGATTCAAAATTAGCTTATCGTTCAATAACGTAATCAGAGATAATAACATTAATAATGATATGTCTAATCCAAATTAGATACAATAGTTAATATATATGAGAAAGCTGATCTCGGGCGCGTTTATGCCTACATATCTACAGATATACAACATCATCATCTGGTGTAGACATAGTAAGGTGCAAACCGCAGAATTCTCACGGCAACAGTTATTTGCGGTGTTAAAGTCTCGACATAGTAACGTCAGTAAGGAGCTAGAGTAAACCTTGTTCCCGTTCCCTATCCGAGTCTTGTTCCCGTTTCCGTTCCAGTTCTTGTTCTTGTTCTCGTGTGTTACGTACTAATACTAATACTTATGCATTAGAACTAGAGACTAGAAGTACATATATAAGGACTGAGGACGAAATCTGCAAGGATGAAGAGAGCCAGAGTCTAGAGTCTAGAGGAAAGAGGTTAGAGGGTGCGACAACTAGAAACGTCCTAAGTAAGGAACGAGAGTGGTGTGTGGTGTATATACAGTTACAGAGAGTCCCAAGTTTCTCCGAAAGCAAAATAGAACACATAGCCATCCTCTTTTACCTTCCTTCCTTCCTTCCACAGGAAGCTAAAGTCAAGTGGACTCACCGCCGGAAACTCCTCTAATGACTGAACTTGCTAATTTCGACCAATTAGAGCCACCTAACATCCACCTCCCCATCCAAAGTCGACGTTGTCCCCCATGACTGTCCTTGTTTTCTCTCAGCTTCTCTGCTCGGCTCTTTCTCTTTCTCTTTTCAACTATTGTTGGCTTAGATACTCTTGTCCTCTTTCTACTTGATGCAGCTTAGAAACCTCTACTTCTTCGGGCGTACATACATATCTAGGCATCTGTATGTGTTTTGTACACCGTCATCCATTCACTTGCCCTTAAGTCGCCCAAGTTGAGCTTAAGGCGCACTATATTCTATCTTGACCGACAGCAAATTCTTAGTGAGATAAATTTTGTCTAACCACCAATTCCGCATCACTGAGCTCACTAATTAGTGTATTGTATATTGTATTGTATTAGATTATGCTATATATATCGAGTGTAATTGTTTGTTGCACTTGAGAGTTACATTGAATTTTCTAAAATAAGAATTATTAAATATAAATGTAAATAAAATAAAGCTTCGGTTTGAACTTTTGATTGTAGAAATTCGGAATATTTGAGTTTTAATTAATGTTAAAATTTAAAATATAATTAATTATTAATAACGGTAAACAAAATTAATTAAAAGTTTGGCGGAAAAGCTAAATAAAAAAGTTTTCATTTAAAAGTAATGAAATTATTTTGTTAAGTATGACTTGTATTAAACTTGTGAACAATAATAACTTTTAGCGCGTTAATTAAAGTGTACCGTGTTCTCGAAATAAATAATTATAATGAATATTATTTAATATTAATATTATTATTAAAATATAAAGTTTGGTTGTAAATTAAAGATAATTATTTAGTGCATAGTTCGCGTAATTTATATCTTCACTTTTGATGCGTTATGGCTGCACTGTGTAGAATAACTGAGATAGCTCGTTATAGACGTAGGCGTACACCTTTTCGAGCAAATTCTTACGTCTCATTATGTGTATAAATATAAATGTCGGGGATCTTGTTAAAATATAAATGATACTTGGATGTATAAGTATTAAATTCTGTTTACAGAGAAATTATTTTTTTTTTTTCATTGATGGGAAGGTAGTTGATTAAATAATTATTTGAGTAGAATTTTAAAAAACATGTCATTTTTTTTTTTGGTCGAAGAGTCGTCAATTTGTAAAAAAGTTTTACTTAAATTTTAATTTTTTGGTTTAGATAAAAAAAATTTTGATTAAACGTAAAATTTCCATGCATAATAATTTTCAAACATTTATTTAAAATTTTCTAGTTTTTGTTGAATTCACCTCTCTAATTTCAAGCTTCGCTATTCCCTACAGTTCCAACTATTTTTATAATAATCGATCCAGCTAAATATAATTTTATGTGCAAATATTACACATTCAGCGAGAATAATAAAGATTCCCGATTTACGAATTGTCAAAGAGGGTAAAATAAAGCACTCAGGCATAATAAATCATATCAGAAGGTTCAATGGAGTGTCAGATTACCGCAGAAGCGTATATAGAAGCTGTTAAAGCTGAGCTAGCCACTATATGCACTTTAAACATCTACACATCATATATAGATATACAAATACACATAACTTTCTCCTTCGCTGATGGCGTTTCTGGGCATCGGTACATCGGAATACACTCAGTCCTTTAATACGTATCTAATTAAGTGTCCCCAGAATACGAGTACTTGGTTTTGAGAGTCGAGAGCACACAACAGTGCAGCATGTGCAGTCATATCGCACATCGATGCTGAAGAGAGAGAAATAGAGAAACGGAATTAAATAGGAATGTCAGACTAGTGCAGAAAGAAGAGGACACGTGAAAACTAGCGTAGGGACGGTTCATGGGTTTATAATAGATATCACTGCAAGCATAACTCTTGGCGAGCTCTTCCATACTACCCGAGTAGTGCGGGAAGCTTTTTCCACGCGATGCCATACTGCATTACTGTATATACCGACCTATGTATACATCACGAGATGGAATTTCATCCGTGCTATATGACATAAATCTCGAACACATTAAACCCGGTGTTACGAGAGCTAGCCTGTTTACTGAAGTTCGGCAAGCTTTCGCAGCTTTAATATGTATCTTCATTTTTATACACATTAAAATAAAAATTAACTTGATTCAAGATAATAATTCTTGTCAATTTTTTTTCATATTAAATTTAAATTAAAAATCTAAATTTTAAACATATACTGAAAAAAAAATTAACTTAATTCAAGAGAAAAATTCTTGAACCAAGAATATAATTTTGAAGAAGGTAAATGTCTTGAATCAAGACGAAAAATTCTTGAATCAAGTAAAATTTCCTTAAATTAAGAAAAATTTTCTTAAATCAAGAATTTTTCTACTCAAATTAAGAATATTAAGTTCTTCAAAATTATATACTTGATTCAAGAACATTTTTTTTTCGGTGTAATTATTTGCCTTATATTACTTTTGAATAGAACCTCGAATTGTCCATAGTATGTAATTGAAAAGAAAAAAAAAAAAAAAAAAAAAAAAAATTATAAGTTATCTTTGTGAGGGTGTAAAAATTATAGCTAGTTCATATAAACATGTCTTGGTGACTTTTAAAGCCTTGTAGGAGATGCTATGTGCATAATTGAATTTTGCATATGTATATGCTTTCATACCTCGGGCTTGTAAATGTTGGCGCGTGTGGTTCATCAGACGTATGTATAAGCCGTAGACGCGGTAGAGAGCAATATAAGAGTTTAGGACCTTTGTAGGTTGCCCTCTTGAGTGAGGCAATAACACCCCCGTTGAAAGTTGAAAGTTGAAAGAGTCAAAGTGTAAAACAGTTATTTGCGAATAACAGTTGGCTCAATACTGACCCTGGTGATGTATTTGCTGGGAACTAGCCTGGAGAGTGAGAATCGGGGTGCGAGGGTGTGAGGATTGGTATTACTACACGATGGCAGGCTGTACTGGGTTGGAAAAGGAAAAAGAGAATGTAGATGAGGAAGGATCCTCTTCACCCGGTGACGACCCCTGCGAGGCCCCCCATAAATATTGGACAGTGGCAGCTTGTTACTCCACACCATTGCTGACTTCAAACCGACCACGACACTCAATATCGTCTGACCACTCGTATAACCACCGCGAGTACTCTATGTACGTGCATACTTGATTGACATCGGCTTACAAGAGATCACATAGCTCCCATCTCACTTAATAACCTCCTCTATTAATATTGTTATGCTATGTGTGTATGTATTGTTATACTCTGGGCTGTACAAACTTATTATTGCGTTATGTGACATTATCACACAGCGTTACTCTTTAACGAATAATCCTTTGTTGGAATATCGAACAGTACAGAGTCAGACCTTTCAGTTTTTTTTGTTAACAAATGAGACATATTCTGTCAAATTACAACACATTCGAATTAACTGATTAAATAAATAAATAATAAATAATAGGCTTAACAGCTACAAATACAATAATTGAAAACTAAACTAAAAAGTAGAAAATAATTTTTGATAAGTTTAAAATAAGAATAGAGTGATGAAAAAAAAATTCATATTTTTGTAAAAATGCATTGAGTACTTTATGATATTGTTATAAATATTATTTACCAATTTTTTAGCATTATTAAAAATTAGAAGCGCTTGATAGTAATATTTTAGTTCATTGTACACTGATAGAAAGATTTCTTAGTATTTAAAAAGATTTCTTTGTATTTAAGAAATCATTTCTTAAACATCATTTCTTAGTATTTAAAAAATATTTCTTAGTATTTAAGAAATATTTCTTAAATGCTAAGAAATATAAATACTAAGAAATATTTTTTAAATGCTAAGAAATGATTTCTAAAATACAAAGAAATCTTCTTAAATGCTAAGAAATCCTTCTATCAGTGTATTCATTAGTAAGAATTTTTTTCTATCGATATCAACAAACATTCATCGTCTGATGAAGAGACAAGACCAAACTTACGAAATTATGATATTATCATCAGCCCGTAATATGTGTACCCATTTTTAACTTATCCGAATGTAATAAAGTTGGTGAAAATTACATACACTGATTGAAGGATTTATTTGTATTAAAAAATATTTGTTAATAGTTAACAAATCATTTATTAGAGACCATTTTTTAGTATTAAACAAATATTTCTTAGTATTTAAAATCATTCGTTTGTATTTAATAAATCTGATATTCATTTATTAAATATTAATAAATCTTTTTAAATACTAAAAAATATTTGTTAAGGACTAAAAAGTGGTCTCTAATAAATGATTTGTTAAATATTAACAAATATTTTTAACTATAAACAAATCCTTCTATCAGTGTAATAGATAGATAGATACAGGTCAAGCCTATATAACCGTATAAATGCAATTAACACTTTTTGAATAGATATTAATGATCGTTAGAAAAGTATTAACCTCACTTTGCCCTGACATGAACTCGAGGATAATTTTGTGCAAGACATTAATGTCAAAATGTAAGTTGCTTCCGTAAAATACAAATTTACAACTTTGTTAATAAAAAATGTGAGTATAAATTTTTAAACTTGTTGCATAGGATAGATAACAATGTGATAGTTATGCAAAATACAAAGTGGAAAATGGGAAAACTATAAAACGAGAACGGCGACTACAAAGTCCTGGGTTCACGGAGTTGAGTCTTGACGAGACGGATAGTATATAATACATCATTATTATTATTATTATTATTATTATTATATATTATACATACACACTACATACTAAAGGCACTCACTCGGTGGTCAAGAGACTTTACTTAGTTTTTTTTATCTTACTTCACTTGAGTATATTTGTTGTTTGTATACATGAATGTATGTTGTATGTACACATTACACGTCTCCTCTTATATACATGTATATACACTTTCGCTTTACTCATCTGTGAGGTTATCCCTCAGGAATAATATTTCACAGTGAAATGGCTGTAGTTGCATTCCTACCGACAACTATAACCAGACAACAATAAAATAAGGCATTTGTATCTCCTAATAACACTTTTTCTTGTTCCTCCTCTTCCTCGGACTCTTGCTGGCACGGTCTTAAGTTTTACAATACCAGCGCTCGAGATTTTTCTCTCACCAGCAGTAAAAACATAAAAACGATCAGTTGAGCGCTCAACAGCTCCAACCTACACTCTTGAGCTGTAAACTGTAAAGTAATACACCGAATGCTGAAAATAATCGCAGTAAACTGACCGATTTCTCGAGAATCCGCGTGAGTTTAAAGACAAACTTGAACTAAAACAAAGCATACAAGTCAAACATAATACAAGCCTTTTAAAATGAAACCAAAACAAAGCTCAGGTGAAAGCAAGTTAAAATAAAATAACGCAATAAATAATATAAATAAAATACCCGGGTAATGATAACTTTGGTGCGAGTTGAGGTATAATGACTGCTCGAATAGATTAACACGCAAAAAGAGACTAAGGGCGAATAAAGAAGGATTCTACGGAGTAGAGTCCAAGAGAACAGACTCAGACCAAGAATCTTTGGTACTATAGTCGTTGTATTGGTATTGGTAGTTAGTATTGGTGAATGGATTAGTTGTTGTATTGGGAATAAAACGAGAGAAAGAACGGGGAACTTTGAAGAAAGGAGAAACTGAAATATTGTTGAGAGAGCGAGTGAGAAGTCGCTTGAAAAATAATCTAATTATTGGTGAAAACGATTATAGTAATTATGCGAAAGATGAGCGGGTTCGTCTGTTTGTTACCGTGGACCTTTATTAGATGTATAGTTGTATAAATGTAATGTATACATGTATACAAACAGACAGACAGACACAGCTGCGAAGGTTAAGGTTTTGTTGAGGCAAATGAAAAGGCGTACTTTTCTACACGAAGATGATCCACCTTCTCATGATCATATGCCCTCAAGACTTCTCGGAAGAATCACACAGTGAAATCGAGAGAACCTAACGATCATGTAATTATCCTCGTGCCTCGGGCGGGTACTTTTATTTTGTCATATCGTAAATATATATTTAAAAAATTCTTGGTGTAACAATTATCCTACCTAACAATTACAATAAATAAATAGACGGAACGATGAACAATGCTGGTGAATATAACAATAATAACAACCGTAAACAATGAAGTGACGCGCATTAGTTCTATTGATATAAAATTAAGCCGGAGTTATCGCTGTTTCTATCGCCTACGGACGTCCTCGTTATCATTCTTATCGGAAACAACATCGGCAGCATCTCGTTATTATCGGTTGTAATCGTCCTTGTGGCACTCGACGTCCTCGTTTTCGTACGATCGTGATCGTTAATTATCTCTATCGGCTGGTTGATCATCGTTTAGCTTCCTCTGTGGTGGTTCTCCTCAGCGTTCTTCTCTCTTACTCACTCACACTCATTAGCGGGAGACCGACTGTCTGTATTAAACTTCGTCATTATCATTCTGGTAATTACCAGTACACTTACACACTCGATGGATATTGTATATGGCTACTGCTCTGCTGTGTGTAATGTACCGGGTATGTCTGGGGTATTTATAGCTGCAAATGTGTGCTATCATCTCGTTATCGCATGTGAGGTCACTTCCGCTACGTCAAGAAAAGTCACTTTATATACTCAAGCACGCACTCGACAACAATTGTTGGGATCATTTTGCTCATCGCTTTTTCTTTATCTTCATCATACATTTCTTTATTTATTTTGATTTTTTTCTATTAAATTTATTCTGAATTTCAATTACATTTTCTCAGACAAACGTGCAAAGTTTTGAAAATTTCTATAATTCATGGACAGTAAAATTTTTAACGACAATCTCTTCAGACATTCAATTAAAAAAAAAAAAAATCACTAGTGTAGCTGAGGGCCGGAATAAACGATTAATAGTTTACCAATAAACGTCAAAATTAGCACTCGTGGGTTTTATATAATTGAATGCAACAGCTGGCAAGTGATGCTGATGACTGTGGTGAAGGTTTCCCTATTTTATATAATACACTACACCGCAACTCATATTAGAGTAATTATCAGTGAAATTGACGTTTAGCTCAAGGGATAAATATAGAATTTTGTAATTTATTTTTTTTTTTGCAAATACGCTACTAATACCCAGGTTCATTTTCAAAAATACAGTCATTTATTTTTTCAGCTTATTTTATTTTGTCATGCCGAGTAAATTGCCGGGGAACGAAATAATTATTTTGTGTGAGGACTGAGGACTACTATACACTATTATGTATGATGTATTGAGTCTTACACACACACGCATACACACGTTTCGAGAATTTTAAAAGATCGTGAGAGCCGGCTGATGGGTGATGGTGTCCCAAAAACCACACGCTGAGTTTTACCGAGAAGGACCGTCGTTATTAATTAAGAATCGGCGGCATCCACAGGCTTCTCTACTCTGGAGCTCATGCTTTATACTTATAGTTATTATATCGTATGTGTGTGTGTGTATATGTATGTGTATAATCCATATGGGAATATCAGAGCCTGCCCCAGGTAAAGCCTAAGAAAATAATATCAGTCAAATGAGGCATTTTCGGTAAATTTTAACTCCATCCAAAATAAATGAAGTATAAATCATTTATTATTATTATTTTTTTTTTTTAAGTAGAGCTTAATTTTAATTTAACAGATTACCAAGATAAATATTTATAAAATAAACTGGATTCTTCGGAAAAATAATAGCTGTTAAAATAAATGGGCGCATTAAGTCGAACAAAGGAAAAGTTTTAATTTATAATTTAAACTGGTATAAGTTTAAAAAATAAATTAGTAAAGAAAATTATATCATCGGTACCGGTGAGGCAATACTTTTGTGTATAATGTATATGTATGTGTATGTATATATATGAACAGCTGGTGAACTCTGTTACGATAGCAGCAAATGAGATGGACTGAGAAAACGCGAGCAGGTCACCAGAGCGGTAGCAAGTTAATGAGATTACTTTCTCGAGGGCGGAGGGAAATGAGAAGATCTGATTGGACGCCGGAAAAGATCATAAAGGCGAGTAATTAGAGCAAGCTTTGTTCGTTCCTACAATGGAATTCGTGAAGCGGAATTGCTATTTCCGTATACATTCACCACACATACATGCGTGCTTAGATATATGTGTGTATGTTTGTGTTTATTTATATACCGCATCTAAACAAATTGTTCGCGAGGTAATTTTACTTGGAAAAATTTTCGGGGAGATGGGCTTTCAAGGTTGTAGTTGTCTTGGTGTAATCAGGAGATTGATGAATTTTTATGATGGTATTTAAGTTAATATTATTATAATTATGATTAGATTAATTGAAGTTATTTTTTTCTGATGTACTGTAGGTAGAAAAATTTTTTTTTTGGGTAATAAAGGATTTTAAATGAAAGATCCAAAAAAAACATAACTTGTGTAGAGAATTTAATAAATCATGTACTGATAAAAAAATTAACTTGATTCAAGAAAAAAATTCTTTACAAAAAAAAAAATTAAACAAATAATTTTTTTAGGCTTAAGTTTATTTTGATTAATTAAAAGAATTTTTTGTTTTGGTTCAAGTTGAGTCTTTACAAAATTATTTTCTTGATTTAAGACTTTTTTTTAAATTAAATTAATTTTTTATCAGTGAAGCTTTCAAAGAATTTTCTTTTATAATCATTTGCACAAAAAAAGTTGTCAAATGTTTAATTAAATAAAATGCGGTTAATTCTAAAACATTTTAACTGTTGAAATTTTCACCCCAATTACTCTTAATAAATTTAATTATTCAATTTTAAAATTAGCTATTAAAAAAATTTATACAGACAATAATTTATTAAATTTTATACAATATTTTTTAAAACAATAATACTTGGTTACTAATTTTTCGTTTTTATTGACTGTTACAGATAAAAGAGCTAAAAAAGAAGAAGAAGCAGCGGTAACTCAAATAGAACTAGTCCGCGAATAGCTCGGAGTAATCAGTAGATTAAGTGTCTATACTTATTTGCGACGCGAAGTCGGTGGGCTCTCAGGCCCACCCATCTAATTGGTCAAGCTGGCGAGCGCTTTGACCGCTGGTATGAACCCCCACCATCCGGGCCACTCCACAGCCTACCCGCACCACCCCTCGCTGTCGAGTAGTCCGCACCATCCTGGAGCCGGTGGGCCCCATCACGGAGGATACGGAACCCCTGGAGGCGGCAATAGTGGCGGTGGAGGTGGCGCTGGAGGTGCCAGCAGCGGAGCAGGGAGCAATAGTACCTCGACACCTGACCTTCCGAGTCCTCACTCGCCGCTAAGTCATTCAGGACAGGGTGATCCTGGCACTCCCTATGGTTCCATGTCTGGCACTCCGGGAATGGGCAGCAATGGACATCTCCACGGCGGCGGTGGCATGATGGGTGACAATCCTCACCACTCCGTTCACACACACCCCCACTTACCAGGACACCCTGCGTATCCTCCTGTTAATCACAATAACAACAATTGCTCCTTAAAGGTGAGAATTATTTTTATATGCTTATTATTCAGCAAAAACAAAATTATTATCCAAGAAACAATTTCTTGAAGCAAAAATTACAAAATTTTAATGAATTTTTTGAAGCAAAAAAAATTTATTTAATTAGTTTGAATACTTTTATGCTTGATTTAAAAATGATGAAATTTTTAAAGAACTATTTAAAATTTTTTTTTCATCAGTGCAAAAATAGAAGAATTTTTTTTTTTACTTAAGCTGTAAATTAATAATTATTTTTAATTGGAAGAAATATTGTGTAGAATTAATCAATTATTTTTAAGAAAGGTACAGATATTCTTCAATCACTTTTAACATGAAAAACCCCGTGGTTTTTGGAGTGATGTGCAAGGTCAATTTATTACTTAGAGACAATTTATTATTTATTTATTTACCAGATAGATTTATCGTTGGGATTTAGATAAGTCTCGTGATTACAGTAGATATTTAAAATTGCTGAGCTGTTGTGGAATGTGATTGAGTCGGATAAAAGTATGTGTGCTAGGTCTGTGTACATAAACGAATACAAGTCAATAGTAATGCTATTGGATTGGTATTGGGGAGAGTTAATAATAATAGAGATTGTATTTTATTGTGTAAGATATTTATTGGTGACACATGGGTTCAGATTCGGGTGTACTGATGATAAGATCGTGTGAAAAAATATTTTCTACTGGCGACCGATGGATAGGATGAGAAATAAATATTGAGAGTAGACTTGATACATAAGCGTTCGAGGTTGTGGGTACAGGATTAGTCTAGTATTTTTTATATGTATAAAGTTGTATTATATGTATACATATATAATAGCTCTCTGTTTAGTTGTATTCTCAGTCGAGATTCTTGCATCATCGTTAAGGTTGTTGAAACTAGCATGAGCTCGTGTCGGTTCTCCAGCTAAGCAGAGTGCTGTTTGTTGGCCTACACTTTCTAAGCGCGTGGTATGGTGGTTCAGCAACAACGATCATCGAAGAGAGAAAGCCAGTAGGCGGAAGCATTGCCAAAGATATTTCGTATTCCTGTTAAATTATATATTTCGTCTTTTTTTTTGTTATTATCTACTTATACATCCACATGTTCATTATCGTTATCGTTATTGTTATTGAGTACAACAGTTTAAACTTAAATTTATCTCGAGAAAAATAATACTTATAATAATTTAATTCGTTTCACAAAATTAATTAAAATTAAATGGGAGTTAAAAAGTGACATTAACATTTTTTAATTAAAAAATTTTATTAAAATAATTGGCTATAAAAATGATTAAATATTAATTTGACCACTTGTCTTTACTGTTATACATTTTTTGGTTGCTATTCGAGTATTTGTAATTGTACTTTTTTTCCAAAAAATTAGAGAAAACATTAATTATATTTTCCCAAAAGATATGATTTTTTTGGAATGTTAAACCAAATTTTCCAAAAGAATTTAACCAAAAATGTTTTCTCTAAAAATAAAAAAAAAATATATATACATATAATACTAGAAAAAGATTATATTAATTTTCAAAATTTCTAAATACGCATTTTATAATTTTTAAACGAATAACGATTATTTTTTTATTCAATAAAAAAAAAAAAAAATAATTCTCTCTACGATTTTTTTTTTTTTTTTTTTATTAATATTATAAATAAAATCCTGAATCAATTCACCTCAAAGGGATTAAATCAATCAAAAACTATCAACTCCGCAATTTTTTTAACAGCGCAGATTTTCACCCAAATAAAAATACCATAAAATCTTTTTACTCAACTAAATAAAAGTAAACCAGGAAATAAACTATTTATAAATAATGACTGATATTATTCCTCCCAGCCTAGCAAATTCTCCTCTTTCTGTATAATACCCCAACCCCAAATAATATAAAGTAAACCCAGAAATATAATCCAACAAATTTGTTTTTCATCTAAATGACGTCATTATTCCGAGTATTGTACAAATGATGACGAAAAAAATGAAATGGTTGACGTGTTGAGAATGACACATCGGTACGGGACTCAATCAACTTACATACACCGAGGTAGTCTCGAGATTACTTATAATAGCAAAGTCTCCAGAGCGACAGAAGATGCTGGAGCTAACGGAAAGAGTGCAAAAGACTGATGTTAATGATGAGGGGCACCAGAGCCTTACAGCACCACAGAGGGGCCTCTCAGCTTAAATTCCACGGGCATTATCCGGCTACGTGACCCTCACTTAGCTTGCCATTGACAAACGTAACAATATGGGCATTTACCATGGAGAAATATAATTTAATGGGGCAAAGAGTGTTGCGGGGTCGCGCTCCAAGTCCTTCGAGAGCGAGAGAGATCCAGAGAGCATTAAGGACGAGAGACTGCTGTATATATATATATATATATATATATATATATATATATATATATATATATATATTTATTCATATCCAAGAAAGAGGGAGACAGCAGCTTGGTTCCCCCACCACTCGGACTACCACCATAACAACCAATGGGACCCTTCCCTCTTAGCACGTTCGTTAGGTCCTTTCTAGGCTCTTTATCTTCTTTTTGTACATATTCTTCATCGGTATCCCCCTCCACGTCATCTATACCTCGGAAAGAACGCAACGGGGTACCTGAACCCAGGGACCCCGAGAGGCATTCAGGTCCCAAAGCCATCCGACAGACCCCGTCCAGTCAGTTGGGTCCTGACTTCGGTCGGGGCTAGTTCGTCTTATTGTAGATTGTGCGCAATATTTTTTCGTACTCCAAACACCATCTACCATCTACAGTTTATACTCCTCACTCTTAGCTTCTATCCTTGTATTGTACATTACAGATTATACATTACATTATACATTACTGTTCACAGTGCGCTCCATACTTTTACACCATTTAGAACTAACTCACTCTCTCAGTCAGTAAAATCTCCTTCCCTGTCTCTCTCACTCTCAGTGCAGTGTTTTTCACTCTCCGTTTCTTTTCGTTCTCCCTACTCGTATCGTGGTGATTTTACTGAAACGTCTGAGTCTGAGAGTAACCAGTAACCAGTAACCAGTCGTGTGTTGTTGGGTTGCGTGTGGGTACGATCAACGTGTTCAGTTCTGAGTCACTCTACTTACGTTCTACAACAGTTTATATTAACTTGGATGGATAGATAGATAAATAAATAGATAAATACAGAACACTTTTAGTTCTCCTATATATTCAATTACTCTTGTGTATATTTAATTACGTTACATTGTACATGAGTTTCACTCACCGCATATAATACACATTTAATCTCCGACGTTTAAATCCCCCGGCATTGCCAATACAAGTGCTTTCGGAGTAATACTCATTCAAGTGATTGTTTAAGTGCCTGTACTCAGTATTTCCCGTTTATCAAGACTTATTGGATAAATTTATACTCCTTTTACTTCCATGAGAGATTACTCTAGTTTAAGTTGAGTTTATTCCTGGAAATACTGAAAATTCTACATACTTATAAGTACAAGGATACAAGGATAATTATTTATATTATTTAGTGGATTTATTATTGACTAATTGAAGCCGGATTATATCGATGGCGATGGTCGGTCATCATCATTTCGGCGCTATAAATGCGCGAATGAATCAAAAGTATCAGTTTCCTTTGGACATAAAAGTGAGTTTTAATTTAGTTGTTATTTAATTATTCCACTGGTTTGTAGTATGAATGTGTTCATGTAATGTAATGTTATGGATAAGCCGTTTTAAACTCCCAGTAACAAGTGCCTATACTTGTTTGTCCTACTGCTCTCGAGAAAAGGAAGTCTGTTTTAAATCTGTTATGGAGGGCAAGAAGGAGCGAAGTGGTCTTGGTATTATTCTGGAAGAGAGAACTGGATATATTGTAGGGAAAAGAAAAAAAAAAGAATGACAGAGAAGTATATTTACTGCGACGCGACGTTTTATTTCGTTGAAATGAATTCTCGCGGACGACGCACTGTAAGCACCAACCGCAAGGACATTCTTGGATTTCGAGATCCTTAAAGATGATTCGCGTTCTGCTTTTGGGATTCTAATGTCCCGTTTCTCAGCCTCATGTCTGGAGTTTTGTGCTGTGTATATATATATGTACACAAGTTGTATTATCCGGCTTGAAGCTCGTACATGCTGGACTTAATTGTATTGTACGGGTGATTCAATCGTAATCGACTTTCTTTCAATGGCTCTCGTTTTTAATTATAATGTTGTTACGTTTCAACTAGGTCATTTTAGTAATTATATTTGGAGCACTGTAAAAGGAAATTTGGAGGAGATAATTGTTTTGTTTTATTTAATGTCATCGGATTAATCGACGGGAAATGAACTTTTCTTTTTTTTTTATTTTCTTAATGATATAATGAAAGAATTGATTTTTTTTACGAGGCAAGTTGTAAATGAAATACTTTTTCTGGTGGTCTTTTCTACGCGTGACCGTCGCGAGCGAGTGATTTTGAGGAGATTGCCTTTTGCGTAAAAAGATACGGGTGCGTGATTTCGGTCAAAGAGCTCTTATTATTCACAATACCGTTTAGTTTGGCTCTTACTGAATATTATCGCTGAATTAATAAAATATACTTGTAATTTTTAAATTTTACAAAACTTGGTTTGTAAGTTTTTTTAGCAAATAAAAAATCGAGCAGTTTGTTTATTTTAAATTTCAAAAATAAATTATAAATTATTTTTTATATTGTAAATAATTAAAGAATTTAATTTGAGTTATTTTAATTTTTTACGTTTTTAAAAATTATAGTAACTTACAAACTAATAGGAAAACTTTAGGTTAAAACTAACCTCCAAAAATATAAATACTATGATTTATTACGATCATTAAAAAGCAATTATTTAAGCATTAGAGTCAAATAAGATTTCAGCCTCGTCTTGTGACAAAAATTTCATTCGGTTAAAAAGAATAACTATATATTTTAGTCTCTAATATCTTTTTACCCATACAATTCTTAGAAACATAACAGGAAAAAGCCTTTAAAAACATTTGGCTAAAAATAACCATGACAAAGCAAATTAGAAACTCTTAGAAAATAAGAAAATACAAATGGGTTTTATTGATGCATAAGTGAAAATTAATAAATCATAAGTAAAAACTTCTATGACATTTGAGGATTTCACTTATGATAGTAAATGTTAGCTTATGGTTGATTATTTTTGCTGTAATTTTTCCGTAAAAATGAAATCATTATGTTATAAAAATAATAGATAATTATAATTAGCAGTAATTAATAGATTTATTGGTCTGATTACAGCAAGAGCCAGGTGTAACGCCTATACATCAGTGTGCGGGTTGTGGCGGGATGATAAATGAAAGGTTTTTACTCCACGCGATGGAGCGTTATTGGCACAATAATTGTCTCAAGTGTAATTGTTGCCACAGACCCCTGGCCGATATGGGCACATCGTGTTACTACAAAAACAACATGATCCTCTGCAAACCCGACTACATGAAGTGAGTAACTTTTTATATTTATTATTTATATTATAAATAGTAAATAGTAAATTAGAATAGCTGCAACACAATACAGTCCCTGTATATTTATCGAATATATTTATATAGATATAATAATAATGCAATTAAATTTAATCCCTTTATCCATTTAATCGTTAATTGATTTTCGGATTAACTTGGAATTTCGCAACTTAACTGAAATCCGATAGTTATATTAAAGTGATTGTTGCGCAATACGCCCTCCTATTCATTTAAACTTAATCCCAGCAGCAACCAGCAACTATGTAGTAATGAAAATGCGTTTCTAGGCGTCGTTTATCGCCTAATGTCCCTCTGCGCTTATATTAGCCCTATGATCATCAAATTAGATATAATACAATTACTATTAACATAAATATGAACAAACACAGACAAACATTAATCTAAAAGTTAATATTCCATGTTATTTGCGGAGAAAAAAATACTTCTATAAAGAAAACTTTCTTGACACAATAAATATTTTTTTATATACACCCTTTTGACTTTAAGGGCCAGTTTTTCAATCCGAGATAAAATTTTATCCGAGATAAAAGTACTGCCATTATGATAAAAAAATAAATAATTCAGCAGTGATATTGCCTACGAATAATTTTCCTTGAATTCAGTCACTTATTTTAAATTAAAATAAATAAACATTAGCCACATGTCACAGAAATATTCACCTCCAACTGTGACAACTTCCTGATTGTAAATAAATAAAATAAAAATTAGGAAAACGGATGACTCTGAAGGAGATCCCTGTAACTTCCCGCTAATTCTATACCTAAGCGCTTGAAATTGCACTTATAATGTTGTTGAGCTCTTCAAGCTACAAATTACAATTTATGTGTTATTTTGAGCTTTATGAGCTCAGAGGTAGCTGTTCTATGCTTTTGTGCCCTTCGAGCTCATATCTTTCGTTTGACATATCTATTATTAATTTATAATTGTGTTAATTAATTTAAAATAATTTAAATGACACAATAAGAGGTTATTATTATTTTTATGATATATTTATTTATTTTTATTTAAATAAACGACCAAATTCATGGAGAACTAATTGAGAGCAATATCACGTCGCTGAATTATTTATTTTTTTTTTTATTTTATTGGTGGTACTTTTATCTCGGATAAAATTTTATACCGGATTGAAAAACTGGCCCTAAGAATTTTTTTTCTTGAAGCCAACAAGGTGTATGTCAAAAAATATTTTTTTTTTTTATTTTACCCACAGATTTATACATTATTAAATAGATTGTAGGATTTTTTATTCGCCCTTTTGGCATTAATAATACAACATGTTGTCAAAAATATTAAAGAATGTATTTACTTGTCTGAAAAGTTGATCTAAACAATTTTCATTTAATTCACATAAAGATATTCGTTTATTAGCCTAATAATAAGTGCAATAATTGAAATTTTTTTATTAAAAATTTGACAAATTAAATGATGAATAAATTAAACTACATTTATGGCACACTAGCTTGCAAGTCAATTAAACAATAATTTCTTAATTACTTAAGTTGATAAATATGCCTGTTAATATTATTGAAGATATCAAAACTATCTAAAAATTTAAACTTTAAACTCTCACAAATAATTTTTATTAGATTATAACTCATGAGGTTAAAGTTTTTATTGATGGGTCAAAAAAAATAAACAACTGTCGACGATCCCTCAAAAACGTTCACACCAAAGCGTAGTCCGTATCCGAATAATAATTTTAGAGCAGTATATTAGCACAACACATAATTATTATTTGGAAGAGTTAGATGTTAGATGTTACATGTGGTTGATACTAAGGCAGTGAATGTGTTACAAAGCTCGAAGCTAGGTAATCGCTGGGGACTAGGACCGTTGTTCCAAATTTAGAGGATTCGAGGTCAGAGTACAATTTAATGAGAAACAGACGTCGACTTACATTACATTAGGTGGACCCGTCCGCCGCTCGGAATAGATCGACGTGCTGTTGCTGGCTCTACTCGGCCCGTCTATACTATACAGTATACCAGACCTACCATTTCTCGGCTTAGTTCTTAAGGTTTAACCGTCGGATACTCTCGGATCTCGCTCTTGATCTCATCTATCTCTCCACTCCGTTATTTATCTCTTTTATTTCACCCGTGGCTCATCTTTTTGCCTCCTCTTGAACTCGTACTTATTTTTCCTTCAACTGTCATGAAGCACTCTGTACTCACTACTCTGCACAGTATTTACTTCGAGTATGCACTTAATACTTTGTACTCAATGTACTCGACATATAATCACTTAAGGTCCCAAACGAACAAAATACGAACAAAGTATCTCTAAGCCAATTACTGCTTTTTACTTTTAAAATAATCCGCTGTTTAATGTATCGTAATAAGTTTACAATTTACAAGTGCTCTTTTTTTTTTTTTTATTTTAATTTATTCACTCTCAGAAGTTAATAAATTCAAATCGCAAAAAATACTACACTCTATTACATTTATTCCATTATAATAACTTGGGAATAAATAAAAAATAAATGAAATTTATTTGTCGAGTAATAATAATATGTTGAAGGAATTTAAATTTAAAAATTGTGAGATTTGAATTTAAAAGACTGTAAATTAATAAAATTTATCTAGCACTTTAAAATCATGTCAGGCACAATTTAACGTAAATTTTTTCTCCCTGAATACTTTAGTTGTCACTGTTTTATTCCCATCAAATCCATTTTAAATTATCCGATTTTTTCCCATGCCAGTGAGAACAAAGTGTAGAACAGAAAAAAAAAACAAAAAAAAAAAAAGGTAATAGAATCTTATCAATCGTTTGTCTATTTCAAGTTGTTATAAAAACGAATAACTAAATAATTGAAAAAATAGGATGAAACTGGAACAGAGTCGAGTAGAACAGACAAGAATAATAATAAAAAGAAAAAGCCAAAAAAAGATAAATAAACGGTTTATATAAATGAAAAGTATTATTGATGCAGGAAACCGAATGTTTTTGAGTAAGGAGCAGAGTCTCTTGTAGAGGGAATGGAAGAAAGGAAGGAAAGTGAATGAAAAACGTTTTCCCAAAGCTCGCGTCGATAAAATAAACAAATAAAACCTCGAGCACGTGGCCCAGATGAGCAGGTGTGTGCATGGGCCAGAGCGAGACGAATAAGGGGAATAGAAGATGATAGAGATGGCTCGTTTCTTTTGGATTCAAGGAATGTTTCAATCAGTTTGATTGAAGGGCTGAGCTACGGCAAGAGGGTAAACTCGATTTACAGGCATCTATCTATACCTATACGTTTATTTACGAGTACGTTTACGTGTATGTGTGCTGGAAAGAGACGAGAAGTGGGGTTGCGGTACTTGTGCAGAAGCTACTGTCGTTCGGGGGTTGACTGCTATGCTGTTAGTCGTGTGTGTGTGTGTGTGTGTGTGTGTGTGTGTGTGTGTGTGTGTGTGTGTGTGTGTGTGTGTGTGTGTGTGTGTGTGTGTGTGTGTGTGTGTGTGTGGAATGAAGCTACACTACCACTACAGCTACAGCTACTTCTCCTAAAGCGGCGGAGAAAATGAGACAGAAAACAGGAGAGCCGGGTGCCGTTGCACAATCACCGGGATGCGTCCAATCATCCCTCTCTTGGCTGTCGGCATTTGGCGATACGTAGACGTGGAATTGAGAGAGCAAGTGAGCGAGTAAAAAGATAAGTATGAAGATGGATGTATACATACGAATGTGTGTTTGATTTTTATGTATGAGGGGAACGGTAGAGGCAGAAGTAGTTTGAGATGTAGTGTGTAGTTGTAGGAACTGGAGTTGAAGCTGGAGTGAGAGTTTGGTCGACGCGACTTCGGAGGACGGATACGGAGGGCCAATCATCGCGGTGGGTTTCCGGTGGAGCGCGTCAGCCCAACGTCACGCGGTCCCTGTGTTGGCCTAGATGTGCAATCAGACTGGCTTAAACCGGGATAGGATCGAATCGGATCCTTCTTCCTCTGCTCTGAATCGTAGAATCGTCTCTGCTCAACTCAACTTGGGTCGTCTTGGTTTGGGCTGGCACTCTACGTGCATCATCCTCTGCGTCCCTCAGCTTCTCTACCTGGCCGAATACCAAATTCTGGCAATTTGGTAACTGGTTGTTGTAGTACTTTGTTGAATCAACATGATTGGGCTTGACGCAATGAGGTATACCAAAGAGAAACGAACCAAAAATATCTACGGCTTAGTATAGGGTTAGTCTGATATTTTGTTTTTGTTTAAAAAATTAGACTGTTAAATATTTTTTATTTTATTTTTTTAATGTTAAAGAGAAATAATTAAAAAATTTTTAAAGCATTAATTATTTTGATTTTTATAATTTCATTTCAATAGAACGTTTCGAGATTCAATTGTATGTTTTCGTAATTTTATGTCAATTTGTCTACACTAAAAAAAAAAAAAAATTAACTTGATTTAGGAGAAAAATTCTTGAATAAAATAAAATTTATTAGAGAAAACTCTTGAAAATAATTTTTTTGGTTCAAGAATTTTGTTTTGCATTGTAAAAAAATAAATAACAAAAACGTTAAAACAATATTATTATTTAAAGTAAATTACTTTATCTAAACTACTTAGAAATAATAGCTAGCTATTAAAAAGTAAATCAATTTGCCCTAATTTCTTATCAGCTTTAAAATTAGCGTCTACCTCATGACAAGCGACTGTTCAAAAGATAACTCGTTACGTGAATATTGAGTACTTTTTAAAGGGAGAAAGAAACCGGTTAGAATTGTGCGTATATGTGCAAATATTTATATGTAAAAATGTATATTGACAAAGCAATAAAAGAAAAATAATAAAAACCAGGAAGGAGAATTAATGAATAATGAATAATGAGTTTATACGAGTATTGTGTGCGGTAAAAATAGTAAGAGGTAAGAGGTAAGAGGTAACTAGTGTAAAAAATGAACGAAAGTGTGTGCTCGGAGGGTGGATAGAGCGAGAGAGTAGGTGGCGGAGGGTAGGAGCCTTGGCGATAAGGGGTTCATTAGAGGCAGTTTATTACCGCCTTTGAAGTCTCTCGCGTGTTGCCATTAAGTCTCGCTCGATATCTCGTAATATCTCGCTCTAATCTTGTGAGTAGAAGTTAATTGCTACCTCCCCCTGGCGTTTTCCGTCTTCCTTTATCCTTCTATTTCTTTTCACCCCTCGAGCCTCACCACTGCTAGCGTCTTCCTCTTCATCTTCGTCTTCAGACACGATTATCCAGGCGCACGTGTCGCTTTTACTTCTATTCACTATTAAACACACACTTTCAAATTTGAATTTAACCAACCTTTATAAACGTTATTACATCTTGTGTGTGCATACATATATCATTTCAGTGCTTTATAGTCAGGTAATTATTCCCTTGATAGTGTCTTATTAAAAGATCCTTGTAAAAATTTTCCGGTATGGCTTGATATGCGTACACAGAAAAAAAAATTTACTTGAATCAAGTAAATAATTTTGAAGAATTTCATCTTATTGATTTGAATAGAAAAATTCTCAAACTAAGAAATTTTTATTTAATTCAAGAACTTTTCGTCTTGATTCAAAACAATGAAACTCTTCAAAATTATTTTCTTAGTTCAAGAATTTTTCCCTTGATTCAAGTTAATTTTTTTTTCTGTCTATATATAATTATTTGATATGAACATATATGTCCACATATGGAAACTAACAATATGAGGATATATTATGACTTATATGATCATATAAAAAATTATATAAGATACATGTCCATGTCAGACTGTATCAGGAAGTTTTTTAACGAGAAAAGTCTCTCGGTTTGAATTGAACTTTATTATTAAAAAATTTAATTTTGTTAATAAAATAAAATACACCCATAAAATGCTTGACACAAAAATAATGACTAATAAATAAGAAAAAGAGGTGTTAATTTCGTTTATTATTAACCTCAAAGACTAGCCTGTCAGCGAAAGAGAGACATAAGCGCCGTCTAATATCCAGAAGATGACAAACGTGTCGTGCATCATCTTCCTCTCGCTTTCTCGTGTTACGGATCTTGCACGTTTATCTGTTCACTTAAATCCCTATATCTATATGTGGAAGAAAATCCAAAGCTCAAAGCTCAGTGGAGCTTTTACACGACGTATGTCATCGGACAGACTGAGCGAAAAATGATATTTTCACCACAGTTCTTTCACACGCGCGTTGCTTTTAACATTTAATTCTCATGTTATCATATTTATTTTTAATAATTGCTATATGTTTCTATTTATATTGATTTAGGGTCTTTTCAAATATGTATCTCATATAATTCTACATTAACAAAAGTTATAGTTATTACACTGATACTCTAATAACCGCAACCAATTATAGATAATAACAACGGTCTAATAATTTGTGCAATTTTCCGAGGTTTAATTACTTTTGAATTTCATTGAAATATCGATTAATTTACTTGAGTTGCAATTGACGGTTTAATTACCTTTAGAATAGCAAATATAACGTTTGAATTTAGCGTCTGAATTTGCGTATATAAACTTTCACGCAACTTTGACTGAGCAATAATTAAATTGATCGAACAATCTACGTCAACTGATTAAAATTTATCGTTTAAAATTCATCAGTGTAATAGTATTTCCTAAATAAAGTA
The DNA here is from genome assembly GCF_020080835.1 of Cotesia glomerata. NCBI lineage: Eukaryota > Metazoa > Arthropoda > Insecta > Hymenoptera > Braconidae > Cotesia > Cotesia glomerata. The sequence continues at coordinate 6,615,229 of NC_058158.1, forward strand.
TATACATTATACATCCATTCAAATCTAATTAGTTTAAATTGAACTGATGACCTCAAAGCGATTAAGTATTAAAAAAAAATCTAAATTTCAATTTCAATTCAAATAAAAAAAAATATTTAAACAGTTTATTTTTATCATAAAATCTATTTTTAGAAATTCTACATATAAATAAGTTTACTTGACATAAACACTATTCCTTTTTCTTACACAGAGCCTTGATTACATATTCATCAACATTTATTCAATAAAATCTTGTGTATTTTTGTAATTGTTATTGTTATTGTTATTATTATTTTACCGAAGTTGTTGATTATTGAAAGAACCAAGTAGCACATCGCATTGACTCATCGTGTCATCTATATACAGACCCATACATGTCTTAGTACTGGTATCGGTATTATGCTGAATAATATATAGCAGCGTCGTCACGTTCTGTGCAAACGAATTTCCCGTACTTTGCTCCTTTGACGAAGATCTCCGGGTATTGGTACTCAAACGTACGAACCACCTACCACCTACCAGCTAGTATAGCTAGCAGATAGTGTATAGCCGGAACGTATGTCGAGAACAGATAATCCGTAAAAAAAATAGTCGTCACATTGACAACATATAGAATACCTTTTTCTCTACACTCATTTCTACTTTTTCGCACATATGTATTTTTACATCTATATCTATACATATCTCTCTGTGTATGTGTTTAACTAGGAAGCGACGTCCAATGACGCCAGGCAATTACTTCAGTAGCCCCCTCTTGTTTTCGCTCGGTTGCAATTATTGCCAGGACATCCTTTGTTTTCTACTAATTGAAAAATACTTGCGAGTCACTATAGCTAGGTAAAAAAAACGACAGCCCGGGAGGGAGAAGGGGAGAGCCTGGGCTATGCTAGCATGCAGGGAGAGAAGATGTCTATAGACTGTGGACTGTAGATTAGACCAGAGGAACTTTATCGGCTTCTATACGGTTTGTACGGTATCTGTCAAAGACGCGTGTGACTCTGATAAAAAATAATTTGAAAAAAAAAAATAAAAAACGATTATAGATTTAGTAAATTGAATTTATTTAATCAGTTAGCTTACTATCTGTTTGTGTATACATGAATGGGGATAGTATAGCGATGAGAGAGAAGCTGAAGCAGAAACTCTTTTCGATAAATGCAGCCCGGGTAACTTTAATTATTGTTATGTTTTATTTTTAATTCAATTGGATCCAATTAATTACACAAAGCGATTTATGTGCAGTGGTACCTTTGCGGAGGCGTATGGGCGTTAGTCGACACAATACAATATTATTTGACTGTATCTTTCCGCGATTTTCGTATGCAGATAAAATGAATTTTTCCTATATATATGACGTACAGTGGGCGCTTTAATGCTTTTCAAAAAGACTCTCGATTCACCCATGTGAACTCATTCAAATATTAAACCTGAAAGCTGGACTGTTCTATTCATTGAGTTAAATAATAATTATAATTATAAATAATAATTATTTGTCTGTGAGCTTTAAAAATTAAAAGTTTTTATCTTTTGTTGGAATTGTTTTATGGAAAATATTTTTTTCAATTCAATGTGGAAATTTTAATCTGAATAATTGAAGCAAAAAAAGTTTATCTAAAATTTTTGTACGTGCATACAAAAATAATAAATAATAAACTTACTGAGGAGTATATTTACGGGAATTATATTCTATTTATGTCGATAATTTTTTACAATCCGTAAAAAATACCGTAAGAAATAATTTCTTTGGGATCTATTACACACAACCAGTTGACAAATAACCCGACAAACGGTTTTTACTTGTGTCGGTTTTATTTTTTAGTTAACCCGTTGTTTTTGTATTTATTTTTTTATCATCTTCACTTGTGTGTTCTCTCCGCAAAACCATTCGCTGCTCGCTGCACATCATGAATTTTAATCCGCGCGTCAGTTAGACGTTAAAAAAACTCACTTGTGAACGTAAAAACAAAAACAACAAAACTAAAAAAAAAAAAAAAAAAAAAAAAAAATCAAATAAAATAAAACGACACATGTTAATATTTTTTCAAAGTTTCACTCTCACGAATTTTTTAACCAAAAGAAAAATAAACTTTGTCATTCCGTCGTTAGGAGAACAAAATATTATTAGAACGAACGCAGTCATTAAATTCATTGAAATGCCCTTTATATTTTTTTCTGTTAGATAAAACTCATAAATTAATAAACATCCACGTGTTTTAAATAAATAAAGCCCATTACAATTTACAGGATAGCTCACTAAAACGATGTACGTTAGAACATTTAAAGTTTTATATTTTTTGTAGGCCATATCAACTCCCCCAATTCCCCTTTGACGGGTTTTGTTCACTCGTGAAAAACCAATCGGTTCCAACGAACGCTCGATGCGTAAAATATACGTCATTTGCTTGTAAAAATACGTCGCCTTTAATTTGCCAAACCGCATGCTCAAAAAATTAAACCAAAAAAAAAATATTCCACCGTTTCATACTTTCAATTATGCTGCAAGCGCTTTTCTCACTTTTTTTACTACTAACTATATCAATTTTATTTTTTATCCTATCCTAACTTTTTTCTACACCGTCGAATTATTTAATACATCGCATATAAAGATAGTATATAGATGAATAGTTTGGCGGAATAAAAAAAATTGTCACGAATATCTGATCAAAGAAACAAATTGATTTACATCAATATCCCAATAATTTTTAATAACAATCCTCTTTGTCTCTTATCTGTATTAATATCAAAGAAAATTTTTTCAAAGGGATAAGAATTTTATTATACATTTTTTAAAATTCCATACAACATTGCACCACTCTGCTCCAATATATATAGATATAAATACATGAATATACAGTTAAGAGAGATAGCAAGGGGTAGAGAACTGTAATAATAATCTAATTTTGAACCAGCGAGTAGCATAGTAAATAGCGCTGTGAATTATATTTGTCGTCGAGATTCTCAGTTGGGATATGGCCATTCCATTCTATTTTACTTGCATTTCTGGTACAGTCGCGTTCCGCATATCTAACTCAATACCAACAATCAGACATCACTTACTTGCACAAATTGTTATACAAAAAAATAAAAGTTAGAATTGTTAACAAGTAATTTAAAGATATGAAATTTGTTATCTTAATTATTCGAAAATATGTATATAAAAAAATTTATTACACACTAAACGCGTTAGTTGATTCGAATAAATCAGGAGAGTCATGAAATTCACCAATTCAATCACTTGGAGAATTTACAATCAGTGAATCAAGGTTAAACTGTTCAAGCTTACAGACTTCTCGGAGTCCTTGATTGACGCCCTTCCGCCGCCATGCTCTCTAGCAATGCCTCAAAAAATTTTATGTTTCAACCGTCTGTGTTTTACTGAGAGTCAACATCGTCATCATGTGTTACTATGTTTTGACAAGTCTATATACCAACTTTTTTATTCTTATTCAACTCTTATCTTTATCTTACTCCACTCGGCTTCTTAGATGATAAAATGGATCGAAAGCAGTTTTCTTCAAAATTTTCACTCAAATCTTCCATTTAGTGACAAAAATAAAATCATTGCAGTAAAAATTATTCAAGAAATTAAATTATTGCTATACATTATATGAAGTCAATTATTAAAGCCAAAAGGGTGTATAAAAAAAAAAGTTTTTTTTATATTTTCTCCTTTAAAAATTGTGTGATAAAATATTTTTAAAATAAAATAAATTATTGAACTCAGATTTTTATAAATGAAAATTTTTTTTAATTTTATATTTTTATAGTCAAAAGTTCAATTTTTAAAACAAAAAATTAAAAAATGACAGAAAATTTTTTTTATATCCATTTTTTTGGCTTAAAAGATTTTTTTTTTTCTTAAAATTGAAAAGATATATCTCAAAAAAATTTTATTTCTCATTTTTCCAATAAATTTCCACATTCTATTTCTTAATATTCATAGAGTACATCTCTTTGGATTTTGTAACGCAATATAATAAATTTGATTAAATTTCCGATACTCATTTTCTCCGTGTAAGATAAACCATTGAACAAATTATGATTATAATTATAATTGGATACTATTTCAAAGTACTTAACATCAGAGGCGTTTAAATAACAGACAAAACACCTACGGGTATTGATCAGAGATTTATCAGCAAGTCACCAACTTAAATCTGCGGGTGATGTTCCATAACATCTCACGCTTCGTTACCGCAGCTTTACGTCTAGCCCTCAGTAAGGGTGTGTTGATGCGTCTACACGTACACAAAATACAATGGCACATTACAAAGAACACAACACACTGCAGACTCCAAAGCCAGCTCATGGAATCTGTCTCATTAACAATCTAATTAATAATCCAATTACGCGGCAAGATCCCTCTTGGCATATTTTCACGGTAACAGGAAAACAATTCTGTCGGACAAGACAGCCAAAGCTCGGTACTCTCAGTACTCGAGAATCCCTCTCCCTTTTTACACAACTTCTTTCTCGCTCCTTTTCCTTATTTCCTTCCTATCCTTCTATACCGACTTCTATTCTCCCTGTACTTATTTTACAGAGCATGAGTAAGAGTTGAGTCGTCTTACTCATTCCAACCCCAGAGCAGAATCGCGCGTGAATCTTTCACTCCATCCCTATCTCTCTTGCGTCTTCTGACTCTGAAATCCACCCGCTGCAATACAAGAGAAGAGTGACGTCGACGAGAGCTCTGTACCAGCTGAGTGGGTTCTCTTCACCCCCAAGAATTTAATAAGCAATTACCAGGGATATGAAACGAGACGCATCTGTGTGTGTACCTGTATTAAACCGAATTTAATTCGCGGGCAAAAGGTCAGGGCACAATCAGACAGTCAGAAAGTCGACTTTATAAAATTTATATTTATAGTTTTATTTGAGTTTTTAGTTTCTATTTTCTTCCGTATTGATAAAAATTTCATTTTCTGTTATAACATTTTTTTGTTACATAAATTCACTTACTTCAAGGTTTTATTATATTTTTTACACAATTATTAAATTTAAGATTCTTTGAATCGCACAAATTTTTTTTCCGTCCTTCACTTAATATTACAGACGATAAATTCTTATTTAATTATTTTACAGACGTTCAAAAATTTCAAAATAATTTATTACAATATTTTATTTAAATATTTATTTTGTTAATAACAATTATAAATATTTTTAAGATTAATTAAAAATTAATTGAAGCATTGAAAATTAAAACTCCAAACGTGTTTAAATCTAGAACAAAATTTGAGAAATTAAATTAAATAAAGTAAGTTACAAACCTGTACGAAAAAAATAATTAAAAAGTATTATTTTTGAATTCTCATTAGCGTTACTTTGTTTAAAATAGATGTTTGGCTAGAAAAATAATTAGTAAACTCTATAAGATTAAAGTTTAATTAATGTATGCATAAATGTACATATTTATTTGTGTATAAATAGGAGGTAAAGAGATTGTGAATTGTTATGAGAAACGGGCGGCTAGGTGAAAAGGCATTAACGTCCTCTTAACATGCAGATTGCTCTCTAAAGACTTTGGAGTTCCTCGAACGTTGATTGGACGATTATTTAATGCCCGCTTGATGCATTACGCCATTGGCACACCAGAGCTCTGCGTATGTTATGAGCTATGACGTATAGACTCTAAACGTTATGCATTCATATATTTTAATAATATTTAACATGGGCATTCAAAAAAGTCGAGTGGTTGTACTGAGAAAATTTAAATCTAATCTGAATCTAAATTGATAATTTATAAATTATTAAAAAAAAAAAATAAATAATAAAAATGTATTATATAAAAAAGATTAAGTATCGAGTTGAGAAGTAGATTTTTATTTTAATGGTTAAATGTCAGATAAAACATACGTAGTTGAATCGCTCTTCCAATAATATTTAATAGCGTTAAATTACAGCGAAATTGGATATTTTAATTTACTTCGGGTGTATGTGTAAGGAGTTATATTAAAAGTATATTTAAATTAGCCGGAGAATAAAAATAACGATCCTGGTTTTTGGCTCCGGGGGTTTTTAATGTAAATTTTCTTTCTGTTAATTATATGTAGATTGAGCGATATCTCTTGAACGAGCAGTCTGTCTTTTTGGTTATTTTGTTTAATAAACATTCTTAATACTCAATATTCTTTTTTTATTTTAGATATTAAATTTTATCATATTATGTTATACTTATTTATTAATTTGTTTAGTCCTGAAGTACTGTGATGGATACCGGTTATTATTTAATATTTACAATATCGTTAAATAAATAATTTATTAGTTTTCATTAGTGATAATTCACTTTGAGGCAATAAAAGGTATCCCTCGGTGATTGTGGTTTAGTTGGCCCTATCTGTTAGGTACCAGTATGCCCACGTGCGTTATCTCGAAAATAGTCTAGTGGGTTCGAAATGACCAATGCGTGAGACACTGCGGTGAGTACTAATAGGGTGGCGTGTTAGACTAACGATAAGCATTTAGATAGCTTTTTCTCTATCTTTGTTTTTATTTATCTTTATTATATAATTAATTTTTAAACAATTATCTAAATTTTGCTAACCCAGATTTCAAAATTAATTTCTTAATTGAAAAATAATTTTTTTTTAAAGATGCTTAAATAAAAATTTCAATATTTAGCTTAAAATTTAAATGTTCAATTTTTTTAGTCTAAAATTAAAATTAATATTTGTAATTATTGCATGCCTTAAGCGCGAAGCGCGCAGGTATGCTCTACTCTCGCTTAAAAATCGTGATTTCGATTAAAACGTGATTTTCATAATTTAATGGAAAAAAATTATAGATAAAAAATATATTGAGATAAATAATAATAATAACTATAGAACACGTTAAAAAAGTTTTCTCATCGATTAAATAAGATTTCTCAGAAAAAAACTCGTTTTTCTGATGAATTAATTGAATAAGAACGTGGTATTCACGGGAGCACTGCACGGAAAAAAAAATTTCATTCTGGTAACCTAACTGTAGAGTTACCACAACTATACACGGTTTACTATTCGTTGTAGAGTTACAGTAACATAATGTTATTTAGTTCTGATAACTCAATGTTGTTGAGCTCTCAGAGCTCTACGGGATTGTTCTCAGAGCCAAACGGTATAGTTGGGAGCGCTCTACGTTGCGCAGTAGTGGAGTGCGCTGACATATTTCATAACCTTCTAAAATGACAAACAGAACTATTTTGTTACTCATCCATATTATTAAAAATATATAAGGACAATTAAGTTTCCAGTTTATTTATTTAAGGAAATAGGTTTTTTTTTTTTGTCAAATTGAATTTCGTTAGAACAGTTTTGTATTTGTTGTTTTCTCAAGGTTCATTTGCAGTGACTGTTAATTTAACTTATTAGTTGAACATATTGTGATAAGTAATAAGTTATCGGAATACATTCAAAAGACCCCATTTAACACAAAATAAAATTTGTTTTCGTTTATTTATCTTTTCTTGTGCATATACGGTAGTGATTTTATGTCCAATATTTATTAATATAATCAAGAAAATAAGATAAATTTGTGACGACCATATTTTTATTTTACAAATAATTTTTATTTATAATATAAGTTCTATTATTATTTTATTTCTATTATAATACTATTCTTATTTGTCATATACAATTATTGTTGGCAATATAAATTCGTTCTGTCGCATTTATTTATTAAATTATCAATGCTAAATCGTAAAAAAAATTATTAATCAGACTGCCAAAAATTTGTTATAGTCTCAGAACGATCCTGTAGAGTTGTGAGAGGTAAATAACGTTTAGCTCTCAGAGCTCAACGATGAAGAGTTGCAGGAGCCAAACAGTATTGTTACCATAAGAATACGTTAACCTACTGGAACTTTTTACAACTAACTACTATAGAGTTCCTATAGCAAAATTTTTTTCTCCGTGTGGGCTTGATAACACCACAACTTTGTCAAAAATTATTTTCACGATTTAATTTTTTTTTGTTTTAATCCTTAGGAAGTTTGTCAAAACCCCTGTGAAAATTGCGTGTCAGAATTATTCCCTTTCGATACGGTTAATTTTTTTCGACTGTCAGTTCGGTGACTTTTTCTGCGATTTCGGCAGCCATATACATATGTAAATATATATATGTATATTATTTTCCATAAAACAGGATTTAAATAACTATACAAACAAGCAAAAACTATACATACATGATAGTATAATTACTAACTGTTTTATCATCTGTTAAAAATTTTCTTTAGCTCAACCTGCAGAGGGGATAATTCTACTGGCGGGAAAATTCAAACAAAAAAACGAATAATTTTTGTTACTATCTAAATAATTTGTGTATGACATGAGCGTTTAAGGCATGCTCATTTGGATTTTCCAAACTTTTATTAAATTTTTATTTTAGCTAAACAAAATTTTGAATTGAATTATTAAAATAATTTACATATTTTATTTTCAAATCAAAAAGAAAAAATTCTATTTCTTAAAACGGAAACAAAATTCGCAAAGAAATGTGTAGACACAGTGAGAAGGATTCACATGCATATAACACAAATATGTGTAGTAAATTTGTCTGGATTGTGGATCGACGAAAACTAAGTTCTTTGAAATCGGACGTGAAAGCGTTTTCGCTCGTTAAATTCAAATATGTAGAATAGAGTAGAGAAGTGCGATGACGAAGTAGACGTGTGTGTCTATGTCGCGATGTGCTTGGAGCTTGCGGAGGTTCGTCAGCGTTTGCCTCGGGGTTCTCTTCCCTTCATAATAATCCTCGACCTCCGATAGTCGTCCTTCCAGTTTCCAGTTGTATTTCTCCCACCAGAGTTCCAGCTCCAGCGACGTCTCTCGCCCGTTAGCTAGACTCCCTCTGCTGAGCTCTATCTGACTGTTTCGTCGCTCGTCGCAGCCCCTAACCAAGCTAACGACCCTGCTTTATCTCCGTGCCAGCCGCAAGATATATAGTTTCAACTGATACGCGACAACGAGTCTCTGCTAGAGGGTTCCTGCATCCACCATCCACCTAATGAATCCACGTCGGGTCACTTCAAATTCCACTCATACTCACTTTATTATTTTTTCCCCAAATTAAATTCTAAACACTCATTTTTAATCAACTCAGAATTAGGTTAAGGTTCAGCTCCAGTTTTTTTAAATCCAATGTCAATTATTCGAGGCCAATTTGTCTGAGGCTGCTTTGCACCCGCAATGTGAGGTCAATTAAAGTGCTCTTTTTTCCAATTATTTAATTAAAAAATTTCTTTTTCACTTACATTAAGCAATTACAAAAGTTAAAAGCAATTACAAAATACCTGGTCGATTTTTATTGGATATAAAAAATTAATTATTCTAATAAAAGTATTTTTTAAAAATTGCATCTATAATTTTTTTTATAATTAGTTAATTGTTAGAAAAATTATAAGCTATTTGTGAGTTTAATTTTTATTTACATTAGTTTAAATAATTTGGTATTACGAATAAAAAAATGATAATCTTAATGGTGCAATTTATATAAATTATACAGATTAGTGCTAGACTTTGCTGTTTACAGTGTAAAATATAACATCAATTTATTAATTACAATGACAGCGTACGTTAATTTAAAAATTAGTCAAAAATTTAATAAGAAAATTTCATTTATTCAAAGACTTGAATAAAATTAAAAAAACATATAAATTAAATGAGTTAAGTTATATATTATTAATTTAAAGCTTATTATTCATTACAAATAATATACACTAAAATTAAACTTAATAAAAAAAAATATCCCTCTAAAAAAAATTAAAATATGTACTTTATCGTAATTCATAATTCATTACGGTGGGGTGAATCGTTATTAAGAAGAAGAGAATTGATTGCGTGACCTATGACCCAGTTCGTAAATATCTATCCGTGTCGTGTGTTATTGATTAAAGAATTGCTGGGAACTCTTGAAAGCCGGCTAACTACTGTACCCGGCACAGTACACCTGACCCCCGCGGTAGTTGGTAAGTCGGAGAGTCGACACACAACGATCGTGCAAACTCTGCACGGATCGATAAATTGAAAAGATCAGTTCGTGCCATGACTAACTAATTTCATATACCACCAAACCAACGACCAAGCACGTGCTGGTCGCTATTTTTTCATTTTTTATATCTATCTCCATTATATTTCTTTCGTCCGCAATATTCTTTCACTCTTATTTATCAATCTAGCAGCAATTAAAGGCTAATAACAATTTCAGCAACAAAAAGAAGCAAAAAAAAACTTGATAAAAAATATAAAAAAGCTATCTTAAATTAATTTTTAAATAATAATTATTATTGTTAGTTTGTCATATTTAATAAAAATAATTATTATTAATATAAATTAAATTTTAATGAAGACCTGTTTATAATGCGACCAATGTATGTTCATACTCGGCCCTTAGACTTTTTCTACCGTCCATAATACACACATTTGTCTCATTGGTTTCAAGTTAATATATTAATTATTAAATTTAATAACTAATTAAATTACACAAGTAAAAACATTGATTAAGACATCCCACGCAAAACAATTCGATCATATTGATTTTAAATAGAATAAAAAAATTCGAATTCACCTTAATTAAAATTATCTTTAATTTTTAACAACTCATTTTTTTTGCAATTAATTAATTTACAAAATAAAATACGACTTTTAATAAATGTAAACTTGCGCAAAGCATATAACAGCGCTTGATGATAGTTAAAAACATAATAAAAGGTTAAACAAATTAAAAAAAAAAAAAGAACTCGTGGATTGCTTGATAGTGAGTATAAACCGAGAGCACAGGTCCGACAACGTCGTCCGTTGTAAATTGCAATTTTGTTGTGAGATCATTATAAAATACATAATAATACTTCTGCCGGGGAGTACCACCCTGGATTTTTCAGTGTACCCCCAGGGGAGGTTTACCGTCACCTCTTCCTCACTAGCGTTGTCGTCATCGTTTAAATATATATATATATATATATATATATATATATATATATATATATATATATATATATATATATATATATATATATATATATGTATATATATATATATATATATATAAATATATACATCTACATATCTACATATATACATATTATAGTATATTCGACTACCATCTACAGGTCTCTGTACAAGGCAGCGCCTCGTTAAAAGTTTCTAGCAACGCGTATTCTTAATAATCTGCGCGGACACGCCGTCATTAAAATTATAACCAACCTTCATCTCTTTCTCGCTCTTTCGTTAAGCACAATCCTCTTTAAATATATATTTATATATGTATATATGTCCTTGGGCGACGTTTTTGCATCACTGTGATAATGTGATCCCTCGTTCTTTCTCGCTTTTGCTTTTTAATACGTGTCAAATTAAAAAGTATTTGCTCTGTCATAACAAATACAAGTTGTCGATAATTATCTAGAGAATATTTATAAATATTTTTCTGCTTCGGTAAATAGAAAAGAGGGAGAGATGTATTTTTTTCAAATTAATTCTGTTTGGAGTAGTAGATGAAAAATTTGGAGCAAAGAGAGTAAAAATAGGGCGAATAGAAGGGAGTAGATTAACTGAAACTTGGTAAAAGTTGAGGCTCCTGTAAATATGTAAATATCGTTGGTCCTATCCATAACTGCCGGATAATAGACGATATTAATACACCTGAAGCGTGTAGACGGATAAAAAGAGGATTTTCTAGTAGCTTACCGAGTGCGGGCCTCCGTCCTCCAGAAACGCATCAGTACAGCGAACGGTTCCGGTAATCGACTGGTATTTAAGTACCGAGTTTACGTACACCGGGTACAGTTTAAACCCGCTTATTATCATATAAATACAACTTGGACGTTCAATTTACGCGCGCGTGAGTCCTGCTTGCTCCTTTTTCCTCCTATCTCGCTCTCTAAGTTCTTCTTTTATCTCCCGTTCTGCCGCTATCTATTTATCTCTTTTCGCATTTTCCAACCGGGTTACGCCGGTACCGCCCTGAGAGTTACAAAAGTTATTATTGTTATTACCGTATCGTTTAGAAAGTTTTGTTGGCTGTACAATAGAGAGATACTTTGTGCTATAAGTTTATACAATTTGCTCTGATATACTTAAAATATAAAACTTTTTTATTTTTATTTTAGATATTTATTGTTTTGTTAGTTTATTTTTCTAACATTGATCCTTAAGTAGTGCTCCTAAATTTATTAAATTTTAAGTGTAAAGAACTGATTATAATTACTAATTATCCATTTATCTTTCAACTTTATATTTTGTTAATTGATAAAAAAATTAATTGGGTTACCACAAAATTATTATTTACAAACTTAGTAATAATTGAAAAAAAAATGACAAAACATTTTGAACAGAATAAATTAAATTTTCATATGAAATATTTTTAAAAAATTTTATTTTTTATAAGAATTTCTTAATATTTCTAATAATTTAAACAATCTTTTGAAAAATAATAATAAATTTTCATAAAATAAATATAATCTCCATAAACATTAATTTGAAGCATTTAATTTACCAACAAAAGACTAGAGACAAATTTACCCAGATCCTAAACAAAGTTAACGATGGTCATTGTACAAAAGAGCAATTTAGAGCTTAGAAATTTCAGTAGAGAACATATATACCTCCTTAATAAGATACAGTGACAACAATCGAGACACATCCACCGAAAATCCCAAAAACAATTCACTTACTTAGGACACGCGACGGTGGAAACAAACACTGACACACACAAATAGGTAGGAGGGTTGAAACCGCTCAAGAAAATTGCTCCGACCTCCTACCTTCAACTCCCTCGCTGAACTGATCCTGCCGTTTCACTATTATTGTATCGTTTCACTTTGTCTCTACTTGGTTTGATGAAATTGCAAAGCAACTAAGTTTTAATTTGTCCTTGCGTGACATGGATTACATCCGTTTGGGTTGATTGACGCTCAAGCTCTTTGCTTCATTCCAGCAAAATTGCTCCAACACCGCTTACTTCCTCATGTTTATTACTTACTTACTTACTTATTTACTTATTTACTTGCTTACTCGCTCGCTTGCCTCTATTTGACAAACTGTTACGTCCGACTAAATTGCCTACAAACATAAATCCTCGTATCATTCACTATTTACATTTTTTTACTTTTGTTCTATTAAAAAAGTCTATTGGAAATAAATTACTGTTATTCAATAATAATAAAAAAATTAATAGCATTGATAATAAATAAAAAAATAAAAAGTTAATTTCATTAAAGCTGTGGGTATGTATTTTTAATTAATTTTTCCGCGTGAATTAAATTACTCGATTAAAATAACAGATTAATCAAAATGGAATACGACTGATTAAGTAACGCATAAGGACAAAGATAAATTGCTAGATACAACTGCATGCACATATATACAACATATATGACGGACAAGTATAATCAAGACACAATTTCATGATATTATCCTTCATATATATAGATATTAATATAAGTAATTGTACATTAATTATGTATTTTTTACTTTTAATAATTGAGTGTAGCAATGAGTAAAATCAATGGAATGAGATCTTCAATTTCAAATGAATATGTTATCATTTATTATTACGCGTATGATTGTAAGTGTAATTTATAGCGTAATAATGAAACACAATTCACAATTCTACATCTGTTGAACTTGATTATAACATGACCTACAAGAGATATATCACGTACTGTATCCAAGTTTCTCAACTAAAATTCAAATTTCATACGTGACGATGTCAACCCAATTTATCGAATATTATATATAATAGAAATAAATCCCGAGTATTAAAATTACGTACTTAAAAAAAAAAATTAACTTAAATCAAGAGAAAAATTCTTGAACTAAGAAAAATAATTTTGAAGAGTTTCATTGTCTTAAATCAAGACGGAAAGTTCTTGAATAAGATAAAATTTATTTAAACCAAGAAAAATTTTCTAGTTTAAGAAATTTTCTACTCACGTCAAGAAGACTAAATTCTTCAAAATTATTTACTTGATTCAAGTAAATTTTTTTTTCTGTGTAGCTATAATTAAGGTCAAGATCAAATATTTTATTTAACTATTAAAAAAATTTTTTTCCTAATTTAAAAATTAATGAATTGACAAAAATAATACTAAAAAAAAATTCATGACATTTAAAAATTTGGACTATTATAAAAATAAAAAAAAAATAACCTTTATATATATTTTATTGTATAAGATTATATCGAAGTGAACGATTTGCAATAATAGTCAGGCGAACGTGAGCGCGAGCTCGTGAAAAGTAATATAAGTGAAGTATATACTGCAATTAATATATCTCGATTAGTTTTCAACAGAGTTGGGTTTTAACGTCGTCGGGGACGTAGTACCACCCCGGCGGCATGGCATCTGAGAGGCCGTTGGTCCTTTTATTATTTTTTGTTCTTCCTTAATTCTTCCACTCATTCTTTTCTTTATTTATTATTATTTTATTTATTTTTCATTATCTTCCTTTTATACATATCCCACCCCCTTCTCCCACCTCGGCAGCTTTTATTTTGTATCCCTCTCACCTTCCATTTAGTTATTGCCAATAAGTAATTATATTGTTGATGGTGCACGCGGATGAGTTTAAGAGAAGCGGGAATCTCATTTTTAACGTCCCCGCTAGCGAGGACTACGCAGGTGAACACTCGCTATTTTTTAACTCTCAACATTTTTTTCCATCTATTTATTTAATTTAATACTTTTATTTTCTTACATTTTCTCACTCGCCTTGCCTTACAATATTTGTTGCTAAGCTCGACGAACCTAATTACGATTTTTACACTCTTCATCAACAATTACATGGCTCCGGTGCAGATCGTATCGAACCGAGTTCATCTCAAAGGGCACAAGGGGGTCAATGAAGAAATACAACCACGACCGGTTTTATTTCTCATCCTCTCACTTCTACCATACTCTCAATGCCTACACTATTTTTTTAAGTTTTTAAATTACTCACCTTAAAATTAAAATCTCAGTTATTATTTTTTTTTTTTCAAAATCAACCATCAATTTTAATATAAAATAAATAAAAATTCAAAACTAAGTACAAATTTTATTTTTAAAAAATCAAAAAAGGATTTTTTTAATTTGGATAAATTTAAAATTTAAAACAAATTTTTGTGTTGCATGTAATATAAAAGCTGATTAATTTACATCCACGTACGTATACGTAAATGTAAACATTACATATAATATAAGTAATTAATTAAATATAAAAATACGTAAAACTCGAGTGTATAACTTTTGAAACGTTTTATTATAATTACATGATTTCACAGAATTGAACATCAACCATCAACAATTTAACTTAATTAATCCATTTAATTAAGCTCATATTTTCCGACGTACAACGTATTACACGTACTTGTCCGTTTTGATGTAGACATATGATGATTATGGACTAATGTATGTAGATTAATTAACTATTTAAAGCGACTTTCAAAGCGAATGTTCCGCAACTTTTTTCACCAATTATTATAATTAAAAAAACGGCACTCGTTTCATTTAAACAAAAAAATATATACCTTTCAGGATATTTATATTGTAAGCAACTCTGAACTCGGAATTTCGAATTGTTTGTATTAGTATCCACTCTGATTCACCGAGCGGAGGAAATATTTAATTGGAAAGACGAGAGGTAATCATCGAAATTTTAATTAATTTCAAGTTAATAGATCTGATCAATCAATACTGACACTCATTAGCCCCGAGTTAATTATCGAGTAATTCGATATAAATAACTTGAGAACAATATTTCATTATAAAAATTCAATTATTTTTTCATTTCATCAATTAATTTAATTAATACTCTATTATTGAATTTCTTCCTACGTATTCTTTCAACTTTATGGATAATTATTTCAGTGTACAGTGTATTAATTAAAAACAAAACCAATTAAATTTAAAAAACTATTTGATGGTAGAAATAAAAACAAGGGATTTTTTACAATTATTATTATTATTTAAACTTTTATTTTTTTATTATTGTTATTATTATTTTATTGAACGAGGAAAATTGTAGATGTATGTTGCACTTTAATAAGAATTTTGATTAACTGAATTAAATGGTTATTGGAAACGTCGGGGTTTTTAAATTGATCATCTATATTAGAGCTCTCGGGTCTTTCTCACCGCAAAAAGACAGACCGGTGGGTGGAGCTGTAACTGGCGAGCACGAAGAAGTGTAAGTGAGGGTGGCGAGTTTTAAGTAAAAAAGTAATTGAAAAAACCGGGCTCGAAAAACTAAAAAATAATTTACAAATAAAAGTAAAACAAAAAAAATAACTCAAGGCAATTTGTCGTTAAGTCAAAACTCATTTTCCAGAACGCAGCACCTCATTATAGGATCGTTCAACTTCAATTTAACTTGTTGGTACTACAGTCTCATCGGGAATAAAATTAATATCTGAGAATCTTACTCCTTTTCAATACAATTTAACCTTAAACTTTTTTAGAATTATAATTTATTCATTTAAGTACGTAATTTAAAAAACAATTCAACTATATTAAATTTATTGCCAATAATGATAAATATACCAAAATTTCCAATTGCTTTTATGCATCTAAAGTTTAATTACACAACCAGATCTAAAAATAAAATTCAATTAAATAATTACAAAATATATCCTACGAGTTTAATT
Source organism: Cotesia glomerata (assembly GCF_020080835.1). NCBI lineage: Eukaryota > Metazoa > Arthropoda > Insecta > Hymenoptera > Braconidae > Cotesia > Cotesia glomerata. The sequence goes on from NC_058158.1 coordinate 6,631,825, forward strand.
AAAAAATTTCAACAGAGCTATTTTGCAATTATTCTTCGTATGCTCTTAATTAAACAAATGAAAAAAAAACCTCTATTAGAATCGGTAAAAATAATAAATTAGAATAATCAATGAGAGGCATCGGGGCGATGGTAGAGCTTGATATCTAATAAAGCGCGCCATATTCCGGTGCTCACGCGAGTTCGATAGATAGTTTGAGCTAAGTATTAGTTAAATAACTGCTGGTGTGGTGCTTGCACAGTTACATAAACATCCGCGGTATAAAGCTCTGTCTCTTTGGCTTTGACTATTACCGTCAAACTAATTATCTGATTGTAGGCGTTCTATTTCCATTTACCCGCACTAACATTAGTTGATAATCGAATTGATATTTCTTTGACTGTCCTTGATGCAGTGCAACACATTATTGTCCTGTATTAATTAATACATTGAAATCTCACGTGGATAATGACTTTTGAAATTGTAAATAAAAATTAATTAATTTATAATAACCATTAATTCTTATCTTACAACTTATAAATTATTTCTTTTAATCAAACGATAAAACAAAACAAGTAAAGGCAAAATAATAGCCGGAGAAATAGACCCGGCGAAGCGCGAAGATATTAATGTAGTTGAGAATAAGGCAGATAGTTTGCTATAGAGCAAAATAGATAGTATTAAAAGAAAGAACGAGTGGGTATAAACTATCTTCGTTGCTCTATTTTTGATTTCTTCGTAATTACTAATTAGAAGCCGACGTCTCGCCGATGAAGTAGAACGGATAGAACAGATGGCGGCTGGTAATTGCACGGGGCCACGTTCGAGACCTCTCTCTTTACATTGTAAGCTCTCTCAATCCCCTTTTAGCTTTCCATCTCAGATAACTACACACTCCCTTCTCATTATTAGTTATTAGAATTAGTATTAGTTTATTTTATTTTTTCATTTACTTATAACTTATAATCTACTTAACAACACACTTCGCCAATCAACATTCAAACTGTTGATAATAAAACGCTATACCAATTATATTTTATTAATTGATCACTGGTTGACTAGAAATAATTCATACCCGTAATTACCTCGGTTCCAGGCCACTGAGTTATTATTGTTGGTGTTGTAATTATAATTAATACTATAATTGATCGTCAATTTCGTGCAATCGTATGATTAACAAGACTTGATTTATTTCTTGATAATTTTTTCAATGATAAAAAATAATTTTTTTTTCTTCAAATTTTCTTCATTCGAGAAAAATTTTTTGCTAAGACCATAAACGTTCTGATAAAGTCACATATGTCCTGATATAATTCTTTTGACTAAAAATAATATTGAAACTCTTCGACAGGTGGCGCATGATCGTTAAATCTTCTCCTTATAAGAGAATTAAATTTTGTAATAGAAATAATTTTTTGATTCCTCTGAGGAGTTTATATTTTATTGATTTTTAATTTAATTAATTACTAAACCAATTATTATTTAATACGATATGTTAAGTGACTTACGAATTTCTAAAAAAAATTGAGATAATAATTATGTAGTGCGTATTATAACAGAGCTGGATAAAAATGGAGCATCTTGATGGTTGTAAAATCTGAAGGGTTAATATGTATAATAAAAAATAATGATTGTAGTAATAAACGAAGTGAGATGATAAATAATCGGCGGATGATGAGTTTGTCCGGTTTACATCGAATCCTCGACGGATCAATTAGCAACTTAATTATACAACTGTCAGAGAATGATTAAATTAATAACGAGAAACCGCGAATCCAATCAGTGGGCCACTCTCGATTATATATCTTTTATATGGTTTTCCTCGTTTGTCCTTTTCATCCTGTACTGTTTTGTGTCCTTCCTCATCGATATAGTTTGTATGTTTACACACATGTGCACATTTGTCCATTCATTCCTGTGTGGTTGTTGCGTAATTATCTCATTAATAAACAACGTCGATAAATCGCATTTAAATAATTTCCTATAAACACTTTATACTATACTATACTATGTTACTATGTTTACGTTATTGTAATGGTGGTAAGATAAATAATTTATTTATTGATGAAAATTTAATTTATTGCCAATCAATTGACCAATTAATATCGCACTGCTTATTCTCGAGCGCGGGATAGTATAGTACAGTACCAATATATTGTTTTGTATTGTAAAATTATATTACAAGTAGTTGACAATTTCCCGTAAAGCTGCTATTAACTGGTGAATGTCTGAATCGAGTCTCGAATACCAAGTATCGCACGCAACTAATTGCTACATAAACATCCAGCTCTATGGGATGCACTTCCCAAGCACGTTGTCGTTTGGTAAACATCCACTGTACTATTGACGGCTGTACATTCACGTTAACTGCATATATACACATATGCACACATGGAAACATAAATAAATAAATACACGGCAGTTATTTTGGATTTATTTTCAAACGAACTCATATTTGCTCGCCAGTTTAAATGTTTAAATTTAATTATCCCTTTTATTTTGACAATTATCGACCAATTTTTCAGTAAATTTAAGTCCAATTTACTCAAAAATAGTATTTACAAAAAATCAATCTTTCGATTAATGAATTAAAAATTTTTATCTCAAAAAAAAATTTTTTATAAATGACTAAAAACATTTTGAAATTAATCAATCTTAATGCATGCAATTTAAAAATGTTTATGATTTCCTCTATTAGTATAAATTTAATTTTCATACTAAATATAAAACTACCAATTATAATGCATTACTTTTCCATTAAAAATGTAGCAATCCAGTTACTCAGTAAAAGTCAAAAATATTTATAATATTAAATTTAACTTTCCCGTTTTATCTCTGGGGATTATCAGTGATTTGGTATTCATTTAAAATTTAAATATTGAATACAACTCTCTATTTTAATGGCCCAATTTAAGCAAAAATTAATGAGCTTAATTAAATAAATTAAAGCTGAAAAAAATATTTGCTAATATTTTTTTATCCGTTTTAAAAATAAAAAGTTGATAATTATAATAAAGCCATCTTAAAGTATAGTCTGGTAGCATTATTAAGAGTTCCTTTGTACATTTAAATATATATTTAGTCTTCATTATCGAACTTGTTGGCACACAAAACGTTACCCGTTGCCGCGCAAGAAGTAACGAATGAAGAAGCTCGTAAACCAGCTAACTAAGAACTAACAACTCTTGCAGATTAAGCGAGTAATTAAAACCAGTTTGGTACTCTATGTAGTTCCTTCTACTATATTAATATACTTACTCCATATTTATATTTATATATATAAATAAATATAGATATAGATATAAATTCATGAATACGAACCTGTCAGGTAAACGAGCTTCACATCAAACTTTTTAATCGTCTCAATCAATCAATTATCACGTAATTTTATTTTAGTGCATTAATTAATTCTAAAAATACTGATTAATAGACTCAGCTGGATATTTCTACTTCTATAAATTTTATTTAATGAGAAAATTAATATAAATCCCGGAATCATTAACCGAACATTTGTAAATATTTATCCCTCGAGGTTGAAGTTAAATAAATAGTAACGTGAGAATAATAATTATTTCTAGCCATTTCCATTTATGATTTAAAAATAAGTAGACATTAATCGTGACGATATAAATATGAGCTGATCGATCTTGCTCATTAAGTTACCCGTCTAAGGCAACTAAAATCACCGTCTCCACGAATCAGTGCGAATAAATAATTAACCCCTACTACGACTTTTTAACACTGGTGCCCTCTCCAGCTCGATACAAGTTAAAGTTAAATATATAAGCGTAGATGTAGATGTAGATGTATATATTGCTTAAACCAGTGCCTTGGAATAAACAGTAACAACTAACAACTACCTTGATCCAGAAATGGAACAGGCGTCTTGCTCGCGCCCCACTGGAATCTTGATAGCAGCACTCGCAGCCGCAGAACCAACCACTACTCCCTAGTCTTTATCTCCACCGTGACTTCCAATTAAAAGGCGGATTTACAACACCTTATTATAAATAACCATACATTCACTTGCTTTCAATTATCCTAGACACTGTATATATGTCGATGTGAGTAAATATTACCATTCAATTATTACTTTTCGACGAGGTCTACAGCTGATATAGATACAGCGGTGCAGGTCCGCTAATTGTTTTTTTTTGAAAAAAATTTTATGGCTCACTGGATAAATATATTATTATAATGAGGTGTTATTATTTCTGAAAAAATTTTATGGGCTTATAAAATACTTATATGTATAATTTTCTAGTTATTATTATTAAAAATTCCAATTTTTATAAAATATTATTTACTTTTAACTAAATTGTTGAAATTTATTTGTTTCAGATTATTCAACGCAGGTACTTGTCAACAATGTCAAAATCCAATTCCAGCGAATGAAATGGTGATGAAAGTGAATAGCAATCTAGTGTTTCATACAAAATGTTTCACTTGCAATAAATGCGGGATTCAATTGATGACCGGCGACAAGTAAGTATCTTTAATTTATATTAAGATTGATCGGACATTAAGACAGCGTAAAGGAAAAAGCTGATTTTTTTAATTTTTTGAAGAGTTTTTGAGTAATTAGTTTTAAAAAATCGGAATTTTGACATGTAATTTATTGTAAAAATTTTAGGAACAAAAATTTATTTTAAATAGTTTCAATTACGTTAAAAATTCAAAAATAGTATTTTTATACTTTTGAACCACGAATAATAATATTTTGAAAGAAGAATTTAGAAAAAAAAAATTCTTAAAGTAATAAAATCGTCTATTTTATTTATTTATTTTATTTATTTATTTATTTATTAATACCAGGACACAAAAATAGTATATACTATACAAAGTATGCACCTATAGAGGTGTTACAAAAAACACCTGTACATAGATCTGGAGAAGCAAAACTATCAAAACTTAATACTAAAAGCACAAGTATCATTTTAAAGTGAAGATACAAAAGAGCATAATATGAAACAAAAAATGTAAAAACATGATTTAAAGATCAATTGAAGCTATCCACTTAAATATTTCTTTTTTATTAAGCTTATTTTTTATATTTAAAGACTTTAATATGTTGCTATATATTTAAAGTCTTTATGTATAATATTTTTATTAATCTTTAGTTCAAAAACATTTTTTTTGAATCAAGTTAATTTTTTTTTATGTAGCAAATAAAAAGAAAAATAATAGCAGTGTGCTCTGAAATGATTTAAAAAAATTAATACTTAGAAAAAAATATTTTTAGTTATTTTAAAAAATTATAAAACTCATAAAAAAATTTCAATTAAAATTTCCAATTAACCGATTTATTTTTTTTCCCTAGATACTGTTTGCTCTCCGGTTACCCAATTTGCGAGGCCGACTGGCACAAAGCAGTAAAGTCGTCAAACGTATCTGCGGTGACGGCAGGAGTCACCGGCAACGGGAGCAATACCCAAAGGAAGGCCAAGGTCGGTCGGCCGAGACGGAGCCGCGAATGAGGCGGCAACCCGGTTGGTCGCCCGAAGAAGGTTCAGCCAATGGCGCCTCTCGCCGCGTCGCCAGCCGCCCAATCTCCGTCGTCAACCTCGGTCCAGGGAGCCGCGGTCCAGGCATCTCCGTCAGGACTCGTGCATCAACCTAGCCAAGTGGACGTCGTGGATGTGGGCGTCGGGGGTGAACCCTACTCGCCGCCACCGCCGGGTCATCAGCACTACCACCACCACCACCATCACCACCAGCCACATCAGCCGCCGCCGATGGGTATGGGCCTGCTAGGCCTGGCTCATCACCATCAGCCACCGCTCCATCATCACCTTCAGCATCAGCAGCCTTCTTACCAGGAGTGGGTTCACTGGGGTGAGCCTTGTGACTGAATTCCTTTTATCGGACTTAACTAAAGTGGTTATTCCTATAATTACTCTGTTTACTGTGAGTGACTCAGTGAATAAGTTGATTGTTCAATAGGTAAAGATTATTATTATTATTCATAAATTAATTAATTAATTAATTAATTAATAAAATTAAATTAATTAAAAAAGTGTGTGATAAAATTTTATCAACAAACACTTTACTTGTAATGTGAAAAAACCTGGTGACTAAATAAAAATATTAATACGCTGAAAAATATTAATAAAGACCATGTGAAAATATTTTTTGTAATATTTCATTAAAGAAAATTTCGTAGTGTCGGTAAAAAAATTCCAAGTATTTTTATTTAGACGTATTGTTGTATGAAAATTAATTTTTTTAGTAAAAATTGAATTCATCATGTTTTTAATTAAAAAAGAAAAGTTCTTTAACTAAAAAAATCATTTTGTAGAGTTTAATTGTCTACACGGAGAAAAATTAATAGTAGTATTTATTATACGAAAATATTAACTCTTACTATCGAAAATGATAATTGTAATTCATAATTAATAAATGACCTTATATCTTGTGAATTATTGACATTTTTACAGATATAAGCTCATCCCGACATTACACTCATCGAGACCTTTCATTTGAGTACCCACATCAGTATTTCATATATATATATATATATATATATATATATATATATATATATATATATATATGAAAAATATATAAAAAAGCATGTGGGTACTCAAATGAAAGCTCTTGATGAGTGTAACATCAGTATGATCTTACATCTTTAAAAATATCAATAATTAAGAAATGACCTTGTATCTTGTGAACTATTGACATTTTTAAAGATATAAGCTCATCCCGATGTTACACTCATCGAGACCTTTCATTTGAGTACCCACATAAATTTTTTATATATTTATATATATATTATACATATTTATATATGAAAAATATATCAAAAATGCAAGTGGGTACTCCTCAAATGAAAGCTCGTTATGATTATAATATCGGGATGAGCTTATATCTTTATAAATGTCAATAGTTAAGCAAGTAAAGTACACTTTAACGAAAATCATTATACAATTAAGCAAAATTTTATTTATTATAGTTCGCAATTCTTGGCAGTCACATAAGAACTGCAGGTTGCTAGTTTTGATAATTTGTGCATTGAATTTCTTCAACAGAATGCATAACTTGAACAGGTCAATGAGTTTATTTCATCTGCTAGCTTTAAGAATATCATTTAATTCAATGCAGAAGAAAAATTACATGTAGTCAAGCTGATTCGGTGCATTTCAAAATACGATACCATCAACTGGAGCAAAGAGTATGCTCTCTTTAATTGCAATAGTTAAATGGAAAATTTTAATTTAAATAATTAGATAATTATGATTAATAATTAGTTTAAAGCTTCATTGTATTAAAATTTTTTTTTTTTGAGAATCTTAGATTTTTTGAAAATTACGTTTTTTAAAAATTTTTTGTAAGATTAAAATTTTTTTTTTGAAATTTTAATTTTTTCGAAATTTGAATTTTATTGAAAATTTTTATTTGTTTGGGAATTTCAAATTTTTTTTTGAAAAATTTGGCGTTGAAATTTGTTTTAGACAAATAAAAATTTAAATATACATTCAATCCGAATTTAACCCCAATTTTTTGTGTACTACACTGCGCTACAACTGCTTTTAGTTAATTCAGAAATGCATCCACGCTAACGCAAATTTTTAATTTTTTAAATATTTTTTACTAGCTTAGATAGTAGCTATTATTATTACTGATGGTAACTGTAACCATCAGTTTATATTAGGAATTACGATTTTGATAATAGTAGTAACTAGTTAAAATAATAATAGCTATTATTACTGATTACCATCATAATAGTAGTAGTAACCATCAGGATGGTAACTACTACAATTCAGATGGCTTACATAATTATTTAAATAATATTTACTACTATCGAATTCAGTTAATAGATTTTACCATAACTAGATAGTAAACTCTACTATAAAATTTTCTCCGTGTAGAATCAAGTTAATTTTTTTTTTCAGTATTCAAAAAATTCAGTTCATAAAATTTTATATTAATTATCAATCAATAATTAATTTTCTGAAAATTAAATACAGCTAAATATGCATTACGGGGTATTTCTTTAATATTTGTTACAAAAATTAATGTAACTATCGAGTACGAATAATTATATTACATGCGTGTGAATTGGTTTACTTGGTACCAAGCTTTTAACACTTGTAAAAAGTACAATAATTATTACTCGTACGAAATAGTTAAACTACTAGTGATGATTGACGTAAGACTCGAGTCATTACGCTTATAATAAATAACGAAATAAATTAATGAATGAGTAAATAAATAAAGTTATGATTGATGAATACGTTGCCATCATTTTGATGACCCATTGACTGTGGATAATTTGTAAATCACTGAGGAAATAGTTTATTTAAAAAAACAGTTATAATTTGACGCTTAAAATAATAATGAACTAGAGTTCTAGAGTTATTAAATTTAAAATATAAATAAACTCTTTTCTTGGTGATACAATGGGAAAATGCAAATAAATAAATGAAACCAGGAGCACTGTAAATCTAATAAAACAATTAAAAAGAGTACTTATATTTTTACTTGGATCCGCACGTGATTAGACACTTGACGCACTTGTCATTACACATGTTTAATAAACTATACGCGAGAGCAAACACTTAATCCGTGGTTTTTAAAAACAAATCCTTACCTTGTTTGTGAGAAATTAAAGAATCTAAGGCGGAAGTACCTTCTCGTGATTGTTGCTCAATTAACTAAAGAACAGAGTGTTCTTTTAAACATATTTGCTCACTTTTATTATTTTTTTTTATTGTTGTTCTCGTTCTTGTTCTTGTTCTCATTCCCGTTCCTAGACAGACCTATTATCTGCTACTTAAAATAAATAAATAAATAAACTGTTTACTTTTTTTGATTCGCGGTGAAAAATTTTTCGTTGAAAATTTAAATATTTGTATTACCTTTTTCTCAAAGAAATTTTTTTTTATATAATTTCTTTTTGTTGATTTGAAAAAATAATTAACTTCATTCAGAAGAAAAATTTTTCAGTTCAAGAATTTTTCTACTTAAATCAAGTTTTTTTTTTTTTCCAGAATAAAAATTAATATGACTTATATAAGAAATATTTCTTGAGTTTTTACACAATAATTATTTTTCATCTATTGCAATAATTAGAATTAAAAAAATTTTATTAATTTTAAAGATTATTTTTCTTAAAAAATTGAAAAAACTTTTTTACAAAAGACAAAATAACGAAAAATTTTTCACTCCCGATTAATAAAATCCATCAAAGTCGATACTGAGTTGTTCGTCCGTTTAATTTAACAATGAATAATATTTTTGGTGCTCGATAATAATCAAAATCCAGTGCATGTTAACGAGCCAGAATAGCCTTCAGGTATAAATTATAAATACATGTAGGTAAGGGCTGCATGTTTAATGCGACCAGCTGCGGAAGTACCAAATGACTCGAATGATTACCATTCCAAATTACAACACCGACAGGCAGGTGTGTTAAAAACCTCAAGATCATTTTATTAATAATCTGTTTCGATAATAAGTACAATAAATAAAATAAACAAAAACTAAGCCTCCCAGTTTATCATAAAAATGAATTACGGAATCTAAATAAAGTTAAATAACATTAAAAAAGTGAAAAACATCTAAATGAGTAAACCGGGGGCTCTTAGAAAATTATTTTTCTTTCAAAATCATCGGTCCTTTTGCTTGGGCGAGCGCGAACAGAGACTAAGCTCGTTAGGCGTCCCTTGTTTCCGCGGTCGAGGTTACAGTAACGGTTTTACGTTTATTATTATTATTTTTTTTTTTAATATTATTACTATTTTTACTATTATTATTAGTATTACTACTATTATTATTATTACTTTTTCACACACTCCCCTACAATCTTATCCTTGCTCACCGTCGCTTATTTTCCTGCGGTTAGTTGTTTCTTAAAAAAATATTTATATCTCTTACATTTGATCTCTCTGGACCGCCAAAAAAATTATGAAACTTTGAGTAACAGACACTTGAAGAATTTCTTTAATTTTACAGAGCCAACATTTAAAATTTCCAAATAAATAAAATAATTCAGTTTTAAAAAAATCTTTTTTTAATAAAAAATTTGTAGAATGTCTGGTACTTTTTTTCTTACAAAATTAAACATGTACTTAATAGATCCCTTGAATATTTTTTTGAAAATATGCGATTCCGCAAGCAATAATACAGATAAATTATTACATATATTAAGCATAATGATAAATAAGCAACGGACAAGATAACTCGCGTATAAAATACTAATTATTATCAAAGAAAGTCAATTTGAAGTAAATATAAAGTTAAATAACAAAATAAACAGTGATGAGTTGAATTAGTAAAATAAAACTTATCACTAATTAAAACAAAATGTATCCATGACACTATCGGGTTATTTTATCATCATAATAACTGATTTATAAAATTATTTTGTTTATTTAAAAAAATAAAACCGATCTCAGGACGGGAACTATCGACACTCGAATAAACAAATATGAGAACAGGGTTAATGTAAATGCAATGCAATGATCATCATGAATAATATTTATAATTCATAACAATGAATATGAATATAAGTTTTTATTAGTGTCACTGCAGCCTAATGACTGTAATAAATAAATAACAGTGAAATTACCACCACTATTGATACTTACAATTGTAATTGTTAATAAATAATGACAATTAATGATTATTAACGTTAAAAAAAATGTCAATGATAAATAAGTAAAACCAGAGTTGAAAAAAAAAAAAAAAAATAAATGATAATTTTTAAGTGTTAAGTATTAAAACAACTGATTGTTCTGTTCTTTAGCGTTTTGTCTTACTTTGACAATGTACGTTGTAATATGCATACTGTACTGTTGAGAACAATGAATTTAAATAATTATTAATTATGTAAGGATGGAGAAGCGGCGAGAAAGCCAGCTGGCTGCTAATTACCGGGTCAATTTTTCCAGTCAATATTCCGTATTTTATTAATCCCACTAAAGTAATTAAATAATAATTAACGATAACAGTTTTTGAAAAACTTGTGCTAATAAAGTAGAAAAAAAAATTGAGCTTTTATTTAAAGTATAATTATTTTAATTTTGATAAAAAAATAAATAGTTGACTCCAGCTGGCAAGAATGTGTAATTTAAACTTGTATATAGGTACATTTTGTATATTGTTAAAAAAAAATTTGTGTGATATAAATGGTTATTTACTACTATTACGATAAAAATATAAATAAAACACCTTTATTATTAAATTTTAATTAATAAAATATTAATAATTGTGTTTTAGCGGCTATTTTTCGCTAATCAGATGTGAAATTTGGTTATTTACATTAACTGTCTAATTAATTTTCAAGTCACGAATGTCGAGTATTTTAATGAAATTTTAATAATTATCATTAGTTGTTGATTTGAGTTAGATTTTTTATAATTAATTGATTTATTTATTAGCCTCGTGATTTGATTGTTAATTTGACTGGATCGTTTAATTTTTACTCTCGGACCTTTTAAATTTAAATTAAATTATTTTTATATTGATGATTGTAAAATTAATATTTAAATTTTTATTTTATTTAAAATCGGTCGCAGAGAGCACCCGGTCCGAGAGTGTGAAAAGCGCGAGCTTATATTATGATTACAAAAATAATAAATTTAAATTCGCGTTATTATTATTATAATTATTATTATATTTAACTAGTTAATTTTGTTATTTGATTTATCTTAACTTTAAACCAGCGTCGGGGTCTCTAGTCGACCTCGGGCTCTTGTAAGATATATATATTTACGGCACATACGTTTATTAATTAATTATTAATAAATAAAATGAAAATGAAAATAAAAAAAAATAAAAGTTTTTAGAAAATTTATTCTATTGTATTTAATTTAATTATTAATTTTATATAAAATTACCTCTATTTTACCTGTCCTCAATATTGCTCCCAATTTTTTTTTAGTTATCAAATGTCTAGACAATTTAGCTGCGCAACGTTATCAAGTAATTTACTTATTAAATAAAAGAGTGAACTAAGAACACAAACGATAAACGCCACGGCCGATAAAAACAAATTGAAAAAATATCCCCTATTGTTTGTTTTTGTGTCTAGAAAATTACGAATGGAATTTTTTGTTTACATGATTAACATAACTGTGATAAAAAATAAAACTCCGGCCTTGGACAGAATAATACAAATTTAAACACACAATTTTTATTTGTTTAAAAAAAAATACAAGAGTAGATTGGAGGTTTGAGGTTTAAAAAAAAATAAAAAGAAGATGGGAAACGAAATTCAGCGAGAGTCGTCTTCCAGTTTCAGCTAATTGTCAGGTAAAATAAATCGACGGACTGCGTATTATATAGTAAACAGCTCGCCGACTTTCGTCTCGTGTCCGTGAATCTTGTGATCTTTTTTCGTTAATTGGACTGTATAGAAACGAATTCCGTAGACTGAAAAACATCTGATTCTGGTTCTTACCTTTTTTTTTGCTCTTCCTGTTGTTGTTTAAGTAAGCTGCTGTGACAGCTTCTGCATAAGTTTTCATTTTTACGAGTTTATAAAATTAACAGTCATTATTTTTTTATTATTTTAGTCCAGACAAATCTACTTTTAATTAAATACTTTTGCTATTCAAATAAATATAATAACTTTAAATGTTAATAGTTAATGGTGGAAATAATAAATTTTGAGTATTAATTTACAGTTAATTTGACATATTTGATTACCTTCAGTATTGTAATTAATTAAATTTATTGATTATAATTCTGAAAGTAATAAAAATACTCTTCAAGACGTCACTTAATTTTGTTGCGATAAAAATGATTCATTTCGACGATGAAAACAGAATTTTTGCACTTTCCACATCATCTGCTAAATGCATCATCTGTTAAAAGCCACCGGTAGTTCATACTTTAGTTCGATTACTTATTAAGGTCGATATATATAAAATTTTAATAACCTGAGCTGTACTGTTAATTTATAAATATGTGACTTCACTTCAATTTACTCGCAGGTTCACTTGATGACTGCATTTTTTATCGTAAGTATTTATTAACTAGCTTCATGTTTATCGAAAAATTTTTACATTAATTATCGATTAAATATAATCGAATTATTAAAAATTTTAATAAGTTGAAAAAAAAATTTTCTTGTTAACTTGTAGTATTATTTTATGAAATAAAAAATTTTTTTTTCAATTTTTAATTTCTCTTCATGAAAATCATTGATTAAAAAATCGAAAAGTCCCAAAGATGGCTTTCATATTTTTTAAAAGTAAAATTAAAAAAAAATTGACTTGAATTTTCAAGGTATGATCTTCCTGGTTATTATAAAAAATAAAAAAAAAAAATTATAAGAGAAATAATTAAAAAGTGCAATAAAAATTTAATAATCCAATTAAACGAGTTATTAAATATTCTGGTCTTGAAAGACATTTAATAATAAAATACTGACATGAAAATGAAATTAATTAAGAAGCATCAAATGTCTAGAATAATATACGACTAAAAATTCCATATAAATGATTTAATTTAAAAATCTATTTAAAGTTTGACATCTGTTTTCCCAGCATCTGTCTCATCAATCCGCTCCTATGAAATATTCCCTTTAATCATCATCTCCAGAAGCACAAGCATAAGATGAATGTATATTTGCACTTACGGCAAAAGCTCGTGTAGCAAATTCTCAACACTAGCTACCTCTGTCTTTATACCCGTATTATATAAACTACCACTAACTGGGACTGCAGTCATTAAATATATACCGAGAACCGTTAAGATCGCCTAATGAAATTCAATTCCCTCATATTCCTTACCTTTGCTAACCTACTTCTACCGCTCCAGCTACTTCTACTTCTATATCAACCCACTACTAACACTACTAACTAAATCATTAATCACTATACACTTTAATTGCCGTTTTATTTTCATTATTTTTACTTTTAATCCAAATTACTCGTAAAGTTAAATACAATAGTCGCCAAATAAACTTAGAAACAGTTTCTAAATTTAATAATTCTTCTTCGCGACTCAAAACTCGTCTTTTAATTATTTAAAGTTTAAGAATTCATGATTAAAATATTTGAGAAGCTATCGATAGAATTTTATCCTAAAAAATACTACAAATTCCCATAAATTTTTTGTTTTCTCAAGCAAAATAATTTTGTTGTTGGCTTCAAGTCTTAATCTTCCCCTTGGAGATGCTCCAAAGAAGCGAAGTAGAACTTCCCAATGGCTTGTAAGACAAATGGGAAGTTAAAAACGGAATTTTCAAAAAAAATCATAACTCAAAAATTATTAAAATTAGACATTTTATTTCTATTCATAACTTTGCTCTAAAAGCTTACAAAAATACAAATTAAAAAACAATAATAAATTATTTATTTTTTCATCTCAATAAAATAATATGACGATATAAATTTTTCCTTAAAACCAATTAGAGTGAAAAATAAATAAAAATTTAAGACAACTAATTTCATCGAGAGGTAATTATACAATGTAAATTTGAAAATAATTAAAATGTAAATATAAAGATAAAAATGATTGGAATAAAAATAGATATTAACATAAAATATCTTAATATAGATCAAGGAACAGCAAAGATTGACCAATATCTTAAGCATCTTGTAAGTTGTTTTTTTATGGATGTCAACTTGTACCGTCCAATCAAAATACTTGTACATACATACTGCAATAGACACAAGTATATACAGCGTACATAATATGTATATGTATATATAGAGTATCGCCGTCAAGCTCACTAATTAGACGCCACGTAAATCAGTCCCGAACGGTTGGCGTTAATTAACACGAGTTTCCGTTGGAGTCGCTTATATACATCTATACCTCCGTACTCTACGTATTTATCGTACGACACGCTTGCAATATGCCGAGGACACGTGTGTGCTCCTGTTAAATGCTCCTCAGAAGCCAGCTTCTCCGTGATAGTGATATTTAAACGCCAGCAAGCCATCGATTAATTAATTTAATAAATAAATAAATATATCTGTATATTTATGATAGTTTTAATTTTTTTTATCTCGAGAATTTTGATTTTTAAGGAGCTTAATTTATCTTTAACCAGGTCACGATTTTCACTGACGCTTCTATATTTATAGGCATACATTTTGTGCTTGTGCCGGGATCCGCGCGTACTTTAATTAATGTCTGGCTAATGAGGAGGTCTGATATACCGACTAGGGCGTCGGATTCTACCTCTATCTCTATCTCTTACTCTACTTTACTTCTACTCACAATGCCTCCACTCGGTATAGTATAGTATAGTATAAACAAATATAAATGACCAAAAAAATTAAAGGTGACTAAAAAAAATTTTTTTAGGGTTAATACTAACCCGGTAGTTAAGCCAATTTATTTTCGAGTTAATGAGACTGTGGACCCAAAACTCTCCTAGAATTTATCGTCTCCAGCACTGAGGACAATTTTTAAGGGTAATTATTTTTTTCGATTTAAGATTTTTTTTTCTGTTAAAAAAAAAGGATAAAGCAAGATTGATGCTCAATTATTTCAACTGAAATTGAACCAATATAAGTATAATTATATCAATTTTTTTTTTTGTAGAATTTAACAGTTAAAAAATTCTTTAAACTTAATCATTTATTTTTACGGAAAAAAAATAAATCCTCAATTTTTTAGTTATAAAATTAATAACATAAAAAATTTTATTGTTTAATAATTTTTAAAATCTTAAGAATTCAATATAAAATATCTTTTATTAAAATTTTTAAGTGATTTATTTATTTATTAAACCAGAAAATATTACAGATAATCAATATATAGCATAATAAATGACATATCTATCCTATAGAGATGCAGAATCTGTTCATAGGACTGGTATAAATTAAATTACAAATCAAGAAAGCTAGTTTACATAATTAATTAATTTATAATAGTAGTTTAGAGAAAAATCATAAGTCACATTGCTTTATCCATTGAGTTAGACTTATTTTCATTAATTTGGTTGTTCCGGCAAAAAATTTCAATTCGTTTGGTAATAAATTAAAATATTTAAAGGCCGTGTATTTTGCACTTTGACTTGTGATGTTTTTATTAATTTTAGGAAGTGAAATCGACTTATTTCTAGTATTGAAAAAAGTATTTGAAAGTTTCTGCCTGCAATCATTGAAATAGAAGATGAGTGCCCGCATGAAAATACTATATATCGTTAAAAATATATTATACAATATATTGCATATAAGTGATGAATATATGGCGGCAAAATTGTCTATATTGAAAAGTATAACTTTATTCTATATATGGAACCATGTATTTTAAATAATATATTCATTAATATATGGTGATCCATATATTGTTTAGTATATATCATCTGCTATATTACCAAATACATAAAAACCATATATAATATATCATGTACAATATATGAAGAATATATGTGACACCATATATTTATCGATACATTATTTTAAGTATAAGGTATTATTATATAAAAATTTATACCGATACACGTATGGATCGTGCATACATGAAGCAAATATATTGATGAATATATGGTTTATACATGAAAATGATATATTTATTTGCAATATATTTTTTTATATCATTGTGGCAAAATTATAGATATGATTTTATATATCGTTCCATATATCAGATTATAATATCAATATATTTAATCATATATTTTGAAACATATAAACCCTAGTAGAAATAATCGAGTTTTCACTGGATATAAACCAGTAACTGGCCAGTGATATCGAGTAAAAACTTGAAATCGCGCCACCTACAACTAAGTCATAAACATTAGTTACACCGACAGTGTATCTTTAATAGTCTGTGTATGTTTGTTTATTTTTTTTGTTAACCTGTACGCATCATTATTGTAATTATTATTAAAAAAACAGTATAAATCAATCAAAATTAGTGTTTATTAACGTGTAAATAATTTCCAGTATATATTTCAAAATTGATGCAGTGAAAAAAAATGACACAATATATAAACTGCGACTGTGGGCATTAAAAACAAATCTCCAATTCAAAATAATTATTTTCTTATTCTATTGTTAGATTTATTATTAGTTTATCAGACTAATGATGTTATCTATTTTATAATGTACACATAAATGAAACTTTTTTATATCATATCGTTTATTAAACATTATTTTGAATTTATTTGACAATTTTAATAACGCCTAATAACCTTAGAATTCGAAACTGACAGTTTCACTAAAGCCACCATAATGTTTTGTTAGATCTCTAGTAAAACTGGCCAGTTACTAGACAGAAACTGGATATTACACTGGCCAGTTACTGGTTTAAGTCTAGTAAAACTGGCCAGTTACTGGCTAAAAACTTGATTTCATTTCTACTAGGGAACCTTTTCCAAGCGGGTGAGTTCACAATGAAAGTTTTTTGTATATTTAGAACATTACAATTTTCATCTATAATAATTTTTTGAATCAGTCTATTTTGAGTTGATACTATAGAATTTCTAGTGGTACTATAAGCACCACCCCAGGCAATTATTCCGTAGTTTATAATACTTTCAATCATTGCATGGTAAATTATTTTTAAAGTTCTTCTATTCATAAATAAACTAAGTTTATAGAAAACATATGTAAAAAATTTTAATTTAGTTAATAAACCTTTGGTATGATAGTCCCATTTTAGTCTACTATCAATAATCAATCCCAGATATTTGTAGGATTGAACTCTTTTTAGCTCCTTATTGACTAGATATAATTTAAATTCAGTTGGGACACTGTCAACATAACATCCAAAAGTAATAAACGAGCTCTTATCTATATTTAGAGATTTTGTCTGAGAAAAATTTTTTCTTTTTCTAAAAAATCAAATAAGTTTTTATTGAGTGAATTAGACCGAAATTTTTTAATGACGAGCCAAAGATAATAATAAAGTCACTAATAATCGCGAATTAAATCCAAAGCAATATTGAATCTATGATTATTGATTGAAATTACGTAACTAATTGTATTTAGTTTCTAATTGTATATCCATTGCTACCAAATCATACAATCATACCGTTTCACCACTTGTTAAACTACTCGATTGTGCAGTTCAAAGGCTCTTTGTCCTTTGTATATACATCTAAAATTAATTACTGCATTCCGGGATTGGCTTTACCATTTAATTATACCATATTTAATTATATTGTATTAAACAATATTATATAGTACCAACTTTAATGTCAACTGTCAATAAATTAAATCCTACTGAACAGGTAATATTGAAAATGCTTCAAATACTTACCTTGGTTCCTAAATTATTATCCCGTGAAAAAATATTCTGATCAGGCTTGATATGAGCTGATAAGGCCATATAAAAATTTTTGATATGTTCATATCGGGCCTGATATGATCTGATATGTCCATATTTAATTTTTTATATGTCCTGATATGGCCTGATATGAAAATTGGCCATATCAGGCCTGATCAAGCCTTATCAATTTGATATGTCTATATCAGACTTGATATAGCTTGATATGCTCATATCTAATTTTACATTATTTTTTAATAGGTCCTGATATGCCCTGATATAACCTTATAAAGTTATATATACTTTGATAAACTTGAAAAAAAAATCCCTGATCAGGGTTGATATAACTTAATATGGATTCATATAGTCTGATATACTCATACCCTTACCAGCACATAAGTAGTCTTATGTACTCATATAAAGGCATACCCGAGTAACAAAAACTATATATCATTATATATGATTCATATCTAATTATATAGAAGCATATGTAATTCATTTATAATTATATAGATGTATATATAATTCATATACATTTATATATGAATCATATAGAATTCTATATAATTTTTTTTACTCCAGTGGGTATTTTGTGATTATCATAAAACATTCTCTTTTTCTAACTAAGAGTCTGTTACTCCAATGATTAACAATCTTTTAATATATAGTATTTTTCGGATGAAATAATAGGAACTTAAAAAAAAATTTAATTTCACAAAAATTATTAGTTTTGTCAAGTTCAAAAATTGTTAGCCAAGCCCTCCAGCAATATATAGTTCCATATACTAAACAAATAATTCCATCAAAATTTAAGCTTTCAATTCTGATTTTACCTCGATTATTTTTTTAATTTCAAAGAAATTATAAATTCTAAAGCAACGAAGTACCTTAACAATATATCGTAGAATCATTTTTGCGATTTCATGTATACATAGATAATTTTATAAATCTACATATAGATACCATTATTATATATAAATATTGACAGTTAATAATTAATAAATAAGATAAAAAATTTTGTTCACTACGAATCGATCATGTATACGATTTGAATTAAGGTAAAAGCCCCAATAGATGATCATGTACCAGTATATGATCATCTATTGGGGCTTTTACCTTACTTGTAGTTATAATAAACTCTGCTCTCCAAGTAAGTCTCTTGGGTAAACGGGTAGTGAATTAGTCTTTCAAGCGGTAGGTCCACGGTTCGATTCCCACTCGTGCCGATTTTTTTATTTTCTATGGAAATAATTATATATAATTATACCTAATTATACATAATTATATAGGGCCATTTTTCATTTATAATTATGTAATATAATGATATATAATTTTTTTTACCCGGGCGGGTACATAGTCTGATATACTTATATCAAGGCATATATAGTCTGATATGGCCAATTTCCATATCAGGCCTGATATAGACGGGTTATATCAGGCCTGATATAGTCTGATTAGAAAATTTTTTCACGGGATATTACCGTCCTACCACTACATAACACCTACACACATCCTTGTACGTGTAAAATTAGCCCCATTAACCTTGACATTTTAATTAAGTCTCGAGTAATTACTTGACTTTTTATTAATTTATTTATTAAACGAAAGATTAGCCCCAGAGGTCATCAGAGACAAAGTCAAGACTCGGGCTGATGGAGTTTAAGTCGGACAGCCTACCATCTACTGGGTAATCTACTAGAGTCAACGGTCCAGGAGCTTTCGGGTTCGATGTACTATATATGTATATTACATAGAGGTGGATGAAGAGAGTGAAGGGCTTAATCATGGTCAGGATGATGGTAGTTGTATGAAGCTTGGTCAAACGCGGCTCAACCGATAAGGATACCACTGCATGTTAATTACTCCCACTTAATCACTCCGTTAAGTCATCGCTCTGCTCCAAATCAATATATATATATATATATACATACACTCCGGTCTAGTCTTGGTTCAGTTGTTATCTTGTCATTACCGGAAATAGACTTTCGTATCTAATACTAAAGATCGATTTACCGATATAATAATAACTTTGATTAACGTTCATACCCTACTCAGTTAATTATTTGCATATTTATTTATTTATGAAGCTTTTTTCATCATTTTTAAATTTTTATTAGACAATAATTTTTTAGAATTTCACGTTTAATTATTTTTGGTGATGAAAATTTTAAAAATCGACGTAATAAAATTTTTTTCCATGAAAAAAGTTCATTTAAAGGTATAAAAATTTTTAATTGACTTTTTAAAATTTTTTTTTTCAATTATTCTATTTCTTATAAATTTTAAGAAAAATAAATATGTGATTATTTAAAAAAAAAAATTGATAGTGAAAATTTTGAGCAAAAATGTTAAGATTTGAAATTTTTAAATAGAATTAATTTTGAAAAATTATAAAAAAATTTTTCATTGCATTATGGATAAAATTAATTACAGCCAAAATTTTAAACAATTATTTTTGTCAATAAATTTTGAATAAATTATTCAATAAAAAAATTCAAACTGTTACGTCCAAAACGTTGAACGTAAATTATTAATATTTATTTTGGTCCTGGTATTTTTCAACCACTAGACCGGGAACCCAGAAATATTGTGAAAGGATATTGGTATTTTCTTTTTAAATAAATTAACTCACTGCAAATTTAAGAGTTATACAATATATTAAAATTAATTAAAAGTTACAAAAGTTACAAAGATAAATTATAAATGCTTCCCAAAAGTTCTACTATTTCAGATTTATATTAGTATTTAAAGTTTTACACATGTAAAACTACAATAAGTTTTAACACATACCTTTATTGTTACGTCGACACACGTGGTTCTTTTGGTCGATTAATATTTTTATTATTTAACGTGGTTAATTATTTATTTAATTTTATTGAAGTTAAATAGGACGTTGTTTAAAATATTATTACGATTTTACTTTAAAATAACAAATGAAAACTTATTCAAAAACACTGAATTTAGTTTAAAATAAACTATTTAGCTGCGTGAGAGTAACCACGGTCACTAGCTAATTGGGCGACCCGCACACTTCGGGGTCAGGATGACGAGAGAGAGTTCATGCGAAGTTCTCTTGGGACTCGAATTTTCGGGCGTTTCCAAATTACTATTTGGGGGAAAACAGTATCCAATTACCTGTCTATTTTCCTTAGTTTCTACCCTCTCTTCCGATTTTTTCAGGATGTTCGCTTGAACTCCCCTCCTTGGGCCCAGAGGGCATGATGTGTCTCTCTCTCTTACTTATAGGCTAATATATATATCTATGTATTGGTATACGTGTAAGCACATTTACATGCACACAATTACATAGTTTTTATTTAACTAAGTCTTATTTTTTTATTTATAACTATTACTAAACTTATTTATTTATTTAGCTTTTTATAAATAATAATATTCATTTCTTATAATTATTTATTATTCTTACCTAATTATTTATGTAATTGTTGTTATTTTTTTTTATATTATCAATTTTTTAGTAATTATTTAAATATTTTCTATTGTTTAGTTGTTAATTCCTATTTCTAGTAATTATTTAAGTATTTCCTATTTATGTTAATTTTATTTATTAATTTGTTGTTAACTTTTATTATTAATTTTAGTTCTTTAAAATTATTTTATTTTTAAAAGTTTTAAATTTATTTTTCTATTAAATTTAATCCTATTTAAACGTTTAAAAATTTCCAAAGTTCTTTTCTAAAATGCTGTCAATACAGAGGGCAATAAAACTCCCATTTACTTGAGTACTTAGGATTTTTAATCTTCAAAGAACTTGAGTCTGCCTAATGACGGGAAATTTTTCGGCGAGACACTTAATGCGTTTCTTATTATCAGTGTCTGCTGTAAATTTTATTTCTTTTTAAAAATATATTTTAAAAGAATAAAATTATATTATTCAGACAAATAAAATAATGTTAAAATGAGACCACGACGTAACAAAACATATTTTTATTACTAAAAAAAATTTTTTTCCTGTAAATATGTAAGTGGTATATTGATAAATAAAATGACGAGTTAAAATACAATAAAAAAAGTAAAATGAAATGAAGAGAGAAATAAAAAAGGTAAGTGAAAATTAATAAATGCAATTGCTGAGAGTTGAGCGCCATACTCAGGTGCTTGGATCTTATCGCGGGTACTGAAACGTGGCAAGAGGTAATGAAGTTCATTTAGATTATATCAGATATAAAAAATATAAAATTAAAAATAAAACTTTAGTTAAGAGTCATTTTGTACGGTCGACCTTGTTACACTATTTCCTACTTTTAAAATAATCGTTATCTCCGTGGCGCGATAAAAAAAAAATAAAACATAATATTAAGATAATGAGTCATTGAAAAAAAAAAATAATAATAAAATAAAGAAACACCACCAGTAGCAGTAGCAGCAGCAGCTCTTTTTTCTCTCCGTAATTATATTTTCTTAATGGATATTGAATTAAATAAATAAAAGTAATTAAAATGCCGGTGATACAAGTTTAAGAATTTTAATTAAACTTTTTTGTCGTGGGAAATATATAATTCATCTTTTAAATTAGTATTACGAGTTTTAAAACTCTTGTAATTATTTTTCATTGGACAATTGAATATTTTATTTCAATAAAATTAAATCTGTAATTAAAATCCATTCTCAAATTAAATAAATAATATCTCCGATAGTAATTACTAAAAACTGATACCTAAATTTTAGTAATTTAACCTCCGACTCGTATCCTGTTGACCCTCGACTATTCTTAAATCCAGAAACTTTTATTTAAAATAATCTAAAGTATTTCTGTCTCGCTTGTCTAGCCTCGCTCCCGCTAGCTCTAACCCATTACAATATTAATTATTTACGTAAAAAGCACGGCGTGCCGCCACGTAGATCCCATCTTTAATTAAATCCGCCAATGCAAGACCCCATACAATCTCATCTACTCACTCACTCGCTCATGCTGCCTCTCGATCTTTATATTTGTGGCTAGAGAAGTTGAGGCGAGTAAGCGTTATTACTATACATGTTAAGTCAAAGTTTAACTTAAGCCAAGCTATAACTTATTGCAATAAAATCTTACTAAGACGTTAAATTAATAATTATAGATTTTAACGTGTATTGAGTATTAATGACGGACGTTAATGTTAATAAGACAAGTGTTTATTATATTTAGTATCTATATTTCTAAGATTGAAAGTTTGAAAATATCGATGGATAGCGTGAGATTTATTTAATCAAAAATAAATCCTCCAATATTTGAAGATTATTTCATAAATATTTTTTTTTCTGAGACATATTTAAATGAATTTTTTAATTCATACATTAAAAAAAAATGAACTTGATTGAAGAAAAAAAATCTTGAATAAAAAATTATTTTGAAAAATTGCTTTGTTTTGATTTAAAACAAAAAATTTTGAATTAAGCTTTATGAATTTTTTAATTAAATTAAGATGATTTAATTTATTCAAATAAATTTGAAAAAAATTTTTCAAACTAATTAATCTATTAAAAAAAAAATCTAAAAAGTAATTAATTTTTTTCCTAAAAAAATAAAATGTTTTGTTCAATCGAATTCCCTTAATACAAATCACTAATTTCAAGTAAATTATTTTTTACTGTCCTTAATAAAAGTGCTTCTTCTTCCATCCACTTCCAATGCTCTCAAAACTTTTCCATTTTTTGCGTCTCCGTTTAACTCAATAGGACTATATCCACTAAGAAATAAAAGTTAATAATGTGTCGATATAGTCTAGGTTTTTATTCTCAACCTCAACTTCATATCATATATTTATACAAAAGCAGTCTCAGCTTGACTTGACGGACTTTCTTTTTGTATTTCAGATTCTAAACGGTTCGCTGGACTCATTGTCCTTTTTTTTTTCGATTTATAAGACGCCACTGTGACCCAAAAGTTTCATACTCTCATGAAGCAGTCCCTAACTCTTCTATAGTATAATTAGAAAAACCAAAAAACTGAACTAATGAACATTTAAGGAGCTAATTTATCAATTTGAAATAACCAGTAAATAAATTACAAAATTATAAATTTGATACTTAGCCGTTGGAGAGGATTTTGGTGATTTATGTGTTTTTTTCTTATTAAATAAAAAAAAAAAAAAAAAAAAAAAAAAAACGGGGAGTTAATGAAGTAAAAAAGGTTCCAGCGTAGCAAAGGGCGAGTTGTTTTCTCGTTAACTTTTAATCCACCAGTTAATTTAACTTAACGTCACCGTAATTCCATGATGGACCGCGCAACACACGTACAGTATAATATAATAAGTAATATGTAATATATAATATATAACATAATGTAATGTACTTTTGAATTCTCGAGTACTCATTTTCAGTACTCTCACATAAAGTACACGGTCATATTATATCATACATGTATACTTATAGTAGTAGCTATATAATACACTAGTGTGTAAAAGTGGTGGGTACTTGTTCTGCTTTGTTCGATTTCCGAGCCCGGTCTACTCACACACTCGATACATTTAGCCATATAGTACGTGATACTGTACCGAGAGCTCACTTTATAGTATAATATAACAAAAAAGCTCTCTATCGGTATCTCGGAGTACAGAGAACACGTATAGTTGATATCATGTGCGAGCATTGTCGGCGTAACGTGTAGTGGTATCGAATTGAGAAAAATGATAGCGTAATTTGATCCGACGGCGCCAACTGATTTCAAAAGCATTTTATATTTGCCAAGTACTTTCCTAGCTCTCAATATTGCCTAATTAATTAATTAATTAATCATTTTGTTAATTAGTTTAGTCGCAAGAGTTATCGTAGGAGATTTAATTAAAATTCCGGGGCTTAAATATTTAAAATAGTGTTGTATACTCGTACGAGCGGTATTATTTGTTTGGTACTAGTTAAAAGTCCAACTCTTACATACGTATTGTGCTCGAATGCGATACGATGCTGAGAAGTATATCCAGGGGAATCTCGGGAATCCCTCCTCGTTAAGCCAACTTGGCTCATTCTGGTTGCCGTTCCTGATGCCGATGCCGCGACCCTGCTCCCTCGTTTCTCGCGCGGCTGATGCGCCTTTAATGATGCGTCGTCCTCGCGTGCGAAAGAGAGCGCACGCCGGATAATAGGCGATGATCGACGATTAAAGTCTCGTTATTCCGAAAAATACGGTTTTGCTGCTGTTACTCTTGATACGGATTCTGCTCATGCTGCTAGACGACTTTAGATTCGACAGTATTAATTTATTATTATTATTTTATTTATTGAAAATTTTTTTTTAAGTATCATTAACAGTAATGCAAAAGCAATACTACACTGAGAGACAATTTTATTTAATAGTAATAAAAAAGTTTATTTGGACTTGAAAAAAAAAACTCAGTTAATATTAATAAAATTATATTTCATATGAATAAAATTTTATTAGTATTTAATAAAATTTTCTTAAATACTAATATATATTTATTAAAATAGCCACGAGCGTCGCTTTCATTTGCTGTCATTTTTTCGAATATTAAGTCATTAAAACAAGACTAATCTCAAAAAAAATTAATATTCATCAATTAATTATAATATATTCAAATATATTTTCACAGTAAAATCTTTTAATAAATATTTCAATAAATAAATAGTATAAAGATTTTTCAACGAGATATCCTAACCTAACCTACTTGTTTACTTCCCTTTCCCCTTTTTTAGCCAAATAAACGTTTTATTAAATAGTAATAAAATTTTATTACTATTAAATAAAATTGTCTCTCAGTGTATACGATATATAATTGTTAATTTCTTGTAGTCTCTAATATTTATAAAAGGACATTTTTATAAATGAAAAAATTTATTTAATTTTATAATCAATAAATAAAAAATTTTATAATTTAGTCAATAATTAAAAAATATAGAGGTATATTTTTAAAGCGAATAAAATAATAATCTAATTGAAAAAAATTTGATGTTTTTAAATAAAATCGTTATTATCTAAGTATTTTTTTCTCTTCGTTTGAGACCGGTAAAAATTATTCTAGTTCAAATATATTTGAAAAAAATATAATGCTTAATAGAAATTTTTAAGTTTTAAATTAATCCGAAATTTTTAATTTACTTTAATTAAGATATTTAATTATTTTAAAACAAGACTTAAATTTTAAAGAAGAATATTTACTTGAACCAAGTTATTTACTTTTCAGTTTACATACATAATAAATAAATAATGAATAATGCACAATTAATAACAACGTAAGACTAAGATGTAATTTTACAACTCACATTGCAGAAAATGATACTTTATAAACAATTTTTTCAATAATTAAAAAATAAATAATAATTATTATTATGCTTTCAATCATTTATATAATTTCTGTTAATACGTATGTGTATATAATGTCCGTTAGACAAACACGGTTTATTTACTTAGACTTTGAAGTTACGAGCTCGCTTATATATGTATGTTAATTGGAGTTATTCCAGTGAAATAGGTAAACATTACTGCAAACATATCGTACCTCGGTAACTTCGATAATTAACTATGATTACTCATATCATTAAATAATTAAACACATACACAGACTTTCACAAACATATATTTATATTTACAACTAAAACAAAGCATCAAAATGTTTAAAACTTTGCTTTTTAAACATATAGATATTGTAATTTAATATTTACAACATCAACGTCTTTGATATCATACTGCTTCTTCTACTATTGCTTATGCACACATACTATTACATTCAACTGAATAATAATAGAAATAATAATAAGAACATTTATTATTACAATAATAAATAAGTATGCATACAAACATATAGAACATCTTTTGGAGCATGAGGGCACCGTAACTCACTTGTGGTATAATTAATTATGTTATTTTAATTATCCGACAGCTAATTAAGCGCACAATTATGAAAGGCAAACACAACAAGGGGTTGGCTAGGTCATAAGCGTGCATGAATTTCTCTCGTGCTCTATCCTCATCTATTTTCCGTCTACCGGGTTTCCTCCATTCCTTCAAGTGTCATTACCTTATTTTCCTTACTTTTTTATTAGGAATATTTTTGTTAATTAATTTTTAAATTTATTTTCAAAACAAATTTTTTTCAGTAAAATAATAAACTTTTTACTCGAACCCAATTGTGAAGAAATAAATAAATTAGTGCAAAAGTAAAAGTCGAGAATCGTGAGCATAAATTAATTAATTTAGCATTTAATTATTTTGTAGTAAAAATAAATAGTTATATATTATATGTGTGGATTAACATATATATTTTTATGTATATAAGTGTGCAGAAAATGTCTCAGTTAATTAACGCACATATAGTAATTTTAATTAGAATGAGAAATGAAAGAAAATGTAATTAGTTTGTTTAGTTTACTCATAATAATAATAATAATAATAATAATAATAATAATAATAATAATAATAATAATAATAATAATAATAATAATAATAATCATAATAAAGAATAATAATTATAACTATAATAAAAATAATATTCGTTCTATATTAAAAATTTAGTCACTTTGTTCAAAGATTTAAGTACATACAAATTTTTTGTACAAAAAAAATCAAAATGTGAAAAAATTGTATTAATTTTAATTTTATATACCTCTAATTAAATATTTAATTAAAAAAAAAATAATAAAAATGAATATAATCCTTCTCGGAGAGAAATTAAAAAATTTATTATTAATTTTAACTTTTAAAATTCAGTTTATATTTTCCATAAAAAATTTATCAAATGCTTAAATACCAAATTTAAACAAAAAGTCGAAAAACTAACAAGCCGAACATTTGATTAAATTCCACAGAACAAAATAAACTAAATTAATAATTTAATGGGAAACAATTAAAATAATGAAAATAAAAAAATAAAAAATATCTACATCAATAAATTGAAAAGCATATTGAAAAATTTATTAGTAGCTAGCTATTACGGAAATGAAAGTTGTATTTTGACCTTGGCACTCTTCCATTCTTACTTGAAGCACTTTAATTTCCTGAAAGCGAGTAGAGTTGCTTTACTCGGTGGCAGGCAGGATTCGAGACTGGAAAGCGGAGAGAGGAATCTAATGTAGAATGGAACTTTACCCCACATCGGTACAAGAGGTTGCGACTCTGACGCATTCTCAACTGGTATTCCGTGCCTTTTATATTATATTATACACATGTATTACACACGTACACGTGTTACTGCATCCATCCGCACGTCCATTACCCGTACGTACGAATAAATGCGAGCGAGGAAAAGCCGCTCGGGGAATCCGAAACTGACGTTGCGAGGGCAATTATTATTTTGAGTGGTTGGCGACGGAGTATTGTAATATTTTATTTAGAGCACAATCGTCTAATAGCCAGCCAGCCGCTCCAAGGGGTAGCTGATGCCAAGGGTCGCGGAATACAGACCAACGTCACGAAAATTCTTCGCCAACATTTATTAAACTTTATTTCATTTCATTTAATTCAATGAATCCGTTTCTTTTTTTTTAACTTCATTTGCTCGTAACTAAACGCAAGCAATCTCTTCATATTACCTAATTGTTAGAAGTTGTAATTTACATTGTTTTTATTTAAAGTCGCTGACTTTGCATACAATCCAACAAATTGCTTTCAATTACGAAAATTGCTGTATACAAGTAAAGATATTTCCGAGGGTTTAAGTGTTCTCTTAAAATTGTCCTTTCGCTTGAAATCACATGTACGATCTCTAACATCTGGAAAGAACTTATTTTATCTTTTTTTTTCTCTAAAAAATTTTTTTAAACAAATTTTTTTTATTTACGAAAGACAATTTAAAAAATTGAAGCTGATCTTATTGCACGACTCATGATACGAAGCATCGGAGAGTGCTTTACGATTGAAAAATTAGTTTTGACTCGATTTCGCAACTATTTAATTAATTACACGATTGATAATCTACATAGTCTAATTAATTTGCGCACCATTCGACATATAATTTAATGGAGATTAATTCTGTCACTGGTAAAAATCAATTTAAGATAATAGTACCAGAAAAAAATATCAAAACATCAAAAATATCAAAATATCAAAGTTAAAAGAAAATTCGTGTCAATTTAAAATGAAAAAAAAAAATA
This sequence comes from Cotesia glomerata, assembly GCF_020080835.1. Classification (NCBI taxonomy): domain Eukaryota; kingdom Metazoa; phylum Arthropoda; class Insecta; order Hymenoptera; family Braconidae; genus Cotesia; species Cotesia glomerata. The sequence continues at coordinate 6,661,021 of NC_058158.1, forward strand.
AAATAAAAAAAAATTTGTATTTAAAAGTAATAAAAAAAAAAAAATAGTAAATTTAAAAAGTAATATTTAAATAAAATAAAAAAAATTGTTTTTTTCAGAACTATAATTATTTTTTGTTTATTTATCGATCGAATGAGCATTATGAGTCGTGCACTTTTGGATTTGCCAAACTTTTTTTTTTTATATTGGTAAAAAATTAATTTGAAATAATTTAAAAGACAAAATTTTGAACAAAGAAAATAATTTAGAATTTAATTTTCTTGAATCAAAAAAAAATTTTAAAGCATTTAACAGTAATAATTAATCGTAAGCTTTTAATACAAAGAAGATAGTGACATCATCCCTCTGCGTGACAACGCCGGCACGTTTTACACATTCACTGAAGCTTCTGGATCCTCTTGGAGCGTAGTGTCGCAATTGCCGCGGATACCGAGGAATAACGTGGCTCCCAATTAAAGTTCTGCCTCATCAATTTGGTTATTTTAGATAAGTCGAGACCCCGGGGCTTCGAGGCTTAAAGCGTTTGTAAGTTTGGAGGGTCTTAGCCTCTACTCTTAACTTGTCTCTCTTCTTGCCAGTCTCCTCGTCCTCTCCCTCGCCCGGTTGCTTGTTTCTTGTACCTCCTAGAGCACTAATGCCTCTTTATATTACAACCAGCTCTTACTCTTCATTGCTATCCGCATCTTATGCTATTCTGAAATTCACCCCCACCAGTTCCACTGTTTCTATTCCTTTATCTTTAAAACATAAGACGTGTTGCAACTTTTGTTACTTCTTAACTACTATTCTGTTAAATACTATACTGTTACTCTGCTCACACTTTACTCAGCTCTGGGTACTATTATTAGTACTAAAGATTATGTTGTCGTTAAACTCTTACCAGTTTCAGATTAACGAGCTTCTATTATTTATATTTTATACCCTATTCGTAATGTTTGAGTATTAGTAAAACTTTAAAGAACTAATTTTGAATTTTAAGGATTTAACTTTATTGAAATGTAATTTGTTTCAATTATGCAAAAAAAATATTATTTTATCTATTATGAATTTATTTAATACAAAAATAGTATAATAGTATTCAATTGAATTGACCATTTAAAAAAGAATTGAATTAGTTAAGTATATTATTATTGACGTAATAGAAAACTTGAAGGAGTTCTCTTACTTATGTTTCGATAAATTTTAACTTTGTGAATTTACGATTGTCGTAGCAGTTGATAAAGAGAACATTTTATATTTTACAATTTATAAATAATTATAATTAATTTCTACTGTATTTATTTTAATTAAGTATTTAATTTTCATTATGAATTTTTTGATGCACTCTTCAAAACATATTAATTAGAAGCTATATTAAAAATAAAAATTATTTTTTAGACAAAGATTTCTTAACTCCATAAAATTGAAATGAATAATTTAATTTGATAATTTTTATAGATAGACAAACAAATCTTAATCAAATTTTCAGATTTTTTTTTCTTAATGTAAGAATAAGAAACTGAATTTTGATTGAAATGTATTTAAAAATTAATTAAATATTATTTATTTTTAATAATTGTAATGCTAGATCGTTGAAAATAAATTTTAAAAAAATCAATGTGATTCAAGAAAAAAATTCTTAAATCAATAATTTTTCTTTCGAATCAAGTTAACTTTTTTTCAGTGTATAAAATCACTCAAGAAATTAATTAATTAAACTCACTTAAGGATTCATAGTTGAAAATTAGGGCAGTGGATAACAACAAGTAGTGATTTCTGGTAAACAATTTGAAGATGACGGAGTGAGTACCCATTAAGTCGATTTCTCAAGCTGAAGAAACTCTCAACCTCATCAGCAGCACTTTCTGCTATTTCTCAACCCCGGAGAGCAAAGATTCAAGGAGAATAATGTTCTACAGCTTTTGTACTCGCCAAAACCGCTCATTCAAATTCTCTGGATAACTCTCTACTCCTCCAACCTCCAACTTGGGCGTATCTTTTATTCGGAGTCTCCGTTTGCTAATTAACGCAAACAATAATTAACAGCACGATGATCTAATCCGGTAATCCTCACTTTACTCGATATTAATTTTCAACAAGTACTTATATTTATATTTATATTTATATATATTAAAGCTAATACTGAGAAATCAGAAAACTTGTGCTTAGCACAGACTGGAGTAAGGATGGATGGGTATATATAAAAATAGAAACCAAGTTTCGAGGAGTAAGGCATCCCGGTGGGTGGTGTAATGGCCAAGTTTTGGACGCGGTTGCCTCTAAGTGCCTCTACTACTCAGCCACCCTCAGTACTCTGGCACCCTCTGCACTCCCTCTACTTTCTACTCCACTCTATCCTCTATCCTCTATACTCTATACTCTATACTACTGACGACCGATCCATTTTATCCGTACTCTTGTATTACTCCCTTTCCATCCAGCTTCTATTCACAATACTCTGGTTTATACTTTTGCTTTTCCTTTACTGTACCTCTGACATCTCTTTTATTATCCATCCATCTGCCCATACCAATACAACTTAATATTTTGATACTAATGTTACTTACTTTGTACAATATAACAGTTTTCTTTACTTTTTTTTTATTTTTTTATCTAATCAAACATAAATATTTTTCATAATTATAATTATGAATCGATGTTATAATTAGCAAACTCTCTAATTTCATATTTTTACCAGGAGATTCTTTGAAATTTTTAAGTAGTAATAGTTCGAACAAATATTGATTGAGTGACCTAAATAAAAATATTTAACATATAATAGATATTTAATTAATTTTTTTTCACATAAATGAAAAATTTTCTGAAATGGATTTTGCTAATTAGAACTTGAGATATTTGGTTTAATTTGGTAACTTATTGTTCACAATAATAATTCTGAAATTGTTAAATTTTATGAATTAAAGGACTTTTTTAACTGGTAAGTTATGACACTTGTGACAAAAAATTAGAAAAATAATCTATATGTAGGAATTATAAAAAATTATAAATGCAAATTTTCAATAATAATTTTTTACGACTTATTTATTTATTAATTAAAGACGAATATAGTTGAATGCTTTTCGATTTCATTATCATTGACAATAATAAATTTTTAATTTTTTTGATCAAACTTACTTGCAAAAATGACTGTATATTCCTATATATCTATATATAATTATATTCCTGTAATTCATAAATAAATTAAATTAATAATAATAAATAATGGATTTTTAATTTCACATATGTATAATTAAAATCAATTAGATATAAATTAATTCCCAGGATTAATGGGGCTGTAATTATAATTCATTAGTGTGTTTATACGCATTAAGTATAATTGCGAGGTACAGACTCAGTGATTCTCAGTCGTGGAATAATGAGGTGTGCGAGCGAAGTGTATTTGTGCGTTTCGCGAGCAGAGTCAGAGTCAGTAGAGACCGGGTGGTATAAATAGAGAGAGAATAGGCTAGTCTGCTCGAAGGGTCGGAATGACGTCCCTGATTGGGATAAATACGTAATCGTACCTAAAAGCTGACAAATTTGATTGGTTCTAATGGGCTCTACGTATGTTGCACTAATGGGGCAGAACGGATGAGGGTAAGTACACTCTCTGGGCTCGGTATATCTATACTGCACCGCGGTATACGTCCACTCATCAGAAATGATGATGGATTTTTATAATTCATAAAGTACACTTTACGGAAACTAAAAGATTACCTCTATTCGTTCAACTCACTTTTTATTTATTTGTTATACATCTAGAATTAACTCATTGCTTTCGTACATATTGCTTTTCAATTATTAATGGGATAATTAGGGGGTGGAAAAAAATTTATTGTTCTGACTAATTATTTTTATTGAATTTCTTATTTAATATAACAAAAGAATGCTGGTTTCACACATTGTTTGAGTTTATAGTTCTTGGTGTGAAAATTCTACTTTTTCTTGATATATTTTCTTGAGAATTTTTGCACGCCTCATAGCGCGAAGCGCGTGAGGTTGTGCTTTAAACTCGACTCGTCAAGATCAAGCAATTTTGTGATCTTTAAATGCCTCTATCACAACCATATTACACTTATTCAATAATATAAGTAGATGTACACCGAAAAACACTTAAATTAAACCATCTTTTACTTTCTAAAATCATTTCATGTTGCTATTTTGAAAAAAAAAAAACGTTTTGAAAAAAATTTTACGTGGACGTCCGGATGTCACCCCATTTTGGATGTACCAACGATTACTCCTGAACAAATTGATATTTCAAGACCGGACCTTTTTTATTAGTTTAAGAATTCGATGAACTGGGTCCGTATTTCATATCAGTGGCCTAGCTTATGTATTTTTTTTTTAAATTGAATTTTTATTAAAATTCACGGATACAACCGTACAAAGCCAAACGAACTTTTCTTACTTGTCACGTGAAAACTTTGGCGTCACTTGATCAAGCTGGATTTTTTTAGACTGCGTGCGCATATGACAAGAAAAAAGGGCGCCGATATTTAAAAAAAAAATAAAAAATACTCTGTAAGAAATTACTTAATTATAATTTTTTTTTTTAAATTAATTATACAATTAATTTTTTTCTTAAAAAATGATTGAGCGTTATGAGGCGTGCATTTTTGGATTTTCCAAACTTTTTCCACTTTATTACGAAAAACTGCAATTAATAAAACTAAAAAATATCGCGTCCTAAATGCCAAAAAGGCATGTAAAAAATTTTTTTTTGCTATTAAGGTAGTTTGTTCGTCGCATTCCAAGGTCAAATTAATAGATATTTTTTTTTCTTTTTTGCAAGAGATCACTCGAAAAATAGTATAAAATATAAAATTATTTCTAATCAGAATTTAATTGATTAAATTCAATTTATAATTATGGTCAAATAATTATAATAATATAACTATTAAAATAAAGGCTGGCAATAGCCTGGTCGGCTCGGTGCTCGCTTGTCTAAAGAGTGGGACCCGGGTTCGATCCCAGCACGCACCAATATTTTTCAGTGATTATAATTAAAAATATGTGCGTTACGTTGCCAGCCTCTGGAAGTGGCAGAGATAGCCGGGCGGCACACGTCTGACTTGGGCGATCACACATTTAAGCAATAACTTGAATGGATGACCACTCTAGTCGGCGTTGGTTAGCGCTAGGGATCTCTGCACATTAGAAGAAGGGCCTAATGCTCCAGTGATCGATAAATAAGAGTTTCTTATCAATCACTGTAGTCTTAACCCAGCTCCGACTGTACTAACATGGGTTTTCTCTGTGGTTTTCCCATGTTACTGTTCCAATAGCCGAGTGGTGAGGATCAGGGTGAATACGGTACAGAAGGCACAAGTCGGTCCACAGCCGCAATAAAGAGTGGAGATATAGTTGATTCCCCAAAAAAGAGTGGGGATATCAGCCTTGTAAAAACCAGATAACAGCATACAAGTAAAACTCAAAATAATGATAATAACTATTAAAATATCAACTGACAAGTACTAGGCTGTCACAAAACAATAACAACTGTTATAGGTTATGTAAGGTCAGTACTTAAAACAGTTGCTCACGGTGTTTATTTGTTGTTTAAATTTGCAAATGTCACTTCAATATATTAAATCTACTATAATTTACGTGAACTTTTAATGTATGTTTAATAACAATTTATTTTAATGCAAAAAAACTTTATGATTATATTTAAATTTCAAATTTACCGCGCACCGAGAAGTCGCCATTTTTTCCCTAATAAAGATGGGGAAGTAATGTCTTCGACAAACAACAAAGATAGGAACTAATTTTTGAAATTAAAAAATTAATTAAATTAAAACTATGTGGTAAATCGTTATCAAATTTTGATAGAATATGTATGAAACATTGTTCTATCTATTACAAAGTTTTTTTTATTGGGTCAAGTTGGCCGATTTTTTATAAATCCTCCATTTCCGGAGTTATTGAACATGGACACTCATAAGAGACCGTGTATTTTTATAAAACTTTAATTAATTATGTCTCTTAAACGGTGTGGTAAAAAAATCTGATTTTTTTTCTATAGATGTATTAAATCATAATATTTCGAATGAATGTAAAAAAATATGGGGTCAAGTTGAAGTCATTTGGAGCCCAAACTACCTTAATCTTGAAATTTTTCAAAACGGAAAAATTTATTAAAATAGTATATTACACACCTAGGGAAGTAAAGTAAGAAATGTCTCAGATCACATGTAATTGTTGTCCGAGGCGAAGCCGAGGTCAACAAACATGTGATCTGAGGCTTTCTTATTTACTTCCCGAGGAGTGTATACTATTTTTTTGTCCGACGAAGGCGGAAAGCGGCAACTTTGTTTAGCGCAGCGGGACGAAAGTTGCCACTTTCCGCCCGGAGGGCAAAAAAAATTTTTTTTAATATCAAACTACGAATATGTTTGCAAAAAAATTTTATACGCTTTTTTTGGAATTCAGAATGCGATATAACGTTTAATTCAATAAAAATTGTTTATAAAACCAAAGAACCGTCGAACGTGATGATTAAAACTGACTGACGTTAACGAGACACAATAATTATAGCAGATAAAATGACCGAGAAACCCTTATCGTCGGTATAAAATTAGCTGATTGCTTAAAGTCTACTCGACAGCCAATTTTTCGGATCTACTTCTATCCGGCGATAAGAGAAGGGTAGCGGATTGAACTTCAGTACATGGATATAATTCAGTTGTTTGTGTCGGCCATTACGTTAATTGCGAATCCCAATTAGGAATTTGACCTCCGCTCCTGCCGACTAGTATGCGGTCCGTTCAATCGATACAACACGTTCAGTTGTCGGACATTACATACAGGGTCTTTTATTTTGAATAAATTGGGCGTTTATTGAATTAAAAAATTTTATTTAAATTTGCGTGAGCGCACTTACCCCACTTACCACTTTACTTATATCGGCTGTTCTTTTACTTACGGACTTTCTCACTTTTATTTTCTTCTTAAGTATTTCTGGATTACCTTTTACTCTTATATCCTTGTATTATGTATATACTTATATCCTTAAAAAAAATCCTCCCGTTGCCCTTTCTTACCTGCCTGTCGGTCTCCTCGTGGTGTAACTTTAATGATTACTGCATTATTACTGGCAATTACAGGCCGTCGAGTAGTGGCTTGTAACACGCGATACACGATCTCCGTCTGGCGAATTTAAACCTATATTTTTTTTTTATTATTCAACACAGAATTATTCCAAACGCAAAATAACCTCAGGCGATTTGTGTGGTCGCCACAGGGAAATGTTACAAGAGATGTTACATTAAGATATGTGTATACACTAATTTCAAAGTCATATTATAAGCAAATAACATTAATAATTTTGCTTAATTGGTTAATTATACAATAAACTATTCATTATTTTATTAAAATATTCCCTTACACGGTAATATGACCATTAAAATCTATTTACCTTTTACTTTTTTTAATTTTTAAAATCTACAACTAAGTAAATTAATTTCCGGAGGGAATATTACCCTTATTAAATATTGTAATACAAAGTAAATACAATAATAATTATTTGTAGTTTACTTAAAATTTGCATATAATTTAAAATTTTATATACTTTTTTAATTTTAAAGAGAAAAAATTGAATTCTCATAATAATTTTTGGGAATATTTTGTTTTGTTAAAAGATTAGTGCCTTTTTTTGTTTTTTCTACGAAGTATATTTACTGATATATTAAATATATAAGTATTTGACATTTATCCTCAAGTGTCGTATTATATTATCTTCCGGCAGAATATAAATCGCAAGTAAATATATAAATAAAAAATGCCAACAAAACAAGTAACTGAAAATAAAAAAATAAAAAAACAATCTGAAGAGTCTAACACGGTGGATAAATGTGCACAAACACGACGGCCACTCTGCAACCCCCATAGATTTATCGTCGTTTCGTGTTTGCAGTGTTTTAAGCACGTTTTATGCTATTCGACGAGCGCGTTTGGCCGTGGCTGTATTGCCGGCCAATTTTACGTTTCCACTGCATCTATCTCTTTTACTCTTTCTCCCCTTTTTATTATTTTTATTTTATTTATTTATTTATTTTAGCTAGCTCACTCACTCCTCTGACTCCCACCCAGATGTCCCAGTTTTTTTTTCCTCTGCACACTGTTATGCGATCCCCGTCTAGAATGTTGCGAAGCAATACTCTCCCACTGCATGTGTGTTGACTGTTGCAAGGCCAATACTGGTCATTGTTCACGCCAAATTGAATACATTGCCAGAAAAAATAAAAATTAATATCAACAGTGTGTACGCAAAGGCACTGCACACCCCTTTTTTCATTTACCATGATCACTGAATGCCCAATTGAGGAGAAGGGTCACGATTGGATGCATGTGTCGTACTTTTACGCACAAAATTAAATTCACTATATTTCATCAGCTAAAAAATTATTGATCATCATAAAAATAATAATAACAATCATCAAAATTGAGAAAAACATTTATATTTTTGTATTTACCCTACGCGTACTGCAATCTCTGTTATTGAATTTTTTTTAATAACGCGTAACCTCGTTAATTGTTTTTTCTGTTTGATTACTTCAATTATTTTTATACTTCAATCATATATGAATTTTATTTTTTATTATGTAAAATACCGTGAAACGCAATTAATTTGTTTTTTTTTTTTTATTTAATTATACAGATATGCATATATATATTTTTTTTTTAATTTAATTGCTTGGGAAAACTCAATACATTAATTACAGCATTCAATAATATTAACAAAGAATTTTTTTTTAGATCTAAGGTAAAAGCCCCAATATATGATCATGTACCAGTATATGATCACTCCATGTATTTGTATATCTATATTCACAAATATAGGTATACAAATACATGGAGTGATCATATACTGGTACATGATCATATATTGGGGCTTTTACCTTAATTACAATTATAAAAATTTTTACTTGAATAAAGTAATTTTTTCATTTTTAATAAAACTTTGGATTTTATTAATAAATTCATAAACTTGATTATAGAATCAATTAAAATAATAAAAAAATTGAACAAAAATATATTTTTTTCCTCAAAAATATAAAAGTCAAACTATAATTACAATTATATTTATCATTTCTTTTTTAGAATTTTTTTTAAAGTCAACGATTAAAAGATTTTGTAGATTTAAAATATATAAATTTTTGATAGTAAAATAAAATATTAGTAGTTTGTACTTTTACTGTTAATCAAAAATATCATTAAGATTTTTTGTACTTCAACCTAAACAACAAAAAAATTAATTAGAATTTACAATTTAAAGCGTTTTTTGTAACTATTTGAAATAATTAATTATAAATCGTACTTAAGCTTACGAATTTTAAACATTGACTATTTTTTAGCTTCTAGTTTCTTTCATCGTCTCACTGAACAATCGCTTTGATCTAAATCACGTAAACAGAAAAATCAAAGCAATGGACAATTTGATTAAATTCTTAGAAAATGTAAAAAGTAATTAATTTAACCGAACAAAGTACTACGACCCCGAAAGCTGCATTCAGTTAATTAAATACTTTGGTCTGATTGAATTTAATTAAATACCAATTACAACCAACAATCCAAAGGGCTCTGGTATCAAACATTGCAACGCTTAGCGCATTACTCAACGGTACTAAATTAAAAAAATTTTTCTTTTAAAAAAAATTGTAATCTACTTTGTGAAGCTACTTTGCAAGCTTTTTGAGTAAAGATTTTATAGAAGTTAGTAATAATTAATAATTAACCGATGATACACTGCAGCATTGTTAAATATAAATACTTTTTATATTATAGTCTATAGTAGATAATAATAAAAGGAATAATAATCATGAGTTGTAGTATTAATTTAGTAAGAATCGAATATGGCTTAAAGATCAGGGCGGAAACTTTAACAAGAAGCTTATCCGACTTGGTGCTCTCTTTGCCTCCGTTCATGTGGTAACGAGCGTTTATTAATTAATAAATTAATTAAGCCCAAGCCAGAAAGCTTGGGAAGTAGTAGTAGTACTGGTACTAACTATACCAGTTGTAGTTCTAGTAGACAAGTAGTTTGTTCTACGGTGCAATGCGGCGTGCTAGAAGGAAATATATATGGGCTCCTATAATCAATACGCTGTTATTATTAATAAAATCTGTAAGATGAAATCAGACTGCTGCACCGAACTTTTAAGTAATCCCGAGTTTCTCCAATGAATTTATCAATTTTTTATCGAGTAGAGGATGATAAGAAAGCGAGGGATGAAGCAGTCCACTAATTAAATTAATTAAATCTTAATTCATAAAAAAAGTAAAACGAAATCAGTTGTTTAATCATTTTTGGTAATCGGCAATTAATTTTTAAAAGAATTAACTGTTTAAAGTTTTTTAGAAAAGTTTTCTGGGTAAAAGAACTTTATCAAAATAATAAAAATTAATTTGGGAGATCTTTAGAATTGTTTATGATTGTTAAAATTATTTTATAACATAAAAATTTTAAGACGGAAAATTTCTTTAAACAATTTATTCATTTCTTAAATATAAATAATTTTTTTTAACGTTTAATAAATATTTATTAATATTGATTTAAAAAATGTCTAAATTAAAATTCTATTTCTAATAATAAAAATTAGTGAGATTTTTTGAGTTTCAAATTTTCCTGCTCCTCTCTTTTTGCCTAATTATTAACTCAATTCATCAACAAGAGAAATTAAATAATAAAAACAGACGCGAAAAAAGGAACGAGAGTAGTGATAGTTTTAAAAATATAAAGGCAAATAGTTTCGATATACACAAAGCAAGTTTTAGGTTACTTTGAGTTAAAAAAAGAGATAAAAAGGAAAAAATGCGCTAAGCCCGGTCGTCCAAGCGATCCAACAGAAGTTGTACTAATTGGAAGCAGCCTTTTGCACACAAGGGGGTTGATTTCGATTGACGAGACTACAGCTACAGCAACAGCTAGCATACCAAGCTCACGTTGTTCATGAACGTTATACACATAACCGGAGTGAGTTAGCGGACGAGTGAGTTGCCGCGACGGCTCAGGTCTCACAAAGGCACTATTTTAATTGGATACCGTCATATCGACGCATTCACACGCACGTCTCAGCACACCTCGACTGGACGTGTTGTCATGTCCTCTGTGTGCTGCTACAAATATATAAATATACTGAAAAAAAGAATTAAGTTTTATACGTATACTTTTTTTCATTTACTTTTCAATTTTAAGAAATCAGTTTAAAAATTGAGCTCATAAAAATTGTGGTGAGACCGAAACTTTGAATAAATTTGGAGCTTATGCAAGCACACGGTAAAAAATTTTGCGTTATTGCATCAAAAACCTTATTGTTAAATGTTTAACATTTGTTCTGTTAAATCACCACAAAAAAGTGTTAAATATTTAACATGAAAATTTTTAACACAAAATTTTTGACGCAATGACGCAAAATTTTTTACTGTATATCGTTGTGCTACCAAAAAAATATTGTGGTGTGGTTAAAACGTTGTATTAGTGCATTGTTTATACAAATATTGCTATAGTACCAAAATGTATCGACGTCGGGCTTATACTTTTTTTTTCAATCTAGGTAAATGGTCTATGGACTTAATAAATTAATATACGAGAAGAGTTAAATAGACGAGGCGGAACCTGATGGCATTGGGGCGGGTAGTGAAGCTCATCCCTTTTCATCACCGGGCTGGCATTTTCTTAATACATCACAAACGTATTACTTGATGAGCTGTTAGCTGCTCAGTAAAATCGAAGTATAAGAGTATTTGTGGTTTATTACACGAGCTATGAGCCATTCGAGTTTAGGGAATGAACGACGTGAGAATAAAAGTCAATCTTACCTGAGGGACTCGTAAATCCACCTCAGCAAACATTTAACTTATATCGAGTAAAGCTTTGTCTTTTGTTAATACAACGTCACTTATGATTATCGAGTTGGTAGTACAGATTTTTAAATTTTATCACGACTCTTTGATGCTTAGCTCTATCGGAACCACTTGTTGAGCTGTTTGTTGATAAATATTGTTTAATTATTTATTGACTGGGTCACAACACTGTGAATTGAGTTGTTTCATGCTTAGTCGAGTGAATAAATTATGGAGGATAAATTTACAAGTAAATTTGTTAGAGGAATATTGTTGTCTTTAATAATGCGATTCTTTTTGTTTAATCTTTACTTTGTTTCAACTTTAAATATTTAATGATTTAATTTTTCGGAAAACTTTTGGCTGAATTGATAAAAAAAAATTTTTGTATAATAAATTGAAATTTTTGTTTTATTTTTATTTTTATATTTACAAAAACTAATTGTGAAATTTATAAAAATGGACCCATTTTAATAACATACTCGAAAAAAAAATTTTTTTATACAGTTACATAAATATATATATATATATAAAACTTTTACTCATAAATAATTTTATATAGTTTTATATAATGCATTTTTCATGAAAATATAATGCGTTTCATATCAATAAAAAATTTACAAAGTTTTTAATACTAAATTTTTTTAAACGTAAAAAATACATTTATAAAAATGTAAATCTAACAAATTTTTTACTAATTTTAACATTAAACAATTTTAACAATTTAAACCATTATTGCAATAATAACAATAACATGATGGTTTAATTTGTCATTTATTATTTCCAACTACCTGCGATTTTTTCATATTATTTTATGATTTTGGATACAATCGAAAATGGAAATTATTTTCAATAAAAATCAGTCGCATTTTTTTTAAGTACAATTATTATTATATTATTATTTACGATTCGTAATAAAATAACATAATGCAATATATATCTGTCTGAATTTATAGAGCATGCGACGTGTCGCTCTATAGATATAGATCCTCAGTTGAGAGGATAAGGGGAATGCTGTTTGTCTTCCATTACGCAAGGCAAAGCAGATCATTGTCTGGAACCTAACCAACCTAAAATTCATTATCCTCATCGTATTACCCATCATCTGGTCCTGTATCTAGTCACTCGGCTATTGTGCCTGGACATTGTGTAAGCTGATGAGCACCTCAATCGTGATTACTACTATCTATATATTTTTGCTAAATATTCACCAACAACTCCGTCATCTTTAATAATCTAATTATAGATATATCTGTTAGCGGTAATCTGACGATAAATTTAAAACTAGTTCACGGGAATAAATATCTAGGATTGATTAAATAATTAAACTCAATTTTAATTAGTCCAGGATTTGATGAACAGAAGCGAAGAATAAAAATAGAGTACGGAAAGCTTGGGGATGATGAATAAATAATAAAACTTGTGGTATACGCTAAGGTTGTTCTGCGATATGCAATCAAGTTGTAGTGAACGGAAGTCTATTCTAAGATGCGCCAGGAAGCTTAAGCTTAGTAGTAATAGGTATGATGTTTTTCTCTGGTTAATACATCATTAAAATGTTAATGTATGCTATGGTGAAAAATCTAAATATTCAGATGGAATTAATTTCATTTTCTCGTATATATGCAGTTAAATTATTTTAATGATTGAATTGTATTGCGAGAAAGAGAAAATACTGGCGGTAATAACATTAATAAGATAATAGATTATTTATTCATTGTGTGAGAGTGGTTAATTAAAGGATGATTAATTATTAGGGGGATAATAATTACACTGCCCGGAGAATACAGTGCAGTCGGTTTTGTAATGAGTGGACCCTCCGGTTCATTGAATTTGCATTATTAAGAAGCACACTAATTGCGATCCCTAGTTTCGTATTTCCACGTTGGTTTACTTCCCATTTATTACACATGCTGTTCAGTTTCTCATAAATTGATTTATTATTCAGTGCATTATTCAAGTCATTATTTAGTTTTATCGGTTATTAGTTGATCAATAAATGACAATTTTTATGCTGTTGAAAAATTTATTTGATATTAATTATTAATTAACATTGAGTAAATGGTAGTATATACTACGCAGAAAAATTTTCATTTATTTAACTTTATTTCGTTATTTTTTCTTTTAAGGAATAAAATAAAATCTCTTTAATAATAAAAAAATTTTAAGATTATTAATTAACATTACCCAAAATTTAACAGATATAATTTTTTAACAAATAATCCTTAAACAAAAAAAATTTTTTTTAATAACAGAAATTTGAAAATAAAACCTTAAATAAATTTCTCTAATTTTAATTAAAAAATAAACTTTATATTTAAAATATCTCACATAAAATTGTGTATTAAACGTTTCTCTTATTTCATACAAAAAATATAATCTAAAAAATTTTTTACTCTCCAAATATAAAAAAATACCTATGTTACCTATTTATAAATGACGTTATTATTAATATTGTAGCTTTTTAATAATCAATAAATAAAATAATAATTATTCTGTCTGTTTTATGCTAACAGATTTTTTTGCGTAACAACTCAAAAATATAGCTCGATAATAAATATAAAATAATCAATCACTAAATTGGAGATAATAGTAAATAATTAAATTCATGGCATTTAGATCAAGTGTATCAAATCTCTTTGATACAGCTGCTGTCTGTGAATACAGTTGAGTTGTATACTAACTGCTATTCTTGCGGTAGTACTCTACCCAGCCAAGTAATTAATATCAAATTTAATCTAAACACGAGTATATATATATATATATATATATATATATATATATATATATATATATATATATATATATATATATACCGAGTTGAGTAACGTAGTGGTTAGGCCAGCGTTAGTTTAAATGAGAATTGTATTAGCGGGTACATCTCCACCTCTCACTTAATGTAGATATATGTATGTATGTGTGTACACATAATATTGTATATCTGGTGTAATAGTGTTTAGTTCCAGAGAAGAGGGACGAAATGATGGAATCTGAGTACAGCCTGTGATGACTCGGGGCTGATGAATCTCTATCGCTCTGTGCTGAATTTTAGGTCCTTGTTCAGTTCCATTCCCTTATTCGTCTTTCGGCTCCAAGAGGTTAGCGACTCATTACTGTAAAATTAATTAGGTTCCGACGGGTCACAAAGGCTTCATTCAATATATGTTTACGTATATAACTGTATATATATACATATAGATGAGATATTGCACTAACGCTCGCATAGTGTCTGGTATGGTTACCCACAAGATAACGCCTTTTAGTCACAGCTTTCAAGAAAACAATTTGCCGCGATGCGTCACAAGAATACCATTTATTCGTACATTTAATTTAAAATATAATTTTAATTTTTTTTTTAATTTTTTTTATAAACTGATAGAAACATTTGTTAATATTTAATAACTTTTAATAAACTATTTTTTAACATTAAATTATTTAATAAATGTACGGCTGGCCAATTTTAAAACACAGTAACTAACATTTAGAAATTTTTTAAAATTTTTCTTATTAAAAAAAAGTTTGCCTGCTAAATTGATGAAAAATTTGATTTATGAATAGAAAATACTTGAATATAAATATTTTTAAGAAAAAATACTTGAAATTAAGGTCTAAAAGTTATAAAAAATGCAGTAATATTAAAAAACATTAGGTATAAAAATTTTGCAGTTACTGTGTTTTAAAATTGGGCAGCCGTGTACTGTAAAAAATAATCATTTATTAATAATTAAAAAATGATAAAAGAGAGGAGTTTAATCTAATAAAAGCAAAGGCAAAAATATAAGACAGAAGAAAAAAATTTGAAAACTCACAAAGTACTCTGAAAGTATCTTAATTTATTTTTGTAAATAAAATAAAATTGTAAAAAAATAATAATAAAAAATTAGGAAAACGGTTGACCCTGAAGGCCATCCCTGCAACTTCCCGCTAATTCCATACCCGGGCGCTTAAATTGCATTTACGACGTTTTTGAGCTCTTCGATGAGCTCAAAAATACAATTTATATGTTGTTTTGAGCTCTCTGAGCTCAAAAAGATAACTTTTATATGCTTTTGAGCTCTTCAAGCTCAAAAGTTTGATAGAAGATTGAGAAAACACTATTTTTTGAGTTTTCAAACCGCAATAACTTTTGAATGAATGAACCGATTTTCACGCGGTTGGCGGCATTCGACGCAGTATTTTAAGCCTTATAAAAAATCTTTAAGTTTGAATTGATCGAACTAGAAATTTCGAAGTCAAAATCAACCGATTTTGACCGGATTAGCGGCGATCGACGTGGTTTTTTAA
Organism: Cotesia glomerata; assembly: GCF_020080835.1. Classification (NCBI taxonomy): domain Eukaryota; kingdom Metazoa; phylum Arthropoda; class Insecta; order Hymenoptera; family Braconidae; genus Cotesia; species Cotesia glomerata. The sequence continues at coordinate 6,677,131 of NC_058158.1, forward strand.
GGTTAAGAGCTGATTAGTTTTTGGAGTTGATCGATAAAGCCGTTCGAAAGTTATTCCAAAAAAACCACTTTTGAAAAATTTTTTTTTTACAGTTTTTTTTAGATTTTTCGAAATCTATCAGTCCAAATCGATCCAAATTGTATCCACAATCTAAGTTTGGATAAGCCCTTTCGAATGGCGCCAACCGCGATCGAATCGGTCTAGCCATTCAAAAGTGATGAGAGGTTTACATACTTACATACACACACACACACACACACACACACACACACACACACACACACACACACACACACACACACACACACACACACACACAGATATAGTGATATCCTCGCGGGGATAGCCAGGAAAGCTTCCTGTGATCTTTGAACGTCGAGATCTGATGAAAACTCGATTCTTGTAAAACGGGGTAAAACTAATAACTTCCCGATTTTTGAAAATCTGAGATTTTCTTAGCGGGAAGTTAAAAATAGTGAAAAAATAATTTCAAATTTTTCAAAATAAAAAATTAAAAGGTAAATTAATAATTAGTTAAATAAATAAAATAATAAGCATTATTCAGTAAGAATAAGATAGACTACAATGAATATAAAGAGTCACAATAGAGTTAAGAGAATAAAGTTTTGTTGCAACAAAGGGTAATAACAGGGACGGACAATGTAATGCTCGGGAGATTCATCAGCAAGTGCAACGCAGTAACGACAATGCTGAGGAAACCGGGAGCCAGTTAGGACAGTGAGCTGGTGGACGTGGTCGGAGTAGAGGGCCGATGAGAATCGAGTGCCCCAGGCAAACGAATCTCTTAGCCTATTCTGTGCCGGCACCGCCCGCGGTACCTCGCTCAACAAGGTTTACTGACTCATTACCGTGAAATTAATTAGGTTCTACGGGTCACAAAGGTCCATCGGCTGAGTATGTAACCCGGTACATGCATCCACGTCATACATACACACACCAGATTGACAATCCAATCAAGTGGTTTATTGTTTGAAATGCACTCTAAGCCCTCTCTCCTTCTCTCTCTCTCTCTCTCTCTCTCTCTATAAGCCAAAGAAATAAAAGTTCTCTAATTTACCTCAACCTGTTTCGCCGCCGCTAATTTATGCTTCAAGTATCGAGTAATTTGCTATCAATACTTCCTGAATTAAACAAGTTTGTTAGTAGTTGAAAAATTTTAAGTTTCATTGCTGAGCTTTTTTATTGGCCATCAATATTTAAGTGGATGAATACACTATAAATAATTAGTATAAATTATTATAGTAAAGAATTTATCAATAAATTTATCAATAGACAGAAATTAAAAAAAAAAATACTGTTGTAATTTTTTTTTAAGTGTTAAAATTTATTTATTATATTAAACTAAGGAAAAAGGTCATGTTGATTTTTAAAATATTCAAATACATTTTTTTTTTATTTTTAAACGAATAATAACTATTTTTTTATTTTTATTCAATAAATTTACTCTGTAAATTTTTATATTTTTTTTCAATAGTTTTTTTAGGTATTAAAATATTGGATAGTGATTAATTTTATCGAACTACGCTCGTTTGAAGAATTTAGACACCTGCCAAATTTATTAGTTAAAAAAATTATCAACAGATGGCGCTTTATTGATTTTCTTCATCTAGTTTTTTAATTACTGTAAGGTTATGGTAAAAAAATATCCAAAATAAAGTTTTTTAACGATGTCAACTATCCGCTCATTTCTCGTGATTTAATGATCGGTGAATTTGTTACTTTATATTTATCGTACAGACGAACTCAGGAGAAGGAGTTGGAGGTTATCGCGGCAAATAATTAGCACGAAAGTGCATGAATATGCGAAAGTAACTTTGGGTAGACTAGAATTGTTCCTTAACAAGCTTCTACTACACTGACTTGCCATTTGGCGTCTCTGCTATCCGAGTCTCAACTCAGAGTCTTGGCCAAATGAAAGTGGTTTTCGCGGAGACTGTGAAAACCCACAATGAGGTCTCCAATGTGGAAGCTGACTTGATGAATTTCTACCCGAATCTGTAATTAACTAAATCTCCTTTACTTCCATTAGTTAAAGTCGGATGAGTCTTTTATTTACAATTTTTAACTTATTATTTATAACCACTAGTATGGGTTTTATTTTATTATTTAAATTTTATTTTATCGGTTGTGGACGTGCTGAGGATTTTAAAATAAACTTCAGTATGTAAAATAACGGATTATGCATTATTGGATTAAATAATTGGTTAGTTGTCATAATCCGTAAATATGATGGAACCAATATGGCTTTTCATAAGCTTCTGCTTCAAATAATAAACCTATTAATACACCGGGCACTGACAATATGCTTTACCAATTTTATTATTATATTTTTATGCATAATTCATCCGTCAATGATGGAGCATTCATAAATTATGTACATTATTCTTTAGTAATGGGTATTAAAAATAAATACTAATTAAATATCTTACTTTGGAAATTATATACTACCCACTAATATTCTATCCAAATATTGAGATTTTTACTGCCAACATTTTCAAAAATTTTAATGTTATACACTGTAAAAATTTTCGGAGTAAATTCTTTATTTTTTATATGAAATAAAATTTTAAAAATAGTTGATATTTATTTAAAAAATGTAAAACGCGTTTTAAGAAATTTTAAAAATGAATACAACCTTTTTTCTTATTTTTATTTAATACATAAACTTAAAAATTTTAAAACAATTTAATATTTTATTTTCATTTTCTGCAATTCGCATTTTTTGATAAATTCTCTCTATAATAATTTTTTTATTAAAACATCCTAAAAATTGTCAATTAATTCCAGTAACGTTAAATTAATTAGTTTTATTTAATAAACGGTAGTAATAATAATAATTAATTATTTTTTACTTTTTACGTTAGGATTCATCAACAAGACTTAATAATTAAATAATCTTTATGAAAATTCAGTTCAATGTTCCATAAGTTAAATTTTTGGAAAAATATAATTAATATCTACAAACTTCAGATAAATTGTTTGAAACTTCTTTCAACTAATTAAAATTTATTATAGTTTAAAAACTCAGTACTTGGATGTTTTTCAGATTAAAATCCACTAAAAACTTAATCATTTTCTCTCGATAAATTTTATTCGAATTTGTAAACTTCAATTCAACAACATTACTAAGTATAAAATAAAACAGAACAATTATTTTTATAAAGCAAAATAAACCGATAAAAAATGAGTCATTGACAAGCGCCGGTTAAATATTGGAGAGAATAGCAAAACAATTTATCAGTTGGTCTCACTCTAACAAATAAAATCCCTAAGGGTTTTTTCATTGCTTACATAGAGCGTGGTTCGATTGAAGCCAAGCAAATAATCGCTGGATTCGCTTCTCGCCGGTTACTTAACTTGTCCACTGCAGGAGTGAGCTTCAACCGTAACATGATTGATATCAGCGGCTGGATATGATTAGTTTATTAATCGCTGCCCAGTCGCTGACCAACGTATATATTCGGCATATAATATTATATCTCTATTTTTTCCCCATTTATTCGTTGTAGTTCACATTGTGCTCGACGTTATATATTTCCCCCAGCGATTAAAAGTATAATCATTTTTTACGTAGTACTTTTTACAGTGTCTCCTCAAACGGAACCCGGTGTACACTGTATAGAACATATACCGGGCAATATGACTCCAATAGAATCGAACCCAATCCAATCCAATCTAATCTTTTTTTACAAAACTCAATTATTAATGATCAATCATTTTCTTTGACAACGAGACAACATTTTTCACAGTATTTGCTCCACACATTTCGATAATAGTCGTATTGTTATATTTTATCTAAAAGAAAATCGAATGTCACTTTTTTAATAATGAAAAAAAATTCAAAGTATTTTTTAAATTAAACCAATTTTATTTAGATAAAAAATAAATTGCGAAGGGTGAAGTTTATTTTTATTACACGAAAAATAAATCAACTTTTCATGTGAATAAAAATTTTAAATAATTAATTCTCGATATAGCTTATTAAATATTGAAATAAATGCTGTGAGGTAAATATAAATATGTTAAATAAAAGTTTTGGAGATTAACATGAATAATAAAATATAATGTAAATATATTCAAAATTATATGAAGAGTGCCATCAGAAATGCAGTGGACACTTAGTAACTTGTAGTCTAAACTTTCCCGGTGAGGATTTTCTCAAAGTTATTTCCTCTTATCTATCGACACACAAACTTTTCGTGAGCACTTAGTGAATGGAGCATGCACTCAGGATTTAAATAAACCTACTACGAATGTTTGTATAATTGATATTGTAAATGCGCATTTAAAAGTTTCATTCCATTCGAATAATTAATAATCTTAATTTTGAGCCCTCTGACAAAGTTTCCAATCCATAGATATTAATTATTCATCCTTTAAATACTTACTACTTAGAATATTAATATTTATTATTTTCTCGTGGATAAATACTTCGGTATTTCATTTTCTGTAATTTGATACTTTACAAAAGTCTGTCGAAGTTTAGCTTATATTTGATGGATTTTTAACATAAATTTTTCATTATTATTAATTTTTTTTTTATTAAATTTCTGTTGAGAAAAAAATCTTTAGATTTTTTCCGTACGTAGAATGATGGGAGTTAAAATTCTTTCTCGATTTTTTAAAGTTTGACATTTATCTAGTTACAAAAATTAATAAGTATAAATATTATTAATCATCTATACTAATAAATGGAGAGTTGGTTTTTTTATTCGGTTATACTGCGAAAACTACTGAACCGATCGAAATAATATTTATACCATAAGATGCAGCGTGTTTCGGAGAAGGTTTTAGTATATGATATGTTGGTGATTACTTATCCGGAACCTATATTTTTTTGACTTATAAATATGAATTTGTATTGCAACTAAATTTATGTTAGTCGATTGTCATTTGTTTAAAATAAATTTTTTAATTCTATTGGTTATGTTTATATACTAAGCAGATTTCTTCACTTATGAGACCTGCAATTTCTTTAACTGAAACTTTCAATGCTCAATACAATTTTTTTTTTTTCATATCAATTATTATTCATTTTTGTAAGAAAGACACAGGAATGTTATAATGATTGCACATTGAAAGTTAAAATGAATATTAGCTAGAATAATTACATGAATAAAAGGTACATACCTATTCGACAGAATTTTGAATCTGTGAAAGTCAAAACAATACTCTAATTTAATTGGTAATCGGAAAAAATAGACCTGGAAAAAAAAATTAAAGTTTTGAAAAATTCATATAATTTCATTGAAATTATTATAAAATAAAAATTATAATAATAATAATTGTATCACATCCACAATTTTCCTGAAAAACAAGCTCCCCCAGAATGATTGCTACATTTTTTGTTACAAAAAAAATATTATTATTATTATAATTTTTAGTTTATAATAATTTTAATGGAATAATATGAATTTTTCATAACTTTAATATTTTTTCCAGGTCTATTTTTTCCTGAATTCAATTAAATTTCAAGTCTAGATCTAAAAATGCAATTCTATAAAGCGCCCAGCGGAGCAGGTGAGTAACAGCTAGTAATGTAATAAATTGAAAAAGAAAATAATGTAAATTTAATGAGAATTGTTAAAAAAAAATTTCTAACATTAACATTAACATAAACAAGGTATTGAAGTGTGTACGATTACAATTGTCGAGGTAATGATGAAAATGACATCATGTGTATAAACGGGCAGAAACTCGTCCAGCACATGAATGATTCGCTGTCACACAAAGCCGATAGCCGGCATCAGTAGTAAAGCAGTAGCAGTAGCAGTACAGTGGCATCAGAAAGCTATGCTGGTAGTGGAGGCACCGTAGTAGTTAGAGTGCGCCTACTGCAACAGTGAATAGGTATTTTGGAGCTATTGTGCCACTGGCATTATGCCAATACCTTCCATTCAATAAATATCATCTTAATGAACTCATGTATATTTGATTGGGAGCTGTACCGCCGTCAACCCCTCGCTTCCTCCCTATCCTCGCCCCCTTCTTCCGTGTTCGACGGTTCGTTCTACTCCTCAGCTCTTGGGTACTCTAACACACTCACTGGCTCTCGTTTCAATTTCCCTCACACTGCTATCTATTCTCAACACATCTTTCCGAGCGTCTCTACACTCTACATCTGCAGTACCCCTTACTCCTTGCCCTGGCATGCTTACAGCTTGTCCCTTCGAGTTTATATACATGTATATGTCGTTATAAAAGTACGTTATGTAATTCAAGTACTACTACTCGCTGCATACGGTTACGGGACGGCTTCATTTCCCTCTATGTCATCCAAACTCGTTTACGCACTTGTCATCCGCTTCATCATGAATCTTTCCCCTGGTGTTTTACACTATACCAATCATCATTCTGTAACTCGATATAATAATATCTCAATAATGACAATGATAATCCAATCATGTATGCGTGTTATTTCTGATACTGACAACGCACAACTTTTCCAATTGTTTCTTCATTATAAATTTTAAATTGAAACTGAAGTTATTTATTTTCTTTACTTTTTTCATTGACTATTTTTTATTTAACTTTTTATGCAAATTAAAATTTATAAAAATAAACTTAAATATTTTATGAATATTTATAATAATTTTGATATGTATTATAATTGTTATTTATTATGGTGGACCGAAAAAAAAATTTTTTTAGTACTTATTAAATATTTAAAATAAAAGAACTAGATTATTTTTAAATTTAAATAGTAGAATTATAAATTTCCAATACTCAAAATAAAAATTACGCTTTATAATTTTTAAATTTGGTTTTTGTTCTTCAAAATATAACGTTAATAACTGAAAAATAAATTTTAATAATTAAAACATTATAAATTGTTAAATTAAGACTCATGGGTATATTTAGACAGCAATTATATATGTTATTATTTTTGCCCAAGATTTCGTCCTTCTGAGAATTTTATCAAATAAAACAGAAATACAAAAATTAAAATTTTCTAGTATCAAATAAAAGACTAATTAAATAAAGCTAGTTCTAAATATATAATTTATAGCAAATATTTATATAAAATAAATATACATGATTTAAATTTCCTCAATGAAAAAAAAGGAAATAAGAAAATCATCAAAATATTTTCTTCAATTTATCAATATTAAAGTTTTCAACGATATGAAAAAAATAAATCCCAGAACATATAAAATATATGTTAAGTTTATTTTGATCTGATATTTTTACCAAATTTTTAGACTCGATCCTTGAAAAAAAGGGAATTCTATCTAATTGAATGAAATTAAAAGTAATTCAAGCGATTGATAGTGATACGTGATAGAATAGAAGTTTTTAGAGTATCTTTTTTCAGCGTGTTGCGGCTGACGTGAGCTTGCTGAGGTATATAAAGAGCAGAAGCTCGCAGAGAAGTGCAGTGGTAGTGCCGGTAAATAGTAGCAGTAGCAGTAGTTGAGGAGAAAAGGGAGTTATGGGAATATAAGGAGGGCTGGATGTCATGCTCGCGTGTTATTTATACGTGGTCTGGCAAGCCACTGCGGGGATGAGTGAAAAGAGGGGCGTTACATTAGCAGGATTGCCCCCCTTTCCACAGCAAGCCGGTGAAGCTGGTGTTCGTATCACTGAATTTCCGGGCACCATGTGCCTCCGCTCTTCCCCGCTGGTTACTAGAGCGCACTGCATATCTCTCTTACTTCTTCATTTTTCGACTTTATCTCGTACTGTACTGCACTGTACTGTGGTGTGCTGCCCCTCGTCAGTTACTCATCTCTCCCTCTATTTCCCTCCGAGTAAAAACCGCACCCTCTACCTCGATCTTCATTCTCTTTTTAGAAACTCTTCTTATCCATTCTCTGCGTCTCACTTCAGTAATCATTTTCTCTCATTTTTACTTTACCTCTACTCTATTTTATGTACACTGCACTCTTTATACTGAGCGTCTGCTGTCTCTCACCGGTTTTACGGAAAAAATCTCTCAACACTCTAAACAAAAAATATCTACACTCGCATTGTGATAACTCACACAATTACATAATTCCCAAATTTAAATGTTTATACTTTTTGATTCATTTTAATTTTCAACCTAACTGAGTTTATTTTGTCAGATTTTTATTTTATAATGTACAATAGTATCAATTATTTACCGAGTGGTGACAAAAGTTTGACGTCAGACATTCGTACTATTTTTATTTATTTTCAGTCTTTATATTGCTTGGCTCGACTCGTTGAGTGCGCCTGATGGCTACTAGAAGATGCTAGGTCTGACAGCGGTGCGTTAATTGGCAGCTTCTGTCAATTGACACTCATTAGAGTACAAGATTAATTACGAGAAACCCGTGGCGTAGTTTCGCAGCCTCTACGACGTCCTCTCCAATTAACGAAAGTTATGTCCGACGCTAACAAACCTTCTGATATCAACCCCACTTATTATTTTCTTTTTTTTACTAATAAATATTTATTTTTCATACTTTTATTTAATTAATAATTATATCTACCAGTATTAATTATATTTTTTATATTACAGAAATATTTATGTTAATTAAATAAAATTGTATGAAAGATATTTTTTATTAACAATTTAGAGATACTGAAATCATTTTTAAATATTACACACCTCATAACGCAAAGCTCTCTACTATACTGATCAAAGTCGAGCAATTTTAAATGTCTTTATTATTAAATTATAATTAATAAAAAACTAAATTATCTGGATGCTTGTTTATCTTGTAAGTGGATGAACATAAATAAAACTGATATGTAATAAAGTCTTTAGCCACGTATAGGCTCTTATTTGTTTAGTAATGTAGAATACGTTCAGTCGCATCCAGCAGACGGCAATACCTGTCAAGATAGAGCAATAAACTTAATGCATGTAAATAATATTGTTATTAAGGGCCTTTTTTTATTTGCAATAAAATTGAGGCATGTATTTTTAGATTTTAGGGCCGGCAAAATGGGGTACCCCCAAAATTTCGTAAGAAAATTTTTTTTTTCTAAAAAGCCCTTTCAGCTTTCTAAAATATACTTTAACGTCATTTTCTACAATTTAAAAGAAAAAAAAATTTTTTAATTAAAAAAACAAAAAAAAATTTTTTTTCTAACTTTTCTTACAGTAATTTTTATCGTCATTGTGCATCGTAATAAATTTTTTTTCACATCTACGATTACTTTTTCTAAATTTTTAAGTTCTCGCTTTACAAATGAATGATAAAAAAAAAAAAATCGGGGAGTCATTGGTTCCATGCCAGTTTTCGAAAATCAAGTTCTAATCTGATCTTCACATTTTTAAGGTCCTAGGAACTAGTTCTTAATATTCCTACGAGGATATCTGTCGGCGTGTGTGTATGTGAGTGTAAACCTCTAATGTGTCGAAGAAAAATCTTACACAGAAAGAAAAATTTCTTGACTGGAGAACGAAATTCTTGGCTCAAAAAAATTTTCAGGTGCCTGAAGGAAGACTGAAGTTGTGTTGCCCGAAATAAAAATTTTTCTTTAAATTCTATTCTTGGTGGAAGTAATTTTTTCTTAATTCAAATTATCATAAATACTTGATGCAATAAATTTTTACATTTCATCAACATTTTTAGATACTTTAGGGAAGCAGTGCCACCTACTTCAGCTGAGAAAAAAATTTTCTCACCTTAAGAAAATTTTTCTCTTGAATATTTGATACCCATTTTATATTATTTTAGCGTGCAATTATACATATTGAATGAAAAAAAATAATTCAACATTATTTGATCTTCCCATTTGATATGTTAATCAATAAAAAGACTTATCGATAAGAAAATGTTATTTTTTTAACGACATTTCATTTTCGGATAATGAAATTTTTTTTTTCACTTTTTCAGGGGGTACCCCATTTTGCCCGCAAAAAATAGTATATTACACACCTAGGGAAGTAAAGTAAGAAATGTCTCAGATCACATGTAATTGTCGGCCGAGGCGAAGCCGAGGTTGACAAACATGTGATCTGAGGCTTTCTTATTTACTTCCCGAGGAGTGTATACTATTTTTTTGCTCGACGAAGGCGGAAAGCGGCAACTTTGTTTAGCGCAGCGGGACGAAAGTTGCCACTTTCCGCCCGGAGGGCAAAAAAAAAATTTTTTTTCTACGGCAACTTGAAATTTGATTATTTTCCTTCAATTACGACTGAAAACGAGAAAAATCAGCATATTTAAGTCCTTAAAATCATAACGGTTTCTTAAGTACCCCATTTTGCCCCCCCCCCTTCCTCTAAATAAAATGTTCGTGCTAAAAAATAAAATTTCCTAAAATTTTTCCGTGACAATTGTTAATATTTTATTTTTGTCAGGACTAAAATTATTGCCCAGCACGTAGCAGTAAAAAAACAACTCACACGTACACTTATATGCACAGCATACAGATATTTAATATTAATAAATACGGTTATTCAGTGATATTTTGTTAAAAAGTCCCGGCAATAAACACCGAAAGCACGAGTAGTAAGGATAAATTTTAGTGGCTGTTTCAGGTGTAGGTTATGAGTAGGGTATCAAGTAAGCGTCAAATTCACCTCACACAGTACAGCTCATGTGTGACTCGAGGTATACATGTTTTACTTAGTCTCTGGGCATTTACATGTTACCTCTGACTTTTTATTTAGTGGTGCGGGCTGCACACGGCAGCCAAGTTATATACCTCGCTGTCTGCTGGGACGTAAAGTGGCTTCAGAGGATACTTTTTATTCTTTATTTACCTTTTTTATCCTACTGGTTCGAGGAAAATGAAACACCGGAGAGCAGAGGCACACCGGTCTCGCGGGTCACGCTCAGCCATCAAGGGATCTAACACGTGCTAGATAAATTTCTACAGCTGTAAATTTAGTCCCTGCATATTGACACGTGCTCAGACGAGACATCATTCGCTAATAAAATATTTTTACTTCCCATAAAGCTCAAATTATTAAATTAAAAGTATATTTTTATTTTTGGACAACATTTTAATATCAAATTAAGATAAATTATTATATTATTAATCAAATCGACGGAAATAAAAAATTAAATTCAACATTAAACTATATTTTCGCTTATCTTAGCACTTCTTGATGATTTTAAGAGTTTAAAAATTAAAAATAGGGGTTTGATATAATATACACAGTGATTAGTATGTAGATGTGAGCTAGAAGAGTAGAAGTAGAATAATACGACTGGAAATCGAAATAAAAAACCTAAAAATCATGTAATAATAGAAGTAGGATAGAGTAAAATATAAAAAAAGAAGGTGGAATTTCGTTTGCCACTTTTTCAACGACTAATTAATACACGAGAACTTGCAACGTCACTCAAGGGAATGTGTAATGATCGGGTTAACGAAACCCGGACAGTTTTTGTGGATGCATTTTACTGCTCAGTGAGTTCAGAAATATTCAATAAAATTGACTATTTATTCTACATCATTCTGTCGTTTAGTTAATTTTACTTTTTCTCTTTATTTTTAGATCCATCTTTTTCATTGATTTTTCCCTTTCCATTACCAACTTTCTGGTATAATAGTTGAGTGCTTTTTGTACTGTTTATTATCAATGTCGGATATCATTTATTCTATGATTGAAAGCTGTTAAAACTTTTAATATAATTACAATTCGTTAAAATCATTTTTAATTAATTAAAAATTTTTATTATATTGTATGATTATTTGATCGGACTGTTTGGAATTGCTTTACATAAAAAATAATTTATTGAAATTTTTATAGGAATAAAGTTTAATAAAGCAGAAATTTAATTAATGAGTTATAGTATGCCCTTTTGGTTATGTAGAGTATTGTGTGATGTCCTTTTTGCATTAGTAATTATTAATAAAGTTAATAATTATAAAATAAAGAGAATGAAGTGGGTTATTAAATAGGGAATAGTAAAATTATTGAGTTAATTAAAATTATGGAATTTAATTATTTACAGATGCGTCGGTAATGAATATTCTGGAGTAAACAATAATAAAATTAATTAAAAATTAAGTGTGTACTTATATGAGTATATTGGAAACGAGAAGCGCGATGAGAGTGAGATGCGAGTGTGGTGTAATACTGTACAGTATAACAGAATTGGAAAGCAGGAGTTTGGCGTTGTTGCCAGCGCAGCACAGGGTAGACATAGAGGGCTTGCGTGTGAATCGTTCAGACTCAACGGTTGTTGGGAACGAGCCGCGAAAGGGGAAGGGTGAGCTGAGGACATGATAATTGTAGTTGTAATTACATGAAGGGATGCAAGCGAGACGAGACGGAGGGCCGGTTGCGAACCAGCCATCGAGTGCAAAGGGATGCGAGCAAGAGCGTCTCAGAAAAGAGAGAACCTTCTGAGAAATAGAACCATGAGATGCACTAATTATCTTCCGAATAAAATCTCATTAAGACTCCAAGACGGAATTTAACTCGCTGTCGACAACATAACCCTCAAGGTTCCTCTTTTGGCGTTACCAGTCCTTCCAATTCTACTTTACATCTGCTACACACATATTGTACTTGTCTTACATAATGTAATTATCTTAGAATTCTCATTACTATTTTATTTGTTCTAATTTTGATAAATGTTCAAATTATACAAGAGTATTCAGTAAATTTTTGAAAATTTCATTTTGATATTTAGTAAAAATTTTTTCCAATAATCAATCCGAGCTCATGCAAAAAAGTGACGATTTTATTGAAAGAAATTTGTTAAATTTTTTTTTAGAAAGAAAATTTTTTAATGTTTAACTAAAAACAATCAAATTTCAACTCAAGCCCAGTGAAGCGAGCTTTTAATAGCAATTTTTATACGTAAAATTTATTAAAAATTTACAAAAAGTTATTACTATAATAAATTTTGTACTGCTTAGATTTAATTTTTATTCGAGAAACTTACTAGAGGCTTATTAAACTCAGATTAAGAATCTTAAGTGATTAACTATTGTTAACTAAGAAGATTTTCATTATTAGGTAATACTATATCCTGTTTAAGTTTATAAAGTTTACGCAACTTTAATATTTCAACTCGAATAATTTTTGTTAAAGTTATTAACTTTCTAAAAATAAAAAAAAAAGTTCATTTATTTTTTTGATCTCAATTTCAAAAAATTCCAATAAAAAATTAATTCGATCTTGCCAAATAAAAGAGATTAGTCTTATTACGCAGTTGTTGATCCAAAGTACTTAAATTTTATCGTCCGTGTAAAATGATTGTAAGTCTGATGAGCTATCTGTTGGGAGAAGTATCATGTCGACTGTATTAAATTAATAAACAGGAAACCGCGAAGACCAGTACATCGAGAGGAGAACCGAGTGCCGAGTATTGAGCGCTAATCGGTGTAATAAATAATCTGTTACGGTTCATTAATCTCCGCAACATCTTTCAGAGAAGTTTCTCGGCAAAAAAGACATTTACATTTAAATGCAAGTGCAAGATGAAAAAAATACTAAGTAGTGTATTCTGTAGTCTGTAGTCTGCAGTGTAGGTAAAAGTGAGGTTAAAAAATGATTGGAAAAGAGTAGCTGTGATTGGAAATAACAAAAGTCAGCTTATATTATTCTCAATTATCGTTTATTCATGAAAATAAGGGAATCAACAAAAGCTCTCGAGATATTTACGAGCATGATATGCCTGGGAGTTCAGAGCACTAGCTGCCAGTGGGCTCTATAGTATAAGAAATACACGCAAAAGCTCTAAAGGGGTGCGAGGGGGCTTTAGGTAATCAGTAAATGCGTCTATCAGCGGATTACGGGGGGACCACTCTCCCTTCCATTTCTCTCTTCACTTGATCCATCTCTCCCTGGCCCTTCATCCCCTCATCGCGCTTCTCTCCGAACTGTTTTTATCCACCCCCAGCCCCTCATCTTCGTTCGCTCATTTTTTTCTCCATCTTCCTCTAAAATAACTTAATTTACTCCTTTTTTAATGCTCTATAAATTTAATTTAGTCTATATGTTCACTTATCCATTTTTTTTTACTTAAATTAATTATTAATTAATTTTTAATAATTCATTTTTTTTACTTAAATTAATTATTAATTAATTTTTAATAATTCATTTTTTTTTACTTAAATTAATTATTAATTTATTTTTAATTATTCATTTTTTCAACTCAATTATAAATAAACTGAATAATTTTATTATTAATACTTTCAATTTTTAATATTGAAAATTACAGTATAAATATTTTCTACTTTCAAAATAAATTTTAATAATAATGAATTTTTTCTAGCGTTACATTTAAACTTAATCCTTTTCTACAGCAAATTATTTTAATGTGATTAAATTTTTTATTCGTCAGTAGACGTAATAATATATAATTAAAGCTATTTTTTGCACAAATATTTAATTAATAATTTAATATTGCTTATTAATATTCACAAAGCTGCAAAAATAAATTTATCGATTTGTGAGGTAGGAAGAAAGTGAAAAAAGCTGATAATAAATAAAAATCTAACGTATGCTGATAAAAGACACTAAACATCGGAGTTTGTCTATTTAAATTGGCTCGTCGAAAGCTCGGGGGAAAGAGAGTAGGAGTGTCGGCGGTGGCCAAGTGAGACTGGGGTGGAAGTAAACAAATGAACAGTAAACGAGAAAAAGACGTGGCTGTGTGACGAAGTTTATAGGAGAAGGCGCGGAGGCGATTGCTGACCGTCGGCTGCTGCCTGCTCAGGCGGGGGTTTCCCGTTTTATATATTTATAGTCGAGTACAAAGCAAATTGAATTGTAAATATAAAGCATTTAAAAACAGAAACTCCCAAACGGATTCCCTAATGAGTGGTGAGGGAGAGTGCTACTGCGAATAACAATACTGGAATACATTACTCGCTTTAAATGCTACTGTACCTAGTAGTATAATAGTGTAGTGGTGTTTCCGCAAAAAAGATTCAATAGAATATAAAGTTATTTTAAAATCAAATTAGATGTATTAGTATCAGATAAAAAATAAAAAATTGTTCTTTAGGAAAAAAATTATCACTGTTTCATAGAAAATACCAAATATTTGGGATATTTTATAATTTAAGAAATAATTTCAATTCAAAAAATGTGAAATTAAACTTTTGTTGTACTAGAAATTTGAATAGCGCGTGGTAGAGTAGCCGGACAAATATAAATAATGCTGTGAAGCGGGAAAGAATAGGAGTTACGGTAATTATTACGTGAAGCGTTCCACATTCACGTAACAGGATATTGGTAGGAAAGGATTAAGAAAGGAATGCGGAGAGGATCATCTTAATGTGAGTTTATAGAATATGCGAGAAAAAATTATTAGATAGCTCGGACTGGGATTCGAACCCAGAACCTTTCGAAGACATGTCGGTAACTCTACCATAAGGCGCTACGCGCGCGCCTTAATTTTAACCAATAAGGAATCAGGTCCTATTTTATTGCGAGTTTCTACTATTGACTAACTTCACACTGTCATGTATTTTTATTGTAGGTATAGGCACTACCGTGTCTCTGAATTTATGAGGTTATTTGTGAAAAAATTTATTTATATTGCCATATCAGAGAATTCGATATATTCATATTAGGCCTGATATGCCATTAAGCTGTATCAAAAAAATCAACTATTTTTTTTTCTTTCAAAAAATACCCTAAAAATATTGTTATGATTTTGCTTATTAATTAAAGACGTTTTTATAATTTTTAAAGTATATTCTTACACAAAAAAAAATTAATTTGAAAAAACACAAAAATTCTTGTACACGGAGAAAAAAGTATTGCTATTATAGCGATCCAGTGGATCGTGAACGAAGTATCGTGATTAGCTCAAAACAGTATTGTCATATTCACCATACGAATGCAGTTATACTCGAAACAGTGAATACTGAATACCACGCTCAACTGTATAGTGAATATCTCAAAACCTTTTCTTACTACAGCGAAACGGATCGTGATTATCACTATCCACGACGCGTTCAGCGCCACCACACATAACCAAGTCTGAAACTTACGAGTTTATTTATTTACAATTTTGGTGATGAAATAGCGATAATTGCACCAATTTATATTAACAACGATATGGACAATTGGGTTGTTGATAAATTACTCGAGTGGAATCTTGAAAAACTCGTGTCGTTTTTTGAAGGTCTAGTAAAGAAATAAATCTTCCTATGTTAACTGTGTTAATGCTGTGTCCGTGGTTATTGTATATAATTCTACTGCGTTGATAAAAAAAAACAATGAATATTGTATATTGTATTAAATAAATAACATTTGTGTTTTCATAAAAGGTTTTTTTAGCATAAATAATTTGATCCCATACAACTTTACGCAAAAATATGTTATTTTTTTTATAAAGTACATGGAGTAATAAAGAAGTAAAAATTCCATTAAAAAATATTTTTCTTATGATAAAAATAATTGCGTATTTTTAATGAATATATCAATAATACAAATTTCTAGGCTAATATTTTTAAAAATAAAAAAAAAAGTCATATAAAATAAATTCCAACTGCTGTCAGTCATTATTTAAACATTTTTAAATCTAACCTAATTCTTGACTGTCATATAAACTACACAAAAATTTTAAACTAATCAAGCTATACAAGGAATTCGTATTTATGTTTATAACAATAATATACGAAAAAACTAAAAAAAAAAAATAATCTGCAATAACATATAATTAACATTTAATCAAAAACAACTAATAATCATCTATAAACCATAGCAATATAGACATTTGATATTCGAATCCATGTGGATCGTGATAATCACGATCTACTAGATTGGACATATGCGCATCTAAAGTATAGTCATACGTGGATCGTGATCATCACTATACTGTATCGTGATAATAGCAACACTTTTTTCTCCGTGTACCAAGAAAATAATTTTGAAGAGTTTCATAGTATTGAATCAAGACGAAAAATTATTGAATGATAAGAAATTTTCTTGTGCCAAGAAAAATTTCTTAGCTTAAGAATTTTTCTGCTCAAATCAAAAAGCTAATGTTCTTCAAAAATATTTATTTGATTCAAGTTAATTTTTTTTCTGTATATTTATAAATACGTACTTACTTATCATTACCTTTGTTAAATTCAAAGTGTAGTGTGATGTTAAATTTCTTGATAAATGTTACAATTCATTAAAGAAAATTCGATTCTTTAAGTAATGACTTATTTCAATGAAAGAAAAAATAATTGAAACTAAAAACTGCAATGGAATTGAATAATTTAATCACCCAGATGTAACTGTCATAAAAGTTTGCACATTATTTCAATAAAGCAGACCATTATTCGATAATTAGCAATATGTAAAAAAGTTGATAAAATAATACTTTATTTAACAAGTTAATAATTATAATAATAATAATGAAATTAAAACCATTAGAGAATTTCGAGTAGTTTACAAAAGCCTGTTGGATTAATTAGCGAAAGAGAAGCTTGTTAATATAAGCGAAAGTCAAAGTCTAAGTAAAAAGTGGCGAGCTTGGGGTATTTTACTCGAGGCGAATATCACGCATAAATGAGCTAGTGGCCGGAGGTGCGTTAAACAATTTCAGCTAATGAACGAAGTTAATTACCGCGCTGTGAATCACTCTCTTTTTATTATTATACTTTTTATTTTTATATTATACGTATACATATACTTAACCATTATGTATTATATTCAACCCGAGCCCCACTACTCGTCTCATTTAATTTCTCGCTTTTCCTTCAAGTTTTTCCATTCCCGCTCCTCTGTTCCCGTCGTCCACTCGCAATGTATTTTCCGGTAGAATGGCTCCAGAGACCGCGCAGAAGGCGGCCAATTATAAAGTTGCACCAGTAAAATTGGTTACAAAAAATAATCGCTCAGTGCGAATGAGTTAATGAGACTCTGTTTGAATAGCAAATGCCTCATTAGATCACTAAATTTATGGGTGGAAGCCATTTCTTCGTTTTATACGTGTCAATTATCAGCGCATTACACACACCGTCAATAGAAGATTTCTATAAAAGCCGCACATATAAAATAAATAAGATACTTAGACGTACAAAAAAACTTTTGTGTACGTTTATTAGAAATGCTCTTTCAATAAAATTCTTTCAATGAATTCTATTTATATTCATTTACTTTTTTATTTTTTTATTTCTTTCAAATATTAATCATAATCACTTTCGCCTTAATTAATATACTCCAATTCAGTCGCTTTCTTCTGATAAGAAACTGTCTAAAATAAGATTTAATTATACATCTGTAAGTATAATCAATTTCTTCCGCAGAAAATAAATCTCTTAATTCAAAGAACACGGAGAAAAAAATTTACCTCTCACAACTCTACAAGATCGTTCTGAGACTATAACAAATTTTTGGCAATCTGTTTAATAATTTTTTTTACGATTTAGCATTGATAATTTAATAAATAAATGCGGCAGAACGAATTTATATTGCCAACAATAATTGTATATGACAAATAAGAATAGTATTATAATAGAAATAAAATAATAATAGAACTTATATTACAAATAAAAATTATTTGTAAAATAAAAATATGGTCGTCACAAAATTATCTTATTTTCTTAATTATATCAATAAATACTCTCAACAACTTTGAGTTATCAGAACTAAATAACATTTTGTTACTGTAACTCTACAACGAACTGTAAACTGTGTATAGTTGTGGTAACTCTACAGTTAGGTTACCAGAACGAAATTTTTTTTTTCTGTGAAGGTTAACTTTATTTTTCTCCGCTAATTGATTAAGAATAAATGGCTTTTTGGTCATGTAAAACTCTTTTGAGATTTTCAAACAATTTAATTGAGTTGAAGTATCGATTGGTTGCCATTTAAAAGGAAGAATTTTAGATATTGTTGGAGTTGGATCACTGTCAAAAAGTCAATGTTAGATTGATCAATAAAATTATTATTTCGCTTGAAATACGTACCCAGTTTTGACAAAATTACTCCATAGATCCAAAAATCGTTGGTGGTTCAAAAACTCAATAGAGTCGGGCGCGTAAGGTTTAAGTCCAAATTTTGTGAACCACTTTGGATAAAATATGTAAGGCAAGTCTTCAACATGACATGTTCCTAATAATTAAAAACAAAATTTTTTTAATTGAAAAATAGATCATTTCTTAACTAAACTCTGTTTACCTTCTATATCAATTCTCAGTATTTTCTGCATAATAGATGTCTTTTTAGAATAAAAGTCAAATTTGTACATATAAGTTGGCACCTCCGTAATTTGGGACTGAATTTTAATAGCTCGTTGAATATCAATCACAAAGTGTGCAGCAGTTATTAAATTCAAATAATCTTTTATATTTCGCGGTGAAATTTCCTTATCATCCATGAAAAATTGTTTTAAATCTTTGTATGTGATATTTAGGTTTTCCAAATTTTTTTTTGAGTGCGGATGTATCAGTAGTTCTTCTTGGTTATCATTTATTTCCCGATAATTTTCATCTTTAATTTCTGGAAAAACACTTTTCTTTATCTTCTTACTCTCTCATTGCATCAATAAATTAATCAAAAAACTGTACCGGAAAGATTATATATTCCTTCATGAGCAACGTGGCCGATAATACACGGTACTTTGATGCCTGACATAGCTGCTTCTTCTACTGGAACTTTTAAAAATGGATTTTCTGATTTTGAATCTACTGACGGCCCGAAGTGATTTATGAGAAACATTCTGTCCTAAAATAGTCATTTAATTTATTTATCCAAAAAATCAAATCATAAACTGAAAAAAAAAATCAACGGAAAATCTCCAGATCTTGCTTAAAATTTTGGATACCTTCCATGTACAGAGTGATTCCTGAGCTTTTATTAGCTCATAGAGGTCGATCTTTCGCAGAAACTCGACCAACTTTTTTGGATCAGTGATCCTATCTCTAAGTTTCGCTGATACTTTTTCAGCTTTTTCCTTCATGTCATCCGGCGCACGAGCCCACGGATTGATAGCGACGCCACTTTGCATGATGACTTTATGAAATAACCCTAATTAAAAAAAACTATTAGTGGTTCAATCTATTTTATATGACTAATTATGTATTAATAACCTTGAGCAAGTGGAGAAAGAGCTAAATAATGAGCGGATGCACCCCCTGCACTCAAGCCCCAAAGTGTGATATTATTTGGATCCCCACCAAATTTTGAAATATTCTGCTTCAGCCACTTTAAAGCTTCTACTAGGTCTTTGAGTCCTTGATTTCCGGATGCTTCTTCATCGTCTAGGTTCAGAAAACCTGCAACCAATTTTTTAATCATTTTTAAAGACTATTTCTTTAATTTTTTTCAACATAGTAAGTTCAACATTAAAAATTCATATCGACCTAGAATTCCAACACGGTAATTGAGAGTTACTACAACGATGTCTTTTTCCACAAGATAATCTGGACCAAAAATGTCATCGTCGCCAGATCCACAAACGAAATTTCCACCGTGTATGCAAACTATAACAGCTCTCGGTACCTCTGGGTTCAATTTCGTTGTAAAAACATTGAGATACAAACAATCTTCCTTTCCACTTATTTTCCTGTTGATCCAAATAACTTGCGCGCATTTATTGCCATATTTAATCGCATCTCTAATTCCAGACCACGTTTCAACTGGTTCTGGATCCTAATCATCAAATTATATTTTTACAGTGTCAAAAGTTTAAATTAATATGTTGTCTATACAAACCTTGAATCGTAACTTTCCAACTGGTGGCTTCGCATACGGAATCGCGCGAAATGCGAAAAAACTTTTTCCATTGATATTATCTTCTTTGATTCCTCGCAGCAGTCCTTGCTGCACTTCAATTATAGGATTTTTCCAAATTAATCTCGTCTGAGAAATATGAGTGAGGGTATTTTTATTCGTGGGCAGAAAAATTTTTTTTGATTTTAAAATTTTTTTCATAAAGTCTGAAACAGTTTTGGTCAAAGAAAACATTTTTATTCTATGCTCAAAAAATTTTTTTCTACAATTTATTTCTATTTCTATCTCTGGCCTTGGCATATAAATGAATAAATAAATATTTCTGTTTGGTCAAAAAATGATAACACTCGAAGAAACTCGATCTAACTAAGTCAATAGTTATTTTATAATTTTTTATATATTTAATTATCTTAGTTAATTGACATTTTATTTATTTACAGTCTTACTGAGAACTTTATTTATTTTCAGGAAGGTATTAAAGTTTACGACTCGGCTTATAAATAACATTAATTATTATTTTATAATAAATTCAAATTACTCGGGATTTACAGTTATAGTGACAGTTTTTAAGTAACAATAATAATTTACTTTTTGTTTGATTATTGTAAACTATACTACCAATATTAATTGTTGAAAAAAAATCAAAAATATTAATCATAACTTCTTAAAAATAAAATAAAAATAATTAATCAATAAATAAAAATATGTACTAAATTCCTGGTAAGAGTATAAAACTCATTTTCTTTTTTAAAGAAATTTATAAAAAGTAATGATAACTAATAATAAATATAAAAAAAAATAAACAATCACCGAATCTTTTTATTGCAAAAAAAAATAAGTACCGTACTTAATCTTCAACTTGATTTATTTTTCTCTAAATTCACCATCCAGTTTTTTCAATTACTCACTCTTTCTGTATATAATACTATCAAAAAAAAGAAAAACGAATAAATAGAAGCGCATATATACTGAGGTCTAGTTGCCTCCATAAATAATTACACATGCACTCATATTTACTTGCAACAGCTTTTCGAAGCACGCGTGTTGAGTTTCCACACACACATACACATACCGAGATATTTAAACACACGCATGGCTCATACTCATTAAAGGTACGTAAGCACAAAAACACTTACACACATTAAGCTGAATATAACTGGTACCATAGCGATTCCCGGCGTACACATTGAAGCTCTTTTCGTTAAGCCTTCTCCTTTGGATGGTGGATGCGGTCAGACGGAAGGGGTTGAGAGGGTAAGAGAGTGAACGGGGTTGCGGGGCCGCTGAAATGAGAGAAAGGGAGCTTGGAAAGGGTGGCCGACGTCAAGTGGGGAGGGATAGAGGCGGCCTTTAATTAACAGAAAGTGGTTCATTAGAGCTTATTCATTAGAGAGAGCGCGCGTAATTAGCAAACTCCACCCTTTCTCCAAACCTCCTTTCGCGTTTCACCCTCTACACACTTTCATCCCTCAGTTCTTCCTCTCACTTTTACCCACTCTCTCACATCATCTTTCAAATCTCTTCGATACTTCTTTGCTCTCTGTATGGCTTCAGAGTCTTAATTCTTTCTTTTATTTATTTTTACTCTTATTTTATCATTTTTATTTTTATTGCCAAAAAATTATGTTGTTACTTTTCAAAAATTGTGAAAAACAATTTTTTTTTAATTTCTTTAATTATTTAACATATTATAATTTTACTAACAGCTTACGAAATTTGAACAAATTTATAAATGTTTTATTTAACTATCGATTATGTTTCTTCAAAGTGCTAAAAGATGGCGACAGTAGAATACTTATGCCACAAATATAATTGAAAACGACGTTTCTTAGGTTAAAAAAGATGTTTTTTGAAAAAAAAAAAACACCTATAAAATAAAGAATTATTAAAATATTAAAGTTTAAAATTTTTAAATGAAAAATTTTTGTGACAATATAATTTTTAGTTATTCATTCAACTGATTATTTTTTTATGAATGATCCAGAGAATAATTGTATTAATTATAAAAAAATGATTATCCTATGATAAATCTTGGTAACAAGAGCTTTAGATATACTTATGACTATTATATATATCTAACCAGCAACATCATTACGGAACTAAACGTCGTCCCAGACTGGGACTTAGAGGTACTGGGAAAGAGGGAAAAAGAGTAACGAATGTACATGAAAAGAAATGACAACGTGGTCAAGAAAAAAAAAAAAAAAGGAAGTAAAACTTCTAATTACCGTGGAGCGACGCGGCGGCGATCTAATGAAGTGACCTCAGGCAAAAACAAACTTTTTAAAGTAACAAGACCGATTTATTATAAAATGTTTACATCGCCGTTCTGAAAAACACTGGAAAGTTATTGTGATTATTTAAACTTCTGTCTATTATTTTGTCTATAAAAAATTAAATTGAAACATATACCAATTTGCGTGGTAGATAGTTTGCGTTTTTTGTTACCTGCTGATGGATTACGAGTGCATGTCGTTATTTATTTAATTGAATTCCTCTAGAATATTTATTTTGATTGTGTACTCATTAAACTTTTAACGACACCGAATCTTTGTGTATTTATAAGAGCAGAGATTATTATTATTATTATTATTTTGTATGTTGTTTTAAATATTTTATGTAAAGAAACTTTTCAAATTGTAGCACTAATTAGCCTACTGACGAGCTTATGTTTTTTTTATAAATAAATATGTGTGTATATATTAGAGTATCATATGCATCAGTCGAGACGACGGAGTCAGGTATGCATATCCAATTAAGGTATCATAAGTTTGCATTTAAAACATAAATATATTTTTATTTTCTCAAAAAAATTTTTATATAAACTTAATGCATAAAATTTTTTTACTATACTGTATGTTATTACTTTTAACGCAAACATCACTGATAAATTAGTGCGAAAAAAATTAATTATGCGGCTCATACAAAATCGACAATCAAATCAATTAAGTTGTGAAACAGTTTCAATTATTTTCCAATCAGAATAAGAAATAAATGATTAAACAATCCTAGTAATTAATAAAAAGTTAATTAACTCTCAATTAAAATTTCAGTAATTAAACAAAAAATATTAAAAGTTGTAATTGTCTTAATTAATAAATTCCCTTTCGTTCACTTCAATCTCTTTCATCTGCAGTAATTAAAAAAAATCCACCGATTTAATTATTAATTATCAGTAGTAAATTGAATTGTTATTTTGCTTTTACTGAAATAAAATAAATAAATAATTCCGCTGCTTCCATTTGTAATTACGTAATTGCAGTTGCTAAATGAAAAAATTAGGATATAACGGGACATTATTATAAAAAAAAATTTTTTTTTTCTGTCAAAGAATTATTTCTAAATATTTTGCATTAAAAGGAGGGTAAGATGATTTAGGAACAATTTTTAAATATGTTCAAGAACAAAAGTTTACTCTGTGTGATTTTTTTTATTCTTTATCTCGTCAATAAATTTAATTTAAACTTAACAAATACCATAAAAAATTGAAATACCAGACAACAAACAGAGAGATAATTAAAGATTTTGGATTCACGGTAACAAGTAATTCTTACTCTCTCTTTTATTCATTAAGTCTTATTCACTTGAACTTTCTAAAACCCTCCTTAAAGAGCAAGGGAGCAAGGGACCAAGGACCTTATTCCTCCGGCTGTACCGTTGTCTCCTTTTTCTTTGGCTGTTACTTCTCGTCCCTTCGCCGAGTCAAATAAGATTGACGTGTCCTCGGGTCTGTTTTGTTTTTAATTAATTGAACGTTTCTGCGCCTGCGTCTGCGTTTACTCCTCCTCTATTATATATACACACCGCAACATAACAGAAGAGCAGAGCAGAGCACACCACAATACGGGTCTCGTGCGTCCTAAATTGGCAGGACGGCATTCTAATGCAACGGCTGAGGTTGAGACTGGGCTGAGGGACAGGATATCTCAAGAGGCGCAAAAAAAGCTTCGTTACCTTCCACCCAAGTTCACCGCTGAATTCTTTTCCTTCCTCACTTTATTTTATTTTTTATTCCTTCGTTATACACTCTTTATCTACTCCCTGTATCCCCGTGTCCTTTTTCCAGTTAAGTGTCTCTGCCTTCCTTCTCTCCTCGTTATACAGCCACGACTTAACTATGAGTAAATAAATAAATATATACATATACGCACGCTTTACATACATATGTTTGTATAAAATGCGAAACAAAGAGAGGAAGATTCGGGGGATGAGTTTGCTCGTGAAATTGGGAATAAATCGAATACTACTTAAATAGTCAGACCCGCCAGAATTAAATCGCCGCCCGCTAGATGCTCAATTAAGGAAATTTATTTTACCGAATACGAATGTCCGACACGACGAAAACCGTAGGGTCAGGTGGTCAGTGTAAGGATGGTTAATCGGTGCATCTATCTCCACTGTTATGCTTGGTCTAAAGGATTTAAGGAACCGAGAAATTGCGATGTAGATAGCGCCAGAGACCAATGCCACCAGTAATTGACGGATGCCTGCCCTACCAATCATTGTCTGATCTTAAATCTGAGATTCAATCATGGTAATTAGGATCGCTGTTATATATATATATATATATATATATATATATATATATATATATATATATATATATATATATATATATATATATATATATATATATTAGGGTGCTTTAAAATTTAATCTCTAAAAGTACCCAGTACACAGAAAAAAAAATTAACTTGATTCAAGAGAAAAATTCTTGAACCAAGAATATAATTTTGAAAAGGGTACACTGATAAAAGGATTTGTTTATAGTTAAAAATATTTGTTAATATTTAACAAATCATTTATTAGAGACCACTTTTTAGTCCTTAACAAATATTTCTTAGTATTTAAAAAGATTTATTAATATTTAATAAATGAATATCAGATTTATTAAATACAAACAAATCATTTTAAATACTAAGAAATATTTGTTTGATACTAAAAAATGGTCTCTAATAAATGATTTGTTAACTATTAACAAATATTTTTTTAATACAAATAAATCCTTCTATCAGTGTAATTGTCTTGAATCAAGACGAAAAATTCTTGAATTAAGTAAAATTTCCTTAAATCTAGAATTTTTCTACTCAAACCAAGAATATTAAGCTCTTCAAAAATATAAGTATACTTGATTCAAGAACATTTTTTTTTCTGTGTAACCTTTTAAAATTGGAATTTTTAGTTCCGCTTTTAGCAGGAATTAGATTTGGGCATTTCCTGAGATATTTTGATGTGTCAGGATTTATTTGATGCTCACATAATTGTTTAACAGGAGTTTTGTTCAAGCAATTTTTTGGAATTCAAAAATTTCCAAATTTGGCCAAACGAAATTCCTATTAAAAAATTCTGTGAATATCAAATAAATTGTGACACACGAAAATATATCAGAAAATGCCCAAATACAGCTCCTGTTAAATGCGAAACTCAAAATTTCAATTTTAAAAGGTTGCTTTCGAAGATTAAATTTTGACGCACCCTAATAAATTTATTCTTGGCTTATTATTTACTTCAGGAGCTTAATTAACCATTTAAATACTTCAAATATTCATCATTTATAAAGTTGAGATAATTAATAAACAATTAGTTAAAATTCAACTTGATGACTATAATAATAATAATAATAATAATAATAATAATAATAATAATATGGATGATAATGGCCATGCAGTGTAGACTATGATGAAGTTTAAACATTGTTGGAACGATAATTATCGGTAGTGAAATATCAATTTCACAATATCAAGTAACATCAATATACTTCTTCACCGTCGATAATTAATCAAGCTGCCTAATTGGATGGCTAATGATGAACAGTTCGTCAATGTAACAACGTTCAACTCGACATCGATGCACCAAAAATAACCGAATAAAAAGCACGGCCCTTTTTCACCCGCTGGCTTTTCAACTATACTCAATTCATCTATACAATATTTCAAAATACACAACACCCAATAGCTCTCTTCCCTCTTTGCTGATCCCTCAACTCTTCCTCTCCCTTTAACCATCCCTTCATCTAACCGTATCAATACCCGGCTATATACATTTACATATTGAACATTTGGTTCAACTGCAATTCCATCATGTCAATCAATTCTGTATCCAATTAAATCTTACATTATTTTATTGAGTCGATATACATCCCCCATTCATTATTATCAATACATCACACACAGTTCCACATATCAATGCCCCTTTCAATAAAAATAAATTTAATTTGATCTATAAATAATTGCCATTGAATTTCATTCCATCGGCTCTATTCTCTTCTTTTGTCCAATTAATTAATGCAATATTTATTATTTTATTTCACACGTACAAATCATTGAAAAATAATCATACTTAATACTCTTTATTCTATTTAATAAATCTAAATTATTCTACACATTATACATTATACACACGGAAAAAAAAATTTCATTCTGGTAACCTAACTGTAGAGTTACCATAACTATACAAAGTTTACTGTTCGTTGTAGAGTTACAGTAACAAAATATTATTTAGTTCTGATAACTCAATGTTGTTGAGCTCTCAGAGCTCTACGGGATCGTTCTCAGAGCCAAACGGTATAGTTGGGAGCACTCTACGTTGCGCAGTAGTGGAGTGCGCTGACATATTTCATAACCTTCTAAAATGACAAACAGAATTATTTTGTTACTCATCCATATTATTAAAAATATATGAGGACAATTAAGTTTCCAGTTTATTTATTTAAGGAAATAGGTTTTTTTTTTTGTCAAATTGAATTTCGTTAGAACAGTTTTGTATTTATGGTTTTTCAAGGTTCATTCGCAGTGACTGTTAATTTAATTTATTAGCTGAATATATTGTGATAAGTAATAAGTTATCGGAATACATTAACTTAAAAAGACTCCATTTAACACAAAATAAAATTTGTTTTCGTTTATTTATCTCTTCTTGTGCATATACGGTAGTGATTTTATGTCCAATATTTATTGATATAATTAAGAAAATAAGATAATTTTGTGACGACCATATTTTTATTTTACAAATAATTTTTATTTGTAATATAAGTTCTATTATTATTTTATTTCTATTATAATACTATTCTTATTTGTCATATACAATTATTGTTGGCAATATAAATTCGTTCTGCCGCATTTATTTATTAAATTATCAATGCTAAATCGTAAAAAAAATTATTAAACAGATTGCCAAAAATTTGTTATAGTCTCAGAACGATCCTGTAGAGTTGTGAGAGGTAAATAACGTTCAGCTCTCAGAGCTCAACGATGTAGATTTGCAGGAGCCAAACAGTATTGTTACCATAAGAATACGTTAACCTACTGGAACTTTTTATAACTAACTAACTACTATAGAGTTCCTATAGCAAAATTTTTTTCTCCATGCACTATACATTAAGGAATTAAAAATGCTGATCAAGTAATAGCTGGTGGGATTACTCTTCAAATTGTAAGAAGCCTTTCTGCTGGAATTTGCAATACATACCATCATTTATATTAATATAAGTATAAGTAGAGTATGTGAGTTTATGAAGAGTGAATAAATAACAGAAAACATAAGACTTATGATGTCGTTGAGCTTTTACAAATAGCGAGACAGTAAAAATGTGTGAATCCCAAGACACTTTGCAGCTTACATAATGACTGGTATTTTTTTTATCTTCCTTTGTACCGACATCCAAGTCCCACATCTAACTGCTTCCAGAATAATGTATAATAACAGAGTAGCACATTAGACAATATTACTTTTGGGACGTTGTTTATATTCGAAATAATATAAAACAGCTTTTTAATCCTACCACTATTTTACAATTCACCACCTACGATAGAAAAATTCTCTCAGATTAAAAACTAATATTTATTTAACTAAATTAAACTTTTCGCTTTTTATCTTTGTTTAAAATTGATATTAATAATCATTTTATCCGAAAAAATAAATAAATTAAAATAAATTAGAGTGTTTTTGAGCTTGATTCAAATTTATTACTAAAGTGTATTGAGATAATTTCCCTCGATGGTTGGGAATTGTTTGGAGGTAAAAGAAGCGACTGAAAGAAAGGTCGCGTTGTGCGGGAGGAAACAACGGGGTAAAAAATAATAAACAAAAAATACCTAAAGATAGTGAGTAGTGGAAGGAGTAAAAAGAATAAGATCCTCGAGTTCTGTGGTAAGTTGTGTGTTGAACTCGGAGGGTGTTGGTCATTAGTTGATTGGCTACCAGACAACTCTACTCTTCTCTACTCTAGTCTACTTTATTTTACTGCACTCTTTCACTTAAAGTAGTATCACAGACATTACAACGACTGTGTGGGTGTCGCTCTTTGTTAGCACCTTGATAAAAGTCTTAAGTGAAAGTCACCAGATTGTCAGTAGATTCTGTGAAACTGTTTTTTTTATATTAAATATAACATATGAAATAAAAAAAATTTTTTAAAATACAAAAGTGCATGTCTTACAGCTTCGCGCTATAAGATGTGCAATAATATACAAGATATGTAATGCATATTACTTAAAAATTAATTTTTAATTGGCAGTGAATTTTTACTGGCTTGTGAATGACAGGATTACGTGCCAGTACTGATATAATGGAATAAATAATCGTGTAAATAGCAACAGAAGGCAAGGGAGAGAACAAGGGGTCTAAACACTGGAGAATCGCTAAAAAAATGAAATAAAATCAAGAGAAAAAATAAATAAACACCGCTCAGATAAAATTGAAGCACGTATCGAAGCGATACGTTATTGGAACACGTTTTATGAACTGAATAAAATATCGCTAGACAAAAGTATAGTACCGGGGCTATTTATCGTGAGTTATTGTTTCGCATTACCGAGAATTGCTTTTTGAATTAGTTTTAAATATGAAAAATAAAAAAATTTTATCTATCCTTTTTATGGCGAAGGATTAAACAATACAAAAGTCTTCTTCAGTAAGGATGAAAAAAAATAATTACAAGAAGTATTACTAATTTATCTATCTAGAATTAATAAACTTCAAATGTAAAAATTAAAAAATTATTAATTATTAAAATTTAGCCTAAAATTATATATAGTGAATTTAAACATTTTTTTTTTTAATTTCTAATAAGAAATAATTCTTTAAAAATTAAAAAAGTATTATATTTTATTCACTCCATGTTTTTTTCTTACTAAAACTTAATTTTTTTATAAGAAATAACTTGTCAAATATTAATAAAAAATAATGTTTTTAAAACATATTGTTGACGAGGTTTTTAGTATATTTAATTGGATATGGTTCATTTTATTTATTACGGACTTTAAATATAAAAATAAGAAAATTTTTTTTTGTATATTAAAAATGTCATAAGCAGTAATTTTTTGTAAATTAAGGACTATGTCTTTTTATACTGTAAAATTTTAAGGTATTTATTAATTTATTTTTTTTATATTTGTATTGAGTTTTTAATTTGACATAAAAATTGTTAATTATTTATTTGTTTGTAAACACATAGGTGCCTGATGATGTCAGAATAAAACTGACGAAACGTCGCATGTTAAAATAAATGAAATAAAAAACATAACATCATTTTGGTCTACAACATCCTGATTTAAATTAATTATCGAAGAATTTAGACCTGATTAAAGCATTAATTACATTACTATTATGATTTATGTTTGTTATTATTTAAAAATATTGTGTAAGCATGTTTATATTTTTTTTACTGGTAAAATAAATGAACAAAAATGACGAGTCAAGTAATTACTTATGACCCTAATCCTGCAGTAGTAGTATCAGAAACAATCAGTTAGAATGTAGGGATAGTAATCCAGGCATCTTGTTGACTGAATCACGGGTTTCCACTTGTCTAAAATGACGTGATGTCTGTGGGACTGAGTAGTGTGGTCATGGTAAGAGTAATAGTAATAGTAATAGTAATCGTGGTATGGTCGAGTATATTGTATACAGCGGCAGAGTAGACGGACTTGGTCCTTTGCCGTGCAAGGCAATATGTTAATCAAAGCACGAGTGATAGCCGGAGTTGGGTACAATTTGCAGTAATGGCCTAATGCGATCTATAGATATATCTTACAGTTGTAGAGAGTACGACGCCGGTATCGAGTCACGGTAAGTGGATTACCAAGTTGGTGGTGAGAGAAACCACCCTCATCCTCATCCTCATTGTCCCTCCCCGCCCTCGATCTACAAGGACATTGTATCGTCTGTCTTCTTGTGACAAACTGCACTCCAAGTACACCGACCGATATCATACATTTTATCTTTTTTTATCGGCGCGCATCAAATAAATTCAATAAAGCCCGTTGGAAAATTTATTTTTAGCGGATTAAAAATTATATAAATTAAAAAGTATTTATTGTAATGGAAAACTTCCAAGATATTTTTTTTTATCTCACAGAAAATTGAATTTAATTTTTTAATTCAGTAATTTAAAAATTAAACACTGAAAAGCAGTGACGGAGGAGAAAAATAAAAGTATTAATAAAATAAAAAATTATAAAATTTCCGTATATATGATTACGTTTGATTGTTAAAAAGCGTCGAGTCGTAATTGCAGCCGCAAGCTTCTCGCATCGTCAAATATACATGCCCAGAGTAAAAGAATTGAAATCCTTGCAACTATTTTTTTATTTTTTTTATTTTTTCCCTCTAGTTCTTTTATTTCTATTTAGATTTTTTATTGTCAGATCCTCCTGGCCGGCTCTTCTATTTTATCGGCGAAATGGAAACGTCGAAACAGGAATGACAGGAAGGAGGAATAGAAAGGAAGAGAGGACGAAAGAACGAATACGAAGAGTACCTACCGTTGATTTCCGTGCGTATTCGTACGTCAAGCGTAAGCTCGTTTCTAATTGCGGGAGTAAGCGGAGGAGTGTGCGGCGCTGAACAAAAAATTAAATTCGTTCTATTCCGTAGTGTGTGATGGAAGTAAAGCCGCCGGTGGAAAACTGTATATCGCTCCTTGTCTCATTTATTTTCATTTAACTATCTCGTTCTACAACTGAAAAATTTTAACTCGCAATGCGATGTCTGCAGATATAAAAGCCTAAAACAACATTTACTGCTCGAGTCCAGCTGGACTCGTCTTTTTTATTATTTTTGGCTTTCTTCATCTTTTTCTGTCAAACTATCGCGGAATCTGCTCTCTTTATTGGCGAGTTTTATGTAGGCGGCGTGTACACGGCCAGAAATTAATTAGATTTAGTTCTTTCCCTCATCGGGCGAGCAGGCCGATCTCTCGTCCGCAGCTTTGGTCCTTCTGATTCCCTTTCATCCCTTACTTTTTAATTATTCGCACAAACCGAGCGACCAGCGACGATATTCTCTTTCTCAATTTCGGTCTCTATTCGGCTCACTTTGGGTTTTATCGTGATGGTTAAATCACCAAACCCCGGTACGAGTAACGAGTAACTATACACCACTTAAGCTACACCGGGATAAAATTTTTCTAACGCGTCTCTATCTCTATACGTACACGGTACTCTGCACTCTCGCTCTCGGCGTTTCCGTCACTGAGCACGGTGAATTTACTAAAATCGAGAATTAAAGTCCAAGCCACAGTTAATACGCGACGAAAAGACACGGATTCTAGTGACAAAGTGACGGACAAGTTTTAACCGACGTTGGTTATTGCTATTGCTGTTTTATTCGTTCGTTTATATGTAGTTCGGAAGTAATGCTTTCAACTCATTTCATTAATTCAAATTTACTCTGTGAAAGCTCCTGGAAAGTTATTTTTTTTTTTGTAGTCTAGTCAACAAGTTCAAAAACGTGAAAAATAGAGATAAAGGTCCTAAAAATATGAGCGATGGCTCATTCGATTCGGAATCACCTCTAGAAAAATGTTTTTGAAGGATTTTGGTGCAGGTAAAAAATTGCAATTGTTATTAACAAAATAAGATGGAAAAAAAACGATATTTCGTTTTTTGTTAATAACTCGAAAAATATTAATATTTAAGCAATTTTGAAAAAAGCCCGTTAAAGAGGAGAAAATTTCCAAGAAAAGTCCGTACTCCGGAACTCTATCTCCATTATTTATAATTTTAATTTGACGTTGAAAATAGGGCTCCGCGCGGCTGTTACGGCATGCGCGCGCCGCCGCTAAAGAGAGCTCAGCAATAAAAATAATTTTTTTATAACATAAAATGTGATTTTAAAAATTTGAAAAAATTCTAGTATCTTCTTAACACTTGAAAGAATCGAGCCGCGAAGAAAAAAAAGTTTAATCACCATTTTTGAAAAAGTTATCTAATTGTTAACTAACAAATTTTTTCCCAATCTCCGTTGGCATAAACAATGGGATAAAAGGTATAAATAATTGGCCTATAAATTTTAAACTTCGTGGAGCCCTTTTGATATATATACTTTATAAGATCCTGCGATAAATTTTCATTAAAGTTTATTAATTTGTTAATTATGATTTTTATAACTATTGAAAAATTAAAAATCTAAAAAGTTGATAAAAATTTTTTTCAACTAATATTTAGCTATGCCTGTTTTCACATTAAGCAATGGCAGTAATTAATATAGGTTATGAATTTTTACGTAATTTGTTTATAAAATTGTTTTAAACAAATAGAGAAATTCAATATTTTGAAAAATTTTTTGCTATTTGGTTGTCCACAAAAATTATGATTTTTAAAAAAAAAATTTTTCTTAATTTTAATTTTTAATTGTTTAAAAACGATTTTTCATATTTCGATTGTTTAAACAATTAGTTAAGAAAAAATTTTGCTTTTAAAAATCATAATTTACACTTTTAAATAGTTTGGCAAAAAAAAATTTTTTATTAATTATTTAATTGTTTATTAGTTTAACAATTTGTTATAAACAAATATTGACCAACGTTATATTTTTTTCTGAAGCAGAAAAAATTATAAAACAGCCATATATAAAAAATTCCAAAAAGATTTTCTTTTATTTATTATAATTAATTTTAATATCATACGGTACGGTAATTATCGCCACTACTTGATTTGTCAATTAAAAATTGATATATCTTTTAAACTATCAGAGATACGATAAAGGACATTCAGGTCTTTTTATAGAGAATGAATTTTTCTTTCAGATGGATCTAAGATCAAGTTCGTATCTATTGTTTATTAGCTATTACATGCATTTGTTTATAAAAATTCTGTATTTTTTTGACTTTTTCGTATCTTTTGTGATCTTTAACTTGTTAAATTATGCAGATACAGCAAAAAACCTTCAAACAATTTTGTTAAGGGATTAATTTTCTAACATATTAATTGTTAATCATACTTTTATTGCTAATTGTTTAAACAATATACTTACTGTGTTTGGTGTTCATTTGACTGGAGCTCCGTTGAACATAAATGTATTCTATTTTATTATGTAAAAAATCAAAATTCTTTTTGTGTATATTATTTAAAATTGTTCCCGTGATTTCCTAAACAGTTTAATAGACTTTTCATCGAGATTCTACTTATTTATTGTAATTTTCATCCCAAATTTCTTGTTTTTATTTTATACTATTTTATTAATCTATTTAAAAAATAACTTTTTTTCGGTTAAAGTATATAAGATTTTTTATAATAATGAATTAAGGTGGTTGAATAATAATAAAATTTGTTCGATTACATTTATTATCTTTATTTTTATCCTTTACAGTATTGCAAATAGTTTTTACGGTTTTTATTTTATATTTGACGTTTTCATTTTTTTTCAAAGGAGAAATTCGTGAAGTACTTGGCTCATCAACGTTAGAAGTCCGAGAGACTTCCACCGTTTCTTCAACTGCATTATCCTCTTCTATTTGATCTTCTTCTTCCTTTTCTCCTTCTTCTTCTTCTTCTTCTTCTTCTGAATCAGTATCATCTAATCCATAGATCGATCGTTTGAATTTCTCGTAAGCTAATCGTTTTGTATTTCGCTTTTCTAACTCTTTTTCCGAAATATAATCAAAATCATCATCATCATCTTCTTCATCTTCGTTGGCGTTTTCAGTAAGTTGAACCAGGTCAGTAGCATTTGAACAGCTCTCCCTTTACATTCTTTACATGCTCTAGTACACTTCATCCCAGCTTTTTTGCAACTACAATTTTTGCTGCAATTTGAAGTTGAGCAGCTGCAGTGTACCAGTTTCAGTAAATCTATTGGTGCCAAAGGTTCTGTGGTTCTAATCGGTAGAAAGAGAGTTTCTGTTTTCTGCCATCCCCAGTCTTCAGGATTTTTTAAATTACCAAGCCATGTCTGCACTTGATAATAAGCTCTTAAAGAATGTTGATGTGTAGCAGAAGCTGTTGGTGGTAAAGTTGCCAAATTTACTGCGGTAGAGTTTGTGACACCAGTTGAGAAGCGTTCGATTCTGCACTGGTTAATCGTATCTTCTTTAGCTGCAAATAATTTCAGCATAACTCGCTCTCCAGCTTCTTTTATCTCGCTGACTGACGATTGAGAGTTATAAAACTTTTCTACTTCCTGTTTCAAAATTGGGTCTTTCTGGATGCATTCCAGTAAGCTGTGTTTACCTTTTTCTAAAGATGGAACTTACTGTATCACACCCGGTGAAAGCATGGCTAAATAGTAACAAATTCTTAAATTTAGCGTTTTTATCAGCTTCGTAAATTACATCTGGTGTTTTTAAAATCTTTGGCTTCCACATAGCTATATATTTGTCACTAGGTGCTAAATCGATAATCATTGCAGCCAAATCCACATCTGTGCCTACCACGATAACTTTTTTATCGAACTTCTGTGTTAGTTCTATTGCTGTATGTACTATCAATACATCCGTATCTTCAATTGCTTGGGAAACAGTGAAGCTATCTTTTTGTTGTAAATAATTAATTAGATACTCAACAAATCTCGACTTATTTTTTAGATTTGAAAGGAAGAAGTCTTTATTTCGCGGAATTGGCATATCTTCAGTAAACTTTACCTCTGGAGAAATTTTATTTCGTACTCGTCTGTAGCGCTCATAAGATTTGACCCCAAAGTTGTCGATGTTATAACCATCAAAAACAATTGTAGCATTCGCAGAGTAATGATTGCAAACGTATGCTGAATAATCCTCAAAGACTTTTTGAAATGTTCCATCCTTACGCCAAGTAACTTTATGTAAGAGAAATCCACCATCGATGACGTAATTGTACTCAGAAGGGTCTGGTTTAAAGAATTTTGTAGACTGAAGAGATTTATACAACTCAGACTTATTACTTTCTCTCATTAAGCCTTTATCATTAAATAAGCTCATAGGGAACGGAGCAAGTTCGTGAAGTAAAGCTGTTTTTACAATGTCTTTGTTATTAATCATTGATGCTACAATGCGTTGAAACAAAAGTGTAGTATTGACCGTGATTGGTTCTTCGTCTATTATATTGTCATAAGAATAAAGCAAAAACAGATATAATGTTTAAACAATTAGCAATAAAAGTATGATTAACAATTAATATGTTAGAAAATTAATCCCTTAACAAAATTGTTTGAAGGTTTTTTGCTGTATCTGCATAATTTAACAAGTTAAAGATCACAAAAGATACGAAAAAGTCAAAAAAATACAGAATTTTTATAAACAAATGCATGTAATAGCTAATAAACAATAGATACGAACTTGATCTTAGATCCATCTGAAAGAAAAATTCATTCTCTATAAAAAAGACTTGAATGTCCTTTATCGTATCTCTGATAGTTTAAAAGATATATCAATTTTTTAATTGACAAATCAAGTAGTGGCGATAATTACCGTACCGTATGATATTAAAATTAATTATAATAAATAAAAGAAAATTTTTTTTGGAACTTTTTTATATATGGCTGTTTTTATAATTTTTTTCTGCTTCAGAAAAAAAATATAACGTTGGTCAATATTTGTTTATAACAAATTGTTAAACTAATAAACAATTAAATAATTAATAAAAAAAATTTTTTTTTTGCCAAACTATTTAAAAGTGTAAATTATGATTTTTAAAAGCAAAATTTTTTCTTAACTAATTGTTTAAACAATCGAAATATGAAAAAATCGTTTTTAAACAATTAAAAATTAAAATTAAGAAAAATTTTTTTTTTTAAAAATCATAATTTTTTGTGGACAACCAAATAGCAAAAAAAAATTTTTCAAAAATATTGAATTTCTCTATTTGTTTAAAACAATTTTATAAACAAATTACGTAAAAAATTCATAACCTATATTAATTACTGCCATTGCTTAATGTGAAAACAGGCATAGCTAAATATTAGTTGAAAAAAAAATTTTTATCAACTTTTTTTAGATTTTTAATTTTTCAATAGTTATAAAAAATCATAATTAACAAATTAATAAACTTTAATGAAAATTTATCGCAGGATCTTATAAAGTATATATATCAAAAGGGCTCCACGAAGTTTAAAATTTATAGGCCAATTATTTATACCTTTTATCCCATTGTTTATGCCAACGGAGATTGGGAAAAAATTTGTTAGTTAACAATTAGATAACTTTTTCAAAAATGGTGATTAAACTTTTTTTTCTTCGCGGCTCGATTCTTTCAAGTGTTAAGAAGATACTAGAATTCTTTCAAATTTTTAAAATCACATTTTATGTTATAAAAAAATTATTTTTATTGCTGAGCTCTCTTTAGCGGCGGCGCGCGCATGCCGTAACAGCCGCGCGGAGCCCTATTTTCAACGTCAAATTAAAATTATAAATAATGGAGATAGAGTTCCGGGAGTACGGACTTTTTTCTTGGAAATTTTCTCCTCTTTAACGGGCTTTTTTCAAAATTGCTTAAATATTAATATTTTTCGAGTTATTAACAAAAAACGAAATATCGTTTTTTTTCCATCTTATTTTGTTAATAACAATTGCAATTTTTTACCTGCACCAAAATCCTTCAAAAACATTTTTCTAGAGGTGATTCCGAATCGAATGAGCCATCGCTCATATTTTTAGGACCTTTATCTCTATTTTTCACGTTTTTGAACTTGTTGACTAGACTATTGTAATTTATAATAGATCCGTTTGACGTCCACATCTATTTTGGCTTTCATTCTTTACATGCTTTTTGTAATAAGCCATCTTTCGTACGAATGTTGAGATTTATTCAGACATTCATTTTGAATTCTATATCGACTAATTGCCAGCTTACTAACTTCTGGATTTTACTTAAGTCCTCGTCAAAAAATTACAAATGAAAGAGCAAATTAAATTTACAAAAGCTAGCCAAACTCTGAGAATATTTCTCAAAATATCGTGATCAAATAACGAATTTTCATGTTATAATGTGGAAATAAAACTAATATTTATAACTCTTGTGAAAAAAAAATATTCTGTATTAATAAGTACTTGTATTCACTTATTCACTGTAAAAAGAGCGGTGTTAAAAATGGAATTATTGTAACACCGCGCGGTGTTAAAATAAAATAACACCGGCGTAACGGTGTACTTTTCCGGTGTAAAAACACCGGTGTTAAATCGGTGTAAAAACGGAGTAATAGCAGTGTAAAAGCGGAGTAAACAGTCTACTTAAAACATCCAGATTATAAAATCTATAAAACATAATGAAACTTAGTTTTTAAATTAAGAAAATATATTAAAGTAGTATTCATTAGACTGGCCCACAAAAAAATGTACTTTTGACTGGACCTATCTATCTTTAGGTATTTTGACGCGCTGAATCCGAATCTGAAGTCAGTTTTTCCCGTACACCCTCAACATTTTGAGTAAAATGCAAAAAAAAACCCCAAAAAATTGCGAAAAACTGGTCACAGCGATGAATAAATTTTTGTGAACCTAGATAAATTATGATTTTTATGTATATCAATTCACTGAATCTGATGAATCTAAACGTTAAGTAGCCCCTTGAGCCGTCATTTTATCTTCAGGTTCTGAAGATAAAAATTCTGAGAATGAAGATCGTTTGAGAACAAAAAAGTTCGATAACAACGAAAAACAGTTTAAAATTCAAGAAAATCGTTCTCTTCATTCTACTTATACATCATTTTTTACATACTAAAAAATTTTGTCAATTTTTCAATTCTAAGATCATATTTCATCCATTAAAATACACCCAAACTTGATCCGGGTCCACAAAATTTATTCATCGCTGTGACCAGTTTTTCGCAATTTTTTGCCTTTTATTGGGGTTTCTTGCATTTTACTCAAAATTTTGAGGGTGTACGGGCAAAACTGACTTCAGATTCAGATTCAGCGCGTCAAAATACATAAAGATAGGTAGGTCCGGTCAAAAGTGCAGACCACTTTTTTTTTGTGGGCAGGTGTAATTTTTATGATTGTTAGTGAAATAAATAAAATTATGCCTATAAAAGTTAATAAAAAAATGTGTGACTTAGAAAAATATAAAAAGTCTATGAGTATCATCTAAAACAAATTTTAATTTTGGTTTGTAGTTATTTCAGTTGTTACATATGTAATACAAACTTTATTAAAAAATTATACAATTTTACACCTAGCATTACAATAATTAATAGTTTTATGAATTAATGAATATACCGTTCAATAGTAGTAATTTAGTGAATACAAACATTCATAAAGTAAAATATCTTCAACATCAAAAAATATTTTAATACCGGAAAAAAATATTTACACCGGCAGTGGTGTTATTTTAACACCGCTTTCGGTGTTGGAATTTAACACCGAAAATTTTAACACCTACGCCGCTTTGGACTTACCCTGGTTTTTTTTACAGTGTTTCTATAATATAATATGACCATTTCTTCCTTTATCACAATATTTGCAAAATATTCCCGTACTGAAAAAAAATATACGCCGCATATACGGGGGCAAAAAAAAGAGTATGTGGCGTATATATTTTATATGTGCGACGTATATGTATTTTTGTTAGCATATATGCGCATATATATTTTTTCAGTGTGGGTTGTATTGACTACATTAATTAATTACATTGTGTCGTTGTTCATATCCATAATTACTCAATAGATTAATAATGCACAGTTTGATGGAAATCTTTATTTGATGTTTATTTAAATTATCACCAATAATTTGGTGATAATTCAAATAAACATCAAATAAAGATTTCTATCAAAATGTGAATTATTATTTTATTGTTAACTAGCAGTCCGCCCCGGCTTCGCACGGCTATTTAACAAAAATTTCAACATTAATTATGATGTTATATAGCCTATGTCACCCGGGGATAGTATAGCTTCCCAACAGTGAAAGAATTTTTCAAATCGGTTCAGTAGTTTCGGAGTCTATTCGATGCAAACAAACAAACAATCAAATCTTTCCTCTTTATAATATTAGTATAGAAGTATAGATTAATTACCTGTTTTTTTTTTTTTTTTGTATAGACTTAGGGGATAAAACTCTTTAACACTCGTAAGTGGACGCACACTCTTCGCTCGTTGCACCAACACTTCCGTAGCCGAATGCTCGATTGACTCAGTTACATAATGTACTGTTACATTGGGTTGTAAAAAACATTTTTTCTAATAATTTTTGTTAATAATTTTTAACATGGTTTTTGAATTTTTTAGTTTGGTAAATAATTAAAATAAATCTAGCTAGAGTACAAAAATACCTTTAAGAAATAAAATATATGATTTTAATTAAAAATAATTAAAAAGAAGTTTTATGTACTTGAACAATTAAATTTAAAGTAAATGTAACATATTAAAAACTTCATGAATATGAATTGAAATTGTCAGCCAAAAATAAAAGCTAGACCGATTTAACAGTTTGCAACCAAAATTGTCAAGAGCGACGTCTCGTTGTGGTCATGGGTGTATATTTAAAAGAGGGAGTAAACTTTGACAAAACAGCGACCACACCACACAACAGAAACCAAAAAATAAAAGTGAATTGTTGTTGTTGTTGCACTACAGGTACTATTCTGTTTTAGACGTGTCATCACTTGTCATTACTAAGAGCATATAACAGACACCTGGATATTTATGCCCCTCTAAAAATCAGACTCCCACGTGTAGTACATTGTCGCAATAAATAATCGGGCCTATGTTTAAAAAAAACTTTAGGCCAAGTAAAAAAGTACCTCGTAGCACAATAAAATTTATTTTAATGGGGAAAATAAATGATAAATAATATGAACAAAATGTAATGCTCGTAAGATAAGAGGCAGAAAGACAGAAGAATGAGAGTGGATCAAGATTTAAACGACAAAGCAAATCGTGCTAAAGATATTTCGTGCGCTTTTATAAAGGCGTTCTGGGGAATAGCTTCTGGTATACCGCACCACGTTAACCTATATAATATGTACTCATGCCACGACATGGTACGCCACTGATGCTAGGACCATGCGTCATCTGAGCCATAAAAATGTAATAGCTCCTTAAATAACTCCACTTGTACCATATTTATTTCGTGTCCTCTTTTTATACTTATAATATAAAATATACATATATATATATATATATATATATATATATATATATATATATATATATATATATATATATATATATATATTATGTATAAATATAAATATATATATCCTATTACTACTATACGTACACTCCATTTTATTTTTTTCCAACCACTTTTCCAAG
Organism: Cotesia glomerata; assembly: GCF_020080835.1. Taxonomy (NCBI): domain Eukaryota; kingdom Metazoa; phylum Arthropoda; class Insecta; order Hymenoptera; family Braconidae; genus Cotesia; species Cotesia glomerata. The sequence continues at coordinate 6,718,163 of NC_058158.1, forward strand.
CTCCGTCCGTGGACATTTGCGTTTGCCACGAGTGTCCCTCTGGATACTTATCCTTTTAGGATTTCATGGAAATCCGATTTTCCTGAGCTCGAAAAAACATCTTTTCCACTAAACAACTCTAAACTTCTTAAATATTCCTATTTGCTGAAAGCTAATGGATTATTTTTACTTTTAAATAATAGATTTTTTATTTTAAAATTTTTGTACCTGACTTCAAAATTCAGTTGTACACTAACGCAACATTTTAATAATACTAAAGTTAGCCGACGTTTTTAATTTTTTTTTATTTATTAAATTAAAACTAAAAAATATTTTTAAAAAATTTCACTTATAGTTTTTCAAGTTTTTTACAAATGAAAATTTTTTTTTATTTTTCCGTAATGATTTTTTCAATAAAAAAAAATTCTAAAAATTTTTAGATATCGGCTAGCTTAATTTTTTATAACATTTTTATGTTTATAAATTGAGTCTTTTTTGTCAAAACCGAGTCATTAATTTATAAATTAATTGATTATCTACTTGATTTGATAAAAAATGAAAATAAAAATTTTAAACTTAATAAATAAATAAATTTTTGTCAATAAAAAAAAAACGTTTAAATAAGCACAGGAGCGTTGTTCTATCACTATTTAGTATTTACTTATGATCATGCGCACCCTGGCGGTCATTTACTTCGTCATCCATTTTGTGTCCCGTGAGTAGAAGACAAAATGACTGACGTTAGTACTACGAAATAAAGACGTCGAATATTAATTTCTTTTTTTTTTTTTATAAACAATAATAATAAAAAATGTATAAATATAAATAATGATGATTTTTTTAATTTTATATGTACATTAATTTGTGATAGTACCTCATGGATAATGTCCGTGTTTACTGGGATGAGTATAAACAAAAACAGTGCTTATTTTATGATCCTTGTGTTCCTCATCTTCTTCTTTTTTATCTGAGTGGTGGCTGAAAATTGAATTCTTTATGCTCTTCAACTTTCGGAAGAACGCTACTAGAGGATTAACTTTTTCTTCTTCTTTTGGCTGCTGTACAATTATTTGCTGGTTCAACGGTACTTGAACTACTATTCCTTTAGATTCTTCATGGCGATCTACGATATTGATTATTCAACAGATAAATAAATAAATAATTTATATAAAAGAAAATAATCAAAGTTAAAAGCATAAAATCTTAAATTTATTAGATTTTTTTTAATATAAATTAAAAATTAATTTTAATAAAAAATAATCAAGAACTATGTTTAAAATAAATCAGTAAATAATTGGTACTTGCCTACAGTATTTTCGTCCCACCAAGGTCTATGTCCCAAACCAGCTGTCAGACCATCTAAGCCCAAAAGATGATGAAGCTTCGGTTCAGGAACATTTTTGTACTCTTGATTACTCCATCCAAGTTGTTCTAATTTATTTCTTGAAATTTAAATTAAAAAAAAATATTATTCTCAGCGTCTTTATAAAAAAAATAAAAAAAAACTAAATTAACATACGTGTGTAAAATTTCCAATTCACTTTTATCAGGCGCTTTAATAGCTTTCGGCGAATGCATGTAAACAGGATAGTAATGAATATGATAATGATGAATGTCTGACGGTAATTCTTTTTTTAACTCCTTCTTTTCCCGTAATGTCTCAAAAAAATCCATCAATACATTTTTAGGACTAGAATATAAATAAATTATCAATCAAGTAAATATAATTTAATAAAAATTTTAAATTCTGATATTTGAACGTACTAATTAAAAAAAATAGCATGAGATGTGGTTGTAAACAAAAAAATAATTAACAATAACAGCTGTGAATTGCAAATAGATATCATCACTGTAATATGCACATTTATTACTATGAATATTATATTAAATATTAAACAGAAGTGGACCGAGTAAACATACTATAACGAGTAACACGTCAATAACATCACTAGTTCACTTGTCGCTTGGAATATACAACTGAGAATAGCTGTACATCACGATACTCTTTATATCCCGTAGCTCGCTCTCACTTCTAGTCAGTTTTCTTTTCTTTTTGCTAAAACTACTCGAGCTACACTTAACTACATTCGACCAAACTGGATATATCGCTAAATTATCCTGACAATGATAAAAAAAACATGAATAAATTAAAATCAAAGTTAACATTTAATTTGATTGTCTTAGACAGCTCAGATTAACTGTCTAGTCTTTTTATTGGGGCGATGCCTTCTTGCTCGGTTTTAACGGTAAGTAGCTCCTATATCTATCTATTTATTTATTTTTTACATTCTAATGAATATGACTGTAAAATTTTGTTGATTTTTATGCATGCTCGTATTATGTACCTATTTATAATTTATAATTTGTTATTTAGAATTATTGTTTGAAGCGTGTAAGTAGGCAGTAATCACTGTCTGGAATAAAGAGTAACATGTTTGTATGTAATCAGCAGCTGTCAGTGTCATGGTGATCCGGCATACTAGCACAGTGAACTTTATTGTTATGATTTTCATTACCATTTATTTTTTTTTATTACTCTAATGATCACAGCGAGTAGTTTTCTAAATTAGCTCACTTTTTTTATTCATGATTCTTTTTTTATTTTAATTTATTTTTATTAGCTGAGACTTGAAATTTTTTTTAGTAAAAAAAATTTATATAAAATTAATTACGGTTAAAATTTGTAGTTTTTTCATTATTCAGAAAATTTGGAAGTTTTGAATATTGAAATAAATTTTTATAAAATTTTGGAATGTTCTAAAGAATTAAAAAATTTTTAAATAATTTAGAATACTTAAATTTAATTTAATAAATTTTTATGTAATTTGAAATAAAATTTTTTGATTAATTTCTTCAATTTTTAATATTGTTACTTTTTAAATAAATTTCTCCAAAAAATTAAAAAAAAATACATTAAACTTTAGATAAGTAAATTTATCTTAAATATAATTTTTGATTTCTTGTTGTATAAAAACTTCCCAAAAGTCAGTATTTTTTGTGCTGCTTGGGTTACTTTAATAAAGGTAATTACTGTTTACTATTTTTTGCTCCATCATAATCCAGTTTAATATTCATAATAAATACTTGTAAAAAGTAATCTAACTATTAAATGATAGTAAATTATTCATTCTACTTGCTTGTTTATTAAATTCAAACTTGTTTTTTTAAGATTCTTAAGATAAATTAATAAGTAAAAGTAACAAGTGTTTGGTTGAGATGAAAACGAAATAAAAAAAGTGCAAATGAGAATAGATTGAGAGAAGAACTTTCTCGCAAGATATGAAGCATACGCATTTAATTATTTTTTTTGTCAAATGAAACACTATTTTCTCTGAATCTAATCGATATTCCAAGGCCCTGTAATTTACATTACATATTTCTGTGTAACAAAAATACTACAGACAAAAATTTGTAATTACTGCTGCTAAAAAAAACACTTTAATTAGTACAACGAAATAAGTTAAAAAAAGTAAGCAAATACTGAAGTTGGCATCCAGTTAATTAAAGAAAACATCAAATTAGCGTACAGATGATAAAGATGGTTAATTAATATTAATAGTAATAATAGTGAAGAGATAAAAAAAAATAATAATGAATAAATAAAATAAAATAGTCGGGGAGTGTGTGCACTAAAAATATAACTCAAGTTATTCAAACTCGTTGAAGCTCATCTAATTAAACCCGTGCTTTTTGTTTCAAGTACCAGTAACGAGTGTTTATTTTAAAATCCCACGGGACACTAATTGACCGCAAGCCTTCTGCAAGAGCGGTCCACGAAACCGGACGCGTCCAACTGGCAAAAATAAATAAGCCGTCTCGACGTCGGTTCGCGGTGTTCTAACCGTTGATAAAACGAAGACAAACCCGAGCGCCCAGAGCGGAAAGGAGAATAAACCACTAGGAAAATGTACGTTTATTCAATAACAGAGACTCTGCTCTACTGGGTTAATAAAAAAATAAAATCAAGAACCGTGTCTGACCTCTGCTGTGTCATTAAATATTCTACGATCTAATATTTTGCATATCTAAATATTTTTATTAATTTTGACTATATTTATGTTATTCAAACACAAATACCCTCGAAAATTTCATCAATTCGTTAGTTAATAAATTCTACTTCTTTTATTCGTTTCCACACAAGAGTAACAGTGACAATTTTTACATTAATAACCAATTCATAATTATAAATAACTAGCTGACCCGGTGAACTTCGTATCACCTACAATATATTTTATTACACCTTTTGATCAGCGATTATTAATCTTTAAACTCTAATTTACTTCAATAAAGAATAAATACTGACTGTATGAAGTGCAGTTAGAATTTTGTCAAGTTATTAAATGAAACTCGCTTCTTAATATCGCCTGAAAATCCAGATCCCAAAAAATCAACACTGAATTTATGAAATTTTTTTTTGTCCATATATACAGAAGATAGACGATTAACAATTTTAGATCTGTTGATTTCCTTAGTTAAACTTACGGGTTTTCCAAAAATTTTATTCTTTTGAAAACATCCTTGAACTATAACGAACAAAACAAAAAAAATATTGTTGAAATCGGTCCAGTCGTTCTTGAGTTTTAGCGAGACTAACGCACAGCAATTTAATTTTATATTTTTTTATTATTTGATGATGGTTGATGATAATGATTTTTTTAACTGAACTGTCGCGTTTTTCAAAAATTTTTATTTTTCCATCCCTGAACTATAGCGAACAAAACAAAAAAAAATTTTGAAAATCGGTCCAGCTGTTTTTGAGTTTTAGCAAGAATCACGCACAGCAATTTATTTTCATATATAAATAATAAAAATTAGTGTGTTACGCTGGTTAGCAGATTTAAATAAACTGCATTGTCGATTATTTTCGCGATGGCCAAGTAATTGTTAAATGATCGCAATGTTATTGATTTAACTTTTAATAAAGTACATTATTAATTTATAGAGAAATATTTATTGGCAATTTTTTTGTTAAATTTAGTTATTTTAATATTTATTTTCAATTATTACTGACCGCAGGAATATCCTTTGATAGTTCGTACTTTGAACACTGAAGTTTAATATTAGAGTACTAAGCACTTTCTGAGTAATTGAAGTATTTAGCAAAAACAACTTCACCGGTTATGAGCATAAATTATAAACAAGTTGAAGTATTTATAAAAATAAGCGAACCTCAAGCTTTAATTAAAAATCTAGTTTAATTCCCAAGGACGTTATATTTAATTAGTTATAAATATAATTGATTAAACGTGTAGTAGTTAATAAAAAAAAGGATGGGAAGTATTGGATTGATGGCTAAATTTTAGTTTTATTTATTTTTAAAGGTCTTGGAGTGAGTGTACTCTTTTGTAGATAAGCGTACTCTGTACCGACCGAGAAAGAGAGTATGTGGTTATCCGATCACTTAGTAAAATGAGTAAGTAGTCTATATGTCTCTATCGATCGCGACGTATATGACACACACTCACTAGATTACACTCTTGCCTTCTTCAGTGCTACTGAAAATTTTTAAGGTTTTTTTTCATCTTATTTCGGCTCTACTACTTACTTTTATCAAGTACAATCAATATTAATATCTTGTATTAGGATAATAGTTACACTTCAACACTGCTGAGGAATTTAATTATAATTATTTAGTCTGTTTGTTCATAACTTCTATTACACATATATTTTATTTAATTGAGTGAATTTAAGAGAGTAAAAAACAAAAAATCGGGGAAATTAAAAGCGAATATTATCAAAGTAATAAAAATAGAAACTTCTTATAAGAAATGTTATGTTAAGATAATATTTATTTAACCTGGTGTAAAAAGAATAAATTTTTTATGAGAGTGAAAACCAAAGTTTAATCTCTCGTATTAATACTTTTATTTGTGGTGTTTATTCCAATGGGACATCTAATAAATACAACTACTACATCGATAAGTTATTTTCTAATTCAGATCTAGAACAAGTAGAAATCTCACGTGATTTTTAAATCCTTTAGTTCTCATTCCGCAACACCAGTTGACCTTCACGTGAAATCAATATTAAGTATTTATAATTATATTTATATTCGTATTTATATTTACAAAAGAAAATACACTGCAGACTGAGACCGGTTTGATAGTTCTCCCGGTGGATTGCTCAAGTTTGAATTGTCTCTTGAGTGATAAAATTTATAGGTAATATATATTAATAAAAAAGTAATTTATTATCATTATCAGCATTAAAATGTTTTTAAAATTAATTGAATTCATAATTAAATTGTATATAGATCATAAAAAAAAATGATACCCTACATGGTATCAATTAGTATGATTAAATTTTGATTCTCATCCTCATCCTGATTCGGTGCCTCATTAAAACACTTTTTTTCCTCATGTAAGTATTCAATCAAGCTATTTTTGAAGTCCAACATTAGCAATTATTTATGGACCATAAGTTTTTTATTTAAATTATCTTTATTCATCAATCAATCAATGACGTTTGATTAATAAATTACTTTATTTATAAATTATTTTATAAAGTTTTAACAAGGCTGAAACTAATTAAAACTTTACTGCTGAAAGAATTACCTTCTTTATTTCATTAGCGCGTGTGTGAGTGTAAGCTAATAATAATAAAAAAAAAATAATAACAGTATTAGAATATACATTTAGTTATGAAATTAACCGGACAGTGAAAACATCAGAGCTAGGAACTTAATTGAATGGACTCGAGTATAATTTCGGGCAGCATTTAACGTCCAGGTGAAAGTAGCCTCACTTTAGTTGGTGGTCTCAGTTTCGTATAATATAATAAAAAGAAAACAAAAAAATTCCAGACTAAATATTATGCTTGAATCAGTAGAGTAAATAGCCAAAATTAATTAAGGGAGAAGGTGTGGGAATGACTAACCTCTACTAGGTGCTCTCGACACTGAGCGGAGTAGATGAGCTGCTGTTGATAAAAGGACCGAGAGATCTACTGAGTAGAGGGTTAGAGTATACAGATGTGTGGCTTTGAGGATTGAAAGCTTAAACTCACAAATATACTACCAAGAACAAAGAAAATCGGCTGCTCATTTGCTCTGCTTACTGGACAAACACGTGATAGTTCATTTTATTTAGATTCTTATTGTTAGAACTGGAAAAAAAGTTGGGATTTTTATTCATATTAATTAAATTTTCATACTTCTGTTTAATAATAAATATTAATAAAAATAATTTTTAATCCTTTGATGAAGGAATGTAATTATTTACGCTGTTCCATGGTTTGTAAAATTAATAGAGTTTTTAATTAAATAAATTTCAAAAGATCAAAGTAATTTTTAATTAAATTAAATTTTTATCATAATTATTGAATAAAATTAAATTAATAAACTTCTTGCGTAACTAAATTTATTTTAAATTAAACAAATGAATCGTTTATTTGAGAAACCCCGTAAGTCATATTTTCTTCGAAATCGAGTTTCTTGCATTTTTCGGTTCTTCCAATTTTCCCTCACGTATACCTGCACCAAAAAATATTAAATCCGTGTTCAAGACCCAACCAATAGGTTGATACAAATCTTGTTTAGTTGAGAAACCCCATAAGTCAGTGTCTTATGGGGTTTTTCGAATAAACATTCAATCTCAAAATTCCAAAAATAAGTTTCTTCTTTTTTTTTTTTTTTTTTTTCTTCAAAAGAACTTTTTCTGAGTAGCAAAATTCAGTTCAATGCAAAATACTTCAATTTTAATAATTTTTGCAATATTAGTTTAAAAAAATTAAATGAAATTTTTTTTTTATTGTTTGATGTGATTTCACTGACTTTAATTTTTAAATTATTGATTATCAGAAAATTAGAAACTAAATTCACTTTTAAATACTTGAATTTCAATGAATTTTACAATATTCGCTTAATAAATTAAAATTAAAAATATGTTGTTTTATTGTTGACTCTGATTTCAATGAATTAAATTCTGAAATTAATGATTACCAAACATAAATACATTACATTTACTGTTAAATACTTTGATTTCAATAATTTTCGCGACTTTAGTTTTGTAAAGTTTGATTGTGATAAATTAAAATTTTGTTTTGTTGTTGACTCTCAGTTCACTAATTTGAATTTAAAAATAAATGAATATTTATTTTAATTTTTGTTAATTGTAGTTCCTATATATATTTTGTACTTTCTTTATGAATATGATTAATGATTGACGGAGAAAAATTGATAAATTAATGATTTTATTACTATTTTGTTCGTTTTGTTAAGAAACCCCCTAATTCAATCAACTTTAAATCATTATTATTAATAGTAGTAATTAACAATTAAATTTTTTCATGCTCGAATCTTTTTTAGGGATGCTAAGATTATTATTATTATTTATTGGTTCATGATGTTAATGCAAACTTAACCTAGAAAAATGTTTTTTGCTTCTCCTAAAAATTTAGTATTTTTAACTTATGGGGTTTCTCAAATAAACGATTCAAATATTTTGAACGTTTTCATTTAAACTAAAACTCATTAATAAATTTATTCAAAAATTGTTAAAAGTAAATAAAAAAAAAAAATATTGTATATGATAAAACTTGAAAAATAAAGAAAAAACGATTAATAAGTATCCAATCAAATTTATTCAACAACTGATTTCCATAGTTCCCCATGATCAAGTACCTGGCTACATACGTAGATTGAAGGGAATCTGGTTGATAAACTAACAAAGCTGTCATCATCAAATCACACGACTACGAATACACTACGACGTAGTTATTGAGATTCGTTGTAGCCGGCACAGCATAGTTGAATGTACAATGACGAAGCTCGTTTCGCAGCAACGCCAACGAATAATCCAAGGACTATGTACACCACCACGTGTATCATTAGAACACCACGAAGAGAGTAAGAGCTAGAGGACTCCCAGTAGTAGTAGTAGTAGTAGTAGTAGTAGTAGTAGTAGTAGTAGTAGTAGTAGTAGTAGTAGTAGTAGTAGTAGTAGTAGTAGTAGTAGTAGTAGTAGTAGTACATAATGCCAGTGACGGTGTTGCTGTACCAGCTACAGCTCCAGCCACTGCCGGAGAGTTATGAGGAATAAAAGAGATCGGTGAATTACTAAGCACGAGAGAGACGTCGGGCTGAGCAGAGGGCGTGGGTGTTCCTTTATTGAACTAATTTTATACCTCAGTATCTTCTCCACTCGGTAGACTCGGTCTCTCTTATCCCACCCAGAGCTCGGGATCCGACAGCTTCTGTTTCACAATCTACAACCACCGACTTCTCCCTACGTCGGTAACAACTCACCCCTCATCTCGGCGTTTTCCCAAACCAACGACATACTCGACTCACTCCACTACTCGCCGTCCAACTTGCCCCATTACCTCTACGCAAATATAACCACTTAGAACCTCTCTATACACGCCCTTGGGAAGAAGATAACGAACCAGGATCAGGTCCTCTTCACCTTCACAAATGTCGCGACACTCTAGTTACACATTCACTAAATTTTCATTCTGCTTTTTTACCACCAATCTTTCTCACCGTTTCTATTCAATCTTTCATTGTTTTTTCTCCCTTATTATTTCTCTACCGATCATCATTTGAATTTTAAAAAACACTAAGGGATCCAGCAATTGTTGAATCGAATCATTATTTCACTATCTTTTTTTTTGTACCACGATCTTCAAGGGAAAAATTATTATTTAGGTATTCATGCTAAAAATTGCAATCGAATTGAAAAATAATCTTTCACTCGGCGAATTTTAAATTCTTAAGTTTTAATTCATACTCTGCTATCGTTGCAGTCGTTCATTTTTACAATTTAATGCCCGTAAGAAAAACATTCTGATATTTTTTCTAAAACGTGTACGTTTAATAAAGGATTAAATTTAAAATATGTCACGTAAGCTTCTAATGAGAGTTAAAGATATCTTTTTTATTTTAGAACTTAACTCTCTTGTAAAGAGACAATTTAGCGATCATACGCCCTCTGTTGGAGATTTTAAACACTACTTTTGATCAAAAAATTATGTATGAGCATATGTAATTATATTGGACCAGATATGGACATATCAAGTCATGTTAAGGTATATTAAGTTAGATGGATTCTACACGGAAAGAGCAAGATGACACTGGATATCATCCTAGATTATACTCAGTGATATCTTTGGTGAAAAAAAATTCAGATAGTAGCTAGAAAAAACCAGATTATACTGCGTGATATCTGGATTATATACTCATTGTAATCTGTATTATATTCATTGTAATCTGGATTATACTAGCTACTATCTAAAATTTTTTTTCACTCAGTATAACCTGGGATAATATCCAGTGTCATCCTATTCTTTCCGTGTAGTATGTCCATATAAAATCCGTTCTCATTCTCATTAATTTGTAAAATAAATTTCATCTTAAAAAATTTTAAACATAAAAAACCTCTGTTATTTTTTATGAAATTGCAGTCAATAGTGATTATTAATTATAATAATCGTAAATGATGATTTGTTTAAGAGCAATTTAGTATTCTTAGTAATATAGAAAGTCATCTTTCTAGGTTATTAATTTTTTTATGAGAAAGTAAATGGTAAATTATTTTTCACCTATTTTTTCTCACTCAAGTGGTCGACAATGATTGTGTATTGATCAACGATTGGAATTACGTTGCTCCAGATGTTTGTAGATTTCCATTTCTTCTAGCGTTGACGATGAACCGGAGCTGAGTGAAAGCGTATGTGAAACACGCAAGTGATAAAGTTACGCTGACAGTAACGGTCACTTGCCAGTTAAAATTCAATAAAAGTATAATTTCACGTGCGATACATTCCATTTAAAATCTTTATATCCTCGAAATCATTATATTACCCTATTATCGTAGCCATAAAACTCACTTCTGTTCGAATGCAAATAATTACAATCACAATTATAGTTGAGATAATAATAAAATTAAAAAATTCAACTGTGAGAAGAGAAATGCACTTGATGTACTAGAGATATTGAACTCTATGACATGTGAAATATAATTAGTCAATTAACAACCTCTTAATTAAATCATTTCTATTTATCGATAAAACCCATATATCAAATTCTTCAAGTGAAAATGCTTATAATTTAACGCTTATAAATTAGCAAGGAATTTCGAGCGAATTTTTCAGGAAAGCTTTCGTAGAGAATAATGTTTTATAAAAATTATATTTAATTATTTCAAGTCGCTAGATTTTAAGAAATCTGACAAATTAAAATTTCAAAAAAATATTTTAAAAAAAATAACGATTTTAAAAAATTTAATTTTTAATGATTAAGCTGAAAAATGTTTTAACCAAATAAATTTTTTTTAATTAAAACAAATTTATTTACTCCTACTAAAATTTTTTTGCTTGACTCTAGAAAATCAATTTTCTATAAATCATTTTCTTGTTCCGGAATCATTTTTCTTAAATTTTTCCTATGCAAAAATCGTGTAAATTTCCATTTTTTTTCCTCCATGTAATATTATAAAAATTTTCCATTTACGAAAGTATGTATTTCATAAACTATATAATGACACATATGCTTGATATATAATACTATCTATGTCTTATTAGTAATAAGTTATTACATTCTATATATTTACTACATAAATAATATATAACAATATATATAAGACTCAAAGACTAATAATATAATAAGCAGCAAAATTTTATGTATCGGTCTATCTATAATTTTATGTATTATTCAAAATACTTTAATTATAACTTCAATAACTTCAAAATATTTTATTATTAATTCAAAATATACTTCTCGATACATGATCAGTAATACAGAGCTTTTTTAAGCAGGAAATAAATAAATAGACATACTTAAAACAAATAAGATTGGCTAACGAAATGATGGTAAAAGGTAAAAGATAAATAGTGATGATTAAATACACAGGTATTTTGTCAAAGATCCAATTGAGTATGCGATCGCATTGAATTACCGTACAAACGAAAGTAACCTGTACTATTGGTATTGACGTCGCGATAGAGAGCCGGAAGCCCGTTATAGTTAGTACAAGCCGATGGCGTGTGTCTAGACAGAGTACAGAGGAGAACTTCAAAGAAACACAGAGGAGTCGTGTATAGTATATAGAGAAGAGTAGAGTGTACAATATATAAGGTACAGTATTATATCGGTGGTGATAGTGAGCATGAAGCTCTCAGTCTGCTCACTAGATCCTGGATCCACGTACGAGCATGAGCACCAGGACGAGTATAAACCATTATCCGAACGGAATGAAAACGATAGCTTTCGTGGTGTTCTATCTAATGTGGGCATACAGGAGGAGCTTCTACACAGATCCGACTTGACAATGCATAATTAAAGACGACGATCCCTTTAATCCCATCGTCATGTTTGCGTTTTCTCGTGGCTATCGGTACCCTGGACCTTTGACCGTACCACCGGAATTACTCGTATTCTCAGTTGATACCGCTACTTTAGACTCTCTGCCAGATCCACTTCAAACTAAAGTCTCTTCTTGTCTTCTTTTTTCATTAACCGGATATGTAACCCTTCGATTCGCATTACCAATTGCCACGTTCGACACGAATGGGGTTGGATACCACGTCTCATCTATTTGTTTTAAATCTTATTCATACTGTTTTTATTTCTTTCAATAAAATTAAAAAAAAAAAAAATCCTTAAGACTTTCGACGGACTCTGGGATGTCCACGACGCATGCTTTCGTAATTACTTCAGGGGGTGTAATCAGAACGAAAATCATTTTACATTTGGATTTTAAAAGCTAGTGAGGGATAGTTGGTTTAAAACGAGTACAAATGGGCTAACGATAAAGGGGTAGTAAAAAGTAATGCTGATGGAGAATATTTAAATGGGTATTGTTATTGTTATTAGTTATGGCACTATGTACATACGTATATTAGACGTAACATATATTAGATAACATTTATTGAACGACTAAGCTATCTATAGAGAACGGTTTCTCATGGGCAAGACTAGGTGGTAGGCGAGAGATAATGAAATATGGGAAAGCTTTTAGCTTTTAGCGAATGTCTGATATTGCCCAGAGTACGTAGGTCATTTACTTCCGTTAGCCAATATGTCGCATTACCACCCATTATAAACAATAAACAGCACTCTCACTTCTAAAAAATTTCGCTGAATAATTTATATGCTTTGTTTTATTTTTTATGATGTTAATCTTTGATTCCGTTATCTGTCAAGTTAGTTCTTCTACGAAGAAACAAGGGTTGCAGACTTGTCAATGTTTAGTAGATTATATTTGATCCGAAATTGATAATTGTTAATTTGTTAAAAAAAATTTTTACTGCAATGAGTCTATTTAAATCAACTTACTAATAAAAAAAAATATTACAGAAGATACTCGAGAAAAAAAAAATAAAAATTTTTGACATGGTAATTAATTTTCAAAATTATTTTTTCCATTAAAAATTATTTTATTTTTTATTAAGACTCAATAATTTTAATTATTAATTTAATTTTACCATTTTATCGGTATTGGGTTAATTTTTTTTTAATTCCTCATTCATTTATCTCGTTATTTAAAAAAAAAAAATACTAATCAAGTATCTAAAAGCTTTTATCAATCACCAATCTATTTAATTAATAAATTTTACATTTTATCCAAATGAATAACCATCAAGGGTAATCGAAATGTTAAATTTGTTATTTATGTCGATCTAGAAATTTCAGCATCACTACAACCGTCCACTTGGTTTAACACTTAACCCGAGTGCATCATCGAGTGCATTATCGTGTTCAAAACTTTCGGGGTTTCCGTACTCTATCCTACGGATACGCCTGTACATTAGTAGCGATCTCTTATACTTAATAAAATAAAATTACCATCAGCTCTATTACCTCTATTACTCATGGATATAATTTTACTCATATATTTAATTCATCATAATCCTTGTATCGCATGTCAAATCATTAAAATTTATCGACGTGAAGAATAGAAAAACAAATAGAAATAATAATAATTGGTCACTGAAAAATAAAAAGCGATTTCGACCTGAATTACATAATACTGTACATTATCCATAATAATGATAATAATAACAGCAATAAAAATACATATAGTTGACATTGCAAGTGAGTCATCGTTGTCGAAGTAATATAAAGGGAATAAAAGCGGTATAATATAAGGTGAACAACGGTGCTCGCGTGACGATCGACAAGATCGCTGGCTAGCTCGGAATATAACTGATACCAGTTATTGTTGTCACTCAATTATTCATCGACGTTTCGTCATATACATATGTATATGTAATTCCTGAGTATTTTTTTCCCTTATGTTTTCAGTCCGGGGTACACTGTACACTTATATTAATTTTTTTAACCCTGCACTTGCGTGAGTGCATGAATTATAAGATGCCCAGACTATTAATTTATTTGTCTACGACAAGTATTTTATTTTTATCTCTTTCTTCCACCAAATAAAATTTTTTTTTAAACAATAAAAATTAATAAATCATTTATAATGGACAAATATTTCCATCTGAACTGGTAAAAGCTTTTATGCAATTTAAATGTAATGATAATGATAATTATAGGGATAATAATGGTTAAAAGCCCATAAATTTAAATAAGGAATAGTTTGGACGTTAATGCGCTTGAATACAAAAATCCACATATAATTCCCGTATTTTTTTTTTCTAATAAAATAAATTTACTACCACTTGGAGCTTTTTCTCTTTTTCCCCTTGCCCGGTTAGGCATTTTGCTCTTGCACGTCAACAGTATATACATAGGTGGATTTTTTTCTGGCGGGCGCTCTCGTTTTGCTCCTTACCCACGAAATACGGCACTAATGTGGGTAGTGGGTGCGAGAGTCGAGGAGCGTGTGTCGTTAGATTTATACCTGGCTGGTGAACTCGAGACTTTTGTTCGAGTTAACTGGCGACCTCAAAAGAATTTAATGAAAATACCGTTTGTATAATGGGGTGAAAAGGCATCTACGTGATGATACTTACCTTTTTTGCTTGATATTTGTACTAATAATTTTTATTGCTGTTAGGTGTTGAGTTTATAGTTTATTTGAAGTTTTTAAATGCTTCAGATCAGAGTTAGAATTTATTTTTCTAGTTTCTGTTACTCTAAACTAAATATTTCTGTAATTTAAATAACATATTAATTTATGAAAAAATTTTCTGTTCATTTCTAGTCAAATCAACTACTGAATCATTTTTTGTTTAACATAACAAATTATTTGAAGTATACATTTTTAGAAAACATAAAAAATTATGATTAATTATTTTTTTACTCTTATACAAAACTTGTTATTGTCATATACTTAATTGCAAAATGGCGTTAAATTATGTCTACAATTACTTAAATTTTTCATCTAAAAAATTTGTTACATTTTCTATTGTCACTTTTATTTTTTTAAGTTTACCTACTCAAGTAGTTATAAGGGGATTGATGTAATCCGAATGTTATTTAATTTTTTTTTTTTTTTTTTTCGTTATCTAGTCATTACGAAAATAATTTTAAGAACAATTACTCTGTTAAGATTATTAACCCTGTTAATGGCTGCAACTGTTGAGTTTGGTTGTTTATAAATAAATATATATAACCTGATGGATATATTAAAAAAATTTTTTTACGGTTAGTTATTCTAGCTATTACTTATTCGGCTGAACCCTAAGATTAATATTGATTGTACGTGTAATCAAAAAATCTCAATCTCTTAAATGAATAATATAATTTAAAAAAAGAAAAAAAAGAAATATTAATGACGATAATAACAAGATAAAATTCTTGGACTCGGTTCCCTCTATTCTTGAGTAGAAAAAGAAATAATATAAGTTGGGGCTCGAAATCAGGGTCTGAGTACACAGAGGGTTAGAACTCCGAAGGTAGCAAAGGCACACGTACATCACTAATCCGTCACTAACGAGCCGCCTGATGGGGGCTGCATTGGCGTATTTTCATCCCCGTGTCTCGATAAAATTTTTCTTTCCCTTCAGACTCCGTCGGCTTGTTTCCAATGACGTCAAAAGCTCTATTAACACTCGATTTGAGTCGTTGCTAATAATTGGGCACGGGAGAAGCGTTTCTCTAAATTGAATGGTTAAAATAAGAAGAGTAAGGAATAAAAAAATTGGGAGCCGAGACTCAAAAAATGATGCCCACGGAAGACTACGCCAGTGAGAACCAATCTAAACCAATCCAATCTACACTCTACACTGCGGGTCTGTGGGGCAGAAGGGTGTGTCGAGGGGTTAGCGCCCCTAATTGGCCCCACAGCCACTATCCGTCCATTCCTTACCTTAGTTCATTCCCTTTTCAACCCCTTGTCTTCCTCCTCAGTCTCAGTCACTCGCGACTCTTAACTCTAGTCTCGCGTACACACAAAATCACCGAGATAGAGAGTACAAACGGCTGAGGCGAGCTTATACTCTAACGAGCTCCAAAGTCTGTGGTAGTGCAAACTTACTTTTAGATTTGAGCTTAAATATTCCCCAAAATTATCCCTTGGATTCGTCATAGAATAAAATCAAATTTTTTTTATTTTTTAAACATAGATCTGAAAGTTAAATCTTCAAATTTACATTCCTTTTTATTTTTAATATTATTTTGTTATTATTTTTATCGGTGATTATTTTTTTTCTGAAAATTTACGTGTATGTCGACGAAAAAATTTATAACGATTAATTATTTGTACTTGTTAAATAGATTTATTTAAATATCGAACTATTTTAACCGGTCTTATATCGTAATTTGAAAAAAATTTTTATACAATATGTTTTGTTTTGTCAACTTGAAAATTCATAAATTTCATTTTATGTCATCAAAAATTTAAGAGTGTGTTCTATCTTACGGCTGCCCAATTTTAAAACACAGCAAAATTTTTATACCTAATTTTTTTTAGTATTACTGCATTTCTTATAACTTTTAGACCTTAATTTCGAGTATTTTTTCTTAAAAATATTTATATTCAAGTATTTTCGATTCATAAATTAAATTTTTTATCAATTTGACGCGCAAACTTTTTTTTAATAAGAAAAATTTTTAAAAATCTTGAAATTGTGAGTTACTGTGTTTTAAAATTGGGCAGCCACTTAGCTCCCATGAATTATTTTATTAAATTTAGAAAAAAATTAAAAAGTAAAAATTCTATAATATCAATTACAAGTAATTCGATATATTATCTCTTTAAATGTGAGCCTGTCAATAATAGCAAAATTTTATTTATCATGATAAATTATTTTTTCAAATACATCGACGGGTATGACTTATGAAAAAACAGTTATGATTTTTAATCTCACTTTAATAAAGTTTAATTACAATAGAAATTATGGATCTTCGAAAAACTTATAATCTAATTTATTCCAGATACCAGAAATAAAAAATATCGGTAAGTTTAATTGTAAATAATACCAAAATTGATGTTTAAAAAAAATAAATAAAAAGATCAGGATATTTGACACACAATTCAATAGATTATTCTTTTTATTTTTTTATTTAGCGAAATTCCTCTGGTGAGATCGAGTAGAGACCGAATAAGCGATCGGGGCACGCGCTAACACAATGTCCAACCCTTTTGACCTCTCGTTGTGGCGGCTGCCCCATCGCCACAGCAGTTCCTATCCGCTAGCAGAGCTCGAGCACCAGACCCACGCGCGCTTAACTCCCCCGAGGGTTCTGTGACCCTCATTCACTATACACTGACTCTTTTCTACTATCCTGTCGATATGTGTATTGGTATCGAAGGACGATCGATTCTCACCAATTATTAGTTGGCTAACTGGTTCCGATTGGAAGAATAGGCTTGATAGAAATGCGGCTCTATAGGAAATTAACTCTCATCGATAGTTCGGGGCTCGGTGTCACGTTTTCCACAGTCAGGACATTTTTGTTTCCTAGTCGCTCCGTAAAAACTCTTTCTCTTCTTCCCTCTTAACCCTCGGCACCCCGCGTCCAAAACCTTATATTTTACAGCGTGGTCTATGCTACATACTCCTGCAAACAATCATTCTCTATACACTGTGTCATTTTTGGCTTCTGTTTGTATTTTTTTGTCCAGTTGCCGAAACAAATACCTGATATGATGACTATTATATTGACTTTAACTTTCAATAAAATCCACTTTTTTTTTTCAAATGTAAAAATACGTTGTCACCCATTCTATAAATTTACTTTTTTTGCCTTTGGCTATTTCATATTTTTTATTATCTATTTTGTTTGGTGTTTCAAAAATTGTACCATCGGTTACATTCTGGGAAATTGGAAAAATTATTCTCGCCAATAAAAATTTAAAATAAATCACACACAGTACAATTGATAATAATTATAAATGTTCCAAATTTTCTAACATAAAAAAAAAAATTTATAATATTTTCAAGCGTAATCGAAAATTAGTAAAAATTTTAGTTCAATAATCAATACTTAGTTTCCTCTTAAAAATTGAATAACAATAATTTCAAACAAATACAATTTATATTGCTATCTCTGACTTAAGACAAGTGTATTAAAAATTAAACCACGAAATTACACTCCAAACAAAGTTTAAAATTAAAATATTGATAAAAACAACGGACACTATTTTCTAAATAACTAATTCCATTCATCCATTAAAAATAGCAGTAAAAAAAAAGCAAACAAATTTAGCTAGAGCATAAAAGAGTAATAAAAAAGTAGGAGAAAGTGTCTCCCTAATCCGCGGTAACAGCAGACAAATTGGAGGCATTCTCACCATCAAAGGCCGGCCTTTATCCGGATTTTTTTCCGTATTTTTTTAACACCGCGTATCCTCACATCGCCATTACACCATCATTGACTTGACTTTACAGTTTCGTCGGTGTCTTCTTCTCTCTCTTTCACCCTTTGGTCACACAACTGAGCTGGTAATACGCCAGTCTAACAAGCGTAATGTTCATTAAATCGTGGGCTCTCTGTGTCTTCATATTCACAGCTTCATTTTTTTCTTTTTCTCGACAGCCGTCTCTTTCTCCGTTCTTTGCCGAAACTTTCTCTCGCTTTACTTATTACTCTTTACCCTTGTCTCTGTCTTGATCGTACACATTCATATGCATTCATCTACGAACACATGTATATATGGTCAGAGAAGGTCCTGGAAAATAAGCGGATGAACAAGAGGCATTTGCACACTATTCCTGTACTATACATATGTAGATCTAAAAGGGACATTATTATATTAATCCAGTTCGTTAGTTTGACAGTAATTATCACAACTATGTCCAAAGAGGGTTGACTACTCTTTTAAATATTTGCATTACTCATTTCCTAGGTAATTTTATAATATAAACAATAATAATTATTTAAATTGCTGTACAGAAATAAACATAATTATTTAATTAATTGTATTTATTAAAAATTTTATTAAAGTTGAAGTCTTTGTTTTGGTGTCATTATGCAACTATTTATTTAATTGAGATTTAATTTTTCATTAATAATTTTCAGAAAAATTTCGAATCATTGTCATTTTTGGATATAAAAATTGTCAATTAATCAATGTAAAAAATAAATTAAAAATCAATGCATTGCATAAATATTAAAGCTATTTAAATGTAAATTTTTTTTTAGTTTTTTAAGTGAATTTCTTGAAAATCAATAAAGTTATCAGAAATTGAAATAAAATTTTGAATCATTAATAAAATGATGAAAAAAATAAAAAATTATTATTTATTGAATTTATATTAATATTACTGATAAAGTTTGCGTCAATTAAAAATTTACAACAAATAACCATTAAATTTTGCGCTTAATATATTTTTCTCCATGTCATGTCTAATAAAATAAACTAAACTATAAATATTTCTTATACATGTAGAATTGTAGAAAATAGAGAGAAGTAAAAATATATAAATAAATTTAAGAAATGTCAGGAAGGAGAAACAAGTTTCCGGACGTTAGGTTCCTCCAGGGAAAGCTCGTGTAGGACCGAGTGGACTTAATACGCCTAGTATGTATAGTATAGTGAACTGCTGTACTAGACTACATGCAGATACGGGATAGAGCGAGCGGGAAACTGGAAAAGAAGATATAGTTCGCGGAGATAACGATGTCCAACAAGATCTGGACGGACGACCGCGTCCTGTTATTTCTTTTTGCAATGTGGCCCACGGTATTTTCAAACAATGCCAGTACGGCTGGCTGTTATAATTTGCTTGGACGACTGCTCGGTATAACTGGTGACTTCTCTTCCTTATATTCCAGCCAGCAGATCTCTTAGGAAAATAGTAATGAGCAAGGTAAGGCGATCCGGAGCTGGATTTTCCAATTCCGTATGCGGAAAAGTCCTTCGTGTGTTGTATCATGGAATTTATGTACGACAAACAAATCCATTGGGCATAAAGAGAGTTTTATTTTTAACGACGCAGGTGGAAGATTGTTCTGATGCTGTTTTTTCAATTGAAAATTTTTATTCACGAATATAATAAAATACTCTTGTTCTTTTATTTTATTTCCTTAATATATAAGTAAAGTTAGGACGA
The DNA here is from genome assembly GCF_020080835.1 of Cotesia glomerata. Taxonomy (NCBI): domain Eukaryota; kingdom Metazoa; phylum Arthropoda; class Insecta; order Hymenoptera; family Braconidae; genus Cotesia; species Cotesia glomerata. Next base: position 6,738,542 of record NC_058158.1, read on the forward strand.
TAATTAGTAAATTGAAGCAACTGTAAGGACGATAACTTGTGAGAGATGCCCGACGTTTGCGCCCTCTAGCACGTCGGATTCAAACTAACAAAAAAAAATTTTAGAGAAAATAAAAAGGATAATAACTTGTCAGGTAGTTCTGCGTAATCAGCTAGTACACTCGAGTATAAATAAGCAGGAAATAAATATGCAGTAATGATAGAAGTAGGGAATAGATGTTGATGTTGCTGATGGTGTCGAGATACATTATGTCGTGTTTGTAAAAACGTGACGAGGCTTTATAGGTAATAATAAACTGGGGTGAGTTATTGGGGTTGAGGGTAGAAAGAGCTGCCCTGTGCAGCCCTACCAAATGAGAGTGAGATAAGCACGGGGGAGGAAAGTGGCTGAGACGCTCAGATATTGGGACGTAAACGGCCGGGGTCAAAACGGTGGCGAGTCGAGGTAAAATGGGATAGAGACACGAAACTAGCAGCAGCTTCGGACTATTAAGCGCACGCTACTTGGCAATACGAAAAAGATTAAACCACCATGGGGAATAAATCTGAATCGAAATCGAGAGCCCGGCTGGCAAACTTGGGTTGACTGACCTCACTTACTCTGTTTTGTAACTAATGCTTCTTATATACTTTTACTACTATGACTTCCTTCTTTCACTGCTCCGGTTATTTTTATGTTTATTTTATTTTAATAATATGTATTGGTCGATGAAATTCTATTATAATTATTGATATCAGAAAAAAGTTTCAGGATAGTTTTAATTTGTGGAAAATTTATTTATATATCAGGTAAAAAAACAATAATTTCCGTGAAAATATTTTTATACATGGCCTGACATGGTTTTATGTAGCCATTTTTGGCTACTTTTAAAAATAAAAAAATAATTGATTACAAAATAATATATTAACATGTCGTATTAAATAAAAATTAGTTTAGTAGTTGATTAAGCTAAAATCAATGTCAGACAAGCTCCTTAGGAAAATAAAAAAATTAGTTTTATTAGGTCAATACTAAAAAATTCAAATTTATTTTTTAAATTATGATGAGTTTATGAAATATTTTGATTGATCATTTTCTGAACTCAATACAAGATTTAAAAACTTATTTTTAAAGTTTGTTAAATAAAAAAATAACAATTCATAACAAGTTGAAAAAAAGGAAGTGTCGAGAGAAATGCAGCGTCATTGTATAAAAAGACAAATAACAATTTTGAGTGCGGTACTTTTATTTCTCGAGCACGCACGCACTCGGCGCTCGAATTGGCAAAACTTAGTAAATTTATCATGCAACACGTATAAACGTGGGAACATACCGACTATTTGATTTGCATTATCGGATTTATCCAAGCATAGATAATGATACATGGGGTTCGCGTTCCGAGAGAACCTCGGCCTATTCTGTTATACTCCATTCTGTCAGTTTGACAGTCAAATTATACACACATGCATGCAATGCAGGCAGCTTGTCATTGTACTTTGTATCACTAACAAACTGTTTTTTTGTATTCTAGTCAGTTCATTTCATTTAATTAGATTAATTGCTTCTAATCTCTGTCGAAGGTTAGGATCCAAATAATTTATTCTTTCTCTAATTGAAATAAATTTCTCCGGGCATTGTTATCTCCCCTGAAAAACATTCAAATCAAAAGTAAAAGTTTATTTCGTAGAGGGAATAATTTTTTTATTTTTTTAAATTTCAATTGTAGCGGAGAGTAATCAAATAGTCGTTAAAAGAGAGCGGAACAGAAGTAAAGAGCGATCTACTAGTTTTATGTCTCTGGAGAGCAAGCTAAGGGGTTGTTAGCTGACCGTGTAACAGGCCTCTGAGGGATTATCTTCCTCGACACCGTCCCAGACTCTTCTTTTACCCGCAAGGCCAGGGGTAGAAACTACCCCATACTATGCCTCTTTACCTCCTTGACCGTCTAGCCCTTGTGAATCCTTCCCTTGATCGTTCTGTTTTCTACGCGTCAATGCCTACCAAGCATTATTAATTTATTATAATATTAACTGTCAGTTAAGGAGACTAAGGGAAGCTATTATATTGCAGAACCACGATAAGCTACACGTAGAAAAAATTTTGTTAAGATAACTTAAGATATGTTATGGTAACAAATGAATTTGTTAACATACACGGAGAAAAAAATTTTGCTATAGGAACTCTATAGTAGATAGTTAGTTGTAAAAAGTTCCAGTAGGTTAACGTATTCTTATAGTAACAATACCGTTTGGCTCCTGCAACTCTACATCGTTGAGCTCTGAGAGCTAAACGCTATTTACCTCTCACAACTCTACAGGATCGTTCTGAGACTATAACAAATTTTTGGAAGTCTGCTTCATAGATTTTTTTTTACGATTTAGCATTGACAATTTAATAAATACATGCAGCAGAATGAATTTATATTGCCAACAATAATTGTATATGACAAATAAGAATAGTATTATAATAGAAATAAAATAATAATAGAACTTATATTACAAATAAAAATTATTTATAAAATAAAAATATGGTCGTCACAAAATTATCTTATTTTCTTAATTATATCAATAAATATTGGACATAAAATCATTACCGTATATGCACGAGAAAAGATAAATAAATTAAAACAAATTTTATTTTGTGTTAAATTGGGTCTTTTTAATGTATTCCGATAACTTATCACTTATCACAATATATTCAACTAATAAATTAAATTAATAGTCACTGCAAATGAACCTTGAAAAACCATAAATACAAAACTGTTCTAACGAAATTCAATTTGACAAAAAAAAACCTATTTCCTTAAATAAATAAATTGGGAACTTAATTGTCCTCATATATTTTTAATAATATAGATTAGTAACAAAATAATTATGTTTGGCATTTTAGAAGGTTATGAAATATGTCAGCGCACTCTATACTGCGCAACGTAGAGCGCTCTCAACTATACCGTTTGGCTCTGAGAACAATCCCGTAGAGCTCTGAGAGCTCAACAACATTGAGTTATCAGAACTAAATAACATTTTGTTACTGTAACTCTACAACGAACAGTAAACTGTGTATAGTTGTGGTAACTCTAAAGTTACGTTATCAGAACGAAATTTTTTTTTCCGTGTAGGGATAACAAATCATATGTTAAAATAACAAAATTTAGGTTATGACAAATTATTCATATGTTATAAAAACAAAACAGTTTTGTTACTATACTAAAATTTACATAATTATTTAAATAATATTTACTACTATCGAGTTCAGTTAATAGATTTTACCATAACTAGATAGTAAACTCTACTATAAAATTTTCTCCGTGTAGGTATCGCAAGTAATTGTTTCGTCCATGGGATTACTTCGATAATGTATGCAACCTCGAGTTTATTGTTGTTATGGAGCAATTTTCGATAAACAGTACTTAACAGTAAATTTTTTCTGTCACGCTACTTTTATCACGTTTGTTGAATTACTTCTTATTTATTATCACTTTTAAAATAATTATTTAACTTATAGTAAGGTAAACAAATATTTATCAATTTTATTAAGACAACATATATTATTGTTCTGTTATAAATCGTCAGAGATGTAGAGTATCCATGAAGATTATTGATTTACAGATCAGAGTTGTGACAGATGCTTACATAATTTTTTTTTATATTTAATTTTTAATTAATCAGCCAAAATAATTGTTTTGTTAATCAGTTTTTTAATAGACAATTTCACGAAATTAATTAATGAATTTTATTGAAAATTTTAACATATTAAAAATATAACTAATGAATTTTTTTTCTATTTAAAATTTTTCTGTTTTAAAAAAAAATAAATTTTAAAAATTTAATCATTTTATTTTAAACAAATAATATACCTTAATGATCAGTTATCAAAAAGTTTGATCATTTGAATGATAATTATTATCAATTTTATTCGAAATAAAAATAAAAAAATTTTTGAATTAAATAATTTGAAAAAATATTATGAAGTGAAGACTATTAAAATTTTACTTTAACTTCAATTTGATAAGCTTGATATCAATTGATAAATAATAAAATAATTTATTTTAAAAATTCGCCAGGGTCTCAAATGATACCGGAATAATATCCAGCAGTCTTACTTAATTGGGGACAGTCGACCGTTACGTCAACTTATAATGAGTCGTACTTGTAGCGTACGAGAAGAGTGAGTTCGGTCGGGGGCGCCAAAGCCAAGGATACTTGGTGTGAGTTATCCACCGACTCAGCAAAGGGAGCAAGCGGGTGCGTTATACAACTCAAAATCCCGGTTAGTCGCGCTCGCTTTACTTGTATCGCCGAGTACGAGGACAGATATAATATATATATATATATATATATAAGTACCGCTGAGAATACGAGATAATGAGAGAGCAAGAGGTCGCCCGAGATGAATTAAACAGTTGCAAACGATCTCCATTAACGAGGACCCTGTTATGTGGCCCGACTTCTACATTGCGCCAAAAACTCTTTCACCGGTTCGTCGTAAGCTCAAAACCTTTAATGATATCGAGTGTTTCTTTTAATCATTAAAAATTCTCTGTACTTTGAAGTAATATAATTGCTGAACTGTAGTAGTGTCGGATGAAGAGAGAGAGAGAGGGGTTACTGATTCTATTTGAGTGTTAGGTACCTTGGGTAACTAAAATATTATTTAGAGTATTTGTACATATAGAAAATTTCTCTCATCTATTTTTTTAATAAAATATTTTTTTTCGTGAGAGTAATTTGTACACTGATAAAAAATTTAATTTGACTCAAGAGCAAGAATCTTGAACCAAGAACACTATTTTGAAGAAATTGAATTTCTTGAGCCAATAGGAAAAGTTCTTGAGTCAAGAGGAAAAATTCTCAAGTCGAGAAAATTTTTTTGGTTTAAGAATTTTTCTTCTTGCTTCAAAAAATTCATTTTCTACAAAATTGTGTTCTTGGTTAAAGATTCTTGCTCTTGAGACAAGTTAAATTTTCACGAAAAAAAGAAACAGGAATAATTACAGTATAAAATGTAAAATTGGTCCCGTTGTAATCAAAAATAGAAAAATTACAGTTAGAAATAACATTTTTCTAAATTCAATTTTTTATATTCAGAGCTTTCAATGTAAATATTAAATTCTACAATGTAATTCTTATAAAATCTGTAATAATTACAATCTGAAACTGTAATTTTTCCAGTTTTCATCACGGAGCGCCACGTTGCATTATATACTGTAATTTTTCGAGTTTTCTTTTTTTTCCGTGATTTTATCAGTATATTTGAAAGAAAACGGAATAAATTTGATCATTAGTCGGTGGATCAATTTGTTCTCATCTGTTCTGTTACCAAATCCCAAACTACGATATATAATTACACGAGAGTTGGTTGTTACCAAACTATGAAGCGAGATATTCACCGGTCAATAAATTATAACTCGTAAGCCGTTACTGGGTTCTATAAATGCATTTACCGTAGCAGAATCTAGTCTGGTGTTCAAATAGATATGATCATAATAGATATACAGGACATTGTAAAATAGTTTAGCACATACCATTGGTTTAACTCGAGAATTTGGCTCTCTTTATCCCTCACCAGTTACTATCTCATCACTAATATATTTTATCCAACCCTCATATTATCCTTCTCAAATCGGATGTACTGGAGAATCTGCATTATACATTGTAGACATAGATGTAGATATCTATCGTTTCGTTTCATTTTCTCACCCCGATATCTTTCTCATCTTCTCAACTGTGCTCTATAGATAGATCCTGCTCGTTCCAATGTCCGTTATTGCCATCATTATTTAACCAAGCTATAGACTACAATCAAAACTCCTACCACCTCCGCTCGTGAGTGGATTTGGTGGGTATGGCTACGGCTAAATAGTTGTTACTTAACGGTGAAGCTATTCGCACGATAGTTGCATAGAAGCTTTAATTGCATGAGAGATTATGCCACGTGGAATTTTGACTCGACTTGGGGTACGACTAAGCTGTAAACGAACACGATTAGCCGGCGATCTCTCGATCGGGCGTAAGCCGCTGAGTTCGGAGGGTGGAGGACCAGATATAATGCTGAGGAGACTAGAGAGAGGCTTTGAGATCATTATTTAGTTTGTATTCTGGCCCGATGAACAGAGTCCAGGTTCCGGGTAATGGCGAGAGCCAACTTCTTGGACTTGTGCGCAGCATAATGGCTGCTAAGAGAATTATTAGCAAATCTATAAGCAAAAACACCCGAGCCGAGTGCCCGGGAACATAAACTGTAGAAGTATGTTGTGCGAGATATGGCCGGTTGTTAATGGCCAGATGCTTTGAAATTTATAGCATAACCGTTATTAAAGGCTTTGTAGTGGATGATAGTGGAGTTTATGTTTCGGCCTAGGGTCTAACTTGATGCTTCGATCTCAAAATGATGATATTTTTTAGTAACTTTAAGCTTTTAAATTTGGAAAGGTATTAAAGACCTTTTGTAAAGAATATATAAAGCTGGCATTGAAACAATTCAAAAAAATTTTTGAACCAAAAGAAATATTTTGAAAAGCTTAATTGTCTTAAATCAAGACCAAAAATTCTTTAAATAAAATTTCTTAGTTCAAGAATTTTTTTTTTAGTGTTAATTTTTTGTTTTTATAAAAATTTTATTGCTTGATTATCTTACGAAATATTAATAAAAATCCTGGACTGTGATAAGATTAATTATACAGCTGTCAGTATTTTTTATGGAATGAAAAATATAATAATTTTTATTTAAAGAAAATTTAAATGAACGTTTTATTAAATACTCTATGCAACGTCATTAACTACGACTATTTCAAAAGCAAGAATAAAAATAACCATCAGTGGAATATGTGTTGCTAAAAAAATATTTTTTTTTCTATTTAAATTTTATTGTTTTACGCCCGGGAATACATAAAATTTAGTACAAAGCCGAGCTAAAAGTCAGTTCACTAAAAACCAAAAAGCTGAAGCCAAACGAAAAAATAATGGTGCACAGCAGATAGCAGTAGACATTCAAAAATGAAACCCGATATATTTATAAATATTATTTTAATAAAGAACAATTTTGTCAATTGTTACGGCATGGCGGTATTAATAAATGTACGAGGCATCAACGCGTAAAACAAATTGGTATAACGATCACAATATTCAGCCATACGGTCCTAGCGAACCTACCATATCAGCTTTTCTTCATTTTGTGCTCCATTTTAAAAACTGTCTCACATCGTTGTTACTACTCATATTAATACGAAAAAATATTTAACGACATTTCAAATTGAAATAATGCGGTAAATTTTTTTTATGAATCATCGCCTTCATTTAAAAAAAAATGTTTTTCTACTTTTGGTATCACGAGTAAAATTAATTAATTATTTTGTATTTAAAAAAAAACAAAAACAATTTAATGTACGTCTGTGTAATTAAAAATATAAAAACCTAAGCCAAATAGTTTTCTTATTAATTCAGAAAATATTTGCTAATTGCACGGTATTATTGGTCATTATCTCCATCAACGTGACTATTCATAAATATATAGCTGAATACAGATACCATGCATATCTATATAGACAAAGTTTATTCTCATCTGAACTCTCCTCGTTACAACCGTACAACTTGTCTGTTTTTCAACGAACCGTACTCGCTAATGAGTGCCCATTGATTTGAAACAATGAGCACCAACTTTTCATTGTGCTTAATTTGTACAAAGCTTTAATATATTTTCAAATATTATTAATTAGTGTTGTAAACTTCAACTCATTTCAAATATTTTTAAATGTTATTTTAATTAGTTAATTATCTTTATCATTTTTTTCTCTAGCACAAAATAATGAATAACCTCAATAATAAACAACAAAAAAATTTTAATTTTTAATGGAATAAATTTTTCTGAATAAAAATTTGACTTCGAGCAAAATTTATTTAATTTATTTTTTATCAAAAATTTTTCAACTCTCAGATGAATAAAAAATGACAAACTCTTGCGTGCTTACAAACTGTTGAGATCAAAACTCTTATTCATGCATACACACGCGTCTCCAACGAATATCAGTGCATGTATGAAGAGTTTGCGTGCAGGAAAAGGGACTACACATATAACACAAGTATATAAACTAGAAGGCCAGCATTGGACTTAAATTCTCTAGAGCCAATTTGTTCGTAAATAATGAGTTGCGTTGCTAATTGGCTGCGATACTCATTAGAATCATGTTCATTGAGAGCTTTAACCATTAGAGTACATTAATTCATCTAGTTTGATTTAAGAGCTTGTATAATTACTTGTCTGGTGATATTTACCCGAATTTTTTTCACAATGCTTCGTAATAAAAAATTTTACTTATTGTATCTCATTTTTTACTATAGATACATTTTTATTTCAAATAAAAGTAATTGTAAAATGAAATATAATAAATTTTTCCATCAGTGTATCATTAATAATCCTCCACCTTGCGATCTAGTAGCTCACCAGTTCTCTAATTAATTACATTAATTACTAACACTGTTTTACGTAATCAAAAGTCTGAATATTTGCACACTCGAATTATTCAAAAGCTGATACTTGAGATTTTTTCTTCAAAGTAAAGGTCGATGGGTAATTTCAGCGGAATGAGCTTTTTCGAAAAATTAACCGTACAAACAACTTCATCCGGTCAATAATTATAAACCGACCCCGCAGTATGCACACATAAGCCCTTAAGAAAATGAAAAAAATTTTCTTAGCATTGGAATTGCAATGGCGGCTTTCTTCAACCCTTTCAGCAATCGCAAGCGCACTCGAGGACTATTTTACGGTGGTATTACGAGTACGTCGACGGACAACTATTTTTAACTGAATTATGCCGATGCGAGTGCCACTTAGCTTAGAAGTCAAAAATTTTATAATCTTTTAAACGTTGTATTTGCCTCTTTATGTATATTTTATTTTCTATTAAGATTAATATTGATATTGATATTAATTATAGAATAAAATAATCTAATAGGATAAAACGTTTTGTCGAAAAAAGACTTTTTGAACAATAGTTTGGATATTGAGCGGCTTTTAATTCTGTTTTTGTGGACAGAAGACATAAGCAGACGGCGTTTATGTTTATTGCGTCATTGAAATATTAATTCGTGTCTGGGGATGAAGAAATGAATGTTTGCGCAGACCGGCGTAAACGTTAAGGAAAAGTCACGCAAGACTGCATTATTGAATGTTTGTCGGAACGATGAATTTTTTAATTTTACGAGCATGAGATGAAAGTGCTATAAAATGTCAAAGTGGTTATCGCAGTTGACGGTTTCGCTGCATAATTAATGCGCACGTTTATAATATGAGATGCTTTTTTTAACACAACCTCCCATCTGCTAGTGCAAAAAGGGACACTTGGTTTTATTAAAAATAATCGAGGAATTTTAAGAGATTTAATATTAAAATGGGTTATAAAATATTTAAGAGCTTATTTTTAAAAAAATTAAAAAATTTTTTTCAAACTATCCCGAGTTGAAAAAATTAACTTAACTGCTATACTAAAACAATTGATGTAAGCTCATATAAGTTCATTTTTTCGACTCGGGATTCTTTACAAAAAACAGAAATAAAATTTTATTCACAGCATAGAAATAATATTCCGTGAAAAAATAGTCTAATCTAGTCATATATGCTCAAAAAATTAGGAAAATGGTTGATCCTGAAGGCCATCCCTGCAACTTCCCGCTACTTTCGTAATTAAGCGCTCAAAATTGCACTTATTACGTTTTTGAGCTCTTCGAGCTTATAAATATAATTTTCGTGTAGTTTAATAAAACACTATTTTTTGAATTTTCAAACCGCAATAACTTTTGAATGAATGAACCGATTTTCACGTGGTTGGCGGCATTCGACGCAGTTTTTTAAATTCTATGATATACTTTCAAACACAAATTGATCAAACTGAAAATTTCGGTGTAATTCGAAAAAAAAAAACACTTTTTTTCGATTTCTTTCGTCAACGATAACTCACGAACGAATCAACCGATTTCGACCGGCTTGGTGGCGATCGACATGGTTTTTTGATGTTAAGAGCTGATAAGTTTTTGAAATTGATCAGTCAAGCCGTTTGAAGGTTATTAAAAAAAAACTACATTTGAAAAAATTTTTTTTTATCGTTTTTTTGAGATTTCTCAAAATCTACCGGTCCGAATCAGTCCAAACTATATTCAGAATCTAAGTTCAGTCAAGCCCTTTCGAATGGCGCCAACCACGATGAAATCGGTCAAGTTGTTCAAAAGTTATGAGAGGTTTACATACATCCACACATACATACATACGAACACAAACACAAACACACACACACACACACACACACACACACACACACACACACACACACACACATAAACACACACACACACATACATACATACATACATACATACAGACATACAGACACCATCGCGGGAATAGTCAGGGAAGCTTCTTAGGACCTCAAAACGTCGAGATCTGATGAAAACTCGATTTTCGAAAAACGTGGTAATAGTATATTACACTATCAGAGCAGAAAGTTTGAGATTTCTGCACTGCGCACCATGATGCCCGAGGCGTAGCCGAGGGCATCACGGCGCGCAGTTCAGAGCTCTCAAACTTCTGCCCGTGTAGTGTATACTATTTTTCTTTATAGCCGGTTGAAAGTACGTAAAATATTTCATGTACTGTATCGAAAAAAAATTGATGCCTGCCCCCGACATTTGCGGCATGAGCGAAGCGAGTGCTGCTGGTCGGGGGGGAGGGGGGGGGGGCAGGCATCAAATAAAAAAAAATTAATTCAACAAACATAATAAAGATTATTCTCGGTTAAAAATAGAAAAAACGAGCATATTATCTGAAAATTAACAATAATTAATAAAAATCAAATTAAATTGTTGTTACTGCGTACATTTTTCTAAATAGTTCATTAATTAAATAAAGTTGATTCATTTTACACACGTCACTGTCAAACTGAATCTCAGTACAGTACAACCTGGTTATAAAGTTACATCGGATGATCTACTCACTCTTACGACAGTTATATTTTTATCTATATCTCTATCTATATATGAAATATTTCATGTAAGTAGAAGAAAGCAAGAAATATAACCAAGTTGTATTGTACCATCAATCGTAAATGATCAGCGTAAACAAAACATAGTTAGTAACAAATGACTAATGTCAGTCGCGGCAGCGAAAGCATTTGCTTCCGCTGTTATAGAAGGCGAATGTGTAGCTTAATCAATGCACGAATCTTTAACTTTCTGCCGCGAAATAGGTACAAAAGATGCGTACTTTCAACCGAGGTATAAAGAAAAAACAATAACTTCCCGATTTTTGAAAATTTTAAATTTTCTCAGCGGAAAGTTAAAAAAACTAAATACTAAAATTGACGAAACAAAAACTATCTAAATAGTTGTCTATAAAAAAGAATCGATAGCTCACCAGAATAGTGTTGAAATAATTAATGAGTTATTCTACGCACGTGCTCTATTTGAAATCACCGTGAATGAACATTGGTCTTAATCAGATCATAATTCTGTGGGTAATTCCCCGAGATTCCAGGGACAATTTAGGATTCCTAATTTACCCCAGACTCGCCTACTCCCAACTCCGAGGTCGAACAACTGAAGTGCGATCCATAATTTAGTTCGACTCATTCCCTTTTGTAGTCGATGTGACTCGTTCCTCTCTTCATACCATTCTCCATATCTATCGCAACTATCTGTAGCAGCACCGCCGCGACATCACACGTCACGGAGACTAACTCAGGCCTTCTATTACAATCTTTTACACCCCGAGTCGAGTAGAGCAAGGTACCTAACCCCTTCTAGGCTCCTGGCAATACGTGACCGCAGCTACAGCCGTCCCTGCTGAATTTCGCTACCCACATCCCTTTCCAGCCTCTAATTTATCCGCATCCTCATGCGCCATCAGATCATCACCAGTCTGTCTCTATCTCTCTCTTTTTTCTCTCTCTCTAGTCACCATTACCTCTCTTTTCATCCCTCCCATTCGCGTGTACAGTTTTCGTGCAATCAGTTCTCGTAATGCCGCGATTCAGGGTTCATCAGGGTAACCATTTTCTAACACCCCTTATTACCGACATTTTGTTGTCGCTATCGAAAATTTATTTCTTCCATATATTTTTACACTCCTCCCTTCCTCTTTATCGTTTTATTTTTCGTTATAGAAAAAATTTTTTTTAACTTTAAATTGAATTTTAATTTTAAAATAAAACAAAAAATGAATATTTCTTTTACAAAAAATATTTAAAAAAAAATATTAACATGCACTAAAAATTTTTAATTAAATTAAAAAAAAAAAATTTTTTTTTTTAATTTTCACTTATTAATTTATTGCTTTATTGAAATTATTTATCTCGTAAATTTTATCAAAAATCATTGCAATTTTTTAAAATTGATAGAAATTTAAAAAAGTTATAATTTTAAACTGACCAAAATAAAATTTCTGTCAGATGAATTAAAATGTTTAAACCGACATTTAACAGATGAATTTAGTGAATAGTATTAGTGATTAGTACAGGTGCTGACTAGGACTTTGAAACTTTTAAGAACAGATGACAGAATCTGATGTCGTCGACTCAATATATGATAAAGACCAATGCGTTTAACGATGCATTGTTTGCCGTGATAGTACGTAGCTGACTGCGCGGTTCACCGACTGCAGAGTGACAAGTGAGTCAGCATGCGATAGTTTAAGATGATTGTTGATTTGCTGATGAAATCTAGCCGTCTATTAGCTCGACATTGTTCCATTTGTCTAACCAGAATCTAAATCTCCATCTGAAACTCAAAGCTCCCGATTAATCGACAGATAAAGAATGTCAAGAAGTTTATTACGTGAGAATGATAGAGACTTAACTTTTATTTATGGTGAGTGGTTACAAATCTCAAGGAAAATTACCGGACAAATCTAGATCCTAATGCTCTTGTAATCCTGTGAGATCACCGACAAAAACATCTTCTACTTCTTTATCTTTTTATATAATATGTAATAATAATAAAATAAAATGAACTTAATAAGTGATCTTCTGTCTTAACTTTATTTATTTATTTATTTATTTCTAAGGTATTTTTTTTTTTTTTATTAAGACACAAAAATTGTATCTACTAGCTGGCAGTAATTTTTAAAATAAATGGAGATTACAGAAGAGTATTTAATTTGAGCTTCTGAAATAAATTAAATAGACCAGAAAACGAAATGACCAACGGCAATTCAAGCATTTTAAAGTTTAAAATTAAATTTACAATTGTACTCGGTATTGCGGGGTGTCTTGGAGAACTGAGTAAAGACACGACAAAAACCCAATAAAGTGAAATGAAAATAGGGGTTTTCACGAGAGCGAGACCGAGAGGAAAGAAGAAGGTATAGTAGTTGTGCAGAGGCAGCCTCGCGGGAACGGTTTATTTAAGCGACCTACGGTTTAACGGGCCGTCGTTCACCCCATGGAGTGGCATAACAACATGCAGATTGGCTCAACGAAATTAGAAAGATAGATGCAAATTCGCAGGCCACCACCCGTTGAGCCGACACTCCCGAGGAGACATCACAATACGCATAAAGATAAATTAAGAATTAACCGACGGAAAACTAACCCGCCAACCTTTAGTCCACTTTCTTTATAGTTTTTTTTTCTTTTTTTATAATACAAATTAATAATATACACTGCTAGAAAAATTTATTAATTTAAAAAAAAATTAATTTATTGAGAGTAAATTTTTTTATTTATACAAATATTTATTAAATCACTTAACGTTCAAAATCATTTATTAACAGTTAATGAAGGTTATTAATTATAAATAAATCCTTCTATCAGTATAGAATTTGAATGATTATTAATAATTTTATTTTTAATACTACATAGATCATAACAGTCTTATGAAAGATAGCTCTCTGTTAAAATAAAATGAATAGAATAGTTAGAATTGTAATCTCGGTATAGGAAATCAAATTTTATCGAAGTGAACACACAACACTCAGGTTTACACGCGGGAAAAGAGATAGGCATAGAAAACTATTGTGCGAATTTCATGTCAACTGATAAACGAGTCTACTAAATTGAGTCATTCCAACGCCTACACTCTGCTTCGTACATACATCCGCTCTGGGTATTATATTATATAACTCTAGGTATTATATAGTGTGCATACACGTATAGTCATGCATGTATGGAAGAATATAGACAAAGAGTGATGTTGGTTATTTTTTCTCGGCTTAATATTTGATTCACTCTTTCTATTTATTATTTTTGTTTTCATTGTCATTCCTTTTTTTTTTATTTCTATTTACTATTTGAAATACTAGATAGAGAATCATGACTGGTGTGATTTTATTAAACAATAGAAATATAAACTTTCTGTGGGAGTATTGGCAGAAAAGAGCTTATGAATTTTCGATCTGGATCGCGGTTGGATTACAGACTCAATATTATTATTATTATTATTATTTCTTTATTCATCGACCATGAAGTCGAAACTTCCATTGGTTTGGGCAGTCCGATAGATAAGCCATAATTTATAGCTAAATTTGTCATTAAAGACAAATTTTGGGAACTGGGGAAATGAAGGATAAAGGGGGGGGGGACACCTTACTCAGTAGGAATTTTCGGTAACCGAAAAAAATAATTCGGACTGCCTAGACCGGGACTCGAACCCGGATCGTTTGGTTACGCGCCAAAGGCTCTACCAGTTAAGCTATCCGAGACATTGTCCGTAACTACCATTCAGTCACGAAATAGGTATAAATAAAAAACATCCATAAAAGGATGACACGCAAAATCGTGAAGCGTTCCACATTTTTACAAATATAAATAATGCTGTGAAGCAGGAAAGAATAGGAGTTACGGTAATGATTACGGGAAGCATTCCACATTCACGTAACAGGATATTGGTAGGAAAGGATTCAGAAAGAAATGTGGAGAGGATCATCTTAATGTGTTTATAGAATATGCGAGAAAAAATTATTAGATAGCTCGGACTGGGATTCGAACCCAGAACCTTCCGAAGACATGTCGGCTACTCTACCATTTGAGCTATCCAGTCTATACTAAATTTCCTTTCGCTTATTCTATATACATTAAATCACACCGTCCATGTTTATATCTTTATATCCAATTCATCTGTGTTATTGAAAAAATTATATTACATTTATTTCATACTAATTAAGTTAACAATTTATCTAATTTATTTTATTGAAAATTGATTTTTGTAATAGTGACGCACTCTGCAAATTTTTTAGACAAACTAATTTAATTTAAAAAAAAAAAATAATAATAAAGTGGACTTTAAGAATTTCTTTGATTTCAAAATTAAAACAAATGTTGTTTAATATTTATTTATTTTCTGAATTTATCGGTACTTTACTTTATTCATATTTTTTATGTGTTTATTCCTTGAGTCAGCTATAAAAAAGATACAAATCCCGTTTGCGATAGGCGGAGTATTCGATTGCAAACGGGAATAAGTTGAAAGAAGTGTACACGTTTTAATCCAAGTCTTGAATAACATTAGACAAGGACGAAGATAAAAACTAAAGAGAGAATTCGGTATAGAGATATAAACAACAGCGAAAATCTGGTGCAGCAATTTCAGCTCTGCTCTGTTCTGTTTCTCTCGAGATGGGAAACGTAGTAAGGCACCGAACCAGTACAGAAGTACTGAGCTGAGCCAGTAGAGACGATCCAGAGGAAAAAGCGAATCCTGGCGTATTCTGTTCTATAGGCAGAGTAGGTTCAATGGAAAGGGGATTGAGAAACAGTCACTAACAATTCGCGAGGTTTATGCGGGACTGACGTTGGAATGAGATTTACAGAGAAGGACAGCCGAGTTGATAGGGGCCACCCTTATTTAGTGCCGAGTGTACACTTGGTGATAAATTACCCGAGCTTTACTCCAAGCCCTCAACCCTCTAGATGAGACTTAAATGGGCCAAGGGATATATATTTATACATAAATATACAACTACTTTCTCTTCTTTTTTATTTTTTATTATTTATTCCAAGGACATCGCTCCTATCAAATTTTTACTCTAATTACCATAAGTACTTACTTATTATTTATTTATTTATCTCTGCATTTTAATAATACAGTGTCATATATTTTTAATATTTAATATCAACTGTCATCACATTTTTTCTCTAAAATTGATAATAAAAGACAGAAAATTTTTATTTTTAAAATTCGAAAATTAATATTCATTTTTTGAACAACAATTAAAAGTTAAGACATTTTTTGGTAGTTTTTTATGAATTATTTTTATCAATCGGATACTCTGAATTTGTAATTTTAATTATGCAGACAAAACTACCTTAAGTAAAAATTACAAATGTAAATATTTTAAATAACAATTGTATAAACAAAAAATTTTAAAAAATATTTAATATTTAATATTAAAAAAAAACTGAATATTAAAATAAAAATAAATAAAACACAATAATAAAAATTTTACCATTGAATTAAGGAAGATTTGCATTATCAGCACTGGCAATAATAATAAAATAAAATGACAGAGTCCAACATATCTATGGAGTAATCAAGGATAGTTTTAGTGTTTTTATTTTAAGGAGCTGCTACCTCTCTAACAGGAAAGCGTACACATATCGGATCCCCATTTGCCAGATGATCACAGCGCATTTATCCGGATAGGTGAAAGCTCCAAACGGGTAATTTTGTCTGTGGAGTAACGGCTCTTGACGTCAGCAAGTCGTCGGATCACGAAAAGTACCGTAAAGTAGTCGTAGTCCTCTTTGGTATTAGAATCGGAGCAAAAAGTTCAGATATAGAAAGAGCACAGAGCTGAGGAGTAGAAGCACAGTAAGTGTATAAAAGGACCGTTAATACTCGAAATCCGGCGTAGAGAGAACAGAGTAGAGGAAACGCGTGGCATCGGAGCCATAAAAAGGGGTGGAATTTTTTATCTCACTCTCGTTATCTCTCCAATCATCATCACAATCTCCCTCGGCGAGTCGTATTATCCAACGACTTTTGTTAGTCTTGTCGCGGTTTTTTGGCTTCTCGTTCTCGATAAAAAAAAAATCCGATGTCCTACGTCCTACGTCCTGTGGGGCTGTTTTTTATTTTTTACGTTCACCAGAACGAACGTTTCTTGCAAACGGGCGCAGCGACCACGCCTGTCTTGTGTTCTCCGTCGATAGATTGTCTCATCGGATCATTCCAGATTCGATCTACCGAATCCGGCTAAAAAATACAGATCTTTCGCCCCCTGAGCAATCTACTTGGCTTTTCATTCTTCACTACCATCATTTACGTTGTACTCATGAGACAAATTCTAACCGCTGATTTTATCACTCCGTTTTTTTCTCCGTTCTATATGTGAGTTTTATCCACCCCAAGGACTTATAAATGTCTGTCAACATTTTATCATCTATTTTATTTTTATTGAACCTTTGAGTAATCGATCACACTACACTGCATTACAACAATTTCTTGACTCTTAATAAATTCATGTATTAACTCTATAATTTTGCATAATGAAAAATAAGTAACGTACCTGATCTAATGGAATTTTCTAGTGAAGTTATAGGGTAGGAAAAAGTGTCAAAGTTAAATTTTTATGCACACTTTTTATTCAAGGACTCAAACAAACATTTATTAAAAAATAATAAATATTTTTTTAACTATTAACAAATATGTATTGATTGTTAATCAACATTTATTAAACCACTTTTAATGTTAACACTTAATTATTTTTTTTTTTTAATTGAAATAATTAATAAAATTGAAGAAAATGAATCTTTCACTTAAAAAGTATTGAAATTCCATAAAAACATAAAACGGGTAAACAAAAATTAGTTTATCAAAGTTGATATCAGTATGGTTATTGATAAAAATAAAGCCCGGAAGCTTTGGTTGCCGAAGCTTGCACTGCACACTGAAATCGAATCTACGGCTCGTTGAAATTACGTTCAGAATTGACTTTGTGATACGAGAGTGGAAGGAGTGAGAGGCGCGGATGTGATATGTTTGAACGTGTGATTAACGAGGAAACCGCGATGAAAGCTTGGACGAAATACAGACATCAAAACTGCCGGCTAACGAGCGACAGACGATATCGTTCATCTTTCGGTGCGCTTTAATTATCTTGCACTAATTATTGCAGAGCACAGCCCAGTAATTATGCTTTCTGGGCTCGTGTTATCGGAGACTGTTGTCCTGGGAGATAACAATCGTCTCTTGCCATCACAATACCCAGACTATACCGTGTGATATTTAAAACTATCGGAATACATTATTATTAGAGGTGTTAATAATTATCGGTCATTATTAATTATTCATTTTTTTTTTTACACTGTAAGAAATTTTCAAAATGATCAACGGAGAAATATTTTATTTATATTAGTAATGAAAAAAAATCCGCGGGGTGAAATCTTTATTTTTTTTATTGAATAAAAATAAAAAAATGGGTTCTTTTTTTAGAAATTTTAAAATTAATATTTTTTCTTAGTTTGATGGAACAAATAAATTAAATTATTTAAAAAAAATTACATCAATATTTTTCTTTATTTCAATATGTATTATTTTTTGATACATTTTTTTATATAAAACAAAATTACCTTTATAAAAATTTTGTTTGATGCTCCAAAAAGTCAAATTTTTTTGAAAAATATAATTGCTGTTTTCAAATTGAAACTTGACATAAATTTTTTAAAGTATTTGTTAGTAATTTATCATATGAAAAGAAATTTTGCATGTTTATAATTCTGGCTTTTAATCAAAATTTCGCCTAAAAAAAAAAAATATCACGAAATCAATGACAATCTTTTTTGTAAAAATTTGAAATATCCGTAAAAAAATTTCATATAATTTTTTTTCTTCTCAATATTGCCTCAAAAATTCACATACTCGAAAAATTACAAATCGTAGCGTTCAAAATTTTTTAGCAAATCATTTACACCACACCAATACCAAAAAGTTCTCCAATGCATCAGATAATTTTTATCGGGCGTAAGTAATTTGTTCGGGGAGAAAAAGGTTGTTTCAATCAATCAAGCCGGATTGAGGCAACTTCTCCTCAAAAAGTATGAATGGGTAGTCGCGATCGAGGTAAATTTTTATAAATTTAACGATAAAAACCTGGCAATTAATTAGAACGGTCTTTGGATAATTGCTTTTTCTCCCTCGATATCCTCCGGTGGGGAAGCTTCGGGGGAGGAGTGCGGGTGCTGGTGATCGACTAGCTTCTGGGGTAAATCAGAGGTCTATGGCATTTCTACCGGGCGGGCATTGTGGGGAAATCGTGTACGGATATATCAGAAGCGAAAAAAATAAAAAATATGCCCGGGTAAATTGAATGTCGGTTAAATGGATGTACTCTGACGCTAAAAAATCACATGACGAACCAAATTAATTTGGCTGCCGAGATATTAATAATTTTTTTAAATTTACAATTGAGTATAATTTAATTAAATAAAAAATAAAATCTGTTTTTTTTTTTTTTGGATGTACAGTAAGAGATTACATTTAAATATTCTATTGATTGATGTATCGAATGAACTCGGCGGCGTTTAATTTATAAAATGAATTTATTTCAGCCAAGTAAATGGAGGTTGTGGTGAATTAAAGTTAATTTATAGTTATATTGATTGAATGATATTCAGTAATAGTATTTTCATTGGGAATGATGAAGGTTTAGTTCTATTTAGAAAATAGATATCAATTTTTTATTGAAAGTGAATTTTGTCACGGTATTCTCGGAACTGCTATTATAGTACCAGAACACTCGATCGAGTAGTCAAAAAAGAATTTAAGCGCTTGCAATTTTAGATTTCATTAAACTTTCACAAGATAATTCCATTTTTAATACTCAAATATTCGATCGAATTATTCCCGAATATTCAATCGTAAATTTCATTTATTTTTAAGTGACTGAGCTTTTAAGCGTGAAATTTATTTTCGATTAATCATAAATATTGAAGTATTAAAGAGCTAGGATTGTAATTTATAAAGAAGAAATTTTTTTGTAAATTATCCTATTGAATATAATGCAAAATTTAAAATTGATTATTTTATTTTTCGCAAGCAAATGAACGAATGAAAAATATGATGAGTAAATTTATAAATAATGATGCGGGATTTTCCGATTAATATAAAATAGCGGAGCCAGCGTTAATTGAAAAAGACACTGAAGAATGTCACGACAGATGATATGTAGGACTCGAATGCATTTCATAATTATGATACGTGACCCAATGTGTACACACATAACTGTAGTCTCTGTCCCACGCAACATGCTCTCGCTGATGTTGATGGATTGTGCTGCGTTAACGTCGTATTTTATCATTACTTATACCAGCGTGCGTGACACAAAGCATTTGCTAAATAAATCATCATCTTCATTTATTACCGGCCACCAAAGTTATTCATTAATATATATATATAATCATAATTATAATTATCTTTGCTTAGTATGAATCAAATCTCTGCACTGTTAATAATATAAAATCATTTTTTAATTGTTTAATATTGAAAAATAATTAATAGGATTTACTGGTAAAAGGTTTTGAATTATTATTACTACAATAAAATTCTCTATAATAATATTTATATAAGCTTCAAATCTTTTAATCGCTTTTTAACAAGCTATCTCTCAAGTAATATCAACATAAAATTTTATTTCTATATTTTTCATAATACAATAACATCAAGATCGTTTTTAAAGTATGTCTTTATTTTTAATGAATACTTGAAAAATAATGAACTTTTTTATAGATGATTATAATTTTTCAATTTTTTTAAATTGCTGTACATTGATAGTTTGTAGTTATTAGTATAAAAAATTAAAGTCAAGTAGGACTTAACATTTTTAAGGTAAGACTTTATTTTCAACATAATTTTTTACACACAAAAATTGACCCAGAAAAAAGTTTATTTAAATCAAGAAAATTTTAAGGAAAACTGAAGTCACACGGAAAAAAGTAAACTGTAATAAATAACAGCCGATTTATAATAAGTAATGATCAACTGTTAAAAATTACCATTTCAAACAGTAAAATCGTGATTTTACTATTCACTTTATAATATTTACCATTTAAACGTTCCAATTTACTCTTTACATGGAAGAAAATACTATTTCAAACAGTAATATTCGCTATGTAAATGTCTAAAATGTTAAAATATAATTAAGAATTCAGACTTTGATATTCATCATTTTGTACCTAAAAAATGATCTTATGATATGTAAAAAGTATAAAATAAAGTTAGTAAATTTGTAATACAAGCAACGTCAATATTTAAAAAGTAAAATGGTAAATTTTAAACGCAACGCTAAAAATCAAACTGTAATTATTGACTTGCTTGGACTGGTAAAATGTATATTTTAAAAGTATAATTTTTACTGTTTCAAATGTTAAATTCTCCCAGAGTGAGACCCCCTTCTCTTTCATCTAAGTTCCCCTTCTCCTCATAATATGGACTATATATTGAAATGGCAATTTTTACTGTTTGAAACTGTAATTTTTTAAGATGAAAGAGTCGTTATTTACTATAGTGACAGCTACTAATCACTTGTTTTGGATATTAAATTATAAATTGTGGCTTTTATACTTTCTACATTAAGTTCTGTAATATTTATATTTTGCCACCCCGATGTCCGCTTTACTGTTTGAAACTATAAAAATTAACCGGAATCCGAGTGAATATTACATTTTACTTTTTTCTGTGCATTTTGGAGCAAGAAAAAATTTTATTTAAATAAATTTTTGTTTTAAATATTTCCTTAAATCATAAAAAATTATTCTATAGGTAATTATTTTTTTTTCTGTGTACTTATAAGTATAATAGGTCATATAATTTTTTATTTTTTTTCTTTAAAAAATTGACGATTGTAAAAAAGTAAAAAATTAATTTTATCAACATATCAAAAATTCTTCGACTATCATTTAAATAATAACAAATATTTTATTGGAAAAAAATTTTAACATTCAAAATCTCATGCATTTTTCAAAAAATTTGGCTGGTTGAATTTCAGAAAAAATATTAAAGAATTTTTTGTTTAAATTAAAATCAAAATTATTTACCCCGAATTCTATAATTATTCATCAACAGCTAATAGCTGAATAAATAACAACGTGGATATTAGAATTCTTAAGCTAAATCTCGAATGCGAGCTGTGTTTCAAACATAATCTGGGAGTTTTCTGTAGCTGAAACGAGGAACAGACGTAGTGTATTTCACCCTTACTAATGTTCGAGTGGAGATGCATTAGAGCAATTGCAGAGTGGTCCTGAGAGGATAGCCAATATTAGGTGGCGAAGAGAGAAAGAGATACAACATTAATACATCCGTTATACACTCACTATCCTAGCAAATAGCAGCCGACAGAAATAGTAATAGTAGTAGTAGTACTCTTCTCTGCTTAGACCACTTTGCCATTCCACTTCTTTATTATGTATGTCCTTTTACGGATGAAAGGTCACCTTGCAGAATATTTTAGATTGCTTTTACCTTCTTCATGACAAATGGACAATGTTTTATGTCCACTGTCTCATACATCCAATATATTTTTAAAATATACATTTTCTTATTTTCAAGTTTCCTATACAATAAACCGATTCATAAATATAAAACATGAACATAAGTATTAATAATAATCCGGTGTAATTGTTTTAGACAGAGCTGCCATCTCTGATGTCTGACGAAAGTCCGTTCTCTATAATTTCTTCTCAAGTTGAATCAAAAATTTCCGAGTTGAGCCAACGTCGATAAGAGCGCAGCAGTCTTAACCTACAGAAGAAAGTTCCAGCGTTTGATATTCTGGGATTTCCGGGATTGTATTATATCTGCGGAGTATGTTAAAATAACGTGTGCCGTCAGTTGTACAAAAAATTCTCTCATCATAGTTATATTTGTCAGTAAATCCATCGAAGACAAAAGCTGTGATTTTTGGTAGTAGAGTTAAAGTTAACTGTAATAATTGTAAGTATGCTGATTACGATACGACAATTAAGTATCTTGGCGTGTTAATTGATAGCACTCTCACTTGGGAAAATCAGGTTATGAGTGTTAGTAATAGGGCAATGCGGGTTCTGGCGCAGTTGAAGATTAATAATGAAATATTCAACGAAAAACTGCGTATAAAGCTTGTCACCACGTTAATATTCCCAGTGTTTGATTATTGTTGTGTGGCTTACTGCAATATTACTAATTACTCGCAAATGCGATTACAGCGCAAAATGAATTGCTGTGTTCGCTATATCTATAAAATTGCGAGGGCTGAACACATTACTCCGTACTTTAAGAGGCTGCGTTGGTTAAAGCTGAGTGACAGAAGAAACTACTTTATAGCATGCCTATTTCACAAAAAAATATATTTAAATTATCGTCAGCTATTTAAATGTCACTTAGAATTTTTGCCGGTTGCGTTGCGTAGAGGTGATGTAAGGGAAGATTATCTGCGGCTACCTAGATCTAATTGTTGTATGTATGATAACTCGTTTCTTGTTCGTGGTATACGTATCTGGAATGCGCTGCCAGCTTAAATTACAAAAGCCGAAAGTTTCGAAATATTCCGTAGACTGTGCTATGATTATTATTTCCAAAATTATTGATCTGCTATATTGAACGTTTATTACTGCTATTGAAGGTTGTTGAGCTTTGTATAACACAAATATTATTTATAAGCATGATTAACATGTTATTACTGTTAATTACTATATTTATTTTGATTTTATTTTTATGTATCTAAAACTCTGTACATCATACACTAATTATAAATGTATATTTGATGATGGTTCTGAGGGAGCCTAGGCTCCAGAATCCAATAAAATTATTATCTATCTATCTATCTATCTATCTATCTAAATCAAAAAGAGTACTAAGTGCTCAATCTTTGAATTTCCTACAAATTGTAAAATTGCTCTGTGAAATTTATTTTAAGACTTAAGATTGCCTGATTGAAGAAATGGTTAAAGATAAAATCAGAGCGAGTTGAGATTGAAATAAAGACATAAAACTAATAGTAGATTGTCCCCTCGTAAAGTTTTTCACCAATTACACTAATCATATCGCATCAATTTATTCATATCAGAATATCTTTCAGCCAGCATACCAGTAGTAGGGCCTATCAACATAATGACCGTTGTTATTACATCCTATTTGTCTGTTAATTCTCTATACTCTTTATTTAATACCATATACATGTAGTATGCAGCGTAACGTAGTACGTAGTTGTAACTGGGGACGTGTTTGAGGAACTTACTGTTTGAGATTTATATTACAAAGAGCATTGTCAGTCGTGTCAGTTGTCAAGATTCGTTTAGTTATTTCTCTTCCGCAGTAATGTCTCAATCTATATTGTTCCTCTGAAAATTTATCTCAGTAATAAAATTACCTTTTTCTTGAAATTACTTGCAAGGATTTTGAAATGACTTCAGTGAATAACAACTTCTTCGCCTTCGATTTCAAACAGTAGTGATAGTTAAATTTTGTAACATAATATTTTTTAAGTCATTGATTTGTATTGAAAATGGCAAAAGATGACGTTCAAGTACGTGAAGACAACAAAAAGACCCCAAACCGCGGCACGTGGGCGAGTAAAACTGAATTTCTACTCTCGTGTGCTGGATACGCGATTGGTTTAGGAAATGTTTGGAGGTTTCCATATCTCTGTTATCGCAACGGTGGAGGTAAGTTGTAATTTTTAGTTACAAATAATTTAAACTTGAAATTTTTTTCCCGGGTAAAAAAAATTTTTTTTTTAAATCTGTCATCGCTGAATTATGATTGTGTAAAATAAATGTCGGAATATTTATACGTTATTATTATGCGAATTTTCAGGATTATCTCACACTGTATTTAAATTAATGTGATACTATTTTTGACGAAATAAAATTTAATTTATTGAAATTTATTTCACGTACAAGAAAATCAACAATAACAAAATTATTCAAATTAAACCATGTAAATTTTTCAATAGAATATATATTTATCTTGTCACGTCAAGCTAAATATTAATAACAACGTGGTGAAAGTAACGAGTTGCCCATTCATAGGATGTATTTATTATTATTATTACTGTTTTCATTATTATACCCAGAAAATGATTTCCTGTTCAGTTGGGGAGATATTATTAGATGTGATTTATTTATTTTATTAAATAATCTACACTGTTTTATTTTTGGTCTCCACTTGGAGTAACAACTCATTGTTTTTGCTCCACAATAATAACAATAAAAAAATACTGGGCAATAATAAATATAGTGTCGTATAAGTATTTTTAGATTTAAAATAGTCCAATTGAGATCAAGGCTGTAACTGATTATAATTCCCCTTAGGTGCCTTTCTTGTGCCCTACTTACTGATGCTCTTCACATGCGGGATACCCCTGTTCTTCATGGAGTCGTCCTTAGGACAATTCGCGGGAACTGGTTGCATTACTGTTTTTCGTATCAGCCCGATTTTCAAAGGTAAAACCGCAACAATCAAAATTTTATAAATTAATTTCATTAATTTATTTTTTAAAAATACAGGAGCAGGGTTTGCTGTTGTTATTGTTAATGTTATATGCACAATGTACTACAATGTTGTTATAGCCTACCCAATAATGTTTTTGATAATGTCTTTAAGGAGTAAACTGCCTTGGGAAGATTGTGATAATCCTTGGAACACGCCCAATTGCATAAAAGTATTCTTTTAATATTTTTATAGACAATAAAGCGATCCTTAAACGCAGCGCGTTTGGGTGAGCTCTGTTTTCTTACTCAAGGACTATAGATCTTTCAAATAAGATTCGTTTAAAATTTCTGTTTTTGATAATTATTTCAATTTTAAGGGTCAAATTTTTGGAATAATTTAGACAAGGATCTATAATCCTAATAAAATTTTTTTATATTACTTTGATAATTAAATTATAGAAATTTATTTATAGATCAACGATGCTCAGTTTAGGAATACATCAAAAATTACTGGGATACTAAAAAAAGTCAAAACTCCAGCTGAAGAGTTTTTTAAGTAAATTTTTATTTTTTATTTTTCTTTAAATTAATATGTTAATAAAATATTTAACTTACAATTATTTTTAGTTTACAAATACTTCAAATATCATCAGGAGTCCACGAAATGGGTGGAATAGTTTGGCCACTATTTACTGCTAACGCCGTGTCCTGGATAATAGTATTCCTCTGTATCTGTAATGGTGTAAAAAGCGTCGGAAAGGTTGTCTATTTTACAGCAACATTTCCTTTTATAATTTTATTTATTCTGCTAGTAAGAGGTGTCACACTACCCGGAGCGATGGATGGAATACTGTTTTACATCATGCCTAAATGGTCGGAGCTGACAAACTTAAGAGTAAAATTCATTCTAATTACATATTAATAGTTGATTTTGTCATTTTTAAATTTTAATTTATTGAATACAATAAAAAAAATTTTTTGATAGGTATGGGCAGATGCTGCAATACAAATATTTTTTTCTCTTGGCCCAGGATGGGGGGGAATCGTCAATATGGCTAGTTACAACAAGTTCAAGAACGACAATCGTTAGTAAGTGAATAATCAACTATTTTCGCAAAATTTAAACGAATTAAAAAAAATATTATTGACATTCTAGCGATTCCGTTTGGATCCCGATTTTGAACTGTGGTACGAGTATTTTTGCCGGTTTTGTCGTCTTTTCCGTGCTAGGATTCATGTCTTACAGTACAGGTCTTCCGATCCAAGAAGTCGCTACAGGTGGTCCTTCTTTAGCGTTCGAAACTTACCCAGAAGCTTTAACAATGCTTCCGATTCCGCAGTTTTGGTCGATATTGTTTTTCTCGATGCTGTATTTTCTCGGGATGGACAGTTGTGTAAGAAAATAAATTTTTAAAGTAACAAATAATGTAATTTTTATAGACAAAATTACTATATCTTGACTAATAATTTTTCTAAATTTTCAGTTTGTACAAATTGAAGCCATCATATCGAGTATCACAGATGCTTATCCAAAATGCCAAAAACACAAACTCTTAGTTACCATGACATCATTATTTATTTTGTTCCTCGGATCGATCATGTTTGTTACAAATGTAAATTTTTAATTTTTATAAAACAAGAAAGTAATAAATATTTTTTTTGCTCGACGGGCAGAAAGCGTCAACTTTCGGCCCGCTGCGCTAAACGAAGTTGCCGCTTTCTGCCTTCGTCGAGCAAAAAAATAGTATACACTCCACGGGAAGTAAAAAAGAAAGCCTCAGATCACATGTTTGTCAACCTCGGCTTCGCCTCGGCCGACAATTACATGTGATCTGAGACATTTCTTACTTTACTTCCCTAGGTGTGTAATATACTATTCTTACTACGCTGGTTGAAAGTACGGGGTTCCCGCTGCGATTTCACGGCAGAAAGCCTCAGTTTTATGCCGTGATCAAGTCGCGCATGCGCCCCACGACGGGGAGCCGAAATAATGTATTCATGCACTGACAACGAGACACGAGGCGGCAGAAAGTCCGAAAGTCGGTAGTCGCGCTCACTCTATTACTTATGTTTATAAACCTAACCTTACTTGTGATTGTTATGAATGTATCTGTCTTGTTATGTGTCGATGATTTTAGGTTGAAACTAAGTTAATTAGAGAAAATAAATATTTATTTTAATGAAATGAGACTTATTAAATATTTAAATTACAAAAAAAACGAGAAATATTTTTATTCTGATAGACATTTTTTGCCCTCCGGGCAGGAAAGTGACAACTTTCATCCCGCTGCGCTAAACTAAGTTGCCGCTTTCCGCCTTCGTCGGACAAATAGTATATTACACACCTGTGGCAGAAAATGAGAAATGTCTCAGAACACATATATGTTGCCCGAGGCGAAGCCGAGGTCGACATATATGTGATCTGAATATTTATTATTTTCCTGCCATAGGTTTGTATACTATTTTCTGTCCGACAGAGGCGGAAAGCGCAGCACGCGCAGCGGCAGACCGCCACTTTCCGCCTGGGCGCAGAAAAAAATATTATACACTCCACGGGAGTAAATAAAGAAGCCTCAGATCACATGTTTGTTGACCTCGGCTTCGCCTCGGCCAACAATTACATGTGATCTGAGGCTTATTCTACTTTACTTCCCCTAGGTGTGTAATATACTATTCAAATAAATAAATTCATTATTGAACAAATAATTATTTAAAAAAATGCACAAACAGATTTTTTTCTATGCATTTTACGATTATTATTCCATTTTTTTGTTTTTTTCTATTCTTAAAATCAGAGTTAATTTATAATATATTTATAACTTTAAATTTATTAAATTAAATTAAGATCTTTTCTCAAAAGAAAGTAGTAATATGATAGATTATAAATTAATATCTTTATTGACAGGTGTATTTCATGCCTGCCCCCTCGACCAGCAGCACTCGCTTCGTTCGTGCCGCAAATGTCGGGGGCAGGCATCAATTTTTTTTCAAAGCAATTTTTTGCGTACTTTCGATCGGATAGCAAGAAAACTAGTATACACTACACGTCAGAAATTTGAGAGAATCTCCACTTTCTGCCCTTGTAGTGTAATATACTATTATTACTAACTTTTTTTTTATAAATCAATTTTCCAGGGTGGAATGTATCTGCTGCAAGTGTTTGACTGGTATGCAGCTTCAATTTCCGTAATATCTATTTGTCTCGCTGAAGTAATAATCGTCGGATGGATCTACGGTAATATAAATATATAAATTAATTAAATTCAAGTTTTTTGCGCCTATTGGTCAAGTGACTAGTAAATCTAATTGAAGCCAACAGGTGGACATTCCATCTTTCCTATTGGTCAAGAGACATCCTCTCTTTACATAAGTTCGATGGGGATCCATCGAACTTGAATACTAGTAAAGCTAGACCAATAGGGAAGATGGAATGTCCATTTAATAATTTAAATAATGCTGTGAAGCGGGAAAGAATAGGAGTTACGGTAATTATTACGTGAAGCGTTCCACATTCACGTAACAGGATAATTGGTAGGAAAGGATTGAGAAAGGAATGTGGAGAGGATCATCTTAATGTGAGTTTATAGAATATGCGAGAAAAAATTATTAGATAGCTAGGACTGGGATTCGAACCCAGAACCTTCCGAAGACATGTCGGCTACTCTACTTTTTTGATTTGATTTGAAAAAGGTTATTTATTTTTAAAATATTCTCATTTTACATGGTTAAGTAATAAATACCTTATAAAAACTTAATAATTAATTTTGTTTATAAATATTCAAGTGGTCTTCTTATTGAAGCATCTCTCCTGAAAACTGTTAATTTAAAAATAGAAAGTTTAAATTAAATTATTATTATCAAGTAACGATCTTTTAAATAGATAATGATGGTAAAAAAAATAAAATTTTAAATATAAAAAAACCATCTCACAGTTTTATGCAAAGTCGGCTACTCTACCATTTGAGCTATCCGGTCTATATTAAATTTCACTTTCGCTTATTCTATATACATTAAGCCACACTGTCCATCTTATGACAAGCATTTTTACAAATTTAAATAATGCTGTGAAGCGGGAAAGAATAGGAGTTACGGTAATTATTACGTGAAGCGTTCATCTGTTGGCTTGAATTTGATTTACTAGTCACTTGACCAATAGGCGCAAAAACTTTCATTTATATATACAAGCGGTCGAAAAAATAATTGTTAATATAAATTAATATTTTTTTCAATTTTATAATTTTTTAACGAATGCCGTTTTTTATTACCTTAGTATAAAATATTAATTGAAGTTTATTTCCTTCATCAGGCTGCGACAACTTCGTCCGAGATCTCGAATTTATGCTCGGTAAAAAAATACATCCTTGGTGGCCTTTCGCGTGGAAATATGTCACGCCAATAATTTTATCTGTAAGTCAATATATAATAAAGAAGTATTAATTCCCCGATTCCCGACTCGAAGCATGTGATCTGACTTATAAACAAAAATCAATCTAACCTAACCTTGTAATGAAATTTGAGCAATAAACCAAAACTCGTCACATGAAACCCTCATTGCAATGATTTTATTTTTATTTCTAGTTCATTTTCGCAACGACGATAATATTCAACACCCGAATCACGTACCGTGGCGTCCCGTATCCAGAATGGGCAGTTTATATCGGGTGGTGCTCTTGTATGGCCAGCATGCTCTGCATCCCCGGATATGCAATTTATCATTTCATCACCGCCAAGGTATCTATAACTTTTAAATTTAAAAATTCATTAGTTCCCGCTGGATCAATTTTCGATCTATGATTTTGTAATTAGTTACAAAATTAGCGCATACATACATACATAGATACATAGATTGAATCGATTAAAAAGTTATGAGTTATAAATTAGTTCGGTAGTAGCTTAGATCAAAGTGAATATTTCTGCCGAATTAAACTGTTTAATTATTTCCTGTAATTAGGGAACCTTCAAAGAAAGATTCGAGGCCGGCATAAGTCCGACTCCCGAGTGGGGACCTCGAGAAAAGCTCGACTTCGACGAATGGAAAAAATTCATCTCCAGGAGCCAAGATAATCCCTCTCAGCTAGCGGACATCAATGTTAATGTCTACAAAGTCACGAATCTCTAATTCAATTATTCACCAGCCAAAATTTAATAATTTTTCGATCTATTAATTAATTTAAGCTGCTTCTTTAAAAAAAAAAAAACATCTGACACGTCAATTTTTTTATTGTTTATTGTTTCGTTTATTTATAGACCGATCCCATTTTCCTCGGCAATTAATTTGTTTGTTTATTAGATAAATTTCTGTTTAATTATAAACTTATCCAATATTTCTAATATTTAAAACTTTCAACAGTCATTATTGCGTTTTTTACAAAATGTCAGAGCTTGAATTTACAGTGCAGAAAAAAAATAAATCTATATTCAGTTCGAGTGTTGATTTATACGACAGACCTTTGAGGTGGTGGGAGAAAAAACCTATTAAATATGCGTAAGTGAATGAAAAAATTTAAATAAAAAATTATCGTGAGTTACCTTAAAGTAGGTAGTACATTTAAAGAAGTTATTCTTTGAAAATTGAATTTACTTTATTAAGTGATGATGAAGTTAATTGAATTGAAGTATCACTATAAGTTATGAAAATTATTACAGAGTATTAAAGTTTATCTGTGATTTAAAAATTTAGTGTGATTAATTTTTGAACACGTCAATCAGTAGGCAGAAAATTGCCGAGATATCACGGTCACGGAAGGCTTTTATTTATGTATAAGATCTAGATATAGATATGCATGAGAGCTTAAGCTTCAAGTCATACTATTAACTATTAGGAGTTTAATTCTCTCGTGCTGTACTGTGCTACTGGCTGCATTCACGAGTTAAGTGTAAACGATAAATATAGAGTATGAGGCGACTACAACTACGACATCACAGACGAAAACGGAAAGTACGAGTGAAGAGGCGCGAGTAGGAGTTAAGCTTGCATGGAATATTATTCATACCTCCACTCTGTGAATCGATGATATCCTACCTATACTCGGATTTTCCCGACAATACTTCATTTATTCACTACTGTAGCATATATTATACCAAATGCACATTTTCAAGTTTGTTGGCTTTAAATTAATCACGCGAACCTTTTTATTGCAAAAAACTCGCGTTCTTGAGTGGCTTAAGGACTTCCTTAAGTTCTTACGTTTTAGTAATTTAGACTATTTACGTTCATTTAATAAAACACTTGTATGTCCATCACTTTGATTTTATTTCGCATTAATTAATTAGTTTTTTATTCTATAATAAAATTAATAAAAATTTATTTTTCTTACAGAATTTTTGAATCAAGAGACTTTTTCTGTTAAAACTGGATGCAGAAAATTAAGTTTTAATTATTTCAGCTCCAAAATTTGTCAGAAAATTTTTTTCCTTGAACAAAGTTTAAAAAATAAATGTTTTTTATGTTCACTGATAAAAATATTATTTTATAAAGCTAATTCTTATGAAATATTAACAAATTCTTTAATCAGTGCATGAAAAAACAAATTAATTCAACTAGGGTTCGATCCTTGGACCTCTGAAAATTTTTTATTGAACTTAAATACCCAAATATTAGAATTCTAAATATGAGAATTGTAGCCACCTAGCGGAGACTTTTTGAACTAGCTGATATATGAATTTATCGAATCATCCAACATTAAAATATTATTTATTAACAATAAATGAAGTTTATTAAAATTATTTTAAAATCCTTTTATCAGTACACTGAAAAAAAAATTAAGTTAATTCAAGAGAAAAATTCTTGAACCAAGAATATAATTTTGAAGAGGGTAATTGTCTTGAATAGAGACGAAAAATTCTTGAATCAAGTAAAATTTTCTTAAATCAAGAATTTTTCTACTCAAATCAAGAATATTAAGTTCTTCGAAATTATACACTGAAAAAAAAGTTTTTTTCTACCAAGGAAATGTTTCCTTATGGATAAAAAATTGGTATTCTTATGATTAGAATACGAAAGTTTTTTAACTATAAGAATACAGTTTTCTCACTGTCAAAAAACTAGCTTTATAATACAACGTGGTATTTTAAGGTTAAGAATACCTGTTTTTTTAAACCAAGAAAACTCGAGTAAAAAAAATTTAGTATTCTAGGTGGAAAAATTTTTTTTTTTCAGTGCACTGAAAAAAATTTTTCGTGATTTTATTAAGTGTAAAAATGTTTGTGTAGAATTTAACATTTTAGTATATTGATTCAACACAATAGAGTGTTGATTCAACACAGATTGTGTAAAAGAAGTCATCAACACAAATTTTTGTGTTAAATTTGACGAAAAATTTTTTACTGTGTGTATGCTTGATTCAAGAACATTTTTTATTTTCTGTGTATGCACAATAATAATAAGTTTCTTATCTTAAGACCAAAAAAAAAAAAAATAAAATAAAATATAGCGTATATTGTAGTTTTTAAATACTGCTCTTTTATTCAAACTTTTTGAAGTAACCGTGGCAAAGAAACATTTGTTATAAAAAAATATTGCTATGGCCCGTCTTGTGGTATCGAAATTTGAAATTTTGCCACGCGATTCTAAACCGACTTGGGTGTTATTCAACCACTTTCATACGAATATAAATCTACGTATATCGATTATACATCTGAATAAGAAAATAGTAATTCACAGCATAGGTATATGCGAGCACGCAGAGATTGTGCAAAATGACAAGCACAATCGCGTGCCGTGACCGGTTGTCATGTCGAGTCTTCTCTGTCTGTATCACATCTATACCATTAGTGATATAGTGACTATTATATCTACCCATCTTCTTATCTATCTACACGTATATGTGCGTGACAGCGAGAGTAATAGTTGTAGCTGTAGTTGTAGTGGTAGTTTAGTGACTAGATTGTAGGCTCATTGCTGTGAATTGCCTGTCGAGGGAGTTGCCTGTTTCTAAAGTCTCACTTCTGATTGCTTTGTTGTGGGTGTGATTATTTGTGAGTCAGGGGCTTGCTGTTGTAGTGGTAATAGTCGAACCAGTTCACCGAAATTTCAAAACTTGTTGTCTTACTCGTAAGCTCACTCTCGTGCTTCTCATTCACTGTACTCGTCATTATTCTCTCTGGAATTGAATTTTAATTTAATTACTCTAATTCGGATCATTTTTATCGGTTATATGATTATTATTATTATTTTTGTTGTTTAGTTTTTAGAATGTGGTGAAAATTTTAGTGAAATAAATTTTTTTTGTCGGAAAAATGAATCAAACTTTCGGAGAGGGGTTTTGGGCGACTGTTGAACTGCTCGTGAGCGATATAAAAGACAGTGGAACTGTTAGTCCATTTAATGATGATATTGAAGAGTGGTTGGATACGATGGCTCATAAAGTCAAGCAGCAGCGCGAACGGGCCAGAAGAAAACAGGAAAATAAATCGAATTTTAGTGATGATACTAGTAGTCTTGATTACGGATCTTTGATTGAATGCAGGTAGTTTTTTTTGGTAATAAATTTTTGATTTTTTTTTTTAATGATAAATTATAGAAAAATCTATTTTAAAATTAAATTTTTTTTTAATGAATTTATTGGATGAAAAAAAATGTGAAAATTTTTTAATAAATAATTGACAAATTAAATATTTTTTACATGATCAATAAATAAATTTATTCATTAATAAATTAATAAATAGTTGACAAAAAAAAATAATTTTATGAAAAAGAAAAGAAACAATTAAATTATTTCTCCACCAATTTTATAGTAAAAAAAATTCCAGTACTGTAAATAACTTTTTTTTTTAACTAGATTAAATAATAAAAAAAAAAAAAAATTTTTATTAAAAAATTTTTTTAATTAATTGCTTACTGATTAAATAATATAATTAATTTTTGATTAATATTAAAATCATTGAAGGTACAATGAAATTTTGGCAGACGAAAAAAAATTATTAAGTGGAAACATCGGCTGTTTAGTCAGACATCTACCGCGCAAAAAATCTACTTTACCGAATAGAACCTACACAAAAAGAGAACTTCCCTTTCCTCTAGTTATCTTGAGATGACAAATATATTCAGCTAAATTTATCATTTCCTCTGTCCTGGTGAAATGAGTTGAATGACTGAGGTCATTGTCTATCGGTGTAGCAAAAAGTAACTAAACACTTAACTCTGTCTCACAAAATTTTTCACATAAAATCTTCCTCCGCAGTCAATGACTTCCAGATGAGTAATGGTGCACGAAAAATATTCAAACATATAATATTCATTCATAGAATATTCATACGGAGAATTTAACTCCCTGAAAATTTATCTTTGTCCTTCCAGATCATTCACTCCCTGATAATAATTGTAATAATAGAAATTTCATTACAGTTTGACAACCGAGAAAGGGTAAGTATTCGTCTTTGTGTTTGTATTTACGTAAATAAAGTCAAACCCCGAAATTGATCGATGGATAATTTTCTTTATTGACAAAAATACATCCATATTTTATTTTTAACAAAAAATCAATCGTAATAAAAATTTGAAGCCAGTCCCATGGCTAAGCGGTATAATGCTTGTCATGCTTGCTTGGGACTGGTGAGGCGTGGGTTCGAATCCCGGTGTGAGCTGAAATTTAATTTTCAGTGAACATCGGTGCTCGTAACTCACGCCGGGCTGTACAGGTTTGGGTTTTTCGATGGTTTCCCCAAGCCCTGTGCTACCGGTGGGGCACAGGCAAATGCGTGCAGTTTCCCCAAAGTCGGCCCATCGCCGCATTACTCTCCAGGCTGAAAATGTATGTAATACCGCCAAAACTTATTCTGCCAAAACTTAATGTACCGATCAGCCTGGAGTCCCCTTCCGGTCTCGGCCGGACCCCCATCGAGACAGAAGTCTGAAAAGCGGGGTTAAAAAAAAAAAAAAAAAATAAAAATTTGATGTTAGAAAATTTATTGAAAAAACAATAAATGAAATAAAATTCGTTGGCTAAATTAAAAGTGACAATTTTCATGACATAAAAAGCACATAATCCAGGTTAATACTAGTAACATTGAAACATAACATTTTTACGTCTAGTTCGTACAGTGAAAATCCAGTAAATGTCAGCTTGCTTTTTCAGTAAATTAACCTCCTGCCCACTCAACTTCGCTTTACTTCCCAGATTCTCTGGATAGGATCGCAGACGTAATATACATTATCCCCAACAGTTCTATTCTATTGATCAAAAAATACTTCCTTCAAACGAAAGCAATAAATAAATAAATAAATATTAATTATAACAAGTTCGATAAAT
This sequence comes from Cotesia glomerata, assembly GCF_020080835.1. Classification (NCBI taxonomy): domain Eukaryota; kingdom Metazoa; phylum Arthropoda; class Insecta; order Hymenoptera; family Braconidae; genus Cotesia; species Cotesia glomerata. The sequence goes on from NC_058158.1 coordinate 6,774,161, forward strand.
TTTGCGGTGAATATTAACACAAAAAGTTGAATTGCTTTTTCAAATCTTAAGATCCACTTTGTCACTTATTATTTGTTCATTGATCTTTAATTATTCATAAATCACGGCGCTTCCTTCCTAACCCCAGTGGTTTTTTTTTTTTATGAAGATTACAGAGATAAAAAAAGATTCCTACAGACTTATAGTTGATGACTTGCGATATTTATAGTTTACTTTATTATTTCTTTCACCACGGACCATACCACCACACGCTGTAATAATATATTTATTGATCAAATGATACACACGGGAAAGTTTCAGTTTGCGGGGGTGAATAACTTTTACACTTAATGTGATATTTTATCATGGGATTTTTTACAAATTTTTAACATGACAATAATCTTATTGTCTCTTTCGTTTTTATGAACTATAAAAATTTTCTAATGTTTTATCTTATTATAAAACACGTAAAAAATCTTTGGTAAATCCAAATGTGCATACCTTAACTTAAGCGTTCATATTATACGTAAGCTTTTCAAAGTAGTTTAAATATAATAAAAATAATAATAGTCATAAAACAAAAGTTATCTCAGTAAATTTTCATTAAAATTAACTTTTAATGATTGTTTTAATCTTTCTGCGAGTTGAACGCCCCCATGAATAGTAACAGTTTATTACAAATTACAGGAAAACACCTGCGCACATTGGCTCCATAAGAAACTCTATTTACAAAAAATATAATAACAAATGATGATAGATAATTAGAATATAAACGTAAATAAAAACGGTATTGATCTTTAGATATATATGAACTTGAATATAACAATGATAATAACAATATCAATGGAATCATTAGAAATTCAAAGGCTAGTATATTTATTTCATATTAAAATAATGTATTTAGATCCGTTAAGTGTTTCACTTGTTGAGTGTCATAATAATAATGATAATATCAGGAATTATAATCTCGAAATATAAACTACGATTTATTCAAAATGTTCTCATTATCATCTATTAAGAGTAAATTTATTTTCGTATAATGTTATACTGTTTTAAATTTTTTTATAAAAAAAAAAAAAAAACAATTGTATCTTGACTTTACGAATCGAATATTCAATGAACGAAAGTTAAAAAGAAGAATGTTTATACTTTTTCCTTTACATTCAATCAATCTAAAAAAATCACTGACTAATGATATTTTCGGATTATTACGAAAAAAGTTTTGTATAATGATATATAAATGTACATAATGCCTATCGACTTTTCATTGTTCGCGAAGCGGGCAAGTTCTGCTAGTCTATAGACTATTATAATATTTATAATATAAAAAAAAAAAAAGAGAACTTTAACTTGGGCTCCCACGTTCTGCAGTCATAAAGCGAAGGTAAATTATGCGAAGAAATGAAATTTGTGACGTACTTTACGAGGAAGATACATAGTACTACGCACATATTCCACAGGTGCCATTCCCTTCCGTATGTAATGCCACTAAATAAAAGTAACTATCGTCATTACTAGGATACGTAGGATACGGCACGTGGAATCGATATTCAATTCCCCATGGCACTTACCCTCTATCATACCCCGCAGTTTGTGGCTCTACATCTACACCTATATCCACTTTCCATTTATAGTTTACGGCCGCCATGCACTTTTCACATAAACTAATTTACATAAATTAAGTGCATCCATTTAGTTATTTAGCTTTATAGAAATAACTGTATTTATTATATATTTCCTTTATTAATCATTACTTAACAGTATCCTTGATTCTATTCAGATATATTTAAAATTTTTCGATTTTTCCAAATTGAATAAAATTAAATTATTAATTAAAATACTTCTCTCGTTATAAAACTTCAATAACTTCACTACAAGGACAATTTAACTGTCCAATTATCACAAATTTCAAGGAATTCAAATTACATAACTTTTTATATAACATGAACCTTGAATTTAATTTTATTAGTACGTCAAATTGTCAGTAATTATCATTGATTGAATCTCATTCAAGGCTTTATTACATTTAAAAAAAGCTTATCTCTTCAAAATTTTATTATATTATTAGAAAAAGAAAACAATTTTGTAATTTATTTCAACCACTGTTTTAAAATTAATTTTATTTTCTTTATATTTTTATAAGAAAATTATTAATGTACTTGACCTAATTGAAGTTTCTAGTGAAGTTATTGGGTTACAGAAAGTGTTTCTCCAGAGAAGAGAAAATTGCTGATGAAGAGTAAAGAAGGAATAATTTATTTTAAATTATAACATTCAAAGATCTTATCAATTTGTATATTTTTCAAGTACACTTTTATTATGTGTAATGCAAAAACAATAAAAATTGTCTGTCCTGAATCTTAATTTTGTGCTGTATAGAAAACATCAACGTAAAATTATTATACTCACTTTTAATTCAAGGGTATCAACAAATATTTATTAATTGCAATTAACAAATAATTCATTAACTGTTTCTAAATATTTAGTAAGTAATCTAATATTAAAAAATAATTTATTAACAGTTTATAAAGTTAATCAAATAATGCAAAATTTGATTTTTTTGTTAAATCTATTTCAGAAAAAATAAATTGCGATCACATGCCCCCATTTTGATCTTTCTACACAAAAACTTGATACCTAATATCAGTATATATATTTTTATCTTTTGTCACACTCGCAAAGGAATGCAGTGAGAGACATCGTGCCTCTCCTCAGTTGGTTCCACCTAGTTTACCACCACCCTCACCCCAACTATTACTACAACTACATCAGAAATCCTACAAATTCTCCGTTTAGATTTTTCAATTTTTTTTTATTACTTTTGTAAGCCCGATACGACTTTTTCCAGTTGTTACTGTTGTCATTGCTGATATTTGTCGAGCGGTATTTTGTATGCAGCCTTACATGACTGTTGGAGTAAACGCAAATAAAAAATTCAGTTTTACGGAGTTCATATCAACGTTTGCATCATGGTCGATTTACACGACTTTCTATGTCTAACCTGGTGGTACGCTTTAAATTATCAGTGGTCCTTCTTCTATTTTAAAATAATTAAAATAATCCAATTACTCGATAAATAATTAATTGAAAATAATGCTTAAAAAAGAATAAAAAATATGACTATTAAAATATTCCGCGACTCGTTAAAAAATAAATTATTTATTCAATTAAAAATTTTAAAAAAAATGTGATGTATTGACGTGAAAATTTATTTTTAAAATTTTTTAATTGGAAAAAATATATTAATTTCCTGTCCACTCAAATAATTTCTGTCATCGACATGTGATAAATTTTTAACGTCAATTAAACAAACAACCCAGTTCACTATTTTATTGAACGATGAACTTCACCTGACATCCAATCACTAACTTTAATTATCTTTCATACTTGAAAGTTGTTAATCGAGAATTTAAAAAACACAAAACTAACGAATAAAAGTATCATACCCACATGTTTAATCTTATTTGACGTACCAGACGGGTAATTACTTCATTTAACACAAGTTAATCTCAATAAATTGTTGTCTGAGCGTTTAATTCGCGACTTAAAGCAATTAAACTTTAGAATTAACACTCCCGCGACTTTTACGTACCTCAAAATTTTTAAACGTCTCAATTTTTTGTCATTAAAAAATCTACATTTATTATTTATACTTAAAATTATAAATATAAATTATTGACTCTTGCTTGCTCCAGAAATCCCTTCAAGAAGTTGTGATGTCTTGGTATAAACTGTAACGTCAGTCACGAAACGTTGTTTTCGGTGGATTTATATCCGACCCTTATACGATTCAGTCAAGCTTGGTAGTTCATCCGATCAAGACTATTGATAATATAAACATATAAATACGTATAATACTTCAGTAGTGTGCAAAAAATGTGTGCTTTGTGTTTTTATATTAATTGTTAATGTTTATTTAATTTTATATTTAATTGTTAATCGATTTTTGTATTTTTTTAATCGTTGATTTTTATTTGTTTCATAGCTTCAGCAGCCCACAAGTCAGGTCTCGCCTGGAGTTGTTGATGGGAAGCAATGTTGTTCGGTTGACTGATCGTAAGTATATGCTCAGGCTGATGGCTAAATTACGACAGGATTTTGAAAGCAAACAACTCTATCGCATTGAAGAGAGAAAGGTAAATAAATCTGCTCAATTATTCACAAATAAGTTAAACTTGAAATTTTTGTCTCTCGGACTTTCGTTTTAAAAGTTGTATTGTTATATCAATACTTTAAAAACTTCAATAAAGTTTTTTTTTTAGAAAAAAAATTAAAATAAAATAAGTGAATAAGAAAAATATTTCTTTAGAAAATTATTTTGTTACTGCATTATTGCTCAAAAAATTTTTTAACATTTTACTTCAATCTAGGTTTTAAATTTATTAATATTGTTTTAATAACAAAATAAATTATTTAAAGCACTTATAATTTAGAAAAATTAATATTAATTTAAACATAATTAATTTTTATTGCCAAAATAAAATTAAAAAATTATTATTTACACTTTTTAGACAATAATTATTTTACAACTAAATCTAACAACTAATTTTCGTTTTACCATATTTGTTTTTTTTTTTTTTTTTATTTTTACGTAAACATGATCCCTTGTATTAAAAAATATTCAAAAATTTTTTTCAGTCAAACTCAAGAAAAAATTTTCGGCTTTTCGTCAAAAAAATAATTTTTAAAAATATGAATAAGTATTCTTCAATTGCAGCAATGCATAAACAGAAATAATTTAAAAAAAGTAATATTTAATATTAAAAAAAAATTTTCTTTTTAAATTTCTTTAAAAAAGAAACAGTAAAATATTTTCAAAGGTCAAATAGAAGAATAAATAAAATAAATTATTATTCCTATAAATCGATACCCAGTTATCTAAAAAGCAAGCATGCATATAAGAAGCCACTGGATTTGTGGAGCAGTAAAATTTGAATTTAAAAAGAAAAAGTAAATAAAAATTTAAATTGCATGAGTTAGGGCCATTTTCTCGCGTTTTGTGCCCCATCAACAAGGCCTTGACTACAACCGTCATTTCGTTGCATCGCGCAATCTCGCGAGTATGTGGCCAATGCGATGTATATGCAAGCAAAATTGTTCGAAAGCTAATATAAGCACATAGATTAATGCTCTATAATACCGTACGAAGAGTACATAATGTACATAATACAGTACATAATAAACAATTCATTGGAATAGGAAATAAGGTATCTGAATAATCGCGTGTCGTTATCAACACGAAGGCTGCGTGAATCGGTCGCGCGACCAAAAATCGACATTTAGCTTGTATATTGTATTGGAACTCGCGGGTGCAGCTCAACTATCATCTCATGCTTATCAGTTATCAGAAACTCTGGTTTTGTTTATCTACCAATAAATAAAACAGCCAACACACACAAGATATAATTCCGTCACCAATTTATCCTATTATTGAGGTACATGTACATGATTATTTTTTATGCACGAATATTACTCAGAGCAGTAATAATCTACACGATTGTAATACAATATCTGATGGTAGGCGATAATATAATCACATAATATCGTTACAAATTCGTTTTAGTGTTCAGACAATTTACAAATTTAATTTCAACATGCAACTGATGATTCTTCTAACTTTATACTCAAATTCATATGTACCAATGCGTTATATCACCAAATACAGTATTTTTTTTTTTTTCAAGGACCATTTATTTTTTTTTTATACCGTAACTTGATGAGCTGAGTCTCTTGTCTTTAGTATGAAGTAACAATTGATAAAAATAGCCGGTAAATTGCATGAGTAACGCCACTCATTGATCTACGACTGGATTATTCGTGTTAGAGAAGACAAGTACTTCTTTTACTGATATTTTATAAGGGATTTATTCAACTGGCGCGTCTGACCGGCGCTATTTTTTTAAATTAAAATTAGAATTGGCGAGTTGGAATGAAGAAATACTATTTTTTTATAAAGGAAAGTCTATTATACAAAAAAATATTGTTTTAGATTTAAAATTTAGATTTTTAAATATTTAAATTACAGAATGAATATTATATTTAAATAAGTACAATTATACTTACACATCAGAAAAAACCAATTGTGAGAGAGACAAAAATTTTGTTTCATTCAAAATAAATTATTCTAATCAAGAATTTCTATTTCTATGTATAAAAATTTTTTTTTTCACTGAATTAAAAATTTTCATTAACATAATAAATAAATAAATTTTTTTTTTATTCAGAATAATGAATTGATGCGAACAAAGATGATGATTCTAAACCGTTTGATATCTGTGAATGAAGCTCCGGCTGAAATACGTCAATATCCACTATTTCAATTGTACCTCTACTGTGATGCTATTGTGGAGCAAAAACGGATGAAGGTATTAACTATTTATATCAAATATACATTTATCATTTATCGTCCTACTGATAAACAGCTAATAAAGATTCATAGCTATTCTTTAAATATTTTATCTATTCTAAATATATTAATAAAATTTCTCATTCCCTAAACCTATTTTCAGCATTCGTACAAAAAACGTAAAATAGCGTCATCCTTGTACCACATTCTCTATCCTGACGCAAAGACCGAAAAAAAAATTAGCGATGATGAGAAAGAAGTCTACATGAAGCGGGTTTATGTCGACGGAGTTCCTGAATTGGTAAAAAATTTTTTCATTCTTTAAATCAGAAAAATGTTTTCGTGTTTAATTATTATCGCCTTACATAAATAATTCAAAATTACAGAAAATTATTTTTGTATATAAAACTAATTATAGTTGGCAAATTATCAACTTAATGGTGTTTAATTATGTGCAATCGCTACAACTTTTATAATTATTATTATTATTTCTTTTTATTTTTATCAATTCTATTATTTTTTGTTTTGGTTTGCAATTGCTAACACATCAATGGTATACTCATTTAGCAATCCATCTATTAAATTAATGTTCTATTTATAAGTCATCTTGTTATACATTATAAAGTTTTTTTTTTTTTTTTTATACTAACTATTATAACTATTAACCCTGTTAATGGCGTAAGCAGTTGGATTTATTTGTTTAAATAAATAAATAAATAAATAAATAAATAAATAATTAGTTAATTTTCAATAATTAAATTACAAGGTGCCAATGACTGAAGAAGAAGTCGTAGCAGCGAAGCTCGAGTTGGAAACCATTAAAGATATTGAAGAGGGATACGCACTAACGCAAAAAGAATACGATCGACTTCATTACGAAACCGATGCAATAAAGGAGCTTCGAAAGACGCAGGTACATTTACGTCACTGCGTACAAAACTATTTGCTGCTTGTAATTCAAATAAACGAGTACTGGCCAGTAGTTCAATTAATTAATTTACTACTTGCGTTGGTGGCACTGTTAACATTTTGTATACTTAGTATTGATTTTATAATTTCATTTACTTCGTAGTAGTATTTGTTTATTGATATTACATAATTTGATCGATAAAATCAAAAGTTTTAGTCTGAAGAATTTAACATTGAATCTGTCGATATTAATAAAAATTTGATTCACACAGAAAGTCGAAGAAATGTACGCGAAAGCCCACGATATTCTCGGTATTCTCTACTCGTATGTGGACGATGGTCGATATGACATAGAAGATCAAGTTAATAAGGTGTCAGACTCGTCAGCAACGACAAACCAATTAGACGACCTACCAGATGAAGATAAACATCAAGATTAAATTCGCTATTTATTAAATCAAGAAAATGCCTGGAAATATTAGACAGCGCTTTAAAGGGATACATATTTCTTAATTAATTTTATACATGACTTTCTGAGGAGCATCAAGCATCAGTTAAGCCAGAACCTCATTAATTTTTTTTGTAAGAAATTTGGTTGATTAACACGTCATTTAAGTTGTTATTATTTACGTGTAAATAATGTGTTTGGATTACAATTTTAATTTAAATTTATTAAAAAAATTTTTTTAGCTTTTCTTTTGGACGATTTTGTCTTGTTTAGTTCAGATTATAATAATTACACTTATAATAATTATCCTGTGAAAATTTATAATAAAAAATTATTCATTTTTGTATAATTGATTTATTTAGACAAAAATTTTTTTATTTATTAAAATTTAGGTTTTTTAATTTAAAAAATTAAATTGATTAATCTAGTATACAAACTTGTTTCAATAAACACTATATTTGATATAAAATATTAATTAAAGTAACTTATTTCTCAGTATGTTAAAATTTTTCAGTGATTAATTAATTAATATTTGAATAAGTTATTTTAAGATCAAGAGAAAATATTGTGTTGATTTTTATATTTAACTAGACGACCCGGTGAACTTCGTATCACCTACATATATTTGTGAAAAGTATAGTCAAAATTTAATACAAAATTCTTATTTACATTCAATGCAACATAGTTATACACTTAATCAATTTAAAGCTTTTTGATGGACTACATTTTTTATCTATTTTTGCGGTGCGTAAATATATAAAGATGATGGCTTTACGATTCACGAACACAGGACGTATAATTTCCCATGCACGAAATAGGGAAACTCCGATTTGATTCCGTAAATTTTCAACGACTGGCCTGGCGATTTATTTATGATCGTCAGTGCGGTTTGAACGTGAGATAGCTCGTCCCACATCTCATTAACTGGCATGACCTTAGTCAGGTTGTCTTCTCCTTGGTATTTTGAAACAATAACAATCAAAAAGTTCTTACGCACTGACAAACTGATAATAGATAAATAGATTTTATTAATCGGCTTGAAATTAATAATCAAGTGTTTGAAAAATGCATTCATTTTCAACCGTTACATTTCCGCAATCATAAAATCAATTAATTAGTTATGTGATTAGCAAAAATAACATGTATAAAAAATTCTTAGTCCGTTGACGGAATAACTACATGTCATGTTAAGTTTTGAAAACCTTACAATGACTTTTTCCCCGCTGCCAAAGAGACGATTATTCTAAGGAAATTTTTATTAAATGTTATTGAAGTTTAATAGATATGTCCTTAATTTCATGTCTCAAAAAGTCTTAGTTTATGAACAAAAATATTTCTTACATTCTACTCACCACTCTGACACAACCTACATATCAATTGAATTATTACGAAATTCGTTTTTGGTTGAAATCTAATCATTGACTAAGAAAAATATTTAAATCGGTTGACCTTGAAGGCCATCCCTGTAATTTCCTGTATTTCTTGAGATTCTTTAAATTTTATATCTGTAGGAACTGTATTTGAAGAATATGAATTTTTTGACAATTATCACTTCCGCACTCTTATGCGGGGGAAGAATTTCATAAGATCCTATTCGAGATGATGTCTACATTGTAAATAAAAGATTCCAACAAAACTTCGAGTCCATAAAAACTATCGATCGGAAATGAGAAATTTTCATGGCTAACGCCCCCGCAATCCCTTTTGAGGTTAGAATTTGATGAAATCCACTCTTAGCTGAACTTAACATCATACACGAAGATTCCTACTAAATTTGGAGTCTGTAGAAGTTACAGTTTGAAAATGAAAACTTAACATTCTAACACCCACCCCCGTAATCCTTATTAGGGGTGGGTTGTAAAATCCGCTCTTAGATCATTTCCGCATCACATATGAAAGACTCTACCTAAATTTGACGTCTGTAGGATCTACAATTTGAAAGTTAAAAATTTTCATTGTCAATATCCACCCCCGCAACTCCCTGTGGAGCGAGCTATCGTAAAATTCGTTCATAGATTATTTCTATATCTCTTACAAAAGATTCCTACCAAATTTGGGAACTATAGGAGCTATAGTTCAAAAACCGGAATAATTCATTGTTAACGCTCCCGCAATCCCCTTTGGGGGAAAATTTTTTAAGAATTTTTTTACATACAAACCTTCTCCTAACAATTCTGACGATAACAAAAAAAAATTTAGCTCAATCGGTCCAGCCATTCTCAAGTGATGCGTGGACATACATGCGGCATTTTATTTTTATTTATATAGATTAAAAAAATGAAGAGATTGGAATAAATTTAAATACAAATAAATTTCTTTTTAATAAACAAGATTCTTTGAGGTCGTAGAAATTTATATATACCTTACAAAATTGTAAAGAGAAAAAAGCTGTTACCAGCAAAAATATTAATGAATAAATAATTTACATTAATTAATTAAAATTTAAAATTTATTCTCGAAGAAAAATGCAAGAGACAATATTATCATACGCAATAGATACAAAATCATAATTATCGTAAATTAATTGAAATGTCACTGTTATTGGCGCAAATGGTAACCATACGCTAATTACCCCACAGCAGCGTTGAAATATTATGTGAAGTCTCGTAGGTGTAATTGATGTACAGTTTCAACAAATCATATTCACATTTTGTATTCCGTTTAATTTATTCCATGATAATTTTACATTTCATTTTAATTCTAAAATAGTAACAAGTAATTTATATGTAATTGTCATGTTAATTTTGTCGGCAATATATATAGCCACAAAATAATACTCAATTTGGAATAAAAAATTTTTAAAACTTTTATTAATTTTATTTTTAAAAAAGTTATTTCTCATTGCCTAATTAATTATTAATATTTGTTAAATTATTTACACATGATCTAATTATTGTAACGCATGAATGATCACGAAGTTATTGTTGCATAACTTCATTGTTTTATACGTAAATTATTTAATACTTAATCAGATACTCTGAATAATTGAAAACTGTTGATTAGTTAAAATTATTTTAACCCGCTTAGTTAACGTGTAATATAAAATTTTTCGAAAAAAATTAGTTTGATTACGGTAGTATTGCACTAAATTTTTTTGGGGTGTTTAATCTTCAATAATTAGATTAATTAGGACGTTATATTAGCTTAGTATTATTTATATTTATCTAGTGCTAGAAATTTGAATAGCGCGCTACGCGCGCGCCTAAATTTTAACCATTAATGAATCGTGGCCCGTTTTTTGCGAGTTTCGACCTTTGACTAACTTAGGTATTATTTCTAAGCTTGTGATTCTTAATTTAATTACTTTTATCGAAAAATTTATGTATTTTAAGTGGAAGTAGATTTCTTTCAACTAAACTTTTTGAATTTTCAAGCAGTCAACTTCAAACTATGATTGAAGGGGTAAAAATTAAAAGTAAAAAATCTAACAATCTTATCAGCTTTACAGCGAAATTCCTTATAATAATTTTATTTTTATAAATTAAGTTAATTTTTTCATCAATGTAGAAATTAAGAAAAATATTAATTTTTGTTTTCAAAAAAAAACTTAGTAAGATTTTAATAATTTATCTGGAAATATTTTAATAATTATTTATTTATTTATATTAGATTATATTTAGATGATATATTAAAGGGTTGGAAAATGTAAATATAATTTCTGATAATAAAAAAAGTTACATTACGCATGATTTACGTTTACGTGTTAACCCATGGAATATCTGCGGTCTTCTCCCCCAACCCCTACAGAGGGTTGTATGGATACGCTATATAAAGCGTCGCGACGCTGACAGAACGTCAGAAATTCAACATACCTCAACTGAGTCGGTTAATATTTGTGAATAGTCTCTATTTATACGAGAAAATATCTAATAATTACTTGCAAAAGTTATTTGATATAAAATATAGTTTCAAAATAATTTGGTGAACTATTTTATTAATAAACAATTCAGTGAGTGTTCATCAACTATCACTTCTTTGGTTTGATTCTTATTCAAGGTAAATTTAATTTTGATATTTGATCACTAAAGTTTACTCTCATTACATATTATTAATATCAAATTGCTAATAATCCGCTTTAACATCTTAAATAACGTCCAGTGATAAATTATATAGTCCAGCGATATTATATAGTTCTCGAGCAACAAGTTTCCGATCAGTGTAATAGAAACCCGATAAACGTTTCTGCAAGTTGTAGAAGAGTTTGCACTCAATTAATTTATTTTTTTTGCTACTACTTTTTCTTCATTTATTTTTATTGCTTAATTAAGAATTAAAACTTATTTTATTTAAATATAATTAAAGCTAGAAAAAATTTTTAATTCATGTTTAAAGTGTGAAAAAAATTCTTATTCATAATCATCGTGAAGATTAAAATTGTTATGAATATTTTCGTTCGTGGTTACTTCAATTACAAAAATATAACATTATATTTTTATTATATTGAAAAATCCATTTTATGTGATTTAAAAATTAATAACTTCATTACAAAGTTCAATTTTTAATAGTTTCTTTTTTTTTTTAAATCGTATGTTATCTTTTATCAGTTTGAATTTATCTGAAATGTTTTTGTTTGTGTGAAAAATAAATTGACCAAAAAGTTTCTATCAAAATCAATTATTAAATTTCAAAAATCTTAAACATTTTAATAATTTTTTACATTTATGTTCATTATATTTTTAATAATTTTTAATTTTAAAAAATTCTTATGAAATAAAAAAAAACAATCGATTGAAAAATTTCGTTCAATTTATGAAAAAAAAAAAAAAATATTTTTTTAATAAAATTTTATTTAATAATTCTATAAATTTTGCATTTTTTGTACTAAAATAAAATGACATTAAAAAGATATGATCTAAATAAAATCTAAAAATAATTCAATAAATAATCAAACAAAAAAAAAAGCTAGCAACAGAAATTAAAAAACAGTAAACAATGAAATTACAATAGATAGAGAGATAAATCTGGATCAAGGTCCACCAACGGAATCAGATACAGAAGGACATTTGAGTTGGAACGATCAATGGACTATCTTCGCTACCCTCTTCTCGGCAATTGCCAGTCAATCTAGCCGTCGAATCCCACAATCTGACCCTCACACACAATAAATGTCACCACAAAATTCTCGGAGTTAGTTAAATGTTCAGTAATGAAATTTTGTGTTTCAGATGTGGCTTAGTTTCTCTCTGCTCGCGACTCTAATAAACGTAGGAGTATCGTTAAGCGAATCTGCGGAGTACGAGCAAAACGAGCTGTTATCACCTTCAGTGAATAGAAACCAAAACAATGCGTTCATAAATAATAAAAATGAATTGCCTACAAAACTCAAACAAAGAGCTTTTGAAAAAATAAAGGATCATTCAAACTGGGACAAATTTAATTATAAAGTTGATCAAAACCTTCGGAGCATCCCTGCTAATACAGAACCACTCGATGACACAATATTCGATTATTTAGGTATGTAAAAGTTTAACTCACTCTTAAAGAAACTTGGACGCGTTATTAGTACAAACTATTATTATAAAATATTTCGATGTAAGAAATTCAATTTTTTTACTCGGCTTTTGTGCAGTATTAAATTTTAAACTCACTATAAAAATTTAGTAAACTTTCTTGAGCATTTTTACATATCATACACTGATAGAAGGATTTATTTGTATTAAAAAATATTTGTTAATAGTTAACAAATCATTTATTAGAGACCACTTTTTAATATTAAACAAATATTTCTTAATATTTAAAATGATTTATTTGTATTTAATAAATCTGATATCCATTTATTAAATATTAATAAATCTTTTTAAATACTAAGAAATATTTGTTAAGAACTAAAAAGTGGCCTCTAATAAATGATTTGTTAAATACTAACAAATATTTTTAACTATAAACAAATCCTTTTATCAGTGTACTATAATCTTCAACGTACAAACAATAAACATGGAAGTTGGAATTATTCATTATTATATTTTAAAATTTAGACATTTAAGTATTTATTATTATTTGAATAGTATTTATTATAAATCAATTATTATTCAGTTTAGTTTAGTTTTTTCCGTGTACGGACATCCACGGAGAACTTTTTTTTTATTCATTTTTTATTTCCTGTAAAAAAGTTGAGGTTAAATGTCAAATATTTCAAAGAAAAGTATATTGTGTTTATGACCCAAGCTGCGGGAAGAACGATAAATCCTGCAGCCGCATAAAATATAATAACAAGCGTCGGGTAGTAACGTTCATTCAAGAGACTTAAAAACACAATACGAGCTTCAAGCCTGATGGTAACCTTATTGACAGAGCTTTAATGGTCCCTTTGATAAGCTTTCATTGATGTAATATCCTGCTAGAAATATCCTGCTTCGCTCTAAATAGCTGAGTACGCACTATCAAAGATGTGTACTTTTATGATAATTAATTAAAATATTTAAATTGCTAGCGATGAGTGTTTTAATGAAGCCACGTATTTTTGATGAGAGAAATCCTTTAGAAAAATTAATGGGAAAAATTTTTTTCCAATTACGCCCTTTTGGTTTTAAAAAAAAAAAAATTTTTAAGCCCAAAGGGCGTATATAAAAAAAATTTTATTTATATTTTCTGGCTTTCTGCTAAAAAAATTAAACTTCTGGTTATAAACTTTTTGAACTTCCGGTTATAAAATGATTTTTTTTTTTTAATTCAATTGGGCGTAGCTTAAAAAAATTGTATTTCTCGTTTTTTCGAAGAATAAATCTTTCTTTTTTTTTATTTCTATATTTATTGATATTGTATAGATTTTTTGCACGCCTCATAGCGCGAAGCGCGTGAGGTTGTGCTTTATACTCGACTAGTCAAGGTCAAGCAATTTTGTGATCTTTAAATGCCTCTATCCCAATCATATTACACTTATACAATGATATAAGTAGATGTACACCGGAAAAACACTTAAATTAAACCATCTTTTACTTTCTAAAATCATTTCATGTTGCTATTTTGGAAAAAAAAAACGTTTTGAAAAAAATTTTACATGAACGTCCAGATGTCACCCCATTTAGGATGTACCAACGATTACTCCCGAACAAATTGATATTTCAAGACCGGACCTTTTTTATTAGTTTAAGAATTCGATTAACTGGGTCCGTATTTCATATCAGTGGTCTAGTTTATGTATTTTTTTTTTAATTGAATTTTTATTAAAATTCACTATCACTACGCGATACAACCGTACAAAGCCAAACGAACTTTTCTTATTTGTCACGTGGAAACTATGGCGCCACTTGATCAAGCTAGATTTTTTTAGACTGCGTGCGCATATGACAAGAAAAAAGGGCGCCGATATTTAAAAAAAAAATATAAAATACTCTGTAAGAAACTACTTAATTATAATTTTTTTTTTTTTAATCAATTACACAATTAATTTTTTTCTTAAAAAATGAATGAGCGTCATGAGGCGTGCACTTTTGGATTTTCCAAACTTTTTTTTTAATTTATCTAATTTATCGATTTAATAATATCCACAGAGTAGTATTGATAATACTGATGAATAATTATTTATTTTTCATTACTGCAGATGAATTACAAACAGACGAGCTGGATGAGGCGACATTAAATCAACTGTCAAACTATCTGTCATCACTTCTTTCCCAGCCGATATGGAACACACCGTTAGTTATCGTTGAGGACCCGCTGCTGCTTGACGAGGCAGAAGACTCAAGTGAGCTTGACATGATGCCTTCTGTTAACAAGAGATCAAGATATTATCGCCGCTATCCGTGGAAGCGTCAACACTCGAGGTAATTTATTGTTATTACTGAACAAATAAAAAAAAATACACTGTTAAAAAAAAAAAAAATTAACAGGCCTGGAAATTCACTCGACTACGAATCATTGCACCTATGCACACCCTCCCGAAACGATATCTATCAACTGTTGGTAGCTCTTCACCAAGTACGCAACGGAGAAAAACAAGCGACTGTTAACTTCTGCAAACGCCGTCGACCTGTCAGCAAAGTCTTCACCAGCATTCGATTCCTCGGACGAAGGAAGTAATTGGTTTATCTATTATTGATTAATTTAATCAGAAAAGTAAACTCTTCTCTTAGCTCGATAATCGCAGCTCAAATTGTCCGTTTATTTAACTTTAATAATCTTTTTATTTATTTTTAAATAAAAGTATACCTAACAGCAGAGACAAATCAATTTTATTTATTTTTAATAATTATTAATTAGTTGTTTATTCATTTATTTATTATTATTATTATTATTATTATTATTATTATTATTATTATTATACTGTGCAATAACAAATATTTTTGTAAACTTCTACATTAAATTTTACACTGGATTTTATCATTGATAAATCTATAGTGTATGTCTGAAATAATTCTATCTGAAATAAAAAAATATCTTCACAGACAATGAAATAATTATTTAAAATGGTTATAATAAAATGATGATATTTAATATAAATAATCCGTACCTCTGTAAATGTGCCAATAAGTGTTAAGTAATGAAAATATGATAATTGATCGAAATAACTAATTATTTATTTATATAAATCTCAAAAAACTAATATAATTATTTATCTTTATGTAATTAAATAATAAACGTTAATGGCATTATTGAATTTTTGATTAGTTTCATTTATTTATTACAATTATAACAATAATTAAGTATAAAATAAGTTTTAAAAAAATATAAACTCTTAATTGCACGGAAAAACGCTTGAAAAATTACAGTTTTAAATGATTTTATAAATTTTAAGTTTAATTTAATTTTCAATGTATTTTTTTATTAAAACTCAAACTATATTAATTCACTAGGTACTATAATTTTCTCCGCATTTTCCATATTCAAGTTTAATAATATTAATAACGACAGAGTATATATTTGATTATCATGCCAATTAATTGACACATTGATTATCCAAGCGTACATGAAACTTGTGAGAATGCGATGTTAAAGCCTCTTGCTGTACCATATGAATCCGTGACGAATCTTACGTCAATTATGTCGCTACGTGGAAAACTCAGGAGCGCTAAAAATACAATTTTATTATTTAATTATAATAAATACAATTTACCATTGTTACTGTAATTGTTCTTATTTATTTAATATTAAAGTGGATCGGATATTACGACAATGTAAAAATGAAAAGCTGCATTTCTATTACGTTGTTAATCGATACTAAGTACATATGAAATAATTATTAAGAAATAAAATCTAACGAAGAGTTTTTGAAGAATTAATTATTAAAAATTAGACATTTAATATGCAGTCTTTAATAAATGCTAGCCGAATACATTAATTATATAAAATTTCATCGAATTTACTAGAGATAAAAAATTAAAAAACTTTTATTTACATTAATCGCTTCTCGTGAATTTTTTTCAAAATTAAAAAAAAATATTCTGACGGAGATCTTGATTAAATTTTTAATAAAAAAAATTTTCTTACTTTTGCTTCCAGCAACAGATCGTCCGCAATATCTAGTGAATTGGTTTCCAAAAATCACGAAATCTTTGATGCAATTGAGACTGTTCTCCAAATCAAAGTCTAAAATAGACATCTGAAGTCTGCAGTGGTTTGGCGCGCGGACAAATCGGTAGCAAACGTTCAAATTATTTTGATAATCCGACGGGTACAGCGGTGACGATATTATTCCCTCTTTAAAACTAACTAGCTTGCATTTCCCAGAGGGGGCTCCGTTTCCTGAGTTTGGATAATTTGGGACCACTGGCACTGGCGGTACGTCGATATTTTCATTATTGTTCGGATAATTTGGTCCTGGGGGCAAATATCCGGGATTTGTCGGTGGATTTATGGGCCCAGGTAAATTGTTCGTCGGTAAACAATTAATATTCGCGGGCAAACAATTATTTTGTGGCAAGCAATTGTTATTCGGTGGCAAACAATTATTATTTTGAGGCAAACAATTATTATTCGGAGGCAAGCAACCATTATTTCCGCCATTCGGATCCAATACCACCCCGGGAAGTCCATTTCCATTGTTCCAAAAACATCTAGCTCCTCTTGCATAAACTTCTTTGCTCGCTACCGTCCAGCTCGCGAAATTTAACGCCAAACAAGCTACATGAGACACAAATCCGTGGACAACATTGTCTATTTCTCGGTGACCTGGTACGTGTTCATTGAAAACAATGTTTGGCTTTGGGTAAAAGTACCCCAACTCCCGCTTCGTCCTTCCTATGCTCAAAATTTCTGTTTTCGTCAAATTTTCCGCGGACTTTTTGCTACGGGACAAGTATGGGTAATTATTGTAAGGCCCTGAAGAAAATTCCTGCGTGACTTCAAGGACAAACCCACCAAATTTGGTCCTTGGATACCCGCTGTAGTGCACGCGAATAAATTTAGGCTGATAATTGAAGACATTAATCACTAAAGACAATCCCGTTTTGCAGCCGCAGTATTTTCTACCGTCAATTTCGACGAATCCATTTGCGCAATAAGCCTCATCGAGTCCATGGTTGAAATACTTAAAGTTAATTCGCAATCTGCATGCATTAGGTAGTGGGTTTATTGTGTAAATACAATCGTAGTAATTAGACGAGTAGAACGTTGACGGAAAACCGGGGCTTGTTATCAGAAACCTTGGGGAGTTGTACTGGTTGTTGCAGCATTGACGAACTTCTGGCGCGCCCACGATGTTTGTTGACGGAATGAAATTGTTATTATTATTGTTATTGATATTACTATTAATAATATTAACATTATCGTCAAAGTTTGGTCGTGGAGTAATTAAAAATGGGTCACGGAAGCCGTTATCGTTGTAATTAATGTCAGTGGGGTTGAACGGGACATTAGCAATCGGTGGTGGCGGAATTGGTGATCCAGGAGCGCCATAAGTTGTCGCAGGATACGAATTTATTCCCGGTGAAACAACACTAGGATAATTGTCGTCAAATACAGGTGGGTTGTCAAACGGCTGTTCAGATAATGGGTTTCCAATATTGGGAATATTTACTTTACCATCGCAATCAATATTATCTCTTTCTATTTCTGACACTTCACCCGTCTGAATTTGCGCCGGCGAGAAGCCCGGCAATGGCGCGTAGGGCTTTCCCGCTGGTACACCGTATGAATTGTATGGCACTATCAACTTTTCATTAACTTTTCTGTTATTATCAACACTGCTTTTTGACTTTGTCAACTTGGTTAAGTTCTGTATGTTTGTATAATACGCACTTTCTGGCTTTGGAAGCGACTCGAGGGTGGATGGTGTCAATTTTTCACTCCTATCACCGGAGTATAATTCCGGAGCTTCGTAAAAGTAGGCGGTTACTTTTGGAGATACTCCTATATTATTGATTGATTTAACATCTTTCGTACTGAACACGTTGTTTGATCGGTAAACTGGGTACACTTTTTCGTAATCGATGCTCGGGTGGTTGGTAACAGATTCCGCAAATTTGGTCGTAGGTTGTTTAGGCGTGACTTTGTGCAGAGAATTTGGAGATGTTAAACATGGCAATGTTGTGATGAGCAGCTTGAATCCCTTGTCAGAGCCGTTGTCACTATGGAATCGAAGTTTCAGAGTGTTATTTTTGCTGGAGAAACTCTTAACTCCCATGACACTGCCGCAAAAAAAGCTGCGGTCGTCAATGCTGAGATAATCTTGCTGGCAATTTTTGGACGAACGCAGGGTGAAGTTCAAAAACTGCACGTGAAATATTTGATTGCACTTGGCGAACGGGCTGCCGTGTAACTCGTAAACACAGTCTTGATTCTCTGAGTAATTATTAGGGTAATTTGGACTTGTTATGGTGTACTGGTACCCGGTAAACTCTCCTCCGCAAGTGTCAAAATTCTCTAATCGCGACAGAATAACTTCGGACGCGTGTATATTATTGATTAAGAAAATTAATGAGAGGAATATCAACAATGATAGATTGAATATCTTTTTTCTCGGTGACA
Organism: Cotesia glomerata; assembly: GCF_020080835.1. NCBI lineage: Eukaryota > Metazoa > Arthropoda > Insecta > Hymenoptera > Braconidae > Cotesia > Cotesia glomerata. The sequence goes on from NC_058158.1 coordinate 6,793,747, forward strand.
TTTTTAAGAACTCGGTCTGATCACGAGGAACGAAAAAACGGCACTGAATCTAAATGCAGTCGACTCGCTCTTAAGTCTTGTGCTTATGACATCTCAGTATTTGTGGCAGTCAAATATTTTCAAGTTTCACTTTGGCTTAGACGTGTGATGATGTTTGTAGAGTGATGAGTCGCCGTGTTAAAACGGGCGTGTCAAAGGATGTATGTAGAAATCGGGCGTGGACAAAAAACAAATTCCATATGAATTGGGACATAAGGTATAGTATTATGAGTTATAGGTTTTTTTCTTTAGGCTTAAGTGATTCATTTTTTTATTTTTCCTGCCGTTATTATTCTAAGCAGAGTATAAGTAACGTTTAATTTATTTGAGTTTACGTTTATCGTGGCTCAGAAGTATTGAAATTATTTTTTAGCTTACTTATTGTTATAGTTTTTATATTAGATAATTAAAATATAATTTTTTGTCAAAAAGAATTGGCACTCAAAATTTTGCTTCATTAAAAAAATTCTGTTTTATGAAGCTTAATTTTTGATACAATATTATTTTATAAATAATTAATGCAGGTAAATTTTTTCAATAAAATAATATTATAAATTAAGCTTCATAATTTATAATACCAGCAAAATTTTGTTCTTTTCAAATAAATCGACTTGAATTTAATTGTACCCGAATTTACCATAAAGATCTTATCGGTGATTACCGTAATCAGATTTAAATTATCAGTAAAGATTTTTTCCAACTTTTATATGAGATTAATTTTTTTAGAACACAATAAGAAAGTAATATTTACATCCTGCTATCTCTAAATAAAGAGTTATGTTATCAGTAATGAAAATAAAAAAAATGAAGTGAACAATTATATATTCAAATGATAGCAAAGTGATCTATTCACTCGGAAACAAAGGTCTAAATAAATCCCAGACTAAAAAATGATCGAACAATCAATTTAATGCAATTACATAATTAAGTCTGGTTTCCGAATAATCCAATTGCAGACGAGGAAGATTAAGTTCAACAGATACAATTGTTGAAATGTAATGAGCATGATTTTGATAGTTCCTCGATCTTACATAACGTTGTTTCATAATCAAAGACCGGTCAAATCTCAAAAGGAAGTGGTTAAAATATTACAGCCAAGTTATTAACACTAGCTCGATATTAATTATTATCATAAATATTTATTATCACACATAAGCTTAATAATTAAAATACATTCACATATGATTCAGAAAATACTGCACTTACAACTAAAACAATTTCTATTTTACCACTCTGTCAATACCATAAAAGAGTGTACAAATATCCGTTGTTACCCAAGAGGTATTTAAATAAATAAAAAAAGTATTGTAGAAAAGTTATAACACTCTTCAAACAGGTATTTCCATGATATGATTCCTCTCTACTCCTTTCCGGAAACGTGGGCTCTCTCACATCTTCTCTTTGTGTTGTATTTTTTTGTCGAAAACTCGATTTTTAATGTTTTACATCACATAACATTAGACTTCACTGACTAGAGCCTTGAGGTAAGATCTTTTCTATTGAGTTGCGCATAAATAATTCCCGAGGGCTTGTCAACTGGCAGATACACTTCTTTGTTCTCTCCGTCCACCAGCTTCGGAAATTTGCTCATGTCAAGATCAAAATAATGTTTATTCGGCATTCGCATTTCAATGCTCTTGATCTGCAAATATTCAAGTAATCGTCATATTATGCAAATTATCAATAACAGTAACTTATTAATTTAACAATAATTTATATAAATTAATTCAATTTTGTATTTTTTTCTGTTTATTTCCGTAAAAATGTTTTAATTAATTAGAAACTTATTTTCAAGAAACGTAATGAAATTTAATAAAAAATTAATATAACAAGCCAAAAAAAAAAAATTTTTTTCAATGTAGACTCACTGCAATATTTTATAACTACAAGATTAAAAAGTATTACAATAATTATTTAGATAAAAATATTAATTTTATAATGATACAAATCAAAAATTAATTTTTAAATTTAAATTAAAAGTTGAATATTTTATTGAAAAATCAATGTAAAAAATCTCTATGAAAATACAATTTCGAATTAATTAAAATTTTTATGGTTGATTATAAAAAATTGACAATTGAAACAAACGTATTAATTATTCGATTATATTGACAATTATTTTTTAAATCTATTAAAAAAACAATTACCTGATCAACCTTGTCTAAAATAGATTTTTCGGCTAAATAGAGAGTGTTTTGCACACTGGGTGACGAAATTCCCGTCAAAGGAGACCCTGCAAATTTTTCCAAAATAGAATCTTTGACAGTAGTCCAAACACTGTCAAAATTAACGTCTATGGCAGTCGAAAAGTCCCAAGACGCCGTGACAACTGTGCTAAATATTCTGTCATTGGCATCGGGAAGAGTTCGATAGTCATCTTGTATGAAATCAACGAATGAACTCTGCGTTGTTTTCAACACTCGCATGTTTTTCAAGCCACCGCGGATTCTAGGCGACTCTAAATTAAATAATACCAAGTTAAAAAGTGAAATCTCGGTCACGAACTATCTTACTACGAAGGAGGAAACAAGGAACCTAAAAAAAGTTAAGTAAACAATAAAAGTGTTTTACCATTTCTGAGTTGTGTAACGTGACAATATCTCGTGGCTAAAGGATTGAAAATGAAAGCGTGGTTGTGGGGAACTCCATTAACAGCATGACGCATCCACGGGTACTCTTCAATGTTTACATGAACCTCCTCGACGTGCTTGTAAGTGTAGAGGTAATGGGCGCACAGTAAAATTCCAAACTCTTCTGGGGATTTTATTCCGTACTTTTTTGCGAGTATGTACACAGTATTTTTTTGGCTGTCTGTCGCTATTATGTCACGATTGTCCCCCTCTAAATAGTCTTTTTGACTTCCCAATCGCAGGTGAGTGTCAACTTCATACTCGCGGATCTCATGGCGGTATGCGTTTTCGCGTTTTACGTATAATAATTTGACGTTGTTTTTTCCGTAACCGTAAGCTCCGATTTCATATTTGTCACTGAAAAATAAGATTATTAACTAACTCTGCATTGATAGAAGGATTTTTTTAATATTTAATAAGCTATATTCACTGTTAATAAACAATTTTTTAACATTTGACGATTTAATAAATTTTTATTAACAGTCAATTAATATTTATTCAGGCTGTTGAATGAAAAGTGAGCATAAAAATTTTATTTTGATGCTTTTTATAACCCCATAACTTCAATGAAAATTCTATCAGATCGGAAAAATTAATTATTTTTTAAAAAAAGGTAAAAAAAATAAAATTAATATTAAAATAATGGTTGTAATTAACTATAGAATTTTTTTCAGTGGAAATTATCAGCGTATCACACTTTTACTATAAAAAATTATTTGTTTATGAATGATCTTTACAACGCACTGATGTAAATAAACAAGACTTATTTACTCCAAAAAAATATTGATTAAATTAAAAAAAAAAAATATTATTTTTTGCTTAACAAATCAATAAATTGTTTCCAGCACAATTAATTTACTAATAATTAATAATTTCTTCTATTAATGTGATTTTAATTTAACTTGAAACAATTTTCAGTAAATAAATTTGAAATACTCACAAATTGTCATCGTGCTTGGAGACAGGATTCAATTGAACACCAGCCCAAGCGTTTGAATTATTTTTAATTTTATTAGAATCAATAACTTTTTTTTTCGAAACAGGGTTACTATAAATCTTGATCCCGTCCATTATCGACAATGAATTGTCGGCTAAAGCTCCCAATTTGCTCATTGTTGTTTAAATTAATTTAATTGACTGCCTGTCTATTAAACACTTAATATATAAATAACGAGAAAACTTTAATGCGGTACTTTAATTTTATTAGAGTATTTATTGGTGTAATGAACGGAGCTCTAGTTGTTAGCTAATTTTCGAATAGACAATAAGTCCTTTGGGTAAAACAAGGGGTTTAAATGTATATATAAACGTGCGATTATCCCTTCTTTATATAAATTAATGACCCCAAATAATGACGATAGATTCAATCGAGACGACATATTGACCCCGGAACATACTCTTCGTATCTATCGTTTTTATGTAAAAGTTTTTTTCTTGCACTTTTTATATTATAAGATAGTATTCTCGCAAGTTGCGGCGTTCTGCTGGCTGTAATAATAGACGATTGATTAGAATTAGATGCTGCAAAATGCGTTATCAGTTAACTTATATATACTTTGTATAGTTGTAACAATTCTAAGTGATAATTTATTATTAATAGTATATAATCAATAAAGGTTTTATAAATAATACACGAACAAAGTTCGTATACGCTCGGCACGCGCACACGATAAATTAATCATTGTTTAATAAAGTTAAAAATTTGATAATCTGAGAAATAACCGGTTATTACTAGTTTGTATTTATTTAAACATGAAGATTATTTAATTTAAGTCATACATTTTAAGAAATTTATCGTAATGTTTATTAATTTTTTTTTTCATATTTTTACTAACGGAAGTAATTTTATCGTACAATTTATTTTGAAACTTTAGTTAAAATTATTATCTTAAATATTGTACGGAGTATTATTGTGACTAAAAATTAACTTAAAAATAATTATTGCTGCTAGATGAGCTTAGAGTTATTGCAAAAATTAATAGTTTTGTAAAAAAATAATTTTTACTGTGATAATAAATTAATTTCTTCGAAGTTTATATATAAATAAGTTCTCTGTAAATTCAATGTCATAAAAATACACTATTTTATGACGCGATTATTATGTATATGAAGTAAGTAAACATTTCTCGGATCTACTTATTTTTATAAGTGACGTACAATTGCGTGTAATTATTTGAGATAAAAATTTAAAAAGTTGTCTACGACGAAAATGACACGCAATGAGACAATAATAAAAAAATTTATTTATCTGTCTATTAATAATAATAAATAATAATTAAGTTATCATGGAACTTTATTTAAATATTTCAATGAATGTTGAAATTTACTAGAGATTTATATAGTAAATATTTTTGTTTGTCAATAAATTTTTTTCTAATTAATTTTTTTGTGTTATTTGTTATCAATACCCGTGCAAAAATGGATTGATAAATAATTGATCTCTACGTTTAATAATGATAAAATGTTTAATTTGTTTGAAAACAATTTATTAATTCACATTAAAAACTGTGAATTTCTAAATTTGTTAATCGTTTATTTAAATAACTTCGCTTTATAAGTTAAATTTCAAATTTATAAGTAAAAGTGGTTTTACTTAGATAATATACTAGCCGTTTCCCACCCGCTTCGCTGGGCGAATTAAAAAAGGAAATGAATTGAATCTTATGTTTCATGTTTATTTTTTTTTTTTATATTTTTATTATTCTCCTTTTTTTTTTATTTTTGTATGAACATAAATATGCCCCGCGGATAGAACTGTAAGCATTGATATTGTTTAGACTTGCACAAATTCCAAATTCCATCGAATTAGTCTGTATCTTTCATCCATGTGATTTTTCTATCTAATATTCATTGTAACTTTCAATGTGCAATCATTATAACATTTTCGTGGCTTTCTTTCAAGAATTAATAATAATTGACACGAAGAAAAAAATTTGAAATGAGTATTGAAAGTTTTAGTTAAAGTCATTGCAAGTCTCATATGTGAAGTTGAAATCTGTCTAAGTTCAAGTGCGACGAATTTTCTGTTAAATAAAATTTTCTCCGTGACATCAATTTTTTATAGAAAATTAATTGTTCATGTTTTTTATGAATTTTATTGGAATAAGTAGCTAAATTTCTTTTCCACATCTCAAGTGCTTGGAAAATGCATTCATTTTAATCTGCACTGATAGAAGGATTTATTTGTATTAAAAAATATTTGTTAATAGTTAACAAATCATTTATTAGAGACCATTTTTTAGTATTAAGCAAATATTTCTTAGTATTTAAAATCATTCGTTTGTATTTAATAAATCTGATATTCATTTATTAAATATTAATAAATCTTTTTAAATACTAAAAAATATTTGTTAAGGACTAAAAAGTGGTCTCTAATAAATGATTTGTTAAATATTAACAAATATTTTTAACTATAAACAAATCCTTCTATCAGTGTGTTACATTTCCGCGATCCCGCAATAAAAGAATTCATCGGTTATGTGATCTGCAATCGTAAAATGAATGTAAAATTCTTAGTCCGTTCATTGGATAGCTACATGTAAAGTTAAGTTTTGGAAACCTCTCAATGACTTTTTCTCCGCTGCCAAAGAGACGATTGTTGTAAGAAAATACAGTAATATCCCCACATACACGAAGAGCCTCACCAAATTTGGAGTCTGTAGAAGTTACAGGTTGGAAATTAAAATTTTAGATATTAACACCCAGCCCCGCAATTCCTGTCGGAAGTAGACTTTATTGAAATCCAGTTTGAGATGATCTTTACATGAATAATAAAAAATTCGTACCATATTTAGAATTTTTAGAAGCTATATTTTGAAATTAAAATTTTTTATTAACACCCACCCCCGCGAACCTTATTGGAGGTGATTCATTGTAAAATCCGCTCTTAGATCATAACTATGTTACATATAGAAGACTCTTACTAAATTGGGAGTCTGTAGGAGCTATAGTTTGGAAATTGAAAATTTTTATTGTTAACGCCCTCGCAATCTTCTTTGGGGTGGGATATCGTAAAATTCTTTCATAAATCATTTTTACATCACTCATAGAAAATTCCTACAAAATTTGGAGCCTGTAGGAGCTTTAGCTGGAGAATTAAAAATTTTAATTGTTAATACCCACCCCTGCAACGCCCTATGGAGTGAGCTATTGTAAAATTCGTTCATAGACTATTTCTACATCTCTTACAGAAGATTCCTATCAAATTTGAAGTCTATAGGAGCTATAGTTTAAAAACGGGAACTGTTCATTGTTAACACCCCCGCAATCCCCTTTGGGGGATGAATTTCTTAAAATCCGTTCTTAGCTGACCTCTACATAGCAAAAGTAATATTCCTACCAAGTTTCACGTTTCTAAGTCCTATGGTTCCCGAGATTTCGTGATGAGGACTATATAGATGGGAATCCTTCGATCATCATCGAAATTTTTAACTTCTTAGCGGACTTTTTTAAAATTTTCTTACCTACAAAACTTTCTCCTGACAATTCTGAAGATGAAAAAAAAAATAGCCCAATCGGTCCAGCCGATCGCAAGTAAATTAAAAAAAAATTAATTGAAAAAAAAATTAATAAAATTTCTAATCTAAAAATAAAAATATTTATTTAATCCTATAGCATTAATTATATGCATTGAATTCTTATAAGATGGCCGGTGGAGTTCATAAAAAAATTTGTTTTTCATCAGTTAATTCATTGGGTATAAGTGAGAGTGATTGGGTGGGAGTGAGCGAGTGGGTGCGCGGGAGTGTGTGAGTAGATTTTTAGCTGAATGTAAAAGAACATAATCCGTTTAATATACTCCGTTGAAATCCATGAAAACAAAAGAATCAAGAGAAAATTCTTGTCTTCTGTTTTTATTAGCGGGATAAATGTTATAAATGTTCATAAAAGTAAAACAGCAATACAGTCAACGCTCTCTGTATTTGACTCGCCCGTACAGGACCATTCTCTGTATTTGACTCGTCCTTGTCCATAAGAGCTGTGTAAAATCGTCAAATACAGAGGAAGAATGTGGTCAAATACAGAGAGGTCCAATACAGAGAGCGTCGACTGTAAAAAAATGAAGGAACGTTTGAATTCGAAAAATAAATAGCCATAAACCATCTGGGAAAAATTTTGCATCGAATGGTCGTAGTTTCATGTCGATACGATCAGTGGTTTAGGCATGATTGAGCCTCAAACGAAGACCATTTTCACTATATATATATATATATATATAGATTAAGTTAAAAATTAAAATTTAATTAAATATCAATAAAATTAATAAGCTTTCGGTAGCTTTTAAAATTAAGAATTTGAATAAAAAGTTATCTTTGTAAAAAAAAATTAAAAAATGGTCAAGTGACTGCTAACTTTAGTGTAATTTTTAATGGAAATTAATGCAACAGATATTCAATAATTTTAAGAATTTTTTTAACAAATAAATTATGGCAAACAAAAATTATAAAAAAAAAATTTTTATTTAATTTTTTCAAAATAAATTTATTATTCTATTTATTTATTCATTCATTTAATTTATATGCCAAGGCATTAAGCCTAATGATAAGTACAAAATATGTAACAGATTTATTCAATCACATAAGTATTATAATATATATTTAGAACATAAAAGAAAAAATTATATGTTCAGTAAAAAGAAAGAAAAAATAACGTAATACATAAAGGTACATAATCTAAATGATATTATGCAAAGTTAATATAAATTTATACAGAGAAACAATAGTATATACAATATTCAAATAGTAAGAAGTTGCAAACATAATAATTGTCAAAAATTTGCTTTTTTATTCATTAAAAATTCATATGCTTTATTTTTGAAAAAAATTGCTTTATTTTATTCCCAAAAAAAAAAATTTTTAAAAAATGGTGAAGTGACTGCTAACTTTAATGTAATTTTTATTATTTTAAAAATTTTGAAAAGCCCGCTATTAAAATTTATTACCTACAACAAGTGTTTAGTACCGTAAATACCAGCTGTCAACAATAACGAGGTCAATTATCGACCGCTTTGAACATCTCAGCATACCGTACATTATATACTTACCTGTATTCACATAACATCACCATTTTCTTACCCAAACTCAAAGTGAATAGTTCGTGAAATATGGCTAGCTCAAGGTAAATAAATAAATGCCTGTTTATATTATCATAAACTGTTTTTACAAATTGAGTGATGATTAAAATAAATTTACTAAATGACTGCTCTATTAATTAACCTAAATTGTCATACCTACCAATCGATTCAAGGTTCAAGTATTTCATCACTAACCCACTTTAATTGATTCGCCTTTGTTACAATTTACTCTCTATAAAACTTAGATAATTTAATTTATCAATAGAATTAATTTTTAAAAATTTATTATTTTATTTTCCACTTTAATGTCATCCAATCCTTTAAATATTTTTAAATAGACAAATATATCATGGCACATAAATTAATTAATAGGTTATGTTTTGTTTTTATTTTTTCTTACACTTGAAATATTTTTTTATTTTTTGTCACATTGATTTGAAAGTGTCATAATTAATAATAATAAAACTCTTAACAATTAAGTAATTGATCAATTATTTTTTATTACTTACAGCTAATAACACATTGCAGACTTCTCATATTTTTTATTTTAATTAAATCGCTCTAAAAAAATCGCTCAAAAAAAAAAAACAATTTATAAAATTTGTGTTAGAATTAATAATTTTTTTTTAGATGAACATTATTAATTTATAAATTTAAATAAATATTTTATGCTTATTATAAGATTTATAATTTTTATGATATTAATTAGTAGTCACTTGACAATTTTTTAATTTTATTTAACAAAAAAATTTGTTCCAAAAAATAATTAAACAATTGCATTTTTAATTCTTTAAAATTTCTACATGTCACTTTTTTTTCTTATTTTTTTTACCATAATTTATTTGTTAAAAATATAATTAAAATTATCAAATGTTTGCTTAATTAATTTTAATATAATTAAAAAAAAAAATAGCTGTTTATAATTTTATACTTTACAGTACTAAAATTAAGTAGATATTTGAAAATTTTTACATTTTATTCAGTAAATTATAACTAAGAAAATTGTTTTTAAAAAATTGCATTCATAATTTTTTTTCTTTTCTAATTTTCGTATCAATTAAAAAAAAATTTTTTATAGTAATTTATTGTTTAAAAAAATTCTAAAATTGATGAGTCTCTTAATTTTAGTATTATAATATTTTTATTTATGGGCTGTTAAATTTATAATAAAAATTATTATTATTATTACCTTTATTCTCGAAATTTTTTGAATTTAATAAGGAAAAAAAAAAACTATTAAAGTTAAAAAAAGTCTGATCAATAAAAATGAATTATTTTATTACCACAATTGCTGTAACTAACGAATATAATCTAATTAAAGGAACGAAGCTAACAAAGTTTGCTGCTACGAGCATCCAGATGATCCTCTGATAGAAGATTACCGCGCTGGTGATATGATATGTTCTAAATGCGGACTTGTAGTCGGTGACAGGTAAAAATAAATCCACTTAATTAAATTATATTTTCATATTTTGACTATTTTGAATGAAGACATCCATTCAGCTCTGGAAATACTTTTAGCGAGTATTAATATCCACTTACTCGTACCCTAAATTCCAGTTTTCCAAAATTCTAGGCTTTAAAATTTCGCTTGAATAAAGCCGAGTTATATTTTGGATAGAAGAACGTCAACATGAACATTACAAATATGTATATTTGTAATCGCAACTCGTTATTTTATATATTTCAATTATCTCTCACGCTTCTGCTTATTTGTTATCACTCTTAGGAATTTATTTTGTTTCAAGTTCACATTTATTTTTTATTTAAAAATTATTCAAAGTTATTCAAAACCCGAAGTAAATTTACTTGGATCGGGTTTGATTTTAATTAATTAATAAAATATTTACTTACCAAAATGACGAAATTATTTTTACAGAAGCTGAAAATTGAAAAATATTTTTTCTTAGTAAATAATAATATTTTTTATAATAAATAAGATTTTAAAAAATCATGTAGATCGATATTTCCACAAGTCATAATATAAAAAATATAACTGTTTATTTATCAAAATATTAATTTTAGATTAAATTTCTAGCTTATCTAACAGGTAATTATTTTAAGTATACTGATAAGTAATTATGATGAATTTGATGATTTATTATCATAGCAATTATTATCGCCATTTCTTTTATTCAAATCCAAAATTAATTTTTAATAATTTGTAAGTAAATATAATTATTATCTGAAATTTTAAAAATTTATTAATGCAACATAAATTTTATTATTGTACATAATTCATTGATATTATTGTATATTTTTTTAAAGATAAATACGTGATCAAAATAACAATAATAAATAAGGAAACATTGCAATTAATCAATAAAAAAATTAAATTTTATTTTATTCTATCAAAAAAAAAATTACATTTTTAATTTTAATGTTTTTAAATTTCTTTAATAAAAACAATAAATTTTTTTTTTTTACAGCAATTGTTTGAGAATACATATTCTATTCTATAACAATGTGACTTTGGTATAAGCTTATACATAAGTAGTTTCAATTTATATTGCACTATGCTATCATAGTTTCATCTTAAATATTTTAAATTATAATTTATCAATCTTATAGTTACACAGTTTTTCAAGTAATTAAATTAAATTAAGTTAATTCAAATTATAGTTTAAATGAGTATTGTCTCTGATAATAATTAAAATAATGAAATATTTATCAATAATAAGCTTAGACAAATATAATTAATAAGCAGTTTAAAATTAAGGTAGATTTGAGGTAACTTCAGTTATAGTATTATATTAAAAATTAGGATAGATAAAAAGTAAAAAAAAATAAAAAGTACGGACTTGCTCCATGAAGCAGTTGATGATAGGAGTATATCTGGTTTTAAGGTTTCAACAACAAATTCTCTTAGTAGAGCTATGTGCTTGGTAACCGGGTTCTATATCCCCGACAAAATATCCTTAAGACAAAAAATCCACCGGATAAAATATTCATGGATAAAAAATCCGTGGAAAAATATTCTTAAGTTCAATAATATTTTTAATTTAATAATAATATTTTTAATATTAAAAATGTGTTAAATTGAGGTCTATCAAGCTAGCATGGACTCACCCATCAGGCATTGACTTGTTATTCAAGCAACAATTAGTATATTACACATCTAGGGCAGTAAAATAAGAAATGTCTCAGATCTCATGTAATTGTTGTCCGAGGCGAAGCCGAGGTCAATAAACATGTGATCTGAGGCTTTCTTATTTACTGCCCGTGGTTTGTATACTATTTTTCTTCTCGACGGAGGCGGAAAGCGGTATTTTCGTTTAGCGCAGCGGGAGGAAAATTGACGCTTTCCGCCCGGAGGTGAGAAAAATTTATTTGTGGTGCTAAATTCGTTGCTCTATTTAGAATATTGTTGCTTGTTTAGATTCCGAGAAATCAATGATAATATCCGTCCAAGATGGGTTTTGCCGCTGCTAGCTTGATACGCCTGTTAAATGGACCCTCAATTATTTATTGAAAATCTGTTAAGAACATGTAGGACAGAGAATATTCAAATTTTGGACAAAATACTGAGACGCTTTTTGACTAAATAATTTTTGAACAAAAAATCATTAAACTTGGCAGGAGTATGTTAATAATAGTCCTTCGTAAATTGATTCTTCTATTTTTAAATTTAATCATTGAAAAAAAAATAACAAAATGATAAATAAATAGGTAGAGTTCGCGCGTAAAACTGCCTTATCTCCGGGCCCATCACATATTCAAGTAAATAAACTTTACTATAAAGAAATTACTCATAAACTTACAACCAACATAATCTTTGAGATTGATTTAATTTTTTGGTTAATCTTTACTTTAGTTTAGATTACTTATAAGACAGAATTATTAAAATGCAACTAGGTTTGAATAGAAAACTAATTATCAACAAAAAATTTCATTTACTATAGTAAATAAACTATAGTTTAATTTTTTTGAACAGTGTTGGAAGTATTGACAGTCAGCCTGATAATCTTCAGTGCATTTTATGTGTTTCAAATAAACAATCCGATATATTCAATTGGCATTTGTTATCACTAGTCCAAACTGAATTACCGACAACAGACTGTATTACATGCTCTTAATGTCGAAAAAACACACCCCAAAACCCATGTAAAGTCATAGAACCATATGCTTGAATGGTTCTCTGGTCAAAAACAATAAATTAACAATATGATTTATTTTTAACAGAGTAATTGATGTTGGTTCCGAATGGAGGACATTCAGTAATGAAAAATCGGGAGTAGATCCATCTCGTGTTGGTGGTCCCGAAAATCCTCTGCTCAGTGGTTCAGATTTGTCAACAATGATCGGTCCTGGAACGGGTGCCGCTTCATTTGATGCATTCGGATCTCCACGTTATCAAAACAGACGCTCTGTAAGTACAATTGCAATAAAAATAATTAAAAAAATAAGCGATAAAAAAAGTTTGATTGATTAATAAAAAAATTTTACAGATTAGCAGCTCCGATCGCGCACTAATAAACGCGTTCCGTGAGATAAACGGTATGGCGGACCGAATAAACCTGCAGAAAGTGATAGTGGACCGGGCGGAGACGCTCTTCAAGCAAGTCCACGACGGAAAGAACCTGAAAGGTCGCTCAAACGATGCCATCGCCTCTGCCTGCTTGTACATCGCGTGTCGGCAAGCTGGCGTGCCGCGAACCTTCAAAGAAATCTGTGCCGTGAGCAAAATAAGCAAGAAGGAAATCGGCAGATGCTTCAAGCTCATCCTTAAGGCGCTGGAAACCAGTGTCGATCTGATTACCACCGGGGACTTCATGTCGCGATTCTGCGCGAATCTCCAGTTGCCGAACTCGGTCCAGAAAGCCGCGACGTACATCGCCAAGAAAGCCGTCGAGCTCGATATTGTTCCCGGTAGATCTCCGATCTCAGTCGCTGCCGCAGCTATCTATATGGCTTCACAAGCTTCGGAAGACAAGAAATCTCAAAAAGAGATCGGTGATATCGCGGGAGTCGCTGATGTTACCATTAGACAATCTTATAAATTAATGTATCCATACGCGGCAAAACTCTTCCCCGAAGATTTCAAATTTGTGACGCCTATCGATCAATTACCCCAAATGTAGAATTATTTACATTTTCGAATGTGTCTTAATCATTTTTTTTTTTTTTTTTATGTACTAACATAATAATTATAAGGTAAAAGACCCCATTAGTGACACCTCTAAGCCCTATTAGTGGCACTTTTTTTTTCAATGAAAAAATGTTCTACTTGGAATAAAAATTAAAAATTTTTTTAATCTATTTCTAATTTCTATTTCTAATCTTTAAGACATTAAGATATCTTAAAAATTAGAAATAATATCACGTTACAGATGCTATAAGGGCGTATAATAGAAATTTAATTTTTTTTCCAAGTCTAAAAAAAATTTTTAGTTTGGAGAATTTTTTTTTTTTTATTTCTGCACGTTTCATTCAAAAATAAGTTGATTCCCGAAAAAAAAATTTTTTTATGGCATCCGAGGTGGGTCCCGGATGTCATAAGGACGTATAAAAAATTTTTTTTTCGGGAATCAACTTATTTTTGAATGAAGTGTGCAGAAATGCAAAAAAAAAATTTTTTTCAAACTAAAAATTTTTTTTGGACTTAGACAAAAGAACATAATTTTTTTTTATACGCCTTTATGGCTTTTCACTGGGACGTTTTGCCAATTTACGCCCTTATGGTATTTGGAACGCGATATATTTATAATAGAAATTAATGATTTAATTTATTGAATTAATACCAAAATCAAAGAAAGTGTCAGTAATGCGGTCTTTTACCCTAATTATTCTTTTTGTGAGTAAATGATTCAATCTACTTATTAATTTTATTTTCTTTTAAGATATTCCTTTGAAAATAATTTTTATTGTTGATCACAAAATATTTTAGACTGTTGAAAAAAAATACTGACAAAATTGACCTTAATTTATAATTTTTTACAGAAAATTTTTAATGAAATTTGAATTAGAATTGAAATAAAATTATGAGAAGTTAAAATAAAATTTTTTTTCAAGGAATACTTTAATATTCATTTTTACACTGAAAAAAAATTTATTGAAGAAAAAAAAGAGGGTCAATTTTTTTTCTTTTTTTTTTTAGTGTATTATTATTTAGTATATGATAATTAATTAGTATTCGTCTCTAGAATAATTTTATAACAGCAAGTTTCATATTCTCCAGTGAATAAATTTATCGGAATAAAATTTTATAAAATAAATTTTTGAAGGGATGGATTGAATAACAATTAATTTATTGTATCTAAATTAAGATAAAAAAAAATTGAAGATTTCAATTATGATTATTATTAATTATTATAAGTAGATAAATACTCGTTTAATTTATTGTTCTAACAATCCAACATTCCCGATCGTCAGATGGCATTGAGATATAAAAATTAATCTAAATTTATCGGGAACGATTTATTAGACTGATGATAAATTGACAGTAACATTACCAAAATTGGTAATAATTATCGAAAAGGCTAATGTTAATTGTATTAAAAAAATAAAAAAGAGTTTTAAGAGGAATTTATACTGTAGAGAAGAGTCGAAGGGTGGAATTAAATAATTTAATATTTTACAAACCCTCCATTGTATTTTTGAATAGTTAGGATTAAAAAATAGTTGATAAGTATAAGCCAGTGTCTTATATATCAGTACCATGATAAATTAATTATCATATTTATGGTAACGGGATTTAATTTAAGTTCTTCCCTATATATTAGATTACTTACTACGATCTTAGAGTATTTAATAATTTTTTAAGTGAAAATTTATGCTACGCCTTTTCAGTGTTACTTTTCAAATGTAACGAGATAAAATATAACTTTTTAAATATCAATATATGTATTTATTTTCCCTCCAATTCGATTTATTTTCTTCAGCTGGTATTTTATCAACACTACAGTAAGTGAACAACCAATCTATTTAAATATGCTAACAATTAAATCGGATTATATTGATAGACTAAAATAAATTTTGAGTATATTTAGAGTCTTATTGTAGTTTACATTCTTAGTTGCTTCAATGACGTCGTATTTTTACTTGTCAATATTAGTGAAAATATTTTTTTAATTATACATTTATTTATAAAAATGTAGTGTTAATTAATTAATACGTAAATTATTTAACATACATAGTTATAGTCTTTGTTGTTAATTTTTTCGGCCATAGGATTCTTTGTGATTGGTACAAATAAATTATTTATTTTGTTCATAAAAAATCTAATATTCACTTAAAAATTATTTTTTATTTTTTTTATTATTTTACCAACAGTTATTTAACTTCTTTATTATTTATTTATTTTATTATTATTATTTATTTATTTTATTTTACGGTCAAAAAATTAATGTGCTAAGAAGTTAGTTTTTTTTTATGTACTAAAAATAATTGCTTAAAAAAATTAATTAAATTTTTTTTACACGAAAAACACTAATTTTAATATAAAATATTTTTTTTTTTTTTTTTTTTTTTTTTTTTAACAAGACCGAGTAAAAATGCCTCCATGCCAAGATATCAAGCGTCAAGACTCAACACAAATAAAAAACTTATATAAAAACATCCTTGAAAAAAAAATCATCACAGTTCCAGAAACCGGAAAATCAAAATGGCTAATCAACCTGACAAACAAGCAAATCCCTGTAGAAGTCCTAGAACTGGCCAGCCTGGGGAAGAACTTCGGGCTTCCTCACAAAAACAGACAAATTCCACTGGAGCGTCTGATGACTAGCCTAGAGCTGAGTATCTTGGACTTACCGCGTGAAGACTCGTTCGCGGTGCGAGCTGCTTATTTAGATGTAATAAATAACTATTTACGACAACCAGAGACCCCGATTGAGCTTCAAAGAAAGATTCACACGACTTCTAAATTTATAAAGCGAAACCCCGACATTATATTTCTGAAAGCTGACAAAGGAAACGTTACTGTGATAATCAGCCGGGACTTATACATTTCAAAAATGATGAATATACTCAGCGACCCTTACACATACTGCCCTATAAAATACGACCCAACGAAGCACCTCCAGTGGCACGTCAACAAGTTAGTGATGTCCTGGTGGAAAAAGGAATATATCCCCAGATCGATCGGAAGGCGCTTGCAATCAAAAAGCGGAACAATCGCCCGCGCTTACGGTCTTCCAAAAATCCACAAAAAGGACGTTCCTTTTCGCATAATCGTTTCCTTCGTCAACACTCCGACTTATAATCTAGCGAAATACTTGCAAGATATCTTGAAGACGGCTTTGAAACACCCTTCGCCTGGGCTTGACGCTCTCGAGAAGAAAAACCTTCGGAAAATTAAATTCAAGGCAATAAATAGTTTGGAATTGAAGAAAATACTGACGAGCGCAGATTTACCCAAAGACTATTTGATGATTTCTATGGATGTAGTCTCGTTATTTACAAACGTACCTTTGGAATTGGTGAAACAAGGGATTAGAAAGCGATGGAACGTGATAAAACGCTACACTGACATAGATTTGGAATCGTTTATCGAAGCGATCGAGCTGTGCTTCACTTCTTCTGCTTTTCTGTTCAACAAGTTTTTCTACCAGCAAATATTTGGCGCGGCAATGGGCTCGCCGTTATCGTCAGTAGCAGCCGACATCGTAATGGAAGATTTGGAGGACGAGTGTCTCTGTAAACTGGCTCCAGATATCTTCTTTTACGTGAGATACGTCGACGACATTTTGGCTTTTCTGCCGAAAAACAAAGTTGAGTCTGCGTTAAGAACTTTCAATAGCTTCCACAACAGGCTGCGGTTTACTGTCGAGCGCGAGGAAAATTCCCGGATTAATTTTTTGGAGCTTACTTTAATCCGCACTGACACTGGCAGGATTGAGTTTGACTGGTACAGAAAACCTACGGCCTCTGGGAGATACTTGAATTACGAGTCTCATCATCCCTTGGTGCAGAAAGTCAGCATGATGCGGGGATTAATTGACAAGGCTGTTTTGCTGGCTGAGGACAAGTTTCACTTGAAAAATTTGGCGTTCGTGAGACAGTCGCTACTCAACAATAACTATCCGATAAAATTGATCAAGGATGTTATTAACAGACGGGTCACGCAATTGAGATTTCGTTCTCGAAATTTAGGAGTTAAAGAAATCGACAATGCCGCTCTTGTCGAGAAGGATAAGCTTGTAAAAGTGGAGAAGAAATCCGTCTGCTTGCCATATATTAAGTATTTGTCAGAGTCACTGAAGATAGCGATACGCAAATTCAATATTCGCCTCAGTTTTAAAAACTCTTATAATTTGTCCTGGCTTTTTAGAGGACACAAAGATTCGCTTCCGGCTTATGAAAAATCCTGCGTTATTTATGCAGTTCCTTGTTCTGAGTGCGATTATGTCTTCGTGGGACATACGAAGTACAAGTTGAAAACTGCTTTGATGAAACACTGGCAAGATTTGAACTATCCGATCACAATTGTTGATGACGCGCTCATTGAACACGCGTTCGGTTGCAAACATTATTTTGATCTTAAAGGAACTAAAATTTTGGACTCTGAGCCAGTTTCTTGGATAAGAGATTATCTAGCCGAGTTTTATCGGGTTAAATTGAACAATTATTATTGTTATGAGTCATACGATCTCAAATAAATGTTAAAAATTTTTTCCATATTTTTTTATATATTTTATAAAAATTTTTTGTTAAAATAATGTTATTTTGAAATTTTTATAGTTTGTTTAAAAAATTTTTGTAAGCATATTTTGTTGATATATTAAACATATTAATAGATTATAATGAAATTTTCAAAATTATCTCCGTATATATTTATATTTTTTATAAAAATTTTTGTTAAAATAATGTTATTTTGAAATTTTTATTTCAATATTTTTATAGTTTGTTTAAAAAATTTTTGTAAGCATATTTTGTTGATATATTTAAAATATCAATAGATTATAATTAAATTTTTTGTATTTAATTATTTAAATAAATCAGCAATTTGAATTTCAGGAAATGTGAGTAATTATTTTTGAAATAATAAAAGCTTGATTTTTTTCAAAAAAATGATTTAAATTAATAAAATTTTTATCCAACAAATTAGATAAAATTGAAAAGGTAACATGCAATAAAAAATAATTGTTTAACAAAAATGATTTATATATAATATAAATGAATTCTTGCGAGCCGTTTATCAACGCAGCGTCTATTCACTGCTTGAATGGAAATAAACTAAAGAGATCCGATGAAGATTAATCAGATAGCATTGTACATTTGTCTTAGATTGCATTTAAATAAATCTGAATGTCAAAGCAACAAGTGACAAACTAAACAGTCCATTTTAACTTGACTATAATTCCATTCAACTTCGGCTTTATACAAAATAAAAATAATAAACATTCATCATCTATCATCACCATTATCGTCAACTATTACCACATAATATATATGCAAAAAATATTTTCAGCAACGTAAAAAAAAAAAATACATACAAGTTAAAAAATTTTATAAATTTAGAAACATTTTAGTATACAAATTAAATTTTTAAATTAAATATCGAGTTTACGAAAAAAAAATTAATAATTAATGCATAGTAAAAATTACATTATTTTTTAAGTTTAAAATCAATTTATTAAAATTAATCACTTTTTTTTACAAAATAAAAAACCAAATTTTTTAGAAAAAATTTTCGTAATCTTAAAACAAATTTGCGGAGTTTTAGTAGATAAAATGATATTTTTAATTCAAACCGTCTTTTATATTTTTACACAGCTAAATTTGTAAAATTATATGACGTCCATTTACAAAGATAAAAAATTATTTAAATAAATTCATTACCAGACATATATTATTATTAAAAAAGTAAAATATCGTCACAGAAATTTGCTTCGAATAATTAGTAAAAAAAAATAGCTTCTTTTTTTTTAACAGCGTACTCACATACAATATGAATAACCCAAACAAAATAAATAATAGCTCCAGGCTACTGGTATCTAGTACATCTGCAGTTGCATACACAGCTGTCACGTACAAATCTGTAATCTGTAACTTGATAATCTAATATTTAAATACACATGTCATTGGGCATTATTCACGTCTGAAATTAATAAGTTTTTTGTTAAATTTATTCCTTTGTGCTTTATTCTTTAACCACTGCTGCACATTCAAGTACATTTTAAATTATATCGAGTTTTTGAAACTGAAAACAATTAAATTTAAAATGAAACAAGGTCATGAATCACTTGAGATCTGTAGCGAATTCGAACACAAGGGCATCAATGACTAGTGACTCATTAAATATTTATTTGAGTAACATTACTACATAATAATAACTAAAAAAATCTTATCTACATTGACCAGTGAAAGTAATATTGTATTATATTCTCGAGCCCCTCCTGATGTTTATTAAATATATATACATGCTCTCTCGCACCTCTCATGTAACTAAACGTTTTGTACATGTCTACGATAGACTCCAAATCGTCCAGTCTCGTCCTCTTCCTCTTAGGCGCGAGTCGAGTCAATCCACATTAAATTCAAACTTCAGACCACGTGTCTTAAATTCAAAAATTTTTAATAAATACTAATATTTATCTGTGAAAATTAGTGAGTAATTAACAATAATTACCAATAATAATAAATATGCTGATTAATTAATCTCTGATCTCATTTGTCTTCCTGTTAATAAAAGTGACAAGTTGCAAAATAATGTGCAATAAATTTATTTTTTCCTTTGTATGATTTTATAAAATTCAATATTTTTGCAATATTAATTCAAGAAATTACAATGAGAGTTTTGACGTTTATGTCGACGCTGGTAAGGATTAATTAATTATTACTGTGAGTGATTAGATGGAGAGGCTCTTGGGGTTTGTTGCAGATATAGAGGCAGCGGAGCAGAGCGTTATTGCGCATTAGAATTGATGGTTATCAATGTATTTTTTGAAAGTACATGAAAGTCTACTTATGGCTTTGTATTTATCTTTATTTTTTTTTTTTTTTATTATTAAGGCTGTTTGTTTGTGAGTCGGCTGTACGATAATAGAGCCAGTGATTGTGCTGACTTCTGACGAACGTGTTAATCGTTCTATACGCGATTAGATGGATTGCGGGTTTTAAAAAGCCTGCGGTCTATTATATATAATATGCAATTTTTTTTTATTTTATTTGGTAGAGAGAGTTAATTTTATTTTTTTTATTTTTATATTACTCGAGTTTGATACCAATCTCTTGATGAAATTACATTTCAATTATTTCTACATCATTGGAGTTTAGATTTATAATTACGGTTGTAAAGTATAATTGGTGTTATTTATTAAGCAATATTTAATTTTAGTAATTGATATTTTTATAAGGGGATAATGAGTCCCGTTGGTATGAAAGAGTAGAAAATTAATTATTTACGATAAATTAATCTCCTTTTTTATGATTATAAAAAAACGGAGCTTTAGTAAATTTATTGTAAAGAAAAATAGATAATAATTAATTGAGAAAAATTTAATTTTTTTTGTCGGTAAGAAAAATTATGTTTGTATGTGATTGATTTGTTGAAATTTAATAATTTAAATTATGTAAAAAAATAATTATGAAGTTTGTACACTACAAAAATTTATATAGTTAAAATTTGTCTATTATATGGATAAAAGTTGAGTTCAATTTAAAATAAAAATTCTTAAACAAAAATCAAGTAAAATTAACTTGAAACAAAAAAAATTAATTAGTTAAATTTTTTTTCTTGAATCAAAATTATTAAACTCTTCAAAATAATTTTCTGTGTTCAATAATTTTAATCTCAAGTCGTTTAATTTTTTTTAGTGTACTAAATTTCGATAATTTATAACAGTTGAAAATCTATAAAAAGAGAAGCTTTTTTTTAACTGATTTTTTTTTATATTGAATTCAAAATTTTTGATTGTAAATTATTGACAAAAATTCATGCAATATATATTTGAAAACTAAAATTTTTAGAGTAAAAAAAATTATGTTTCAAATTAAAAAAAAAAGATATTAATAAGGATTAAAAAAAGCTACGATAAATTTTATGAATAGGAGCTGAATCATAACCTCTTAAATTTAACAAATAAAAATCAATACCCAATTGTCTTACAAGCAATTACAATTACACCAATAATAAAAGGGTCCAGTAAATAGTTGAAATAATAACAGGTATTGATAATAAAATAGTGCGCTGATGAAACAATAAACATAATCCGATGTAATAGCAGTAATTTAATAGATAACAAGCGAAAATAATTTAAACGTGTCTTTAATTTGTCGACGGTAATGATCTTAATTCCTCGGCGAAAATTTATGCTCAGCTGAGCACAATCACGCAACTTTTCTCCGGTACTAGATGTACTCCAACTACCTACTTGTTTTCTTGGATGACTGACTGCTGTATATTTAATAGTAAAGTACTGAACTATCCGTTACATTACGTGTTACAGATGCTGGTGGCGAACGTCGCGAGGGGCAATTGGCGGCAACCCTGCGACTCCTACGGGTGTCCCTATCAACCTCGTTACGAGCCCTTCGTGCCTGCACCGCCTGGGCATACGCCTCGCTGCGCCAAGCCTGGACAAACCTTCTGCGAGTCGCTCGATCATTATCCTCAGTAATATAACTTCACTATTTTTATTTATTTTTTCCAACATATACACTGTAAAAAATCAGGATTGAATTTTACTCTCATCACTCGGAGTACGGAATTGAAGCAATAAAATGCTTCGTGTAAGGAGTGAGTCGAGAGTTTTTTTTCAACGAAGTGATTTCGGAGTAAATGTGGATTTTAAGCAAAAAAAAATCCGAGTACGGAATTTTTGGATAAAAAAATTTTTATTTAACTGAAACAAGTTTTATGAGTCAATTTTTTTGATCTGTATAAGAATATTCAAATAAAAAAAAATTTTTCTTCATTCAATATAGGAAAAATTCAAGTTTTGAAAAATATTAAATTTTCAAAAAAAATAAAAAAAAAAATACGCATTTTACAATTTTTAAACGATAAAAAATTAGTTTTTTTTTTTTTGTTTTTTTATTAAAAATATAAATAAAATGCTTTTCGGAGTGAATTTGACTAAAAATTCAAAATAATCTATTCGGCAAATTTTTTACAGTGTGATATAATAAAAAACTATTTAATTTTAATTACTTCGTCTGATAATTTTAATTTATCGCAATTAAAATTAAATAATATTCTTAAGTAGGTTAGTGCTAGCACCTGTTCCTCAATTGCCAAAAACAGTTCTTTAATTACTGCGTGATGATGTCACAGGTGGTTAAGCTCTCTGTTGCCCGCATTTATTATTATTTCTTTTGATTCACTTATTAAACTTGATTTATTTTTCTCTAAAAAATTTATATATTCGAGAAACGTAGATTTTATTCATTGTACCAAATGTAATGAGGTAAGCGCATGTATAATAAGAAGAAAGGTAGAATGTTGTGTGTTTTATTATATTTATGTGTTGCGAATAAATAAAAACAACATTTAAATTGGAGGTCATGTCCATTTAGACTAGAAATATATTTACTTTATTTATGCTGATTCAAAAATAAAATAGACTAAAATATACTACAGAAGTTTTTAAATGGTATGATAATATATTAGACCAGTATAGCGGAAGATGTGTATTTATAAATAACAGTTAACGCGAATTAGAAAACAAGCGTGGATTATGAATTAAACATGTGAATTACGACCTATTGACGTGATTCTGTCTCCTGAGTATCCAGAGAAAGTTTGTTTTTAAAGACAAACTCTATTACTACTTTTTTATTTTATTTATAAGCTTTTATCCTCGATTGTAATGAGTAGTCGTCAGTCGTTCAAATTTACATTACCGATTACCAAGAATTTTTAATAATTAACTTCACTTTCTTAACTTGCATTTTTTTTTTAATTTTTATGTCATAGTTTTGAATAATTCTTTTACAGAATTTTAAAATAAATTTTTTTGTTTTGATTTTAAAAGTCAATAATACAAAATTTTTTAATACAGGCAATTGATTAAATTTTTGGTCGAAAAATGCACCTACAACTTTGCAACAATACTCGGAGATGAAGCGCAGAATGACTTTATTACAAACCAACTGAAGCCTGAGTACAGTGGGTACGATTATCCAAAACCAGAAGTCCAAAATTTTTACCAACCTGTCACTTTATTAGCACCTCAATATCCGTTTCCTTCTCAGCCAACTAATTCTTCTGACAAGGGGTAAGTTTTATTGATAAAAAATTTAATTTGATTAAAAAAAAAATCTTTTGAACCAAAAATATCCCTTCGAAAATTTGAGTCATTTTAAATTAAAAAGAAAATGATTGAATCAAAGAAAATCAACTAAATTTGTTAGTTTAGAAAAATTTCTGCTTGATTCAAAATGACGTTCTTTGTTCTAGATTTTTTTCTTTTGAATTAAATTAATTTTTTAACAATGTATATTTAACTTTTATCAATGATATAATTTTTACTTTAATTAAATTTATAATTCTAATTATTATAATCTGACTTATTTTCAGGTACATGTACCCTCTACCTGTACCTCAAATAAACCAATTTACCGCAGATGCTACCGAGAAAGAGGAAACAGAAAACTCCAGGCAGTCAAATTCTTACGAATTCAATCAGGAGCCTTGGGCGCCAGTTGGGTAATTTTTGCTACCATTAAAAATAACAATAATATTAATTTCATTTTTATTCACTGAATATTTTCAGACAAGATCACCAAACTGGGCGTTCAATTCGCGAAAATTCCTTTTTAGATGTCGCTCAAAAAAATTTCAAGAAACGACAAGCGAACCCCAAAGACATAGATCTTTGTCCCACTGAGTCGAATTACATTACACCACGAGCTGGATTGAATAATAAAGGGAATTGGATGTACATCGTAAATATTCCTCATACACGTGACAATTATTCGCAATTAATTAAAAGTGAAATTTGCCGGTAAGTTTTTTGTTTGATAATTAAAATTTTATTCTCGTTTTATAGAATCGATACAAATGATTACGACAATATTTCGGCAATTTTGATTGATATAAAAAAAAAAAAATGAATTAGCCTTAGTTCAATTTTTAGTACTTATTTTATAATTTCATTTGTTTTGTTACATTTTTTCAGTGTAAACATATATAAAATAGAGCAATTAAGTAACTAAAACCAATAATTAGACTATGACGATACATTATTTTTGTCGGCTCAAGTACAATAATATTTGAACAGCAGTAATAGGACAGCTGTACCTAAAAAATTCATTGTATTCTTTTAATATAACGAAACCACAATAATACATGCGCTTAAAAAAGATTGCTAGCAATTATGTTAATAACTTAAAAAAAAAAATTAATTTGTGTTCAATTTTTGATAATTTACTACAAATCAAGCTTGTGTATTATTTAATATAAAAATTTGACATTTTTTATTTAAAATAAAATTAATAATTATAATTAACTAAATTATGAATTTTTTTAAATGTATTTCAATTATTAATATTTAAAATAAACTCATTAATTAAATTTTATTAATTATAAATTAAGAAAAAGCTTTAATTATTAATTTTTAAATAAAAATGAATAAATTTCGCCAATTTACATGATGCACTTTTAAAAAACATTATAAATTCAATTAATTTTCAATTAACGATCTATAATATAATTATTAATTAAATAAAAAAATTACTTATCAGAAAAATCTATTTTTGGCAACCCTGCTGCAAATTAAAGTTATTTAAAAATTTTCAGAACAACAACCTGCAATGGAATATGCAGCTTGCCATTAGGATACACCAGCAAGTGTGAGCAAAAGTACGTCCAAAAACGTCTAGTAGCTTTAGAAGGTTCCGGCGATCGCCTTTACACAGACGTCTTCTGGATTCCTCACGGCTGTTCGTGTCTAATTACTCCTAACTTTTAACAATAACTTCACCATTTATTATTACTATAATTGTAAATTTAAATGTAAATTTATTCCCGAAAAGCTGGCTCAGAAATTCCGGAGTCCACAGCCGAAACGCCAGAAAATTTATTCCGTCCAAAAAAAAAGTAAAATTACATAATGACCATTTTTATCGTTCCCTTTTTGTTTTATTTTTTTAAATGCATTTCCGGCCGAACGTGTTCCTGCAAAGTGTGAAGCAGACAGTGCAATGACTCGCGGATATCTGGGCCCAAGAGAAAGGTGTTGAGCGGAAGATGAATAATACATGAGTGATGACACTGAACCGGTTGCTTTCTTGCAATAAGTCTGCTATTACTTGAATTATTTCAACGTTCGCTCTATTGTTGAAATTTATCTGAGTAACATTCATAATAATAATTATTATTATTGTATAATAACAAAAATAGTAATAATAATTCTCGAGCATTAGGCTGACTCGACAACTTTTCGCCAACAAAAACAGTCATAATTTGTATTTGTAATGAGTCACTCTACAAGTCAATATCCAAA
Organism: Cotesia glomerata; assembly: GCF_020080835.1. NCBI lineage: Eukaryota > Metazoa > Arthropoda > Insecta > Hymenoptera > Braconidae > Cotesia > Cotesia glomerata. The sequence continues at coordinate 6,819,879 of NC_058158.1, forward strand.
CTGATGTGTCATCAATCATTTTACTTTTATTTTATTCATTATTAATTTTTTTTATGTTTATATTTGTAAGTTAAGTGCTCTACAAGCATAAATAAATTAAGATGTTGCTTTCAGTTCTGAGCAAATAATAATTTTTAATATTGCCATTATAAAAAATGAAAGTTATTTTTTATTACAGTTTTTTGAGCAAGCTTTGAAAAATATAAATATTTTACAGTAATAATAATATTTTCTTTCAATGTATAAAACAAACTTTTTAATGTAATAAAATTAATTATTAAGAAAATTTAATTCTTTGAACAATCAATTCTTACATTTTACAATTCTTAGAATTATGATGATAAGTCAACCGAAGAATTTTAATCATGTGTTGTGTATTTAAAAAAAAAAAAATTGCTGTTTTAAATAAGTAGCAAACAATAACCAATGATTGTAAAATTATACTATTAAAAATAAAAAATTAATTATTAAAATCACAATCTTAATAATTGGAGTAGAATTTATTACAGATTGGTCATTATTTATGATATTTAACTTTTTCCCTGTGGAATTTAAATTCTTCTGAGAAAAAAAAAATACTTTTATCAAGAAAATTTTCTTGATACAAGAATTCATGTTCTTGAAAATTTTCAAGAATATATATTCTTAGCTCAAAAACTTGTTAAATTGATTGAAATAATTTTTACTTAATTTAAATAAAGCTATTCTCTTGTTTATTTACTATTCAAAGATAAATATTGATGCTCTTCTCTTCAGAAATTAATAATTAATAATAATAATATATTTGATCGTCATTGAATTTCTTAAACCAAGAAATTGTTAATTTAGAAAAAGTATTTTCTTTTCTCAGTGTAGATGATTATAAATTATTATCGGATAAATAATTTTTACTGTTTTTAATTTAAGAAACTGTAATTTTCTTTTTTTTTTCAATGAAAAAGCTCCGTCTAAATATTTTTATTACTTCTGTTTTATCATGAGCAAAACAAATTGGCGAAAATTTTTTAATATACCCTGATAGCCATCCAATTATAAAAGTTAACGTTAAATTGCAATCCAACTTTTATACAATCTAGGGCTGGAAATTGACTTTAACTTTTATCAAAATGTTGTAGTAAAAGTCTTGATGTGAACTTTTAGTGAAGTTGGACAAAACGAGTGAAAATACTCATTAATATGGCAGGTTATCAGAATTTGTCTCTTTTTTACATCGGTAGGTAATTTATCGGTAAAAAAACGAAGCACAGTAAAAATTTTTTACTACTGACGTGACAAAAAAATCAATAATTGATGGTTAAACCGGGGAGTTGAACCCGAATTGTCTGGTTACGAGCGAAGCTCATTATCAAATGAGCCATCTGAGACAGACGTCGAGATTATGTTTTTAGTCACTTATAAGGTAAAAGCCCCAATAGATGATCATGTACCAGTATATGACCACTCCATGTATTTGTATACCTATATATAAGTATACTTGTGAATATAGATATACAGATACATGGAGTGATCATATACTGGTACGTGATCATCTATTGGGGCTTTTACCTTACCTGACACAATATTTCTATAATGTATAAAATGTAAAATTGTATTTGCAATTATGAATATAAAGTGAGTGAATTGAATTAATTTAATAGTTTTTTGTTTTTAGCTATGACATTGAAGTTAGCAATCACTTGACTATTTTGTAATTTTTTTTTAACAAATAAATTTGTTCCAAAAAATTATTTATAAAAAATTGCATTTTTAATTTTTATAAATTTCTACATGTCAATTTTTTTTTCTAATTATTTTTTACCATAATTTACTTGTTAAAAAAAAATTCCTAAAATTATCAAATGCCAGCTAAATTAATTTTCATTTTTAGCTTTAAAAATGTAAAAAAATGTTTTAATAATTTATTAATAAAAATAAATATCTGAAATTATGTGATGTTTAATTTTCTTGAATATAGAAATACTCTGAAACCTTTTATAAAATTATTTACAAAGCATTAAAATTTTTTTGATCGTCCTATTATTTTTCATTAGTTTTTTATAAGAAGTGATTGACAATTAACTTGCAAAAAACTTTTTTAAATCATGGTTTGCTAATCAACTTGAAGGTCCAAATAAATATAACTTAAAGTAACATTAATTTTTCTATGAATTTTACAGTAATTTTTTATTAAAAAATCATTCTAACTTAACAATAACTTTTTTATAGATTAAAAGTTGGTTAAAACTTGGATTCAAATTGCGGCAGTAGATTAACGTTAAGTTACTATACAACTTCAACACAAATTGTATATAACTTTTACTGTACAAGTTTTGGAGTGAACTTAACGTTAACTTTGACCAAACTTTCTATACTACAAGTATTTTTATAGTAAGTGTGGCTATCAGGGTAAACCCAACTTGGTAGCGCCATTTAGAACTATCTGATATTTTGCCGGATGGTAAAACTTATTCGGGTGATACTGACCACAACCTACAGATGGAGTTGAAGTTCTTTTGTAATATTTTCCATCATCTCATTACATAAAATATTTTTTAAAATAATAAAAAGTTTCTACAGCGCAAAAACTGTGACAAAAAACTATTAAAACTTTTTCATAATTACATATAAACATATTTATAAATTGTCTTTTATGTTAATTAACCAATAAATGAATGACTAATATGTGAAAATTTTTTATGCACTGAAATTAAAAATAGAATAGATAAAAAACCGGGTTAAGTTTTCTCGTACGGAAAAACTCGGTGAACGATAAAATTCACTTAGAAGATAGAAAAAGAGGAAACGAGTGACACATAACTTAAACTACTTATTATTATTATTGCTTTTATGGACGTATGTATGTATGTATGTATGCGGCGGGGAAAATGGTGGTGGTGAAAGAACCCCAGCTTGCTTTTATTTTATTTATTACGCATCGGTCACCTCCGCGATTCCGTGGTAGAGCTTTACTTTGGCGACCCTCGCCGTTTTCCACTAGATGGGCGCCCAAGCTCGAGAGTCCGGGTCGCAACGATGCCACTTCACTCGCACAATCTTTTTTATCCCGACGTACACGCAACCAAGGACTCTGCATAGCACGTAGTAGAGTAGAGCCTCTACTCTCTACTGAGTATGAGGCACTGCAGAGAACTGTACAGAATAACAGGGCAGGGGATCACCGCGGATACAGTGTTGGAGCTTTAAGAATGAGGTGAACAAACCAATGAGCATCATCATCAAAGGCTTGGAAAATAGGACGATTTACTCTCGAGTTAAAAATACACAACTCGACTATTACTTTCTTTGCCTTTGCAAGTCATTTTTTTATTTTAATTAACGATAACAAACTTTTCTTCAATTTAATTACAAATTAATCACTTTTCATTTTTTGTACAATTTTTAAAAATTTATGATTTAAATAGTTCTTTTTTAAATTATTATACTTTTCACAAATTAAATTCATTTCAAAACATAATCAGACGGAAAAAAGAAAACAGGAATAATTACAGTATAAAATGTAAAATCGGTCCCGTCGTAATCAAAACTAGAAAAATTACAGTTCGAAATAACATTTTTCTAAATTCAAACTTTGAATATTAATTTTCAGAGCTTTCAATGTAAATATTACATTCTATAATGTCATTCTTATAAAATATGTAGGGGAAGGACGGGCAAAACGGATATGTTAATTTAAAAATAAAATAACAAATATATATTATAATCATATCCATTCTTAACTTTGGCTAATAATTTTTTGGGTAACTGAAGTTTATAATTAAAGTAAAATAAAAATGATAACAAAGAAATTCTTCTTCGAAATTAAAAAAAAAAAAAAAGTCAACATTATCCGTTTTGCCCTACCAGGGCAGGCAAAATGAATACTCAGGTCGCGTAAAACGAATACTGATTGGAAAATACATTTCAATCAAAACAATCGTCGCAAAAATATCAACCGCGTCCTGAATATGAAGAAAAAAATCAAATCTGCATCGTCCTTAACAACATTAAAATTATTACTGTATACTTACGATTTAAAATTTTATTTTTTTTCTTAAATTTCAATATTTATAAAAAAAAATTCCCACAAATATGCAAATCAATGCTTTATCGATAACGATAAGTGTAGTTACATAATAGATTGATAGATTGCAGTCTAAAATGTTTCTATCGACCGACCAGCGATTTAAAACGATTATTCATTTTACCCGCCGCCCTCTCCGTCTTGCCCGTCCGTCCCCTAATAATTATAATCTAAAACTGTAATTTTTCCAGTTTTCATCACGGAGCGCCACGTTGCACTATATACTGTAATTTTTCGAGTTTTCTTTTTTCCGTGCATTGAAATTTCTAAAATTTTTTTCTTTCATTGTTTTTTAATAAAAAGGTTTACACTTTAAATTAATAAAAATAAAATATGTTAACAAAAAAATTTTTGTCGAAAAAAATATTAAATTATGTTTAATTAATTAAAAAGCACTAAAAAATGCAACAATAACAGAAAAAAAGTCTAAGCCTTCATAAAATAAAATATTTATCATTAAAATATTTTATTAAAAGAAATAGCTATAATTAATACATCGGTAAAACTGTATCCTCATTAAAAAATCATTAATTCTCAGAAAAAGTCTATTTTAATTTAAAAAAAAAAAAAAAAAAAAAAAAAAGCATCAAGGGTAAAAACTCGTAAAAAGCTATCGGTTGCAATTGAATGCGTTTTTCCATAGAAGTACTTCAATACTTATACCTGATTCATATGCACACATGCTCGTGCAGCGTGGATATATTTATGCACTTTTGGTATTAATCAGAAAGCCCTCCCCTTTGGTATCCCCCACCTGCCGAAGGGCGGATTCAGTGTGCGAGGGTAAGTACGCATACCACAGTAAGTGAAAAAACTTGTGACGTACATTGATCATCGTTAGGACAGTGATAGTAATAGCTCGCAATGCACGTGCTCTGTACATATATGCAGTGTATCATGCATATAATAGAAATGTGTGAATATGTATATAGATTGATTTAACAGTGTGCATATGGGTGAATATACCCTGGACGAGGTAAAGGGGTTGGAGGGCAAGGATGCCTGAAGGGCTTCTATTATATTATATGCGTTCGCGCACCCCTACGCAATACTCCAGAACACTCTGTAGAGCGAGACCGAATGAGTCCTGAGATATTTTTCGCTCTGCTCTATCGCGCTAATAGGCTCTACCGGGTTACGCACTTTGTGTACCTATATATATGTATGTACAATTACGTCCTGCAAGTTCTGGTATGGAGTGTCCCCGCAAGTCGAGAGGAGGAATAAATATACAGATGTAGGATGTAGGACGTGATGTGAGAGGACTTTTGCTTGTTCTTACAGCGTAAGAGCGTATTTTTCGAGGACCCTTGTGCGCGAGCGCGTTCATTTCTACTTCGAGCTCTTGTTTTATAAGTTCCCGGAGCTTTCTCGGGTACAAGAACTTTTTTCAGTGAGACTTTAAGTCGCTTCCAGCTCGAGCACTTGTTACAGGCACACCAACAAAGAGTAACTCACGTGAAATTAATTTCTTAAGAATTGTTGAGTTTTATTCTTCTTATGGAGATCTGGCAACCTCAGCTTCATTCTTATCCTTTAGTCTTATTCTTACACTTAAAATAGAATTAACTTAACTCAAGATAAAAATTCTTTAATCAAAAAAATTCATCTTAAAGAGTTTTATCGTTTTGATTTAAATGGAAAATTCAATAATTTTTTATGTTAATTAACAACAAACTCTTCAGAATAATTTTTTGGCTCTAGAATTTTCATCTTAAATCGAATTCACTTTATTTTTTCAGTGTGCTCATAGCTCACGAATTATTCAATGCTTTTAAATTAACAATTTTAATTAAAAATGCTCATGAATAAATTATTTCACTACTCATTTATTATTAAATATTGATATAAAAAGAGAGAAAGAAGAGAAGGAGGGGGATGAAAAAAGGCAAATAGGAAAAAAAAGCTCGATAAATTTTTTAATATTTATTGTTTCCAGGAGGAAAAATACCGGTAATAAATCCGACAAGTTGTAGGAGAGTGAAAAAGTAAATCGTCGGAGTTCGGAGCAAGATACAGATGACATTGGCACGGGATGAGCGTTATATGTATTAGGTGGTTGAATATTTGGGTTAAGCCGTGAATGACAGCGAAACTGCGTCGATCTCTTCTCTCGGAATTCCCGTTCAAGGATATCACGAGAGGATAAGAGAAATGAGAATAGGAAAAAGGCTGTAGCGAGAAAAATTCAACTCAACTTCGCGTGAGGGTCAGAAATAAGAGGGAGCATGATGAAATAATATATTGCACTGAATATATATATATATATATATATATATATATATATATATTTCTCTACCTACGCAGTTGTTTTGTTGTTTATTATTGCGTAATAATATAAGTAGTGCTTGCGATCAATTGGCTTTATTGAAAATAATTCGAGGTGATAAGATGAATCATTTTTTGTGTATTTACTCAATTTAGTAACCTCTTGTTTGTTAGACATACTGAAGAGTCATTGTGATACAAATAAGATCAATTTTATGAAATAATTGTTGAGGACATTAGTCTTGTATAAATTGAATTAATTAGCAAAAAATGAGTAATTTAAAAGTAAATCCTATAGATTTACTAAATTTTTAATATATTTATTTAAAAACTACTAATTTTGATGTAATTGTCCATATTTACTATTTTAATATGTTAAAATTTTGCTAATTTAATTTTCGGGAGTAAGTTAAGCATAACAGTTTTGTAACTAATTATTTATCAAATTCTTAATAATTATTTTCTTGAATAAACACTGAAAAAAATTAACTTGATCTATAAAAAAAAAAACATTTTCAAACCAAGAATTATTTTTAATAATAATTAAAAAGAAAAGTTTTTGCAATAATTAAAGACAATAATAAATTTCTGAACTAATTAAATTTTATTAAAATCAACAAAAATTTCGCAGTTCTAGAATTCTTCTGGTTGATTCAAGAGAAAGAATTTTGATCAAAATTCTTTCTCTTAAATCAAGTCAATTTTATTCCGTAAAAATTTTCTCTAACTAAAACAATTTTTCATCAATAACTTGTTAATTTAAAGTGAATTTTACCAAAAGCTGAATTTTTGAGCATCTAATTGATACCGATCATCGCGACACCGCTGATTGCCGATCACATCCAGCAGGCGGGAGCTACTAAAAAGTTTATTTGTCCGTTGTCCATCATACCAAGCAAGCGTCTGGGTTAAGCGTCGATCAGAGCATAATAGAATCGCAGCTTGTATTAACCGTCAGCGTCAGACAACACTAGCAGCGCAAAGGGTTATATTACTCGGGTGTAACTATACTAGTCCCTGTGCTGAGATTAAAAGGAAGTCATCTCCTGCCCCTCGCTCTTTGCCGCCCCTTCCTCTCTTTCCGTCTTTCCATCAATCACAATTATATCCTCTCTTTACCCTACCTACTATCGTTCATAATTACTGCTTGTGACTTTATCACAACTGATGCTGGTGTTTGTGGAGGAGAGAAGAGGAACCACCGATCTTCACTCGGCGCACCAACACGACTACATACTTCGAGCTGCCCATTTAAAAAACTACCAGCAGCTTTAGTTGTCGTCTATTAAAATACACCCGGTATTTATATATTAATCAATTGTGGTTGTCGATTGTAGTAGCATGATAAAAATAAACAACCAATTTATATTTATATTAATAAATGAGAGAACAAACAACTGTTTGTTGCTAATTAATGTTGACCAGAACCAAAGACAAAAATATCCGAGTTATTTAATTTGATTTCATTTCTCCGAAATTGACACGGAAGCTGGATTAATAAAAGTATGGATTCAATCTATAAATTTTTATTGACGTCCGTCGATTGTTTACTATCGAGCCCAGCGGCCACAAAATAAAAACACCCTACTGAATGTCCACGTGGTCTCTTCGTAGTAGAAATTTGCGGGGCATCGATCGCCGTAGTACCAGCGAACTCTGTGCCCACGCGCCCTGTATCGCCCATGACATTTGTTCTTGACATTCACTCTATTCCCGAAACTGATGCTTGCTCTTTCCTTGCTATATTGTATACTCTACACCCCAATGTCCATCACTAAATGTATACAACGTACATACATATTACACTCGACAATTTATCAATAAATTCTGACGCACTAATTTTTGTTGTATTTACGAAGAGATTCAGTCTATTATTACTTTCGACCTAAAATAACTCTGTGCTCAATTTCTTTTTGGGATTAAGATTAAGAATAGACAGTTTTTGTTGTTTTTGTTTCACAGAGCTTACAATTAGATTTATTTGATTGGACTCTATAGCGGAAAATTTGTAAACAAAGTCCTGCATAAATTAAAATGTAAGAAAGTGAATAAATTGTCCTTCGATCGATACCCTTTCTGGTTTCTTGTACAATACATTAAACGCATTGCGCCGTGCTAATGTCCTGATCTTACTATTATTACGCTGTTCATTGGGAAATTTAGTGGGAAGATGGTACCGAAATTTTATCTTGACGTTAAAATTTACGGTGTGAAATTTAATTTTTGTTAATATATTTTCTAAATTAACAATCTAAAATGATAATAATTTCTGTTTTAATTAAAATTTTGTCTAAAATATAACAAAATTGGTGATGAGATTTTTGATATAAAATTTAATTTTATACAAAAAATCTCTCTTATTAATTTTTATGTTTTCTCATTATTTAATCTAGAATTTTAAATTTTTGAAAAAAGTTTTTTCGAAAAATTTGTCTTAAGAATTAAAGATAAAAAAAAAATTCATAATATTTTTTTTTCTGTACAAAATTAATTCCTCAAAAAAAACTAAAATTTATTACAATTTTTTTCTCAAATATTGTATCCGAAATTCCAATTTTAAACTCTCAAAAAATAAATTGAATTCAATTTGCTCTTAAAAAAATAAAAAATATCAAGACTAAAAATTCTTCCAGCAGCATATACCCGAGTGTAAATCAGTTCTTTGGAAGTATATAGCCAGGACATAGAGTTCCCGGGGGATGATTTCGTGAACTTTGATCTCAAATTCCCGAAGTGCGCGCGCAAGCTTTTAAAACTTGCAATAAACTTAAAAATCCAGGAAACAGGAAGCGGCGGTACAAAGACCGTGCGTTTACTAAGTATTATATCAAACATTATTCCTACATATATACTTCATATACGACAAATAAAACTATATAATATCATATGAAGAGAGACGGCGTGAAGTTTTAGTTGAGGTCGAGAGTAATGTATTTTTTTATTGCGTACACGCATGATGCTGTGCGAGCCGAAACCCGATAGGATATATACGATATAATACGAACGTTTTCTCTTAACTTGGCGCACGACGTTGCGTTACGCGCACGGTTGCCATGGCAACATCGTGGCTACGCATTGATCGCAGAATCCCAGCGCGTTCTGTGACGAACACTAGTAATAGAGAGAGAGAAAGAGAGAGGGAGAAGAGAGAGACGGAAAAGCGAAGAGTGAGCGAAACTTGGCCGTGTATCTACACTACCACAGACTTTAACTGATGAACAGAGAGGAAAGCAACCAACTAAGGGGAGGTATTTTATGTCTGTACATGTATATTTAATATAAGGGTGAAAGAGTACGCACACCAGTTGCAGACCTTCTTTACGCACGTACGCAATAGTCAAAATGGCGCGTTCATATGTATGCGTTTACTTCCGAGGATTTTTTTAAGTTTAAAAAGTTATGAGAGTATGTTATGATATGCAAGATGTGTGGCCTTATATGTATATATATATATATACTTTTTTTTTTTATGTATATGTATGGATGTTATATATATTTCAATGCGTTGAACGTGACTGACTCCTTTACTTCTTTCACCCCATCGAGAAATTTAGACGAAGATAGAGTAAGTGTTGCGGAGGACGGGGGTGGTTGTGCGGGTGTGCGTACGCCTCGGAAAAAAAAATCATTATGAGTGACTTAGAACTACTTGATTTACTACGCAGTTGCGTCGTTTGCGGAATTTTATTTTTTTTGACGTAAAATATTGAATGGTTTTTTTTACTTTATGTTTTATAGATACAGATATAGATATATAAAACTTTTTTTAGAGAAGAAAAGTAAAGCCTGGGTTTCGAGTATTCTACCGTATATACGATGGGAACATAATATTTTACGGAAGCTTTACGTTTATACAGTATTTTCGACTTCATTTACTATCACTGGTATATTTATTATGTAATTTTGTATATGATAATGCGAGTATGTAGATACGGAGACTCAATATGAACCTGAAATATTGAGTGTAAAAGTTGGAAGGGTATAATAATAATAATAATTATTTTTTATTTTTTTTTCTAAAAACGATCTGGGAATTTATTTGAATAGTTTTACTCATGAATTTTCATAAGCGTTTTTTTAATTTTCAAATTTGTTTACAAATCAGGGATTTTGATGGAAAACTACGAGTGGAATATAATTTTGAAAAGTTTTGTCGAGGAATTATTATCAGGCGTGGAAAAAAATTTTAGTTTGAGAATTACAAAAATTATTATTAAAATTATAAACTTTTTGGATTAAAAATCCGTTTGTTATTTTGGTAAAAAATTGTCTAGTACAAAAATAAATTTTGTACTAAACTGTGTTTTATTTACAATTATAATTTAGTATTATTATATATATATAATTTATTACAAAAAAATTTATAAAACTTAAATTTTTTAATTCCCAATTTTCCGACTCAAAATTTAATTTTTTTTAATTTTTACAGCATCTATTTGCCTGAGCTTCAGGGTGTGAAAAACATGGATCGATAATATTTGTCCGTACTTATTATCAGAAGCGATCGATATAAGCCGACAATTCTTTTCAGTTGTACGGCCGCGTTGCAGGAGCGTACCATAAATATCAAACCCTGGGGCTTTGGTTGCCAAAATAAAGCCTCCTGCGATTAAACATGTTTAAAAGACGAAAGAAGATTTTCGATATTCGATATAATGTTGCTACTAAGTACGAGTATTTACGATTTATTCAAAGTAAAAGTAAAAGTCTGACGGATATAGATGAGTAAAAAGTATATGAGATCCTCGGATACCCAGCAGGATATCCCAGAAGTATTATTATATATGTTTACTTCTTACAATAGGTATATTCATGCACTTTGCCAGGGATCAGTCTCGGGAAATGATGTCCATTTACTCTGGATGGATAAATCTCAGCATTTCCCAATTGTCAAGCACAAAATGACTCGGCAGCAGATCCTTGTGTCCTCGAGGATACTTTGACCTTCTATTTAAACATTTAAGCGCTTTATTTTGTGAGATTTTGTAAAAGTGTAAACATTAAAGTCGCAGCTGAAAAAAATTTTTTCTCATCTCGTGATATTAGATCTAGAGCCATATTTTTTTTTTTTTTTTTTTTTTTTTTCAATAAAGATCAGAGCCTAAATAAATATTTAATTTAATAATTTAAAAGATTAAGCATGAAAAAAAATTTACGATAAAAATCATAATAATTACACGATAAAATTAAATTTTAGTAATTAATATAGGATTTATAATAAATATTAATCAATTGATAAAAAATATTACTTTAAATAGTTAATTTATGATATTTATTATTCAAATGATACAATTTAATAATTATAACGAAAAAAATAACATTTAAAAATTTAATATTGATTTAAATGAATGTTAAAAAAGTTTAAGTTTAATAATTAATAATTTCAATTTGAATTTGTATGATTTTTTCAATATTTAATATTGGCTTTAATACTTTTTCACATTATGTTTCTACCCCGGACTCTGATGTACCATTTAAACACTAAAATATAATCAAAATCTGAATAAATTTTACGATTTTGTTTTTTCTGTATAAAAATATATGATTTCTGTTTGTTTATATTTACATTTATATAAATGGGTTAATTTCTGCGTAACATAGGTCACTTTCGACCCTCGCACTCTACCCGTACAGGGATCTTCTATATAACACATAACATCGGCGAGTTGGGGGTTTAATTCCTGTTACCTCACTAAACCGCCAGCTACCGGTCGGCGTGTGCTTGAGTAAGGTAACCTTGAGGAAGAAAAATAGTTGGGTGGAAAGCTCGTGAAAATTCGGGCAGCTGGGAAAGCACGGGAGAGTAAGTATATAGGTAAGCGGTGTAGGTGGGGCCATTTGCTGTATATAGCTGTATATAGTAGATGTGCGGCACGAATAGAAAGAGGAAAACGGTGAGAGAGCAACGTGTGTCCTTGTTGGCGCGGAAAATACGGCACGTGGCACGTGGAACTCGATACCACACTACTATACCGTATTAGGAATTTTTGGCCTTCAGGGATAATTCGAGCTGTCACTGAGCCACCTACGCACTTTCTTCTTTCTTTTACTCACTCCCTTTTCCCGTGTAGTGTCCTTTATACGGAGCTCTACGTCAACTGGATCATTCTTTTTACTTTCTCTGGCAGTTTGTTTGTTAGTATATCAGTTCATTAAGCTATACGCATATATATTCATTCAATTATGATTGTAAGTAATGATGTAATAAATAATAAAAAAATTTTATTATGCGGAAATCGTTTGGGATTAATGATTCACTATATACTTTTGGTTATGAAAAATTCAAATTTTTTTCAAGCTATTACTTGATTTATAACAAATTTTAAAATACATTATTTATATAAGGGAAATTTTGAAAATAATTTTCTTTACACAGAAAAAAATTCCTTGATTCAAAAAAATATTTATGAATTATGAAGAAAATAATTATCTTGGAAGAAATTAAATTTTTGTTTCAAGTCTTTTTTGGTCTTAATTTTCTTCGTTTAAGTAAAACGTTTTTCTTGTAATAAAAAAAAAATTCCCGACGATTAAAAAAAAAATCATATTACAAAAATTACAAACAAAAATGACCGGAGTGTAAAATTTTCTAATATAAAAATTTAATTTACTTTTTTATATTGATTTATGAAATCACATTCTCAAAAATTCTAAAGACTAAGATAATATAAAAATAAAAAATTCTTGATACTTTAATTTTTCGATGTATTTACGGTCAAAAATAGATTTGAAATTTCTTCTGATAAAAAATTTTTAATTAAATAAATATGTAACACTTGAAAGTAAATCAATATTACATAAGGTTACATATTTACTGAAAATAGGGCAATAATGCGGTAGTTGTAAAGGCGGACAATGATAATGTTAAAGCCCTTAGCATCACCACACTATCCGTGTTACAGGGTGATCATCCCCTATTACCGTCCAGCGCCCTTGGCCTTTGCCTCGAATCAACACCCTCGCAAGACCCAGAGCGAGTGTCTGCTGTAACACACTTCGTCGACCGTCCATTCACAACATAACCCGCCAAGAAAGGACAGACCCAACCGACCCCGTGTCACTACTCTGTCTCCACTCCTGTTGTAGGATCCAAGTCCTTCTTGTCCTTATATTATATCACGCTGTCCATCGCCCGCCACCGTAGAGGTCGGAGAACCGAACTTTAACTCTTTTCGTCCTCAATCTTAATTGCAATTACGCTGACCGCTGACCTTTTACGCTGCTTTCCCGCAATAGGGATATCAAAGTCTCGCACAAAGTAATTATTATTATTATTTTTATTTTTATTAATTTTGCTATCAGTTTGATTTTTATTTTTATACACGGAAAAAATTAACTTTATTCAAAAAAAATTTTTTTGACATATCAACCGTGAAAGTTGGATTTTCAAGTAACATACAGGGCGCAAAGAATACGATTTCTGACACTCTATAGTTTATTTAATTTATCTCGTACTAGTATCGAAAAGTAATTTCTCTCTCTCTATCTATCTCTACATTTCTGCACGGCTGCTAAAATACGCTATAGATGAGTCTAATTATTTTTTAATTCGACAAACGTCCGCTGGGTGGAGTAAAAGTCGCAAAAAAAATCTTAGCGATAGTTGAATCTTGTAAACGACTTCAACATATACGTAGATTTAATCCGTCGCTATTTAATCTCGTGTGACAGGCTTTGTGTTTAAATTATAAAGTTATTAATAAAAATAAGTGAACTATTAACAAAAACATTAACTCCACCTAATTTAACTACTATAACAATTACTTTAAATAAAATAAACAATGATAAACATTTTTCACGGTTCTTTCAAATCCAATTTTCACAATTGATATGACAAAAAATTATGTTCGATACTTTATGCTCAAAGGTAGGGATCCTGACAAACTTGAAGTGAAGGCACGCGTTTGAGACTATGGTACATTCTCATCAAGACCTTGTACTATATCCGGACTCGCTACGCTCGTCCGGATAAATAACTCTGTCTTGATAAGAATGCGCCATAGCCTCAAACTCGTGACGTCACTTCAAGCCGTCAAAATCCCTGCCTTTGCGCATACGTATCGAAAATAACTATTTTGGACTGAGAAAATTCGCAAACCAAAAAAAAATTTTTTTAGGTTAAATTAAAATTTAAACACTAGATGGCGCGTCAGTAAGTTACAGGCGTATTGTTAATAACACTCGTCATTTTTTTTTTATTTGTTTTAAGTTGTAAAATCTCCATCCAAGAGTTATAATTTTCTTTAATTTAGAAACAAGACTGAAATTTTTTAGAAAAATATTTACTCGAACCAAGTTATTTTTTTTCTATGTATCAATGAAACGGATAATTTTTCGTACTGCTGAGCTATGATAGAGATGGAGATGACGATGACGGTGTAGATGCGATCGATAATAAGAATAAATGAAATGAAATGAACGTGTTACAATGTAATGGTTGAAATTCTCGTAACGCTTGAATTTTACCCCCGAGAATACGGCAGATGTTCGGAACGAGCTTCGCCGATACCTTGGAGACTGTCAACAACTAACGTTATAACTATCGATCGCGATAAGTCGATCTTACAACACATAAACCGGTGTAATGTTTCCGAGTACGAGCCACCAGCTAAGTTAGAGAGAAACACCCGGAGATGATAACTTCAATTGTGAAAATAAAATAAAAAGATGTCGCATTTCATTACTTTTATCTCAGAATTTTTATCTGGGCTAACATTATCTCGCTGTTGTTTTCTGTTCTGGTGGTATATTACATTGTATTATGGGTAATGGTAAATCTTTTATATAATGTAATATAATAATGTTACGGAGTAAAAAAATGTAAAGGTGATAGCGTTTGGAGAACAATACATAATAAAAGAAAGTATAGCACCGAACATGTGTTGAAGAAAAAAATTAAATACGGTCATCTCAGGTCAAAAACACGGAGGTAACAACGCCCTAATTATTTGGATTTTCTAAAAACCCGGCACACTTTATTACTGGTAACAAAAGACGCTGAATTATAGCTACAGATGTTACTTCGGCCCGAGTTTCAAATTTTTATTAAATAAATTATCCATCATCCCAAGTCGTTAAATTTATCGCGTCTGTAGTCTGTAGCAGTAACTAACAAGTTTATATAAAAGTCAAAATAATTATCATTTTTTAATTGATTTTAGTATTTTTAACGATTTATGATTGTAAAGATTTTTAATGTTTTTTTAAGTAAATTTTTTAAGGAATATTATATACAGGGTTGATATTACAAAAAAATGTGAATCTTTGATTATTTTAAAAAGTAGGGATGATGAATTTGGTCACGTAAATATATTAATTTTTTTTTATAAGTATGACCATGTAATTTTTACGTGCCCGTTCCTATAATTTTGGACTAAGTATCGTCCCATCGACTGTAATCCTTTTGGGTTTTATTACTTGCAGGAAAAACCAGGCTGTAAAAAGACAGCTGTTGGGAAAGTCATGGGTTTGCGAAGTGTTCAAGGATTTTAGAGCAAAACTAATTATACACATGCATATTTTTTTAATTTATTTTAATAAATTGTAATAATAATTAACATTTTTATAATATGTATCCAATGATTAAAGATATTAATTGTTGTATATTTTTTTGTAATTATTAAGAAAAATATTAATACACTGATAGATGAATTTACTAACGATAAATAAATATTCATTAAATCATCTACTGTTAAAAAATAATTTATTAACAGTAAATAAAGCTTATTAAATATTAATAAATCTTTTTATCATTGTATGAATTCAAGCAAAGAAGAATATCAAGATGCAAAAGCAAAAAGTCAAGAGCCTTGTTCACAATTTAAAATTCTCTTTTTCTCAATAGACGTGTGTATAAAATAAAACATAAACGTCTGTGAGTAGTACAGAGGGTTCTAAAGAGACCAAGAAAAACGTTTTTCAGCACAACCATACCAATAGCAATAGTAATAATAACAATAATAATAGAGGTAATAATAACAGCAGCTCCAGGTGCAATTGAGTGTGGAGTGCAGACTGAAGACTTCAGACGAATTTGCGTGCGTGTGAGCTTTTGCGAATGTGTGCCGAATTAACGATGTACGTGGATGTGGAAGAGGTGAACGATTAGTAGACTAGTACAGTGACGAAATGAAAAGGGGTGACTGGAGTCCACATGGCACCTTGCTTCGGCTCTTGCGTAATCTACATGAGTATAAGGACTTACTATTACGGCATGTCGGTGGTTTAGTCTGTTGTGGGCTCTGGAAAAAGGGTGCGGCATGCCAGCAACAGGCTCGACACTATCCAGTGTAATGTGTAATGTGTATACGGGTCGCATTAGGTCTACTCAGGAGTCAGTGGAACCCTGCGAAGGACCCCTGGGCACGGCGAGGGTGACTCTCCGAGTATCGTGGTACACCGGAAACTCAGCTCCTGCTCCTGCTACTCTAGGTGTTCAGACACTACTCTGCCCTGCTCTCGATCGGGGATCGCGCGGCCCCCAATTTTTACACGCGTGCCCTCTTCAATCGAGAGCGACTCAGTTTCTCAATGCCGACACTGTTCCCCATTTCTCTGAGGGGTTGCTCATTTTTATCCTTACTTTTTTTTTTTATTTTCGGGCTAATATTCTGGCCACCCACATCTTTAAAAGGGTTTGTTGCTCTTCTTTATTGAATGTCAATTTTTTTATACGAAACTAGCAAACCTTGTCTATTTTGTTTCTCGTTGACAGTTAAATTTTTTTTAATTAGAAGCAAAATTTCTAAAAATTGTAATTATACTGATAAAAATTTTAACTTGACTCAAGAGCAAAAATCTTGAACCAAGAACACCAATTGGAAGAAAATGAATTTCTTGAGCCAAGAGGAAAAATTCTTGAGTCAAGATATATTTTCTTAATTCAAAATAGTGTAGAGATAGTCTAAATATTTAATAATATACTTGAATTTTTAATGTAGTATTCATATAAATTAATTGAAAAATTCTCAGATTATACTTAAGGTTAAATTTTAAAAGCTAAATCTAAAAAGAAAAATAATGACCGTGTTTAATAATGTTTTTTTTTTTACTCAGTTCATTACTCAGGTCCATATTCCACGTTAAATATAAATTGACATCAGGTTAATCAGACCAAAATTGTAGTTTATGTTGATTTATTTATTTCACTTTCATGCAACGTTTCGTTGGTTATCACCAACTTCTTCAGGCACATCTAAATGGGTATAATCATATTACATTAAGTCATTAATTAATTAGTTATAGGGTAGAAGTACCGTTTTTGGCCAGTTAACATTTGAATTAATTTATAAAAAATTATAATATTATAACCATATTTTTGCTGAGTTTTAAAAAATTTTTATTAAAACAAATTGAGTTTGTAATGGTTTAGTAATATAAATTCATTTCTATTGTTTATTTGAACAATAAATGGCCATAAACGGCACAGTGGCCACAAACGGTACTTCTACCCTAATCATACTATCATCCTATCAATATATACAATTTCCATACACATTAAAATATATTCTTACCGTAAACATTTTCTCAACACAACATTGTTAACAACGTGCCTGAAGAAGTTGGTGATAACCAACGAAACGTTGCATGAAAGTGAAATAAATAAATCAACATAAACAACAATTTTGGTCTGATTAACCTGATGTTAATTTATGTTTTTTTTTTTATTTTTTTAATTTTATTTTATTGATTCATTAGTATTTTGTATAAATCTTAACAAAAACAAAAAAAAAATTAACTTGATTCAATAAAAAAATTCATAAACTGAAAAATTTTTCTTGATTTAAGTAAATTTTACTGGATTTAAAATATTTTTTTCAATGCAGACATTATCATTGAAAATTTTCTTAAATTCTAACTGTCACTGATTTTGGATTTAATGATTTGATATTTATATTAAATTCCTAAAAAATAATTGAAATTCGATCTCAATTTTCTGATTGCTGACCCTCTTAATTATTTTATCAAAAATTTCCAATCGAATATAACAATGAAAACATTCGATTAAAAATAAATCTAATTTCCCCTTGGACGAAAAGAAAAAAAAACTCATATTTTCTCTACGAACCCCTAAACAATAAAAATTATAAATAAAAAAGTGATAGCCGAAGAGTGAGTTGATAAACTGAGAAGATCGATTATACAGGACCCAACAGCAGCCAAGGGGGTCTAGTCTCAGGAGCTCTGCAGGCAGCCGCTTCTATTTTTTCATCTTCCCACTTCCAGTATCCTTTTTGAATAAGCTTTACTTCATCGTATCGCAACTGAAAGCGTATTCGAAAGAACTACCGCCACTTTTTCATCTCCATCTCCATCTCCACTCTCCACCTCTATTATTAATTTAAAATCCAGAATGTGAAAACACAAACTCGTATCGATAGGAGCAAAGAACTGAGCATCTCCCAAGCAGTTGCTGTTGGATCACTATATTATATACCGTATCCTCGGCAGTGGTACACCAGTACCAGGTGAACGTGCTGGACGATTTTTCATTCGGTTGCCATGAAACTTCGACAATGGACGCGTGTCACGAGACCGATGGTGTGCTACAACAGCAACAGCAGTACCAGTAGCTCTGCAGCTGCTTTATTTGCCACTACACTACGTTTACTTTTGTACACTCATACACATTAACATTGACATCAACATTTATAAATAAATATATAAGTACAGTGTTTGTCGCACACACATGCCGATTATTTTGTGCAAGATCTCGTCACAAGATCAGAGCCTTCCCCAATGCAATGTTAAATGTACGATGGACATGCACAACTCCGAGCTTAAAAGTTGAATCCATTGCCAACACAATATTCACTGATGGATGGATTTGTTAATATTTAATAAGCCTTATTAATTGTTAATGAATGATTTTTTACTTTCACAGATTTATTAAATATATTTAAACTGAAAAAAAAAATTAACTTGAATCAAGAGAAAAATTCTTTAATTAATTAAAATTTACTTGAACCAAGAGAAATTTCTTAGTTTAAGAATTTTTCTATTCAAATCAAGATGATAAGTTCAAAAAAATTATTTACTTAATTCAAGTAAAATTTTTTTCTGTGTAATAACAGTTAATAAATTACTTATTAAACACAATTTACTAATCTATATTATTAAAAGAATAAGCAAAATTTTGTGGCCACAGTGTAATTATATGATAAAATGGGTTTTTATGATTAAATTTGGTATCGTTGAAAAAGTCTTGACCTGAAGTTGTGTCTTTTCATGGTTTCATATCATTCTCACCAATAATAAATTTATGATGATAAGTATTTAAGCTACGTTCGAAAATGCTCTATTTTTAGATACATAATTGAGAAATGCCCTTGTATCTTGTGAACTATTGAAATTTTTAAAGATATAAGCTCATATTGATGTTATACTTATCGAGACCTTTCATTTGAGTACCCACATCAATTTTTCATATATATATATATATATATATATATATATATATATATATATATATATATATATATATATATATATATATATATATATATATGTATATATGAAAAATATATGAAAATGCATGTGGGTACTCAATGAAAGCTCTTGATGAGTGTAACATCGGGATGAGTTTATATCTTTAAAAACGTCAATTGTTTAAAAAGAACATTGCAATTTAACAAAAATCATTATTTAATAAAGCAAAATTTTATTTATTAATAGTTCACAAGTCCCGGCAGTCACGTAGTGACTGCAAGGTTGCTAGTTGTTAATAAAAATCTATTAACTTTTAATAAATTTTTTTATGTGTGTACAGAAAAAACAATTTATATATTATCACAAGAACAATATTCTTTTTAAATTATCGAGTCCTGGACGTTAGAATAAAAATGTTTTTTAGACAAATTTTTAAATAAAAAAATTTTTGAAGACCAAAATGTTCTTGGTTTGAATTGAAATTTTTTCTGTATATATTTAATGTATGTTCAATGTCTGCTCAATCACACATACTATTTAATCTACAATAAAATAATTCTTCTTTGAACTAAACTTGCTTGTAAAAAAAATTCACTATCTAAAATATCCATCCATACGTTTATGCATTATTACAATGTACATCACATATATAAAGTACAGTAACAATAATAAATACATTATTGTGCAAAATAAGGGAAAGAACGGAGGCAAAGGCTATTATAAATGAATAGGAACAGGTGATGGCGAACAGCGAATGGCAACGTGTAACGAGTTTCACCGAATAATTA
This sequence comes from Cotesia glomerata, assembly GCF_020080835.1. Lineage (NCBI taxonomy): Eukaryota > Metazoa > Arthropoda > Insecta > Hymenoptera > Braconidae > Cotesia > Cotesia glomerata. The sequence continues at coordinate 6,840,423 of NC_058158.1, forward strand.
TTTGCTATCTTCACTATCAATATTTTTTGGCATGTATAATTTAATCTTGGAATGAAATTTTGAATGGATATGCAGCAGATCGAGTTTTTGCCCGCTGTGATTTGCTCTCACTTGGTGTAAGAGTAAGTGAAGTAAAGTGAAGTTTTTTTGGCATGGTCTGAATCGAGAATTAACGGATAGTATATGTAGATTGTAGATGTATGTGTATAGTAGTACTGGCTAAGTCTGAGACCGTGAGATATAGAGCCTGATCCGGATCCTATCCTGTAATCCGCGGGCCAGGCTGTCGATAAATAAAATAGTCTGGGAGTTTTTTTATAAAAATATTTTTTTCAGGCCGGCAGCTGCATTGTCAACTAGCGGGCCTTTATACACTTGTATTAAATAATCGATATTTCGAAAGGATCTTACGACAGATAAAAATCTCATGGGCTACCGCCTAGCTATAGTATATATGCTACGATTGTTGGAACAGGCGAGATGTCAGGTATAAATGCCCAAGTGTCCGGGAAGGTCAGTTTGTAAGGGACATTAAGGGTTTTTTGTAAAATTAGAGATTTTATTGGGATTATGCAATTTTTTGGTGGGTAAATTTGCAAAAAGTGTTTTAATTGTAAGTTGAATTATTTTAACAATTAATTTTATGATTGAAATTTGTAATTTAGATCAAAAAAATATTATCACTAATTGTTCCAATTAAAAATAGAAATTTTCAATTTTTTTCCAACAAAATATAAAATTTTAAAGCAACAAATTTAAATTATAATGAGAAAATTTTAGTTTTTGATTTTCTCATTTTTCAATATAGATTTATTCCGCCCCAGATTTTTCTAAAATAATTTCCTCAGCTGCACATCCAAATTTTACGGTGTGCATTTATGATACAATATATAAATTACCAAAAACCTAAAAAGTTCCATTTTTCAGGGGCATTTGTTGGTAACACAATCATTAGATCTAATATATATACTTATATTTTTATTTTTGTCCAATAATTAATTCTTAAATTGCACACTTCAAACATAGAGAAAATTTCAAAAATTAAACTTACTACAGGCTTAAAAAGCATAACCACATAAAATAAAATTATTTTTACACACAAAATTTGGCAGTTCACACAAACTTTCAATGCACTTAATATAAAAAAATTTCCTCCAAAACTTTTGTCAGATTAAAAATAAATTGTTAGTGAACAAAGATAGTTTAAATTTAGATAGTTATCCCCAGAAATAGCTTAAGCGATAAGATCACCGTAAACTTTTTCAAGTAAAAGTCACGTACTTTTATCGATCTTATTTTTTCGTTACAAATAAATATATATATCTATGCGTCTATATAAACAATTACACACATTTCAATTCGACCTGCAAGAAGTAATCACCGTTGTGTTTTTTTCTCTTTATTTCTATAGTTTACTACACACCACCCACACTAGGGTAGAAAAGTTTTCTTAGACTCGGCCAATAATTCAATCTCCCTCGTATTTTTCTCTTTCTTTACTCATTTTCTCTCGATCCCCGACTACTTTATACTCCACTATTTCATAACTCGTAATTTCTAAAACAAAAATTCTGTCCTGCAACTTTATATTCCGACTGTAAATAAAGAAAAAAATAATTTTTTTTTTTTTTTCATATATATTTATTTCACTGTTCTGCCATCCAGTAATTTTTCTATCAGCCGAATTTATTAAATTCCGCAGGGATTTAATTTTTTTCGGCAACTGTCTTGTTTGTTAGCTAATAATAATAATAATAATAATAACAATAATAATGATAATAATAGTAATAATAACGTGTATGTAGGGAACCGCTGGTCCCGCGAGTACGTGATATACAATATATACAATAGCATCGAGACACTAGTGTACTGTGGACATAGGTTTCCTTTTTCCTACCTGGTCGCCTCGATAAACTGATTTATTTCAGCATCATTGTATCCCTCACATCTGTCCGGATTTTGCCAGTGAATTTCTATACAACATCAAGCGCAATAAACTCTCCAACGTTTTATATTCTCTCACACTATACATTATCAAAACTCTATACTGTATTTTGCCGAAACCTCGCCCATTAATTGCAACTTTATACCTTTGTACTTATATATTACCTCCATCTGAGGCAATAATTCTTGATATAAGTCAGCAATTGACCCTTACAATTAGAAATTATAATTTAATTTGAATTTGAATTTCGTGGAAATGAAAACGAACTAATTGGAAATATTTAAACTTTCTTTCTTTATTTTATTTTTTTTTAAATTACACTTTCTCATTTATACTTTACTCGAGTATTAAATTTAAAACAACTCACCCTGACTGCGCGAATACATCCAAGTATTCAACCCCTCATTTTCTTATTGCCCTAACAAACTTTCCAAGTAGAGCCCAGTATATTCAACAATAGTCATTTAAAACTTGCGCTGGATTAACAGATTTTAGAGGAACTAATTTTTTTTATAAATTTATTGCTTTTTAAAAAATTTTATCGTTAAGACTAAATTGGACTTAACATTTATTATTTTTCGCTTATAAATCCTACTATACAAATAAGTTTTGATATTAAAGTTAAAATTTTTTGAAAATGTTGATCATTTTTGTAACTATTCAAATGTATTTTTTTAAAAAGAAAATTAAAAAAACATTACTTTATGATCTGACCTAATGTTTAAATACAAATTATAATAATAATACTAATTTTTTAAAAATTTATTAATATCAAAAATTCCGTCATAAATGGATATCATCAGTACGTAATAAAAAATTTTTATTGTTTTCTTACTCCGTCTGAAAACACTACAATTTTCAAAAATATTGCCATGAAAAAACAACAACAAAATTACATAAAAAATTCAATAGCTTTTATTAAATTTTCTATGTCAAATAAAATTTGAACTCTTAGAATTTTCAAATAATATCATTTACCAAAAAAATTAATAAATAAATATTAATCTAACAAAACTTAACAAATTACATCCTATTTTTCGAAAAAAAAAATCAATAACATAATTTATATAACACAGCTGGCACAACAAAATAATATTAAATTCCTCAGTAAACACATACCCCCAACACAGGCGTACATGCTTTGAGGTAATATTTCAAAAAATCCTAAATTATTAATGCGTTTCCAACAGCTAGTTTACAACCGAACTAAGGGGTAGCACAAGACACGCATAAGTATTATAATGAGAAGATAATCTATAATTGCGATGCATAGGGTGTAAGCGTGACACAAACAGAGTGAGACGGCGTATTACCTACCGAATATCCTATTAATGTCCTGAGATGGCTCAAGGAGCCGAGCCGAGCCGGGTCTTATTAGCGTCCGTCGCCAATATTGGCTTGCGATCTCAATTGACAGCTCTCCTGGCAGGCATTTCGATCTGCGATCTCCGATCTCCGATGTGCATGTAGGCACGTCGCTTCATTACATCCCGGTCCGCACATATGTATATGTGTGCATGACGACGACATTAACAGGTATAACGTGACAATATTAATACCTCCTTGAATATTATCATTATCATTATCATTATCATCATCATCATCATCATCATCATTATTACTCCATAAGCTCTAAGCTGTATTATCGCTTAATGTATAATTAAAATTACATAACTCTATTGCGTTAATTATTCTTCTTATTAATTACTAATTACTGTTATATATCAATATTTATATACAGAAAAAAAATTAACTTGATTCAAGAAAAATATTTTTGAGCTAAGAAAACTCTGATTTTATGATTAAACACGAAAAAAAATCATCCCTAGTTGTAGACTGATAGAAAAACAATCTTGATTCAAGAAATATCTTTTTTTCAAAAGTTGATTTTTGTTTCAAAATTTCTAGCTGTCTTAATTCAAGAAATAAACTCTTGAGACTAGATGTAGAAATATTTCATTCAAGAATTTTTTTCTCTTGGTTCAAGATAGGCGATAACATGATCCAAGATATTACCGACTTGTGTTAAGAATGGCTTTTATTTTTAATCATTAATGATTAATTAATTAATTAATTAATTTACTATGCGAATTTCTATAAATTTATGTAATAATATTTAATTATAATATTACTATATTTTCACAATTATGTTAAATCGAAAATCTATAAAAAAAAAATTTTATTTACTTCAATAACATTTTGAATAAAGAAATCATTATTTAAACCAAAAATTTAAAGTTTTTTAAACGATAATGTTATTTTGATTGAAAAACTTAAATGTATTGATTGAAGATAATATAGTTTTGAGTAAATATACAAGACTTATCCAACGGAGACATACATTTCTTAAGTCAAGAAAATCTAAACCAAGACAAGAAATTCTTGAAGCAAAATAATCATTTGTCTTCCAAAATAAATTTTGAGATCAAAAAAATATTTCTTGAGTCAACATAAATTTTCTATCAGTGTAGATAAATTTTCAGAAAAAATATCTCTGCAACCAACTGCAGAAATGAATTTAAATATTCATTACTCGTCTTATTATATTATTCTTACTCGTTCTCAGAGCTCACGCGAGCGCTTAAAAATTTTTATTTTCGAGATGCAGATCTTTGATCGTAGGATAAGTCGGGACAATTATGAGCATTCGGGCGCAATTAATCCTCAGTTACGTGTGAACTTGATACAGATAAGCCCCGATACGAGCCCGAAGATGTGAAAGGCGATGGATGACAGAGTGAAAGAGTCCGACATTAAAGAATTACACTTGGACATAAAAAATATCTATATACACAAAGAGAGAATGAAAGACGAGTCTGATGCATCTCCTGTCACTCTCAACAGTGGCAGCAAAGCCGCAACGACGTACGTCAACCCCCTGGTCGAGAATACGCATTAATTTATATCTGCATACGCCGGCATTGTTATGATAATAACAACCAGGGTGTCCGACAACGACAACACACTCATACATGCACACTGCAGTGGACCAGATATCTTTCTTTCCTTTATTTTATTTTTTTTTATTAATTCCTCGTCTCGCTTTAACCTCCGCCGATGCTCATATCAAAGAGACAACTTTGGACGTATTTGTTTGCGTATGTGAATTTATATTGTATATTGTATATTATATATTTTAAATAAAGATGTATATGCGTGTCTCCTCTCTATCTGAGTGTGCATGCGTGACCGAATGTCGGCCGTTAAAAATATGCGGCCGGGAAAATCTACCTGGGAAAATCGGGCTTCGAGTTTAGCTTTTATTTCTGCCGAGGCGTCCGAGCGCACACATGTGCGCACTCGGTTTACCGAGCATCAACTGTACTACTGCACTGTACCCCAAGAGTCGAGGTTAAGCAATGGAATCTAATTTATATCACACGAAGTTTTTTTCATTTTTTTACTTAAACACTTTTTTTTACTCTTTATTCCGCGCCAACACACACACACTCTTTTATGTTAAAAACACGTCCGGATGCAAGGTATAATTTTTTTACTTAACGTCGCGTCGCTGTTAATTATTATTGCCAACATATACACGCTCTTTGTATTTATTTTTAAGCTCATTGTACCAAATAAAAAGTTGTGTTAAATAAATATTAATTACGGACATTTCTTCGATATTATTCATTCTATTTATAAATCCTTTCAATGCAAAGTATCATTTTTTTTATAAAAATTATTATGATCATTATTTTTTCGAGTCAAATTATTTTTTTAATATAAAGAATTGTAGAAAATAATGGGCGGCAATGTAGAGAAAAAATTAATGAAGGAATTGTAAGATATATCAGGAATTGTCAGGAGCATATGGCGTTTACTAACAAAAATACGTGCATTAATATTTCAAACGTAATACAATAAAAAAAAATGATGGGGGTATGTCTCTGGTTACAAAAAAATATACACTGTTGAATCTCCATTGGTACGTCGGCACCTTCGATAATCATCTGTATATACCCTCATAATATAATAATAGTATCCAAAACTTATGTGATGTACCATCTTCACATATATATTTATGTACATATGTATACTAAATGTTAAATGTGAACTATAGTATCTTGAATCTCCTGAGATCCAGCATCAGACTCTATCATCTAGTTTTTTTCCGACACATAAATCTCTTATCTAAACTCGTGCGTCAAAAAACAAATCTCAGTAGTTTTCTCATAACGATAAACTCCGTCATTACCATACATCATTAATAACTTTGTGAATAAGTAAACAAATTTTTTGGCATAAAAAAATTACATCTGAAATTTAGACGGGAGAATTTTATTTTATCGTTGAGAATTTTCTAAGCTTGAGGGTGAATTATTTTTCCGATCAATAAATGGGAGATGGAAAGTCATCTGTTATTTATAATTGTTACTAAAAATCAATACATTGTTATTAAGTAAATAGTAAAACAATAATTTATTAGAAAAATTCTAAATAATTTGCCTTGACTTTAAAAATTTTTTATTACATTTTTTTTTTATTTGAAAATTCATGAATAATTAAAATCATAAATTTATTCTGTAAAATTTTTTTAGAAGATAATTTTTATAAAAATAATTCTAAAGTTATAACAAAAAAGAAAATATTTCAATAATTTTTGGCAGCAAAATTATTTTAGTAAAAGTTGAAAAGTTTCAATTATAAATAAATGCTTAGTAGAAATAATTTAAAGGTATAACGAAAAATAATATTTATCAATATTTCACTTAAAAATTTATAAATTACCAGATTTTTTTTAAGTTATTAATATTTTGTAAAACAATTTCTATAAGTAAAAATTTATCTAAAAAAATTTTATCACTAAAAATACACAGTAAAAAATTTTGCGTCAATGCGTCAAAAAATTTTGAGTTAAAAATTTTTATGTTAAATATTTAACACTTTTTTGTGTTATTTTAACACAATAAATGTTAAATAAATAAATAAAAGTGTTAAATATTTAACACAAAATTTTTTGACGCAATGACGCAAAATTTTTTACTGTCTAACTTAAAAATAATAACAATTTTAACATACTTAAAATTGGTTTCAATTTTCTTTTGATCATAAAATTATATCTTGAAAATCAAGAAATTAATTTATGAAATAACTGTCCAGTAGAAATAATTTCAAGTTAACAGAAAGAATAATAAAAGAATTTCTTAGAGCAATAAATATGACTAAGCTGATGAATTAAACATATAAATAGTATCACAAACTAAAATATATTCACAGTAATAGCAAACAACAGAGTGAAAAATAATAAAAGTTGATAATAAAATAAATAGCATATAAAAAATATGTTTTAAAAGCAAGGGTTGCAACAATATGGCGCAGTGCGCTTTGCGCGCGCAGAACATCCCCTCCCAAAATTCATCCACATACACATGTCGTGAGACTATGCGTGTATGGTATAATACATCTCTATACATATATGATAACTACCACAGCGCCTAGGTTTTCATTCCAGCATAGCCATAATAATTTTACTAGCACTCTCACCACCCACCACTCGAACCACCACCACTACAGAGGTCTATCCTGGCGTATCCTGGATTCCCGCCACGGTGGTATCGGGATGACACCCGAACCCCGACGAACACCTCCGGAGGTTGCCGAAGAATGAAACGCGGGCAGCTGCGGCTCGTCGGACAAAGAATACATTTTGGAGCACACACAGTCACTGCGCGGCGAGCACACACAACACGGGCCAGCCCGCACCAAAGGTACACAATTTTATACTCGTGTGTTCGGGCGTATATTTTATAATTATTATTAATTAATTATACACATTAAATATTTAAAAAACGTATTAATATTAGTATAAATAATAAATATATTTTTTATCCACAAAATTTAAATTAAAACGAGTAGCCGTAAGTGTTGAAAAAAAAAACGACTCCGTTTATGTCGGCGACAACGCCGGGTTATATATTTTTTGTTTTTGAAAAATTAATAAAAGTGTGGACTACTGGAGTTAAGTGTGCATTTATTATGTAGTGACAATAGTGAAATTTATAAATATATTTTGACTTCTCGTATTTTAAAATCGTGCGTGTTTATGTATTTTTAATATTATTATTACCAATAAATAATAAAAAAATAATACGGTGTAATATCGTGATGCGGGAGACACGCTCTTGTCATTACTGCTGTTACTCGCGTGAATTAAACAAGATTATTAAATATGCGTGACAATTATTGCCCAATTATTATGATGATGGTGATTATGATTACGATGACAAGGGATCAATAAATTATTGATAACTAAAACAAGTACGGACATTTTTATTAATTTACAATTAAATATAATAAGTTTATTAAATTAATATTATAAAACTTTTTAATTCCACCAATTTAAGCTCCAAATTTCGGGAGTTTTTTCGCTCCAATAATTCACTCTCAGTTTAATCTTGCACTTATTAATTTTATTTGGTGTTTTCGGTTTAATTTGGGAGCCCTGTGTATCAGTATGTGCTTTTGATCGCGTATTCCTTGTATACGGTTATAACAAGCACGCGTAGATGTTCTTATTTTATTTTATTTTATTTTATTTATTGCTTTTTTTACAACCAATGTGTGCACCAGTAGTTGTAGTTGTTGAGAATGAAAGTGGTATGGATGAAGAGAGAAGGAATGAGAGTGCACACTCACTCAGTAACTCATTCTCTGGCTCGCTCTCACTCTCGGTACTCTCGTTTTCATTCGCTTTATATTTGCATCTTTACTTGGGCTGTATACATATTAAAATGAAATGAATATGCACTCATATGTATGTAAGTATATATGTATGGTGCAGTCATTCTCATTGCCATGTGTGTATGTATTTTTGACTCTTTATTCTCTCATACTTTTTTCAATTTAAATTCGTTCTCTTTATCCCGAGAACGAATATTAATGCCGGGTTACCGTACGTATTTATTTTATTTTTAATTATAACTTTTATTATAAGAGTATATCCGTCTCTTAGTTTAGTTTGTATAAAAAAAAAAAAAAAAAAAAAAAAAAAAAAAAAAAATTATACTGCAATTATAATTGAATAATTATTAAAGTAATACATGGTATTGTAATGCAGTGCAATGTAATGCGAACAGCGAATATTTTGAGTGCTCAAACGGACTTTTATTAACGATCTGGATAAATATAAACAGTTAACCTGTGACTCACGAGTTGATAACCCCGTAAAACTCTGTACTGGGGATTTTAAAAATGTGGAAACGATAAAGTTTGAGTAAATTTTTTTTTCTCGGCCACGGAAGTTTTGTTTAAAGTTAAGTCAACCTCCGACTCGAAATTTAGCTCCTTGCTTCGGTTTTTATGATGTCTGTAATAAATTTGTTGTTTTTGAATGTAAAACAATGGGCTCGTGATAAAAAAAATCGTAAACCTGGTTTTAAAAAAGGGACACACGAGGAAACTATTAACAGTGATGTAAAAGGAAAAAAATAAAGAGCGAAATAACGCTCGAGGCCGTATAAAACACGGCTTCCGTTTCGTTACACGACAATTTTTCTGAGAATGGTCCACAGCTAAAAAGCATCCAGAGAAACAGAACCAGCTCGAGGATAGTGTATGTACTGGGTTTTTGGGCATCGCGAAAGGACCGCCACGAGCGGAACTAAGTTTTTTAGTGAAATAAGAAATCGGCAAACTTTTTTTTTTTTTCAACTTCTAAGTTATTATATTATATTTTATTATTTTACATTAAGAGGAAATACGGAGATGTGGATTTAGATCCTGGATCGGGATGTGGTACTCGTAGTGTATAATGTATGATACTATATGAGTATGAGGCATGAGGAAACCAGCGCGGGCACCGAAGAGAGTAGAAAGAGAGTAGAGAAACACAAAACGCGAGAACAACGGGCGCCAGGGAGAGATTTACGGGCGCACCGGTCCCTCGAGGTTCCTTTTCGTTTTTTACATTTTTATTTTTTTTTATTATCGTTTCTTTCTCCTTTTTTATTGCAGTTATCGCCCACCGAGAGGGAATCGGCACGCGGCGACGGGGAAACCGCACCGCGGTTTGCTGAAATCTCATGAGAGAATTCAAAAGCCGAGCCGCGCTCCGATTTTCGAGATCAGTTTTGTGTTTCATTTATTCGTGATTTAGCGTTTTTTGGTTTCGCTTTAACCCCAAATATATCAATTACACTTTTGACTTTTATTACGTCTCAATTACATTATTTTTTGGTCTTTTTTTATGAAAGCCTACTCGAATGATTTTTCTCAGAAGCTCTAGAAAAATTTATTCATTAATATCTATGTAAATTAATCTCAAGTTTATAAAATTTATCTCTTTAATTTAACAAAAAAATACTTGAATTAAAATTTAAAAAGTGAATCTTTAATAAATTATTAAAACACCGAAAGCTTTTACTCCAAAAAATTCTTCATTTATTATTCTGTCCCAAGAAAACACTTACAGATAATAAACATAAAATTTTCTTTGAACCCTCGTATCAATTTGGGCTGATTACCCGCGAGAAAAGTGTATAAATATAAAAAATTTTCTCGATGAAAAATTAATAATAAAAATCTTACAGCCGGATGTGTGTTTTGAGGCAACGACCCTGAATTAACGTAAAGCATTTATTCTTCACATGTATTTTTTTGGTACGGATACATAATCACACAAGCAACAGTAAGACTAAACAGAGTATACTAAATCGTAGAAGAGCTGAGAAAAAAAATTTATTTTGATCTATACCAGAAAATTCAAACGTTATATATGTTACATATGTGTTCTTATCGTTGTTTTTCAATCTCTCATACTAAAATAAAATAAAATAAAAAATGTAATGTAAAATTGTCTATGTGATTATTGCGCTAAAAAGAACTTACAATCAGCACACAAGGTAACTTGTTTTAAACAAATCCACCGCACGTCAATGGACTATTTATGACACCGATTACATTGCTCTCATTTCCATGCAGCGTCCATACATAATAATACAACATGGAAGTTATCTCGGATATTTCCTAAAATTATCACACAATACCCATAGACTATTTAACTTAAAAGTTGATACCTAAAGTTAAAACGCAATACAAACAGAAATTATCAAATCTTTTTTGTTTATTTATGTTACTTTCTGTAAATCTTGTCAGCTTTTTATCCAAAACAAATAAAATAAAATAAATAAAGAACAAAGTTAAGAATAAAGCAGCAATATTTTGTTATTTAAATTTATTTTTTTGAAAACCAGTTATACAAGATAAAGAAGAATCACATGGAGCGATGCAAAGAGCAGAGGCTAATACAAGTTAAGGCAAAAGCACTCGCTGTAGTTCGGGTCCCATTAATCTGTGGTTTAGCGAACCAATTTAAATATCAGCGACGTAGTCAACGCAATTTTATATCATTTCCGATATCTCCAAGGTGTATTGGTGCCAGTTAAAGGGTTTTATACACACACACACATATACATATTACATATTATGTGAACATAACGCAAGTACATTAGACGCATGCGCGACTTACGAAATATTATATATATTGTGATTGTTCGGCAAACAAGAGGAACTCTTTGCCCCGCAGTCCACCCACTGGCATACCAATTTTTCAATTTATTTATTTTACTGATATTTTATTTCCCCGTCTCCGATCAAATCGAATAGAATTATAAATATAAATAATAATTATTGTCTGATCGATAAAAAAAAACAACCGGAAAGTATCCGTAAATTTGAAACGTGCTTGTGGACCGTATGTGCGCATAAATGGGATGATGGTTCATAGTCAGTACCGGCACCAAAACGCACATGTGTGCTTGTAATTTTACTCATAAATTTGTGGTAGTATTTATATTTGTATTTGTATTTGGATTTGATTCGTGTTTGTACGGGCACCGGATAAAGGAGAAGAGAATAAACGCATGCGTATAAGTTCTATCCCGGGTGTATAAACGTACAAAACGCGATGTTGATAATGTGTGCGTGAGACCTTGAATCAAGCAGCCTTTGTCGCGAGACTCCACCGCGGCACATCTCACATCACGAGGTCGACGAAAGTGTACCCAAGAGCTTTTTTGCTTCATCTTTAACCCGTAGTAGCAGTAGTTGTTGTAGTGGTACTTTTTTTAGGAGGATCTGTTTCGACTTTACTCACTCTTACTCTTTACTCTCTTTGCACTAAACTCCTCTATATATACATAACATGCAATAAAGCGACAACCAAGCCAGAAAATGCATTCATCATGCTTTGTTATTATTTTTATATGCGAAGATTTCTTCGGATGGAAATTTTTTTTTTTTTTTTTTTTTTTTTTTTTATAAATTGGTTCAATTTTTATTTTTTTATCTTTTCAATTTTACGAAAAAAATCTCAATTTAATGATTGTGCTTTCAAAAAAATAATTTTGTCGTCTTTTATAAGAAAAAAAGGTTTTTTAACCCTTAAAACGTCATTTTCATGCACAGTTATAGTGTCAGAATGTTAGTGCTGCTATTTTTCGGAAGTATTTTTGTTTTTAAGACAAGAGCAAAGCATAATGTTTAAGTACTGATAAAAAAACGAACAAAAACAACTTCTGAGTCGTAATTCAATAAAATGAAATAAAATAAACGTTAGAGTAGATAAATAATTATAACTCTTTGTTGTCTGGGTTTTATCGTCTAATTAAATTAAATTTCGTGAATAGTTGGGATGCTGAGCTGGGGATTTTTACGAACCAGAGGATTTCGCTGGTGTATTGTAGTCAGTGTGTCACGAGGATGTGGAATAAATTCTTGGCGTTTTGTGAAGTAAGGCTGGATCATGTTTCCAGGAAACTCGTCGGACGTATTTGCCGTGGATGCGAACATATGTAATGCAAGTTTGTGGATGCTTGCGAATACCGAGCAGTATAGAGAGTAGAGGCTTCTACTTTGGCTGGTATTATTATTTTTCGAGTTTCGACGCATTCTGTACCCTGAACCGAATCTACAAGTTTCGGCGTGCACTATGGTGTACTCTGGAGTATAGTCTGTATTTTGTATGGTACATAAAACATACTATGGGCTACACTATGGACGACTTCTTTCTCTTTTTCTCCTGTTTTTTTATCCTCTTTCTCTCTACTCTACTCCGTCTACTCGCGAGAGGCGGTATTGAATTTTTGTGCGTTCGCTACGGTCGATTCAGCGAAAGTGCAGCGTGGCCCGACTATACACCAAACCAGCTGCTGCTCTCACATCCTCGTACACATCAGATATATTATGTCAAAAAAAACTTGTATGGTTAAAGATACCAAACGCTTTTAAATCTTCCTCATGCTTTTTAACTTTTTTATTCTCATCGTCATTTCTTTTCAAATTCGATAAATTATTTTTTCTTTCACCAAATGTCCAATTTTTATCATTAATTTTATTTTTTTTTTATACTTTACATTCGTAGTGTTATTCAAAATTATTAATGGATTATTTTTATTCAGATTTTTTTTTAAACAAATTTTAATTCAGAAAAATAAAGTGTAAGAAATATTTTTTATTTGATTATTAAAAACTCGAAGATTTTTTTATAAAAAAATAAAATTGATAATATAAATGAAAGATATCAAAACTGCGTAGTAAAAAAATGGTAAATCTAAAAATAGCTAAAATTAAAATATAAAATTAATAAAGACTGATTATTTTTATTGGACATTTAGTAAATAAAATATATATTATTTTTACACTATCAAAGTCAAAGACTGGCACTTAGCGCATATCTCATCTCACTGACAAGTTTCGCGACCTTTAAAGACTAAAGTTCGCGGTATTAAGTGTAGCCAAGAAATAATATTACACAGATTGGTTTAAGTTCAATCCCCGAGACAGGTCCGTGATCTCGCTGCGTAGAACCGTTATAATTGTTTACGAAAAATGTAACTTAATAATAAATAACAATAAGAACAATAAGTGTATAAAGAAAATAAAACACGTGTCGTATTGTGTATTACAATATATGGTAATGGGACAGGAGTGAAAGCGACCCGGTGGTTAAATGATAGCAAAAGCTCGAGTTGTAAATTTCTATGGACGTCGGGAGGTGGATGGAGAGTGGGCGATGATCTACAACATTAACAATGGGTCGAGGACGAGGACCACAAGCAGAGATAAATTTGAAAGTTAGAGGGAATTATTAGACTATTCTCGCGCTCCTATCCGTAGACTGCAAGCACGGGCAATATTAATGCCTTCAATTGTCGCCGATGTGCGATTAACGTTCATCCCCTTCAGATATGCCCATACATTTATTAACTATTACCCATTAAATAAATTATACTTGCTTCGATTCTAATATTTATCTATTTGTTTATCGAATATAACTTTACCAATTAATTTTGTTTTTTCATACACAGTAAAAAATTTTTCGTCATTTTGTAGAGTGTTAAAATTTGTGTGTTGAATATTACACTCTAGTGTGTAGAATTTAACATTCTAGTGTGTTAAATCATTAAATTAACACATGAGAGTGTTAAATTCTACACACTAGAGTGTAATATTCAACACAAAAATTTTAACACTCTACACAATGACGAAAAATTTTTTACTGTGTACATTAAGAAAAAAATAACTTAAACCAACCCCCATGAAAAAAAAATGTAAAAAATATATATTAAAAATCTATAAAAAATATGTATAATAAATATATTTTTAATAACTAACTTTTGGCCGATTTTCATATATATTTTATATATTTCAAATATATTTTATATATATTCAAAATATATTTTTTTTATATTTTTGGCTATGTATTTTAAAATATATTGAAAATATATAAAATATATATGAAAATCGGCCAAAAGTTAGTTATTAAAAATATATTTATTATACATATTTTTTATAGATTTTTAATATATTTAAAATATATTTCGAAACATATATTTTTTATATTTTTCTTTTTTCATGGGGGAAGAAGAAAAATTTTCAAACTAAGAAGTCGATTTTACTTCAAGAATTTTTCTCGAAAATCAAATTAATTTTTTTTTTTTTTTTTTTCAATGTTTATGGAAACAAATAGAAGGGGGTTCTAAAACTTTTGAACTGTCTAGTCATGCAGTTAGGTGTGTAGTATTATATATCAAGAGTTACCCGATCGATATTACGTGGTCCTTGTTACGTGACGCTTGAGCTTGAGTTATTATGGTGTTTCTAGTTTGACGCATTAATAAACCATTTTCATTAGTCAAACATTTCTAATGTATATTATACAATGCTCGTGATAATAAAAGTTAGGGTGGATAGTTATAAATAAATATTTATGTTGACATTATACATTATTTTTTTATTTGATAAAAAAACATAAGTAAAATTATTCTTCTTCGGAATAATTTTTTCAACTCAAAGTTTTTTAATTAAGTTTATTATTGCCATAAAAAAAACATAGAAAAATTAATATGTAAGTCTAATGATCTGAAATTAATAAAAGAACTGGAACATTAAAGCAAATAATTTTACCTGGAAAATAAAAACTATTAAGTATTATTATTATTGTGATTAGTTGTTATGGTTAGTGAGTAAAAAAAGCGAAATATTATGTAGTAAGTAGCGTACGTACTGTATGTAGTAAAAATAATTACACCAGAAGAATAAGTTGTTATCGTTGGTTGTGTGAATGACGGCAGTGGGATAGTCGTTTACGAATACTAAAGCGTGGGAATAGCTGAGGTGGGCGCGTGTGTAGGGGGAGTAGGACTCGTAATAGTAACCTTGGCAAGTAAAGAGAACGAGAGTAGAGCGCGTGGTCAACGAGCTTCGACTCCTATCCTCATGCTCGCCCGCCAGCTATAACTAAACATCTACATCCATTTCACTCCGGCACGCACTTACACCGACACCATCTGGATATATGTATTATTACATCTAAATAAATACAAAATATGTATGATGTACTTGTAATATATATAAAGATAAATATAGTTTACTTTACTCCATACTGAGTAAATTTAAAACAATTTTAGCCATCGCATGCTCAACTGGTTTGTGTTTCCCTGCTAAGCAAGGCTATTGCAGAAAAAAATCATCTATGTAAATGTATATTTAGCTGCTCGAAATAATTGTTACTTTAATTTAAGTTTAAATAATGTTAGACAATTAAAGATTGAAGGATAAATTATTTTTTTTATTATTATTATAGTGATTTTTATTTTTTTTCATAATAATTATTTGGTATTAAAGCCTTTCCAATCATTTTAATTCACTTTATTTTTATTAATAATTTTTTTTAATTGACCAAGCCAATAATTGAAGCTGAGTCTTTAAAAAATTGAGAAGGTTTTAATATTAAAAATTATTATTATAATTATTATTTATTGTTATTAATAAATATATTTTTGTTTTTCTGTTTCAGAACGTACAAATCAACAGCCTTCTAAGCTATATTAACCTCAAGTGATTTATATTTTCTTACGAAGTGCGAATGACAAATTATTAGCCTCTATATTGTCTACGTAATTAATTCTCGAGCTTAGGAATAAAAGACTTACCCGTTTATGTATTTTGTTGGATAAATTTAAACAAACAAAACGACTAATTAAGTAACGGAGGAGTAGTGTTAAATTTTAAAAATATCTGATACCTACAAAAAAAAAAAAAAAAACAAGTCCGCCAGTGCCAAATCCAAGGATTAAATTTTAAATTAAAGTGCATAGAAGTTATTGTTGACGAAGAAAAGTAATACTAATAATAATTAAAAGATTAATATTAATATTAATAGTAATAATAATAAGTAAAATAAATCGTAAGCGGGTGAAAACGGCGTAACGCAAACCGTAAACCAAAGAATCAACCATTTTTCACAAATCAACGAGGTACATAGCGCAAGTACATCAGTACTGACTTCCGTAGACCGTTGCTAAACGACTGGAGATAATAAATAAATAAGTTATTTTAATAATAATAATAAATTAAATAAAATAAAGTATATGAATAATAGTTAAACCTTTTAAGTATTTAACACAAAAATGAAATTTTCGCTCAGGAATCACGTAAATTAATAATTAAATAAATAAATAAATAAAGTTTTAAACGATTACGGGAACCAATCTACTTCAGTTCGTAGCCTAAACCTGTCGAGTACAAAAATAAACGTTTTTAAAATTAATAAACCTTTAAAGACAAGTAAAGATAGCCAACGTTAAGCTCAACGAATGTGTAGCGGAAGTTTTAAAACTTATTATTCAGACAAGCCTTGAGAATTCGTGATCACATCATCATCATTGCATCAAAGTACAATAATTTAATAAAATAATTAAATAAATTTAGTCAAATTTAGACTATTATCGACATTGAGTTTATTATCATCACTGACAATTATTAAAAAAATAATAGGCGCGGATGAATAACCAGAAGATGCGTCGGAGAAGATGAGCGCAGAAGTCAAAAAGGAGGGTATCGCCCCGGAGAGGGTGAGCCCCCCGAGCGCGTTGGCCGTTTCTCCGGGGAATATCGGCCCTGGTGAACGGAATCATCTCCCGCCGTTCAGCAGCTTCGCGGGAGACGTAAACATGGATAGCGGAACAACTCTTACGACTTTGCACAGCCAGGACGTAAGCTTGGGCCTGATGTCACCCTGGGACTACTACGAGGGCCTGACGGGCAGGCTGATTGATTCGAGAGGCGAAGTGATCCTCGCGAGTAATTATCGTGAGCAATTATCACGGCCCTGGGAGTCTAAGCACGGACTTATCGGGCCCAACAACGAGGGACTGCCGAGTTTCGCGAGTCAGTTCGCGCCTCCCAGTGAATCGGAGCCCCAGTTGACGGCTTTGACACCGTTATCCCCGGCCTCGATGTCACATTCGCCGCCAGTGACTTCCGCGGTTGGGTTGCCGAGTTTTCACACCCTCGGATCCATACCGCCTGCTCCGCCGCATTCGCATCCGCATTCTAGAGGAACGGTCGGGTATCCGCTGGTCCCCGCTCCGGTTCAGGCCAGAGAAGTCCCGGCTTTGCAGCAGCAGATGCTGGATGAGAGACACATTCAGTTATTGGGCTCAAGCCCGGTCCAGAGCTTCGCGGCTCCGCCTGGTCATCCTCATCACACTGTTCTTACGGTGGTGAAGCAGGAGTACCCGCAATTGCATCACACCAATTTCCAGAATCCGATGTCCACGGTACTCGACTCCTCGCCCACCTCTCGCGTCACGGGGGTCGATGGGAGGAAAAAGGAGAGGAGAAAAATAAGAGCCGGTTCTATGGAGAGCGAGGACGGCAGTGGAAACGTTGAGAGTTCCGGGCAAGTCGCGGCTGTTTCCTCCACTGGGAACCGCGGACCTCATGGGCATCTTGGGGGAGGAATCGGCGATACTGATGGAGATAATGGATTGGGGGATAAACCTGCCAAGAAAAAACGCAAGAGGTGTGGAGAGTGTATCGGGTGCCAGAGGAAGGACAATTGTGGAGACTGTGCGCCCTGCAGAAATGACAAGAGTCATCAGATCTGCAAAATGAGACGCTGTGAAAAACTTACTGAGAAAAAGGTTTGTGGCATGTTTTTTTTGTTATTGTTTTTTATAAAAAAACCGAACATAATTTTTTAACTTTAATTGAACTATAATTTTTGTCTTTTAAGGAAATTTTTTATTTTAAATTTATTCTACACTGTGAAAAAAAATTTTCTGATACGGTCATAGATGTTCATTTATTATTTTTTAACTAAAGTTAGTGGAAAGCTCCGATAGAGGGTAAATGATCGCTGAAATTTCTCGTTGCAAGAGAGTTATCTAAGATTAGTTTTTAGTTTAATCCACTAACAAACTACTCTCTTAAAATGAATCAGTGGAATTTCACTGTTTCACAGCTAGAAGTATACACTGATAGAAGGATTTGTTTATAGTTAAAAATATTTGTTAATATTTAACAAATAATTTATTAGAGACCACTTTTTAGTCCTTAACAAATATTTCTTAGCATTTAAAAAAATTTATTAATATTTAATAAATGAATATCAGATTTATTAAATACAAACAAATCATTTTAAATACTAAGGAATATTTGTTTAATACTAAAAGGTGGTCTCTGATAAATGATTTGTTAACTATTAACAAATATTTTTTAATATGAATAAATCCTTCTATCAGTGTACCAAGTGGTATACATAACTGTAAAATAGTGAATATACCACTAATTTCCAGTGATTTTCACTGTTTCAGATTTAGAGAGTAGTTTTTCTTATAAAAAAAAATTTCTTGACACAAAAATCTATATTCTTAATAATTTTCGCAAATTTATTTTCTTATCTGAAGAGTTGGTTGAACTGAGCACGAAGAAAATTAATAAACTTGGATAATTTATTTAAAAAAATTCTTATCTAGAAAATAAAGTTTTTTTCTCTCAGAGACGAGTAATTTTGAACAGTAAATAGTTAATTTTTAATAAAAAATTTCATGAATAATCAGGTAAAATGAAAACCATAAGCAAACTAAAACAAAAATCAATGACTTATTCATAAAGGCTTTAAATATTAAGGGAATAAGATTTATAATTTCCCACGCATTTATAAATAAATGATCCACGTGACTTGATAGCTCATTTAAAATGAAAATTTAACCCAGCGGAATTTTCACAATAGTAGATAGTAGTGTTGTTATCTTTTAGCGATGCATGTGGAGGATACGAGCGTGTGAACGGGACATAATGTAACCACAGCAATAGACTTAATGGAGTACAAGTGTACATACCCGGTAAATTATACTAGTAATGGAGGTGTTTATAAATATTTTATGTGGGGAAAACTTTAGCTATACATTTATAAATTTTAATCCAACTCTATCACTACTCGGTGACTTGGACGCTGGAATAGAGAATACAAAATACATAGAAATAGTCAGTAGCTTGGTATAGAAGCTAAAACGGTTGTAGAGCTGGAACCTCGACATTGGCCCCGTCGGATTGGACGGTCTACTCTATAGTATATATTCTAGCTATAGCTTTATATAAAATATATAACACGAACATGTGTATACATATATATATATTTAGCGTGAACTTGGCCTCGATGTCGGCTGAATGTACCGTCGGGAATAAACAGAGGGAAGCTATGAGGATGTAGAGAAAGAGGTTGAGGTGAAAGAGGATTCCCGGAGGGAAATACAGAAACACAGATAACCGAGCTGGTTTATTATTGTACTGACGTTCAATACCGGGTTTTATTTTTTCAGACCTCGTTCCTCATCTATTGTTACTCCCTATCATAACATTTATTTGCTTTAAAATGTTTTATAATTTTTTATTTTAATAATCACCGTGGCTGTCGAATCACCAGCAAATTATTCAACCAACTAAAGTTATCGTAGAGCGCAAGTTCAAGGCCCGACCCGGCTTTTTAATCATGTCAATTTTTTTTTAATTAAAATTTATTTTAATGAACCAATATATTTTTAAATTAAAGCTGTCAATGAAAAATTCTTAGAGAAAAACATTGAACTCTTTTAAAAAAATTTTTTTTTTTTTTAATTAAAATATGCTTTTATACATAAGTGATTTTTTTATTCATTTAAAATTTTTTATCACAAGTTTCTTTAGAAAATTATCCAATCATTTTTTTAAGACAAAAATTTTTCTATAATATTTAATTAAAATAAATTTTGTTTTAATTTTATCAAGTAATATTTTTACATTAAAAATTTGATTAAAATGACATATTTTAAAAATTTAAAATTAAGTTATTTATATTTACAAGCAAAGATATATTGAGACGATTAATAACAAGAGAACTGTAATGTATAAAACGTATTCGGTAGCACACACACCGATAGTGAAAGATTTTCGCAAGCAAACAAATCAATTATATTTCTTGACGCTGTTATTGTTGTACGACGTTTGACCTATGAATCATATGGGCATTGAACGCTCATACACATACACAAACACTTTGAGAGCGTTATTTAACATTGAATAAATCAAAATATTAATATCTCTATTATTTTTCGCTTCAACCAAGATAAATGTGTTATTTTTACAGCGTTCGATTGTCGGAAAATTTTGTTTGTGCTACTGATTCTTATTATACATTAAAATTGAACGCGTATTAATCTGGCGTCTTGCTCTCTACATCATTTTCAATACAATACAATCTGAGATAGAAATTGAGAATTGAGACGGCCCTGACTTTGAAGCCCGCGGACGTAGTCGATATCGAGATGGCTGCGACGAAAATGGAAGAGGTGAAAGGGCTCACCATACTGAGAAAGTTACGTTGTACATTACATTGTACCCTGTACTTGTTCTCTTACTCTGCTCCAAAGCGAGTAAACTTTGAGTTAAGTTTATAGACGACAGAAAATATATTGTCATCTTTCACTATCTCGGGCTTCCGATAATCGATAATGCCATCACTCGTTAACGTTTTTGTGCTTATTCTTAAGTATTATATAATAATATAATATACACTTAATTACATTACCCAGTCGCCATAACCGGCGTCTTAGTCCTAGCTCGTCTTGACACGAGGTTCTTGTTCACAAGAATAAGCAACTAATCATACGTTAATCTTTCAAAGTAAGCTTCTCTTCTATTCTTTGAAATTTCTTCATCTTAACTTGCAAAGTTTATAAATATAAAAAGAAAATAATTATTTGCCTCCAGCATTTTTAGGTCAGAGATACAGTTTATTAAAAGTTAACCGGGTATAAATGTATAGTAGGATATGTAAAAAAAAAGCCGACAATTTTTTTGATTTCATATGAACATGAAATTTTTGTCAAAATAAAAACCCTGTAAAAATTAAAGCTTTCAAAATATTGATATTTAAAAGTCGCGAATCAAAATTTGCCATTTTCTATTTAAATAACAGAAATTATTTTTAAACTTTAGAATTTTATATTTTGTTATACAAGCAATTTCTGAGATAGTATAATACTTATTTTGTACACTGAAAAAAAAATTAACCTGATTCAAGAGAAAAATTCTTGAACCCAGAACATAATTTTGAAGAGGGTAATTGTCTTGAATCAAGTAAAATTTCCTTAAATCAAGAATTGTTCTACTCAAATCAAGAATTTTAAGTTCTTCAAAATTATATACTTGATTCAAGAACATTTTTTTTCTGTGTAGGAAATTGAACACTACAAAAACGGTCTCATGATTTTTTGATAAATTTACTTTTTCCAAAATTATTCGAAGTTAAATTTGAACATATTCTAAATTGTTAGTTTTTCTTTCATTTTTAGCAAGATTGTTTTGTATCAGTATCAATATTTCTAAGTTCATGATTTGAAAAAATACAATTTTTCGGTTTTTTTAATGCACAATGAATATGTAATATTACTCTAAGATAAGCGAGTATTAGAAATAGGCGAGCTGCTGAAGAAAAAGAAGTAACTGAAGACAACGCATGACGATAAATTAACGAAACTATACATTTCATAGTAGTAATATTTATATTTACGTATATATATATATATATATATATATATATATATATATATATATATATATATATATATATATAGATGTATGGATATATAGGCATTACAGGTTCACAGTCATAACAACTCACCCTCCGAGAAAAAAAAAACGCCCTTCATATCCTTGGGGGATAGCTCCCTCATCTTTTTATTTTTTACACTACTTAACTCCACGGACTTTCTCAAACTTGATTTCATGTCATTTATGTATGGATATATATATATATATATATATATATATATATATATATATGTATGTATGTATTTATATTTATATAGACATACCTGTCCGTGATCTCTTCCGATCACGCAACCTCAACTGACACGAACAGTGGAGATTTTTTCGCCATTTCATTCATAAATCTTGACGATCGATGTTCAGGAAATTCTGCAATGAAAATTAGATATTTTACCTTGTGAATTTTTTGTACTCAAAGGAGATTTTCTATTGAGTAGAAAACTTAAAGAGTAATTTTAACTTTCCGTCACACACGCTAAAGACCTGACGTCGTTACACGCGTCTTAGGGAATCACCGCGATGCTTTTTAGCTTGACAGTGTTGCCAAATCTATTTTAAATGCGCAAAATATTATTTTTTTAAATTCAAATTAACTGTGAAAATTTTTTATAGTTCTATTTAATGTTGAAAAACTAAATCTAAAAAATTAAAAATCTGAAATAATAAAAATATTTTTCTTTTGATCAGTGAATATAAGTTAACAATAAATAATTGAGATATAAATTTTGAAATATTGCGAATAATACATTTAAAAAAAATTAACGTTTTCGGTGAGCATAAAAAGTTTTATGAATACCCAATTATGCCAAAATGTCTCAGGGGGATAATATTTGATGATTTCAAAGGTTGATAATCGGTTAGAAGGATATCTGACAAGAGTTATGTATGAATACAGTAGTAGTATCTGTCCTGGTTGCTCTCTCAGCTATCAGTGTTGGTATAATATACATACATACAATACTGCACGTATTATACATACGTACTGTACATATACTAGGTCGATATAGGTATGTACGTACGTACACTCGAAAGCCCTCGAGTTTGCCGGCGATAAGGGAAATATCGGTAATCCACTTGAAGATTTGATTGTGAGAGGCTCGTTTATCATCGGGATGCCGTAATATAACGTTACTTAAATTATTCTTGGTGAAAAATAAAATATTGTACGAGCTTCAATGAGGTACGGGGTAGAGCTGCGATAAATAAAAAAAAAAAACACCATTTTGTTTACGAGATTTTAGCTTTTGAGATCGCTCAGAGTTAATGGAAGACACTTTTCTCATTTCTTGAGGCTCAGACTTGAAGTGATAACACTATCTGGTTGGGGATAAATATTTAGGGGCTGATACTTACTCTTCCGCGAATTTTGACACTACCGTGAATTCTCGAGGATTTAAAAATAAGAATTTTATTTATATATACTGCTGTCGCATTCTAATACACAGAAATAGTAAATTGGAAGCTTCCATTTTGGGGTAGGTTAAGAAGAAACCATTTTAGTTTTATTCAGGTGCCTCGGTAGCCCGGGGGAATCGAATTTTCGAAATTGCGAATCAATTTTTCCCCCGAATTTATTTTTATCGCCTCAAATCTGCACGAATAAATCTTGGGATTAAGTTATATACATATTCGGAAATAAATTTTTGAGATGAATTTATCTCACTAAAAAAATTTTACTTTACGGAACAAAATATTTTGGGTGATAAATCTGTGGACTATATTGGATTTATTGAAGTAATCAAATCAAGACAGAATAACTGTTGTATTTTTATATATTTTTCTATGTTATTAAATATTTTTCTTTTGTGTTGATCATTGAAATAAAAGTTGACCTTTGCGAGTTTGTTGCCCTGAAGCCAAGATAACCCTGAGGAACTCGGGAATACAACAACTTATCAACCACTTATCGCCTTTAACGGCTAAGACCCGTTGTTTCAGATATTCTAACTTTTGTCCACAGGTTTTATTTTTTTTATGTTATAAATTATTAATTAACACTTTTTATTACTAACAACAGTAACCAATAACTAATTATAATAACACAAAATAACACCGCAGTTAAATTCATGTCACAATTTTTTTTTAGCTGTGAATTTAAAAGCGACAAAAATTACTAACTGTGTTTTAATTAATTTTACTAATTATTAAATACTAATTTAGATTGTAAGTTTTGTGTTAAACTAATTTGAAATTTACTAACAAAATTAATTAAATAATAAATATATTAACACCAAAAAAATTAACAGTACTAACAAGAGTGATTAACAAAAGGGTGTTGAGAAAATTGTGGAAAAATTACAGGAAATTTTGGACTTGTTTATGTCGATAAATTTGTTATCAAAGATTGTCGATATTTTTATCAAAAGTTATATACTAAAATAAAATAATATTACAAAATTTTTTCATGATAATTAAAAAAAAATAAATTGTTTTTCTCATGTAAGTAAATATTAAAAATATTTTCTGTAATTTCATATATTTTTTCTTTGTTCAAAAATGCTTCAGATGTAAATAATTTTTGATTGCATGAAAAATAAAAATTCAATAATTTAAAGCTAAAGCATTTTTGAATGGCCCCTGACTAACAAAAAATGAAATAACAATCGAGTGAAAAAAAGACTAACAACAATTAGCAATAATAATTGAACTCAATTCCCCTGAAAAAATACAAATTACATAAAGCATAAAAAAGAGTGTAGATAATAAAATAGGTCCTTTGGTAATTGAATACTCAGTATAGCCGGTAGTGAGGATGGTATCGCAGTGTAAATTTTCCCTTGTCACTTGTAGATCAGCATCATCTGCCCTTTACGACGTACTACACAACGAGGATATCCTCTTTCTCGTTTTACCTTTCATAGGCTTCCTCGTTTCGATTTATCGAGGAAACCGAAACCGTAAGCCAATGCGATACAATTATTTGTGAAGCACTGTAGCTGAACCGTCGCTTCGATCAAGTCTCGTTAATTTTTATTTTACAGCACCGAAACTTAAATACAGAAAAAAAATAGAAATAAAGTAAACAAATAAATAAAAAAAACTTCGATAAAAATGCATCCTCACATATTGATCTGAGTAAGTGGGGCTTTTGGTTACAGAGGTGTTGAGGCAACGAGTAAAGGGTGTGTGCCGACACACGATTGTCAAAAGTTTTATCCACTAAGTTCATACATAAAAAATATATAATTTTTAATCAATAAATAGGAATATTATTGTAGAAACAATTAAATAAAAATATGTATTAATAAACGATATTTTTTTTTAACATCAGTATTTTTTTATTCCACATGAACTTGTTCTGATAAAACTTTTCCACAGTATACTTTACTTTTGAGATACAGATACTCGATTCATACATGTGTAAATAAATATATATCTCTATAAAAGTGAACATTTAAGAATCCACTTTCTTAAAGTTTCAAGTACGAAAGTCTTCTTTTCTTCCCGAGGGAACTACTCGATTATCTGTTCCCAATAAAATATATATTTATTTTTCTTCAACCCCGTCTTGGGTTTCGGCAACTCCTAAAACACTACCTACCACTTTCTTCACCGTTGAACACACTCATACACATATAAAATTTTTTTTGCTAATACAGTTTTGGTCATAGGAAATCCAACACCTCTCAGAAAGTAAAAGGGCTTAGAAGTCGTATATAGACTTGATCGCACGTTAGTACCTACATATTTCAGGATTAACTCACCCCTTTTTATTTCAAATGGTTTTTTTGTCCACGGCGGGCGAGCCGAAATGTGTGAAAACTAAGCTCGATCAATTCGGAATTATCGCCCCGAAAAGTAATAAATAATAGCTCTTTAATAAATTGTATATTTTATGCAGCCCCAATAGCATTAATACCTTCTTAATAATTCCATTTAATTCGACATTATTATTCGATATTAATATAACAATAAAATATAATACAAGACCAGATGCTGTATTAACATACGAATAACACAAATAATTTAAAAGATTCATTTATATTTTACAAATCACAATAGTATTGATCGGCAATTATTCCCTATTGAATTATTCGTAATATAATTAAATAATATATTGCTTTAATGAACTCATTAATAATTTATTAAGTAATCCATATCAAATATTACACATCCAACTACAACTAAATCTCATTTAAAATTAATATATCATAGAAAATCAATACTAACAAGAAACAACTTTAGAATTTTAGGTAATATTTAAATAAATAATTACTAAATTATTTTTATCCTTATTGTACCAAATGCAAAAGAGAGTGGATTTGTTAATGAATAAATAAATAAAGAATAAATATGTGTGATATAAAAATGTGTAAGGGCTTTACTCGAGAAATGATGTTGGTAACGCGTGTCACGGAGCGTGCTACGCAGTTTCTGACGGTGGTAGGAGTGCTTCCTCGAGTCGATATATCGATCCCCACCCCCACCGTTGCTTCCTGGCCACGGGAATACAGGACTCTCTCCCATAGGATGAGTCACGCAGCCTCCCTAACACTAATACTACCGAGCTCTTATATTACCACTACTGTGACTTCTACCACTACTTCTTCCGGCATTATGTAGGACCTATGTGTATGTGCAGCACCCCTATTTTGCTTCATCTTTTACATTTTTCTCTTTCACTCGCCACGTACTTGGACTTACACATATCTGAGCTGACATACGCAGAAATATTTATCCGATATGTGCTCCACGTGTGTACGTAGGAGTACAGGCATAAAGTGTATGATCGACTTGTCAAAAGAGTATGAAATGGTGATGGTGAATTTACACTACTTTTACTTTATTTTAGATTTTTTTACGCTTTTTCAGAAGCCCGCTGTTTTGTTTGCTTTATATTATTATTTGGAGCCTTCTCAGGCGTTTTTAGTTTTATTTCACGATGCGACAACTCGATACTCCACCACTGTACCTCTTTTAGCGGACTTATGTTGAGTGAAGGAAAATCCACAGTAAATTTTAAAGCTAGTTCTACATTATTCAGCACGTGCCGTATTTTTTTTTTTTTTTCCTTTTTGCGAACAAAATATCCCATGGGGTTTTACCACACTTTTTGCTTAGGAAAGTTTATTTATTTACTTAGGTAATAGATTTTAATTTTTGGTAAATGCTGTTTTATATTCAAATTTCCGTAACTCGTAAATCGAATTTAAGGACTCGGGAATATAATAAAATTGAGTTTTATTTTAAATTTTTAGTTTAGTGGATTTTATTGATAAATAAAATTAACTTCAATAAATTTTGTTAAGTTGAAATCATGTTGAAAGATTTTTTTCAATAAGACTTAGGAAATAAAATTTTCAATTCTTTTTTCAATATACTAAAACGTGAAAAGTAATATCGAGAAATTTAGTTCCGTTCCGGGTGCTGGATAACCTTTTTTTTAATCCTGAAAAATCTTTTCTCACTGTACTATAACGTAAGGGGTGTAATTTGACAGCGATCAAGAAACCTCTGAATTGGAAAAATTTTTAGTAAAAAAATTACAAACTAACCATTTATTATTTCTTATCAAAAACTGAGTTAATATTGTATATAAAAACGATTATAAAGTTTGTATATTTTTGTATCTTTTCTGTGAGATTGTACCCACACATAGCGTCACTAAGGATTTTTTATTTGATCTGTCTAGTACGGTATGGTATATTTTTAAGTGTAAACCGAGCCTGTGTAAAGTCGAGCAAACTTCTATTGAAAAAAATCAACAGAATTATCTTGAGATAACAAAAATTTTAAAGTTTAGATATCGTGTATACAAAACCAAAAAACATGTATATTACCCAAGATTTAAGGCATTTTTTATAATAAATTACGAAAATAAATAATAAAAATCGAGATTAAAAATTACTGGGTAAAAAGTACAGTATAGAATGAGGAATGGCGATGAGACGCAATTAACCCGCGGGCAAATTTCTTCCCGACTTTCGTCGACATTAAAAGTTATACGGCCTTTTCTCCCTAAAATTGATCTCTCTAGGGGCGCGGAATTTTTCGCTGCCACACCTAATCGTCGCTTCATTTTATAAGAAAAAAAAGTAAAAAGCCAACCAGAGGCAGTTCTGAGGGAATGTTAAGCGGAACGGGTTAAAAATCAATCCTTGTATTCCCTCCAAGAGGAATTAAAATTAAGTTGAACTAAAAAATCCAATTCTGAAGAATATAATGAAATATAATATAGTATAAATACTTAGCATTTTAAATATTTAAGTTGTCATGCACACGTGTGTCCTTACTCACGTGCACCTAATAATATATCGGCAATGTGCCCTTAGCGTACAATTACCGTTGAAAAATGCAAAAGCACCCCGCACACGTCAATGACATTGCCAGTACGGGTAAAAAAAAAGTGAAACTAATATTTCCAATTCTCATCGACGGACCGAGTCTTTTTAAACGCACCCGTGTAATATTTGTCATCGAATCCGAGGGTCGACGCATAAAATGTATAGTCAGAAAAATTATTTGATTCATTGATAAGTTACGGCGAATTTTTATATTTTTAAACCAGTCCCCTAACATTAAAAATAATTACTACTATTTTTTTTTTTAAATATGCTTTATTGCGAGTTAACTTGAACACAAAAGTTTTTTATGTTTATGATTTTTAAAAGTTACGACTCAAATAATTTATAATTAAATTTATTTTCTCCTCGGGAGATATTAAATTTTAAAATTAAATTTAGTCGTGTCTGGAGTTAAGTTGGTAGGAAAAAAATTCAATAAAAAAATTGTCATTGGCAAGTAGAAAGAAATGCCAAAAAATATTTACTTATGCTCAAGTTTTTTTTAAAAGAAAAAAGAATTTATTGCACTTAGTGATCTACACTCTAAAATATTGGAAGTAAGTATAGATTTTTATAAAAAAAATTTCCTAAAGAGAACCGATTATTTAGATTAAAATAATTTTTTATTTACTTAAAACAAGTTTCATATGCCAAATTACTAACAAAAATTTTAAACAATTTATTTCAAGTATATGTTTGTTAATATTAATAATATTTTCTCAAAAATTTGACTTTTGAAACAAAAATTTGACATTGAACCAAATTTAAATACTAATTTTTAAATCTTTAGTTACGTATTTTGTAATTTTTTAACGATAATAACAACTAAATCAATTATAAAGCATTCACTCCGTAATTTTTTAAGGAATAGTATTTTTATTCAACAGCTCATTCTATATATTAGCTATTGGACCTCTCCAACCCATAAATTGCTCACATAAAACCCAAAAATTGCCGCATGTAGTAGATTTTCTATACTTTTGTGAGCTGTTTTGAGAATCATCGACTTGGCGAGAAGTTGTGGAGAGCGTAGCATGAAGTCGGTGGGGGAGAGCAAAGATGGGGTACACTTACTAGGGGGTGGGAGGGCTACAGGGGATGCAAGCATCACGGGAAGCCTCGTAAGGATATAATCCGGCTAGATTCGCCGTATCGATTTTCGAGGTGCAGCGGGTACGACTGAGCTAAGTATGCGTATGTGCGTGCTCTTGTGTGAGTATAGTAATAGTAATAGTGATACGTAATGTCTGTATACGTATGGATTAGTGTACATATGTATGAATGTATACAACTCTGTCCGTATACATGTGTGTGTATGTATGTATGTAAGTGCGTGCGTGCGTGATGCTCGAGATATATCGCTCGGCTGCGCGCACGAGGCTCCGTGACTCACTTCTTGTCGTTGTCGTTGACTGTATAGTAAACTATTATACGTATATACATATATATATATATATATATATATATATATATATATATATATATATATATATATATATATGTACGGTTAAAAAATATACATTATTACTATTACAAATGTTCACTCAACCGATCCATTTAATTTTAACTCTTATTCAAATAATTTCCTTTTTTTAAATGAATTTAAGGCGGACTAAATTTAAAATTACGCTTTACATTAATATAAAATTTTGACAATCTTACGACACATTTGCGCAATTTTAATAGATAGAACTAGATTTTTAATTGAAACCTTCATAGTTATTACCAATTGTCATTGATAAAAAAAATTTTTTTTAATAAATTTATTAACAGATAAAAAGTACAATTATTGTCACAGAAATTTGCTTTCAATAAAATTTAGCAAAAAAATGCTTCTTTTTTTTAATAATTTTCTTTTATTTCGCTCGACACAATATTCACTCCTGAAGTAAAATTACGCCGTTAATTTCACCGGCGAAAATTAACTAGAAATTAACTAGATGAAATTAGACTGAATTTCATCCTACTCGAAATAAAATAAGGGAATAAGGTGAAATTAAAGTACATCAGGGTTGCTAGTGGAATAAAAATCCCCCAGTACAGTAGAGAGGCAGAAGTTCCCTCTTTAACATAAACAGAAAGCAAACAAATAAAAGTGCGCGGTAACCCAAAGAAAAATTCCCTCAAAAAAGAATATTCAATCAATGCACTTGTTCAGACACGCGAGGGAGTCAAGAAGTTCCTTAGGAGCACGTGCTACATGTACACTTGGTATTTCGTCCTTGTTCTCCCTTTCCTCACCCTCGAAAAACAAATTTAACCTTTTTACTCTTATATTCGTACATTTTAGTGTAGTCTGCATAGAATAACCCAGTATTATAATATGTACGTGGTTACTGCGAGGACTACTTTTGTTTTGTGTTGTAAATATATTATATTATATATATATCCCTATCGTATCCTTGTATGTATGTATGGGGATGAATAATCCACACGTACGCACACACTTGAGCACAACAGGTAAAAAAGGGCCTTACAGCTGTCGGACAGCTGCTCCCCTCTGTCCTACATACATAACATTGTCGATTAAGCCAGTCGTAGTATATTTCATCCATATCCATCCATACATACATAAATTGATAGAGATAAAGAGTAAGACATGTGGAAAATACATTTATACATTGCAAATGCACGTGGCATTTACGTACATAGTAGAAGCCTTTCTGATACGCTTTTACCCAGTGTAATGTTAATAATTACGATGTGTCCTTTACGTTAGATATTGTTTGTTAATAATTATTATTTAATTTTTTTTAAGTTTATGATTGAATATGCTTGAAAAATTATGAGATTAAATAAAAATAAAATTACTATGACTGAAATTGTTTATTAATGCATCTAAAAATTGCCAGCAAAATCTTTTCTGTCATTACATTGAAAAAATTTTATGAAAAAATTTTTTCAATAAAACATTAAGAGTTTAACTAAAAATTAGACAAAAATGTGTACTTGTTATTTTTTTGACCGACGATTTGTGTACAAAATAACACAAAAATTTTTACTGTATGAGATTCATAAACTTTAGAAATTTTTTATTAGTATGTTCTTGAATATTGATGGAATTAAAGATCTTTCCACGCAGTTATTTATTAACAAAAATATCAAAATTTGAAATGAATTAATTAAAAATTTTATTTTGAAAACAATTCCAATTTTTAATGGTAAATTTCATGAAGTTTTTATTGACAAGTGCGGATTCAAACTGAATGCAGGAGATCGGATGTCAAAGAGCTCGATGTCGAGCATTAACAATTTCAATCGCTGTTTTTCAATGTCTGCTGCGTACAATATAGTAATGTATGAAACGACAACTGAGCTCGATTAATTCTATTAAATTTTCTTATTATCTTTATTTGTATTATTACGGACGCTCGGTGAGTACTCACGTACATATATGTAATGATAATAATAATATGTCTACATAAAATATGATGTGATTGTGGTATTTTATTTAAAGTACATACATATTAAAAATAAAAAATAAATTTGATAGATAAAAATTAGTTGTTTTAAAAAGGATGTGACTCATACAGTTTATTATGATTAATATATTTTAAAAATGTATTTTAAATTATTATATTGTTTAAAGGTACCTCGCGTATTTTTTGAATTAAAAAAAAAAAAAAATAAAAAATTCCGAATTTAGATTTTTTGTAATATAATTGTAGTATAATTATAGTACGGTGAAATAATTTTTCAAGCCCGAATTATAAACGTAATTATTGTAGTTAGGGAAACAATAGACCAATAGAGTGTAGGTCAGAGTAAAAGAACGTTGTGGAGAATAATGTCGACAATCCTCGTTGATTGTGAGTTCATTATGACGTCATAAAAGTGAATCTAATATATTAGTGACACAAATGTGTGTATATATAATATACGTAGACACACACGAAGATTTTTCTCGGGTATTTGATCTCTTTTTCTATTCAATCTCGAATAATAATTTTGATCTCGACTATTTATAAAACATCAAACGGGATTCGTCTAACGTTTAGACAAAAATACGGTATTTATTTTTGTTTGTAAAATATTAAAATAAATACTACCCAAGTGAGAGTTGAGACGGTTCCACGAATTTCGGGGATCAAGGTCAAGTATAAACGTCGCACGGAGATCTGGATTATCTGAATAATCGGGCATCATGACGGATATAAAAATAAAAGATAAATTGCTGGCGATAGAAATGGTCATTTTTGTCTTTAACTACGTATACTATATATTTATAAATATACATGCTTTTATATTTGTCCGAGTTGGTCCTAGTCTAGAGTAAGAAGAGACAATTTATCATATATATTGGATGTATTTTATGGCAGCACATTCGAATAGTCTGCCCGTGTGAATAAAGGGCGAGTGCTATAGTTAACTTAATATATAACATATATAAGCTTGAGTGAACTAGAGTAGTATAGAAACAGAGCATGATTTATTTGCGCCATGGGGCACCACCGTAACGCGTCATATTTCTTTCGGCTGCGCCCAAACGGCTTTCAACTTTAATCGATCTTAAACAATATGGCTCAGTTTTAAGCTGATTTATTTGATTATTATTTTTCATTATAATTGTTGATAAAAAATTTCCGTCTGACATTCATTAAAAAATTCCTCATCTTTGCAAGCGAGATTTCAATTTAATTTAATCCAAAAAAATTTTTCCTTCAAATTTAAATTACTTGCTCAGTATTGAAATTTTATGAACATTTAATAAAAAAAAAAAAAAAAAAAACATTTTTTTTTTTAATAAATTGATTTTGATTTATTGAATTCAAACTTAAATTTTTTTTTAATTTTTGAAAAAATATCTAAGTGTCTAATTTCAAGTTCATAAAAGTAAGCCTTAAAATATCGGAAAAATAAATTTTTTTTTTATTCCCTATTGTAAAGGCAGTATACAATACACTCAAAATTTTGTGAAGAAATCATAACTCAACCAATAAAAGAAAACTGATGAAAAAAAAGAGGGATGTAAATGAATTAAAAACAGATTTAGTAGGATTGTCATCCCGGGGAGCGAGATAATAAAATTTTTAATATCACGAGTCTTAGAGCGAACGTAACACACGCAATTCGCTTTGGAGCTCACGTACGCCGTCATATACTGTAGACACATGTGCGCACACACGTACCGCGGTTAATTCTAATCCTTATGGCCGACAGCGGCCCTGCTTCTGCTAATCCCAATTACGAGTGGCCATTAGTTTTATTCAGAAGCTAAATAAAAGGAAAATCGTCTCAGTTTGTCGTTTATCCATCTATCTATACACATCTATAAAATTCGCTGTATATAAATAGTCTTATTTGTGTTGGAGTCTTCGGCAGTGCGTGGCTCCCCTTGATCCCTTTCCTTCTACTCCCCGACTCCGTGTTATGTCCCCTGATCGATCCAGCGAGCCACTACCTTGATTTATATGCCACGCTAATTACACTCATTTACATCCAGATAGATCAAGCGGCTCAGATCAATTAAACTCCTCATCCTCGTCCTATCCAGTAAGCACCCTCATATTCACTCGATTTAGATACTTTTATTTGTTTCATTTATTTTGCAGCAACTTTCATTTTCAAAATTACTGTTCTCTAGTCTTGTCACTATTTTAGCTTCAAAAATGCTTCGTCACTGATTCGTAGTTAAGTTTCTTGTTCAAATTTCAAGTTCTCGTTGCTTGATAACAAGATTCGTTCGGGAGTAATCGATCATTAACAAACACGATTTATTAAAGTAGGTTAGTTAATGTTTACTGTAAAAAATCGGAAGTAAATTATTACTAAATTTTTTTTTTTAGACTAAAAAAAATTTTTATTTAATCAAAAAAAGTTTCACATCTGAAATTAATTACAAATTACTAATAAACAATTTATTTCAAGCTAAAATTTATAAATATTACTTATATTTTTCCAAAAAATTTTAATTTTGAAACATTAAAAAATTTTTCATAAAGAATATTTCAAGTTTTTTTGATAAATCTTAATACAAAAAATTAAATAATAATAATTTATTAAAATTAATAAGTTTAATTAAATAAAATCAATTAATACAAACAAAATTCTCCATAGAGTGATTTTCAGTTTGGATTTTAAATCAATTAAAAATCTACTCCGCAAATTTTTTAGAGAGTATATTCATTAATATATATACATAGACAGCGAGTATAGTACACGCAGAGGTGCCTATTAGAAACTAGATCCGCGCAACAGCTGCTTGACTCTCGAAACCGGAAGCTGTCAGCCATTTTGTTTGCACAGTTGTCATGGTAACTATGGGAGATTTTTTTGGACATCTAGGCACGTTCGAGAGTCCACTACAGCATAAACCAAAATACATGTTTAATATAATATAAAAGCTTGAGAAAATTTAAAGAGCTTCCTTGCAT
Source organism: Cotesia glomerata (assembly GCF_020080835.1). NCBI lineage: Eukaryota > Metazoa > Arthropoda > Insecta > Hymenoptera > Braconidae > Cotesia > Cotesia glomerata. The sequence goes on from NC_058158.1 coordinate 6,875,399, forward strand.
GTATATGTAGTAGCTTACAAACGCACAAAATGAAATGGATGTGGAAGCAAAGAAAACTGAATGATAAATCGAGAAATGAGACATTGAACTGCTTAGCGGTCTATATCGAATATTGTCCCGTCGCAAGAGGCTCTATCGGGGGGACTGTGACTAATAGGCTTCATTGTAGTTTGTAAGTTTAAACAGCATTAAATAAAACCAGAGATTTACCATTATTCATGTGCTGATGCCTAATATTCGATTTATAAATTTATCGTACTGCTTTGCGTTTCACGTACTTATGTTCGCTCGACAAACTCATATTCTTCTCGTGGCTCAAACGACAGATGGCTTTTTTTTATTAGTATTAATCCGATGTATACACTGAGAGAAGAAAAACCTTGATCACTAAAGTTAAGTTAAGTTGAGGTATAATGTCTTAATCCAGGGGCTGGTTCAATGATCAGCATCATTAATAATTATTTCACGAAGTATCAGTTTTTAAATTATTCATTCACACAATACAATAGACAAATATGAGTGTATACTGAACTGTGCCAAATAAAACTATTTTTTTTTCAACGGTTCCATATGACAATTACGATGCCTGTCACAAAAAAAAATTGTTTTAAAAATTCCGCTCTCTCTTTTTTTGTTCAGTTAACGCTCGTAAAAATAAGAATGTTTAAAGAAAAAAAATTTTTTCCCAAATTTTTGGTACATAAGTCGGCAAATATAACGGACAAGATAAATATCATGGTATATTTTTGAGGAGGAATTATAATCTAAAAAAACAGTTTGCAAACTTCAGGCTATTGATAATAATTGTCGACGGTCTAATTAGCAATTGGTCTAACTCTTTATTTTTTATAGAGTGATTTTTTAATATTTTGATGTAGCAATAGTCCAATTATAAATTATTTGAATGATTCAAACCAAAATATTATGCCTTTATTAGATATCAATGATATTAAATGGTTTTTTAGAGTGATAATAAATTTTGAACTAATTGTTTTTGTCGTACAAATGGAAGATTCTTTAAAATGGAGTTAGACAATTTGCTAATTAGAACGTCGTTGTTTTTTATAATAATGAATTTTTTTCAATTTTTCACGATTTTCACTTTCACCCTTTTTATTAACGTAATATACATAATATGGAACCACAGAAAAAAAAAATCGATTCATTAAGCACAGTCTACTGTATACTACAGTAAGAAATAAATCTTCATATTCAAGCAAATCGAGTAGAGATAGTGTCACAAAATTATTTTCAAATAGATAAATTCACTGCCCGATAGACAAAACTCTATCAGATTAAAATCGTTTACACATTTACACGTTTATCGGAGCTATTAATCTACTGGAGCCGGAATGAGATATTTAGGAGCTTAAAAGACTTGTTTCCATCTACAATACACCACATTTTTTTTCTCTTCAATAATAAAAGGAAGAAAAATGCTGCGGTCACTCGAAACGAAAGTTAGATTGTCATCTACACAGCAGAGCTCGTGGAACAAGTGGAAGACAAAACTACAATTGGTGAGACAAACATCTGCCGTCTTGTGCTCTGCCCTGCCCTCGTTAACCAGGTCTCTCCTACAAGAAAATGCACCTTCATTAAATGTTAAACCGGGCACACCAAAGAACACTGATGTTAAAGTAACATTCTGTTTAGTTCATCAGGACGAAAAACGTGCCCGCCTTAATTCCAAATTCAAAATCGGACATTTTTTATTTTTTAGACTCAAATTCAGTTTTACTTCTTCATATCATATACATACTTATATTTATGACTTAAAGTTACTTGATCTTGACGCTGCTCTCAAAGTTCGGGCAGATGTTTCAGTAGACTCAAGCTATGCTCCAAATGAGGACCACGTGTGGAGGAAATTCATTTCCTTTTACGTTGTTTTTAGGCAACACTTATTCTTACTCTTATTCTCTTTTAGTACTAACTATCTTCTACGTAATGTAGGTACTATAATATAGAAGAGAATTTCGTTTAGTACGAGAAGGACCGACAGCTGCCATCAATATCGATTAGTGCACCTTTGGCTTTCTCTTATTTATCTAGGACCAAGACTCTGGGATCTATTTAACAGAAGTGGTTAAAGAGCTTCTTTATTCCTCACATCAACCTTTCTTCAGATTAATCGTAACTGAAGAATCAAATTCTCTTCCACGTTCTCCCAGACTTCGTTCAGTTGTACACAGAAAAAACTAAATAGTCAAATTTACTTAGATTCTGGTTGCTTGGTAGTGTTCATTAAATATTATCAAACATAATTTGAGAAAGTATTAAAGCCAACATTTATAATTTAATACTTAAAAAAATGATTTTTAGCAGTTACAATATAGTAATCAACGACTCTCACTCTTAAATAGTGTTTATTATAGTTCAATTCTTTCCGTGTAGTTATAGTTATATACTACGATACTATTGAAATTATGAAACTCAATTATTTCAATTCACACGCCTAAATTAAGCCTTCGAAAACATGGATACCTAACAGCTGGCTGCAATTATCACAAAATCTATCATCGCTGTAATTTCGAGTTCTAAAAAGTTACCTGAACATATTTTGCTTTTTATACTACACATATATCTACTGTATTTCATTATTCTCCCTTTCGTTCAAATACAGCGATTCGAATTTTGATTATCATTCTGATTCCTGATTTTGATTACCATCATCGAGAACCGGGATTAAAATCGATGATGCGTGAACACAAGTTTTTTTATGTTAAGTACAAATACATAGATTTATATTTTATCCATGTATATAGCTACATGTATGTAGCACTACTTTTATTATAGAAGAGCTCATCATTCTTTTATTAAAAATTAGAATGCGTCTACTGGTTTTGAAAGCACAAATAGATTATTTAATGTACTTTTTTAAAGATAGACTAAAAAAAGTCAAATAAATTTCTCATAATCTGTAAGCCTATTACAAATTACCTTGTATACTGTATTCTGTATAAATATATAGCAGAATTGGTACAGTATGCGACCGTTACGAATACGCTTGTCGGTGCAACAATGGCCGATATTTTTATAGCGATTTGCTACGGCAGCTACATCAACACCGACCGGTTTTTCAGCGTGGACTGAAACATCTGCCGTTTATTCGTTTCTTCAACATCTCCATATGTCTGTTTCGTTTACAGTATATACTCGAATTTATATATATATATATCTATATATATATATATATATATATATATATATATATATATATATATATATATATATATCTATATAAGGTCAGGAACATTGCACTCTTATTTCACACACACGTGATTATTCTGAAAGAAAAATAATTTTGTCATTGTCAAAAGTAATGACGAATTTTCCCAAGCGACGAATGATTAATTGAAGGCGGACATTGCATAATATATATTGCTTTTTTTATTAATAAATTAACTATTAAAAATGATTAATCACTGGGTGGAGATTTAATGTTATTTAGAGATAAATTTCGAGTTATGCGCGATGTAGAATAAATGGTAAATGCAATCTGTGCTAGTATAGAGAAGGATTGACATGCTAGAGCGAATCATACTTGCGAATGAGTTAATCAATCAATTTCCCGACAAACTATTCTCGCAATGAGATCTCTGCGAATTACATTAACCTACAGACATATATATGTGTCTGGATCTGTCAAGACGTGTGTATGTGTGTATGGAGATATAAAATTACTCTGCTTGGTATGGAGTGTGTCTATCACAGAAGAACTTTGCTTAGGACGCGGTCACTCTCTGTATTACGGATCAGACTATTTGTAATCTTCAATTCTATTATAGTTAACTATTTAATTTTTATGTTAACCCTTATATTAATTTAATTCAATTTTATTATTTTTATAATTAAAATTGATAATAAAAAAATGGGTAATTATAATTCAAGATAAAAAATGTATTATTTTATTATACAATGAAAAAACAAAGACAAAAAAAATAAATTGTAAATGTACGTACGTGATATGATATAATCATAAATTAGAGAGTGTGAAATAAAAATTAATATTTATTATTAAAATTTATTTGAAGGCCATAATTTAAATCGTGTACAGTGTAGTGCGGATGTAGCATCTTTGTCAGCATCAGCGGGATTATTTTTCAAATTTCCCAAGAGACTTCCGGCGATGTAGTGATAGTGTACATACTCTCAAAATATCCATGTAAATGTACTGACATTTACAATGTAAGTGTAATAGTATAGGATACGAGACACTCGACACACAGTCACAGAGCTTGATCAAAGTGGGCATAATAACAACCGCGTTAATACTTACACACATATCATATATTTATAAATCTGTACATACGTGTACACGTGATTTATTCGTTCGTATATTAATATATGGCGTCCTCCAAAGTTGACAGCGTATGCGTGCTCTCTCAGGGCACTCAGTCTATTATGCAGTAGCACGTTTACAATCAACGTCACGCATACATTCACCAGATCACATACAAGTCAAATCTTGTACATATTACTTGAAATTAAAATATACGCGCATATATAATTATAATAATAACAAAAAATCCCGGTTTGGAGCAGCTCGAAAGATCTAGTCTTGTCTAGAGAGATGCTGAATCTTGTGCAAAAAAATATTTAATTCGTACCTTTAATTTACATCCCGACAATAGAAATTAATTCCAAGAGCAAGGCAAAACTTCAAACTTAAATTTTTTACACCGGAATTTAATGTATATAGAGTATAAAACAAAATTTTTTTTAACACCCGGAAGACAATTCAATCAACAAATGCGGGTGATACGAACCAACTAGATCGTGGGAAAAAATAACTAGTGTGTGGATTATACGAGAAAATTTTTCAAGCTAATGTACCCTTATGTACTATCATTAACCTTTTCTACCCTTATATACACATTACCTCCTCGTTTACTCCACGATAAAAACAAGATTCAACCGTTTATGGTTTTTTAGTTTTTTTTACGAGTTTACTTGTCATTTATCACCTAATTGACAACTAAAATTAAATTATTTTTATTAAAAAGTTACACATCGTTTAATTTTAATAAAAAATTTTATCCTACTTTGACGTAAATATCCAATTATAAAAAATTGCTTTTTAATCAAGTAAACATTTTCTTTATTTTTAAAAAAATTAATTAATATAAAAATAAAAATGATATTCAAAAATTTTTTTACAACACAATGAAGTTCACAAACTAAATTTAATGAAAAGACTCGAGTCAAAAGACTATATATTACCAGCAGGGCTTTTAAAGTCAAAAAATGTATTATTAAGCCTTGATAAAGCAGTCGGGCGACAGTCTTAAAGTTATTCGCAATGAAAAGGAAAGCAGATAGAAAAGGAAATGGGTTTTTAATTAAAATCTTCAAGATTCCCAGGAATAATATGTGAATAACTGCGCAAAGAATCTCTTTATAAAATCTCTCATTTAATTATCTCAGAAGGATATAATATTAAAAATAGATCCAAAAACCGGTGATTAAATTCAAAATTGATGCATCGCGATAATTGTTAATAACACAGAGTGGACAGGTGACTTAATTAAAAAGCTAAAGCTTACATACAATATACAATATACAGATACTGTGAGCGATATAATAATAATAAATAATTGTCGGTATAATTGATACAGATAAAGCTAAAGAGTGAGAGAGTTGTTATCTTCAGTCGAAAGGGCGAGAACGAAAAAAATGATGAGCAGCTGGCTCTGAAACGCGATAGTGCCGGGACATGCACAATAATCGGTTAACAGGTTTTATGAACCTGTAACGGTGAAGTGTGGACACGACGGAAGCCTTACTCAACTCCATACTGAGCTAGAGCCGTCAGTACTTACACTATACCACCGGGAATTAGCTACTGTACAACATCATCCAGCATCACTCGGTTAAGTCATCCTATCTCCTTCTCTTTACTCTCAGCTCCGTCCCACAATACACACTGTGCAATGTTTAATATAAATATATTTAGTAGACCGTCACGATAAATTTATTCCTCATTGCTTCAGTGATGATCACCAATTACAATGTTGGTGCGGTAGTATTCGCGGATAGAAAAATCCTGGGAACGAGTGACAGTCCCCGCACTCTCATCAGTGACAGTGTTGGTATTGCCAATAAAATTACAGTACATGTAACATGTATAGTCGTTGAGTCTGTAGTATGGCCAATAAAAATAAAAAAGGATGTCAGATTGCCGCGGCGTCGGAAGTTACGGATTAAGTTAGGAAGTCGACTGTTAGCATGGGATTAAAGAGCAAGGAGAGTCAACGAGACGGGTATAAACAGATATTTAAAATTTATATTTAATCGACGGTCATCGTTGCAATAGAAAGTAATTGAAATAAAAAACAATTATTGGCTGAAGTCGAGTTACGAGTTCAGAGAATTATGCTCGAAAAAAATGGAGCACGTGTAAGGAAATCGCGTGTCCAAGTTTACGGTACGTGTTATCCGTGGTCATCGTACTATACGCTGGTTGGATTGAGTGGTATATATATGTGTGCATTTATGTGTATGTCTATACACGAGTTTGCGACTCCGGAGGGTGTGGGTGGTGGATGAGACAGCGAGTATTAGAGTAGCGGGTGGAACCTTGACCTGAAGCTCAACTCGAGCCGGTTTGTTTGGGTTCCGCCTACGTCAGACCAATAGTGGATCAACCGCTGCTCGGAAACTTTTGCACGCGACAGTTTATCAACTCCTAATATGTGTGTGCGATCTAAAGGTGCAATGCTTTAATTCATTTCGTCGATATATGATACATTATTTATGTCGGGCAGTTGTTATTATTTATGGATTATGTACTTTGTAAAAGATCGGGAGTAGATTTTCAGTCTTATCACTTGAAGCGCAAGAATGAAGAAGTAAAACATTCAAAATAAATTTTTAATTAGCTGAAAAAAGTTTTATATGCCACATTACTGACAAATACGCCAAAAAATTTATGTCAAGTTTAAATTTATGAATATTAATTATATTTTTTCAAAAATTTGACTTTTGGAACATTAAATTAAATTTTTATAGTTTAATTTATTTCTAAGTTATGTTGATAAATTCGAATGTAAAAAGTAATAAATGAGTAATTATTATAATTACTATCTTTAATTAAATAAAATTAATTACTTTAATGTTACTGAAATTAACGAACTTATGGTAATTTTTAGATTTTTTTAACAAATGAATTTTTATAGAGAAAATTTATCGAAAAATTCGACTTGTAGAAATTAAAAAATAAAATTAATGTAAATTTTTTAAAATATTAAAAATTATTTGTTAAATTAAATTAAAGAAAAAGATTATGTTAATTTCTAAAATTGTTAAATTCGCATTTTGTAATTTTATGAAGAATAACAACTATTTTTTTATTTATATTCAATAGCAAAAATTAGAAAATTCACTCCGAGGAGTTTATTATTAATATAATTATTCGGAATTTCACTTCGAAGGGATCAAATTATTTAAAAATTATCAACACTGCGAATTTTTTACAGTGTATTAATGACAGTGATAATATATGTTGATGTATTATAAGATCTACTGTCACGGTGATGGATCGTAGAGTTTGAGAAATAAAATTTATATCAAATATATTCCACCGTAGGTTATATTAATGATTAATTAATGCATGAGAACGCTTGCGCTCGCAATATGCCCGCAACATCTGTTGGTTTTTTCAAGAAACTAGACTGGTTTGAGTGATATGATTTTGAGCAGGACAAACAAAAACTAACGATATGATGATCAAAATTGATAAAAAATTGATTGATTAACATGTGAAAAAAATTAGATGAATAAAAACTATTATATCGGGGTGGTTTTTTTTTTTAAATAACGGTTCGAGTGAGGAACTAATCAGTTTTCAAAGCACACACGATCTACTAGAGCATCAATATTTCATGGAGTTCCCGAAGTTGGTTCAGCTAAGTTTTGAATCCGGAAAAGTTACTAACCGAACCCGTAACTAGATCTGAGTGGCAAACAGTATTTCAAGTTAAACGCGGCAGTGATGCTGGTGGTGCTCTGGCAGCGAATAGGCCCCACGGGCGTTAAATTCAAAGTTACGAGTGGCCTCCAGAGAGCCGATCTAATATCTGCCCGGTTCGAACCCTTAGGAATAGAAGGAACCTCAACCGCTATCGTAGACGGCCGGAGAAATACACCAAGGAAAGACCCGCCGAATTCTGTTCAATTAAATTATGTGGATGTTGCCCTTTTCAAACGAACCGCGATATTACCGAGTCTCACCCCCAGGCACCCTTTCATTTTCCATTTATATCTTAATGACTCTCGCCAACTATTCCCGTCAATTCCAGTTAATTTTATCATCATGCTCACACTTTATAATTATTATAAAAATTTTTTATTGATAAAAATTAATTATCTCGGATTAAAATTTGAAATTTTAATTCATAAAGGTTTCTTTATAATAATTTCTGTGTTAAGAAATTATAAAAATTGCCGTATGTCAGTTAATTTCAGTAAAATTAAAGTAATTTATTTTAATTAATTAGTTTAAGATCCAATGATTCGAATTAAATTAAATATAAGAGGAATAAGGATCAGAAAAATATCAATAATTTATTACATCAGTAATTTATTTTATTTAATTAAACTTAGTAATGTCAATTATTTATTATTTTTTACTTATCACATTAAAATTTATTAAAAAAACAAAAAAATCTCTAAACTTAATTCATACGCGGATTGTTTTATTTCTTTTCTCCAGTACTTGAAATAATAATATCCAATTTTTCCAGTTTAATGAACTAACTTAAGCGACAAGTATCCCGTGCACAAAGATTGACGAAAAGTCAAAGACCACAATCGCAAGAAAAGGTAGAAGGGTTCGTCAGAAAACCTCTATACTAATGCTCATTGGAGGCAGCCCCAATACGGCTTTAGAGTGCCTTCACACTGAAAAAGACCCTCTTTAGCAGCGAGTGAAGCATGGCTGTCTTTTTTCTCCTCTCTGTCTCGGAATGTCGACCAGGAGGACAGGAGGAAGCGGAGATGGAGCAAACGAATGAGAGTACAGCTAACCCGGGAGCAGAGTAGAGGTATTACATAAACACCCGAATAGAAAACCCGGCGTATAGGTGATGCAAGGGCGTTGACGTTTGTGCCGTTATCGGGGTCAGGGTCGTCGGTCGTGCATACAAGGGTTGGGAAATCCACCGGTAGTTTTCCGACTCGTCACACCGCCCCGCTGGGAATTTGGGTCGCTGATTCTTCGTGACCTTGGTACACAACAGAGCGATATAAACAGTAGTCCTGTTCTGTCATCTCCTGACAATACTTGTCCCTAAACCTCAGCTATACCTTTGCCTTGCCTTTACCACATTTGCTTGTATTATGTTCGATTTGATTCAATTCCATTGTTTACACGTCTAGTCCATACAGCCCGGACTACCTGAGGCTTGGTACCGGGACTATCAGAGGAAATTCAAGCCAATACAAAGACCCTAATCCCCAATAGCTAATAACCCGTTGGTGGAAGCTTTGGAGCTCGAACGTTCGTCGAAGGAAAGAGCAAAGACCAGATGAAGTAGAAGAGCTCGGGGCGATCCGTGATATGGGAGACCAAGACAAACGTGCCGACAATGGGCGGCGCCTTGCCTCTTTTCACGTGTAGTGGCTCGTGCCAAACTCACACATATAATACTCAATACGAGTCACATACGAGCTACCAGTCGGTTCTCGGCCGAATGGGGGAGTACTTTGGATATACAATATACAATATAAAATATAAATAATAAGACCGGGGTATCCCTCACTAGCTCGTAGTCCCTTGGCATTTCGGCACTGGGCCCCTTGCTTTTTTTCCTGTTATTTACCGTGTATACAGAAGGTATTAGTTTATAGAGAGCACTGATTTTATAAGGTCAGGGAAAGTATAGGTAGTTTCAGATGCCTCTGGATAATTATCTGTGATGTTTGTGTACAAGTTATAAGTCAGTTTCTAGTGTGCGAGCGGTTGGGTGTACACCCTCGCATGCTGAACAAAACCCCAGACATTACACCTGGCATGTCTAGACGTCTTCTTAAAGACCGGGTGCTCGTACTATTACGATATAATGTACTGATCTCTATTTTTCTTTTTCTTTTCTAGATTTTTAGTTTTATTTATAGGATCGATGATTTTTATTTAATGCCTAGGGTAGATAATGTATCGTAAATTTCGAAGGTTTGAACAAAAAGTGTAACTATTTTAAATTTAGCTTTCTTTGTCTTTGTCGAAGATTTTCAAGATTAATTAGTATCTTTTCATATTTTGAAAGACCAGTTTTCTGAATTTTTAAATATTAATTACTTCGAGAATTATAAAGATTTATAATTGAAAATCGAATCACAGCTACATAACCGATAGCACTTTATAGTTAAATTAAAAAAAGTTCAATACAAATATTTATAATTAAAGATAACCAGTTTTTTGTCTCGATTAATCAAAAATGAAAAGATACCCTTTTGAAACTCAGCTCCTCAATTTCGGTCGAAAAATTATTCACTGAAAAAAAAATTAACTTGATTCAAGAGGAAAATTCTTGAACCAAGAAAATAATTTTGAAGAGGATAATTCTCTAGAATCAAGACAAAAAATTCTTGAATCAAGTAAAATTTACTTAAACCAAGTAAAAATTTCTTAGTTTAAGAATTTTTTTACTCAAATCAAGAAGATGAAGTTCTTCAAAATTATGTACTTGATTCAAGAACATTTTTTTTTTCTGTGTAAATGGACATATCATCATATTAAGTCATATATGAAGATATTTTTATGGACACTCATCAAAGATTCACTATTCTTCCACGTCCAAGCTCATACTTCCTTCAAATTAATTAAAAATTTTCAAATAAATCGCTTGAATTCAATGATTTGATCTGTGATACTTCATAGAGTGAAAAAGTGGAGATAAATATTATGAGTTTAGATACATGACATTAGTTGCTGAGTAGATAAAAAAACTGACCTATGACATGGGGACGAGCGTGTGCTAAATAAAAAAGTGGAGGGTAATGGGCCCTCCTACCCCTCGCTATCGTATTAAGATATCAAATGGCCGAATATCCGAGCAAAGTCCCCTCGGAGACATGTGCCACGACACGAGTTATAAGTCTAAGCGTGAGGCGAAAGACCACCAGCACCAGCGTATCAGAAAGGAAAGTTGCTTAACCACCTAGCCACCCTTTTCTAGCGTACTATAGTGGCGTAATGTATCGCTGCCCTCGCCCGAGGTAGAGGACCGAGAGTAGAGAGTAGTAGTCGAACGAAAACGTGCTGGTACTGAGCGGGTCATGAATGAAATCCCTCCTTGGAGGGTCGAGTGCTGGCTGGATATGCTTGCCGCTGTGGCAGTATAGCTCTGTCGACCCTCTTTACCCATTCCACCTTTATATCTCTGTTGCTGTATACGTACATTTATATCTATATACGTTTATGTATATCGTATATACTGTGCGGATATACTATACGTATAACGTGTGCTATTCTCATGTGACTCTACTTTAGCGCTACTCACTCAGTCAGAGAAACGAGGAACAAGTAGTATAGAGGAAAATCCCGCACTCAACAATAACATATCCACGTGGACATTCACGTGTGAGACACTGGTTGCATCTACTTTTTATTTTTTTTTTTCATTTTTTTAGTCACTCGTTTTTTTTAATTCAAACAGTTGAATGATTTTTATTGAATTTAATTTGTTTTATTAAGTTTTTATTATACACTGATAAAAATAAAAAATATTATTTGTACAAATATTTTTTAGCTCAAGAATTTGTTAAAATAAATTATTTACTTTATTAATTTTTTGATAATAAAACATTAATATTTACTTGATCATTTTTGAATAATAATTGTAAATTATTAATAGATATCAAAAATATATTATTTTGTAAAACAGATTTTCTTGATAGAAGTATTTTTATTTTCAGTGTAAAATTTTGTTTTGTTATTAAATTTTCAGTTATTTTTAAAGTGCAAAAATCTATTTGATAATTTTTATTTTTAACTCACGTATTCAAATTTTAAATTGTAAACTGTACAAAAACAAAAATTTGAATTTTGAACATTATTGATGATAATAATAAAAACTTTTATTATAAATTTTTCATCCAGCTGATACTTTTTGAAAAAGCCTTTGAATAATACGATGTATAATAAAAAAAGTATTTTTTTACTAAAGTTGGCATGTGTTTCCATTAAAGGATGCGAACTGTAATTTAAAATAAACGTAAAAATAAGGAACATATTACATATATTAGCAGAAAAAGGCCATGTGGGAACATTTTTACCATCGAGGCTGGTAAATGTCTAATACATTCAACATAAATGTGTAAACTGTCATCGTCCCTTTGACATTTAATCAACCTTGGTGGTCTGCACATGCTTGTGTCCAAAAATAACCCGGTATTAATGTAAAAAACTAAATTATTTCCTATCAATAAATACTCATAAACAATAATAAGCACAGTCAATCAAGTCCAATAAAATTTCATCGATATCCATGGCTTAGAATAGTCATCTCAAATTTGTCCATAACTAAAAATATACGAATAGAAATACATATATATAAATGAAATAGTTGCGTAGGCCGATGAGAAAGACCGTGGAAAAAGGGGGAAATCCGAGAATGAAGGTCGCGATATATATTCGCACTTGGTCTATTTCTGGCGACGAATGCGGAAGAATTTTCTATTCTATCCGCGGGGGGTTTAACAAATCGCCGGACTTAACTAAATACATAACTAACCCGGATTGCGTGCTCCGGGTTTCTCGCCCTGTTCACAACACACGTTAAACCTCCTCACTTGCTTAAACCACCGGCCCGAAGAGTTTAAAACACCAAAATATTTTTATCAATTATCCACATCGGCTTCTCAAACTCACCTCTTGTTAACTTTCTTCGTAAACTATATAATTAGCTTCTATTTTTAACCAACCATTATAATTAAAACTACTTTCCTTGTTTCTCCTTATTGATTTTTTTTTAAATTTGTTTTATCCTTTACTCATTTATAATTGATACTTAAATTATCGGGTATAAAGTTCGCAGGTGAAATTTTTTTTATAATTAATGTTTGTACTTTTATAAAGTTTTTTTTTTTTTTTTTTTGTTTTTTAATGATTAATAATTACATCAAAAAGGGTAAAAAAAGGTTATCAATATTCGATCCTGGTTTAAGGCTAGTTAAGCGTAAAAATACAACAAACTTCTATAAATATACATCGCGTAAACATTGAAGTTCCCTTGGTATGGCTACCGCTCAAATTCAAGGGAAAAAGGCGTGCATCCTGTGTATGCGTATATATGAAAATATTAATGTATATATATATATATATATATATGGTTTTAAGGGCGTAGCTACAGAACTTGCATACACAAGCCCTTACATACATTCGTATGGTATAAATGTATATAAATTGGATGGTAAGCCGCGAATATTGCCGAGAAGGCCAGCTGCAAGGCGCTCGAGCGCGACCATGCCAAGAAGACTTTTGTATGTGTATGTATACTTGGAAACGTTGTAAAAATAATTATTTAAGTCGTTACCAAAGTATACTTACGCGTATACATGTCGATATATATATACAAAAATAGTTGATTGGTGTTAGGGTTAAGGTAAAGGCCGCATCCGGGTCGTTCGCGACGTCTTTTGTTGTCTTAAGCCAATTATCAACTTTTGTTCATACGCGATAATCATTTTGGTTGGAGATAGTAATTATTTAATTATATCCGATTAGTTGTTACTTTTATTGTTGAGGTTTATGGAATGGTAGTTTTGGTAAAAATATAGATAGGTACATTTGATTTATGTATTGTGGAAATTTTTCCATTGTCAGAAACCCATACCAAGATGAATGATTTTTTTGACAAATAAAAGATCTCGAGGACAATAGATTAAAATTGGATCAATTTTTGAAATTAATGATTTATGGTTTAATGGGAGGAAGAATAGTTTTTGAATTGTGGTCGCTGATTAATGGACTGAAATGTTTTTTTTGTATATTGAATTTTTTTTTAGATAGAGAGAGAGAGAAAGTTTATGGAAGCTGTTATTTGTCACCCTAGGATCGATATTAATTTAATAATAAGTAAAAGGTTTTAATTTTGTTTTTAGTTAAAAAAATTGAATTTTACATTAAAAGCTAATGGAATATTTTTCGAGAATATAGCAGAGTATATGTATTGGTTTTTGATCAATGAGTAATGTGGTAACTTGATAACGAATTCCGTAGAAATTTGTTAGTGCAATTAGGAGTACACGTATCGGCTATTAACGGGTTTGTGATGATAGCTAATTTAGATTTTAGTTTATAGTTTGGACGCAAAGTGGAAAGTGGAAAGTATTAGATTAGTTTCATGAGTTTGTACTCGAGGGAGACAGTAATTTTTGATAGGTGTGTATGAGTCTGTAGAAGACGGCTGTCAATATAAAATTATAATCGGGCTTAAAATGGGTTGGACGTATCATGTGTGTGACGAATTAAGTGAACGTCGTAAATTTAGCCAGGTGATGCGGACATAATGCTAAATTATTATTGTTAGTAAATCGAGCGTAGCGGTGTATTGATCTCATGGCGAAAATTAAATCGATTCGTTGCAGACTTTATAGTTTTGCAAAAAATAGAAAATTTTTTTCCTTTTCTTTTGTTCGACACACGACAAAAGTCTATTTTTTGGAAATTAACTGTGACATTATAAACTTCTCCTTTTATTAAGAAATTTTTTTTATAAATAACTTATTACAAATTTATTATTGCTTATTATAGTTTAATTTTTTTCCGTGCGTAAAAGAATCAAACATTAAATTTTGCGACGAGTTATACTTGAGTGGAAATAATTAAACTTAAATACAAAAAATGGCTTATCTTTACTTAAAGTAAGACATCACGTTTCGATTTTAATAACAAAAATGTAAAAAAAAAATCACCATGCGAGAGAATTCATGAGCTAATTTCCGAAATCTTGATCCCCAAAAAAACTTGTTAATTTCGTACGTCAGAACAGAAAGATTAAGATATTTGGAAGCGACTCTCGGAAGGGTACGGCCACGTCAGCAATCAAAAACGTGTAATTTATAAATACTCATAAAAAACAATAAAAAAGTGAAATTTTTTGGTTCGTTGACCTGATTTGAGTGCGAGTTAACAAACTGGAGTCCTCTTCCGGCGAGCAGCGTGTAGCATACAGCATGTAGCGGGCGGGCCACAACAACCTGTTCTAACCGTCCATCAAGGGTGTTCTAATGAAAGCAACGGCTCTTTCGGGCCGCCGGCCATCTGTCGTAGACACTCAAATGAAATGGTTTTGCCGGAATTAAAGTCAGCTGATAGACATGCATGCACTCTCGCATACTGCAGACTACACCCATACTATATAATACTATACTAGTACGAGCTGCTGCTCGGTGAATAAAACGGGCCAGTCTTAATTCAACTTCTCTTCTCTTATTTTCTTGCCCATTTAGTTTTTATCTTCTTACTTACATTATTACACTTTTTATTTTCACTTTCGCGATCGAAAGTCCAGTCAAGTAAGACTTATAGACCCGAACCGTCAGACAAACACACACTGATCCAACATGACGAATTATCCTTCATGTCTAGCAGCTGCAAACTATTATACACACACACTCACACACTTAAAAATATTTTTTTTACTTCCAAATAACCATTGCAACGCTTAAATACTTCCGATCACCATTATTATTCTACTTAAACATATTTTTAAAGGACAAATTATTATTTATTTTCTTACCGCCCAAAAATTTTTTTAAATAAATACTGATTAAAATCACCAGTCATTTATTTTTACTCACTAACTAAAAATGTCATTTATTTTTATTTTAGAGGAAATCCGGTTTATTTTAAATATAATTTATTGCTTTTTATATTTTTAATTACTCCCTTTGTCTTTTCCTAGTTCTGGTATTTAGAATTAAAACATTTTAAAATATATAAACATATTAATATATGTACGACGTATTGTAAATTTTTACGGTAATTATTATTATAAGTTTACAACATATGGAACAAATGGTCGGTATATATATTTAATAATAAACAACAAGATCCAACTGTCGTTTCCTATTTCATAATAAATATTTTTTATTGTTAACACAGCCACCTTGTCATAGAGCTTTATCAAAATAAATTCCTTGTAGAAGATAATTAGCAACGAGATAGAGAAGACGGTACCGGGTTAGGTAAAAAATATTACCGACATCAATTTTTTTATCAATTAACTTTCATCAGCCAGCAGCAGAATTCGCCGTCCGGCTACTGATGACTCTGATTGTTATTATTTTTCACTTTTATTATCATTATTATTTATTCGAAATATTTTAATTAGCTTATCGTTAAATCGTTGACAGCTGCCGCGTGTACGCGCGTGCTTCTAATTGGCTCAGTGTCTTTCGCGTTAGTAATATAATGCGAAATACCGTATTCATAATACACTTAAATTAAACTACTGTCTTTAAAAATTAAAATTAGCTCCAAATGAATATTTAACATTCTTTATGGACGTCGCGTTAAAAAATTACAATATAAATATGAAGGACAAATAAAATTATATAAATAATAATTGCTTGAGCAATTATTAACTACCTTTCATATTTACTTTTACATATTAAAAGGTAACTGATAGCTCGAGATTAAAATCAACCAGAAAAATAATTAAAGAGATGACTGTAGGCATAGTGTCGCATGTCAATAAAAAATTGATATAATTAAAATAATATTTTAACTGTGTTTCATTTTATTTATTGAATATTTGAGATTTTACTGAAGAGATACCGTCATACCTGACAATTTTATTTTAAAATGTTCTGTTACTTTCTCAAGTAACTTTTTTTTTTTTTTTTTTAACAATTCACTATACATAAATACACTTTTTAATTGCTGACTATATTTTTATGTATTTGTAATTCATATTTTCTGATAAATACTTTTGATTATACACTGAAATATACTTCATAAAATTTATCTCAAATACAAGCTTGTAAATATTAATTATATTTTTTCAAAAAATGTTACTTTTAAAACAGAGAACCAAATTTTATTAAAAATTATTTGTTCTGTTAAACTATAGCTTGCTTTGTGAAGAAAAAAATGATACTTTTTTCTAAAATCACTAAATAAATAACAATTATTATATTAATTTATTCAATAAAAAAGAAAGATTTCACTTCACTTAGTTTTTTCAATAAAAATATAAATAAAATCCTTTTCGCGGTCAATTTCACTCTAAAGGGAATAAATCTATTAAGAATCATTCACCTCGCAAAATTTTTACAGTGTAATGTTAATTACTACCCAACTCATTAATATTTTTACAACCATTAATAATGTACACACTCGACGTATTTATTTATCATAAAGAAATCTATTTTTACACTAAACCCAAAGTAATAATAGAAATTTTCCCGCGAGCCCTTAACCCGCTTTATCTCATTAAAACTCGGACGCACATTTAAAAATCGCTTACGTATTCACTCTTCCGTAAGAGGAGACCGGTGGTAATCCCAGCGGGGAATGACCATGCGAGTAAAACCCTGAGGATCCCGTACGTGTAATAGGCGAGAAAATGTTATATCTTTTCCGCTATTAATTACGCTCTGATTCGCGCCCTTTCCACATTACATCGCCATTGACCATTCCGATCTCTTCTTCTTCCCTGAAAATTCGCCCGATGTAATACTGACATTTGCTGCGTACTGTACACTGTAAAAAAAGCGGTGTTAAAATGGACTCATTTTAACACCGCTATGTAACACCTCTGTATTAACACCGGTGTAGCGGTGCTCTTTTGCGGTGTTGAAAATCCGGTGTAATATCGGTGTAACCGGTGTAATACCGGTGTAACAGTAGAATAAATTTACACCATATCGGAGTATGAATATTACATGATCCATAAAACATAATTAATATTCAATATTTATCAAAATGAGACAACTAACATTTATTTAAGAATTTTCAATTTATAAAATTACGCAGAAATCGATTTAATGAATGTTATACAACAAGTTAAATAACATTTACAATATTAAATGTTTAGGAACAATATAATAATTATTTTTATCGTAACCATGATGTTTCTCACAATATAATACATGTTTTAAACATGACAAATCTACAGCTGTGCAAAAATAAATTATCTCTATGAAAATCATTTAAAAAACATTCAAAATTGTTCTAAAAATGTTTCAAATTTGTTGTAAAAACACTCTAAAACTGTCCAAGAAATGTTCCAAAATTGTCTCAAAAATATCCGAAAAATGTCTCAAAAGTATTCAAAATTTGTTCTCAAATAGTTAAAAAAATGTTTTAAGATTATTTAAAAAAGGTTCCACATAAAATTTAAGAACAAGATTTCAACTAAATTGCTTCAAATAAATTTCATTGATTCTAAAATTATCTTAGAAGTATTCCGAAAATCTTAAAAAAAATACTTAAAAATTATGAAATAATTACTAAAATCCACTATTTTGGAGTTTTCGATTATTTATATGATGCCATTTTTACATCGAAATTTTTTACAGTGTATTTATTTTAATCAAAAATTTTGATCTACTTAATATTTTATTATTTTAAACTTTCTAAATTAAATATTAATTTTTTTTTTTTATTATTTACCTTTAATTATTAAACATGAAAAGTTTAATTATAAAAATTGTGTTAGTTAAAATATTATCAACACCGGAAAATTTACAACACCGAGTTAACACCGAAAAAAAATATTTACACCGCGAACGGTGTTACTGCACTGATAGAAGGATTTCTTAGCATTTAAGAAGATTTCTTTGTATTTAAGAAATCATTTCTTAAACATCATTTCTTAACATTTAAAAAATATTTCTTAGTATTTAAGAAATATTTCTTAGTACTTATATTTCTTAATATTTAAGAAATATTTCTTTGTATTTAAGAAATATTTTTTAAATACTAAGAAATGATGTTTAAGAAATGATTTCTTAAATACAAAGAAATCTTTTTAAATACTAAGAAATCCTTCTATCAGTGTGCTACACCGATTTC
This sequence comes from Cotesia glomerata, assembly GCF_020080835.1. NCBI lineage: Eukaryota > Metazoa > Arthropoda > Insecta > Hymenoptera > Braconidae > Cotesia > Cotesia glomerata. The sequence goes on from NC_058158.1 coordinate 6,894,426, forward strand.
GATGTTGAATTTAACACCGGAATTTTTAACACCGTACACCGCATGGACTCACACCGGTTTTTTTTTTTACAGTGTATACATAGAGGAAGCCTCTTTAATCCTCCCGTAACATGTGCATAATATACCTGCCGACATAACACCGCGATATTGATGCTGCTGATCGTGTGGTGTTAGTGAGAGCCCGGGAATGCCGGTGGGGTGGGTCTGTTGCATATAATACCGGGATTGCGAGGGAAATCCGTGACGATGGTCAAGGAGGGTGTTGCGTAATGTTATGCAAGGAAAACTACTGTGTAATGGGTGGAGAAAAGGAAGAAACGATGAAAAAAAAACACATGAGCTAACCTCTGAGGCACCCCTGTCTTTCGAGCGTACGTTTATTTAACTTAATGGAACACGGATACTTTTGCGAGGTGTAAAAAGATTCTCCTGGGTTATTCCCTAAGTGAAAATATTAAAAAGGTACATTACGTTCATGTGTATCGATCCCGAGTAATTTACCCTTTGGCAATAAAAGTTCCGAGGGCTAAGGAATAATTATTCTCGTCTTATTTCTTGCCTTCACTTTAGTTCCTTACTTTTGAATTTTTTTATTATTATTCACTTTAAAGGCAGTAATTACGCTCAGAATTCAATGAAATAGTCACTTCAATGCAGGCCAGTATAATATAAGGCGTGGAATCGAAAGATTCATTTGCTTTAAAAATCTGAAATGAGATTTTTCGTTTGATCGCTTAATTAGATATTTATCGAGTTTAATTGCAATTTCTGAGGGGGTAAAAAGTGTCGGCTTGCTGAATTGGTAATTAAATTTTTAGTTGAGTACCTTTGAAAGGTAATTTAATTTCTTGTGCAATGGCCGAAAAAAATCAATTTTTCTTTGACCGTACAAACTTACGCATGCGTGACAGTAAGTTTAACGGTTTTCGGTTATATTATACATTTCTTCCTGGTGATACGTCACGTGGGTGCTGCAGACATCCTTTTTAGCCACCGAAGACTTTCATCGCCGATATATCAAGCCGTCGGTAAAATGCCTGAGCAAAAATTGCAGATAGTGTAGATTTCTTTTGATATTTTTTTCTTTATGATCGCTACTTTATCTACACTCTGTCAGTTTGTATCAACTGACAATTTTTTTTTTGTTTTATAGTGAATATTAATTTTGCTTCTTTTAAAAAAGCATTTGAATTTAACATTTTTTTACTTTTTGTTACAGCATTTATATCACTTGCAAACTGCAGACGGGACTTTTAGAGAACGAGGGAGAGGTCGAGGAAAAGGAGCTGGAACAAGAGTGAGTGATTTTTAAAATCATTATTTATAAATTTTTTATAACGATTTATAAGAAAAAAAAAAACTTCTAATCAGATAAAAAACTTAATTAAAGTTATAAAAAATGTTGTAATCTCGGCGAGGCAAACATAAAAGCTCAACGATCATAAGTAATCCCTTTTTATAAAAATTTTTTTAATGAAATATTATCCATGATTAAGCGCGTTTGTGTAAAAATATCAGCACCTTGATCTCATAGAGCTTTGCTGCAGCAAAAAAGCTTGTATACAATCAAACCCATTCAAAAAGACCGGTGAATAGAAGCTGAAAAATATCCGCGCAAAGGATCCTCTTGTTGCTCAAGAGGGTGTGCCTTCCAGCTGTTTGCTAACAAAAACCAGCCCTGTAAAAAAGGTTAAAAAATCATCACCCATTCAGCAACTTTAAATTTTTCCTCTGTCGGAGGTTTTTCCGTTTATCCGAAATGCGGGCCACTTTGAAGCCTAGAAGCTAATAACAAAATTCACCGTGCCTCCTATTAAACAAGCCAGATTATTGATCGATTGTGCCTCGGTACTATACGCCTGACTGAGGGAGAGGTACGGCCATGTTTAAAATTTTATCATTTCCAGCCTCTGGCGGTAGCAGCCGAAACTACTCCACACACTCTTATCTTGCACTACACGCAACACAACTAACGCTTAACACATTGGAGGCTCGAACCACCATTTTATACACACACAAGCTTTCCTATTTCTTCTTCTTTCAGTTTCGTCCTCTCCCACCCGCGAACCTCTTGTCAACCTTCAACCTCATCTCACCGTTCAATATTTTTTATTACATTTTCTTTTTTCTCCTTTATTCATTATTATTATTATTCTTTTTTTATTATTACTACATGCCTTTTTTTGTTTTATACCTACGTCAGTCATTTAAACTTAAACTCTTGTATTTTCAGATAAATTTCCACTTTCTACGACAAAGGTATTAATTATTGCCAGGGTTACTATTTTTATTTCATTTATTTCTCTGTACTCTGTAAATTTACATACACATTAAAACTCCAAAATAGAAGTCACTTCAAATTTTAACTTTAATTCAAGCTCCTTTTATTATCCTGCTATTTATAGAAAACCATAAAATTCATATTCACTCAAATATATACATAGAGATTGGTAAAAATACGACGCGATAAAATTTTAAAGTCCTCGAGCAAACACTTCCATGGGAGAAAATTTTATGAGAAGAAAATTGAGAAGATTGATTTTCTCTACTAAAACAGATACTCCAAAATTGAAGATAAATTTTATATTCAAACATACTTTCCTTTATAAAAACGTTTACCGACATCAAAAGCTTTTTTTGTCTTTTGGAGTACGTTTAACCATGAAATTTCTCAATATAAAATAAAATTTAAATAATGCCTATTTACATTTTTATAATAATTATATATTTATTTTTAAAAAAATTTATTTTTTACTCTATCAAATTTTATTGCGTCTCACTTCACCTTCTCCCTCGCCAATAGCTTCGTACTATATACACACATAAATATGTACCGATGAGTAATGTTATGCTATATCAAATATTTGTACACAATTATTAATATTTACATTATTTAAATTACGCAAATACTCATCAGGCAATATTTACATTCGTAATGTTTATTAGTATATTCGCCTGTTTTATAAATAATTACTTTTTTATCTACTTGCAATAAATAAATTAAAAAATACCCCTTGAGTTAAACATTTAATTTATATTCTATAGTTTAATTAAAAAAATAATACCCCGAGAAAATATATTGCAAATAATAAAAGTAAAGATAAAATTTACATTTTTAATTATCAAACCAGAATTATTTTCACTGCGAAGGGGATTAGCTTAATAAAACTCGCTCGTAAATAACTAAATAAAAAGTATAGAAAAAAGTTCTATTGAAATAATAATATGCGCGTATATAATTTATTTTATTTATTAGATTAATATAAAAGTACAGATGACTCATTGAAAAGAATCCCTTGTATCAGTATCTTGGGAGAGTATGGACACACGAAACTAGTTTCATACAATGAATCTGCATCACTAAGTTATGTTATTCGGTGGATGGTATATATAGCACAGTAGTATTATTTATTATATATATATATATATATATATATATATATATATATATATATATATATATATATATATATATGTAGATACAGTATATAGTCACAGTAACTATAACTTACGCGATGGAGAACAAAGGAAGCTGATACACGTCTGCCGATTCAGATTGCACGTGTCTATTTTAGTTCACGTGCATCGACGTATCATTTTATAAATATATATCGGAGCATCGATAAGCTTCAATATTTCATCTATTGTTTTTTTATCTCCAACATTTTAATAACATTATAAGAATAAGATGAATAAAACCCAGATAGATAGAATGCAGTGAAAAGTAAAATGATAAATGTTGATAGTGTTTAATACTTTTTAAATATTTTACTTTTTTTGTTAATTCACGTTTTGTTTAATCAACGTCCAATTGGTTTTACCAATTTATAATCTCGTAGAGTTTAAATTAATTAAACGAAATGGGTGAAGAGCGTAATAGTATATACATTCATCACGGTTGGGTGTAATTTCATTTTGGTGAAGCTCAAGCGAGAGAAAGAGAAGGTTACATACAAAAACGATCGATTTTTATGTGTACGTAAATCGTGCCCCAAGCTTCTCGGACTATTATTGCATTTGTGATACTCGAAATATATATATGTATTTATATATGAATCCTCCCTACGGCATTAATTTAATGAATGTTAAAACTCTAGGGATTACAATAGTGTAATATACTAAGGCTATTATTTTACTTTTTAAATGCTTTTTTTCTTTGACATAGATTAATTTATTTATTATTATTTCAGTAGTGTATTCATTGTTAATTTATGCTCGAAAATAATTAATTTTTTTTATTGAGAATTTTAAAGAAATTTTTGGAGAAATAATAAATATTTTTTAAGAAAAAAAAAAACGGATGTTATTAATAATTTCCGAGACTAAATATTTTTGTCTAAAAAAAATAGGTTGAATTAATAAAAATAAATTTAAATGTTTTATTTCAAAAAAATTCTTGTCTGAACAATAATTTTTTTTTGTCTCGATATATTAAGGTTAATTATCGAAGGAATAATTTTTTTATTTAAAAATAAGAAAATGAATTTTTTTATAAATAAAATTAACTTCATTTTTCATAAATTTATAAGTTAAAACAGAAAAATAAAACATAATTAGATAATAGTCGATATCGGAGAAATAAAAACCGGAAAAGCAGGGCAAGAAATCACAATAGTTTATAAGAGAAGGCAGAACTATGTAAAACACCCTCGGGATATCGTATCTCAGTGGAAACGCGAGGATCTTCAGACGGGCCATGTAGAGAGAGCTTTTGCGGTATATAGTGTAAGTTGGCGTGTTAACAGCGAGTCTGGTAAGAGTAAGAGTAAGAGTAAGAGTCGAGTCGGCGTTTGAGTTTGAGTCGGAGTGGCTAACCGTAGGTCGGGTACACACAACACACAGCCAACCGTACTCGAGACTCGAGATTTCTTGTAGTAGCAGGGATGACGCGGATCGCTTTACACTTTACACCCGCAAGCTCCAACCCGCACCGTACCGGGTCTATCTGGCTCAACAGCTTTCCCGTGCACGGTAAATGCCAAAAGAGCTATCTGCTGGCGAACACCACGGGGATATATCGCTCCTCGTGTGCAATACGAGGGTGGTTATTCACTATTACTAACACGATCTGTGGTACTATACTCATCCACTCATCCACTCATCCACTCTCTCTTTTACTCTCGGGCAACTTGTTGCCGCAATACATATAATACTAAATTTGTTAATACACCGAATCCCTTTTAATTCATCCCGTCCATTCCTCATTACTCATTACTCATTACTTATACACCTCTTCATTATCATCATTGTAATTATAATTTAAATATTTTACGCTCATTCCACTATTGAGTAAACAAAGTATTCAAAATTCACGTATATTCTTGTTTATTGTTCAACTAAAAGTTTTACGTAATTAAATAATGGTGAATTTCTATTTCTATTGTTTTTTACTTCAACATCGAAATATGTAAAATATATTAAAATAATAAATTATTTTCTTTCATTACAATAACATGAACAGCAACCAAAAAAATTTGAACTAATAATTGATGAAAAATATTTCTATAATACTCATAAAAAAAAATTAGCTTGATTCAAGAGAAAAATAACTAAAAAAAAAAGGAATTTTTTTTGTTCAAGAACTTTTTAATTTTTAATTTTTTAGAATAAAAATAAATTAGTTCAACATTCATGATTTTATATATTATATATTTAAACGAAATTTCCAAGAACGTGGACGACAAAAAAAAATGTCGATTATTTTTTATCAGCGTAAGCGAAAATTTTTACTGTCAGATAAAATTAATTTATTTAAAAAATTGATTCAAAATTTAGTCATTATTCTGTAGTAAGATTCTTTTTATTTCCAATTATTGCAAGCTGTACTTCATCCTGAATCTTACGAAAATTTTTTGGAATCATTACACATGTATTCCGAGCAAATCCTTCATACAGAATATCCACAACAGGATAAGTAAAGTACAAATTAAAGTATCATCTAGAACATCCCGGATGGAGCTTGCAAGGAAGGAATCGGGAATAGGAATAGGAAGAGAGCAACTGAAGCGAAAGAGAAGCATAAAGCATTTGCCGGAAAGACACGAACATTTCCGAGTGGCCGGGTGCGACGCTGTTCTCCTACGGGAGTTCCCGAAGACACGAAGAAACGCGCAATTGACGCGCCGCGACTTACAAACCCGATGCAAGTGTAAGTGTGGTACGAGCAATACAAGTATCGCCGGTGAATTTCGTGGGGGTTCGCTGCACGTACACTCAAAGCAGATGTGTGATAGGTAGACGGAATATTCGCGAGCTCGGGTAGGTGAGCATGTGTGTGTCTGCATGGGGCGCAGTATGGATGAGAGGGATAGGACGAAATAGTGAAAGAGAGAAGCCAGAAAGAGACAGAGAAAGTGGATTCGAGCGAGAGGGTACGTGCAGACGCGGACGGTGAAGTGAGATGTGCACGAGGTTCGGTGTAGAGAGACGGCACGCGCGGAGGATAGTCGCGGTTCCTCTGGCTCATGTACCAGACGCATTATCCCGTGTGCTCCGATAAGTCGCGCGTATTTTTTGAAAGTATTTATAAAATACCTTTTTAATGCTCGTTACACGAGTCACTCGCCGATTTTATCATTTTTACTAACAGGTAGATATTTATTTACTTTTTCATTAATTTTATTTAATTTTGTTTATTAAAATTTTTTTAATCAAAAAAATGCATGAGTCTTGATAAGATGCACGGGTATTATAATATATTATTAAAAAAAGTAAAAATTTAATATATTATAAATTATAGGTATATTAAATAATGAAACATAAATTTTAATTAAAAATTAAAGTGGAATGTATATTAATGTCAGTGAGTTGTGATAAGCGCAGGAGCATCGTGGTACGTATACGCCGGAATTTGCAATAGCGAGGAGGAGAGAGAGGCTGGGGGGAGGGAGAGAAAGAGAAAGAGGAGAAGGAGAGAGTGTGTAAGTAGTAGTAGTAGAGTATAGAGAAACGAGTGGAGGACGCGAGTAGTATAGAGGACCCAGTACGAGGAGTCAAAGAGCGCAGAGACGGTAGAGCCAGAGAAAGACGGGGAGGAAGATTCCGAATAAGAAAGAGAGAAAGAGCTGAGTTAAGAGTAAACGGAGGAGAGCCGAGAGGCTCACGAAAAGAGGGAGTAACGAAAGAGACTGGCTAAGGGAGAACACAACCTCTAGCACGAGGGACCTCGAACGTGGACGACCAGTTTAAACTCCGATTTATCGTGATCAGTGATTTCATTATTTTATTTCTCGCGGATTAAATTGTTTATTTGGTTGCATAGATTCTAATTGCAATTAATTATTGATAGTGTCTAAGGATAGTTGGTAGTTTTTATTTTTGAGGTGGTTTGAGGAAGTAATTAGAATTTTAATTAAAGTACCGGATTCGCGGACGTTGGAGATTTTCAGGAAATCGATTCGCTGTTTTTAAAAAATAAGGTGAGCTTCCGTGGTTTTTTTTTTTTTTAAGAGTCTAATGAGCTTGTAAATTTATAATTTTAATGATAGTAAGTAGGATGTTTATTTAGGGAGGGTATGAATGATAAATGGCGTTTTTTTGGTTGTTAAAATTTTAAGTATTTATAATTTACGAACTAATTTTTATTAACTGTCAGCCGGTAGGAGGAAAATAAAATAAATAAAAAAAGGAGAGACGGTTCAGTGAACGCGTCGAGGTCGAATTGTCTCTCTCGCTTAGTGATTTTGCAGCGCGGGAACGAGAGTGAGAGCGTAAGTCGGAAGAGAGTTGAACAAAATTAATTTTAATGATATATATGTATGTACAAGCATAAGTATATGTACAAGTATACGAATCTCCATATACATACATATATATAAGTATATTATGTGTATAAAAGTCTGGAAAATTAAATTTATCCGTGAGTTTGCAACTTTGATATTAAAATTAATTTCCTTTCATCTCAGGCTCCGCTGTACCTTTTTATGAAACTTTCGGTATTTATATTTGGATTTTCATTTTTAATTAATTATTTATTATTCCCCGAAGTGCCTCGACATTATATTTTCAACAATAGCCAAAAGTAAGTGGATAATTTTTTGACGTATACTCGGGCTTTAAGAGCTGAAATTGCTGTTGAGTACTTGAAAAATAATTTTTTAAAGATCGTAGTTGTATTTTTTAATTACACTCAAACTAACAAGTCTTGGATTAAGAAAAAATTTTTTATTTAAATATTTTTATTTTTGTCATTTAAAATTTTTCGAATTTCAATACAAAATTAAAAATATTTAATTAACTGAAATAAAAAACTTTTTTTGTACTAAGCAATTTTTTAAATGATAAAAAAAAAATTCATCTGTCTAAAATTTCTTAGATATAAAATAAACAAATTACAATTATGATAAATATAAAATGTAAAAGCACGTGGTTTATCCACGTGGTTCTCTATCTTGTCAGTGTCAAAGGGATAACACAGTAGTAGATAGAGTAGTCAAGTCAACATAGCTCAAGCTTCCACTTCTATTCACTCAGAGGACGAGATAAGTAGCCGTGTTATATGTTACTACCACTCTCGTATCTTTCCATCTCTTATATACTATTGCTCTATCTATCGCTTCACTCTATATGTACTCACACTTACTCAGCCTATACTACAAGACCTGAATCTTACAAAGCGATCATCAAGACTCCGAAAAATTAACATCACGATTTACGAATTAATCTTTGGTACTGAGCGCCGAAAATATATAAATATGAAACGAATAAAAAATATTAAAAAATAAATCGAGTTCACAGGCCTCTATTCTCATCATTTTTTACAACCATTTATTCCTCTCGAAATTATGATTGACAGCCGAATGAATTCGTCCATTTATGACAGCTCAATAATTTTGGTCTTTTGTTGTTTTCGATTCTATTATCTCTTTAAAAAAATAATAATGACGGATAAAAAATTGAAAGCGTTTTTTTAAATTTCCGCTAAACGATAACAATTTTACTCATTATTTTTTATTGTAGAAAATTTATTGAAGCGAAAAATACAAGAGCGGTGCATATATATGTATACGCAGTACAGTGTAGAGCGGATAGAGGATTTATCTTTTGAAATAGGTATAATATTTATATTGTTTGGAGTAGCTTTATTGCAGACATTGTTATTGGATAGCTTTGAGGATTATAAAAAAAAAAAAAAAGAATTAAAAACTAGTAATAAAATAATAATGATGATAATAATAATGGATATAAAATTGATATAGGATTTAATGAGCATGGGCACAATGGATTCAAATTGCTCGAGTAAGCCAGATTAACCATTTGAATTATGATTAGTTTATATTAATAAATCGGTGAGAAGAGCTGTTTGAGCCTACTATGGGATATTCTAGCGTTAGTGGATGCTAATGCTGTAACCTATTGATAAGGTATTCAGATAATTTAATCTGCTGTAATTAAATAGTTGTGTTTGAAGTTGTAATTGATTATATTCGAAATTCTCGTGATTTGATATTTTAGAAGAATTATTTTTAAGAACTTTTTATTCGAGTTTAACGCTTGGAAGTTTTAAAAAATTCTGATGTTAGAAGCCAGATCGATATTTATCGCCATATTGAAAATGACGTTTCAGTCTGTTAATTATGATTTAAGTTATTTAATTTATAAATTGAAACAAAATATACTTTGAAAAAGTTTTATTTAAACTTTTCATTTTTTTTTTTATTTGCTATTCAATCTTATTTTATAATGATTGACGATCGAAAATTTAAAATTTAGTTTTATTAATATTACAAGAAATTGTAAGAAAATATCTTAAAAGTTTTTAATGAAAAGGATTGTAAGTAAAATTTATTATCAACAAATATTATTTTAATGATAAAAAAATAGATAAGTATTTTAAAAATAATAAAAAACTTTTGCAATTAAATCAATATATTTTTAGGATATTTTAAAAGTGTTTTCTTATTTTAAATTAAAATAATTTTAAGAAAACTTTCTTGAATAACATCTAAAATACACTCGATAAAATATTCAAGATAAATAGTTTTCACTAAAACAGCATTTAGTTTACTAACTAAAATGATAATTTTCCCATAATAATAAATTAAAAAACAATTAAGATTTAATTGGCATAAAAAAACGTTTACACAGAATTCCGCTAATGGAAAATTTAATTGAAAGCTAAATAAAAATATTTATATTCCATTTAGTTATTTGTTATTTTTAATGCCTCACTTTATTTTCTATTATTTATACTTTTTATTTCACTGGGAGTCCGTGAGTGGTTGCCGGGTAACAAAAACATAAAGTAAATGTCTGGATTTTTTAATGCCTTTTTTGCAATACAACCAATGCAACCCGAGCGAAGAAAGAGAACAAGTAAAGATAAGAGTATACTTCCCGACGTCGAGAATTCATTAAGTCAAGTACTTATCGAATGAAGGGACCGGTCTAGCTCTACACAATGCTCCAGCTAATTTACCTCAAAACTAAATTTCAAATAAAAATTCAATAAGCCCAAATTATATACTACCCTAAAAAAAAAAAAAATTTTAATCAAGACAAAAGCTTTTTACCAAAATTGCAATTCTATTTATTTTTCTATAATAAATAATTTTTTCAAGAGTCTCATTTTTTTTTTGTCTTGAATTTAAAATTTTTGGTCAAAAAAAAATTTGTCCAACTTCTCTTTCAATTTGATAAATAAAAAATTTTTAAGTTGATAATAATGAATAATATAATAAAAATAAAATACAAACTAAACTTTATAAATTCGTTTGAACATATTTATAAATAAAAACTTATATCAAGATTGCCTCAGAAAAAAAAGGCAAAATTTACAAGCAGGACAAGGACAAAGACAAGAAATAATCCTGTGGAACAATAAATAACAATAGTATTAACAACGTACATAGATAGACCCAATAAATCAAATAATATAAATCAACATATATCTTGGACACATATAACCGAATTCCAGCGGAAGGTCTGATCGTTGGCTTCCGGTTCGGGCGAACAGCCAACAGACGAGCTCGCGAATCGTGTGCGAACGATCCGTGATAATACACAAGATAGAAATATCTCCGCTTCCGTCTAATCGATACGTCTTTTATTGCCGCTAAAAAGTTGCTCCATTATTTTCCAAAAACTCTCATTGCATATTCACGAAAATATTTTTGCGAAGCAGCTGTACTGTAGCGAAGACAATCTTCAGATACAAACCAAGCGAAGCAACAGTGACACGAAAACAGGGAGTAAGTTTTCGTATAAATGGTGTACAAATCATTTGAGTTGGAGTAGAGAAAATAAAACCGAGCGGGTATAACGGAAGTAAACAAACCCACTTTAAACGGGAACTTCAGTCTGGTACTTCTCTCCTAAACTTTGCTTCAACTTCCCTTTTATTTTTCTTTGTTTGCATGTAAAGACTCGAGAGGAGGTCACGCTCTTGAGTATACGAACTGGAAAATACAAGAGTCTCTTTACTAAATTCTCTAGAGAAATAGATGAAATAACCTCCTCGACGAAAGCTCAGCTTAGTTATGTATTTTATATAAATTGTTGGTTTTGATCAAGCATACACAGCTCTACGTATTTATGTGTCCATAATATGTGTATAGTCGCGTACTGTATACGGAAATTTTAAACATATACGGTGCACCAAGAGTATGCTAAACTATGGGAAAACTATTCCGAGCTTTTACTTAGGTCTCATGTGCATAAATTATTTCAAGTTTGTGTAATTGGGTTACTTTGTTTAATATTTTAGATTAAATTTTGTCTTTAATTTTATTTAAATGATAATTAAATCTCAGTGACTTTAATTAAGAAAAAATTCACCATATTTTTTTATAAAGTTTTTTTTTCAAATGTAGGAAAATTTTTGGATTAATAAATGAAATATTTACTTAAAAAAAAATTTTTTTTATGATTACAGAGCTACAGAAAAAACATAGCTAGGCAAGTAAGCACTCCAGATAGCGCACCAGCAGGCCTAGGAAGTCCGCAAGGAGGCATAGGAGGTCTCCAGCAGCACCAGCCTCAGCAACAGCAACAGCCACAGCAGCCGCCTCAGCAGCAGCCTTTGCACACAGACCCGATGCAGCAGACAAAGGACAATCTAAACTCCGCGAGTCAGCAAGCCGGAGCTCTCAGGAACGGGAACCCTCCACCGCCAGTTGTTTCCATGGTGAGTTTTATTAATTACTTAGTTATTTGTTAATTTCATCGAGTGCTGCTCGGAGAATTTTTTAATCAACAAAAAAATTCAAATAAACGACCGAACTTTGAACAATTCAGTAAACAAAGTTTAATAATTCTAAAAATCTAATAATTCAAAGATAAAGTTTCGGGCTCGTATAGCGGTAATATGTGAGGGAAATTAAAAGTTTAAATTTATTCCAGTATAAAATATATGAGTTTTGAGGAACTACGTAATTTAAAATTTAATATTATTCCTTTATTAATAGCATAAAAAAGTTAATTTGAAATATTTCTCAGCTATGCGCCGCTCTTAAAATATATTGCCGTGGATTAAATTAGCGTGAGATCAATAACTCTCACATTACCCTTATATATACCCGTCTTCTACTACACACGTTTCCCTGTACTGATAAAAAAAATTTTTAAATATCCGCTTATGTTACTATTATCAGTAACCATTACTAAAAATTGCATTTCTCCTCTAGAGTATATATAGTACAGCTTAAATAATATTTTAAAGTGCTCCTTAATCTAATTACGCTGGATAAAGAACCATTAGGAATAAACTATTTTTTTCCCCGAGCCGGCTAAAAATATCCTTTTAATTTTATCTGAAAATTAATTAAAGAAAAAATTAATCTATCCATCCGTCTATCCAGCCATATATAGCAAATTTAATTATTTCCATAAACTTATCATGCATCAACGTCAGCAAGTAAACCCGAATAGAAACCGTATCAACAATATTCTGATAAATTTTCCTCAACTCGTGTATATTTATACCTCCATAAATAACGATATTGTATTTTGAGAGCAAGTTCGTGTTACTCATTTATTCTATATGTAAATTACATCGTGACAGTTCTCAAAACCGAATTGAACGAGTTAATATGGATGAGAGTCCCGAGATTTAATATTTAAATTTTATCAACTGAGAATAATAAATCACGAAATTTCTCAAGGTACCTAAAAACCCTTTAATTTAATTCCGCAAAGTATAAATAAAATTGAAAAGTCCAAATAATAAAAAATAAGATTCTCTGGAATAAATATTTCAGACAATTTCCTTTACTCGGCTCATAGAATAACCCAAACCCTTTTTCTCTTGATTACGTTTGGAATGCATGAACCTTCTAGAACTCTCAATTCCTCCCTACCAGACTCTAATACCTCTCTTTGCTCGTCTCCTCCACTCTGGTGTCGTCATTCCTGGCTTTACTCCTCCACTCTTGCACAGATCTAGTGTCTCACTCCCTCCTTCGTCGCCTTGGTGTTGGTCGTCATCGTCGTCGTCGTAGTAGTTGCCGTTGCTTGGCGGTTCCTGTTCCTGCGGGTATTGATTCGCGTTGGCGGTCGGTCACCGCCCCCATAGCTAGCAGCGTCTGCTGGTGGTCTGCACCCCTTCTTCTTCACTTTAACCCAACTCTACCACCATACCACCGTACGACTATACCTATAATTCCTATATACATCCTATGTACATCCACATAAATATACATGCATGCATACATACATATTGTTGTTGTTTTTTCTGTATGTAGTAGCTTACTGTACGACAAACAACAAGGAAGATGCCATTTCGCGAGCCGCGACAGTCGATCTGGCTCGTATTTCTAGAGCCCTCTTAAACCTGGTGACTCTTAACATAAAAGCACTCTTTTGCAAGCTCTTGATCACGATCGAGTGCTTGATTCACACTACTATTTGTCACCGTTTTACTTTACTTCTTCTCTATTCTCCAACCCGGAAAACTCACCACCGAGACTTTGTATTTTATTTTTAAGCCGATCGATTTTAAAGACCAAGAACCCCACCCAACTGTTGATTATTCATGGCTTGCTGGATTTTTAGGCAAAATAAAAATCCAGTCTTTCGTATTATATATGAATATAATATTATTCAGCGGTGCCGGTAAAAATTTGAATATTTAAAGACAAAAGTATGTTATTATAAAAAAAAAATTTGAGAATGCAAATTAATGGATAACTATTGCTTTTAGATATGTAAATAGCACGATGATGTATAGATAATTTTAGGGGTTGAATAGAGGAATGGCAGATGGAAACAGAGTGACAATAATTGGGAATATCAAAGGATGAAGGGGGTGTTGTTTCAGGTGCATTCATCGAAACGAGCAATTATGCAGCAAACCGAGACCACGGAATTCCGGTAGTTCGTTGCATTGGTACATACACACGAATTGGCTCTAACCGCGGTCGCGGTGAGTTATACGGAGCACATGTGGTTTTCACTTGGATATCCACATTCGTACTCGGCGATCACTATATTACCGCTACTAACTTATATTTGTCCATGCATTTGTACGATTAGATATCTAGCCACACCTAAAACGGTATTGTGATACTTTTATTGTCAAAGAGTATTCTGGTTAATTATTTTGATTGAAACATTTATCGCAATCGAATATTTCGGATATAAATTCATTTTTTGATTATGTACAAAAAGGGTTCATTTAAAACGAAATTAAATTTTTATAATTATTGCAATATTTTAACTCCTTAAAATTATTTTCTAAAATAAAAAAAATTAGGGATTCAAAAGTTAGCACATAACTGACATTAATTTTTTTTTTTTTTTTTTAATTATAAACATTTATTTTTTATTTGAAAATAAAGTTCAGGATTGATAAAACCGAAAGATGGACCTTTAGATTAAGAAAAAAATAAAAGTGTCTTCATTTTTTATCTTGAATTTTAATTAAAAAAAAAAAAAAAAAAAAAAAACTATTTATGCCAGCCAGCAGTTTCTTCTTCAATATATTTAAACTTTTAGCTCATCTTGTTCGTTGCAATAAATTTAAAGTTGAACAGAAGATAATTTTTCCACAATAAAAAAAATAAATTATACAAAAAAAAAAACCCGATAATTACAAAATTTGAAGACATTCTTGAGTATGAGAAAAAAAATAAAAATTAAACGAAGCGATTGCGCTTTATAGGGTTTCTGGGCGACGGCGCAACTCGGATGATGCCCTGGGGAGGCGTCAACTCGACTCTAGCCTACGACACGGGTCAAAGTAGATGCCTAGCGTATCCACCGGCAAATCTCGGTAAAGTGTATATATGTGTGACGAAAATGCACGTAGACTCTACTTGATGTGGATGTATTGGATGTAACGTAGCTGTTGAGAGTCAGTTCACTGTTGAGGACAGAGGACAGAGCCGAGTGAAACAAGAGTAGCAACGAATAGGAAGATATAATAGGAAATAGTCCCTTGTGTGAACGTTTAATCGAATATAACCCGTAACCCGTGCAGAGTGGGCCACACGGTTGTTGTACTACCAGCACGGATGATTGTCTGCGTTAATTTCCCGATAAATTCGTAACTGCGTGTCGAACACCATTTTCCCCTTGCGGCCTCATGCGGTGGTACTTGTGTGTGCCCAATTGGAAAATGGACACGAGTGTCTGCCTCTGTATTTATCTGTATATCTATATCCACATATATAGAGTTACACATATGCATATGTATATAGACATAGACATAGATATCCGCGGATGGTTCGGCAAAAGCTCGCGTTGACATTCCCGTCGCTATTTAAACCACCAATGGCCCTCAATACCACTCACTGGCCGGCCAACTGCTGCCGCGCCCACTCTATCACCAATCCGCGGGATAAAACACCGCTTATTATTATTGCACATGTGTCTTTCTATCACCAACAATCATCATCCGCTAGTTATCCTCTATCTTATAAATGATTTATTTCTTATAATTTATAATCAACCGCCCAGATTAAAAATTTAATAAGCTTACACTTTTTATCCACTTCCTGGATTTAAAGTAATGCAGTTAAGTTTAATTAAAAAAATAGCATTACCACTCGAAATGAAACATTAAATATTAAATATAAAATATCAACTGCTAAATGAGAAATTTAAATGGTAAATTTAAATTTAAGACTATAAATTATTTAAAAGTTTTAAATAAAATATAACTTGTACTAAAATTACCACACAATTGAATTATATATTACCTCAGACTTTATCTTTATTTAGCTTGAATCTACTCGTTAATATTTATGCTTTACTAAATTTATTACCATGTATTTTAAATTTTAATTCAATACCATTCTGCTATTTAAATTGTTTTAGTTCACTAAAATTATTCGATAAATAAAATAATATTAAAAAAAAATTGAAAAATTGGGTCGAAGTCAAGTACAAATTCATATCTATAAATGTATATATAAAATACACACATATAGATAGCAGTGAGTTGATCTCCAGGTTTAGCGTTGAGTTGTGGAGATGTCGTAGGTCATCCCATTTTATCGTCGACAAGTGTCCCGAACCGAGCGTTACTCTAGGTCATGATACCAACCAAACCTACTATTCCTCACGCTTATATATATATATATATAAAGAGGAAGGAATAGGAAGACAGAGAGAGCGGCATAGAACACAAATGGAATGGATTTCCCACGGACTTTACCCTCTTACCCTTATCGCACGACAGTTCAAGAGGGTGAGACGTCACGCGCACACAAGGGGTAGTACTACAGTTGCCAGTTGAGTGAGGCGGATGTTCGCGGCTCGGTTGGCTGCACGCCCGTTTGCTACCCTCCCAACACCTATCTACTTACTACCACTGCTTCTGGTTCTGCTTCTGAATCTGCTAGTACAAGTACAAGTACAAGTGCTACATACAACTCTCATCCTCTTTTGAGCTTTAGCTTCCGCTTCTTGGATGTTATCGGGCTTTACCGCAAACACACCGATCCACGGCCACTTGTGGTCTCTTCTGGGTTTACACCGCTTCAAATCTCCGCTGGTGTGCTCTACTCCACTTTATTGTAGCTACTTTACCTCGTACATACCGCACGGCATTAGTACTAATACCGGGCTAAAGTAATCGGCTTCCGGGACCTTGAAACCGCAGTACAACCTATCGGGTTTTCGCTTTCGTTGCTTTTTATTAGATTTGTTAAGACCAGAGTTGTTTAATTTATAGCCCCTCTAGACCGATGTTTTTTGTCAATTCACCAAAAAGACGTGTGTCACGGGCTTCCGGATAATTGACAATCGATTTAGTGTCAGACAAATGTAATATAATTGTTAATTTGAATGGGAAATCCAATTGAACTGGCTGATGAACCAGACGTCGACGCCAGTAAATAAACTCTCTAATTACTAATTAAATCTCTTTTGAGCTTTGTATAGATGTATATTCTGTGCAGCCGAGATAATATTTTATCCAAGTAACAAGAGTCACGTTTTGTTTAATAGAATTCAATTATACAGGCCACCGATTTTAGAGAATAAATTGTTAATTTATTTAATTTGTAGTAAAAAAAATTTTTTTTTGAAATATTTAAAAAAATTTTAGGCTTTGGTTTAGATTTTTGGCTAATATAAGTGTTTTTTTTTTCACTCACCCACCGAAATGTCTTGTTGCAGATGAAGAATTTCCTTGCTGGTCTGTGAAAACTGAAAAAATAAAATATATTTTGTAGGAAACTTGAAAGCAATATTCATGGGTTTTATTTTTAATATTAATTTTGTGGTTTTTTTTGGACAGAATGGTTATACATCGAATTTATTTAAAAATTTATCGAGTTAAAGTTTAACCGAACCAAGAACGAAGCGATGAAAATGTTCGAGGAATTTAAGTTAAAAATTCAGGAACACAAAATCAATTCATCATTTATTCCATTCGTCTATTTTTGAAATTTATTATTAATATTTAATCAATAAATTTGAATATAAATTATATTTTTAATAAAATCTAGATCAAAAGATCATTGAATATATTTGAATTTTAAATTCAAATATTTTATTGGTAAATTTTGGTGAATGTGTTCGTGTCATTGATATGCATTGAATGTCACGACAGCACCACCCGAGTGGTATAATCATAATGCAAAACGTGAAACCCGTCGTTATATAGTTATACGAACTAATAAGAAGACATATATATATATATATATATATATATATATATATATATATATATATATATATATATACATATAGAGTTTTACTGGTGCAGTTATATATACATCATTCCATCGGACTAACTTTAAATTACCCCCAAATTATATCTTTCTTGATGTTTGATATCATATAACACTGTTTGATTACTCCAAGTTTCATCATTATTATGATAATAATAATAATAATTATTGTTAACATATTCTTACTCTATTTTCTCAACGAACCATCGGAAATAATTACTAATTAATTTTAAAATTACTATCTAATTCATCCTCATTGTTTACTTTTTGGTAACCACAAATTTCCGGAAACAATTCAGCTAGGATTTCCAGCTTGGTTAAGTGACCCGAGGAAATTTGTTTCCGGCTTTCAGCCGTGACAAGAACTTGATATTACATCCGTAACTCAATTCCGTATAATTTAATAATCTTCTGTTTGGACTCGAGACAAACTAAAAAACCAAAAATAAATTTCTAACAAATATAGTTTTTATTTTGATAAAAATTTTATCGCAATGTTTGTGATTGCAGAAATTAAAAATGTGTCGGAAATAAAATGTGTAAAAAGCTTTAGGCAGTAAGTAAAAAGATAGAAAGACAGCGACAGTTTGTTGAATGCGACGCGAGTATTGTCGCGTTCTCGGCGGACCTTTACCGCGACCATAAATTCAAGTTTTTCTCTCTCTTAGTCTCAGTGACGGTAAAAAAATGAAATTGAAAAAAAGTAAAAATAAAGGAAAAAAAGCTCGAGCCGAGACTCGCGATATCAAAGCTTAGAAAAAGTTTTTAACGGGATAAACTACTCGAGTATATTCACTTTTTGTTTTTGTTTTATTGTTTTTCACTTTTATTTTTTTTTTTCGTTTTATTTTATTTAAACTTATTTTTTGTCCGCTTAAGAAAGCGAAAGTGGAAAGCACTCGTGAGGAGAATGGCTTTTCTGCTTTACGGGCTCGAAAGATACTGAATAAAATATTCATCGAGAGCAAAAACGCCGTATAACTTGTTGAAAAAACTTCAAAGCTCCGAGGCTTATGCTGCTTAAGAAAAATACATAAATATTATAATTTTACGCCGTATATAACAACTATTATATATTTATAATATCATGTATTATTTAAGTACTCTCCATTGAAATTATCTATGTATTTTTAACTTCCCGCTAAGAAAATTGAAAATTTTCAAAAATCGGGAAGTTACTGTTTTCACCTCGTTTTCCGAAAATCGAGTTTTCATCAGATGTTGACGTTTTGAGGTCCCAGAAAGCTTCCCTGACTATTCCCGCGATGGTGTCTGTATGTCTGTATGTGTGTATGGATGTGTGTGTGTGTGTGTGTGTATGTATGTATGTATGTATGTAAACCTCTCATAACTTTTGAACGGCTGGGCCGATTTGATCGCGGTTGGTGTCATTCGAAAGGGCTTGACCAAACTTAGATTTTGAATACGATTCGGACCAATTCGGACCAGTAGATTTTGAGAAATCGCAAAAAAACTAAAAAAAAAATTTTTTTCAAAAATGGTTTTTTTGGAATAACTTTTAAACGGCTTTACCAATCAATTACAGAAACTAATCAGCTTTCAACATCAAAAAATTACCTCGATCGCCACCAGTCCGGTCAAAATCGGTTGATTCGTTCGTGAGTTATCGTTGATGAAAGAAAACCGAAAAAAGTGTTTTTTTGGAATTACTCCGAAATTTTTCGTTCTATCAATTTAAACTTGAAGATTCTTCATGAAGCTTAAAAAACTGCATCAAATGCCACCTACCGCGTGAAAATCGGTTTATCCATTCAAAAGTTATTGCGATTTGAAAATTCAAAAAATAGTGTTTTATCAAACTCCCATCAAACTTTTGAGCTCGAAGAGCTCAAAAGCATCCAAAAACTATTCTTTGAGCTCGGAGAGCTCAAAATAACACAAATTGTATTTATGAGCTCGAAGAGCTCAAAAACGTCATAAGTGCAATTTCAAGCGTTTAGGTATAGAATTGGCGAGAAGTTGCAGGGATGGCCTTCAGGTCAACCGTTTTCCTAATTTTTTTTTTTTATTATTACGAATAAAATAATTTCAACAATAAAAAATAATAACAATTGTTATTTTATTTTTTTACAGTCACCTGGAGTAATACCATTTTATGGTGACAGTAGCGGCGGATTCCGGCCAACTGCTGGTTTCAGTAATGCCGTATGGCATCAGGGTGTTACGCCTGTAGGCGCAGTCACCGTGGAAGCAACAACCGCGACATGGCCACCGCAACAATTTATTCAACAGATACCTGCGCCAAATCAGCTTGATGAATTAAGGTATCACACACAATACAGCGCTGCGACTCCATACCATCCACAACCAGGTAATAAACTGTTCGTGATGAAATTTTTTTTTCATATAAAATGCATTCAAACAGCTAGAGTAAAAAAATTCTCGAGGTAGAAAAAAAAACGAGTATTTTTAATAAAAAGCTAACGTATGGAAATGAATCGCGAGAATTTTATTAAATGAAAATGAAAGTGGAGAAAGAGGTAAACAATTGTTTAAATAAATATTCCAGTGGCGTATCAGCAGCAGGCATTCATTGCAACAGATCAATCGGCATTCCAGCGCGCGGGTAGCACGGGACAATACGGAATCCCGGGGCAGCCGTCGCCGCTGGCACCGGTTGCGCCCCAAACAGGGGCTGCTCCTCCCCAACGTGCACTCAACGGGCAATTCATGGACCCCGCGGCAACGCCGGGACAACCGATAGGCTTTGAGACCCGTCAGGAGTACGTCAACGGGTATCAGCAGCAGGTGAGCCATCATCAGTAGCTATCAGACACCGTTTGTATCATTTACACGCGTACGCTTTCACTCCTTTCATCCGTCTATCCACGTCAACTTCACAATAACAATAACTTGTGTTTTTTTTTTCTGATTTTATAAATAAAAACATGAATTTTCAATTAAGTATTTTACAATATTTTCAATTCAAATAAATTCATGGTCTACAATAAAATTCTATTTTTTTTTACTTTACTACGGTCGGCTGTTTAATTAAAAAAAAATTCGTTAAAATCACCGTTTATCGAACCTAAGCGCGGCAATACTGAATACACACGATGGATTTTAAGTTACAGATCGAATGATCCTCTTTTCAGGATGTGACAATGGCTCCGCCGCCCTCGACGACGCCAACAAGTCGCAGTAGCTCTGTCCACATGGACTCTCAACAACAGCAACAGCAACAACAACAACAGCAGCAACAAGCGGCTCAACCACAGCCACCTTCAGACACACAAGTAAAGGGGTTTGCAACAATCGCCCCGACAAATGTGTCGGGAAACGAGATGCCTGGGTATCCACTTCAACCGGACCCACAGAGTTCACACAACTCTAACGGATATCCAGGCTACGTGGAAATGGGTCAACCGGCTCAACAGCAGCCTCCTCAACAGCCTCAGCAACAAAACCAGTGGCAACACATGCAGAATGTCCCGCGACAGCCTTCAGTCTCTGATGCGAGCCAAGCTCACTTGTGGTCAGACACTAGTTCCAATGCCAAGATCAACAGTGTCAACGACATGACATGGTCAGACACTCGCATTCAGCAACAGCAGCAGCAACAACAGCAACATATTAAGAACGAGCCTAATGTCAATCAAGACATATCGAGACCCGCGAGTCACATGAGCTGGGACAGCACTCGCGAAGCTCCCCAAACTTGGAACGAAACTGAGAACCAGCAACAGTGGCCACAGCAGAGTCCAAAGAACCCGCGGCTGACGCCTTCTCAGCATCAGCCGCAGCAGTGGCCTCAGCACTCGCCCAAGATTGTTGAGCATCCTAGTCCCGCTCAGCAGAATCCGCGGATAACTTCAGTGTCGAATCAAAATTGGCAAACTAGTCCCGAGCTCCAGTCTCAGAACGGGCATCCCAATCCTCGGCTGACTCCGCAGCATCAACAGCAACAGACTCAGCAGTGGCAACAGCAGACTAAAATTGAAGCCAACCCGCGATTGACGCCGTCGAATCAAATGTCCTGGCCGGACACGCCTACTAGTCAGCCGAATTGGTCCCCGAGCAGCATGAAGAGCGACGGCAGTCAACAGCAGCAGCCTCAGCAAACTTGGCCCGATTCTCAGCCCAGTCCTAGACGAACTCCGAGTCATCAGCCAGCTTGGCCGAACACTAATCCCAATCCCAATCCTAATCCCAACTCCAATTCTAATTCTAATCCTAATCCTAATTCTAACTCTAATCAAAATACCAACTCCAATCCTAATCCAAGCTCAAATCAAAATCCACAAGAGAAAATGGACCGCCAAATCGCAAACTGGTCCCCAAACTCGGGCCCCGCTGAGAATCCTGCTTGGACCCAACAGAACAAGCAGGACATCCAGAATTCTGGGGAGAGAGTCATGTGGAGCAATGACAGATCTAATGGGTTCAATGAGAATCAAGAGTCAAACAGGACAAACAAAGTGAGTGATCGGCTGAAATCGATGCTTTTACACAAGCAGCAGCAGCAGATGCAACACCAGATGCATCCGATGGGTCCAAATGGGTCCAACGATTATTCCAGCGACGATCGCGTTAGAGAGTCCCACGAAAACGCAGGTGACACTAAGACACACGAGAAAAGATCTTCAGAATATTCGCAACAGTCTAACATGATTTCCATGCCCCAGAACAACGATGCCATGACCGGTAATTTTTTATTGCATAGCCACCACCACCGGGCCGATAGTTTGCCCGGCGGTGGTGGCTTATGGGAGTGGACTGGAGGAGGAATTCATCACAATATTAATAACAAAAATGTTATTAACAGTAGTAACAGTTCTAGTAATAATAATAATAATAATAATATTAATATAAATAGCGTTAATGATAGTAATAGTAATAACAGTAACAATAATAATAATAGTAATAATAATAATAATAATAATAATAATAATAATAATAATAATAATAATAATAATAACAATAATAATAGTAATGTTAATCCGGAGATATTACCAGAAACCGGAATAACAGCTATACAAAATTTTATAAAGTACAATGAGAAAAAAATTCAAGATAAGACGACTAGTGTATGGGACAGTACGATTGGTATCGATGAAAATAGTGATAATAAACTATTCCATCAAAGTCTTGGAATTATTAATGAGAATAGCAATAAAAGTAACGAAGAAAGCAGAGTCAGTGACAAAAGTAAAAGTAACGAGTACTATACTTCTCCGAGAAATGTTGAGATGGCTAAAAATTCGGGTAGTGGTGATGAAATTATCGCGGAAGTTAATAATGATAACAGGAACAATCGAATGGAAATAATGAGCAATGTTATGTACAATCCAAGTCAGATAAAACAGGAGATCGTAGATTATTGTCCAAGCGATAACGTAGAAGAGGATCGCAGAAAAGAGAGTCTTCCAATGGTAATAAAGTCTGAGCCGGATGAAGAATCGGTTGATAAGAATGATTATAAAGACCTGCAGACCAAAGATGAGATCACCGAGGAGTCAGAGGAAGCCAATAAGAAGCAGAAAGAAGTTAAGGGTGAGGAAATCGGAAAATCTTGCAAAATTTCAACTGGAATCGGAAGTGGAGCTGAAACAACGGTAACCACAACTGGAAGTTTGAGCTCGGTAACAACTGTCACCGCTGGAACCGCAACAGCCAGTGTCGGAACTTGCACCAGTGGAAGTGGAAGCGGAAGTGGAAAACCGGCGCAAGATGTTGACAAGAGCAAGAACAATATGCGGAGCGAAGTACCTGACTGCGACTGTTTTCCGCCAGATAAATGTGAGTTGTCATTGTGTATTACGCATCACACTAACATAGAGAGAACACACTAACCATCAATATATATCTATATATCTATATCAGCGCGTACACTGTTATATTCTGTAAAATATGTGCGAAACATTTTTTTTAAACGCTTAAATATAAATTTATATCCAAGTATACGTAGTAAATAAAGACAAACAAAAAATAAAAAAATAATTGGTGGAAACGGGGTTGGATTATTCTAATCGGCTATTATATTATTGGTATTGATTATTGATACATAAGTTACTAAGTAAATCCAACTCGAGTAATTGATATTGGGAGAGGGGTCAGACTGCTCGATTTATGTAAATAAAATCAAGTTCAACCACAAGGTCCGCCGGAGCCCGGATCTTACTACACTCATCTGGGGGCCGCAGCCAGTCTTCCGGATCTGAGAAATGATCTCGAACGGAGAACCGGGCTTAAAGGAAATGCGATACGATTTGAGAAGGTAGTTTACACTGGAAAGGAGGGAAAAACTACTCAAGGATGTCCGATGGCTAAATGGGTAAGAATATTTACTTAGTTTTAACAAAATTTTTTCCATTGAAAAAAATTATTTGATTAATTAATTTATAAAAGTAATTTTCTGTTGGATAATAGCAAGCTATTAATTATTAATTAGGTACTAAATGGTAAAATAGATACTAACTCAAATATTCAACAGATACTGCGGAGGTCAGGGGTGGATGAGAAAATATTGTCAATCGTAAAGCACCGCCAGGGACACAAATGCGCCACAGCGTGGATCGTAGTTGTAATGGTCGCGTGGGAGGGTGTACCGACCCACGAGGCAGATCGCATTTACTCTCTACTCACCCACAAACTGAATCGATTCGGTCTTCCGACGACACGTAGATGCGGAACCAATGAACCGCGAACTTGCGCCTGTCAAGGTCTCGATCCGGACACCTGTGGGGCCAGCTATTCATTCGGGTGCTCCTGGTCTATGTATTACAACGGATGTAAATACGCTCGCAGCAAAACCGTTCGCAAGTTCCGGTTGTCCGTTAAAACTGAGGTAAATATCCTTCGGCGATTTTATATTCTACCTTCCACCCTCAAACTTCGATAACTAAAATAACTTTTACTCTGCTCAGGAACAAGAAGTTGAAGAAAGAATGCATGTACTGGCGACTCTTTTGTCGCCATTGTACTTGAGCTTAGCGCCCGAGGCCTTCAATAATCAGACGCAGTTCGAACGTGAAGCCAGTGAGTGCCGTCTAGGGTTCAAACCTGGAAGACCTTTCTCTGGAGTCACCGCTTGCATTGATTTCTGCGCTCATTCCCATCGAGATCTTCATGATATGAACAATGGCTGCACTGTCGTAAGTATTTTTACCTCACTTTCATTTAATTCAAATAAATCCTTTACTTTTATTGATAAACTCAGTAAATAAGAAAGATTAATCAATAAAATTATCAATTAACAGGTGGTTAGTTTGACAAAACATCGAAGCCTCTCAAAATCTGATGATGAACAACTACACGTCTTACCTCTCTACATCATGGATGAAACGGACGAGTTTGGATCCAAAGATGGACAGCAAGAAAAAATCAACTCCGGAGCTATTGAGAGACTTTCAAAGTAAATTTCTTTTCTCATAATTTCTGAAGATAAAAAAATTCAATTGAAACTTTTATTAATTGATAAAATACGTATAGGTACCCATGCGAAGTGCGAGTCCGATCAGTGCCCTTGCAGCCATGCAGACGACACGGAAAAAAGCGCAAGGAAGATGAGACAGATATAGCAAACGCGAAAAAAGATGCGGCAAAGGAAAAAGTTGCCGAACGACCGCCTTATCAAGATCCAGCGCGAACGACGAGAGACCCACAACTATCTCTAGAGATGACTCCGATGTTTGACGGCATGGACGCTCAACTCCAGAGTTCCCAAGTGTCTTCGACGGTCTTGGACAGTCCAGTGTCCATGTATCAAGGCTGGGGCTTTCAGGGTGACCAGCAGTGGGCGAGAAACAACTGGCTAGAGCAGCGGAAAAACAACTGGTTAAACCACTGGAGCGAGTATTCATTCAGTGGGATGGAGCGTGATAACAAAGTAGATCCCGATAGCACCAGTCTGGATGACAATCGACCTCGCAGTACTTATTCGCAAGAAGACCATCGGCCAAGATCGCGAAATCTGCCGGATTCACCGATAAATCGCGGATACAACCAGTCACCTCGTCATGCAATGTCGCCAAGGAACTCTTTACCACCTACGCCTGGAGAAGTTAGTTACGCAAGCCACACACTTTCTCCGAGGGCTCTTTCGACTCCTCATGATCCTAAAATGATGTCACCCAGGAGTTCAGGGTATCCAGCACCGCCTACTCCGCATACCAATGACTCAAACTACAGTTTGCCGTCTCCGTCTTATGGGAAAAATTATCCAGGGTTCAATGATAATAATAATCGGCAGCCTAGTGTGTCACCGCGTGGATATTCAACTCCTCATCCTCAACACCATGACCAGCGTTCGTCACCAAGAGGACAGCAAACTCCTGGTCCGGAAATTCACAGCCATATTCAACGATTGCCATCCCCGCGAAATGACATTCGCTATCCAACCAATAATAATCAAAATAATAACAACAGTAGTTACATAGATCTACAACAAAGGTCTGGTTCACCGAAATCACGCAACCAAGATTATTACGGGCGTTTAAATCAACCAACAAACCAGCCGCAAAATCCGACATACAGAAATGATTACCACGAATTGAATCCCGTTGGAGCAATGCATCAGGCGGCAATGTTTCCATACCCGCAACAGCAATACGATAATTACAATTACACGGAGCAAAAGAAAGAACAATTGCCGACCGCAAACAATTGGAACGCGGTCGATAAACCAGCTCCCGTGTGGCCAGACCGAGCATTACACTCGGAACAACCGAAGAATCCGTGCATTGAAATGCCGGATCCTTCGCCATTTCGCGTCCCAAAGGGCCGTCCGCCGTCCAGAACTACGCCTAATCAGAATCCGTCTGAAACGAGCTATCAGAATACATTCAATCGAACCTTTCTTAAGCCTCAAATACCCCAGGAACAACCGATCAGAGCCGATTATCATCAAGATCCAAATGCTCCGCGAACGCCATCTTATTCTGCAGTTAATAAAGAGGGTTATGAACGTCCTGTTGCCAATTCGATGTGGGCGGAAGAAATGAAGGTTCAGGAGCTACACGCGATGTCTAATTTGGGTCACTCGTTTCCCCAGTATCCGGGGTATCCTGGTTACTCGGGCTTTGAGAAACCTTACGGTAATACTTGGGATGGTTATAATTATCACCAGTACCCTCCGCAACATCCTGTGCATCCGCAACATCCAGTGCACCCTCAACATCCAGTGCACCCTCAACATCCCGTGCATCCTCAACATCCAGTGCATCCCCAGCATCCGAGCCATCCAGTTCCGCAGCATCCAACGCATCCTGCTCATCCAGAACACCCAGCACATCAGAGTCATCCGACACCAGAGTATCAAGCACAAATTTATCCACCTAAACGGGAGCCTTATCCACCGCAGTATCCTTATCAAAATGTAACACCACCTTATCAAGGATGGAACAGATGGGAAACTCCTCGCTGGGATATTTATCCTCCGCCGTCATATTTTCCGGTCTTGCCTGAACCACCACCGAAATCAGAACCTCTTGGTGAAGTCGCGGACTACTCTGACAACGAAGAGTGCTTCAAGGACGCTCAACTAGGCGGCGTTGGCATCGCTCTAGGACACGGCAGTGTTCTGTTTGAGTGTGCGAAACACGAACTGCACTCTACTACTGCGCTAAAAAGGCCCAACAGACTTAACCCGACGCGTATCAGCTTAGTGTTCTATCAACATAGGAACCTAAACAGGCCAAAACACGGTTGGAGTGAGTGGGAGGAAAAGATGCGGCTTAGAAAATTGGGAATCACGACCACTACTTCCAACACTTCTATGTCTAATAGTATTAATGACACGATTAATGCAGTGGCTGCTGCTGACGGACCCATAGTTGAAACTCCACCGACCCCAACTCCGCCAAACACAGACTCCGGGCCCAGTGAGGCCCCTTCCGAGGCTTCCGATAAATCTCTCCATGTTAACACGACGAATTCGCAGTTTATGATGCACTCACCGACTTATACTACGATGACTTGGACAACTTTGTTCCCGATGCATCCCTGCATGATCACTGGGCCCTACCAAGAGGGCGGTGCCATAGGATGAGTTAACAATAATCTCGACTGCAAATTAACGGAAGCACAAATGCGCAATCAATAAAGTTATTTAATAACCACAAGGTTTTACTCCACTGCCATGTTTTTATTCTATCAAATAAATCGGGCTTTCAGTACAATTAAACTTTTTTTTGTTAATTATTAAAACTGTATGAAGCAGCTCAAATTTCAAGTATTTGATTGAATTGACTTTCAATTAAATGTTTATTGCAATCAATTTGTGTCAATAATTTTATTCGAAAGAAAATATTTAATTGAAAGTTGATGAATTTTTTAGAGAGATGTTAGACATTTTTGGAGGGTAAAGCGTGGCTATTACTACTGAAGACTTTGATGGAATAAATAAGCAGATGTATAAGAATTATTATTCACTGATAAAAATGTACAATAATGCGTGTAAATCTGTATCTCATTAGCGAGTCGGTACAGTAAAGAACTAACACGAATACATATCTCATTGTATATCTATTGCAAATTTTGAAGGTTCAATAATTATTACAATAGTAATTAATAAATAAATAAATTAAGAATAGAAGTGTGTATACAAATGTACCCTTAAGGTGTATGCGTATGCTCTTCCTCATGATAAATAATTAATATATAATAATAAATATTAATAAATAATCTATTGGCTATATATTATGAATATGAATTATGATATATTTTACGTGTTGGCGTACTTGAAGAGTTAATAAAAATAAAAAAATAATAAAAATTGTAGCAACAAAAATAATGTTGTTGATTAGTTGTTACGGTCACTGCACAATTGATGACGCACTTTTCATTTTAAATTAACGGGAAATATACATTAATCAATAATTTAAAAATTAATAATGATTATTATTATTATTGTTATTTTTATTATGATTATTATTTATTATTATTATTATTATTATTATTATTATTATTATTATTATTATTATTATTATTATTATTATTATTATTACTATTATTAATGAAATATGGACACGAAGAAATAATGAAATGATCTCAAGTTTAAAATTAAAAAGTTATTCTTATTATTTAAAAGAAATCTTTGTACATTTTTGCGCTTCTTTGATATTTATTTAATGCACAAGTTTTGCACTTGCCACCGTACTGAGTCTTTATTAATTAATAAATTAATTTAAATTTAATTAACTCGTTTTGTTTTAAACATACTAACCACTCGCCCCAGGCGATTGAGTACAAATTTTATTATTTCTTTTCTAACCGACCCCTTATTTTAAATATTGGCTTTGTTAATTGTAAATTTTTTTTATTTTAATTTTAATTTATTATTAACCGAATTTTTTTGTACATACTTTTATCTTTTTATTTTTCTATCCACGTATATACAATATATATTTTATATTAAATATATATATATATATATATATATATATATATATGTATTATTTCAATTATAAATATATTAATTTGTCATATTGGTGTTTACAGTAGAGCGGATCGACTTATATTTATTTATTAAAACAATTGCATCGATCCTCGATTTAAAAAAAATTAGCATCATTTTCTTTAGATTAATATTATATTTGAATCATTTATTAATAAAATAATTGATTAATTTAATTAAATTGAATAAAAAAAAGAAATAAAACACAAATGTGGCAAAACCGCCATTTTTTCTCCGCGGAGAATTAATTAGTAAGAATCATTAATATATTATTCATATATGATTAATAATTAATTAATTAGTTGATAATTGATGAATATAATCTAATTTAATTTAATTATTTATTAATTAAGTTTTGAATAAGTTGAATATGTACCACAATTTATTATGATGAGTAATATTATTTAAAGCGGTTGGAGAACGTCGGTGCTTTGGTTGATTAAGTAAATAATTCTAAGGTTTAAGTTTAGAAAGCATTGAGTACCGACGGGTGAACCTATTCCAAAATAACTTTTATTTTAAACTTTGTAAGCTAGCAACTTTATGTTTATTAATATTTTTTCTTTATATTTAATTGTGAATTATGTAAGACGAACAAAGATCCTAGTGAAAATACTCGAACAATTGTTTTATTTTTTTTTTGTATGAAATTTTTTTTTACTGTGAAATATTTAATAAATGAAATAAAAAATGTCTAAGAGAATTGTAACGTATCAGTTTTTTTTTTTTATTTTTTTTTTTTTTTAAGGAAAAGCGTAAAACGAATCGTTTCAAAATTTAACAAATATTTGTAAAAGTAATTAAAAAAAAATACATTTATTATATTGATAAATTTAAAAAGATATTTTTAGTTGAACAAGTTAAATGTATTAATTAAAAAATTATCATAATTTTTCTTACAATGTGAAAATTTTACACTATTGATAATTTTGGTTTTAAAAATTTTTAATGTGTAAAAAAAAAGTTTTAATATTTAATTTTTTATAAAAATAATGAAACGATACGTTTTACTTTTACCTAAATTGTAATTCCTTTATTCCTTAAAAAAATAACATATAATTTTATATTATTAATACAATAAAATAATAATTTTTTTAAGTGTAATTTAAACAACAAACAAATGGTAAATAAATGCAGGAATGAAACGAACATTATCGTTAAAAAACAAAATGTATAAAATACTTCCACTGATCTAATAAACTTCTATATAAAAAATAAATATCTCAGAACTTTTTATAACAAAAATGAAATAATTTCAAACGATGCCAAAATAGTTGTAATATAAGAGTTAAATCTAATAAAAAGCTATCGAAATTATTTATCAAAAGTTAATAAAAGAAATAATAAAGGTAATTGACTGTGGTTCAATTTAAAAATAGAAAAAATGAAGCTTATTAAGCGTATTTTTTCTCCAATGCCAAAAAGATGCCATTTTGTTTTATATAAAATAAGAAAAAAAAATATTTTAAAAAAATCTTCTAATGCAAGTTTATGTAGCGTAGACTAAGATGTGTAACGAGTATTATAAATGATTGATATTAAAAAAAAAAAATTGAAAAAAGTAAAAAAAATTTTATTGTCTTGAAACTTGTCCGCCTTATAAAGCAGTTGAAAAAATGATTGAACGTTTGTAGTTTACAAAAGATAAAAAAAAAAAGAAACGTTTGAACAATAGTAATAAAACTGGTGTTACAATTGTCCAATTTATTATTATAAATTATAATCTGATTATTATCATTATTATGATTAATATAATTATTACAATTCAATATATAAAAATTTATAAATATATATACAACAATAATAAATAAACTGTAATGTTACATGCATATTTAAAACGCATGTACGTATATTTTTTGACAGATACTCAGATAAAGTAAAAATTGATTATTAATTGCAATGAAATTAGTTATTAATGGCTTAATATAACTCAAATTTCATCACCTGTTTCATTAAATAATAAAATAAAAATATTTACAAATCGTTGATTCGAATATTGATAAATAAAAAGAGTTGAGATACCAAATTAAATATATTCATAATTAAATTAAATAGAGGAGAGAAAAATAATAAAAATTAAAGCACGCGGCATTTCGATTGAGTGTTTTTAAATAATCGAAGCCATTGTCCAACAAATAAGTTGAGGAAAGATAATTTTAATGAAGAAAATAGCGAGGAAATTAATGTTTCATATTGATTAAAAAAAATACTAAAAATAAAAACATTATGTATAGTACGGAGACATATTTCTGGTTGACTTAATGGCAGAACGTTTGTAGGTGTGTTTGTGAAATAAATAAATAATATTATTGATAATTGAAGTAAATAGATATAAAGTGTAAGATTATTATCGCAAATAGTTTTTAATGTGTGTGAAATATTGTCTAAGGGATTATTGTAATTGAGTATGAATTATATATAAATATATATATAGATATATATAAATATTGAATATAATGAATAATGATATTGTAATTGATATGTAAGATTAACTATGTTTAGATCACACGACAAATGCATACAAGAAAATTAATTGTGAATATACCAGATCATAGATGATGAAAAATACATTTAAAATCTTTTATGAATAATATTGTTTTTTTACATCATTACCTTTTGAGTTTTCGAAATTTTTTTTTTAACACAACTTAAAAATTCAACGATAAGAAATTGCTTCGAACTTTTACATACAATTTAATTTATAAATTGTTTGCATTATTTAATTATTTTTATTAAAGTTAAAATTCAATTATGTTGGGAGAAAATGAGTTTAATATTGTGTTGTATTAAAGTGCTTCAAGATAAATTTCATAAGGGTAAACATATTTTAAACGTAGATGTGCATAAAAAATGTTAATTTAATAACCGGCAGTTTTATAACCAAGCTCGGTATCAAAAAAGAAGAAATTGTTAATAAATGACAAAGCTGCTACGGGTTACTGAAAAAAATTCCGAGTTGTCTTCAAATAAATTTAAATATTTTTACTCCTCCATAAATTTAAAAGTTCGCATTTTTAAATCTGTTAAAATTCACCTGATACGACGTGTTTTACAATCACGTGTAGTATAATTTACACACCTGTCATTAGTAAAAAAATATCAAAACGACGTAACATATCGACACTGTCGTCGTAAAGCTGACAAGCCCAGCCATCCTTTGCTCAGTACAGACCGTTAACTTTAACACCAGAAGTTTACGACAGCCCAGAATTATCGCGCGGATTTTGAGTACCACTAAAACCTTGAACCTTAGTATTAGTAAAAATTACCCAGGTTTTTGCAAATAAAAAATTGCTCCCATCCACAAAAAACAAATAATAGACTAGTACATCTTAGCGTCATTTTAACGCACACATAACTACCCAAACAATAATAATAAAACATGAGTGAGATCGTAAAATAATTTCGAGAATTTAAAATCAGGCACCTGTTTAAAGTTATAAAAAGCCATTGAATGAATTTTTCCTCAAATTGCACTTAAAATTAAATTTATAAGATTTTTGACCGATGAAAAGTTTTTGTTGCGACAAAATTCTGGATAAAAATCTTTAAATCAATACTTGTGTGCGATTGAGGGGATATTTGGTGAATTGTTACCGTGAAATTGGTAAGAATCGGAGTTGGGACTTGTTAGACTTGACCAGACCCAGAACCAGAATTCCGCGGAAGCGATAAATAATGGATGCGCCGAGTGGACAAGAGTTTGCGATGCAATAGCTGCTGGCCTTGGAGCATGTCCATTCGTTTTTGCTTCTCTGTATCAATACACGCGTACACAATGTAGTCTCTCTTTTCGCATCTTTCCGGCCTGCTTTATAATCCAAGAGCACCATCTTAAACTTGCGGATCGCTAATATAATCCTAGTACGAGAGTGAAATCAATAAAATTGTTATTATATATTGAATAGAGGCTGAAATTTATGAGTATGATAATTTTCTCGATTATAATTTATTTTCAATTAAATAAATTATAAGGTATTATAAAAAGTGTCAAAGTAGAATTTTCCTGCTCACTTTTAATTCAAGTGTTTAAAAAAATATTTACTAGCAGTTAATATATTATGATTAATAAATGATTTAATAAATATTTATTAAATCATCTAATATTAAAAAATCCTTTATTAACAGTTAATAAAGTTTATTGAATATTAACAAATCCTTCTATCGGTGCATCACATTAACGGAGCAGAGTTTGATTATAAATTTTGTCTATAAATATGAAACAGTTAAGAGTATAATTTAAAATTTCAATTAGCAATTAAAATATAAAAGTTATCATCAAACTCGGGTCTATTAAATATTAGGGATTAGGGTACTATATTTATCCGTAATCGTGCTTGGGTAACTACGATCTTAAAGTAATTGTCTAACTGTTGGTATATTAGATATAGAGCTAGCTAGAGAGAGGCTTTCTTCCCGGTGGGCCTGTTACGTACTGTTCGATGCAGCAATACCGGTCCAGCTCATGCCGTATTATATCGCGGATCGTAGAAATAACTTAAACTGTAACTATAACTATCACACGAGTAGAGGCATCCAGCTCTTATCTGTCCCCAGGAATCTTCATTGTGAAACTTACAATTAAGAATAATTATCAATTACATAAATCACCGCACTGCAATTGACTTTGTGCTCACAATATATCCCGCTTCACGTTATATTTACTTTTATGTCTCATTGTCTTGATTAAAAACAATTTCCCGGAAAAAAACGTGTACGTCTTATGTATCGGATATTATAAAATATCAATTACTTTCCTCGATTCAATTAAAGTTTACACTTTTACGTCCCCAAGGACAAATCCGAGTAATTCAAGTGTCATAGTCCTTTGATAAATATATACAGATATATATTTATACATTTATGTATATGTGTATAACGTCGGGGAATGTTGTCTGCACCGGTTGAGTTCCTGCAGGACCAGTCTGATCTGGAAGGAAATGGTCATTGGCAGAGGACACATGGAAACAGGTAGTATATCAAAAAATCGGGTTTATTTTATTTTTATTATTTTAATCACCATTTACCCGCAGTTTGTGGTATTTATTACTCTAATTACGATCCACTGAAATATTATTTAAACTTTTTTAAATTACGGTTCAATTATCCGAAATTCCTCCGCTAAATTATTTACGTTTATTTGGTTCATTAATTTGCATGCTAATATATAATTGTCCTGGAAAGTACATTCGTGCATAAGCATCAAGAGTCTGGCCCACCGGCTTGTAAGAGTAGCTACATAAGGATAATTAGTTGTCCCGAAAAAATCATCTATCCTCAAAAACTTTCTTTTTCTTAATTACATGTATTTTAAGTAATTTCTTTTCCAAGGTAATAAATTCATTACTTTGACTACATAAATGCCCAAAAATTTATCATATTTTAATGAAAAACAACCAAAGAAATCATCAGAAGAAAAATATTAATAAAGTTATATTTTGTCGTGATCAATATTTCTTAAATTATTAGACGTGAAAAAAAATTCTATACTAAAAATTGACTAAGATAATCGCGTGAAATTTTTAAATATTATATTTACACTAACTTTTATTTACAGAGTAATTTTATTGAATGACTCAGCAAAATTAAACTACTTCTCTAAGGTATTTATTTTAAATTAACACTTCATAAATATACCTTTCAAATAAAATCAATAAAAATTACCTTTAAAAATTAATATCAAAGATTACGAGCGCAAGAATTTTTTTGCACTAAAAATTTATTTCTGGAAATAATTGGATGTAAATAATAGCCGACCTATCAATGCACCATTAACCGGATTGTTACAGTTCACAGATTAAAAATCGTCACATTGTTCTCTTTAATTATCTAAATTACGATAACAATCAGCCATCGTAGCCAACGACTCGGAAGTTCTACTCCCGGCACTGAGAACATATAACAGTTATTACATCGTTCAAAAAAAAAAAAAAAAATTAAAATTAACAAATAAATAAAATCCATACGATCTTTAGTTTCGTTAATTCAACCTGTATCATTAATTTGTCTGGAATTAAAATTCAAGTAATCTAATCCGATCTAACACACATATTAAGTGTCGGTGATAATTAAACATGCCATGCCTCTTATATTAAGGTTTGGTGGTGGATACGCCTACACATTTATCCCACGGTACACAGTATCTACCGATTTCGTTCGTTCATCTTAATCATCTTCTCTTTTTCCTTCTCGCTCACCTTCTTTCTCTAAATTACATACATTCATATGTATAATGATGACCTGCACGTCTCACGGCACCAACGTTCGATTGTAAGTTGACCAGCGCGGCACATTGACCGGTCCTAAATCTCACTTATATTCCTACTACTACTACTATACACCATAACCACTTGCACGATAAATTTTTACCTACATTACATCTCGTCTTATATCTGGCTCTCCAGCTCGCACGATACGATACGATATGACTCCCACCGAGCCCATGGGAATGAGTAAAAGCGTGCAAAGCCGGAGGCAGATCACCGAATTTTCATCCCACATACATGCATATTTTTTCGCCGATCTTCGATAATCGATACCGATATAAATATCGATATTAATCTTAATTATGTCAACTGTTATTTTCGTAACACATAAGGCTTTAAAGTCAGGTCGATTGAATTAATTTGTCGGTCATTGGTTGCTTTTTTTCACCTGATGGATACCGAAGATTGGGGTTGAACGTTATCAGATTTTATCTGCCGGTGATAATAACCGAAAACCTAGCTTATAAAGAATTATTAAAATTAGCTTACAGTACTTGTTCTCAAAATTTTTCTAAAAAATGCAAAATTCAGAAAATTTGGACTTCTATGCTCAATTTTTTGCAAAAAATATAACGGAGAAAATTGTGAAAATGTTGAAAAAGTGATAATTGATGAAGATAATGACGACATGGATGATATTGAAGTTAGAATCGGTTCACAAGATACTCATGGAGATTTCTAACAACTATTTATTATTAACTGAACAATGAAC
This sequence comes from Cotesia glomerata, assembly GCF_020080835.1. Classification (NCBI taxonomy): domain Eukaryota; kingdom Metazoa; phylum Arthropoda; class Insecta; order Hymenoptera; family Braconidae; genus Cotesia; species Cotesia glomerata. The sequence goes on from NC_058158.1 coordinate 6,930,936, forward strand.
AGAAATTTTACTAGAGAAGAAGAAGAAGAAGAAGAAGAAGAAGAAGAAGAGGAAACTGAAAGAGAAGCTTAAAATTATGCCATCATTAAAAAAAATTTTATCGAAAAATTTCAACTATATATAAAAAAAATTTGAGAGAATTTTTTTGTTTACATACTTGTATTTATCTACATATATAAAAGAGGATATTTGTATACATGACATCGATAAACTCGGAAACTATTTGACCGATCATTATGAAAATTGTTATGTTTATGTATTTTTTCACGGAGAAGGTTTATATGCTATGTCCATTGATGTAACTCGCCACCAGGCGGCGCTGTAAAGTATCGACTTCCGCCCCGTTCAATAGATTGTCATAAAAATTGGTATGACCATGTATTTTTTCACGGAGAAAACGAATATGCTATGCCCATTGATATAACTCACCACCAGGCAGCGCTATCAAGTATTGACTTCCGCCCCGTTCAACCGATTGTCATAAAAATTGGTACAACCATGTATATTTCCACGGAGAAAACGAATATGCTATGCCCATTGATGTAACTCGCCACCAGGCGGCGCTGTCAAATATCGACTTCCGCCCCGTTCAACCGATTGTCATAAAAATTGGTATGACCATGTATTTTCCCACGGAAAAAGTAAATATGATGTCCATGTCATTAAATATTACGATCAGATAGCGCTTCAATGCATTAAGTTCTATAGCGATCAACTGATTTAAAATTTTATATGCGGCAATGAAGGCAATAAAATGTTTTCTCATTAAATTCAGTGAGTTATTTTACAACTTACATTAAATAAGGAAATAAGAGAAATAACTAATCTTCATTAGTAAATAAAAAAATATAATTTATTTAAAAAGCAAATCAGCTAACTTCAAATATATCATTTGTTATTTAACATCAATATTTAATATTTGTCTGTCAAAACTAAACATAATTTTTTTTTATACCTGAATAAGATTTGCCGGAGTCATTTCAAATATAATTGGCTTAAGAACATCCGGGAACACAAATTATTTTATGTTTACCGTCGAGAAAAATAATGTGAATTACTTGATGATGTTAAAGGAGTATTCTGAGCTGTTAATTCTAAAATTTTATGAACATCAGGTAGAATATAAGTGAATTTGATATATTACATATAAAGTCATAATTATAACTATAGAAAATACAAGTTTGCGATCCAAAACAACAATTTAAAAATGATTTATCTCTTATTTTTCTTAATTGATACGATTTTCAGATTACAGTCGACGCTCTCTGTATTGGACCTCTCTGTATTTGACCGCTCTCTGATTTGACCACATTCTTCCTCTGTATTTGACGATTTTACACAGCTCTTATGGACAAGGACGAGTCAAATACAGAGAATGGTCCTGTACGAGCGAGTCAAATACAAAGAGCGTTGACTGTATCCACATTTACAGTATTGTATTGAGCATATGCTCAAGCCTTGCGTCGTACTTTGATCGCCGATGTTGAGATGAACCCGATATTTTTTTGTATACATCACAAAGTGGATGTTACACTAACTGATATGTTTATGAGTTTGGTTAACAATTTTCACCCGCTAGATAGAAAGCTTGAAGAAAATGAACTCGAAGATGAATGATGGTTGACATATTGCGATAATAGAATTAATTAATTGCAATGTATTGAAATATATATGTACTTTGTTTAATAAACTAAGCTTTAGCCCGGCGAAGCGGGTTGGGTTCGCTATGCTAGTAATTCATAAAATAATAACATAAGCTTTAGCTAAAAGCTCAAATTGTTTATTGATTCATGAAGAATGGATCTAGAGTAGTTTTAAAAAATTAAAAAAATATCATTTTCATATGGCTTTTAATAATAAAAAAATAAAACAATCGGTATATTAAAAAAAAATATTTTCAACGTTTTATTTATTTATCATATTATTTTTCAATGTCTCCCATTGTAAATAAAAAATTAAAAAAGCACAATTTACATGTTCGATTGTGAGGTATTGAATAGAAGAAGATTAGATCCAATTTTTAAAAATGAATTGAAAGTTAACGTCAAAATAATTGTAACCACGACAACAAAAATATAATGATAATTTTTACGTATTGTTTTTTTCATTGGAAACAATGCAGAACAATGGCTCGGCTCGGCTTAGTCCGCAGTGAAAAGAAATCCATAATGAAATTTATAAAAAAGCAATAGTGTATTGAGTAGCAGCCGGGGGGCAGAAGGGCCATACTCGTTTTGCGTAAGTATATAGCTACGTGACAAGCTAAACGGCGATTTAACTAATGCTTTATTATGCGACTGAGTACTCAAACGTAAACATACTATTATACATACGTGGATTGCTAAATAACAACAATAATAATCTATTCTTTACCAAGAAAAATAAGTGTCGGTGAGAAAAATTCAGTATCGTATCGGTTCCAGGTTGTTTACGATGACGTTTTAATAGACTCGTTTCATTTGCTAAATACCAGCCCTTTGTGCTTTTAAAGCCCACGTCAATCTCGGGTCAGGTTCCACATAATGCATACAAATATAATATAACATTACATTTCATTTAAAAATAAATAATAAATAAATAAAAGGGACATATAATGATAATGATGAGATGATAAATAAAAATGGATATAAACTTTGATGTTACACTTGAAATATCTGGGGCTTGTAAAAGTGCTTGAAGCATTGCATCGGACACAACCGTTACACAAAATCTCATCTCGTCTGCATAAATATAACTTTGAGAAAAAAATAAAATAAAATGGCGAGGCGCTTTGCTTAACCAAGCAAAAAAAAAGCTCCAGTCAAGTTGGAGCGGGTTGACGTGCCCAGTCTCTGGTCTCTTGCTTTTGGGTCCGTAAGGTTGTGTTTTTGCAGCACACATCCACAAAACGTATTTTCCCATGGGATCGATGTAAAGTAAGCTGCTGGCAGGAGGATTTTTTAACTCTGTGCTCCTTAACCGACGGAATTGGGTCTATAGGTAACATACAAGGCTGGCATCGACCAGAGGTGTTTATACGGTCAGCGTCGAAATCTCAAACCCTGGTACCGGACTTGCTCTACCCGCGCATCTCTTTTGTACATATATTACATACTTGTACTGGGACTTATATATATTGCTCGGAAGAATAAAAGGAACAAGAACAAGGCGACAGAGATAATATCGACAGTAATTGCGGCCGGAATACTTTCCAAAGATTTTATAACAAAAAAACATTCAGCCACTCTCATCCTGATAATGCTAATTTTTATTTTTGTTCACAGCTGAATTATTTTTTAACATTGCTTTGCTGTAGTTCGACTAGGGAGCGACATAATAATTTTATTTGAATTCTATCTAATCGAATACATTTATAGTTTAAACAAAGCTACCGCACTGATAGAAGGATTTGTTTATAGTTAAAAATATTTGTTAATATTAAACAAATCATTTATTAGAGACTATTTTTTAGTATTAAACAAATATTTCTTAGTATTTAAAATGATTTGTTTTTATTTAATAAATCTGATATTTATTTATTAAATATTAATAAATATTTTTTAGTCCTTAACAAATATTTATTGAGGACTAAAAAGTGGTTTCTAATAAATGATTTGTTAAATCTTAACAAATATTTTTAACTATAAACAAATCCTTCTATCAGTGCGGCTGAAATATAATGTAAGCAACTGAAATATAACAAAGTCAAACGTTTACAAAAGGCCAATGAAACTCCCAATGGCTGTGTATGAACGGAATATATTTGTTTTAGGATGTGTGTGTATGTCCGTGTGTATTGTAGAGGATAGATGTACCTTCAAATATTTATAGCGGTCATGTGAGATTAATAATGATGGTAGCTTTGATGATCATTAAAAAATAATTGACTTATTAAAAGGATAGTAAATATAAAACTTTCTCTGGATCCTTGTTACGTAAGGCAGTCTTGAACGTGTTATGTGTGTTTTATTTAAATGATGGACGGAAAAAGCGAGCAGTAGTTAAGTTAGTTGAGTTAAATTAAAAAGGTAGTTCGCGATGCTTTCTTAAATTGATTTTATGAGATGCAGTTGCGTAAGTTTGTGTGGGTGTAGCTGAGTGGTAAAGTGAGATTAATAGTAATAACAATGGCAGTGTGACTTCCGCGAGTTTTAGGTGTCAAATGGCTTTTGTGTTTAATGCTGCTTTACGAGAGGATTACTGTTCTCGGTGCAGTATGTTCACTGTGTGAGTATTATCGTTTAGTGAACTTGACGTCGCGTACCAACAGTTTACGAGCTTAATGACCTCACGACTTACCAAGAGCACAGTTCATTCATGCCAAGTTATTAAGTCTTTTAAAGCTCGTGTTTTAGTCACCACGGAGTTGTCATTTATTTTTATTTGTACGCGTACTTATTACCACTAAAATCAAAAGTATTATTATATTGAAAGAACTTTTTGACCGCAAATTATAGAGAAAAAAAATTTTAATGGAATAAAATTTAATTTAATCATAATTTTTTTATAGTATAAATTTATTTTGTTGCAATTCATAAGCATCTGACAATTATAGACTGTAAATAAATTCATCATAAAAATGTTCACTGAGATTTTTACATCACACTGAGTACAAGAAAATTTTTACAGAGCAGAGAATTTTTTTTAACCAGAAAATTTTTATTGGCAAATTTAAAAAAATGATCAATAAAGTTTTAAAAAAAATATTTTTTTATCGCTTTTTATTGCCATAGATTTTATATCCCCACAAATTTAATTTAATAAAAAGCAAATAATATAAAGTTGTTGGCATAAAATATTTATAGATAGAATATGATTGATTATTATGACACGTGGGAATACAAAGCTTCTATTTAGAGGTCATATATCTATTGGCAGATAATAAATACCCGCATATTTACACTGACGCATACGCTGTCATGTTTTTCGCGTATCACCATCGCGAACTGTGGAATTTGCTCAAAGAGATGAGGATAAGGACGAGGATAAAGATGAAATGATGATGGCTCCGAGGTTGTGGCTATCTCAGAAAACACGCGCGTGTGTATTAAGACGCCTCGTGTTACATTCAGTTATGTCATTACTAGTTATGCTTAGTTATGCCACTTTTATACCACAGACATATCCATTTATTTTTTATATCATGATTATTATTATGACTACAACAACGATAGTATCTTCCACACGTTGCAATTATATAAAGTGTACTTTTTATTTGTTTAATTATTTTTATTTATAATCCCAATAAAAAGACGCAAGTCGCTAAGAAACTTGTAACACATTTGTTGCACAAATTATGTTCTATAAATTGAGATGATTCTCGGCTAGTACGAGCGTACATATAATCCTATGTACCGTGTCATTAAAATAAAAATTTCAATTAATCACTTTATTTCTTAATTAGCGGGACATTTTTCATCAAGTTCGTTATTTTTCTCCAACATTAAAATCACGAAATTAAGTCATTAAGACTTTCAAAGTCTATCAGTTATTTTCTTTTTAATTCCATTGCATTCATTATTATTTCTTACAATATTAAATCTCAAAATTTTTCATACTTCAACAATAAGAAAATTTTTTTTCTCATTTCTATAAAATATCTAATTAATTATTTCATTTGCGGAAATCAAAAATTAAAATATAAAAAAATAATAAATTGAAATAAAAAATTATCCAACAAATTTAAAACCCAAAATTTTTATTTTATTGCCAATTAGATTTTTATTTGAATTTTTGAAAAATTTATACTAATCTGTTAAAAAATGTTCAAACTGTTTATTCTTGAGCAATTATCAAATGATTATTAATTGCCTGTGAGAAGTAAATAATAATTCTAACCATGTATTAATAAAGGATTAAAACTTTTTCCAATTAAATTATACACGACAAGTAATAAGGAACTGATCAATAGAAACAGCAGCATCTAAGTATTATAATCAAAGACATCGGCAAGCTAATGTTAATATTAATAATACTGACGGTAGATACAAGGATGAATTCCTGAATCTCAATCGACCAGATTCGTCGATTTAACATCATACATAATATACTACTCCTACGCTCGGATATCTCAAACACGACGGGGGACACCCTCTAGACATCATGTGCGTACTAAGTTTATTCACTGATTTAACACACACATTTACGAACTCGTGTACACCTATAGCATAATATAAGGTATTATTTAATACCGTAGTTTATTATGGAGTGAGTAGTTAAAAGTCATATCGTGTCAAAGACCCAGACGAAATACCCAGTGCTCAGTTGCGAGTTATGACCATTAAAAATCCCTTTATTGCACTCTCGGCGTTTTAAAGAACCAAAAAATACACACTGCTGTACTGAGATTGTTTAGACGCAGTCATGGCTCTGCATAAGACGTAAGAGCTTATTACGGATTGGGAACAAAAGATAAAAAACTATTTAATCTGTGACGAATACCAAAGCTTGAATGTATAATGTGATTCTGCATGGGTTTATTGCACGACAACTTTAATTACCTCTTATCTGAGCCAACGACTCAATTGCTCTTTACTTAATAACAATTATTATTAATTTATTTCTTTGTTTGGTTTGCAGCATTTTTTATACGATGTTGTTTGTTGTTTAGCTTGTATTAAAGTGTTTATATTGCAGGAGTAAAGAGATTATTATTAATGTTCGGACAATATTTTGTTTTAATTGGGGTTAACGAACACTTGCTTGCTGAAAGGTCGATGAGAAATTTACAGGTCAATTAAATCTCGAATTTTCCCATTTAAAAACAAAAACAGCTTGACTGAGTAATTTACCTTTTACCGATCTTTGCTAATTTTTGAAGTTTAAGATATTTGAAATTTAAAATTACAAAATACATGCTGTCATGCTTCTGTACTGTGCCGCCCTCTTTTTATTTATACCTTCATTATTTACTATACTTTACTTTCTCTCTCAGTTGTAGCTCTCTTTCTCTCTTATTAGTTGGCACAATGCGACTACTTAGCAATATATAATTCATATATTATTGTATGAATTTTTAACTGATAAATACAAGTCTAATTATAAATAAGTGCTCAATTTAAGCTAGAGTGAGGACATTGTTATCGTAAACAAAGTTAAACAAGCAGAGTGACTAATAATTATATATATATATATATATATATATGTGGATATTAATCTTTTATGTTTGCTTTTATGTTATCATTCATTATTCTGAAGATATTTTTTCCGTGAGAGATGCTTTAATCTTCCTATGATGCATCGATATATTTTTTAACTTAAATGAGATATAGCTAGTGATGCATCCTTAAGCTTGCTGGCTCACATTGATAGAAGGATTTCTTAGTATTTAAGAAGATTTCTTTGTATTTGAGAAATCTTCTTAAATGTTAAGAAATCCTTCTATCAGTGCAATAAAAAAATTCATACCGAAGTATGTTTAATGAAATCTCGAAAAATTCACCAACTTAACCCTTCGTAGGTAGCGTGTCTTTTCCGAACCAAGTCGGTCGCATGGTGAGCGCTCCGCCGCCGTGTTAAATGTACGCGCTGTTGCCAAATGTAAACTAATACTATTTCTTTGTGAGATAAAGTATTTTTCAATGTTTTATGATTAAATATAATTTTACTTTTATATTTTATCATAAATTTAATTGAATAACAAAATTTTTTTTTTTTTTATTTTTATCACATGTGATTAAATTTAACATCTAAGACCAGATTATAAAATTATAATATGACATTAAATCTAGCTGTCACTTTGAAAATTTTTAATTTTTAACAAACAAATTTTTTCAAAAAATTATTTTTAACAAATTGCATCTTTAATTTTTAAAACGTCTGAATGTCAATTTTTTTATAATTATTTTTGTCATAATTTATTTGCTACAAAAATTCTTAAAATTATCAAATATCCGCTAAATTAATTATCATTAAGACTAGCCGACACAATCTTTTTGTGGAGAGGTGTGCTATTCTTTATAGTAGCACTGTAAAATACCTTTGGGGTGACTATAGATAGTACTCTCTCATGGGAGAATCAAGTAACAAATGTGTGCAATCGCGCTATGAGTATTCTAGCACAACTAAAAATAAACAATGAAATATTTAGTGAAAGTTTACGTATTAAGCTAGTATCTACTTTAATAATTCCTCTCTTTGATTATTGTTGTGCGGCGTATACGAATATGTCAAACAAATTATTATTAAAGATGCAGCGTAAATTGAATTCATGTGTTAGATTTATCTATAAAGTACCAAAATATGAACATGTTACCCATATTTCAAAAAAGTTAGGTTGGCTAAAGCTTGCAGCGAGAAGAGATTATTTCATTGCTTGTCTGTTTTATAAGGAAATTCGACTAAATTATCGGCAGCTATTCGGCTCAAAAACTAGACTTTTTGCCTGTAGCACTGCGTAGAGGTGATGTCCGGACAAGACTATCTTCGTATACCGCAGGCTAATTGTGTCATGTATAATTCATTCTTAATTCATGGCATACGTATCTGAATGCAGTGCCAGCTGAGACTGTGGCTGTAGATAATTTGGTTGAATTTAAAATGCTTGCTTCAATCACTTTTTGAACATGACAATTAACAATTGCAATCTTTATTTTGGATCTTATTTAAATATTTTTATTGTAGAATTATTATGACTTTAAATTAAGTTATTTGTTTGTATTAAATAATCTATTTGGATTTTATAACATTTGAAATTAAATCTAATTGCAAACCTTTAATTAGTTAAGTAATCTTGTAACCTATGTAAACCAATGTAATTTAAATATTGATGGCTTTGAGGGAGCTTAGGTTCCAGAGCCAAATAAATTTTTTATCTATCTATCTATCTATCTATCATACTCAGAATTAAATTCAATCAAAAAAAATAATTTGAAACATTGGTATCCATTGTTTTTTTTTTTTAATTCGTTCACCTGAAATTTTTTTGTTTTTTCATTATTTAAATAATTAGTAATATATAAAGCCAGACATCTGTTAATTTTAGTATGATCTATTATAAAATAATTTATTTACCAATTGTATTATTATTACTATTTTTATATAAATAATATTTAATATGAGTGTAATTATTACAGTATTTTGAACAAATCACAAGTTATAATGTAAACAGTGAAACTAACCTCAAACATTACTTTATTTTTTGTACCCTCACATGCGGTAAAACAGATTGAAATAGTGGCGGTAACGACATTTGGCAACAGCGCAGTTAGAAAATCTCCCGGAGGCTCACTCGCACCGGCGGCATAGCGCCGCCCGGTTCCGAAAATTGATTTTTAAGTTATTTCGTAAATATTTTTATGCTTTTTGATAACGTCACGATTTTTAGAAAGGTTAAAAGAATGCACTTTAATTTTTTTCAAAATTATCAATGAACTCAATTTCGAGAAAAAAAAATGCCGAAAGGCGGCGCCGCGCTCATTATGCGACCTACAGAAGGGTTAATGGACGACCAATTTAACCATCTCACATTTTTGTGAAGAGAATCCATTGATCTACTCTTAAGCTTCCTGGAAGTTCAATAAGGAATTGAGTGACGTATTTGCTGTTGAATTTCAAAGCATCAATTTTTATCAAACATGTGGTGATTAATATTAACCACCAAATATTTATTTTCGTTATTACAATATAATGACATTATCCAAGTCAATATGAGAAAAATATTATTTTTACCGAACATAATTTATTAATTAATTTATTTATGCGGAAAAAAATGTACGGTTTTAAAGTCAAGTGAATCAATGACCCAACTCATCAATGATCATGGACATAAATGTTGAATTGTCAACAGAGAGATGTATGTTTTCACATAAGAATGAGGAAGAATAGTATATATTTAGCTTGGAACAGGTACATTTTGCTGTTAAGATGAGAAGTTTAGATGAAGGTGGAATTGAATAAGTGTATATGGGCTTAAATGTATGTACAAGATCCACCATTTGATCGAGCTACTGGCAAGTACTGGAGACTACAGACTGCAGACTACATTCTACGGACTGCAGACTTACTCGGATCAAATGTCTTGGCGATCGAGTCAGCTATAAGATCCTCCTACGACCAACAAGTCACTGAAGAAGAACAAGAAGCTTGAGCCTCCAGCTGAAGAAGCGGTTGAAAAACCTCCTGGTAGAAGAAACACAAGATCTATGACCTCATCTTCATCTGCTCGAACCTTTTTATAGTTTCGTATTTTATTTGCAATCATTTTTTGCTGTTAATAACTTTTAACTCGAGATGAGTTTAAAGCACTCTTTAAGCCCATTCACTCTAGACAAACGTTACATCTTACATCACCACCTCGTTCTCGTTCAGGATTTAAATGAAGAGTTTACTCGTCCCAACTGAGCAGCAAAGACCACTCTAACTTTGGAGATGTGCCTTAAAGTAACTTCGGTACCCATGTCATGTGATTCATTTATGCTTTAAGTATTTGAATGATAGAAAGCATACTGTAATAGAATATTTATGAGTCTCTTGAGTCTAGAAATTAGTCTTTTGTTCATAACTTGATTATTCTTTGTTCTAATCTTTTATAAAATACCGACATCATGATTCAAGAGCATATAGTTTAATTTTATTTTTTTATCGTACAATTATAATTGTTTTCACAGAATCCAAATACGAATAAATCATTTTTTAATCAATAAATTGAGTTCATATGATGTCAACATGTCTTAGTTTTCATTAAAAAATAATTTAAATCGTCATTACACTTTTAATAATAATTCAAAATCATAAAAAATTCAAAATTTATTATTTTAACCTTTCTACAAAAAAAATTTTTCACTTTACAACAACAATTTTTTTTTGGGCAGATTAATTTATTTTTGGCTTCTAAGAAATGGTTTTTTGTTTTATGACATTAAAATACTATCACAGAGGTCACAAAATCGAAAAAAATTATTGAGATGACAGGTTTGAAGACCATCGAGGTTAATGGTTTTTTAAATATTTTTCAAAGAAGTGATACTAAACTTACGCATCAATTCCAAAAGAATGTTAATTGCAAGAAGATAAAAAATCACCTTTAATAATAATTCACGGGGACATTTAATGTGTTTGAAATGTTATAAAATTAGATCGCGCCTCCCGGGAGCAATAAAAGTTTGCAGACGTTAAAAAACAGGTTTTCGGTGAATTAAAATCGAGAGGTCGGATATGTGATATGAGATTGGACTGATGAATAAAAAATAAAATAAATAATCCGAAGAGTTCGATTTAGTTGGTTAATAGCAAGCCAACTTTAATACAAAGTAGCAATAGAAAGAGGCTGGGCCCTACACTGCGCTACTGAGCTGAAGCTGCTAGTGCATATAGGAGCCAATTAAGGCGCGTGCATGGCATTCCGCGTGAGTACAAGTGTGTCGCCGGGTTATATAAGGTTATGCCGGGTTTTATTTAAAATTAAAGTCTTCGACTCGGAGTTTTTAAACAATGTCTATCTCAATCTACGCACTGCGCACTTAACTACAATCCGACTAATACAATTTAAAATCAAGCTGTGTTGGGCCTGGCTGGTAAGAGAGAACGTTAAGATAATATTATAGCTAATGATTGTTGTTTACGGTAATCAGAGGTGATAATGCGATGAAGTAATTTACTTTTTGTATTCCTTGTACTTTTAAATTATCGGAGGAATAAAATTACCAATTCAGGACACGATTTCTATGGAAAGCTATCTCCGTCTTTATATTAGATTATTCTGGAGTATTGGATGTGGATGTAGATCTGAAGTTACTTAAAGATCCAGTCGATGGTTAGCTGCTTCCAGTTGCTACCAACGACTTCATCGCTTCTCACGGTCTCTTAAGGCATCTAATCTTTACGAGCAACTGACGGTACATTGTATCCTAGTCAAATGACATTGAGGGTAATCCAATAAATTTCGAAAACTTTATGGCTCTATTTAAATTTATTTCGATACTATTAATTGAACATTTACTGTAATAACTTTTATGCATAGTTACTGTTAGGGAAATCAGCAAAATTTTTCGACATTTTTATTTTTATTGTTTGAAAATTGATAAATTTAAGGATTCAACTTTTTTTATTTCATAAATTATTTCTAAAACAATTCACAAATACCTTTCCAAAATTTTTGATCAAAATATTAATCCGTTCTGTTTTAAATGATCAAGTGAGCGTCCTTTTTTAAAGTGTCAAAACGCGCGATATGTTATTGGCTAAGTGCACGATGGTGCTGCCCTCAATTTTCATGCTTTTCCTATGTTAAATCAAATGGAGTAATTTAGTTCCAGTGGCCGCCATTAGCGTTAAATCATGCTCTCCCCATAAGATTTACACGTAAAAGTGGTAGTCAGCGCCAGCCCTCCCCACCATATACTTCGCACCCTGCCAATACGGAGTGGTTACTTTTTCTTCAAACGCATTTGTGTACACATCAACTTAAAAAGTTTTAACTAATCATTTCAAATAATTTGGCAAATAGTTTCTTAATACCATAGCAACTGATTTTCGGCAACATATAATTGTTCAAAGTGTTTTTTTTTGCTGTAAAAAAATTACAAAAAGTGGCAAAAAATCTTCTACCCAAACCTCTAAAAAATTTTAATTTTTATGCAAGCTCAGTCATGTATTATAACTATAAAAATTTTCTCATTTGGAAAGTATCAATTGATAACCATCGGAAAATTTAAAATAAAAAAAAATAAATAGAAAGTCAGAATAAGTGGATTGTTTCAATTTAGTTCTATAACAATTTTCCTAGAGCTTACTTAGCACTTTTGATGAATTTATAGGGATGCACTGCGAAACAGTAACATGAAATATATCAAAGACGCAGACGCCTGCACTATTTTACCAATAGATATATTCTGCAAGGCAAGCAATCCTGAACTAAAACACTGTACTAGCTCGACTCGTCTGATGGCAATGCACTTTGTGCGTATATTATATATTTATGGTACAAGGATACAAGGCTTGGTGCTGACAGTTTATAATTCACCCTCACGACTGCTAAATAACATTGTCAGTTACAATTTTCTTTGATTTATTCTCCCAATTATTTAAAACTCATTACAAGTTATTGGTAAAAATTGTATTCAATCAGACTTTCGATATCCATAATAAGAACTACTATTTAAATTTCACGCGCGAGAATTCGAAATCGTTGGATGATAGATTGGATTATTGGCAGCGTTAATAATTATTCCGCAATTAACACTCACTTACAAGCGAAAAGGGCACGGGATCTGTTAGCGAGTCATAGACTGATCATTAGCACCATCTAACATCCAGGATATCGCAAGTTAGTACGGAAATTTTTAAGCTTTCAAGTTTATTACTGGAAATTTTTTTCAATGGGTTATAAGTTATAACTTATAAATAACTGCGTTAAACTGACTCTGATTCTCAATAATTCATCATAAGTAAAAAAATTTGCGGAGCAATAAAACCGTCAATTTTTCAGTGGATTTTTCATTGGACTAAATATTTACAAGTAACGGTGATCGGCCATAGTTTGTTTGTAAAAACAAAAAACCCGGCAAGGTCGACGAGTATCCGAAAGCAGCATCCATAAACATTTAAGTCCGACTTTTAGTCATACATCTGAGTACGAACCTGCTAGAAAGTTGATCACGGCTATTTCCGATCGAAACGTGTGTCAATCTACATCCACGTATCCATCCATCGCATGCCTACAATTTGATGCACAAATACGGAAACTCCTGTAATTTAGTATTTTACCAAGATATACATAAGATTTCAGTGACATCAGAAACCACGGATCATCATCATCAACATTATTATCATTATAACCCACATATGCAGTTGCGGGTTGCAGGAAGACGAATAGATGTCTAAAGACCTATTTGGCGATTTTTAAGATTGTTATCTTATGCACAGAATAATCACTTAAATCCCGTCCAAATAGAACGGATTTGGTGGTGACGTGTGATGTGTGTTACCGTCTGTCTGATAAACGGCCGACTGATGCCTTCACCTTGACTTTTATGAGACTTCTGATGCATCTCGGGTTTTATTGCTCGACATAAAGCCCCGGAAAAATATCTAACGCGATTAAACCTCCTTAATTACTTGTAATATATTATTAACTATTTATCATTCGTTATTAATAACAGCTTCTGATAAAATTTATTACCCATAGAAAGCTTGCTATTACTGACGTATTCAATCGTTTGATCTGATAAACATATGTATTTTAATAATTTATTAAACCGTTAAGAAACATGGGGGGTAAAAATACTGAAATTAATCATGCAAAACCGCAAAAGTGATAAATAACCTAAATATTATTATTTTTAATCAAATTGCTTTAATGTTGAACTTATTGAAGGATTTATGGTAGTTTAATTAGACAGTTGTTGACTCGTAAATATCGTGCACTGAAAAAAAAATTAACTTGACTCAAAAGAAAAATTCTTGAACCGAGAAAATAATTTTGAAGCGCTTCATCGTGTAAATTTAAGAAAATAAAATTCTGGGAGTAAAGAAATTTTTCTTAATTTAATAATATTTCTCTTTAATGAAAAAAAAATTTTTTTTTCATTGTATCTACGTATAAAGAGAAGTATAAACAATCCAGGGTTACATGTAATAGTTGTCTTGTTCCGATAAATAAAAGGTAAATAAAAGATGATGCGTTAATAGAGGGACATATAGGTGATCAACTTTCACAATTAGCCGCGGGGATAAAACTTGACGCAATTCTCGCCGTGAACAACGTGTTAGTGTCACTGGTTTGGTAATACCCGTTTACAGTTTACATTCGATGACTTTCCGCCGATTCCGTTAACTGATGATGAATAAATATCCTCTGCGAGTTAGTATCGGCAATAACACGCTATATTTATTCAGTAAATCCAATTCGATATCACCCGATCAAAAACTACGCCTTTATTAATATGTTGAATTTTAATATGCTTTTAATTGTAAGCATGTGAGTGTGCGTTATTGTAACAGCTGTTATGAATTGATTGTCACATTTAGGATGTAAATATCAAACGTATAAAAGAGAATGTGTATCTGTTGTGTGTTATGTATTGATTGGGGATCGGTGATCGGTACGCCGATGTGTACCAACTTGGTATGATTTGTGTGACAACCCAATGGAGGAAATTCAAATAGACATTATCGCCCACAGTGGGCGTTTATTCGTCCTTTTACTCGTACAAACTAGAAAGTCCTGTTAGGATTCTGACTCGAGCCGGTGCATCCCATGTATTATACATTTATATATATTACAAATCGATAAACATTTAAATATACCCCGTCATATATTTAGCAATCATGATATTTAGCAAAGTGATTTTATGACCTTTTTATTTTAAAAATTTCATTTAAAAAAAAGAATTAAGTTTGATGAAAGATTAAATTTTGCAAAACCTCGTACATAAAATTCAAAAGTTCAAATTTGTCTTTTAAAAATAACAAACTGTCTTTTTGCCACAAGTGGGTTCAATTCCTGAGCAAGATTTTTTTTCTATAAGAATTTTATACATAAAATAAAATCATAATAATAAATAATCCACAAGAACTATAATTATAAAATAACGTAATAATTAATGAAAAAATAAAATACCACTCAACGTAATTTCCTAAGATAATCTTTCCCAGGATCATGTTACTATCAATAACATACTCTGCATGACAACTCCCTGAGGTGATTCTCACTAAGCATATATATATATATATATATAAATATATTTCAGGCCATAGATTAGCATCTGAGCATCACGACCTCAAGAGAGGACAATCGCGTGTCATCTCAATCATCTCGAAGTCATGAAGCCACTCTAATGTATAAGAAAGCACTGCATAGAGGATACTGTACTCAGCGATCTCTTTCACCCGCGTCTTCCTATTATATCTACATGTATACATAGCAATAATAATAACAATGATAAGAGTAAGAGTAAGAATGCAATGTAGTATGCATCCAACTACTTACTCCCAGGTCTTTTAACGAATAGAACGTCATTGGAACTTTGACCCACAGACAATTCTCGTCTTACTGCACCGGTACAGTGTCTCATGTGGTTTATGAGTCGCTCGGACCTCGGCTAAAGAGTGTGGGCTCGTGGTGGTGGATAATACTCTATAGAGGATCTATGGAGGATAGATGTTAATGCAGAGGACTTGGCGATGATCATCAGGATGATTGGTGAGAGCCGGTGGTACGACAGGCGAGAATCCTCGCCACGACACAATGTGTGATGATGTACACCGCCGACCCACCGTTCCACACACAATCTAATGTCTTTTACATATATAATATAATATAATACAATCCTGTCTATAGACTCTGGTCTAACGACAGTGTCTATACACGTCCGAGAATACATTGAGTACATGAACAAGTAAAGGCGAGGAGAAATTTTACAAGCTGGCGTATACAAGTTCTGACCTTCGCGGAAGCAATTACCGACTACTGAGATCGACTATCGTCCAGTATAAGTATTCTTACTGCTGGAGAAGTGAATCCAATATCCAGTACCAGCAGAGGTGCTACTTTACTTTTGTTGGACTCTCTATAATGCATATCTTTATACTTGTACTTATACTGATGCTCAATGGCACCCGCACAGTAATCAACTCAAGTATTAACACTTTGACGTCAACATTAACATTGACTGCTGGGACGTGAATCGCGGATTCATATCCAGAATTTTTATTTTTCTAGAGTAGAAAGTTTTCAAGGATTCACATGTGTTGTATATACAACTGCAATGATACTATGCTTGACGTTTATTTATTTTGTGAAATAATTGTTTTAAGCGAGCTTAGAGTTGTATTACAGCTGCTTTGAATGTAGAACTCAACTGGGTTTCATTTTTTTGAGTTGTGGTCGACATTGGGATGTCTTAATAAATTTAAGAGAATTTATTTGTTGTTTTGAATTGGTGTTACAAATTTTTGAAAATTTTTAAAAAAACTATACCTTTTAAAAATATTCACGCAACATTGAGAAAAAAAATATTAGGCAGATAATAATTAAAAAAATTTTCTTGAAATTAAAAATTAAATTTATTATTTTTTTGAGAAAAAAATATCAATATTATATCTAATGTATGCAAAATAAATTAATCTCAAAAGATTATTTCTTTCAATAAATTGAACAAATAAAAAAATCAATGATTTTCACAAACAAATTAAGGAATAAATAAATCAATATTATCATTAGCAAAACAAAAAAATCACTATTATTTCTATGTTAATAAGACTGACTAAAAACTTCCGCGTTGGAATAGCCAAGCGTGGAAAAATGACAGAAATAATAAGTACTCAATTGAAATTCTTTTCCTCCAAATGACTTATTAAGCATAAGCATAAGCACTTAACATTTAAGCCTGAGTAAATAGAATATAAAAAGTTATGGGACGAGGATTGAAATCCGCGGAATTCAAACTGATGAGACGTCGTGACGGCGAAATTTGCAGTTAAGATTGAACGATCGACGAAGGACATCTTTAAGACTAGAAAGTTTAAAATCTTACTTACTATGCATCTATATCTATTTATCTACATACAAATATATTCACGAGCCGAATAAACAAACTCACAACATTAAGGTAATAACCATTTGAGTCAACGATGAATACAGTAGGCCCAGTTTAGTTCTCCAGTCTTTGTATTATATTATATCGAGACCTCGCTCTTAACTTCGCTCGTTCCATGAATATCTATCAACTTTTATTGTCTCCACGAGAGACTATCAAGTCCGTTTAGTTTCTCAACATAACAGCCAGATTTTGTTTTCATTTTTTGTTCCCCTTATCTCAAGATCATCGCGAATACGTGACGAGGCTACGTGACGTAACGTTACATATGATATTTTTTTTTTTTAATGTTTTGTGTTGTGTCTCAACTCATATCCGAGTTTTCTATTGTACACATATCTCTGTGCTATACTATACCGAGAAACGAGGAATTATTTAAAAATGATTTATTGTTTAGTCCAACATATATAGTAACAGTATATATAATTTAATAGTAAGTGTAAAAGGCAGAGCTTTATGAGGATCAGGTTACACACAATAAATACTGGGATTGATAGCCTGTGATTTAATATCGTAGGCCGAAGAGTAATGCAAGTTAAATCGGTATGTCGTAGGAGCGAGGCCGCGGGTTAAATCTGTGCTAATTGCCTTAGGTATTATAGTGTTGTTGTCCTCGTACCGCAAGGAGGCTTAGCTAGTATTTTATAAATATCTCTGTACATACAAATGTTATATTGCTTTATGCTATTAATAAGAACACGGTGATAAGAATAAATAGAATGTTGTTATAAATCAATAAATCGGTTGTCTCAGTCTTATACTAGCCAAATCTTATGTTTTACATCTAATCTGGGTCTTGCAAGTCTCAACCGGTTTATTGTATATTTATATATCTGATTTTATTCTTTAAATCTTTGAATACCGATCTTTGATTACCGATCTTGTCTAGGTCCATACTACTAGGTAATTATTACACTTGACGCTTGATATTTATTATTACGCGCATTGGAAGAAAAACTAGTTTGAAAAAAATTTTTTTTATTAATTTAAAAGTATTATTTTCAGAATAAATAATTAAATTTTCGAACCAAATTATCGAAAAATTTGAAGCTTTAACCAAAAGTTCAAAATTGACTTACTAAAAAAATTTTTTGTGTTAAATCAAATAGAAAAATTTTTGAACTAAGAAGGTTTTCAAAATAATTTTCTTAATTCAAGTTTCTATTTCTTGAATCAACTTAATTTTTTTAACAATGTAAGTCTAAAAATGTCAGAAGTGCAAAGGATAATATATATTAAAACTATTTTCAAAAGAAAAATTTACTCAAATCAAATAATTCTTCTGAGCATAGTTGCAGTTAATACGACAATATAATAAAATATAATGATGATAATAATAATAATAAATAGAATCATGACTGCATAAACAGATTTTTACATGCGTCTGACACCCGAGGAATGTGTCAGCTGGAATGTTGCAATGAAAAAATAATATTTTATAAAAGATATTGGCAACGAAATTATTTATGTCAAAAAAATAATTGCGTAGTATTATTAGGTACATTTATCAAGAGAGACAAGTCGGAAATAAAGTGGTTACACAACAAATATATTTCTCCATGCTATATATTTAAATATGCTTACCTCGTTACAATGCATCGCGAAAGTGAGTGTCTTTCTTCTCGCTCTCTTAGGCTCGGGACTTGGACTGGGACAGCTAGAATTTTTTAAGCCTGAAAGTGAGTCTCATCTCAAATTGACTCAGAGTATTGTTCGCATTGTTGTCCAGCCTCCTCATGTCATGTGACCTTTAGAGATTTTTCTGTAACAAAAATTATTATCTAAGTCAACACATATCAATATATATGATACGATTGTGTTCACATATTTATTTCAGTGCAATACAATTGTATCTCTATTGCTCTAATAACATCCTGGAGGTTTTTTTTCTGTATAAATATTTTTATTTTTTTTTTAAACAGACAGAAGAATAAATTTTATCCAAAATTAGTGAAAGTCATTGTAAATTTATGGTGCGTCAAAGAATAATTATGATAATGAATAAACCTATTTATAAATTTAAGGGGCGTGTTATTAATCTTATTTGTATATACATACAGAGGGAGGTCAGTGAGGTCTTGCGGAGAAGTGAAGGATGATTCTTGGTGTGCATGGATAGGAGGGCATCCGTAAAAGATCTTTGTAAAACTTGGTACCAGGTCAAACCGCGATCTCGTCCCTCCTATGTTACTTTTACCATAATAGTTGGATACATGGCGACGCATTGACGGTTAACATAAATTGCAGTACAGTAAATAAGATGAGCAACAAGAACAAGAAGAAGAAGAAGAAGAAAGAAAAGGAGAAAAGGTGTAGCCGCTAACACCAGGAACTCTAAGAATGAATTTTTATGCCCCTGCGAAAACGGTACGTTTAAGAAGTAATAGTTGATAGACTTGCGTTATCGTACATTGCCACCATGTACTATATAACTCGCGGAATATAAGACGAAGGAAGGAACCTCGTTTATAATCTCGGCTAGTGTTGCTATGTTGCGGGGTTAAGCTCAGGTCCCCGAGGAAAAAGATCCCTAATCCGCCCCAACCTGAAAGACGAGTTCATCCTGGACGGTACCGTTACACTTGCATACGTTCAGTAACCAGAGATCCTGGATGATACACAACAAAGAAGCTTAGAGTGTATGTTATGTTTATATTTACTTATTTATATTATATATAGATATATATTTACATTATATGCTTATAACAACTTATAACTGAGGAATAACGAGTATCATGAGAATGACCAATGCAAACGGTAATAGTCCTGACACTTTACTAATAGCTTTCAAACGGGCTATTTTGTTGTTGATAGCTTCTATTATTTGATCATCAACTTGATATATTTGAATAAACACTGATAAAAAATAAACTTGAATCAAGAATAAAAATTTTGATTTTTTCGTGCTACTACTAAAAATTACGGTTACACAATATATGTTTAAAGTTTCAGCACTCTTACATTTGTAATAAATGATAAATAAAAAATTTTATATTTTAGAAATTATAATCAATAGAAAATCATTCGCTCCGCAAATTTGTTATAGTATACAAGTTTTTATAATTAGTCGTTAATAAGCTGCATTCAAAGTGGTTACTACTTGGATGGGTGACCGCTTAGCCATATCCTGGCTAACGTGTAGATCTTTGCACGCAAGGAAAGAAGGACTAATATTACGGTAATCGATAAAGAAGAATATTTTTCATCAATTATCGGAGGATTTACCTCTGCTTTGATTGTAATACCAAAACCAAAGTTTAATCAAGACATAGTATACGATGAATTTATATTCGAAATATAAATTTTATTAATGTCTTCACTTATTTGTAAATAAACTTCTTGGAAGCTTGAGTTAATTGATCAACCTCGCGACTTAATTCTGATTTAGCAAAAGAGATATCTTCGCGTGAACAAGGCCATGGGGTTCCAGCGATAGTTGACAAACGGTAAACCTGCTGGAGACCGTATATTTATCCTCTATCTCCACATAAATATGTATAATAAGACTTATAATTATGTTTTTGATTTTATAAAAATTACTACACCGAGTACCTTCGTACTTGCCGGTAAGATTAAAATAATAAATATAGTTTCTTCTCAACGAAGGCGACTGTAATTTATCAACGATCCTGAATGATACACCATTAGGGCGTAGTTTGCCCGCTAAAATCGACAGTCACGATAATTATTGGATTAATTAACTGCTAACTATTATAATTATAACTGCTGGTTAGCGTTATAATTGTGACCGTGACATTAGACGATAAAAATTTTATCGATTTAAACAAAAATATAAATCATATATTCTTATTTCTTAATATGGAAAAATTAATCTTTTTAATATGACAAAAAAAGTTCCAAACTATAATTAAATTTTTAAAATGTAATTTTTATTTTTAAAAAAATGTGTATCACACAAAAAAAGACAAGAAATCAATTAAATGGGAAATAAAAAATTGTTCAATTTTTTTTCTTTATTAGGAATTTTATCACAAGTGCAAGAAAATTTGCAGTGGGCGATCGCGATAATTCAGCAAAATGACTGAAAGTTTATAACTCACCAGAAAATTTTGGGAATTCATCATATTATATAGCAGCACTTTTTAAAACATTTGTCATAAAACGAAATTGAGTAGTTAAATTTCCAATAAAAGCTACTAATAAGTTACTGCATGAGTAATTTGCAATGAATTTCAAATACTTTTTTGTTCTATAGAAACTAGAAGGCCGGGAACTTGATATTTAATAAGATTCTCCACTTTGTTAAAAGATAAGTTCACTGTCAAAGATGCTAAAGATATTAGAGTGGTAGTTTGACGTGAATGTATTTGCTTTTAAGAATACTCGAACAATAAAATAGTTACTAAAAATCCAGGAATGCATTTACCGTTTAACTTGCCCAAGTGCAATGAGCAATGAAACTTATACAAGTCGCACGTGTATTTGATCTATTGCTTCGTGGTTTTGCACGCGACTTTCCTGCTAGGAGTAAATCCTTTCCCAAGTCCAGGACTAATGGAAACTGTTTTATTTCCGGAAGTACCATAAAATAATAGTTGAGAATTTATAAATTTAAATAAACACGAAGACGAACTAAATCTTAGAGGCACTTTCGCACGCTCGAGGATGATACTTTTCCCCAGAAATCCTTTAATGAGATAGAAAACTGGTCAGGTTGTACGTTCTACTCATCAGCACTCGCTGCGGACGCTGGAATCGCCGAGTAAGGGGTATCTTATAAAAAGACGCAAACCACTGGCTTTTTGTCGGTGGTAATGAGTTCTTACTGTCTCATTTTTTGCTCTATTACAATGCTATAAGCTCAAAACTGTCTAATAATAGCACTGAAAGAAAAGAATTATTAGAGGTCATGATATCCTAGTATATAATAGTTAGACAAACAAACGCGGTCGGAATACAAATAATATTCTCAATATCTGGCTTAATTTAAAGAATAATTAATTTTAAAAATTACTTGTTAAATTTTTTCCGGCCTTATTTCAACTCTTCAAACAGATTTCGATCCCGTACGAAAAGATTTTTATTGTGTGAAGCATTTTAATGGGATGAAAAATGAAATGTTAACCTAAAGCGGCGCAACCCCGTTTCCACAGAAGGCGGAGAAAATTTCTACCGCGATTAGATGAGAAGATTCACTCG
Source organism: Cotesia glomerata (assembly GCF_020080835.1). NCBI lineage: Eukaryota > Metazoa > Arthropoda > Insecta > Hymenoptera > Braconidae > Cotesia > Cotesia glomerata. The sequence goes on from NC_058158.1 coordinate 6,953,612, forward strand.
GATGATGGACAAGTTTAATTTCAATCACGGCTCTTAAAGGTATAAAGGCATAATACGATACGATCTAATGGTCGGTTGTTAAAATATTATATTCAATTAGGTGTTTACGTTTTATCCTCGTAATTGATCTTTTTTATTTTTAATCCATTTTATAAATAAACATGCATTATTAATATTTATTTATTATCAAAAAGCCTAATTGCCGGTCAATTAAATGCTTCAGATGTTATTTTCTAATCACAATTTCAAATCACTCATTTATTTTAATTTATATTGCTTGTAATTTATTAGAAAACGAGTTTATATAAGGTCTCAGCTAATTATTTTTTATTTTTTACTAATTTAATCAGTACAGCAAAAACAAATTTTTTTAATTCACATATTAAATTTAATGGGAGTCTAATTGTGCCCCAGATTTTTTGTTTCCCTCGATTTCGCCAATAAAAATGTATGAAATTGCTCGAATAGCCGCATACAAGTTTGACAGTCTCTTGAATCGTCATTCGTCGAAAAAAAAAGTCGCGCGTGCACCGCATTTTGATCGCCGAGGGCCTTGACCCGAGGTCGAGTTTTAAATTTATAAGTTCAGTTACACCACTTTACAATGTTTTCAAAATTTGTAAATTTCTCCAAAAATAGCCACAAAATAAATAAATCAATTAATTCCGTATATCTAAATAGAAATTGCAAATTATTTCGAGTGCTGAGAAGATAACATAAGACACGTCACCCTTATTTGTCACCGCTCGTGATATTGATCCATCAGAAATCCTGTTTATTACCCTCCTCAATTTACGGATGGTAAATAAAACCAAACCAAGAGCAAAGAGATGAGAAGAATGAGCACAGAGCAATACAAATGACAGCCATGTTTAATGTTTTAAATATTTTAATTCGAAAAATCTCCAACAAATAATGACGGACATTATCCATCAGCCTGGATAAACAGAGCTGTTTTTAATCAACCATCTGTGTTATGAAGTACCGAGTAATATGATAGTAAATTTCATCATTTAAACTCACATGATGTAAACCGAGTCACGAATTATAAATATTGATGCTAACTATTTCTACATTGTATTGAATTACACTTTCATTTTTTTTCCAACAATGAATCGATTTGCTAATTAAATATTTAATCATAAACAATTTTTTGTATTTTATTTTCTTGCAGTAAAAAAAATAGACCGAGATATAATATAATAATATATTTTACGCTAAAACGTTTAATACCATTTCGAAAATAACAATTTTTATCGATTTGTAATAACTATAATAACTTATTCAAAACCTTAATTCAATGTAACACCTGCTGAATATTTGAGTTTAATATATTCAGTATATCTGCATTAATATCAGTAATTTGTTGTCGAACATCTGCCGTAGTGACCTAGCCGTCTCTAAAGGTTACTAGATACATGCACTCAAAATTTTAGCATACAAAGCTCCGAAAGCAGATTCTATTGAGCGTGGGTCGATTTCATCTTCCATCTTTCATCCGTCCTCTATTCTGCAGGAAACTTTTATTCGCGCGGTTTTTTACTACAAAATCTCGTCTTCAGATGAATAAATCAAACTGAAAAGATAGTAACACTTTCTACATATTTACCCGCAAAGAGTGAGTTGAGTGTTGGAGCTTGAATGGATTAAATCCAGTAGTTAGACTGATGAAGAGACTCGATAGAAGTTGCAGAAGCTCCGTTAATAATTAACGAGCTGAATCTGTCTTGAAAGTGATCGAAGCCGGTGCCGATTAGAATCGTGGCGCCTTCTTTACTTACGACTTACGACCCACGTTGATGTGATGCATCGTTAAATTACATACATTTACATGATACCAAGCTGGTATAGACACTAGAGATATAGAGTAGAGTACAGAGCACAGAGCAGACTCGATACCTACCAACTATTGAGTATAGTAGTATATAGTCACACAATTTACATTAGCTGAGTAGAAAGAAAACAAATTACTCGACAGTGTAACTTGTAAGTACAAACTTGTCTGTTAATACTATTACCGCAAAATGTTTGAGTTCGTATGTTAATGCAGTATGTAGTATGTTGTATGTTGTTCTTAGTATATAGAATACACGTGATGCGATAAGTGTGTGAGCTGTACTGTAAGGTGTTTTTAATCTGTCCTCAAGGAAATGTTTTCGAATGACACTTGACATGGTGTCAACTCGATAAATTTATTCGATCACGGAAATTGTTTCACCGCTGTACTCAATACTCAATATACTTTTATTTACTCCACTTGTTTTTTACGAATAACTTACATCAAATGTAAATGTTAAATAAATAAACATACGTGTTTCTTTGTTATATTACAAGATACTGTAACTTACTCTTATATATGTATATATTTATAATAATAAGAGTGTAATGATTTTGATTATACCAAATCCAGTTAATAAATTTTGTTTGTCTCTTTGTTGTATAACCAGAGAAATTTAACTAGTTACGTCGATTTTATATGACGTTCGACACTTGTTATATGGAAAAATTTATAGGAAAGATTACAATTTATTATGAAAATGGTTTCAAAGAAGTTTGGAGAATGGTGTAAGAAAAATGTCAATAATAAAAATAATATCGACGAAAATGATAATAATGTTGTAGCAATAGCAGAAAAAGGAAGTTAACTAAAAATTAGAATAGAAAAACTATACGAAAAAAAAAAGATGTAAAATTTTTCGTCTTGATTCAAAACAATTACCCTCTTCAAAATTATATTCTTGGTTATATTTATAATTGTTATATTTATAAAGAAAAATGATAAATTTTCAGAAATGAATTTGTAAAAATAACATACCCGGAAAAGAAATTTTTATATAATTATATATAAATGTTTATATAAAATTGTATAAAATTTTTAACCATACATTATTTTATATAGTTTTATATAATGCATTTTTCCAATGTAAAATTTATAAATTTTCTAATACTGTATTTACATTTATTCTAATGTAAATTTGCAAGTTATGTTTTGACAAGAATAAAACTGTAAATTTTACAGAATTTTTCTGTAATATTGACAAGACTTTTTTTCCGTCTTACAATCGAAAAAGAAAACTCAAAAAAAATAATGAAAGCACCGAAACTTTATTTATGCAAATACATGAGAGCACCTTTAAATTTCTTGAAATGATCCTATTTGAATGGACTGAAGTATCATTACTATCACTATCACTATCTCAGACATTACATCTATATGTAAGAATTCAGAAGATATTCGAGGCGAGGCTCATCCAATCCCAAGCTGATGGCTGATGGTATAGAAACCCTGTACTCCCTATCCCGCGAAACGAGTTTCATTTAGTTTTGTGGTCTGCGCAGTACAGCGCAGGGTACCATTAGGTCTGATGAGCGCTGTGGTTACGTCATCCTCATCATCTGTGATCCTGTCGGCTCTTTCAACTCATCAGTACATAACAGCTCATGCACTGACTTTATTCGTAGACTTTTTCATAAAATCAGCCGGATCTTGGTTTAATTTAAATGCCAAGTTACGCAAAATTATTTCGTTCTATTTAATTCGGAGTAGAGAACTGCTGAGTTTAAGTGTTTTAAAAGTAATTAATTAAATTGAGAGAAGTATTTATCTTCAGTTTAATGAAATGAGAATGAGTACTGAGAAAGAGGAATTTTGAGGATAGGATTTAATGCGATTATCTAAGCCTTGAAGTTGTTCTAGATTTGCCTCCAAGGTCTTATTGGTATGAGTTCTCGCAAGCAATGACACCACGTCGGTGTGTATCGTCAAGCGATTTAATTAAGGCGTAACGAACGTGAAAGCAATCAACTCTAAGACTATATATAGAATTATCCTAATTTTACCTCACGTAAACACACCAATTTCATTTACTTTTTAAACTTTAAGGGAATTCTTGCTGATCTGCTATTGGGCAACAGTCACTCTAATGTTTTATGTACCGATCTATAGATATATACTTTTATATATTTATATATAATATGTAATATATATGTAAGTCTGTGTTTGTGTTTTGTGCATGAAAGGTAGGTCAGCTGTAATTGTTGCACGATGATTGCTCACGATCAATCTTACTTTAATTCATATTTAATTACGTTCATCTTTTTTCAGTTATTTTTATTATAAATATACCTTTTAAAATATTTTTTTATCCCCGAAGAGTTATTGTAAATGAGCACAAAAAATTATATTAATATTAAAAAGAAGCCTCGTTTTTATCATCTGCTTTGGTTTTCGATTTGTCTGAGTTAATTATTTTTTTATCATTTCAATATATTACTAATAACTCTTTAAATAATATTATACTTAAATATTAAACATTTGAAAATTTTTGTGATTTTGTTATTCAGAAAAATTAATATCCAAGCTTTTTAAGTACTATTTTTTTTGCGTAACTATTTCATCAAAAATTAATCAATGAACTATGAAATAATTCACATTGATTGAAAATTATTAGCAGTTATTCGTCTTTTTTAGATAAAAATAAAAAATATTAAAGACGATGTCACAAACAAAAACTTTTGAAAATTTTTAAATAAATTAAATTTGAAAAAAATAAAATTAAGATATTTGTATTTGTTTCGTTGTTTGTTTGATAATTTATATCTTTATTATCAGAAAATAAATAAATAATTAAAATTCAAATATTTAAATGACCCTCATCCTAAATCTCGTTACTAAAAATTTGGTTTAAAACTCTCTATGCAAATGTTGTTTATTCAAATAAAATAAACTTATCGTACTTAATTTTCAATCAATATTGCTCAATAATTAAAATACAATTACCAATTAAAATTAATTGATAGAAATTATAACTGAATTGACAGTTAAATAACTTTTCACGTCAACGTAAATATATTATTCAATTGTCAATTAAAATGAAAAAATATTTCAATAACCTGTTTTAGATGAATTATTTATATTTTCTACCGTAATTACACAAACTGTTTTATTATTAATGTAATAATTTCAAAATCATTAATTCAATTTAATTAATAACTCTAACGGACTGTTATTATTAATTAAAATTACTCAATAATCAAAATACTATGTAACTGTCAGTAAGAAAATTAGATAATTAAAAGGATGTTTCAATTACCGTTTATAAGTTGTTTCCCAATTTTTAATAAATTTATTAGTCAATCTAAATTTACCATGAGAAATTAATTACAGAGGAAGACGACTCTTCTTCAAGGGCAATAATTGAATGGATTCAATTGGAATGAGACAAAAAAGGTGATGCATTGCGGCTCCGGGCTCCAGTACTGAACCTACGCCCAAAAGATCTAACAGAATCGATAGGTGAGCACAGTCTACGGTCTATAGACACACGGAAAAATTCCTACCTATACCAATCCAACGTGAGATGTGAGAGAAATAAATCTCTCGTAGAACTGAGGTACGTGTGTGCTATCTGCTGGCGATAGCCAAAGGGGCTTCCCGTTTTCTTGCAGACTGCATGTATATATAGTACTCGAATAAAATTCAATCGCCGATATTCCGGTCTCCTGTCAGTTCCTTGTTGTACGTAGCAATACAGCGTACTGCTGCACTAGTAGACGTTGTACGTTACTAACTATACTTATAGTCTTCTTTTTTGCCCTCAATCCTTGATCAAAAAAATGTTCCATCCATTTACAAACTCTGGTACAAATAACACAGTATCTTGCATTGCCGATTCTCATACCGATGAGTTACTTCCTCTCTACTGTATAACTGAAAGAAAAACTTTTTATTTCCTCAGAATTATATTTTTGTGGAAATAAAAGTTTATGTTTTTCTGATGTAACACAAACTTTTGGAGTCAATGCACTCTAGCATTTATTACAAGCTCACTCCATATAACATTCTGCACTTATACTGTGTACTGTGACCTCTATTAATTTTTAATGCCGCTTTTTCCCGAAGCTCTTCAAAACAAATCAATTGAGAAGGTACTTTGATCTAGAGAGTTGAATTACTTACCCAAGAATCATTATCATTATTTTTACTACTATCATCATCGTAAACATATTTTTTGACATGTAGAAACCATGAAGAAAAATTTTAAGAATTTAGACGATATTATCACATCAAAGAATTTGCTAAGTTGTCTTAAAAATTGCTTTCTCACTGCGCTTTTGATTATTGTTCATGACACAATTTCTAAAGTTGGAATCGACTGACTAATTTATCGTCAACTCACGCTGCAATGAACAAGGTAAAATTTATTTACATCGATAATGTATTTAATCTAATGTGTTACCCGGGGTAAAACGGTCAGTGGAGAAAATTTTTAACTGATTTTTTTTTTGTTAATCAAAAGTCTTTCGGTGGGTTAATAAGTGTTTTGATAAATTCTTGTCGAGTTTAATTGAAGTAAATGATTAATTGCGCAATTACACTTTTTCCAACTCGGAAGACCGCCAAGAGGTCGTTCACCTACCATCTTAACATTTTCGTTTTTTTAGCTAAATTAAAATTTCAATCTTCAAAGCTTTACAAAGTTGAATTTTTTAAAATTACAAGTGAATAAATATTTTATTAATTTTTAATTTACAAGAAAAAAAGCGTCATTGCATAATCGTCTAAATGTTTCATATCTGTTGTATAATTAATTGCTCGTTCGTCAAAATTATACCACGAAATGAAAAAAATCGATTGCGACATCCAATGAGCAGTCAGTAATTGCCACTGCATATAAACTAATTGTCAGTAATCAAAATTAATTAAATCACAGTGATCAGTATCCAGTAAGAATTTTCATTCTGCAGTGTATTGCGTACAAAATAACACTGCACCACAAATTGCTCTTGTACAATTTGATCGCTGATTAACCCGAGTGGCAACAAAGTCCCTCGCAAACGTACACCGCGATTCGACTGATGATTTAAGCGATCGTTAAGTATTATAAAAGACTACTACCTCTTATCTCCACGGACATATAATCTGAAAGACTGCGTATATTTTGTCTGAGATGTCACGGTATGACGTGCAAATAAAAGAACAGGAACCGTCGCCGCGAAAAATAATGTTCATTAACAACCCGACCGCCATATAGTATATTTATACTCGTATTTTTACAGTTGATCATAAAGTCTCTTTACGGACACAAGTTCGATTCGCAGGGTATCTCACACTGGTATCAAACTACTTGTTACTTGACGTCACCCTTTGAAAAATAAATAAGTTAAATAAATAAAAGACAGCATAGCGCTAACACGAGGAAGAATAAATAATGAATTTTGTTCTTTTTATTCTTTCTTCATCTTTATCGTCTCTTTTCTTCCCTTGAGCCATGATAATATCTTCCATCCTCGGCTGCTCGGACACTATTATCAAAGAGACTCTGGAGATTTCTTTCGTCACCGCTGGCATCAAGGGCCACCCATACCCATCCAACGGTCATCTGCGAAATGGCGCCATACCCAACATGGTTTGACGTATCGAACAAGTTTTAAAAATACACTTGCCGTCTTGTCTCTATACTAGAGTTTACCCGAGCTTGTCTGAGCTTGAGTATAAGTATTATTAATTTTATTTACTCATTTACTATTACTATTACGGTCAGGTATTTTACAATTAAATAAAAAATTATATTTCACTCTCCCTTATCGCGGTAATAACCATACTAATTTCCGCGCCAATTCCCTCATTTGTCACCGTACCGATGTAGACAACGACGACTATGGCTCCAGAAAACCACTTTCATTTAATATGTATCACGACGTTGTCATTTATGTTTCACAATTATCTATTTTTGTCGGAGACCAAGACTGAGATAACGTCATATCAGCTATCTACATTAAATTCGTAATTAGTTTATCAAATAATTAACTTACTTTTTCACATGATTGAATATTCAGAGCAATTACTGCCTACTCTAATTAATCGACAGATAACGAATTCTAACCGCTTTGGCCAGTAGGAAATGACCGATTCTCAAAAAATAGATTATATTATCTTATATATTTTATATTATATTATGTAACTAAGTCAGTAATTTGTTATATAAAAAAATAACCAATAATATTTTTAGAAGAAATGATTATTAGCCCGACTGATCATCTTCCGCGAACGAAGGATCTTAAAATGGCAATGAGGTCTGAAACAAGTTTTAAAAATACCTTCCCGATGAACTCTCACACGCGATCAGACTGACCAATTGATATTTGGACTTATATATAGATATACAAGGAAGATTTTTTTAGTTTTGGGCGCCAGTCGCGAACAATCCGTGTTGGAGGACTCGATAGTGAACATATACGTGGACATAATACTTGAATTGTTTTATTTGGCAAAGTTGGACCACAGCTTTATTGGAGCCCGCTGCCAAGAGCAATGAACTCCAAGACCGTCGTTCATTTCCGATAAATAAATAACTTCCACGTTGATACCGAAAAAAAATTTGGCATTGCTGTAATTTGTTGGAAAAATTTAAAGCTTGTAGAAATTAAATTAAGCAACGTGATTATATTTTAACTGTAAATAAAAAAAAAATATTTTTATTAAAAATTTTAATTAATTATCCAAAACAAAAAAAAAGAAACTAGTTTATTTAAATGATTATTAAATTTTTAAGATTAAACTACTCGACTAATTTCTCGAGTTTCTCAATATTTTGCAACGATATCTCGCTCCCTGAAATTGCTCAATAATTTAAAAATAACGAATCTTCTCTAGTCGAGCAGATCTACTTCATTTATTCCTGAGAGTGTATTATCCTGGAGGTGGGATTAATGCTTGAACGAGATTAATGAAAATTATACAGGAGAATTCGCGGCATGTAGCCAAGTAATGCCGAGGATGTTTTGCGAGTACCGCAACTTGTCTTTTGTCTTGTCGCTTTATTATTTTTTACAGTCGCTATCTCGCCTTTGTTTATTATTTATTTTTATTTGCTCACTAAACTTTTTATTATTTTTATCTCAACTTTTATTAGAGTAGAGGGCATTAGCTCGTACTCGAGTCTCGACTGTACGTTGCTAAAAGTTTGTGCATACATGTACTCACCCGTGCGTGGACTTTTCGGCGAGATACCCGAGATTTTGTTCTTACGTATGCGCGACCGCGAGTGATCTTTCTACCCAGGCCGTACGAAGTTACGAGTCGCATTGCGACAAAAAACATTCTGGATAATAAACGTGTACCTAAATCGTATGATATAAATAATATAAAAAAATTACTAAAATAAAGTATAACGAGATAAAGCGTTAGATAAAAACACAAACGCAAAAATAAAAAATTTATGGAATTTTTAATTTATAATATTATTTCATTTCTCACGATTTATTTTTATTTAGAGTATGACCGAGTGTCTTTTGTATGACTTACGGCATTAAAATAACTATTGTGCAATGGATTATATATTTTTCAGAGGTCAAACATACGATCTTTCTCGAAGATGAAAAAATTCAAGTCTATTGATAAAAAATAGCGTGGAAGCAGATAGGGACAGGGTAAAAAATAGTAGACAGAGTAGAGTATCGCAAGAAATATAAAGAAATAAATACATTGAATAGGATAGAACCGTGTATTCTGAACTCCGTCGTGACATTAGAGTTTTCGCCGACCTTCTAGCATCCGAGGCAACCACCACGGCGTAGTAAGCACACTTGAAGGTATTATTATTCTCAAGAAGCTTACATAAGTAGTTTTGAGTTACATCTCGTTAGGCAAACCAGCTTGCCGGCTGACTTGAATTACTACTGGATTATTCACTGCTTCAAGCACTGTCTCTCTTCCCTTTTAAACACTCTGCATTCTGGGCTTTACTTATATCTTATATTATTCTATATTATGCTTATTCTTCATCTTTGTATTACTTACAACTAACAACTAACAACAGTTAGTTAAATACTGTACACACTATAAAACACTTGACACTGATGCTCACCGGAAATAATGTCTCTCAGATTTTACTATATTTGTCTTTGCTATGTGTATTATGCTCATGCTTTGCTCGTGTCCTTCATCTTCACCCTTTCGCGTCTGATATCCTACATACTTTACTTTTATGCTTTTCGATCATTTTGTTTTTTGTACTCCTTATTTTAATTACTAATATTAATAAAAAATATTAAAAATTTTCTGTAATTCGAGATATATACAAGAAAAGCTCGAATTCGAATTCTATAATGACCAAATTCTAAAACTAAACTTACGTTGATCAACAAAATGATTTTAAATAATTGATTAAAATTTTAATTTTTAAATAATATAAAACATCTTGACAAAAAAAGTTTAAAAATTATTTATATTGAATTTTGATTTGCTTTTCCTGTATCTAGCATTGATTTGAATTTTTTACCTTGTGGAATTTTTAATAAAAATTGATTTCATCGACTATTTATTATGCTCAGAATAATTCAGCAGTTTAATAATATTACGTGAGTTATGCAATAAATTCTTTTATATTTTTTAAAAATAAAGAAATTTTCAAAAAAATTAAAATCCTTTTATAATTTTATAAACCAAATCATCTTTTTCAATCTAAAAATAAGGTATGTGTTCTATTGTGTTGACAAAAAAGTAAAGCCTATGTAACTACTAAGGTAATTACATAATATAATATAAATTTTCCGCTTAAGCTCAAAAAAATAAATTGATCATTATCACCTTACCTAATAAACAACCTAACAATAAAACGATTAAAAACAAAAACGGTGTAAATTCCATGGACAAGATAATCATCAATTGTAAATTTAACAAACTTTCCATGATAAATATAGAGAGATATTGTTAAAATAAATTTCCCACGATATTTTATTAAGTACATTGTCACTTGGTCGTACGTTTTGTTAGTTTTATTTGACCATAGTGCGTGTGCTTTCGCTGTACGCGTTGCCTTGTACCTAGAGTACGGAAGAGTGTTTTGTTATATTATATCCTCAGCTAAATAAATATAGTCAAAGATACAATACTGGCATATTGGATAGAATAGATAACTACAAATAGCCGTAAATTTAATAGAATTAACCTGTCAATGGTTTTGCGTTAAGTAATTTTGCTAAATTTATTTAATAATACATTTTGGCTTCTATTCTATCAGAAATATAAAATTCATGACTAAAGTGAAGTTAGTTTAGAATCAAAATTCTCAAAACTAATCGAAAGAATGAACCCTGATTCGTTATTTGTTTAGGATTAGAGTAATTTAAATTTCTAGTTTATTAAATTTGGTATCCCTTGTATTGCAAACTAGCTACCAACTGTTATTGTATTAGTTATTGTCCATATATACCTATGATATGAATATATGTATGAAAAGACAGCACAGGTAATGCACACCATATACGAGTGTAGGAGGGTGTAATATTAAAATAGGTGAAGGCAGTTTACAATAGCTTCAAGTTGCAATACAAGTGTTACCTACGCTTGTTGCATTAAACGTTAAGTACTTTGTTGTTCAATAAAATATGTACAAATGTAAGCACGACAATAGACTAAGAATGCAGGTAGGGGTAATACTGATCCATGTTTCACATAACACATAATTATGTCGGTACATAATTTAATTAAATATGATAAGCTGATGGAAGTATTTGTTTGATTTAATTTTTTTTTTTCATTTTTAATCAAATATTCTGCAAGCCTAATTCTCAAAAGCGTTTTAATAAATGTAATGATAATCATGAAATTTAGCTACTGACCGCGGTGTCGCGATTCGCAGCCGCTATAGCATGAAGTGAATATTAAACAGCGATGCATTCGCTGAGGAATTGGCACGTCTGTCTATAAAATATAATATATAACTTTCTTTGAATAGTACAGGACCCATAAGGTAATTTAATATAAAATATGATATATTAGTAGTTTTATCGCGATGAAGAATTTGAACGAGTCGCGGTGTGCATGGTGTGGAAAGTGCACCTGAAAGTGCACCGGGGATCAAATGTCTATGGCATTCACTCGTTATATTGCGACTTTCCTTATATTATATTCGATGAGACTACTCCTTTATGTTCGTATGTGCTTATTTATATAAATAAAAACATAAATGAATGAATATATATTATATATGCATGCTTAGAGATAGATGTAGGCAATCTATTATAAAACATACTCGGGAAAATAGTTTGTTATCATACCGAGGAATCCAATTGTAAGAAAAGTAGATGGGCTGGAGAAAGAATTTAGCTTGAGGTAAGGAGCTTAGCGCTCATTTAATATCATGCTTTAATATAATAGATGTGTATTTTCTCAGATAACTTTTAACGGGCAATTAATTTTATGGCCGATCAATTGTAACCTGTAATTTTCTTTGTTAGACGGTTCATCGGGTGTCATCTTGCTCTGCTGTAATTAATGTTTCTTCATCGGTGTTAGTTGAGGTTTTAGTTTTGTTTTCATCCGAGATATTTATGATTTAGTAATTAATAATTATTTTGTAAAAATAATTACAGTCATATTAATACCCACGTAAATAAATTTTTAAAATGACGTTGAGTAACCTTTTATTTTATTAGAATTTTTCGAGTAGAGCTACAAGGTTCATGTTTTGACTCGCGATTGGTTTACCGCAAATATATAAAATTTTACGTATAAAATTAAAGCTTATATTTTATACCAAGTAAATGAGTTACTCAAATAAATTGTGAATAAAATGTTTAGTTCACAATTAATAAATGCAAGACTAATAATAGATGTTGCAATAAGTAAAAACCATGAGGTTGAGTTTAACTTTAATTTATTTAAAGGAAAGAAATGCGACTGCGCGCTACAAGGTATGTAAGAATAACTAAGAGCAAGATCACGTCAACTGGACCCCCTATTTTCCATTTGATCATGAAAATTAAGTTCATGTATCTTTTTTATAAGTACATACCAAGATAAAATGATCCCCGAAACGATTTTTAAAAATTTCGATTTTAACAATAATTTTTTTTACAGTGAAAATTTTAGGTACTTTTAATTAAAAAATGGATTGTAAATCAACCGTTAAAGTCAAATTAATGTGACTTGAAGGATTTGTTTTTAAAATGTTTGTATTTTAATAAAATATTAATAACTAAAAATTATTTGTTTATTATCATATTGTTAATTAACTTTTAAGTTAACAAATGAAAATTTCACTGACTTCTCGTGAAAAAATGAAGTTTTTTTTTATCGGTTACATGCGTTATTTATTAAAGTTTAAGATTTCAGAAAAAAATTTCACTGCTCGCGATTTATTTAAACAATATAAATTTATTTAACTATCAAACAAATTTTATTATTATTATTATGATCAATATTATGACTAATAAAATAAGTAAATTCTCTATTATTAAAGAAAAATAGAAAAAACGAACTAGTAATAAATATTAAATTTTTTAGGCATTTGTTAACTTTATTTTATTTTTTTTTTTAAACTTGGTTAATAAAAACTTTTTTATCTTCCGACACAATATTATATTATTAATCTTTACATATATATTTTCTCTGTGCGTGTGTTTGTCACTGAACTTTTTCTAAACGGCTGGACCAATTTTAATGAAACTTTTTGTGTGTCTTTAGGTGGATTCGAAAATGGTTTAGATTCACAATTCAGTCAACGGAAAAATGTTTATTTATTTAAATTTTTATTTATAAATTGTTCTTGATCTTGGAATGTTTTACATTGGATCTGACAGACAGTATCGAATATTCATTTGAGAAAAAAAATTATAATCGAAATTCAAAAAAATTTTGTGTAATTGTGTTAAAATCAATCAGGTGCTAATTGAAATATGTCATTATAATAACGTTTTAATAATAATTTTCATCAAAACGGTCCAAACTGTAACAACTCATTCAAATAAACTTGAAATTTTTTAATTTAAGACGTGTGTACAAGAAAACGTCTGTCTGGTCCGCTAGTAATAATATAGTAATATATTACTATATTATTAATAATAATATAATAATGTTTCGGAAGATAAAAAAGTTTTTATTAACCAAGTTTAAAAAAAAAAATAAAATAAAGTTAACAAATGTCTACAAAATTTAATATTTAATACTAGTTCGTTTTTTCTATTTTTCTTTAGTAATAGAGAATTTACTTATTTTATTAGTCATAATATTGATCATAATAATAATAAAATTTGTTTGATAATTATATTCTTAATTGTTATTTTTAATTATAATTAATCGAAGCTGTAACATAGTCTGACGTTCGACGGCGCGGTATTCTAACAGCGCCTGGCGCTCGGCGCGCTGTGATAAATAAATTTATATTGTTTAAACAAATCGCAAGCAGTGAAATTTTTTTCTGAAATCTTAAACTTTAATAAATAACGCATGTAACCGATAAAAAAAACTTCATTTTTTCACCGAGAAGTCAGTGAAATTTTCATCTGTTAACTTAAAAGTTAATTAACAATATGATAATAAACAAATAATTTTTAGTTATTAATATTTTATTAAAATACAAACATTTAAAAAACAAATCCTTCAAGCCCCATCAATTTGACTTTAACGGTTGGTTTACAATCCATTTTTTAATTAAAAGTACCTAAAATTTTCATTGTAAAAAAAATTATTGTTAAAATCGAAATTTTTAAAAATCGTTTCGGGGATCATTTTATCTTGGTATATACTTATAAAAAAAATACATGAATTTAATTTTCATAATCAAGTGGAAAATAGGGGGTCCAGTTGACGTGATCTTGCTCTAACTTAGAGAAAATACAAAAATTGTTACAAGGAGAGTAAGAACTAGGCGTTACAATTACAAGCAGGAAAAATTAGGAGTAGGAATATTTGGCAACGAATTTAGTTAACCAGGAAATAATTTGGAGGCAGGATAATTGCAAGTTATGCAGTTTGGAAAAATAAGCAGGAAAGGGAATACGGATGCTAAGATTTTTACCTGGATGGGCGATACGTTTACAAAAATATTTCTAAACTTAGTTAGCAATTAAAAGATTAAAAATACGAAATTTACCAAAAGTAAAAACCCAAAGTAATATAACCCAGGTATCAAATTTATGACCATAAGCAAATTAAAAACTATTTAAGAAAATATCCCAAAAATTACCATTAAAAATTCATTTTCTATTCTAAATCTAGAAAATAACTAAAATATAAAAAAGCAAAAAAAAAATTGTCTAGACTGCTATTGCAATACCTAGGCTGGGAAATTTACAGCCATAAATAAAATTAAACAAATGAATAAATCTTTTTCTAGATAACATGAAATACTCAAAAATACGGGTTTGAATTTAAAATAAAATATAGTATTTATATTATTTACCGATTTAAATAATAATTTTCGAATATACAAATAAAAAGTATAAAATTATTTAATTAATTTAAAATTTTCTAATAAAACTAATCGTACGACGGAACAGCTCAATTGAGATTTTCTTCTATTTTTTTTTATGAGAAAAATACGAAAGCAAAATAATAACTTTTCATTAAATTATTACAAAAATAAAAATAATGCTTCAACTAGTGAATTGTACGCCATCTATACAATTATCATTCGATTCAAATTAAAAATATTAGAAATTTTTTAAGGAACTAACTTTTAAAATTACCATTTTAAAAATATGATATCAAGAATTGAAATTTAAAAAAATAGTGTAGCCCTGCTGTCTAGCGGTAACCGAAATAGTAAAAACCAAAATCACTTACGATGACTTCAACAAGATGATTAGTGTATTCTCGATTATCAGCTTTCATCTCCTCGGCCATAAATAAAATAAAATTTTTTTCAATAATCTCTACTTTGTCATATATGTGTGTAGTACTGACGTGTAAAATATATTTGAGTAGTGATATCGAATATCAAATTATTATTATAATATTTTCATTCTTATCCCACGGATGATCCTCAGTATATCCTCTCGCTTGATTACACTGCTGAGACATATTATTTGCTTATATCTTTCTCTATATATTTAATAGTTAATACTTAATATTTGTATGTACACAGGTGAGTAAAGGTGTTGCAGTTGCAAGAGCCACACATCGACACCGAGTATAACACACGTCTATGAAATAATAGCCGAAGATAATGAGGAGTATCAACAAATAAGCATCATCTCAGTGTAGAAGCATGCATACAACTCTAACAACAAAGTATAAGAGCAATATAAGTAATGTTAATCAATAATCGTTTATCGTTAATAGGCATGACTGTTATCTCTCTGTAGTGTTTCGTTGTTGTGTACAAATAAAATATAAATATAAATATACAAAGTAATATAATATAATATAAGACTCGATGATATATTAATACATTTATGCTTGCGGCCAAGTGTCATGTTTATGATGCAAACGAGAGATGTCCATCATGTGACCTGAAAGCGTTTAGAGCGAGCTATAAGCAAAAAATAACAATCCGGACGCACGATCTCACAATGTTGTACATTGTAAATACAAGACTACGTGCAGCGAGCAATTGTGTCTCGAAAAAGACATAACAAACATTCGTGGGATCGTAATACAATGATTGGACCATTGGACTGATTTTTATGTCTCTATAATTCTCTGTGCTCGGTTCTTTCTCCGTCCATACTATATTGGCCAGCTTCACTTAGCTCTCGACACTCGCAGTTTTCACTCTTCTTTATCAATTTAATGGCCATCGTCCGAGTCCCGAAACAAGCTCACATTCAACTGAGACCCAACATTTTATTCTTTCGATTGTTTGACACTATCTCAGACATTAAGTGATGGTTCTGTCTCGCTTTAAGTCTAGGGACGGTATATTTTATTACCTTATTAACCTTATTACGTATAAGTTATGTGTACCCGGTAAATCACACCTTTGCTGAAGTTATTTATTTGATTGATACAATACAATTTTCATAAATTATCTGATAAAAATTTGTACTCAAAAATTTTGTGATCTTTTAATGCCTCTATCGCAATCATATTACACTTATACAATGATATAAGTAGATGTACACCGAAAAAACATTTAAATTAAACAATCTTTTACTTTCTAAAATCATTACATTTTGCTATTTTGAAAAAAAAAAAACGTTTTGAAAAAAATTTTACGTGGACGTCCGGATGTCATACCATTTTGGATGTACCAACGATTACTTCCGAACAAATTGATATTTCAAGACCGGACCTTTTTTATCAGTTTAAGAATTCAATAAAATGAGTCCGTATTTCATATCAGTGGCCTAGTTTACGTATTTTTTTTTAAATTGAATTTTTATTAAAATTCACTACGATACAACCATACAAAGCCAAACGAACTTTTCTTATTTGTCACGTGAAAAGTATGGTGCCACTTGATCAAGCTAAATTTTTTTAGACTACGTGCGCATATGACAAGAAAAACGGGCGCCGATATTAAAAAAAAAAATGAAAAATGAAGAATGAAAAATATATCTCGAACTTAAATGATAGGCTAATTTTAAGATCAATTTTTAATAAAAATATTTAGAGATAGACAAAATA
This sequence comes from Cotesia glomerata, assembly GCF_020080835.1. Classification (NCBI taxonomy): domain Eukaryota; kingdom Metazoa; phylum Arthropoda; class Insecta; order Hymenoptera; family Braconidae; genus Cotesia; species Cotesia glomerata. Next base: position 6,970,968 of record NC_058158.1, read on the forward strand.
ACTAATGGTTAAATTGAAGAAAATTTTTTAAATCAAAAATACAATTTGGATTGCAAAAATGAAACAAAGCAATGAAATAACAAATCGAGGCGAAGATTTAATGTAGATCATAAAAATAAATAATAGACGAGACGAGATCGAAGGCTGACCCTAGCCGATCAAAAGTTTGTCACGGATTGACTGGCAACTCGCGGATTCGTCCAGGGTCGGGGACAAAGAGGCTCTGAGATTGAGGACTCAGGGCTTACGACAGACCTGAGAGTAACAAGTAACAAGAGACGAAGTAGTGCGGGCGATTTAATGTAACGTAGTTGGGCCAGTAAACAAGACAACGGGACATTAATAACAACATCCTGCTGAAAAGGTAATTGTAGTGATACTCGAGCTGAACATAGTACATACAACGTGGACCGGGATAGACCGTATTGTAGTGGTGCATGTAATGTGCCAACTATTGACTAGCGATAGTAGTGCCTTTACTAGCCTCCGTTATACTAGACATAGACAGGGAATATAATACGACGACAACTCTAATATAATTTAATATAATAGTGAACCGATACGAGGAGAGGACGCGATGACTTGAATCGTACCGATTTGCCGCACGTTTCTCGATTGTCTTGAATGACTCGTGATTGCATTGATACCTCGAAACCCGTGATCGAGCCACGATAGGCTAATAACGGAGCCAACAGATTTTTATTAACCGGTTATTGACGCTGACAACAGGGTGTTCCCTTTGATGCTAAAGACGTAAAACGTCCTCGATTTGCGGAGAGGAGACCGATGCTAATTTTATTTTATTTTAAAAACCTTTAAAGAAGTAATAGCGATAATGGATGAATAGATCGTTGACAAGCCAACCGAGAAAAATAATAATGATAATGAGCGAGAGACGGGATTGTTGTTATAAATTATAACTAATAATAAATGAAAAGAGGTTGCGTCGCACAAAGTCGCGATAAGCCATCGGGGATCAGGGCGAGAGAAGAGCCAGCTCTTTACTCTTTCATGTCTCGATTATTCTTGTTATGTGAATAGCAAAGAGATGGAGCCTGGAAAAATGTAAGGCTCAACTCTGAAGAATGAGAAGATGAGGAGGCTCTCTGAGGGAGAAAGTTCTATTAATCGTATGCGCAGTATTGTAAATGGGAGCTGGGGTCGCAAAAATTTTCATTGCACGACCACGAAAGATAGATACATATATAAATGGCTATATATAATGCATATTCCTGAGAGAACTTCAGACTAAGATACTCGTAGTACGGGAAGATACCACCAACGACAATACACCCGGTACGGGCAAACACTACTTGTTGCTAGATTATTATTATACACGTTAAAAGGAGAATTTTGTAAGATTTGTTGATTAATACTTGAGATATGACTTAATAATAAATATTTATCAACAGTTGGTTGATCAGTTATTGAATGAAAAAATTTTATTTTTATTTTTACACTGATAGAAGAATTTGTTTATAATTAAAAATATTTGCTAATATTCAACAAATCATTTATTAACTTTTTAGTCCTTAACAAATATTTCTTAGTATTTAAAAAAATTTATTAATATTTAATAAATGAATATCAGATTTATTAAATACAAACAAATCATTTTAAATGCTAAGAAATATTTGTTTAATACTAAAAAGTGGTCTCTAATAAATAATTTGTTAACTTGTTAATTTGTTTAATTTGTTAACAAATATTTTTTGATACAAATAAATCCTTTCATCAGTGTAGAGTCGATCAAGTTTTTTGAGTGATTCTCAAGATCTTGTAGACGAATATAGTTTATTTAATTTACAATTTTAGAACATCCAAATTTAAAAGAGACTAAGAGTAAGAAACAAATTTTCATAAAAATTTATTAATTTGATGAATGAAGGATATAGTAACACGAATAGCTTCATTTGAAATAAATAATAACAATTTTAATAAATTTGACTGAATTATCAAAAATATATGTTCTAGTGTCTCGAAATTTCTTTAGTAGAATTCATGAATTTTTACAATTGAAATTTATAAATAAAAATTATTGATACGAAAATTCAAAAACTACACTGAAAAAAAAAATTAACTTGAATTAAGAGAAAAATTCTTAAACCAAAAAAATCATTTTGAAGAGTTTCATTGTCTTGAATCAAGATGAAAAATTCTTAAATCAAGTAAAATTTACTTAAACCAAGAAAAATGTCTTAGTTCAAGAATTTTCCTATTCAAATCAAGAAGATGAAGTTCTTCAAAATTATTTACTTGATTCAAGTAAATTTTTCTTTCTGTGTATAAATTAAAATTATTTTACGACTGAATAACGATAAAACTTTCTATCCCTACACGGAGAGAAAAGAATAGAACTTATTCCTATGTAAGAATGGTAACCATTACCATGTTACATAGTAACAGAAATTTTTGTGAGAACCCTGTGTAAATTTGCTAATAAAAATCTTAAAAATTGTGATAAAAATATGAACAATCACTCATTCGATGCGGAATGAAATTCGAAAAATAATGTTATTGATTTTTTATTTTTTTGATGAAAATTTCAATTTGTTATTAACAAAAAACATAACCAAAATAAAAAATCTCAGTTTTTCGTAAATAACTCAATAACTATTGGTGATATCAAAAATCAGAAAAAAGATCCTTAAAGAGGAGGAAATTTCTTAAAAAAAGTCTTGACTTCCGGAACTCTAGCTTGAAAACCAATAATTTTTATTTAATGTTGAAAATAGGGTTCCGCGCAATTGCCGTCGTATTTTAGCATCGGCGCGGCCGTATGACAAAAGTCGCGCGGAACCCTATTTTCAACATTAAATAAAAATTATTTTTTTTCAAGCTAGAGTTCCGGAAGTTGAGACTTTTTTTCAGAAATTTCCTCCTCTTTAAGGATCTTTTTTCCGATTTTTGATATCACCAATAGTTATTATTTACGAAAAACTGAGATTTTTTATTTTGGTTATGTTTTTTGTTAATAACAAATTGAAATTTTCATCAAAAAAATTAAAAATCAATCACATTATTTTCAAAATTTAATTCCGCATCGAATGAGTGATTGTTCATATTTTTATCACAATTTTTAAGATTTTTATTAACAAATTTACACAGGGTTCTCATAAAAATTTCCGTTACTATGTAACATGGTAATGGTTACCATTCTCACATAGGAATAAGTTCTATTCTTTTCTCTCCGTGTATCATTAATATAATTGTAGTAAAATGATAAAACACGACGATTATAGATAAAAAATCAAAAGTCAGATGAACCATCATCTGCTTCTTGAACTTCATTTGCTTCAACTTCATGCTATCGTAACTCAACAGTTAACATTTTCATGACCCAGGAAGCCATTTCATTATTAAACATATTTATTAATTCATCAATTTATTAATGATTATTATTATGATTATAAATCATAATCATCGTTGAGGTTAAAAATAATTAAAAATTAAACTGCTAATTAGATGGATATAATTGAAGGATAAAATAAAAACCGAGGTTTCTGAAAGTTGACACGCGATTCCGCGAACTTTGTCCGGGGATTCCTGTGGTCTACTGTCTAACCTACGCGGGTGTTGGAGAACAAAGATTAATAACCTCCATTTCTAATGGCACATGATCAACTTGTATTATAATCCGAGTAACGGAGAGAGTAAACAGAGGAAGAGGTTGAGGCAAATACAAGAGATAATATAGTATAAGAGATGCTCCATGAGAACAAACAATTCAGCACACAGTACACGAGTCTGGTAAATTCACAGAATAAATAATAACGCCGTAGTATATCTCATTCGATGGCCTCGCGATTGGCTAAAATGCTGATAGCTCGGCAGTTATTAATCGACTTGTTTATAATGTCAGCCACTAAGATATAATCCCTACATACATACATAATATGATATTGTTACCAGATATTCCTCGAGTACATTTATCACTAAGTCGGAAGTCCGTTTGATTAATTCCCTATTGCGTCTATCTGTGTACTTAGCTCGAAAATTTAATTATCTGAGCTTTTTAAACGCTAGTGTACTTCCGTATGAGCCTGTACCTTTTATTTGTTATTTATTTATTTTTTTTTATCAATAAAATCACATTGACAAATTTAAAATTTATATATTTAATAAATTACAAGTGAAAGTCGCTTTGGCTTCACTTCGGTGGTGAATATAATGACTATACAGGGACATAAAGACAAATTTATGAATTCTAATTACTGTGTCAAACAGAGAACAGAGCACACAGTGTAGGAGCACATACATTGATGGTTATATTGTAACTTATTATTGGTTTTATTATTTTTTGAACTCTATTGTGCTTCGTAAAAATAAAGTTAAACAGCTGTGTCGCCTCGAGCAAATTCGTACTCATTAAATTAATACCAAGTACATACTTACATTATCTATACTATTTGTGTGTATGAATTCTGTCCACACTAATATCATATTATACTTAACCATATTGTACTACCATTACACTGCGACAGGTCGGTGTACTTTCACCGAGTGATCTCCCTTTTGTTTATTATTTAGTGTGATCTTTATTAACACAAGAAGCCAAAGATTCTCACGTAAAAATATTTGCTGTCTTCCTATGATTTATTATACATATTATCAAGGTTTGTCGAGTTTTTGTCATCGTGAATTTCCTTAATCTCATGCATGTGCAATATAAATGCCGGAGAATTAAATCCAAACGTCTTAGTACGAGTAGAGCCGCATTGTGCTGCATGTACTCAAGTACTCTACCATGAAGATCGGTATTGTGATAATGTTACTGTTATTATTATTATATATACCGACTTATCGTAACACGGGAATGTGTAAAATAAAGAAAGAATGTTATTATGCTGGTTAATAAGGAAATATTTTTTTTAAATGGTTTTTTTTTTTTTTTTTTTTCGTTATTAATGCACGCTCCATTACTTCCGGATTTTATTTCGTTTATCTATATGATCAGCTCAATTATATTTGTTATTATGAATTATGATAATATGATACTTGCTATTAAAATAAATTAATTATGTGTGTTGTTAAAAGCTGATAGTTTACTGAGAAATGTATTCCTCAGGGCAACGCGTGAATGGAATATTCAATATTTAAAATTTCATTGTTTTGTTCACATGCTACACAAGCTGAGTGTTAGATGCGATAATTAATAAAATACTGACACGCCTTTTAGAATAGAAGGTGAGTTAAGTTTAAAGTTAATTTTTTAATTCATTAGTTTTCATCAATCACGATTACTTTCAATCAAAAATATTTTTAAATAAAAAAAAAATTAATTAAAAATTTTTAATTTCGATGAGACTTGAAATTTAGTTTTAGTCTTACATGACATATTCTTGCGCAGTACAAAGCAGAGCTTGTGTTAATATAAACCTGTGATACGTGTGAAGAAGTTTTTGATGGAAATTTGTCGTGTATAAAATAATTATAAAGAATTTGCTCATTAAGATCGTCGATTAAGTTTCCGAAAACCTTTCTCCTGACTCTTGACGATACGTATCGGGAGAAAAAATGTTCGATAACTTTCAAAATAAGCGTCGAGTCATCGGAAATTAAAAGTCATCGCATCGAAAAATTAATAACATATTTTTCAAGGTTATTAAGGTCGAGTCGAAAGTTCGCTAGATGATTTTTAATTAAGACAAATATCGTTTGTCTTATTTTTTGTCCTGCTGCTCATAATAATGGACATAGAAAGTTTAGATTCTGTACACAGATTTTGGAGTATGGTGCATAGATTATTCGTCGTCGGAATTTTTGGCGGAGATGGGTCGAATAATTGAGATGTGATATGTTTTTTTTGGTACGTGTAAAGTAAACCGCAGCTTTCGTGACAACTGCTGAAAAAATATCATCATCAATCACCTTCCCTTTGTGTCTTGACTTTACCAAAAAATAAAATACGCCTGTTAACTAAAATTACGAGCCACCACGCCCGTCTGTCTCTCGTACGATATAATTTGCTTTTTTTTCGGTTTTTGTCTCATTAACTTTAAATTTATCTTAATTCACAAACCAAATTTATTTTATCATACATTTGAATTTAACTTTTAAATTATTATTTTTATTTTTAATTTTCAACTTCAATCTCAATTATAATTTTTAAAATGAAGAACGAATTTCTAAGTACTTAATTTCACATGTTTTTTTTCTCTTTCAACTCATTAAATTATGATTTTTTTATTAAATAATTTGAAAATTTTTTATATTTCATGTTATTAATGTATTATATTTCTTAATTAAAAAATTTCACACTTTTTTTTTAATTATAACGAAATCTTATTTTAAAAATTAATTTCAGTTACTGAGTTGATCATAAAAATAAATATTCAATAGGAAATAATTATTAAAAAATACTTTAATTAGTGAATTAATAATTTACTTTTTCTTATCAAGTTCAATATATTACCAAAGATTTTCTTAATAATCTCAGTTAGATTTTAATTAGACAACTAAAAAAATTATCGACATAAAACGGAATTGACTTCCAACATTCCCCAGTTCAACACTGCGACCGATAAAATATTCAAATCCGTCCGGACTAATTTAAAATAATCGTGAGAAATGAATTAAAGCATACTCTACATATCGCACACTATTTATATAAACTTTTAATTTCCAGTATTTTTGCCCCGACTTTTAACATCAAGCTCGCGTTGCGTGAAAACGCGATAGCTGTTTGCCATTTATTCAGAATAGAAGAACTCTGTGCTACTTTGCACCGCGACTTTCCGTTCTCATCGTTAGACCAAAAAAAAAAAAAAAAAAACTAAATATAAAATATACCCACATATCCATATCTATCTATCTATAAATATGTATAATATAAGCTTATAAATGTGGATACTACACATTATGAACAAACATAAAAATCCAGAGCACTCAGTTGCATAAAACGGACAATTTCAGCAACCCGGCAATTTGTAAATAATAAAATAATAACACAATTAAATATTTAAAAGAAAGAGTGAATCATGCTTTTGGTTGCAAAATTTTGTCAGTGATTCAGCATACCCTCATGTTATTTACGACTCAACTGCTTGCGATAGCCTGGCTCAAATAAATCTAAGTAAAAATGAAAATATAAATAAAATCCAGACACCTTTACGTAAAGGACAAGCGTGTCGAACGACTTTCCCGCCCACGATTCCAGGTATTTGTATATATCTAGGCATATAATTCTCGGCAATAGAAACAGGTGAATATGTACACACCGCATACAAACAATTATTCAAGTATTTAGCTTACGGCTAAAATGTATGAGCGCAATAATAAAACATTTAGAATAAACATTGCAATAAATTAAAAAACACGCTGCTGAGATAGCGAAAATGCTTTATGGAAATTATTTGCTAGTGCTGCTGAAAGTCCAAAACTAAAAAATGAAAAAGTCAATCAACAAATATATAACATTGCGCTGAGATTGTAATAAGAGATAAGGACAATTGGATTTTGATATTATATTGAAATTATTATATGTGAAGCTGTGTTACATTGAGTATTAATATTTGCGAGTACGAGTTAAGTGTTGAAGTATTTAAAATGGATTTTAACAAGATACGAGAGTTATTTGACATGAGAATGTAATAACCGTGTGAGCTTACATTACTTTCTTTAGGAGATATGAATATATACGTACGGATTATAAGCTTAAAGAAAGTGTTGGTATGGGTTGTGTTGGTCGGTTTGTAAAGTAAGCAACGTCCTATCCGTTATCGACAGTTAATTAGCGTTCCATCTATTTCTCAGTTATTAAACATTAATTGGTCTGGCCTGAGAGTGTGTTTGTTTATAAATAGATCTAGCTTAGGTATAGAACGTACATTATTAGAGATGGGGCTTATTATATGGGATGTCCTCATTCTGGTGGCCTACAACATTAAACTCGCGAATAATCCGAGTGCCCGCGATCTCTGATCGGTATTATATGAATAGGAGTAGAGGCGAAAGGTCGGAAAAGCGATCACGCCAGGAGATTCAGAACGTAACTGGTAACTAGTGTTGTTATTTTTTTGATAATAAACTCTGGATTAATTATTGGATTTTATTACTTTGGATGTGTGAAGATCAGAATAAAGTCTTGTATTATGTTGGATCAGAGAGAAGTTATTATTCGAGATTCTAAATATAATTAGTGTTGAGGATTAGCGTGTTGGAAAATATCTTTAACGTCTGTCTTTCAGAAGCAAGTCAATGTCCAATTTTTTTTAGAGATCTTGATCCACTGATTGACTTATTAACCTACGAAAGTTTGTTATAAAATTTTTAGCTAATTGAGAAGTTTTATTTTATTTTAATTGCCTACCATTATTCAATTAAAATAGTTTTTCTTTTTATGACATTGAAGTCAATAGACACTTGACTACTTTTTTTTTTAATATAAAACTGACAAAAAATTTTTTTTGAATAGTTTGATCGTAAATTACTAACTTTAAAATTTTTTAATTATGATTAATTTGTTTAAAAAATAATGTTAGTTGTCTATTAATTCCAGCACCATTTTTTTCTAACGTTATATTGCAGTAAAAAAAAATTGTTTATGTATAATTAATAATTTTTTTATTGAACAAGTAAATAATAAAAGCAAAAAACAATCTCAGATTGAAAAAAAAAAATTGGTAACTGTAGATTCTCAATTATTATTTACAAATGTTCTAAACAGATTCAAAAAAATTAATAATTAAAACAAAAATACAAGTTGAATAACTGTAATTGTTGAAAAAACATTTAAATGGTTTAATTATTTTTTAATAGATTTTAAATAAGCTTTGTACAGAAATTGGCTGCGGCATGAATATTTTTCTTGCTGGAGAACAAATATCAAATCCTTTGTGCAGACTCTCTTGATTCTAGGCCTCATTACCCTACGAGTCAAAGCAGAAACCGTATTATCTTCAAGCCTTGGCTTCTTTCTCATAGGACCTAACGCTTGCAGCGCTGCCAAATTAGTATCACGAGTCAGCCTTTCTTCCATTTCAGCTTTTTGAATTGCCTTGGCTTGCTCCTTCAGCTTAGCAAGCTCTTCATTCTTCGATCTACTCTTGCTTGCTTTAAGAATTGCCTGGCGTTCCTCAGCTTCTCGTTTATCGCTCTGAGCTTTATCAACTTCCTCAAGGAATCTCAGCTGAGCTCTAACATCCTGCGTCGGTTCATACTGTGGATCAGTTCTGTTTAAATCTACGCGATGTTCAGCTACGACTCCCATTTTCTCCACCAAATCCTTGAGCCTTTGTTCGGTTGCATGAGACACCAAAGCAAGAACATCTTTGTTATATGCTTCAATTTCATGCTTATGTAGAATTTTATTAATTTTTTCTTTCAAGACTGACGAGATTAAAAACAACTTATCTTCACAGGATCGAATTTCTTCACCAATTTTTTCATGCGAACTAATTTCTGATTCTTTCTCTATATCAACAACTCCCAGTTCCATAATATCTGTGAGCTTAGCCACATTAGTCTCTGGAGACACTTCTTTTTTATCATCTTTTGCCAATGGTGAAATTGTTAAATTTTTTTTATTAACTGGTTGGACATTGTCAATTTTAATTCCATGATTTAAAGGTCTTTGAACAGTTGAGCTTGTTGAAACTGGTAATTTTTTGATATTTCCATAAGACATAATTGGCAGTGATGGTCCACTTGCATTAGAAATTGATGACAATAATGGTACAGTCATATTAGAAATTTTAGGCAATGATAATCCGTGAACATTAGAAACTACTGTTGATAAGTTTTGAGAAGTCTTCAAGCTAGTGACTGCTGGTGATTTTTGAATAATTCTCTTACCACTTACTGGAGTAAAAACTGGTTTTAATTTATCAAGAGAGTTAACTGCTTGAATTTGAGCTTTAGCAGGAGTAAGCAAAGTTTGACTATTTCTCACTTGAGTAGTACCAGCCATAACCGTTAATGAAACCATTCTAGTAGCTGCAGACATAGTTTTATTGACTACTGGTACATTAACAGTCGACGAAGGTCTTAACGCAGGCACAGTAACAGAAGACTTTAAAATTTTCTGAGATTGTGATCCATTGACAGGAACCAGTATTGATCTTCCACCAGATTTTCTAATGAAACTCTGATTATTGGTAGCCGTCTTCGGATGAAGTGAAGAAAAGACATTCACTGGTGGAGCTCTGATACCCTCAAGAGTCAACTCCCCTAAGTACAGCGCTCTTCTGAGAAACAGGATGTTTAGATTGAGAAAATTAACCAGTCCTGGCTGACTTTCTGCGTTTAGAATCACTACAAGGTTGGAACAAAAATCTTCGGCTCCTATTTTTTTGTCGACGAAACTTTAAATTAAATTTTTCAATCGTTTTTTACCATCAGCAGCGATAGTCTTCATAGTCTTAACCAACAAGTAGTGGAAAAATTTATGCAGCTTCGGTAGACCAATTTTCTCTTTATCTGATTGAGTTGAAGCTGCTGGGCTTGTAGATACAACTGAATTTGCTGATACTGTTTTCATTGTAGATGGAGCAGTCGTATTAACAATCACTGAAGGGACTGACGCGGTTATACGAGAAGTCACTGAAGTTTGTGATGATACAACAGGCCTTTGGTTTAAATTTAATGTTCCCGAACTTGATGTTAGATGATAAGATATAGCAATTGGTGCGACAGTTGTCGAAGAAGTAGTAACTTTAGGAGCAATCGGCATGGGACGAAAATTTGTATCCCCGCTATTTAATGTAGAACCGATTTTAACCAGCTGAAAGTCATTATTGGTTTTTAAAAATATGCTACCCTGTGCTCCTGGCAGTAAACCCTGAATATTGTTCATCGATAGGTTCTCTCCTGGTTTTAGACCAATTACTTTTATAGGCACTGGCTTATTATTATTATTATTATTATTATTATTATTATTATTAATATTATTAGAGGTATTATTAATAACAATATTGTTTTGACTATTATTATTTACAATATTACTACCATCGTTGTTGTTACTATCAAAAACTTCTTGCTTTATTAAAACTTGACGGGTTATAAGATTTGGGAGACTTGACTGAGTATTGATAAGTTGACTAGCTGATTGTTCGTTACAACTATCAAAAATTTCTTGTTTTATTGGAACTTGGCTCGCCATTGCGTTAAGAAAACTTGACTGAGGACTGAAAATTTGATGAACCAATTGTTGGTTATTAGAAACAGTAATTGGAATGCTGGTATTACCACTTGTGAATTGCATCAACCGCTGACATTGATTGTTTATATCGTGTGGTCCAAAATTTGTGTTAGACATTGTAGTTACAGTCGAAATGATATTGCTTGGATGATAAGAATAGATTTGAGGTATCACTGGTAGACACGGCAACACAATTATCTACAGACTGCAAGTACAACTATCAATAAAAATAAATCACACGGGCACTCAGTTTTTAATTTGAATAACACTTGTAAATTTTTTATAATTAAAATTGTATGGACTAATTTATTAAATTTTATTTAATAATTATTTTGATAATAATTTATTATTAAATTAATAATTATTATTTTAATAATAATTTTATTTAAAATAACACATGTGATTGTAAATGTTGGCAAATATTTTTAGGTTAAGTTCGCACAACCGTTCTGTTACTCGGATTTGTCGAAATGAGCAAGCGAGAGTACTGTGGAGTTGAACAGACTACGAAAATTAGTCACATCCAGTGCAGCCAGATTGCGGGATTTTTTACTACTACCCAAGCACTAAACGCACGGTAAAAATCCCGCGATCTGGCAGCAGTGGTCACATCCCTACCATCTCGTAGAAGTTAGGACAGTTAGAAGTTATTTATAATTCTGACTAGTATTTTCTTTATTAAAATAAATTGAATTTTCTATCAGTCCTTCACTTCCATTTGGAAGAATTGCTCGCCGTATGATCGTTTCCTTGTCGTCTGAAAATAACATATGTATAATCTTAAACAATTGTTTTATTTTTTATGTTATACTACAATTTGTAACTACTAACATAAAAGCGGATAAAAATAATAATTTTCGTCCAAGTGAAGATTTTCATAATCTTTTACGCATGGATGGTCCTGATAATCATCGCATGGCATTTCACAAATCCCACATGTAAAGTGAACACGTAATTTCTATATTAAAACAAAAAGTTGAAATAAAAAAGATTTAAAGAATTTTTTCTTTCTCTTACTTGATTAATTTTTTTTTCATCAAAACATATATATTACTTATTTAAAAAATAATGAAGTCTTTCATGTATTATTCTACTGATACGTTTTTATGTTTTTATATTTATTTATAATTTTAAAATTTACCTCAAAGCTCATGGTAAATATTTTAAACAATCACTGTAGTTCTTGATATAATAATTTATAGTTTAAAACAAATCTTTGCCTGCGACTTTTCAATATTTATTATTTATTATTTTTATTTTTACTGATATTTATCAAAACACATAGTAACAACTGGTAACAACTGATTGCTTTGAAAATATCGATTACTATCGATACACGGAGAAAAAAATTTTGCTATAGGAACTCTATAGTAGTTAGTTAGTTGTAAAAGGTTCCAGTAGGTTAACGTTTTCTTATGGTAACAATACCGTTTGGCTCCTGCAACTCTACATCGTAGAGCTTTGAGAGCTAAACGTTATTTACCTCTCACAACTCTACAGGATCGTTCTGAGCAGGGGCTGCTCACTCTGGGCCCCCACCATGCCCAATTTTGTCTCCGGAGGAAAAGAGAGTTGCAACTGTAGAAAATGAAATTTCACCATTATTGATTCCTCAAATGTGGCAGCACTGACAATAATAATAATAATATCCGAAAGATGAACCGGAAAAACATTATCCGCCATTCTTGTAGCCACAATTACTGCGATCATATGCGTTAATTTTGGTTATCTCGAATTTTTGTGATTAGAAGCGTTTATTCTTGATTAATGATAATTAATCAGCAATATATAAAATCTAATAACTATTTACGCCTATTTCTCTAATTCAACATTTATTTTTTCTAAGCCTTTTTGCTTATATTCTTTATTTAAGTTTTATAACCTCTAACTTTTGTGATTGTTTACTTTACTTTGGTTTAAATTATTGCTATTAAAATGGTTCTGAGACTATAACAAATTTTTGGCAGTCTGATTAATAATTTTTTTTACGATTTAGCATTGATAATTTAATAAATAAATGCGACAGAACGAATTTATATTGCCAACGATAATTGTATATGACAAATAAGAATAGTATTATAATAGAAATAAAATAATAATAGAACTTATATTACAAATAAAAATTATTTGTAAAATAAAAATATGGTCGTCACAAAATTATCTTATTTTCTTGATTATATTAATAAATATTGGACATAAAATCACTACCGTATATGCACAAGAAAAGATAAATAAACGAAAACAAATTTTATTTTGTGTTAAATGGGGTCTTTTGAATGTATTCCGATAACTTATTACTTATCACAATATATTCAACTAATAAATTTAATTAACAGTCACTGCAAATGAACCTTGAAAAACCATAATTACAAAACCGTTCTAACGAAATTCAATTTAACAAAAAAAAACCTATTTCCTTAAATAAATAAACTGAAAACTTAATTGTCCTCATATATTTTTAATAATATGGATGAGTAACAAAATAATTATGTTTGTCATTTTAGAAGGTTATGAAATATGTCAGCGCACTCCACTACTGCACAACGTAGGGCGCTCCCAACTATACCGTTTGGCTCTGAGAACAATCCCGTAGAGCTATGAGAGCTCAACAACATTGAGTTATCAGAACTAAATAACATTATGTTACTGTAACTCTACAACGAATAGTAAACTGTGTATAGTTGTGGTAACTCTACAGTTAGGTTATCAGAACGAAATTTTTTTTTCCGTGTAGCATTGTTGGAGTTACGTTGGCGCTAATATAACCCGGAAAAAAAGCTAAATTAAATTTAGCTTTTTCGCTACATTTTTTCTAGATGGCGCACATGTCAAAATCTCGTCACGTGACCATATTTGACGCTGATTTCCAGCATGAAAAAGCAACTAAAGCTCAAATAAAAGTTTTCTTTGAATTTTATAATTCTAAAGAATTAAATCGTAATCCGGTGTCATTTGCTATAATCTCTTATTATTTAAATACGAAGATGTAACCTTGAAAATTTTTATTTCTTAAGAAAATAAAGTATTTAACTGCTTGGCCTAAAAACCTTTTAGGGGATGTAAAAACAATTTTATTGGTACACTGATAGAAGGATTTATTTATATCAAAAAATATTTGTTAATAGTTAACAAATCATTTATTAGAAACCACTTTTTAATATTAAACAAATAGTTCTTAGTATTTAAAATGATTTGTTTGTATTTAATAAATCTGATATTCATTTATTAAATATTAATAAATCTTTTTAAATACTAAGAAATATTTATTGAGGACTAAAAAGTGGTCTCTAATAAATGATTTGTTAAAAATTAACAAATATTTTTACACAGTAAAAAAATTTTCGTCAAATTTAACACAAATATTTGTGTTACTGTCTGTTTTTACACAAACTAATGTTAATTTAACAATTTAGTGGGTTAAATCAACACATGAGAATGTAAAATTCTACACACTGGAGTGTAATATTCTGCACAAAAATTTTTACACTTTACACAATGACGAAAAATGTTTTACTGTGTAACTATAAACAAATCCTTCTATCAGTGTATAGCGCGCAATTTAAATTTCTAGTTCACTTATAATATTAATAATTAATTTTTGCTCTCAAATGAAAGAATCGATCTAATATGAAGAAAATTAAACAAGTATTAAAAAAAGCAATAAATTTGGTAATGATTATCCCGTGGTTTATTTCTACTGCAATTTAGGTAGTCACAAATCGTAGTGTATATCTATCGCACGAGTACAATTGACGCGTGAATAATGACTATAGATACTCGATATGCCAAAACCCATATTGTCGATAGTCTCTCGTATCCCCAACATAACAAACTAAACCGTTACCGATTGAATGGGCGCATTATACCTCTACTCGGGCAAAGTAATCAGAAAATCCAGTGAATCTGCTAATAAATCTTCCCGACATGTATATTTTATGCCACGCTGAATGTCGATCGCTAAACGCTGAATTCAGTAAAGTCCATTATAATTTTATCACCCGTTCACTATTCAATTATCAGAGATAAAATGGAATTCAGTGAAAATACAATCAATTAATAGCATAAATTTTAATAATTTTTCAAGCACCATTACAGTCATAAATAATTAATAATTACACTGAAATGTACAGATAGAATGTAAGCACAAGCAAGTATAATTTATTATTATAAAGCAGTGGATGAGACGAGAAAATATTAGTAAAGTATTTAGTTGTAATTAATGTGTCAACGATGAGTATAATAAATAAGGTACAACTGACGGTTAAAACTTTGGATGCAAATGAATGGACGTCGAGAGTAAACAAAACATTTCTTCCGGTTCCAGTGAGTCGTGACTGAGCGTGGAAAGTCGAATAGATCTTCTAGCTTCAGCTTTCGGGCCATACTATATCTAACCAGAAAATAAAAGATGTAAAAACCAAGTCGTCTCTGGTTGTTTTATTTGAATCTCCATCTATACCAGGCACATGCACTCAACTATAGGTATAATAATCCAACCACTACCACCATTATCCAGTACCTACAGTTCGTGACACGGGTATTCATTCCGGAAGCCAATGGCGTCGGGGGTTACAACGTACGAGATTAATTGCAAGCATTACCGGGATTTATCGCAGAGTTACTACATCCTGGCCCATTCAAAAGACTGTCCGAGAAAACAAATTATTTCTCTGCATGAGAATTTCCGATTGATGATTCGTTTGATCTTTAGTCTGTCCAAAAGTATCTGAACCTTCCTTTGTCCAATATTTGTCTGTCTATTTATTCAGTTATTTGTATCACTGCTGGATAAGAGAAGAGCTTAGATTTTACATGTTGCATAAACTGAAAGCTCTCGAGATGCGAGAGACGAGTAGAGAGAAAACATGCTGATAGATAATAAACGGTTAATGCGTCCATTAGTTAGGTGAGAAAACTATTAGCTTGATGCATCGAGCTCCTCAATCATCATCACCGTTTATTCAATAATTTAAGGTATTGATTACGTATTTTTATCCATCATCATTATTATTATACATTATACATATGTGTGGACGTAAAAGGTAGTTTTCGAGAAAACCACTGTTAGCACGAGGACGACCCGGATAAAAAATAATTTAATTAGGTATTTGGAAAACTATTTTTTCCGATGGGTCAAGGGAAAGTTACTTTCTAGTTTTTTTTTTTTTATTGGATATTTATTGTTTTGATTGATCGCTGGAAGCTTTACTTGGGAATTAAAGATTAAGAAAGATTTTGGAGGCGATGAGTTGATGTTTAGAATTGAGAGTGCAGATCATTGATTCATTTATTATTTAATAAACGGTAAATCTAAGAAAGCGATAAATTTGAGTCATGTGAAATTTGTTTTGTAGTAAAGCTGCATGGTGACTCCGGATTTGAGCAGATCATAAAGAACCCACCAGACGGATCTCCAGAGACTCATTTACAAAAAGGCGCCCCAGTGTCTCGACATTGTATACTCTTTTCTTATTGCAGCTAAAACTTGAAGAAGTTATTTTTTGGGCAATATCTTTAACTACTGTTTGGTTTCGAACGATTATTATTATGAACAGAAGAATGTTTTTGTTAAATAAATTGAGTTAATTAAAAAAATTGATTTTTTGTCATTAATTATTCTTTTTCTAAAACCCTAACAGGTTACATTAAATAAAAAAAAAATTTTTAATTTATTAAATTCAAGACGAACTTTTACTTGCAGGTCTAACAAGGCAGAAAATAAATAAAGAAAAACGACCTTGACCACTAATTAACTCATTAAAGTTTAAAGACACCATAAAACTATTTATATAATGATAAACGACAGGTAAACACAAAAAATAAAAGTGTCTCGTGGATTTAACAGTATAAAAAAAATTTATGAAATGTTTCTCCCTCGAAAAAAATAAATAAAAGAAAAATAAAAAAAAGATAGGAATTAGATTAGCTCGTTCGACGTCTAGCAGTGTCTCTCCAGCTGTACTAAGAATTGTGGGAAAATGATTCCACCGGAAACTTGTTCGGAAGCAGCGTACCGTGGATCGGCCTTCCTCATCACATCCTTATCCTTATTCTTATTACTATTACAGCTCAACTGCTCCTTATTCTCATTACAACTTCTATCCGGCTTGGACGGCATTTTAACAGGTGTATACGTACACACTTATGAATATTTTCGCCGCTAACTACATAACTACATGGTATGTGCCGAAAACTCACATGATCCACATTCACAAATAACTTACGCAAATTAAACGACGCGACGCTTTATGCATGTACTCAACCCACACAAACACACACATCTTAAAAAATCTCTACTCCCTTATTTATTTTTTCCACACTCCCTACTCTCATAAATATAAAAACTCATAAAAAATTTAAAAAGATCCCAATCATGCGGAAGACGAACGATTATTAAGTTAAACTTTTAAAAAATAATTATTCCACTTGACACACTTTCTGAAAAATCGACAGAATTTTAATTGAAAGGCCGATAAAGAGATGTATTATATATATGCTACAAGTACTTGAGAATATATATTACACCTGCGTGTGAAGTGTAATAGAAGTAATATTCTTCTCCGTCTATACTGTGCTGTATACTCATATGTAATTAAACTGCACAAGTATATAAACCCGATGAGAAAATATTTAAAGAAGAAAATAACTTATTCATTCCGCGCAAGTTGTAAGACACTTTATTGTTCTCTAGACAGAAATAATTATATATTAATGATAAAGATAAAGATATTGTATAAACACTGTTTAGTAATATTGTTTAATTAATGTGTAAAGTAGGTGTAAGATATCGACAGCAAAAAAATATTATATTATATTTGAGAATTTCTGCACGCGGTGTCGATTCTTAGAAGAAGAATATTAAATTAGCATACATGTTTAAAATATTAGCACGTTTTGACATTTTTTATTTAAGCAAAATTTCGGAGACTAATGTTAATAACGGTTTCAAATTAACGCGGTTATTCTTTGAAGTTAATGTCGTTTTATCTTCGATACTTAGTAGACAATTGGTTGGTAGGAAGGATCGGAAGATTATATGAATAATAAACTTAGATTAATCGAGACAGTGGGTGATTGGAGGCTTATACTTACTAGGATTATTAATACTTGTATGAATAACTTATCGAGAAGCTGAATATCGATGTGTGGTGAGTGTATAGAAAGTAAATTAACAAATCTTCAGAATTGAAATGAGGGAATAGAATAAACCGCTTTTAAAAATGAATGAGAAGGAAAAGAAATAAAGTAAAGGTATTAGAGGACGGATGATGAGTAGAGTAGTAAGATAATGAAGAAGATGAAAGAGATGACTTTGAAGAGGTGGATCTTTTAGCCTGGTAGACCTTGAACCGACTACTCGTGGTTCTTTTCTCTTTTATTTATTTTTATTCGCTAATACAAGTTGCGTGCGTATGAGTGAGCTTAGATAGTGTTGGCAGAAAGAAGGAGGCGAGATCCTGCCCGATGGGGGAAAGGGCACTTCATTGAGTAGAGGCTCTGTACGCGGTGTTAGTCATGGACTCTGCTGGATACGATAAAACTTTTTGCGGTGATTAGTCTCGGTAAATTCACGAGCAGAATTATTACAACCGTTACCATTTCGCGTCTTCATTATTATACACAAACGGATTTTTAGATGCTTGGATGTGCAATATATTTAAAAGGGAAGGAAGAGATAGAAGATAGGGATCGGGCTCGAAAAATATTTCCATGATTCATTGCTTGGGAATTTTTCCCCCAAGGACACCGAGCGTCTGGAAAAATTTAAGCAAATAATTTGTAATAAATTCTGACAGCTTATACTTCTGTTGCTCGTCAATGTCTTAAGGGTTATGGGGCATAGGCATGGGGTATGTGCTCACCAAATTGATTGCTAGTTACTCTGACTGGTCAAGGATAAAATCCAAGATGTTACTATGTAGCTGCAATAGTCAATAATTTACAACGTATCTCTTTTAATTTATTGGCATCTCCATTTTTTGCAGACTTGGGAATGTATAAATTGTTTTAAAAATTTTATTAAGATGCTTTCACATTCTTGTGGGGCTAGAAAAATTTTACGGTAGCTTCAATTATTTTTTGGGATGTAATATTTAATTTGTGCGTCATTTTTAATTCACTTTAAAGCTCTGTAAATATTACTTTTCAGTAAAATTTATTATTCGTATTGATAGAATATTTTAATTATAATATTTATGACAATTCAAATCACTCATGTTTGTCAATAACTGTAAATTCAAATTTTAATATAATTTTAGCAAATTTGTATAAAGAAAATCTTCAATACAATAAATAAAATAATAAATATTTTAACCCCAATAAATTAATTTTAATTTTAAAATGATTAAAAAAATTGTAACAAAAATTTATCGATAAATTATATAATTTAAAAAGAAAATTTTTAAAGCCTGCCTTACGTTTATAATTGCAGTAATACCCACAGTCACCCTATTTTCGATCGAAAACTGATAGTTTAATTTAAGATAAAAATAATAATAATAATTTTTTAAAAAGGTATAGTTTAAAAGTGATAGGATTAAATATGCAGATGCTGAATTTGATAATGAAATATCTTTGACACGACATCTTAGCCGTACTACTGTAATGGTATATTTTCCTGGTGTAACTGGCTCCAGCAGGAGCAGGAGTAAGAGCAGGAGTATACGGTGACACGATATACATAGTAGAGAAAAGAAGAGAAGAGAAGAGAATGAACAAACGAACGAGATGCATTTGCTTCATCTAAGTAAAGGTAAAGAGTTAAAAGACAACATTTTAACCCGACGTATGGCAGTTGTAGTGGCTTGACTCTTAAGCCCATGTCGTGACGTTCGCCTAGGCTAACCACCAGTGTGATAGTATAACATAGGTCACGCCTATATGTACTGCCGCGGGATAATGTCGAACGACCGTAAATTTATGGCGAGAATTTAACGATACGATAACGTGGGAGTCGCGTAACCGTATAGTAAGACGACGACCAACTGACTCGTCCGATAGCTTTAAAACTTTCCCCTGTACTGTCTGCTCACTACACCCAGCCGCTCGTTTTCGTAGTATCTACACATTATTATATTACGATAAACCCAAACTAACTTTATATACATATCCATGTAACATATTTTATCTCGGGTGTGGATTCCTCACCAGTCACCGATATATGTATATACATTGTACAAGCATTTCGATCTTACGCAACTTTTGTATCACTATATAAATACAAATACATTACACATTACACACTATAAATTATTAATAAACGACGGAGATTATTCATATATAATAATCCGAGTTAAATAACACGTACCTTAATAAATAAGATTTCACTTTTTTACTTATACTACTTATATACTGATAATTTATCAATTGCTCGATTTTTCGGCAGAGGACGATTAAAGTAATTTTTTTTCTGAATATGTTCTTATTTACCTCTAAGTAGTTTCAAATTTTATTTAAATTATCTGCTCGTTAAAAAATTAAATTAATTTAAAAGAAAATTAATCATTTTTATCTGCATGATTAATTATTTTTTTAAATTACTAATAATAATGAAGGTAGTTTTCAATGAAAAATAGAATTGAAATTATTTTTGTCAATCATTAATTATTTTTGCTCCTATAAAAATTTTACTTGACCTAAGACTATTTTGATCTTCATTAATTTTCTTGATTTAAATGAACCTCTTATTCTGAATAATTTTTATTTTTTAATAAAGTAAATCAAATTTAATTAAAAAAATAAAGTCGTTGGTGGGTAATTAAAGATTAATTCAAAAGATTGAATTATACTAAAAATAAAAAACAAAATATATAATTTGCGAGTAATGAAGAAGAGGTCAAATGAAAAGTGAATGCCCGACATTTCTCAGAGAGCTGTCGATGTAGGTGACCTCGTATCTTAATTACCTTGACTGGAGTTTGATTCTTAGCAGAGTTTAACAAACTTTAATATAATATACATCAGCATCGACATCTACGACGGCTCTACTCGGTTATACTCGTATTGTATATCGTATAGGAGTAAGGAGAGGAGATACAAGAGCTTCTATTCAGTTTAAATCAGCGAATCAAGGAATAGAATGAAGAATGAGCGATGCCAGTCTATCTAGATATCTTCATTAGCACCGGATAATCTCGCGTATCCGCGTCCCTAGAAAGTTCCCGGATGATCGTCGTCGATGCTTGCGCTCGATAGTAATTTTATATACCTCCAATACCATCAGCACACATGCATTCACATATATTTATTGGTATAATATATACGTATATACCCTTAGGCACGCGTACAGTCATGGTCTTAGATCGACAAAACCAATGAACCGTTGATTATATTTTCTATCCGATGGCTTATCTTATTGAAGATCCGCGCGAATTGTCCGGGCAAATTTACGCGACAGCCTTCACTTATCGGGTGCTTTTTATTCGACCTATTTAGAGAATACTGCTCGGGTATTTTTATAAATTTACATTCAATACTGTGTAAATAAATAAATAAATATGTAGATAACTTTAACACCTCAGTAATACGATAGAGGGTACAGGATCAGATCTATACTCGTAAGATGTCTTGACACGATCCCAGTGTGTCCGAGCGATCTGATAACCTTTGATTTCCCCGGCCAAGGCACACACTTGTATAAATAAATATAGGAGCATGTATATGCGTGAATACAATCGATTAATTTTGTTATCAAACATGCTTGTATCTCTTTCACCTACAATAATATATATGATACATTTACTTTATTACAAATAAAAGTATTATATGTACAATATACATAATTCCTAATATAACGTTATGTGTTTTAGAAAGTGTTTACAACATTCCACATACTTTATTGTTATTTTATTACCCGTTTGTTGTTACTAACTGTCGTTATTTTTAATAAATTTATTTCCTAAAATGAAAGTTAACAGTTTACTCATTTATAATTTTTTTTTTGGCTGAGAAATTTCGCGTGCTATCCTCGATCTAACGCTGCTTACATTAGTCTATATCTAATCTAAGAAACTAAGACCTGCGAGAAAGCAGAATTGATATCTATCGTGAGCTGGACACCATCGCGATTAGTTATTGACAGGAGACAGGAGAATACATCATGGTGAAGACTGTAATAAGCTAACAGGATTACTAATTATTCTATGTTTCAATACTTAAGATCAGTCTAATTATTGAAACAATAAAAGTTGAACAAAATAATTAAATGTCTTGTTAATTAAAATTATAAAATAATGATATCATACGAGGAAATAATAAAATCTAAAATTATTTTGACTGGATAATTCTACTGGAAACTCTTTAACATCCGGATTGTTAAACTTATTTTATTATCATATTAATACTAGCGCAGTAGCAATTTAAGCAGAACTAAAAGAACATTAGCCTTGTTATGTAGCTAGGAGAGTTTAATGCCACACTTCGCGCTTAAAAATCCAAATATGAGATAAATAAGAACGCTCATTCAGTTCATTCACTTGTTATTTTTTGATACTAATTGCTATTTGAATAAATTACATTAATTGTTAGTCATAATCATAATGAATGAGTTAGAAAATTAGTTATAAAAAATAAATGTTTATTAAATAGATCATAAATGTAGGCAAGCTGCTTTAGGACTTAAACTTTATGTTCCCTGGAGCATTACTGCTTACGTCACTCGGAACATTGACAGACACAGACCAAGACTTGCTGCTGCTAAAATTTTTATTATTGTTAAACTTGACCTTGCGCTTTTACAGCTGATTACTCAATGGTATTAATTTACGTAAAGGAAGAAAACAAATACTTTAAAAGTGATGACAAATTTTTGTCGTAAAATATTTAGCAATAAATAAAAATAATTTTTTTGTCGATTTAACGAAATGGAGGTCAGACGAAAAAAATTAATTGATAATTAGTAGATTGCCTTGGAATGAATTAAATTAATACTGATGTATTGATTGTATAAATTGATTGATTGTTAATGACAATTTAATTTCGCTGAATTATATAAGGATAAAAAATAGCTGTTAGTTCCCCCGTTTTATTGCGAAATGATTTATTTTAAATAAATTTGAATAATAAATGCGTATGATGTTATATTGTTCGGCGAAATTGAGTGTAATTGGCGTAATTAAATTTGAAAGAAAGCAACCGAGAAAATGGGGGTTTTAAATAAAATGTTAATATGCACAGACCGAAAATAAAAAGTTGAGAATCGCGTGATATGCGGTCGTTAATATAGTTTTTATATTATATTATTTTGAATTATTTAGTGATGTCTGATGTCTTAGTGGTTATTGACGCGGCACTGATGATCAACTTTAAATAAATAAGCTCACGCGAAATTAGTGTAGGTACTTGAGGGTAATAAGTATGCTGTTCTGTTGGTTTTTAGTTTATACTTATTTACATTTTGTTTTTGTTTTAATAAAGAAACTACTGTCACTTTCACGTAATATTATAATATTATAGCCTTTATTTAACGTATCACGGATCACAGAGACGGACTGACGAATAAATATCGTTAAGTATCGTGCATGTTATTCTTGTAACCGGGCCTTCGCAGCAAGAAGAGAAATTATTGGGAAATAAAAACTGATGAGACTGATTTTGAGATAACAGATAATACGTCGTTGGTCGTCAGGCTTTGTATTGATTTATTTTTATCTATTTAACTTGTATATCGCTTAAACTTTCATAGAATTATTCATAGACATCGAAATTATGAGATCAATCAACAACTGTTTCAACTATTAACACATGAGTGATATTTCAATTTCTTTTTTTAATATTGTCAAAGCTGAGAGTAAAAATTCGTAGCGTCTTAATAGAATCCTGAGGTTTGTTATCAGTTTCTAGAGCGAATAGCAGACTTGTAGGAGTTTAAGTAAAGAGACGTAATTCTAAAAGACACGGTGACGTTAGAGAGACGCCGACAAGGCAATTAGCCCGTCTTGGAACCTGGTGGTCTGAAGCGGTCGTCTGCATTTTCCTGTACTCACTCGCACTCGACAGGCTACACTAGACTTTAGTACA
Organism: Cotesia glomerata; assembly: GCF_020080835.1. Classification (NCBI taxonomy): domain Eukaryota; kingdom Metazoa; phylum Arthropoda; class Insecta; order Hymenoptera; family Braconidae; genus Cotesia; species Cotesia glomerata. The sequence continues at coordinate 6,995,125 of NC_058158.1, forward strand.
GTCGACGCTCTCTGTATTGGACCTCTCTGTATTTGACCACATTCTTTCTCTGTATTTGACGATTTTACACAACTCTTATGGACAAGGACGAGTCAAGTACAGAGAATGGTCCTGTACGGGCGAGTCAAATACAGAGAGCGTTGACTGTATCAGCCGTGGTTATTTCGCAATACAGCTTCGTACCAATGACTTGGAGCTTGGAGTAGCTGTAACATCAAAGTCGACACTTAACTTATATACTAGTCCGCTGCTCGTGCTAATCGACGCTAATGATGAATTAAAATAAAAATTACGCCTCGTCGGTTGTTGACTTACATGCCACACATCCACGTATGTTCATTCACCTTTATATTACTTTACTTATGTATATATTTTTATTATAAACACGACCGTCCCCTTTACTTTTATAAAAATATCCTCGATTGTTCTTACTCCAATTACATGTCTTTATTGTATTTAATTCACCTTATACCGTTATAATTTGTAAACATTAATATACCAAAACCGTTGTCGTTATGTCATATATATTCTGATATAAATATTACATACTCATCATGATTCCTTAAAGTTTTTTTTTTATTTTATTTTATAATGAAAAAAAAAGCTGAAATTTATTTTAATGTTAAAAATTATAAAAACTTCTTCAATTTATTTTATTGATCAATAACTTTTAAAGAGCATACTTCATTAAAGAAATATATCAGATTATTTATGACCATTGATTTGTTAGTTTTAAATTGCTCGGGTCAAAGAATACTTCTCTTTTTTTTTTTTTTTTTTTTTTTTTTTTTTTTTTAATTTTGATTTACTAATCCATCATAAGAAATTGTCATAGAAAGCTGATCATGTAATCGAATTAAAGATTAAAGGTCACTTTAGAAATATTTGATCTTCAAAATTTTCAAATCCAAATAAATGGACTTGAAATATATAAAAAATTTTTTTAGCAATTTTTAATTAAGCTACTCATTAAAAATGATGAGAAAAAATATCGATTGTAATTTTTTTATTAACTCTATTTGAGAATAAAATAATAAAAATTTAATAGTCATACTGACGAGAGTGTAATTACTGAATAGATCATCGAGAATAAAAATGATAGCGTTAGATAGAAAAAAAATGGCTAGAGATCACAAACACGACAAACAGATTGAAAAAAAAAAATAAATAAATAAAATGCTGAGCAGTATAAATATACTTTCACTGAGAATCTGAGTACGTATATCCAAGTGAACTAGATTTATTAACCAAGTCAATGGATCAATCGAGCAGAGTCTATTTAGATCAAGCCAGCTAAACATTTGAGATGTTATATTACGGTACAGTGTATTGCCTGATACTCAGTATTATTTCATAAATTACTCATTATTCATTAATAATTTCTCTCAACAAATTAAGACATTCACTAAAAATAATATTTACAACTCAATTTACTGATGTGAACGAGATAATCAACAGTAAACCACTCATGAACCTGTCACTGAAAAAAAAATATCGATAAACAATATTGCACGTGAAAAAATAAATAAAAAAAAATAAGAACCCGGCGAGGTGAAAGCCACGTGTAATCGCCGGTCCTTTAGCTTCCGCTTTGATACACCACTAACAATAATAAAGAAGTATAAATAAAATAAAAAACGTTTCGGGAGGTCCTTGGATCATTGAAGCAGGAAATGGCACGAATTTACTCCTTAGGCGATCTACAGTCACAAACCGTGAACGCAACTGAGCTCTCTTAACTTTTAGCTCTCAGCTCTTGCTCTCATACTCAACTCGGTATTATAAATTAACGACGAGATATCTAACTCGTGTAAGAGTACATAAATACTGTATTAAATATATATCACGAGAGCTAATCAAAGTTTCGTTATTGGATGCCCAGGGTCTATTAATATATTTATACAAACATATATATTGGTATGTATGCATTCAACATCTACCTGCATAGCAGTGCTAACCAACAACTTGATATAGAGTCACATCGAGTTGATCAACCGTAAAGCAGTTTATCGGACGAATTATTAAAATTGTTAATTAGATTAACGATTAGCTCTACTATCAACTATTACTTTATAAATCCATATATTCACATATAAATATTATCATTTCGTTCTACTTTTATTTAATTCAATTTACGAGGTATTTAGTTGAGATGGATTTTATTTTATTGATTAATCTATTTGATACTATAGTTTTATTTTATTTTTTTAATCAAATATTTATTGAATCTAACTAATGACGGTGATTAGAAATTTACAGTGCTACACGGAAAAAAGTAAACTACAATAAATAACAATCGATTTATAATAAGTAATGATCAACTGCTAAAAATTACCATTTCAAACAGTAAAATCGTGATTTTAATATTCACTATATAATATTTACCATTTAAACGTTACAATTTACTCTTTACATGGAAGAAACTACTATTTCAAACAGTAATATTCGCTATGTAAATCTCTAAAATGTTAATATTTACAAAGTTAAATGGTAAATTTTAAACGCAACGCTAAAAATCATACTGTAATTATTGACTTGCTTGGACTGATAAAATGTATATTTTAAAAGTATAATTTTTACTGTTTCAAATGTTAAATTCTTCCAGAGTGAGACCCCCTTCTCTTTCATCTAAGCTCTTAATATTATTAAAAGACCCCCTTCTCCTCATAATATGGACTATATGTTCAAATGGCAATTTTTACTGTTTGAAACTGTAATTTTTTAAGATGAAAGAGTCGTTATTTACTATAGTGACGGCTACTAATCACTTACTTTGGATATTAAATTATAAATTGTGACTTTTATACTTTCTACATTAAGTTCTGTAATATTTATAATTTTGCCACCCCGATGTCCGCTTTACTGTTTGAAACTATAAAAATTAACCGGAATCCGAGTGAATATTACAGTTTACTTTTTTCCGTGTACCTAACTGAATCAATTATCGCAGAAGTTTTATGTTGAATTGTTATCATTGAAATTAACTAATTAATCATTTTTTTTTTTAATTGGAATAACCTCAGAATCGTGAGAAATTTATAATTTCGTTAAATATTAAAAAAAATCTAATTGTTGTATAACTTTTGACATTAATATATTGCATTTCAAAAAGAAAACGAACCATCGTGACAAAGTCTCGTGATAAATAGACAATTTAAATCAGAATTAAACAACAAGTCGAATCCAAAGGTATCTAGATACCTGCATTAAATGTATAGTAATACAGAACCGAGAAATTGTCACTTTGCATACTAAAGTTTGTATCAAGAATAACTAAATGTTGCAGACGCTTATGAGAACCCGGTTGACTGGGTGAAGTTATACGACACGTAAAAGACACGAGAGACAAGTAACACACATACCTGGCACTTGGCAACTCAGTACACTAAACTCTATATATAATAACATAATACTACACTAGCTTAACTCAACTTATTGATTCATTTAAAACACGAGAAAAGGCTTTTGCACTCGCACGTGCCTGACATATATAATATTAACAAATCTCTGGGTTCAACGTTCAATCAATGGGAAAACAACGACTACATACTTACACGTTTTTTGACACTTTATAAATCAATCCGAACAAGACTTATTTTATTTTAACCGAAAACTATTTAATAATTCATTTATTTTAATTTTTATTTCAATTGACTGCGAAAAATTCGGTCATTTAACTCATTATTTATCATAAAAAATAAGTATTTAACTATTTACATATATTTTAATAATTAAAACTCATAAAATAGTCGAGAAATACGTCCGTCAATCAGCTATGTATTACATTTGATAATTGAAAAATAATAAATTGTTTAATCATAAATTACATTAAGCGTTGCATTAAAAAACATTCGAGATTCATCAATGCAACAGGTAATAACTAATTCAGCGAACTATCCACGGAGCTGTGGTTGTAAAATATTTATAAAATTAAAATACTTGAGTCTAAAAACTTGAATATAAATTGATATGAACAGATAAGAGAGTGGGACTAAAACAACTGGGCATGAATTCGGACTGGAATTGGGACCTGAGAATTTCACTGTGTTGAACCTGGCGTAGCAGCGAAATGCTGGTATACAAAGTAAAAATACATTTATAAATATTGTAATAAATATATACAAGCACGCATAGATATAAATTTATATATCATACGCAGATGTGTAATTTAATAAATATCTTATCAATCTATTAAAATGGGCGCGGATAAATGCTGTTGGGCTCAAGATAGAGCTATGGAAACTTATTTTCACGGCACTTTCTTCGTGTCGTATGCTAATTTCACGCACGTCTCTCGGGTAAGCAATAATCTTTATACCTTTATAACTCATACACACTTTATTTATGTTATATGTATATTTATATTTGTATGGAGTGTACGGAGGATGGAAGTCAGTGTACACTCGATTCATATTCATCTATATTACAAGTATACTAACACGAATATCCCGAGGCTACTGTTTTCACGCCCGCACACGATATGATACGATACGATACGATTACAAGTACGTTATTTTAATAAAATATTTAATGGACATATTGATCCGTCGTTTTCACACTGAATTATGATTTTCATATTCAACTGCGATAAGAAATACTGATCATAATCAATAAATTGTAAGTAAATATTTTTTTATATTTTTAGATATTTATTATTTAATTTTTTTATTGTAGAAAAAGTCATCAATGATGACTAGGAGAAATTTAAAACTAAAAGTGATTTTATCTATTGTACAGCTGGGAAGAATTTCAAGTGCTGATGATAAATAACATTTATTATTCTCACGATGGAAAAATTTTTGTTTCAATTTTTATTGGGACATAACGACTTTGCTATTTTTTAATAGATGATCAAATTAAATATTAAACTCCGAGATGGCTAATTGACCGTTGAGGTAATAATAAATTTTCCTTGTAGGAGTTTTATAGATCCATTAAAAGTATTCAATTATTTTATTAAATAAAATGCAAATGAAGGTATGAGGATTAAAGTATCCTATAAATTTCAATAAATTTTTTTTTTTTTTTTCGTAGAAGTTTTGCAATGACCATCATTACGGTGGTTAATTTTTTATAGCGTAATTTTTATAGGTGAATTATCATCAGCATTACAGTTTATATTTATGAGCAAAGATATAATAAATGATGAATTTTTATTTTTCTAATTGAATAAATTAAAATTTTTTTCAAATTTGAACTATCAATAAATCTTAGTAAGATTTAATAAATATCATTAGTTACTCAAAAAAATTATTATGAAATTAATTTTAATGACAATTTAATTAATAGTCGACCACCAACTGTTTAAATTTTTGTAAAAAACGTTATATGCAATTAAAAAGTAATTAAAAATACACATGACATGAAAATTTCAGAAATTTCTCTGTATGCAATTTTTTTATTGATATTGTTTATATTTACTCGTATATAAAAATTAAAAAATCGTCGACTACTACTTTCACTGTCATCAATTTGAGATTAATTTTGGAAATTAAAATATTGTATTAAAAATTAACTTACATACTCAATGATCTTGATGAGTTTTTTCTTTCACTATCACTAGAATTAAATCACCCACTTATTCACAAAACTACTTTTAATTAATAAAGAAACTAGCAGACATGCAATGATTTAAATTTTATACAAAACCGATTTAATTTTTAAATGCTTATAAATTTCAAATTTTAATAATTCATCAAACTATTCCAAAATTTCATACACATTTTTTTGTTAGATTTTATAATACTAAAGATAGCCGACGTTTTTAATTTTTTCTTATTTTTTTCATTTATTAAATTATAACTATAAAATATTTTTAAAAAATTGCACGTGTAATTTTTTTAATTTTTTACAAATTTTCTCATAATCATTTTTTCAATAAAAAAAAATTCTAAAAATTTTTAAATGTCGGCTAACTTAATTTTCATGTATATTTTTTTAAAATAAAAATTTAATATATTAACATAAAAATCATTCATGTGTAAAAATTTAGTTAAATTTAAGCCGCGTAAATGTAGAGGTTTTTATTTTTTACAAAACTATCAATATCTTTATCTATATATAAATTTTTCTAAAAAAAAAAGTGCATGTCTGCTGTTTTCTGATCACTTTCTATTTAATAATTCATCACTTTTACTTAAAATAAATATCTAAATAAACACATAGTACTCCATATTTCTATTTAAAAAACACTACCACAATTACACTCTTAACAGAATTCGAAAATAAATGTCCGAAAATTAAAGAACGCGATATGACATTCAAGCACTTGTATATGTAGATAAATTTATTAACAAATAAAAAAACAAAAATATAAGTTATAATATTGTTCAACTTACAGCCTTCTAAAAGTCAGTTGATAAAAAATTTCAAAGTATGGAGTATGGATTTCCATAGATGTATATCTATTTAGTCTCGGGTATGGTATGAATGCAATACGAAACCTCTAGAGACAACGAAATTCCAGGAACGTTAGTCTGCTGTTTCTTGAGCTACCGACACATCGATCGGGTTCTTGACTTCTATTCTATTCATTCAATAGCTTGATAGAAAAATCAAACGTCTGTTTCTTGACTTTTTCACTGACATATTTTAATTAAAACCGTGTGTCTGTGTCATTATTGTCTTTATCGATAAAATACTTTCTAATGCGACAGTTTATATATTTATTTGTTTATTTGACATTACATCGAACTCGCATACCAAAAAGCGACAATCACTCACTCCGATTTTTTACATTCTCCTCACCTGTGTATCGCGTATCAGCATTCATTCATCGGCCTCATTATTTTTAGTTATCAAAAATATTTATTTTTAATATTTATTTAATAATTAATTATTATTTGCTCATTATTAATTATTATTTAAGTCATTTAATAATAAATAACCGCTTAAATTTACAGCGGAGATGTCAATGCGCGAGAAAGAGAGAACAGTGAAGTGCGAAGTGCGAAGTCATGTCCGGAAACAATAGACGAGCTTTTTTCCAACGGATTTGTAACGCGACTCCTGATTGGTCAGAGCTTTTTGAAATGAGCCAATCAAATTGCCTGTTACAAAAACTGTTATAAAATCCGACCAATGAGAAGACAAATATTTAAAAAAGCAACCGCAGCGCACTCTAGTGACTTTTCGGGGACTTAAAAATAAAAATCCCGAAACAACTGAATGACTCGGCGGTATTTCGAGCGGGAAGTGAAGTACAGTCGGCTCGCGACATCTTGATTATTTATTTCGCTCGCGATTTTCGGTGTAAATAAAAACTTAAATTATAAAAAAATAAGATAGTTAATTATTTAAGTTTTTTTTTTTAATTATTTTAAATGTAAAGTAAGAAAAATGAAGTATACAAATTAAATGAAATGTGTTTGTGTTCGTAGTGATTGTTGTCTGTGTGTGTTCCCGGTATTTTTGTTTACATGAGTGGGGCTGTCACGTCTATCTTTTATTCATTTGCGTTTTAAATTTTTTTAGCTTTATTAATCATAACTTCTCAAATATCAAAGTCAAGTAATTTTTATTTTTTTTTTAAATCATTAATTATTAGAAACGAGAAGTTAAAAATATTCGTATCAAGATTTTCATGAATTTTTTTTATTTATTCAATTATTTACGAATACTTAGTTAATAAATCCATGATTGTTAAGTGTTTTATTATTGATTTTAATTATTGTAATTAATTCAAAAACTCGGGAAATTTATTCAATTGTTAGAAATGTCAATGTGTGATACTCAAAAAATTGGATTTTTAGACACTTTAAAATCTTTAGGTTCCTTTTTTAATTTTTTTAAATAATATTTGATTAATTTTAAATAAAAATGGAAACTATCCGGCATCTGCTATTTTTGTGATGATAAATATTTGGTTCATAAATTATAATATACTCTTCATAGATATGGCTTGTGACACTTATTGTCAGGTTCAGCTACTCCAGAAAATTTATTTTCGAAGCTTGAGGTAAAAAAATCCTAAAAAATTATCAAGGTTGTTTTAAAAGATTCTAAAATTCTGTTTTATTTATTTATTTTTTAGATTTTTTTCCAGTGATGAGAAACTGATGGAGTATCAGTCCCAGTACCTTTCGCAGTGTCAATATCGTGAGCGATGGTGATGCTTGGTTGCTCTTCGAAGTGAGTAATATTGATTCTAAAAATTACTTTATTCTATGAATTACAAAATGATGATAAATGGGTGAAAATTGAATAATTAAGTTAGTTTTGGCGTAAAATAAGTTAAAAATAGAAAACAAAAGATGGGTGATAAGTATCATCAATAAGTCATATTTGTTGATTCAATATTTATTCTATTTTTTTTATAATATTTTACAAAATTTATACAATTATTACATTTTTTAAAAGTAATTAAATATTGAAAAGTGATGATACTGAAATTAACAATAATTTTTTTCAACGAATAAATAAATATTCAGAATTTTTTTTTAAATTAAATTTGTAGAAATTTCTAAAATCTGTGAATGCAAAACTGAAAAATATTTTTTTAATATTAATTTATTCGTTGATTTCAGTATCATAAAAAATAATCTGCTGGTTTTATATATGTTAAATCTTTTTAAGATGATTAATATACAATTCTCAATCACTAAACCTCTCTTTTAGTTTTGAAATGGAAAATATCACCTAAATTAAATAAAAATAGACTATTTCTCGTGCAAGAAATTGAAATATCTCAATAACACCCCGCAACATTTAAAAAATAAATTCTTGCATACAAATTATAAGTCGTCTATGCATTATAAAACGTTTAGTAGTCAAAGTGTCGGTATTTACGTGCATGTAATGTTAACCTGATGGCACGGTACTTATGCTAATTCACACCGGTGGTCTCTCACCGTTTCAAGAGAATCAGGTGAATAATAAAGCAGCCGCTGAGCGCAACCTCGTTAAGAGACAACCGGTCAACCTACACTGCACACACACAAATAATATAGAAGCCAAGAGGAAGATGAATAAGACTCGGATCACTCTGGATAAGAGCCAAAGCCAGCGAATCTGGTGCGGGTGAAACAGATATGGTAAAAACGGGGAAATTGCGTGTAACTGAACTCAGCTATATGTAGCGTAGTCTTCGTCGTATTATATCCGTACATATACGTAGAACATATATGCAATGCAGGGAGTTCAACATATCTTTGATACGAATGGATGCCGTATTATATTATACGTCCAACGTCTACGATAGTTTATAGTTGGTGTAATCGTAGTAATATCAATAGAAATAGTTTAGTCTAAGTATCAGCAGTATATAGTGTAGCAGCAGTTGCGAGTTCCAAGTGAATAAGAGAGTAAATGAATGGGCTCACGTCCGCAAAACCTGTGCATAGCACAAGTGCCGGCTTTATGCGTTTGATACATTTCCTTCCATCTAGTATACTATTTCTTCTTCTTCTTCTTCGTTCCCCTTTCGCTGCCGCCAATTTATGGAAATCACGGATTTGTTTTGATCGCGAGAAAATCTGATTAACGATCGCACTACTTTCAATATCCAATTCAATCCTTTTTAACGCAACATTTTTAATATTTATCTATCAATTTCTGTCGATATAAATTTTCTTATTTAATTATGTAATAAATATTTATTTATTTTGCACGCTCATATATAATATATATAATATAATTAGACATAAATATCCTTGTTGCATATAGAAATCCATCATTAAAATATATTTATTGTGAGTCGCGAAGTATTTTTACTTTTCGTACATTATTTATTATTTACTACGTATTGAAAGCCTTCAATAGAAATTGTTTAAACAAAGTGAGTTAACGTAATATAAATGAGTTTGCAATGAATATTAAAAATGAACTTTGATTGAGTTATTGCGCGATATGTCAACACAGCAATAAATGAAAGAATGGCTATTGCCAAAGACACTCGAGGATGCTAAATAAATTTGATCGAGAGCAATGCAAATAAAGAAATAATTTAAGTACAAAGCTTATAGTGTTTTACAAGCGAGAGAGATAGAGATATATTATATCTTGTAGATTTAAGATACATGACGTGATGATTTCCATCGGCGACTTTAATGAATCCATATGATATCTTTGAATACCTATATTATATTATATGTATCCTTTAAGAGGAGCTCGTTATGATTTTATTACGAGTTTTAAACTTTCCATACACAAATTTCACTTTTAAAGGTGTATTATCAAATAAATCATCCTTAATTCTATAATTAATTTTTCATTTCAACGCAGAACGTCTCGCGAAACTTATTGCATTCGGTAAAAACGCACTACTCAAAGGGTTTTTTATTGCATTGTCTGAGAAGTTGGATGTAGTGGTGAAAACAAAATGAAAAAGGTGGCACGTAAATCGAAAATTTAACGTCGTGTCTCAGGACTCTGTTCACCGTGACCAATAGCGATGGTGTAACTTGTGAACAAAGTATTGCCTCTTCTTGTACCTACGTATATATTATATGCGTATGTGTATATTATGTATACTTAAAAAGATTCTGGGAGTTTACGAGGATACTGGCCCGCAAGGACAGCTCCGATACCAGCCGAAGATGGTGTAACCATATGGTCATAGCGGCTGGATATCGAGGCACTAAATATTTCCCGAGTGAAAACGATTCTCGTTAGTCTTTACAATGTCTTCATGCACGCGTGATGTAACAACTGATTGTGATGAAGAGAAAAATGAGAAACTAAACCAACAAAAAACACAAATTGTTTCTGATACGTGTTGTCCTTTTTTTTTTATTTCCGTGATTTACCTCAATTGTTTCAGCCCATTATCGTTTCAAATTTTTTTATGCTCTTGTATAATTTATTTTTATTATTATATGATTCATTAACGTACCCAAATTTTCTCAGCGCAATACTTTCGATTACTCCGATTCTCATCGCGATTACACTTGATATTATAATATAAGTTTATTTTTACATTCATTCATTCATTCAACATACGGATGCATATATTCCGTGAAATTTTATAATTTTTTTCTGTCAATTTCGAAATCTTGATTGTTTTACCAATACGATTTTAATATAGATAAAACATTTATTTTTTAAATTAAAAATTTGACTATGGTACGCATCATAATTTTTGTTTTTTATTGTCATAATTTTTACTTATATTTTAATGTTTTTATAATTTTATTTGAAAATTTATTTTTGAGCAGACTTTTATGATATTATTTAAAAATTTTCATCTACATCTTACTCTCATTACATAATATATTATTAAAAGTAATTATTGACTGAAATTTTTATTCATAAATTTACTAACTTAAATAACTCTTTGATCTGTCCAATGATTTGATTTATGTCATCATTAAAAACTTTAATAACGTCTTTATATTCATTATAATTATGAATTACATAATACAATTTTATTTTAATTTGTATATCAGACTTTCCACATGATTTCTTATCAATACTTATTATCTATTCACGTCAAAGAGAATCTTAAAAAATTCTCTTGAGATAATAGTTTAGAGTTTAAATATTTATTCCCAGTACAATATTCGCAAGTAAAAATTTCCAAGCCCGATTCCGATGGGGAGCAAAAATTCCCCCATTTTTTCCCCAATCGGCAGATCGAATTCCCCGTCTTGTTCATCACCCGCCGCCCGATCAATTTAACCACCCCTACGGAAATATTCCGCCTACACGCATGTCTACACACGGATCCATACATTGGTACGTACAGTACATAAGTACAATCAAACGAAAAAAGCGATTTGGTAGATAGAACTTGAACCACGACTACGGTTTAGTGAATCGAGCACAAACACACACATAAATATATCATATGTGTATATATAAGTTACTCTTTCGGGTTTCGAGGAACAGCTGTCGGCAGCACAGCTAAACTCGGTCTATACTCGCTTTATCCATCATCAAGGATAAACTTGTCCCTTTCCAACAAAACTCTCACCCTCTTCCACTCTCCTTTTCTTCCACATCCTACGAGTACCCCAACTTTGTTTCTTCTTTTTCTCAGTCCGATCAGATCGCCTCCACACACACCACCGTCTCCGATGCGTCTCAACCGTAACCAAAAATAATAAAAGACCCTTACCTCCTATTCACTCGTCCTTCTTCTTACATATATATTATTACATCCATGTAGTCGAACACACTCTCAAACAAAGACCAGCCATATAACATAGCCCATAGCGCCACGAGCCACTTTGTGTTTCTCCAGCTGCACTCTTTCGCCATACAATTATTTTCGTAAAAATATTTTTACTCGTTTTTAATCTTTTTATCTTTATTTCAATTAAATTTATTTACAAATTGAAACGTAAAATAAAAGAATAAACATTTAAACGCCCATCTTAAGGGTCAGAGGTCCAGGGTTTAAATTTAGCCGGTCACAAATCATCCAAGGATAAAATATCTTCAATAAAAATCTAGAGAGACAAAAAATACATGGCTAATAACTGTTACAGTATATTATACGACCATGTGTAGTCTTTTATTTATTAAGTTTTTTCTCTGCTGTCCTTACATTACTCTTAAGGGCCATGTGTGTAGCAAACTCCCTTTTAACAGATTCTTTTCATTTATGCCGTGAATTTTTGTGGTATTAAGAACGTTCAAGGCTAAAAAATTCTAAAATTAATATTCTATTCTTTTAATAACTTATTAATTTTTTAAAATACTTAATTAGACCATAGTTGAAGGGAGAAGTTATTTTAAGACAAGCTTGTCAACAGTACAACTAGTAATTATAGACTTTCATATTATTTAACAAATTGACTTCAATAATAAATATTTAATTTACATCAACTTTATTTAGTAAAATGTTATTTAGTAAAATGAGTTTAATTTGAGTTTAAAAATGAGTTTAATGCTCTAACTTCTAATCGTACTCTATTGTCTATTTTAAACACGACTATCAACGTGAAATCTTACTTTTAATTACAGCCTGTAATTATCAATAGATTATTCATATTTTCGATAAAATTATTTTGTTACTTGCATACTTGAAATATATTTAAAAGTAACTAAGCGTTTCTCTTGTCTAAGTTATAATAAAATTACTTTTATGACGTTGAGACATAAAAAGTTATAAAACTTCCATTAAATATTTATTCAAACTTTTATAACTTTTTAAATAAGTAATAATCTATTTAAAAATTTTCCAACAAATAATGACATAAATATTCTAAATATCGAATATCAACAATATTTTAGGCATATAAATTTTTAAATAAAGTGTTATATTTACTCCAAAACTCAATAATGGAACTAAAATAACCTGACATGTTCTTCAGAATAAAATATTTCATAAGATAAGATATTTATAAAAAAAAGAAATCCAATTTTTGAGATTATTTTCTTTAAAATGTCATTTTGAATATTAATTTCAATTTAATCTATCGAATTTTAGATTTAACACTCCGTTAAACTCATATGCAGTGCATGGGCTCTTGATGTTAATAAAAGTTGAGTTTGCGTTTAAAATCCTCCAGACTAATAAAACGCGTGTAGCCGGTACGCATCCCAATCCCATCCAGTCGCATCGGTCCAGGTCCATGAGTTGAGTCTCGGACTGGATCCCACTACTATCATCTATAGTTGGGATATATATCGCTCGACCACTGCCTCAATACCTAACCGTTCCACCACTACAGCACCCAACGACTTACACACTACCGCCACCACGGGCTTGAATCTTTCAAAGCCTAGAATCGCGGCGTCGACGGGTACTAACTCCTCCGATACGAGCTACGAGCCAGTTACTAGTTACTATACACTGCTCATACTCAGTGTGCTGGTGATCTGCCGGTTACGGTCCTCGGTCCACAGTCTGGTTCAGTACCTTTCTGTCTACCCAAGTGTTCACATGTCATTTCATTGCTTTTATCATGCCGACAAAATTTAAACTTCAAACTAATGAAATTATTTTTTAAGTTTGAAAAGACCGGTTGATTTTTTTTATCTGTTAAATTTATTTTATATTTTTTTAAATTGCGGACAGTGAATTGGAGTAGTGAATTTTTGACTGAAAAAAATTTAAGTGAATTTATTTTATTGAGAAGATAGGATGTAGCCAATCGAGATTTTAAATATTTTTCTATTACGACCAAGCTACGCTAAATAATAAAAATAAACAATTGACAGTTTTATTGAGCGACTTTTGGTGAATTCACGGTGAATTTAAGAACTTGTTTGGTGGGTTGTTTTCAAGTGGGAGAAGAAAAAAATAAAAAGAGGACCTCGGGAGCCGAAGAATTCGTGAACGGGAGAGCAAGGTTCGAACCCTCGACTTTAGTTCAGTTCTCTAGTTTTTTTGCTCTTTAACTTTATGCTTTTGCCTGTTTTGTACTGTGTGTTACTGCCGGCGTTTTAATAATAATTATTATTACTACAATACATTCCATACATCACTGTTGATCCTCGACACAGCTATAATTTAAATATTATTACTTTTTGGTCTTTTAACCGACGATAAATATTTGAAAGTGCGAGTGTTGTGCTCCATCGGGTGGCGAAAAATGTAAAAAATAAACTACGTCCAGCTGTTTTATTATTTTTTATTATATTGCTATTTAACTAAGCAACAAACATTTATGTGAGAACTTAAATACTGCAAAAAGCTTGGATATTTATTATTTTATCATTTTCGGTAAGTCTACTAGATACTTAATTCATATTTAGTTAATTATTTATTAGTCATTCTCTTTAAGTGAAACCGGCGCTTGGAAGATTTGTATGCTTTTATTTCGTAAAGTAACAATTAATTTTAAAAAAATTTATTACGATAATTGCCTATAACAGGGACCTTGATAAATAAACGTAAGGTCAAATGTTAACAATAAAATCGATCTCGCAACGGAAGTCCTTGTCTATAGATTTAAATAATTACTCTAAAGTCTGCAGTATTTTTTGTGGCGTTACTCAATTGCTGAATCAATTAACAAGGACTTTAAATACGTGTTGTATAATGTCGAGTATTAGAGACGAGTTGAATACTTATATAAATAAAATAAAGGAGTTGCGTACAATGTTAAGTTCGCTGCTGTAAAAATTTTACACAATTTTTCTTTATAATAAATTGCGAAAAAAAATATAAAGCAATTAGAATTCGTAAATGTTTCACTTTTTCGTATTTAAATTAAAGTTCTGTGTGAAATTTTTAAAAACTGTTTTGATTAAAAATCGAATTTCTTACAAAAAATTTCGGAGTTGAATTAAAAAATTCATTCTATGACTTGAAAATTCAATTTTCGTTTTAAAAATTAATGACGCTAAAATTGATAAGGACCATTTTTATAGAACATCAAATTTTCTACAAAAAATCCTTGTAAAATTTTTTCGTATCTCTAATATTGAAATTAAAGTCCGAGTTTAAAATAAATTTTTAAAATTTTGTAGAAAAAATTTAATTCTAAAATTCATTGCCGTTTTTATAATTAAATAATTATTATTTAAACCCAGCAAGTTTCCGCGATCGGTAGTAAAAATTTCTTGATCGTACTAGTATTTTTCCAGTAACAAGTTAAGGCAACGATGTTTTAAAATGCATTAGACGTTTAATTTAGCAAGGAGTAACTATTGGAGCGTCTAGGTCTGGTTCTAGCGAGATCGTAACACTGGTGAGGTCAGATAATTTAAATTAACTTACTCTTGGTATTGCTAATCGTGTAATAGCCTGTCAGGTGTGTTTACTTGTTAAATCAGTCAGTCAGGTGAACGTGGCCAAGTGACTGGCATCGTCATTGAAAACTTTCTCGCTTGCCGCTGCTGCTGCTGCTGCTGCTGCTGATGCTCAGCTTCTTCAGCTTTTATGACAAAATCTCATCTTTAAACTTTCATCACCTCATTTTATTTTATTGTTTCTAAACAATTCATTAATAATTATTGTTATTAGCATTATTAATAATAATAATTGCTGTTGTTAAATCTTTAATAACTTAATTTAATTAAAAAATTAAATCAGCGGAAAAAAAATTCTACAAGCGAAATGCGTAAAATTGATGAGCTAATTTTTTGTTTGATTAATTTATGAAGCGAGCATTATTTTCATGGTTTTTAAAATTAATATGTAATGAGTAATAAGTCAGAGTGAGTGCTGGAAGTGCAGAGTAATTTCGGATGGGTTGAAAAATGAAGAGTTTAAATTAAAGTGAACGTAGACGCGTATTATCCTCGAGCGGAGGATTTTCGTTTGATGATGCCGAGTAGAGGTTTCTTGACGGTGAACATTATGGAGAACTCCATAGTCCATGGGTATAAAGGTAGAGTCACATGCTGTCGGTGTGAGAGGGCAAAAACGCGAGAACTCGAGCGTAAATCCAGGATGTAAACGTTCCTGCGAGGGCACTAAAGTCACAGTCAAGGTAGTCGTCCTTCTATAAATATATTTTTGTCTCCAATCTCTCATCGTTTTTTTTTTCTTCTCTTGTACTCTGTACTTTTGAAAATACCTTCGTCATGAGTCATGACACGTAATAATTTTATGCTTACTTTAATTTTCGACAGTTACTTTTTTTCATATATGATTTGATTTTCTTTTATTGGAATAAATTATTGTAGTCTAGAGGCTTTAATAAGTACTCTCACTCTTAATTGCTAGACTTATTTTTTCTTTATGTTATTTTGTCAGGATTTTTTATTTGTTGAGCAACTTTATTATCTTATCGAATCTTATCGGAGGTCTATGTATTTAAATTAACGGATTGATGTATAAATTGTAAGTTTATTTGTGGGTAAACTTGAACTTGGTAATAGCCATTAATTATTTGAATTTTTAATATGTTTTGTGATTAAGATTTTACCGTTATTGTTATGAAAGAACAGTCTTATCGTTCATGACCGTTCATTTTTTTAAATAATTTTTTTTTGAGAATCAACAAACATAAATTTTTGAACTTTAAACGATAAATTTTATTAGTAAAATTTTTTTTTTAATTTTATTAAAAAATTTTTCACTTTTGAACTTTAAATTTAAATAAAAAAATTTCCCTTATAAGTTTTAATTACAATTTCTTACTAATTCATCGATTAAAGAAATAAATAATTAAAAAGCAATTAAATAAAAATTTGAAGTATGAAGATTTTCTTTAAAAAAATTCAATAAAGAAAATAAAAATATGAGCGTAATGAGAATGAGAATGAGGATAAATATCTGAAGGCATAAATATTAAAACAATTTAAAGAAGTATTTAGCCAAAGAACTGTTGATATTCCCAGTAAGCTGGCTAAGTTTAAAAAAGGAGTGAAAATAGTGTACGTAGATTAAGAGGATAAATAAGATGAATATACAGCAAGAACAAAGAGAGTAACGGAGAAAGAAAGTTCCTTGTACAATTCGAAATCGAACGAGGCTAATAGGGAAGAGGAACACGCGGTGGTAATTTCACCTACGCTTTAACCAGCATCTATATACGCCGAGCGGCCAGCAATGAGACAAGACACACGGCTCACAAGACACATCACACATCACACATCCGACATCAGCATCAGACATGATAGATATATACATACTTATATATTTATTTATTTATAAAAAATAAATAAGATGCGGGAAGAGGAACGTGTCGCGATTGCAAGTACACTTCAATCCCGGTGGACATTAAAACCGGTATGAGAGACATTATTGGCCTCTTATGGTCAAGGCAGACTTGAACTGCTAAAGTTAAAGCTGAATAAAATAAAATAAAAAGAAACCATGCCTCTATCGCGACCGGTAACTACTTCACCACTTAGTCACCATCACCCACTACTTTTAACTTTTTCAATTATTATTATTATCATCGCCATTCTTATTTATATTAATTATGTAATCCATCATTTTGCTAATTGCGTAATGTACTTGTTTTAACATTTATATTACTTGAGTCATAAAAATCTCCAAAATTGGTATAATTTCAAGTTTTGATTATGAATTCTGTTTTATTTCCATTAAAAGTAATTAA
This sequence comes from Cotesia glomerata, assembly GCF_020080835.1. NCBI lineage: Eukaryota > Metazoa > Arthropoda > Insecta > Hymenoptera > Braconidae > Cotesia > Cotesia glomerata. The sequence goes on from NC_058158.1 coordinate 7,013,028, forward strand.
ACATTTTTTTTAATTATTAAATTAATATTTTACATTTGAATAATTCATGAATTACATGTTTATACTTTTAAAAATTAATTTTCATTCCAAAATTTTTCACTGCAGTTTAAAAAAAAGTCTCTAAAATTTGAACTTTAATATTATATAAAAGAACAAGTTATCTCATCATTTAAAATAAAATTAATGATTAACTACCAAAAAAATTTTGAATAAATCAACAAGGCTTCAGGAGTTTTTTTTTAGTCTTCTGTGTTCAGATTATTTAATTTAAATAATTACGCGTACCGCATTAATTAATGTTATTATATAAAATATTGTCGCATTAGATAAAAAAGGATGAATATCTGTTACCCCTGTTATTGTTATCCATAATTTTACTTTCATTATAATATAATGCTCATATTTTTAACCTGACCTAAAGTCATATAACGTTATATATACAGTATAAAAAAAAATAACTTTCATTGTCGAGATGAGAAAATTCATAGAAACCCGTAATTAAACACACGATTTTTTTAAACAAAAATGAAATAATTCTCACACTAAGTATGTGAGAAAACGGGTATCATACAGCGAATATACAATTAAATAAAATTATTTAATAGTTGAAATTATTAATATTTATTTTATTCCTATTTTCCATTTCAATTCGCCGTCGAACCGATTAATGACTTTTTCATAAGTCATTGCGTCTTACGACTTGCACTCATCCCAGATCTTGTTCACATTTTACTTAGAAAATAAATACAAACTTCTAACACAATAGCGATGTATAAATATATAATTAAAGTACACGAGTAACATTGCAACGGAAGTTAGTACAGGCTTAAAGAATTTCTAGTGTGTACAGAGTACAATTGAGAATAAAACGCGTAGTGAGTCTACAAGTTGCAGAAATGAAAGGAAAAAAAATAATCTGAAATCACGACAAGTGTAATTATAATTTATTCGTCCAGGAAATTGTTTAGATATTGCTATTTAGATTTGAGTAAAAAAAATGAATTGCGAATAGTAAAATATTATTCAAGGTCTGCTGATGGATGAAAGTATAAATTTCAATTGAAATAGATTAAACAAAAGGTAGAAAAAAAATATTCCGCGCACTGAGAAAATATAACGATAGCAATAAATGTGAACTGGACAGGACTTGTGCTCACACATTTGAATTTCACCGAGATGGATCACGTATTTCATTAAATGTCGCTCGTTGATCCAACTGGCTTGCACTTACACTTAACTTAGTTTACATATAGTACTATTATATGCATGCACTCGCTACATATGTAGTTGCTTCTGTTCAGTAGTATTACACACCGAAGATCATATAGTTGCATTATATTGTAGGTAGGATCTTGCTAAAGTCTAAAGTGGAACAACCTAGTCTCATTTTATTTCTTTAATCTCGTTCTATTATTTTATTCTTACCATACCATACAGTACACGACGCTCTACACTATACGTGTTACTTTTTTCCGTGCCTATACGAATCTTGATGCACGAATCCGCAATGCCGGAAGCTTACTTTACACTGGCTACAATGTACAAATGGACTTGCGTGCTGATTTCATCGCACACTATTTTACAATATTTATTTATTTTGATTTTAAATTAAAAATTTAGTCATTAAAAATCGGTTTGTAAGTCAGCTAATTGCAAAAAAGTCTAAAAAAATTTCAAAATCATTAAAACATTTAAGTTTTATCTTTTAGACCGTGAAATTTTTCATTCGGTTAAAAAATAATTTTTATTACACCTTTAAATTAATTTTGAATTAACATGATAATTTTCCATCCATAAAACTGTTTAGCTCTCTTAAATTGAATTTAAAATAAAATTTGATAAGAATTAAATCTCTTAATTCAATTTACCTTCAAACATATAATAAGCTAGCAAGATTGCACCATAGAGAACAATAAACAATAGCTGTCCTTGTTTAAGCAACTCCAACAAGACTCTAACTCGACACTAGACTAGATCTTGATCTAGATCTAGATTTAATATCAATCATACAAACATACGTTAAAAGATTCGATTAAACGTTTATTCCGACTAGAGATAATTAACCTTTTTCTCACCCCGTATCTCACCTAAAAATAATACAAAACATTTTAAAATTTTTATCACGACATAAATAATTCTTGTCACATGTCAGCTTGTCCTATTGTCTCCTGTAATTAATGCAACGTGTGTAGTGTACTTTAGCGAGCAATAATATAAAAGATATAAATAAAAACAGCAAAAAAAAGTGAAACGTTCACTTTTTTTACGCCGCTCGATTAAGAAAAGAAAATATTTCCGGTCTCGTATTTTTATTTTATTCAGCTCTTGTTCTATCTATGTATTAATTCATCATTTATTATATTAATTATTCTCTTGATAACAAAAAAAAAAAAAATGAATAAATGAACATACGCACACGTTATTCTTTTTGGGCAAAGTTTAAATTTCTCTATTTTAATCGCGCGGTAAATCTGATTCAGATGTTCTATTCACTAATGGCAAATCTGCAAATATAATGCTAAGAATAATAAAAATAAAATCGAGTGAAATCTTAATACAACAGTTGAGATGTTAATTATAAAAATGATAAAGAATTATTAATGATTTATAAATGATAATTTTTCTAACTTTGTATTGTTTCAATTTAAACTTCCCTGAGTAAATTTTTAATGGTATAACTTTCATTATTTTCCTAATATACATTTATGTTAACCTTATAGATAAATATAAATATAAATATGAAGTATATTATAGACAACGTTATTTATCTTTTAAAAAGCGAGAGTGAAAGACGGGCATGCACGCGTACGCACACTTTACATTACATGTATTATGTTATGGTGCGGTGTGGATCAGAAAAACTATTTTATGTATAACCCGTCCATCCAATCAGCTACTAATTTATCTATTTATCGTTAATTTAATATCTTTAGATACAGTGAACGTAAACAGCGTTGTGAACACATTTACCAACAAACGCATTAAATATAACATATAATGTGTATAATAATAATTAAAAACAAACATATAATTATCGGTCGATTTGACTTTCAATATTATTTATCGTAACATGTTATTAATAACAATTTGTTGCTTTTTAATAGATTTTATAATAGAAAAATGATTATTTTAAAGTTAATGATTATGTCGTTTACGTCTAAAGTCTCAAGTCTAGTCGGGTAGAAAGCATTTTGTCCTTTTTACTCAACTTCTATCTATCCTTGGGTTTCTTTCCCTTTCAATCTAGTCTTTTGGTGTTTTTTACGTGTATAAATAACTGTGAGAGTGAGGGATATGATGGGATGATATAAATTACACACGAGTAGGGTCCCACGAGCTAAGAACTCGCAATTATTTTTCATTCACAATGGCGGCGCCGAGCCTCACTCACTCGAGAGATGCTCCCGAGACCATTTGTGCTCTCCACAGGACTTTAAAGAATTTTTTTACATTTATATATTAGATTTACATTTTTTATCTCACAATTCTTTGAAATTTTTTTTAAATTTATTCGAATACTTAATCCATATTTTTTTTTTAGTATCGTCTAAAAATATTCTTCAACAATTTTTTTTTAAATATAATTATAATTTTTTAAAATTTCAATTTTAATTAGTATTACACAATTTTTAATGACAAAATTTATGGTAGTCATTAATTTTTCCTCAAAAATTGTTTACAAATATTACTATGATTTTATCTGATCATCATAAATTTTCTTCAAATAATAATAAATAAAATCCCAATCATTGGAATATAACCGTTAAATTTAATTGTTAAAATAATAAAATACCTCACAGATAATTTATAACCCAGAGAATCGTTATCTAAATGACTTTCAGTGATACCGCGCATAGCAATGTAATGTATACTTTAACTAGTCCCACATGTATATTAGTCCTGGGAGTTTATCTTCCCTTGGCCACTAACATGCTCGTATTTATTAAGTAAACTCAATGACCCAGAGACTGTTTTTTATCTCAACTTCCGGTGGGAACACTTGTAGAAACTGAAAACACGTGTACTTTTTATACCGCCCTAGCTAATTGTATTAACAGTTATAACTTTTACCGTAACTTTTTTCTCATTATTCAAAATTTGCATAAATGAAGATACTGAATAAATCTCCGCTATAGACATATAAAATCATACATACATATTTGCATACATACAAAATAAAAAGAGAAAGAATAATTATTCCCCATAAATTTATAATTATGATTTTAATTTAAAAATTTTTTTACAAAAAAAAATATCAACATTATAAAAAAATTATTTTTATCATGCTAAATTTGTTTATTAAAAAAAGATAAAAAATGAAGTGTATGCTGATTTCAATGTCATTCTAGCATCATGAAAATTTTTTTAATACTCATATTATTTTCTGCCACTATCAAAATTTCTCACAATACATATACCTAAATACAATAGCACATTATATTACCAAAAAAGCGCTTATTTTTATCCGGGTAGAGTGTAACAAGCTGATGTAATTCACACTTATCGTTTGCACGCGACACAGGATATCCTTGAAGCCCGCTAACGGGGTTCGCCAATACAGAGTGCCGCGTCGACGTCGACACTTGAGTGTCTCTTTTATTTCGTCCTCCCCAGGAATTTCAATAGCATATTTTCCCACAGGTATAAGACATTGTTGAACAGTATGCTGTATGCTGTATGATAGTTACTTGTTACTGCTAAAGTATACCCGTATCTATCGTGTGCCCATTACCCCGTTTGGTTTACTCGAGTGCATTCGGTACCCAGCTCATACAAACCGTACTGTACCTGGCGTATCACATCCCGACTCCTTAATCCTCAATACTATCCTTTCCTCGATTACGATGCTTATATCAGACACCAATTTACCGTCAATACAATTCATCTTTTAAATTCTCAACTCTCTCGTTACCTCCTCTGCTTAATTCTTATTATATATACATATATATATATATATATATATATATATATATATATATATATATATATATATATATATATATATATATATATCCACTTGATCTAGCTCGTATATAATCTCCGGAATTCGTGCCGATCGTGCCCGAAATTCACAGACGACATTAATTATTCTCCGATAGACTCTACTAGTATTAGTTTATTCCACACAGCCAAGTCACTTAAGCTCTCATTATTCGGCTTGTATATATAGATATAAATATATATATTGACATGTTAAGTCGTTGTATTAGTTACAACAAAACCAAGAGCCAAATTGTTGTTAAGAAAATTCTTAAAAAGCAGATAGCTTCTATCTTTTTATTTATTTTTTCTTCACTTCAAAACAGAGTCACGACGATTGGGTGTCCCACCATATGTACACTGCTGGCACATTATCTTAATGTAAATGTGTCGGGCATGGGTATATTCAGAATCTCAACACAACTTGAGCTCATTATCGGTGTGTGGAAGAGCTCACATGTGTAATCCTATGCATGCGAGCTGTTAATATGTGTTGCAAGCTCACATCGACACACATGCCACACGATCGTGAGAATGCGATCCGCTTTTATGGGAAGCCATTACGGCCACCGCCAAGACACATACATATGCACTTATTCTTATTCAGCTTCGTCTCAAAGTTATCTCCCCAGTAGCAAATAAAATCTGTACAAGTTTAGTATAAGCAATAAACAAAGAAAGTGGGCCTTGACCTTTTTAATAATTAATTATTAATTTGTTTGTATTTAAGATTATATTTTTTTTATTAAATATTAAGTTGTAATTATTTATCACAATTAAAATTACGGCTACCGTGTTAATTACTTATTAAGTAGTCGCTTTGTTTGCTATTGCTATTGTTATTGTTAAGTATTAAATTGATTCATCTTTATTTCGGTTTTTTGAAGTAATTAAGAGATTTAATCAACAGAGAAATAAAGTAAGCTTAACATTGTAACGAACGTTTTCCGTTTGGTTCGTTGATCTTGGCTGTTGCGTAATCATATTTTAACATACTTATGTGTTAACGGTTTTTTTCCTTTATTTTTTTTGTTGGTAGTATTATTGTAGAGTTTTTTTTTTTTCCGTGACAATGTATGGAAAATAGTGGAATGAATGGATGTCAGTTTGAGTTGGATAACTATAGATAATCATTGCACAAGTTGCTAATTTTATGAAATTTATTATTATCCTAATAAGAGTATAAATATACCTGTATATTGACGCTAATGATATGAATGAACAATCGTGTATTATGAAAATATGCTATAACGGATTATATTTGTGTTTTTTTTTTTTTTTTTTCCATTGGTGTTATTAATTGTAATAGACTGTGAAAAATTATTAGCATAAAAATAGATTTCAACAAAATTTGATTCGTGAAATTTATGAAAAAAATTTTTACAGAAAAATAAATTTAAGCAAAGTAATTTGTCGCTAAAAATCTGAATAAAAATTCTTTAAAGCAATTTAAAATAATTTTCTCGGCAATTTGCCAAACAAATAGCAATAATTATTTAGAAAATATTAATTTTTGTGTTGACACTCAAAACCTAATTATCAATTTTAGCCTAAATGAACAACAACAATTCGGTTTAATTTGAGTAGGAACAAGGTCAGTAATTAGCTAATTAACTAATTAGGAGAGAGAATACGTGTAATTATTTTTTCAAGTGAGAATAACAAGGAGGAGTAAAAAAAAGTATTTAAAAAATAAACAAGTAAATTTAATGAGTTATTGGAAGAAAAAATATAAATAATGTGTAACAGAAATAGCGAGTATTAGAAAAGATTCTCATGTGATTTCTCTCGGCGAAAGAAAGCGCTAATCAATGACGAGATGATCTTGTTGTAGATTGCGATTACCGGAAGCATTTAGCTCAGTATTATATCGAGCAAAGTTGAAGTACTTACAAGCAGAGGCTTCAATTTAGAAGCGGGAGGGAATTAATTGTTTGCATGTAATAGCCCGAGTGTTTAGTTTATATTATACTATATTATATTACAAACAACATACTACAATATAGAATGTATGTTGTTGTGTTTTGTCGATACTGGATAGAGGTGTGCGTGAATGAGCGAGTAAATAAAAGCGAAGGTAAGCACAAGCACCAGATACCTCAATATCTATGTATGTTTGTAAGTTTGTAGTATGAGAGACTCCTAGCGTAGTGTAATGTAGTGTAGTGATCTGGCACGCCACAGTCGTCGCGATAAATCGTCGATTAAACGGTGGGTCACGACCTCGCATTAGTTAGCGAGACTTTAAAGCTACTCCACAGTCTGAAGTGCAGTCAAGAGAGTGTAGTCCTCTCTTTTATTAGAAGACTCCCCGATCCTTCCAGGAAGTTGCTCACCGAACTTCTTATTCTCCACTTCTGACCTTCCCCACGCCCTCGTCTTCGATTCTTGTTCCACTTGTTCCTTTTATTTTATTTATTTCCTCCATTTTTTGTCCCTTGGCACTACAATCACGATTGATTCCGTGAATTATAAACGAAATTTTATTTTTTTCCGTGAGAAATATCTGAATAATTAATTTTCTTAGAATAAATTTAAATGCAATTTATTTTATTAAAAAAATTATCTGTGAATGAATTTTAATTTTTATTATATTTTCAATTATTGACTTAATCAACCAACGAATAAATTGTCACTTTCATTGGAATATTAAAATTTTCCAATTCAAATCAAGGTCACAATTAAATCTTAATCTGTTGAGTAATTACGAAAACCATAACATAATTTCTAAAAAAAAAATAAAATAATGAGTTTTGAAATGGTATTAGTCGATTAAAAAGTAACAAATTAAATAAAATAGTAGAAAACAGTTGTACGCATTCGTATTGCTTACAGCGAGTAAGCGTAATGCAAATTGAATTTCATAAGTTGGGCGTTGGTATTATTGATGTCTCTAGATCAACATTCGATATTATTATATACCCACGTGTATCGCATTTGTCCATACTCACTGCACACGTGGGTGAGTTCATACACCATAACGACAGACGTTCCCATTTTTACAATACACCATTCACTGCTCATTCCCTCTTTATTTGAAAATAATTACAATAATAATTTAATCTAATCACTACCATTCTCTCAAAATGTTAATATAATGCCCATACTTGCGGATACTGATCTATTACAATGAAAATTCACAAGACTCCGATAATAGACTCACCATCTTTATTAAATCCAAATTGATAACCCTAACAATCAATCGTAATTATTATAAGTGAAGGTAATTGGGTCATTGATATCACTGAAATTAAAATAAAATTAAATAGAAAAAGCACATCAGTATTTTTTTGTCTCAATAATATAAACTTGTACATCCAGCAAAGAAAAAAAAAACCAGCTGGCATTCTTCATCACGACATAATAGCGGAAAAATATTTAGCTATCCGACAATCGATGTCACTGGGAAACTATTAACAATGCTTCCTCATTAAACCTTTTTTATAAATTATAAATTCTCTGTAAAATGGCAAAACTTGTTATGTTTCTTTCTTCTATCTCCTCTAAGCCATTTATCCTTATACATATTTGCTTAAGAAACATGTTCTATCAATTTTCTCAGCAAAGAATCCACCGGAATGTAGCGAGACTAAAATTTCAAAGAATTTTATAAATTATTGCTCAAACATATCTGACCCCCCAAGCTATCTTAATATCAAGTCAAGTGATCCTTTCATCCTTCTCTTATTTTTTTTTCCTTTATATTATATTATATTATACAGCCATCAGACTCATCCGCACTTGTCGGTATGCCCATAAATAATCCTCGGCTCATGATGAAAGAGTGTGTTATATAATACAACTAAAAATTTCGAGCAGGAACCATAAAAATAGCCGAGCCAAGAGGAGTTTACAACACAACAGAGATCCTGAGCAATTTGAAGAGAGTTTCCGAGAATTATAAGCTGTTGCCAAAGTTATCGTAGATCTGAGTAGAGGTTACCCGAGTGGAGTCTTAGCGACCAATGCGAGTGAGGCGTGGAAGTTCCCTTTTAGCTTTTAGCTTTGTGCATGTAATGGTTACTTCTTTGTATTTAGCATCGATCTATACATTGTACTACTGTACATACACGAATTCCGAACCTATCCTAACGATCGAACCAGGTATAAACCGAGTTACTTGGCTGGTGACTGCAGGTCGAGGTTTAAGTCCCACAAAGTCCCACGAGAAGACTGGTACCAGTCCCAGGAGACTGGTTAGCTGTGGCTACATTTGTTATTTTGTGTTTTATCCTCCTTACCTATACCGGCTACTAACTACTGTACTAACTATATCATTCTAAGGTTTACTAGGAACTTGGTTTTTGCAGAAAGTCAACTCCCATTCTTATTGCTCGACGACAGAAGAGCCAACACTTGGACTTGGACTCAGCTCCTCAAAAAGGCCAACACATGGCAAAAATTAATCAGCCTGATGCTAGGGTGACCATATAATAGTAATCGACGATAAATAAAATCACAGTTATGTGTTATGTGGATCGAGCAGATGTTGACAGTAGCTCGAGCTGAAGCAACATATCGCATTGTCAATTATTATCAATAGAATAGATAATGCAGCATTTGGGTTTAGATGATGTTCGGCTTACATTAATCCCTTTCATTTATATTCTGTGCTAGGGTTGATTTAATGGGTTAACATATGAATGCGTGTGTAGAAGGGGTCTTGTATGCCCAGTGAGTTGTTGCCACCCAAGAGTCCACTGGTGTTTTCTGTAGAACCTGAATCTCAAAGGTTCTCAACCTCTATTAGTATAGCTAACATTGGCTGGCAATTGCCAATACACACACACGCACACGCACTGTTACTAGTATTTGCTAATAAATAATCAGTGCGTGTGTCATGCACGTTTTGCAAATGTGAAACGTGTTTTCCGACGGAATAAAGTTAACCAAGTAGATCTATACTACACACATTTATATTTAATATGAGTGTTGCTATTATTATTAAATATACTTATATTAAACGAATGTGTATACCAAGTTAGTGACGATACTATAAGCTATGTAGATGTACTTCTTCATTCAAGGGACTGTGAATGCCTTATACGGGCGAGATTGTGCCGGTGTCATGTGTGCTAAGAGTTTTGCGTAACACACTAGCGACCAGTGTGTGCCATACGCTTTTTATGTGTGTGGATGTCGATGTGTGTAGCAGTTAAGTGCTGGCCTTTTTTGGAGCCGAGATGCCGCTACTCTAACAAACGATGCATAATTATTTTTTCCACACTTGCACACTTGCACACTCCTCTTTACTTCACTCGTCCAGGTCTCTTTCATCTGCCATTTAACCAACACACCGAACGCCGGTATTAATTTTATAAGATTATTATTAACTGCCGCGAGTGCCCGTACAAGCCCCCAAATTTCAATGTTGCATTAATAACGCTGACACTTTAAATAACTCAGGAACTGGTCTGGGGATCGCACTGGGGTCCTCTGGTACTCCCGACTCCCAATAATCGGTTTACCGGTGTAATACGGACGTATCAAGATTCCACACCATCGAGTTAAGGTTACCATACCATCGTATGCACTTTTTTTTTTTTTTGGATAAAGATTCTCGGATCTTGATTTTAATGTAGGTTAAGGTTGCTAAATTTGTGTTGTATATCAATTGGGAATTTCTCTTTAATTTAGTGATTGATTTTAACGATAATGCGGTAAACGTTTAACCTAGTTCACTGTCCTATTTTTTATTGCACCACAACCGGCTGAGTATACTGCATTTTTCTTGTTAATGATTGTTTATATCGCGAGTAAAGAAAGAGGGAAGTTAATTATGCTGAAGATTATTTAATAATTTTTTACAGTGATAAAAAAATTAACTTGGTTTAAGAAAAAAAATCTTGATTCAAGAAAAATGTTTAAAAAATTTTTAAGTCAATTTTTTTATCTGATAATCCAATTATTTAGCTAGTTATTTTATTGAAAGATTAAAAAATTAAATTATCTATCCCCAAAAATGCTCTTAAGCATTATTAACAGTCTTTATATAATTTTTGGCAATTTAATGTCTCAAGAAAGTTAATATCCACGAAGACAGGATATATCAAATTAATGAGTTAATTAACGACAATAAATCTTCAGCTAAGAGTAATGTGATGTAAAGTGAAGCTGATTTGAAAGGCAGGGTTTCTCAAAAAGGCGGTGTATTGAGCGTACTCACAATAATAAATATGAAATGATGAAAATAATTGAATGGCATCGGCCAAATAAATCGCCGGCCTTTCTCGCATTTCCGAGATAAGGCAATTTCTCACCGGTAGACGACAAGAATACGTATTTATATATAATAACAAAATAAAATATTTATCTAATGTACTTTGGTACATATAAGATTGAGCGTAGTATATCTCCCGCTGGTTGCATGGACAGATACTTTCCTTCCTGCATTTAGGCACGTGTCTTCTCTCTAAAAGAGGAGACAGCCGATCATTTGAGGCTCCTGCTCTTAGTCGGGGGTGAAGTGGGAGAACTTCTTTGAGAAGATAGGGGGTCGCGTGTCCGCCGCGACAGATAGAAAGTTTTAAGCCGTTTTTAGTTCTGTTTATGTTTAGTTGTTATGTTTGCTCTCTGTACATATTTACTTAACTCTGTTTGTTGGTACTTACAATCACATCATAAATAATAAAAATATTTATGATTGTGTTTTGATAGCGACGTTCGCTCTAATTGCCATGCTTGTTTTAATATTTTATTATAGACATTATTTCTAGACTTTAGAGGATTTTCTCTTCCTCCTATTCCTATTTATAATATAGAACGATGGTGCTTTGATTTAATTACGACAGAGTTATAATTTACAACAATAAGAAATAGTGAAACGGTGACGATCCTCTGGTTAGTTATCCCTACTATACATAGTTATTATATCTACCTACTAACAGAGCTAGTTGTAGCTCTAGGCTCTGCAAGCATTCCCGTAAATCAATCACAGCCTATTACTTATCGAATTGACAATTTACCTTTTATAGACTCCAATGCTGCAAGTGTTGAAATGATGTACCTCTTCAATTATATTTGTATTTTTTATCTCACCGATTAATTATTTAAAAATTTATAAATTTTTTATTTAAATTATTTACAGTCTTGTTTCAGAAAAAACTGAAAATAAAAAACACTTAACATGTTAAATTATTTATTTTCTCAATTCAATCCAATTAATAATTTTAATTGCCTCGGAAAAAACCTTGAAGCTAAATAAAACGGAGGTAGCGTTCAAGGACTTTCTCAAAATCGGTTCCTCTTCCGGCGGTTTGAATTTCGTGCCCGCAGAATTAAATGAGTGCTTCTGTTACTGCTGCTGTCATAGCAAGTAATTGCCAGAGCACTTTGTAGAGTATTGTTAAGAAATTAGCCTTAGAACCGTCACTCGTACTCGTTTAATTGCGGTTTAATTAGGCATTGTTAGAATCCGGTTGGATTTCACGAGATCTTGAGATAAGTCAGAGACTGGGTACTGGGTGCGCTACTGCCATTCTGTATCTGGTGGCGTGAAGAAGCTTGAACTTCGACTCTCGCCAGTTATAAGAAGATCAGTATCGTCCTGACATTATCTGCTTGAGCAAATCGATCATTCTCTGGTTATTTTGAGGAATAAAACGCTATTCCATTCACGAGAATCTACGCGGTGCCCACGCATCTTAGATTATCATAAGTCAACACTATCAATTCATTTTATCCGGCGAGTATCTGATTAATTATTTATTTTTATCTATCATTATATACTTACTACGCTAATTAACTCATTTTCATTACCGAGCTTGCTAACATTTACGTATTAATTAGCGCAGACTTATTAAGCCATCATATATAATCTTTAAACCTCAATCCCAAGGTCGGCAATTTAAATCTCACTAGAATTTTTTTTATATATTTTCGAACTTGATAATTTTGAATTCGTACTTTTTATTTAATTTTCAAGTAAAAATTTTTTTCGTCTAAAAAAATGAAACTTTTTCTTACGAAAAGTCGTGACACAAAATAATATTATATCCAGTGGCATTGGCTGAAATGCGACCTTGTCACGCCTACAGATTTCTTCTTAAAGTATTTCGCATTGGATGAGAAGCCCATTATAAAAAGCAGAGGATCATGGAGAAATTTAGGCCTAGTGTCCAAGTAGAAAACAGATCAGATCTGACACACAGACGTAATTACAGAAACAGAAATAGACACATGTCGTCCACTCTAATGCTATTAATAACCTCCAGGCAGGCATTGACATTGAAAATATATCGACTATTAATTCAGTGAATCAGATTATTGTGCGGCATTAATACAATACACTTAACTCGTATCCTCAAGCTCACTTCGAAAGCCTGTCAAACATATATGACAATCTTTTAAGAAGTAACAATATCACTCTCACATCGACATCCGCTCATGTGCAAGTACTCAAAGTAAATATAAAGAAACGAGTAACAAAGTTAATGTGTAGGCTTGAAGCAAATCGATCTCTTCAACTATCCATACGTACATACATACATACTTACACACAAGATATGAAGAGCAAAAATGCATATATGCCTGGTTGCCGTTACCGGGTGAGTCAATTAACAATAAATAAGAGTTAAGAACACTAGGAGTGACACTAGAAAAGTTGTAATGACGTTAATAAATTTATAAATCATTCACCATTTCCGGTCATGACCGCAGAGTCAATTGATGTGTGAATCAAATATGGCTTGGGATTAATTTGTTACCGAGCTAAGATAGAGTTGAATACACATACATGTGTTTTAATAAATATATTTACAGATGTAATGTGTATATTTAACCATAAATTAACTTTAATGTGTGTCTGCTGGGCCTTATTATATATTTATGTGTTTATAAACAAAGATATGCTGGTAAATGTGTGTAAAAGTGAATTCGAGAGGATGGAAAATAACAATATTAAAAAAATATAAGACTTTCTCCTGTAACTTTGCGTGCTATCCGCAACAACACAACATCACATCGCCGGTTAGGTGCTCTACGTATAAGCTTAAATAAAGCGCTGCCGCTGGTTAGCTCCTATCCTATTCTATCCCATCCTATCTACTGTTATATGTACTACGTACTTAATGCTATACTGGTTAGGTATTATATCGGTATTATTTGTAAACGGCCGCGGTAATCCTCGTCGGCGTTCCGCGTGACAACCGACGACCTTTGTATTGCAGTTGCGACCTAGAAATGCCCTCCAGCCACCTTTTGCTCTACGCTCCAGCTTAAGCTCCACAATCTATCAGTTTTATTTTGTTCCTGTACTATTTGTATTTGTATCTGTTGCATTCTTGCCTGGTTAGTATTATACATATAGCCGATAGCCGAACGGTCGATCTATGTAACTTTACTTAACTCGCTCTATGTAATTAATATTGAGATGATATTTATTTAGCTTTTATTTTTCCCTCCAATTTACCAGTTAATTATACCACCAGTCTATCATCACGATGAAACATCTCCTTCCGGTTTGTTACATCAGATTCAGATATCGGACGTTTCACTTTACTTCTCAATTAAAGAGTTTCTGCTAGTTTTTGTCGAATTTACAAATAAATTTATTGTTTTTTACTATAAACCCAGCGGCAAAATCACAATTTCACCGACACAAAATACAGTATCAGTGCGAAAAATAACAATCGGAGTAGAAATAATGATGATCAGCGATATATTTTCAACACGGGCCTTGTTTTTTTGGGCGTGACAAACGGCTTTACTTTTACTGGGTCAGCCTCTAATTGAAAGCATCATGCTTTTTATTGACTCGTCTTTCAAACAGATAATCTCCGGCTGGATTGATTGGCTTAAACACAACATCTGAGAATGAAACTAGTGTTGCTGTTACCTATATACACTAGTGCACTTTGTTTTTATGGGTTTTAAATTATTATTGGCCTTTTAAACGGGAATAAACTCGGTAATAATGACTTTTGTTAGTGCATGAAAAATACTCTCAATGTCTACATTAAATTTTATTAATAAAAATAAGACATTAAATTACTGCAATAGACTTTTGAATTTATGAGTACGCGGTTAAAAGATTTTTGCATGGAATTTTCTCAGCATATTATGAACAATTTTATGTTTAAAAATTGCATAATTATACATTTTTTTAATTCCTAGTTATTTAATTTTTTGTCTAAAGAATATTATTTAAATTTTCTACAAAAAAAAAATTTCAATCAAAATTTCGATGCCAAAATTTTATAATTTATTTTTCTTTTATTTCATTACTCGAAAAACTTTTTTTATATCAATTCTGTTAATCAGAAATGTTATAAAGTTTATAAGAAAATATTTTTAAAAAATTTCAAGCTAAAATTTTTTAAATTAATTTTTACTATCTTGAAATCACGAAATCGGTAATTTTTCTAGCGTGAAAGGCATTGAAAAAAAAAAATTGTTTTTAAAACAACATAGCACTTTTATTTACACCAAGATAAGCTGGTGAATAATAGAGTTGAAAGTTTTACAAGTAAAGATATACATACTAATACAGAAAGCAAAGAGATAAGCGCTGAGATGTATCATCGGTTTAAAGCTTAAGACACAAAAGTAAAGTTTTGTCGGTAACTCGGATAAAAGTTTGTTCGTCGAATAGCAATCGGTCGGGTTAAGTCTGTCACGCCGTAGACAGAACACAGTAGACAGTAACAGCAGAGAAACCGTGTAAATCCATTTTATTCCATTGAGAAAGTAAAGCAAAGTGAAGTTAAGGATACTTAATACTTACTGGTATCGAGAAATTCCCGGATCGAAAAAAGCGACACCAGTACACCGAGTACGAGGGAAGAGACGACAAGTTCCACTTAACGATACGTATATATATATATAGCATATATATATATATATATATATATATATATATATATATATATATACATATATAATACTATTATATGTATGTATATACAGTAGAGTACAGCCAAAGTAATGCCAAAGGCAGTTGATAGGAGGCTGACGCCTTGGCTCTTGCTTCAACTCAACTCTACTTGGTAGGAGGTAAAACGCATCTTGCCTTCGGGCTTTCATTTGATCTCGATAAACCATCTCCACTTGCCCTTACTTACTCTGTACCCTTTTCGACTGCTATCTGCCGCATATCTACCACACCCTCGCCTTCAGCGTCTAATCTCTATTTATTCCGGAATTTTATTCCGCCAGTACAGTAATCCGCTCGAAATCTCGATAAATAAGTATTTTTAACCTCGTACGTATTTTATATTGTATTTTAAATATTTTCACTTTGTATTGCGGGCAACTGTCACAAGATGTACGCACCACGTGTGTCAGTCCTGCGGTTTAGCAGCAGCTAGGATAAATATATATAAAATACAACGAAAGGAAGTCAGCGGATATAAAACAGATAGTCAAATAAAATAGAAATCACTCGGTTAAATAGAAAACCGTTCACTAAATCTTTCACAATTACAATAACTATTTAAATAAATTAAATGGACAATTCATTACTGGACAACGTAATTAAAATAACAAATAAATTAAAAAATAACCTAGCAAGCTGATTTACATAAATATAAAAGTTTTCTTGTTGTATGATTACAATTATTATCACAAATGTTATAAATTACATCTGAACGGCGGCAATATTGTAAACATTTTAAAATGTCGCGAAAGTCCTCCGGCTTTGAAAAAATAAGTCAGGAGTTTTCTTGGTAACACTAGAGTGCCGGAAGTAGATACTCGAGGAGGTGAAACTACAGAATAGAACAACGCTTGTGAATTAACGGTTGAGAGTTAATAAAGACGAGTCTCGCGATCTTTTGCTCCTCTCTTCTTATCTGTAAACATATTATACTTCCGATGTTATTCTTCAGCTCACTCGCTGTTATTCTTATTACTATTATCATTATTATCATTATAAATGAAAAAAAATTTTGCCACTATTTGAAGATATTAAAAATATTTTTTATCAATTTCAAAGAGAGTACATTGAAAAAAAAATTAACTTGACTCAAGAGCCAAAATCTTGATCCAAGAATACCATTTTGAAGAAAATGACTTTCTTAAGTCAAAAAAATAAATTCTTAGGTCAAGAAAAATTTACTTAAATCAAGAATAATTTCTTGACTCAAAAATTTATTCTCATGACTCTAGAAAATCATTTTCTTCAAAATGGTATTCTTGGTTCAAGATATTGGCTCTTCCTGAGTCGAAATTAAAAAAGTGATTTGAGCCTCATGAGCCTCCTTTCTTTTGTTGTTGGGTTTGCATTGAAATTTAAAACTGTATTTTCACCATCAGCCTAAATATAGGCTGTTGAGGTCGAAATCAGTTTTAACCCTTACACCGGCCACACGGGGTGACTAGTTACCCCAGGCTTAAAAAAAGTGGAATTAGAGGTCTTAAAACTTTCAAATTAATACAACAAACGGCATCTGCCGGTAACAGACAGGTGTAAGGTGTGATTTCACTACATAGTAAGTCAAAGAAATGCATGGTAGCGTTTTGAGCGTTCGTTTTCTCGGCCTGGGGTAACTAGTTACCCCAGTGTGGCCGTAACCGTAGTTCAGTAAAAAAAATTTTTTTATTTTAATCGACTTGTTGTAGTGTCAACCGACAAAATAAAGGTAACTTTTTGATTTTTTAGTACCAAAACAATTTTTTTTATCTTAGTTGTTATAAATTTTAGTCTATTTATGTAAAATTTGAATTGCTTACCGAATAAATCTCGAGTACGTTCAGTGTATGAAAACACATGGAATTCAGTTTAAAATTAAATAATGCTGTAAGGCGGGACAGAAGTGGAGTTACGGTAACTATTAACTGAAGCGTTCCAAGATTCACGTAACAGAATAATTGGGAGGAAGGAATTGAGAAAGGAGCTTCTTAATGAGAATTTATAGACTATGCGAGAAAAAATTCAGATAGCTCGGACTGGGACTCGAACCTAGAACCTTCCGAAGACATGTTGGCTACTCTACCATTTAAGCTACCCGGTCTATACCACATTTTTAAAATTAAATAATGCTGTGAAGCGGGAAATAAGAGGAGTTACAGTAATTATTACGTGAAGCGTTCAAACATTCACGTAACAGGATAATTGGGGAAGAAAGGGATTGAGACAGGAATTGGAAAGGACCTTTTTCATGAGAGTTCATAGAATATGCGAGAAAAAAGGACCTTTCTTTATAAAACGCAAAAGAAACCAATTTCATGACTTGTAATTTTTTTCATTTTTCCTTCAAGTAATTTTGCAAAATAAATATACTTTTTGAATCATTGATGGATACTGTTATTTTTTTGTGGTAGTAGGATATATTGTGCGGATCACCCTGAAGTTTTAGTCGTAAATATTTCAAAATGGCGGAGTAGTGAATTTTTTTTGCAAAAAAAGCCATTTTTCCGGAGTTTTGATGTATATGACTAGTTTTTAGAACGCCATCTATAAATTGACCAAGTTAAACCATTAGAAATATTGAAGAACTCGTCAACAAACATGACACAATTAGTTAAAAGTCTCAAAACATGTACACATCTTGTCCAACCAGGTTTTTCAGCGTGGGGTAATGAGTTACCCCGTGTGACCGTTATATGGCCTGGGTGAGGTGTGGCCGATAAGGGTTAAAACTGTATTTTGAGCCTAAAGAGCCTACATCAAGGGTCTGTAGGTTGATTCCATCTCTTTATTTTTTAGAACATAGAATTTTTTCATAATAGAAAAAATTTTATAAGTAAAAAACTGGACTTAGAAAATTTTTAACTTTTATCTTTGCAAAAAATTTTTTTAGTATAGAATTGAAATAAAAATTATGACTATTGTAATTAATGTTGTAACAATTTATCAATAATCCATAAAATATACGGACGGTAATAATTGAGTCAAGTTAATTTTTTCATCAGTCTATGAATGGTCACAATATCGATATCCCTCTTTCTCCAGATCATTTACTGCAAGAGCTTTTAGTCAGTTTGATGTAATTCTCTCACACAAAAGTTATCCTCTAACCGATATTCACTTACTTAGTTACTCATGTACTCGACTTGCACCGGTTGCCCCGAACATAAACAGAGTTGTAGTTAAGTTGAAGTTACCTTTACAAAGGCTCACCGAGAGAAAGGCTTCCGGGGTTGTCCTTGAGCATCCGCAAATGAAAAGAGTTTCCTGAGGATAATGATAATCATGATGTACTTACAGACAATGTTAACCATTTGCATATACTTATTTTATGTTAAGTATCAGGTAAAAAAAGCAGAGTCGCTGTTCTGTCGAGTTGTTTAGATAAAATAACCCATAATCATATCGTTAGATACATATATTTTTACATTTATTTTATTTTATTTTATTCTATACATTTATGTATCTTGTTGTTGTCTTATAGTTACGATACTTTTAACACTTTCATTTTATTTATATTTATATATAATGTAATATAATACTGTAGAGACAAGACATGAAAAGATAAGTCAGTGAGGGATAGAATAGGAGCTTTCATCGGTGATTCGCGAGTTGTTAATATAGAAGGCCGTTGGTATTGCGGGTCACGATCGACGTTGGACCAATTCAACCTTACCTGGTGAACAAGTAAAACTGCTAGAGGACTTTCGTTTCTGTTCTTACTCTGTTCAGTGTAAACGGTATTATATTGTACTGTATATATAGGATAGGATTGATCGGACAAGCTTGATACTTGATACCCGATACCCGGGTTGTCCGCAGATGGTGTGCATGCCGATGCTGAAATGCCCGACAGTAACAGTACAGGGAATAAAACGCGTTCGATAATGAGAATTATTTTCGTCAGATAACCCGATGAAAGTGAAAATAATTATCAGCACGAGCATGTAGGCTACTCGCATCTCGGATCTTGAATCTTGCATCAAGGATCAAGAATGAGATGTTATATGTTATGTCGGATCGAGATGGTAAGAGCCTTCGGTAATTATTGTTGTGACTGGCAATTAGGTCGGACGTTGTTCATTACTCATTACTTACCGTATTGGTAAGCATACGAAATCGTAATGACGTGCAATCAACGGACGGCTTACAATAAAAATTAATGTTTGTAGTTTTATACGTATATTGTACGGTATGCAGTGCATTGAAAACGCGTGACGCCGTGACGCGGCATCTGCATGGCTCCAATTATTTTTTAGCTTATATGGATTGTTTTTTTTTCGATTTTTTTTTTAAGCCAGAAGAGAAAAGTGATGACTGACTTGCAGCTTGTGAGTTATAAATTGTAAATTGTGAGTTGTAAATGAAACAGAAAATAAAAATATTTAAAAAATAATATGGATTAATTTTGACCCGGAAATATACGGGCAATTGTGGGCAGAAACTTTCCCTGTTAATGTTAGCGAGACAATTGGGCAAGGGCTTTGCAAGGTTGGATGCTCTCTTTTTTTTTAAATTACTGGGTATTTTTTGCATTTGTACGATATATGTAACTACGGTTGCGCAAAAAAGAGAGGTCGTAACTTATATTACTTATTGCTACGAATATAATGATATAGTCTCTGATGATTTATGTAAGAAAAATTGATTGTAATGATAATGATAATAATGATAATGAAGGATAATTTATCAATTGGTTGTCGATAAAAAACGTGAGAGGGTTATTGATTATTTTATTATTGTTTTTTAATCACGTGGGAAATTTATTTTTTTATTTGAAAGTTCGCTCTGTAATTGATATATTTATAAACAAATTTATAATAAGGTTATTTTTTTTGTATATAAGCGCTCAATTGAATATTTTATTTGAATTTTTTTATAAAGTTTTTGTCCATTTTTCTTTTATTATAAAAAATGAAAAAATTCAATTGCAAATCAATTTTTAAAAAATTATTTGTAAAAAAATTCAACTAAAAATTAAAATTAAAAAACAATTTAAAAAACTCATAAAACAAAACTTTTACAACTTAATTTTCTCACACTTAACATGACAATGAAAAGTTAGTCACGTTTCATCTTTGAATGATATTTTATGACGTGACACGATCGTTGACGAAGCTCGTCTAGCATACCAGTTATGAGAACAAAATCTAATCAAATAATTCCCTCGTGTATTTTGTTCATTCTTCTTCATCTTTTTCTTCTTATTATATACTGTAATAAAAGTATTGGAAAAATAATTTATTGGCAATGTATGAAGTTGAATAAAATGAAATTACCCGTTGACATTGTGGCGGTTAATATTCATGACTTAATAACACACGAGCCTGAACACGCTGAGCGCTGAAATGTCTTACAGATGCAAGCAAGTACATAAATAAAGTACAATGAAATGAAAATAAAATATATCCGGGTAAGCGGTGAAGTGGCGCTAACCTTAAAGTACATCTTAATTCGTTTCTGCCACCCACAGCATCCCACTCTCTATTCCCACCGGATAGAAGTTCGCAGCTTGTAGACTACACTCTCGACAAGCTATATATGTGCAAGAACAAATTTAATTTCCCAATGACACGTATCTCGGAGAAAATAATTAATTATACACAAAATCATGTAATTATTATTTTATATTATTATTTTCAGATGAAAAAATAATTGATTGACGTGGTATGAAGGAATATTCAATTAATTTTATTAGATGGGAATAAGAAATATATTATAAATTATAAATAATGATTTGTCAGGGGTTTAGCGGTTGTAAATTTGAATATAGGTGATTAATCTGAGCAGGTGGTCTGCAAAAAATAACTATGAGTATGATGGTCAACCTTGTTGATAGAAGAATGGCATTGCTCTTTGAGCCCACCGTAGTAACGTGTAATTCTAGGTGGTCCCCCTACTACGCCCGGTACGCGCTATACCAGTACGGTCTTCGAGTACTTGGTTTATATGCTCAAGGCAGTATATTCATAATGTATCCGCACTATGCAGAAAATAATATGCCAGACGATCCATTATATCTCGAGGAGCGTACCTGAGGATCGTATTATTGCTCCGGGCGATATTAAGAGTACGACTCAGCTCCTAAGATTTTTCAATTCTAACACCCGCCTTTGTCAACCAATAAATCTGATATTTATTTTATTATATTAATACATGTTATTATTAGATTGCAAAAATTTTTAAACAATGATCCTTTTATTTTTATTATTATTACTATTATTATTAATATCGGCTTAATCTTAATGTCCGATTTTAGTTTTTATTTAATTACTATACACTGGGACTATATAATACAAACAAATCTATTCTTTTAACTCTGACTGTATTTATATTATTCATATGTGACAAAAGTAACTTTCTGTTCTTTTCAAAATATTTTTTTAAAAGTCAATTCGACGTTATGACTTTATTTATTGATTCATTTTTTTGAAAGTAATACAGGAAATTTTGGGTCTGCTTATTTACAAAAACAATTTGACATTTAACTTTTAAGATTTTTTTTTTTTTAATATTTCATTGAGTTGATAAATTATAATTAATTTACTACAATAAATAAGTAATAGTTCCTTTCTAAATATAAGATAATTTTTTTTTTTTAAACATATGCAAACTGTATCAGTTACGTTCGAATAACTGAAATTGAATAAATTAATATTTTTAATTTTCTTATCACTCGTCAAATATTTTATTGATGATTAAAAAAATAACCAAAATTTTTAAACAACTTTTTTTAGAAAAATTTTAGAAAAAAAATTGCAGAGTCCAAATATTTATTTTTTCAATGCATCAATTGATAAATTTCATCAACAATGTATCCTTTAAAGATAATGAATAATTCCCACTCAATTAGAAGCTTAGTTAGTTACTCATAAAAAGAATAAAAATAAAATTAATGTCAATATAAACTTAAAATACAACCCAATATTTTAATCCACAATAAGTCATCCAAAAACAAAATAAAATAAAAACCTTGAAACAGTTTCGAACTAGCGACCTTCCGGTTGCTCAGCGATAGGTAACACCGCCACGTAAAATCCAAATAAATATTAAAGTGTGTCACAGACAAACTATCATCACCTGTTAAATAAAATAAACACATTCACTATTAAAACTCCAAATAAAACCTCTCATGGAATGAAAAACCCAAACCGAGCTCTGGTATTAACAATCTAAAAAAGAAATTCAGATTGTACCGGTCATTCCACCGTCCTTGTATCGATACAAGGCCTCTCTTTCTCTACCTGTTGAATTTATTACCGACGAATATCCCCGGGAAATTCGCGGAGTTACTCAAGCGGATAATGCATCATCGAACTGGAGCCCGGTGTATAGTTAAACTGAGCACAAATAATACGACTAAAACTGCAGCCCGAGCTTGCATAAAGACGCGGGTGTGCGTGTGACGGTGGTAATCGGTAGTATGTCAGCGGTAATTCGCGGTGTCCAACGCAAACACTCAGCTTCTATAGTATACTCATATCCAGCTAATAAATATGTGCGTGCATCGGTTACGAGACAGCTCGGCACCGTCAATCGCTAGTCGATTGAGGTGAATGAGTAAAAAATGATAAAAAGCCATACACATACAGAGGCGCAATAGCGTGACGGGAAACGATCCAGGACGATCTTGACGACTTAATCGATATATTCATGGGACTGTGACGGAGGTCAAGCCCCCCGCGGAGATATTTAATTTTATATTATCTCTATCTGAAACGCTATTTCCCGCGTAATTTGGAGTTTTTATGCAATCCCGATCGATAATTAACAATCGATGCTCAATAAACAGTTATACAGATTTACAATTTGCATTACGTTAGCATCAAATGGTAATAACACGCCATAGACTCCGAGCTTACCGTAAAATTAATAGTGTGTATCATATCATATCCCCACTGATGTGATACGAAGAGCCTAAGCATATATTTGTTTATTATTATACATAGATTGGATTGCATTTGTAAATAACATGTATGTATATGCATGTAGTAGCACAGATCTATTCAAGCGAAACAATAAACGTGAGAACACTTATTCGTAACCCGGATGTAACCAGTAATCGCACAATCTCGAGGATCTAATCGACACGTCCGACGGTTACGTCTAATTTCTTGGTACTTTTTTACCGTGTAGACAGTATGTTTATATCGTTGTAAATGAGTATGAGTAAGATGAAAGTATACAGATGAGAATATATTTTCAGGTCATGTTAAATAAAACTACAAGACGAGTATAGCTCTTCTATTTTAACTAATCTAATGTAATAGACACACACATTAAACCTAATATTTATTATTACATATTATAGTTATAGTTGTAGTTATCGTTATGGTTATTATCAAAACTATCATTCTCGAGATACCTATTAGACTCAAAACTTACACCGGAAGGGATCCTCAAATCAACCATCAGTCGGTCTAATTACAGATCCGTTAGGAGCAAAAAAAAAAAGCAAACAAGAAATTAAATCTTGATTCGGTAAAAAAAGGGGTCTTCATCTTCAAACACGTCTTTCTGCTCTGAAAATTTCTATTTTCTTGTATTAAGTTTAAACAAACTTGTTTTCAGAAAATTTAAAATTTCCAAATTAAATTCCAAGTACCTCGAACTCGGTTAGGTATTTACTTTGTCGAGATCTCTTTTCATGTCTGTGTGATAAATAGTAGCACTCGAACGGTTGCAGTTACAAAAAGTAGCCCAAACAGAATAGAAGAAAATAAAATAGATTTTCCAATGACAAACTTTATTCATGATTTACTTTTTGAAAAGTCTTTTATATCGAGATTTTATCGAACGCTGGCATGGGTCAAAGACCGTTAGCTTTTGTCGTGACCTCGTCCTTCGTAAACGAATTTTTACCTATCATTTATTTACATACATACACGTTTGTACATTTCAATACATCGGTGTATAATATATACGAGTAAAGTACAGAAAAGTATAAGTGGAACGAAAACATTTGATATGATACTATTACTGTGCATTGTCAACGTGGTCCATGATCGTTGTTTATATACATCATATACATTACATATATGATATATGTATGTTTGAAGGGATTACCGTTAGGTGAATCCGGTAACAAAACAAATAAAAACAAACCAAACAAAAAGAGCTTAGTTCAACTACACTTGGGCTCAACTTCGGGTCTATTGGTTATGAGGACAAGCTTATTGTTTCGCGGTGACTCTGTTCACTAAATTGACTCTGAATGTTTGTTGTCGTTAATCTCTGAGAAATAGTTGCTCTTTAAACTTGTTGCTGTAAGCATGACTAGCCGGTTTTCATCCATTTCGATCATTCGATTGCTTCCTTATGTATGTTATACTATATGCGTACTTCTCAGGAAAAAAAAGTTTTGAAAACTCACAAATGTTCATTAAACTTCTGTCCTCTAAAAAATATAGAATTATATTTTTTTTCACAATTTTATAGTCTCTAAAAGCTAGGTAATATATTAAAGAGTTCTTTTTATAACTTAATACTTAATGTATTTTACAGGATATCAGAGCATTAACAAAACATAAACGATCTCAGATAAGTTATATCCTATGTTCTTCATTTAGCGATAAAGCACAAGCTCTTAGAGGCGTGAACTAGTTATCGGAACTGCTCAGTGCAAATCAATTCTATCTTTACCTTTACAATATAGCATTATCTACGAATTGAGTTATAAATTTCATTGACTGCT
This sequence comes from Cotesia glomerata, assembly GCF_020080835.1. Lineage (NCBI taxonomy): Eukaryota > Metazoa > Arthropoda > Insecta > Hymenoptera > Braconidae > Cotesia > Cotesia glomerata. Next base: position 7,038,548 of record NC_058158.1, read on the forward strand.
TCTCTGTTATTTAAACATTAAACACATTTTCCAAGCTATACGTCAAATTAAACGGAATTAGTACTAAACGACCGCTGATTGCTGATAATTGATAAATTAATGGGAAAGCAACTTTGTTGAAATAACTTTCGATAGTAATCTGTGAACCAATTAATCAATCCACCTTTGCTGAGCCTTTACTCACCAGCAGACTCTATATAACAACAATAATAATATCTACATGATATATATGATAAATAATATTTAAGTCTAAAAAGCATGTTTTATGTGAACGTTATCATATTTGATAGTTGCTTGAAATTTCTTTTATAAAATTTTGTTAATGTCATATTGATTATGATTGTACGTGTTACTTTCTATGTCGTTTATAAAATATCATGAGTATCATGATCATGAGTGAAAGCTTCTGTATATATATATATTTATATTAACTGTTAAATAAAGTGGACTAAAATGGTAGTGATTGTATTTTATACTTTATATTTTATATTTATAAGTAATATCAGCGGAGTTTGCTCTAAAAGAGTGTGGAAAATTAATAGAATTGAAATGTCGGAGATTGCTCAGTGATAGATGTTGATAGAGGCTAGGAAGTGAATATGATCTAGTCTAGTCTAGTCTACTTGAATTAAATTTTTATAATATATTGTATTATATTATATTATTATATCTCCGCAAACTTGAAATGATACCACACACGATCGTGTTATTATTAACAAGCTGTACCATTTATCTAAGTGTGCTTTGTTATTACGTCGACTCGTTTTTCGAGTGCAACTTGCCTGAAATCGACACGATAATTCACCATTTCATTGCCAATTACATACCATACAATACGTGCTTTAGAGTTTTTTCAGCCGCTAAAATAGTTATTGAAAAATCCCAACCCGACCGAAGTTTTAAGAAAAAATCCAATGCATTTAAATCGCGCGTTTACTTTTATTTCTCTGTCTAAAGTACATTTCTTAAACTCAGCCATCAATATCAAGCATCGACAGACTGAGCTTAAAATCCGTAATATCAAATTCTCGTTTGAAAGCTTTCTAAATAATAGGACGAGATGAACGGACCTTGAAGCTGTCAGATCTCACGCAGCTCGTGCGGGTAATCCTTGAGGACTTTATCTCTAGCTCGACTTCCCTCGATCTCAAGTTTTTGTGATGTCTTTTCCTGACGCCTGCGGCTAAGTAGAACTCGTTCCCTTCCCATTTAGTCACCCTCCAAGTAAAGTTTGTCTTTGAGGTTACTAGAGAATTGGGAACAAAGCACCCGAGGAGAGGAAACAAAGATTATTTTATTCAACATCCTGATAGCATGGTAAATTTATTTTATTTTACTATAATGGTACTATACGTAGTCAGTAGCTTTCTGTGCCAACTGGGACATTGAACTTCCGTGGAGGACCAAAACTTATTTTTATTGATCACTTAAATTTTACAGCTCCCAAAAATCCAACTTATTTTCTCCTATTCTGGCGTTAAAAATAAAATAAAACAGTAAATCATCGAAATTACAATTTTTCACTGCCATTAACATCCTCTACATGACCTTAATTACGTCCAATAAAATGTTAATCTACTACCAGTATCTGGTACAGTACAGAATAGATACTAGTACTAATAAATACTAACATACATACGCACAGTAAATATTAATGTTGGAAAAAAAAATTTTTCAAAATAAAACAATGGATACTTTATCGCTCGACTAATATTTCTGAAACTAATTTCCATCTTACGGTTGTTAAATATTAGCATTAAAACCACCTGACTAAACTTTTGTTAAAAGTTATCAGACGTGTAATATAAAATTGATGGTACTTATTATTTGAATATTATAGAATTCCCCGAATTTACCGACGAAGGAAAAAGATGAATAATTAAAGTAACAAGTCTAGTGTCTGGCAGTTAAACTTGAGTATTTGGACTGGATCCAACTTCAAAATTCAACAATATCACTCACATTCTGCTCTAAATACTTTCCTCGGAATTCGGGATTCCGTTCCAAGAATATTCCAAAAGCGAAAAATCTTGTCAACTCTTCTTGTGTCTTGATGAGATTAAATATCTGAGCAGAAAGCAGAGTAAGAGGATCAGAAAATAAGTCCTACGTGTAAATCAATCCATTTAATTTGTCTGTGTCGGTATTTGGGTTTTGTAACTAACATCGAGATTAAGTCCGCGCATCCATCAGCGTGACAGCAGAATGAACATTATTTGGGGAGTTAATATAATGGTAATGAACATGTAGGTATATTAGTTTTAGGCAGCTCATTTAGAGACAGCGGTGTTCGCGGACAAGCAAGAAGTAATTGTCGGTGATAGAGTCTCGTATGAAAACGGTTCATTGGTTTGTTCGGTATCGGAATCGGTATCGGTGGACTAATTTGCTCAAGGCAATGACGGAATGACGAATGGGGATTGTCTAACTGACACACCCTTACGAATTGTAACATTTGTTACTGTTCATCAATGTGGCGTTTCCGTTAGATTCATTATGCCGAGCGCTGTACGGAGCTTGTACCGTCTTGGTACTTGGTACTTCGTATCAATGCTGAATTCATCTAAGTAAATAGAAACTCAGTCAAGTAATTGTATAGATTAATGGCTCTCAATGTTTACTCTAAGATTATTCATGTTATCGTTTGTTGATTTCATTAGTTACTTTGTTGCCGAGTTATATAACTGATATCGGCAATTAAAACTTCCTTTCTTTGCTAATAAATTGGATTTTTCAATTATAGTCAATTATTTTACTAAATTCTTCAAATGGTTGACAACACTTTTTCATAGCATTCCATTCCGTATTTGAAAAAATATATCTTATAGATGCTAGTAAAGTTGTTACTAATTTTACAATTATAAAAATTGTAATAAAATCAAAGTTTACAAATTTTGAATGATTTCAGATAAAAAACTAAACTGTTTTTTAGTTACTTTTGTTGAATTTTAAGACTGAAAAAATTTCAAGTTACAAAAAACTAGATTATACGTGGGATTAAGGGAACAATAAAAAAATAGATTTATTTTTTTAATAATTTATTATTTAAAAAAATCTTTCAATTGACTATTAATTGTTACCGCTAGAATCTCAACCAGCAATGTTTGGACGTATTTAATGCGAGTCACTACCGTGTCTCTGAATTCAACATTTAAAGAATTGTATTATTTTTTCTCTTAACTATTAAATTTATTTTGATGTAAGTATTAAAAATTTTATGACACTTCAATTTAAGGTTGAAAATAAATTTTTGATTAAATTTATCTCAATGTTCCATTTTGTTCTGGGTGTTATTGAATATCTGTGACATTTGCTCATATGGCTATCGATTGAAATTTGTTTTTCACCCTAACATATGGCCTAAGAGTTAAACCAATTACTGAAAAATATTTTTAACCGCAAATTAAATTTGTAACCAATGGTAACATGATCCAAAATAATTTTATGTCGATTTTTCTCGTTAAAATTAATTTTATTAAAATCGTTTTTTCTATAATTTTTGATGATTATAGTAAAAAAATGGTTGCAATTTTCTATTTCATTAAAAATTTATTAGTATAATGAAACACATTACTCAGTAAAAATAGCAATAATTCCTATCATCGAAACCTCATTATCCATTATAAATTACTGGAAATACATATTAATAAAATGTTACATAGTACTGTTTTTTAGAAAGGTCGTGCAATCCGCTTCGAACCTCTGAAGCATTTAATGATATGCTTCTGCTTCGATAACTCCGAAAAAAAAATCCATAAGCATTTTGCGAATTAATTATTAATAATGTAAAAGAAAAAAAAACTAAACGCAAATTCCAGATGGTAAATAATTAAATGAATAATAACTGCATACATTATTATTATTGAAATCTCAATAACGTTAAAAATTGAGCACATACAATCGAAATAATTGTGATGATCATAGAAATGCGAATTATTCTTCAGAAACATACAATTAAGAAGCCATATATCCTGCTTTCACTCATCAATGTCCAAAGCCAGTGCAACAAAGTCTCACTAAATGTACAGTGAATTTGTTTCCGCGTTTATTTCTCCATAAAAACAATGAGACGTGTTAATCTTTGTGATTTCGTTATCCCGCGATCTAAGATCTTAATTTTAATTTTAATCGTTGACAATTAAGTCGACAAAACAAACAATCAAATCATTGCATAAGTGAAAAATGAGGAATTTAATTAAATTTAAATGATAAATTTTGAATTTTTCAGATTGTAAAATGCCGCCACCTGATCCTCAGCGTTAAGTCAGGCCTCTAAAAAATGGCCTCGATTCTGGGAGACGGCACGGGTCCCGGCGGGCCCGGATCCACGAGGTGCCTGCTCCTGTTGCAGCGGTCTCTAGCCATTCAACTGAGCCGCGGACCTCCGCCAATGATTCTCGCCACCAGTCAACACGAGACCATCAAGGAACACCCGGCTGATGAGATGTGGATGTATGACAAGGGCTACAATCTCTTCCAGGTAAGTCTCGTTACTTTCTATTCATGTTCTTTCTTTCTTTTAAGTACTGTCTATATAATTAAGAAGATAAGAAAAATTTTGTGATCATCGGAAAAATATTAAGTCAAAGTTTTTTTATTCATAATAGTCAAAAATAAAATTCAAAAATTAAAAATCAATAGTCTTCATGCCGGTTACATAGTGACATAACTCTAGCAATAGTTTTATGACAATCAAGTCCCGTTAAGTTAAAAATAAACTCGTTGCTGATTGGGCTCACCGTTATTCGTGGGAATAAAGTACAAAGGAGTAGTCCGTAATTTCATAAAATGTATAACCTGACGCAACAATTATTGCTGAGACAATACCGGATACTTATTATTTGTCTTAAAGACCTTTTTTTAATTTATTTAGCAAATACCCTGACCGCTAAAATCATCACTACCAATACCACTGTACTTTTATACTTATATTACAAGTTACATTGAAGTAGCTGTGCATTTACAAACAATGTGACTTCGCTCGGCTGTCTTGTCATTTTAATTCGTCAAACAAAACAATAACCGTAATTGTTATTATCATCATCGTGGATTTGATTTAAGAGTCAGCATTTATATTAATGAAATTCTTCTTGTGAAACGTAAATATTTTAACGAAACAGCTGACAATTTTATTATGCAAAAAAAAATTTTTTTTTATTGCTATCTCTGCAGTTTTAGTCTTTATTATAAAACGCCCTGAATTTATTTATAACAACACTATTGTCATTTTTTTAATACTTGACATACATTTAAAAGTACTCTTGGAAAAATAGTTTACTAATGAAATTGGCACGTCTCATTGGCTTTGACCGAAAAAAGTGCTGAGACATTATAAATTAGACAAAAGCTCCAACCCGAGTCTGAGCTTATCGCTATTTTTGTAAAAAAAAATCGACCTACAATTTTTGTTTGATTCAATAATTAAATACAAAGATTTTTTTTATCTATTAAAAATAGTCAAAAGCTGAAATAAAATTTCATTTTATTTTAAATGTCATAAATTATAATACTATAAGATTTAAAAGTTGAGACTTGATTGTTGTCCCAATAGAACACTAAAATTTTCATAAAAAAATAAAATGATCTATTAAGTGTCCAGTAATGATTATTGTATAAATAATCATAACGTTATTATTTATGATACTATTAAAGTAAGAAGAACATAAATCTTCTAGCAAATAGAATATTACTTCCCAGTGTCACGCGAATCGATAAATTTGTCCAGTGTTTTTATCAACAATAATTCAAAACGATATTAATCTACATAATGGCCTTGAAGAGTGATTAATTACCGCGTAACTTTACCTTAATACTCAGCAATATAAATGAAAATTTTCCTAACCGCTAATGCACAAAATAATTCAAGAGCAACAAGAGCAATAGAAGTCGGTACCAGTAAATAATAATTAATTACAAAATAACAGTACGTGATACTTACAGTCGGTGTATTTATAATTTGAATGAAATTATTTTTTAGTAGTTTATTGAATATTTAAATATATATATTTACTAGGCAATAAAGTGTAATACTTCTTAGTGGTATTTACCGTTTTCTTTTTATGTATACACAGTAAATATCGGTGTGGATGTAGAGTATTATGTATAGATAACGATATGAATTCAGGTAAGTAAATATCTCTCTCCTCTTTAACATCAATATGCAGTCATGGTTGATGTAACATACCAGATAAAAAATAATAATATTCAATAAATTAACGACTTTGTCTGTGTTATTATTCAACTACACAACTACAGATTATTAAACATAAATAAAAAAAATAGTAATCATCTTTGTTTTTTCTTTAAGCAGTAATTTAATAATTACTTTTATTACAACGAGGAAAATTAATATTTATTATAGAAAAAGTCCCAGGTCAATGAATTATTGAATCAATAAAATATTTAATATAATAATATCGCGGCTCTAATATATTAAAGGCATTAGATCTACTAACTAAAAATTTACATACAAGTTCTTTTCCAATTGCTTCAAATGAAATAAACTAATTAAAAAATAGAAAAAAGGCGCCGAGTATCATAAATTTGAATAACATATTTTCTTTTTACATGATCTATTTACTAAATTAAAAATTCCAGTCACACATTTTAACAAGTTGAAATAATTATAACCACTACTATTCAGTAGACTATCCAGTATTCATTTTTCTTTGAGTAATGGAAGGCCATTAATATCAATAAATGCTCACCGGTGAGCTAAGTATCATCATATTGACTACCTGAATAATTATGAAAACATTTTTTTATTGGTTGCCCTTTTTTTAGTAGACATGATTATTAATAAGTGAAATTAATTCTTGAAGATCTTCTTGTAACATTTTTTTACTTTAAATTCAGGTAAATTTTTCAGGTATCTAAACAAGTGTAAAATTAATTTAATTGTTCCTTTATTCTACCGTCTAAGAAATTACTCAATTTTTTTTTTTATCAATTAAAACTATTTTTTAACAATTAAATTTATTTTATAGCTCGATTTTGTAATTCAGTCAATATTATTCAAATTAATTCCACAAAAACGCGTTTTTTACGATAAAATTAAACACGCGATTTAAGATTTCATATTTATTTACATCACATCCTTAAATGTCGAAATGACATACAATTTTTTTCATGAATATTCACATAAAATAAAATTCAAATTTAAACAAGAGAAACTAAAAAAAATTAAAAAACAATTTATGATTTTCGACAGTTTTTTTATATCATTGACTTTCATAAACTTTTTATCATTTTTATCTGTTAAAAAAAAAATTACCCCCAACAAAAAAAAGCGGTAGTATTTTATCTGACCTAATAGAGTAGAGTTTTATCGAGTGCTTGAAATTTTCAGTTGTTTGCAATCCAACATTGATTCCGGCATGAGCAGAATTTCCCCGGTGAAAGTGACTCTTAAAATCCACCCTCAGCTTCTCTACCCTCTACCCTAGACTCGGTAATCACTCGGACTATGATATATACAGAACATGAGGATGACTGGCCGAATGGAAACACTTGCACACTCACGTCGCAAGAGAACATCCCACCCACGGACATTAATCGCTGCAATATCGATTTTCCATTGGTCGCATCGGGCTGAGCGAACTAAAACGAGACATTGTATCAAATAAAAGTGACATTGTTCGTAAGACATTCCAGTGAATCATCTCCAGGCCTATGACTTATAATTTATTGATGATATTTTTTGAATATCAGAAGAGAATATAGCACAGCTTTCGTATTGTATCATTGATGCAGACATTTATATATTAATATTAATATTTATAAAGATCAAGCTGATGTGTTCCGGGCTGTAGTTATTCACGTATAGTAGGATCATACATCTGAGATGAAAGCTGAATTATATTAAATAAACAAAGAATATAATAAGAGGCATAGTCTTGCAGTGAATTTTGCATCGGTGTGTATATTCGATCGATCTTGGAATATAGTTTATTCCCGGAAAAGCAACCTCGACGAGGGCATTGGCTCGGTAACTTGCTCACGCACGGTTAGAGTTGTTGAGTGTGCTGTTGTATATTGTAGACTAAGAAATAGAAGAAGTCCAACCGTAAGAACAAGAACAAGGATAAGAATAAATATAAGTATATATAAGAAGAAGGCAAAGTTGATGTGCGCACAATATTATACCGAGTCCTAGTCAGTTTTGTTGAGGTGAGTCGAGTCTAAACTCTTGAATCCTAGACTGGATTACTATACGTGCTGACTTGGAATGGAGTATCGAGTATGGAGTTGTACTTGTACTTACATTATATTATAGGATAGGTAATGTGTAATGGTGTTTGATACTGTTGAAAACGCAGGTTATGCTGGTACATGCTGGCGAACCGAGTTTACTAGCCGGACTTAAAACCGCCCGTCGAGTATGCATAAAGATAAGAGAGGCGTCTCCTCTGGGGCACCCAGGAATTCCCTTTACTTACTTATACCAAGCAACAGTGAATTACTAAGTCGAGACGGCCTTCGGCGACAAGATTCTATTTATTTCCGCGGCAATAATAACATTTTAATTTTTTATTGAGGTAGATGATCAGAATGATGAAAATATCGTTTGATCCTACTCGGAACTTATTAAATGTTTGCATTGTAAAAAAGCTTGGAAAATCCAAAACAGTAAGTTTTTTTCTATAAAAAAAAAATTTTATTCATTTTTGGTTTTAGATCACTTTCTATTTTTAAAATTCTTGAGATAAATAAATATATGCCATGTGTATGTTTAAGAAAAAAAATTTTATCACTTACAAAAAAAATAACAAAATTAAAAAAATTCAATATTATTATTATTATTATGATTATTATTATTAAAACATTTCAGAACAAAAATGAATTTTTGTTGAAAAAATAAAAATAAAAGTTAATTAACAGATTTACAGAAAGGTTCAGTTAGGATGGCTATCACACTGATAGAAGGATTTAGTTCTATTTAATAAGATTTAGTAACAGATACATGATAACAGATAAATGATTTATTAACAAACCTTTTATTACCAAATATTTAGTAATAGGTACTAAATCTTTTATTAAAGCCCATTTAGTTCCACCAAATAAATATTTAGTAGTATTTAACAAATGATTTATTGGTACTCAATAAATCGTTTATTAGTATCAAAGAAATTAATTTTTTAGCTAATTTTAGCGTGTAACCTAACTTTTTACCTTAAAATAAATAAAAATAATTAGTAAAAATAATTTTAAGTAAAAATGTAAGGTATTATAAAGAAAAGAATCTCATTAAATTATATTTTTTTGTTTGAGACATTTATAAAATTTAAAATTAAACAAGTTTTTAACATATCAATAATAGACAAATCAAAAAATGTAAACTAAACTCCACTGAGAAAAGACATAAATAGAAGACATTTATTAGGAGTATCTGTGTTTTTAAAGGTTTAATAAATCTCCCGAAATCGAGCTGAATAAAATAATCTAAGTTAGTGAATAGGTTATGTGTCACATAAACATTGGAATTAAAGCATAGCCATCTACCGACAATACTTGCCAAAGAAATATTTAGTACCTGTTACTAAATATTATTTGGTGGAACTAAATATTTATTTCCATGTAATAAGACTTTGTTCATATAAAGATGGGTACAAAATATTTGTTTCTCCCAAATAAATGAATAAAAATTTTGTTACTAAATCAGTTTAGTACTCCGTACTAAATCCTTCTATCAGTGTAGGGTACCCTGCAGGGTAGTTCTGAACGAGAAAGTTTAATCTTTTGTTGATAAGGAAAGGTTTTTATTCTTCAGCCGTATTGATTGTAAAAACATTTTTCTCTGTGGATGAGAAGCAAAGATAAAAATAATAATCCACTTATATGACTTTTATAACGACAGCTTTCGATTCGGTGATATGCGGACACGAGGTAAACCAAAACCACTTGGTGAACTGCAGTGAGTACTTTCGCCCAGACCGAGTGTCTAGAATTATCATACATTTATTATTACACTTTATATGTACTCCTGCAGCAAGTGTCTCGTATTTGTGTATACATGTTTCCATTTGTATATATGAATACAAATACATTATTCTGAATAGAACGCGAGGGGTATAAAACCACGTCGCGGTTTTCGTTGACCACTTCTGACCGTGGTAACTTGTCACACTTTCACTCAGCCCTCGTACTTTTATGGAAATTTATTAATTTTACTAAAAAGTCACTTTATATAATTGTCTGGATGCTGTTAGTTCGTTGTAGAATGGAAGATGTTTTGTTTAATTCCCGAGGAGGCGCATTAGTAAACGGGGAACAATTGATGCGCTTACGAACATTAAAGTTTTCCATAAAACGTTTAGCACCATTGGTTATTAATTTAATTAGTCAATAACACAACGTGTGGTTTTTCTTGGTTTTCATTTGGCTTAATGAACCATTACGTTGCTTTATGTGTTCTCATTTCAATTTTAATTACACTCCATCTTTAGAATCTCTATCACTGCTCACTGCTCCCAGCAAAACCTCTACTCAGTATAAGATTTAATTAATAAAATCCTTTTTAAATTTCTGCATAATGCACTACTAGTAAGTCCTTTTTTAAACAGTAAAAATGAAAGTTATTGCTTAGTCAATTATTTACGGCTTTTTTTGACTTGAATATTTACAAAATTATGATCGTTTTACTTCATTGAAGAACTTTTCTGCTTTATTCAAGGTTTAGAAGTCGTAAAAATATTTTTTTATTCAGAATTTTTTTTTAATTATTATTTTTACCAGTGCGAAAATCAATATTACTATTATTATTTTTTTATACATTGAAAAAGAAAATACTTGAATTAAAAAAAAATATTCTTAAAAATTTCATTCTTGTTTCAAGATATTTAATTCAAGATGTTTACTTGCGAAAAAAAAAAAAATAAAAATCTTAGATAAAGTAAAAAAGTTCTTTCTTCATAAATTTGAAAATTCAACAAAAAACTTTATTAATTTCAATAATTATAATAAATAAATTAAAATTAATAGGATCAATAAAATCAAAAAATCAATCCAATATTGAAACTAATCGCATATTCAAGAAAAATTATATTTAAAAAAAAACTATTACTAATTCATTGACCTTCTCTTCTCTTCCTTGTTGATTTAACAAAAATAAAAAAATAAAAAGTCTTGCAACTACCGTAAGGTGCATTGCGAGAATTACAAGCTATCGGTGCTTTACCCCGTAATTTAAACAAAACAAAATAAAATAAAATAAAATAAAAATAATAGATCTGAGAAATGGCACTTATCACGTCCGTCATTACCAATCGGCAGCCTCGAGGGCCCTCTAAAACAAAACGCGCAGTCTCTAGAGTACTCAAGTGTAGTTGTAGTTATATTCCGCGGTACGTCTGTGCCATTCTACGTTCTATTGTCAAGTGCTCGATGCGCAGAGCTGAACGTTTAATCAACAACCCCTTGCTCACGTTCAATCGCCCGTACCCATAATACACACGTACTGATTGTAAGTGTATGCATATAGAAACATTAAAAAATGGGAGTACACACTGGGTATGTTATACTCCGCAGACCCAAGATCTAACTTCTGCCTCGAGCATAAATCACGATAGCATAATTTATATGCTAATACCAAAAGAACCTAGCAGTACTTGGGTTTGCGTACACGCGGTATCCCGGACGTGGGTAGCATGTGCGTCTTTTCTTAACCGTACACATACACCATGCATCCATGTATTTATTATTATCTTATACATGTACTTACTTTTACGGACTTGACAAGTACGTCCGTATCAACTTGTACTCTCATGCAACATTCCTAGTTGAGGATATTACGGATTGTAACCTTGTCCCCGTTTTCATAAATATTATTATTTTTTTTTTTTTTTTATTCTTATCTGTTTTTCAACATTAGTCTCTAATTTTTTAATTTATTGTTGTTATCATTATTTTTTTATATTTTAAGTATTAATGACCGCGGTTAATTTAATACTACGATAAAATAATTTTCTATAATAATTAATATTAATATGAGCATCGGTAAAAAAGCTCCAGTGCTCTCGTTAACTTTCTCCGTGGGCTGTGATCACGCCATGATTTAATATTAAGCGCATTAAACCTGGAGAAAGACTGCTCTTTTGCCGATCTACATGGATAACATGCTCGATCATGAGATTTAGCTTGACGTAAGATTCATGCTCAAGTAGTGTACTGTCACCCACCAGTGGTTTTATCTGCTTTAATGCTTCTCTATGCTTAAATTATTACGTGCTTTTACTGATTTATTTATAATACTGATTTATTAATAATAACTAGCAATTTGTTGACAACTATTATAAAGTATTCTATTAATTATTTTAACGATGACAAGTGACGACGTTTCTGAAATATAAGAAAATATTTATTGTCTTATTGAACTTAATTTACCGGATTTTTATTTGTTGATTTTATGTCAGGGAGAAGTTTTATTGTCGAGATAATATCAAATGAAGAATTTTCATTATATTGGATTTTTTTTTTTAATATAAAAAATAATCGTGCACAGAAAAAAAAATTTACTTGAATCAAATAAATAATTTTGAAGAATTTTATCTTCTTGATTTGAGCAAAAAAATTTTTAAACTGAGAAATTTTTCTTGATTTAAGTTAATTTTACTTAATTCAAGAATTTTTCGTCTTGATTCAAGATAATGAAACTCTTCAAAATTATTTTCTTGGTTCAAGAATTTTTCTTTTGAATCAAGTTAATTTTTCTTTTAGTGTGCAAAATTTTTATGAATTCGTAGGATTATTTCATTTTTCTAAATAATTTTAATTAAAATTTATTCTTGTTATTTCTACTTGATAATGTTTATTCTATACAATTATAAATAATTTTTATTAATCGAAATTTTTAAGAAGACTTAATCTGTAATAATTTATTCATTTAAATTGAAAGCTTAATTAATTTGTCAAAATAAAAATTATGAAAAAAAAAATAAATGTGAAATTAAATAAAATAATAAAACCATTTAAATAGTAAGAATAAATAATAAATACCAGTGGTGTTTGCAATTAAAGTTAATAAGTTAATTAATTCATAGTGTGAGTACCATTTAAATAAACTAAAGAGCAATTACGTCTTAATAAAAGTAAATAGAGATATAATTAAAAGAAAAAAAAATCTAGTAAAGTGTTAACTTTACGAATGAAATTAGAGGTTTATACGTATTTAGCAGAAATAACATTTCACCGCCTCTTGCAATATTAACTAACAACTACGTACTACTGTAGACTGTAGATGCTATACTGTCTGATGGACGCTAAAGGGTAATCGTGCGCGTGAGAGAACGTCGAGTTATTGCATAATAATTAGTAGCTGAGCAATAACTATCGTGTACCAGTACCAGATACCAGTGTAGAGTCTACATTAAGCATTTTACATTGCAGCAGATACCACGGTAGTGAGAAGTTAATAAAAATACAAGTATGAATATAAATAAATACCCAACCCTAAGTACAGTTTACTATGTAATAATCCACCAAGTTCATTGCCAGCCGTGCTTAAGCTTTAACAACTTATATTCCCGCAATATTTATTCCTATAAGAAAATCACTCAAGGTATAAGTAAATTATGGAGTGAATAATCGAGCTACTAACAGTGATATACTATCCTTGCCATACTTTTTATAGACTCAAAGTTTTTTTCCTCGAAAAATAATGACTTTATCAGCTCGGCATAGCAGCTGGAGATAAAGACACTGAATGCCTTTCTCATGGTAATTCCAATGCTATTTTCTGGTCCCCTTTTATGTGGAGAAGAGTAGAGACTCAACGAGGAATATTCTACTATCCTCACCCTTCGAAGAAATAAAACGGGCGAGCCGTCCTATCCTAGGATACTTCAATGACTTTGAACGAGCTCTAAATCACCGCACCAGTCGAGATTTCTTCGAGAGGATCGAATAAATATGATAAAATCTAAAAGTAAATGCTCCAAACGATCCTTTGCTGACGAGACATTAAAAATTATACCAATGTGATTATAAATTCAACTTTCTGGCCGCTGCGCTAAACAAGGTTGCCACATTCCGGCTACGTCGAGCAGAAAAATAGTATGCACACCTTGGCCAGTAAAAAGTAAAGCCTCAGATCACATGTTTGTCAACCTCGGCTTCGCCTCGGCCAACAATTACATGTGATCTGAGACTTTTCTTATTTTACTGGCCTAGGTATATTAGAGTGGTCCAAAAAAAAATAGTTTTTTGCCTATCATCTTAAAAGCTTCTCTAAGGTATAAAAAAAAATTCTCTCCAAAGCGCAGCTTGATATCTCAATTCTTCATGAAGCTCAATGAATTTTTATTTTCCCATTTAAATAATACGTAAAAAAATTTTATTTACGTTTTCATTCGGTAAAACTATGAAATACATTTTTTTTTGTATTTTTCGTCAATTATTCTTGTAGGAAATTTAATTCTCTACAAAAAAGTACTGAGGTAGTTTCTTCGTAATCTTAACGAGTAAAAAGTTATTGAGCTTTAAATACTCGCACAAAAGAAAATTTAAACGAAGATAGTTTCAAAGCAACTTTTCGAAAAATTTTTTGGTAACTGTATGTAATGATTTCAAAATTTATCAAATTAGACTGTTTCTAATATAATTAACACGTGTCTTTAGATGAAGTATTAACTGTGAATTATGAATAATTTCTCTCATTACAATTTAGATATTTTTTCCTATGAGCAGTGATTTTTCAAAATTGAACTTGAATTTCATTACGGAATCTGAATCGAGGGCAAGCTAGTACTTCCGGATGTATACTGAAGTAAATTTTTTTATTTAAGAACATGTAGGACAGGGAGGACAGGTGAATATTTAAATTTTGAACATGATGCTGGGACATTTTTTGACCGAATGAAAAATCATGAAACTTTGCCGGAGTACGTAAATAGAAGTCTTCGTGCATTGATTTTTATTTTTGAATTCAATAATTAAAAAAACAATGATAAATAAACAGGTAGAGTTCGTGCGTAAAACTGCCTAATCTCAGGAGTCATCACATATTTAAATAGACAAGCTTAACTATAAAGAAATTGCTAATAAACTTACAACCAATATAATCTTTAAGACTGATTTAATTTTTTGGTTTTTTCTTATTTTAGTTTATATGACTTATAAGACATAATTATTAAAATGCAGCTAGGTTAGGGTAAAAAACTAATTGTCAACAAAAAATTTAATTTACTATATATCTTCACGTAGGCCGCAAGAGAGTGCTAAAAGTAAATTATCTAGTTAAAATTTTTTAAGCAGTGGTTAGAGTATTTACAAAGTCTGGTAATCTCCTTCAGTGCATTTTACATGTGGTTCAAATAAACAAACCGATATATTAAATTATCATTTGTTGTCACTGGTCCAGACTGAATTACCGATATCAGACTGTATACCATGTTTTTAAGAAAAAAATATAAATTACATAATCAAATACTTTGAAACAGAAAATGTGATACAACATGGATTCTAAAATCATATCTGATTGAATTTTCTTTTATTGCGAGTATTTAAAGCTTAATAACTTTTTACTCGTTAAGATTACGAAAAAACTACTTCAGTACTTTTTTCTAGAGAATTAAATTTCCTAGAAGGATAATTGACGAAAAATACAAAAAAAAATTTTTTTCGTAGTTTTACCGGATGAAAACGTAAATAAAATTTTTTTACGTGTTATTTAAATGGGAAAATAACAATTCATTGAGCTTCATTAGGAATTGAGATATCAAGCTGCGCTTTGGAGAGAATTTTTTTCATACCTAAGAAAAGTTTTTGAGACAGCAGCACTTGAAAAAAAAAATAAAAATGTTTTTTTTGGACCACTCTAAGGTATATAATATACTATTATTGTCTTCAAACAGCCATTGTAGAACTATTTAATTTATTAATCTGAAATTTTATCAACCAAAAGAAAATTTCAATCAATCAAAGATTTATGAGTATGTTTTCATAAACTTTCAACTTTCAAGTTGTTTAATAAATAATGAACCTTTCTTCTATTACTTATTAAGAAATCAAGTGTACAAAAATTTAATCTAAGATATAAATAAATATTTGTAAGTTAAAATATAAGTTATTTTTTCCCTATAACTGAGAACCCGAGATATTAAGCATTTTTAGATCGATTTGTTTTGTCTCAGGACACTTTGTCTTACGCATGTGCAGAGTGGGTGTAAACTTTGTTCCTCAAAGACGTTGGCGTATCGATTCTCCCCGCTCGCCGAGCCCCGTGTTCCTGCTGCTGACACCTTTGAATTACGCTTGATTCTACTATTATTTTTCGACTCTTACCACCTTGTCGCTGAATGTAAATAATGTCTTACGGTTTTTGCTCAATGAAGACGTTATAAGATAACTCACTATAGCACACTTACTCACTATCGGATTTATTCAATCCCTTTAATGTGAGTACGTCTAGAGAATTGAATTCATTCACGGTCTATCGAATGGCTTTTTACAATATTTCTTTTTTTTTTTTTTTCATTTTTTTTTTTCTGAAGCTTTTATTACTGCCTAATGGAATTTTTTATCGCAAAATTTTTTATGGACGAGCTTTTGAATCCCACGTAGAAATTCTTTGAGAGTTTGCATTCTAGAGATTCAGTGAATTATTTTAGGTATTGAATTTTGTTTAGCTGTCATAAAGGCTGTGATTTTTAGAAAAAAATAAATTGAATTTTTTTTTGTAAAAATTTATAAAATATTTTTACAAAAAAAAATTTTTTCATCAAATTTCTTTATAAATTTGAAAGAATAAATTTTTCCCAGGCAATAAAACTGATACATATATTTATTAAAAAATCAATTGACGGGCAGCGAAGCGAGTAAAGGCATTGCCATAATATATATACAGTGCGAATATAAATATAAATCAACACAACAGATAAATAATATTTTCTAAGCACTTAAGCCTATATCGATCAATGCTAATTCAAATGGATTTAAAATAAAAAATGAGGGAGATATATCTCTCGATAGAGCAATAGTAACAATCCAGAATAAAATCAGTAAAATTATTTTCACCTGAGGTATCATATAGGCATAAGCACACCCATTTTCCCTTATGTTGATATAACTCATACGAATAACTGATATGAGAATTAGTCTTAGCCATAATCCACGTGCACGTCCGTCATGGCGATATGATTTCGCATATATGTTGACGCCGGTGAGCTTAGCACTCCTCTACTCTAGCTGATACAAATTAACCCTATTATTGCCGGTCGGTAAATGCAACGAGCTGGCTATAAATTTTCATCAGCCAGCTCTGAATCTGCTATTATCTTTATAGGACTTGATATATTAGTTCTGGCTTAAGAGTTTCACTCGTTTAAATTATCGCACGTCAAAACAATCTAAATAAATTCTCACCCCTTTTAGCGGTCGATCATTGAATACTGCCAATATAAATATAAAAATAAAATAGTAGAAATAAATAAATAAATAGAATAAAGAGCCGCTATTACTTACAAATCTCAAGCATTCACAACTCTTATTTACGATCGTACTAACCGATTCTCCTTATGTCCTCGGCAATCCTGCTGGTATAGTAAATCGAGGGTTGGAATGACTGAGTAGGGAAGTAAAGAGGGCGAACCAGCTTTTTTTTCCGAACAGCTTCTAAATGGTCCTCTATGCAGTAAACACTCAATGGTACTGCAGTATTTCATCCGTTTGACGTGAGTCAGAGGGTCTTAAGTGGACATAGTAAACACTTGGACTTGGTACTGACAATTGTTTTATTTGTTTTAAATCAATATTCGCTTATTATTTTATTTTATGCGGAAGTTTATCGATATTTATTTTGCTATGTAATTTTATTTACGACGACTTAGTAATTAAATTAGGGTTTATTGGTATTTAAATTTCCCCAGTAATAATCTTCAGTAATTATTGAACAATTGATCAATGTAAAGCTTAAATATGTACAAAAAATTTTCATAAATAAGCTTAATACTATTTTTAATTGTTAATAATTTTATATCAAGTGTCGATAAAAAAAATAACTATCTATTGCAAATGACAAGGATAACTTTAAAAAATAATTTTAATAAAAAATAACTAGCAACCTTGCGGTCACTATGTGACTGCCGTGACTTGAGAACTATAAATAAATAAAATTTTGCTTTATTAAATAGCGACTTTTGTTAAATTGTACTGTACTTTTTTAACTATTGACGATTTTAAAGTTATAAGCTCATCCCGATGTTACACTCATCAAGAGCTTTCATTTGAGTACCCACATGCATTTTGATATATTGTTCATATATACATCTATATAAATATATGAAAAATTGATGTGGATACACAAGATACAAGGTCATTTCTTAATTATGTTAAATTGTACTACACTTTCTTAAATATTGACGTTTTTAAAAATATAAGCTCACCCTGATGTTACACTCATCAAGACCTTTCATTTGAGTACCCACATGGCATGTTTTATATATTTTATATATATGGTATTTGTGAAATATATACACAGAAAAAAAAATTTACTTGAATCAAGTAAATAATTTTGAAGAATTTCATCTTCTTAATTTAAATAGAAAAATTCTTAAACTAAGAAATTTGTCTTGGTTTAAGTAAGTTTTATTCAATTCAAGAATTTATTGTCTTGATTCAAGACAATGAAACTCTTCAAAATTATTTTCTTGGTTTAAGAATTTTTCTCTTGATTCAAGATAATTTTTTTTTCAGTGTAATATAAATAAATATATGAAAAATTTATGTGGGTACTCAAATGAAAGGTCTTGACGAGTGTAACATCAGGATGAGCTTATATCTTTAAAAATGTCAATAGTTCACAAGATACAATGTCATTTCTTAATTATTGACATTTTTAAAAATATAAGCTCATGCCCATGTAACACTCATCAAGAGCTTTCATTTGAATACCCATATGCATTTTGATATATTTTTCATATATACATATATATAATATATATAAATATATGAAAAATTGATGTGGGTACTTAAATGAAAGGTCTTGATGAGTGTAACATCAGGATTAGCTTATATCTTTAAAAATGTCAATAGTTCACGAGATACAAGATCATTTCTTAATTATGTATCTAGAGATAGAACATTTTCGAATGCAGTTTAAATACTTATCATAATAAGCGGCATGATGGCCGAGCGGACTAAGTCATTATCCCGTTAGTCAAGACATTGATTTTATTTGCATTAATTAATATAATTTTTTAAATTAATTGCAGAGCTTCTTGGAGGCAAATTCCAAGTGTTGGTGGAATGCAGCATTAGTGGACGCGACTCGTCAGCTACGATATAAAGGACATGTATCACCGGGTGTTTTGATGGTGGGTGGACCTCCTTGTGCCTTGGAAGTGCTGAGAGCAGCCTGGTCTCGTAATGTTTTAAGACCACCGGCTGATCATGCCATCACGTGTCTCGGTAAGTTATTTTATCATGTCTCTATTATAATAAATTAAAGTCACTATTAAAACGATTTTAAAAATACGATAGTGCCTCGGTAATTTATAGTGAGATTGCGTAACGTAAAATAAGAAACAGGATTTTTTCGGATAAATACGACAACGTAAAAAATATGAGTTGATATCTCAGTACAATATTCAACGGAGCATGTAAATTACCGTGCGTTATTTTATCTTATTTTATCTTCGCACATAACACTAGTCTTGCTTTTTTATATTATATTATACTACATTACTGTATAATATGCCGAGCGGGAGTGAAATAGCTCGGAAAATATATTCGGAAGATGCGTGTCTTTACTCGTCTTTGTTGTAAAGTATACAAAGCCTGAGAGTGCTGTTGTACATGAAAAAATGTTATCAGGTAGCGAGAATTTATACAAGCGACAAGTCATTGTCGTACATGTTCTCGGATACAAATATATTTTCTTAAGCTCCCACACATGCGATTATTCATTCAATAGCATATACACCAGTCTTCAAGGATATAATACAACATATTATTTTTTGTCATTTAAACCAGAGACACCGAACGCGACACTCGCAAAACCTAATGCAATTACACGGAAAAAGCTGTCCGTTATATTAGTATGAATTTAAATTAAATGTTGCCGCGTACGCAGTAGATGATACACATTTGCCTGCCAGCGTATTTGTAATGTATTTTATCTGGACTCATATGTAGTATAGATACGTACAGTATATCTGTTTACAAACCAAACCAATGCATTACATATAGAAACTCTATAATTACTCCTAGTTACTTTTATGTCTCTTTATCGGTGAGTATAAATTACTTTTATACATCATACTTTCTACTTTATTCAAATCAAATCCCTCAAGACAAATTTCTTTATACCATTTATATTTATATTTATTTAATTATTTATTTGTACATCAATAAATACATATCCCGACTTTTTTATTTTATATGAATTTATGTGATTGTCATTTTTCCTTTTTTACGTGTCCGCTTTGCAGCTGGTTATTTTTATTTTTTATTTCATTTTATCAACTATCATTTATCATCATTTTTTTATTACTCGGATTTTTTATTTGTACGATCAGGAATACTGAAAGTCTTGAGAAGAAAAATTTATAAAGTCATTTTGCAATTTAATGTGAATAAATTATTCAAAGTTCCAAATAGTTTATATTTTTTTATAACACTTATAAGTGTATTCAATTTTTCAGTATTAGTTGTTGGATTTTCTTAGGTACCCCCAAAGAATTATTTTAAAAAGTGATATCATCTTTAATCAAATTGAAAAATTCTTAAACTAAAATCTTGTTCTTGGCTTAAGTAAATTTACTTGATTTAAGAATTCTTATTCTTGATTCAAGTTAATTCAATTTTTAAGGGAATTTTTAAGTTAATTTCTTTTTATTATTATGCAGAAAAAAGTTGATTTCTTTTTGAAAAAGTTTGGGGTGTAAAAAAATGTTTATTTAAAATTTTAATATTGTCATAGATCATTAGACTAAATTATTTTACAAGCGTTCTATTATAAACCAAAAAAAAAAAAAAAAAAAAAAAAAAAAAACAGAAACTTCGATCAATCTTTGGAATGTGTCACGCAAGATTTATTTATCAGATCAGGTATAACTGGCATTATATACAGGGGTAGTAGAATTCCGAGGGCATTTATATGCTAAAATATACGATTGCATATGAATAAAATATGCGTCGGAAATAATTAAAATAAAATATTATATCCACTTAAACATAGCAGTTTGTAAAAATAAAACTCCATAATAGATCTATCAGCGAAATTGTCTAAACAAGACGAATCGACGTAGCTCACGTCTGTTATCTCACGTTTATTTGTTTTAGGGTAGATAAATTTTTCACTAGAAGATTAATGATCTGAGAATAGGCAGGAAGTGTCGCGGTGATTAATAGAAATATTAAAGTTTTATAAAATCAGAAGTAGCCAATAAAAAATATGTGATGGATGCCGGATAAGCCTAGACTAAGCCGGGAGAAAAGTTAAATAAATAAATTGTTCGGATGAGTGCTCACGGGTAATAGTAATATAAAGACAGCAGACCAATTACGCAAGGAAACTCTTTTAGTACGTGGACTCTTAAGTACGCACGTTTTATTTCGTTTAACTTGTTTACGTGTGTATTAGCATAGGAATTTAATGATCCTCGCGGCACGTAGGCGTCTTGATACCGGGACAAGACGTAATCACAAGTGCGATGATACCAGTTCATATAACAGTCGGGTTATTTTATAACTTAACATATTTGTTTGCTGAGGTTTATTTATGTTCAATTCCGTTAAATATATTGTTTATATCGCACTTTCTAGGGAATTTTTTCTTGAATGACATCGTTATAAAAATCGTTTTGTTTTTATAAGACATTTTTTTATCTAAGAGCGATTAATAGTCAATTTTCAAACGTGTTTTGCTCATGTATAAGATAAAATTTCGAAAAAAACGCTTTGCTCTTCGATAGATGATTTAATTATCTATCGAAGAGTGAAGCGCTTTTTTTAAAATTTGCATTTATTTATGCATAAAATGTGTTTTATTTAATAATTTATTATTTATTTATTTATTTTTTTATTTAATAATTCAAATTATTAGTCAATTGTTATGATATTTAATAAAAATTCAAATCACAAATATTTACTCCATTACTTATAGTCACCAAAATTTTTTAAATAATATTTCATTCCATGTTTTGAAACGTTAGATAGTGATGTACGATCGAAATTTTTTTTTCTTTTTTCACTTATTATTAAAATTATTTTCTTAATTTATTCTTGTAGTGTACAATAAATAATTATTTTTTTTTTTTACAAAAAATCAAATGATATGATTTTATTATTTTTATTCTGATATAAAATTTCACAATTTTCAACATTCTCGATTTCATCAAAAATTCGCGATAGTTTTAGCCACGTTACGTCACTTTAAATTTATATTGTTAAAATTTCTCTGCACGTATGCATGAAAAATAAAAAATGAAGTATTTCTTTCTTGAAAGATGAAATTTATTAAGCTTTCCTTCATGTCTCTCCAGAATTATCTAAAATAAATAACGAAAAAGCTTAGACTTTAATAAGCCGATAACAAAATACCAGAAACATTAAAATAAAAATAAAATAGCTAGGTGAATTACGTAGTCACTAAAAATAAAAACAAAATAAGCCTTGAGGGTTCTGTAAAGTCGATAGGCAAATTCTTGGATGAATCGAGGCGCAATAAGAGTTTTATATACACGTTACGTATCCTTATGTACGTGGGGATCGGAGGTAGAGGTAAAGCAAAAATAAAGAAACGGCTGGCCTGGCCTGGGGATAAAGGCGCTGTCTCTTCATAAAGATCGGGAGCCTTTAAAGACCACGATGCTCGTAAAGATAGGTGGTTAACTCAAGACCAAGAAGCTCGGCTTACTTGTGTTGTACTTTTTTGTGTTTTGCCGCGTACCAGCAAAACCTGTGCCTGTGCCTATCGAAAGACGCCCGCAGGCGCGCTAGGAAAACACCCGCTGTCTTACGTGCTGGTCCTATTCAAGTGTTTTTAGGCCGCCGTAAAAATACGTGACCTTTTGCGAAAGTTAACCATTACGAAAGTTTTTTTTTTTTTTAATGAAACAGGAACACGTGACAAAAAAAGGCAACAAAGTATCGTTAAAAGTAATAAATTTAAAGCAACATAACATATCACCGTTAGTTCTTTCATCGATATCAAACAATATCGGAGATTCAATCTCGTTATCGATGGCTCTAAACCTTCTAACGATAGTACAGTCTATAGCTACAGTAATAGTAATGAGAGTAAAGCTGCCACCGGCAGATGAAACCAGGTGTCTAAATCATAGCTAAATATTTTAAAAAGTTGAGTTTATATCTGTAAACACGATTATACGATGCCGGTCTTCACTATGTAGTCTCTAGTGTGTGCAGAGTGTCAAAGATAAATTTACGAGATGTGAAAAGTATCCGACGTAACTTTATTCTTTAAATGATCGAACGATACGCGTACGCTTTAAATTTATCTGCCTTTTATTTTACCTTTCACTTGATCGTGTAAAATTAAATGCATCTGATTTCAAACGCGGTTAAAATATCTCACGTCTTGAGATTTTCTATTAAAATTGCTAGTGTATATTTGTTTTTTGATTCACTCTACGTGATCTGAATATAAATAGTCTTATACACTTAAAAAAATTTGTAAGATGATTCTAATTAGTTTAACTCCTCCCGATTGAAGGATTTTATTTATATTGTTGATAAAAAAATTCAGCGGAGTGAATTATTTTTTTTTCTATTAAATAATAATAAGAAAATAATTAATAATTTATTATTTTTTATTTTTTACGTAGGATTTCTCAACTAGACTTAATAACAAAATAATCTTTATAAAAATTTAATTAAATGTTTCAAACATCAATTTGTTTTAGCTAATTAAAATATAAACTCTTTACTTGGTTGTTTTTTGGATTAAAATCTATATTTACTCCATATTTTTTATGATGCGATTCGGTTGACAGGATTTTTTTTTTTTAGTACAAAAATATTTTATTGTTTTATTCGAACAAAATAAAAAAAGTAGGTGTGTTATGGATATAAGTATCAGTATACAGCGTATCGTGTGTAACACTGATACTATTTAAAAAAAGTGAAGTAAGTTAGACGAGAAAGATCCCGTGGAGTCTGATGTCGCCGCCTGAGGCCGAGGTCTTGTCCTCGAAAGGAGTATCTCACGGTGGTACGTTGACAGGCTACGATTTCCATCTGCGCAGCAAGCACTAGCCTTTGGGAAATTATCCATTTATTGTCCAGGGTTTTTCGTCATCTTTCATTTAGCCTTACATGCCTCTAGCCCGAGGTTACCACGCGTAGAGGCTTGCTCTTGCATTCGCCGTGTGAATTCGTCTGCGAAACGAAATAAGACCGAGAGATCACGGCTTAATAACTATTTAATATCTCACGGTCCAGCCCTTACCTCGCGGGCACTCGGATATCGCTGACCCCGGCTCAGTTAGAGGGCAAACTAACCTTTGTCATCATCATCACCATCACCATCAGCATCTACTTCGTGGGTTATTGATCACTCTTTAGGCTTCCCAGTAATTAAATTCAAAGTTATACTCATTCTCATAAATAATTGATCACTTTCTGCATAAGACTCATCTATTTGCCGGAGCACGAGCCGGAGGGTCACATAGATTTTTACGCAGTGAAAATTAATTATTAAAATAACAAAATGTTATTCATTTTTTCAGTGATTAAATTTTGAATTGTATTTATTTTTTTTTTTTTTAATTAATTAAAAAAAATTTTCAGATTATTATTTTTGAAAAGTTCGAATTTTTTAAATCAAAAGCTATGTCTACACTGAAAAAAAAAATTAACTTGATTCGAAAGAAAAATTCTTAAACCAAAAAAATAATTTTGAAGCGAGTAATTGCCTTGAAACAAGACGAAAAATTCTTGAATCAAGTAAAATTTCCTGAAATCAAGAAAAATTTATTAGTTCAAGAATTTTTCTACTCAAATCACGAAGATTAAGTTCTTCAAAATTATGTACTTGATTCAAGAACATTTTTTTTTCTGTGTACTTACAAAAATAAAATTAAAAAGAAAATTTTTTTTTCTGAGAATTTTAAGAACACATAATTTACGATTGAAGTAAAAATTTTTCTGTTAGTTATAATTACAATAATAATAATAATAATAATTATTATTATTATTATTATAATCATTATAATTATAGTTTCAGAAAAAAAAAATTACTCAGAATAAAAATAATTTTCATAAAAGTTTCTTAAACAAAACAAAAAATTTTTAGGAGATATTTGTCTCCGTTAACACCAAACTACCCCTTAAAAATCAGTTTTATCACTTGATGTCACTGTATATAACTGTCCGTCTTAATTTAAAAAAAAAAAAAATTTAATTAAATTAATTAGCGATATTAATTTAAGAATAATTATAATTACGACGACCGGTAGCGAGATATGGTCGGATGTAATGCAGTAGCGAGTGGTAACGCTAAACCCACAACAGTATTAACCACCAGATACATGTGAGATACTATTATATGAACAGCGAATTAGTTGAGTAGAGCCTGGATATTATACATTATAACATTATACATTATACCGGCTACCTAACCAGCCACCAGCCTACGACTGCGTCCTAGGTATATAATAGTAAGTAAAGCGTATCGGTGTCTTTACCTCTCTCAGATCTAGCAATAGTTCGTACTCGCTCTCAACACTCTTTAATATTACGTGCAGTATAACTACACTAGATACATATTGAGTAACGGATAATTGCCACGCGGCTAATAAATAAATCCTGGACCTCCCTCGGTCACGCCCACGGTTCGAATAATAAGTTAAGAAGCTAAGTCTAATCGTTCTCAGCTCGTGTCGCCTCGTGGTGTTTGGCTGGAGAGACTCCAAGTCACTCTATTCTGTACTTCTGCTCCTGTCTCGCGGATCCATTAACGACCAGGCACCGGTAATGAGACTGAGACCACTTCTCGCCGTACCGGGCATTAACTGCTCCATCTTACCCGCTAAATCGTTACTCTTTTTAAATTCCCTCAAGCAGTATTACGCACAAAGTTTAAATTATTTGTTTTAACAAATTGCGAGATCTTTTTTTCCAAACCTTTCTCTTTTTTTTTTATTTTCTTCTAGGCTTATATTTTTATCGCAAATTAATAATAATAATAATAATAATAATAAATTAATTAAAAAAAATTAAAGAATACGATTTTTTAAAATTATTTTTTGAGTAGTAAAAAATTATTAGATGTAAAGTATAATCTCAAAATTAATAATAATTAAATTTTTATTAAATTAATTTTTTTTTTTTTTTTTCTATTAATACTAATAAATTTTTCATTTTTTTTTTATCAATAAAATTTTTAATAATCACAATAAAATTATTCTAAAAATTTCACTGCAATCTCGTCTCACAAATTCATCATTTAAAAAAAAATATAAAAAAAAGTGAAAATATAAATTTCAAATCGTGTGTAAAAGACATCTCACGTTCAAAGAAATTAATGTCACGATTACCTTCGAACTACAGGGTGAGAAACACAAGAAACAATGTTATATAAAATTTGTATAAATTTTAATATATAATAATAGTAATAATAATAACATGATAAAGTAATAACTTGATGAGGCAAATAAACGGCTTAAGAAATTTAAGATTGCAGGGTCGTGTTAACGCACTATGTAACGATGTAACGATGAGTGAACGACATTCTCTGGGTACTATGGGTATTGTACTAAGCCCAATAAATGGATATTAATATAAACGACACACGATATGAGTACCGAGGATTCTTAACTTTATATAATGCAGCGTTTAAAAACGTTTAAGATGATGATAATAACAATAATAACGGAACGTTTAGCCTGGCAAGGATCTTCGGCACATGAGAATTTTCTCGTTTAGTTTTCTGTTTTCTGTTCACGAGGAATAGAAACAAAACGCCCGACAAACGTTTCCACACTTATATATGATACTTAAATATTATACTATACTACATTATATTGCTATTGCTATTGCTGTTGCATCGGTACACCTATTACACACCGGCTTATAATGCAAGATGATCCGCGGTCCACTCACTTGCTCGCTCACTCGCTCCGAGTTATCCTTTGGGTAACAACCGCGAAGGTAAGAATAAACTTGGGAACTTGGGAATAAGTTTAAGAGTAACTTTATAGTTGCCGCTCGTAAGCAAGCGAGCCCATTTATCCTTATCTTAACGAGAATCGGCAATTTTCTGGCCGACTTCGTCGCACGAGGTACTTCTTTTAGCATCACGACAAGCTGTAGTTATACATACACATATATCATATATATTTACACGTATATATAAATACTAAAACTGTGAGAATAGATCTTAGGCGGATCTCAACACTGCTTTTGAGTAATTGCCAGTGAAAGTATTACCCTATCGAAATATTACACTTTTTTCATTTTCACCCCGCGAATTAATATTCCGCGGGCGATAATATTTCTAGGGTGAAAGCTCGATTATTTTTTATAATTTTATTTATGTTATTTCTTGAAATCAACCAATAAATTTTCAAAATTACACTCTTTGTTCTTAAAAATCATTTTTTTTTATTTAAATAAAAAATTGCAAAATTTCAATTTTTTAATTTTAGCTAAAAAAAATTATTATTAACAAAATTTTATTCTTACATTGCCGACTAGTCAAAATTGTTTTTTTTTCTTATTTTACACAGTAAAAAATTTTACGTCATTACGTCAAACACTTAGTGTTAAAAATTTTTGTGTTAAATATTTAACATAAAAATTTTTAACACAAAATTTTTTGACGCAATGACACAAAATTTTTTACTGTGTATCAATTCAATATTTTAAATGCAATGGAAAGTTTTTTTTTAACCCCCAAATTAAAATAAAAATTCACACAGAAGAGTGCGAAATCCATGGCGCAATAATTATTCAAATGAAATCAATAAAAAGCGTCTGAACATTTATATTTACCGGAGATCTGAGTAGATAATTATGAAAACAAATAAATCAGTTCTCAGTTGAATGATTATGTTTCTTATAAAAACCAGTAATTAATCACAAGATTAAATCGAGCTGGTAATTAAAGGTACAAAAATAAATAAAGACATGCAAAATTCAAAATGATCATCACGTTTATGAATAACAAATATCTATAATATACCTTTCCGTCTAACTAGACTCTTGATATATTAAATAAAGTATCATGGATAAATATATTGTCTGTGATAAATGAACACACATGTGAGTTATCTAGTGGCGAGCAAAGCAGGCGAGTCGTGTATAAACATATTGCCCGGTCATGGGAACTGGACCGTTCCAAATAACGCCTCAGTCTTATTCTTAGTCTGTACTCCTACTCAGGATCAGAGTCTTAACAGATAGATAGATAGATGTACATGCATGTATGAGTATGGAGGATCTAAGTTTACCTCCTTTACACCCTTTCTCTTGTCTCTAAACTCTGGTTATGCCCGTTAAAGCGTTAAACGGCGTACTACATGCATACACCCATCTCTCATTCGCCATGGACCTCGGACTCCTACGCGTCTTCATAAACTCTGTTCCGCGGCTTAACCCAGCTAGTATTATATCAGGTATAACACTTTTGAATTTTATTTATATTTAGTTTTTAACAAAATAGACTCGGAGTTTATTATTGAGGATAATAATAAAATAAAATAAAATTTACTAGCACGTCGTAGAGTGCTGGATAAGGAAATAAGAGTACTGGTAAGGAATGGATGGAGATTAAATGCACGCCCGTCACTTAAAAGTGTGCAAGCCTGCCCGAGAATCATGTCAACAGCGTTTCCCATCTACCTTTCAATCAACCTATCTACTCATATCACACTTGTGTTGAATTGTTGTATATTCCAGATGCAATATATTATCTTGTTAACTTAACTATTTTTAACATTTCACGGGAGAAATGTCAGCAGACGATCTCATAGTCAAACCCCTTTTAATAGAATTATTTTTTAGAGGCTCGTGTCTTGTGAATTGATATTTCTAAATCACTCAAATCATTTTTGACATATTGAATAATAATATTTATGTACACACGTTTTATACTGAAAAGGGCAATGGGGATGTTAAGACAAGACTTTTGTAATATTAACTATGATTAATTTTTTTTTTTTTATTTATAAGTACGATGGATTATAAAATTTATAATTCTCTTAATTAAATAGAATGCATGACTTTTTTTTTTTGTGTAATATAAAATAATTAATTCTTAAAATTGATTAATTTTATAAAATTATATTGAAACGTTAAAACTAAAGGATGGTAATCGTAAAAAAATGTTTGAGTTTCAAAATATTGATCTCAAAAACTTCAAAAGAAAAACAGTTTTTATTATTTATAAATTTTTAATTAAAAAGAGCTCAAAATTAATTTAATTTTTGATGTGACTTGTTGCTTCATATGACCTTACATTATTATTATTATTATTATTATTATTATTATTATTATTATTATTATTATTATTATTATTATTATTATTATTATTATTATTATTATTATTATTATTATTATTATTATTATTAGTCAGTAATATATTTCTATTCATATAATAAGTTTAATACATTATAAAAAATTCAACATCTAACTAACCAAAAAATCTATCAATCATTAATAAAATTTTGACTATTCGCTTCATTAGCTAACAATTTTTTTTAGATGAAAAAAATACCTAATTTATCGTATACTGTTCGACTATTCCCAGAATAAAGTCTGCTACCACATAATAATTAGCGTGACATAAAACAAGAGTATTACAAAATATGTAAATAAAATGACGGCGCGTAACACAAGCTTGTAAATGATAAAACAGACTTGATACTTACGGGGATTTGAATATTTTGACCAGGGATTTGATCGGATGAATATTTAATGATGAATAATTACTTATATGAAAAAAGCAGGAGTCGACAGTGTCGGGAGTTCGCGTCAAGCTACCGCAAGCATAAATGCTGACCGCGAGAGCATAGATCACAGAATCTCATTCGTGGATCTGCCGGCGCATAATCGCGAGTCGCGAGGGTATATTCGCCGCAGTACACTATTACATACACCATATATTATATACATATAAGACTAGTGTAGATTACATTATCTCTCATAGCTTATGGCGATGCTACGTGCGCAGTCAGCAGCCGGCTGAGAATAGGCAAGAATAAAAAGATAAATAATACCTAACTAGTGGATTCAGTAACACATCCGGTGGTCGTGGTTGGATCGAGTATCCGCTCATGCAGAATTATTCTTCAAGGAAATAAAACCCGTATTGTTGTTATTATTTTCAAATTTACTGCATGCGTAATCTTATTTCCTGCTTATTTAACTAAAATTGTTTTTCCTTAAATGTTTTTTTTAATTTCTACACAAAAATAAATTAATTTAATTCAAGAGAAATATTCAAGACTCAAAAAATTATTTTAAAGAATTTCAGTGTCTTAAATGAAGAGGAAAAATTTTTAAATGAAGTAAAATTTACTTCAAATCAAGTTCAAGAATTTTTTTAATTGATTCAAAATGATAAAGCTCTTCACACGATTTTATTTTTTTTTTTCGAGAATATTTTTTTAATGTGTAAATTATTTTCTCAAAAATTTTTTAACATTAAAAATTTTTACTGTAAACAACAATAGAAGCTTGTAATAATTTTCGATTGCACAAGATTAATTTAATCGACAAACAATCCGATGATTTAATCCAAATGACTCACTCAGAGATCTATGAACTTATTTATATGTAATTACTTAACGCGATCGAATGGCAAATAAAATATTTTACTTGTTCGCTGTGAGCAATAAAAAATAAAAAATAGAAAACTCGATTGAAGCCAGGCAGAGTGAATCGACAGACATGCACCTCCTTGTATACCTGCCGCTCGTCGATCAAAGAAAACCGATACATATATATATATATGTATCGGTATACCTTCGATACATACATATAAATAAATATATCTTTATGGGTTTAAGTAGTTGTATTGAGAGTTATTCTCTGCTCGTTTGCCTTCCGCTCACTTTACTTGCAGGTACGTTGCTTGCGGTCGATCATCACAACTGCTGCTTATGTTCAAACTTCTCTATACATGTACAAGTACACGTACATATAATATGTATGAGTATGAGTTAAGTATCGGTATCAGTATCAGTATGAAATAAATAAAAATAAAAAGACAAGTTAAGTCGTGAGATGCCGATCCAACCAACAGGTGACTATCGATGTCTACGGTTCGTTAGTCAACAATTCAACAGGCGGATTGGCCTTTTATTCAATAAATTAACAAATCAGCTGTCTTTATTTTTAATCTCGTATCAGGTATCGCGTTATATCATTGAATAAGAATTGTAAGAAGAATTATTATTTACTATTTACTATTTTCAGTTTTGTTTTATTGCTTTTATTACTCTAACTCGGTTTATTTACGATCACGAGTTACCTGTGATTAAATACCTGGAGGTTTCAATTTTAACAACAACCCATAAATATTATTTCATTATGTTCTCTGTTCTCTATTCTCTTCACTGTATAATACCAACATAACACTCAACTATGTAGTGGAGGCTAGGAAAAAAAAGACCGTTATCCTGGGACTAAGACTAATAATATAAGTCTGGAATTGATATTGATATCAATGCGAATTGAGTGCCGTTGTTATTACTAGTGTCTAATGTAAGAGAGCAATAAGTGAGAGTTGGACTCTCGATCTCTCTGTGCTACCCACGGAGACAAGGACGTCTATCGTTGGAAGGACGACGACGACTTTGACCGGTTTAGCACCTTTGCAAGTCGTTCACTTTACTCGGCTGCCTACTAAGGCCAAAAACTAGAAAATATTTTTATTTTTTATTGTTAATAAAATTATGGTCAAGTCATTTTTTATTTAGTAAAAATAATTTTACAATTCGTCAACAATTTACATTATATATAAAATGATTTTTTATTTTTACTAATATGAATGGCTAATAAAATTTAAATAAGAAATAATAACAATTATAAAGATAAAATTAATATTAATTCAAATTTTGAAAGTTCAAACCTGTTTGAAACTTAATCATTTTTATAATATAGTATGACGTGACAAAACAAAAATAGATGTTATTATTTGACAGAAATGATTTTTCTTTGAATAAGATTATTACATTTCGTATCAATATTTATTTAGACACTTTAATGATTATTTTTGTACTAAAATAAATTTAAATAACCCAAAGTATTTGTTCCGGAGTAAAAAGTTTTTATGATATATAGTGATGAAATTTATTGACTTTTAGATAATGAATTTGATGGTTCAATAAAATTATCATTGTGAATTAAAAAAAATCCAGTTACATATAATGTCCAAAATTTGTATCAGCTTAGTCATAAAAATGATTGATCAAAATTATAAACCATTTTATCTTAAGAATTAGACACTCAGCATTTAAATTTTAATTATTTAACAGGTGAGACCATCTTTTTCTCGCTTTGCTCTCACGGAGTTCAACGAAACTATCTCTGTCGCACTCCCAACAGCAGAGCAATTGCAGTTTCGATTGGTTTCACGAAACGAATGAAATTTTTGAAAAAAAACGCTTTGTAGTGAAATAGTTTATTAAATTATCTATTATCTCTAAAAACGTTTTTTCAAAATTTCCATTCGTTTCGCTAAACCGATTGAAACTGCAATCACTGGTCTCGACTGTTAAAGGAAATCCGTCGAAGGTATTATATTAATGCCCAGCAGAGGAATTTCGGGTTTTATTAGAATAGAAGTCGCTGACACAAATCTTGAATAAAGACTTGACCACACCTCGCGGCATTCAACGGCCTCTGTGACGCCTTTGTCACCGCGTAGGAGTATTTACGACTATTTTACCACCAACTAATGCTGTCTAAAGGTCAAATTTTCTTATAAATTTTGATTGTCATCTCCAGGACTTTTAAATCCAAAGATAATGACTAATACAAGACTCAAGATTAGTTGTCAAAAATCCAATTTAAAAAATAAACAAAAAGATTTGATCAATGCAATATAATAGTAATAAAATAATAATAATCGCAATTCTTAAGTCATTGTCCCGCCTAGGCGACAATTAGCCTCACCCCAAGGACAAGCAGAGTGTAATTATTACCACGCATACTCGCGTAACCCGGCTTAGTACATCCGTTTTAAAATGTTAGGTGTGACTTGTATTGAGTGAAAAGCAAGTAAAAATAAAAAAAATAAACAAGCCGAGACAATGTAACATCTAATAAAAATAAATATGCAATAGCTCAGCAGTAACATAAAATATAAATATAAATATAAATACATAAGTACAAATACAAATGTTCAAACGTGTTGACCTATCATGGATCTACAGAACGGCAACATGTAGGCTAATGTTAAGAAAGCATGACGACTTGCAAACATACTCCAGACTTGCCAGTTGAGTCTGCAATCTTGAGTCTTGAGTCTTGAGTTAAGTTAATATAAGTCCCAGTCAGTACAGATGGAAGTAAAGAGTACATAGTAAGTACTAAGTATGAGTATGGTGCTGATGCATACTGCACAAGGAGGCCCGTATAATGCCTATATGCTGTACTAACTGTGGTGTGCTGTGCTGTGCACCTTCTGATTGATGACACGCGTCGTCACTTTGTCAGCACGTATATTTATGCGTAGGGGCATCGCTTTCATCCTGGATAGGACTTTGTGTGGTATATTGTAATATAATAATGCTATACCATACGAATGTATAATAGGTATGAATATAATGACTGCACTAACAAATTATCGCTAACAATTTACGTCAGTCGCACGTGAGAGTAATAAGATGCAATTATCTACCATCCAACTTATTATTATTATTATTTTTTAACATTTTATGTTTCAAAATTTATGCGGAAAATATTTATTGGTCATTTTTTATCGTACAGTAAAAACAAATAATAACTAACATTTTTAGGATTTTTAGGCAAAATAATTATTCGCTTTTTTGTCAAGAAATTATGAAAAAAAATCCACAAGTAAAAATTGTGAATTAAAATTTTTTATAAATGATTTTTTGATACTATTTTATTTGTTAATTAAAACAAAAACTAATAATTTGATCAAATTTTTATTGATCTTAATAATATTAATAAGAGAAGAATAATACTAAATTTATTTCATTTTTGCCAACAAGTGCCATAAAAGTTAGTTTGTAGAGTCTTTAATATATTTTAATCTAATCTAAAATATTCCAAAAATTTATAAATTATTTAAGCTAGTTAAGAGTGATATTAACAATAAGACGAAATGAAATATTTAAGTAAATAAATGTGGTGCTAGAACCAGAGCTTTAAATATTTATTAAGATGCAGATTTAATTTTAAGAAACTGTGATGAAAAAATTGTAAAAAACAGTTCCTACTATTGTACAATGCAAAATAAATATCTATCTACTAAATTTATTTATTATTTTTTTTAATTTCTACTAAATAAAATTTATAGCTGCAAAAATAAATTTCTTATAAGCTTATGATTTAACAAAAAGTAATATTTATAATAATAAAAAATATTATTATTATTATGTTGATTTTTTAAAAAAATGTTTTGGCTTTTAATCTCTAACTAACGCCTACACAAGTGATAATAAGCGATTGATCTATAGTTGATTTTCTCTGGCGTCACGCGTAACAAATCGATAATTTATCGATTTGGAACTGAACCGGAATACTATTTTTTATTGGATTATATTCTTGTTACATATATTACGCGTGTGTGTGCGAGCAATAATAAAAATATCGACATAATGATAATGATAATAATGAAACGAAAAAACTGGGCAGTGGCTCTTGGCTTGAAGCCGAGCGAGATTAAGTTCGCTTGCATAAACCTATTTCACCCTTGGTCGATTTAAATCGATTGCTGCCGATTCAAGAGCTGCCACTCAGGTACCACATATTCGTTGACGTGTCACGCAACCGTTCAATTGTGAACATTAAAATATAATCTATGGTTTATGCACGTTTCTCCATACCATAGCTATACCACTTTAATTAGTCCATTATATTTTATCTTTATACTTTTAACAGATTGATAACGATACATCGGATTTTATTCTATAAACATCGTGATATTTTAATCAAGTCCCGTCGTTAAATTTTATTCATCCGCTTTTTACATTAAGACATTAATTTTTTACGTAATAATTTTTTTTTGAAATTTTCTAATAGATCTTAGTAAAAAATTTTTTATATCTTTGATTTAATTTTTTTAACAATCATTAGTTAAACTATAAAAGTTCTTAAAGTAATGGAGTAGTTTAGTTTCTGCATATAATTATGATAGTAATCTTAATTATATTTAATGTTCAGTAACTGTACAAGTTGCTTTTAATAAAAATTTTTTAATTTTTCTAACAAAACACAAAACAAATAAATTGCATAATAGTTAATATAAATTTTTTTTTCTTAAACAAAGTTTTTACACCCAATTATAAATTTTTATTATCTTGCAAAAATCATTAACATTTTTTTTTTAATTATTTTGTTAATTTTATTTTAATAATTATTTAATTAAAATTATTTTATTTAAAATTTTTTCTAAAATACTTTAACTGAATTTTCAACTTACACTTTACACATTTTTAAAATTCTTACATATAAATCCCATGAATAAGAAAATTATCTATTTGATATTTAATCAGCAATTTTTTTAGTGAAAAAAAGCATTCGACATAAAACAGTTGTTACAATTTATGAATACAAACTAAACAAAAGTTAAGAAAATAAATGTAAAGCGTGTAATCATTGAACTTGAAAAGCCCACGCGACTTCCTGCCTCGACCGTCAATTTAACATGATTATTGAAGAATATAAAGTTCCAGTTATAGATGATTTGTAGTGTGATAAATGATGTTTTGAGATTACTGTGATTAACCAATCGTATCTACCGATCAATCTACTTTACTCTACTCTACTCCAGTTTATATATTACATACAGTATTATTTTATTGTAGATCGATCATCTATTTAGTATACAAATGACCACCACTGATAATCAATTTTATTTATTAAAAATATATTTGAGTGAATTATCATTAATTAAGTTAAGTATACTATTACTCGGCAAACAGTTAGTTATTTATCACTAATAACAATCATCGTTCGAATCAATATAAATATTAAAATTAAAATAAAAATAATTTAAATAAAATAGTTTATCATAATCGTAAATCAGGAGTAGTAAAGTTGTAATAATAATACGAAATAGACACCCAGATCGGTCGGAGTGATGCTATCAAAGAGAGACAGGTATGCAGATTGATTATCGATACGTTCAATCGATATCCCAACAGCAACAGCCGGACAGGTT
The DNA here is from genome assembly GCF_020080835.1 of Cotesia glomerata. Taxonomy (NCBI): domain Eukaryota; kingdom Metazoa; phylum Arthropoda; class Insecta; order Hymenoptera; family Braconidae; genus Cotesia; species Cotesia glomerata. The sequence goes on from NC_058158.1 coordinate 7,074,864, forward strand.
TAACTTCTTCAGTACATTACATATATATATATATACCGGTTGCAGTTTGCTGGTTTCTGTGATGCTGGACTCATTCTCGACTTAAAATCCCTTTCCGTGACACATAATACACATCAACCAATAAGATACATATCAACTTGCTTAACTTTATTATTTTTAATTCACTTTATTTATTTAGTTTTTAATTTTTTGCATTAACAAAACGAGTTTTCACAGCCGACTACAAGCTGCCTTGTATACGCTGCCTTCACGGCAACACTCTAACAATCTATTGATTTATTTTAAAGATTTATCGTGTGATTAATTAATCACACGGTAACGAGACAGTTGGACGACAAGTCTGATAAGAAGAAATTCGGTTAGTAGGCAAATATATATAGATATAAATTTTTTTTTTTTAATATTGTTATTTATTATCGGCAAGTTGTTTGCGACAATTGTTATTTCAATTTTAATGATCGAGCAGTCATTTTTTTTTTTATTTTTTTTGACAGTATCGTAATTTATGTAATTGCAAAAAAAAATTTTAATTATTTACCAACAATTATTTTAGTTAAGATTAAGTCAGGTAAAAAAATTAATTTATTTTATTTTTGTAAATTGTTATTTAAAATACTGCAAATTTATTTGATAAAAAAAAATTAACCCATGTTGGAAAAACTAAATAATAATTTTTTGGTTTCATAAAAAAAAAAAAATGAAATTACAAAAATATTTTTAAATAAAGTGCGCTCATATTGTCTCCAAATTTTAATGTGTAATTTGTTCACAAATTTTCTCTATAATGATTTAGTTGTTTAAAAATTTTTCTAAAATAAAAAAATTCCAAAAATGAATTAAAAAATATCTCAATGATAGCACCGTGTGTAAATAGCAACAAAGCGTGAAAATATTGCTGCAAATTCAATTATACAATTGCAAATGCAAAATCGTCTGACAACGAAGAGCCGTAACACGCCCACGGCAATCCTTTTATTTTTAATTCCATTTGCTTCATTCCACAAGCTGTACATTACACACGACACATCCATACCATACCATACCATACCATAGTATACTGACGCGGCGTACACTTCAGGAAAGTACCAGCATAAACAGTAGAGAGTCGAGTGGAGATGAGAATGGAGTAGAGAGTGAGTAAATGAGAAAGAGTTTCCACTATCCTCTATCCTCTATTCACTATCCACTGTTTGACCGGATCCAACGGACACACGCGACCCCGTGTAAACGTGAGACCCGCAACTACTCCCGCGAGCTTATAAGCCCACCACCGTCATCGTGAGAAATAGACTTAACTCCTTGCCTTGCTTATTCGACCAACATACACATACATCGTAACACACTTGTATTATTTTAAAAATCCAACATAAAACATTACACACTAATATTTTATTTATGTGAGGGTGTGGAAATAGCAGACAGGACTCGTGATGCAACGACACATTAAATAAATAAATCATATCTTTGTTACTATACTCATATATAATTGATAAATAATTCAAGATTGAGTTCACACCTCTTTTATATAAATTAAAATATAATCACCCGTATAAGCTACTTTAATTAGCCGGTTTGTTTCTTTAAAAATATAAAATAAATGATCGGTAGTTGGTTGAATATAATTCCGAAAAAAGTCAGTAAAATAAATCGGTAAATTTATTTAATTCTTGGAAATAACTACACAAATTCCCACGTAAGCTGGCTTCCAGTAATGCGCACTAATGTATGTAAATCTCTTGTACCCTAGTATCTAGTATTTTCTTAAATTCATTGCATTCAGCATTACTACGTTTAGTTAAATTACATTTTACATTTTACATTACATTACATTAGATTAAGTCGATCGGTGCACTCCTTTTTCTCGGTAGTGTGTCTGGTGCCGCGACCTCGCTATCGAATTCGATCGATCGTGATCAGGGATCAGGAATTGAATCGGATCGCGAGAGACTACTCCCTTTCTTTTATTTTCTTACCTGCTAACCCTTTTGCCGATATTTTAATCTTGGGAATTTATTTTGTCGAGAAATAACTTTAAATATTTACATACGATACCTTTACAAGAATTCCAACAAATAAAATACAACATTTCTTTCAAGAACAACTAATTTTTATTATTTAATTAGCCTTGAGTTTTTTAATTAAAAAACTACTTAAATAAAATCATAAATTTAAATTAAAACATTTATTTTATACTTGAAATATCATTTGCTCCATTCAATGTTTTTAATATTTAAAAATATCATGTTAGTAAAAAAAAAATTAGCAAACAATTTTTTTTTATTAAAGTAAATCTTTTATTTTTTTATTTATAAATTACGATCATTAAAAAAATTTTTTAAATATTATTAACTTTTAGTTAATTATATACCAATGAAAATTATATGAACTTTAATTAAAAATTTTATTTAAATTGACTATAATCACATATCTAATTTAAGAAATTATTTCTCTTACAATTACTCTACCTCAGATCTAATTAAATGAAAATAAAAATAACAAATACCCAGCCTGTTACAAAATATCAACAATAGGCCAGCATCGGCACAATCAATAAAATAAATATAACTATATAACTTTAATTGGGATGTAAAGTGCTGAATATCACGATAAAGTAGCTTGCGACAGATGAAATTGCTCTAGAAATATAATATAAAACAATTTTACTCATGAGTCAGTCACGAGTTTTAAATAAATCAACAATCAAAAGCTTTTCCCTTATTACAGTTCACTCCCAGTGAGTAAAAAACTGCGCAATTTATAAATAAATAAATAAATATTTATAAACAAACAAAGCGACAAACCGATCGGCTCATTAGCGTCAGTGACGTCTTACCTCGTTCTCACCGAGCCCTCTCGTATCGGTAGAACGTTGGATCGAGCATATAACATGGAACATGTCGATTATTCAGTAATTGCAGAGTGCAATTGCCGGTTTTTATTATTTTTAATTTATCCTCTTAACTTTTATTTGAACTGCTAAGGCGAGAAGAACCTCCTCTTCTCGTCCTGGCTCCCAAGCTATATCATTAGGATCATCACGATTGCTCCGGATCAGCATCCACTTTGGATATAATACAGCAACGCAACACGAGAGTTATCGTATCGTAAACTACCTGCTTAGTTTAGTTGTGCTCTGTACTGCCTCTACTGAGTATCAATACCTTCTTATTCTTTACTCTTTATATTACACACTGGCAACTGCTTTGTTGCATGACCTAAACAATTTTTTTTATTTTATTTTATTTTATTTCATTACATTTAATATAAAGACGATACTATAAAAAATAAGCTTGCCGTGTAATGATGAGGATGGCCTGTTTGGAAACCTACACACTCTCACGATCTTTAAATCAGGCTGCAAATTTATCTTTCACATTATTATGTGTTATGTGTAATGATAAATTGGCAAATACACTTTATGCATGAATAAAAAGATAATAAAGTGCGTTATTCTTCATGCATGTATACAGATCGTGTAACATAATACAATACAATGTATATATGTATTTTTAAATAACGGAATTTTATTATAAATAATCTCCTCAATCATATCACTGAAAGATCTTCGGTACAATCAAAATAATTTAAATTATTATTTTAAATTATAATATCAAAAATTTTCCTCAATATTTTTAGAATTTTTTTCTTTTAACTTTTGAATTAAATTTCCTGTAAAATAATGCCGGTAAAAAATTTTGCGTCATTGCGTCAAAAAACTTAGTGTTAAAAATTTTTGTGTTCAATATTTAACACTTTTTTGTGTTGATTTAATATTTATTATGTTAATAACACAAAATTTTTTACTGTAGGAGAGATAAAAATTGACAAAGATCATTTTTATAGAGAACTAAATTTCCTACAAAAAAATTCTCTTGCAATTTTCACATCTTCAATATTTTCCTCGGAATAAAAATTTTAAACTTTCATAAAGATTTTTCCGACATAAAATCTGACAAGTCATTTTAACATCGCACAAGTATTTGAATAAAATGTAAAGTGAAAATATTCTGATTGATAGAGAACCCAATGACCCAGTGACACATACACTTATATTGCTATCATACATGAACATATGTATATATTTATATATTTTATAATAAGAATAAGAATAATAATAATATAATGATACAACGCCCATGTATCTAAAATAAAATAATTCAGTATTATTAAAATCCCGAGGTGATTTTATTTATTACCTTTACTTATTCGATATAATACATTCGTAAATACATATAATATTTATAGGCGTGTAAATTTGTGAGTAGAGTGCAGTACAAGTAAAGTGAATGAGGATAATTTCATTTGGATTCCCACGGTACTAATAATTTAAATCCTCAAAATGAGCTGGTAATTTGTTTTAAATTTATTGAAGCCTTCCAATAGTTTCAATCGATTGATACATTAGTTATTTTTACGGAATTAAGTGTACTTTCTCGTTTACTTCCATGCATTCAATTAATTCGCTAATTCAATGTTTCCGCAGTATAACTTGCAGTTATAAATACGACTGGTAGTGTATAGTATAGAGTTATTAGATATTGTGTGGGATTTTTAAATTTCTTCAGTGTTTGAGTTATTTATTCGATGCCGTGATGGAATGAAAGTATCAATTTTCGATTATCGTTATCAGGGAGATCTGGGCAGCTAATAAAATAAACATGGTTTTGTGTTGTTTTGTTAGGACTGATACGGGTGTTAAGTATTAAATATCGCGAATTAAATAGTTGATACCGAAGATAAATGTTATTTTCACTTTATTAGTATAGATTCTGATATACATATAATATAATATAAAGCATTGCGGCGTACATCTGTCTTATTCTTATTTTACCGCCCACTCGGACGATATATCTATCAGTTTGTTATTTATTTGAGCTTATTTTCATTAATACATGTTAAGGCCGGAAATCATTCGTATCAATTTTATAATTTCCTACTCGAGATCTCGTGGGACTTGCCACTTGTCTTTGAGTCACCAGGTGCACGATATATTCATCGCCTTTTTTTATTATCATTTATTTATTTTATTTATTGATCGCTTTAAATCAAACGCTTTTTTTTTGTGTATTTCCATCTTTGGAAAATTTATCATTGATTTATCATTTATAATTGATTAAAATTATTCGAAATTAAAAATCTAAATATTAAAAGCTCGAAATATGAAAATTTGTTAAAACGATTTTAAAAAATTCTTCTGTCTAAAAATGTTAATTAAATTAGACAAAAAATTTTTATTAAAGTCTGACGTAAAGTGATAATTTATTAAAATAATTTCACTTTCCGCTAATTCATAATTGCACTGATATATATTTTTTATTCGTTAAAAAAAATGAATAACATAAGTACTGTCTCAATATCCTGATATCTTGGTTAAAAAAATCGAATAAATTATTCTTAATAGTATTTGTTAAAACTAATTTAACCGGGGAAATAATTTCCATACATCGTAATTAAAATCATAAACCAACCGAGAAAATAAAAAAGGATCTAGTGTATAATAGAATAGAAAGTCATGATCATGCCCATACAAAGCATCTCGAAAACCTGAGCAAGTTCCAATAAACAAACCACCAAAAAAAAAATTTAATTACTAATTAGTAATTACAAATACGTGATTAATAAACTCCGGTATGCGATTCCCAATGCAGAGCTCATGCTCGGCACACATGCAATCGTCCAGTATTGAGCTTAAAAATAACTAAACAAGGAAATAAAATTAAAAACAACAATAATCGTTCATTCATTCTCTTTGCCTGCTTTAATATCAAACCGAACTCTATCTTATGTCTATTCGGGAACCCACGCAGGCTAATAAATAGTCGTTAAACTTAACACATTTTATTCGACACTACTTCAGAGTGGAGTGATAGTTGTCCGGCTAAATAAAACCGCCATTAACACGTACTTTTTTTTTAAACAACTTTTAAAACTATTCAACTCACGCACACTCTTTCTGTATTATAAGTACACTATTATATACTTTATATATGCTATACTTATAATACCCGTTTCCCGTCACAATCACCGTAAATAATTCGTCACATTCATTCATCCAAAAATGTATTTTAGTTCATTAATTCTGCAAAGATTCATCCATTTTTATTTGGTCACAACTTTTTAGCTTAGAAATTGAGGCTTAAATTCTAACAAACTATTTTTTCTCAAGACTTTATTTAATTTTTTTTTTTAAGTATTTACATTTTTTTTTGTTTATGTAAAATAAATTTTTATAATAAAATGTCTTATACAATTTTTTTTTTCGATATTTGATATAAAATTATTAATAATAATAAAGTTAGCCAACGTTTTTAATTTTTTGATTATTTTTAATTTATTAAATTAGAACTAAAAAATATTTTTAAAAAATTGCACTTATAGTTTATCAAGTTTTTTACAAATGAAAATTTTTTTTTATTTTTTTGTAATAATTTTTTTAATAAAAAAAAAAATTCTCAAAATTTTTAGATGTCGGCTAACTTAATTTTCATAATTATTAAAAATTGAAAATAGTATTAACTTTATTATCGAAACTTTGCTGTATATATTTAAATTTAACTTTGATTAATTTATGTACACAACACAAGTACTTGAGGCATGTGAATTTAGATTTATTAAACTTTTTTTAAGATTTTAATTACTCAAATTTTTTTTCTATAAATTCTTATCAGATGCTATTTAAATCAGCCGATTAATTTACAAAAAAAATGAATAATTAAACGACTGTAAATAATTGTTTGGAGTATTAATGAGAACCAATAAATAAATACCCTATTTGAAGGATAATTTCGTTAGCAATAACTAAAAAACCAACATAATATAAAATTACTGGATCGAGTATCGTCATAAAGTAGGTTACCGCCCGTTTTCTCCTGAGCAAACCGATTTCATCGAGCGCCACTGTCTCTGAGTAAACTCAAGTAAATAAACAGCACGGTTAACGGAGCAAGAGCAAATCAAAAGGCAAACTTTTATTATTTTTACAATGATAATAATAATTACCATCAATATTCAATAATCGGCAAGCTTTGAATATAAATGACTGTTAATTTGTACCCTGAATAATTCTCGGGCTTAACTTTGTATCGTAATCAAGATCGTTAGTTATTCATTAATTTAATGAGTAATGATAATGATGAATGAGGGTAATTAGATAAAAATAAAGAGTGTGCGGTTAGTATAGTATAGGTGGTCCCGCCTCGTTTGAAGACCCGGTGACTTAGACCAAGAGCAAGACTAAGACTAAGACGAGAACGACCCGGATCCCATCGAATAATCACGATCTCTTATAAGTCAGCGAGGAACAGTGAGCGAATAAAAATAAAGAGTAAATAAAAAATGAGAGTCTAAAGTCACTCTGGTATCGCTAGTGGAGTATTCTCTCGTGATCGTCGCTCAAAGGTTACCCACAAAACCAATACAACACAACCCGGTACAGAGTTACTGAGACTGAAACCGATATATATCGAGTCAGTAGAGCCAGTTCACTTAAGAATAAGTCAGTGCGGTGCTCGGTACTGCAGATGAGGAGAGAATAGAATAGAATACACGTATATAAGTATACAAACACGATCAACTGTTACTGAGAGTTAGATTTACATGAAATTTACATTCTGGCAATGACTCCCGTACGATATCTAATGCAATGTAAGTCTAAGTCTGCCTGAATACACTCCGCGGATATGTATATGTACATGTACATAGAGATACAGATGTTGAGATATTTAGTCTGTATAGTGAGACGGAATTTTATTTTTACTTTTTGCAAGACTGGGATGAAAAATAGGAGCTCATGGTCTTTATTGGTGTGCTTGTTTAACCTCATACTCACATAATGCAAGTTGGTAGAAGATTTAGGAGTAAGTATCAAGTAGCGTAAAAAGAGTAGAAGCAATGTCGTGCAGCAGCATCCCTTTGGCTGAAAGCAGCACCCACTTGGTAGGACGCTAGGATGATGATACACGGTGACCCACTGGTGGAATAAACTACTAGGAAATTACCTTCGTTCACGTGGGAATCAGATTAGTACACACAAATAACTAAACAACGTGACTTTACTTTGTGAATAGCCTTTTTGTTTATTTACTTTTTGACGTTGACATACAATACGATCCGGAGATAACGAGCTCATTTTATTTGCTCCACCATTATTTTAACATCATTAATTTTTTTTTTTTAGTTTTTTTAGACACTCTTTCTACTGACAATTCAGTTAATAAGCTTATATTTTTCAAGGCTCTTTCGGGATTACTTTTTTAATTGGCTTAAATGTGATACCATTGACTATTTATAGTTTTTAAATATTCACCGTCTATTTTAGTAATTTTAAACTTGTACACTGATAAAAGGATTTATTTGTATTAAAAAATATTTGTTAATAGTTAACAAATCATTTATTAGAGACCACTTTTTTAGTATTAAACAAATATTCCTTAGTATTTAAAATGATTTGTTAAATATTAACAAATATTTTTAACTATAAACAAATCCTTCTATCAGTAATTTTTAAAAATTTTTTACTCATATTGTAAAAAAACAAAATAATTACATAACATAAAAAAAAATTACAATTCAATAGAATCGCATAAATTTTTGCTGTTTGTACTTCACAAGACTATTTGCCTTTAACTTAATTTTTTTTTGCTGTGAGAAACTGCAATGTGTTATACAATCTTCCATGATTGTTTAGTTCTCAACAATTGATATATTGCACAAATGATATTTCTAAGTCGATTAGTTTATTAGCGTACAGTATGGGTGTAAATTTAAAAACTGAGTTTTAAATAGTATGGCTAACGGGCTATTGGTTACACGAGCAAGGTAAAACGGATAGCGTGTACACGAGACAAAATGACTATTTTTACTTGTTTGTTTGCGAACCACACCTTTTCCACAGCAAAAAGCAATTCAACTTAAGAAAAATCAAGTGTCTCAGTCTCCGTATTCAATTTGACTAGACCAGTTTAAGTTAATGATCACACGTTGAGCAATATTTGTATTGTGCATGTTAACTTTTTCCAAATAAAATATAAAACTACACTAGATCTAATTGGCAGGCGTGCAACTTTTATCAATTTGTAATTTATTATAAATTTATTCCGATTAAGCGTCAAAAATTAACTTTTTTCTAAAGCTTATTTTCCGCAGAGCAGTTGAGTTTGAAAGTAAAAAAGGTTGCGTAATTAATGAGTAATAAGAAAGTATTTTTTTCATGTTCAAGGCCGCAGCAATAAAAGTGATTTTTTTTTGTTGAATTTTTTGTCGGTTTGATTATTGATTCTCGGCTATAAAGCTGTAGGTCATGGACCAGTGAGTATCAGAATCATTGAGCGTGTCAGTGGCAAAACACGTGGATCACCCACTCACTCTTTATACTCTCTACTCTGTCCAACTCATCCAGTTGCTCTTATTCACTACTCACTATTATATCTAATCAATCTAATCATTATCATTATCGTAGATATTTGAATCTCGGTATATTATATACATTACCCGTAATCGCAAATCGGATCATTGCCTTAAGAATTTTCTTACACTCTTAATTACTCCTGACAATTGAATTGAAGACATTATGCTGTACTTACCGCCAAGAACAAACATATCTGATTTTATATCCCAACTCCAGATCCATATTTATAGCCCTGCTTTTCAAATTTATTTCTCAGTCTATTAATCCAAAAAATTGGCTCTTTTATAAATTTTACAACAATTTTATAAATTTTTTATTTTTTTATAGTAAAAATCTTGAAAGTTTCAGTAAAATTAAAAATTTTTGTTGTTTGCCCAGAATAAGAGGGACGTAGGAGGTTTAAAAATTATAAAAACACCTGGCTGATGAGTTCTTCATTGTCTTATAACCATATATCCTATTATCTTGGAATTTATTTTTCCTTCATTCATGTGCCATTTTCATTGACTATAAATATTATCAATTATCATCATTTGTATACAAACTATTCTCTCTTCCTAATTGACTTGGACAATAAATTGATACTTGAGGAAGTATGAGTATAAGCGGGGAAGAAATAGTGAATTTTGATGGGTGAGGATAGGTTAAGATTGTTATGAGGTGAAGTGACGGAAATAATCACGTGACTTTTAGTATGTGTTTATCCGTATAAGAAAATTAATTTAAATTTCATTAAAATTTTTATCTTTTATTTGGAATCGACTGAAGAATATTTAGTATTTTTTTTGTAAATGTTATAATTCTCAAAAGAACATTTTCTTAATTCAAGTAATTGTTTTTTTTTTTGTGTATTCACAGTTTTCTTATATATGAAAAATCTATTTATCTTTGTTTATTTATGATTACAACCATTCATAAAAATCCCCGTATATTATGTCGTCTTAAACAATTTTTTTCTTGAGAAAATATACTTTCTTAATTTGCATAAATTTTAATACTAGAAAAAATAAAAAATAAAAATTCAAAAAATGTTGCAAAATTAAAATTTTTTTCAAATTCTGTATCTTACTTTCTGTTTTATTGTAAAAATTTTTTTAAAAAATCAACTTTATTTCAGTTAATTAAAAATAATTATTCTTGACGGTAAAAATTAAAATCTATTCAATTTATGTAAAATAAATATGGATATTTCGACTCAGGGAACCGGAATGTCCTAGAAAAAGGAAAAAAATGAAAAATAGCATAAAAAGTTGTCTTAGAAACTCACCCACGCGGATCTGGGCGTTTGATACAGACAGAGCATATAAAAGATACGAAGAACAAGAAGAATATTTAAGACATTTATAGTATGTAAACTCTTTCACTAGAATAGCACCAGTACACAACAAACGCATGTACTTTGGTAGGTTTTTAAGCCGTCAACAGAAGAATTTCACTAAGGCGCGAAAGTAGATTGTTATCGACGTGACCAATCGTGCGAAAGCCGGTGTTTATCGTCGCGAACAATCGGATCGTCGTCTTAAGCCGCTCATAGAGTCAGTAAAGTTACTTGCATGCATGTGCCCAGTTTTATAAAATAAATAAATATAAGTGCATGATATATATTTATAAAATGATATTGGTAACAAAATAACGATAATCGGAAGAGATCGGGCTGGATTGTTCGACCTTCTGGGTCGCTGGTAGAAGACACGTTAGCGGTTAGTGTACTATGCTAGTTAACAGTTGATAGCTGGTAGTTGGTAGTTGGTAGTTACCGGTCTTGTGGAATTGGCTGGCATACTGTCTCTTCCGGTCTCTTTCAGGTGCTTTATATGCAAAATACATTAGCGGGCGTTCTTGTCGTTACTCTTGTCGGCGTTTTATATAGAAGAATAAATAAATAAAAGAATAGTGGGTATAGCAAGAACTAAGCCGAGAACGAGAGATCTGCTTACGTCCCCATGACGACGACGGCTCTGTATTTACGCGCGAAAGTCGAAGGCGAGAGATAAGTCGGCTTATCGTCGTGATCCATCGTGTCGGGTACGCTCGACCTACGCCCGCGGTTTATAGTTTGTCCATGGGAAATGCCAGCGTACACACACCAAACGCCAAATCAGGGAATCACCCTCTTGTTAAGACTATTCAGGACGACCTTTTCACCATTACATTGAAATTTCGCTACAAGTCAAACGCCGAGCACTGTGTACTCTTAATTGTCTTAACTTAACTGGGTAACTTTTTACCGAGTCTTTTATTTTACTTTTATAAATTAACATTGTATCCTTTTTTATTTAAATTATGCACAGTCATCGTTTCTAGTCAAGATTTTTATTCTTTACTTGGAATTAAGTTTTTTTTTTGTTTTAGCCTTATCATTATTATTGATCGATTTTTAATTGAAAAGTTGATGAGTTAAAGGTAAAAATGTTTATGTTTAATATTAAAAACTTCTGGATTTTTAATTAAATATTGAAAATTAACAATTTAGACATTTAAACTCTCAGTAAAAAAAAATAAAAAAAATTTTGACGCAAAATTTAGAAATTTCGGTAAGAAATTGAAAAAAATATTTTAAGCTTTTATTTAATATTATAAATTAACAATTTGGACATTTAAACTCTCAGTAAGAAAAATAAAAAAAATTATGCGTCAAAATTTAGAGATTTTGGTAAGAAATTAAGAAAAAATTTTAAGCTTTTATTTGATATTAAAAATTAATAAATTATAAATGTAAAGATTTAGAAAAAAAAATTTTTTTGTAATTTTTACTGTAAAATTATGTCAATTATTTTTATCAAATAATTTTATAAAAAAAAACCTTTAGTAAAATTTCATAACAGAAAATAAGAGTTGTAAATGTCTTTGAACTCAAGTAATATCAACATAACTCGGACTTATTATTTACAAATCAAAGGTGGTATATAATTTAAGTTAAAAAACCCTCACTTTCAATTTAGTAACCTCCCTCTTCCGGTAGTAAAATATCACTTACGATTTCCATTTACCAACATGCATAAAATAAAATGAGGAACAAGCTGAGCTGTAGCTGTAACATAAAGAGTCAAGTAGAGTGTGCAAAGGATCTCGGATGTGAGGAGACCAGATAGACGTCAATTTAACTGTTAAATTAGCACTTTCCCAGTGGATAGTTACTAGGATGGGAGTACTAGTTGGCAACCTCAGTACCCTCTTCATATCACGGTAGTTGGTGTCGGAGAAGATGTCAGGTATTATCAGGATAGGAAGAATTCTCTTCCTTACCGCTATCTAAATCCATTTGCCGTGTGTGTTTAAGTGCTTTCGCATAAATGTGAATAGAATATATAAATGAAATTCATAATGCATAATACTCGCCGTCCCAATGTGCAAAAGGTTAACATCTCAACTCAGCTCGCGAGCTCAAGAACCAGCTTCACCACCTCTCACGTTTTATCTACACTTTAAATTTCTTCTTACTTTGTTCTGTTCTCTTCTCTACTCTGCGATAATGCTATGTTATGTTATGTGTAGTGACAGATTTCGATTCTCTACTTTCTCACTTTCAATATTTGCTAAAACCCCCAGTGAGTTGTAGACACCAGACAAGATCAACTTGTCGTACATTTTAACTATTATACACCTTCTCTACAAAATTTAATTATGTATATCTTAACATAAGTATCGTCGGAATTCATATAAAATCAATTTAATTTAATATTTTATTACTACATCAAAGTCTATTAATTTAGTATTTCATTTTTATTACAGTTGAAATATTTTTTTCGACAAGTATTAATTGAAAGAAAATTTCTAGTTTAATTAATAATTTTATTTAATTAAGTTCAAAGGATAAAATTGATTTGATGTATTTAAAAATTTTTTTTTTAATCAAATTATTTTTTTTTTAAAGCAAAAAATTACAATCGACCTTAAGTTAATGATTAAAAATAAATAACTAAAACTTTTTTTATCAACAAAAATAAAAACTGTTTTTGTTTAATAAATTTAGTGGTTTCATCCATATCCATATTTGTGAAACTGTGAATTAAAATCCACTTGAAAAAACAATTTCAGTCAAACATTGACCAAAAAAGTCCTCAATTTCCGCTTGTGTTAGGTTAATAAAAATATCAAAAGTACCATATTGAGTTAATGAAAGTCTTAAAAGGATTTTCCCATAAGAATGAAGAATTTAGTGCTCTGAAATCGCAATAACACTATAAAAGACAACAAAATAATGAACGTCTGTGTGTATATCCTCTGAAGAGCATCATTAAATTAAAAGACGTCTAGTCGACATGACGACATAGCATACAGCGAATAGTACTGAGGATAGAGAAGCATAAACTGTTTAAATTGAGAGCAGCAAGGCGTGGTCTGGTGGCTCCTTTCCCTCGTTGCATTTAAGATCTCTTTAAATTGTGCAACTTCTCCCATACCCCTCAGTCTCTTTTCCATCTTACGTTTCTTAATCCAGAATTTAAGAAAAAAAAGGAGTCGTGTATGAAACAGATCCAGATCATGAAATGAGCATTGCTATCGAAATGAATTCTCCCACGCGATTCGTTCGCTAATTTTTAAATATTATAATGTTTAAATAATTTATCAAAAAAGGCGTGGTTGTCTCTAGCTATTTAAATAAAAAGCCTTTAATGTAAAATGTAAAATGAAAAAGATCAGCAAACAATCTCCAGATGAAAATCTTGGCAATAAATTTTCTAACTTGGTGTTAAAAATTTTTACAGAAAATAAATAACCAAAGATCACGGCCTCGACTATTTACTTACTAAACTCCCACACGTTACACGGGTGATGTTCGGTCCCCGGTCCCCGGAATACTCTCGTTTTGACCCATTTAACTATTTACCACAAATGATTGGACATGTTTACGTTATTAACTGCCGTGTACGCTCGAGAACGTGCCAGTTAATATTATACGCTAAACATACAATAAAACCCAGCAGTGCTTGCTCTTGCTTAAAGTTATATTACCAGACTAACTATAATATAATTTAATATTACTTGAGATCCAGCCTCTGGAACGGATCTTGTCCTCCGAAAGGGTTGACAGTCTCTAACTGCTACGGTCTTTACTTATACATACTACCTCTAGTCTAATGTTGGCATTTAACTTTCACGCGTACAATAGACACCAAGATCTGGCTGCAATTATCCGTTAAATACATAAATATATATTATAGATTTTTTTTATTTTAAATAGTTATCCTCCAGTGGTTTCGTATGCATTAAACCTTGCTAATATAATATAGTATGATTAACTTGGTATACAAAAATATTAAATAAATGATGTATATATGTATTAAAGGAGTAGGTGGAGTGTCCTTATCATTGTGGCCTTTTAATTCCGCGGAAATCAGTGCACTGACATTATTCACCGTGCCAGGAAACTTTAAACAGCTATTCCGTGAGGCTAATTTGTTTAGCTCGTAATACTATAATGTCGCGGCTAGTCAGGTTAGTGTCACTGGACATAAAGTACGTCGCCGCCTTTCGCGATTAATTGTTACGTAATCCGCGGATATTTTATCAGGATAGACGGTAAATTGTTGGGACAACTTTTAATCGCGGAAATACTTTTTTTGTTGTTTCTTTCAGAGTTTATTACATTAGTTTCGTAGAGAAATTTGTTGAAGAATTTCATTCGGAATTTGGAGTAAATTATTGGAGATACGGAAAAGTTTTAAGAATTTTTTTGTAGAAAATTTAATTCTTGATAAAAAAAATTCTTATTAATTTTGTCGTATTTTTTTTTTTTAAACAAAATTTAAAGTCTAATTTTTTGAAAATTTTTTAAATGAAAAATATTTGTACAAATTTCGAATTCATTTTATAGATAAAATATTGAAGATGCAAAAAAATTAATAGATAACTTTTTTGTAGAAAATTTAACAAAAAAAATCCTCAAGAATTTTCTCGTATCTTTAATCCAACGAGAATTCTAATAAAAAATTTAAATAATTATTAATAATACTGGAAATTTTCTGCAAAAATAATAAGCAAAGTAATTATTCATAATTTTCAAGGATCACTATCACATAAAATTTTTACAATGACATTAAATAAACTTGACTATCTTCACAATTATGACACCAAAGTTGCGCAATATTTGAACTCTAAATATTTACATACTAATTTTTTCACATAAAAATAATTGAAGATTCAATATTTGATGTAATAATTGATGCATTATTTATTTAATTGTATGACTTACGCACCTGTTGATTTAATGCAACACAAACAGATATTACATGTAGAAAAACAGAAGGAGCTGTCGGACAGTTCAGGCGTAGACATTTAGTATTTTCTCTCTTAATAAATAAAACATTTAAATTGAAATAATTAAAAACTACCGCTCGTAGGAGGACCACTCCCGTCTTGGTTACGCATGAGCCACGACACGTGCAACATTTGTACATATTTAGATTTTTAATCTATAAATCTTAAGAGCGATAATACAAGATTTCAATCAGCTTCCACTGTGGTTTGTAAATAAATGCTTTAAGTAGATCTCGAGCAATTTATGTACTTTTGAATGGCAGTCCCATTTTTGTTTTCCTTTTATTAAATTCCAAAGTTAACACTAGTGTATGCTTATGTTTTATTACATTAAATATAACCGTGCTTGTATGGAGGGATATTATTAAAGTTATGTTTCTTGAGCAAAGTATGAAGATATTTTGCTAAAAGTGTCACGTTATCTTGTCACAAACACCTCGTTTAGGCTTCTACTTGAGCAGCTTCATGTTATTTATGTTCTTCTTTAATCTTTCTTTATTACATTACCCGTGTTATTATCATCTTCGGGCTATAGTGTAATATAAATGTAATCTCCCATATTTTTTTTAATACAAAAATATTTTCTTCATTTTAATTTATTACCACTTACGGTGTTTTGATCCTTTCTACAGTTATTATTAAAATTTGTCTAGACGGATTCTTTATTTTATTGAACTTTTAAGACAGATTTATATTTTTTTAATTTAAAAAAATTTTTTTATTCCTTCATTCTTTGTTGAAAAGCTTTCATTCAATTTTAGTGATTCCAGTGAAATTAGAAAAAATTCATAATAATTATTTAGATTTTAAATTTTTTCTTTTAGTGTTCTAAATTTATAATTTCCAAAAATATCTTTCATAATTTTAAATTTATCAGTCAGAAAAAAAATTTTTAAATTAATAAAAAAGATTTCAAAAATTTTTTATTAAAGAAATTTTTAACCAACTATATAATTTATAATTTAATCAAAGTCTATTGAGTTTAGTTTTTAAATATTTTGTTATTAATATTGAATAAAAAGAAATACACCTATACATGTATCGAGTAAAATTCCTCAGGTAATTTTAAATTTATAATAGTTACAAAAATGTTAAGATTTTAAATTTTACACACTATCAATTTAAAAAAATTAAAATATGAAATAATAAATCCAAAATTCAAACTTTTGTAAATCAACTAAATAATTTATTTTTCTAATTTCCAAACGATAAATCAGATGCAGCTTTAAAGATTAAAAACATCTGTGAATTATCAATTTTTCCTCTTGATTAATCTTCAATTCACCATCGGATAAATAATTAATTGAATAAATCAAATGAAATGCATGCAATGGCGCCAATATCAATCATCGATGTAAGCCATTCATTGATGCTAAGAATATTTCTATTTTCCTATCGTCACGTTCGCGTATATATATTTATAGAATATAATATAAAACATATCAAGTATAAAGTAATGTGCAGTCAACTGTGCGTAGAAATTGTATCGTTAAGAAGATCCGGATGTTGTTTATCTACCAGCCGTCGCACTCTTCAATTAATGCTGCTTTTACTATTTCCCAATAATAAAATACAAGGCGTCAAATATTAAAAACAACACACGTTTTATAAGTTTTCGATAATAAATAAATATAAACATTTCTTCATCTTACATTAAATTTAAATTTAAATTAAATAGATTAATTATTAATTATAATTATTGAATTATTCAATCACAATAATAAATAAAAAGGTCTCTGAGATGAGTATATGTTAATGAATAATTTATGTAAGTGCATAATTACGATACCTTGACCCTACCTGAGTCGCGGCTCTATTTTTGATTGAACATATTGATTACGAATTAATTATAAATTGTAATTCATAATTACAACTTGATAATATTATATTATGCTCACAATTAATTACCAGTCAATTGTAGAGACATTAATTATAACCTGGACATGTAATTTTACATCATATAGAATCATGATCAATACAGCAAATCATTTTAGTCCCTCGTCTAGAAGACGTCCAATCCCGAGGGTCAATTTAACAGTAATAGTAATAGTAATAGCGGCCCGAAATCTGATTGATAGCTCAATAGTTTCTTCAAGTCAATAGATCTCATGCTTTTTAATCTAATAGATAATAGGTAATTCTAACTCTTATAATATAATAAAGTAATTTAGTCAGTTTATAAGGTAAAGGCCAACATCAAAGCTCCGACTTATTGATCTGACTTTTTTATAATCTGGTATTCAGCGTGCGTACCAAAGACCAGGAACACCTATTGAATTTCTAGAACACCCTTCCTGCCTGCCGCTGAGTTTTCGAATAATCTATACTCTTTATATTGCTTGCCGGCGGTCTCAAATGTAAGGGAAAAAGCGCCTCAGCTTACAAGCTTCTGAGACCACGTCCTTGGATACGTGCTTGGAATTAGTTATTTCTTTGGTTTTAGTGATACACTTTCTTTATTCTAGGACCAGAAGGTTACACATTTTCACGTTTTCCGTAAATTGCTTAATTCAATTTATTTTTCTGTTTATTTCGGGGACATTATTAATGTCCGTGGTTTATTTTTATGGAAGAATAATTATTTGAAATTTATTGTTGAGTCAATTAATGATCAAAGATTCGAAATTAATTTTATTAACACATAAAAGCAATTTTTTATTTTAAAAAATAATTTTTCATCATAATAATTTTTTAAACGGTCTTGATATTATAATTGTAGCTGTAATGTCTAGTATAATTATATATATATATATGAATTGATTATTTTTGCCATCTTATATTAAATATTATAATTAGTGATCCTGTTAATGGCTGTAAGCTGTTGGGTCTAAATAAAGGAAAAAAAAAAAAACGGTCAATTTATTGATAATTTTTGAGAAAATTATTTTTAAGGTCAATAAAAATGTTTTTAAATTATTTTTTTGGTTCAAAATTTTAGTTCTTTATTCATTTATTTATCAGAAATTAAAATTTTTATTAACTATAAAGCCAGTTTTTTATATTTCGTTTGAATGTTATTGATGATTGTCTATTTTTTTTTTAATAAACTATTTTTAATATTATGTATAAAAAAAAAAAAAATTAATGTCAGCCAGGAATAAAAAAAAATATAATGCACATTTAATGTAATTTGAATATCTCTTCTTTTATTTCTACATAGTCAACTTATTGTTTCACAAATATTTATAAGCAAAGCAAAATACTTAAAGAAATCTAAAGTTATTTTTTTACGATTAAATTCCAAAGAAAACGAGTGTAATACATTCTTAAGCGTATCTCATGCATAACTCAACGTACAGGTATCAATTTAAGCTATTTCGGTCACTAGTTTTTGCCGTAAAAAATCGTATCAGGTGGTCTTCGGTAACTAAGATGAATTAAAAATAAAAATCAGCAAGTACAATATTTGTAAAAATAGAATTAGTGAATTAAAAATAAAAATTTTATCGGCTATAAAAATAAAAGTTTAACTACCAATTAAGAGGCTGATGAGCTTACAAAGTTATTAAAGTAGAATTAATTCTTAACAAGATTTAGTTGTTTAATTGTCAAAGTAATAGGTGCGTTGGGTTATATGGGCATAAATAAGCAGTAACGGTAAAAGTTTGTTTATGGCATAAAAACACAAAATGTGGATTGAGTTTCTAGTTGATTGCATGCAACAGGTGGTTAAAAATGTAGTTTACAATGAGATTATAAGATGATGCCTCAAAGTTGGTTTTATAGCGCCGTAAATTACAATCTCGCAAATAATCCCGCGGTAGTGCCCTCTGGGCTGAAACTTGTACGATTAAGGTGCGAACGTTTCACTGTCTTGGTAAAACGAGGAAGAGTATATATAATAAACTCTAATGTAGCTTTTATTGCTCGATGCGCTCCAATATAATATAATATATTAATAATAAAATATATATCTATCAGTATCTTTGACGAAATTCGGGTTTATATTAGAAAGGCATTACTTTTACTTGTTACTAAATAATGTAATGTGGTTAATTTATATATTTAATGTAAGGTTATTATGTAAAAATTAATTGACTATGCATTAAACGTCATTACCATAATTATTATTATAATTATATAATTTTAGCCGTCTATTATTCTGATGTTACTAAACTATGGACCTTTTGAATTCGTGTAAAGTAATAGAGCTATTAAATGTCGAAGAAATTATTTATTGGAAATATTTTTAAGGATTTATAAAATCGAGTTTTTAATTTTTATTTTAGATATTTTCAGAAATTTTTTACTAAAAATTGTGAAAAATTTTTTGAAGCTTTAAAAAAATTTTTTTTTAATTTTAATAAAATATTTTGAATAATTCAATTTTTGCCAAAAAATGATTAAATTAATTTTTGAAAATTTTGATCCTCGTAATTTTATTAAAAATTGAAAAATTTTTTGGAGCTTTAAAAAAAATGTTTTTTTAGTTTTAATAAAATATTTTGAACAATTCAATTTTTTACCAAAATAATTTTTTAATTAATTTTTGAAAATTTTGATCCTGGTAATTTTATTAAAAATTGAAAAATTTTTGAACTGAAAAAAAAAGTGTACTTTCTTAAAAAAATCAAAATCAATTTTGAAAAAATTTTCAAATTTTTACAAAAACTTTAAAATTAAAATATTATATAAAAAATTTATTTCAAATTGTTTTTTGAAATTAACTATAATTAATAAATATTCTCAATAATTTGAATAAAAAATAAAAATATAAACATTGTATTGTTTCAGGCGATATTGAAGACTGTTTAGTAGCCCCGGTGTCTCAAGGGCAATTTACACCACTACCAGAAGCACTTTGTTGGGCAATACTGGAGTTAACATCCCAGCGACAGGCCGCAACGCTGGACACGCTGCGTTCAGCGCTGAGAAATGCGTTTCCTACAATGCAGCGACCGAACCGTGAACTGGTGTACGACGCGCTCGCTAAATTAATGCAGGAGCGTAAAATCTACCATACCTCGCAGGGGTACTTCGTGGTGACACCCGAGACCAAGAGATTGAGACGAGATTCCAGCGGTTCCAGGAGAAATTCGCGCGAGGTCTCGAGCTGTCGCGGGCAGGGCATGCTTATGAGCAATGACGAAGCAATGGCACTCGTACACGGTGAGATGCTCACCCTCAGGGACGGTAATGTGACGCATCAAGCCGTACAAACTAATTTAGCTGACGTTATTTGTGGAGGTAAATTTGTTAATTTTATTTTAATAATATTTCCTTCCTTTCCTCTGTCTCTTAACTTAACTCGTTAGTATTCTAAATATCAGTCGATAAAATAACTAGTCGGCTCGTAATACCGCCGAGTTTATCGATAACTTTTATAAAAATTAACTAGTTAAGTTAAATATATATATTTATATTTATATTTATATTTAAAACGAGAAAGCAGTAATAACATTATATTGTAAGGGAAGCTCGTTTATACTTGTCGTCCTTGACAAGTTTGTACGCGATGTCTGGAGCATTTGCAAAAAAATAAAAACTACTTAACTTAACTTTATTTTAAAAGAATAATTTTATCGAGAATTTATTGTAATTAAATTAGATGGCAAGCAAAATAAGGAATAAAATAATAATAGTAAAAATAGGGTCAACAACTTATTCAGTATCCACTTTTGTCATTTTGTAAGCGGTGAAAGATGGATTCACGTAGATCTTAAACTTGGAACGTGATCACTCTTTATATACCGCATATCTAACGGTCTCTTTTCCAATTGCACGTTCTTTTATTGCCTTTACAACCGATACTCTACGTAAAAATATAATAATCACCTCATAAAAAAACGGTATTACCGATATATCTACGATCTAGACTAATGCCAATAATTTTCAGACAGTAAAAAAATTTTAAACAACGTACTATCAAATAATTTACATGTCATTTATCTCATCATCCATCACTTGAAAAACGGAACGAGCTATTTGTTCTTATATACGCAAAAAAAAAAAAAAAAAAAAAATTATTAAACTTGATTTAAGACGATCAAATTTTTTAAAGTTTATTTTTTTAGTTCAAGAACTTTTTCTCTTTAATCAAGTTATTATTATTTTTAATATTTATTTTTTCTAAAGACTGGTCTATATAATACTTTATAGATATTTTTCTGACGTAAGTCATTGAAAATTTTCAGTTTATTGGCTATCCAGTCTAATACAACAATTTCTTCTCTAATTATCCATAGTATTGTTAGCCTGTATTCCCTTCAGGTAACCAAAAGATCCAGGTTCGAGTCCTGGTCTGGGCTGTCCGAATTATTTTTTCAGTCAAATTTATATTTAATGACAAATTTAGATACTAATTGAAAATAAATTGTTTATGCCTGGAGGGAATACAGGCTAACAATATTATGAATAATTAGAGAAAAAATTGTTGTATTAGACTGGATAGCCAATAAATTGAAAATTTTCAATGACTTACGTCAGAAAAATATCTATAAATTATTATTATTATTATTATCATTATTTTTTTCAGTATACTTTGGGATTTTAATGTAAAATATTTGTAACTTTTCGGCTGCGCAATTTTAAAACACAGTAATTGACAATTATAAGATTTTTTTAAATTTTTCTTATTAAAAAAAAAGTTTACGCGCCAAATTGATAAAAAATTTGATTTAAGAATAGAAAATACTTGAATATAAATAGTTTTTAGAAAAAAGACTTGAAATTAAGGTCTAAAAGTTACAAGAAATGCAGTAATACTAAAAAAAATCAGGTATAAAAATTTTGCAATTACTGTGTTTTAAAATTGGGCAGCTGTTTTATTTCCAAGCTTCTTAATTAAAAAATTTTGCATTTAAAAAAATATCAAAATATATAAAAATGATTCTTATTTTATTTTATCAAAAAAATGTTTAATTAGTATACAAAAAAAATATTCTAACATTGTTTTAAAATAATATCATTGAAAAAAAAAAAAAGTTCGTGTTTTCGTCAATAGATGGCTCATTAAATTTTTTTCTCGCAAGTACTGAGCTAAAAAATGAAAAATCTCAATATTGTTGTACTTTACTAATTAAAAAAATGCAGAATTATAAGATTGATAATAACAATAATTATTTTTAACCTTCAGGAAATCCGAATGATAAAATTCTATTCGCACGATGTCGTTCAGTGCCCGGTCGCTTAGAACGAAGGCATTCGTTGCGACTGTGGGGTTCAGCTCGTCGACTTCACAGGAGCGGAAGTTCACGATCACTGCCACGAAGACCGGAAAGAAGTGACACCTCGTCAAGCGCCGAGTATGCGAGCACCGATAGCGCGCCTCACAGTCCCACTAGTGAGTATATCATTCCGCGACATCTATTTTTAATAATTATATGGAATGGGTTGTGGTGACGGGTGTTATTAACTCCATTGCTAATTCGCTACTAACACTGCTGTCATTAATCATAATCATTAATTGTAAATTATAAATTACAAGCCATAAGTCACGCAACTTAGTAACAATTCACGGCTTGAACGTGTGATATATGCAGCGAGTCACCCTTAGCTGGCAATCCATTCCCGACATTCCTTGCAGAGCATTATGAGCGTTACACTTTTAATAATCAGGTCTGTCTGGGCTGTTTACAGAGAAGATAGGCTTACTATCAAGGCTCTTTCGGCGCAGCAGTCGGAGGAAGGGTGCACCGTTGATGGGCACTTTTAGTGCTCAGTATCCGCCAACCGAGTGGTTCAACCCGAGGGTGGTTCATCTTCACAGCGTGGCAACGCAAACTAGAGCAGTTAGTCCATCGGTAATTTTTTTATTCATTTATTTATTTATTTAGTGGATAAAAAATTATTAATTGTACAAGAAACTTTATTGGATCAAAGGTAATTGGATGAAAAACAAACTATCAGGTCATATATCTTTTTTATTGTATGAAATTTCAACTATTCATTTATTTTTCATCAGGTTATTAAGATAATAAGTCAAATTTTGTCTCCGGTTATTTATACGATAAAATTGATTTTTTCTAAGTAGAATTTAGCATAATTTAAGAATTATTAACATAAATTTATGTCCTTTTAGGGTTTGATATTGTTTTCAGTAATAATTAATTAATTATGATAAGTTTTTGGAATAGTTATAAATAGATTCAAATTTCGGACTGGATAAAATATTTTTATTTATTAATTTCGTTTTGTAAATATTAATTTTTAACGTCAAAAAATATTTATTGTTTATTTATTTATTCCAACGCCAATTGGCTTTATATATTAGTTTTACTTCAAGTAATTTTAATTTTAGGCGAATTATTAAAACATCTAATCCAAAAAATTAAGAAAATTTTGTGACAGGCAAATTTTTGATAAAAAATGGATTTCTATAGTTAAATTTGGTACCACAAAAAATATAATAACCTGAATTTATGTCTTTTAACGGTTTGATATTTTTTAGGAGATAGTAAATTTATCATTTAAATGATTAAGAGAGTAAGAAAAATTTTTTGACGGGCATACATCGTAAAATAAATATTATACGATAGTTACTTTAGCTTTTTATCGAATTAACTTTGATCAAGTCAAATTATAACTAGCAGAAAAATTAACAAAAAATGCTTGCAGATGATGGAAGGATTAGACCAATCCCAGGCCAGTTTTCAAGTATGGGACGACTCAAGCTCCGTACGATCAGCGACGTTACCCCGGCGGCATCGCCGTCAACCGAGCGGAGATTCTACCAGTCTGCTCGCGAATTCAACCCCACGAAGCTCGCGACGTCACCGCTCTCCGTGCTCGACTTTGCCGCGGTCAAAGTGCTCGAGTCTGAGTCGCTGCACGTCTCGCGCCTCCGTCCTGCCTCCTTCCACCGCCATAAACCCCGAGTCGTATCACCAATCACGTCCGCAGCTGCCCACCGGGAAGCACTCGAGCAACTCATCACCGAGCCGCAGCGGCGGGAGTTCTGGATCCGTCCGCGTGACCACCATTAACACCTCCACAAACAACAGCAATAGTCAAAATAGCCACACCAGCAATAATAATAGTAATAGTAATAATAGTAGTAATAGTAATAGCAATAATAACAGCCACCACCACCACCACCTTCATAATAACAGCAATAGCCATAGCAATAGTCCAAGCCCAGCCAAGACTGCAACACTGGGAAGGTCAAGCACTCGGCATAGCTCCAGAAGACCAAGTCACGACTCAACTGGTAGCGGCACCAAGTCTTCGAATAGTTCACCCCAACATAAGGTCAGATTAACAATTCAAATTATTACCACACACACAACACATTTATACACTCGTACTTACATACTTACTTACAAACTCAAATTTTTTTTTATATATATTTACATTAATTTTTTTGTAATTATTTTTTATTATAAGTTTTTTTTTTCTTTCAAGTACACGGAAAGAACAAGACGACACTGGATATTCATTCCAGATTATACTCAGTGATATCTGTGGTGAAAAAAAATTTCAGATGGTAGCTAAAAAAATCTAGATTATACTGCGTTGTATCTGAATTATACTCATTGTAATCCGGATTATACTAGCTACTATCTGAAATTTTCTTTCACCCAGTATAATCTGGGATGATATCCAGTATCATATTGTTCTTTTCGGGTAGATGGAAAAAAAATAAACATACGAAAATTACAT
Source organism: Cotesia glomerata (assembly GCF_020080835.1). NCBI lineage: Eukaryota > Metazoa > Arthropoda > Insecta > Hymenoptera > Braconidae > Cotesia > Cotesia glomerata. Next base: position 7,100,131 of record NC_058158.1, read on the forward strand.
TTTTCTATAGTTTCAAAAATTATAATCTAAAACGGTAATTTTTTTAGTTTTTTTTTTTTTTATCTAAATTTTTTCAACAGAATTCTGTCAAAAAAAAATTTTCATCTTATAATTTAATATTACTAATATTTATTAATTTGTAGTAAATTAATCAGAAACGTGTTTTTATTTTCTTACTAGGAATTTAAAAAAAAAATTCACTTTCTTTAAAATATTGTGCTAAGAAATTTTGAACCTTGAAAAATTTGTCTCAGACTAATTAATTTCTTAACTATTAAACAGCGAGTCATAAAAACATGTTATTTCACTTAAATTACGAGTTTTTTAGTTTATACAATGTAACATTCCATCGAAAACATTGTTATGCACTATCAAGAATCTGTTATAAAAAAGCGAGTCCTTTGACTGACCCACGTACCAGTCATAAACCCAGTTTAAACTGACTTACTTTTCCTTGAAAAAATACATGTCTTCTCTAAACTTAAATTTAACTTTTTTGAAACATTCAATAAATTATTTTTAATCAGGTGAAACTTTTCTTGATTATAAAATTCATTACAAGATCCAAAAAACAAACTGATAAAAATTAAAATAACCAAAAATGAAATTTATTTCTCAGTAATAAATTAAGCATTTAAGTGTCGGAAGATTAAATTAAAATGGTATAAAAATATTTGCGAGTCAATTAAATCTCGTACCTCATTACACATACAGCGATCAAAGCTCACTCCATAATCACTGATCACTGACACATTACCATAGCTAAGAGAGTAAAAATACAAAAAAAGTAACTGGTTTAATTATTTAAATAGATACTGCAGAAAGCCTCGTCGATGCACTCATCAACTCACCTAACGGCGAAATCGGTGTCCAGTGGTAAATTATCATCAGCGTCATTATCATCATCCCCACTGAAGACATCAATTACCGCGTCTGCCAAGTCATCACCGCTAAAGGTTATCCAGCAGGGGTCATTAACGCCGCTGCAAGAAGCCCAGAATTCAATAACCTTGCAGGTATCAACGAACCTGAGTCCGGTGAGTCCGCCTCAGGACCGCGGGAGCATATCGAGCAGCGTGACTCTCGCCTCAAACGCCTCGAGCACCACCACTATAAGCGGCTCTCCGGGGACTAAAATTTACGTCCATCAAAACAACTCGCCGATGCGGTCAGTTATCACCTTCGAGAACGGCACCACCAAGAGCTGCCTCGAGGAGAAGATCTTGAAGGAGGAAAAGATCTGCAAGGAGAAGCAAGAGCTCGTCAGCGAGAAGGTCCACAAGGCGATGATCATCGAGAAAGAAAAGCTCCTATCTTGCAAAGAGGATGACAAACTGCTCACCATGAAGAAGGTCAACGACGACGACTGGAAGCTCATGAAGATCGAGAGACCTTCCTCGTTATACACCAATGGCAAGGACGGAAAGTCCGAGTCCGATAAAGAGAACAAGCCAAAAGTAGAAGAAGAAATTCCTAACAAACTCAAGCTCACCAACCGCCTGAACAACAGCCAGGTTCACCTTATTGACGGCTCCACTAACAACATCGACAAGTGCAATTCTGATATCTCAGCTGTCACTGGATCCACCATCAAGAACACCAACGACGCGATGAACAACTCGAGGAAGCTCAGTCTCTCTTTGTCCAAGGACGCGCTCAGCTTCAGGAACCTCTTGCACCCTGGCTCCAAGAATAATATCGCCTCGAACCCTCCCTCGCCTACTAAATCCTTTGACGGCTTCGGTGGCTCCTATAATAATGTTTACATCGAAAATCTTGATACTTTAAAGTCGAGGCGCGCTCCTCAGGGTTCGGAGCCCAATTTGGACAAAAGCTTGAGTCGCGCGGATCTTTACTCCTATCCCAGCCTCAGCGACATGCAAGTCCAGTTTACGAGCTTGGCTGCTCAGAAAATCCTCAAAGGCTGTCCGATTAACAGCGTTGACACTCTGGTGGAGGTCAATATGGCCGCTGATAAGCCCAATAATAGAGATGTTACCGTTCATACTGATTTTGGTCTTGTTTGAATTGACATTTTGATCCGAAATTTATTGCAAAGATTTTTATTGGGTTGTTTTATAAAAAAATTAGGATAGTTTTTGTAAAAATAAATTATTATTATTGAAGAAATGGATGAAAAAATTTTGTAACTTGTTCTTTTTTATAAAAATTTTTGAATTCATTTCATATTTGGGAAGAGTTAAGGTAGTTGTTGTGGTACAATATTGTCAAAAAATTAGAGATTATACAGGCTGCAAAAGTATATGAATTTGTAAGTAAGTAATCCATAATTTTTACGGAAAACTGTACTCGGAGAGACGTAAACTATACAGTATTCATAAATTTAGATATCAGGGTGTGCCAAATTTTAACTTCCGTGATGGACCTCTTGAAATTGAAATTTTGAGTTCCGCTTTTAAAAGGAGTTGTGTTAGGGCATTTCATGAGATATTTTGAGCGTAAGGGATTTATTTAATTATCTTAGAATTTTTAACAGGAGTTTTGTTTAGACATTTTTGCTGAAATTTCAAAATTTGGCCAAACAAAACTCCTGTTAAAAAATTATATGAAAATCAAATAAATCCCTTACTCTCAAAATATGTCAGAAAATGCCCAAACATAACTCCTGTTAAAAGCAGAACTCAAAATTCCAATTTTAAGAGGTCCATCACGGAAGTTAAATTTTGGTACATACTATACTCTGTATATACTTTTTCATAAATTGTTGAACTTTAATCCGTTGTATATAAATAATTAGATGGTAAAAAATTATTTTTTTTTTTAAACTTACAACAAATTCATTAATTAAGACTGTTAGTTTTTTGAAAATTTCTGATAGCTTTTTTTTATAACTAAGAAACTGGTACAGAACTGCAGAGAATGTATGCAATCAATATTAAATATCCAATTTTTAATTGAATTTATCTCAGGTTATACACTGAAAAAAAAATTAACTTGATTCGAGAGAAAAATTCTTGAACCAAGAAAATAATTTTGAAGAGGGTAATTGTCTTGAATCAAGACGAAAAATTCTTGAATCAAGTAAAATTTCCTTGAAACAAGAAAAATTTTCCTAGTTCAAGAATTTTTCTACTTAAATCAAGAAGATTAAGTTCAAAATTATAGGGTAGAAGTACCGTTTGTGGCCACTGTACCGTTTATGGCCATTTATTGTTTAAATAAACGATAGAAATGAATTTATACTAATTACAAACTCGATTTGTTTTAATATAAATTTTTTAAAACAACAAAAATATGGTTATAATATTATAATTTTTTATAAATTAATTCAAATGTTAACTGACCAAAAACGGTGCTAAGGTGGCCAAAAACGGTACTTCTACCCTATACTTGATTCAAGAACATATTTTTTCCTGTGTAGATGGTCATTCGACTTGAAATTTTAACAGCCGGTCTCTACGATTACAGCTTTATATTTCTCTTCTAGACAAAGAAGAATTTTCAAAAAAGCTCTGTTACGTAATAGATTTTTTAATTATCTATTTCGTAGCAGAGCGTTTTTTTTAAATTCTCATTTGTTTAAAAGAAAAACATAAAACTGCAATAGCTTTATAATCATAAGTGCAACAAGGATAGTACCGTTTCTTGCGATGAGTGCGATGTGATCGGCTGTTAGAGGTAATTGTATCATCATGCCCTTAATAAGTATACAAAAATTTATAATTTTCTGACGCTATTATTTTATGCCTTAACCACGACAACTACCTTAATTAAATTGAAGAATTTAAATATCAATACATAAATAGTAATGAATGAAATTCAACCAAAATGAGGAAAAATATTGTTTATATTAATGTTTTTTTTAAGTCAATAAGCAACATGAGCTTAGTAGATAGTAAATCGTCTCATCTTAATAAAAAGTAACCTAAGGATCAAAATAATTAGGCAGTGATTACAACGAAGAATAAGTAAAGTAAAAATAAAATAAAATATGAGTATTTACTAGTGTAACTAATTAATGGCCTGTAATATATTTTATACATAGCGATCGAGTTAAATAGTGTGTCACGTAACGATAACCGGCCCGTATATCAAATAAATATGACGATTTATTTGTAACGAAAAAAAAAAAAAATAAATAAAATACGTAATTGCCATTACCACTAATTTCGATTTTATTCGGCTAATTAAAGTTATTGATTTATATTTAATGTATATTTAATTTGCAAAATAAAATTTTACATAGAAGATTAAATAAATAATTGTTAAATAATTTACTGTAGATAAAAAAAACAACTCTGCTTGTTACTGGATAAGTAGCGGAGAGATTTGAATCATCGAGCTTCCTCGCAGTTAATCAAGGCCTCTCGGGGCTCACTCTATAATAAATTATGGATGGATAAAACCATTTAAAAAAACTCTTGAATAATATTACTAATAATTAATTAACAAATACTAGTGACATTATCTAAATTATAAATATTAATTATTTTTTTTTCCTTTTGTTTTTTTAATAAATAAATTTATAAAAGACTGTTCGCAGCTTTGCATCGCTTTACCGTGTTAAAACGATTTGCTAAAGCAAATTTATTTATTTTATGGCATTTAAATGATCAATATAATAATAAATAATATAATTATAATTATAATCAATAAATAATTATCTGAGAGTCTCGTTAGGCCTTGAAGATAAATAAATTAACGGTAAAGCGTGTACTGTAAAAAGCAACGAGTTTTTGTTTACAATTTAATTATCAAAATTTATTTTCAATAAAATTATTTTTAATTAAAATTTAATGAAGTAACAGTAGACTTAATAAAGAAAAACGTACTAATTTTAGTGCAATTATAATAATAATACTTTTAAAAAATCCAAGTGCCAAAACAGTAGAAATTAATTCGATCGCCTTGAAAAAAACGGTGAGCGCATCGAGAATCTTTATAAATTTTTAATAAAAAAAATACCAAACATTTAAACTGATATCGATATCGTTGCTGCTACCGTATTTTTTATTTTATGTATATGACTGTTCTTCTCTTGAAAACTGATGAGACAAAAGTTATAACTAGTTAAAAAGTAATAACATTAACCGCATTATTAAAAACAATAATGACATGATTAAATAAATATAATAATATAAATTTTAGTTTAAAAGTAAGAAAATTAATAAAATTTATAATTAGGCGCTTTGTAAATTTATACCTCGCATTTTATAGACTTTATATATTAATAATTAATAATAATTAGTGGTAGTAAGACTTATTAATTTTTCGTAATTCACGTAATGTATCGCAAGGTGACTAATTATTTGTAAAGCCACTGCGTTATTAATTACTATATTGATGAATTAATTAATTAATTATATTTTTCACTTACAATACGACTTATTTTTAAACTCTCAACTAACTTGTAGAATTTTTCTCCAATGTGTAATCAATTTGTCACATAAAAATATAATTAATTATTAATTACCATAATCTAAATATATAGATACATTAAAACCCAAAATAACAACCATTAGTTTAATTTATTTATCATTTTTATTCTTGTTTCATCAATCTTCGCAGGTGACAGAAAAAAAAATTGTCACCCGGAAAAGTTTAAACAAGGATTAATTACAATTAATTACTCTATACTTAATAAATTGTTGCACTTAAAAAAAAAAATACATTTAAAATTTCAAGCCAAATTACTACGTGCAGTCTTTTCCGTGTGTAGATCCTCCTAAGCCGCGATTTAGCGCGCTGAGAAGCGGATACTTTCCACACTTGCATTTACCTTTGAAGTCGTCAAGATCCAGCGCCCAAATCATTCCACCCGCGAGGTCCAATTCGCGGATGAATGAAGCCTTCGCTAGGACATTTGTTACATCATCGTAACTTACCCACTGATCATTACGGATTGCATAAGGACCGATACGTTTTAAAGGATCTTTTGTTATTTTCCATCCGCTTTTGACTTTCTCGCAAATCTAAAATATTAAAAAACAAAAAATTACATTTTTAATATTGAATTAATAGGAATCTTATAGTTACTATGTGACTGCCGTGATTTGTGAACTATAAATAAATAAAATTTTACTTTATTAACCCTTCGTCACTCGCGTCATGAGCAGATTGCCGCCTAACAACTACTCAACCTATAGAGACTCACTATAGTGCGAGCGAGAAACTAAAAAAGACGCGAGTGACGAAGGGTTAAATAATGAATTTTGTTAAATTGCACTGTACTTTTTTAACTATTGCCGTTTTTAAAGATATAAGCTCATCGCGATGTTACACTCATCAAGAGCTTACATTTGAGTACCCACATGCATTTTTGATATATTTTTCATATATACATATATATAATATATATAAATATATGAAAAATTGATGTGGGTACTCAAATGAAAGGTCTCGATGGGTGTAATATCAGGGTGAGCTTATATCTTTAAAAATGTCAATAGTTCACAAGATACAAGGTAATTTCTTAACTATTGACATTTTTTAAGATATAAACTCATTTCGATGTTATACTCATCGAGATCTTTCATTTGAGTACCTACATGATATTTTTCATATATTTTATATATGTGGTATTTGTCAAATATATAAATATATAAAATATATGAAAAATTGATGTGGGTACTCAAATGAAAGGTCTCGATGAGTGTAACATCGGGATGAGCTTATATATTTGACAACGTCACTAGTTCACAAAATACAAGGTCATTTCTTAATTATTGACATTTTTTAAGATATAAACTCATTTCGATGTTACACTCATCCAGACCTTTCATTTGAGTACCCACATGGCATTTTTTATATATTTTATATATATGGTATTTGTGAAATATATAAATATATGAAAAATTGATGTGGGTACTCAAATGAAAGCTCTCGATGAGTGTAACATCAGGATGAGCTTATATCTTTAAAAATGTCAATAGTTCACAAGATACAAGGTAATTTCTTGATTATGTATCTAGAGATCGAGCATTTTCAAATGCAGCCTAAATACTTATTATCATAAATTGACTATTGGTGAGAATAATATGAACCCTTGAAAAGCCACTATTTAGATCAAGACCTTTCTAATAATACCAAATTTAACCATAAAAACCCCTTTTATCATATAAATACACTGGTCAAAAAATTTTGCTTACTCTCTTAATAATATCGATTAGATAAAATAATGAAAATTACCTCATAGAAAGCTAAAAATCCAGCACTTCTTGTAAAAGTACCAGCATATCCTGGTCTTGGAGCTGATGCTTGCAAACCAGAGTCATAACTACTGGACAGCGTGAAACTTTGCCCGTAAAAAGGAACACCCATGACCAATTTCGAAGGCGCAGCTCCTTTTTCAATCCAGTACCTCATCGAGAAGTTGGCATTGAAGTAATCGTACTCATCACCCGGATAATAGTAAAGCGGTGCTACATGTCCTGTTTTCTGTTCCCAATGCCCGTGGAAGTCGTAAGTCATCACCGCGATCCAATCCAAGTACTTGTTAAGCATCGGAACATCATAGCCGTGATCAATGACCCTTTTACTAGGAGACACAGCTGCAGAAACTAGCCACCCGCGGGGCTTAAATTCCTGACTCAGTTCTTTGACCAGCAATGCAAAAGCTTTCTTGTCTGAAGCTGGACCACTTTCGCACTTAACTTGCCAGCAAACTGGGTACTCCCAGTCCAAATCCAACCCGTCGAAGTTGTACTTCTCGACAAACTGGACCGCGTGTTTGACAAACCGCGCTCTGGCAGTCGGGTTGTTGACTAGACGACTGTATTTGTCGCCTGCGGAGTCATTCCATCCTCCCAAGGCGACTAGGACCTTTATACCCTTGGATTTGTAAGCGGTCACTCGCTCGTAGAATTTGTTGTCTACGTCTGCCCACATGTCGTGCATCTTTATGGTCAGCATGTCATAGTCCAACACCGTGAATCCGTAAACGATGTGCGTGCATAAGTTTGGATTTATGTCTTCTGGAAGATATTTTCCGCTTTCTGGACGGTACCATGCCCAGTTTGTAAAGTAGCAGATAACTTTTTTCGAGCCGCGGTTTATTTCCTCGACTTCGTGGATTTGGGATGGCATTCCCATCACCATGTCTGATTGCGAAATTGCGTTACTCTGGAATTAAAATATTAGTAAGAATTATTAGCAAAAATTATTTTGCTTTATTAAATAATGACTTTTGTTAAATTGCACTGTATTTTCTTAAATATTGACATTTTTAAAGGTATAAGCTCATCCCGACGTTACATTCATCAAGAGCTTTCATTTGAATACCCACACGCATTTTTGATACATTTTTCATATATACATATATATAATATATATAAAATATATAAATATATGAAAAAATGATGTGGGTACTCAAATGAAAGGTCTTGATGAGTGTAACATCGGGATGAGGTTATTTCTTTAAAAATGTCAATAGTTTACAAGATACAAGGTCATTTCTTAATTAGGTATATAAATAAAAAATTACCTCTTCAATTTTCTCAGCTTTTTTTTTACACTGAGCATTCTCCGGCCAATCACAGTGATCTTTGTTCCAATGCAAACCTGAAGGACAAGTCATCACCGACAACTGTCCGAAGTTACACAACACATACTTGGAACAGTCTTCAGCATGAGGAATAAACTGTTTATCATCACACTCTCCTATCGGCAGCATCGTCGGAGGTGGAGCTCCAGCGATAACTTCTATAGAATCATCTGGGTCGATTGGCATGGGCTTGTGGGTTGTCGAAACCGTCCATTGGTCCCAAGATGTCGTTTGTTCCCATGACGGCTTCTGGCTGATCGGCTCAGTTGAACTTATTGGCGCTACTTCAGGAGCTTTTGACCCTGTTGAATTTCAAAAATGAAATTTAATATTTTAAAATTAAAATAAAATAAGAAGAATATTAAGTACCTGTAACTTTGCAAGTAGGACCAGCCGGATAGTTTCTTAACACACGATTCATGGTCTTCAACAGTGGACTGGCTTCGCAGCCGCATCGGTTTTCAAAATCATCAAGATCTAGAGCCCAAATCATTCCACCACCAAGTCCAAGCTTTTTGATAAATTCCGACTTGAGTCTTATCTGTTCCGCGTCGTCAAAACTGACCCACTGGTCGCCTTGGTACGCGTAGGGCCCAATACGTCGCTCTGGATCTTGAACGACAGTCCAACCCCTCTTCAATGTTCTTTCGCAAATCTAAATAAAATTTCAACCAAATTTTACTCAGAAATTTCTACAAAACTTCGAAATTAATTAATTAAAATAAAAATTAAATATACTTCATAGTAAGCCAAAAATCCACGAGCGCGAGTCGAGTCCCCGGCTTCTCCACCTCCGTAAGTTGGAGCATTCAAGTCATGTTGGTTCCTTTCAGCGAGGCTGAAAGACTGTCCATAAAGCGGAGCTCCCATGACAAGCTTCTTCGCTGGCGCGCCTTGCTCCATCCAGTAGTGAATTGAGAAGTTTGCATTGAAAGTCATCTCCCAGTCGTCTGGACGCACGTACAATGGAGCAACATGTCCTGTTTTCTTGTCCCACTGTCCGTGGAAGTCGTAGGTCATTACGGAAATCCAGTCCAAGTATTTTGCGAGAGCAGCTACGTCGTAACCATGACTGATCACTCGCTTGCTGGGAGATACTGCTGATGATAGCAATAGACCCTTGGGCTTGAATGTGTCGCTTAATTCTTTTACTAATGCTGTGAAGCCTTCTTTGTCTGAAGCTGGACCTTTTGTACAATCAACCTACAAAATTTAAGTTTTTTAGTTGAAGAATAAGTTCTTAATAAAACTAGTTTTATTATTGATATACCTGCCAGCAAACTGGATACTCCCAATCTAAATCAAGACCATCGAAGTTATACTTCTCAATGAACTGCGTTACGTGGGTGATAAATCTTGTTCTTGAAGATGGAGAGTTAACTAAACGACTGTATTTATCGCCTGCTGAATCGTTCCATCCTCCAATTGCTATCAGGACTTTTATTCCTTTGGCTTTTAGAGCTACTACTCGCTCATAAAATTCTATAAAAAAATTTGTAATTTGTAATTTTTAAAGTAATTAATTGTGTAAGGTAAAGTTATAATAAGCGGCTATCCCTCTTTACATCTCAGAAATAACGTCTCGTGACAATAATATCTCAACAATTACATCTCAGACATAAATGTCTTGGTGCAATTTTGAATTTGTGTGCTGATTTTATGCTCGAAAATAGGCCAACAAACGCGCGTAATCGTGTTGCGCCCTTTTAACATGGTTTTTGGGTGTGTTTATACTCGAAAATATAGGCCAACACAGACGAGATACTATTGTCTGAGATATGATTGCCGAGATATATTTACTAAGACATTATAGACTGAGAAATTATGAGGGGTCACCATAATAAACAACGTTTAAGTTTGAACATCAATTAAATAAATAAAAATATTTTGAAATTAATTAATTATTAAATCAACTTTCAACTAAGTCAAAATATTTTATAAAAAATAAATTCTACTAATGATTTTTTTTAAGAAAAAATTTCTTACTGTTGTCAATATCTGCCCAAGAATCATGAGGTTTAATAGTTAACGAAGTGCCATCTAACACAGCAAATCCATAGATGACGTGAGTACACAAATCACTATCAATATTTTCAGGTAAAAATTTGCCACCTTCTTGACGGTACCATGCCCAGTTTGTGAAGTAACATACAACTTTGAATTCTTCAGGTCCATGTTTCATACCATGGCCATCATCATTACCATGATTATTATTATTATGATTATTGTTATTGTTGTGATGATTATTATTATTATGATTATTGTTATTGTTGTGATGATTATTATTATTATGATTATTGTTATTGTTGTGATGATTATTATTATTATGATTATTGTTATTATTGTGATTGTGATTATTATTATGATTATTGTTGTTATTATTGTGATTATTGTTGTTGTTATTATGATGATTATTATTATTATTATGATTGTTGTTATGATTATTCATATGATGAGGTGTCATGGATTCAGTAGGCTTGCTAGGATTATTCCAATCCAATTCTTGACCAACTGCTGGAGGTAATATAGCTGAAAAATTGAATTTTTCATTAAATAAATAACAAATTACAAAGTATTACTATTTTCCTAAGAATAATACTTACGATGATCATGTTTATTAGGAGGCTCAGATAAAACAAGTTGCAAAGTTTGCATCAGCGGATGACGACCTTCACCGCATCTCCCTCGGAAATCGTCAAGATCCAGCGCCCAGACCATTCCACCCCCAAGATTCATGTCTCTAACAAACTGGGCTTTTTGGCGAATCATATCTGAGTCATCGAAACTTACCCATTGGTTACCCTTGTACGCGTAAGGTCCCATACGGCGTTCAGGATCCTGGAAGACTTTCCATCCGCGATTACGAATTCGGTCGCAAATTTCGTAGTAAGCCAAGAATCCAGCGGCTTGAGTGAATTCGCCAGCTACCCCAGCACTCGCTGGGGCGTTTAGTCCGGTTCCAGCTTTCGGATCGTGGATTGAAAATGATTGACCGTATAATGGCATTCCTAAATTCCAAAAGTTCATGGATGATTCGATTTTTTTTATTCTTTTTTTGACTTACAATCAAACAATTAAACACTGCCAGAAGAATTTATTAACTATTGATTAATTCGTTTGTTTAGAAACATTTTATTCATTTATTGAATGTAATAAATATTTTTTTTTACATTTATCAACAATAAATAAATATTTAATAACAATTATTAAATATTTATTAACAGTTAATAAATTTTTAGAGTTAATTTGCCTTGTTTAGAGTAAAATATAATTATCATTCATAAACAAATAATGCGGCATAAATATTTATGATAAAGATACAATCCACCAATTATTTTCAACGTCAAAAAAATTCCTGTTACTTATTACAGCCATTAATTTATTATTAATTTTATTTCTTCTATTTTTTTTTTATCAAAAAATTAATGTGTCGGATCAAATTGAATTTTTTATTGAAGATATGGAGTTTTAAAAATTGTAAAAATAGAATTTTTGTGCCCAATTTTTATTAACTGTTTGTAAATATTCAATAAATCATCTAATATTAAAAATCGACGTTCTAATTAGCAAATTGTCTAATTCCATTTTAGAGAATCTTCTATTTGTACGAAAAAAAAACAATTAGTTCAAAATTTATGATCACTTGAAAAAACCATTTAATATCATTAATATCTAATAAAGGTATAATATTTTGGTTTGAATCATTAAAATAGTTTATAATTGGACTATTACTACATCAAAATGTTAAAAAATCATCCTCTAAAAAATAAAAAGTTAGACAAATTGCTAATTAGACCGTCTAAATAATTTATTAACAGTTAATAAAACCTATTAAACATTAACAAATTCTTTTATAAGTGAATGATCAAGTAATTCAATAAATAAATAAATAAATTACCCATAACAATTTTCCTCGGCGACGCGCCTTTAGCGATCCAATAATTAATCGTGTAATTGCCATTAAAGAAGTAGACCTCATCTTGATCGTGATAATAAAGGGGCGAAACGTGTCCCGTTTTCTTATCCCACTGTCCGTGGTAGTCATAAGCCATAACCGCGATCCAGTCGAGGTATTTATTCAAAGCGGGTACATCATACCCTTTGTCAATAACTGTTTTACTGGGAGACACTGCGGAGGACAACAACCACCCGCGGGGTTTGAACTCAGCGCTCAGTTCGCGCAACAAAGCCGCGAAACCTTCTTTGTCAGACTTAGGTCCTTTGCTGCAGTCGACTTGCCAGCAAACTGGGTACTCCCAGTCGAGGTCCAGCCCATCAAAGTTGTACTTCTCGATAAATTTAATTGTATGCTCAATAAACTTCCGCCTAGAAGCCGGTGAATTAACCAAGCGACTGTACTTGTCACCCGCGGAATCGTTCCAGCCTCCGAGGGCCAGAGACACTTTAACGCCGCGTTTTTTGTAAGCTACCACACGTTCGTAAAATCCTGGAATTTATAAATAAAAAATAAATATGAATATATGTATTGTTTGATTGAACTTGAGTTACAAAAAATGAATAATTGATTAATTATTAAGTTAATTGGACTTTACCGTGACTAGTAGCGGTAATTAATCAAACTTACGATTATCATAATCAGCCCATGAGTCATGCGCACGGATGGTAAGCTCGGAATAATCGAGTACCGCGAATCCATAAATAATGTGAGTACATAATGTATGATCGATGTGTTCCGGTAGGTATTTTCCGATTCCTCGGCGGTACCATGCCCAATTTGTGAAGTAGCAGACTACTTTGAAGTATCCAGAGAGTGGAGATACTTTTGTTGGATCTATTTCTGCAGAAGGAAGCGGTTTTGGAGCTGCTGTTGTTGTTGTCGTTGTTGTTGTTGGTGGTGGTGGTGTCCATGGAGTCTGTGTAGTTGTCGTTGTTGAAGGAGAAGAAGAAACAGTCCACCAATGCTGAGTAGTAGGCTTGTACGTTGATTTCATAGTGGTGGTAGTTATTTCATTTTGGCTAGTTGCAACATTTTCTTCACAGTTAGCGCGGTGTGGCCAGTCACATATGTTGGATTCTCTGTTGAAGTGTAGACCTGGAGCGCATGAGAATTTTTCATGGCGACCCCACAAACATGCGTGGTAACTCTTACAATCCCCAGGAACACCGCTGAAACTTCCTGAAGTACAAGGTTCCTGAAAAAAATTTTTCTTTAAGTTTATTTGATAAATAGCTATTTTTAATCTTTAAATTCTCACGAATTTTTCAATGCTAATTAATTTCAAATTAATACAAATAATGTATGAAGTGGGGTCAACTCCATTTTGGACCATAACTAAGTGAAAAATTAATATTTAAAAATGTTTTTTTGATTTGGCTTGTTTTTACGACACATTTATGATAAAAAAATGTCGTGAAAGGAAAAAATAAAGATTTCGATCGCTTTTTTAGCTTTAAAAGTTGGAAAAAATATTGGCTTTCATGTTTTTGAATAAAATTTGTATTTTATCCTTTTTTTGATATATTTTTTTTTTTTTTTGAAAAATACATAAGAAAAAAACAAATAATTTCAAAAAAAAAAAAATTCTATCGCCAAACATAAGGCAAAACGGAGTTGACCCCACTTGTCAATAATTACCCGAATTTTTTGTTAAAACAAATTGAAAATTCAAGAAAATATTGAATTTAGTTAGACTTTTAGAATTAAAGCTTTCTTCTATCAAATCTCGATGTTTTGGAATCTTAAGTCTTTTTTTTTTTTTTAATTTAAATTTGCATAACCAGAACTTTAAAACTTTCAATTTCTGACGCAGAAAGTTAAAAAATAATTTTTTTTTTTATATTCTCTTTTGGTTTTAAAAACGCTATTTATTAAAAAGAAGAAATATAATAAATTACAATCATACAATAAACTGTATTATATTATTTATTTAGACTAAAAAAAAATTATAAAAATGCCAAAAAAAAAGTTTTAGAAATATTACAGATAATTTTTTTTTCTAAATAAAACAACCAAATAGCTAATGATAAATGATACATCATGACTTACATTCAAAGAATCCATTTCCTTCATCATCAGCGCAGAAGTTTTTTTCGGCGCATCTTTACAAGGATTCATAAAAGCCCAGTCGCACATTTTTTTCGCGTCATTCCAATTAAGACCGGGACCACATTGCTGTTTTACGAGGTTGTCATTAACGCAGATTAAAAATTGCGTACACGAATCAGGAACGGCGTAATATTGTCCATGTGAACAAGGTTTGCCTGCTGCTGTTGTTGTTGTAGTAATTGTTGTTGGACGCTTTGTGGTCGTTGTAGTAGTTGTGACTGGTCTTTGCACAGGTTTTTGGGCCCAAGGTTTGTCGACATTTTGATTAACTGCAAAAAATTATTTTAAATATTATAGTACAAAAATTAACAAGGATCTAATTTTTTTTTTGACTTTACATAAAAAATAAATTAATATTTAAAATATTTTTATACCAATCATAGATAATATTTGTTGTAATTGCTGAAAATAAAATATCAAAAATTGATTTAGCAAATTCAAAAAATATAAGAACTAAATTAAAAAAATGACAATACCTAAAAACACATTCTGTAAATATTTATCGCCAAATACTGTGAGAGAGTTTAAATTATTCTTTTTAAATGCTAATAAAGAAGATGACAAAATAAATAGGACAGTAAATACAATGCCGTAGATGTACATGGCACATTGAGTTCACTTAAAAACCACTCGTTTAAATTAAACACTTAACAAAAGTAAGAAGAAATACAGAAAATACCGTTTATATTTAAAGTCTAGTCTATACTACTCCGTACTGGTGAATATAATATAAAAGAAGACAATAGCACTCTGTGACTACAACTACGACTATGCGACACTTATAAAGTATGAGTCTTTAAAAAAAACTGAAGAAGCGTAAGAAGAAAAGTCTAACATTATTCCGCTTAATTCACGAGTGACAATTTAAATGAACAACTGGTTTTTACAGTTACAATATATATTAAATATTGCATACATATTTTAAAATTCCACATTCAGTTTATTGCTCAAAGAATTATTTAATACATAAATAATAAACAGTCTGAGTAATTACAGAATCCGATTATATTTAAATTTGCTTTTTAATCGCGGAATTAATTTCTGTCAACTTGCTAACTTCATAGCTATTAATTAATAGATAAATTATTTATTTAACACTTTTAATGACAAATTATATGAAAAAGGTACTCATCAATTTTTATTAATTTTTTTTTTTCAACTTAATGAATCTTCAATTGAATCATCATTTTTTTAATTCTATTAAAAATTCATTTTTATTTATTTTGTGGTTGTCTTTTAATTTAAAAAAATTATATTAATTAAATACCTCCTTGGTGACACCTGGCAGTAGCAGGCCAGTCACAGCGATTGTGAGCACTGTCCCAGTGTAATCCCAGTGTACAACTTCCACGTCTGAATTCTCCAAGGACGCATCGGAAGTACAGACGACAATCGTTAGGATCAGGAACATATTCTCCTGAATTACAGGAGTTTCCGGTGGAAGATGATCCTGTTGAAACTGACTGGGTCGTCGATTTTTGAGTTGTCGGTTTTTGGGTCGTCCATTCAGTCCACGCCGGTGCTCTGGAAATAAATAATAAATAAAATTTATTAATCAATTAAAAATTCCTATAAAATAAACGAATGAAAATAAAAAGATGTAATAATAAAATAATTAATAATTAATAATTAACCTTGATCATCTTTATATTTTAAAAGAGAAAATTTCTCTTAACCTTTAGCCACACTTGCTAATAATCTTGAGATCGTTAAACGCGTCGCGAAGAGTCGCTGCAATACTTTTTAGCTCGAGATTGTTGCCAAATACATTTTAAATTTACAATTTATTATTTTATGAAATTTTAATTAACTGTAAAACATATTATTTCATAGAATTTAATTTAATGTTTGAAAAATTTTTCAGTTTCAATGAAATTTTTATTGTTAAACAATAAAAATTTACTATAAATATTTCTAAGTTGCAAGTAAAATTTATCAAGATGCATAGTGGAAAAAATTTGTAATTTCTCGTGAAATTATTATTTAAAATCTAAATAAATTAAAAGTTGAGGTCTGAAAATATTTTTAGATTAATAATAAAGTAATTCTTAAATAATTAGCAACAATAGTGCTAATAGTTGTTTAAATATATTCCAAATAAAAAATATCATTCGGGGATTCCCTCAATTGCGCAAGTAATAGACGGTAAAAACGTGCTTATTTTTTAGAAAATTTTCAGTGAAATTTTACAAAACATCACATTTATTACATCTTTGAAGATTTAATTTAATAAATACACAGAATAAAAAAATTAACTTGAATCAAGTAAATGATTTTGAAAAACATCTTCTTAATTAAAGCAGAAAAATTTTTAGATGAAGAAATTTTTCTTGGCTTAAGTAAATTTTATTTGATTCAAGAATTTTTCGTCTTGATCCGAAACGATAAAACTCTTCAATATTATTTTTTTGGATCAAGAATTTTTCTCTTGATTCAAGTTAATTTTATTTCTTCCATATTTGTATCACAGAATTGACAGAAATAATTATATAATATTTATATTACTTAATTGTTGTTGTAGAAGTGGTCGTAGAAGATGTAGGGTACCAAGTACTCCAAGTCCAAGTTTGCCAATTAACAGTAGTAGAACTAGGTTTTTTCGTTGTCTTTTCGGTCCAAGTAGGCCATGTAGTAGCTTTTGTAGTTGAAGTAGAACCCGGACGCGTAGGCCGCGGAACACCGTCGTTTGCATCGCTGTGAGTCGTCAGCGTGGGCGGCGGCGGAGTTACTGGCTCGGAGGGTCGCTGACAGTTTTCTCCTTGTGGTGTCGGATCCAGAAGCCGTCCTAGACATTATATATATTACGATTAACAATTTACGTAATATATTACGCTATAACAGCATCGCGATAATAATTAAAGTAATAAAATCTTAATTTACCCAGAGCACGATTCAAGCTGCGCAACAGAGGGAAGGGTTCTTTGCAGCACTTGTTAAGAAAATCGTCGAGATCGACGGTCCATGCCATTGCACCGCCAAATCCGTTGTCTTTTATCCAGGCTCCTTTTTCTGCGACACTTTTCGCGTCATCATAAGCTACGAATTGGTCATGGAAATAAGCGCTAGGGCCAGAGCCAGTTTTCCACCCGCGGTATTTTATCCTTTCACAAATTTCGTAGTATCCCAGCATGCCAGGCTGACCTGTAAATTCTCCAGGCGTTCCAGGTCCTGTCGCGGGATCTCCTAGATTAGAACGTTCTGGCTGGGAAAGACGGTACGCTTGACCGTAGAATGGAATTCCGACTACTAATTTTGATTTTTGGATTCCTTTGGCAATTAAATAATTAACTGTCCAGTTCTAAGAAAAAAAAAAATATTTATTAAAGATCATGTAAAAAGACAAAGTTTATTACCAATTTTATTTAAAATAATATTGATACCAAAAAAAAAACATTCAAATTAATTATTATACAAAGGAAAATTTTCAGAATTCTCTAAATTTATTCTTTGATATGCTGATGAGTATATATGAGTAAGAAAAAAATTTTAATTTTCATTTATTGATAAGATTAATGAGAAAAAACTTCGGATTTATAATTTTTATCTGAGGAAAATCATATTAATAAAAAATTTCCAATTTATGGATTTTATCTTCAAGTAAACATTATAAAGAAAAATTTCTAACTTATAACTTTCATTTATTGATGATTATATTAAAAATCGACGGTCTAATTAGCAATTGGTCAGACTCCTTATTTTTTAGAGGGTGATTTTTTAACATTTTGATGTAGCAATAGACTAATTATAAATTATTTGAATGATCAAAAAAAAAAAATATTTTACCTCTATTAGATATTAACGATATTAAATGGTTTTTTAAAGTGATAATAAATTTTGAACTAATTGTTTTTTCGTACAAATGGAAGATTCTCTAAAATGGAGTTAGACAATTTGCTAATTAGAACGTCGAAATAATTTTTAAAACTTCATGAAAATATTTCTCTAATGACTTGTGAGCGTATAAAGAAAGAATTTATTGGTAGAGTTATTATTAACAATTCAATTAAATTTGGTACATTAGTAGAATACTGTAACATAATTACATTAAATTTTCGACAAGCTACATAGATTTTTAATTAAAAAAATTTTCAAGTTTACTTCACAAAAAATATCGTTCAGATTTCAATAAAAATTTAATCAATGAGAGGAATTACCATACTGAATATTTTAATATTTTGCATAATTGAAAGTAGAAATTCAAGACATGTGATGATAGGAATTAATAAATAACTTTCAAAAATGATCTCTATCTCTCTTTTTTCAATATAACTTTGCTCAGATTTTATGTACATATTTAATTTAATGTCTAAATTAAAACAATATTTACTCACAACATTGTAATAAGGATAATCATCTTGCGGGTGAGCATACAGTGGAGCCAGATGACCGGTTTTGGATTCCCAGGCCCCATGGTAGTCATAAGTCATAACAGAAATGAAGTCCGCAGCTTCTGAAATCTCTTGAACATCATAAGCTCTGTCTATAACTTCTTTGTACCCTGAAAGAGTGACTGCTAACTTCAAAGAAGGCGTCGCTGCATTAAAAGCACGGCTCATTTCTTTAATAAACTTGGTGAAATTCGGACGGTCCGAATCTGGGCCTTTTTTGCAGTCGCTCTGCCAACATTTCGGGTAGTTCCATTCGAAGGACAGTCCATCAAAATTGTGAGCATGCAAGAAATTTATCGCGCTTTCAATAAATTTCTTCCTCGAGCTTTCACTGCTGACTAATCGCGAGTACTTGTCTCCAGTACTGTCTGTCCAGCCCCCAATTGCCAGCAAAACTCTTGCGTCTCTTGATGAAGTAATTCTCTCATAAAGACCTTTAAAAAAAAAAAAATTATATTTTACACTCATTATTTCTTCTTGGAATAATTACACTAATAGAAGGATTTATTCATAGTTAAAAAAATTTGTTAATATTTAACAAATCATTTATTAGAGACCGCTTTTTAGTCCTTAACAAATATTTCTTAGTATTTAAAAAGATTTATTAATATTTAATAATTGAATATCAGATTTATTAAATACAAACAAATCATTTAAAATACTAAGAAATCTTTGTTTAATACTAAAAAGTGGTCTCTAATAAGTGATTTAGTGATAAAATAAATAATTATAATTAAAATAAACAATGATAATAATAATAAATAATAATTAAAATAAATAATAATCTCTAATAAGTGATTAAGTGATAAAATAAATAATTAAAAATAAGATTACCATGTTCAATATCTGCCCAAGGATCAAACGGCTGTAGGAGCAAAGTATCAGGATTCAACCCCGCAAAGGCATAAATAACATCAGTGCACAACCTAGTATCCAAATGTTCCGGCACGAATGTCCCTTCATCCTTCCTGTATAACGCCCAGGATGTGACATAACAAACAACTCTAGGTCCTGATCCTCTCTGCAATTTTAGCTGCTGACTGCGCTGTCTTTCCTTCAAGGCTGCTAAATAATCCACCTGCTCCGCGTACCGTCCTAAGTGTCCAGGATTACACATCTCAGGGTCAGCCTTAACACACCTTTTCTCTCTAGAATCAAAGAACTGATCATCTTTGCACTGTCCGTGGTAAAGATTTCCCCGCTCGCAAACGAAAAATCCCGCGCAGTTCTCCCTATCGCTGTAAGTCTCTTCCGTATTGCATTTATCAACCGGAGAGTCATACAAGCCGAGACCTCTGGCGGCGACTTTCAATATCGGCCAGGGATCCCCACAAATTCCTACAAAATCATCAAAGTCCAATGAGCTCAGCGAAACACCGCCAAGATTCGTGGACTTAATATAAGCGACTTTGATTTTTATTGAAATAGGGTCGTCATACGCGACCCATTGGTCGCCGAAATTAATGTAAGGTCCGTCTCTATCCCTTCCGTGGTCCCAAAGGCCCTCCAATTTACTGCAGATCTCGTAGTAGGCCATAATTCCGCGTTGTTTCGTGTAAGAGCCGTCGATTCCTGGCCCCAGGCTGGGCGAAGAAACTTCGCTTGAGTTTTTGTACTTCAAGGTGTAGCTTTTGCCAAACAGCGGCAGGTCGATGATTATTTTTTGCGGACTGACGTCTGCTTCCAGCCATCGCTGCGAAAATGATGACAGAGAACGGAGAGATGCGAGGTGGGAAGTCTTCTGGTAATTCAGGTGCCAGGGCCTCAGGATTATTAAGTCTGAAGTTTCTGCTAGCTCTGGGTCCACCAAATCGTGTGGTCGCAGTACTACGGCCAGGGTGTAGCCTCGGGAAGACAGTGAGCTGTAGAGCGACTGTAATAATGATTTTAATTGGTAATTTGAGGCCAATCGCCATTCTATCTGCACACCGTCGAATTTGTTCTCTTCGAGGAACTTGAGGGTGGATTGAATAAACTGCTGGCTGCAGCGGTTACAATTTATCAGCTCACTGTAGGCTTTTGTGTGGTTTGATGATGTTATCGATGTCAGGATTTCGAGCGATGGGTTCTTTTTACGCAATCCTGTTACTGCTTTGTACCCACCTGATTATTTTAATATATTTATTTAGAATTTGTGATTGAGGTTTTTGTATTATTAAAGAGCTTACCTCTTTCTACATTGTATTCTGGGTCACGCGGTTTTATGGTATATGTATTTGAATCTATACAAAAAAAGTCATTTTATTCAAATTTAAATATAAATTTATTTATTGGATATTTTATATTAAATAATTTAAAAGAATACATAAAAAATCGCGACTCTTGATTTTATTTTCTTTAACTTACATTTCCCTTCTCTTACTATAAATTTAAATCCCACTCCGCCTGGGCCTATACTGCCAGTTATTACTCGTATTGAAAATTTACGGCGTGGTGTAATTTTAATGCTTATTTATTAATAAAACGCCTGTCATGCAATTGCAATAAATTTATTCTGCTGAAAAGATAATCCTTACAAATTCTAAGAAAAAATCCCTAGAAGCCCTTTTATTTATTTATTTATTTTTGTATTTTATTTAATAATTTTACACGGCGATCAAGTTGAAATTTCTTCTTGAATTATGTATTTAAATTTATTATTTTACTCATATAAAAGAATTATAAATAATTTACGAAGATTAGTATGCAATACAATGAAATATTTTAATTAAAATATAATCGAATTTTGTTATATTTAAAAATATTTTTATTATGTGATAATGTGATAATCTGATAGTGATTAATAAGGCTACTATTATAGTTTTTGCCGTATGAAACATTAGTATGTTCCATTTCTTAGCAAGGTAGTGATGGTTTTACAATAAAAACCTAAGGTTTACCTATCATAAATAAAAAAAGTAGATTAAATATTCTTTTGTCAAGAAATTAATAAATTTAAATGGTTTACCTCAAGATATTTTCAAACCAAGAAATCCTTGCATGGACAATAATTTTTATTTAACTTAGTGTATGGGTAATTCTTATTTTAAAGCGACCAATTATACTCTCACGGACAACATGTCTTCCTTCATATAATTTTGTTTTTAAAAAAAAACAGCTCATCATCATCATCATCATTTAAGGTAAATTATAGAATTAAAAAAAAACTTTTAAAGAAAGTCATTTATAAAATGACTTTTAATAATAATACTCTTAAATTTTCAAAAAATTAATTTGATCAATTTTATGTACATTTAGACGAAGGAACATTATTCTTAAGAGCGGTTGATAGTTAATTTTCAAACGTGTTTTGCTCATGTATAAGATAAAATTTCGAAAAAAACGCTTCGTTCTTCGATAGATAATTAAATTATTTATCGAAGAGCGAAGCGCTTTTTTGGAAAATTTTCATTCATTTATGCATAAAATGCATTTTAAGATTCTATTTGTTGTACAAGTATGACAGAGATATTTCTGTTTGACCAATAGAGGGCGAGAGAGAAAAAAGTGTAAACACCTCGACAAAGATTTCTTAGGTAAAAAAGTTTTCTCTTGAAAAATTAATTTTTTTCCAGTATTTCAATCAATTCGTCCATTTCTTCAGACAAGCAAATATCTTTCAAATATTTCTCAAAAATAAATTTTTTGTGTCAAAAAAAATTTTTTCAATCCGATTATTTTTTCTTACTTTACAAATAAAGTATAAGAAGTTTAAGGATTTAATTGATTAATGTATTTATGACATTACCTATAGCCGCAGCATTGTAAACCAAATGAGTACAATGTCTAGCAGGAATCTCCTGAGGATGCAACGCGAATGGATCATCACGATAGACAGCATCGGCATTATAATAGCAAATAACTTTAGGGGGGCCTTGATTGCGCCTAATAATTGGTGGCGAGAGCTGTTCAAGCCAGATAGACTCGTGCTCAACAAGATTCGTTCCCAGAGGAGGAGGCGGCCGTCTTTCCACGGCTTCTCGCTGCAGTGTTCCCTGAGTTAATCTATGTGCAACAATTTATTTTATTTTCAATTTTTCTACCATCTCCAATTTATTTACAGTTGTTACGTATAATTTCACTACTTAGTACTTAGCATACCAATTTACCACAATAAAAATAAACAGAGCCAATAAATACAAACCGCTCAAGGTCTTCTTGCGAAGCCGCGGATTTCATCCCGCCGGCGTCGCGGATTCGCGGAGACGCCTCCACTGCTTCGCGGAGCGGCAAACTCGTAGATCCAAATTCAAGTTCATTGTTGATGTTGGAGGATCCCAAGGCTAGGGGAAGGCCTTCGACAGAATTTCTCTGAAACGTTGGAGTATCCGAGGGTGGAATGTGCTTCTGCAGCGGTGGCAATAGCCGGTAGTCTGGCAGGTGATAGGATGCCACTAAAGTCAAGGTCGACAGACTCAAAGTCAGCCTCAGCAAGGCCGATCTGCGGATTGCCCAGCCCATCGCTGAACTGCTCGCTAATTTACATAAATCCACATTATCTAATTAACATACGGATAAACCTATTTTTTATTCGTGGTCATTATTTTTAAAGTAATAATAAAAAAACTCGTTTATTTTTATTTAAATGCAATAATGCATTGCTATCGCGCACGCGGGTGTCCGAAATTATGCAAATTTTTTTCCTTGCGTTCGGAAGAAAGAATATTATCAGCGTATATGGCTTTGCAAATGAGTTTTATCTTACATATAAATATATATTTATAGTGGATGTAGTAAAGGATTTTTTTTTATTATTTTATTAAACTCTGGTATCTGTATCGTGTTATTGTTTTTTACTTGCATCCGCATCTTAGCGCTTTTTCTCTCTTCTGTTGACTCTCAACTCGTAATGTACCTGGAATCACGCACGATAAAATAACACGAACTGGTGGTAAGGAGTTTAAGTGTAAGAATAAAACTCAACCGACAAGTTGTCAAGCTGCTGAAGAAAGAGCAATAACTGATTTTATTTTTATTCTTTATTTTATTCTCAGGCGACTAAGTGATAAATTGCTTTTTATTAATTTACATTTCTTTGTTTTGGTTTTTTTATTTTTATTTTGTTATGGTTTTCTGCAGGTAATAAATTATATTCTAGTTAATAAATTTTATAGAATTAGTTCTATTGAATTTTTTAGTTAAGTAATTATAATTAATTTGGGGATTAAATTTTTAGTAAGAAAGAAAAAAAGGAAGACTTTGATTTTTATAAATTAAATTATTGTTATTTTGTTGGATTTAACCAATTCTTTGGATGAAAAAAATTTTCTTTCGTTGAAATTAATTAATTGATCAATCAAAGGACTAATAATAATTTTTTTATTAATCAACAATTAATTTTTCACTAATAAGGAAACAATTTTGTTTAAACAAAAAAAAAATTCGCGTGATAAATTAACATTTAACTATGTTTAATTTATAGTTTGATTGTTGTGACCTTAAAGAGATTCGAAGAACGTTTTTATACGCGATAATTTCATGGTGATGGTTGTAGTATCATCAGACCGAAGAAAAGTAACTTTTCTTCTTTGATTCGTCTATTAAAAATTGAAGTTTTATATATGACAAGCATTATTAAATAATTATCAGCGTCTACATCTAAATTTTCTAAATTCTTTATTTTATCAGCGAATTAACAAGCGTGTAATATATAAAATTACTGATTGGTATGAATGAAGATAAAAATATACAAACAAAGTATAAATACTATAAATTTAAGTTAGCAACAAAACAATTTTTTGTGCAAAATATTGTAAGTACAAAAAAAAATTGACATTCATTAAAATGTAAAGTTTAAGATTCATAAATTATAAATTTGAAAATTACTCACAAAAATTCAATAAAAAAAAAAAACTTAGCTTGAAAAAATTTTTTTACATCGTCAAAAATTCTCCCCAAAATAAAGTATATACTTTAAAAAATTCTCGGTTAATTAAAATTATGAAAATTAATCATCAAAAAATTTATTAAATTAATTGTAACTTTTGTTTAACAAAAATACTTAAAATTTTTGTTGTAAAAAAATAAAAAAAAAGTTTTTTCTCCCGTAAAAAACTGGATAAAAAATAAATAAATTTAATTTTAAAAAACACTTTTTCTTTCTTAAAAAAAAAAATTCTTATTCTATCATCGGATATTTAATCGCGTCACCAAAAAAAGTGACAGTGAAGTCACCAATAATACTAGTATAGACATGAAATATTAATCAATATTAAAAAATACGTGGCAAACTTTTATTGAGTCATTTATAAACCCGTTATCATTTCAAAAGTAATCCACTTGTAAATCGGAAGTAGATAACTAAAACAATTATTAAATAAATATTTTGATTTTTTTTTAATATATATCTTATCATCTATCAATATAGTAAATAAAACGTGCAGATGATTCTCCATCAGATTGAAGTGCACAAAGGAGATTGATTAATTCATGTCTCGCGCGCAAATTCAATAACTCGGCGGCCCTGGCGATTTCAATCACCCTCGAATATTAAATAAACAATCTTCGTTGAATACAAAATAAACTATGATTAAAAATTAAATGTAAAATTAATTGATATAAGAGAAAATTAGATGAATACCTTGGCAAAAATGTCTTTGATAAAATCACTCACAAAAATAACTTGAAATGTAAAATTAAAAATCATCAAACAACTAATCACAGAGAATCACTCAACACAGTTGTGCAGTAGTTTAAGAAATGCAACCGAGTATCGGAGGTGCCGGCTCCGTTACTACGTGATTAAAGAGGGTCCGGACAACCTTGCTTGGTAGGGCAAAATCGTGAATGTGGTATTCCGGACGCGTATAAGGCCCATATATACTCCTCGCGAGTCCCCGTAGAGACGAGCTCACTAACCACACACATGACGAGGATTCAAAGATGTCGATGTCGATGTTTATGCCAAAGCCAAAGCCTCGCCCTTGTATGTCGACTTTTGTTGTTAATTCTTTAGCTGTTAAATTATTGGAGTTTTAAACGCTTGGCTTGCAAGTACTTTTAATTTTTTAATCAGGATTTTTCAGAGAAAGCTGGAAAAATTTAGTTTTTATAAATTAAAGTTCGGTCAAAATTGTTTTTTTATGTAATTTTTGTACTGATAAAAAATTAATTTGATTGAAGAAAAAATTTTGAGAAATTTGATCATTTTTAATCAAGAAAAATTCTTGTTAAATAATTATTTTAAATAAATTTTTGCTTGATTTAAAATAATCAAATTCTTTAAAATAATTTAAAGAAGAAATGAAAAACTTTATACCTACAAAATTTTACATAAAAAAATTAATTTACTTCTTCAGAATTGCTTTATTTTTCAGAACAAAAAATTTTTAATCAAATAAAATGATTTTTTTTTATCAAGTTAATTTTTTACCTTAAAAAAATTTTTATTGACCTATTACACAAAAATCACTGAATATTTTTACGTTAAATTTATGAAAATGAAGTTAGTCGACATTTCAAAATTTTTAGAAATTTTTGATTGAAAAAATTTCAATTAAACAATTAAAAAAAAATTTTCACATGTAAAAAACTTGAAAAACTATAAGTGCAATTTTTCAGAAATATCTTTTTAGTTGTAATTTAATTAATAAAAAATGTCAAAATTTTTCAAATGTCTAACTTCAGTGTCATTTAAATTTGCATAATTAAAAAAAACATCTGTACTTTGAAGATTTAAATTTATTTAAAGAAAAATTAAATAATATTGCGGTTTTAAAACATGACTTATGTATGTGACAAAAAAAAAAATTGTATAATCAGATAAGTACTTAGTATAACTTTTACAAGATAAATATTTGATCATTTTCCACTAAATCATTAGATCACACCGAAGTCGTAATTTTCCAGTATCTCATAAAATATATAATAATCTCAATAGTAATAATAATAATAATAATAATAATAATAATAATAATAATAATAACAAACTACCAAGAAACTATGACTGAACCTTCTCACCTCATGATTCATTTGTTAAACGAGATAAACACCTGATGTTTACAATATTTAACGCGGAATTACCTGGAAAAACCAAATATAAGAATTAGCCACCTAAAATTTCTACGATAACTAATTTAATTTATTCTATCACACCAAATTCGTTTATTCAAATGAATTTATACTTACCACTCGATGTATTGGGTGATTTATTGAGACGTTGAAATTTCGGTGACACGTTAAGTAATTATGAATCCATAAATACATACCAGTCGATAAGATGAGATGAGAATAAAGATTTGAATTGAATGATCTGAAAATTTATTTATTATAATGGTCGCCGTAAATCGAAGGTCGGGTCGTTGCCACTAAAGTGTCTCTATCTACTCGGTTATATTAATCACAATCATGTTAGGCTGTGCATATTTTTTTTGTGATTGATTTTATTTTCTTTCAGGAACAAGAACCGAGTAGTGGCTTATTTTATATTAATATCGGGATTAACTTGAGAGGATTCGAGAAGAGGGAATCACTCGAGAACACTGGAGTTATGTAAATCTCTGACACAACTTTTTTAAAATAATAACTATTTACATAAGTGCTTTTATTTGGGTAATCTAAATGGATTCTATGCTCGGACATTTAGGTACTTAGTGATAGGGAATATATCTATGCTCATAAGCCTTTCGGGTACTTTCGCAAAACATTAAGTGGTTGAAAGATACTTTTAACTTTTAAGGCTTGTGTAATATTTTTATTAGAATATTTTTAATACAATTGTACTTGAGAAATTTGGAAATTCGTTAGTATTCGCTCGTTAGGACAGCTATTGACAAATACGTCATACAAATGGACATGAGAAAGCTATTAACGCGGTAATCCCCGCTAATTTATCATAAGTACTGATAAAAAAATACCTCGGATAAACGCTCAATTTATTTCGCCCGTGAAACTACTTTTTTTTGTTACATCATCTTCCATAGATTAATTTTTTTTTTGGTAAAGTATTATGTTTAGAAGTATTATATCCGCAAACATTAATTTTCATGTAGATTTTAGGTCCACGGGCAAGATGGGCCCTCTGAAAAAAATTTGATTTATTACGTCCTTAGTTACAATATTAATATCATTTTAGATGGATATCAATGTAAGAGAAAATCAAAATTTGTGCGACTAAAAAATGAAAAAAATGAAAAAATCTCAACAGATTTATTTTAAGAAAAAGTAAAAAAATTTTAGACAGCTAGGTTTAGTATATTAATATTTTTAGACTCGATAGTTTTTATTATTTTCTCCGAGAAATTTTATGCTGATAAAAAATAAAAAAAATTGATCAATGACATTTGAATATGTATAAAATATTTATTACAATTTCCTGTCGAGTATAAATACTAATCAGGACCTTGGTGTTATTGTTATTTACAATTAGGATTGTTTACATGTCAATGATTTTATTTAAATACTTATTGCTGTAATAAAATTATTTCAATGTCAGTATGCGACCATTTAGTTAGGCGCGGTTTATAAAGGATGATATCATTCTTCATAAAGGTTTCATATCATTCTCACCAATAGTGGATTTAAGATGATAAGTATTTAGGCTGTATTCGAAAATGCTCTATCTTTAGATACATAATTGATAAATGACCTTTTATCTAGTGAAATATTAATATTTTTTAAGATATAAGCTCACCCTGATGTTACACTCATCGAGACCTTTCATTTGAGTACCCACATCAATTTTTCATATATTTTATATATTTATATATTTCACAAATACCATATATATAAAATATATAAAAAATGTCATGTTGGTACTCAAACGAAAGGTTTCGATGAGTGTAACATCGAAATGAGTTTATATCTTAAAAAATGTCAATAATTAAGAAATGATCTTGTATCTTGTGAAATATTAATATTTTTAATGATATAAGCTCACCCCGATATTACACTCATCGAGACCTTTCATTTGAGTACCCACATCAATTTTTCATGTATTTTATATATATGGTATTTGTCAAATATATAAATATATAAAATATATGAAAAATTTATGTGGGTACTCAAATGAAAAGTCTCGATGAGTGTAACATCGGGATGAGCTTATATCTCTAAAAACGTCAATATTTAAGAAAGTACAGTGCAATTTAACAATAGTCATTATTTAATAAAGCAAAATTTTATTTATTTATAGTTCACAAGTCTCGTTAGTCAGATAGTGACTGCAAGGTTGCTGTTTTTTATTTATTAAATTATTTATCGTAAATTAGTGTAACAGAAGCTTCCGACAGATTAGATATTAATTCTCTTTATAATATAAAATTTAAAATTCTGATTTTATGGTAATTTTTAAGAATTATGTGCAAAGGGTCAGTCATAGTACTTTTATTTCATAAATTATTTTTATCAAGTGATTGATTAAAGAGTTTTTGATTCATAGAATTAAAATTGGAGATATGAATGAATGTTATGAATAATAAATCAGCGATGAGAATTAAAAAAAGTTTACGTGTAAGCGAAACCGGGTTGATTGACTAGAAAAAAGAGTGAGAGTTGACAATCCCTCGGAGGAGCAGAGTATCAGTCTAAAATTGTATCGTAAAAGTTGGTTCAAGGCCCAGTCAGGTCAAACTGGAGCAGGTTTTTTTCTTTTGGTTTTTATTTTGTTCCCCGGTTTTAAATTTGGTACTTAAATTTAATGGTATAAAGATCCGCCGGCTCTAAAAAAGGCCTTAAATTATTTGTCATTAGATATCTCGATCTGTTATCGAGAGTGTTCAAAATCTCCAGAGACTCAACTGAGGTTGAACGTCCGATGCAAACCGGTGACATCTCGGCTAAATTAGTGACATCGCGAGCCCGGGAACCCGAACCGGATAGCTTGGTTTGTATGTGCCAAATCAGGTTTTGGGACTCCTAGTGATCTGCACCGGGGCCATAAGTACTGAATAAGAAAAAATATTCCCTTGAGTAATCGTCTTGTTAGAATTTTTTTACAACCCGTGGATTTTATTAGTTGAAAAAAATTTTTTTCCTTAAAACTATTCATTTTTATTTTAAATAAAATTTTTGATTAATAATAAAAGATTTTTTTTCTTTTTCAATTTTTATTTTTCAAATTTTTTAATAAAATAATCTATAATATTAAGAGAATAAGAAAAATTTTCTTTCCAGGATAGTCATATGATAAAATCGGTTTTTTTTAGTGAAATTTAGTGTCATTGCAATGATCTTGACTTGAATTTATGCCTTTTCATAGTTTCATATCATTCTCACCAATAGTCAATTTATTATGGTGAGTATTTAGGTTGCATTCGGAAATTATCTCTAGATACATAATTAAAAAATGATCTAGTATCTTGTGAACTATTGACATTTTGTAAGATATAAGCTCACCCCAACATTACACTCGTCGAGACCTTTCATTTGAATACCCACATCAATTTTTCATATATTTTGTATATTTTTATATTTCACAAATACCATATATATAATATATAAAAAATGCCATGTGGGTACTCAAATGAAAGGTCTCGGTGAGTGTAACATCGAAATGAGGTTATATCTTAAAAAATGTCAATAATTAAGAAATGACCTTGTATCTTGTGAGCTATTAACATTTTTAAAGATATAAGCTCATCCCGATATTTTACTCATCGATCCCTTTCATTTGAGTACCCACATCAATTTTTCATATATTTTATATATTTATATATTTCACAAATACCATATATATAAAATATATAAAAAATGTCATGTGGGTACTCAAACGAAAGGTTTCGATGAGTGTAACATCGAAATGAGTTTATATCTTAAAAAATGTCAATAATTAAGAAATGCCCTTGTATCTTGGGATTTATTAAAATTTTTAAAGATATAATATAAGCTCATCCCGATATTTTACTCATCGAGCCCTTTAATTTGAGTACCCACATCAATTTTTCGTATATTTTATATATTTATATATTTGACAAATATCATATATATAAAATATATAAAAAATGCCATGCGGGTACTCAAATGAAAGCTCTTGATGAGTATAACATCGGGATGAGCTTATATCTTTAAAAACGTCAATAGTTAAGAAAGTACAGTGTAATTTAACAAAAGTCATTATTTAATAAAGCAAAATTTTAATTTTTTATACTTCCCAAGTCACGGCAGTTACATACTGACTGCAAGGTCGCTAATATTCCATAATTTCGATCACTATTTAAAAAATGAAAGTTTCAACCAAACAAATAGAGCGTACTTGAAAAATATCAAGATATACTCCTTGAAAATGTCTTCTGCAGATTTCATAAAAGTCGAGTGTCTTTGACAGATTTTGTGACGTCAGCGGGTAGTATAAAATCCATGATGATTTATGGGAAATCCGAAGTTGTCTTGGAGCTTTCTAAGCATCAAGTTCTCTATTTAAATTCATTTATTATTTTTTACTTATGTTTTGATCATTAATGACAAAAATTTAATAATTTATATAGTCTTTTAAAATTTTTGACTCGGCGTTTAAAAAAAATAAAAAACCAAGTTAAATTTTCAAGTAAAACAAAATATTTTAAGATTACTTATAAATATAAACAGCCAATTAAGTTGACAATAATTTTTTTATTGCAGAAAAATGATTCACGCAAGTAAAATAACAGCTAATATTTTAATATTAACTGTGTTTTTATTAATTATTGACTCTACTGACGCGACAATTGAAGACATGGATCGAGAAATAGCGGCTAATTTTCCGTACGGGCGAGGAATGGTAATTACTTTATTTTTTTTATGCAAAAAATCACATAAAATTTTTTATTTATTATTTACAGGATAATGAGCAAGTGCAATTAGCCAGATTATTGCTATCATACCCACGAGGTATGGGTCACCCAAAACGCAACTCGGAGTTGATAAATTCACTGCTCGGGTTGCCAAAAAATATGAACAACGCTGGTAAATAAATAATTAATCAACCTTCTGTAATGATTGATGACAAATGATTAACAAATTTGCAAATATGTTTAGTATGTAATCCAAATATATTTACTACTGTAGTTAATTGATAAATGAATTTAAATATTCGTCTGTATACCAAAAAAAAACCAGATATATAAGGTGAGATAAGATTGTATCAATGAATAAATAAGAATGTGAATTACATTAAAGTAGTCTTTATTTTTTATTTATATTTTTTATAAGTATATAAATCCTTGCTTTTATTTTTTAACTTTAATTCTGTACACGATACACACATTTATTACACATATAACTGCAACATACGATACTTTTATTAAAAGTATCTTACAGGTTATTTATTTGATCGATTTATCACTCAATCAATCAATTTATAAGTTAATTATATTTACACTATTTTATTTTTTACCTTTGCATCGATATATGTATGTTGTTTTTCTATTTAATAGTAGTAAAAATAATTAAAAAGTATAAAATAAAGTATGAAATAAATTCCAGTAGACGTCAATAAATTCATTGTTCTGTTACATTACTTTTTTCGTTTTAAAATTTTAAATAATAAATCCGATCATAAGTATTTTTTATTAATAAATTATATCAGTGCGTTCTATTCCATTGAAATTGGAATGTCGATGTACTACCACACGGAATCTAAACAATTATTAAAATTATGTTATTATTTCTGATAAATATTAGTTATAATAAAATTAAGGACTAATAATTAATTAATTAATTAATTAATTAAGTCATTGAGAACGTTCATACATGAGAAGCTATGAAAAAAAAATAAATCATTAACAATTTTAATTCATACAATTATAATCTATATTATTAAAAGAATAAATTTTGTGGCCAGTGTATTTATATGATAAAATGGGTTTTTATGATTAAATTGGGTATCATTGGAAAGGTCATGACTTGAATTTGTGCTTTATCAAGGTTTCATAACATGCTCACCAATAGTCACTATATTATGATAAATATTAAGGCTGCATTCGAAAATGCCCTATCTTTAGATACATAATTAAGAAATTATCTTGTATCTTGAGAACTATTGACATTTTTAAAGATATAAGTTAATTTCGATGTTACACTCATCAAGACCTTTCATTTGAGTACCCACATCAATTTTTCATATATTTTATATATTTATATATTTTACAAATACCATATATATAAAATGTATAAAAAATGCCATGTGGGTACACAAATGAAAGGTCTCGACGAGTGTAACATCGAAATGAGTTTATATCTTAAAAAATGTCAATAGTTAAGAAATGATCTTGTGTCTTGTGAACTATTGACATTTTCAAAGATATAAGCTCACCCCGACATTACACTCATCGAGAGCTTTCATTTGAGTACCCACATCAATTTTTCATATATTTCATATATTTATATATATTATATATATGTATATATGAAAAATATATCAAAAATGCATGTGGGTACTCAAATGAAAGCTCTTGATGAGTGTAACATCGGGATGAGCTTATATCTTTGAAATATATATTATATATATGTATATATGAAAAATATATCAAAAATGCATGTGGGTACTCAAATGAAAGCTCTTGATGAGTGTAACGTTGGGATGAGCTTATATCTTTAAAAACGTCAATAGTTAAAAAAGTACAGTGCAATTTGACATAAGTCATTATTTAATAAAGTAAAATTTTATTTATTTATAGTTCACAAGTCACATAGTGACTGCAAGGTTACTAATAGTTATTAAATGAAAAAAAAAAATTAAAGCGAGTTTAATAAAAACAGTAAAACAATTTATTATAAAACTCCCGTATAATATATCATCATATATGAACGATCTTAATAACAGTAAATAATAAAATAACAAAATTACCAAAACTTGAGATGAAAACCACCACCGACAGGCGCTGCGCCGCGGCCGCTTTCCATAAGACCCATATGAAATCCACCCGAAGCATTGATCTCAGCATCGTCATTGTCCCCAAGCTGTTTGTACTCTTTGCCACCACTGGGTGGCTTAGGAGAAGCATTAGTAGTCGCACGGATGCCAAGCTCCGACTTGGCAGGCCAGGTAGGGAACATCGCGGGGTCTATTGGCAGCGGAGTCTCCGTAAAGTAAGTATGCTGAAGAGCGTCCTCAGCAGTCATACGTTGCGCCGGATCATAGGTCAGCATTTTATTCAGCAGTTCAATTCCGTTGTCAGATAACTTCAAACTGAATCGCTGTCTTAAATTGTTCACCGGATAAGATTGTGCGAAAGGTATCTTAGAGACGACTGGCAGCTTTG
Organism: Cotesia glomerata; assembly: GCF_020080835.1. Classification (NCBI taxonomy): domain Eukaryota; kingdom Metazoa; phylum Arthropoda; class Insecta; order Hymenoptera; family Braconidae; genus Cotesia; species Cotesia glomerata. The sequence goes on from NC_058158.1 coordinate 7,134,244, forward strand.
AGTAACCAGGCCAAATACGGTCACTGGGAGTGCCCAGTTCTTTAAAGATTTTTTGCAGTTGATCAATCTCGGATTTCCCGGGAAAAAGAGCTTCCATGCGTATCAGCTCGGCGAATATGCATCCTACAGACCACATGTCGATAGGCGTGCTGTATTCTTTGCCATTTAGCAATAATTCTGGCGCACGGTACCAAAGAGTCACCACAACTGGAGTGTATTGGCGCAGAGGTGATCCATATTCTCTGGCTAATCCAAAATCACCGACCTTGAGGATCCCCCTGTGGCTCAGCAGCAGGTTTGAGGTTTTTAAATCGCGATGGAGGATCCAATTGTCGTGTAAATGCGCTACTGCTTTCAACAACTGCTGCATAAGACACTTTACTTCGCTGGGCAAAAAGTTTTGCTTTTTCTGCTTCATCGTTTCCATCAGAGACTTCAGGTCGTGCTCTACGTAGTCCATCACGATGAATATCTTGTCCATGTTGCTGCCGACGACAATCTCGCGGACGGTAACAATATTCGGATGCTGCGCTTTCAACAACGTATTTATCTCCCTTAGACTAGTAATAGGAAACCCTTCCTTTTCCTTCTCCATTTTCAATCTTTTCAGCGCGACTATTTCTTCTGTGCGTTTATCACGTGCCCGATATACAACACCGTAAGTACCTTCTTCGATGCGGTTCAGACACTGAAACTCTTCTACGCTACGGCATCCTTGGATGGCAGGTAAGTATGGAGGTAGCTCGGGTTCTTTTTCTTCTTTTACTACAATTTTCACCCCTTCGGGTTCTTTGGTTGTGCCGTTCGACTCGATATGTCCTGGAGATCCTCCATCAGAGTGGTCTGACTTGGTGAGTCGCTCGACAGAAAGCGGACTAGGGTTGTTGTAATAGTCAGACCCGTCGTTAGAGTCGTCGTTGGACCCCTTGTTCGTGTCATTCGAGTCATCGTCATCGTCATCGTCATCATCGCTACTCGTGTCTGACGAGTCTGACGTATGTCTATCCGATGATTTGTCTCGACCGCTGTGGCGGTCTTCTGACGAATGCCTTCCTTGAGATCTGCAATTCGATTTAGTTTTTTTTTTTATTGACTATTTCCATGTGAATAAATTTGTTTAATATATAGAAAGAAAATAATTAGGCTATCAAACACTAGTTTTAAGATCGGTCTTAAGATCAAAAGTTCACATAAGAATTTTTTACACTACGTATACTTTTTTTGTACTAGTGACATTTTTAAAGATATAAGCTCATCCCAATGCTATACTCATCAAGAGCTTTCATTTGAGTACCACATGCATTTTGATATATTTTTCATATATACATATGTATAATTTATATAAATATATGAAAAATTGATGTGGGTACACAAATGAAAGGTCTTGATGAGTATAACATCGGGATGAGCTTATACCTTTAAAAATGTCACTAGTTCACAAGATACAAGGTCATCTCTTAATTATTGACATTTTTTAAGATATAAACTCATTTCGATGTTACACTCCTCGAGACCTTTCATTTGAGTACCCACATGGCATTTTTTATAAATATTATATAGATGGTATTTGTGAAATATATGAAAAATTGATGTGGGTACACAAATGAAAGGTCTCGATGAGTGTAATATCGGGGTGAGCTTATATCTTTAAAAATGTCAATAGTTCACAAGATACAAGGTAATTCCTTAATTATTGACATTTTTTAAGATATAAACTCATTTCGATGTTACACTCATCGACACCTTTCATTTGAGTACCCACATGGCATTTTTCATATATTTTATATATATGGTATTTGTGAAATATATAAATATGTAAAATATATGAAAAATTGATGTGGGCACTCAAATGAAAAGTCTCGATGAATGTAATATCGGGGTGAGCTTATATCTTTAAAAATGTCAATAATTCTCAAGATAAAAGATCATTTCTTAATTATGTCTCCAGAGATAGAGCATTTTCGAATGAAGCATAAATACTTTTTATGATCATCATAATTTTTCTTATTCTCTTAATAATATAGAGGTACTGAATGGGTTCATATAAAAATAAAAATAAAAATAAAAATAAAAATGAAACATACTTTGGAGATTTTGACTGGTCATCATCTGATTGTACAGGACTAAGACTATCGTCAGTCAACTCAACAATTTGATCATGATTATGATCTGGACTATGTGGACGTTTTTCCCCTCTCTTTAATCTCCTTGCTTGTAATTCTATTCTAGAAACTTCCTTCCTCCTGACCATTTCCCGATCAGCTTCCAGTAGTCTATTAAAAATAAAAATTATCTCAAAAAAATTCTAGTTACTTAAAGATTTTCAAAATTATATAAATTAACATACTTAAGGTACCTCTCCTTGCGCATTTCCTGCTCGTTAAGTTCCTTAATGTCTTTGGGCTGCAGCGGCAAGTCATTGAGATCCAATTCTTCAATATCATGGATCTGTATACCCTCCATCATTGATTCGCGCATCTGTTTATCGCGGTGTTCGCGTTCGCGGTCGTTTTTATCTCTATCCCGATCGCGCGCTCTGTCGTACTTGTGATTCCGCTTATGCCGCTTCTCTCTGTTCGATCGCTCCTCCATCAACTCATTTTCAGGATACGGATCATCTATATTCTGTAGATGACGCCGGTCGTCCATTCGTCCGCCTCCTCCTCGGCCGTCATTCATCATCATCCTTACATCACCCCGTCTGTCGCGCGTATCCTCCATTCTCATATCTCGGCGGTCTCGAGGTTCACGCGACTCTTCTAAACGCAACTCCCGACGTGATTCCGGTTTATATTCACGTAAATCCCTTGGATCATCTCGTCTTTCACGTCTTTTGTCAAGTAATCTTGAAACGAAGTTCCTTTATTCAGTATATTAGTAAAAAAATTGTACAAAAATAATAAATAAGTTGGTTTAAATAAAATAAATAAGTTAACAATTAATATGTATTTTTAAATAAAAATAAAAGTATTCAATAATGGAAAAATTTTTCGTAATGGATCATTACAAAATAACTGAATTGATTAAAAGTTTTTTTAACAATTTAATTTGTAAATTATTAACAAGACAAATTTAAGTGCTTAAATGTGTGATGTCTGGTAAATTTAGTATTATCTTATATAATAATAATTTGGTAATTTTTTAATAAAAAAATATTTACTGCAGACAAATATAATTATTAAACAAGACAAAATAATACTTTAGACGTATTAAAAAATTTCAGCTATTAAGAAATTTTTCAAACAGAGAATTTTTAACAAATTTAATTAAAAAAAATTTTTTTTTAATTGTACTTGTAATTTATGATACTGAGATTAGCTGATAACTATCAATTTTTTTAATTTTTATGAAAAATTAATTACAATAAAAAAATGTTTTAAAAAATTTTTACTAATAAGTTTTTTTTAATCTTCACATGTGAATTTTTTTATTACATTTTTTTCATCATAATTTCATTGCTATAAAATTATAAAAAAATTTCTAATATTTGTCAACTTCAGTGTCATTATAATTTATAATGCTAAAGTTAGCCGACGTTTTTAATTTTTTGATTATTTTTCATTTATTAAATTAGAATTAAAAAATATTTTTAAAAAATTGCACTTATAGTTTTTCAAGTTTTCTACAAATAAAATTTTTATTTTTATTTTTTTGTAATAATTTTTTCAATAAAAAAAATTCTTAAATTTTTTAGATGTCGGCTAACTTGATTTTCATTTATAATTTATATAATATTTTTATGACAAGAGTTATCCGACATTTAAAAATTTTAGAATTTTTTTTATTGAAAAAATCATTACAAAAAAGATTTTTTTTTAATTTCATTTATAAAAAATTTAAAAAACTGTAAGTGGACTTGAAAAAAATTTTTTTTAGTTTTTTTTTAATAAACTAAACTAAATCAAAAAATAAAAAATGTCGGTTAACTATAATTATAATATTTGTAAGTATTTATTTTTCCTAGTAAATAAATACTTAAAAAAATTGAAATATAAATTTTGTACTTTATTAAAAAAAAAAGTCTGACTTTAGTATAATTTTGACATATTTTTTGTCTATTTTTTGCATAACTGATACTTGTTAAATTAAAAAAAAAAAAAATCAAAATAGCAAATGAAAAATAACTTACCTAGTACGTAAATCTTCAAGAACACGATCACCAGTGTTCCTTTCTTTCCTTTCATGCCTAGATGACTCTCTGTCACTGGTAGCAGCACTTCGAGAGTGAGAATCGAGTCTCTCAGAGCGTTCTAATCTGTCACGATCTCTCTTAGACCCGTCAGACGCTGATTCCAAACCGTGTCTACGGTGCCTGTGTTTATTTTCTCTGCGCCGATCTTCCCGGTCGTGGTGCCTCGACTTGCGATCTTTGTCATCGCGCCTATCACGTCTCTCTCCATGTTTCTCTCGTCTTCTCGAGGACGTCGATTTACGTAAACGTAGAGCTGCCTGTGGTGGTTTGATATCCAACGAATCAGCAGTATCACCTGCTTCCTCCTCTGAGAAACTGTTATTAATTTTATTATTTTTACAAACCGTCTATCAATCAAAGAACGACAATTAATATCAAATAAAATAGAAAGTTTAATTCATTAAATTAATCAATAAATAGATAAATAAATAACTAAGTAACCTTAAAATAGCTCACCTAAAATCATCAATATCTTTCATTGGACTTTTTTTTATTTCACCGTCCTCACTCTGATTGTCTATGTCCATTTTTTTTACAGTTTTTACTAATCACATTTGTGTATCTTCATTTGTGTTTGTTTAATAAATAAAAAACGTAATTATTACGTTATTATTAAATATATATTAATATAAATGTTTTTATAATTTTATTTGTTGGTTACAGCCATCGTTTCGGATTAACGCCGCTCAGTGGCGCACTCATTCATATTCGTCATACTGAAGTTAGCTGACAACTGTCAATTTTTTAAGTATATACTCATAACAAATCAATTACAGTAATAAAAAATGAAAATAAAGTTAACCGATATCTAAAAATTTTTATGATTTTTTTTATTAAAAAACTATAACAAAAAAAAAAAAAAATTTTTTTCATTTGTTAAAAACCTCAAAAACTTTAAGTGCAATTTTTTAAAAATATTTTTAGTTATAATTTAATAAATTAAGCAAAATAAAAAAAATAAAAATTTCGGCTAACTTTATTAATTTAGCAAATATTTAATAATTTTAAGAATTTTTCTAATAAATAAATTACTGCATAAAAAAAAAAATAAAAAAAATTGACCTTTAGAAAATTTAATAAATTAAAAATGCAATTTTTCAAAATTAATTTTTTGGAACAAATTTTTTATGTGAAATAAAATTAAAAAATGGTCAAAAGTAACAGCTAACTTTAATATCATTGATAAAAATGCTTTTCAAAATTTCCTCATGTAAATTTATTTAGCAGATATTTAATAATTTTAAGAACTTTGTTAACAAAAAAATTGACATCTAGAAATTAAAAAAAATCAAAAATGCAATTTTTTTAAAATAATTCTTTGGAACAAATTTTTTTGTTTACTATAGTTAAAAAATGATAATTTTAATGTCATAAATTTTTACTAATAATTTTTTTTTAATTTTCACATGTGGAATTTAATTTATTAAATTTTTTTTCTAAATAATGTCATTGCTATAAAATTATAAAAAAATTTCTAAACTCAATTTCAGTATCATATATATATATGTTTCCAACAAGTTGGTATTTTCACTTCCTATTGGCTGATTGAAATAATCCGCGCTTTATCATGTCAGAACACATCCAAAACAATTATTATAAAAAATCAATAATTAAATACAAGAAAGAATACCAAGTGCTCTATTGAAGTAGTCATTTATTTTCAATCATTATAATACAAATATATAAATTCAATAATTTTACCTAGTCTGATTTGTTTCTGGGTTATCTTAAACCTGTGAACAATGTCAATAAACTTTAGATATTACATAATTATAACAATAAATGATACTTTAATATAAAGTACCTTACAAATGACTTCATTAGTATTTAACCTTATTACATGCGTTTTGTGGTTGAATATTTAATTAATTAACCATTTGTACAATACTTAGATTTAAACATTTAAACTAGCCGTAGAAAAATAATTGGCGTGTAAAGAACATACCATGATATAGTAACAAATTTCAATTGAAATTTATTGTATTTTTAAAATCTTAAAAAAATTATTTATTTACGACAAAAATAAAAGCTATTTCAATCTTTAATGTATTTCGTTGACGCGCTTTGTTAAGTAGAGTCGAATCGTCATTCGAATCATGTACATCCATCGGAGATCTAAAAAATTATAATTAATAATTAATATTATTAATCATTACTTACATTATCAAGTATATGAAAACTAATTAAGCAGATAGTTGATCAATTAAAGAATTTTTTTAATAAACAAATTATAGCAAAAAAAATTGACATGTAGAAATTCAAAAAAAATTAAATATGCAATTTTTTAAAAACAATTTTTTGGAATAAATTTGTTTGTTAAACAAAATTTAAAAGTTGTCAAGTGACTGCTAACTTTAATGACATATCAAGTATTGATTTAAAATAATAAAAATATTACCAAAATTTAAGATGAAAACCTCCGCCAGCAGGAACAGTTCTACGGCGACCGCTTTCCATAAGACCCATGTGAAATCCATCAACAGCAGGACCTAATTCAGCTTCATCATACTCCCCCAACTGCTTGTACTCTTTGCCGCCACTAGGAGGTTTCGGAGACGCATTAACTTTCATGGCTGATCTGTCTTTGGCCTCTGACTTAGCAGGCCAGGTTGGAAACATTGAGGGATCAATCGGCAGCGGCGACTCAGTAAAATAAGGATGCTGTAGAGCGTCCTCAGCGGTGATACGCTGAGCCGGATCATAAGTCAGCATTTTACAGAGCAACTCCATTCCGTTGTCAGACAGCTTGAGCCGGAATCGCTGGTGTAAATTATTTACCGGATAAGATTGAGCGAAAGGTATTTTAGATACCAATGGCAAGTTAGAGTAACCTGGCCAAATACGATCGTTCGGTGAACCGAGTTCTTTGAAGATTTTTTGAATTTGATCAATCTCGGATTTCCCGGGAAAAAGAGCTTCCATGCGTATCAGCTCAGCGAATATACATCCTACAGACCACATGTCGATGGGCGTGCTGTATTCTTTACCATTTAGCAACAATTCTGGCGCACGGTACCAAAGAGTCACCACGATTTGAGTGTATCTGCCCAGAGGTGATCCATATTCTCTGGCTAATCCAAAATCACCGACCTTGAGAATCCCCCTGTGGCTCAGCAGCAGGTTTGAGGTTTTTAAATCGCGATGGAGGATCCAATTGTCGTGTAAATGCGCTACTGCTTTCAACAACTGCTGCATAAGACACTTTACTTCGCTGGGCAAAAAGTTTTGCTTTTTCTGCTTCATCGTTTCCATCAGAGACTTCAGGTCGTGCTCCACGTAGTCCATCACAATGTATATCTTGTCCATGTTGCTGCCGACGACAATCTCGCGGACGGTAACAATGTTCGGATGCTGCGCTTTCAACAACGTATTTATTTCCCTTAAACTAGTAATAGGAAATCCTTCCTTTTCCCGATCCATTTTCAATTTTTTTAGCGCTACAATGTCGCCTGTGCGTTTATCACGTGCCCGATATACGACACCGTAAGTACCTTCTTCGATGCGATTCAAGCTGACAAATTCATCTACATAGCGGCAGCCCTGAATGGCAGGTAGGTATGGAGGTAGCTCTGGTTCTTCCTCTTCTCCTTTTACTTCTTCCTTCACTTCTTCGGGTTCTTTGGCAGTCCCGTTTGATACGATGCGACCGGGAGAGCCTCCGTCAGAGTGATCTGACTTGACAAGGCGGTCGACGGATATCGGGCTGGGATTGCTGTAATCAGAACCATCGTTTGATTCATCATTGGAACCTTTGTTAGACTCTGTTGAGTCGTCGTCATCGTCTTCTTCTTCGCTACTCGAATCCGATGAATCGGACGTTTGTTTTTCAGATGACTTGTCTTTGCTACTATAACGGTCTTCTGATGATTGTCTTTGAGATCTGTAATTGTAAAATTAAATAAATAAAAATTTTTTGTCTACTTCTATATCATTAAAAGAATAAGCAAAATTTTGTGGCCAGTGTATTTATATGATAAAATGGGTTTTTATGGTTAAATTTGGTATCGTTGGAAAAGTTATAACCTGGAGTTGTGCGTTTTAATGGTTTCATATCATTCTCACCAATAGTCAATTTATGATGATAAGTATTTAGACTGCATTCGAAAATGTTCTATCTCTAGATACATAATTAAGAAATGACATTGTATCTTGTGAACTATTGACATTTTTAAAGATATAAGCTCATCCTGATGTTACACTTATCGAAGCTTTTCATTTGAGTACCCACATCAATTTTTCATATATTTTATATATTTATATATTTGACAAATACCATATATATAAAATATATAAAAAATGTCATGTGGGTACTCAAATGAAAGGTCTCGATGAGTGTAACATCGAAATGAGTTTATATCTTAAAAAATGTCAATAGTTAAGAAATTACCTTGTATCTTTTGAACTATTGACATTTTTAAAGATATAAGCTCACCCTGATATTACACCTATCGAGACCTTTCATTTGAGTACCCACATCAATTTTTCATATATTTATATATATTATGTATATGTATATATGAAAAATATATCAAAAATGCATGTGAGTACTCAAATGTAAGCTCTTGATGAGTGTACCATCGCGAACGGCTTATATCTTTAAAATATATATTATATATATGTATATATGAAAAATATATCAAAAATGCATGTGGGTACTCAAATGAAAGCTCTTGATGAATGTAACGTTGGGATGAGCTTATATCTTTAAAAACGTCAATAGTTAAAAAAGTACAGTGCAATTTAACACAAGTCATTATTTACTAAAGCTAAAATTTAATTATTTATAATTCACAAGTCACGGCAGTCACATAGTGACTGCGAGGTTGCTAGTATTCATTAATTTAATTAAAAATTGAATTTTACTAATCAAAATATTTAATAAAAAATAATTTTTTTTAAAAATTCTAATTTATAAAATTGAAATTAAAAACTTACTTGGAAGATTTTGATTGATCATCGTCAGATTGTATAGGACTGAGGTCATCGTCACTTAGTCTATAAACTGGAGCAGGACTGTGCGGACGTTTTTCTCCTCTCTTAAGTCTTCTTGCCTCTAATTCTGCTTTAGAAGCCTCTTTCCTCCGTTCTAATTCTCGGTCTGCTTCGAGTAACCTGTAAAAAAATAAAAAACATCAATAAATAAATAAATTAATTCTAACTTCTTAAAAAAGGTACACAACTGATAGCGAAAAAAGAAAAATACCTCTTTTTACGTAACTCTTGCTCCGCGAGTTCTTTCGGGTCTTTAACCGACATCGGCAAGGGACTTGGCTCGTCCTCTTCATCTTCAACAACCTCCATGGTTGCTTCGCGCTGCTTTTCACGGTACTCGCGCTCGCGATCTCTGTCACGTACTCTGTCATGCTTGTGACTCCGTTTATGTCTTTTCTCCCGATTAGGTCGTTCTTGCTCCAACTCGTTGTCATTGTACGGCAAGTCTTCGATACGTACTTGGCGACGTTCTTCCGCGCGAATTTCATCCCGCTTATCACGTGTGTCTTCAATCCTTGATTCTCTTATTTCTCGACGGTCTCGTGGTTCACGTGTCTCTTCCAAACGCAGCTCTCGACGGGATTCCGATTTATAGTCACGCACATCCCTTGGGTCATCTCGTCGCTCTCGCCTCTTGTCCAGTAATCTTGAAGAGAAATTCCTTTTTTATTAAATTTATCAATTTATTAGAAAATCATCAATCTAAAAATGGTTAACTGTTTTTTTTTTAAATTAAAACAGAACATCAATAATTTATTTATTCTATTTATAATATTAAATTAAAATATCAATTTAATTGAATTTTATAAAAACAAATCTAAAATCTATTTTGTTTCAACATTGTATTATAAATACAATTTTTTTTTTTTAATTACAGATTTTTATAGAAAATTAAATTCTTTGAAATAAAAACTTGATTTGCTTTCTTCGTAATTTCAACGACTGAAAAGTTGTGTCTTAAAATTTTAACAATAAATTAATTAAATTTTTATTATATACACAGAAAGAACAAGATGACACTGGATGTCATCCCAAATTATACTGAGTGAAAACAAATTTCAGATAGTAGCTAGTATAATCCAGATTATAATGAGTATAATCCAGATATCACGCAGTATAATCTAATCTAGATTTTTCTGTCTACTATCTGAAATTTTTTTTCACCACAGATATCACTGAGTATAATCTGGGATGATATCCAGTGTCATCTTGTTCTTTCCGTGTACTTAACAATAAATTAATTAAATTTTTATTCAATACTTAACAATGAATTAAAACGCAACATTCAATATTTTTTCAGAGAAATTATTAAATTTGATTTTGATAATGAAAAATTTTTAGTAAAAATTTTGCTATGAGCTCACTATAACGAAAAATTTTTTTTAATTTACTTATTTCCATTAAAATTAATTAAAAAAAAAAAATATACGAACTTCTCTCAACGTCTGACTCACTAGTCGCAGTAAAAAAATATACGAGTTACATAAGCATATATCCATTGTAATACAAAAAAACTTGATACTTACGAATTTTAAAACCTTTATAACTATTTATGCGTTGAGATTACGAAGAAACTACACCATAGCTTTTTTGTAGAGTGAAATTTCCTCTAAAAACATGTATTTTTAAATTAGAATAGAAAATAAAATACTTTCACTAAAAGCAAACAATAAGTTTGACTAAAACGGGGGAAAAAATACAAAAAAAAGTTATTTGAAAATCAACTGAATACTAACTGATATAAATAAATAAATATAAATGAATAAATATTTGCTTAATTAAATCAACAGCTAATAAAAATAATTTACCTGGTGCGTAAATCCTCAAGGACACAATCTTCACTGATTCTTCCTTTTCTTTCATGTCTAGAAAATTCTCGTTCGCTGGTGACGACACTGCGAGAGTAATTATCTAACCTTTCACTGCGCTCAGATCTTTCGCGGTCCCTCTTGGACACGCTGGTATCAGATCCTGACTCTAAACCATGTCTACGGTGTTTGTGTTTGTTTTCTCTCCGTCGATCTTCACGATCGTGGTGCCTCGGCTTGCGATCTCTATCATCAAGTCTATCTGAATAACCAGAATGATTATCACGCCTTCTCGAAGAATTTGATTTGTATGAACGCTGAGATGCCTGCGGTGGTTTTATTTCCAACGAGTCCGTGGTGTCTTCTCCGTCTTCTGAGAAGCTGTTGATTTTATTTTTTTTGTTATTAAATATCTATCTGTCAAAGAATGTCAATTACTATCTAAATTTACTTTAGATATTTATTTTTAATGATATATAAATAAAACAAAATTAATCTTGAGGAAAATTTATGTTGACAAAAATAAATTTATAACCTTAAAATTTCTCACCTGAAATCTTCCGTGTCTTTTATTGGGCTGTGTCTCATTTTTCCATCATCACTTCGGCTGTCAACTTCCATTTTATTGTAACAGGTATTTTTTTATTTACGATTGTTAAAAATATAAATACTAATCATATATTTAAATTCTGTTTTATAAATATGATTCGTTGGCAAAAGTGGACTAACGTTTAAGAACGTTTTCTCTACCCTCCATAGAACGTTTGTATCAGCAAATTTTTTTTTTTTTTACATAAACCACCATCAGGTGGCGTAACTCTTGCCATTTTTCCGGGAAATTCAAAATATTAAATGAAAATTAATAAAACAGATTTTTAATAATTTAAATAATTTTTGTAACAAATTAATTATGGTAAAAAAATTAAGAAAAAAAAATTAACATGTAGAAATTTAAAAAAATTAAAAATGCAATTTTTTTAAAATAATTTTTCGGAACAAATTTGTTTGTTAAATAAAATTAATAAATGATCAAGTGACTGCTAACTTTAATATGACATTTTTTTAATTTTATTTATCAACAAAATTTGTTCCAAAAAATTATTTTTAAAAAAGTGCATTTTTTATTTTTTACAATTTATACATGTCAATTTTTTTTTGCCATTATTTATTTATTAAAAAATTTTTAAAATGATTAAATATAAGCTAAATTAATTGTCATAATATTCAAACAAATATAAGACAGTGAAATCAGCAGACACTTGACAATATTTTTTTTAAATTAAATCAGATCTAAAAAATTATTTTTAAAAAATTCTATTGATTAATTTTTAGAGCTTCTAAATATAAAATATTGTAAATAAATTATTCTTGCTGTAATTTATTTATTAAAAAAATACTAAAAATTATCAGATATCCCTTAATTTCAGTATCATACAAATATTTGCAATTTACATTAAAAACTTTTATTCAATTATTGCTTAAAAAAATATTATCCATACATTTTTACTAGAAAATATCTAAAAAAGTATTTTCTAAAGTTTTAATTCTTTAACTAATAAAAAAAATACATTAAAACCTTACAAACATTAAATATAACTTGAAGGATATTTTTACGACAGTATAAAATTACAAATTATACTATTTAAATTACTTCTTGTGGTTATTAGCCCAGGTCGCAGGACTCTGGGGTACAGTAAGAGCTTTGGATGATTTAATCGGCACAGGCGCCTTGAACTCCGGCATCGGATGTGCTTTCGGCTCCATAGTTTTTCTCAACGCTAATTCTTCAAGCTTTTCCTTCTCACGCTGCTTTTCTTCCCACATCATTCTTAATCTATCAATCTCCAGTTGCTTCTGTCGTATCTGAACATCAAACTCATGTCTCTCCTTGGCTCTCTTATCAGTGTGCAGCTTTGGCGGTCCTGAAATTCTGCTCGGCTTCGGAGCTTGAGTTTTCGGTTTAGGAATAACATTCGGCGTCTTATTCTCTTGATTAACTTTCGTGCTAATTTTTGCATTGCTCGAAGACCTGGTGGTATTTAAAACACTTGGCTTTTTAATAGTCTTGTCCATTACTCTCGATGGTACATTCGAAATTCTTTTGGCAGTCAGTGTCTTATTAACTAATTTATCAGATGCGCTGGCTAATGTTTTATTCATCGTCTTATCAGTAATCATACCACCGATTGTTTTATTCATTACTTTACTGGTAGTAGCATTCAATGTTTTATTACCAATTTGTTTTGTATCAGATGTTTTGCTAGTGATACTGTTACTTTTTCCCCGTGCTAAAAAGTTAAACGGTTGAGCCTCAATGTGTTTTTTTCTTCCGCAAATTACTGGAATACCAAAGTGATTTATTCGCTCTTCTTTGAGGTGTGCACCATCAGAAGCATCAGTAATTGTTTTAATTACATGCTTGGTAGCTGGTTTTGTAACTTTTGATCCCGATTGATCCAACATTGATGAATTAATATTTCGAGGCTTTGGTTTAGGAAGTAAAGAAGGTGAAGCAGGCTTAATTTTTTTAGTAGATTGGTTTAAAACTGTACTCTTATTAATATTTCTATTCATATTCTTCTGATCAGCGTCCGGAATAGATTTACTGTCATTGTTTATCGATATGTCATTTATTACGTCTTGTGTGGTGTTTTTTTGCTCTCCAGTATTGTCAGAAGTAGACTGAGGTTCAGAAACACATTCTTGGTGCTCGTTCGTTGGAGTATCAATTATTTGGCTACAAGATGTTTCTTCTTTCGTGTTATCAGTCTCTGTTAGACAATTATTTTGTGTCACTTCTGGATCTTCACTTATTGGAATGTCACTAATTTGGTCACCGGTTAATTTTTTACCTTCTACAGAGTGTGAAGGATCATGAATGACGGTATTGTTGATCGAAAGGTCGATTTGCGTGTTTGACGACAAATCCTGGCAGTCTTCGTAAGAACTATCTAGATTTGGATCTGACCGTGAAGATCTTCTTGGTTTTCCCGCAGACTCAATACTTAAATTATTCAGAGCATTCAGGAGTCCTTCTTCAGAAGTTAAGCTTGAATTTGCATCCTTCTGAGTATTCGAAGATAAAAATGATGAGTTTATTGTTGATGTTATCGAGTCATCTAGACCAAAGTCGGAATTTTCGTCTTGAGACCGCCACTCTGTGCTGTTCATCATTTTTTCTTATCAATTAGATTGTTTTTAGACTCAACAGCTGTTAATTTATTTTATGAAGCTGTACTTCACCTAAAATATAAAAATAATACACTTAGTATTTTGCCGGTAATAACAATACAACACAACCTTAAATTAAATGGGATAAATAAAATACTTACTAGTGCGTTAATTATTTATAGAACAAATATATTAATTGTCTTGGAAAAATATTTTTTTTTTAAGTGATTTAATTATTAATTTTATATTTTTTTTATTGTGTTTTTGTTGAGTTAAATGTGGAGATCGCTGTCAACAAAACGGTTACGACGCTCTATTTTAAAAATATACCAAACTATATATACTTTGACACTTAACTATACCTTTTTCAGTTAGCAGAAGTGTAGTAGTTAACTTTAACTGCCATCTAGATAAAAAAAATTTTGTTATTTTGAATAACGTTGAAATTAATGAACGTTAAAAATTTTATGAAAATTAAGTTAGATGACATTTTAAAATTTTTAGAAATTTTTTTATTGAAAAAATTTCAATTAAACAATTAAAAAAAAATTTTCACATGTAAAAAACTTAAAAAACTATAAGTGCAAATTTTTATAAATATCTTTTTAGTTGTAATTTAATTAATATAAAAAATTTTTAGACGTCTGCTAACTTTAGTGTCATAAAAATTTTTTTAGAATCTTATAACAATTAAATTGTTGTGAAAAAAATTTAATTAAAAAATTCCACTTGTAATAATTAAAGAAAATGATAAGTGAAAATTTTTAAAAGCATTTTTATTATTGTAATTAATTTGATAAAAGAATTTAAAAAATTGACAGCTAACTTCAGTATCATTTTTTTGAAAAGAAAAAAAAATTCTTAAATTTTTTACTCCATGAAATAATAAAAAAAATTATAAACATAAAATGTAATGACCATGAATTTTTATTAAATATTTTATTGTTTACATCAACTTGATGTTTATATATTAAAAAATATAATATATTTATTTTTATTACCATTGCTATGACAGTATTTATATTTTAATTTAAAGTCATAAGACTTAACGAGCAATAATAATAATTAAAAAATAAATATATTATATTTGTACAATGATTGTTTTTGTATAAGTAAGATGACCTATGACTTTTATTTTTAATACAGTCCAATTTATAATACAAGAGAGAAAAGGTTTGTAATAGTATATGTATATATAGTATAAGATAAAAATGTATATATTTAATTTTTTAGTTTATTTTTCTTCTTAATAAGTGTAATTATTGTAAATATATCTATAGGATTTTTGTCATCATGAATGACATTTTTTTTTACTTAATTGAATAACTTTAAAAGTTTTTTTTTCTTTTTGTTGAAAGATTAAAAAAATTTTCAGCCTCTATTTTTAAAAATTTTATTTATTATTTTATTGAGAAGGAAGTATTAGCTGTTTATTCAAGACGGTTAGTAAACGTAAATCGATCAATAAAGAACACATTTATGATATTTGATAATCAAAAAAAAATAAAATAATCATACTAATATAATTAATAATCACCAATTAAATATTCACACACTGCCTTGAGCATTTTTATCACATTATCATTAAGCATCAAAAATAAAATGATTAAATGCCCGCGTATTTTTTTTTGTTCAATTCAAAATATAAAACACTAGAATTATTCAAACTATTCGTATACATCAATTATCAATAATCACGAATAATTAATAACATAATAATTAAATAGAAAATAATTTGGCACTACATGAAGCTCTGACTTGGCAGCCTGCTGCCTCAAAAATGCTGCTAATCATCAACAAAATCAGGTAAACAAACAGGATGGAAAATAATTATATTATAAAGAACCATAATCATACTGATGTGAATTTAAATTGGCAATAGTAATAATACGGCTGCCTAATTTTAAACCACAGTAACTGCAAAAATTTTATACCTGATTTTTTTTAGTACTGTTGCATTTCTTATAACTTTTAGACCTTAATTTCAAGTATTTTTTCTTAAAAATATTAATATTCAAGTATTTTCTATTCATAAATTAAATTTTTTATCAATTTGGTGCGCAAACTTTTTTTCTAATAAGAAAAATTTTTTAAAATTGTAAAATTGTTGGAAACTGTGTTTTGAAATTGGGCAGCCGAGTAATAATTAAAATAATAATATTGATCAAATTAAATTAAATTTAATTAAATATTATTAAATGATAGCTATCAGGTGTGTTGATTTTCCCCTTTGGATCTGAATCTCTCCTCCAAATATCCGGGGATCTGAAATTAATTTTATCTTGATATATATTTTATATACTTCAATAACTTCATACAATTAATTTATAGCCAACAAATGGGGTCAGTACAGATTGTTGCATATAATTTTAATAACTCTACATATATAAAAAAAAAAAAAAAAAAAAAAAAAACGAATAGTAATAAATAGGCAAATGAAACCAAGCATCTAGCAATAACATTAATTCAACAATAAAGTACTGTAGTACGATAGATATTAATATAGTACATTAAACACACATTCATATGCACATATTAACTTTTCTCAAGTTATTACTCAATACCCGGCTATTCAGTTGGTTAACTTTTTAAGAAAAAAAAAAATAAAAAAAAATTGCGATAAAGAAGATTCATTTATTCAATTATAAACAAAAAAAAAAGTTAAAATATTATTAATTTGCATTCCCAATTAATATTTATAAATATATATTAATCGAACAATTAATTTATTAATAAGTCATTATTATGAGTGGAATGATAAATGATAAAGTAAAAAAAATTAATTGGTAAAAATAAAATGAAAATGAAAGTATTAGGAAAGCCATGAGTAACAAGAAAGGAATAAAAATAAGAAAGGAAAGAAAACAAAATCAATCAGATCTTTTTCTATTTAAAATGACAATTAAAAAATAGACAATTAATGAGGACTATTTAAATACAAGCTAAAGGTCAGGTTATTTTATTAGCAATGATAAAAAAAAAATTTATTAATTCATGGTCATAAGCTGGAAATAAGTATACGTCGCTTAATGTTTTTCTTTCCTTCCTTGGTCATGGAGTACGGTGACATACTCATTACTGTACACATAGCAAACCTAATCTACTGAATTATCATTTTTTTTAACAATTTCATTAGATTTAGCTTCTACCTTTGGTTTTGGTCGATGGGTATCCACTGCATCTATCGGTAACCGAATCCGCTCTACTTTGCAACCATATGCAACTGGTGTTAATTTTAATATCGTATGCAAAGGTACTTGTAAGTATGGTAACTCATCTAAAAGAGATATATATTCTGAATATATTACGGAAATTAATTAATAAATTTTATTATCTGTAATAGTAGTTATTGAAGATATAATTTATTACTACTTACCAGAGTTCTTGTCAAGAAAATAAGCAAGTAAACAACGTAGAACAGCTTGGTGAGTAACAACTAAAACATTTCCTTGTCTCTCGAGTTCCATTATCACCGGTTCAAGGCGAGCTACTAAATCTTCATAACTCTCACCTCTTGGATAACGGTATGAAAATTTATTTTGGTCCCGTGCAGCAAAATCTGTTGGGTATTTACTAGCTATTTCTTCATAAGTCATTTCTTCACATATTCCCTGGAAGGTAAAATTTAATTTATTTTTTCTGAAATAAAATAAAATAAATAGGGTAAAAGACCCCATTACTGACACTTGATTTGATTTTGGTACTTATTCAATTAATAAAATCATTAGTTTCAATAATGAATATATTACAGAGAAAAGTTTTATATTAAATAAAAACTAGCAATGCATGGGTTATATTCGAAAACAAAAATGCACGGATTAAATTCAAAAACAATACTTGATGAACATTTATAAAACTACAAATTTTAATGCTACATTTAATAATATAGAAACTATTACTCAAAGTTTTAAATTAAATAAAATGAAAAATTTTATATGATTATTTTCGAAAATAATCAGTTACTTTCATTTGTTTCTTCCATTTAAACTGTACGTATATGTTTTGTAGTTCTGTACAGAAAAAAATATTAACTTGAATCAAGTAAAAAATCCTTGAACCAAGAAAATAATTTTGAAAAATTTCACTGATTTAATCAAGACAAAAAATTCTTGAATCCAGTAAAATTTACTTAAATCAAGAAAAATTTCTTTGTTTAAAAATTTTTTTACTCAAATCAAGAAGATAAAGTTCTTCAGAATTATTTACTTGATTCAAGTTAATTTTTTTTCTGTGTGTAGTTTTGTAGTTTTTTGTAAGTATATTTACTGCAAAACGAATGAAAGTATTTGTCAGACGCTATAACAAATGAATTTTGCTATGAGTTTACTATTATAAGTACTGTGAATTCGGTTGCTATAAACGATTTGTCGCTATAAGCAATCTTGTTATAAGCGGTTTTCGGCTTGAGAATTTTATATGTAATAGAGACGAGACTTAAAAATTTCATCGCAATAACCAGCACGTCGCTTTAAGCGAAGTCGCTGTAAACGGTTTTGACTGTAATTCTAATCTTCAAGACCTTTAGATTAAAAAAATTTTTAATTTTTATTCCAAATAGAACATTTTGTCATTGAAAGAAAAATTGCCACTAATAGTAGAATAGGGGTTAAAGGTGCCACTAATGGGGGCTTTTACCTTAATTATTACTGAGTAATAATTTAAATAAAGATAAAAAATCTTACAGCATCAATTTCATTTAAAGCTTTCCACCTTTCCTGTGGAGCATTAACGTCAGCAGCTGTTTGAATAGTTCTCTTCAACCAGCTAGTCCATACACGTAAATTCTGTATATCCTGTTCATCAATATATTCAGCAAGTGCTTTGACGTATTGTCGTCCTCGATCGCTGAGATCGGGATTACCTCCGATTCTTCCTTCTAAATTCATCATACTCTCACCGTGCCTCGTTAAATAAATAGTGCGCGGTACAATGTGAATATTCATCAAGTAATAAACTATTCTACTTTGTATATGACCCTCATGTTTATACACCAGCACCTTTTCTCCAGTATTGTATATTTTCATAAATGACAAATTAGGTTCTTTACTCTCGTCTAGTGCCTCGTATTTTTCCTGATAATGTTCAATTCTTAGCGTAAAATCCGCTAGTACTTCTTCTTTATTCATATTCGCATAATCTGGACTGCTTACCTTTACCTTTAGCATAATAAAAAATAAAAATCAATTATCAATATTATATATAGAGATAAATAATATTGTACCTTTACACTAGGGTGGCGCAAAAAAACCGACTACTTTTTTTTTTTTTAGTCTCGAGTAAAAAAATGTCAGTTTTTTATGTTTTAAGAGCCCTCTCCAAAGAACAGTTAAAAAAAAAAATTTTTAAGAGGTCGCTCCAAATTTTTTTAAATTTCAGAGTCAAAAAATGCTACAGTCAACGCTCTCTGTATTTGACTCGCCCGTACAGGACCATTCTCTGTATTTGACTCGTCCTTATCCATAAGAGCTGTGTAAAATCGTCAAATACAGAGGAAGAATGTGGTCCAATACAGAGAGCGTCGACTGTAATCCAATTAAATAGTCACTAATAAATTAAAAAAAAATTATGAGCGACCTTTTAAGATTCACATTTTGATCTGAAACTTTCAGGAAAACTTTTTTTTTTGGTCTATAAAATTATGACGTAACGAGAAAAAAAATTAAAAAATTCGATTTTTGAAATTTATAAAAATTTGGAGCGACCTCTTAAAAATTTTTTTTTAAGCTGTCCTTTCGAGAGAGCTCTTAAAACATCAAAAACTAACATTTTTTTACTTGAGACTCAAAAAAAAAAAAATAGTATGGTTTTTTTGCGCCACCCTACTATACATATTTACAATAAATCAATAATAATAATAATAATACGAACCTCCATAATATTTTGTTCAACAATTTCCGGATCGTCACAAATAGACTCTACAAAAAAAAGTTTAAATCCCATTTTTTCAACAACAATATCATGAATCATTTGTCTCCTTTCGGTTGTTGAATTAGTGGCATCAAAAACAGCAACTTCGCCGTCACCGCTCTCCAGCCAATGACAAACATCATTAAGCGCATCAACAGCGCACTGGGTTCTTATAGCCATCGCTTTTATATTATCAGGACGAAAAAAATCATGACATTTGTATGCTGTTGTAGCATGTCGTCTATATTCACCTAAATTGAAGACCTTCGTGTTTATACCAATCCAGTTTAAGTATCTACATAATTTTTTTGATATATATGTTTTTCCACGTGCTGGTAAGCCGACCATTGCTATTACATGAGGCTTATTTACAAAATTTTCTCGTTCACCTGAAAAATTACAATCATTATAATAAAAATCTAAATAATTTAAAAATATAAATTTGTATTTTATCATTGAAAAAAAAAAAGATTATTATAAATTTATAATGAATTGACTCGTTCAATGTCCATATGTAGGTGATAAGATTGAGTTAATGATACCAATAAAAACTTAAATACAAATTTACTACACCATATTGTAGTCAATAAAAAAAAATTTTTAATTTGCAAGCAGTTTGTATAATATGTATGTATTTTTTTTTTATTAATATTTGTCCTCGATATGATATCTTGAATGAGCAAGGAGGCTAGAGGTTAGTGACAAATATCAGTGATACAAAAAATATATAATAATAATAATTATTAAAATGCATATGACTATGTATTACGTAGAGAATTTTTACTATTGTTTGTCAATTGACGTAAGCGATAATTTAAAAAAATATACTCAATGACTAGTTATCTATTACTCAAATAATTGCTCAATATAGCAAGCAACAGTGTCAACAATAACTCGAGTTATATTAATTATTGATTTACTCTACATACCGCCTTACCTGTTAATATAATTACATTTTTGTAAATATATTGTAATCCACAACAACAATAATAATAATATTAATTAATTAATTAATTAATAAATATACCTCGAATGGGAAATGGCTTTGTTTGAATAGTATCTGAGGTCGGTGGTGTATAATGCCCCTCGGTGTTTCGATCAGTCATCTTGCTCATTGGTAATTTTATTTATAAAAATACCCAGTTGTAATTTTAAAGTAAAATATCACACAAATACTTTTTTAATTTTTTAAAAAAACTAAATACTCAACAACATAAAAATTTATAAGATCACAGACAAAATTTTATATTTTTTAACCCTCAAATTTTAAAAGATATTACAGAAGACTTTTAAAGTCTTATTGTCTGGTCAAGGACGAGATTTAGTAATATTATTCATAATTATTATTATTATTTTTATAATTAAATAAACTTTTTCACTTTTTTATTTTAATAATAACTTATTATTAATAATAATAAACGATACTGTTGCAGTGATCACTTTTAACCAGTAACTGGTTCGATGGTAAAGTGATAGCTGATGATATATCAGAGTAGAGCTGAGAGTGCGTGGTGGCTTTCAATTGCAAGCTTTTGAATGTTTAAACGCACGCGCACTTTAATAATATGTCATTATTACTACATACACAATTGACAAGAGCGCAGTAATGTATATATAAATAAAAAAAAAAATTTCTTTTAATTAATTGTCAAATTTTTAATTTATTAAATTTATTAAATAAATTAGTTATTATTTTTTTAAGTTTATTTTACTGAAAAATTACACTGAATCCTCGCCAGACTTTAACTGGATCAACAATTGTGTCAAATGAAACCCAGCAAGTTTTATTACTTGACCGTGAAATCCGACTATTTCAAGATCATCAATGTTTAGACTATCAAAATTTATATATCGTCACTACTTTATTAATTATTTTTATATACAGTGATATAAAGACAGTAGGAGGAGAAGATTTAGTTTTATGAGAAATATCAAGACTAAACTGACGTTAACCAGCAGATTTTTAAGTTTAACTGGCCGCAGAAGTCGAAGCCCCACTGCTATTACTTAAAATCACGCGACTCGTGTACTCGCCAGTCACCAGTACTCGCATCTTTCAAGTTCATATATACTACGTACATATACGTGAACTTACGTCACAATCACGTACGTTGACTAGCTCTTTTTCTTCCGGTTTGGCGCCATGTATAATATATATAACATTTTTTATCCTCACTTCAATTATTCATGCTTAAAAAAATTACGTTGATTCACATCATTAGGTTTCATTCTGATAAATACTCATGCGTTTATTTATTTAGCAATTCTTTTTTTCAATTATCAAAATAATTTAATTTATTAAATAAATAACTTTACAAATTAGTCTAATTGTAGATCCGAGTCAAAATTTCCGATATCAGAATTACAGCACCAAAATATATGATACTAAAGTATGAAAATTAAGTTAGCCGATATCTGAAAATTAAAAAAATTTTTTTCTATTAAAAAAATTGGTACAAAAAAAAATTTTTAAAAATGTCACTTGTAAAAAACTTGAAAAATTGTAAGTGCAATTTTTAAAAAATATTTTTTTGTTCTAATTTAATTAATAAAGAAAAATCAACAAAATAAAAACGTCGGCTAACTTTAGTAATAATACTAAAGTTAGCCGACATTTTTAATAATTAAATTAAAAGAAAAAAATATTTTTAAAAAATTGCACTTACAGTTTTTAAAGTTTTTTACAAATGAAAATTTTTTTTCTTTTTGTCTGTAGTCATTTTTTTAGTAAAAAAAAAATTAAAAAATTTTCAAGTGTCGGCTAACGTAATTTTCATCGAAAATATTTAGTATGAAAACATTTAATGATAACTTCCGTAATTTTTTTTTTATTACAATTATTTTCGTGATAATCAAAAGTTTATCGTGATCATTTTTGACAGACCCTCTAGTTAAAATTAATTGAAGTAAAATTTAATTAAGCGTATTTAGATATAAAAGGATTCATAATCTCCGAAACAGTGGCAGCATTGCTCATATGAAAATGATGCGTCCCAGGTACGGTGTGGAAGCGAAAGTCATCAGAGACTTCTTTCAATTCTTCGAGTACGTCATAGTAAAATTCTTTGGGCTCGTTGTGTTTCGAATTTTCACCTTTTATAATCATGTAGGGGCAGTGAATTTGACGGGCGAGTAATTTAAGATGGTCGTGCGTGTATCCTGTGTCCGTCAAAAATAATTTGACTCGTGGATCGCGGTGAAAGTACATAGTACCGTCTTCTTTTTTAGTAACACCGCGCTCCATCAATATTTTACATAATTCAACGTCCAAAGAGTTTCTGGAGGCTTTTATCCATCGTGTTATCGCTTCCTCCTCGACATAGCTTGGAACAGGCGTCGTAAATTTTTCATAGCTGAAAAACTGATTCCATTCTCTGGCGAATAACGGTAGATGTTTTACGGCGTTGAGTGATGGGTACTTGAAGTAATCAAAGGCTACTACAAATTTAACATTGTCAGGAAATAATGACGTGTAATTGAAAGTTACCATGCCGCCTAAGGAGTGGCCCATCAGCCCAAATTTTTCCATTCCAAAGTATTCTTTTATGCGATGAATTGTTTGGACGTACAGAAGAGTATTGTACATGAGCCCTTTGGGGATCCAGCTGGAGAATCCATGACCTGGAAGGTCTATAGCTAGCAGAGATATATTTGATGGTAAGTTTACTGCCAGGGGATCGAAAGAACATGAATTGTCTTGCCAGCCATGCAAAGCTATTATTGGCGGTGCGTCTGTTGGTCCCCAATGTTTACCTGTAATTATTTTTAATCTTAGTAATCAAACGATTTAAAAAATAATGAAAATTAATTTAGCAGATATTTAATCATTTTTAGAATTTTTGTTAGTAAATAAGTTTCGAGAAAAAAAATAAGAAAAAAAAATTGACATGTAGAAATTTTAAAAGAGTGAATTTTTAGAATTAATTTAATTGTTAAATAAAATTAAAAATCGATCAAGTGACAGCTAACTTTAATGTCATTAAAAAATAATAACTATAATATTTTGCAATGAAAATTAAATTAGCCGACACTTGAAAATTTTGATAATTTATTTTATTTAAAAATAATTTTTAAAAAATTAAAACAAAAATTTTCACATGTAGAAAATTTGAAAAATTATTCGTGGAATTTTTTAAAAATAGTTTTTTAGTTATAATTTTAATTTAAAAAAAAAATCAAAAATTTTTTAGCGTCGGCTAACTTAATTTTCATTATTTTGCAATGAAAATTAAGTTAGCAGACATATAACAACTTAGATAGTTTTTTTTATTGAAAAAATTATTACAAAAAAATAAAAATAAAATTTAATTTGTAAAAAAATTTTAAGTGCAAATTTAAAAAAATTAATTTCCAGTTCTAATTTAATAAATAAAAAATAAAAATCAAAAACGTCAACTGAGTATTATTATTTTGTAAATGAAAATTAATTTAGCAGATAATTAATAATTTTTTTAACAAATAAATTATAGTAAAAAAAAATTGACAAGTAGAAATTTCAAAAATTTTTAAAAATAATTTTTTAGAACAAATTTGTTTGTTAAAAAAAATTAAAAAATGATCAAGTGACAGCTAACTTTAACGTCACTGTAACTTAGTTATAAAATAATAATTTTTTTGTATAAAAAAATTTTTTTTACTCACCAGCTAATTTACCCCATGGCACTTTAATTTCAACTTCCTTAAATTTTTTTCCAGATGAAAATTTCCGTTGTTGAAATTGAACTGTCAATTTAGAAGACTGATTTTTTAATACTCTATTGCAAATGCGTGCGAGCATGTTGACTGACTGCGGAAAACAAATACAAATTAATTAAATTAATGAAAGAGTGACACTTGGTGATTGTTAGAAAAATAAGGTGGAGGTGGTTATTATAGTGGACTTTGAACTTGCACATGAGAAGCGTGAGTAAACTGAGCCGTGTAATGAAACACGAGTAATAAGCTAATTATTTATCAGTTGTATCATTTTATTAGATTAATGTAAGCAAACAAGTTAATATAATAGATAACAAACCATTGCGCGATGAGTGTGCAGAAAAATACTTTAACGTCACTTTCAATCGCTGATACTCCGAGATGAAATTTAAATAATTGAGTATAGAGAGATTCAATCCAGCTAGAAAATCTAATCTATTAACGTTTCAGGGTTATGACGCGCAACTTCACACCTTCTGATGCATTTTTGTTTCTTGGAAGCGTGTGTGTATTATATGGAGACTATAGACGTGTCTAGTCTTCTTAGTGTGTGTGTTTTTTTCTTCACACGACAAGTGGAATAAGTCAACTACAAAGATAATAATAATATATTTAATTTAATTTTCATTATGTATGCTTTTAGGTAGAATATATATTTTTATATACTGTTTACATTACCAATAAATGCCTTCGGTCCCCAAAAAATACATTAATTGAAAGCACATATTTTTTAATAATGTCTGTGATAATTTGTCGTTAGACTTAATTATATGTTAAGCATTATAAACAAATTTATCTTTATCTTATTATTATTATTTATTTTTTTTTTTAAAACATCCAAGAGTTAAGATTGTAAGATGATAAAATATATTTCCTTTTTATCGATATTTGTATATTGCGCGATATAATTGACACCGGAAATTTCGAAAATTTTTCTATAAATAATTTTGTTAGAAAAAATTAATTTGTGATCAATAAAAATGAAAATGAGATTAGTAGACTTCTGAAAATTTTTAGGAATTTTCTTATTTAAAAAATTATTACAAAAAAGTAAAAATAGAATATCGTTTTTATTTGGATAGCGTATTTTACAAAACTGTATATGGGTTGCAGTCAACTAGTCAGATTGACAACATTCCGAATTAATAAATTACTAGAACTTAGAAAGTAAATATTAAATGTAATTTAAAATAATTAATTTTCCAAATTTTGAAATTCCGAAAAATATAGTCTTAAATAAAAAAAAAACTAAAGCTATATTAATAGAATCTTTCAAAGTCACAAAGTCTCAATAAATTAAAAAACATAACAACGAAAATTTGTACGCCAAAATGAATGAACAGACGAACACTCATTTAGCCGAAAAATGTAAATAATTTTATATTTAAATTAGAAATTTTTTTTAATTAATTTTATTTTAATTTACAAGCATGTATATAAAACACTTAAATTTCATGCTTGTAAAGGTGGACCATCTAAGAAAAATTTCCAATTTTTTGGATGAGTAATTTTTGGCCGAATTATTCGGATGAATATACGTCGGAACGAACCTTTTTCGAAATCAAATTAATTTTAACTCTTGAGGGATATAAGATTTATATTTACTTATATTCGATAACCCGGTGTTTTATAATTTACAAAATTGTTTTTCGGCTGGTATTCTATTTAAGCTTATGTATTTTATAAACTTTGAATGTAGCGGAATTTTAAATTTTCTAGAGTTTTAATAATTCGGAATGTTGTCGATCTGACTGGTTGACCGCAACCCAACTGTATCTTATATGTCTTAATTTAATTATTTACATTTGCATGTACACTAACTTTTGATTTAATTTTTAACATATCGTGTTCCAGATGCCATAAGGGCGTATACCGGCAAAAGGTCCCGGTGAAAAGCCATAAGGGCGTATAAAAATTTTTTTTTCGGGAATCAACGTAGTTTCATCTGAAATGTGCAGAAATGCGAAAAAAAATTTCATACGCCTTTATGGCACCCGGGACCCATCTCGGATGCCATAAGGACGTATAAAAAAAAATTTTTTTTTGTAATCGACGTATTTTTGTATGAAACGTGTAGAATTTTTTTTGGACTTAGAAAAAAAAAACAGAATTTTTATTATACGCCCTTATGGCATCCGAGGTGGATCCCGGGAGCCATAAAGGTGTATAAAAAAATTTTTTTTTCGGGAATCAACGTAGTATCGTCCGAAATGTACAGAAATGCAAAAAAAAATTTATACTAAAAATTTAGACATTATCGTTTAATTATAAATTAAATAATAATTATTAATTATAAATTAAATACAAGATTATAATTGTTAATTATTTTAACTTAATTTTGCTTAACTACAATATCATATAAAGTTAGATTTTAACAGTAAATGTTATTTAACAATCTTATTTTTGTTTAGTTACATATGGTTTTGTATTATTCTTTGTTACTTTAGAACAAGGGTCTATTGAATTTCACACGTGTCTTTTACGACTTTTCCTCATAGGGTTTTAAGTTCCATGTGGCGAGAAATAGTCCTTGAATTATTCAAGTACTTTTTATGGGTTCTGAGAATTCGGTTACAATGTCCTTTTGTACCGAAATATGTTTCTTTATTTTATTTTATTTTCTTTTGTAAATAAAACAGAGTTAACTAAAAGATGTTTATTACAACTGGTAAGAGTAAAAGCATCAAATAAATGATTTGAATATTTACTTCGAATATAAAATTTAACTAATTTTAATCATTTAATATTTATTAATTTGAATATTTCATTTGAATTCGCGCTCTCATAATAGATAGCGCTCTAATAATAGGTAGCGTCACCTGCTGGATGCACTAGGTGCATTACAACTGTAATGGTTACTTATTATTATTCAAGTGTTTGAATTGAACACATGGTGTAACTTAACCTCTCTTTCAATATTTACGTTTATATTTTCTAAAAAATAGAAAAATCCTTTGCAACCTAAAAAAATATTTACATTAAAAATTAAAAAGTGAAATTAAATAAAAATGGCTGGTGTTTTATTTGAAGATATTTTTAACGTAAAAGACATTGATGCTGAAGGAAAAAAATTCGACCGTGTTAGTCGATTGCATTGCGAATCCGAGTCCTTTAAAATGGACTTGATACTAGACATCAACAGTTGGCTTTACCCCATGGAACTTGGTGATAAATTCCGTCTAGTCCTCGCCACGACGTTGAGAGAAGACGGATACCCTGACGGTGGAGACTGGACAGCAATCGAGCAAGAAGGAGGATCAAGAGCGGACAGTTTTGAGTACGTTATGTCCGGCAAGGTTTATCGTATGGAAGGTGACGAGTCGACTAACGAACCAGGAAGCCGTCTCTCAGCTTACGTTTCTTTTGGAGGACTTCTGATGAGACTTCAAGGCGACGCGAATAATCTTCACGGGTTTGAAATCGACCAGCACATGTATTTGTTGATGAAAAGACTTGCCTTTTAGTTTATTTATCTAGGTTATCCACTTAAGACTATTATCTAGATAATAATGTATGAAAATTTTGATATTGTTACTCAGTAATAAACCAACTGTTCATCAGAAATTAAAAAATTATTTTGAGAATTCAACTAGACATTTGTTTGATAAATAAATAAATAAATAATTGTTAATTATAATTCTTTTGATTATTTACTTATTAATTGTAAGCTTAGTCCTTAATTATTATATAGTTAAAAAAAATATTTTGTAGATAAAGTAGATCCTGACTTTTCATATTTACTTGTTTAGTTTTCAGTTACCGGTTCATAACCTTAAAAATAAAATGTATATTTATGTTTTTCTACTTATTTTTATTGATAATTAAAATAACTTGTATAATAATAAATAATTATTTAATAATAAAAAAATAGACATTTGTTGTAGAATTTAATAAAATAAAAATGTCACGACTAGAGTCTGATATTGATTGCAATGGAATGCAAAATGAAAGTGACTCTAAAAACATTAATTTAGACAATTTTAGAAAGCTAGTCAAATCTTATATAGATGCGGTAAGTCAAAAAATTATTAAAAAAATTTTTTTTAATTAAAAAATTAATAAAAAATACTTTTTATCCAGCACCTGTACAGTGCAGCATTATTTTGGGCTGATAAGGTGGTTTCTTTGGGCAACGAGGAACCCAGGGATATCTGTACCCTTGGACAATGTATGTATTTGATGAAACAATATCACAGAGCTGCTCATTTAATTAAAAGTCGAGGCTTGGAGAAGGTAATTAATGATTTGTTATTTTTTTTTTTTTTTTTTTTTTTTTTTTTTTTAATTACACTTGCATTACCAGACACTTGATAATTTTTATATTTTTCTTAAAAAATAAATTAGGCATAGAAAAATTATTAAAAAATTGCATTTATAATTTTTTAGAGCTTCCAAGGATGAATTTTTTTTATATAATTTTTTCTTGTTATAATTTATTTGTTGAAAAAATTAAAAAAATTATCAGTTGTCTCTAAATTTCAGTACCATTTTTAAAAATTATTTGTTTGTCTGCAGACGGATCCTATGTGTCATTATTTGACTATTAGAAGTTTACTTGAAGCCAAAGAGTTCACAGAAGCTCTTCAAATAATAAATGAAACGGAATTATGTACGAGTATCTCGCAAACGGGTGTTAGTTTTATGGATCACACAAATTTTATGCAAGATGCACCGAAAAATGTTAGTAAAATAATTAATAATTAAGGTAAAAGACCCCATTAGTGGCACCTCTAAGCCCCTACTAGTGGCACTTTTTCTTTCAATGAAAAAATGTTCTACTTGGAATAAAAATTAAAAATTTTTTTGGTCTAAACGTCTTAAAAATTAGAAATACAGTCAAAACCGTTTACAGCGACTTCGCTTAAAACGACGTGCTGGTTATTACGACGAAACATTAGAAATAATATATTCATAATAGAAATTAATGATTTCATTAATAGAATAAGTACCAAAATCAAAGAACGTGTCAGTAATGAGATCCCCATCACTAATAGGGTCTTTTACCCTACTATATACTTTTACCCTACTACTTTTTATTTAATTATTCAAAATAAATTTTTATAATAATATGATTAATGAAACAGGTCCAAAGCGCGATATTTTACGTAAAAGGACGAGTACACGAAGCTACTGATAACAGATCAGTTGCAGCGGATTGTTACAAACAAGCTCTACTTTGCGATGTATATTCCTACCAAGCATTCGAAGCTTTAGTACAAAACCAAATGCTCTCTGCCGCAGAAGGTCGTCTAATGATTAAATTTTTAAGTTATTTATTAAATTTACTATCGGACTTGAAATAATTTTCTTCAATTATTTTTGCAGAGAAAGAATTATTAGATACTCTGCCTTTCAACGAGCAGTGTTCAGAAGCAGATCGTGAGCTTCTTAAAATGTTATACGAGAGTAAATTAAAAAAATATCAAGCGCCATTGGAAGATTTGTCGATAACTTGTGCTAAAGGTGTTTTGGTAACTGATAGGCTTCAGGAGAATTTAGATATGCAAGTTGCTAAGGCTGAAAGATTATATTATAATTGTGACTATCAACAATGTTTTTCACTAACTGAAGTGTAAGTATGAAAATTACTATTTAAAAAATTTAATTAAAGTCTTTAATCAATATATTAAAATTTTTTTTTTCAGGATTCTAAAGAAAGATCCATATCACAGTTGTTGCCTACCTGTTCACATTGCCTGTTTAGTGGAATTAAAAAAAACTAATGGTCAGTTGACAAAATTCAGTAATTAATAAATTATTCTATATCATTTATAGAGTAAGCAAAATTTTGTGGCCAGTGTATTTATATGATAAAATGGGTTTTTATCTCTAGATACATAATTAAGAAATGACCTTGTATCTTGTGAACTATTGACATTTTTAAAGATATAAGCTCATCCCGATGTTACTCTCATCAAGACCTTTCATTTGAATACTCACATCAATTTTTCATATATTTTGTATATTTATATATTTCGGAAATACCATATATATATATAAAATATATATAAAAAATGCCATGTGGGTACTCAAATGAAAGGTCTCGATGAGTGTAACATTGAAATGAAATTATATCTTGAAAAATGTCAATAATTAAGAAATTACCTTGTATCTTGTGAACTATTAACATTTTTAAAGATATAAGCTCATCTCGACATTACACTCATCGAGACCTTTCATTTGAGTACCCACATCAATTTTTCATATATTTATATATATTATATATATGTAAATATGTAAAATATATGAAAAATTGATGTGGGTACTCAAATGAAAGCTCTTGATGAGTGTAACATCGAGATGAGCCTATATCTTTAAAAACGTTAATAATTAAAAATTTACAGAGCAATTTAACAAAAGTCATTATTTAATAAAGCAAAATTTTATTTATTTATAGTTCACAAGTCACGGCACTCACATAGTGACTGCAAGATTGCTAGTTAATAATTAATAAATTTATAAAATGAGAACTAATTACTATTTTAAATAAATTACAGCATTATTCTACTTAGCTCACAAGCTAGTAGATTTGTATCCTGACATGGCATTAGCATGGTTTGCAGTTGGCTGTTATTATTTCGCAATTGGTAATTTTTAATTAAATTACTTATCATTACTCAATAAAAGTGTTTGATTAAATTAAAATGTTAATAGGAAAGAGTGATCATGCAAGGAGATACTTAGCTAAATCAACAGCGTTAGATCGACTATTCGGACCAGCCTGGTTAGCGTACGGTCATTCCTTTGCTGTTGAAAATGAGCATGATCAAGCAATGGCTGCCTATTTCAAAGCATCGCAATTAATGAAAGGCTGTCATCTTCCTCTACTGTACATTGGGCTTGAATGCGGGTTGACTAATAATTTAAAACTAGCTGATAAGTTTTTCCAGCAAGCTCAAAGCATTGCGCCGAATGATCCGTTTGTCATTCACGAGACTGGAGTTATTTCTTTTTCTAATTTAGAGTAAAGTATTTTAATTTTTTCATATTTCTTTCACAACAAGATCCATCAAGTTAATTAGTTTTTTATTTTAGTTACAAGACAGCAGAACGACAATTTAAAGAAGCGTTGAGCAAAATTCAGATTGGAGGGAAAAATATCGTTTTACCTAGCAAATGGGAACCGCTTCTCAATAATTTAGGACACACGTGTAGAAAACTGAAGAAATATGACGAAGCTTTGGATTATCATCAGCAAGCTCTCGTACTAAATCCTCTTAATCCATCAACTTATTCAGCTATTGGATTTATTCATGCACTAATTGGCAATACCCAGGAAGCTGTTGACGCTTTTCATCGGGCACTTGGTCTGAGGAGAGACGATACTTTTACCACAACTATGCTAGGATATGTTTTAGAACAGTTGATCGATGAAAGTCCTCCTTTTCCAGGTGATTTAATTGATGAGATAATTTATCTAAAATTTTTAATTATTTAATCTATATTATTAAGAAAATAAGAAAAATTTTGTATCCAGGATAATTATATGATAAAATCGGGTTTTTTTTTAATGAAATTTAGTCTCACTTCAAAGGTTTTGACTTGAATTTGTGCCTTTTCAAGGTTTTACATCATTCTCACCGATAGTCAATTTATTATGATAAGTATTTAGGCTGCATTCGAAAATACTCTATCTATAGATACATAATTGAGAAATGATCTTTTATCTTGTAAATTATTGACATTTTTTAAGATATAAACTCATTTCGATGTTACACTCATCGATACCTTTCCTTTGAGTACCCACATGGCATTTTTTATATATTTTATATATATGGTATTTGTCAAATATATAAATATATAAAATATATGAAAAATTGATGTGGGTACTCAAATGAAAGGTCTCGATGAGTGTAACATCGAAATGAGATTATATCTTAAAAAATATCAATAATTAAGAAATGACTTTATATCTTGTGAACTATTAACATTTTTAAAGATATAAGCTCACTCCGACATTATACTCATCGAGACCTTTCATTTGAGTACCCACATCAATTTTTCATATATTTATATATATATTATATATATATGTATATATGAAAAATATATCAAAATGCATGTGGGTACTCAAACGAAAGCTCTTGATGAGTGTAACATCGGGATGAGCTTATATCTTTAAAAATATCAATATTTAAGAAAGTACAGTGCATTTTAACAAAAGTCATTATTTAATAAAGCAAAATTTTATTTATTTATAGTTTACAAGTCATGGTAGTCACATAGTGACTGCAAGGTTGCAAGTTTAATTATTATTGATTGTTATTATTGTAGATGCACCAGCGGAAATGCCTAAGTACAAATTCCCAGAAGCACCTCCGACAACAGAACCAACTGAATCGACCGACAACTCGGCAGCTGGAACTGCAAGCGCTCAAGAACAAGAAATTGAAAAATTACGTGTTAACTTATTTTCATCTTGGGGTGATGATAATACCGGAAAATCTGAAGAAAATCAACCTCGTCCTACAGAACGTCCTAGTGATGTCAATTACTCGTCCGGGGAAATGGACTCCGAGATCGAGATGCTGGACTCTTCAACAGCTCACATTGAATATTAATTAATATGATTCTGTTTTTTTTTTTTAATTATAATTTTTTTTAAATATAAATTATTGAAAAATATTTTCTTTTATTTAATTTCACTTGGTCATATATTTAAAAACAAATAATTTTTTATAAAAATTTTAAATAAATTTTAATATTCTTAAATAAATACTCAAGTAAATATTATTAGATTGACATCCTGAAAAATAATTTTATTCGCAGTCATTTTTATTTTTTTAATGAATTTTATTTGATTGAATAATTTTTAAAAAATTTCAAATATTATTTTTAATAATTTTTTAAGTTATTAAATTTAGTTAGTTTAATTAATATAATACTAAAGTTAGCCGGTGTTTTTATTTTTTTGATTTTCATTTAATTAATAAATTAGAACCAAAAAATATTTTTAAAAAATTTCACGCATTATTTTTCTAGTTCTTTACAATTGAAAACTTTTTTTAATTATTTTGTTATCATTTTTTCAGTAAATAAAAAATTCTAAAAAAAAATTTATTAATTTATAAATAAAAAAACTTTTTTTTAAATTGCACTTATAGTTTTTGAAGTTTTTAACGAATGAAAAAAATTTTTTTTTTTTTTTGTAATAATTCTTTAATAAAAAAAATCAAAAATTTTTAAATGCCGGCTAACTTTATTTTCATAATTTTTATCTAATTAATTGATACTGCCAAGGACTTTTTTAAGGATAACAAAATAGCGCATGCGTCAAAGTAAAAATTAAAATTGCGCGCGTGATCAAAAGTAGACGAGCCGTTTGATTCAGTTAGCCGAGCGCGACAACATGGTTAAGAATCTGTACTTTTTACTCCCATAAGCCCGTATAGTATATAATCACACATCAAGTATATATCAACTTTATTTTACGCTCGAGTCGTGTCAGTCACTCAGTCGTCCTCACAACAGGCCGTGGGCAACAGATCGTTAATAGATTTTCTTAAAATAATTAAAATAAATAACAAAATTTAATATAAAAAAATAAATCTTATTTTCACGACTCGTTATTTATCGTAATTAAAAATAAAAAAATATATTTATCGTGTTGTATGTAATTGTTTCTTCATATTATTTTCAACAATGTCTTTCCGAGTTGTCTAAATATAATAATTATTAGTTAGTATATTTTGTGCGAATTAAACAACACAAGACCACCGTCGAGGATATCAAGATTAAATCGCACTTGTTGACGGTGCTCTTTTCTTTCTAACGAACAAAGAAACAACTGAAATGCCGAGTCTTCATCAGCAGGTACAATTTTATTTTTTATTCTAATACTATTTTTATTAAATAATTCTGTAATAGTAGATTAAAAATAATTAATTACTATTTATTTTTTAGTAGTTAGTGTAATATTAAATAATCTTGCGTCTTTGTTTAGTCCTTTGTTTGAGCTTGTAAACGAGACAGATATACCAACGCCGGATAACATAAAACCAAAGATCGGCATCATATTTATGTTGAGTAAACTAAAACATCAACACTAAATTAAAAATATTATATTTTACTTGCAGGTTAATTTTTTTTGTTGCTATTTATTTTACAACAAGCTTCATGTTCCTCACTTCTAGGAACTTAATACTGGGATTAGTGATTTAACAAGTTATTTATTTTCTCTTTGTTAAAAAGGATCTGTTTACTAAAATTGAAACGCAATTATTATAAAAATTTTAATATTTTGGACAGTTGTGCGTATGTTATTTCTATAAATATTTTTAATTATCGAGTAAATTAAAAGTAAATATTTAAAAAAAAATTACTATTAACTAGAAAGTTAATTTTTTAAATACATAAATTTTTTTTATACAAAAAGTTCACTAAAATCAAAATTAATTAAAATCTCAATACAAAAAAATTCATTTTTTTGAATCCCGGAAAAAATAGACCTGGAAAAAATTTTAAAGTCATGAAAAATTCATATTATTTCAGATTTATTAAATTATTACTATTATTATTATTATTTTAATGAAATAATATGAATTTTTCATAATTTAAAAATTTTTTTCGGGTCTATTTTTTCCGATTGCCCAAAAAAATGTATCTTAATTCAAATCGATAAAAAAAAAGTTAAATAATTTGAAATAATTTTTTTCTGAAAAACAAAAAATAATTAATTAGTTCTTTTAGAAATTAGTGTGTATGTGTACTGTAAAAAAAATGCTTTGTTCATAAATTTTTAGATCGTATATCAAAAGATCGTATTCTGAGAAAACGTGAAACTTTTGCTCGATAATTAAGGGGCGGTAAGTTTACTAGCGGCCTCTTATCATACACAGGCTTGTAAGCTCTTTTTTCTTTATATATTAATTCGTGGAAAGTAATAGCTCAAACTAAATACCCACACCACTGACTGGAATATTCCCACATTTTACCTATTATCCAGCACCTAGACTTCCCTCTCCCCTTATCACCAATTTTCTTTTTTGCTATTATTCTATTTCATTGTGTTTTCCTTCTTCAATTGCTACCAGTCGATCATACCTTCCGGAGTCTTTGAACAGTCATGTTCAAAAACGATTTATGGGAGAGTGATAATACCGAGAATTCATTTGATTTTCATTTTCCCACGGTTCGTTTCAATACAAACAATATAATCTTTTATTTATTATTAATTACTAATACACAATAAAAATAATTTATTTAATAACTTTATTGAAGAGTTTGTTAATAATAAAATTTAATAATTTTTTTTTTAAATTACAGCTGGCCATGTCCTTCGAGGCTGAAAATAACAATGCAACCGATGGATTACGAGGATCCGAGTCGTCGTGCGAGCCACCGCAAAAGCACCAATTGCAACATGATCAGTACGATCGTGAGTACCTGCAGCCACAGCAGCTCCAACGTGACTACGAGGGGCTTCAACTTCCTCAAGTAGACTTCCAACGTCAGCACGACGTTCAGATACGAGAATACGAAAGAGAGCAGAGCTCAATTTACCAAATTCGTGCCCCTCAGAGAGAGTCGTTATTCCAGCGGCGTGAACGTGAACGAGACTCGTTTCAATTGCATCACCAGCCGGAGAGATCTGAATCACGGATCGATCAGTACCGGGATAAGCTTCACCAACCGCTCAAAACTCTGGGAAGTCTTTTGCTGGATGTACCAACTCCCACGGTACCCTTTCATCCTCACAAAGACACCTCTTATGATCAGACTGACTCGAATCTTGAAGGTATGCATTGTTTATTTATTTTATATTTACTAACACTTGTTTATAATAATACATAAGTATTTTTAAAATGATTTCCCTACTAACAACCTTGCAGTCACTATGTGATTACCGTGACTTGTGAAATAAAAATAAAATTTTGCTTTATTAAATAATGACTTTGGTTAAATTGCACTGTACTTTCTTAAATATTGAAGTTTTTAAAGATATAAGCTCATTCCGATGTTACACTCATCGAGAGCTTTTATTTGAGTACCCACATGCATTTTGATATATTCTTCATATATACATATATATAATATATATAAATATATGGAAAATTAATGTGGGTACTCAAATGAAAGGTCTTGATGAATGTAACATCAGGCTGAGCTTATATCTTTAAAAATGTCAATCATTTACAAGATATTTGTTAAATTGCACTGTACTTTTCAAACTATTGACGTTTTTAAAGATATAAGCTCATCTCGATGTTACACTCATCAAGAGCTTTCATGTGAGTACCCACATCAATTTTTCATATATTTTCATATATACATATATATAATATATATAAATATATGGAAAATTGATGTGGGTACTCAAATGAAAGGTCTTGATGAATGTAACATCAGGATGAGCTTATATCTTTAAAAATGTCAATAGTTCACGAGATACAAGGTCATTTCTTAATCATGTATCTAGAGATAGAGCATTTTTGACTGCAGTCTAAATACTTATCATCATAAATTGAGTATTGGTGAGAATGATATGAAACCTTGAAAAGGCACAAATTTAAGTCAAGACCTTTGCAATGACACTAAATTTAACTATAAAAACCCATTTTGTCATATAAATACACTGGTCACAAAATTTTGTTTATTCTCTTAATAATATAGATAATCAGCGATCTGTTTTTGTTTTAATTTATTTTTATTTATATTTTAAAATGAATCACTAGATAATGATGAGTTAATTTCAGGCTGGACTTTATGATTAGTCGTTTGTTATTAGTTATTTAAAGCAGTAATTTTTCAAGTCTATAAATAATTAAAATTAAAAAAAAAAACTGAAAATAGTCTTGTGTCATTTGCAGTACAGATTATATTTTTAATCGTAATATTTATATCTACTAAATTTACTAAAGCTAATAATTTGATTTGAACAGAAGACATGTCTATTTCCGACTTGTTTGGACTCGGATTACCCAGAGGATCGTTGATGGGCAGCCAATCGTCAATAAACTCACCGGGATATCGACATCACCAGCAACAGCAAACTCAAAATCATGGACAGAGTAATGTCTCACGGCCTTATAATAAATATCAGGTCAGTATTGTTATCTATCAATTTATCTTAAGAAAAAATATCTATGCTATTGGTTTATGCATTGTTTAAATTTTAATTCTATTTAAATAATTTATAAAATGAATTAAAAAACTTTTTGTTTACGACATTTTCTATGACAACGCTACTATATATGAAAGCAACAGTTTTCTTCATTTGTTCTCGGTACAGACTAAAGAATGTTAATATGCAAAAGCTTACGGTTACATTGTATAAGCCTCATTTTTAGAGCGTATGTCTGGCAACCTTTTAATGCTAAACTTTTTTGCGTGTTACAATAGATTAATATAATTTAAATAAGAATAGAGACGCAGTTTTTAAAATTAAAATACTTTCTTCATTTTTTAATGATATAAATAATAATTTTATTAAAATAAAAAAACAAAATAAAAAATTATTTTATTTAAATAATTTACAATCGTATTATATAAAAATTATTTTATAGTCTTTTTTTTTTTTTTTTATTTGTAAAAATAAAAAAATAAATGTGTTTAACTTTGTAAATTTTTATTTCGACTATTTTCAAGTACTACCGTGTAAATAGATGATTGAGAAACTTGGAAGAATCGCATCTGCACGTGACGTTTCAATATAAATTCTATATACACTAGGGCTATAGGTACTTGGGATTGCCGCTATTGATATTGTAACCCAATGCCCAATGCCAGATAGCTTATTACTTATTACATTTAGATTCACTTATCGAATTTATATATATATATATATAAATTTTTTTTTTTATTTTTTTTTCCACAAAAGCACAAAAATTACTAATCAAGTTCATCCAATATAATTATTATTCTATAGTTTTTAATTAATTAGTTTTTATTATTATATTATAGTTTTTTCATTAATTTAATCTAGACAGCAGTAAATTTGTCGTAAAAGAGATTAATTCAATAAAATCCTTAGTGTAGACAAAATTATAACGATCGAATGCGTTACATACGTGAGGATTGTGTACACATATGTATTTTTATGTCGAGAACATTTAAGTACATGACATTAGGATAGTAAAGCGAAGTACAATGGAGATTGGATAAAATAATAAATTATCGTAAAACGACACGTTAGGACGACCCGATTTTAAGAATCGAGCCAAGACTTATGTATTTTCAGGCCTGATGTGAGCCAAACATCTTTATTGCTACTCTTCGTCTTTCTTCATTTCTTCATTCTCATACAGTTATTCCTATTACTATTATTATTAGTATACAATATCAAAGGATAAGGTCTCGTGATAGTTTGTCGAATGGACATTACGCGGGATATTATCTTGGAAGTTGTCCAAAGATAGTGCTGGAAGGCTAATTCACCGACAGTAAACGCATTAAATATTATTTATTGTATTCTTTATTCGGTAGTATATGGGACATTCCATAGTGATTGGTGGGACATTTGACTCTGGGATTCCATCAATAATAATTATAATCTATAATTATGTGACTGAAACTTATATTATAGTAAAATTTATCTTATAATATAGAAAAATAACTAATTAACAACATCCCTTTATCAAAAACCTCGATTACTTTTTAAGTTTCTCGTAATTATCATTTGACTGAGTGTGACTGGTGGGACTAAGAACAAATCCTTCTCTCTTACCGCGGTATACTTAAAGTCGAATTTCAGTTCGACCACTAAACTTTTAAAAAATACTTCCCTATCAATATAAAATTTATCCTACAAACATTCAATATTATGAAGAATTAGACTGATTACCTACGTAGAAATAATTAAAAAAATTTTTTTTGTTGTGACTGGTGAGACAAGTACAAAATGTCTACATGAAGTTGTTTAATCAAAAGACTTTTATATTATTTCAACCTTAGAAACATTATTGTTTATATATTTAACTATAAATTATTTAGGATAATTAAAAAACAGAAATAAAGGATTTAGCATGCTGACAACACAATCTTGATAAACTTAGGTTTTAATTAATAACGAACATAAAAAAATTTGTTCTTAAAAATATAAAAATAAATAGGGTAGAAGTACCGTTTTTGGCCAGTCAACATTTGAATAAACTTATAAAAAATTATGATAGTATAATCATATTTTTGTTGAGTTTTAAAAAATTTATATTAAAACATATTGAGTTTGTAATGATTTATTAATATAAATTCATTTCTATCGTTTATTTGAACAATTAATGGCCATAAACGGTACAATGGCTACAAACGGTACTTCTACCCTATGTTAGCTAATAACAAACATAAAATAAATTTGTTTTTAAAACTATTAAAACAACATTTGACCTGGATACAAGTTAGTACGGCTGATAAGTTACTAGGAGAGAAAAATCGATTTTCTTATTGATTAAAAAAAATTTTCTTTACAAATTAGTAAAATATAAACTTTTAATAATAAATTAGAATGAACTAGAGAAATTTTAAAATTTTAGTCATTTTCCCATTTCACATGGAATGCCCCATATCGACGGTCTAATATAATTAGCAATTGGTCTCTCCTTATTTTTTAAAAAGTGATTTTTTTTAATTTTGATGTAATAGTCCAATTATAAATTATTTGAATGATCTAAACCAAAACATTATACCTCCATTAGACATTAAATGGTTTTTTTAAAGAGATAATAAATTTTGAACTAATTGTTTTTTCGTACAAATAGAAAAATATCTAAAATAAAGTTAGACAATTTGCTAATTAGAACGTCGATATAAAAATCTCTTGCAACATATAAAATATTTTTTTTATTTAAATTAAAGTTTTTAACACCTAGCGGTCAAGTGACTAGTAGTTTCTTTCATTCAATGAACATCTTTACAACTCGAACATATACTACAAGCTTTTAGCTTCACTAGCATTCAAATTCGATGGATCCCCATCGAACTTAATTATCGTGAAGAGAGAATGTCTCTCGACCAATAGCGAAGATGGAATGTCCATCCATTGGCTTGAATTAGATTTACTAGTCACTTTAATTTATATATACAATTCGGTTACAAAAATAATTGATAGTTTTTTTTATTTTTTAGAATTTCGAGGAAGATCGTGGATATTTTACATCATCACCGAGTATCGACATGCCAGGGACACCAAATTCAGTGGCGACTCCTGGGAGTCCAGGTACTCCAAGCAGTCTGTACTCGAGTGCTTACAGTTATTCAACAAGTGGTACCGGCAGTTCGCAGTTGACATCATCGCCTGCGTCAGCTCGATCGGGCTACCAGTCCTATGTAGGCTCCCCTACGTCGTCAATTAACTCGCCGCCTTACTACGGAAGACCTATTCGTGGATCTTCACCGTACAGCGACTGTAGTAGTCCTTCGATGGAGTACCCACCTGTAATCAGCTGCAATGGATCACGATCTACCTCGCCGTCAGACTCAGATCTCAGCGGTATTAACAGTATGGAAGGCTCGCTGTCAGACATAATGGCTTGTTTGTCATTAAATTCACCTGTCACACACTCGTGTCACTCACACGGCTCAGCTAACTCTGACTTCGCTGATATTTGTCCGAATAACCGCGCTGCTGCTCTCCAATGCATGGCCATGAAGAAGTATCTTGCTTCTACGCATCATGACCAGTCGTTCCGTCATCACCACTGCTGCAATAGCAATGGCAACCACATGATGCCCGTCAGTTCTTCCGGTGGACTCAACGAGCCGTACATTTCTTTGGATCGCGCTGCCAGAATACACCGCAGCGCTGCTTCCCTTCACAAAGCGACCCACACTTGGAGTGGCACTCTTCCAGCGCGTACGTTGAAGCCCACTGGGTTCTCATCGAAAGTTTTCCTCGGCGGGCTACCTTGGGACGTCACCGAGTCCACTTTGATCGCGACGTTTAAGCACATCGGTCCGATAAAAGTCGAGTGGCCGAAAAAAGATCATCCCAATGCACCTGACCCTAAAGGATTTGGCTACATTATTTTTGAGTCGGAGAAAGAAGTTAGAACTCTGCTGTCCTGCTGTGTCCCTTGTTTTAACAACAAGAATCGGTTACTTTATAAAGTATCCTCGAAGCGTATCAAAGGCAAAGATGTCCAGGTAATTCCGTGGGCTCTGAATGACAGCAACTACTCGAAATCGTCCTCTCAGAAGTTGGATCCGGGGAAAACTGTATTTGTTGGTGCGCTTCATGGTATGGTAACTGCTGAAGGTCTTGCCAATATAATGAACGACTTGTTTGATGAAGTTATCTATGTTGGTAAGCATCATCTATATTATTAAGAGAATAAGAATTTATTATAAGTATTTAGGCTGCATTCGAAAATTCTCTATCTCTAGATACATAATTAAGAAATGACCTTGTATCTTGAAAACTATTGACATTTTTAAAGATATAAGCTCATCCCGATGTTACACTCATCGAGACCTTTCATTTGAGTACCCACATCAATTTTTCATATATTTTGTATATTTATATATTTCACAAATACCATATATATAAAATATATAAAAAATGCCATGTGGGTACTCAAATGAAAGGTCTCGATGAGTGTAACATCGAAATGAGTTTATATCTTGAAAAATGTCAATAATTAAGAAGTGACTTTGTATCTTGTGAACTATTGACATTTTTTAAGATATAAGCTCAACCTGACATTACACTCATCGAGATCTTTCATTTGAGTACCCACATCACTTTTTCATATATTTATATATATGTTTACATGAAAAATATATGAAAAATTGATGTGGGTACTCAAATGAAAGATCTCGATGAAGGTAACACCGGGGTGAGCTTATATCTTAAAAAGCATCAATAACTTAGAAATGACCTTGTATCTTGCGAACTATTGACATTTTTAAAGATATAAGCTCACCCCGATGTCACCCTCATCGAGACCTTTCATTTGAGTACCCACATCAATTTTTCATATATTTTGTATATTTATATAAATTATGTATATATATATATATAAATATAAATATGTAGATACATATGAAAAATTGATGTGGATACTCAAATGAAAGCTCTTGATGAGTGTAACATCGGGATGAGCTTATATCTTTAAAAACATCAATATTTAAGAAAGTACAGTGCAATTTAACAAAAGTCATTATTTAATTAAGCAAATTTTTATTTATTTATAGTTCACAAGTCACGTCAGTCACATAGTGATTGCAAGGTTGCTAGTTAAATATAAAACAGATCAGAAAAAATTTAAATTTTATTAATTAATAATACAAGTAATTTTTTTGTCAATTAGGTATCGACACGGATAAACACAAGTATCCAATTGGATCAGCTCGTCTTACGTTTAGTAGCAAACGTTCTTACAGAAAAGCCGTCGCTGCAGCTTTCATTGAAATAAAGACGGCTAAATTTTCAAAAGTTGTTCAAATTGATCCGTATCTTGAAGACTCTGTTTGCTCTGTATGCTACGTGCAACAAGGACCTTACTTCTGTCGCGAACAGGTAAAACATTCAAATAATTTAAAATTATAAGGTAAAAGCCCCAATAGATGATCACGTACCAGTATATGATCATCTATTGGGGCTTTTACCTTACTCATTTATTTGAAACAAAATTTTGATAATTCATTTGGTTATAGGTCTGCTTCAGATACTTCTGCCGTAACTGCTGGCTCTGGCAGCACTCGATGGATCCGATGCGTTTGCACAAACCCTTGACACGCATCTCAAAGACAAATCAAGTTGTA
The DNA here is from genome assembly GCF_020080835.1 of Cotesia glomerata. Lineage (NCBI taxonomy): Eukaryota > Metazoa > Arthropoda > Insecta > Hymenoptera > Braconidae > Cotesia > Cotesia glomerata. Next base: position 7,177,705 of record NC_058158.1, read on the forward strand.
GGACTGACTCCCGGCTTCGGAATGCCCCCAGCGTCTCGTACATCTGGTTCCGTTATTTAAATTTTTTCGTAACGAAAAAAAAAATTGCCCCCGCCGCTAGAATCGTGTTTAATCGTTATCTAATTATAGTTAATAGTGTCCTAAACACTTTGTTCGATTATACTTTTATTTTTTTTTTTTTTTTCAACAGCTGTCAGACGGTATCAAGTATTTTGGTAGATTTAACGATAGTATCTTTATAAACATAGTTATAGTTGGGCAATCGTGACGGAAAGATTTAAAACTATGATAATTAGTTTGAATCATGTTGAGTAGTTACTATACAGTGCATTTAATAATGCCGATCATAAAAATGTTTTATTATTTATTTATCGTTTTTAAGAGACTGGATCTCTTATCATTCGAAACTGTTTTTTTTCTTTTTTTTTTTTTGCGCCGCGGCAAATAAAATCACCATCCGTTTATTATTATAATATTTAAAAATAAGTAGTAATTAATAATTAATGATAGTAATTTAATATTTAAAGGATCAGGTTTAAAAAGTATCGGTACTTAATTGATCATTAAATAATCTAATCTGGCTAATATTTGTGTACACTAAAAGTCACATTAGTAATTAGATAATGCCCATTAATAATTGTAAAGATTAAAGCCATTACGATCTTGTATTTGATATAATTTTTTTTGTTCTTACGCCGTTGCGTAATAAATATTCTATAAGCGTATTAAGTACACTGATAAAAGGATTTATTTGTATAAAAAAATATTTGTTAATATTTAACAAATCATTTATTAGAGACCACTTTTTAGTATTAAATAAATATTTCTTAGTATTTAAAATTTGTATTTAATAAATCTGATATCCATTTATTAAATATTAATAAATTTTTTTAAATACTAAGAAATATTTTTAAATACTAAAAAGTGGTCTCTAATAAATGGTTTGTTGAATATTAATGAATATTTTTTACTATAAACAAATCCTATCAGTGTATAAGATAAAATGTAGATTTTTTAAAAGCAAATGATCTAATGGCTGAATTTATTATTAGTGTTATTTATTATTTTATAAGATTTGTGCCATAATTACTTGAGAAAATAATCTTTAATATTTTCGTAATTGCAATGTTATAATCTATAACCACGCCAAAGCGTTTATAGAGTGTTATTAATATTATTATTATTAATTTATTACGTTAAGTACTTTTATTTCAATCGGAAATAATTACCGTAGTAATTAAACCCGCGGGTGAATTTCAATCGTGATAATGCCTAACTAGTTTTACGTTTCATTTCTTAGGTATAGCAAGATTGAGCCAAATATTATTGAGTTAGAGCTAATAAAAGAGTTGGCTGTTGATTATCATGATAAGAATAATTGTAAAATTATGCATTGAGAAAAGAGTGAGCTTGACTCGCGGCTCAGTTTCTTCATAAGTTAGATTTTTGTTAACAAAACTATTTCAAATTATGTTATTATTATTATTATTATTTTTAACATTTTTTGTTGTTAAATTTAATTAATCTTTTGATATCAAAAGAAATAAGCGTAAAATTATTCAGGCTGAATTTAAATAAAAAAAAGAAAAAAATGTTCTTTAACTTTTGATATAATTTTGTTGATCAATAAATTAAAATCACAGTTTTGCATATATATTTTTTTTATTTTTAATTATTATTTATCCTTTATGTTTACTTTCCTATTACTTTATAAATCATCTTTCATTCATTTATTTATTTATGCTAGAAAACTTTTTATCTATGTAATATTTGTTTTAATTATAAACACTACTTAAATTTGAATATTTAACAGTAATGCTACTGAAGCTTTAACTAATTAATAAATAAAATTAAATTAAAGCTTTTTACTTAAAAAATAAAAATATAAAACAAAGTTAAAGTCAACTTGTTGGCAGGAAATTAAAAGTACACTAAATTTCACAGTATTAATCTTATTATTGGTATTTTAGAGAAGAAAAAAAAAATAGTTAATGAGCTAGCTTTTATTGTGACGATAAAAAGGAACAAAAAAATTTTAAAACGCCTCTTTTATCTAAATCATCTGATTTAAAAATATAAATTTTAATAAGTCCGTGCCTTTTAATGATATAATGACGTGAATTTTATTATAAAAAGTTGTTAAAGGATTCAAAATGAAATTATTTTTTAATTAAAATAAATGTGATGATAATGATTGTTGGAGCGCATAATTTGAAGCTTTTAATAATTATTTCATTTGTGTTATTATTATTAAATTATAAGTATTTTCAAACGAAAGTACAAATATAATTTTATTTATTATTCATGTGCGTTTATACTGAAATTATTTTAAAAGTAAATTATTTTTTTAACGACTGCTCCCTTATTCAGGAGCTCGACTATTGTATTTCCTTAGCTTTAATTGATTTATAAAATACAATTGATAAAAAGCTTTGTACGCTTTGAAAACTTCAATGTAATCGTTACAATGTTTTATTCATGACAATAAATAAATGTTCTCTTAAAAGTTTAATAATTATTATTATTAAAATAATTGAAAAAAATTATTTTATTTCAGTAAAAAAAATACTGTAAATATTTGATATTAATCTGATACTTTAATTGGCACGTTTTATAAGTGATTGATAGAGTCCTATGAGTGATGATACAGTTCCAAGTGCTCCAACTTGCCAAGTAGACAGTTTGCCGCCCCAGAGAGTACCATTAGGAAGATAACTCACTGCATAACTCATGTCTAGCAGCATACGGACACAAACTAATGTTTCATTGTACATTTTATGCCTTAAAGCTTTTTCCTCGTCTTTATTACCACATTTATTCTTCAAACTCATCTCTCTTTGCTTCAATAGGAGTTTATATTTTCGCAAGGACCTAGGCAATTTAATATAGCAATAAATATAAATTTACAAAGCTATAAAAATATTACAAATAATGACACTGAAGTTGACAGACATTCAAAATTTTTTTGCAATGAAATTATTATGAAAAAAATTCAATAAAAAAATTCCACATGAAAAATTAAAAAAAATTTTTAGAAGCATCTTTTTATTGTTATTGATTTCTTAAAAAAATTAACAGCTGTCAGCTAACATCAGTATTATTACAAATGATAATACTAAAGTTAGCCGACGTTTTTTATTTTTGGATTTATTTTCATTAATTAAATTAGAGCAAAAAAATATTTTTTAAAAATTGCACTTACAGTTTTTAAAGTTTTTTACAAATGAAAAATTTTTTTTTATTTTTTTGTAATAATTTTTTCAAGAAAAAAAAATTCTAAAAATTTTTAGATGTCGGCTAACTTAATTTTATAAATAATAATAAAGTCACCCGACATTTTTGATTTTTTTATTTTGCTTAATTATTAAATTATAACTAAAAAATATTTTTAAAAAATTGCACTTATAGTTTTTGAAGTTTTTAACAAATGAAAAAATTTTTTTTTAATTTTTTTGTAATAATTTTCTAATAAAAAAAATCATTAAAATTTTTAGATGTCGGCTAACTTTATCTTCATATTTTATAATACTAAAATTAGCCGACATTTTTAATTTTTTTTCAATAGTTAAAATAAAACAAAAAAATATTTTTTAAAAATTGCACTTACAGTTTTTTAAGGTTTTTACTAATGAAATTTTTTTTTTTAATTTTTTTGTAATAATTCTTTTAATAAAAAAATATTCTAAAAATGTTTAGATGTCGGCTAACTTAATTTTCATTTACAAATGACATATTGTAGGTCTAAAGCTCAGGTCAAGAATTTACACTTACTTCATCAAAGAAATATACAGAGAGGTGATCCAGAACCACGTGGACAGAGTATCCCATTTGTCAACGTCTACATTAACCAACTGATGTTCTCCAGCCCAGCAGAGGGTCTCGATAGGAGAGTAAATTACATCCACTATAATTTCTATCATCTCCAGCCATTTGATGTACGAATCAGCTGCCTGTCACATCGAACACGTCAATTAGACATCTAAAAAAATTTAATACATCATCACGAGTCTACCGACTCATAAATAAGTATATTTATTTATTTATTTATTTATTATAAACATAAATATTCTATGTATACTTATTTTATTACTTTGTTCGTCCAATTATATGTCAAAGCATAATTGAGTGTAGGAATGTCATCAAGTAGCCGAAGGATAACTCGGCAATTACTCATCTGGCTTCCAAATATTTTAAACTTTTTTTTATTTTCCTCAGATCGCGGGATCACTGTTGCTAATTTTGCTGCGTAAGATAATACTCTTAATAATTTATCTCTACCTTCATAACTTTCTAAATAATTCGACATTAATTCCATGTTTGTTTATTTATTTTAAAATTTTTTTCGAGGTTATGCCAACTAATTCTCTTGTCATGTGACAGATGATGACTGAAAAAAGTCAAAATGTTTTTATATTATATAAATTTTTCTTTTAAAATTAATAAAAATTGAAAAGTATAAGTAGAATTATATATTACCTTAGTTTTATTGTTTTATTTAATGTTTATTGTAGAAAATTTATTTATTTTCTAAATACATAAAAAATTTGTCATCCTCATTCATTTTATCAACAATTATCTTAGTTATCACACTTGAGTCATAGAAAAAAAAAATATTCTAATTATTTTTAAAACATCTTTTTAAAAAGTCTGAGTCATGAAAATTATAGAAGCAGATATTTAATATATTTTAGAATTTTTTTAAGAAATAAATTAGTGCTAAAAAAATTTAATAAAAATTGATATCTAGAAATTTAAAAAAATTAAAAATGCAATTTTTAAAAATTAATTTTTTGGAAGAAATTTTTTTTGTTGAATAAAATTAAAAAATTGTGAGGTGACTGCTAACTTTAATGTCGTGTCTGAGTCACTAAACGTAAAAAATAGATGAAAATTAAATTAGCCGACATTTGAAACATTTTGATTATTTATTTTATTGAAAAATAATTTTTTAAAAATTAAAACAAAAATTTTCACATGTAGAAAATTTGAAAAATTATCCGTGGAATTTTTTAAAAATAGTTTTTTAGTTCTAATTTTTAATTAAAAAAAAACAATCAATAATTTTTGAGTGTCGGCTAACTTAATTTTCATAAAAATAGATATTTATTTCCGAGGAATGTTAAAATAAAGCGAGTGAGTTTAATTTAAATTATATTACATTTTTAACAATCTGTAATTTATTAAATTAATTAATTAATTTTTAAACTGTTTAAAAAACTTTTTTAATATGTTTATTAGTTTTTTTTTTAATCATTATATATTTAAAATTTTTGTACTTATAAAATAAAAAATTCCTGACGCGTCACAAAAAAATTTGAAAATTTGGCGCGCAAAAAAGTTCTTCGTTTGGCCGCCAGAGGCGGTAGTTTCCTGATGTCGCCTTGGAGAAGCCACAGTGGTGACGTCAGACATCTAGAGGCAGAAGCGAGCGCGTTTGAAGCCGAGTAGGGCGTGATAGTGTGTGTCGTGCCGCCCGCAACTTTTAGCTGTCTTTAGTATTCTCTTAATCAGGACCTACACAGAGTAAAATAAGTAAATCTGGTGGAAAATCCATAAACAAACTAGCCAAAATATGCTCGAATAAAAAAAAATCACTCTTAGTACCGGTTAAAATATATACAGTGTGGTTATAATACGTGTGACAATAATGCTTGGTGTTGCGAATAACAGTGTTGTGTGATAAACGTTGTGTGTTGAGTTTAGTATATACCATGTTTCGCTGCATTCCAATCTTTAAAGGGTGTAACAGGCAGGTGGAATACGTTGACAAGCGTCACTGCTCACTGCCAAGCGTGCCCGAGGATATCCTCAGGTACTCCAGAAGTTTAGAAGAACTCCTTCTGGACGCCAACCATATCAGGGATTTACCTAAGGTACAACCAGAACACATACCAACATTCCAACTTTTTTAACCACATTATATATTTTATTTATATACACACACACCTTCAACGTATACTTAAATATATCTATATATTTATATAGTATAATCACAATCACCTAGTGTAATCATGATCATCAAGGACAGTGTTAACAACTCGTTATTAATTTTGCTATCCCCTTCACCTTAACACACACTCGATTCTCCTCCAATTCCCGTAACATCATATGAGATCGTGGATCTCCCGATGAAAATTAATGTTAGTCGACATCTAAAAATTTTTAGAATTTTTTTTTATTGAAACAATTATTACAGAATAATAAAAAAAAATTTTCATTTGAAAAAAATCTTGAAAAACCTTAAAAAAGTCCTTGACAGTATCAATTAATTAGGTAAAAATTAATGTTAGCCGACATCTAAAAATTTTTAGAATTTTTTTTATTGAAAAAATTGTCAAAAAAAAAAAAATTTTTTTCGTTCATTAAAAACTTGAAAAACTATAAGTGCAATTTTTTAAAAATATTTTTTAGTTCTAATTTTATTAATGAAAATAAAATTCAAAAATTAAAAACGTCGGCTAATTTATTTGTCATAACAAAAAATTAAGTTAGCCGATATCTAAAAATTTTCAGAATTTTTTTTTACTGAAAAAATGATTACAAAAAAATTTTTAAAAATTTTCAATTGTAAAAAACTGAAAAAACAATGTGTGCAATTTTAAAAAAATATTTTTTAGTTCTAATTTAATAAATGAAAAATAATCAAAAAATTAAAAACGTCGGCTAACTTTAATATTATGATCTCCTGTCTAACTTGTCTCGTTTCATTTTTTTTTTTACCTTTTCTCATTTTCAGTCTACGAGTTTATCGTATTTTTAAAAACGCGCACTTGATTCTTATCTATAATACATATTTTATTTACATAAATAAATAAAGTAGATTTTTTTTTTAATATTTAAAAATTTTAAAATAAATTATTAACATCAATTTATTTATTGCAGAATTTTTTTCGACTCCAAAGGCTACGAAAACTTGGACTGAGTGACAATGAAATTCGTCGATTACCGCCAGATATTCAAAACTTTGAAAACCTCGTCGAATTCGATATCTCAAGAAATGGTGAGTTTTTAATTATGAATTTTAAAAATAATTTTTCTTGTTAATAAGATTAATTTTTAAAGATTTCGGAATATAAATAAATCGCTCCGAACTCTTTTTTTTTTGTCTCTCACTCGAAATTCTCTTGTGACACATTTACTTACTATTATAATTATTATTATTATTATGATCACTGTCATGCTGAATGCAAAAGTAGATGAATGACAAAAGTTTAAATGGATAGTGGATTTTATTTTTGGTTGTAGACATTTATAGAGAGAGTTTATTGAGCCCGAGTTTGACTCGACAAACTAAAGTTGTATTATATTTATATAAATATACATATAGTGTATATATACTGCCGTTTAGTTGTGTTGGTATCGGACAATTTCATTGCACCGAGTTGACGATTATTGCGGAACGACTTTGATAATATAATGAATTGTAGCACATGGTCACGCCGGCATTGACGCGTCGACTACGAGCCCGAGCGTCACAAACTTGTCAGACATGTGGCGAGAAAGTAAAGACCCGAGGTGTATGTACACACTCTTACATTATTTTACTCTACTCTACAATACAATACAATACAGAATATAATACAGTACCATACGTACTACGTGTATGTAGAATAAATGTACATATGTGCTCTGAATGTGTACATAGATTTATGTAAAGATGTCTATGTGTTTATATGTTCGAGTGTTTATTGAATTTTTTTATTATATTCTCTATATTCTTGGCCTCTATTTATTATATTGTTATGTTGTATATTGTAACACAGATTATTGTTATCGATGAATTTCAGAGGTATTCCGGATAATCATAAATTATGCAACCAGTTATGAATAATATAATAAATAAATAATAGATTGTATTGTATTGTATTGTTATAATTGCTGGTATTAATGATTTGAGTTGAATTGAATTGAATTAAAATAACAGATCGTTGGACTGGATGTTGAATAAAGTGGCTGAAATTTTTTGTCAGAAAATTAATACCGTAACGGTAAATTTCCTGGTTTACGTTCCTCTACAGTCGGTGGTTTCTCTACAGGCATCCTTACAGAAATATATCTATATATATATATATATATATATACAGTAACAATAATGATAAATAATGATAGAAGTAGACGAAGTAAAAGACCAAGACCAAGACGATTACACTTGATGTAAATCTCCGCGGTCTTAAGTGCCAGTAAAGCGCCGTTATACTCTCTTCACTTGCTACAATTTTACTCTTCTATTAAAACTACTGCTGAGTAACATTTAGATACCCAGTTGACTTTGAAAGATAGGTTCCCTATCCCGTTTCTCCAACGATTAAATTTAAAATGTTGCTCACGATTTAAATAAATAAACCCTAAGCTTTCTGGGCAATCTGACTTGTATTTACAATAAAATTATATTTTATTGTATTGTAATTATATTGGAGAGAAAGTTTTAATGATTTATCTCCAGGGGATGATTATAAATATTTATTTATTTATTTATTTATTCATTTGACGCCAATCGGCATTATACATCAATCAGTACATTCTTTAAATTATAAGATATTAATTATAAATTTTTAAATCTGAGAATTTTGGCTCGAAAATTATACACAGATAGGTTTATTTGGCGATGCCTGGAGAAAATTAAAAAAAAAAGTTCAATAGTTCAAAAAAAACAAATTGAAAAAAAATATTTTGACGGTGTTATTAATAATATTGCAATATATGTTTCTTAAGATAAGAGCGAAAAGCCTGGAAGGAGCCACTAAAAAAGTTCACGGAATCATTTATACTGATAAAGTGTTTAATTTTGAAAATAACAAGTATTGAAACGGGATTTATTCGGTGAGATTTTTCTATCATAAAATAAAATTACAGACTTTTAGTTGCATCGTGCTCGTTGTCGACTACTTCAACTTGATTATTTCACTTTTATTCTCCTTTTCATGACTACAACCACGACTACGACGACGCGGTACCGGAGTAGACAAGTTGTCCCAGATCACTGAGAGTGGATTTACTCAGAGCTTCTTCTTATAACTATTTTTTTTCTTTATACCTTAAGCTCATCTTTTTTTATCTTTTTTATATTCTCTTTATTTCTTTAGAGTCACTTATTCGTTTTCACAAAGTCACTTTGCGGTAGAAAACCGACTCTTTATTCCGTTCCATCAGTCTTGGTAACTAAATTGAACTACTTTTTGCAGTTTCAAATTTTTTACCTCAATGCTGTATTCATATTATTTTTTCCTTACACTTCCTTTGTAACAATCTTTCACATATTTTAACTCTTATGTGTATAAAATGAAAGGTGATAATTTTTTCTGATTTATCGAGCATTACAATGACGATAATTTTATTTATTTTGTACTCAGTATTGTAAATAAAAATAATAAAAAATTAGTTATGCTAAAAAACTTTCACTGAGACTGAGATGTTTTTACAATCGACCAACCAACTGGTATTTCCGCTTCACTCGTGTCGCATCACGATGAGTATAGTAGTTTTTTTATGCGATGAGCATACGCTATTTCTATATGCCGCAATGATGACATTATTCTTCGTCTTGTCGATTTGTCATTAACTATTTTTAAAATACAAAATGAAAAGAAAAAAAAAATAGATTATTAATCATCTGGGCGGAGTAAAAGCATTTTTTCATCATCTTTAAATGCCAGTTAGAAAATATTTATTAAACTGATGAGTAATTTATTTATCAAACGTTTTTGAAGCTTTTGATTAAAAAAAGCTGTAAAATTCTATTTTTTTTTTTAAATTATATATTTCAATTACAATCGTTTATTTTATAACAATAAATAATTTTTGTAAAAAATTTAATTTAAAGATTTTAATTTTAGTCATTTGCTAAAAAAAAAAAATTATTATCGTTATTTACTTCTCATCATTAAATATTTACAAGAGAGACAGATTAAATAACAAAAACTCTTGATCATTAATTTTATATTAAATTTTTTTACTTCCATCAGTTGTCAAAGTAAAGAATTATTTTTTTAGTACTCGGGTAAAAAATTATACAGCACTTGCGTCAAATTCAAAGCTCCTTGTCTAACTTTTTTCATAAATGTTTTTGTTTAAAAGCTCTCAAGATAGATGGTTACTTTTTCTCACTTTACTTATATCAATAGATTAATCATTTCTCAAAATATTTTCAAACTTAGATCCATCGTTAGCCTATCAAAACAAATAAAGTAGAAAATAAAAATAGTTTGCATGAATTGGTTCATTTTTTAAAAATATTATTTGAAGGAAAAACAATTAATATAACTAAGAAAAAAAACAATGAAATATTGCAACAATAAACTCGACATTTATAGGCTCTTTTGAATGAAAACAATTAAAAAATTTTCAATGGTACTTAAAACTATTCGGCACCTGTAAAGTGCAATAAAATAAATCAATCGTGTTTCTTTCATTACACCCAAACGCTTTTATAACCTATAAAACTAAGTCTTTAATCAAACGCCTTTTAGTTTTTAAAAATGCATCCTGATGATAAGAATAGCTTATTTTAAATGTCAAACAATTACAGTTTTTTTACATAATAAAAACGAAACATATTTTTTATAAATACCTGTTCTATATAAAACATGTTTACGTATCCTACATATATTTAAAAAAAAAACCAATTGTATAAAGAGTCTATTTATTTAATCGTATTTATTTATTTATCATTCAAACATTTGTGGTAGTCATTCATCCGAAGTATAAACATCAAGTTTAAAATATGAAAAGCTGTTTTATTTTTTATTTTCATTCAAAATATTGGGTTAATTCGCGGGTGAGTTAAACCGTGTAATAAGCGTCGTAATATCCTCGGGTACATTATACGGTAGCTAATTTTTTTTTTTCATGGAGCGTAGAAATGCAGTAAAGGACTGGGTAATTGATTCAATAGCATAAAGTATTTCGTAGGTATGCGGTACAGGTAAATTAACACATTGTGGAGAACGCCACTGAGTTATTTTATTAATTACGCTAACGAGATATTATAATTCCATTTGTACTCAGCTTCTGTGTGTAATTATCTTCCAGTTTTACGATTAATAGGACGAGCTGCTCTATTGTTGATAATAATTGTTAATACATTTATTGTAATTAGTCTTACAGTACTATTCATTCAATAGAGAAGTATGTTTTTTTTTTTTTTCTATTTAAAACAAGAGAATAAAAACATGAGATTTTTTATGAAAAGTTGTTTAAATTACTCGATACAATTACAAGTTTGTAATAAAAAAGTTATTAACGATTGTGTGTTTTTAAATCAGTATTCATTCATTTATGCTAACAAATAATAATTATTTTTATTCATTTTACGAAAAAAAATTTATCAGGTGAAAAAAATTACAGATTAAAAATTATAAAATTCTTTTTAACTTGTTAAATTAGAGTATTTATCATTGTAATTATATTTACATAAAATTTTATAAAAGATTTAGTATGTGTATTAATTAAACATAATTGAAAGTAAAAAATGTACAATCGATTAATCTTAAAAATGTTTCGCTACGAAGTCACTGAGAAAAGAGAGAAAACAAATAATTAATTAAAATAAAAATCAGGTCGTACAGCATTAATCAAGATAAATTTAACACAGTTGTTGTATGCATGTGTCTAGTTATATGTATATGTATATACCGCGTAGTGGTCGTTTATTGCTAGCATAACGTCAACACAAAACACATTTACTCCATATATAACGTACTAGTTATTAAATGGTAGTACAGTCTACTTTAGAGGACGATACTGAGAGCAACACAGTGCAGGATTTGTTTTTAAGTAGGCCAGCGGCGTTACATTTAACGTGACATTTAGTACACATTTAAATAATTATTATTCTCCAAAGGTCTTTCAAATTAATTTTTAAAAATAATCTTTGGTCTACAGAGCAGAAAAAAAAAGGCGTCATGTGTCACCCGTTGAACTTTCAGACCTTTATTATTCATCGAACCAACGGAGAATATTTGAACAATTATTGAAATCCAATTAGTAGGTTAAATTGCAAACAGTAATTACGGAAAAAATAATTTAATGTAAATTTTTTAACCTAGTTTGTGACTTTTTGTTTTATAGATTTTCGATAGTTAATATTTATTTTTTAAATTGACTTTATATTTATATTTTTTGTATAACTTTTGGCCGATACGGGAAATATCGTATCGGAAGAATTTATATTTATTTTTTAATTGTAAAAATACCGAGTTTGACGATTGAGTATAGCATAAGAATGAGTATCGTTGATGTTCATGATAAGATCAAGTAAATAAAACGGGAATAATGTAATTATAGTATTAACCTCAGTATTAGCCTTGTGCAGCCTTTCATTTAACTTTTAAACTTAACGACCTCGATATTAACCCCTTAGGGATAATTGGGCGGGTGTGGTTCTGCACCTCATTTTTTTTTTTTTTTTGATTAAAACCTTTTTATTTTTTCATATTAATATTAATATTCCATGCAAATTGCAGTGACAAACTCCATCAGAGCTTAGTCTCTTATTTCATAAGCCCTTTTTAATATACTGACATAATTTTGTTATTTAATTACTCCTTATGTTAATAATAACAATACTATTTTATATTATTGATACAATAATATCATAATATTTGCACAAAATTAAACATTATGAACAAAATAACATATTGTAAACTTTATAAACAATCAAATCAAAAAAAGTTTGGAAAATCCAAAAGTGCACGCTTAATAACGCTCATTCATTTTTTAAGAAAAAAATAAATTGTGTAATTGATTTAAAAAAAAAATTATAATTAAGTAATTTGTTACAGAGTATTTTTTAATTTTTTTTTTAAATATCGGCGCCCTTATTTCTTGTCATATGCGCACGTATTCTAAAAAAATCCAGCTTCACCAAGTAGCACCATAGATTTCACGTGACAAATAAGAAAAATTCGTTTGGCTTTGTACGGTTGTATCGTAGTGAATTTTAATAAAAATTCAATTAAAAAAAAAATATGTAAGCTAGGCCACTGATATTAAATACGGACCCAGTTAATCGAATTCTTAAAGTAATAAAAAAGGTCCGCTCTTGAAATATCAATTTGTTCGGGAGTAATCGTTGGTACATCCAAAATGGAGTGACATCCGGACGTCCACATGAAATTTTTTTCAAAATAGCTACATGAAATGATTTTAAAAAGTAAAAGATGGTTTAATTTAAGTGTTTTTTCGATGTATGTCTACTTATATAATTGTATAAGTGTAATATGGTTGTGATAGAGGCATTTAAAGATCACAAAATTGCTTGACCTTGACGTGTCGAGTATAAAGCACAACCTCACGCGCTTCGCGCTATGAGGCGTGCAATACATAGACGTTTGAGTTAAAATTATCGTAATAAGATGCCTAAAACGAAAAAGAAAAAGTTAATTTAACGGTAATAATAATCTAACAACTATTATTGAATTATTAATTGTAATATCATATCAAGTAAGTGTTTTAAATCAATCAGATTAGTCTATATGAAATTTAGAATAATGTTTATGCAAATTTGTAAAAATTACAGCTGTAAAAATTGTATATAAATGTAATATAAAAGTAAATAAATTTCTGATGATACCTGGAGAGAAATACAGGCAAAATACCACAAGAAATTAATTAAAACATTTATTTATTCGACTGGACAGCCATTAACCTAAAATCTAAATAACAATACTGTGTAGTGAATTATTGAATTATTATTAATTTAAATTGCAAATTATATTTAACTAATACATCCAATTTTAAAATTTTAATATATAATATATGATATCTACATTGTTAAATATTGAGTTAAAATCATCCTGAATATTATATTTTCCATATAGATATACTATATATCTAGAGTAGGTTGAAGAACATGAAGATTAGAGACAAACAAAGAAGATTTCAATCATCTATTTTACTCATTCAACAATAACTTTTTTAATTAACGAGCCTGACTTCTTTGTTGAATTTTACTCGCATAATGCAATAAAAATTAAAAAAAAAAAAGTTTAGTTAATTTTTAATGAATAGCTTACAAGTATACTTAGTACGAAGTTAATTAAAAAAGTCTGTAAATCAAAGTTTCAAGCCGGTTGTACAGTCTTTTCAATAAACATATTTTTAGTTTACTAATTAATAATTTTACTGCCGCTTAATATCACCATAAAATTAATATCACCATAATTAATAACATTAATTAACTTTTTAAAGAATAACAACCGATTGAATTTTTTTGAAGTAACTCTTCTTGCCACTTTTTCATGAATGGAATTATTTTAGAGCGTTGGGCATAAGTACGCTTATCTCCTGATATTTTTCACACGTCGTAGAAACTGATAGCCCTTAAGAGAAAAAACAGGCGCCTCTATAACTAGGTTTATTCAAAGTTGAACCAACAAAAAGTAACCCATTTTTCTCAGATACCTTTTATTCTGCTCTACCTTTGTATAAAACCTTTGCTTATTTGTATACGTCTGTAAAGATTGCAAAAGAAGCCTTGGCCCTTCTGGACGACGGAAGTTGGTACACATGGCTGAGCTCCATGAGCCTTGAACGTTTCTTCTATCTGTTCATTCTATTAAGCATCAATCTTTTTGCTTCGTAAGAACAATGGAACTTCACCGTCCAATGATTTATCTAAGACACAGGACACTGGGTAAAAATAAAAAAATCTAATTTTCTTCATCTTAAAATTGAATTATTACGCTTTAGCTTCTTCTTTGTTTTTAGGTAATAACAATAACGTTTATCCGCAGACGGTAATCTATCGGAAAAAGTAAGATAGAGTAAAAAATAGCTTGAGAAAACGATAAACGTTAAATAGAGGTGTGCCGGCACTTATAGACTCTTTTTCTACTTCTGTAAGATTAATAATAATAATATTACTGCTAATACTGTACCTTGATTCCACCAATGGGTAAGAATAATGATTGTTCCAGAAAATTTTTATACTCTTAAGAATATTAGCGATAAATATTTTAATATCTCAGCAGTTAATATAACTTTGCATTAAATCGTAAAAGATTATTACTAACTTTAATGTATATTTTTATCTTTTGATACATTTAAAGACTGTTATCACCAAATAAGAATTTCCCGTAAATCTATACTGAAAAAAATTGACTTGATTAAAAAAAAAATTTTTTTTAATCAAATAAAATTAATTTAAACCAAGAAAAATTTATCATTTAAAGAATTTTAAGATGATAAAGCTTTCAAAAATGATTTTATTGGTTTAAAAATAAAATAAATTTTTTTTTTTCATTGTACACTACAAAACGCCTCAAAAAACTGAAACAAAGCCCATAACCTGTAGAACAAAATATAAATTGATAGCATTGAAACTTGCCCACCAGCACAACTGGTAAAAGAGGCTAGTAAATTTATTTATACATCTCAGACACTTTGACGGATTCTATTGTTGGGCTATTACTAGTAAGCAAGCGTTAAACTCTTTTTTAAGTCGCGCGATTAATCTTGAGCGTGGGTAGTCCATCGACAACAAGCATTACATCGCGAGCATTCTTCCCTTCTTTTTATATTCTCATTCTTATTTATTGCTTCTCTTCTTGTTTATCTTACTCATAACATCCGTGGCTTCACCCAGCTCCACCCAGTCATCTCAGAATTTATCTCGATAGTAATCAATTTATTCAATTGAATGCACTTTATCATTTTTATAAACTTCCAATATAATGTTCTTTTATTATTATTATCACTAAAAAGTGTCATTATCGTTACTTTTAAGTCTTATCCATATCTTGTATTACTCTAGACATGCGAGGATGTAACTTTAAAAATTCTAAATTTAAAAAAAAATCATTAACTCTTTGGCGATTTATTGAGAGTATCAAAGCCTACAGTTATTTTAAGCTCATTCGATTAATAAACTAATAAAAAGTATATTTAAGTAACGAATCTTCATTTTTAATTCATTTGTATTACAAATGTACCAGCTGTCTACGAAAATAGACCACCACTCGACAGTTTTAGTCGCGTCTCAACTCCCCCAACGCCCAAAATAATCAATGATTATTTAATGTTACCTATACGAGTTATTTTAGAGTATATTTAACCTGAATATCAAAAGTTTCCCAGTAAGCCAGATCCTTTTAGCTCAACAGCGATAGTGATAACATAATTTGTATAAATATAAATATATAAATCGCATAAACTAATAAAAAAATTCATTAACTAATTAAATTATTTTTTTTTTAAGAATTTATTGATTTAATAATTATAAAAATTATTTTTTAACTTTTGATAACCATTTTTTGAGGAATAACAAATCTTTTTATCAGCGTAGTTGAGAGTACACTGATAGAAGGATTTAGTTCTATTTAATAAGATTTAATAACAGATAATAAATGATTTAGTAACAAACCTTCCATTACCAAATATTTAGTAATAGGTACTAAATCATTTATTAAAGCCCATTTAGTTCCACCAAATAAATATTTAGTAGTATTTAACAAATGATTTATTGGTATTCAATAAATCGTTTATTGGTATCAAAAAAATTAATTTTTTAACTAATTTTAGTTTGTAACCTAACTTTTTAACTTAAAATAAATAAAAATAATTAAAATAAATAATTTTAAGTAAAAATATAAGGTATTATAAAGAAAAGAATCTCATTAAATTATATTTTTTTTGTTTGAGACATTTATAAAATTTAAAATTCAACAAGTTTTTAACATATCAATAATAGACAAATTAAAAAATGTAAACTAAACTCAACTGAGAAAAGACATAAATAGAAGACATTTATTGGGAGTATATGTGTTTTTAAAGGTTTAATAAATCTCCCAAAATTGAGCTGAATAAAATAATCTGAGCTAGTGAATAGGTTATGTATCACATAAACATTGGAATTAAAGCATAGCCATCTACCGACAATACTTACCAAAGAAATATTTAGTACCTGTTACTAAATATTATTTGGTGGAATTAAATATTTATTTCCATGTAATAAGGTTTTGTTCATATAAAGAAATCATTTATTAAACTGTAACAAATAATATTGATGGGTACAAAATATTTGTTTCTCCCAAATAAATGAATAAAAATTTTGTTACTAAATTGGTTTAGTATTCCGTACTAAATCCTTCTATCAGTGTAAGTAAATGGAAACGTTTGAATTTGTGCCGAGTTGAATATTATTATTAGTACGGGAGATTACTCGTACTAGTAAGTAAGTTTGATAATTATTCTACTTAAAGTATCAAATCTATTTGACATTTGTATTGAGCTATCTAGTTGGTGAGGATTAGTTGGTACTGCGGGCTTTGTATTCATGTTGAGCACTTGTCGTTCAATATCGTTTGCTTCGAATCATATTAATCGTCTACGTCAACTGGTTTGTGCTATTGTCTCGCAATATTCTCCCTGATATTCTATCTCTTTCTTTACCCCAAAATCTATTGTCTGTTGATTGCGGAGCAAGTGGAGTAGAATATTCGATTCTCATGTACTATACGACAATGTATTGAGTGAAGTTAGACGTTATCAGAATAGTTAGTTGAGTGTTTCTGCAATTCAATTTAATCGTCTTGTTGTCATTGGCTATTGGTGATAGTTTCTAGCTAAATCAATGTCTTTACTTTGGAGAAATATAAGGCCTATAGATTTGTGAGTGAAAGGGTCGAATGATATTTCCTCGGCTGATTAATCACCAGCAGATTCAGTTGACGAACTACGGATGAGGGTAAAGAGACTAGGAAATTAAATATAATCTATGAAATTATACCATTTCCGTTTTATTTATTATTTCTGTGTTGTTATTAGTGTTATAATTTTTATTGTTATTTTTTATTTGTATGGGTGGGAAATAAAGAAATAAAATACTTGTTTAGGGTGGAAGGAAAATAATATTTAGAGTTTGAAATTTTTTAATTCCAAGTTTCATTGCTGGATAATATAGAGCAAAGAAAATGAGATCAGAGAAAATAGTTTGAAGAAGGTTATATAGACATTGGGGAATAAATAGAGTCCATTGGTCTTCTTATAGTACACCGGAGGACATTGAAAAGCGATCGAAGAAGACGAGAGTGTTGGTGTGTCGGTGCCCGATGACAGACTGGGGGTGAGCTGAGTAAACTGGGGCGCGTGGAGAAGTTGTCGAAGCCGTAACAAATAGTCTCTTTTACTTACGATAATAATAATTATTATTGTTATTATTATTCCAACAACAATAATAATTATTATTATTATTGTACACGGAGAAAAAAGTATTGCTATTATAGCGATCCAGTGGGTCGTGAACGAAGTATCGTGATTAGCTCAAAACAGTATTGTCATATTCACCATACGAATACAGTTATGCTCGAAACAGTGAATACTGAATACCACGCTCAACTGTATAGTGAATATCTCAAAACGTTTTCTTACTACACGTTTTCTTACTAATACTGTGATTATCACTATCCACAACGCGTTCAGTGCCACCACACATAACCAAGTCTGAAACTTACGAGTTTATTTATTTACAATTTTGGTGATGAAATAGCGATAATTGCACCAATTTATATTAACAGCGATATGGACAATTGGGTTGTTGATAAATTACTCGAGTGGAATCTTGAAAAACTCATGTCGTTTTTTGAAGGTCTAGTAAAGAAATAAATCTTCCTATGTTAACAGTGTTAATACTGTGTCCGTGGTTATTGTATATAATTCTACTGTGTTGATAAAGAAAAACAATGAACATTATATATTGTATTAAATAAATAACATTTGTGTTTTCATAAACGGTCTTTTTAGCATAAATAATTTGATCCTATACTACTTTACGCAAAAATATGTTATTTTTTTTATAAAGTACATGGAGTAATAAAGAAGTAAAAATTCCATTAAAAAATATTTTTTTTTATGATAAAAATAATTGCGTATTTTTAATGAATATATCAATAATACAAATTTCTAGGCTAATATTTTTAAAAATCAAAACAAAAAGTCATATAAAATAAATTCCAACTGCTGTCAGGCATTATTTAAACATTTTTAAACCTAACCTAATTCTTGACTGTCATATAATTCTTGACTGTCATATAAACTACACAAAAATTTTAAACTAATCAAGCTATACAAGGAATTCGTACACTGATAAAAAAATTGACTTGACTCAAGAGCCAAACTCTTGAACCAAGAATTTCATTTCGAAGAAAATGATTTTCTTGAGTTAAGAGAATAAATTCTTGACTCAAGAAAAGTTTCTTAGACCAAGAATAATTTCTTAGCTCAAGAATTTATTCTCTTGACTCAAGAAAATCATTTTCTTCAAAATGGTATTCTTGGTTCAAGACTTTGGCTCTTGAGTCAAGTCAATTTTTTTATCAGTGTATTTATGTTTATAACAATAATATACGAAAAAACTAAAAAAAAAAATAATCTGCAATAACATATAATTAACATTTAATCAAAAACAACTAATAATCATCTACAAACCGTAGCAATATAGACATTCGATATCCGAATCCATGTGGATCGTGATAATCACGATCCACTAGATTGGACATATGCGCATCTAAAGTATAGTCATACGTGGATCGTGATCATCACTATACTGTATCGTGATAATAGCAACACTTTTTTATCCGTGTAATAATAGTCACAGTGATAATGACAGCTTCAAGTATGTGTCGACTTTTTTTCTCAATTATTTCTCGTTTCTTCTTTTGACTAAAATATCAATCAATCTTTGAGATTTTTTTGAAGTAAAATTTTTTCTTTGACAATCCGGAGTTTGATATATTTTGATTTTATTTATAGAAAAGTAACTTGATGATATTTTTTGATAGATTTATTATTAGACTTAAGAAAATAGAATCCTGGTTTGATAAAATAAGTTTTTTGATTTTGAAAATTGTTGAAGAATTTCTTCACTGAACGGTCAATATGAGTAATTTATCTATAATAACTGTTTTAAGAAATAAATAATTTATTACTGAAGAAAAGTAAGTTTTAACAAAGTTAACAGTACGATGAAACATGATATGAATAATAATTAGTTACCCAAGAAAACTAAATAAGGTTCTGTACAATTGGATTGCGTTAGTTCCCCATTCGTGCTTCCCGGACGTTTTCAGTTACATTTAGTGCTCTATCTTGAATAATATACTATACTGTACAGTAAATACTATATAAATAAGTAAATAAAACAACTTACACTCCTTACTACTCTATAGACTCTGGCTGACTCAAAGGGAAGTTGATGTCTTACGTCCGATTATTTTTCATCGTGAGAAAATTTATTCTTGACTTTATAGCTTTCGCATCAACACACGTGAAGATCAAGAGAAATAGAGATAAAAAATTTAATAAAATAAAATAAAATCTAACGGGAAAAAGTATTACAAAAAATGCTGACATGAAAATCATTTTGATAAAATTGACGTAAATCTAATACATATATACGGTTAGTAATGTAATAAAAATGGTAACACGATGTGAGTTAATGGACTAATTGTATTATTTTCATTTTATTTTCGATGTATTTTTACTCTTACCAAGATTCTTACAATCATATCATGTCAAATCAAGTTTTGTTCTTAACAATTATCGCTGTGATAATAAAATTAATTTTTTAATAATATCCTTCAGACTCGAGATGCTTTTATCCGCTTTACTTATTAAATGTCTGATTTGTTATCTGCAGTATACAATATATAAACAGCGAGTAAAAGTTTCTTTCTTCTCGAGTATTTTTGGCATTTATTTTCGAGTTAATGCTTTTATCGCTAATCCGATTTTATTAAAAAATGAAGATACTAATTTATTCTTTTATTAAATTTTTATTCATTATTAAATTTCCTTTGTCCGTATTTTTATAATAAAATTCAATATTGTGCGACGTTCTTTC
Organism: Cotesia glomerata; assembly: GCF_020080835.1. Taxonomy (NCBI): domain Eukaryota; kingdom Metazoa; phylum Arthropoda; class Insecta; order Hymenoptera; family Braconidae; genus Cotesia; species Cotesia glomerata. The sequence goes on from NC_058158.1 coordinate 7,198,541, forward strand.
TTCTTTCTTTTCAATATTAAATATAATGCTCATCATTTAATATCGAGTATGTCCATGTAATTTTTAATTAATATATATCCAATACAATGTAACATAACATAAATTTTAATTTAAAAACTTCACTAGATAATAATAAAAAATATGTTATCGAATAATGGATGCATGTAAAGGAATTTTTTTTTCATATTGCAAATCATTAAAAAATACCCACGGTATTCCAGGTCTTGCAGTACTGTTATTATTTCTCAACGTTATTTCTCGATAAAATTTCATCTTCCACATTGCCGATAAAGTTGTTTAGTTATTTATACACATACATATATTTATTTATTTATTTCTTTGGAATAGACACTCGGAATATCAGATTAAAGTCGTGTTTTCTATTGATGGTGTGAACTAGTTTGTGATTATATTTTTATTTTTGTTATCTGACAGATATTCTACCGTATGGATTCAGCCAAATATACGTATTATATAAAATCCTATTTATATCCTACGTACATAAAAAATATCTATGTATTTCATTTGTGCTTGTATAACTTTTTAAGTTGAAAAAGCTTTTAAATTGATAACAAAAGCTTTCAACTTTTAATCTCAAAATATTTATGTTTCAGTCAAAGTAAAAAAAAAAAAAATTATTGAACGCATCTTAGTAAAACGATTTTAAGAGCACTGCTTTGCATGAGCGAAAAAGGTCAACCGTAGGAATTTTAATTTAAAGGTTTACTTTTTTTTTCATTCCTATCCTCATTATCTGGAAAATGCAAAAAAAAATTTAATCGAAAAATGTAAAAAAGTTTTTACAAATATTAATAAAAAATATCGATTGGTAATTGTTACTCTATTTCATATCAAGCTACAAGGAAATTAAAATCACACTTCAGTGCTTCTGAAAATTTATTTTCTTTCAAAAGTATTGCACAAAAATTTTTTTTTTTTTATATAGTAAAAAACTGTGTCACAGTATAAACATTAAACATTAGTAAATTACAGATGAGTACAAATTGCTGTATCTGAGATTTTATACCAAAGACTCGGTATTTTTCATTTGATATTTTTAA